>NC_143442.1:26637500-29125833 GCF_987193195.1 Phasianus colchicus | reverse complement strand
TTGCCAGACGGATGGTGCAGGAGGCTCGCAGTGAGTCTCTGGCTGCTTTGAGAAGAGCAGATCCAGGCTAAAAAGAAAATAATTGAATTTTCTCCATGGAATATTTCAGCAAATACTTCCACGTCTTTTCCACTTACTAAATACTGTAATATTTAGACAATTGGAGCACATGAAATGTCAGGTTGTAGGAGCTTCAAGTCTTCTGATTTAATCATTGTAATAATTTATTTTAATAATTTCAATTTAATAGTTTTCCGCTCGCACGACAGATCTGACCGCCTTCAGGACAGCCCAGTTTGGACTGCCTTTGATGGTGGTTACCGTGCCAGCTTACATCTTGCAGTGAAACCTCAGTGCTCCCTGGCCTGGCTGTTGCCTGCTGCCCATCTTCATCCTGTTTCCAAGCCCATCCCATGCCGTTCCCCAAAGGACAGCCAGCTCGTCCTGCCTAACACAAACCCTGAAGCATGCCAGCAAGCTGCTGCCTATCGCTTGGTTTCTAATTAGGAAGAGGTTAATTTTGCACCTTGGTCTTCTCTCTGATATTATTCAGGCTCTGGTTACCTCTCCCTGCCGCCCTCCTTCCTCTGTCTCTCATGTAAAAATGGCCTTTTAAGATAAGTCGGCTTCTGATCTCTGTATTTTTGCCTTGTATGTCTCTTTTTAAAAGCTCTACTAGTGCCACTTTATGCGAAATTTGTGTCATTATTATTTTTTTTTCTCCTTAGGTTTGAAAGGATTTTGCTTTTAAAGGGAAAATAGCACATCTCTGCATTCTTCTCCATCGTACTGGGAGAAGTGGGGATTTTGGAACACTGCCTGCGGAGCGGTTTGGCACTCAGTGCTGATGGATGTTGAGAAGAGCCGACTGATGTCCCTTGACACCTTTGTTCTGCTTAGAGGTGAATAATGCCCACCTAGGATGGCTTCTCAGAGGCATGCTTTGAGTAAGTGAATTGTGTCAGCTTTTAAAGAGTTAATGGAAACCCTTCTCAAAAAACATTTACTTATTTCTGGTTTTGTTTTCTCGTCACAAATACGAACCAAGCTCAGCGTGACTTGGCCAGCCGGCCAGGTCAGGTGGGACTGGGTCCTCTTCCCCCAAGGACCACCAGCAGACCTATATCCTATGTGATGCCCAAGCAGCACATCCTGCATGTCCTTCAGCCCTGCCTTCAGCTCGCACCCCGGCACGACGATCCTCTGCAGTGACCCCTCATGCCTTGCAGGGCCCCACGGCACTGGTGGCAGAGAGCAGCCCGTGGCCCTGCTCCCCACCCAGGTAGGTCTGTCACTTTGGCCAGGCCAACCCCCATCAGCACAGCAGGGCTGCAGCAGAGCTCCAAGCAGCGGATACAGCCGTCGCTGCCACTAATGAGTTCGTTGCCGTGTCTCTAATGAGTGAGTGCTGTGAGTACATTTTCTCCTGTGCTGGTTTCCCAAGCCCCTTCTTGAGAAAGCAAACCCGATGCAGATGAAAGCAATATTGCAGTACGCTAGATAAAATTGCTTCCTTTGTTAATTTTTCTTTTCCTTTTAATTTCCTTTTAATCAGCGCAGAGTCTCTAGAGGCATCAAAATCAATACTTTTTGCATACACTCTGCTGCTGCCTTTGAAAATATTTGCCCTTATTAAGTAATGTTTTCCTACCAGACATGACTGTTCCTGGCTGACCAGCATCCCTACTGCCAGAAGATTTCTAGGAGGAGAGAGCTTAATGCAGCCACATACCGACTGATGCGCACAAACCAAAGCCAGCACTGCTTGTGCTTCTCTCAACACATTTTCCATAGACTTCTGAAAGGTTCTTTGTGGAAAGAGCAGCAGCTTGCTTGGCACACACACATTCTCTGACACCTCCAAGCAGTGGGAGGAGGTGCATGCATGCCATGCCACTCTGTGCCATCCACCATGCCAGCCTGCCCTGCTTGCTGCACCTTGCTGGGATCCTGGCTGCGGTGGGCAATGGCTCGGAAGCTCAGGTTTGTAGTCCATATGAAAGGCACAGAGGAAGGAGGAAAACCATTTAAAACATCCCATTAGAATGTCACTCCACAACTGAAAGAACCCGTTACAACTTTTATGGAGCTCCGTACATTTGTTTTCCTGTTCTGCACGATGTATTTGGCTCAGATGTGCCACCCCCCCATTTGTAACCAACCCTGGCAGCCTGACAGGAGCCCCTCTGTACCCACCCCAGGGCTCTGAGCACCTTTTCCTCACACTTCTGGTCACGCTGGAGGACAACTGCTCCAAGGTGCAGCCCCATGCCTGCTGTTGTAGTTTGTCTCTGTATCGTGGAGCTTGCCAAACCCGCTGGCCTTGCCATAGCCGAGCCCAGGCTGTTGGCAGCACCTCCTGCCTCACGTGCTTGCCCTCACTGCTAATCTGTCCTTGATTGCAGACCCGGCATTCATTGTTGTCAATTAGCTGTGCCTACAGAGATGCCGTGTAATGGCCTTAATGCTCAGGATCTGGCCCATGATCCCCTCTCTGTGGGCTGCCGAAGGATGCCTTTGGCTGTGTGCCTGGCCACGGGAAGCCAGGCATGGAGCAGCAGTACGTGGCTGCTCACTGCAGGGCAGGGTGGAGGTGAGGACAGCAAGGGGAGCGGCAGCCTGGGGCTGGGATGGGGCTTGCCATGGCTTCAGGAGGTGTGGAGCAGCCTCGGGACACCCTGAGGACAGCCTGACTGTCATCATCTCCTCCCTCCTAGCTTTGGGTGCAGTGCAACAGCCTGGGTGTAAATTTTTCAGAAGACTTCAGTGCAAAATGCTGAGGCAGCAGCACTGGGCAGTGCACTGGGGCTGCCATCATGGTCACAGCAAGCAGCAGTTCCCATTGCCTTCACATCAACAGCTCAGAGTTATTACTGCACTTTAAAGATCCCTAAAACTGGGCAGTCCTTTAAAAAAATATATTAAAAAAAAAAGAGAGAGAGAAAATTAACCAAATCTCAATCTCTGAACCAGGGGCCAGCAGTACCTGCAGGACTACGGGACCTGGAGTACAGAAGGACGCCCTGAGCTCTGCATCTCTACTCAGCAATGCTGTTGCTAAGCGACAGGTGATGCTTGCTCTAGCCAAAATTTGGCTCTTAAAGCTACGTTTGCAAAGAGCAATCTTTTGTGTGCGTGAAATTAATTTGCAGTTATGCGCCGTTATATTAGGTAAAAGTAATAGAGTTTTGAAGTGCTTCGGTGTGGCATTAAAATGGGACACAGCACGTCATGAAGACACTGCGCAGCCAAAACTTGAAGTCCTCCCCTTTAATTAATTGGAATTTAAAGTCAGGATACCTTCCTCACCAAAATAAATTAACAGTAAATCAGGCTGCAGAATAAATGAGTGAATTAAGTCGGTCTGGTTGAAAAGTTCAAAGAGAAGCATGTCCCTGGGCTGATGACTTGTGGTTCCGTGCAGCTCCCAGGGGCTGCTTGGGGAGCTGTGGGGCAGGGGAAGGTGCTCCGCTGTGCTGCTGTCAGGTGGTTGCCACATCTTTTCTAATTAAAATAAAATCATCTTAGGATTCCTGAAATGAATACTCGGTATAATAGATTCTGAAAGTGATGAAAATGTTTTCATTAAATAGTGAGAGAGGGAGAGAGACCCTGTGAGGCACAGCGTTTTATCTCAAGTCTCTAATAACATTAATAAACTCTTTAATCTTTGTCACGTTTATGACTTAATGGCAATCCTTACAGACGTGACAGACAAGTGAGCGCTGCCAGGTTTCTCTAACCTCCACATAGTCATATTCTTTGCAGCAATGTGTGATGGAGGACCGGGAGGTGTCATCCCCATCTCAGCTCCCTGTACCCCAGCACTGACCGGGGTCTGTGCTCTGTTGGCTGTTATTCAGCTGGACGCTGATGGCAAAATGAACCATCACCATTAATCCCTCCTTTATTTGCGTGGTTTTGATGCCGTCAAAACAGATGACACTGATGTAGCATAAGGAGAATTTTTAAACAGGAGCATTATGTTTTAAAACCCTAATAAAAGCGAAATAAATGCTGGAGTTTGAATCTAGAGAATGGGAGGAAAAAAAGGCTATTCTGTGCTGGTGAAGTAATGAAGGTACCGGCTGGTAACAATGCTTAATAGCACATTAATGCTGAATTACTTCGGAATTTCTGCAGAAGTCGAGATGACATCCACATAAACACCAAATGAATTCCAAATGATCGGTATTATCATAAAAAGCACCAAATGAATTAATAATGATGGAACACTTAAACTAAAACGTTCTCTTTCCTCATCTCCTGTCTCTTTTATGCGCTGCTCTAGTCACTTTCGTCCAGCCACATGACCCTTCCTTTCCTTCGTCTTTTGATTTTTAAAGAAATGTACTTTTGCATGACTGCGTCGTTCCACGTGTGGAGCAGGGCATGGACCGGTCCTCGTGACAGTGCTGCATTGGCACTGCAACGTGAAGGGCTGGTGGGAAGACATCTGGACTTATTGCTGGGAGAACGATGGTGACTGGTCATGACCGCGACAATAACGATCGCTGCTGGATGGCCCCACGTGTGCACAGGCCTTGGGGCACCTTGGGCAGTGCTTAGTTAAGTAAGTGGCTCTCTCTTGCAGGCCCAGCAAATCCCCTACTGATGCAACTGCTGGATTGCTGAGAACTTTCAGAGCAGGACATCGGGCTGCCAGGAGGATGACACTGCAGGGCTGTTTGTTGGGAAGGTATATACGTGCCAGGCATGGCTCCAGGGAACAGTGCAGCCCCTTGAGTTTAGAGCAGCACCTTCTGCGAGGGAACTCCTGTGCAATATCCTTCACTGTGCTGTTGCTGCTGGGCCCTGGCCCATCATGTGTGCGTGGCTTCTGTGACAGGAGCAGCATCATGGAATTACATTACCAATTAATTTGCAAATGATGGTGGAGATGTACTCAACAGTCCAAAAGAAAAAAAAAAAAAGGAGAGATGGGTTTCATCTTCCCGTGTGCCTTGTAGCTGGTCCTTCCAGCCCATTCTGCATCTGTCAGAATCAGCACCCTGGGAGCAGTCATCATTTTTATTAACCATTAAACAAGCAGCTCCTTTTTATTTGGAAATGTAAACCATGCAGGGAGTGCTAATCAATGGCCTCTATCCCAGCTCGCATTAACCTACGCTGCTGGGAGCTCCCCAAAACCTGTCCACAAGCAGGGCTGGCTGCGCCCTGAGGACCTACACCTTGCCTATGGGTGCCTGATGTGAAGTCATCCCTGGGTGCCTTACAGAGCCCTGAGCAAGCCTGAGGGTGGGAGGCTGCCGTAGGGATGGCACACGGAACAGACTATAGGGCAAACTCCCTACGTGCTGTTTTTTTAGATTTATTTTTATTGTGCTGCCTTGGCTGCTTCTGTGTGAGACTGCAGAATATTTTACTGCTTTGTGGCTCTCATTCAAAAAAAAAAAAAAAAAAAAGGAAAAGTTAACAGAAAAAGTGTGTGTGTTTTTTTTTTTTTTGTAGAAAAGCTCTGCATCTTTGTTTTCAGCAGCCTTTCTACTGGGATGAAACTATTAATCAAACAGCAACTGAACTAAATTAAGCCCACCTAATACAGACAGCCCTATGTCAGATGGAGGACGCAGTGCCACAGGACAGGTCTCTGTCCACCTGTCCTGCTGCCCAGCCCCGTCTAACACCACACTAGTGGCCACGTGCATGCGGAGTGAAGAACACAAATTTTGACATCCATGTCAAACAGGAGGATCTAATGGGCTCAGCTGGCCAAATTCGGGTTCATCCAGACTGTAATTCTGAATAAAACATTCTCAATGATAAAATGGCTCTGATGGCCTAGTTGTGATGAGGCAGAGGATCTCCATGTACCAAGACCCACTGAAGTTATTGGAGGAAAAACCCAACTCATTGCTAATCCCAGCCCCACTTTGCTTCCACGCCAATGGGTACCTGTAGATACCTTGCAACCAGCCACAAAGCCATGAGTCAAAGCGAGGTGCGTAGCCTTCTTGTGCAGTAACGAGCCTGCCCCTAATTGCGGTGTAACTTCCACTCGCACGCGGAGTTCGGAGCATGGCGAGGCGTGCATAATCAGGGTGAGAGCACGGCTGCGGAGCGAGATGCGTCTGATGTCAGATGAGAGGAGCGAGAGCCTTTAATCATTTTGTTTTCAAAGACGCTTGAGAGAACTCTTTGAAGAGGAGGCTTTCTCAAGAGCAACTTCTGCAAAACAGGAGGCAGCGCCACGCAGTGCGTACCACCGCTGGCCCCACGCTTCACCTGCGTGGGGCACACAGACACGCACCTATAGATACGTATGTATAGATGTGTACGTGGCCCTGGCACCAGGGAGCTCATCCAAAGTTCACCCCATCTCGCTCTGCCTGATGTCTGCTGCAGCAAGGAAGTGCGGCCCCAATTATTATCTATTCTGTGTTATCTAATATTAATCATCTCATGTTTAATTTTTCGTTTTATTATTTGAGGTAACCACAGTTCTCACAGAAGGCAAGCTAAAGGGGATGACGGCTACAACAGGATGCCCAGCCTCCCTCTGTTAATTCAATAATGTTATGCACAGTGTCTCACTAGCGTTGGATGAAGAAGTGCGACAGTGAGCGCTCGGAAGGAGAGGAGGCTGGGGAGGGAGTTGGAGCTGGAACTAGATAAGCTTTAAGGCCCCTTCCTGCCCAAGTCATTCTAAGATTCTGTGATACCTACAAACGTGGCTGGGGTGTTTACAGGAGACGGCACAGCGCTTGGAGAAGCAGCCTAAGAGGTGAGCATTTGGGCTCTGCCTCTTGTTTAATTCTTAACCGCCATACCTATGAAATTAATATTTCTCTTGCTCCCAGCATTTTTCAGCTTCAGTAGCAGCCTCAAGCAGCCAGTATCACTTCCAGCTTTGACCCATGGATCTCCAAGCAATAAAATTGTGATTCTTTTCCTCCGCAAACTGCAGTGTCCTTTTTTTCTGGTGACGTACCTGTCCTCAGCCCCAAACCCTGCTACTGTGGCTGCCTTGGTTCCCAGTACAGCAGCATGGGAAACTGTGCCAGCTCAGAATGCTCTTGTCTTTTCAGGAAAGGAGAAAAGCAACTCAAAGCCCAGTTCTCCAAATTCCTGCCCAGCTTTGATTCAAGTTCTGGATATGTTTGATGCAGAAATCTCCACTGCTTTCCACAAACCCCCAAGACACTGTTATTGTTGGTCTGCACACCCACACTGGCATGCTGAGGTTCAGTTTCAGAGGCACAAACAAGGAGGTCTCTGTTCCTGGAGGGAGCCCTCCCCTGGGCTTTGCCAACATCACCGCTCTTCCTGTCCTTATGTCTGCAGCTAGTACTCAAAACCAGCCCAGTTTTTGGAGGTGCTGCTGCTGGGGATGCAGCCACTAACAGCTCTCCAGCTGGGGCTGCTTGGGAATTCCTTGTGGCACTATACAGAAAAGGCAGGGCCAGTGGCTTTGCTGCCTGCCCTGGCACCGCACTCCCACTCCCATCAATCAGCACAGACCAGGTGCCGGGAAGCAGCTCTTGCCAATCGCCTTTTATTACCTTTAAAAATTCAAGAAACCCGGAACAAGACAAAAACTGAGAACGTGTGAACATCATGCAATGGATTCACTTTTAAGCAGATTGGGGTGGGGGAACCAAAAGCCATGTTAAGAGTAGAAATAGCGCTTCTCCCATGTCTGGATGCCAGATGGGGTGGGCTGTCACCAGTGGGGCTGGTGGCGACTGTTGTGAGTGATTTGGCTAATGCTGAAGGCAGCAGATGGAAACACACTCAGGAACCACCATCCCGAGTAACCCCAGGCCCAACAGAGAACCAAATGCAATTTCTCATGAGCGGTGATAGCAAAAAATAGGGACCCCTAACTTTTGGCATGGGCAGCTTTTGTTCAGGCAAAGCCTCTTGGGGAAGAGAGGCATGACGAACTACAAGTTGTTTTTTAGTTCAATTATGCTATTAGTCCAGCAGTCCATCAGCAGAGCGGATGCTATCCAGCATGACTGAAGTGACCACTCGCTGCCCTTCAGTGTCACTCTGCCTTCAACATTCAGAGCACAATATTTGCTTCTCAAAAGAGTTTTGGAGAGTTCGAACTACCATAGAAATCACTGCATCTTGTCCACGATGTGGATGCGACCAAACTCATGCCCTTGTTTCCCCAAGGTATAGGCAACATTTTGAGTTCATTACATTTAATAGATTAGGGTCACCCATGAAGTTGAAATTCATAAGGTGTTTTCTGAGTGGTTTTCACCTTCTCTTCAAAAAAAATAAATTATATCAGCATGTTCATGAGGTACAAACTGTGCTGGCAATTCAGCTGTTATTATGTTATTAACTTATTTAACCTGATAATTTTCAATCAACAGTAGGAAGCAATTTTCACTCACTCCAGTGACCAGTTGGAGATGCTTGCAATGCATGCTCTCAGGGTTCACCTCGGCAAACACCTACTCCCTCCCAGTTGGAGACAATTACCCCCGTCACTCCCATAAGCAGTCACCAAGAATTTCCATTTCCCCTTCAGCTGGGACTTAATTTAGAAGGCGAGGACTTTCTAAGCTATGGGAGAGTAAAGATAGATGGTATGGGAGAAGGCAGCTGATGAAATGTAGTTGAGTCCGGATCTGAAATATTTTATCCCTCCTCAATGTAGGTTAAATTATTCTTCACCTTTCCCACATCCATAATTGTCGCTGATCTTGGACCAACTCAAAACCCTACTACTGAGTTCAGTAGACTCAAAATTGCCACTAGAACTGGAAAAAGAAAAAAAAAAAAGAGATTTGTTAGTGTCCACGTACAACATCCCAAGACTATACACAGCTATGAGATACAGCAAATTTAAGAAAGCCAATTCTTTTTTTCTCATCACTGAGTATTTATTATATATAACAAATACATGAAAAAGAAAAAACTATATTGTGTGATATAAATAGTTTATTTACATTACAGAAAAACATCAAGACAATGTATACTATTTCAAATATATCCATACATAATCAAATATAGCTGTAGTACATGTTCTCATTGGTGTAGATTACCACAAATGCAAGGCAACATGTGTAGATCTTGTCTTAATCTTTTGTCTATAATACTGTATTTTGTAGTCCAAGCTCTCTGCAGTTAGTTTTGCCATTGTGGAAACATGCGCTCTTTAAATTAACCTTGTCGATGCTCTCGTCGTGTTGTCTGAACTGTAGTGCCCCGTGTTCTGCTTCTGTCTGTGGATTCTGTTGCTCCTGGGACATTTCCTGGAAAAGAGAGTGGTGAGAGCACGCAGTTTGGAACAAGTCTCCCTGCTGGGGACACGCCGTGACAGCAGCGCATGCGAGCGCTAAAGTGGAACTTCTGTCTCACTCCCTATTGCCAGGGGAAAAAATAGCAAACCTTAGACAAAAATACAGCAGGGAAACTTCAAGAGCGCCGCTTCTTGCTACAGCACCGAGGTGCTCAGCTGTAGTTGGGCTATTTTTATAAATAACAGGACCAAGCTCTACGGTGCTCCTTAGCAAGGGCGCGCTCCAACCTTGAACCTGAAGCAGCATCGGCTGCGGGGGTTGCTTGGGCATGGTTCTAACTGATGGAATAGCAGCAAAATGCAGTGAAGTTAAATTTTAGTGACCCCTTCCCATCAGAAGGGCTATGGCTTCTTTTCAGTGTTGAATGAGAATGATGCTATAGTTCTGTGACTCCATTCAAAGGGCTAGATGAGCATGAGGACTCCCGGAGCATTTCACATTGTTGAAACACAATTATATAAGCGTCTAACATAATATGGGCCAGATTGTCCCGACGTGTCTCATTTCTAAGCCAACAAGACTACCCCCTCATGAGAAGCTGTACGGCTGTGTGCTGTATTTTGCCTTTTTCCTTCCTTGGGAAGCCGGCTGCTATCATTACTAGGGGAAAAATGAGCTTGCCTTCCCAGTGCTCTCAGAGGTTATGGCAGAGCTCTCATTAGGAACTAATGCAGACTTGAGCTAGTTTCTGATTTCCCAATGAACTTGTTACTTGCTGCCTGCTCCCAAAAATTTGACTGAACTTTTCAGCATAAGGCACTTGTGATGGAACCACTGCTAGCAAACATGGGGCAGTTCTATTCTGCAGCACCAGCTCTGGTAGCACAGCAGGACCCCGTAGGGCATAGCAGGCTGCCAGCAGCTCCTCTACACCACCCGTGATGGGGGAAAAGCCTGTAGTAGGACTGGTTTCAGCAGAAACACGGTGGCTGGGGAAGGTCAACAGCCCTAGGGCAAGTGGCCGAGTGCTCTGGGAGATAAGAGGATGTGGAGTACCCCAGCTGGAAGTGAGGAGAAAAACACTCAGGAGGTACTTCTCCAAAATCTGACAGTACCCAGATGGTAGCGCAAGGTTGAGAGAAATCGATACACATGTAGAGATTACTTCAATTAAGGCCATGAAAAACCACCACTTCACCAACAATACACATTTTAATTGCATAATACACTACGGTACCAATCGATGGAAGCAAAGAAGTGCGCTGGAAAAACACCAGGGCCAAGTACTGATACCACAACTGCTTAAACGTAGTGCTATCGGACTTACAGGTGTGTTGTGTCTGGGTTCTTAAGCGGGATGCTGGCATTTAACCAGCCTTTCAGACGCAATCATCTGCTTAAAACTAAGTGATATCTTTACCTTGGCCCTTAGCTCTCTAACCAAGTTTCTCTGCTGTGTGTGGTGGTGGGGATACACTCGATTACAAACACACTGGGGTACTGAGGCAGTGGAGCACAGCCTGCCTGCCTGCCTCCCCAGAAGCCTGCTCACAAGCATGACTCACTCGTAATGCAATTCATAGCAGGTAAAAGACGCATTACACATTCATTTTTAATTAAGTTATTTCTTCCCATAAATAAGCTGTTGTGACTAAACATTACTAAAGCACTAGAAAATGCAAAGCTATAAAGAAAACTGCTGAGAATCATTATGACACTCAGCCATACCTACGTTATTTTCTATCATCCTTCACTTCTACCACCGGCTGTCTTTTGCTGTACTTCTAAACCTGGAAGCCTCCCAGTGTGAGGATGATGGTCCTCCCTGCTTTCTCCCAGGAACCTGTGAAGGTGGCTTTGGTGTTTTCAGGGCAAGGAGTTCAAACCAGCACAGCCAGGTTCTCCGAAGGAGTTGACTTCAAGAACTCAATTACTTATGCACATGCTGCCACAGCATTCTCCTGTCACATGGATTCCTCTTAGCCACTTACGGCTATGCTTTTGCAAATGTATCTCAAATCATTATGCCGGGATGGAGGATACTCTGCAGTAATTACACGCATTACAGAGAAAAGTCAAAAGATCATAAATTAACTTGGTTACAAAGCCTCTGGGAAAAGGTAACATCTATATAGGAAAATGGGGTGATGGGCAATTTACATCGCAGTGCCGGGTCACTCAGAGTGCAACTGTCTTCATCCTTCAGTATGAAGTAATTTGCTTTACTGCATGAAGGTGACGAAACCAGACTCACTCAAAAAAATGACACGGAGCATTTTCTCCATTATCAGTCAGTACACTGCCTTCTTTTTCTTCCTGCACACTGCCTTTCTGGTTGTTTGAATGACTTCTGCGGATGCCACCATGATATTATCTATTGCCCCTTCTGGCATCCAGCACTCAGGCGATGGCCAAAACCCAGCTAGGTTTTATCAGATGGTTTTGTTTTATGCCTTTAGGCCACAGAAGGATTTATGAACCTTTTTTTTTTGTCTCTTCCTGGAGGAAATGCGGTGCTCGTCTTCCAGCGAGGCAGTGTAACACAAGGAGCGAAATACATTAGAAATGTTATTTCCTACAGCGTCATGACACCTGGCTTTTACTTTCTTGTCTTTTTAAGAGAAATTTATTTCTGAAAGAGTCCTGTATCAGGGTTGCCAGCTGAGTGAATTTAACCTTGTAATTCCAGAGAGGAGGCTGAAGACACCTCAAGTTCAGAACACCCTGAGACAATAAAGTGGTTCAGTGGGGAAGAGCAGCACGTGCAGAGAGACTGAATTCATCCCTCCCCTCTGAACCACCTTGGGGCTGTCATTCACATTCAAACAAACTCCTCTTCCTCATTAAAAAATGAACAGATTCATACACGGCTCAGCGTGCCACTGTCTAGAGAAGACCGTAAGCACATGCAATACCTGTGAACATGTATACAAGCCTAATGAAATCATTTAATCAATGGGATTGCAAACAGGCTTAAAAGTTTGTTTGTGTCGCCTGATTAGGACTAAGGGAATGGGCCCTTGAGGAAACCAGATGGGGATATGATTAGTTTTATTAAGTGTCGATCCAGCTGCTGTATTTATATTCCCCTTATTTATGTGAACAATAGTTGTCCAAGCATCTGAATACAAAATAGGAAACTTCATTTGCTGCAGGCACCGTCGCTACCCAAGTTTGATTAAGATGGAAGTAAAAACAACAATAACAGTAACAGAGCACCGGCTGGTGGGACCTGACAACATCACCTGTTTGCTGGTGAATTAAGTAGCATTTGTTATCACAAGTGTCACAGCAGAGGTCTGTATAATCAGAGTATAAAGCAGGAAAATAAAAAGTTCTTTCGTGTTCGACAAATATCTGAGATACTGACCTTGTAATACAGAGGACTACAACACAGATGATAGCAATCTGGATAGTTCCAATCACAGCTGCTATTAAGACATACTGAAATCGTACCGGACCTGGAACCACATATAAAACGCTGTAGTCCTTTTTTTCACAGTGTTGTCCAGTATAGCCGGCATCACATCTGAAACAAAAAACACTTTCCCCAGTTACACCTGTTGTTAATTTTGAAGCACTTTGAAACAAGTTATCTGAAAAAAAATACATATTGGTGTCTTGAGCACAAGCTTACATGGATTTTTTGAAGGATGGGGTCCCAGCAAGAGCACTGATGCCTCCCTGGACCTCTCTAAGGGAAAGCTTCCAGACCCCAGCATCACTGAGGTCTGTGCAAGCCAACAACAGAAGCAGTGCCGGGTGGTGCCCAAAGGACCAGGACTCATCCAGCACTTGCACATCAGGATCCATGTTGTACTCGCACATCGTATTTTAGACTTCTCTCTTTCTTTGGGGAGGTGGGGGAGGGCTGAAAGCCATCTAGTCATGGCTCCTTATGCAGATTACCCCTAAGGAGGTGATAAGCAATCATTCGAGCTCCATACGAAATGTGATTAGATGTTCCTGCAAGTGGATACAGCATTTACATTTTGTCTGGATGCTATAAAAAGCCCTCTGTTGGTGCTGCAACCATCCGCCCTGGGCCGCCCAACACCTCCCTCTGACTCTGGGGAACAGGCAGTGCCCTTCCCATTATCTCTCGCCCTGTTCCCACTCAAATCCCCAGCAATCTGCTCGTCTGGACTGCGGAGGCTACCTAGCGGCCGCCTGGGTGCTTTGTGGAGTGCTTTTACAAAAATATTTAAATACAACTGAAGGTTACCGAGTGTTTTCAACAGCAACCGTGCATGACTCAATACCATTTTGCCACAGATGACGGGGACATTGTTGAATAATTAAAGTCTACTGGGTTTTGTGGCACAAAGGGACCGGTTACCACCACTTCCCATAGCTTATCTAGAGTCAGTGTATTCTCTAAGACAAGATTTTTGTGTGGGCAGCCTTCCCTTCTTGGTAGGCGAAGGGTTACCTGCAGGACGGCTCCAGCATGTTGGTGGAGTGCTCGCACTTGCCGTGCATGCAGAAGCCATTGTAGTGCTCTGGACAGGGGATGTAGATCCCTCGTGCGCTCTCTTCCAGTTTGTTGGCATTCTCTGTGAACACAGGTGGAGGCAGCGTTAACCTGGCTGCATGGGAAAGGGGAAGAACTCAACAAAGAAAGGACAGAGCTCAGAGCTTCAGAAAGAATGTCTTCCTTTTGCTGCTGTCCAAGGAGAGTTTCAAAAATTTCTGACAACTTGCACTAATAAAGGAGGCTGTGCTGCCCTTGTGTTAAGACAGACAGGAACAAGCTCCCAGAAAACGTGAATGACAGGGCAGCCTTCACATCCCTTTAGAGCACTGCCGGCTCTTTCATCTCTAGGACTTTTAGGACATTTCAGGATCAAGCACTAAATCCTCCTCTTTGGGAGAGATGAAGAGATTAGAGATGAAGAGAAAGGAGGAAGCGATGCCGGCCTTATTTTTTCACAGCCCTAGTTGTTTTCTCTTAACTTGAAGAAGAAACCTGCAGCAAACACAAAAACGCGGCCCACAGAGTCATAAACGGAATCAACAGCACTTAATTTCTAGAGGAAATTCAATTTGTATTCTTCCACTGGTCTACAGGAGAACAGGCCATACAGCTGGGTTTCCACAAGGTTGGTACCACCAAGTGTGACGTGTGCCAGCCACCAGTGGACCCACCTGGTGCACACAGGAGATCCCAATGTGCTTGGGATCCATTGCGAGGATCCTGCCTCTCTCAGATCCGCCAGCAGCATTACTAAAACAGTAAGGTGCCATTTGGTTTCTTTTTTTTTTTTTTTTTAAGGCACGCTTCAAGCTGGTGAGGGAAATTTCAGGGCAGATTAATGTGCTAGGAACTGATGGGGATGCAGACGCTTCCATCGCACGTTGGCTGTGGAAGAGAGGAATGATTTTTCCTTCCCCTGCAATCTAATGGGCAGGAACAGTTCCCTTTAGAAGGTTCCCCAGCATACTTTTACACAAATCTAGGACCTTGAGGAACCTCAACTGCATGGTAAACATACACCAAATTCAGCCATGAGCAGTCCCTCATTTTGACTGCTGACCCTTCTAAAACAGATAGAAATTAAACTTAAAGGCAGAGAAGGGACAGAAACAAATGAATTCTTGTGATCTGCCATTTCAGTCACTCACTAGGCAGACCACAATAAAAGCACAGTTTAGCTCAGCCAGACAAGAGTTTGGGACAGAAAGATGTAAAGCCTAATGAAAAACCTGGACTGACTCCATCACTTTCCTATCTGTGGACGAATGTAATTCCTGCCACTGTCCTCACAATGCTTCTCCTTTTTGTTTTAAAAACAAATACATCCTCACCCTTCAGACGAACAGCATTCAGAAACTTATCTCTCGGAGTGTTTCTCTGACAGAAAATGCCAGCTTGATGAAACCAACATCTTCTGCATTTCTGCCGCATTTTTTTTTCCGCATCTTTAGCCTAACATGACATTTCATATTGTGCACATCTTTTGTTACTGCCAGAACATGACATGATAGCCTATCATGTAAGATACACTAGTCAAAACAGATTATTTTTAAACACATTGAGGCCAGATGCTGCTTTGTATATACTGAAGCCGCTTATCTTCTTGCTCGAAGTCTCCTTCTGGTTGCACGTTGCTCTCCGGCCTTTCTGTGGATGGCAGGGAGATGCTAAGCTCTTTTGCTGGGGTAGGGAGCTGGGGCCTGAAGCTTCCCAGTGTGACTGATCTTCATTCTCCTGATGGATTATCCTTTGAAAAGTTAAACTAATTATTTAAAGTTATCTTGTCTAAATTCCTTAATATATCTGCCTGTTCCTGTTCTCCCTTGAATAAAAAAGTTGGAAGAATTATTTCAGATATTCTTTTAACTTATGACTTCATTATACGTCTTTTCTTCAAGGTTCCTGGAAACTGAACGAGCTCCAGAGGATTCTCAGCTAGGGTATCAGTGCAGGCTAAAACTCAAACCATGAAGCAGACTGTCCAGCTGTGGGACCTGAATCTGCAAGTGACAAAAACAAGGCATTTCCAATTCTTCAGCAAAGCAGAGGCACGGAGTTTCTGGAGTAGCACCTCTGGCAAAGGGGAATAAACCCATTAATGCCCTTGATAAAGATCACATGAAATACCGCCTGAATTGCACCAAAAATTCCATCCAGGCCTAAGTTCCTGCAATCCACTGGGAAAAAAAAAGATTAAAATCTAGTCAAAACTAGGATTCTTATGTCCAACAGCTGACTGCCAGACACTTAACAACCAGTTCTGCAGGGCTATGAATCCTATTGTTCTGTTGTTCATTGAGCCTGGCTGAAACGGTGACTTCCAGGTGACTTCAGGCAAGCCAAGTGCAGAGCCACAGTCTGTCAATTCTCATCTTAGTATTTACACTGCTTATGGATATAATATTGGATAGGTTACATCCATATGTTAAAATATTGGCTCAAGTGCGGTGCTAATGCCTTGTGTACAGTCAATGCTGTGGTGAGGAAGGTCCCGCAAATACATAAATTTTATCAAATGAAAGAGGAGATGGTGAATGATGTGCAGTGAAAACTATTTTGACACCTATCTCATCGAAGACAGCAGTTACAGAGAACTGACTTAATAATTTAAATCTCTTAATAATACTGAGGTCAGTCACACTGGCAGCCAAAAGCTCTCAATGATACCGAGGTACCAACTCTTTGCACGTCACATTTTCAGGGGATTTATACAGGGTGGGAAGGAATTTTGTGTCAAAAATACATCCTTAACCTTCCCAACCCTTTTTGGAAATCTGTTCCCCTTTTCTACGCCCTTGGCAGGCCTCCCACAAGGATGCTGCAAAGCACAGCACTGGGAACTTACTTAACAAAGTTCTTCTGATCTGTATGATAGTCTTGGTGAGACTGCTCTTACCTGAAATCTAAATAAAGATCCAGAGAAGGATGCCCTGAGGTTTGTGAGAGTGACTGAGTGGGGATGGGAGACCTTATCCTGTGGATAAACCAAGGGACAGGACATGGACCTCATCTGCTGCTCTTTTTGGAGAAAAGGGAATTTCCTCAACCCAGCAACGCTCGCACTACATGCAGAAATTTAAATGCGCTACTGCAAAGTCAGGAGAAATGAAGTAGAAATGGTGTCACAACCGAAAGTTCAGAACTGCTTTAGCAGGATTTTTGGCACCTTCCCCCTCTTGGTAGCACCTAACAGCAACTCTGAGGGAGAAGTCCATCAGTAGGCTTCCTCCTCACCACCAATGAAGAAGCATCCTGACAAATCCTGGCTCTGCAGTCCGCCAGCACAGCCCTACTTCCTCACTGGCAGCTGCTCTGTTCTGACCTATTAATTATCTTGACACAGTATTTCGTTGTTAACACCTTGTTGCTGGAGATCTTGTGAATAGAGTGTCTTTTCACAAAGAAGAAAGTATGTGAAAGAATCTGCCTGACAATTGCTGTTTTAGTAGGCGTTGGACTGGAAACTGAGGAGGAAGTACTCACTGCCACTCCAAAGGGGATTCACCAGCCCACTCCCCTTGGAGGAGAGATACCAAATGTTAGCTGATGATGGCTGGCACCAGTATGCTGTAGCCCTGAGCTAAACGCATCCTGCAGCCATCCAAGTATACATTTCAGGCTAATCTTCCCACACAAAGTGCACAAAAATACCATCTCTACATTAGCTACTTCAACAAGAGGAAAAAAGAAACGGAACCTTATGAATTAAATTACATTCACTTCTTTTCTCAGGCACAAAATAGACTTGCTTGACACACTAATTTATTAATTTCAAATGTCCCCATGCAAATGACTTTCCTGGAATAAGCTAACATCCACTTTCCTTTTTAAAAATAATCTAGTGCTTTTTACATTTGAGATGATGGTAGGATGTTCTAATATACTTGAAAAAAAAAAAAAATAGTGTCCTCTCTTTTGCAGCAGTGTATTGTAATTATTCAGTATGCTGCCATAATTTATTACAGAAGTGAATGAATTAAGACACTAATAGCCCCCAGAAATTCAAATGGACAACATAATATTTTAAGCCAGTCTGCTATATACGTCAGAGCTAACTCTAAACTTCTGAAATGCAAGAGTACTGCTACTTGTAGCACCTCTGGATGGTTCTTCCCTATTGGAAAAGACCTGTACATCTTTTTCCTGTACAAAGCCTCTTGTTGAAGGAGAGGTGACAAAACACATCCACACTTGGGTTCATTGCTGCACGGTTCCAGGTTGGGTGCAGCATGGTGCGTGCTGCCCAGCATTAGGGCCTGTTAGGTTTTCACTGCGAAACGGAGGCCTTCAGCTCCTCATGTTGTCTCTGTGTGAGCTGTCCTCAAGGCACTTCCCCGTGCTTCTGGGGATAAACTAGACTTTTCAAAGACCACGACTGTGAGGTCAGGTCTCGGGACCTGCAATCATTTCTATGGATGAAATGTAATGGTGCGAGGCCTTATTGTAGATGCATCAAAGCCCTGGGTAGAAGGGGCCTGACAGTTTGTGCTTTCTTCTTTTGTACCAGGATTGAATAAATCTGCGTTAACACCATTCCTAGAATAGATTAAATCCCTCGTTGTGCTAACTCAGCCAGTCTCTGGCTTGCCATTGATGTCCCTGTCACTCAGGTCCCCCCCCACAAGAGGCAACACTGGCTCCATGGGAGCTGCTCCCTCCCTGCTCACTAACCAAACAAGCAGCTGGGCCTGTAAAGGAATAAAACAGTGGTTTTTCCCCTCCTCTATGATCTCCTTAGGCAGTTCGTGACAAAGCCCTTAAGAGGATGAGTTAACTTTATCATTATTGTAATTCTGTTTGGAAAAAAAGTTGGTGTCAGTGTGGAGATTTGTAAGGCTCCCTCCAATTAGGCTGTGTGCCTGAAGGCAAAGGCTGCATCCATCACACGTGGCACTGCACGGGCAGAGCAGATTGCACTGCTTCAGTGAGGAAGTCCTCGATGGCCCAACAGATGGCTCGCCTTCCTGGCCATCCACCTCTCCTCCAGTACTTGGTACTGCCAGTGCTGGAGGTGGTAAGAAATGGACAATGGCTTCTCTCTATGCATCCTCCCCTCTGAAAAACTCTGCTGGAGATTGTAATTCACTCTTTAATATCAGGCTAAACAGAGATGAAAACACCATCCCTGTTTATGAATGCTTTAGTGGCAGAAGTTACTTCTTTGTATGACTGAACTGGATCATCTCTGCAGCCAACAGGCAATTCAGCAGAGTGAGGCAAAAAGGTGGCCAAGAGCAGAATTACATAGGAGCCATAACATGCTATCTCCCAGGCCCACACCAGCATGTCCCAGAAGGAGGACTTTTTGCATTTTGCAAGTGCCCCAAAGCAGGAACTGAACCTTTGTCCCTGCTGTGCAGCCTCATTCAGCACTTACAAACATTAAACGTCTCCCCTAGAGCAAACTCAGCATTGCTCCTATGAGCACTGACAGAGCAACAGTAGTTAACTTAGTTAAGTGGTGATTTAGGAACAAAACTCAAACTTGACTGAGTGGTATACTGCTGTTTCTGCTTTGTGTACTATCATGCATTTTCTATATCAAAGTAGCCTTGCTAATGCAGCACTCAGAGAGCAGCTTATTTATATGTAGATGCCGCTATATGACATTTCCAAATGCCATCATTTGCATATGAAGGTTCCACTTTTTTTTCCCCCTTTGAGTAAACAGAGTCTGCTGCTACTCCAAAGCAATGCGTTCATGAAAGTAGAGCTTTCTGAGAACCATCATCCTCCTTGCGCAACTAAAAAAATCTGAAACAACTCATTTTCATAACTTGGCAGCCTTGGCTGTCAGTGGTGTCTATAGGCCAGTCTTTTGATTCACAACTCCAACCTTGGTACCAAACAGAGTGCAGAGAGAGCAAACCTGCAAGATCTTAAGATTTCCTATGAAACTAGAGACAATCTGCAGGATACATCAATATCTGCAAATAGGCCTCAGACATCTGATGGAACTTGTGGTCATCCTAAAACAAATAGGCATTGGGTCAAGCTCATTATAGCTATGAAGCTAGAATTGATTTTTGTTGAGGATCTGTCACTGGAACAAGAGCAGGAGCTTGCTGCAAGAGCTGCTTGGGACCTCTGAAACCTTACATTACACCATGAAAGCCAAGTGGACGTTACATATGCAGCTTTCCTGTCAAAGAAAGATAAGGCTGGAGCAGATGGTATGTGGGCAAAGTTTCAACCTGAATACACTGCCTTCTAAAAACCTGCAGTGCGAAGGAGACATCCCAGTTTCAGTGCACGAGGCAGATGAATGTGTTATCTGTGCATTAAAGAGCTGCTCCTCTGCTGCCTGATCACTGAGCAGGAAAAGCACCCACCATGGTGCTTATGGACAACACAGACCCTTGATACCTCAGCCCTCTGAGGCCCTGCAAAGCGTAGCCAAGAGTGCAGCTAGAGATTCTTCTGTACAGTACTGGGGCATCAGCAGAAAGCACGGAGCACTGCTGCCACTTGCAGCACACAATGGGATAATGGGCAATCAGCTGTTCCCAGCTCACAGTGCATCCAGCTCCTAGGCAGTGAGAAGACACCCCAAGGTCATCCCACCCTTCTGGCGTGAGGTGGAACACCCTTCTGTATGCACCCTTTTGGCAGGTGGTGACAACAGGAGCTTCCTGACTGTAACGGCAGGCACAAGAACCCCAGGACTCATCTTTAACCAGGGCTGCAGCCTTCTTCACCAGGGCTAAAAGACTTTCACCCATCTGCCAATGTATTTCTAAAGGAACTTTGTGCCCTTGACTTTGTAGATAGCATCAATACGACAAATGGGACAAGGCGCCAGAAAGCTGATAAATACTTTTGACACAACCCTAAAAATAGTGATGTGTGTACCCTTCTGGTGCTTTTCCAACAGTAGACAGATATGCACGAGCAAAGTTTTAAGATGGGTGTCAAGAATACTGATGTGCAGAATGAAGCTGGATTGTTCAACCAGCTCTGCCACGGCAGATGGCTGCATGATCAATGACAATTCCCATAACCAGGAAGGTGTGTGGGGAGGGGGCGTGGGACGCTGTGCATTTGGAGCCTGTGTAGAAATAAAGGGGTCTGTTGCAGTGGTATTTCTGTTCACCAAGGATGCACCTTTTCCTTCATGGGATGAAGGACGGGAAAGGCAACGCTCTCAGTACCCAGGGGACTGGGCTTGGCTGGCTGCCACACAGCTCTTATCAGCTGGGACTTCTGTATGGACTGAAGGATTACATGGGAATTCAGCTGCCTAGAAACACACTTCATAAACACAACAGGACAAAGCATTCTCCCTTGCTCAGATGGAATAAACAAGATACATTGGGTAAGACCTGTAACAACAATTTGGTGTAGATTTTCTATGGAGGAGTAATGAAAAAGGGCAGTGTAGCACCCTATGTGCTTCACAATTACAGTCCTAATTCAATTCAAGATTCCTGACCCACCTCTGGAAATACGGATGTCAAACTCGTTTTTTTTCCTCTCCCCTCCAATCCCTCTACTAGTGTGTACTCTAAAGGCCACACATTCACACATATAATCCCAGTGTCCTCAGGCTATTCCAGCTCTGGCACCTGTGAAGGTGGCTGGCAGGAGTTTTTGCATTGACACAATTGGTGACACTTCCAATTTTTAAGGACCACATTGCTGAAAACTGCTTTTAGGCAATGTAACAGCAGATTAACAAAGCACATTTTTGCATCTGTGCAGAAGTGTACTTATGCTCTGTATTTACCTGATTACATTCAGAGAACATGCACATACTATGGAACAAGATGTTGTATTTTCTATCAAACCTCACCCTGTCTCTTTAGTGATGTGAGTGGTTTTTACTGGCAGAAAGATTGGGCAGACAATCAATGAAACAAAGCAGGAGCTCCATTCTGAGATGCTGCTGCAAATAAAAACACACCCTAATCCAGTTACCAAGCTGTTCCCTAACTTCTAATTGTTTTCTACCAGGATCAATGGATGGCATGAAGCACTATTTGGAAAGGTCTCCGATTTATTTTTAGGCCTGCCACCATGATGCTGCTAGAATTTACTGTTTGGTTGCATGCTTTGAGCAAAGCTTTCTGAAAAATACAATTGAGAGCAAGTGTGAATGGCAAACCTGTCAGAGAGGTTTGATGGGTGGCATGCAGATGGAAAGGTTAGCCCTGGTGTGCGACAGACTGGACAAGGACAGCATTTTGGCCACAGGGCATTTCCCTCAACACTTTTGACAACCTGAAGATTCCACAACCCTAATTTTACTCTGATTTTATATTTCATTTTGATTACTCTAAGCAATTTTTTGCCTTTTTTACTGGAGAGGCTTGT
Source organism: Phasianus colchicus (assembly GCF_987193195.1). NCBI lineage: Eukaryota > Metazoa > Chordata > Aves > Galliformes > Phasianidae > Phasianus > Phasianus colchicus. The sequence goes on along the minus strand of NC_143442.1, from coordinate 29,103,819 downwards.
ATCTATAAGGTGCTGCTGTGCTTGCATGTAACACCCACCAGCTCCCTTCCGTCCTTTCTCTTCTTTTTCAACACAACATCCATGCTTGCAAGAACATTCCGCCCAAGAGAATTAATCCAGGAAACTGAATAAAGAGCTGCAGAGTTATGGGCAAGGATGTGTAGGAAAACAGGAGACTGAAGCAAAAATGCCCAGCTCCTCTTCATGCTATTTTGAATGCTTCTTGAATCATACACCTTGCAAATCCCTCATGCAAACTTTAGTTATTTTAGTTAGCAGAATATGACCCTGAATGGCTGAAGACTATTTAAGAGAGAAGCCCAACATATACTAAAAAGCATAGTTCCAGCCCAGCTTGTCACTGCTTCTGTTCAAGATCATTGGAGAAATAAATATATTTTACTGGCACGTTGGACAATGTGATCACTGCACTTTGGGGAGATGAATCCTCAGTTTGCTGGCCTCTATTCATTCATCTCCCCAACTCCTGCTTCATAAAAAGGTGACAGTAACAGGACCATGCAGCCAACAACTTGCTTTCTGTATCTGCTCCATTCTGCTGCTGCAATTTTTAGCATCTGTTCAGTTTTTAGCAGACTGTATGTTAGAAATTCCCACTGGGTAATGAGGAGTTTGATATGTTTCCTCTCCCATGCCTGAAGCTGGAAAGACATCCCTAACTAGTCTCAATTTTATGTATAAAAGAAAATAGTAAAACAATATAAAATGCCACTGCAGCAAAAACTTCCGTATTCTTCTACCTAGTTTATCAAAGATACACTTCATGTCCCATCTGTCACTAAACCATGCAATCACAGATTCACAGGAGAAGACAATAACTGGACCAAGCCCCAAACTTCTACTTGTTGCTGGTTTTGCAATGAAAGGGGCCAATCCCACCATGTAAACTGAAGTCATCTTTTTGTTACTCAAATGATAAAGGTCTATCAGTGAGATATGGCGAGAAGACTGCCCACTGCTCGAAGACAAGCTGTATATACCTACCACCAGCTGCAGGAGCTCAAAGTGCCCCCAAAACAAGCTGAAAACGAGCTGTGGGAGTTGACCTCCAGCTTGCTATTGTGTCCCTGGGATGTCCATCTCTGTGGAAATACCACGGTCTCCACATCAATGCTCTGTGATGTGTGACCAGACATGTCATGAGTAGGACCTCATATGGCTATTTGTTTGCACAGAGACCAGCAGAACTTTCTCACATTCTGAGGTTCATTGATGGTCACAAAGAGAAGCACTGCCACGGAAATCTATCAGGAGGGTCACTTGTATAAACAAACACCTGCACTCACTATTTTTACACACCACTGTTAGTGCCTTACGTAACTGCAGCAGAAGGGAGCTGCAGGGATGGCATCTGTGTAAATAGCAGGATTGGTACTTTATCTCAGCACATGCCCCTGGCACTAATATTCAAAGGGGGAGAAGCTGAATGGATTAAAAAAAAAAAAAAAAAGAGCAATTTATAGAAATTGAAAATTTAATAAGAATAAAGATGGATTAAAAATGCCCACAGAAATCACAAAGCCATTTAAATTCAGTAACCGTTCTCTCACTAGCCTCAACGAGGCCAGAATTCTGCCTCCTGCCTCTTTAAATCTCACTCCCTCTTCTAACTGCACTTTAAACAGCTGACATCCTCCTGCCCAGCCAAGGCCCTTTAAATCACTGAAACACAGGATAGGAAAAAAATCTGCGGTGCCAGATGTGTCTGAGCCCAGTGGCAGCTCTAGTTGAGGCAGGCTGCAGCAGAAGATGTTTAGCATACATTATGCCAGACAAAACACTAACAGCTTATCAGTTTCAGTATTATAGACCAATAGCACGCCCTTCCCTGGCTACTTCATTTGCAGAGCACAGAGACAGGTGAGATGTATGCTACTTGATTTCAGAACAATATTTTTTACTTAATCCTTTCCCATCCTAGCTAGATGGAAGTATGCTACTGTTATTAAATGAAATTGTAAATGAAATACCCCGGGGAGGGGGTGTTTTTGATGTACACCTGACACAGCTTAAAACCACAGATGAAAGAGGGAGATTAAAACCACAGGGAAGGTTTTAATTTTTTTTTTTTTTTTTTCCCCTCCTGAAAAATATTTTTGCCATTATGTAATGCTGCCTAAAATGCACAACAGCGATGGGCAAAGAACTGCATTTCAATTCAGCGCCCATCAAATTACGAGATTCGCTGCCACTGCTTACATAACTGCACATTTTGGGTACAGCTGTTGCATTCCAGGAGGGGAGCTTCACGCCAACCTAACACTGATGGGTACAGGCTACACGACAGCCTTGGTGGGGGAGAAGTCACCTTCCTATGCAAGTGGATGCTGCTTTTCCAAGCTCGCTTTTTAGCAGCACTTCCTCCCGCTTGCCGGTCCAGATGTGCACCTCCAACCACCTGAACACCGAGCAAAGCTTCTCTGCAAAGAGGCAGTGCAGAAAGGAGAGCTGACATGCAAAACGCTGTACCTCCCCGTTGCCTATTCACTACCAGCAGTATCCATTCCTCCTAAGCCATGAGTTCTTGTCACTGATAGTTTCAGTGTGAGGAAATAGGGAAAGCCTAAGTACGTTGCACAGCTTGAACAACCAGTACCAGAAGTAGAATTTAGTGGATGCGTTCAATGAAAAGAAGGAGAACCACTCAGAAAAGTGGACCATAGAAACATAGAACAGTTTGGGTTGGAAGGGACTTCTAATATCACCTAGTTCCAACCCCCTGCTATAGGCAGGGATACTTTGCCTTTGCTATCTTTACCATATACATGAAACCAAGCAAAAACTGCTACTTTTCTCCCCACAGCCTGAAGGTCTATTAAAAATAAATACACCAGTTCTTTCTTTTCTTCCCCAAACAAATCTCTTTTCCTTCTACCAGATGCATTTGCAATTCCTGTGTCTGTGTTAAAGCCTTATTTATCTGTAGGCTCAGGTTACCATTTCACGTGCTGAAATGAGCAAATAATCTTGTGTTTGTATCCTAATTTGACATGATAATACTCCTTCTGGGAAAGATGTTTCAGTCAGTTCTGAGCAGCAACTTCCCTTAACATACAACTTATTTTTCGCAACTGTCACATGCTTTCATCTCATGATTTTTGATATCTAACATTTCATAAAGAATGCCAAAATATCCTATGAAATAAAATTCTGAAGAAATTCAGTTCTATGAATATTTCAAAATATTTTTTTTTTTTACATTTCAGACTAGATCAAACATGAATACTTAAATGCTGATGTCTCCTGAAAATGGATACTCCAGCAGCTCATTATAACTTTAACTCTCAAATCCTTGGGAAGAATTCCTCCTAATGGCAGATCTTCAGAAACCTAAAACAGAGCTGCTAGGCATAAAAATACACTTCTTCATAACCATCAACTAATTCAAATGAGTGTTGTGGATGGCAAACAGCCACTGGGCACCACCTCGAGCAGCATCTTTCAAGGACAGCTGGAGCTGATAGAAGTGCCTGGAACAAGGGTAGGACAGAGAGTGAGAGAAATACCCCCTCCACTCCCCAAATCCTGACAGATCTCTCTCTTTACAGACTCTATTTAGGAATAACATAAAGGGCAGCTTGAGAAATCAGGTCTACTTCAAGCTGTAATGAGTTTTAGGGACCACATTTTCATGTTGTACAAGCAACAAAAGAACACTTAGAGTATCACAGTGAGAAGGCAAAGGAACAACCAGAGAAGGAACACTCACCTGCACCCAAAGATTTAGGCTTATGATGAAAAGCTCCACCAAGGAGGGATCTCCAGAAGAGAACCTTCCCCAGGGGCAGTCAGCCCTTAAATGGGGTCTAAGAGAGATGCAGTCAGGCTGCACCCCTTCCTGTCACACAGCTGAACTGCCTTCACCTGTGCTCCCAGGGCTGACCCAGTTCTTGCCTCAGGTGATCAATCAGTGGTTCAGGCTGTGACTCAACAGTTCCCATACACGAGTGTAAGCAGAACAGGCTCTCTTCTTTTTTCTTATTCACTCCTCTGATTAAAACCCATGGATATGGAGCAGAGGACAAAAAGATTAATGGGTACTGAAAGGTTTGGATTGCTCAGGAAGATTTCTACGTTCCAAATAAGATGAAACACAGATAAACCGCTTACGTGATGGCATAAAGGAAAAAAGGAAACATAAGGTTCTTTGCAAAGCAGAAGCAGGAGACAGAGTTTAGAACACGCTTTCCAAACCTTGCACGGTTCAGATGCAAACTGATGGGAAAACAAACTTGTATTACAAACTCCACTCCCACCCTCAATCCCTGACTAAGCTTCACGTCCAAGACTTTAAATATTTCAGTGGAGCTGGAACAGCAAAATAGCTTCGTCCAGCTTCATGGTTCTTAGGCTGCCTGTGTCTGCCCTGGTGCTGCGAGCACTTATTTTTCCTGTTCATTCCCTGCAGATCAAATTCTTAGCCTGGACATACTGTATTTCCAGGCTACCGCCCTTCTGCACAAATGAAATAGCTTTTATTATAATGCTCATTCACAACATTACCGGATTTGTTTACGAGGGGGAAAAAGCACAAACCAATTCTGCAACTTTTGATTCACATTCATTAGCGATTAAATTAAGAGCTAAGCTTTAAAGGCACAAATGGAAATGCTCTTTTTTTTTTTTTTTAACTTGAGTTACATAAATCTCAGTAAAGAGATGTGTAATAGTTCACCTGAAACCCAATTTCAGTTTTAATGCTAACAATTACAGGTTCCATGAGCACGACACCGGGAAATTGTAAGTAATGAAAAGGTGCAATTTCTCTCATTACAAAACCATGCAGACAAAAAAAAAAAAAAAAAAGCAAAAAAAAAAAAAAAATCCAAACAAATGAGGCACATTTTATCCAGCTTATCATATGCAATTCAAAGTTAAAGGAGAACTCACAGGATCTAAAGATGAACTGCTCTGTATAAGAAGAACGCTCCATGGAACTACTGCCAGTACCAAGACAATTACATTAATGCTCCAGATTTTCCTATTTTTGAAAGAAATCATCTGGTCCCCATGATGACACAGAAAAATGCCAGAGTGGGACTTTCTGCACCGCACCATTTGAAAACTAGGAGTTATATGACAAAAAGTAGCAGCTGCAATTTTTCATTTAAAAGAGCTCTCAGGGACCAACCTGACATTGCTGGCCACTCAGACTTTAGCTCAAATGTAGCTGACAGTGAGATTTATTAACCTACCAGCTGGCCTCTATCTTCACTTTTTCATTTCCTTCTGGATATCCTCAGAGATGGAGGAGCTGAAAGGCAGCAGAGGAGCTAGAGACCGGGGTGCTACCAGAACACAGTAATCTCTCTTTGGCCTTTGAAAATCATTCAGAAGAATCCCGAGTTCATAATTTTCTTATATGTGTTTTACAGTCCTGCTATGAAGCTGAGTTACACACAGTCATTATTTCTGAGTCAATGCTATATAGCTCTCTGTAAGCTTGATTTTGGAAGCCTCCAGATCCCAGACAGAGAATGGAGAACTCCCTCTGGTTGGCTTTTGTGGAAAGCCATTCTATCAGGATTGCCCAAACTGGGAATGCAAAGCAAGGACCAAAACAGCCTCTCCACCTGAAATTATTTTGTAAGTTTAGACCAGCTCTGCACTTACATCATTTTGCATAGACATGTCCCAGACTTCAATTTTTGTAGACCTCTGCATTTTTGCACGATCCAATGAGCTGAAGGACATCCAGGCACATGAGGCACGATATGGTCGCATCTCCCAGCAGGAGGTGCCCTTTTTGCTTTCCTCAAGTCAAAGGCCAAGAATACCTAAATTGAACAGCCTGAAATACTGCCTATATTGGGCTCTTCCATTGTTTTGAACAGCTTATATGTCTTTTGTGCATTTGCACTGTGAGTAAACCTTACGTGCATTTTAATTGCACTTGTAAATGCAGCGAGCAATCCTAGCAACATTTAAATGCTTTACATTTTTAAGAAATGCATCAGTTGTATTATTCTTGTACTCACAAATGCCAGGAATGTGTGGGAGTATGGGCGGCAGCCGCAGCCAGCAAGCATTCCTGCTACCACACAGCTGTCCAAATAGTAAAATATATTCTTAATTTTATTTTTTCTTTAATTTTTAAGTGATTTACTGAAAAAGTAACAACATTTCCTAACTAATCTATTTGTTTAGAGACAACCTCTGACTTAAGAGTCTGCTACACTGAAAGCCAAGTAAATCTGTATAGGCAAGGATGCAATTTTCCTAGTGCTTTTATGAAGCTGCAGATGAGAAACTGTTTCTCTCTATCTGTGATGGATGCACGGTGCTCAGCTCTATGTCTCACTTGCTGATTCCATTAAGGAGAAAGGAAAGCCTGGTTCACAAAGGCAGAGCAGATGCCTGCACAATAGTTTATACGCCATAGCTAAGCTCTGGGGCTTTATCATTATTCTTCACCAGTTTTACATCTGGCTGACATGGTAGTAGACACAAAATCTAATTTAAAGGGACAATGTCAAGTGCTTTACACTCCAAACTTAACCTACTTGCAAAATTTTATAATCTGGAGAAAGAATCCAGTCTGCATTCCCTATTTAATTCCTGGGACTGGAAAAAAAAAAAAAAAAAATTCACACTTTGTAAAGAAATCTAATGCTGCTGCTCTAATTCTTGGAGCTAACTCAGGCACTGTTACAGATGATTAAGACAGTGACTGAAGCCAGGAGGCCTGTGAAGGAAGGCGTGCATCAGCCCAGAGGTGCTTCCTACATGTTCTTAATCACAGTTTCTTTGATAAACATTACTTCTTCCCCCATTCAAAGGAATTAGAAGACAATGGTACGGAATGTTGGAGTTCAGTCACGTTTTAGGATATTTTTCTTTCTTCAAACGTAAACATTACGTGGTATTTATTTTGGAAAAGGGGTGGTCCAAGACCCTTCTTCATCCTTGGAGCAAAGAATCTGCGGTCGTTTCGTGGCCTCCATCCCACAGGTTTGGCCCAGCCAAGGGCAGGCGATGTGTTGACACAGATGGATGTTGCCCTTTTTGGTGGAGAGTTCAGTTTGCTTTGACAACACAGCCATCTGTTCGCAAGCAACCCAAGAATACAGCTCAAAATGACTGTCTGTGAGTGTGCATTTTCACCCAAGGAGACTATCATGGCTGGAAACACCCTTTCTCACCAACTTCACTGCAGAGACTTGATCTAATCAATGCTCATAGAGGGAATTTTGTCTGGTCTGGAAGACTGTACTATTGAGTAGGTCTATCAGATCCATCAGTGTCGTCATTGACAATTTTCATGAATATATAACATAGAAATGTGGCTCATCCATATCTACTTATTCTTTGAAGTGCTTGGGAAAAAAATCTCTGTAAGTTGATAATGAAAAAGGATAAAATCAGTAAGGGGTATAATTGCTAATATCCAGATCTTAAGGAGGGAGTGTAAGTATAGAAGAGCAAAAATAAACTGGCAAATGAATAAACAAGATGAAAACTCCCTGATTGCCCAGACTCTGAAAGCAAAAATGCCACCGAAACAGCCATCTTCTTTATACATCTAATGGAAAAATTCAAGAAAACATCCTTCACAGGACTTTCAGTTGCTACCTTCTAAAACGTATATTGCATTTAGAATGGTTAAAAATGTCCTTCCATGGAAACTTTGAGATCAAGCATGTTTCTACTGGATTTGAAGAAAAAGCCCCATTGGCTAAAACAAAATTGCCATCTCACAAGCATGATCAACATTAACAAGCCGGTATTTGTTGAAAAGAGTGAAAACTGCCCAAAGTCTGATACATCATTTGGGGTGCCAGAAAAACGAGAGGGGCCAGAATGTGCAAGTAGAGACACAGACACACACTGTGCTGACACATTTCCAACTTTAAAAACAAATCTTACCTCTATCAAGTATGAGCACTCAAAATAAACAAGGCTATGCAAACTTAAAGTAAAGATTTCTGTTCCAAAGGAATGAGTGCTCTCAGCTCTGCAGACCGAAGGATTCATGCGTTCATTAGCAACAATCAATAGGCTTCAAAGAAGAACAGTAAGGAGCAAAGACATTGATTGAACAGACAGAACGAATAGCTAACAATGAAAAAAAATCTGCTGGTTGTTGGGTTGTTTGCAGAGAAGCTGCCTCCCCAGGATCTCCAGATGAGGATGCAAGGGTTTTGGTGAAAGAGTACGCACCATTTGGTTACTACCATCTTTACAAAGAGCATTACCGCTACATTAGCACAACTGACAACATACAATCAGAGAATCATGTAGGTTGGAAAAGACCTCCAAGACCATCAAGTTCAACTGCCACATGAATTTACCCAGTCCATCACTAAACCATTTCTACAACAAATATCCCCACTTATTATTCTTGTAGTAAACATAATAAAAGTTTCATATCCTTTATAGAATGCGAGGATGGCATGAAGCTTCCTGCTGGATAAACCTTGAAGCCAGAACCTAGAACCTAGTCTCAGTTTTATACTGCTATCCCCCTTCCATTTACCTACTTACTAAAGGCTGCAGTAACAACTTCTTGTTCCAGTGGTCCCTTTCTCCTAGGGTTTTCTTATAGTAGTATGCCACAAACATTTAGGGAAACTGGACTCGTGGCTTATCCCACATGAACTTGCAGCTTTCAACCTACATGCTGTTACCGTATGTAAAAGTGAAAAAATAGGTGGGAATAATAGTTAGGTGCACAGAAAGATGTGTAATCAACTTCAGTACCCTGCTGTAGTTCATTATATCAATGGATAACACCCAATGACATTGGCCCATGCTGCAACATCACTGCCCTTAAGAAACCCACTGGAGCCTGAGCCATAGCAGAAGGCCTGAAGATCTGCTAGCTGTGGTAAAATGATGGCACCTTTCTGTGCCACACACGTACCTATTGGACATCACTGATGGTTCGGGATGTGTCCACCCATTTAGGGGACTGAGAAGCACCGTGTCCCCTGCACAGTCCCATCACTTCTGGCTGGACCCGTGGGCACACTCCTGATGTCTCAACGCATCTCTGCTGTAGACTCATTCCTCGGTGCTGTTGCTCTGCCCCTCTCCCTGCCCAATAATCCAGTTTCCCTTTGTGTTCCCTTCTTGGCTCCCAACCTCACATCATTTTCCTGCAATCAATTTTCCCCTCAGGACTGCTACCCACACCTCTCCCTTTTGAGTGTGGGCTGAAATATCATCTCCGCTAAAGTGAGGCTGCTCTCCTCCTCCTGCCCACTCTCAAACTGAAGGTGCCTTCTATGCTCCTTTTCCTCCATGACCCCACGACTTTTCTTTCTCATCTCATTGCTGCTATTTCCTCCTCCACCCTAATCCTCAAGCTGCCTTTCCTCCCGTTTTGTTGCAACTCACTTGCTTCACACCCAAATGTGCTAAGTTACCAGGCTGGAGCAGAACAGGATGGGTTATACAGCATTCAGAAAGGGCCTGCAGGCTTCCATTTTAATTTGGAGACTCCAGTCATCTCCCCAGCTCTCCAGCAAAGAAGAGAAAGGATCTAACACAGCTGTGCTTCTTGCTGTTGTTTCTATCTCAAAATAAATCATTTTGTCCTACTTTGTCGTGCACCCTGCCCACCATGGGATACAACCTCAGGCCTTCCAGCTTTTTAAGAAAACTGACTGCAGACTTCTTTCCTTGCATGACTTCACCACGGAAGGGCTCCTTGGCGGTAGGAAATATCTGGACCACGGCACTTCTTTGATCTTCTGGAAAGTAATCCTGGCATCCATTTTCCATAGAAATTTCCTCCCTTGCTAATTTGTCCTGCAGTCACCCCGATACCTCAAGCTCCTCTGGCTCACCAAGCCATCATTTATTCATAGCTCTATGTTTTAATCATCACGCATCATTGTTAAGTAGGAACAGAACAATCCCTTTGTAACGACTGGGTGTCATATTAACTCAAGGACATCCTGCATGCAGCACCCTGACAGCAGTGACCAAACTGAGTCATCATGCTGCACGATTCTCTCGATAAGAAATTTTAAGAGCTGTGAAACCATCAGCTGGACTTCACCTAAGCAACGCAGCAAGATGCTCAGGTAAAGTCAGCAACTGGCATCTACTCTCTAAATAGCTACTTTCAAATTACAACAATCTGAAAAACCTAAGCCACAAATACATCGCTTGACACGTTTTCACCTTGCCTTCTCAATTGCTTGAATTTTCAGCACGAGCTGTGAACATTAGCCTGCGTGCATACACATACCCAAACCCACATATATATATATACACATTCAATTTTCTAAATCAGTCGTCCTGGGCAAAGGGTGTAAAACAAATACCTCCCAAACCTCACTGGCATTTGCATGTTTTTAATTTCAAATGCCGTATAAGGTTATTCAGCCGTTATGTTTTACTGTAGCTTCTAAATAAATTAAAACCATTTATCACTTTAAAAAGCATTTAAAGAACCTTGTTAACTTTACAGGTAATAATATCTTCTGTGGCAATGTTTCACAGTACCAGAGCTGTGCTATGGTCTGGATTTTCTCCTTCTTAAGCCTGCATATTGTGAAAAAAATATGTATATTCTAGGCATGGTAATTCAGTACTTTTCATCAGTGTCCACTCATTCTGGCAAATAGGTTACTGCATTTGTTACTTTCACTGTCCGAATGGGTGTTTTATGTCTGTACAGTGATAAAAACGGAAGAAGACCACTTATTAAGAAGAAAGATAGTTTCTAGCAAAAGAAAGCAATGAGAACACAGTGGTTTCTTTTAAAGCAAACAAACAAAACCATAGCAGAAGACAGGCCACCTCTGTAAAGAGAGGAGAAAAGTGACTCGGCACAGCTCTCGCCAACGGTGATTCTCACACAATAGGAACCATACCTGCATAATCTGTCCGTGCGTAATGCCCATCTTCAGATTTTGTAGTTGTTGTAGTATTATCTGTGGGAAAAGAAATACACTGGATTGCTTGGGGAGTCTCTGCTCGCTCCTGAATCCACCCCACTACCCACGCAAACCCAGCATCCCTTCTGTATACAGCATTGCTGCTGGCTGCAGGGCTCCCCTGGGCTTGCCAGGTGAAAACAGCAGGAGCGGGCTTTTTGGAACGAAACACCAAGCATCTTCCATTAAGAAAACACATTTTTCTAACAATATGTGACAACAGATTGCAGCTGGGATAAATATATCAGTGCAAAGCAGGACTTGTCATTTCTGCTCTATTTGAAGTAATCGGGGAGTTTTAATATGTACCCTGAAATGAACCTCCACATAGGGTGGTTAACTTTAAGGAAATGGGAATAAATGAGAACGTGTTTAATAGACAGGTAGAGTGTGGCCTTGTAAGTAGATGTACTGAGGATTTATGGGTCAGAAGCTAAGGGGGAAAAAAGCTATTCAGTGTCCGAGTCCCAGTAGGCACTTTATTTACAGGAGCTATTTAAAGGCAAATTTGCATCATTTTTATTTCAGAACAAACCGGAGTTTTTAAAGCCAACTCAGGGCCTTGTGACAGAGCACCCTAAGAGCCAGGCAGGAAGCAGCACGGTAGTCATGGCAAACATGGCCAGTCTGCAGCTAGCATTAACATAACTTCCTTCCAGGCACCGCTGGCATCCCACGAGCCCAGCAGATGAGAAACAAGCACCAGCACCACGCACCACACACATTACAGCAGCCTAATGGAAATGCGAGAAGTGCCAAATGAGAAGGCAGCCCCAGTTCTCTTTTTCTTTTTTTCTTCCCTGAGCAAAAATTGAAAACATTCTTTGAAATGAGTTTTGTTATGAGTGTTACCTTGACATCGACCCAAAGACATGACTTCAATTTTCTCCTGTTTCTGGCATGATGCCTCTTTGATTTGACATGCATTATCATAAGATTTCCCATCGGAAGCACAAAGAGGATTGAAGTTGGTTTGAGAACAGTCGATGTTGCACACACACCTGAAAAGACAGAAGAGAGAAAAAAGAAGAGGCTAATATGAGTGAGTTCTTTCCCGTCATCAACAATGCATCTCAGAAAAGCGAGTGTTCGTATTTTCCTGACTGAATAATGTAAATCAACAGAACGAAAGTGGAAAATTCTGTTAAAAGGTCATTTGTATTTCTGGATGGAAAAGAATGCGGGAAAAGAGGAGAGAGAAAAGCAAGAAAAAGGACAGATTAAAAAGAGAGTTATACTTGGAAAACTAAATGACAGCGTTACCAGCTGCAATTCTTGTAAACCAAAGAACATCCAAACAGATATGTCAGTAATTTATGCTGCTACGCCCTCCTGCAATTAAAGAAGCCACTAAATTTACCCCTGTTGAGTTGCTGCGCATTGCATGTAACTCAGCATCTGTGGGGCTTTGTACTGATTTATCATTTGGATGATAATGATGGCAGCCATGTGCACACTGATCATAATAAAGGAAGAAATGCTGCAACCACACCCCATCCGGCTGGGTAAAACCACCTGCCAAAGCCCAGAGTGACATCAGTGAGGCACCGTGTCCCACTCGTGAGCTCCTGCCTGCCCCATGACCTGAACCAAAAGCCAAGTCAGGACAATCGAGGCATTTAGATATTAGGAGGAAATTCTTTACTATGAGGGTGGTGAGACACTGGAACAGGTTGCCCAGTGAAGTTCTGGATGCCTGGAGGTATTCAAGGCCAGGCTGGATGGGGCTGTGAGCAACCTGGTCTAGAGGGAAGTGTCCCTGCCTATAGCAGAGGTTTGGAATTAGATGGATGATCTTAAAGTTCCCTTCCAACGCGAATCATTCAGTGATTCTAAGGTTCTGTGATTTGCTCCAAATGCAGGGTCTGGATCTGAAATAACATGTTAACACGGCCATATCCACCAACAGTAGGCTGCAGCCTTTTTCTTTTAGGTTTCTCCTATTTCATCATCATCAGTGATGTCAGACACCCCTGGGCATCGTTGAAGGCAAGGCATGCTCATTTTCCATCCCTGGTGCCTCATAACAGACAGCCCAGCCTCAGTGAGGTCACATTAACACCAATGTGAACCTGCTCAGGGGCAAAGCCAGAGGTTTAACCTAGCAGCTGCTTCGACTTCTCTGAGCATGTAATTGCAAACTGCTGCTATCTCGATTTGTCCTGGCTCCTTTCGACGTTAAAAGCAGGGCAGCGCTAGTGCTGCTCCATCTCCAGCTCCACCTCAGCCTCACCACACGTGCTCACAGCTCTGCCTTTTGGAAGTTAAGCAATGAGCAGGCCAGGCTGCTAGCTTAAAAGTCAGCTCCTCTTCCATTCACGTCAGGCATCCGGACGCCTTTGGGTACAGGGAGTGGAGAGGGATGTACACAACAGAAGAACTTTGGTGGAAGAGAGGATGTGCAGGAAATGAAGCGCTGTCAATCAGATTCCTCCATCACCCCTCAGCCTCTGCCCTCCACAAATGTGCCCAGCGTAACAAAAATCAGGGGAGCTGGGACTCACCTGCGCTCAGACTTATTTTACATTAGGTAGATCACTACCAGAAAACTCCAGCTCGGAAGGAGGCCAAAGGTGAGAAGCATGGCTATAAATTAAATTAAATGATTTCATAACTAGCAGAAGACAGGAGCCTGGCTCCCCGTGTAACGCTTTCACCACGCTGATGAATACGCAGTATATAAGAAAAAATCCAGTCCATTTCCTAAGAACCTCCTTATCAGCAGAATAAGGATGTTCTGCTCTACCAAAATATTAACTGCCCTCATTTCTTCCTGCAGTCATTGCCAGCTTCCCACCTTACTCACACTCATTTCATTAGGAACCGTTTACCGCTCGAGTAATCGGAATTTTTTCCACGTAGCTCCACCATTTGCATTTCAGATGGGACACATTCAGCCATATGCTCCTTTCTTGTAATAAAACAGCTCCGAAACAGCTTCAGTTCTCAACACCTTGCCGCAAAAAATGAGTGCAGGCTAATATCTATTATGTCTCAAGTCAAGAGACAATTCAGTCAATGAGAAAATTAAAACAAAAGGATACTCTTCAGGGGAAGTCTGGGCACCTTGGGATGCAATTTAAAAAATGCCGAGGGATGCACGAACCTATGCTTAGAGTTAGGCACACAAGAGACACATTTTCAAAGGTGTTTAGATGCTTAAAGACGCATGCAAACATTTTGTATGGGATTTCTGAGAGACTTCTCGCTGATTTCAAAGAGCATTTCAGCGCCCATTAGGCATTTGCTTGCATCTTCTGATACCTTCCCGAAACAGAAGTTCCAAAATGACTTATCCGACCTCACTCAGCAAACGTGAGAAGAAAACAAAGATTTTCCAAACTCAGTCATTAATTGTGAGGCCAAGCTTTTCCCCTCTCAGGAAGGAGCCCTCCAGCTGCACGCTATGAGCAGGATGAAGCACGCACTACTTGCACTCATAGCACAGTGCTCGTGCCAGAGAGACAGCAGAAAGGGGCCCTCAGCGGGGCACCACATGCTCAGGTCTTGTGGGTAAGGCTAATTTTCAGGCAAGACTACATAGGTGGAGAAAAGCACCATAATATACTTGTCACCAGGATCTCCTTGCTGCGATGGGCTGCGTGCCATCCACCAATCGTACTTTAAGGCTGCACAACATTAAGTCTGTGTCAGGAAAAGCTGAAGGTAGGGTTTCATCAGTGAGATTAATGCACTGGGGTGGTGACTCTGTTTAATTTATAGTGCTCATCTCATCAGGGAAGACGAGAGTATATTCAAGCACATTTTTCTCAAACCAGAGGAACAAGCAGGCTGCCATTTCAACCGTGCCCCCGAGGTTGAGAAGCGTAAATCGCAGAGAAGAAGGTGGGGAGTTTTCTGCAAACGTCTGCATCCAGGCACATACACAGCACGCAGCAACCTTGAGCAGGATCCATCCTGCCGGAATGAATACAGAATGAGTGGCACTTAACACGTGCCATTTAATGAAATCCTAGAGCAGCCAGTAAAGACGCCCTCACTTTTTAAAGCAGGATAAAGCAGAAGCGGGGCCGTCTCCTGCTGAACAAGCAGACCACGCTGTGATGTCCCTGATGAGGTCCCAGGGAGGTGGCAGTCCCCGCAAGACCACGCTCTGTCCTTTGGGTCCTGCAGCACATCGGTGCTGGGGCTGCTCTGTGCTCCTCCAAGCTGGCAGCGTGGCAGCTTCCCACCTCTAAGGCTCTTCACTACATCCCTGACTGTAAGTAATTTGGTCATCTGACCGTTTTATCATCCTGGCCGTGACTTCCGATTATCGTTATATCAATAAATCTATCTGCTTGCTGTATTCCTAAGTGCAGTGCTGAGGAAAGCTTGGCAACAGAAAGGCTGACTGTTCTTTTCTTCGGGCTCAAGAAGCTGCGAGAAGGTTAATGAGGTCTCCTAAGGGTCACAGGATGAAATTGTACCCAAGAGCATACACAGAATACACATGTAAGGTTTAGCCTTGCTTTCTGCAGAAAGAAAAGCAGCTTAAAAGCATCTGTGAGGAATAACTGCTTCTAAGAAGTCAGCTGACACTCTGCAGCTCCCCAGAGAAGCGAAGGAATACTGAGTGCTGTCCCACAGGCCTGCTGCTTCCTTCAGGTAATGGGGCTCACACACATCAATTGATTAAAATCTGGGCTGTCACTGTAAACAGCCACTACACAAGGCTCACTTTCTTACATTTATTCTTTCAGGTCGTTGTGATCATCTCTGATGAATTCAATGGTTTTTTTATACATTTTATTCCATTCTGTTTGGTACAATTAAAATCTTGGATGAGCTGAACACCCCACTCGGTTATTTTGCTGATCACAGAAGCATAAAACCAAAACAAACCAAGGAAACCTCCAGCCAGCAAACCAGGGCACCTTCTCAGGGGATTCTGAGCAACCTGGTCTAGTGGGAGATGTCCCTGCTGATAGCAGGGGGTTGGAACTAAATGATCTTACAGGTTCCTTCCAACCCAAACCATTCTATGATTTTGGGCACTGACCTGGTCTCTGTAAAAACTACTGGCGTCAATAAACCTGCCATGGGTGAGCACACTGGTGAGCGCCTGCACTCCTCACTCTCCCCTCCTCTGCACATGACAGATGGTATTGTTCTCTGAGCAGTGCCTTTGCCTGCAGAGGGAATACCACTGAAGAGCAGATTCATGGCTCTGAAGGGCTGTCCCTGGAGGGAGGAACAGCATTTTAAGACACCTTAAAATGGTGTCTCAACAGGAAGAGAGGATGGTTCCTCACCCATAAAGTGGAGGAAAATGCTGCAATTATCTTTCCTTAGTTCATGAATACAGCGTGATCATCAGTGACACAGCGACGATAAAAAGAACCCCATTCCACATCTTATCTCCACTCCTAAGACAACCATCCTGTCTTTGTTCTCAGCAATGTATTACTGAAAAACAATTTAAAAAAATTACCACGCAATATCAGCACGTAGCCCGAGGAAGGTTTCATATGTAGCCTGATGGTAAGGAAGCAGATAAATGTGACAGTGCCTCTAAAAGAGCAGTTTTACTGGGAACAGATGCAGAAGCGTTTACAGAATGGCAGTTCTTCCCTATTCGACATATTTTAATTAGCCCTCTGTAGTTTGGAAACCTGAGAGCATTGTTGGTACTACCGCTGTTTATTAAAGATTCATATTCAGACTTCACTGGCCATGGGTCATTTGCTTTTTGGAAGCAGAGCAACAGAAAATTGTGTCTGAGATATCTGCAAAAAGTACTTAATGAAATGACTAACGTCTTCAGCCAAGTGTCTCGTTGATTACAGGGTCCAAACAGCAGAACAGCAATAAATCTGCCACAAAGAGAATTGTCAGTCAAGAAAAAAGGCATAAAACCAACCAGACAAGGAAGCTGGAGCTAAAAATGTGAAAATGCAAATCTAGTGTTATTTTTACTAGTCAGAGCTCTGATATTTGAGTGCATATGCTAATTTGGTCAAGTGTGAGATCCAGCCATATCTCAGTGCACACTATTTTACAGGGAAACCGATGTTCCATTCTGCAGTCATTTAAATATGTCGTATATTTTCTTCAGGCAAAAATAAAAAAGCAAGGAAAAACCAACAACATTTTGCAGCATAAAAAAAAGCCCAAAGCCCTCCCTTTGCCATAAAGCAGTGTATAAATAAAAACACGGCTGTTGAACATTTATGGCATTGCCACCAGTGAGATTTCTTACCTTCCTCTGCTCTGACTAGAAAGCAGCCATCAGAAACTCAAATTTCTGGTCCTCTCTGAACTCCTGGCTCTCCATCTAGGACATTAAATGGCCATTAAAGCTAACCTGGCAGCACATGCCAGCATCGAGAGCCTTGCTATCACTCCCAATCGCCTTCTCCAACACTTGGATTCTTGCAAGGTTTTTGGTAGACGGGGCACCTTTGTTGACATAACCAGCAGCAAGCTGAAACGAAGCCAGGCTTAACATTACGACTCAACACTCAAACACGCTTTGCAGTGGTTCATCTGGGTGTCAGCAGGCAGGCAGGAGGGCCCTTTACCCAGACAGCTTTGGGTATGTTTAATACATCTCAACACATCCCCACGTGGAGATATTCGCACCAGGTCTGAGCAGGGGCTGCCCAGGTTAGCCAGATCAGGAAGGTCTGTACTCACACCTACTGCCTCCGCTCCTCTGGCCATCTCTGTACTGCAAAGTTCCAGAAACATCAATATTGAGTCTGTATAGACTTTCAGTAGCTTGGCCAAGCTCAGGTGGGCTCTGCAGCATATGGAGCACAGCCCAAGAGGATGACACCGAAAACATGTTCCTGCCAGGAGGCTGAACTGATGCAGACTGAACACTGTAAATGCACAATTCATACTGTATCCACATGAAACAGTACATACAGAATATATTTAAGATGCACACACACACACCATTTTTAACACATTCTATGAATCATACCATAAGATCTGCTGGGAGATTGAAATCCTATCACCACACACTTGAAAGCATCACTGAAAGGCTTAAAGTATAAAGGTACTGCACACCTTCTTCAAAATAAACTCTGTTTTATATTTGAGGTGGATGCAAAACTTCAAATGCAGTGCAGAACAATAAACAATACATATTTTATAATGGCAGCACAAAAATAGCATGCAATATTACTTTCCTGGATCTGCTCATGCTTTTGCTCTGCTTTAAGATCACAAGAGAAGAAAAAGCATGGCTTATTTTGAGTGCCTCCCATTCAGTACTATGTATTTTTTTATTTTCCATTCTGGTCTTTTGCAGCTCGGCTTCTGCTCCGAGCATGTCTACTGCTCACAGTGGCTTCCCTGGATATTTCACTTATTTCAACTGTTCAATTGTTTATCTTCACCGTGAGTAAAAGGAGAAAAGCTTGATTCCCTCAGGGTGATGCAATGTTTCTGCATGGCATTTCAGTAGCACGCTGTTATTCAAACAATTAGAAATCACAGAGACCATGCACGGAATTATCGGCATACTGCATGGAGAGTTTTATTATTATGTAGTGCATAATGAAAATGATTTGAAGGACCCCAAAGCATCATAACAGAAGGAAGCGCTGAATAATCAAGTGATTTTTTTTGTTGTTGCTGGACTATGAGAGACCAAAATGTTGTTTACTGGACATATGTCAAGCTAAAATGCACTAAAGTGGTGAATGTATTTATGGCTGCCCTTCCTTGCATACCAAACACAACACAATCTGTGAGCCTAGCTGGAGCAGGGAGCCTGAGTAACCGCTGTACAGCTGCCACGCTGCTGCTGGAGAGCAGGGAGTGGCCAGCGATGCTTACAGAGGTAGGCATTTTTCTGAGCACATCTGCTCCGAGATCATCACAATGACAGCTCATGAAGGTTGTTTCAAAGTGGTTTCATGAGTGCCATCCAGGCTCCTCCAGCGAGTTGCCCCATGTGCCCCAGCCAGGAGCGGTCCCAGCTCCACCTTCCTCAAGGCCTCAGCCCAGCAATGCCTGCCTTAACCTGCTATGTGAGACTCTGCCAGCAGGTGCCTAATTCTCCTTTCCTTTTTTTTTTCCCTGTAACTTTCTTTATTAAGTTTTCTGCAAAAACATCACAAGCTCCACCTTTGCTTCCCTCTTACCATTCAAAGCACCAATTATAATATGACCTTCCTCTGGCTCCCCGATGTCTCTGCTGCCCTTAACAATGCAATGAATTGTGTGCTAACACCTTTAGGGCAAAATAAATGTTTCCCTTCATTTTGCTAAATATTGTTTCTTTTTACAAGGAACTAAGCTGAGCAGGACAGCCTCTACTAGCCTCTGTGCTTTAGTCACAGACAGAAAATCACAAGCTTGATGGCTGGGTTTGAAAACCAATGGAAAATGCTCACCCTAACTGTGTGACTAGAGAAGAAATTTCTAATTCTTTTCATATGCCAATTCAAGGGTCTGCAGATATCTAATACGTGAAGTTTATTTAAAGCACAAAGAATAAAATAAATGCGTTCCTGTGGCTTGCCAGCACTTGGTGTCCTTCACGTCCCTGCAGCCCGTGTTAAAACAAAGCTTTGCTGAGTGTTTCTCCCCCTCTGTAAACATCTGAGGCTGTCCTTCACCAGTGTTTTATCGCTGTGTGCTCCAACTGCTGATACTGTTTGTTTGCTTCAATCCTGCAGCCCACAGAAAAACAAGAGTTGTTGCAAAAGCATCATCGTGCTTCAGCCCAGGCTGTGAAGCCTGCCATGGGAAGCCCTGCTCACCAAAGCATGGTATCACCTGGAAGGGAACCCATGACAGATTTCAGACCTCTACTGCCACATAACAGCTTTGTCAACTGGTTACTACTGGAAGTGGACCCTGATTACCAGAGAGACTAAAGGGATGGATGGAGGCCTGTGTGCTATAAGCCACGCAGCACATGAGACATCCATTGCCAGTGGGGAAGACAAAGCCAGGGGTGATCTTCATTAGCAGCATTGAGACGAAAACCACGGTAAAACAGTTCTTGCTTATAAACACTTGCTTCACATGTGCAAAATCAGCCTAACCCTCACCATACCCTGCTCCATGTCCTCAAAGACGTGTGCCTGCCTGAGGCAGAGCCATCCGAGCCAGCTGCCTTCTCCAGGCTGCTCTGCTCCAGGGGCTGACTCAAATGACAAAACAAAATCCAGACTAGCTACCTAATGAAATTTCAGGAGGTTACTCCAGGCTTTTCCTCCAGGCTTTTCCATCCACTGCCTGTGCAGATGGAAATAACACAAGATCCCCTCCTGTCATCCTGTACAGCGGTGAACTGAGATCGTGGAGCAGCCCCACAGGTGTGAGACTGGGACCTGGGTAACCCTGAGCAAATCACTTCACCTGGACAAGGGAAGCACAGCACCAACCCTCTATTTTCTAAGAACCCTCTTTTTTCTGTAGCTGAAAGCTACTGCAGAGGAACCCTCATCAGGGGTGGGACACAGACCAGTGACACCTACCTGCAGCTCCCCAGGGTATGTGTGCCCAAGAGCACCTCAGCGTGGGCAGGTTTCATTACACAACAGGCAGGCCGACAGACAGCAATTAAGTCTTTGTGTCTGGGCACATCCCACACAGGCTTTTAGCAGCGATTTGACTTCTAGAGAATCGTCTGCATCTTGTGAGCACATGCGGGAAAAGACAGGCGTCCCTGAGGATGGCTGCCATGGAAAAGGGACACCTAACCCCGGGGTCAGCCCTACACTTCAGCTCAGATTGAGCTTTCGTCAGGCTCATATTTAATGCATGGGATGTATTTTTAGTGGCTCGGATGTGTGAACACATCGTGGCCTTGATGTTCCAACATGGGTGTGTGAAGGAGCCGCCGACCTTCTGCAACGGATGTAGCTTTAATTTGATAGTTAACATGAAGTGGGACAGAGGAGATGAAGCGTTATATTAAGACGTTTGATAATAAATCGGAAAGTGCTTTCCCAGGGCTTTACATAGTTCTTCCCTCTGCTGATCTATTTAGGCGACACATGTAATTCTGAACTACAAAGTTGTATCCCTGCTTTCATAAACATACTTACATAAAACCCAATAACAACGCGGCCTATTTATTGCTAAAACGCTAGTAGGAAATTGAAAAAGGTATAAATACGATTCATTGCTGGTGATCTCCTGCCCCCTGAAGGCACTGTAGGGCTCCAAATCTCACTCAGTGCACAGCATCATAAAACTGAAGCAATAAATGTCACTCCTTCCTTGATTGCGCATTAGGCCAATCGGCCTTTTATTGCGACTAAATAGGCTGTCATGAAGGCAGCTTACTACCAGGCTATGGCTCTGGCGAAATGTGGGGCTGGGGAGTGAAGAATGCTTGTTTTTAAATAATAAGTAAGCAGGATGGAAAGGAAAGGTGCAAACACACGTAGCTGTCCCATGCCTCTGCGCTTGTTCTTTCATGCGGTAATGCTCTGACATACACAGGCGGTTATGTGTCAATGCACATTAATATTTGATGTGCATTATTATACTATCCCCTACAAGCACTCTTGCAATCTGGTGAGCCCAGGGTCTCCTGGACACGGAGTTACACAACGGAGTGATGGCTTCAGCTGGGAGCACCCAAGCACAGCTCTTCAATGCTGAAGCGGAGCCTTTGGTGCACCTCGCGCAAAGTGCAGGGCTGGGCACAGCTTGCACAATGCCCTGTGCTACTCCGGGAGCACAAAACTGGCTGCCAAAACCCTTCCTTCAAATGCAAATAAAGGTGTGTCCTCCTAGGAAGGACTGAAGGACGCAGTCACAGAAAGATGCAGTCACAGCTTGTGGGAGACGAGTGAAGAAAAAACCCCAGGTTCACGAGTACCCCTGTTAACCGAAGCACATAACCGGCTGCTTTCTGCATGCTGGAGGACATCCATGCTGCCTCCCAAGCTCAAGGTGACTCCTCTGTGCCCTCCAGCACACAGCAAAGCAGACCGACCGGGAGCCAGCCTTCGATTCGCAGCCCTATCCCAGTCCCTCCTCATCCTTCCCTGCCAGGACCATCTAAGTCTTTGCTGTCTCCATATCTCCTGTCCACAGCCATGTGAACCTGACAGACAAACTTGGCTACTTTGAGCAAGATGCCTAACACTATTGCAGCTTTTCCTTTTTTAACTGAAAAGACTAATCATTGTAAAGACAAGTAACAGCCTTCCACGGCTGATAAGCCGTTCCCCCCTGAAATTTCAGGAGAATTTGTCTTGCTACTATAGGAACAGGGTAAGACTGTAAGACAAGGAAACAAAACTAAAAAATCTCAGAATCTATTTTTAGCTTTTCAAATCAATACTTCCTCCGAAACAAATGAAGCAGTCAGTAAGCCAAATTCTGCTTTTATCATCACAATTTCCAAGTTTGCACTCTGTGAGCAACTGTACATTTACACTCTGACCGAGTCTGTTCTCCCTTCTGCCTGCAAAAGGCTCCACTGGCTACTGAGAAGTTACTGCATGGTTATGATACCAGCAGAGGTTTTCTCACTGAGCTGGTAGAGTAACATTTATTGCTTTCATAAGCCAGAATTTCTCCCTCTGAAGCTGAAAACCAAGTCTGGCCCAGCCCCTGACAGGAGGAGTATGAAGATAAAAATCTGTAAGCTCTATGACTTCGGGTGGAGGGTATTCTCCTTGGGCACGTGGTGAGTTTTGCTGTAATTGCAAAAGATAAAAAATGTATGTATCATATAGGGTCCCTAAAAGACCTGCTTGGGTGAACAGTACAGATGGAACACAATGCAGTTCTGCATTTATCTGAGAACATTTAGAGCCATGATATATAGTCTATATGACAGACTTCCTTGATGCATAGAGAAAATACAGTCAATTTCTTCGGGTAGGCTGAATTATTTACCAGAGCGTTCCAAAGAGTATTGGTAATAAAACACTATGAAGTATAAGTAACTCTAGACAATTTTGGCTTACGTTAAAACCAGGGTGTTTTTTTTTTGTTTTTTTTTTAAGAACGTTATTAAGAAGATAAATCCTGAGAATCTGGAAAGGCAGGAGTTTGCCAAATGAGCATGAGATTCTCAAGGACTGTGGCCTCAGTGGATGGAAAGGTCCATCCAAAGTTAAACTCCACAGTCTCACTTCCAAATTAAATGGGATACTTTGGCACAGGATGAAGGATGAAAGGATGGTAAGCCGATTTTCTGAAACTTACCAGACAAGGAAAAATAGCTGTTTTTGACTAGAATCAAATAAAATGCATGCAGAGTAAAACAATCTCAGTAGATGACCAAACAAACCATCATTTTCCAAGCAATACCTCTTTCTGGCAAAGCCAGTAGTGCATTTGAGTTAGAAATAGAATGTGCTTGGTCCTTCCCCCTGCTTCTCAAAAACGACTGGACCATATGCTCTCAGAGATGCTCTCTGCAGATAAATATAACTTCTTGTACCCGTATCTTGCCCTGCTCTTTCTGTGGACTCATCACCGAGAAAGGAGAAACCTCATACTGATCAAAGGCCCTTTCCAAGTACGTGGGAATCTTTCTTTGGACATGGCTGAGCACTAACCAGGGCTGGTTTTATGTCTGAACTGCCTGCTGAAAGATACCTCTGACACCTCAGCATCCTGCCAGTAAGGAACACGACAGGAATTGTGGCTGGCAGTTGAGGTGGCTCTATTAGGCCAGGGCTAAGATCATGAGAAGATGTATGCTGCCTGGTTGTCTCCTGTTGTGCAACACAGAGAAGGCACGCTGCAGGCCCTCTGCTTCCCTCTGTGAGTAGATATGAGCACCGTGCTCCCCATGAAGATCTGCACAGCAGCAGCCGCATTTTGCACCCTAGGTATGATCTGAAGTGAAGCAGAAATGTTAGCCTTTGCAGGACTGCAGTTTTTAATTATTTAATTCCATTTCAGTGCTTATTTGAACCATGAGCCCAGCAAGTATGTCTGAAGATGTACTTTTCTTCTAGAAGAGAAAGGCAAGCAGCAAGAAACTGCCATATAGCTACTGTATAATGCACGGGATGATGCAGATGTTAAAGGAGCTTGTTGTTTCTGCATCTGGAACAAGTAGGTCACACACAGTTATTATACACACTGCTGAACACGAAGCAGCCAATACCCGTGTAATGTATGTGAGCTTTCAAACTACCTTTTAGTACTTCAGAGTAGTACAGCATCTTGTTTGCGGATGCTTTCGTTGAGAGCAACTGACAGAAGGGGGAAGGGACCCGAAGCTGACTGACCTAATTGCTGGGTGGATTGAGAAGCTGGCAGAATCGTTCATTTCTTTTATATGTTTTTCTTCTATACTATAATAAAGATAGATATTGATTGCTGGAGCAATATTGATTGCAGGAGTAATGGCTGATGGCAGCCGCATGATTTGCACAGACATCTTCCATGTACAGTGCAGTTTATTTGCATGAGAATGCAATTTCACCATCCTCACGCATTGTGGATTGCTTGCTTGCTGTATAGGAGTATTCACTCAATATATATATATCAGTGATTAGCGATAAAATATGAAACAAAAGCTTGGAACAGTTCATATTCTTAATCCATCTTGGGTGTCTGTTTGCTCAAGCTAAGTAGAGTTTGTTGTTTCATCCATGCAGAAAGAAATGCAGGATGGAAGGGACTCACCGCAACTTCCTCACCTCCTCTGGGAGCACCACCCAGCTCTATGTCATGCATGAGATCCACATCCCTTCCTCCATCACACTTGGCTCCCTAGGGAAGCTGACATCACTTTTTCCCTGATCTGAGCAGAGAGGAGCTGGTATCTGAGGGATGAGCAGGGAAAAGGAGAGGATTGTTCTTCTCTACCCTGCCCTTGTGAGGCCCCATCTGAGTACTGTGTCCAAGTCTGGGGCCCCTGGTACAGGAGGGAAGTGGAGTTGTTGGAGTGGGACAGAGGAGGGCCATGAAATGATCAGGGAGCTGGAGCACCTCTCCTAAGAAAGTCTGAGAGAGTTGGGCTTGATCATCTTGGAGAAAAGAAGGCTCCAGAGACACCCCAATGCAGCCTTCCAGTACTCAATGCAGGAGGGGATCTGACTTTTTACAAAGTCTGATAGTGACAGGACAAGATGGAATGGCTTTAAGTAAAAGAGGAGGAAATTTAGTTATAGATTAGGAACAAATTCTTTGCTGTGATGGTAGTGCTATGCTTGCACAAGCTGCCCAGTTGTTAATGCCCCATCCCTGGAGACGTTCAGGGCCAGGCTGCATGGGGCAGTGGGCAGCCTGATTTGGTGAGTGGCAATTCTGCCCATAGCAGGGGGCTGGAACTGGATGATCTTTAAGGTCCCTTCCAACCCAAGAGATTCTGTGATTCTATAACCCCATCCTCCTGACCTGGGCACTGAACACACTGCAGTGCAAAGCCCTAAGTGGCCTGCTGGAGCCAGGCCCCTCCTGCCAGAAGCACTGCAGCATCCCCTTCACCTGCAGCCTCCAGGGAAGGCTGGCAGCATGCTGCAGATGGCCTCCTTGCTGCCAGGCCGCAGAGTAAGAAAAGCACTCCCACATCAGGTATTTCTGCGTCCTTCCTACAGCTACCAAACCGTGGCTCATTCTGGGCAGTCCTCCACTTTGAGTCTCTGCTGCTTGCTGACCTGCCGATATTGAAATCCTAAGGAAAAGCATGCATACTTAACCCCAATTCATCATTCTGATTTTGATTAACTCTACAAGTCAGAGGTTTAATCTCGCTTTAAGAAAACACTCCCGTCCTCTCTACTCTGTATCTTCCAAAAGGAAATGCAACAGAAGGGGTTTTGCTATTACCTATCCCCTTCCACTTGCTCGGATGTTTCAAGGACCTCCGAAATACTGCCCAGCATCCATCCCAACCATGGCCTGCCCAATGTACAGAGCGCTCTTATTTCCTCAGTGGCCCATAATGAGGAGATCGATACCGGGATCTGGGTTCTTGACGTGGTTATGTACTGACACTAAGCCACTCTAGCAGATGAGCAGGCACTCCATTTGGTGAGTACTATTTATATACAGTGAGTATTTCATGGATGCTTTTTGGAGGATCTCAGAAACACACCACTGTTCAGCACGTTACGCTTCGTTCTTCATTTCCTTTTAAGTGTATCTCTCGGGGTGTTATGTTGAGTAGCCCTGTCTTACAAAATCAATTATTCCTTAGCCAGCTCAGAAATAAAACCCAAAGTAAGCAACACCAAATGTCTGATTTACCAATAGATTGCAATCCTGCGCTAAAGAGCACAGCCCTGGCCCTGCTTTAAATATTCATGAAGCTCACTGGTGCAAAATGCATTAAAGGTGGGAATAATGCCAGTAATGCACGATCCTCTTAGTGACAAGAAGCTTTCACATATTAAAGTAGCAAGATGTTAAAGACTTTCAACTGAACAGTCTTTGTTTTTAACCCAGAGAAAGAGATTCACTAATGGAATGCCAAATTGCATTCACTCTTGTGATATTAGGCTGCGGAATAGGATAATAATATATGTGTGCTTTAACATGCCTCAGAAAACCTGTTATTACAGTTGGTTCTTTTCTGCCTTTTCTTTGTACCTTCCAGAAAATGTTCACATGCACATCTTACCCCTTTGAGTTGTCTTTTATGTGGCAAAAACCCTATAAAAATCCCAGGAGTATAGCCATTAACAGATTGGTTTTAAGGAAATGAAACAATTTAAAAATAATGGTGACACACTACAATAGCACAATTCAGCTGAGTGACAATTGGTGATGAATGATGAAAAAAAAAAGAAAAAAAAAGGAAAAAAAAAAAAAAGGAGTTAAACCAGAGACAAGGGACTGCGAAATAACAGACTGTGGCAATGCAGAATAATGTTAATTGTCGCTTTAAATCATCAGCAGCCCAACTACATCTGCTATCACACCTGTGCTCTCCCTTCTGATCTACCCTGACACCGAGCTACAGCAGGCAGCCAGCCAGCCCTGCATCTCCAGCTCTGAGCTCTGGCTCTGCTGCCAGCTCGCATCCCCCTCACCTACAGCAGACCGGGCACAGATCCTATAAGCTTTGATGGATGGGGACACTGCTGCTGGGGGGCTCCTCACCCCCTAACTGCAGCTCCCAGGGCTGCCGGGAGCTCCCGACATCGTTTGAACTTTCAGGAACCCCAGCAGTTGGGAATCCTGCTTACATCTGAAATTAGACATTAGACAAGCACAGAGCGAATAATAAACTGGAATTCTGCTTCCCACTTAATGCAGGGGAATTTTTCCACACACTAAATCTTCGCAGGGACAGGGGGAAGTGCATCAGGATATGACTATCTGGTGCCAAACACAGAAATTCAATTAATGTACATTTTGAAAGAGGGATCTAGGTTTCCCATACACGGCCTGCTTTTATTCCAGAAATAAGAATAACAAAGAACTAACACCCAGAAGGCTCATTTTTTAGAAAGACGTTTATCCACGACTAATCATGGGGCAGAGACAGGAAAGCAGGGCTCTGTTACGGCATATGAAGTTGTTTACTTCAAAGCAGCCCTTTAACAGGCTTTGCACGGTCTTTTTACTTCTGCTTAGAAATCTGCTTTGTTGCCTTTTAGCATCCTCCCAGCAAATGCCCTTCCCCTGCTCCCCGCCCTGAGAAGCACCTTCCCCTGCAGAACGGCTGCCTGTCAATAAAGATTGAGAACTTCAGCTCCCGCAGTTACTGCACAGCTCTGCGTAAGCCGAGCTGTTTGGAAGGGGAGGAATTAGTTGCAGAAGCTGCAGTGAGGACGTTGCTGGGCTAAGTTGGAGCTGGCTCCTTTATCAAGCTATTTCCGGAAAAAAATAAACACCGCTCCTCAGTGCTTGTGATTAATAATGTTATCTGGGAGCTAATTTTATTCCTTACCCCTCTCTTCTGCTGCCTTCCAACTTGCAAGTGCACTTAATTATGAAAACATGAGCACTAGACTGTGGATTTTGATGTATTAATTTTACCACAGCTTTTTTTTCAGCACTGCGCCACCAAATCCCTCAGGGATAATTGGTCAAGGAGACACTGAAATTCCGACACCAGAAGTCACTTCCTTAAACAAAGTCAACATTAAGAAGAATCTTCCACACAAATTTCACTGCATTATTGCAAACCAAGATGCATCTTGCTCCGATTTTTCAACACCTGAATTTCTCTTGATGCCTGGAGGCAGAGCTAGACTCGTGGCTCGTTGCTTGGTACTTTATAAAGATTGGGTCCAGAAGTCACTAGAGGTTTGGCAAGACCAAAGCAGAATGAGCACGAGTTGATCACCATATCCCTAAGCATCTTCACTGCATAACAGAAATTTTATCTTCTCACGTGTGGTCAAGGATGTCCTGCCTGGATGGGGCCAGCTGCCCAACACTGGCCCCAGTTATCACGTTCACCATTCATTCGTTCGTTCATTCATTCCCCTCTGCTCTGCTCCTGCTCTAAGTGTCAGAGTTCAGGCAATACCATTTTATTAATATCTCACTGCCCAGTTTCTGTATCCATCCTTTAAACATCAGCAGCCTCCACCTTAAGGAGCATCACTTAGATCATCGACTCTAACATTTGCATGATTATTCTGATGTCTTTCTAAACTTGTACCAATTACTTAGAACTAGGAAAATATGATGCTTGACATTAAGGTGGTGTTAGAAATACAACTGTGTGGATAGCTGCTTTTTGCATCAGCTGGCTGCTCCAAAATTACAGCGAAATGATTAGCTTAAGGTCGACTTACTACAAGGTGTTTGCACAGTACCTAGGCAAACTGAGAAATCCAACAAAATATTCTAAGTAGAAAGAATGATTTCCCTTCAGCTTACGTCACTAAGGTTTAAAACAACAACCAAAAAAGAGTATTTTTACAACCTCTTTCCAAAAATAAAAAATAAATTTCCACTGAGAGGATGTCTGAATGCATACTCTTTGTAATTTCTAACATTTCAGGGTTAGGTGTTTGACTCCAGGAGCCTGGAAAAAGCGAGACAGATTTCCCAACATTGCTAATGCCACACATGACTTAACACAATGATAATATTAATGATACTTTTTAACTGGAAAAGCTGTAGGTCAATTAGTTTTCCCAATTCTGTTTTTATCGAAGAATAAGGCCGTAAAATCCCAGATGGAGTAACATAAGTTATAATAGCAACAAAATGGACAACTGCGTTTCTGGACTTCTTCTAAACTGTGCATGTTCCAAAATTACAAACATTTTTTCAGCCTAACAGCCACTCTGGTCACCATTTAACCCATCAACACCATCTAATGAATTTCTGGGTGCAAAAAATGAAATGTCTAATATTGTTAATGCTTTCTAAACCACAGTATCTTTAAATAATACAACATTGATTAAAATAGAAGAGTAGACCAAATTACTGTACCAAACATCCTCTGCATCTTCGTCACACTCTGCCCCAAACTGGCAAATGTCACAGGTCGATGTCTCTTTTTGATTGGTTTCACCTGAGCCTTCATTGACTGTTTGATGAAAAGCAGAAGAATATATATTAGTAAAGACTGCAGCAACAAAGCACTTCCCTCTAGAAAAATCTGTTCACCATGTCAGCTGAATGTGATGCTCACAAAGCCCATGCTGGCCAACAGACAGCATTTTTAAATGAGCCCAACACAGAGATTTCCTTGTCACTCTGTGGGAAAACTGCCTGGGTTATGGAGTGAAAAGGAAAAAGAGAGAAAACTGCTCCTCTTCCTTCACCCTTCCAACCCTGCAGCCTTGGAGCATCCCCACCTGCCCCCACCGCAGCATCCCACAAGTCCCCATCGATTCTGCAACTAAGGGCACCAAGAGGAGGGTCTGTTAGAAGATCCAACAAAAGCATACCTATGTTTGTACACAAGCATGCAAGCACTTTTTGCTATCTTTCAAAGACTGCTGTTTTCTAACAAGCCTCAGTACCCAGTGATACCCATCAGATGGCTGCAGAATGATTACACCAGCCTGGAGGGCAGGTAGCAGTCAGCCCCAATGGACACTGCTACGTGCAGAAACAATCTCTGTGCTCATCCCTTCATTCCTTTCTCCCATGCGGTGCAGGGTTACTGCACACACTGAATAAGTTATTTAACCTCTGGCCCAATCCCTGTTTGTAAAATGGGAAAAATGATGCTTTCTGATGATAATAAGAGGGGAAAAAAAAGTTTTGCCCTATTTGTCTCTTATCTTTATATGCACAATGCTCATGTACTGGAAAAAAAAAAAGAGTAACCTCAGAAATCATACTCTGGCTTTTTGTTCTGCACTGTCAGGGTCTGGGATATGTAATTTCTGCTTCCTTAAATGACTCAGGAACTCATTATGTCCCCATCTCGTAAGAGCTAACGTACAAGAGCGGACAAGGTGTCCACGTGCCTCACACCATTAGCATCTCCATGGCCACGTGTGTCATCCTGAACCTACAGCCCCGGGAGCTCATGCTGCTGTACAGCTCTCCCCATTTCCCTGCAACCATTCCCAAGCCTGGGTTTTTCATTGATTTTTTTTTTTTCTTTTTCTTTCTTTTTTTTTTTTTCTATATATAGAAATCTCTTTTTCTGAAGAGACAACTTTGACAGCCTGGCTGAGGATTTCCAATGGTTAAGATATTGGGCAGGATACATGATCTGGATTGATCAAGTCCTGCTGCTGCACTGTGCCACAGTTCCTCTTTCTGTACAAGGGGAATGGAATCTTTGGAGCAGTAATATTATCATTACTGCATGCGAAGTACACAGAGACCTATGGTCGGAAGACTTGTGACAGCTATGCACTCCTCACACACCAGGAATATGAGATCTGCTCCAGCCCAGGAGCGTGAATCAATTCTTTAAGAGCTATCGTGTCTGCAAATCACTTCCCTTATATTTCCTTTGAGTTAAAAACATACACCCTATTTTTTCCTCCCTCTAACGTTTCTGCTAATAAGAATCCAGCAGGTGTGGGCTGATTTCACATAGGCCCACATCACAAACTAAGCAAAATAGCTTAAGTCATTAAAGTAAGTAATGCAAAGATTTAGTAACTGATTTGGAGGGGAACATGCGTCCATATGCAATGCAGTTCTGAATTTCTGCTGAAAAGTACCAGGTAACTCCTTCATGTTCTTTGAAGAAGCTCTGCGTGCAGCATTCCAATGCACACACTGTCATTAAATGCCCGAGCATGCAGCAGTCTTGATGACAGAAGACAGCTGCTTCTCTCTCTCTCTCCTCTTCCCAGCACCTACAGATAACATTATTATTTACCTTTCCTCAAGGTGTGTTTTCCCTTCCTACACAAACACGCACACCCGCACGAGCACCCGCGCCCACAGCCTGCCAGACACAGAGCTTTGCTTTCTGCATGCTGTGCAGGTAAGCACCTTGATAAATGTGGGCATCTTAGAGTTATTTTCCTGCTGCTTTTCAGCCCGAGGACCAGCGGATGCGTTTTTTCTAAGGGGACTCTTTTCCTTTCTGTTCCTTGCTGCATCACTGATCTGCGCTCCCTTTCATAACTCAACTGAAAAAAAAACGGTAGTGGGAATAATGCAGTTTGTGAATTCCTCTTGCTAAAAATGTAAGAAGCGTGATTCTTTTTTTTTTTTTTTCATGCAAGTTACAAAGTTCTCAAATTAGCAACTGTTGAGATGATACGAGGGATGTGTGGTACCCTGCTGACAGATTGTACTGTGAGGAGTCAGTGGATGTGCAAAGGGGAGCTGTGGAGCCATGAGGGAGAGAGGCCAGCTAAGCACTAACCTTGGCTAAAACTCTTAAGACATCCTTTCCTTGGAAGGCAACAGGGGAAACTAAGGAGACTCTCTGGTCAGTTTTCATTGCCTTTGTAGGACCACTAATGGTAGCATAATAATCTTTAGTCAATATATTTTAACTATATTGGAGAACACAGCAGGAAAAAAAAACATTAAACACCACCATCACACACTTGAATATACAAAGATATGAGCAGCCTGACCAAACTCTAAGTGTCTATGTTCACTGCAGGGGATGTGGACTAAATGACCTTTAAGGATCTCTTCCAACTCAAACGATTTGATGATTCTATATTCTCTTTATATTGCTTTGATTGGTGTGATCAGATAAAAGCTCATCACAGTCTTGGAGCAGGTATGATCTTCATGCTGTCATCCACCACGCTTGATCCTGACCAAAAACTTTGGGATCACCCCAGCAGGGTGCTGAGCCCAAGCCAATGGATCTCGAGCCTTTTAGCCAACACGACTGCAAGACACAATGCCTGGGGGAACTCACTGCATTAAGATGCCCGAAGTCTGGTTTGTACACCCTCTGCAGTCCCAGATGTGCTGCACATTTCCTTACACAGCCCAACCAGCAAGCAGCTGCAGGGATAGCCCAGCTTCCTTACCTGACACTAAACATCTCTCTTACTAGGGCTTTTTTTACAGATGACTGAGCTAACTTTGAACTATGACAATTACAAGTGACAAATGTCAGCATTCTGGTCACGTGCAGAAAATATGACATAATTAATACTTGAATACTTGACTTGTCACAGTGGGATGTCTTTGCTATCGCTGAAAGAAGAACATCAAACAAAACTGCTCTGGATCATTCTAACAGGAAACCCAGTTCATTTTTAGCTATAAAATCTAGGCAACAACAAAAACCACATGAAGATCGGGGTTGATGGCCATTTTGGAATGAAAGATAATGTGCAAATTAAACTGGAGGAAGAAAAGAACAGTAATATCCAGAGCAGCTGAGGTGATCCTGTCACATGCTTCAGTATTAACAGGATTGCTCTGGACAAGTGACAAGGAGAGCAGGCAAAGTGAGAAACGAGGGCAGGGAACCAGCAGAATTTACTAAATGTGTCAGAACAAACACTACCTGCATCTCTTCCAAACAGCTAAACCACCTCACAAACGAGACCAATAAAAGCCCAGATGCTGCGAGTGACTTCCTTCTAATCAATAAGCCCTTTTTCCTGAAAGCATTAGCTCAGTCAAAACCTGCAAAGTGAGAAAAATGAAGGGTGCGAAGCAGGGGGTGGACTCTGCTCTCAAAGCCTGGCAGAGGGTGAGAACAACATTATGGTCAAAATGAAAAGAAAATGCTCTACTGCGTCGGTAATAAATCCCAGCTCTGACACGTGGCGTTGTGCTTTCCTCCCGCTGGCTCCACCTCGATAAATACACACACTTACTCTCTCTTGCACACACAAACACGCCGGGGCAATTACACACGGTACAATGAAGCCGTGCCTCCAACCAGCAGGGGCTCTGACACAGAACTTCTCAAGGAGAGCTGCCATGTCTGCCTTCACGTCAGCGGGCACCTGGTTGGGTTCTTTAAACCACCAAGGCTCAGCCCTGGAAATCACCTGTCCGCTAGTGAAGGGCAGACTCTACAAGTCATGGCAAGGCTGTGCCGTGGCTGAGCAGGCTGCCAGGAGAGCAGGCAGTGTTTCACAGGGTTTTAGTGCCCTGGGGCTTACCTCGGATGCCTCCATGCCTTTCTCAGCCAAGTGCTGAGCTCAGCTCACGCACATACTCAGGCAAGGTTTGCAGGATGGAAATAGAGGGATCCAGCCAGTTCAGATCACTGATAAACCACGCTCTTATCTCCTTGCTAAAGAGCATGCAGATACAGCCAGGCACTGCTTTGACTCCAATCAGATTCAGTTTGCAGTGTTTTCCAGATCTCATACATCTCCTGTGACTCTCAGGTTATTTACTTTCTTAACCTCATAGCCGGTGGATTATCTCGATGTATAAAGACCTCAGTTTCTATTTGTATTTGTTTAGAAAGGTAGGATTAAGTTTTAGGGCTGTGGAGAAAAACCCTGTGAGTATAATAAATACCAGGAACGATCAAGTTTATCATTTTTAAAACTAATTATTTTTATAGGGCTGATTCACAGTTCTTCAGTCCTGTGCACTGCTGCGTTTATGCTGAACAGGAGAAAAGCACTTCTCAAACAGAGCTCGTGCTGTACTGAGCTCACCTGCGCCTCGCGCTAAAGGCTCTGCTTCTGCCACGGACACAGAATAATTAGTGCAGAAAACAGACTCTGAGATGTGCCTCGAGTTCAGCCAGTAACTACTACCTGAAATGCTTCACATGATCACCGAGCACTGCTGCTCTTTCTGGTTCCATCTTTCTTTTTACCCCCCGTCTTGCTTTCTCTCAACCTTCCTTCCAACAATCTTTCAGCTTCCTTCCGTTCCCCCACAGCCCCAGTTTTTCATTTTTGACAAGGAAAGTAAGATGTAATCTGGTGGATTTTCAATAAATGCTTACAGAAAGCATTCAGGGAAGAGCAAAGAGCCCCTCAGCATCAACCACCTCCTGAGTTCAAGACGAAGCACCTTTCAGCAAACACAAGAAGGGCCTTTGGCAGCCTTTAGCTGGCTCCCATCTCCCACAGGATGAGTCGTGTTTATTATCAGCCTCGTGGCACCCACCTGGGAGATCACTTTAACCAAAACCCAATTTGGGATGATCCTGATTAAACTCATCCTTGTATTTTTCTGTTAATTACATGTGTATGTCTGTGCCTAGCGATGGGAGAGGTGTCTGATTAAATAATGTGAGAGTTATGATTTACAAATTCCACTTCACCTCCTCTTTAGTGAATAACAAGACATTGGCTTAACAACACACACACACATGGTTTCAAAGGAGCAGGATTGCTCCTCTTCATCTATCTGATTGCAATTTGCTCCTTTCAGCAGGTGCAACTGGAGGTTTCCAAGAGCACCTGGGTCTGAAGTCAGGACATGACTCTCTCCACGGACCTGTGCAGGGACTTGCCTGTATTTGTACAGCTGTAGCCAGGAGGCAACGCATTCAGTTCATACTCAAAGTTTATTTGTTCTAAATCAACAGTATTTGCTTGTTTCTGTCTCACGCATATCCCCGTTGCTCCCACGGTGCGTTTGATAAAAAATTAAATATGATTAGTCGAGGCCAGTTTCTCCTAGCAAATATCTCTAATGGCATTTCAAAAGGAATGGCTCATTGAATAAAATCCTATTGTAGGCTTGCTGAATGCTGACATGAAACAGCTGTGATTATTGCACCCTTGTGTGGTCCCCCTACAAAACTTGATGTTTGCCTGGTGCATGTGGGATGCCAGCATCTCAGATTTATGAAGGTGTACGATGACCAGCACCGACACTGTTTGCCAGCTCGAGGAAGAGGAGGTTCATTTAATTTTGCCAAGAGCTTCTTCTCATAAACAGCTTTGAGCGAAAAGCCAAATAGCATGTGGGGACTATTTATCTTTGCCCCGCATTAATTTAAAGAGAAATCACTTCCTTGCAGGAGAATTTTCAAGGAATAGATACAGCTAGTTATAAATATGCCTGCAATGCTGCCAAAGCTTTGGTGGCACCCAGCCCTGCTCTCATGTATTTCAACATGCCCGACAGCACGAACAAAACAACCAAGTGGCCATGAGCACAGCTGGATGGATGCAATAGGACGGGTCAGCAACCATGGCTGCTATTAAAGGGCGTGGGAGGAGACTAATACAGTCCTAATTGCAAGTACTGGATGACCCACTGGGATTGAAGAGAAACAGAAGATGATAATGCCTGATTCCTCCCTCAGGTAGGCTAGCCTGGCTTCACAGATCATTAAACCCTCACACTGTGCCAAGGGAGATGGGAAGCTGCAGTCCAGGTACAGATCCAATAGGGAAAAATTCCATCCGTGGTTTTATAAACTCTACAGAAAGGAAGCTCAAAATGGGTGATGTGACTTTCCAGGGCTTTGCGCACTGAAAGGGTGCGTTGCCAGCTTCCTGCATTGTGGAAAGATTAACAGAAGACTTGAATTTGAACCTATACAGCTTCTCATCTTTCAAGAAACAAAACGAAAGGAACAAAGATAAAACCTCAAAGAGCTGCATAGCATCCACTCGGTGACTACTTCAGTTTTAAGGTCTTTGTCATTTTGCTATTGATTTAAGTCTGTGTACCCTTTTGAATATTAGTATGGCTAGCAAGATAGCAACATCATACATAAAAACGTTCTTTATTCTAGAACAGATGAAACTCCCAGTGGTAAAAGAAGATTTAGGTATCTCTGAAGATTTCTTATCACTGTGCAACATAACTCTCTAATGGTTCAGTGCCTTGGAGGGTCATCTGAGATCACTTATCACATAAATCAAATAGGTGGCAGGCTATAAGAGCGGAAGCCTATAGCAATTTCATGTCTTTGCTCGCAGACATCAAATCTATCTTTTAGGCAGACTATAGAGGAGATAATATGCCACTCCATTTAAGCCACTGAAGAAACTCAAATCTGGGTATTAACCAATTTTAGGAAGCTGCTCCTAGTCTTGACTGCACCACAATTACCTTGGGAAATGACTGGTTTTAAATCTGAACACATGGGCACAGGAGCCGGGCCTGGCTCTAATTTACTCTGAGGCTTCTGTAAATCACTCTGGCAATGGAAGGCGGTGTCACAGCGAGGGAAGTCCAATTTACTTTATGTCCCATTTACATAATCAGGGCGGTGTGAAGTGGCTCACGGTAAAAATGAGTAGGGTCTACCTTTCAATGAACTCAATAAGGGAAGTGCAGCATTCTTCTCCCACTGCACTTTTCTTTC
Organism: Phasianus colchicus; assembly: GCF_987193195.1. Taxonomy (NCBI): domain Eukaryota; kingdom Metazoa; phylum Chordata; class Aves; order Galliformes; family Phasianidae; genus Phasianus; species Phasianus colchicus. The sequence goes on along the minus strand of NC_143442.1, from coordinate 29,067,411 downwards.
ATTTTACGTTAATTTCTGTTTATCTCTGTGGTGCTAATGCAAGGTATACACAGAATTGAGCAGTCTGGGGCTCAGAGTGGAGAAGATACTCATACCTGTGACAACCTTATATCCTGGGATGAGACCTCAGAGGGAGGTGCTTCAGGTGAACACCATGTTCAGCAAGGCTGTGCCTTCCTGAAAGGGAACCACAGGTGGACTTTTGTTGGCTTCTTCCCCCAGCAGCTCTGTCAGCAGCCTGTATGCAGGAGCAACCCCCAGGAATAATTCCTGCCCAGGAATAATTTTGTGTTTCTGCAGTATCCCTAGACTTTCACCTCAGAGCTGAACCTATAGGCTTGCACAGCCAGGGCTCAGTCCTTTGTTCGCCTGTTTCTCTGCAGATGAAGAAAGTATGAAGTGGACTGCAAAGCTCTGAGTCCTGCAGGAAGTACAAGATTTATGCAACATAGCTCCAGTCTTTTATATAACAAATACATGTGCACATTGCAGCATACAACTGTGTGAAAACGTCTGGTAGTAAGATGGGAAAAGTCATCCCATCTTCTGGTTTTTCTCTTTGTATCCATTATCAGTGAGCAAGCTGAGGCACTGTGAGAATAGAATCACAGAATCACAGAATGGCCAGGGTTGGAAGGGACCTCAAGGGTCATGAATCTCCAACCCCCCTGCCACATGCAGGGCCACCAAGCTCCACATTTAATACTAGACCAGGCTGCCCAGGGCCCCATCCAATCTGGCCTTGAACACCTCCAGGGACGGGGCATCCACAACCTCTCTGGGCAGCCTGTTCCAGCATCTCACCACTCTCTCTGTAAAGAACTTCTCCCTGACGTCCAACCTAAATCTTCCCTCCCTCAACTTAAAACCATTTCCCCTTGTCCTGCTGTTATCTACCCTTTCAAAGAGTTGATTCCCCTCCTGTTTGCAGGCTCACCTTAGGTACTGAAATGCTGCAATGAGGTCACCCCGCAGCCTTCTTTCCTCCAGGCTGAACAAGTCCAGCTCCCTCAGCCTGTCTTCATAGGGGAGGTGCTCCAGTCCCCTCATCATTTTCGTGGCCCTCCTCTGGACCCTCTCCAACAGCTCCCTGTCTTTCTTGTACTGGGGGCTCCATGCTTGGACGCAGTACTCCAGATGGGGCCTCACAAGAGCAGAGTAGAGGGGGACAATCACCTCCCTGTCCCTGCTGGCCACCTCTCTTCTGATGGAGCCCAGGACACCATTTGCTTTCTGAGCTGGAGTGAAAAGCACTACTACTTGCCATTGCACTCCTTGCTCTGCCTGTGTGGGATTTTACATGACCATGTACAGGAAAACAACCACGATCCAACTAACAGGACACACAGGATGAGTGCAGCATGCCAATCTCTGCCTCCACACAAGCAGAGTGCAGATCCATTTACACCAGAGTGATGTTGCCTCCCGAGTACAGATTTACAGGTATGTTTATGATGGAAGGAGAGCCATATGGTATGGAAGGTTTAAACACTTAGTCTCGCTTGATTTCAATACACTTCATATACAGAAAATCAGAAGTCCAGCAGGAAAACACAAGATTTCATTGTCTTACATTGCCTTAATCACTTAGCTGTGATTAACCTTTGTGAGCTCACACAGACTTTTGTCACCTGGAAACTCCTCCAGGCTGGGAAGGATGCCCTGACATTTAGGCTCAGCAGCTGCTGAGCTTGAGCTCTCCAAAGGCTGCAGGAAGGTGTTAACCCCAAACCAGTCCCATAATCACACACTGCTCCTCACCTTACCCCAGGCATGGCCAGCACAGAGGGGACCACAGCATGGGGACACTTCCCATCCCCATCTCCTCCCTCAGCCACCAAGCAAGAGGCTGGTGGTAGCCTGCTTTGCAAACATGCTCCTTCTCATTAATATTGATTCACCCACACAAACACTTTAGCTATATTTGCTGATTGCATTACCATTGCAGAAGTGTAATTAACAAATTAAAAGGGAGGACTGTGATTCAGATTAATGTGGGGAAAATTTTTACTTAAAAAAAAAGTGAGTCTGATGTTTGAGGATCATTCCCCTTTGCTATTTATTTCAATGCCTTGGATATGCTCTAAGAGCAGAGCTCTCATAAAAAAGAAACATCCTGATATGCTGCAGTACTACAGGTACTTAAAGAATGAATCAGGCAAAAACCAAAGAAATAAAAGAAGTCCTCCACGCAACACCAGATGCTTGATTGCAAATGGATGTGTATCACCACTGCGAGAGGAATGGGGAGACACCAGTTGGAAGCTGTTTGGACTGCAAACAGCTGGAGAGCACCAGCCTGTTGGCCAGCACTTAGAAGTGACACAGACTGTACACAACCAACCCCGGAGAGAGCAAATGCCACAGATATCTGTAGGGGAGGGAAGGGAAGAGTCTCTGCACTTGCTGCCGTTCTCTGTGCTTATGTGATAAAATACATCAGCAAGTCGTCAAAGCTTCCAAGCAGCAACCAGAGTGCTTTCCTCTCCAAAAACCAACGAAGCACATATGGAAGAATGGCCACAAGATGATACCTCCCTTCCCTCCCATCTCCTCTGAAAAATATCTTTCAGGTGATCTAATATTATGAGAAACCATAATCATTAAGGATTGATCATGCTAATATAATTTTCTGGATGGCTTATTAACCTACTAAGACATGTTTTTCTCTACTTCCCTTCATTAGCGACAGCAATAATTAGGTAAGGCCAGAGTAGCAAAATTGATCATCTGCTGCTGCCGAAGGGGACAGAGGATGTATCGTGGACATTTAGCGTAATGTTCTCTGAACTCCAGATGCATTCATTACATTTAGCAACACTGCTATTTCCCACCTTTAATAGAAGGAATCCATTAATGTAGGTATCGTACAACAGAGGCTCGGTCCCTTCCAACCCACACCACTCTACGTTTCTCTCGCTCTGCCGGCACGGCGAGCTCGTGTAAGCACGGGATCAACAAAGGCAGTGTTGATGAATTCTTCCATTTTTTTCACATTCCAGCAGCTGGCTTTCCTGAGCTCCCCCCCCCCATGTAAGCAGTAGGCAGCTCTCAGTAGATAACAGCATTAAAGGGAGCTGCAAAGAGTTGACATTACAAACCTGGCACTCTGATGTCACGCTGCACAAACAGCGAGAGGGAGGATCTGCCGGAGTGAAAGCCAGAGATAATGCCAAAAGCATAAACCCAACACATTGACCTTATTTAAGCCCAAACAGTTTAACACTAGGATATTTAACACAAAAATGTCGAGAGCACTCTTTATTCCATGCACACACGGATGTTTTCTTTAAATATGCAATTGACTTGATATCTGCAATCCCCCCTCTTCAGATGCAAAATCCAAAATAATGATTATATCAGTCATTGCTTAATACATTCAACTGTGGCCCTGATTTTCATGCATGAATGGTCATTTACATATCATTACCCATAATGCCTTCCGCTCGGATTTCTCCTTCTAAATAGAGTAATACATTTAAAGTCGTCATTCTAAAACAAAAAAATGCTTAAAACGGGGACTTTCTTTTCTCGTTATCTTATCTATGCTCTTAGCAGCTAATAGACCAGAATATTAAAACGGAAAAGTCTCAAGTGCGTGTGACAACTGCTCCAGTCAGAAGATCTTACAGGAGAGGCAATTACCGAGGGATTTCTCTGAACTTTGGAAACGCAGATAAACACCAACAGAAAAGCCAAAGCAAACCAATCAGAAGCAAAACACTAATTATAATATGCTCTTCTATTTTCCCAACGCAAGCCCTTGTTGGGGGCAACACTGGTTCCTTGCTGCACTGGGAGCTGCATCCTGCTCACCACTAATACTCAGCCCCCTGGTATTCACAGCCAATTTTACATCTTTTATGCAATTAATAAATAATGGAATCCTCACTGGCAGGCAATAGAGTGTGGGTTTTCTTTTAAGAGTGAAGAGACAAAGGGTGCAAGCTGTATTTGCTTTAATGAGCAGTGAAGGAACAAGGTATTCACCCGGAGGACTTAAGATCCCGTGAACGGCGTATTGCCGTCAGTGCTGAGAGAGTATCAGGTTAATGCTTTCTTAAATTGAAACCCAAGGCAGAGCAAGAACAATTATTTAGTGGAAACTCAGACCTACAAGATACTGGGACGTGTGAGATGCTACCCTTTGACAAAGAGGGTAAACAATTATCTCGGTCATTTTCCTAATGGAGTGGCTGGACATCATAGCAGAAAACACAGAGGACACTCACAGGAGGGAATTCAGCCGGGCAAAAGCCCAGCCCCACTCCCTGATGAACTGGGACCCAGCTGGTTCCATGCTGTGGAAGCTCTCAGCACCAACCTCCTGGGGACAGGAGAGGTCAAAACAGGACAGTTGCTGGAAAAATATGAGCGATGCAGAAGGAACTCTCCTCCTCATTTTATTCTGGACTCCCAAAACCAAATCAACATTTTGGCTACTCTGATGCCTATCGACTCTCTCCCACTTCGACATGTTTATAGAATGTTCTCATCCTGCTCTGCTGGATGCTGGCGTGGCTGCGTGCAGGGAAATGCCCTAGCAGAGCACCGAGGAAGGGACAGCCGGTTTAGCAGATCCCAAGGCAGAGCCACGAGGGTGACACGACCCACAGAACACGCAGTGAGCTCAAGAGAATGGAAAATTTTGCTTTGGGAAAAAGAAGATTGAGAAGAGACTAGTCATCTGATATAAAAAGGAGTGTTAAAAAGGTTGCTATAAAAAGAAGGATAATCAATTGTTCTCCACATCCACTATTTCGGAGACAAGAAATAATTGACTTAATTTATGGCAAAGGAGATTTAAGGTAGATATTAGGGAAAAAGTCTTTCCAACTTCTAAGAATGATGACGTACTGGGCAGGGATGTGCAGCAATGAAGCAGATGGATGCTGCACTTTAGAGATGGGTCTGCACAAGGCAAGGGACAGCCTAAACTGCAGCCAAGCCCAGCAGACCTGAGGATGGATTGGATGGTCAGCTGAAGCCACTTCCAGAATTATCTATCTATATAACTAAATATCCACAGCTCTATGATCCATTTTCTGCAGGTTAGGCAATGGTTGGGCTCCATACTGCACATCTCAATCTCATCCAAATTGCCATTTAAACTAAGGGTGTTTTTTGGTAATACAACTACAACATCTTTTTTGGGTACGTGATGTCCATCCCGATATGAGGCTGGTAAGTATTTTTACACCATTTCTGTAAGTTGCAGACTCCTGCAAAGCCAGAGGATGGGGTGCAGGACCCAAGCTCTTCCGACCTCAAGAAGCAGGGAACTGATTGCTTCTTCCTCCTCCCCTAAAAGCAAATTTGCTTTTTTAAGACGTGGTGACCATCTTCCAGCTGACCAATTGTTTTGTCCCATTTAAAAAACTTTTTTCTTTTTCTTTTTTTTAATTGTTAAATGGGTTGCAAAATCTGTGGTAACAGAGCAATACAGGTAACTCAGTGCAATTCCCAGAGCGGGTGGTGATGTGTTCCAGCTTTATCACTTGGTTTCTCCTCTCCTTCCTCCTTTGTCAGGCCCAGGGCAGAGTTATGGTTTATTTGCACAGTGATAGCACAGCCCTTCAGAAAGGAGATGTAAAATGATGAATCAGAGGGCCAGACACAGCCATCTGTCACATCCAATAAGCACGCGTGCGCTATGTGAATGCCTGGTCACTCCAGTAATTAGCTGGTAAAGCTGAATGGGCGATTCTCGAGCAGAAATGCATGAAATGCATTTTGATGCACAGAACAATTATGAATGTGACGTGCAAACTTCCAGATACCTTAAAATTGTCTCTTCACTTAGCTTTGGGGGAACTTGATCTCCTTAACCCTGCTAAGTGCAAGAGGGCACAGCAGGAGGGGGAAAGTGGGAAGCGAATAAATCTTAGCAAGGCATCCATGTTTTTAAAATGCAGCTTTTCCTTCCAAAAACTCTTAGATAATGATGGAAAAATAGTCTGCAGTGAATTCTGATGAGAAAAAAAGAGACATACAGACCAGAATAACAAATGTGTCCCATGTGACTGCTGGGAAAAATGAAGGGTCTGATTCAAGTTCTGTTCTAATCAACGGGACTCTCTCAATTACCTCTGCTAACAATCACATTCAACCCTCTGTGTTTGGCTGAATAGAGACAGCAAATAGATGAGAAGCAAGGAAACCCCACGATCCAAATGGCAGCTAGGCATCAGGTGAGCCACCTGAACTCACTGTGATGCTGTAAACGTACACGTATGAACGCAGATGGAACGCACGCAGCTACAAACAGACTTGGATGCTACTTTTTTTTCCCCTAGATGAGGGGTCTAGACAAAAATGCAGACAGGGAAGGTAGCCGAGTCCTTTAAGTATAACTAAGCAGCACAAACGAAACTAAGCAATACAGACCCATCCATGAAAGACATGCACACTGGAAAACGTGGCCTGATTTTACCATTAACACATATTGAAATAACATTATCACATATTGAATATTTGCAACAGACGATGAAATGTTCTTCCTGCTCAAAGTATGCTGTGCACATGTGGCTTCTTTGGGTAACTGTTCTCCTGCATACAGCAGCCTGAACACACACAGTGCTGTAGTGTGGGATGCAGAGCCCTGTGGGCCCAGGGAAGGCTCCCTGGCTTCTGGAGGGTTCATACCAGGTTTGTGCTCTGTGTCAGCAGAGCAGAGCTGGCTACCAGCAGCTGGGGAGCCAGCCCTGGGTGCTAACCAGGAAAGTTCTTTGGGAGAAGTTAATGAGCTGTTTGTGGCGCTGAGTGACATGGCTTAGTGGGCAAGGTGGTGATGGGTTGAGGTTGGACTGAGTGATCTTTGCAACCTTAATGATTCTATGATTCATATGGTAGATGTGGGTATGTTTCTTTGCAAAAGCCTTTCCAGAATAGAAGAAACATAAACATCACTCAATTTAACCACTGCTTTCATGTACCTTATTTTACACTGAGTTGCTGTAAACTATCCCTGTAGTATTTTGTTGTAATTACACGCAGTAAAAGGAACAACTGGGTAATTAGCTCAGGCTCTGCAATAATATTTCCACATTAAAATGTACGTACAAGGTGCACAGCTCGTGTCCATGTGTTAATCACAGGAAGAGCAGCAGAATGCTCATCTGAGGGGAACAACACCCATTGCAAAGCCAGCTACCAGAGCTCCAGGGCTGCCACCACAGAGGCCAGGTACTGCCTTCATTCAGAGCTCCGCCACCAGCAGTGCTGGGTCACAAAACCAGCAGCTGGTGCTTCTAAAGGGCACCTGTCCTCCTGGGAGCCCAGCACACACAGGAGGCAAGGGTGGAAAAGGCCATTTACACACAGGTGAGGGAAAGGAGTGCTGATGGAGGCAGAGTGGGGAAGACAGTCCCCAGGCACGCTTCTGCCTAGGCTAGGAGGCACAGCAGGGAGCTGCTGCTTTGGGCTGACAACTGTGGCTGCTCTGGAAGGTGGCACGGGCTTAGCTGTAGTTTGAGTCCAGAGGGCTGCCTCTCACGTTGAAGGATTTTCTGTCTTTCATGAGCGTTTGCGCTTCATTTAAGCCCTAAATAAAGCACAAATATCCCACGGGAGCAAACTTTACTCTCTACCTGTCAGAATAATTCCCTACCTGAATTAACTTGTGGATGCACTTTAAAAAATAGACGCATCTTCTCTCTAGCATGATTACTCGCCTGCTTTATTTTCCAAACATTTTTAATACTGCTTTTCCATTCAGGGCGGAATCGCAGTAATGGACCGAGGGGGTGAAGAATAAACACAGCCTCTGATTTTGTGCAGCACACGTGCTCTGGTTTGTACAAATCCCCATAGGCACGGCTGTTTGCTTAATAGCACCTGCCTGCTTTGCAGATATATGTGCAATGAATTCTTTTAATGGGAATTTGGTACCCTCTGTTATCATCCTGCATCAGGCAGGGCTACGCCCTGGGGGGGGGGGAGGATGAACCTTTAGGATCACAAGCCTTAGAAAAGCATACTTCAAAGAGCAAAAATGTTGGGGAGGGGGGCATGGGGGAAAAGCAAGAAGCAGCGTTGGTTGAATAATATCACTGGAAGCGTGGATAGTTAATAAATGATGGGGGGTTAACATGGAACAGATCTGGTTTGTTTAGACTTTGTTCTGAGAGCCAGGGACTGCTTCAGCTCCTCTCTGTGGGGTGAGCCTGGCTGCCTCAGGGGACAGTCCTGCCTGGAGCCCAGCTCATTACCTTCAGTTCCATGCAATTACCTGCAATTTCTTTGCTCCTATCCCTGAGAAATCATTATTTTACAGGGAGCAGCTCCCTAACATCTGAGCAGCTCCACGGTCCTACACTGTACATAGCTGCTTTGTTAATGCAGCTGTTTTCCTAACAGCATTTCTGCGGTAAAACAAAATTCACACACTCTGAATCCCCTGAACAATAAAAGACTTTTCAGAGGATAAAGCATAATTGCCTGGTGCATCAAGCATGATTGATCCCTCTACATTTCCTGGTAATTACCCTCCAGAACAGTGTGCATCAGACACTCCCTGCTATCAGAAGCAGTGCCTGGGGTCTTGTGGTCAGGTTACTAAAATGCCCCCTGCAGCACATGACCTACAAGGCATGTATGCATATCCTACTTAAGTGCATCTGTCTTTCTTCTTGGATTTGCAACTGATCAAAGGAAAAACAGAAGTTGCTGGATTCAGAAAGCTTCCCTTCCTCTTCCAGCAGGTGTTCCTGCAGGAGGTGCGATCCTTTCCCTCCTGCCCAGCACCAACAGCACTACACTGTCTCTCCCAACACAACCAGAACAGACTTCTCTTGCTCTGAGCCAATCCCTTCAAACACAGAACATGAGGTGGAAATATATTGCTATTTTTCCAGTAGTATTATTACTTCAGCTTCAATTCACATTATTTCTGATCCTTCTAAAACAGTGACAAACCTAAGCATATGTGTAAATGCCAGCCTGAAGTGCTTCTGCTCTTTCAATGCTGTCAAGGTAAGAGAGTGCACCTGTTCTTTGTCTGCTTCTCTATTATTGGCTTTGGAGTGCTTTTAATAACAGCCAGGGTATTAAGCAGTTAAAAATGTTATAATCAACATCCTTGCCAGGCTGTGAATAGCAGGCCTTTGTGAGCTGTTCTTCTCTCTTGCCACCAGTACCCAAATGGATGGAGCTAAATGGTTGAACCTGCTGAGCTCAAGATCACATCAAAGGTGTCATTAACAAATGGAGTAAGTTACACAGGTCCTTCCCTGACACTTCTCATTTCCTGCAGCTTATGCAAAAGCCATTATCCCCACCCTTCCTGTTCCCCACTTCCTATGTAAGGTTTTGGAGCACCGCTGGCCGGTACACAGTGTGGGAGAGGCCAGCCCTGCCCTGCATACTCTATAAAACATCCTGAATGGGTCTCAGGACACCACGGCTTCTTGCCTAATTGCTTCCACAAATACTAAGCATTGCTACTGCCTCTTACTTTGGCGTTAGATGGGAGCGAACCACAGCCTTCACCAACTCCTGAGAACAAAATACTCGCTCAGATACATTTTTTCAGACTTCTTAAGCACAGCTATAAATTATAGCAATTTGGTACACTGCCTGTACAGAGGGTGACAGTAATGTTTTCAGACTATTGCTAATGCATTTTTCTTCTCTTTACATACTGCAGCACCCACCTTCTTCATCAGGTTTGGGATATTAAGTGATGAAACTTGTCTCTAGGATGCTCATTCTGCCAGGATGACTGTCCAAAGTCACCACCATGCTCCCCTTTGCAGGTCAGCTGCTCCCCCAGCTGCTGAAGGCTAGAGAAAACTCATTGACAGTATCACAGTCCAAGCTTTGTGCTTTGTGCTCAGACTCCTGCAGTACATGGGGCACTGCACGGACTCAGGCCAGCATGGGTCCAGCTCTGGATGCCAGCAAAGCTGCCCCAAGTACATCGTCTGTGCTGGTGCAGCCAGCCTGTGCCCACAAGGATAACGTCAAGGAGAAACACAGAGAAATATCCAAAGGGAAAATAATCCTGCACTCGTGCCTGGGCAAAGCACAGGGCTTTGTTTTTATTGCTCCTCTCTCGATGCAAATATTCCTTTTCCACATTCACCCTTGAAATCATGGTTTACTTTTTGCGGATGTGGGCAGGTCTCAGCTGCCACAGCAGATATTAACCAGGGTGATCCTTCCTGGGGCCTGAAGGTTTCCTTAGGTGGCATTATAAGTGCATCCAGCCAGCCTGCACAGCACACAGAACAACTTGAAAGGGCTACAGGTTGAAGCATCTCACAGCAGAATATTACAGTGGATTTAGCGCTAATTCCAGCTTTATTCCTTTCCTAATTCCTGTATCACATAGCCTCATCTACACAGATAAGGCCTTTTGAAGCACACTTCCCTTGATGCATGGAAGGAAGACTTCTGTCAGAAAATGTAAGATTTGCTTAGAAAATAAATCACGGCTGTATCTAGACCACAGACCACTCCAAATGCCTGACAGACTTCTGTGACAACAAGCAAATCTCCCCATGGTTGCCCACCAGAAGTACATCTCAGACAAACCAGCACTCTACCACCAGGTTTCAGCTGGGACACAGGTTTTCTTTTCTTTACAGCATCTGGTAGGATGCTATGCTTTGGCAAACAACTGTGGTGCAGAGCTGCCTGCTGGGTTAAAGCACAACACAAGGATATTTCAGTCTCCCAGAGCGTTCTATGGATGGCCACCACCATTCTCAGCACAATGTCTGCACACCATGCAGCTGAGTCTCCGGCTGCTGGGGAGTATCCGTGTCCCTGCAGGCTGTCCTATTGATCCACAGCAGACTGTGTTAGCTGCTGGGCACTGGGAGATACGCAGCCTTGCAGAAAACGGCCGTATTTAATGCACGCTCTCCTGACATCTTCAGGAGCCCTTCAAGCCAAATTGTAATGGCGCAAGGCATAGATCTTTTGATGTCAAATCCTGTATGATTTTACAGCTGGCAACAAAGAAATTTACATTTATAGTAGACAGCAACTTTCAGCCAGGAGGATTTCAAAGCACTTTACAAACTATCATTCAAAAAAAAAAAAAACAAAAAAACCCACCAAAACGCTGAATGAAGACATTTCTGGGTTGAAATATAGAAAATATTGAGCAGAGCTACTCAGCAGCTCAGGGTAAAAGGTGAAGAATACCCCATCCAACTGAGCGTGTGCGCTGCAATTTTAGCCAGGCAGGATGCAATTACAAAAGTTGGAGGCTGGCCAAGCCACCAAGGTTAACTACTCTACTTTTTCAAAAAGTATCATGGGATTTTTCTAATGACCACAAGTTAATGATGTTGTGTCTGAAAGTCAGCACCTCTCCCCTTACAGTGGCCTTTACAATCATTTAATAGCAGCAGTCTGGTACTGGACCCAAAGAGAGAATCCGAAATCACCACTCTCACTGCAGGAGAAATGAAGTTCCTCTTAGAAAAATGGGACTGGAAGGCAGTAAGGGAGTTATTAGGTCCAGCTCTCCAGAATCACAATGAAGATCAAACCCATGGTCACATCACTGACCTGGAACCTAGAAAGTTCAGTACATCTTCTTCCAGGCTGGATTCAAAACTAGAAACACCAAAAACTTAGTGCCTTTTACAAAAGGAGCTTCATAGATATGTGATAAAGTCAGCTTAGTAGCATCCCTCAATACTTCAAAGCATAGTATATGTTATGCACTTTATGGTAGCTTACCATATACTTGGGCAGTGACATTGAAGGATCTAAGATTAAATACACAATTGTTGCATTGGATTGCTATGGACACTAATAGGAATTGATACATGGATTACTTTAGTAACAGAGGGATGCTATCAACCTATTCTTCATTAAACCATCCAAACAGAGATACAATTAACTACATAGTAAGAACATATCCCTGTCGACACAATGAAAAATCACCTGTAAATCAACCAAGACTTCTAAAAAATTAATGAGTGGCTCGTGGAGTTTAACACAATCCTCAGCACAACGACCTCTGTGTTCTTTGTACCAGTTTTCCTAGCCTAGACACGGGGTAGAAATCTTCAGCTGAAAAAAATACAAAGATGAACTTACAATGGACCATTTTAATTTTATTTGTCATGCATACCTTTGGCCAATCCATTACACTCATCATTACCTGCTATAAAAACTGCATGCATCAGTCAGCCTTGGGAGCCACGTCCCCAACCTACTGACCCAACACAGGTGCTGCATCCAACTCTCACATACCACATTAAGATTGCTCACCCTCAGAGAGCGACACGGCTCACTGTCCATGTAACTCATGTAACTCTGCTGAGCGCCGATCTGATTAGGTAAATGAAGTATTATGTCTGACCTTTTAGAAAGTTATGCATTATGCTTTTCTGATGCAGGATATTAGATAAAGAAATCATAATAGCCCGTGGTAGTCTGGCCTCAGAAAGTCTAGTGCTCTAAAACAAACCAAAGCAAAACAAATCAGTCTTGGAGAAGCCAGGGCAACTTCTCAGGTGGAATAAATCAGAGCTCCTCCGCCAGCCACCAAGATCTCAGTTGCCATCAGTGATCCCAGCACCTCGCCCATAGGATCCATCTTGTGGCAATTCATTAAATACCAAGCAAACCACACAATGGCCTCACTACTTTTAATACTTAGCATATTCTATTCTCTTTTGCCAACAGTTATTATTTCTTGGTGCCAACATCAAATTCACAGTAATAATGAGAACTTAAAGGAATTGACATTCACATCAAATTTGCCAGAAGTTTCAGGACTTTTTATTTTTGGAAGTTATTAATAGATGGTTGAGTTCTCACTTGTTTAATTGTTTGGAGGTGAAATGGCAAATCTGATCTTTGCTCTTACATTAGCTGGGAGTGAGCATCCCTTTCTGAATATCTGTCAAGAATTTTTCATCTGCGAATTCATTTCCTGCAGATGAGAAAGCTATCTTCTGGTCTTAATACTCTGATCTTTATTTGATTAAAAAGACTCATTCAGATTCATTTCCCTGTGATATTGCATAACACCACGGTGCCCTGGCAGTTCCGTGAGATCTCCCTGGAGGTCACTTCTTGGCCTTCCTCAACATCCCCCAGCCCGAAGTGCTGCTGTGGCCACATGCCCCATCTCCTTTGCAGCCCTGAAGAACGTGAAGATGTTTAAGCATGCATGCAGGGTAGCTGAGCTCTATTCAAACTGAGAGTCTAAAACCTGACGTTAATATTAATCAACAACGGCTCAGGAACGCGAGTTCCTGCTGAAAACAGAGGGATGTGCATATTCTCTTAGTTCGGATCAAGCCTTTGATGACTGAGACACTTTCCAGCTAGATGCGCCCGAACAGAAATGAAAAGAGATTGAAGCTAGTGTAGCTGTTGGCACTGCCTTTCCTCCCAGCAAGGAAGGTTTTATAGCTGTGTTTTTGGAGAAAGAAAAAAAAAAAACCAACATTTATGTACCTTGGTATGAGTGCAATAACTCAACAATAACCCAGCGCATAAAAAAGGAGCACACGAATGGCTCCAGGTGAAACTCTCTGCTGTGCAGATAGCTCGTCTGCTTTGTTGGTTCACCTCTCAACCCTCCACAACGGCAATTCTAGGGCTGGCAGAGGGAGCGGATGACCCTGAGGCTTTGCCCACTAAAAGCAGCACAGACAGCTGTCTTCAGGTGCTCAGCTCTTTGCACTTGAGCACAGCAACCAAAGGCAGCACAGACACAGCTAATGTGTTGCAAGTTATTACAAAACTAACGTTAACTGAACGTTCAACATTTTTCTTCAAGAAAAAAATATCCTTTTAAAATAAAATGGAGTTTTATGTGCCCAAGTTTCTTTCTTTCTTTTTTTTTTTTTTTTTGGATGAAATAATTTAAACTTCTTACTTAGTTGATCCTATCCATCCATTTTACAACCATGTCAGGCTCTCCACATAAACTGGTATTTCCTCTGCCATCCCCAGCTGTTACAACATACTTATTCTACTGCTGTGTTAAGAGTAAATGAACAGGCATAAGCAACAATTCAGTTGGCATTTTTCTGATATAAGAAACGACTGGGATCCAATTCTGTGTGATGTATTTTCTTAGCATGGTGATGCCAGCAGGACTTGTACCCACTTGTCTCTCTGGACAATGAAATGAAAAGGTGTTTATTTTCTTAAAAGGTAATAACTACACAACTCTACCTGGAGTTAAAGGTTAAAGAATAAAGGTTGTTATGTTCACAGACTGAAACTATTTGAGTGTGACTGAGAACCCATACAGTTATACCTCATACTTAAAACCAGGTTTTTTTCTGATCAAGCCCTTGGAATATATATCTTTTTTAAAATGAAAACATTAGCAGAAATCTCAGTATGAGTGTAACCACATCTGAAAAATGTTGTTCCTTTTTCCTGTTTTTTTTTCCTAAGCCACAGCCTATTGGGTTTCTGGAAATCTTTGCCGAGCTGAGCTTTCTAGGAATTGCAGATTGTTCCGGTTCTGACTGCATCTGAAGAGTTACTATTTTTTATTTTGGCATGAAAACAGATGATGTAGACACTGAAGTGGTTTTGGCCTTTAAACCTCCTAGCAAACAAAGTATTTTTGTCCCGGTGACTCCTCTCAGACTTTTTGCTGCAATTCACGTATCTCTTCTCCTCACATCTCCAAACAGACATTTGAAGAAGGTGAAGTATGACACGTGTGCCATGTATTCTTGTGTATAAAGCAAGAACAATCTTGCCAAAACATCAACACAGCTTCTATATTATATACATACTATTTCAGAAAATGGAACAAACCCCAGACATGTCCCACTTCCTCAGGATAAAAGAAACCTGTTCAAATCCACTACAAATCAGAGCTTTTTGTAGGTTCTGCTCTTCTGCAGAAGAGCAGAGGTCTTCCACCACCCTCCATTCTTCCTTCTGGAAGAAATCTACTCAGTTGGAGATTTCAACACTTTCTACACAGCCTTGCTTTCCAACACCAACAAGGTTCTTGGCCAGCAAAAACATTCCCAAGCCACTGCTCTGCCCAGCCCTCCCCTTCTCCAACAGGCTTGGTCTTTTTCCTTGTTGTCTACGTATTTGAAGTCCTGGGACTTTCCCCAACCTTTAGCATCATTCCCATTACCTTCACACCTCTCTGGCTCCTACCAATGTCATTAGTCCACACTGTAGCCTTTTCTACAAGACCTACAAGTAGGTAACCCTTCATCACAATTCTCCTCAACATCACCTTCTGACATGGACTGTGCTCCAAAAGAGAAACAAAATCAGAGGGGAGTTTCTTTGGTGTGGTGTGACCACAATCCCTATTTACAACTTTGGACGAATCCTGCAGTCTTTCTGCAATTATAGTCTCCACTCACTCACATTTATACTTACAGGATCTGGATCCCCTTTTTCAGCCACAAGGAGATTAACAGAGTATGGCTATTATAACAATAAATAATAAAACACTCTTATATCCACCTTCATCAGTAGACAAGCATGAAACTCTTTAGGTGCTCCTGTAGAGCATTTCTTCTTCAGCTCAGAACTGGGATTTACACAGGAGCGTCAGCTCCGATCCACGGATGTATTAGGAACCATGATTTTAATGGGTGTTTAACAGCCTGATGCATTATTTGATTTCCAAATGTAGTTAGCGTCAGACCATCATTAAACATCAAGGCAATAAGGTGGCCTCAGGGGATACTTCCCCATAGGCCCTAATCATCACCAGTGGCCCTTAAATTTCACGCCAAAATGTTAGTTCCTTCAACAATTTGCTCCTTTTTGTTACAGCTTAAAGAAAAGGACAGAGGGTAATTTCATACGCAAATGTGCAAGAGATTTGGTGTTCAGCTGGTGTGAAGAAGGTAATTTAAAAGCCCTTTTATCTAGATAATGTAAATATAAGAAACTTTGGCCTTCATTTATTGGGATTCAGAATCAGGTCTGGAGACCAATAATAGTTTAGCTCACAAACCATAAAGAGATGTAAGCCCCACTAATTTCATGCTCCTTTAATCTGCTTTCATCAACTGTGTGGATTTTGTAAAAGCACTCAAAAATTAAATGTTACCATTTAGTAAAAGCATTGACTGATTTCTAAAGGGCTAGCTTGCAGCACTGCTGAAAACATTAGTGACACGGCAAATAATCCTGCACTGTGAGCTTCCAGCGCGGCATGATTTCTATTCCATCAACGTAAATATTACAGTATGAAAGTTATTCTCTTCTCTTAATAAAGAGAGGAGAGAGTACGCTTGGCCTTAATGCTGATCTGCCTCTGATGAGGCTATAAATAAGCTGCTACTCGTGGTCTCCAAGACAAACCAGTTTGGATGTCCTCAAACATCATGCTCATTAACATAGATTATATTTACACAAATAGAAAAAAGACAACAGTGAACAAGGCCATTGATTTCAATGTAATGAGCAATGCAAAGCAATTGAACGTTGTTAAGCAACAGTATGAGCAATATTGCTTTTACCAGTTTTGTAATAAATTTTTCAACACGTATTTTCTTCATTTCAGTGATCATTGTTATCATGAATAATTGCATTAAAAGTGCCGTTTCATCAAATTAACTTACAACTGCAATAACCTCTCGTGGAGATTTTTAGGATAATAGTTGCTGTGAATGCACAGAGAGCTCAGTTTTGAGAAAAAAAATAGAAAACGATTAGCACAAATGGAAACACATTGTGTACAGAAGATACCAGCACTGTATAATGCAGTTACAAACATCATTAATGGAGAGCAAGCCTCATGCCATCCAGCTCATCAACTAAAATCAGTCTGTTGATGAGGAAAACTGTAGCTCCTCATCCCTTTGCCCCAGCAAAGCACAATCCTGAAGAAGCTCCTGTGAGCAGCAGCCCCTCGCATGTCAAAGCAGAGCTCACTGTCCTGTTTATCCATTGAGACAACATTAAGGCATCCCACATGTAATCCCACACCTGACCTACACTCCTTCCCTCCTCGGAGGTGGCTGACACAGAACAACATCTTGCCACCAGCCAAAGTGAATGGACTCCAGCCATTTTGCCAAGTACTGGAAGCACTATTTTGCGAAATCTTCACCGTAAAGTCAACACAACCCTTTCCAGCACCATACCTTCCAGCAGTCTCCAACCATCTAGACTTTGGGCTCAAACAGACACTGGCAGCAAAGACCACGGCTCCCCTAGACATGGGAAATGTATTGGGTCTGCAACACTGCTGGGGTAACGAGGCTGTGATGGAAAGCACACAAGCCAGTCTGGCAATAGAGTGACTGTGAGAAAGGCAACAAAATGCTGGGATTTGTCAGATGCCACATCTCGACCAGGAGAACTAGCTAAGTCTTGGTACCAGTACCTGAATGCTCTGCTCACTCTGGTTAGCCATGCTACAGGAACTTTGAATTCAACAGGACTTGTTGAAAAGAATGGCTAAGGAAATGGAGAAATTACTACAGGAGATTGCGGCCTGTCTGACCTAAGGCAGAGGCTGACAAGAGCTGTGATGGCTATTATGGGATACTGCAGGAGTGGAGAGAGGGGAAATACGTTGTGAGATTAAAGAGATGGGGTCTACAAGAATGCTGGGGCTGAACATAGCTCTCAGCTGGCTCCCATCACAGGAGGTTTAACCATGGTTGCCTTGGCCAGCTTTTTTCTATAATTCCTTTTCCTAATTTCCTGATCCAAACCAGCAATTCCCATGAAATTCAACTTTTCTGTTTGAATTTAAACATTAAACTTTTCTCTTCTCTCAAAGAACTTACAGCATTTCTATAAGGTTTTAAAATCTGCCATTGAGTCTCACAAAGTAGAAAGGGAGAGAGAGACAGAAGAAAATGCATACAGATATATTATTCCTTGCTGAAATCAGCAGATACCGTTTTTGATAACATTTGCACGGTTTTTCTCATGCTCCCTTCTCTCCCCCATGTAAAATTTGGACATTATGAGCTCAGCTGAAGCTTGCTCTGGTTACTGAACGGCTTCTGCCATAATGAGATGTAGGCTGGGTTAACGTTTTCAAAGGAACAAAGGTGTTTAATAATTCTAACTCAAAGACTGCTGCTAAAACTCACAGTACGTTCATTTTGATGGCTTTGGTGCTCAGAACAGATGGGCTCTGGTGGTTTTATCACAGCCCCAGTATAGCTGAGACTCACTGGAAAGAAAAATCACCCATTTCACAACCGCTTTCTAGAATCAATTGGTAAAGCCTTTCATAAACAGAAAGCAGGGGGGTGAGGAAAAGCGCTATGTGCATTTGTTCAAAGTACAAAATGTGCAAGTCAGATCTAAGGAAATATTACTTGATGACTGGGTTGGAATTACGCAAGGCCAACCTTCTCCATACCGTCTAGAGACCCGCTGTTCATAACCTCGGGCTACTATCAGCACTATGAAGCCTGCAACAAAGTACTGTGTGCGTATCAGTACTTGATGAACCGAATGAATAAATGTTAAATCCTGAAGCAAGATGTTCCTTGTGATCTCTGTTAAAAGTCTGCAACCCTTTAAAACAAGAGCCTTAACATCCTAATCTCTGTGGCATCTTTATCATCCTGAGAAATGAGTTAATTTTCCATACACTGTGTTCTGCCAAGCAAAGTTATTTTTCCAAGTATTTCTTACGTAACTGTGTGATGGGAAAGGCGAGACCGGAGCTGAGCCCTTGTGTGCAGCTCAGCCTGATGAGATGCCTCCTGCTAACTGGGGCAAGCTGCCCTTCAGCCTCAACCTCCCCTGGCTCTTCTCTTTTGTGCTGCTTGGGGCAGGCGCTGGCAGAGATGGTGATAAGCAGCTTCTCCACTCCTCCTGCAGTACAGGAAAATCAGCCTCGTTCTGCTCTTTATCTCCCAAAATGTATTTGTGTCACAGTACTTCACTGAGGTTCAGCCTTAAAGAGAACAGGACATCTGTGTGCAGGGCTCAACACACAAAAACAGATTTCTGTTGAGTAGGATGCTTGGACTGGATCCACAAATCTGCATTTCCACAGCTCACTTTTCTCTGTTTCAAATATAGGCTTCATTAAGGGACCTTCAGGTGTTTCGATTCTCTACAGTTACTGTGGATGCCCATAAACCAGGCAAGTCAAGACAAAAAGTTAATGTACAGTACTACTGTAAGGAGTGAGAAGGCAAAACTTTAGCAAGAGTGGACAAGGAGTCAAGATGACAAGGGAGCACCAGGAGCCTTGAGACTGCCATAAGAATATTTTCAACAGGAAAAAAAGCAATGAACCAAGTTAAAAAGGTTTTTTTTGCCCTGGTTTTGCAGACTGCGTTGTCAGCTTGGTTCCTACCACAAAGGGGCAAGAGAATCTCTTTAAGAATGATCAAAGAAAGTTCAGGAATTTCACTAAACCTCATGCAGACGACCTCGAGCTTGCATATGAATTCTGAGCACAGCAGAGCCCACAATACAACCACAAGACGTGGCAACAAGTGGCACTCCTTGCTACATACAACTGGCACAAGCCATCTTCCCAGAGCTCACAAGGCATTTACTGCTCCTTTGCCAATATACACCTACAGCCGGACCCTTTAAGCCAGTATTAGCATTCCCAGTGATTTTAATAAGGCCCCCAAAGACTTCCATTGTCAGACACAGACAACTCAGATGGACGTTTCCTCAGCACCCCAGAGGGAAGAGGATGAGCAGCAGCTCCCAGAGGCTTGGGCTCTTGACATGGCCCCAGGATCGAGCCTGCAGCCGTGCTGAAATAAAGAATGCCAGATCCGATCTGGGCATAAATGAAGAGGAGATAGGACTGAGCCTAAGGGGAGCAAAAAGAAGATGGAATCAGGAAACCACAATTAATCATTTATCTTCTTGGTATCCTGCTAACATCGGAAATTTCCAGACTAATGACTATTTGAATGCAGCCTTACAAGTAATGTATCATCACCGAACACAGTATTAAAACATCGAATGAAGAGTGCTAAGATTAACAGGATGTTTACAAATAATTATTAGGTGATTGCCTAGTTCGCGACTTCAGTTTGCTGTATTTACCTTCTTGTAATCAAACAGCTCCATACTTTGAAATAACTACATCTATCTAGTTTGTGGCTTCACATAGTATTGCTATAAAATGCTGGTATACTATTTATGCAGCATACTATGCACTTTACATGCAATTTGCCAAGCTGTTTTATATTTTTTCTTCTGTAGTTCTTTTAATTTTCCCTTATTTATTTTGCTTGATAAACTTTCATGCATTTTGCTCAACAAATAACAAAGTTTGGTTCCTGTTTAAAAAAACAACACACAATTTCTAAGAAATAAAAGGTCTTCAGTTTTAACTGTTGGCCTCACTCTATTCAATGAGAATTACAGTATTGAACACTCATAAGGTGTCACACCATGTATGAACTGCAGTATTTTCTGTTCAGTGCTGGTTATGCTCAGTCGCAAGAAAAGAGAATTGCTAAGCAATAGAGGTCAGCGTGATTTATGGGCTGGTGCTCTGCCACCAAAGAAGGTTGGCACGTGCCCTCCCTGGGAGCAGGAGGGGCGTTGCTGATCTGGGATGTTCTTGCTGTGATCTAAGGACAGTCTGTGGCTCGGCTGTGTCAGGCACATGACACATAACCCACAGAAATGGGTACGTTCTAGCTATTGCAGCGATATTCAATTTCTTCAGGGTGCAACAGACATATAATAATTCTTACAGGATACGGTAAATTGACTTTAACTCATATTTTGAGCATATTTCCCTGTCCATCATATCCCATGGATAATGCCAGCTGAATCACAAAGAGCTTGAACAGAAAAAAAAAAAAAAAACCCTAATTTATTCCATGTGATCATCCTTATGGCAGGACCAAGAAAGTCAAAACGCTCACCATAGCATCAGATGGGAGACCAGTACAGGACAAACTGCCCCTACTGCCTGTTCCAGCTTGAGGAGTGAGGGCAGGTTGATGCAGAGCTATGGAGGGGGGCAGATGCTCACAAATGCTTTTCTCCTTCAGGCACTGGCATCTGTTATCTTTAGGGTTCACACACAGGCAGAGATAAAGACTTTGGAGGACTTGTAACTCATAAAGCAAAGAATTAACTAATCTGAGCGTCCTAAATATCCCACGGCCCTACCTGTCCCACTTGTATCACCCACATGGGGATGCTCAGAGCTGAGCTGTCCATGCAGGCACCTACAGCCGTGGACACGTGGACAATGCAGCCTCCTCTCTTCATCTGCACGTACTCCCTCGCATGAGTAATTATAGTAGAAATCACACATTGCCAAGGGAGGAGTAGGCAAGGAGCTGTGTGTTTTTTGGGTTTTGGTGAATGACACACCTCCCCTTCAGAAGGCAGAATATAATTCTGCCACAGCGATTACATGAATCATAAATGATGGAATCATTAAAATTGGAAAAGATCTCTTAGATCATCAAGTCCAACTGTCAGCCCATCATTACCGTGCCCCACTAGACCACGTCCCCCAGTGCCAAATCTGCACAGTTCTTGAACACCTCCAGGGACTCTACCACTTCCCTGGGCAGCCCGTTTAAAGTAATGACATTCTTCTCATAGAGGAAAATGCTGTAAAATTCTTTAAGGCTCAGTAATGCTGACATTTTGTTAGTGTTTTGGCTCCTTCCATCTCAGTATTGTTGGAGCTTCAGTGCTTCAAGCCACACGCTGAAATGCCAGGGAAAGAGAATGATATAAAAATACAAACACAGAAACACATCTGAAAATGACGACTTTGATCTTTCAAAAGACAAATCACACACCTCTGTCTCTAATGAATCACAGAATTACCAAGGTTGGAAAAGACCTTCAAGATGAGATGTGGGATGATAAAGGTAACGTTGAATAAAGGACTAAGCTGACGGACCGAGCCAAGAGTTTCAAAAACTGATATTGCTGCTCTTGTCCCATCAGGCAAAAAAAAAGTGATCCTTTGTATGTCCTGTACCAGAATACTATAGACTCACTAAAGAAATCCATTAACGGTGCTTAATGCAAGGACAGCTCTAAGCTCACCCAAGGATGTGAAGGCCGAAGCACAGCACTGCGGTATTTTAAATGCCACAAAATCTTACCATTTATTCTTTCAAAATACATTTTCAAGCAGAAACAAACAAACAAACAAAAAAGGCTCTTCCACCTCTACACATCTTTCTGAGGATTATTAATGTGATACAGTAGAAGTTGCTAGGTGACAGTAAAAGGACCTTTGGTCAACAGTAATTTGAATTAGCTCTGCTGGCATGAAAAAAGAGATGCAGAGTAACACAGCTCCATTCAGTTGGGACTTGTTAGTTCAGGAGTTGATGCAAATCTGATATAGGTCAGCTCAAAAGTAAGAGCACCTCAGCAGATCACTAGTGCTAATTCCTGATGTCTTGCTGAAGGTTTTTTTGGTGTTTCCTTCACTAAGGTGAGCTGGGGGGGAGTGCTGTCTTACAGATCACATCCAACAGTGCTTCCCACTACATTATGAGAACTAAAAACCTGCAGTCCCACACCAGAAGTGCATGGCTGCTTGACTCTACCTCCTGCTCCTTTTTGCTGAACTGGCCTGTCCATCCCTCCTGAGGTCATCAGTAGCAGGTAATGCCTTAACACAACACTAAGCAAGAAGATCTGGAGAGTTTATCCTATGTCCCTGAATGTACAAATGCCACAAGACATAGATGAAAAAGTATAATGCTCTCTATGTTTCAGAAACCACTTTAAGCTTCTTTTAGCTAAATCTACAATTACGCTTTTAGGTAACAATCAGGTTGCAATGCAATAAGCAGCTGCAGCAGAAGGCACAACAAAGACCAAGGGAAGCTGCAAGCTGGAGAAGACACATAGGGGAGGAAGCGGTGAAGAGAAAATGAGGCGGTTTTGCTCTTTTATTTACTGCCCAAGTGCGCTCATTATTGCCCGTGGAATAGGGGGAGATTGATTAATTGCAAAAGGGCTTTGCCTGGACATTCTTGTTGTCCTTTTAATTCCAAACAAATACAGTATCATACAAATTGCATCTAAGAGGAACAAAGACGTCTTTTGTCCCTCCCAGCAGTAAGGAAAATACTAAGTAAACAGTGTTAATAATAGAAACAAAGGGATGGAGTCTAGCAGAGCTTTTAGGTCACTGACTCCATTCATAACAGGGGGAAAGAAAGGAGAGTAAGGTACAATCTAACCTAATTATGGTTTTGTAAAAATTATTTTCAAGCCACTAACTGAGATTTGGCCTACTTACATTACGAACTTCTAGGGGCAAAGACTTGCTCTTTTCTGTATTTTAATGTCTTGTGGAATGCAGCCCATGCCCCTGACCAGCGCTCCTGGTGCGTTAACACGGCTTAGCACAAAGCTGTGCTAGCCATGTGCCTGCAGCTGGGCCTGCTGTTGGAGAGCCTCCCAAGTAGCCCTAAGAGCTGAAGGCAGAGCTTGGTGTGACGGCTGTGAGGTGGGGAGGTCTGAACCCGTTAGTTTAACTATCGGTTCTTCCTAGCACTTTCCCACAATAATGAAATCCCAGCACTGTCGGTGCTAAAACAGATAGCCAAGCTCTCCAGGCCATGAAGGGGTTCTGCTGAGAGCTCCTGGGTAGTATACATGTAGTCCCACCCAAAACTCGTCACCCAGAATCTGGGTCAGTGTAAAAAAAATTGGAAGAGTTACACTTTTGCGGGGGAAAAGACC
Source organism: Phasianus colchicus (assembly GCF_987193195.1). Taxonomy (NCBI): domain Eukaryota; kingdom Metazoa; phylum Chordata; class Aves; order Galliformes; family Phasianidae; genus Phasianus; species Phasianus colchicus. Next base: position 29,043,801 of record NC_143442.1, on the reverse strand, counting down.
CATTGGGGAACAATCCCAACCACCTTCCAGGCTGAAGCGCTATTCACTACGAATGAGCACATTCTTTTCGATTTTCTATTCCTTCCAGGTCAGCTGCCTGCAATACCTGCCATATGCTGAGAACCACTTACTGCCACGACTGCAGTGTGATATGTATGATACCTGCTGCTTTCATGCAGGTGCCCGCTGCTGTAAGCAAGGGATGCACAAAGGTGTTGGTGGAGCTGGGGAAGGAGTGCGGAGGAATCCTGCCCGAGTCTCTGACTGCAGAGTGAAAACTTGAAAATATAACTGCGCCCTCAAAGATCCTGAAATCAAAAGGGAGTAATGGAGCTAAAACACATTATTTTAAAAATAAACTGATATGAGAGTCATTCCTACATTGAAACGTGCTGTGACAGAAAGAGTGGTGCAGAAAGTCTGTGTTCTTAAATAGCCCACACCTTCCAGCAGCACCGCACTGATTACATTTCAACTGCAGGTGAAGAAGTTCCACGGTGTAATTTATAAGTCATCTCAAATCTGTGGAAAGCTCAGGTATATTACAGGGAAAAGTGCCTCACTTCTTACAGAGCAATCATCAAATGCCAGAAGCACAAGTGCTTGGTTCTGCTGGTATTCAGCCTCATGCACAGGTTGGAAAAACACGTGCAGAAGATTTGGCCAGCAGCATTATTTTTTAATTAAGAGAGGAAAAAAAAAATCTTTAGAAAGCATCTTAAACTGACAAGGTGAGGTGTGCAGAATGACCTAAGACAGACAGGCAGTGATTGAAAGCCATTGAGGTAATTCCAGAAGTAATTAGATCTTTGGACAACAAAGTGATGAAACAGGACAAATGACCTTTTCTCATTCGCACACTACCAGCTTACTTTTCTGATTTGTTTCAGTCTCCAGGAACAGTATTTCTTTTAAACACGAGCAGAAAAAATATGGCTCCAGCACTGAGCTGTGATGCCTGGGGTGCCTGGCTCTGCCACAGATTTCCAATGCGACCTTGGGCACACCCATTAATCTCTTGCATCTCAGTTCTTTAGCAGCAATACGGGAGGAGAGCTGCTACTTTTTACTTGCCCACTCGCCTGCTTTTTCTATGGAGACCGCAAGCATTTTTTTGAGCCGTTTGCTAGCATAACCACATCTATAAATTCAGCAGAAGCCTGGGTCAAACACTGTGCTAAATGCACACAGAGGTCACCACAAGCTGCCTGAGTCAATGTTGGGAAGCACTCCCTCGAGTACACACAGGTGTACTAGTTCTACCCTGCCTCTTCACTTCAGGTCCGGAGACAGGAGCATTCCTCCAGCCTGTGACACATCCCAGCACAGAGCTGGGGCCCTACCTGCCTGCTCACTGTGGGAAATGACATGGAGCATCCATTTGCCTGGCCACCAGAGCCCACCCCGCTGTACAGCACGTGCAGGACAGAGAACTGTCTATCGGCTGCAGGTTCCCACTCTACCCTTGAGATAACAATCCTCCTATTAAGCTCTACAGGCAATCTCTTAACTTCTATACAACGCACAGTATCAGATCATTATAGATTGCCCTGATGAAGTTACTGCAAAAATTTACAATCCCTGGCATCAAATCACCACTTGGCTGCATGAATGTGAGTGCAAATATATAAATACATACCCAGACGCTAACATACACATTCTGTCTATATATAATATGCAGAGATACTCATGTGTGTATGCATACTTATCATTACACACCCACACACGAACACATTTCAACATAAAGAGGAATGTCAGAGCTGGCCTAGCATCAGAATAAACATCCAACTCGATATATTTTTCATAAGACCTCTGTAAATTTGGTTTAACTACAATTTTGAGGATGTATTTTGCAAACGTGCCGATAATGCCAGAAGCACAGCTTTGAGTTGACTGCATTCTTACTCCCACCAGTGTCCTTGCTGTGACAGTTTTGATACAAACAGTGTGTATTAGATCATTAGTACAGAGACAACTCTCTCTCCCTGCCATGCTTTCGAAGCTCAGGCTGATGAATGGAAACTTGCTACTTCTGCATTCAGCTTGGCCAATATATCAGAAAGCTATGTCCAGGTAATGGCATCTAGATTGCCTCTGACCACACTCCTAGGTTGTTCCCTATCAGCCACAACAAACAAACAAAAATACATAACGTGCCCACGATCAATCAAGACATAATTTTCTGGAAGCAGATAGAAAGTCATTTATTGACTAATAAGGCAGCCAATAATCCAAGGTCCATTAAGTGATGCGAGCACTCTAACCTCCGCTTGTATCTGTAAGATTTCTCAGTGCTGCATGCAGACAGGAGCACGTGTGCACACCTCTGTGGGCACTACGGTTCCTCCCGTAAAGCAGAACGATCTTTACCTTAGGGAAGCAAGCACAGAACAACGAGTCAAAGATTCCTGTGCATGAAACAGAAAAGATGACTTTCAAAGAAAAATCTTGAAATGCTGGGAGAATATTTCAAAAGGCAAGACTTGTAAAACGTCTCTGTTTGCATGAAAAGATCTGGAAGAGGTGGCAGTAATTACCATGAGGATGCAGCTTTGTATTCTGAATCACCCTGTTGCTAATCAAGTGGCTGTATTGATCACTCTCCTTGGGTGCCTTCCCTTTCACCGCAGGGTGTGTGCTGTGCTCTCTGTGCAGAGGTTGGCTTGAGCTTTCACAGCTCCATTATGGCAAGGCGCTGAATTTAATTTGGGACAGAGCTGCGGGCCCTGCACAACACATGCTACAGACAAGCACAAAACGCAAAAACTTTTGCTAACAACTCTTCCGTTACCAAGCAAAAAAGGAAACCTCCTTACAACACAATTTACAGACATTGTTATTTTGCTTTGAGATCAAGGTCTGGCACAAACTGATCCCTTCTCTGTTGATTCTGCAAGTGCACACAACACTTACGCTGGCTACGTGCTCACCCTGCTGATCCTCTCTGTCAGATCTTCCTGACGTGCTCCCATGCAACCTCTGCTCTGAACACAGCAATGATGCTCTGCTACTCCTCGCAGTCAGCGACTGGTTTTAAAAGATTTATCCCAACTTTAATTAAAAAGGCACGTATTACATTCACATTTGAAAAGCACTTTAAAAAAAAAAAGAAAAAAAAAGCTTCTTTTCTGCTATGCTCGTAAAATTGGAAAACTTCTGCTGGAAAGTTCTAATGATACCACTGTATATTTAAATTTCAACACACACTAACTTTAGAATAAGATAATGTGGCATTTTAATTATGGCTTTTCTATTTCTGTATTTCCTATGTGGCACAAGACCCCTTTAATGAAAGCACGTTTTGGAACAGCTTCAACACACAGCATTATTGCAAGTTTTTGAACGTGCCAGCAGCTTATCAGCTAAAATATGTTAATTTCTCTAATGGGGTAATGAAGTCTAAATGCTTTCAGGAAGACATTGCTATGATAATGGGTCTACTTAAAACACAACATTAGGAGAACCTTGATTACAGGTTGCTCGGTAGTTTTTGACTTCCCTCGGAACCTCAGTTTTTTCCATACCTCATTTGCTGCAAGATCTGCTGGGAAGGAGGCTTATCTCCATTTACTTAGTCAATCACCTCTGACAACATAAACAAGGGACTGTGTGCTATTTGAAGAAAATCAGCTATACAGTTGCTGTTTTTTTCTATGGTTTCTTACTGTGACAATTGCCACCAGGTATTAATTTGGTGTAATATTCAACTCACATTCGTACAGCTTGAAGGGGAAACTATGGATGGCAGGATATAGGCAGTCAGAAAAAAACAAGCTGATAGGCTAATGATAGGGGTGACAATAATACATAGGCAGTTTTACATGCACACCCATGTGGTTTGCTTACAGCAGCACCAAACAGGTGGCATTATGAGATTGAGAACTGTGAAGGCTTGGAGGATGAAGCAAGCAAGGCTGAGCCACGTGCAGGAGAGCACAGGACAGGGAGGTGATAGCACTTCCATGAGAAGCAGATGGACAATCAAAATGAAGAGACAGGTTTGATGATGAAATAAAGAAAGGGAAACAGTTATGTAAAGTGATGAAGATGGTGTGCCTGCTGAGGAAGCCACCTGGTCAATGTCAGTACCATCTCCAGAACAAGATTCAAGATCTAAACACTTGCATTTTCTAAAGTGGGTGCTCCTCTTAGCTTACTAAAACTCCTGACTTCCCAAGATATGAACCTTATCAACCAACCTTCCTTCTGCCTTCACCGCACACCCACGAGGACCTCAGTGTTCACCTTCTGCTCTCTCACACTTTGGTCCCATGTGAAGTGGGATAACCTCGTGCTAATTCTGGAGCATGAAAGCACAGAAACTGAGCCATGTTTGGGCTCTGTCCCAGCCAACACTTTTACACAAAACACACAGAGCCCCAAGCAAAACCCCCAGCAGCTCAGCCTTGAGGGAATGTACCTAATCTTGTTTCGGGGATGGACTGATAGATGCAATCTGTATTACATCACCTTGCATGGCAACAGCAAACTTCTCCTATGGCTATTTTCCACCATATCCACTGCACCTCAGTGACAGCTGCCTTGAATTTCATTTTTGCTACGCTGTGAGCTGGCTGGCCTGATCACATGCATGTATTTGTTTTCTGCACATATCCCATCAGCTGCTGAACAGGCCATCGCTGCCCGCATCAGTCAAACCTGCAATGATTCAGCTCATTACTGAAGGTGAGAAAACATATGAGGTACGTAAGGAAACTTCTTGTCAAGCTGCACCCTATGCATAAGTAAGTCAGCAAGTTTATACTGAAAACTGGGTAAAAACCAGAAGAGGGAACCAAAAGAAAGAGATACTTCCCTGCTTCCCAGTGCACTGCACCAAGCTCTGACCTCAGACACCGAGACATCACAGCTGATTTCCATGTTAGAAAAATGAAGAAAGCCTGACCCTGTTGCACAGATGCGCTCCCTGAAAGGCAGCAAGCTTGCTATTTGTCTCAGTGCGTTCAACAGGGACGTGCCCTCCCGCATTTAGGAAACAAATGGCTCTGTAAATCCAGCAGCACTGAGCGCAGCGTGATCTAAGGGAACTAAATACTCTACCTTGGTATTCGTACTTCCTCTTTTATCAAAACAAACAGTAATCCACTCATTAAATCCAGCATTTCTGGAATTAATTCAGCAGTTGCTGCAAATCACCTTTAATTGGATTAGCTATAATTACAATAAAATAATTATCCGAAATCATAAGAAGTTGTATTTGTAAGTTGTTGGGTTTGTTTTTTTTTTTGTTGTTTTTTTTTTTAACAGAGATAGGAATGTGAGGTGAACATACAATAGACAACAAACACTTCACAGGTGACTATCAAACCCTCCTTGCTCTCTTTTTTGCTAAGCATGCTTGTGCGTTGCCTGCACCCACCCCTGGTCACCCTGCTGTGTGCCCCCACAGACCCCAGCTAGCCCAAATGGTGACTTCAGGCTGCTCTGCGGCCTGATCACAGCACGGCAGCCCCAAGGGCCAGCGGCTAGAGGGCCTCCATGACCCCCCTCATGGTGGGGCACCAGCACCAGGCCTGTGTGTCCCAAACTCATGTTTTCAGTATGACACGCTGGGGCTTTAAGGAGCTGATTCCTCCAAAATCTCAGCTTTTTCCTCGATTCCTCACAAGTCAGGCACCCACAAACTACCTAAACAGCCTGAACTTCAATCTAGGTCAATAATCAACCTCACCCAAAGCCCTCTGCCTTCGGGATGCAGCGCTGTATCATACCTAAGGTGCCATGTCAGGTGAGGCATCAGGCAGCAGCACCTGAGCACGGTGTGTGTCTGAGGCATGTTCCTTCTGCCGCACAGGGCTTCACGGCCTCAGAAGCCATACAGGTTTCTCTGCTCATATTCAGAGATGAAATCAAACGCCGTGTAAGGAAGGAATCAAACAAAACAGGGCAATGACCTACGGGCACGGCTGACCCTAGACAAATGGAATAAATCTGTTGGAAATGCAGGGTTCTCATTCAAGACCTTTCATTCTTAAAATAAAACTGTACGGCGCTTTGGCAGGAGCTCTGACTCTGCTCTAACACCAGGCACAGTTTCACATTTAATACACGCCACAAAAATAACACATTGGATTCGCATGAGCATGTCACCTCACATAAATGTAACACCGTGCTGCAAGTGACATTTCTACCGTGTGTACAAACACGCTGACCTCCCTTCCACACACTCCAGCTCTCCTCATCAGAAGTACAGCAAGAGTTAATCAGACTGAGCAATCGCCAACGCGTTTTGAAATAAGCAAAGACAGATTAGCTGCTACGAAGTATAAAGCACAAAAAGTTCTCTGGGAAAAAGAGTTAAACCAGGTGCTGGATTTTAAAAAATACTCATAAATTATGCACATTTTATGCAATCTGACTTCGTCTGAGGCTCTAGTGCTTCTTCTTAACTAATCCCTTAAAACAAAACATTTCTCCAGGGCTTTCAACACCATCTTTCCTTCCTTCACTGCTGCTAATGGCTATACGACAACCCCATCCCTCTCCTGCTCTCCATATCCTACAAAGGCTCAGGGTTTGCCTCACTCAAAAGCAGATTCTTCTGTGAGAAAGAGAGAAGTGGGACCGAGCACTGCTGTTTAACGATACAGCAGCTGTAGCATCAGGCACAGGTCAGCCCACCTTACCCCGCCTCGTGCCGCATGCCTGAAGAAGCTGGGCCCTGGAGGCTAGCAAGGCATGGGGTGGCTGCTTCTGGAGAGGAAACCTTAACCCCACATCCCTCTCTGTCTTAAGGCCCCAGGTGAGGCAAGCAGCTGAACCAACTCCCATCACAAAATCAGGGCTCAGAATGTCTCCAGAGAGGCAGGAGCCAGCACAGAGGTGCCCCTACAGCCACCTTGCCCACACATAAACTCGAGGTGTGCTGGCCGTGTCGCTGCGAGAGGGGGAGCCCCGTGCTGAGCCGTGTCACTGCGAGAGCCAGCAGAGGACAAAACAGTGGACACGCCAGCACTTTCCTGCTGGTGTGGTGAACCGAGGCTGGGAAAACAGCAAAGCCAGCAGAACACAGGGCAGGACCTCGGCCACCCGCAGAGAGATGTGCCGAGATTGCTGCGCTTGCCAGAACAGGCGGATCAATATGTAAAGGAGAAAGAGGGTAGAGAAAGAGTAATTAGGGGGGAAAAAAAGCACTGCCTTCCTTAGTTTCTCTTCAAGTTCCATTGCCAATCACGGCACAAATACCCGTGGAACTCCTATTTAGGATCTTTGTTCAAGAAATTGGGTGCCCCAATTCATTTTGCTTACAGCGCGCATGTGTGCGGAAAGAGCCTCAGACTTGACGCTCAGACTTATTAAGCACGTTAATATTGCAGTGGTAATTACACGGCTTTTTTCTTCTAATTTTGGAAGGCTAATTCTTTGCAATAATTACATGGAGTTTAACTAAGTTCTGGGGAACGTCTGAGTCACCGAGAAGCACATCTGCATTCCAGCAGAAAGACTAGGTGAAATTCTGCAAATTTTTAACTCTGCTAATTACTAGAGCTGGGGAAAGCAAGATGGGAGCTGTTGGGTCCTACTTTAAGGAGAAAGACGGAGTCTGCGTGGAAGATGCTTCGAAGATTTCCTCTAATGGAAATAACATTGATGCTGTGAGGAGTTTCTGCCTTAAAATTTGCTGAAGACTTTCCAACTCACAATGAGAACAGTATGTTTATCTCATACTTTCATGCTTAAAGAGCCCACAGCCAAATTACTGGCAAATACCTCCCAGATTGTACAAACTGCCCACACAGAACTGCAGCACGGAGGCAGGGATGAGGCACAAGAAGGCACGTGGTCCACACCACAGACTTCACTCTATCGCACAGTCTCTGCATAATAAGGCTCTAAAATACTCCCAAAAGAATGGAAGAAGAAAATTGCATATAACCCAAACTGCCATTTAAATGTCAGACTTGCAGAATTCCACCCCTGAATCTGCTCTTATTTCAGAGCAAGCAGCAACCCTCAAATAAATAAACAAATGAAAAACAAATGGAACTTTTTGGTGTTGAGAAAATGTGATTTTATAACTGAAAGGTCTAATGTCTTAGAGCCAGCAGCAGATGAAATAAAGTTCAAGTGGAGCTGTTGTACTCTATTTTCCTCCTTCCTTGCCCACTTGTAATGGGGATTCATTTCAGCAGCTCAGGGTCTCTCCTGATATTGTCTGTGAGTTGCTTGTAGGCCTGCAGTCCTCTATTCAATCGCATTATTTAAATAATAATGCATACGTATAATCCCCATTCCTTCCATAACTGTTCTACTTGAAGAACCAATTAATTCCATTTGTTATTTCCTGGTGTATCATTTCTTGTCTGGAAGCTGGAATCCCTTTAGGATCCATCCTTGTCTGCCCTTGACTACTGCTGATTTCCTTGGCTTTTCAATCATCACAGCCTTCTCCTTTGGATTTTAAGGCATCACTGCAATTGCCAATTTTAATAATTCAGGTTTTCATAGGCTGTGCCTACTGTAAGACTTAAGTAAAAAAATAACAATCTGGCTTTCTTTAAATGGCTTTGCAGACAACACTGAGTGCTGCTCCTTGAATTTGTAACCTGCTAGGGAACGGTACAAGCCATTGTATCTGACATAGCTACCTGGCAACTTTTTCCAAAACATTACAAGCAAAAACATTTTGTGTGTTTTCAGGAATTCAGTTGTTGTGTAAACACTCAACTACATGTTCTCTAAGCACTTGAATAAACTCTCCGAGGCATACAATTTAGAAACAAAGGCATTTCCTGAGGCATCAGACTTAAGGGATATCAGTTTCAGATCTGCTTGTACTCCCTTTTTCACTATTACACGATTAGGATAAGAATTAAATGCTGAAATACCCCAGTGGTGAGGCAAATGGACTAATTTAAGTGAGGACAAGCTGGCTGGATGTCAGATTTCATGCAGAGCTACAGGACTAGGCTCTCTCTCAGGAGAGAAGCAGTGGAAGTTTTAAACCTCCAGCCAACGTCACAAGTGCTGTCTGTTAGCCTACACCCAGAGCACTACGGTTGGGAAAGAGTGAAGGGTATCAGAAATCTGAACCGTTCTTCTGCTTGTGTTAAAGCAAAGTGACACTTCCCTTTTAACAAGGGTTTCCACTGATTTCTGATGGCACAGCAAACACTATAAATGCAAACCGAAGAAACATTTTCCCTACGTAATCTTCCCACATCACTACCACCATTTGGAGCTGACAACAAGAGAATGGAACGAGGTCAACGGGAAGCTTTTTCCTCCTTCCCATTATTTTGATATCACAAGCCACAGGAGGCCCAGCTCTGCAGGACACACGGCCTGCAGTGGCAAGGACTGATGTCCAAAATGCTGTTGCAGGGTGTGACAACTGGACTCTGAACACAAGCACCCAAGTAGCAGCAATGCAGCCCATGTCTCATCAGCAGCAGTTCGGAGCCTGGCATGCTGCTGCCTCCAAACAGGGAGCATCCGTTTGCTTCTCTTTCTTTGGTCAGACCACAACTGTTTTTTCAAACTGTTCTTTGAGGCAGCACAAAATTAGGTGCAGATCAGAGCTTCCAATTCTGTCTCCCTGTAAACAAGCAGAGCATCTGCTATCAGAGCTGCGCAGGCACCAAGAGGCTGACACTGCTGGAGTCATCCAGCACTGGTGGAGATTCAGCTCTGCCCCAGTTTTACCCAAATCATGACTTCCAAATTAAACCCACCATAAGGCTTCTGACCAGACCACGAGAGAGCTCGCAGGCTTACGATATCTGTAAGCTTTTAAATGCTGCCTGAGTTTCTTCCTTTTAGTTACGATCAATGAGAGCATACGAGTTCATCCATTCTGAAAGAAGCATTATAAAAAAATACAGCATACTGCAGCCAGTTATGTCAAGTTATGGAAAAGCACTGCAGTCAATCACCTAACAACTAGTAACGCTACTCCTTATAAATAAAATTAATAACGGCCCATTAGCATATAAAACAGTCTACACAAAACTCATGGGGGAAACGGGCAGGTTGAAATGCTGGGAAGGGAAATGTTCTCAAGTGTGCATGTGCTTCTGTAAAAGGCCACGTCTCTTCTGCAAGAGAACTGAATCCGAAAGGGCAGACAGAGGCAAACAGAAGGAAGACCATGCACAGAGAACCTGACAGCTGGTGTTCAACCTTCAGGATCCCAGGAAAGGACAACAGCCAAAGAAACACATTTCATTCTGGTTAAAGGGATCACTAATAAACTGATGATCACGTTGCCGGACTCCAGAATTGGTGTCTATTCACTGCCAATTCACACACACAAACACATTCTCTTCCCTCATACATGACTACTCATGGCCAAATGCAGACTCCCACCTCGACACACGAGCCAAGCGTTCACTGGCAGGTTTTAGCAAGCCATATCTCCCACTAGGGTAGCTCAAGGATGATGCTTCTTTCACCTTCTTAGGAAACAGCTGCTTCTGGCTATCACCAGCGACATGATTGGAAATACACTGACCCTGCTCTGATTCATCATGAATATTCACAGAGCAACATAAAAACTACGCGTATGCATTTATGCACAGCAGCACACACAGAATATGCATTAGGCTCCCTTGTAATGCTCACACCTACAAAAGGTTAAATAGCCCTAGGTGACAGAATGCTATTTAAATGGACCTTTTTATAATGACAAACAATAATGCATTCTGGTTACCTTCTGACATGGCTTTCTTCCAGTCAGCATTAAGGAGAATTACTACCTGATTTCAATACATCTCGCTTCAATTGCATGCAGGCTTACTGTCTTCTAATTATCAACACAACAATTTGATCTGCATCCAGATTAAGGCATTGCCCTGACTTCTCACACCGGAGCAAGGCATGTGGTGGTGTGTCAATTTCTCAAGCAGTAAGCAGTTTGCTGTTGTCTCACATCCCCAAGGCACAAATAAGCAGATGCTGCATTAAAGCTTGTTTTACAAAACTGCTTCAGTTGTGATATACATTTTTAATACAATATACTGAGTGCATTAAAATAAAAACTGCCAGGGCCAGAAAACCCATACAAATTCATTAGCAAGGCCAGCTTCCCAATCAAGCTAAGCTAATGACCACATCCAGTTGAAAAGCATTGTCCAGACCAGCTGAAAAGAGTGAAAAAACTTCACTCTGTTTGCCACACGTGAGCCTGGTTTACCATTTCAGTTTTCTGAGCATCAGTTGGGATTGTTTCTCATCAAGGACAAGCTTCACTGACCTTTCTCTTCTTTTCGTCACAAGGATATTGTGGCTGGCTTGAAAGCTTGAATTTTTTAGAATATTGCTATTCCGAGCGTGAAAGCAGAGGCGCAGCTTTTCAGACACAGAATAGGCTCTGCATAGCAGACACCAGCAGCCAAATATTTTGGAGCACACCCTGACACATCTTCATTCATGAATAGGTTTCAAAGATCAGAAATTACATTTTGCACTTATGAAAGACAAGCCAAAGGAGAAAGCTGCGTTTTCACTCTCTTCAGCTTATTTGCATTTCTTACCTACGCTCCTCTCCTCAATTGACATTGTCACTGGTAGGATGATAAGTGAAGAGCACCTCTGGAGTGCTCTGTAGTTAATCTGCTGCAATGCCTGTAAACTATATGGTGAAGTGGCAATTACAACAGGAGTTTCTGAAAAGCACAAATTTTGCTCTTGCTGCAGCAAGGAATCATTGTTGCTCACTTTGAGGAAACTCAAGTTACCAGAGGATTATTGTTACAAATATATTTGTTTAATGATGATGCAACATGAAATACAGTGAAATTATTCCAGTCAGCAGCAGACAAAGGTTTACAAAAAGCATCTGCTGGCTGCCTCTGGTAGAACATTACATTTGTCTCAACTTTATTTAAGGCACAACTGGCTGCACCTCGTCAAGAGATGTGCTGTTGCACAAGGCTGCTGTAGGTTGCCTTAACAGAGGAGCAGCTCCTACCACAACCTTCTCCAGCACAGCCTCAGGACTGCTGTCCTTTATGAAGCCCCCTGGCACTGAATTTTTCAGACAATGCAACCACAGAAAAGGTGATGAGCTGACGGAAGAACTTTCCCTCTCAACTGCTGATTCTTTTTTCTGTGCTTTTGTTTGGCTTCACTGCACCTTGAGGATGTACCCAACGCACATCTCCAAGCAGTGTTTCCAAAGGCTGCTCATTGGGCCAGGATGGCTGGTGATGTCCTCTCCCTCCCCCTTCTTTATGTCTATACATCCTCATGAATATGCTCACCTCTGCCTCCATGAGATAACAGAACCTTCTTCACAAGTTTCTCTTGTCATGAAGATAACTGAAATGAGGGTTCCTGGGACTTTTAGTATGTTTTTAAGTTCAGCTCAAGACATCAAGTGTAACTTGTCCAACCCCTTGCAAAGGACACCAAAAATGACACTAAATCCTAAAAAACAAGGAGAATTTTTCATCACCTGCTCCTCTCTGAGACGCTGACATTTGAGAAGTGACACGACAAAACGACTTCTCTGTGCCCTTAATTTCAGGGCGGAATTTGCAGGGATTTACGCAGCGATCCTTGTATCGTGTGTGTTAGCAGCTTCTACCACTGTACAAGTTGCTGGGCTCCCATTTAACCTGACCTTAGCAAGTTGTGCAATCTGACAGCACACCATGCTGCGTTTCCTCCACATCCCTTCAAATTAACAGCGTATGATCAGTTAGCGCTACGATGCCATTAAACACAGAAACACCAAAGATGACTTTCTGTGGCCCTAATTTGAAGTCACAGCACTTTAGAAGGAAAAAAGAAATCAGCTCATATGCCTCATCACTGTGTACAAGACAAATGAGGGTGCATACTCCTAATTACATGAATTGCACAAGCAATCTCTTCTTCTAGAAAGAAGAGATTACTGAAAAGTCTCATTAAACATGACGAGAAGATTTTTTTTTGTGAGTTTCCATGCTACTAAATGTTCGGGTTTCCTCCCATTTGTTTCTCAACTCTGAACCCTCTGGTGCTCTGTGTTTGCAATTGCTTTTAAATAACAAGACTGTTCTGGAAAATGACTTAATATGTTCTTACTAATGCTTAAATTACTGATAAATTTTCTCAGCATTACTTCCACATTAAGGGTATTTGTTTTTCGCCTGCCCTGGCAGTAGCTTGAGCCAAAATGTAGATTATTTTCAATCTAGTTGACCTCTATAAAAGACACTTAGCTGAACAGGACTGCTTGACCGCCCAGAGAAATCAAAAGCATCTCTTCTAACAAACAAATGCTGTAGTGCAGCAGACAAGAAAGGAGATATTTAAACCTTAAGCAGGGGGTAGGCACAAAGAAAATGCAGAAAGATCCTGCTGAAGACAGCCCAGCACTAGACGTTGCCTGCTAAAACTGCTGTTTACAAGTAGCAACAATAAGCATCTTAACTATAAAACCTTTCATTTCTTACATACTACTGTGAACTCAAAAAGTGCTCATGGTATTGCTCTCAAATAGAAAAAAAAAAAAAAAAGAAGAGAAAATCCTTCTGAACCACATATGGGAAAATTCAACCTCAAAGCACCTATCTGTCACCCAGATAAAGACATCCAGGAAAGTGTACCTCCTAGCAGACAAGTCCTTACCCATATGGAACACTGATGGCTCAGCTACAGAGCTACTTGCACTGGTTGGAAACGTCTGCCTGTGTAGAATATTCTTTTTGCCAGTAATATTTTTGTTGCTGCCTATAAATGATGCTTAGCCCTTCGGTGCCCTCTCCTTCAGCAGAACACTGAAGCACTGAGAGGGAAGGGCTCAAATTTGAACTACCTCACATGCTACAGCCTCGTGGAGCAGAGCGAGTCAACAGCAATGAAAACCCAAGGAGAACATCCCAATGCGTTTTTCCAGACCCACAGCACAGGTAAGTTGTGAGCTCCCCCTGCTGACACGAGGAAGCCCTGCCTGGCACTGCCAGCAGTCTGTGCCCCCACAGCACAACAGGTGACCATCACCACCAGGGCATGAGGGCAGAGAAGCAGGGGAACCAGATGGAGCTCCAACAGAGGGATGGAGCAGCGTGGGCCTCAGCCTCATAGCCTGACCCTGTATCTGGCTGAGCCTCACTGCTTTGCATGGCAGCAGCTGGCACTCTGACCCCACTGCGTGGACCGAGGAGCTCCCAGCCCAGCTCCCACACACGGCAAGGCTATTCCCAACACAGAACCACTGAGCACCTCCACGCTGCCTGTAAAGGGTTCTCCTTCAGATGTCCCCTTCTGCTGCTTCGAGTGAGCAGCAAGAGCATGCCCACAAACTCCTGAGCCACCAAACAAGGCCAGGTCCCACCGAGCTAAGGTTTCATTCCCAGCACCAACAGTCCGGTGCACAACCACAGATGCTGGCACACCAGAACACAGGAGAGATGAGACACCAAGAAGAGGCTTTTTGAGAGCCAAGGAAGTTAAAACTAACAAAAACATTTGAAAAAATATTTGTGGAAACCTGTGCCAAAATCTCCTTCAGTGTGTATGTATGACTAAGCATTTCAGCTAAACAGCTCCTGCTGTAAAGAAGGTGCTGCTTTCTGGTCACGAGCTGAAAGCGCCGATGCAACAATAAGCACAGCTTAATTGTTGAGAAGCTCACATGTTGATAGCAGAATTTGTGGTCAGAAGCACGTGAAAGCCTGTAGGGCTTTGGAGCAGTAAGACAGAACTGGGGCCATACGGTGGCTGAACAAAGTCTGCTGAAGAGCGATGTATTTCTGCCTTTGATAGGGACTTTCCAGAGCTGTCAGCTGAGCTGCAGAATTAGAAACCTGACATTGCAGCAGTCAGTTTTTAGATTTCAAGCTGTTCAAATGACTTGTCTCCAGGGAAGAATATAGAGTGCAGGAATCAATAGCAAAACAGGTAAAGATGCCAATGTCCAGGGGCAGCCACCCAGCAAAATGCCCCAGCCAGCCTGGTAAACCTACTGCTGAGATGCGAGAGGATGAAAGTGAAAAACTTGTTCCCTCTTCGAATTGGTATAAGAGAGATGTTATGCACCATCCCCTGCATTTGTGAGATTGCAGCTTGATTATATTTGATCCTCACTGCAGATTGATCTCCCACATGCCCCGAGTTCACGCTATGCCAGTGCTCGGAGCCACTCACCAAAGGGATTATAAAAGAGCCTATTTTATCATATCTTCACCTCTGAATGCATTACAAGTGACATCGCTTAATTTTAGCCAATCTGAACAGCTAATTAGATGTAAACAGATTGAAAAATTGTACACACGGGACAACTCATTTTTCAAAAGGCCACTAATCTAAACAAACCTGAGTCCATCAATTTACTTCAACATTTGTCTAAATGAATTACAGCATAGGCTTGTCCTGCACTGGCCTTGTGATTCACATAACAGGCTCCCTCCTCTTTTGATGAAAATCTCAGGCGCAGTACAAAAGAAAAGACTATTTGTTTATCAAGGCTGTTATAACAAAGATGAAGATGCCTCTGAGTCTAGTGGAAGACATGATGAGCCAAAGCAATTAATCACCGTCTACTCCGGTACGTTCTCTCCCACCTCCCAAACCCCTCACACATCCTAATACATCAAAGCTGGAGAGGCTCTTTGCAATAACAGATAAAATCAAATGTTATTTAATCACGATCAATACACGTTCCAACTTCAGAGCTCTGCAGGTGTGATCCTCCTCTCTGCTCTGTCTCATTATATCAGAAGAAAGAGAAAGGAGACGAATCCCCGGTGGTTCCTCAGAGCCTCCAGGACATTGCCTGTTTGTGCCCGGGAAAGGACCAACAGCCACAGATGATATGCAGTGCCAGACAACAAAAAGATGTGTTGGAGTGAAATGCACTGCAGTGAGAGCTATTTTTAAATACATAACAATTAGCCAGGCATTATGTGTGAGGTTTTCACTTCGCCCACATTTCTTCCACTACCTGCATAGTAAATGCACGTGATTACATGGGAAAGGGCAGAGATGAAAAGCTGCCGTGGATTTTTAAGTGAATAAGCATATAATCAATTTCCTTCCACGTTTTTTAACATAGGAATCTTACTGAATGCAATCTCAGCCTGCTTTGCGTGCAAACTAATCTACAGCACCAAGAATTAAGGGACCAACATGCATCTGCTGTGACCTCCCTCATGACAAAGGTCCTGTGACTTTTAAACCCTTCCATGTTTGAACAGAGTGATCTAGATGTACAACTGTGAAAACCTCAAGTGACAAGAGAGAGTCCAACATAACTTTTAATTGCTTACTTCTATGTGCTTCTTGGACAAATTTACAAATGTCTAACTCATACTTCCAGCCTGACATCTCATTAGACCTTTATCTGTCAGAATAAAGAACACTTTTTCTGCTCACCTGTTTCCCACAGAGATACTTACAGACAGTGCCCCTGCACATACTTTTTCTTTCCCCTGACAAAGCTAAGAGTGTCAAGGCTTTCCTAGTAAAGCTTTCTTGCTGGGAATCTCCCAACCAGCCCATTAACTGCTAAGGCTCCAGCTTCCTTTCCATCAATCCTCCTTTTTTTCAATATCAGAAGGGGAGCTACAGGAAGGGAGACAGACTCTTTAGCAGGGTCTGTTGTAATAGAACAAGGGGAAATGGTTTCAAGCTTAAAGAGAGTAGATTTAGGTTGGATATAAGGAAGACGTCTTTTTCAATGAGGGTGGTGAGGCACTGGAACAGGTTGCCCTGAGCAACCTCATCTAGCTGTGCATGCTCATTGCAGAGGAGTTAGACTAGCTGGTCTTTAAAGGCCCCTTCCAACTCTTGAGGACTCCATGATTCTCTTCCAGGAACTTTATCAACCTCAAGCCCCTGGTTTTCCATCTCTGTTCGATGGCTGTGGTGTTACATTTGGCCACATCAGAAGGCATGCTCCTTCTTACGCCAAGGTGCCTGGTTGACTCAGACTGGGTTGTTTCAGTCATCTGTTCACTTCTTACTCCTCCAGCCACGTTAGCTGTACGTTGGCCAACGAGCAATGCACGTTCCCACCCAAATTACCATTAAAACAACAAACAGCATAAGGTTGACCTGTGCCGTCCATAGAAAAGTGATAAAACCACTAACAATCAAGTTGTGAAAGGCAGTTTTTACTCTACTAATCGTCTATGCTGTTAATTTTGCATGATTCCTATTCTTTAATCATAGTGTCGTGTACTGGCATGCCAAATACTTCACTGACATCCATGTACGCTACATCAATACTCCCATCTTTATCAAGCAAATTGGTAGCTTCATAAATAACATTTCAATTAGTTGACAAAATCTATTACATCAGCCCATATTGCTCAGCATTAGTTCTCATTTATTTCTTTATTAAGCAGGTCTGGGTCTGCCACATCCTGCTCTACCTCGATCAATGTCAGATTGACAGGCCTATAAATAACTGGATGTTTTCCCTACCCTTCTGAATACTTACATACCTATATGCTAGCAGACCTTTACAACTTCTCCATGTTCTCAAATGCACAAAAAAGCACATTAATGTCCTTAACTAACTTCTTTTAAACTCCTGTCTGTAAAAATATTTGGAGCTGCTAAACTAAAAAGGGTCCTGCTTCAGCAGCTCACTTTTTAATGGGTCTAAATAAGCACCATCATTATCCAGTTTGCATGTAGCTAGAACAAATGAGATCAAGAAGCCTGAAGCATTAAAAAAACATGAAACAGCATAGAAGAGTTATGACATCTTCCCCAAATCACGATGTTTTCAAAATACCGTTTGGAGTTCTTCCTATTATCGTGCATTCAAGTATTCTCCTGACCAAAGAGGACTAGATAACAGACTGCCCAGAGAGGCTGTGGATGCCCCGTCCCTGGAGGTGCTCAAGGCCAGTTTGGATGAGTCCATGGGCAACCTGGTCTAGTATTAAATGGGGATGTTGGCAGTCCTGAATGTGGCAGGAGGGTTGGAGGTTGATGATCCTTGTGGTCCTTTCCAACCCTAGCCATTCTATGATTCTATGACTGGTAATCTAAGCATCTTCTGTAATTATCCAAAAGCCTGGGCTGGAAGAGTTGTGTCTACATCTGAAGAACCAGTAGCACTGTACCATAACATTTTACCTTGTCTGAACACTGTTATGAGCTGTGGACTCTTGAGCTTGCAATACTTCCATTAAATGTGCTCTATATGTGCATTTACATGAAGTAGCCAGGAATCTCTAGCTTACCAGGTGTCTAACAAGCAGTCATCTCAGCGAGAGAGAAACTCTCACTGACTTCAAGGAGAGCTGGCAAAATTTCTGCTCTTATTTACCAATGTCTGAAAGGGAAGAAATCTTCCCAGACAAAAGGAATTTAAGCATCCAACGCAGAATATATTCAATTCGCCAGCTGCAGCTGAGGCCTGACACGTAAGAGTTAACAAAAATCAAGTACACAAACCTTGAGAGAGACTTGGCAGCTCTCACCCCATTTGTACTTTGCTAGATCTCATGAGAGCATCTAACAAATCCTGTGTCACGCCAGCAGCAGTTCAAAGCAAGCGCCTAGTGAATCAGCTTCTTCAGCCACTAGGGCACAGAGCACGTAACTAAGAAACAAATCAGGACCTGAAGAACTTCTGGTAACTCCAAGACCACCTCAGGCCCCACTTGCCAAAGTCATTGAGAAGAAAAAAGTCAACAGCATTTAAGGACAGGCTAAAAATTAAACACGCTCTGACCCCATAAATTATTCTCAGCAAGCGTACAAGAGTCTGTGGGAAGCTTGAGACACGTCCTTCTTCTTGTGGAAGAATTTCCTGCGTAGGAAAGCAAAATGATGTGCTACATTCACCTCTCACTGTCATCACGCTTAATCTTCAGTGACTCCATGCTTGTCACAGGAAAAATTAATCCAGGTTTACAGAGATGTAGCAGACAAATCTAGACCACTACATTTCTCTCTCAATACATCTGCAGTAATGGACCAACACAGGAGTGCTTGTGATAGAATGCCCTCTTTATAATCTGTTTGCTGAAGTATCATAGGATTTGTTTGCTGGTTGGGTGACTTAGTTCTTTGTGGATTTACATGATCAGGTAGGATATTTTGGATTTTTTTTTTTTTTTGCTCAGTTTCTGTGTGGATGGGGAGTTTGGATTTTCAAAGCAACACTGGAGTATCTTCAGCACGTCTTGTTGTAGGTGAATACCCTCTGCTCAGAACTCCTTCTGTAGCTCTGAACCATTTAATAGGAGTGCTAAAATATAAATATCTAAGGAATACGGTCATTTAAGAAAGAGGCTATGAATGGAAGTCATAACTGCCTCTTGCCTTAAAAAATTCTGTGGATCTTCACTGCATCTTCTATTCATTTACATGGTTTTGAAGTAACAACTGAGAATGAGCCACAAATCATTCACTACTATCAATTGTTTTCCTCAGTGTTTCTCAGCAGCATCTGTCTACATGGTGGCATTTGTGCCACAACACAGCGAAGACTGGGCAATTAATGGGCCAAACTAAGAATGGAGGGGGAGGAAAGGGGGAAAAAGCATCACACTGCATGGAATTTTTGCACTGTAATTTCAGAAGTAGAAGAGGCGGTAAGCAAAACGTGGGCAGAACTCAGGCAACTAAATCCAAGACACATATCTTCCAAACTGGTACTTATACATAAGCCTGGACAGCTTCAAGCCCAGAGGAACTCCAGGGATTTGCTGAGCATCTCAGGCAGGCAGGGTCGATTAGCTCAGTGCTCAGCTCAAATGAGAGCTTGACAGGAATCCAAAAGCTGGATATTCCTATCATTTTCATACCTTCCTAGGATTTCTAAAACATTTACCTCATCCTGCTCAGCACAAAATGCCAGCTGCAAGGACCTGAAAGTTCACCACTTGGGAAAGCCCAAATGCTTCTCATGTAGCCAAGAAAAGCAGAGAAACTCCATCCTTACCCAATTTTTTAAAGGCCCTGAAGAGACATTAATGGCCTTTTCCCAAGCTAAACACTTACACAGGTCAGATGTGTGCCAGCCCTGAACTAAAAGTCATGTAATCACATTAGGACAACAAATAGCTTGAGCTAATAAACCCAGCCTTTCAAAGAGCTTATTGGTTTGGGCTCGGTGCCATGTCGAGGTTAACAAGGTAAAAACCTGTTTAACAAAGGAGATATATATCTGACCATCCACAGTCAGGTCAATCATTTAAGATTTAAACATTCCCTTCAGAGGTATTTACCCAGTCAGTGCATGCTGCTTATGGTTGCTTCTGTACCTTCCGATGATGCTTTAAATCATAGCTCCCGAATGAAATTAGAGTAGAAGCTTTCCTACAGCCTTATTGCAGATGGTAATAGCGTGTGGGGTCAGCAAATATTCCAAACTCACAAGAGAGACTCCTGCATTATCTGTTACGTGCAGTCAAAAAAACAAAAGCAACTCACAACAACAACAAACCAATAGGTTGTATAGCTCAAAACACACATTTCCTTTCTTTTGGAGGTTAAACCAGAGCAGTCCCTCTATTTTCCCATAAACTGTGTGTGTCTGCATACGTGATGTCAGTATTGCCTTTAATACAGTGCCTCATTCAAACCAATATATACTTCAGGTTTTATGGAGTATTTTGGCTCAAATACTATTGCTAGGATGGTGTTTACAGCAATATCCATTGTGTTCTGCATAGCCTTGCCTATCAATCAGCCTTGTAATAAAGCAGAAAGGGAAATCTGGGGAAAAGCAGCAGAGTTGCTGAATTCAAGCTAGTCAAGCAAAACCAGCATGGAGAAAAGTGCAAATACAACTGGGTCAAAGCAGCTGTTTGGCTGTTGATTGTACAAGAACACGTAAGCATTGCATTAGAGCTTGCCTCAAAGAAAAAAACTCAGGCTTTTAAGTGTTAAGCTTTTCTTCTCCCTTTTGACTGGGTTTCAAGATGACTTGTTCCACACAGATTCATGATGTGCATGTGTTTACTCACATTATCTCCAAGCTGAATGGACAGGCAGATCAGAATTCCAAATCTGTCATTAGATCAACATGTTGGTACCTACAAAGAGCCGCAGGACTTCAATTTTCTGGCTAAGATTTAAGGGATAAACTGAAGAGAACAAACAAATAAAGAAGCCGCTCTCACCCATAAAATACACATACAAAACAACAGACAAAGGCAGAAAAAAAAAGGATGGCCCAAAAGGCTGCTGATTCTCAGGTGTGCCTAAGAGCAGCAAATTAGGAACAACTGTAAGAACAGTGCAATCTGCCATTCTTTTTGGATTGTGCATGGTTCAAAGGACACGGTGCTGGTTTGGCTGTGAGCAGTGATTGTTATCCCCAGGCCAGCCCCTCTCAGCCTCTGCCTAACTCACACACATTCAGGTTCTGCTTCAGGGATTTCTTCCTGTGCCTCACGGTGAGGAAGTGCCTTACAATAGCAGTATGTACCACCCTGGAGCACTAATCTTACAATTAGTGCCTCTAGCTGCTGCTGTGAATTAAATAGGGAGATGATATTGATGAATTACGATTTTTTTTTCCTTTCTGCTTTAGTCTTCATCATAAAGAATTAACATAAAAATCAAACTTGGCTAAGATGCACACACCCACAGGCCCCGTACGGTTCCCATTAAAGTAAGTAAGACTTCAGTGAAAATTGAAAAAGGCTCTGGAACCAACTCAATGGAAGTGCTGCACTCTGCAGCACTGGGACCACAGCAGCAGCGAGCACCATCACCACCCACTGCACATCCATCAGACTGAATGCAAGGCCATCGACAGAACTAGAAACACAACATGTGGGGAGGGGGAAAGGAATTCAGTGCCAAAAAAAAAAACAACAACCAAGAAACCCAGGAGTGATGCTCTTAGCCCACTGAGAATAGTAATAAAATACTGCATCTCAAGTTGGTCGCTGTTTGAAGGAAGCTAGGAAACAAGCAAGAATTCATTATGAAGCTGCTCAAGACCAAACCATGAATCATTGGGTTCTAAAAAAATCCTATGCTGTCTAGAGAACAGCATGGATGAAAATGAATGGAATCTCTTTAAATTACTCTCTGTATAAACTCCTTCACATTCATTCTTTCTGCCACTGATTAGCCTCCTTCTATGATACGGGTTTTTAAATTATTCCACACCACACTCCCAGCTTCTGCAATCAAAACAAAGAAGCAACTCTTGATTCTTCATTTTTAGTCTCCATTTACAGGAAAAAGCATCTTCTGCAGTGCAAAACTTGAACACCTACTGTTCTTATGTGTTTCCTGGATATCCCCAAAAGTGAGTGCGTGCTGATAGCTCAGTAAGCTAATGACCTTAAAATCCTCCCACCGCTCCGCAAATAAGGGGACTTTTGTGTCGCTGTACTGAATATGCTATTGCTGCCTAATGGAGTATTAAATCACCTCTGGAAAGCCCCCAGGATGTTAAAGCACAGGAAGCTGGAACCCCCCCCCTCCCGATCTCAGCAAGCCTGGAAGTAAAGACAAAAAAACCCCAAATCCCAAAGATTAAATTGGGACATACTCACTGCAAACTCAGGTGGGAATGAGCAGAAGGAAATGTGGCTGGCAGAACACACCCCCTGGTTATACCATCCCTGCTCTAGCCTGGTTCCTGAGAACATGAGGTTTTTGTGACCACGCTGTGTAGCTGTATATCTGTCCATTGCACCAACTCCTTTTCCAGTAATTTCTGAATCGACTGATTATAATTTCACATGACAGAGACTCACAGAGGATGAGGTAGTATTGAGAGCTCAACTGTTATCAACCATCTCAAAGCAAAAAGCTTGCTATGCTCCAAGAACTGGAGAACACTATGACCTATACTAGCTGGCAAATTTGAGTTAATTCCCTGTTAGGTGTGCATGTGATCAGACTACATAATTCCAATCACAAGATAAAAGTCCACTGGAAAGCTGGGCCGTTCATCTCACAGCTTGTGAATGATACACAAAAACGTGCAGGAAAGTCCTCAACAATTCACACTGAAAGATCACCTCTTGGAGGTGCCTTCAGCTAGAAGTCCATCTACCCTTGGCCCAGGGAAAGCAAGCCCTACCCAGATGCTCTCCTTGTGCACCAAGTACAGATCCTTTTGTCCCAAATCCTGCACCAAGAAAAAGATCTCTTCGATATCCCAGCCCTGATGTCACTTGCCTGGATTTTGTTGGAAAAGGCACTCACTGAGAGCATCCTAATCCACTGCGCCAAGGAGAACGTGCTGCCCTCCCATGCCCACCACAGTCCCCAGGGCTGTTAACCAAGACTGCTTGGAGATGCATCAGAAAGGGAAATTTTCAGTAAAATAAAACAACAGCAAATAAACAAGATTACTTAAGATCTCAGACTTCTCATAGAACAACTTTCCACTCATGACCGTTAGAGTGGATTTTAAAAGACTTATTGTAGTGACATCCGAAATTTATTACAGCTTTTACAACAAGACTGTGTGTAGTAAAGAATGATGTAGTGACAATATTTACTTGGCTGGATTTAGCTTCTTAGGGCACATAAATATACTTTTGTACTTCGAGAACAGCAGTGGCTGCCTACTAAATCTTGTATAATACAAGGCAGCTTTGTAGACCTTTAAACACACACCAACTTGACTCTGTCTACTTCACAAATTTGCTTCCTTAACTATCTGCCTAGTCAGTCCCCATAGCCCTCTTCTGCTTGTCTTCTGTCAACCTTAGCTCTTAAAATGAAATTGCTTAGAAATCCTGCTTTTAAAGTCCAATGCTTTTTAAGTATGGATTTTGTTACTTTCAGACAGTAGCCAAGTTTGTTTCTCCACCCAGCAGTTACAAAACAAACTGGAAGTCTTACATTCTCCTTGGTACACACCTGAGAAAAGCCATACAAAGTAGATTTATTAACCATGTGCGTGAAGGACCCATTGTAAGTATAAACTGAAGTGTAGATTTCTGTTAGTCTTCGAAACTCTATGAACTGGTCCAGTCAGAAAGACAATATAGAAGGACTCGAGAGTAAGACAGGAACAGTCAGACAAAGTTTTTGAATACGAGACGTAATACTTTCAATTGTGAAACTTGAAGTCCAGTATGTGACGATTAGATCTCCTGCAAATACCACTTCACAGGTGAGAAGTGCACAGTGCACACTCCAGTGTACTGGTTAGCAAAACTACAGGACTGGCTGCCCCAACTAGCCCTCCTGCTTCACAGCCTCCAGGAAGCAGCAGCTCCCAGAGGGCACACTGCCCACCTACCCTGAGGCAGGGCTCTACCCAAAGCCACCACCATGTATACTCCCAAGAAGCACGAGTCACACGTGCCAGGATCTGTGGCAAACCAGCAAACCCATAAAATCGCTCCATCTAAGAAATAAAAACAAGAAAACCCACAAATTCACCCTCCAGTTTAAATGCAAGTTTGCTGCTGTTTTACAGTAGGCTCCAAATGCATCAAAGGGTTCGGACTATTTCTGTGTTTGCTTTCGCTGCTGTTGTTCTTACAAAAACACACCATTCTTCTCCCATGACATTGCTTCATAACTTCAAAAGAACGCTCTCCACTGCCACAAAATATTTGCTTTGAATCCTCCAGCAAGGAGAAGCCAAGGTTTGGCTCACGTGTTAAAAACAGGAAGAAATAGCTCTCTAAGAACAGAGCAAACAAGTGCAACAGTAACAGTAGATGGAGATAGAGCTCCTAGCACAACCTATGAATAATTCCAAGTCCTATTAGAAGGAACACAGCTTTCTGAATTTCCCTAGAAAACAGCATGTCATTACTGGGTTGCAGCTTGACTAAAATGCAAAATGTCACTTTTTCAGAAAAAAAGCCAAACAACAGACAATATGCAGTGTAACAACTAAACTGCAAAGCACATCCACTTAGAAGCTGAAATTGCAAAAGACAACGAGTGTAGATATAAGCAGAGCAATATTAGAAGAGGGCTCTTACCTCCGTCCCCAGATCCTGAGCCAGCATCTGGGAAGAGAACAGAATGAAATTTATATTCATGTGCTGCTGTATGTCCTGTAAGCATGTAAGGCAAGACTGTTCAGTTAAATGCATTACATCGTATCTTATGTTTGATGTCATCCCTGGGTAAATTACAGAGATCTAATCTGAACACAGTTCACTCAAGCTGCCTTACTCATGTCTGAACTCCCTTACTTTATAGTCTCTATATAAGACTAAAATAACTTAAGCCCTGGAGTGCTGTGATGTTCTCAGAAGCCTCTGCCTCATCTGTTGTACTGAGACTGATAAAGCAGCTCCAGGAGCTTTGTTCCCAACAGTTGTGCAGAGTTGCTTCACATGGCCACTAGGAAACAGTCAGCATCAAACAGGGCTTAAAACAGGGTTTAAAAACACATCTGTCTGAGCCCAGACTGACTGGAAATGCGTGCCATCATCTGTACAAAACACCTCAGCAGATCATAACCAGTTAGAGTCAACCACTGAAACTCTCATCCATACCTCTTCAGATAAACAATTAAAATGCCATTTCTCTCAAAGTTGTTGCTGAGTTTCAAAGCCAAGTGCTTTATTTTGCTCCTGCTCACTGTTAGGATGGAACAACCAGCTTCACAAACCCAAGCGCAAACCCAAGCGCGATGTCTCGAAATCTCCAAGCCCAGAACTTCATTATGATACTTTCTAACCGAGGCCAAGTACAGAGATGGCCACACTGGGAAGGGCTACAAAATTCTCCCAGAGAGAAAGGATGCACTCCTTAGCAGATGTTTATCCATTCATCAACATCAAGAGGAACAGAAAGAGTCTGGGATGGCTGCTTGGGGATCCAATCACCCCATGACTGTTATGTCAAGTTTACTGACAGTAAGACCTGGTGGATCTGAACTGCCTTGCATGTGCCAGTTCTGTTTCAATGAATGTGTCACAAAAGCAGCTCAGTCTTGCAGTGCAAACTGATCATTCTAAGTGGGAGAAAAGCCAAAGGTGTTTGGAAAAGCGAACAGATAACGATAGTGTTTCCCTGTATTCTCTGTCTCTTTGCAGGGAGGGATCTCATATTATCCTCCTTCCCCTACATTCGGGAGCCCACACCTCCACCAAGCCCCCAGCAGCACAGGTCTTTGTGGAGGCTGGCAGCCCTTTGTGTCACTCTGCACCATCCTATTGCCAGTAGTGAGCTAGACTAAGAAAAGATGAAGCAATGCACTCAAACTTGATCAAATCCCTTTAATCAAAAAGTTAGGTTGTTTTGTTTGTTTGTTTGTTTTCAAACAAACAAGAAAAGAAAGAGTTGCTGTGCTGAGAGAATTTACTAGGTGAAAGGAATCCTGTGCCACAATAGGCTTTGTCAGTCTGAGCTCCGCTAAATATCACTTTATAGAGGAAAGAAAAATTGAGCATGTGTGTTACTTTTTTTTTTCCACCCCTATTGAAAATTGCCAGGTAGCAGCTTCAGAGAAAAACAAAGTTTCCAGGAAAAAAGCTTTTTCTCTCTGATGCACCAAACACAAAAATCATGGCACTGCACAAAGTTTGTCTGATGTACTTTTTATCGACTCCTCTGTCCTCACCCGAGAAAAAAAAAAATCTGCCTTAAGTTTAAAAGGCTCTCTCAAGAACAAAGCCTTACTCCTTCTATTCTTTTCAAGTGAACTTCACTGCCCAGCTCCAACAGACACTGAGCACAGAAGAAAAACATCAAGAACCCTTGCACCTATGCAACTCTGTTTTTCTGATGGATTTTGCTCATTTGCTTTCCTTGCTGCTCCATGAAAGCAGAGACACAAATAGCTCTTGATGCTCAGAGTTAAGCAAGGGAGTCTCAAACACCAGTCAGTTTTCACATGTGCTCTTCAATGAGACCTTCCAACAAATCCAGGAAAATAAGTGATTGCACGGACCTGCTCGTTAAGTGTGGTGAGGTTAAATCCTCAGCTGGTGGAAGCTGCTGTGGCTCACTACAGACAGCAGAGCTCTGCTGAGCTACACCAGCTGGGAACCTGGCCCCGCAAGGAACAACTAAAGAGGTTGCCTTAGGGGCAGCACTGCTCCAGCCCCACTACTCTCTGCAGATTGCAGAGGGGGTTGCTATGAGCCAGATGCCCATCCATTTATCCAGCATCTGCTTGCTATGGTTATCTGCTCCCAGTGACTTGTCGTACTGCCCCCTAAGCATACACTGACTGACCAGCAACACAAGATACAGATTAAAAAAAAAAAAAAAAACCAAGAATCACCAACTTCTGCATTGCACTCTGTCAACCTAAACCTATTTAGAAGCAAAGGACAGCAGCAGCATCTTCTCCCAACCAAGACTGCAATGAATTAACCCCCAATGAGCTCGAAGGAAGGATTCACAGGGCTCCAGCCCTCGGCAGCTCTCTACTACGTACCGGTCGCGCACGATCCTTCGGAGACGAGCAGTATCTCGCTCTGTTGCTTGCAGGCAGCCTGCTTCAGGTAGCACTCGTTCTGGTAGGTGTCACCGTTGGAGCCGCAGACGGGCACGTAGTCATTGTTGCACTGGAAGGACACAGAGCGGCAGCGTTAGCCGTGCAGAGGGATGGGGCAGCCCGAGGTTGTGTGCCCCCCACCCCACAGCACGAAACCACCAGCAAAACCAGTGGGAGGGAGGCACTGCCTCTGCCCTTTGCTAGAGAAGAGGGATGTGTAAAAGAAGGGAGAGAATCATGAGACAACCCCAGGCAGATACCCACAGAACTGCCTCCCCATGAGGATGAGCACTTCCAGGCAGGGAACACCTGGCAAGGAAAGCAACTCCCCAGCAGCAGCTCATGTATTTCTATTGGATGGTAACAGGCAAATAGCAGCCAGCAGACTCTTCCCATCCTCCTCCCTGCTACAGAGCCGGTCCTTTGCATGCAGAGAAGCGTCCGTCTGCGCGCACATAACTCTCTATTTAAGCACTTAGCCATAATGAGAACTGATGGGACAGAGGGCAATCATTTCCAAGAGATCCTGGACCAAAAGGCATCCATCCCTTCTGCTATGGGCCGGATGCTGCACCCAGGATGCTGGGGGCCCCAGGTCCCCACACCACGGCTGTGCTCCCACCAGTCCTGCCCCACAGCCCACACCGTCTGCCTTCCCCGTCCACCACTGCAGGGCAGCTTTGCCCTCTTCTGCTCGTTTTAATAAAAATAATTCCATTTAGTAGAGAAAATTGGGCAACCTACGGGGTGCAGTTATCATCAGATAATCACACTCCGAGGTTTAAAGATTCTTGGATGTGCCCTGTACGTGGTAATTACGCTAGGGATATGATTATCTCGTGATTACCGTACTCCTGGTATGCCTCATTGTTTAATTATAACAAATGGAATGATCACAATTATTATTTACAAATGCTCACCTCTGCTTAAATCCAAACGAAAATTAAAGAAGCCATACCACCTATTTGGCTACCTCGTGCCACAGAGCAGCTGAGGTGTGCTCACAGCCCAACGCACAGAACTGAGCCATACAGACCAAACAGGCCTCGAGGTGAGCGACTACAGAAACCAGCATCACAAACAGTTGCATAGATTGCATTCATTGCAGGCCTCCACACGCAGCAGCTGCCAACGGATTATTCATAGTTGGTCAGAGTGACATTTTGACTGGGCTAAATCAAATGACATTTTCCCCATGTGCTGTATTTTCTCAGATCTTCCAGAGCTGCGTCCCACCCCCAGCATCCTCTTCCTTTGGAGCAGGACAGCATAGCAGCAGTGAAAATCTTTCCCTTCCTCTCTTGATGAGGTGTTACCCCATGCAGACATTTTCAACAGCCCATTAAAAAGTGTTTCTGCTATTGTCACAGTTGTGCTCCAAACTCGAGGAATGTTGCAAGCAAAAAACACCAACCTCATCCAGCAGCTTGACAACAAATGCTGGAGGGTGATCTGGAATACTTAACCAGGACAATTAACACAATCATGCAAATTTTCTAAAGCATGAAGTGTCAAGTCAGGCTTGTTTTACACACCCTCTCTCCTTGATGCCCATGGGACTTCTTGGCAGAATCCAACCCACAGCATCTCAATAGGCTTTGATACACACACAATGCTGGACCCCATTCCCAAGAAACACAGTGGGATCCCTGCTGGTTTTGCCCAGAGCCAAAGATGATCTTTTACACTGACTTAGCTTCAAATCTGAAAGGCCAAGCAGCCCTACGTTAGCAATGTGAGATGTCAGGAGTGAAATCCTGAGCCACGGGTCCTGCTGGTTTCTGGCAGCTGGGCCAGAACTCCTTCCAAATCTCAGCAGCTCTAGAATGTATCTGAGAGACACTAGGCAGGGCCCTGGGAAGGTGTCATTCTTTTCACAGAGGTTCTTCCATCTCTCCTGTGGCTCCTGACTCACCCAAATTTGGCTGTGGAGAGCAGAGGTAGCTGGCCCATCACAATTGACAACTGATGATCCACCCTTTCCCTTCTCAAGCTGGAATGGTCCTTCATGCATTTCTTCATCACTGCCCATCTCCCCCATCACTCATTTCATACAGCTGCTGCTTGGATGGAGAACGCAGAAGTGGGGAGCTGCTGGTGGGAGTGCAACAGGTGAGAGCTTCCAGGTAAGTGCTGCCTTGCTCTGAGCTGGGCTGACTCTAAAGGCCATGATGAAACCATTCTGGAAGTCACCCAGTAGAAAAAACAGGACCGCTGAAGGGAAGGTCACAGCATCAGTGCTCAGGTAACTGGTGAGCTTCTTCCTCACAATAGAGGATATCAGATCTTGACTTGGCTTCCCTGGCATGGCTTCCTCAGTCTAACAACATATTTTTGGTACGGGTTTAAGACTTGAGAGATCAAGCTCTGGGCATGATCACAATTCTCTATCCCTAAAGGCCTGTTGGAACGCACAGTGAAATCCATGTCAAATCTCAATAAACCCAGGAGCACAGTGCCATATTGTCAGATTCTCTCATATGCACATGGGTTCTTAAAATACACCTGTAAAGAAGGGAAATAAGTGCATCCAAGTCACCTCCATTCTCAGCATATGAGCAGCCTTTTGCAGTCACTACTATAGCTGGAGACAAGGCAATCCTGCAAGTGCTGGGATCAGTGCTAGAAGTACAAGGTTTGTTTTCCAAAGAGACCAGTGAACCCATGCACCTCCTCCTCCTCGTAGCGCTGTTGGAAGTTTGACCTCCTCTTTCTCTCAGGCTTCACTCCCCAAATACTGGCTGTGTTAGGAGCCACGTAGCATGACACTATATTCCAGAAGTGAAATAGCAGGCAGCAAGCTGGCAGGTGAGCTACAGCTCCACCAGTACTGAAGGATGCGAGGGACTCAACGCACAGAAGGAGGGCTCCCCTCACACAGAGCAGTTAACATTTGCCATCTTGGTCATGAGGTGCAACCTTGATGGAAACGCCTTTTGGACATGTTCACAAGATCTGAGCTGAAGAGATGTTGGGCTGCTGACGGCTTTGGAGGACCAAGGCTCAGTGCATCCAGCCACAGCCCTACTGGGCTTTGTTGGCAGGGTAGGAGGGGGGTGGTTGCCACCACACTCAGCCCCACGGCTGGGACAGCACATCCCCTGGGCAGAGTGAGATGTGATACTGTGCCCCACAGAGTGGCTCACCATGGGGAGACAGGGAACAGGGCATGGCTTTGTGAAGGAGCAAGAGGGAGCCAAGCAACAGGACCTCCTGCCTCAGCATGTGCCTGCTGCTCTATGGAGAGGGAGCCCCACTCACACCTTCTGCATCAGTCCGACTGGGTATGCCCTGTCAAACAATATGACATGAATTTTATCAATCATGTCCACCGAAATGGAGCTAGTATCTGCAATTCTGATTTGAAAAACTAAAACAAAAAACACACACAGACACAAAAAAAACTGCACCAAAGAAACAAACCAAGCCAAAGCTGCAGCAGTTTGCCTCTGCAGCAGTCCCAGTTTGCCTCTGCAGCCCCCCAAGCCCCACGCTGGCCAACCCAGGCCTTTCACACAGTGAGGAGGCAGAAATTAGCTTTCAGTCCCTGTCTGTTTTCTCAAGCTGCAGTGAAAGCCCCTGGCAAATTCTGGAGAAAACATAACAAGTAATTATAGTGATGAGGCGTCTGCTATTGATTTGCTCACTATCACCCAGCGAGCTGTCACTGAAATGGGGCACTGAGTTCTGATGAAGGACCCCTCGCCCCGGACACCCAACCCTGGGGCTCTGCCCGCCTCACCCAGCCGCAGGCACCTCCCTGGGGGCTCATCTCCTACCGGCACGGAGCTCCCTGCCCGTCACCTGCTGCTGCGTGGGGAGGCACATCCCTCCCGCAGAGCCCAGCAGCGCATCTCAAAGACATCGCCCTACAGCCATTACCCAGTTCCCTTCCATGTGTTCCTACGTCCCCTGCAGGACCGAGGGCAGGGCCGGGTAGCAACACACCAGCCCCCGCGGTGGGACCGGGCAGCGCCACTCCGTGTTACAGCACATTCTTCGAAAGAGAACCCTGAAATCCCCGCACACGCTGAGCCGCAGCACAACGCCCCTCGGCAGGTCGCTCACAGCGGGGCTCTGTCTCCGGGTTTGTGATGCAGGCAAACCAGAGATGGAATTAAAAGCCACACGGCGAGTAGGGAACCACAGCACCTTAGCAAACACCTGCCTTGCTCTCATTACTGAGAACTCCTTTGCTGTAAAGGCAGGAGTTGATCCGCCTGGGATTTTTCTCCTGAGATAGATTCCAGAGATAGATTTAGCTCTAGGAACAGCACGGTACTCACGGTGCTTCCAAGCAAACAGCCTATCAAAGCCCAGTAGCGCATCAGTCACTGCGGGCACACACCATCCCGAGCTGTGTCACTGGCCTGCCCGGCTGCAGGCGCTCCTGGCAGCACCACAAGTTGCACAAGTTGACGTTAAAACACCACCGATGACAGGGAATACGGGCAGAGACACGCAGGCAGAGACACGCACAGCCCCTCGAACGCCCGGGCTCTATTCAGGTCAGAGCAGAATGCGCAGCTGCTCGCGGGTCGGCCCAGCACCACATGAATCCTTCCTAAGGAAGCTGCCCGACCCTGAGGATGCCTGGGATGCTGCGGGGAGGAGAAGGAGCGGAGGC
Source organism: Phasianus colchicus (assembly GCF_987193195.1). Taxonomy (NCBI): domain Eukaryota; kingdom Metazoa; phylum Chordata; class Aves; order Galliformes; family Phasianidae; genus Phasianus; species Phasianus colchicus. The sequence continues at coordinate 29,011,867 of NC_143442.1, read as the reverse complement.
AGATACCAGAGCCCGCTGCAGCTCCATTAACCCAAGGGAGCTCCCGGCTCGGAACAGAGGATTTCTCCCTAATCTGATCAGCTGGGCAGACACACGGTCAGAAGCGCCGTCACCGCGCAGCCCTTCCTCAAAACATTGCATAAGCACATTACGGATCCATTTCTTTAACGAGATCAGAACTCCGAATACAATAAGCCGCGATCTGTATCGGAGCCCTCCCTAAATTCATTTCCAACTCCTCCTTCAAAGGGCAGAAGAACAGACAGAAACGCACAGCGGGAGCTGCGGACCGAGGGGACGCGTGAAGCCGCAGCGTCTCCCTTCCCCAGCAGAGCTCGTGTCCCCGTGCCACCAGTTGGCTCCCCGGCTGCCCGCCGCACGCTGCCAGGCTGCGCCTCCAACTTCCCCGCACTGCCGAGTGACAGGTGACAGCGGGAGCGCCGCGCCTCGTGCTCTCATTAACGAATTAGGAGAGGAAATATCAATCTCCTTACCTTGAACTGACAGACGCAAGTCACGCTGTCTCCGATCCTCAAACACTCCCCATCGAATTTACAGGTGTTGGTGTCGCAGAGAAAGAGATCGTTTTCTCTGTCATCGTAACCTCGAATGCAAAGCGGAGGAAGATGTCAGCATCGGGGAGCGACGGATGATTTCCTGCCGTCCCTCCCTGCCCTCGGTACCCCACTCCTTCGCCCGTTTCCCCCTCGGTCTCTCCGTCAGCCGTCGTTTAACGCAGCCCCGCGCACTTTTTCCCTATCTCCCTTTCCTCGCACCACCGCGAACACAAGTCCCGATTCCTGCAGCCGCGACCGAGCGAGCCGCGCTCCGCAGCCCCGCGCCGTTCCCGGCAGGAGCCCCGCGGCTCTCGGCCCCCGCGGCTCTCGGCCCCCCGACCCCCGCGCAGCGGCCGGACGCGGCCGGGACACGTCGGGCGCAGCTCGGAGCTCCCGCCGGACTCGGGGCAGCCCGCGGCTCTGCCCGACGCCGCGGCCACGCGCGCCCGGCCCCGCTGGCTCCCCGGCGCTCTCACCGGAGCAGTTCCAGCCGGTGGGCGTCTGGCAGTCGCTCAGGGAGGTAGGGAAGGCCGCCAGCTTGTCGGGGCGGGCGAGCAGCAGCAGCGCGGCGGGCAGCAGCAGCCAGCAGCAGCAGTCGCACAGCGTCCAGCCGCCGCACTGCCGGGGCGCGGAGGGCTCCCAGGGCACCATGACTCCCTCCCTCAACTCTCCGCCGAGCCCCCGGGGCGCCGGGGGCCGCTGGGCATCCCGGGGCCCCGGCCGGCGGCGGCGCGGCTCAGCGAGCGGCGAGCGGCGGAGCCCGGCGGGGCGGCGCGGGGCTGCGGGGGGCGGCGGCGGGGCGGGGAGCGGCTGCCATAGGGGCCGGGCGGCGGGGAGCGGGGGTTGGGCGCGGAGGGGCCGCCGCCGCGCAGCCGCCGCCGCCGCCGCCTGCCCCGCTCTGCCGCCCGCATCCCTCTGCGCGGGGGAAGCAGCGGGTCCCGGCCCGCCGCGTCACGTGCCGCCGCCGCCGCGCCCCCATTGGCCGAGCGGCGAGCGGGGAGCGGCGGGCGGGGCGGCGGAGCCCCGAGGCGGCGCCCGGGGCAGGGTCTGGGGGGGGGGGAGAGCGGGAGCGCGCCCCGCGCGGCCGCGTGCACGCGCGCCCGCCGGTCTCGCCGTCGCCGGGGGCGGCCGCGGGGCGCGGGATGCGGGGCGGCCGCGCGGAGCGGGGACGGCAGCGGAGCGATGGGGAGCGCGGGGGGTGCTCAGCCGGGCCGCGGCGGCACGCCCCGCTGGAAAACTGCACCGTCACGGCGGCGAGCGCACCTCGGGGCGCGGCGGGCGGCGAGCGGGGCGTCTCAACGTCCCGCCGGCTGTCCCGCGCCGCGCGGTGCCGGCGGCTCGCGGGGAGGCACGCGTTAGACCTTACGGGGAACGAATCCCCATCGGATCCCTCTGCGCAGACGGCAGCGGAGCCCGCAGCGCGGGGCCGCCTCGTCCCGCAGCGCACCGCGCCTCCGCCCCGACCGAACTGCTGCGGCTGGGACGGGGCTGCAGCTGTGCGCACAGCGCTGCTAAAGGTGTGCGCGCAGCGCTGCTGTACGTGTGTGCGGAACCGCTGTAGGTGTGCACACAGCAATGCTGTCGGTGCGCACGGCAGTGCTGCTGCTCGGCATCCCAACAGCAGCTCCGCACGCTGTGACGGGGAGCGTTCCGGGTTTGCGGAATTCCCATCTATTCCAAAGGCGCCGCAGATTTCCTGCATCCCCGTCCCGTCCCGCTCAGCCACCCCTGCACCCCGTTAGGCCACCTGCGGCTGCCTGCATTGGCTCCTCTATGTGTCCGTACTCCAAAAGCCTTCGCTACACTGAAGCGCACATCAGTCTGCACTCTCCTGCATGTGCTGCAGTGCTGCTGAAGATGCACGCACGCCCCTGTGCCTCCCGTTTCCTACCAACTGACCAAGCCCTAAGAAGCACCTCGCACGCAGGGAATACTCCTTTTTACTGCCTGCTAGTGGCTGAACGGAATCTTCATCTTCTGTGGGTTCACAGAAATCTGCCAGCTGAGCAGATCGATTTTTTTTTTTTGTCTTTCCCTTCAGCACTTTATTTCACTTTTTTTTTTTTTTTCCCGTGTCATTATTCCCTTTACTATCATATTCTATTTCCCTCTCACCTTCCCCTTCTGTATTTAACTTGCTGATTCTTTCTCACATCCATCATCTGTTGCTCACCGAAGCGCTCTCTGCCTTGTGCTTAAAGACCTCCATCCCAGCCGGGTGTGTGCCGTCCTCCTGCCTGGCCCTTTCCTATAGACCAGTATTCCCAGCCTAAGAAGGCAATGAGACCATCAGGTCCTTCCTGACCTGCCTCTCCTGCCACCACAGCTCCCACACAGGGAGCACAGCAGCAGCAGCCCAGCTGCAGCCCGCCTTCTCCCCAGAGTGCCATATAGCACGGCGCTGCCCGGCTCTCTCGCACACAGCTCTGACTTACATTTGCCCTGCTTTATTTCCAGCCGCTCAGACAACAGGCTCTGTCTGCTGAGACAAAAGGAGCCCCTCTATTTTTGTACTTGTTTGCTGACTTTGGAAAATGGGAGCTCCACCAGAGGTCCTGTCATTGTCACAGCGCCGTGCTTGAACTGCAGACCTGAAGGGCAGCCTGGTTAGGGCACGGTGCTGGAGGTTTTGCTGTGACTAACTGCTATTTTCCTCAAAAAGATTTTCCTTGTTGATATAAAGGCTTTACTCGTAAAACATTTTAACGATAAAAATACATCTGCCAGACCCACGAGCCCCATTTCTCCATCACCCTCTCCAGCAATTTCTCCTGAATTAAAGAGACTGCAACACAATTACCTTTCCATATACTTCCCAGCCCCAAATCAGGCATCCCTTTGCCCTTCTAATCCGGTGCTTCACACACAATCACTTGGTAATGTGTTATTCCCAGCTGTGCCCCAGCGTGTGGTTAGCTGATGCCTGGTGCTCCCATCCCATCTCCCCACCACACAGAAACTACTCCTCATAAGCCATGCAGCCCATTTGCTGCCTAGCAGGCAGCTTACTGCGAGGGTGATGGACAAGTTGCAGCTACCATGGCCTCCAAGATATGTTGGGGTCATGGCACCTGTGCCCTGGCTCTCTGTTCTCCAACTCAGAACCAAGTGCCACAGAGCAACAGAGCAACAGCCATCAGTGTGGTTCCTTCTAGCTCTTAACACATGGCTCCATTGCAAGATAATGAGTATGCAACGGGCAGAAATGACATCCTGAGTGTTAAACCTATTACCCTTGGAGATGTTTTGGGACCTGTGCAGCTTTTAGTTGCCTTTACCACAGAAAATGGGCAGATGAAAGACCTCAGAGGCAGTACTGATACAGCGTCATCCAACACACGTCGTCACACCAGACGTGCAGTGCTTGCAGGACATTGCTGACATTGCTCCCAGATGGTTGAGATGTTTCAAATGCCCTGAAGGGCAGGGGGATCTGTGCCAGCCTGCAGCATGCTCCTCCAGCCCCTCATGGTCTGGGCCCGGACCAGGCTGCACCCACTGCCAGTCCCACGTCGCACATCTGCAAGCACTGCCTTCTGTTGCTGTGCTTGGCAGGGAGACGACGTGTTACTGACAAGTTATGTAACCTCAGTTATTCACACTTGCATTGCATCTTGGCTGTGCTGCTCCTGGAAGCCTGCAGTCTCCCAGAAGTTTCCCAGAACTTGGGAGCAGCCAACTGGTGCAGAAGAGTGTAGCAAAACCTCCTCGGCAGTACAAGCTATGGGTATGTGAGACCCGTTCTCCTTATGCTCTGTCTACCCAAAGCTGTAAAGCTGAGTCCTTGTCTTTAAAGCACTGCATGTCTGAGGTCTCCTAAGGCCCTAGGACAATACTTTCATCAAGAATATTAACAAAAAAAGGCTTCTTTTTACAATACAGCTTATGTTCATCAACATTTTCTTTGGATTGGTGCTAAGAGTACAGGACTTGGGTTCCATATCAGCTAAGAATGAATCCCTCCAAGGGACATTTAAGTTAGCCTCTTCACCACTCACACTGTGTTACCATATGTTTGTGAAACACGTAAATACAGAACTTAAAAAAATCCCCTCTGCACGGTTCTTGAGAGGATAAGAGGCATTCTGCATGAACAAACTACTGCAAGATACCTAGAAACAGTGAGAAAAATCTATTAAGTCAGAAAGAGAACTGACCAAGCAACATCCTAGCCAGCGCCAACAAGAAGGGGACATAAGCATCACCTATTTTCATTGGCAGTCTTTCAAAGCAAAAGATGAGGTCTGATTCCAGTATGCAAAAATCCCACCTGAAATGGCTTGGGAGCCCAGTTCTCAGATGAAGCAACCCAGAAGGAAAGGTGTGTGACGGATGTCACCTGCTCTGGCAGAAGAACAGCAAAGGATGCACAGCCTATATGGACTTACGTGTATGAAACTAGAGCTTTCCCCTCTTGGAAGAACATTTGCTTCAGGTCTGTGTATTTTCAGGTTTGGCTTGACCAAAAATTGGCAGACTTAGCCCTCACATGTGTTCCTGTCAGAAGTCTGTGAATCTCAAGTAGATTTTTTGATCATCTATTTTTCACGTGTGCAGGAAAAGTGCACAGGGGTGCCCTCAGACACGCAGTCGGTAAGGCGCTCTATGCCTATATGCCATCTTACAGGTTTTACACAGCTTTCGGCTAAATCACATCTCTTAAAGTAAAGTATACCAGTCTTGGACGTCACATGGATTTTTAATGCTCTGAGGGATCCTTTGGGTCTATAAACAAGAAGTGGATTACACTCATCTACATGCTGTCAAGACTGCTTTCCTCCCTACTTGTGAAAGAAACATGGCTCTCATACTTCACTTGATCTAGTGTGTAATCCAAGAACAATTCATGGCCAGCTATGAGAAAAGTGTGCTGTATTTTTCATTGTAATTAACCGCTTCAGAGGAAGACTCCTCATGTATAAAGATGAAGAGAGGTCTCAGCTTTCCTTGAAAGATGACTTGCCTCTCAGCAATGCGTCTCACACTTTGATTTTTGACTGAAACATTCCACTGCTTTGGTGACCTGTTATGCCAAAAAAAGCTGTCTTGTGTTCTGCTTTACTTTTAACTCAGCGTTCTGGCACACGCCAAGAAAAAGAACAAAGTATCACAATGTATACTGGAACAGCATTTCGTGCTGCTCCACAGATGAAATTGATGTCAGAAAAAATTGCACAAAGGGCATGGAAAATATGAATAAATGCTGAGGTCCTTTTTACCTTCGGTTTTAAATAGAAGGATTGAAAGGCACGGATGATAAAGATTTATGCATCCATTTACAGTCCATTCTGGAATTTTAACATTTCATGCAGCTTGTAGGAAGGAGTGTATTATTTATATAAAGCCATAGTTATTCAGCAGTGTTTATTCCTGAAGAGCAACAGAACACCTTCGGGGGAGAAGAAGAAATTCATAACTCTGGTTGACTACCAGGGCTAACCAACTTAGCTCTCCTATTTTTCAATTGATTTAGAAAGAGCCTTGCTCCTACACGCACCTTTGTAGCACTAGACATTTTGCTATCAGCAGCAGTCTTCACCCTTTTCTCTTTCCATCTACCTTGCTTCATTGGAACTATAGAAGTTGGGTTTGATTTTTGTTGTTGTTGATTCGTAGTTGTGGCTTTTTTTCCTCCTAGCAGTGGCTCAAACTGTCTAAATGACAAAGAAAAACAACCTGGAGACATACAGCAGAACTTTCAAACAACATTTCTCAGTCAACTGAGTTGTAGCTTCAGCTGCTGTGAAGATGGGTCTTGCAGAAGTTAAATTTAGCTCACCTTAAATGACTGTACTGCATCCTCTTCCTACCTAGGTACGATTCCTTCTGACCACCAAGGACAGTTAGTAGTTTAACCAAACAAATCCCAGGTCTTGTTCAATCCTGGCAGTGCTGCCAACAGAAGCACCTGAATTACGTGTGCATCTGCAGAGGTCTGAGAGCCAGATAGATGTATGAGCCATTCCTGCTCGCTTTCAGTAGATCCTAGAAGATGGGCAGACAGGACCGCTCAAGCGTTGAGCAGATCAGATACAGTGGGGGAAGAGTACTGTTTCCTTTGGGATAGACATCACTGCTGAAGTCCCATAGAAGACACTACGCACTGTGATGAAAAACTTCATATGGGTCCTCTGACATAGAGTAGGAGATCCAAATAAAACCATGGTGGAGGTTTCCTTATAACCCCGCAGGCAGCTGGAAGCTGTCATCTGTTCAGGACAAAGCTGGGACAAGAGATAGTGTCTGTATGTTTAATAGCTCCTGATAGATTGTCTTCCCATGAATTTCCCATGAACCACACAGCCATATGGCATCCAGAAGGACCTGTGGCCACAAGCCTCGAGTCCTGCGTGAGAAGATACTCTCTTAAACCTGGCACCTGCTAACATCATTTGATACTCCTATTTCATGCATTATGAAGCAGTTACAACCTTTTCATATTCAGCATCTTGTGCCAGCCCATATCTGTAAGCCCTGTTCCGTGTCTCCCCATGTATTGCTAAATCATTCTAACAGACAACAGCCTGACCGTGCTTGCCTTTTGCATATGGGTGGAGATCTAGCATCAGTGTCCCTTCTTAGGAGAAGTGCCAACAGGCAATGTCTGACCTCTGTGTGCACTGCCAGTGAGCATCCCCTGCCATGATAACCGAGCACATGGTGTGGGTACCCAGAGACACTGTCATCTGTCACACGCAAAGCTTTTGGGAGCAAAGGGCACTTGTATGCCCCAGGCAAGTATCAAGAAATGAATGAATGTGGACTTCAGTTCAGCCACAAAGGTATGGTACAGTGCCAAACTGACCAACTGGCAGCGTGGTCCCTTGCACTAAGCAGTGAAAAGTTGATGGGCAGCATTCAGCTGGCTGATAGCAGATGAGAGGGTGAAGGATCACAGGGGAATTCCTTGTTGGTCTTGGGAATTGGTATCAATGAGAATTAATACAAGAGAAAAATCTTTAGACATGGAAAATGCTAAGACTCTCGAAGGATTAGCCTAAGAAGGATTCTTACCAGGATCAGAAATCAATGTCCTTAGGAAATTTTTATACATACATACTCATGCATAAAAATCCAAAATGTAGGCCTTATAAAACCTGATTCCATAGGTGAGAAGAAAAAGGCCCAGAGAGATCTAGTTCTGACAAAACGATCCTTGGGAGCCATCACATGTATATTTAACTTTACTTTACAATGAAACAAAACAGCAGCAACAGAGAACATTGTTGAAACCAGAAAACATTTCACTTCTTATCATGTAATTAATTTTTTATTCAAAATGTCATTGCTTGAGTATGATAGAAACATTTTTTATGATCAGTCAGGCAAAAGTATTATTTAGAAATGATTTGAAAGCATACCAACTCAAAACAGAAAAAAATGCAAATGAAGGTGCTTTGCTACCTAAAACATTGATGCCAAACAATATAAATGGTAACTTCTTCAAAAAAAAAAAGACTGCTAAAGTACATCAAGTAGAGCTCTACGATAATAAAGAGAACCTTGCTGCCTTAAATGGAAAACTTAATAGCTTCCATTTAAAGAAAGGGGCATTATAGTCCTAAATATCACTCCCACCTGCTCTGAAAATGACAGCACAGTGATTTTTCTGAAGTCTGTGATGGACATAAACAGAGAGTATCCTGGGTGCTGATTGCCCAACCCACAAAAATAAAACTACCTTTTGCATCATTGCTCTTGTGATAGCCATGAAGTTACGCATCCCTCTCTGCAGCCTCTCCACTGTTTTCCCTTCTGCTGAAGGTCTCTGTCTTTGCTGATCCTGCCCCACTCCCAGCGCTTGTCCCACGAGGTTCTGAGGGACATCACACACCACACTGTTGAATGGTTCCCAGCTTTCTTTTGCTTCATAAAATATGCTACAGGTTTGGAGCAAGGTAGCTACCATTATTATTATTGATCACTGTATGGAAGAAATATGGAATCACAGAATTGGAGGGGTTGGAAGGGACCTCTGGAAATCAAATTCAACTCCACTAAAACAGGTTCTCTACTGTAGGTCACACAAGAAAGTGTTCAGTTGGGTCTTGAATAGGGGTCAGCCCTATTCATGCTGGACAGTCCTTTTAATGGCTGCAGAACAAACCCCTTGTCAGCAGGGTGAGCTCTTACAGGATGCCACTCGTGTGTAAGGTCCTCTAAGAGCTCTACATGCTCACATGTGAGGCTGACTCCGATGTACCACTGACCAACCATTCAAATAAATGCCCATTAATTTGAATTTGTAGACTGGGGTTGTTTTGTTTGCTTGTTTGTTTGTTTGTTTTCTTTTAGCTTACACAAGAGGCAAAAATCGGATCTAAAGCAATGGCAGTGAGGGACTGGTCCCATGGTCAGCATCAGCTATGATCTCACTGTGAGGTTGGACAGGGCAGGGAGGTATAAAGGTCTCAGAGCCCCGTGCAGATGATTTATGAGGCTAGGCTGCTTCAAACAGTTCTTATTTATGTCACGGCAGGAAGATGTAAAATCTGCTGCATTCCAGCTCTGTAACTGAGGAGGGTTTGTGAATGTGCAATCCGTGGATAACAGATAAGGTGCCAGTAGATGGCTCTCAAGATATGAGGCCCATGGCTCATATAGGACTGAGACAACTTCTTGGCTATTGAGTAATAGCTGCTTTTGCTGCATGGCAGGAAGTAAAAAAAAAAAAAACACAAGGGAAGATGAGAAGACAGAGACTGCATGAAAAGGAGGCATTTTCTATCCAGACCCGCTCAAAAATATCAGAGCTCTAAGCTTAGCTATTTGTAATGATTTGAGGCAAAAAAAAAAAGCAAACATTTTTCAGTAAAGTGTGATTGAAATTCCCCTTTAATTCTTTAAGTGAGATTTAGGGGCAGTTCAAGCAGATTGGATATAGCTGAGAGAATACTTTCACAGTCCCCCTGTTTCTCTGCAAGAAGAATTGTTGCCAGCCCCAGCAGAGTAATGCAGTAAGTTACATTTTCTTAACTAAATAGCAGAGCAGTGTCTAATTAGAGTTGATTTTTTTTATGAACTAACACCCTTAAGGGGAGGGGATCCACAAGGGAAGCTCATAGTTTGCAATTCTACAGAGGTTTGAAATGAATTTTTAGTACTGTGTGAGTAAGGTAGGTAGTTACAATTTTTCATGAGGGGAGAGGGAAGGAGAGGGCGAGAATTTGTACAACATAGTTTTATTCAGACCATAGCATACAAACTAGAAATTCTGCTTGAAAACGTATCCCATTTTTTAAATTAAATTTGTCTCTGTCTATGCTTTAAATACTCATTTTCCACGTAGCATGTCCTAAGGCCTACGCCATCCCACTGAGATGTATTTTCCTGGTCAGCGACCCCAGTCTATATTTATTATACTCCTTCTGTTTCCTGGTTTCATGGCAGGGACAACTGGAGTGATTGCTGACTAAATAATTAGCCAAGGGAACTCTTTCTCTGTATGTATCTGTACTCATTAGACTAGTGGGAAAACGTAACTTACTTTCATAATCTCTTTCCCTATAGGTACCTGGCACTTTCTGGGAGCAAAGTAGGGAGAAAATGTAATTGCTAAAAGCTCGCACACTCATTATTAGACTAATGATACCTTTTCCTCTCAATCTTGCCTGATAAAGGGAGCTACAGAACTGAAGGTATAGAGCTGCTGCTTGCCGTTATAACAGAAAGGAGAAATGCAGGTTTCCAATATTCCCCGCCACCTCCAGCCCCCCTCAAATAACACAGCATTATATAATAAAATAATGTGGTAAAATAACACAGTGACATTATCATGCACAGCCCAAGTCAAATAAGGATGAAGGCACAAGGCACACCGTAACATTGCCCAGCATTAGGAATCCCTTATCCCATTATCCTTAACCTAGGACCTGTTTTTCTTCTGTGACCACTGCAGAGAGAGTCTGTGCCCTCGGGAGGGACAAGAGTTCCTAATTCCAGGCCCTGCTCATGCAAGTCTTTTTCCTTTTGCCCTCCCTATTCCACTCCCACCATGGACCGCAAAGGGAATTTAAGGAAGGTGGCTGGATTAGGTTGCTCAGGTAAGTTTGGTGTCTAGCCCGATTTGTCCAGACTATTAAAAAACAAGGATGAACTTTAGCTGAGAAGTTGGGCTGAGCTGGGACCAAATTGCTTTATTTTGGTTTCTGCACTTCTGCTTTTTACAGAAGATGAAAGTCACTCACCCCATGATGCTTCTCAAACCTGCAGGGAACTCTGCCCTCAGGTTTAAGTGAAAACTGCTGAACTTAGAGTAAATCGGTGTAAATTACAAGTACATCCCTGAACTACCACCTTTAGCATATGAATAGATGTACCATAAGCTTTGGGAATCGTGTGAAAAAGCTTCCATTCTTCCACAAGATCCTAATCTCTATTTTTTCCAACACTCCTCCTATGTGAGGAGGTAGAGAATAGTATCAGCATTGGGAGAAAGTTGTATGACATCACGGTTCCACTGAAATCAGTGTGAGGTAGTTGTTATTTTAGTTAGCTGGAATTTCTTTCATCAGCTTTTGTGACTAATATGGTCACTCCTTAATCTACATACTATTATTTCCTCATGAACTACGGGGAATCCAGCACCCATTTCTTTTTACGTGATCACTAGAAACTATGGAAGCAAAGTTCACCTTGAGGCACTGAAGACAAAGTGGTTCTTCTGCAAATATGGGATATCTATTGAATTCACAGCTCTCCCTCCAGACTTCTTCAGGTTTTGGTGAGGGGTAATGGGAATTTTTGAACAGAAATTCAATAGAATGGAAATGTGGAGCTTCACTCATCGTGCTTCTAATTTTATGGATCTATGCCCTGATTCAATCTGCCACTCCGAACATCTGGTGCGTCTTGAAAAGAAGATTCTTTCACATGGAGTCTCGTTCCTGATTTCCTCAGCTATTATTTATTATACCGGTTGGGTTTTAGAAGGGATTGCTGAACCAGTGTGGATAATCTAAAAAATAAACTTAATCTAAAACTAATGCAAACTGCACAGCATAGGAGATTTAGAAAAGCCTACTTAACAGTCAAGCAAAACCCTTTCATTTATCTTGGTACTTCCGAATCTAGCTCTGAACAGATACTGGACCACAAGTCAAAAATTAAAAGGGTGCTTTCCAAGTGAGCAGAAGGCAGAGATTCTGCACACAAACCTGCTCGAAGAAGATGGCCAGAGCAACACCGAGGGGTCAGTGTTTTGAACTCTGGGCATTGGCCAGCGCCTGCCACACTCAGTCTTCTGGCCCTCTCCATGTCAGCGTGCCGCAGTTCCAGAACTGCACGGTGGCATGGGGAAGTTTCAGCTTTTGTTTTGAGAGCGGTGTCTATTAACCACACTTAACCCCAAAGCGTCTTTTTTAATTTAAATAGTGGTTGCCTTAATGGCTTACTGCCTGAAATGCGCTCTTTGATGCTGAAGCATAACGCTCTCCAACTGTGCACAATCCCGTGTAAGGCGTCTGTTAACGCTACCTGCTGGCACAAACTGTGTTTGGGAGAAGGGAAGGTGATTAGCACCTCCTAAACTCAGTCCAAACAGGAAGCTAAAACAAGCTGGGATGGGTGTGAACATACATATAAAGTGCTTTAGTGCCATGTGTCTTCAGAGTAGTGATGATGATGTTTCAGAAAAGAGGAAGAAAGTGATCATTTGGGGGGCGAGGGAGGGGCAATACTTATTGTTTGAATACAGTAATTTGTTTGCTTGCTTTTTTTAGGGCTAACCTTTGCAAACAGTCTGCTCTCCACTATCAATGCATTGCTCTGCAATAACAAGAGGCCCTTCTGTGTCAGGCTGGGCAGTAGCGGCCCAGGACTTGGGGATGTGCGTGAGGCTGCACAGGAGAGATGGAGGCAGGGGCATTGCTTATCAGAATAGCCCCTGCTGAAGCAGACGCTTTTCTGCATCCTATAAGTGGTCTGTTTGGTAAAGGACATCAGACAGTGAAGAAGTTTGATTTCTGGAAAATGTACAAAATGAAAGCAAAATTACAGCGCTGCTGTAAATAGTGACAAAGCATGAAGATACATCAGCATTAAGTAAATAGCTAGCTTGGGGTTTTCAATTGCAATTACCACACACACGCTCTGCTTCTAATACCTAGGAGACCCATAGCGCATTACAGAATTTTGTTAATTACTAAGTAAGTGAAGAAAGAGAGAAAAAAAATACTGTGTCCGAAATATATATTGTGTATTGATTTAGAGAATTGTAATTTAGGTTTAATAATTTATCATTCCTCTTAACAGGCTGGGCAGTATTTTATAAAAAGTAATGCAGCCTTAGGAAAACAGAGGAAATCACTATAGCCTCCACTACTTGATCTCTGCTGAGAAATGGGAAGGAGTGGTTTGTCTTCCCTTTGCCCTATTTATAAAATGTGCAGCTTGGCAAAGAGTAGATTAGCAAGATTACAGACTTTTCTTTGGTGTTATTTATCATGCAACAGTGGACAAAATAGTAACTGGTGTTCGATGTTAAGAGAGTCTTCCCAGGTAATACCCACAGGAAGTAATCACAGCAGCACTCAAAACGATCACAATCATTGTCCCATCAATTTGAGCAGTTCAAACCAGCAGAAGTTCCGTGGCTTATAGAATGATAATGAGATCATCTCACTGTTGCTGGAAAAGCAGAGCCTCCTGAGCCAGTGCTTCTGCTAGTTCAGAGCAAGGACCATTGGCTCACGTGTTACCAGGGGATAATCACAAGCAAACTACCTTGTAATAAGAAATTATTTAACCCTGCTGCAGCACATGCATACATCTGCAGTCTTAGGCTCTTTTCAATGTATGTGTCCTTTTATGCTAAATAATTCCTGGGAAAAAAGCTTCATAAACTTCCAGCAAACACTAGGTGCAAAGTTCCCAAATGTGCCTTGTTTGTAGACACATTAATTGTTTCCAGTTATTGCTCATTTTCAGTGCTTGTAACTGCTGACATCACAGGTGCCACGCATAGCTTCGTGGTGCAACGAGGAGGTCGGTCCTCAGCTTTGTTTCTGGTGGAAATAGGGCTTATGGGATCCTGCTGCTGATGAGCACGCAACTCTTTCCTCCCTCCTCTGTTGTGTATTCCATTGGCTGCTTTCAACCAAACTTGAGAAGTACAGATTTCTCAAACAATGTTAAATCTAATTCAATTTCTTTGAAGTAGATAAATAGGAAAGGACAGAGCCCCAGAAAGGCTCTGAACCAAGCTCATTTGTCACAGGCACCAAAAGACCTTAAGAGGAGGGCCTCAAATGATCCCAACCGTGGGCAAAAACCACGTGAAACCTCAATCCTTGCAGACACCTTTAGACACACATCTACCACTGATCTTCATGGAGCCTCTTGTACACAGAAAGGCCTCAAAATCTGAGACATGATTGGTATCTCCTGAATCCAGGAAACACTACAAGACTGCTCCAAAGTCAATTTGATCACCAGTTAAATAACAGTGCAGGCTAAAGGTGCTCCAGCACTGCCAGCTGCCCTGCTCCTCAGGCATGCCCCAAGGCATTGGGAAGCCATGGAAGAGGTTTGCATGGGTGAGCTTCACACATCTCACATTGTGTTTAAATATCCCACATGTTGAATGGGTAGGTTAAAGGTTAGGGAACTGTCCTAAAAACTTGGAGAGAGAGCATTTCTCCAACTCACACTTCTGGGGGACCATAGCATCGTTGTACAAATCCTCATCCATAAAATGAGGATGACAGCATTAAAAAACATGCTACAGACTGTAAGGTACCCGAACAGCGTGGGAGCAGAATGAGGTCACCTCAAAGACAGAGATGAAGTAGCTGCTAACATCCCAGGCCAGCCGACACACTTCCAGAGGCAGCCTGTGCTTCAGAGAACCAGGGCTGTTTGCCTACAGTTTGATTCAGGTCCTCTATTAATTACCGTGGGCCACGCACAGGTATGTTTTATTTAAGACTTGCTCATTATACATTTAACTCCTCAAATTTAAAAATTTGAACACAAACAAAAGCATCACAAGTAGGAAAATATATATATGTGGTTATCACCTATTAACAGCCATAGACGTAGGGCATTGCATTTAATCCATTAATCCCCAACAGCTGGAGAAAAGTCATTACTTGCAGACAAGCACAGATCTCCTTAAATCCGGGCGTCCCTTTATAGCTGTATTCACTTTTTATATGCTATGTCTACAGAGATGGGATGCAATAGTAACAGTGAGGTAGCTTTTCTGATCAGGAACATACATAGGTCACATATAGGAAGGCCGCTCCGATAGTAATGCCTCCTATTTTATTCTGTTGGCCATGATGTCAGAGGTGGATGCTGGTGGTATGGCAGTAGAGGCTGAAACATCCCATCAGTATTCCGTTACATTTGGTTGCCATGTGACAGATGGCAGCAGAGGGGCAGTCTGACAAAGCAGCATCTGACATGGAAATGTGGATGAAGCAAACGTGTGTCACTGAATTCCTCCAGGTGGAAAAAATGACACCCACTGACATTCACTGATGCTCGCTGAACATTTATGGAGACCAAACAGTGGATATGAGCACACTGAGGGCTGGGTGCTGCATTTCAGCGGTGGCAACAGACATGAAAGACAAGACATGTTCCAGATGGCCACCAACAGCTGTCACACCACAAAATGAAGAACGTCTCGATCAGCTCATCCACACGAATTGACTAATGGTGGTGACTGTGTTTGCACTATCAAATAGGGTTATTTTGCTCTTTGTATCTGCTGTAATTTCCATGGAAATAAATAGGAGGCATTACTTTCAGAGCAATCTACATATATCCTCAAATGTATACTGTATAGCTCTTTTTTCCCCTCCCAGTTTATTAATATTTTTAAAGCTCAACTTTTATTAATTGGTGAAGTTTGGCTCCACTTAGGATAATCCCTTTCATTTTCTCTTCACCTTTTGCAATTCCCAAACCATCTTTCTTTCTGAAAAAAAAAAAATAATAATAATAATAATAATCTGAAATGTCAAATGCTCAGGTAAGGTAGCTTCCATTTATTTCATCTCTGTGAAATGAAAGAATTAGTCATTTCACATGCAGTAAGCAGTCCAGGGCAAAGACAGAAACTAAGTGGCTCCCCACAGATCCTCGTAGCTCCGCGCACAGATCATCTTACTGTTGTGCAGGGGATAATGAAAAGCAACAAAGGCGCTCCCATGTTGCCAGAGCACTCGTCTTCTGCTTAAAAGGCACACTTAATGAAATAGCTACCCACGATTATTTGTATCTAAGCAGATCAACAGACTACACAGCTTGCAGATAGCTAAGTGGATCTTAAAAGAGCAGAACGTGCCCCGTGTTGTACCTGGGTAGCATGGTCTATTACCCTGCTAAACTAATGAAGCCCAAATCAACAAAAAAAAAAAAATCAGGGTAGCAAAACAAGATGCATCTGCCAACTCGAGATGGACCACTGAGCTATCATTCATCTGCTCACAAAGTTTGGTTCCAATTACACATCTGAATTGCTCATTCCTTGAGGACATCTGGTGCAAGTTGCTTTCTGAAAGGTAGCCACATCTTTCACAAAGTAATGCAGAGACAGCAGCTGTTGTATACACGGTCACTCGAAAGCAAGAAGTGGCATTCTGTTTCTCCCCCATCTTGGAGCATCAGCTTATTTCTTTGCATCTACTGTACAAACAGTTTGTCTTTTTAATTTTTTTTTTTTAATTTTTTTTTTGCTAGCTTCATTTCATCACATGTAAACTTACGATTGCAAATTACAGATGCTGTGCTGCTAAGTTCTGGCTTTACACCTAGAAGGCACTTGAGAGAAAAAAAAACAAAAACTTGGCTGCAGTTCTGCTGAGTGCGAGGCGGGCTGCTTTGGTAGCAGCTGTTTTCTCTGAGTCAGCTGGAAAACAGCTGTTAGGTAGATACCTTCCCTTGGTCTGAGGGTGCTCACTAGGCACAGCTCCTGGCTTCATTTGCAGGAAGTGGCTGTGCAGGTACCTCTGCCCTCCAAAGCTCTGCAAGTAGCTGCCACGTGTTTTGGGAGGTGGTACAGTTTCCTTCAAGAGTTCGATTAATCAATATAATGTGAATTTTGTTCAAAACTGTATGGGCCCGACCCTGAACTCACTGATACCAGCAGGAAAGTCTCCCCACACTTCATTGCACTTCTAGTTAGATTGGGCTAAATATGGCATCCCTCTTATTTTTTCCACCAGCAGAGGAGGGTTGGAAACTAAACTCGTCTGTCTGCAGAGAGATCAGAAAAATCTATACCCAACTCAAGCAATGCATAAACTTTGTGCTGCATGGTTTCATTCATCTCTCATTCAGACTGACTTGGGTTCAGTGCAACTCCTTTGACCTCAGCAAAATTACTCTGCGTTTACCCTGAAGAATGGGGCAGAACAAAGGCCAACATCAGGAAATAGCACAATATGATGCTGGGACAGGTCCTTTAAAAACATATGAGAAACATCCTGTATCAATGCTTACCAGTAAAGGATATTTGTAGAGAAAAATATGGATGCTATTTACCTTTTGTGACCTACTGTGAGATAGATGGGGTGACTTGGGTCTTGGCCCTGCAATAGTCAATGGCAGGAAAATCAGTCAGTCTTTTCTAAACTGCATTTCTACAAGGAATTTTTCCTGCTGCAGGAGAAGAGGCACCTTTGCTCATATCAGCTGTAGGCTTGCTTAATAAGGCTAAATGATTTGGCATAATACAGATGAGCAGTATATTTATAGGAAATAGAATTCTCTTGGGAGAAAGGGAAATAAAAGTATTTAAGGTAGACAACCCAGGAAGCACCTCCACAGAAGGTTATTTGTAGCCTTCACTGTGATCAGTGTTCTGTATGGTTTCCTCCCTACTTGTGTTTCTGTGACTACCTCCTGCTTCAGTTTTATCTGACTCAAAGACTCCGCTCCTGCCCCCTTTGGGATGCAGATAGCACACCTGGGTTACTGCAGCCTAAATAATGAAACATGGCTATTAGTAGAGCAATTATTGAAGAAACAGAACTGAGAAGTGCGCTAGCTGTATGCTAAATGGCAGGGCGTGATACGAGAAATACAGAAACAAATATGCAGAGAAATGTGCAAAACCCCACAGACCTCTTTAGTTTTTCCCCAATTTCTTGGCATTATGGATTTTTTTTAATCCTCATCAGCTAGTACCACAAGAGGCATGTGAAAGTATGATCATATAACAAGCTATCTAAATATTTATAGTACCAGGGGATGAGAAGACATTTTAAACACTTAATTGCAGCAAGTCAACACACATACTGATGCTCAACCCCTCCCTGCTAAGGAGAGGGACAAACATTAAATAACGCACAGCCAGCTGCTCTCCATGAATGGTGTTGAGCAGAAGTCTTTACAAGAAGTTCTGCGCAGTCGCACGGATGGCATTGCTGCTGCTTTACATGGGCCCTGCACTGCAGCAAGCTGCGCCCAGTCTGCACAGCTGAGAGATGGGCTGCTGACCTGCGGCCCTGACCGCCTGTCCTTCTGTCTGTCTGTCTGTCCTCCCTGGCGTCGCACCTTAAAGCACTGCTCCTGGTTGTGATTGGGACGCAGGGGCAGCAGGAGTGATTTTCTTCTTAAGAGGAAGCTGTTCCCCAGCCAGTGCACGCTCCCCTGGCCTGCTGCCACCCTGCTCTCTATGCGCACCGCTCTTCCTCTGCTTCTTCACTGAGAATCAGCTCTCCTCAGCAGGGATTTATTTTAAGGGAAAAAACAGAGGACAAGAGTCCTTGCAAAGAGCAGCAAACCTCCTGAATAAATTGCCTCCGTGACCCCAGTCTGACACCGCCCAGGCACTGAGATGCTCCTGCAGAGGCTTCAGGATTTGTCCTGCCTTTGAGGAACCTTAGGTTGCTGTTGCACATTCTAATAGAAATTAAAGAGATAATTACATGCAGTTTAGGCTGCACAGGAGGGAGGTGGGCTCAGCTTCCCGCTGAGCTGGGTAAATCATAATTGCTTGGTTGAAGGAGGACACAACTCCAAGACTGGCAGAAGCAGCTCTGCGTTCTGGGTTAACAGTCATCAGAGTGAGCTGTGATTGTACAACTATTAGCATCCCAGTTTGGATCCAGGAACAACAACGGTTAGGAATAGGCAGTGACTGTGCAGATCAGACCATTAGACCCTACAGGCAGCAGAAATAATGCCCACTAACCTAAATGGCAGCATTAGCACCCTCCTCCCTGGCACCAGTCCACCCTGATCTGCCTCTTTGGTGAAATACCTGGCTGCCTTGCAGTTGTGAAGCCCAGGAAAACCCAGCAGAAAGACAGCATGGCTTGCATGGCTCTGAGGTGCACTGAAAGGAGCTGGAGCCTCATGCACCCATCCTATGGGGACTCTGTGGCCTTGTGCTGGGGGGCAGCACTGTGGTTCAGGAACCACAGAGCATCACCAAACACATTCTTCATATTGCTATGAAAAATGCCTTGGTAATGAATGTAAATACATGGATTTTAGGGAACTTTTGGTACTGGTTTCTCCTCAGCTGTTCTCTTTTCCCCAGAACGCTCCCCTTGCTCCTCCCACTGCCTTCGTTGTGCACCACCTCCAGCTGCGCACAGCCTGAGCTCAGCAAGGGACGTTGTTTAAAAGCTGCTGAGGATTTAAATGGCATCTTTGTGCTGACAGATCCCGTGCTATAGTGCGGGAGGGAGAAGCAAAAAAAACAACAGTAAATTAGGAACTTGCAACAACAGTGAGATTTAACGAGAGAGCATTCGCATCTAGTTGCTGAGGGCAAACCACATGAACCAAGATGGATTGCCATCTGGTTCGGGCAGGCTCCCCTGGCACAGGTCTGAGAGCAGAAGGATGGCCTAGTGTCCAGCTCAGGGCACCCACTGCCTCCAGCAGGCCCCAGTACAGCGCTGGGATGGAGCCCTTCCTGCAGCTTTCCCCAGGACAAAGCACCACACAGCCCCCTGCGCCGTCCTGCTGGCTGTCTGCCACATTCATCTTGCAGTGGGCGAGGACGGGTCTCTGGCTTTATCTGTGCCATTTTAATTGTGGCCATGATTCAGTCATCACGTCCTTTTTTGGTGATCTCAGTGAAACCGTACCGCATTTATATGGTGATACGCTCACTTTATTAAAAAGATAAGGGAGCAAATATAAAATGGGAGCTATTAATAAACATAGGGCTGACTTACTGCATCAAGCTACCATGTGAGTACTCATAATTTAAAAGAAACTAATCATGTCAACCTCTGAATTAGTGTGACTGAGGTTCAGGGCTCCATTTCCTAGGGACTACACAAATCCATTATTAAAAAAAGTCTCTGCTTTGAGGCAAAGCCATTGGTTAACTTCCAGCACCAAACACCCATCATCCACGGGGCACAGACAGGCAGGGTTGCAAGTAAAAGTTACACGACCTCTGAGAAACAGGCTCAGAGCTGTACCTACAGCACCATCAGAAAGCTGACTGCAGAGAAACAGCAGGAAGCACTGGTAATGTTGCTGAGCGTGAGCCCATACTGGCCACTGACTGAGAACTTTCGGAGCAACAAACATAAGAATACTGCCTTCTTTAATCCTTTAAGAGCATCTCCAGCACTGCTGTCATGACCCCCCACACTCCAGCTTCTTCCTTAAATAGCAGAAAGACTGCTGAGCTGGGAGAGTAGAGTTTGCTTCTTACCAGGGAAAGAAAACGATCCTATTAGTGCAATCAACTCCTCTCAGCCCTTGCTATTCCAGAGCTAGCACACTGCTCTGCAAAGGGAACATTGCTGCAAGGAACGCCAGTTTTGCTGGTGCCAGCGCAGGGAAGAACATGTGCTGTCCTCTGGTCCACTGTGGCCTTCTGAACCTGTACAGAATGTTTAAGTTACCCTTCAGAATTACAGAACCATAGAATATTCCGAGTTGGAAGGGACCTACAATGATCACTGGGTCCAACTTCTTGCTCCACATGGGGCTATCAGAAAATCAGACCCTATGACTGTGAGCACTGTTGAGATGCTCCTTGAGCTCCAGCAGCTCGGGACCATGCCCACTGCCCTGGGCAGCCTGTCCCATGCCCACTGCCCTGGGCAGCCCATTCCATGCCCACCACGCTCTGGGGCAGAACCTTTCCCTAACCCCATCTGATACAGCTCCATGCCATTCCCTCGGGTCCTGTTGCTGTCAACAGAGAGCAGAGCTCAGCTCCTCACACACCTTGCCCTCCAGTCCTTACCCCATCTTTGTAGCCTCTTTTGGACTCTCTCTAATGGTTTGATGTCCATTTCATACCATTGCACTGAAAGCTGCACACAATACTCAAGGTGAGGTCGCACCAGAGCTGCACTAGTGCAGTTTTCTTCATGTTCACAAAGACCAGAGAACCACTGTCTTTAAATAAATCCAGCTTCTTGTATCACCACAGGATTCTTGGAGCTCTGGCTAGAAGAAAGCATCCAAGCACTGAAAGTATATGAAGATACTTTTAAATTTGGATTCTATAAAGGCTGGGAGTGCTGAGAGCCCAGTAGCAACCTAAACTCATTTTGAGATGCTACCTGCAGAAGCAAGTAGGAGAGAGCAAGACCTTGAAGACAAGTACGGAATGGGTAATTACGTGGAATTCCCACTGCTTTTAATCCTAGTTTTCTGATTTATAAAAGTGATATTATCTCGTTCCACCACTGTAAAACAGTCCATATTACAGCACAGAATATTACACTGTGAACACATTCTGGTGGGGCTACAAGCAACGGCAGCCAAATGTTCCATGTTGCCAGCTTCATTTAATTCTAAAGAACATCCTCAGGTTTGAGAACAATACACTGATCAAATCCTATTTGCTAACAATATACTGACTGTCCTGGTGGAATTTAGCAATACACTGCTAAATATGTATCTGCTGGCTCACATGAAATCACGTATAAAACAATACTAAAAATTGCTGACAAAGTTGTACGGGATTATATCAAAGCTACCAAAATAAACCAGTGTGATAGCAGATATAACGGGTTTTAACAAGTGTCTCATTATTTCATACTGCATTCAAAGCTATCCTTCGTACTTTGAGAGGTACACAAGGGTTAAGCTTGAAGAATTAAAAATAATTTATTTGGAATGCCTTTGTTCAATCCGCACAATAAAAAGCAACGTCCAGAGTGGGCCCAAAACATGACACAGATTAATTGCTTCATTCTATTTCTACACAAGGAATGAATTGGATATTGCTTAATTAAGGAGAGATACTTTGAGATGAGATAGACCAGAATATTTCAGAGACCTTTCTAGTTTGCTATTAGAACTAAAGCACAACAATGGATGTAAGGAAGACAGAACAACTTTCTTATTTACCAGGAATCTGCCATTAAGGAAATTACTGGGTGTTACAAAACTGTGTTGCTGTAGACATACTACCCAAGCCAATACCTGCTGAAGCTGGCAGATTTGAGAGCAGACTGGTAATTACCTGTCTGAAAGCCAGAACACCGGTGGATGTTAGGAGGAAATGCTTTGCTATGAAGATGGTGAGGCACAGACTGCCCAGAGAAGATGTGGGTGCCCCATCCCTGGAGGCTCTCAAGACCAGGTTGGTGGTGCTCTGGGCAGCCTGAGCTGGTGGCAGAGGATTGAAACTGAGTGGACTTTAAGAACCCTTCCAACCCAGCTATTCTGGGATTCTATGATTTGATTTGCTTTGGTGGAGCTGAGCTGGTTACACTAGCTCAGAGCACAGCACAAGGAAGCGTGTTGAGAGCCCAGTTCTATGGCTCATGAGCAACTAGGATTTGCTGAGACACAGCAGAAATGTACATAACGAGGATCTTCTCCAACATTTAATTATGCTTAATGCTCTCTTCTAAGAGAGAGGTGATAAGAGACTCCTCATGCCTGATTGTCAACAGAAATACCAGAGCCAACAGTAGTCTAATAAATCCCATCTTTAACTTCCAAACATGACCTGCTGTCAACTCCTCCCATCTCCACTGGGAGATGGGACAAGCCAAGGAGTGTGGACTCCCACTCTTAAATACTGGACAAATAGATTGCCATGACACAATTGCTTTTCCCATCGTGTCAGGCTTTCCCAGTGTCTTCAGCACAGCACAGTCTGCTTCCACTCACAGTAACAAAGGTTTGGGCCCAACTGCCTGTGCAGCCACAACCCTTCTGCAAGGCATAAAGCTGGCACTGCTCATGTTTTAGGGAAAAGAGGGAGGATGAGCATGCAGATCAACTCATGCCACCTGGTTTCCATCCTGAAATAACAGGGAAACCTATCTGGGGTGACTTCTGCTGTCACTCAGCAGAATGCCAGAGCCCATCTGTTCTGATGTGTTCCAGAAGTAACAGAATGAAGCAAGGCCACTGCTCTGTGTTGGAAGAGACAGAAAGCTTTGACTGCAAAGCTAGACACGACTCCTTTATTTTCAATTTCTACTGGATGTCCAATAATAGATCTATTTTGAAATACTGGGGAAATAAGAGCTTTGGTTCTGCTTTGTATCTGGTCTACTAACATGAAAGAATCAGAGAAAGGAAGTGTATGGGCACCATAGCTCTCAGACACACCAGAGGTGATGTCCTCAGGGCTGCTGCAGTGATACATAACAAGCAGTGCAGAAAAAGCAAGAAGACTCTCTCCGGCATGGTGTGGGATGGGATGTGCTCCTGTCTCTGCACCCTTGCAGACAGGGCTTGGCTGTGCTAGTGGTGCTCCTCCCTGACCCCCATCCCTCCCTGTGTTACAGGCTCTAGTTCAACAGAGCAGGCGCTGGGCAGGAAAACCTCCCTCTGGTTGGGGTGGCAATGGCAGGGCTGGGGCTGCAGAAAATCCATGCTGTCTTGGCTTTGTCATGATGTCGTCTATCCCACAGCCCAACATACAGTGCCTGGTGGGCATCTCAGGAGAAGTCACCTACAAGAGCTGCTCCCGGACAACTGGAAAGACCTTGAGAAGTGATGGAAATGCCCAGAGCTGTTGGATTTTGTGATGTTTTCCACTGTAAGACAGAGGAAGTTGTTTGAATCCTCCAGTGGAAAAGATGAGAACCCATAAATGCAAGCTAACGGAACGATGCTCAAGCTGGAGACAACCAGAACTTGGTACTAGACAAGTCAGAAATCACAGACTTTCAGTCCAGAGAAGCTGCAGGCTCTGTGCTCCACATACAGAGAGGGAAAAAAAGTGCAGCACCAATATTTTTTCTTATATATACATACATATATAGAACACATAGTAAGTGTATAAAAGAGAACTGCAGGTTGCTAGAAAAACTGCTTTCCTCATTCCAGTGAAATAACTAATATTCTCTTCCAGCAATTTCTTGTGGGGTGCACATTTGGTTTCCTGCAAACTATAAATTCACAAGGACAAGCCCCCACAAAGCAGCATGAGTAGGGACCATCCTGAGATTTATGTGTGTGGGCCACTTTCAAAAAATTCCTGCAAATCACTTATACAGCAGGATGGGTACACATTGGCTGCGAGCAATTAATCAGAAAACACTTCACATCCATTTGAGGTGGAGCCTGAAATATAGTAGGGTGGGGAAAACAGAACTCAAGCACCCTGTAAATACAGGCAAAGTCTCGCTGTAAGCCCAGACAGGAGAATTACAGAAGAAACAAGACCTGCACATGCATTTGCTGGGGATGAGAGGAAGAGCTGCCAGCATTTGCTGATTTCTCTCTGGGTGGCTGCCCAGCTCTGTGTCCATTTAGATCATGAGCTCCACCAGCCATGGAGGAGCAAACTGCAGCTACAGGAGCCTCGGGGGATCCACACCAAGCTCTTCCTAAACACTCCTGAGCTGCACTTTTGCATCCTTTTATGCACGGACCCAGTGATCCCGCTCCCATAGCAATTTGTTATACATCCCTTACAGTATAGAAGGAAAGAGCAGCTCCTGCTGGAAGTAGCTGACAAACACCTATTTTAAGGATGCTACAGAAGTACCAGGAGACCCAAGGTTTGAAGGGGATTCGTGCTATGCGGTTGCTGAAGTTTCATGAGAGAAAGTGTGGCTTGTGGCTGCACACTCAAATAACAAATTGATTGTAAATTCATGGGTTTTGTCATTTCAGGGAATTGTCAGCAAGTGCTCCAAAGCTGAAAATCTCTCAGGCTCTTTAGTGGTCATGGGGGGAATTGTGAACTGCAGTTCTGCAACAGGAGTGACTAAAGGCTGAATATCATTCCCAATTCAACCCCCCATGGAAACATTCCTCATTCTGTAGCAGAGCAGCCTTCAAATGCAACTCAAACAGATGCACATCTCCAAGTACACAGTGGAAAAACACACAGTTGAAAAGCCAGATGCTGGCCCAAATGAACAGCGCAAAGCATGGCTGTGGCTTCCACACCAGTGGTTGCAAATTCTCCTGTTTGATGAGGGGGGCTTTGCTTCCACCAGTGGGTGGGAAGGTGGCCACAGTGGCCGCAATTCAAAATCAAATATCAGCTTTTCCAATGCAAGCACGGATTCTGATTTCTTCCTAGCTGGGATAAATAATACAGGTATGTTTCGATTTGATATATTCTATTGGTGAATCTACCAATCCAGCAGCAGCGGATTCCCATCCTCCTTCCCCAGCCAAGCCAAGATATTCCTGAATGTTTTATAACCGAAAACCTTTCTCTCTTTGCTCTCCTATGCAGATTCCCACATTTCGCAGCCCAGCACAATGAGCTCTTTGCTTTGGAATATTCAGCCTCTTTCAGCAGGCCTTGTCAATCATTTCCACCTATTTCAACTGAGCATTTCAAAGGGAGTGAGATCAGAGCAGTGTCTGAGGTGGGTGCACTGGTGGTGAGGGGCTCTCCTTGCTCAGCTCCAGCCGGAGCCATGGGGTAGCTCATGCTGAAGGCAGGATGGATGTCAGCCTCCTGGATATCAGGGATGAGAGCTGGGAGTGATGAGATAAAGCGTTCCAAATTCAGGAGCTGTTTGTTTTTAAGAATGAGTTTGAAGTTTTTCACACACAAAAAAATCACATCTTTCAATTACGCAGTTCCATGCTGCCTCTGTTCCCCAGCTAGGGACAGGACATGGAAAATCATCCTACTTTTCATACAAGTTTCACTATTCTTTTCTCCACCAAACCTCCCAGTTTGGGAGGCTGGATCACACTGGTAGCTGTGCACCCAGGCCTGCTCTAGATGCAGCATCATCTGCCTGCATCCCCTCTGACTTCTTTCCAAAGAAAATCGATGGAAAACACTACAAACTGGATTCTACTCACACCTCAGTCAAAGCGGCGGATACGTGGGTTTCCATTCTGCTGTAACAATTTAATCTTTAAAACGCAGTCTGAACTACTACTGAACGGCCATTAAGTCTCTCGTGCACCAGCCTATATCACACGCAGCCTGTAAAACTTCTGGATGGAAAAGATGGTGGCATAAGATGGCTCCCCTGGACCCCAGCCTCATTTCTTTGTCTCCAGGAAAAGCAGGCTTCAGTGGAAGGGCTGCAGGGAGAGCAGCTGTCTGCACCCAGAAGCTCTGCTCAGGGCACTCTGAATCTTGGTGACTTTTGGCTCCGTTAGCTTCAGGCAAACTGTGAGAGGCTGAGAAAAATCGAGACTGAATGCAAGTCAGTGCCAAGGACAGACAGCATTTTCCTGAAAGCAAGACAGCCAGAGAAATATTGCTAAGACATCCTGACGTAAGAGGATTTTTTTTTTTCCTTTAAATCATGGGTTTGTACTAGCTGGCAATGATACTGTGAAATTAATTGTTTCTCTGTGTTGTCCCAGGCAGAATCCCCTGCAATTCATTGATAAACTCCTATCTCACACTCATGTCTCCATCAATTTATTGTCTTTACTTCTCATTAGAATTAGTTGTTCATGGTTGACAAATATTATCTGTATTTTCCTTGCAAAAATGATCATGGGGATAAAACTTCCATTTTTATATTCACAAATAAAGCTGAACAATTATGTGGCTTTTGGCATAAACAGGAACACGACAAGATTTCTTTCTGAATATTTTTCCTCCCTTAAACTCTCTATTGTGGTATTTTGGATTCAGTGCCCAAACATTCAGTGTAATTAATTAAGCTTTTTATCCTCAAGAGTATTTTAGTGGGATTTGCCAAAAAATGTTTGGAAATTGGCTGTGCATTTAATAACATGTGCGTTGGCTATTGTCACAATACTCCATAGGAGTGGGTGGTTGCAATAAGCATAAAGCCATGGTTAAGTCTGGGAACCATAACCCCATTACATGACTCAGATTTTGGGAGCCTGGAGTTGACGCAGGATTCTCAATGTCACAGTGTGCTCCCCAATAGAAGCAGCCTTTCCCAGTCCTCAGTGCAGGCTGGGTCTGATCCCAGCATCTCTTTGCACAGGATCCAGCCTCAGTACCACTGTAATATCAACAGCAACGAAAAAACCAACAAATAGCAAGGTTGCAATGATTACAGAGGCTTTCATTCTGTGAAGCCAACTGGGCTACTGGTTGCCTTGCTCTCCTAGGAGCACACTGCATGAACTAGGGGCCTGCCCAGCACTTCCCAAAGCTAATCTGATTTTTTACCATGATGCTCGCAGGGATGGTTTTGAGCCCCTAGAGAAGAAGCTGGCTCCAAATTGTGCGTTTTCTCTCTTGTCATTCAAAGAAAGAAATTCTACATGCTCTGTTCAAGATGATAGCTGACTTTTAAATTCATGCTTTTATTTTGTTTAAAGACAACCAATTTCTTTCAAACAAAATGGCTAGCAGGGTTCTAGCACATCTTTCTGGGGTCAACTTCTAATAATAGCCAGGACAAAAAAAAAAAACCCACACAAAAAACCCAGTTGTGACACATTCATTCTGCAGTGCAGCAAACAATGAGACTGTAATGACGATAATGATTGTGTTTATTTTTGCTCCTGGACAAGTGGCATCCCATTCAGGCAATGAGTTTGAGCCCCGGCCTCCATGAGGATGGGCCGGCACCGTTCCACCTGGCCCAAACTCACCACAATCTGCTGAAATATGGTAAACATTTTTTTTTCCCCCTGTCCTTTTCTCGCTGCTGAATATACCTCCTGTAAGAGTCATTACCTTTAATTTATGTTACCAAGCTAAACGGAAATAATAGGTGCTAATGACCCATTTAGGATCCTCCTGCTGCAC
Organism: Phasianus colchicus; assembly: GCF_987193195.1. NCBI lineage: Eukaryota > Metazoa > Chordata > Aves > Galliformes > Phasianidae > Phasianus > Phasianus colchicus. The sequence goes on along the minus strand of NC_143442.1, from coordinate 28,984,240 downwards.
AGGACTGTGGTGAGCACCATGCCTATGCTACAGAGGTCCTTCACCTACTCAATGGAGAATCACCTTCAGCAAACAAACACACCTCTGCCAGCACCCTGTCCTCTTCCAGCTGCCCTTCTGCCCCATTTTAAAGGAATGCCCTATGCAATTCTTGCTACTGAACTCAGATCTGTATTTTTTTAATCTGCCGAGCGTTCAGAAGATGTTTACATGACAGCTTTTCAGGGCCCGCATTTTGCGATTCAGAATCACACAGGGATGGCCATCCACAACCCTCTGTCAGTAAGCTTTCCTTTTCTAGAGGTGGCACCATGAGGAAAGTCTGGCCTGCTTTTGTAAACTCTTATGTGGCCCAAATGGTTGCTGATGGCGATTCATTAACTATGAAACAAAATACGAGGTCTGAATTATTCAGAACTAGATAGATAATCCCAGTGCCCAGGCGTTGATTTAAATAAGATCAGTGAACTACTCGTTCTCATGATGGTTTTCAACAACTTTCATTGTAACCAACAAAGTAGGCTAGAAATATTAGTTAGAAATGTGCCAGGTGAGCAATCAGTAAGTAATTCAGAAGACAGTGGGATGTATTGTAGTGACAAAAGCTTGGTTTAGTTAAGTTCAAACCTCTTGCAATCTTGCAGGTGGCCACCATTCATGCCTGGCAACTGTGCACCTGGTGCTTAAGGATACAGAGGAAATCAGTTTAAAAAGATGATTCTCTTATCAGTGTTTTGAGTTATCTGATATCTACCCCAAATTGTTCTGGAAATTTTACACAATTTTATTCTGGGGAAAAAAAAAAAAAAGGATGTTTCTGGAAGAGCTGTATTTTTACCTATCAAATATGTGTTGCAACAGCTAGGTGTAGATCTGAAAGACAATTTACAAATATCCAGCAATGTGTACTTTAGAATCCTTCATATTACAGTGCTCTCTCCTTCACAATAACCCCACGTGGGGTCACCTTTACTAGCACAAGATTTTCTCTCAGAATATATGCCCAAACGGGCAGCCTGCAGGGACAAGCACTATACACACTATTTTCTTTTGAACCAAATGTGTGTTGACACCTGCGTGTGACATGCTCTGGTAGCTGTCACCTCTGCACTTCAGACACACGTTAGTGTGATTAAGTGTGAGGCAAAGCTAACACATGGAGACCGCGCCAGCTGACTTCAAATCCATTTTGGACTCCACTGCCATGAAATGTCCTCTCACCAGTGGTGCACTGGGTAGATACAGCAGCAACTTGACAGTCACTCAGCTCTCCCTTTGACACCATGAAACCAATCACAGAATCACAGAATCACAGAATGGCCAGGGTTGGAAGGGACCTCAAGGATCATGAATCTCCAACCCCCCTGCCACATGCAGGGCCACCAACCTCCTCATTTAATGCTAGACCAGGCTGCCCAGGGCTCCATTCAATCTGTCCTTGAACACCTCCAGGGATGGGGCATCCACCACCTCTCTGGGCAGCCTGTTCCAGCATCTCACCACTCTCTCTGTAAAGAATTTCCCCCTGACATCCAACCTAAATCTTCCCTCCCTCGACTGAAAACCCTTTCCCCTCATCCTGCAGTTATCTACCCTTTCAAAGATTTGATTCCCCTCCCCTCTGTAGGCTCCCTTTAGGTATTGAAATGCTGCAGTGAGGTCACCCCGCAGCCTTCTTTTCTCCAGGCTGAACAAGCCCAGCTCCTTCAACCTGTCCTCATAGGGGAGATGCTCCAGTCCCCTGATCATCTTCGTGGCCCTCCTCTGGACCCTCTCCAACAGCTCCCTGTCTTTCTTGTACTGGGGGCTCCAGACCTGGACGCAGTATTCCAGATGGGGCCTCACAAGAGCAGAGTAGAGGGGAACAATCACCTCTCTGTCCCTGCTGGCCACCCCTCTTTTGATGGAGCCCAGGATACCATTTGCCTTCCGAGCCGCAAGGGCACACTGCTGGCTCATGTTAAGTTTTTCGTCTACCAAGACCCCCAGGTCCTTCTCTGCAGGTCTGCTCTCAAGGACGGCTCCTTCCAGTCTGTAGGGATGCCTGGGATTCCTCTGGCCCAAGTGTAAAACTCTGCACTTTGCTGTGTTGAACCTCATCAGGTTCACCCGGGCCCACCTTTCTAGCCTCTCGAGGTCCCTCTGAATGGAATCCCTTCCTTCCACCATGTTGACCGCACCACTCAGCTTGGTGTCGTCAGCAAACTTGCTGAGGGTGCACTCAATTCTGTCATCGATGTCATTGATAAAGATGTTAAAGAGCATCGGTCCCAAGACAGACCCCTGGGGGACGCCACTTGTTACCAGCCTCCACCTGGACATAGAGCCATTGATGACCACCCTCTGTCTGCGGCCTTTCAACCAGTTTCTTATCCATCGAGTGGTCCACCCATCAAATCCACATCCCTCCAGTTTGGAGATAAGGATGTGGTGGGGGACCATGTCAAAGGCCTTGCTCAAGTCCAGGTAAATGATATCGGTCACTTTTCCCTTGTCCACCAATGCCATCGCTCCATCATAGAAGGCCACCAGCATGACCTTCCTCTGGTGAAGCCATGCTGGCTGTCACGGATCACACGCCCTTTCCTCATGTGATCAAGCATGTCATCCAGGATGATCTGTTCCATGATCTTCCCAGGCACAGAGGTGAGACTCACAGGCCTGTAGTTCCCGGGGTCCTCCTTGCTCCCCTTCTTGTAAATGGGAGTGACGTGACCCTTCTCCAGTCATCCGGGACCACACCTGACAGCCATGGCTTTTCAAATATGATGGAGAGCGGCTCGGCAACCACCTCAGCCAGCTCCTTCAGAACCCTGGGATGCACGCCATCCAGCCCCATAGACTTGTACACATTCAGTCTCATGAGGCAGTCTCAGACCTGTTCTGTCCTCGCAGCAGGGGGGGATTTACCACCCCAGTCCCCACCCAGAGGTGTAGGGATGCAGGGCTCAGGAATGGGAGAAGTACTGGAAACACCAAACACTGGAAACACCAATTGCTATTTCCATTGAAAACAAATCTCCGCCCCTTTCAACACTGAAACAGAAAAAACTCAGCTTCTGCACCACCACATTCTTCCACCACTTTTTTTTTTTTTTTTTTTTTTTAATGCAAGTGAAAAATACAACCACTACATTCCATTTACCATCTTCACTTCTTGCCATACAAATTACCTATACAAAATGCAAGGCCAGTATTCTCTCTGTTTTTTCAGCAGCTGTGAAAGCTGCATTGCTTTCAGCTTCGCTTATATAAGTCAGGAAGTGTTTATGACCCTTAAAGTAAAATATTTTCCCTCTAAATCTGCATGTAGAAGAAGCATTTCTAACATGCTGTAAAACAACAGAACACACCATTTCTACAGTATGAGAATAGCTTATTTGAGAGGCAAGCATGGAAGGTCAGTATCTGGGGTGCAAAGAGTATTAGCTTCTCCTGGAACAGATTTCCCTGTCACACCAAGCTGCATGCTGAGACAAGAGGAAGGATGAAGGTGGGAGGGAGGGAAGCAGAGGCTGTGAAGGGAGGGACTGATAGAAATCTTACATTCGTGGTAGTCTGTTTTTCACAAATTAGGAATTAACTGGAAGGAGCCTATGTAGTTTGAACATATTTTGAGTATATAGCTGAACATGTATTTCAGGTGGTAATACATCAAGAGAAACAAAAGTATTAGCACCTGTATTTCACCAAGAGAATGCCTACACAGGCACCCAAATTATTTGAAATGTACCTTATCTTTTGCAAAAGTATTTAGAAATTGTATTGAGGACCTGCAATACAGCACAGCAATGGGATGACTCTTTATAGCAGTTCCTACTTGATGCGTGCTTATTTTTAAGAGAACTGGTCTTCCTAACCTAATTCTTGTTTTTTCCCTCTGCTTTTGTTAACACGCTTTGATTTAATAGTTTCTGTTGAAGATGTAGTTCATCACCGTATCAAAGATGGGAGCATCCAGCAATTTACCTGTCAACCTCTTCTCGATACACAAGCAATTTTTCATGTAAAAGAGGAACTTACTGGAGCAGTGGTCTATCGTTATGGTATATGGACCTATTAGCATAGTAAATTCATCATTATACGTGACATAAAAGATGCATTATCATCCATTAAGTTCAGGTAGAAGCAAACCATTGGATGCCTACCACGGGATCTCTCTCACACCACAATATCCTTTCCAGTAATGCATGAGTGGTTGTTGAAAAGAGTTTTCCTTCTAAATGGTAGCCTACAATTAAATGTGCACAGCTTTAAAACATAAGCCAGCTCTAAGCTACTAGCATCAACATTTACTGATGTGTACTGAGGCCCAGCCCAGTTAAAAGTCCATAAATTATTACTTGGTTTATATGGACAGGAAACCTGTTTCTGCCTTCAGCATTTTATTATTATTACTATTTATTATTATTTATTTATTTTCACTCAGAGCTCTTTCATTACCATTTTTTTTTTTCCATTTTGTTTCAATGCAGCAGTGCTGGAAAAGAGGGAAATCTGCACAACTCTGAAGCTCTACAGCAGAGGAATAGGCAAAAAGGCTTCATGCCTTGGAAGCACACAGGGATCCCCAAGGCCTTTTCCCCATTCCATAGTCTCAGTAAACATCCCTCTTTTCAATAAAATGATGTAAAGAGCAAAATACTACAGGGCTGCCCTGAAGAAAGTGTGATTTGATCGAAATTTACACCTGTAGCTGACTAATTTCAGGAAGCTGATTTATCTATTGAGTTTTGCCCAATTTAATTTTTATATCGTTCTTTGGGAAAGTTGGAGGGCCATGTTTTTCTTGTCATTCTATGTCCAAGCAGTTCAAGGTAAGTGCAACCAGAAAGCTGCCAGCTCTGAGTAATTTGTCCTGTTGCTGCTGAGTGGAGATGAAAATGAGGAGACCAAGGGCAAAGCACCCAAATCTTACACTGTTCATCAGCAAAATCTTCTTCTGATGAGAATGGAAAAAAAGGTTGGATTCCACCCAACAGCGACAGCTGGATCAAGCCCTGGGCAGCCTGATCTAGCTGTGCATGTCCCTGTTCATTGCAGGGGAGTTGGACTAGATGACCTTTAAAGGTCCTTTCTAACTCAAAGGGTTCTATGATTCTCTGACAGTACTGTCCTAGGAAGTAGCTCATGCAACAGCAGGCAGTGTTCTTTAATAGGTGTCAGATACCTAGACATAATTTTTGCCTTTGAGAAAGCTCCTTTAATGTCGTCTTCTGGGGAAAATAAACACCTTTCTTTGTAAAAAGGCAGAAAGCAGAAGGTAATTAGCCTCACTTAAAACAGAGAAAAGCTAGCCATGCAGTAGCCCTCTCTCAGCACTTGTACCACCAGCAACCATCTCAAACCAGTTTTGTCCTTTTGTCTGGAGCATGACAAGCCTCAGGGCTCCCACCACATTGGATTGCCATGGCACTGCTACTTCAAGGAATCTCTCCTGGGCGCCAGGAGCCATGTCAGACTGTCCTTCCTTTGCTCGCCAGGCTCACAGGTTAGCTAGAGGAAGGCAAAGCACTCCCAAGATGCTTATGCTCTTTCTCATAAACTGGTGAAGGAAGGAGAAAAGCCTCTGAAATCTCCCAGACCTCCATTCAAATGCGTTTGCAGAAACATCATGACCCTTTTATGTATCAAATGCTTCTGGAGTCCAATTAAGCGAAGTATAGAAATGGAGGAAATGGCCCCAAATAACCTTTGTGCAAGATAATGCTAACACGCCAGGAGCATGAAAAGCCATAGGAGCTACTTAAACCTATATTTTTTTTGTCCATTTGCACTAACAGCTATCACCACATGCTATGTCTCAGCGGGCTGACTTGTCACAGGGTGAAGCCTGCTATTAGCCAACGAGCAGCATGGTTTCATGCCCCTCAGAGCTTACATAGTTCTGCTTTCACAGGGAAATTTGTACATATGGACAACACATGCATTTCAGAACGCTACTGGAACACCTGGTACACTTTGACATTAATTACGTTTTACTGTAGTACTGGGTCCTGTTGTGAATATTTAGCATTAAGTGTAATTATTTTATTTTGTTGAGACTATCCCAAGCTCTAGATGTCTGTACATGATTTATTTAAGAAGAGATCCATACAGATTTCCATATATTCTGGTATAAATTTTAGTTCCAAAGCTCTGTCAGTCCAGACAACCTTTCCAGAGTGCCTACATCCCAGTATCTCTTCTAGGGAGGGCCAAATTCTAAGCCTGATTCACCCAAGTTCATCTGAATGACAGAGAGAATAACCAGTGAGCATTTCAAAATAATAAAAACTCAGATAATTGACATCTCTAGCCTGAAGCAAATAGAAAATAAGAATAATTAAACAGCAAAAATATATATATATATATTTCATTACACTGGTCACAACATCGCATTTACAGACTGTAGGAGCACATGTCACCGCATGGCAGCTACACATCATTTTACCATGAGAGAGCTCTGAGGAGGATGTTCCCAAAGTCAAACTCAACGCTCCTTCCTCCTCTTCCTCTGCCCATTGCTCACACAGCTTGCACTTCTTCCCCATCCCACTGCTACAGGTCTCCAGAGCAATCCCAGACAAGACCCTGGAGCCCAAACCTTAACACCCCACTCCTTTTAGAGCACTGAGATACTCAGGGATACCATGAGACACGGACCTTCAGCTCCACACCTTGAAAAGCCACGATCCCAGTAGGTATTTGTCTGTTTTTTCCAGCACGCCCTTCTCAGAACACATGACAGCACATGTGCAAAGCACTCCCCTCACCTCTCAGGGGTCCATTTTTCAGCTGTGTTAAAGAGAGGGGTGCTGTCTTTCAGCAGGGCACATGTGAGAGCCAGCTGGGGACCGCGGCGGGAGGAAGGTCAGCCGGGAGGCTGCCAGCAATCCTAGCAGAGGAGGCAGCGCTGTGATCCTTAAGGCCAGAGGGCTGTGTACATTCCTGTAATGACTGTATTTTTCTTCCACTTCTATGAAGTGTCTCGGGTAGCTGTGTCTGGTATTTCTCACCAGACAGTGTCTCACCACGACGTTTCCATCTGAGACAGGAAAGCTCTCTGGACTGAAACTATTTTTAAAAAAATACTTTAAATTCACCATCACATATTTCTTCAAACAAGAAGCCAACGCTGTGCATCTTGCATGGGACCAGTGAGAAGGGTCCTCCGTGCATTTGATTGTTCACGGCGTTAAAAAAAGGATCAGTTACCATTAAGGATTTATGATTGTGTCCATCACAGTCAGTTATAGCAGGCAGTGTTTTTCTTTGTTTGACCAAGAAGAACGGAATATTGTAACAAGGATTGACCCTGTCAGCACTGCTCAAGGCAGTTAAACATAAGATGTTATCATTGGAAACAAATAGCTAGCCCTTTATTTTTATGGATGGTGGAAGCAGCCTGTTACCATGGCAATGTTGCATTTTCGTATTTCGAGGCTACAGTTGAAAGGGGCAGGCAACCTCTAAACTTCACCAGTGATGCTGTGGGACAAAGTAGAAGGCAAAAAATATTAGCCTTTTTGTTGGAAACATATTTGTAGTTTTGGGAGAAAAATGCTTAGTGTATGGTGTGTGGTTCGGCTATTGTGCGACCTCGCTCTTACAAGAACACAGCTCATCTTGGTGTTGATTGAACAGAAATTCTATTGCTGCTCACATCACTCGTCTTCATTACCTACTACGTTAAGTGGACATGGGTGAGAAAATGAACAATTTTACTTTATTGTTGTAAAATAATTAGCAGAGGTTTTTATATTTACTTTATAAATACAGCAATTTTGCTTTCCTCTGGGAGAAAGGAAAACATTCCTGAGTGGAACTGCAGTTTAAGATCTAAAAAAAAAATGAGAACGTGTGTGTACAGGTATGCAAATATTGAACATGCACATTAAAACTCATCAGCATCACGGTCATTTAAGCATCAGGTGAAGCATTCTCCTTTGAAGACTTTGCTTGACTACAAAAAATGCCAGAATAAAATGAAGGAAACATCATCCAGTGTGTGAAGAGAATCCTTCTAAGCAGACATTTGCCATAAATGGAGGCAATGGACGTTACCAAAAGACTCCTCTCCAACCTGCTGCTTTCATTGTCTGCTAAAAACTAGCAGAAAGAAGAAGAAAATAAAAAAGTGACCACCCTGCAAAATCAACTTGTAATTCCTTGTATAGCAAATGTTTGCATTTGAGTACCTGAGCTGGACAAAGGGCACAGATGGAACAGAAGACAAAAAGAAACAAGGATAGCACAGGAAGATCTCTCATTATGGCCTACCAATGAGCTGATAGTGCAGCATTAATTTACTTTCCAAGCTGTTTCAAATACATATTTTAAAATGTATTAAACTTTGGTCATTTTTATGACTCCTACTAAATTTCTAGTGAGTCATCTTGTGGCAGTCCCTTCCATACCTTAGTACACATTGCATGGTATAAGCATCCCCTGCCTGCCTTCAATTGCTATCATTACATTTTAACAAGAGATTCCTTTGAATTCTTGATCATGTAAGGAGGGAAAAATAACCCTCCGGCAGATCAATGCTCTGGTTCCTCTCTCCACATTCTATCTCAAATAAATAAAAACTTTCTGATACCAAAGGTTAAGATTTTCTCTTTTTAATGAAAACCAGTCCAAGGCAAATACAACTGCTTGAAATGTTGGCCATGAAAACCTCTTACACAGTGAATTACCCATCTGCAGGCTTGGAACGGGGACAATGCAGACCTCGTATTTGGACTGATGTTACCATTTAATGCTCTTTCCAACAAACCATTCATAGAATTCATGGCTACAGCTGATCCCAGTTATTCTGCTCTTTTTTTTTTTGCATATTTGTCTTGGAAAGCCTATTCCACATCTTTACAAAGCTGGGCTCGGAAGAGTAATGATTGACCTACACCAAGCTAAAGGTTCAACGCTCCTGTCTGCAGCTATCATGCAGCAGTGGTCAAATAGCAAATTATACAATCACTGACAGCATATTTGATGACTTTTCATTTCTCTCCATTTCCAAAACATGTATCCCAGAAACAGAAAACTCTGCAGGTTCATTATTTGTTCTCATCCCTTTGCAGGAAGTGGGAACCGTGCCACTGATTTCAGTGAGAAGAGAGATGAAACCAAATGCATAATTGGATGAACCTAAAATGCCACATTTCTGTGAACACTAATTTCTAGCTATTCCCCCCATTATTACTTGTCCCCTTCCCCTTTTTTTTCTTCCTAGAGGCATGGTAGCTGAGGCTTTGACAAAAGGATCTCATAAAAGCAAAGCTTCTCTCACTGGGATTTTAAACAACAGATTGCTGCTTTTTTGAGGGAAAATGTCCTGCTAATGGCTGTTTCTGTTCATCACCAAGTAAACAAAAGCTGATGCTTCTCAATAATATGCTCCTTTACAAAATGGGGTTGGTCAGTAAGAATGTAGGAAGAAGTTGGAATAGTTTCAGGAAAGGATAACTCAGGTCTCACTTCCTAGATGCATCTCAGCATCTGGTGGCACTGCAAAGCTATTTTAAATGAGGTAATGTCCTCCCTGTGGATGTAAGTAGTACCTGGCAATCTAGTTTTTCTGATGACTCTAGGCAGAGCACTTCAGTACCAAGACACATCACGCCTCTGTGCTCACATTTAATTTAATTGCTCTTTGGACTGTCATCTGTGGATCATCACTGAAGAGAGCTAGAAGACCAAAAGTCACATTTGATAATACATGGTATTAATATACGGTAGCAGCTGCACCTTCTCTAAGGGGTATCGCTGGCCTCTCCATTGGTTTCACTGCATTAGATAACAGCTTATATAAAAACTTTGTACTTTGCACACCAATTAGTCTGAAGCAAAAGAAAGTGCCACTGAAATCAAGTTGGCAGAAAATTTAATTTCTAAACACTCCTTAGAGCTGAAAATTAGCTGGTTGTATGATGGATGCGGAGGGAGAAGTGGGAGACAAGAATGTGTTGGTAGCATTGTTTGATCCACTCCTGAACAGACAGTTTTACACTTGTCGGTAGTAGAGAGAAGGAGATAAAGGATGTTCTCACAAAAACTGTGCTGGAGGCTACTCCACTGTCCTCCTACACAGTACACCTGCTTTGCATCACAGAGCTCACCAGCAGTTCTCATGGCTTCACCTGCTTTGCATTTCCATATTTCCTCACAATACTTTTCTTCTACTTAAAAAAAAACCAAACAATAGCCACCATAAAGCCATCAGGAGCTTTGCTATTTGCCATGCTCTATACATCTAAAAAAAAAAAAAAGAAAAAGAAAAAGAAAAAAAAAAAGGCTCAGACTTTACTCAGAGCACTGCAGATTAATTTAGTTTAACTTTATGTCTGCGGAAGAACATTTCCATGATTAAAATTTGGATGTCAGGGAGGATTCAGTACTGTATTAGGAAATGAGACATCTGTTATGGCAAGCTTTGGCCAGGAGTGATGTTCTGTAATTGAAATGCCCAACCACCGGTGGGTATCTAACTCAATAAACATCCCCAGTGTTGGTGAAATTTTTACAGACAGAGGCTTCTTAGCAAGTGAAGCCAGTAAAAGACTTTGTTTTTCTGTATAGGAAAAAATCTGGCCCTCACACATACGGTTCATATGATATGAGCAACGAGGGACACGAGACAACTGTATTTATTCAAACAGAATGGATGACCCCTGTTCCCCTCCTGAAAACACTTTTCAGGAGGTGTTCATTCCAAATTTGGATATTGGCTGAGTGGCTAGATCAATGCTGTAACATCTGTTTTGCAGTCATGCACAGCTGCTTGAGCTTTATAAAACTGTCAGTGTTTTGTTTTCCATCATCATGACTGTAGTCTCTCTCAGTTGCAGATCTAATCCCCAGCAGTAATATTCTTTAATCTCTTCAAAGTTGAAAACAGTTTTTCCTCTACAATCCTGGTCCACAACTTGTACGTTTGATACATTATCAGGTTTCATTTGATTCAAGCAGCTAGCAGTAAAATGTCTACTACTGTCTTCACTGAAATATCTGTACAAGCTCTGCATCTTTTTTCTTTTTTTTTTTTTCCTTTTTCCCTATATAATAGTTTGTTATTTCAAATAAAGAAGATACCTCACCTATTCTTTCTTTTACAATAAACAGCATTGTGCCAAATAAAATCTTATTCGAGAACAACATGGAGTCAATAACTTGCCATGGAAAACTAAAAATCAGAGAAATATTGAATCTCTCATCCAGCAGAAAGCACACACACAAACTCCAATACATTAACAGTCCCATGAAACAATCCATATAATAAACAAGGAAAAAAGGCACAGGGCACAGGAACAGCAAAGATCTATATCATCTATATATTAGATCTATAAGATCTAATCATCTCTAAAAGGAGGCAACAGCAGTGGAAGAAATTATTCTCCATACTGTGCATCAAGAAAGGAGAGGAAAAAAAGGGCGAGTCACTTTCATACAAATTCAGTTTTACCACCCCACTTAGAGCCCAACAGCAGAATCAGATCATACTTTATCATCACTGACACTTCAATATCCCTTTATTTATCTCTAATTTTTCTCCCAGTCATGTTCATCTCAAGCAGACAGACAAGCAGGGAAAGCTGCTACTTCATTCTGAGTATTTAAAGGTTCCACTTCCCTTACGAGTGAAGAACTGCTTTTTAAGCGTAAACTAGGAGATGCAGATCTCAGATTAGGGAACCTACCTGTTGCTCTGAAATAAAACTGATTTCTCAGTGGTTTAATGCTCTTAATATCATCTCTGTTCTGTTAAATGATCTTTTGATTCATTCAGTTGTTTAGTTTTAATACTTAATTTGCACTTAATCATGTTACTTTGTGATTAGCAACACTGCTAGAAAAAAAAATGCTTTGAATGAAGTGAGTACCCAGGGTGACCTGTTCTGTGTTGTTCTTCTTTTTCTGTTGAAGAAACTGAACCACAGAAGAGTGGAAAAGAAAAGAACAAGAGAATCTGTGCTTCTTGGTGTGAGCCACTATAGAATTATTCCCACTCTGGTCACATTGGCTTCTCCTGCAGCATCGATGAATGCATTTAATTTACTGCTGCATTCTTGTTGAGGGTAAGGGGTTGTGGTGAGACCTGGCTTAAAACAGAGGGAAAAAGCACTGAAATACCTTTAGCTGAAGTTATTTCACATGCCACTTCACTAGCAGTTCATACCAATTTTCAAATGTTGGATTTCAATACATAGCTAGATTCTATTAGATCTGAAGGAATATACAGGGGACAGGAGTACTTCCATCACAAAAAGCTGTACAGTTCAGAAGTTGAAGGCTCCTCTCTTAGGTACTCAACATAATGCAATTACACCTCCAGAGCCTAAAACAAAACACAAGTTCTACAGTCTGCAATTCTTCTATTTTTCAAAAGCCTCTGAGAACCCAGGGCAGGGATTCAAACTCAGGAAAGAAGAGAAGCAGCTCACTAACAAGTGGAATCAAATATTTTAAAACTATTTTAGAGTACGAACAAGGGCAGTGAACTAAGGGGGGCACAAATTACTAGCATTTAGGAACAAGTTAGACCTTGACTCTGGCATTTTTATGTTCTTTCTGCAACACCTTTTGAATTATCTTCTATGTAATAGATCACACTGAGCATAGAGATTCTCCAAGCTGCTGTACTACATGACTTGCAGGCGGTAATGAGGAATATAATTTCAAAGCCACAGAACAACAAACTGGTGTTTCTTTGCCTTCAAAAATTTTCCCTTAAGGATAGGATAGGCTTGCTCTCCTGCTTATATTTTCGATAAGCATCTTGGTTTTTACTATTTACCATGAAGAAATAAGACAAGGTTTTATGTAACACCATGGTATCCATAAAACACCATTATTTGCCATTCATAAGACTACATACTTCCATCACTATTGATTGACTGTAGGTGAAATGCTCCTCAATTACGTTATCACACATTGCTCCCATCCAGCCTAGGTTTAAGTGCACTCCAACTTTTCATGCTCTCTTCCCACTGCAGCTTGAACTCACAAAGGAATTCACATGAACACTGGTTACCACTCTACATCTATGTCATCTAATTTTTTGGAAACCTTTCTTTGAAGGTTTCCCTAGACCTCTACTGAGAAAAGCAAGCAAAAGAATAGAAAAACAAAAAAAGCTAACCTTCTGTAAACACGTTATTATATCTGTGGTGCTTCTGTTTAGTACTCCTAGATAGCTTTGTATAAATCTATAACCAGGTATATTGCAACTATTTTCATAGTTAGGCACACATAGGGAAGAACAACTGCAAAGAGGTGGTTAAAGTAAGAGGTCTGCTTGGAGGTGAGTACAGTGAACTGTAGGATCTAGACAACATGAATATAAAATATAAGCACGGGGATAATAGAAAAAAATATCAAGACCTACAGAGACATCTTTGTAAATGTCAGTGCAGAATTTGACCTTTTGGTATCTATCATACATTCACCTGTCTTTGTTTGGGACCGATATCTCCAACGTCATTTTGCATGCCTTGCAAATCTGGTCATGTCTGTGCAGAAACAGTGCACCGGGAGGATCCAAAGAATAACACAGACAACTCCAGAGACAGGAGGGACAAACTTATCTTCTATTTTTTGTTCTGTTTGTTTAATTAAGTTAGCAGTACACCATGAGGGGAAATGGACTTATTGCCCATCCCAGGGCAAACACAGACACTGAATTCTGCTACTGCGCTCTATCGCTGTCCCTATTTAAATAGCACCCCACAGTAACTGAGAGGTCCAGACACAAAAAGGATGCTACATAAGCCCGGCAGTTTGGTATTTTCATTTCACTTGATAACTTGAGAAAGGGGATGTAGGGAGGAGAAAATGAGAGGTGAAGAGAAGTTATTCCATTAACTAAAATGGGACCTAGAGGAGCTAGATGTAACCTAACGTTCTTATGACACAGTAATGAAACACTGATGTCACCAGAAACCAGTCAAATTCTACATACTAGCCATGACGAAGCAGATGCTTTACCAACAAGCACCAGATGACACCATGTTCTCATTGAAAACTACTAAGTTTGTACCATCACATGGAAGGTGAGGTCCCCACTCAATCCAACAAATACACACATACAAAAGGCAGGAGAACCGCTGGCAAGAGGGTGATTCTCAGCAAATCACCAGCTTTCACACATCCTGAGCTGCCCTTATTGTTATGGTTATTGATCTCATCTCTGAACACTGCCTGGAGCAAACTGTGGGCCAGTGACCTCAGAGCATCTGCATGGCACCTAGAGATAACCACCAAATGGCAAAGTCCTTCCCATCTGCCTTTCTTCCTAACAAAGAGATGGCAATAGAAAGTTCTATTATTGGTCAAATCCATCTTTGTCAGGAAACAATTGAAGACAGCAATTCTTTGTGATGGAGAAATTTTTCAAATTGTCCAATGGCCACATCATCAGAAGTAATGCCAAAGGCACAAACGCTCTGTTTAAAAATATACAGGTTGTGGCAGTTTAGATTATCAATGTAAACAGTACACTCAACCCTGTAGTAACAGATTGATAACAGATGCTTGAATTTTTGATATGCTCTTTCTCATGAAGGAGAAAGGAAAGTATGTCGGCTGAGGTTCTCATATCACCTACAGTTCTGCAGAAATGCTGGAAAATTCTTGAGTGGAAGGAAACCACTGACAATTCTCCCTCCAAACCCATTGCATAATGGTCAAACTCACCGCCTCACTGATTTGCACACTGCTAAAATAAGTGGGTAATGGGCTACCTTGAAATATGCTCCAGCTGGAACAAGCTCAAAGGAATCTGGAGGCTGATCCTGTGCAGAAGAGGTTATCCATAATAATGTTAAGGAGTAGGATTTTATTCCCCCCATACGGGTGGGTAGTAGAGCATATCCTACATTTTTCAAGTCAAAGCATGCAGCTGGGACTGTGCATCAGTCACTGCAATAGGATCACATTTATGGAGGGCTGAGGTTCTCTGGAAAGCAGCAGAGGGCTGCAGCTCAGCTGTGTTTCTGGACTGAAAAGACATCTCATTTGGCACTGGAGTTTTATATGGGCATACTGGATTGAATAATAAAACTCTGAACAGTAGATGTTTCAAAAAGTAGACTTTTTGTTATTAACAGCTTTGTTGTTGTTGTTGTTGTTTTTAAGACGTACAATAAATCATTTTGTTTGTCCTTGCTATAACAAACAGGAATATGGCCTTCTGACACTGATGATTGGAAACAGCCCTCATGCAGACACTGCTGACCACCACAGCTGCTAGCAGATCCTATCTAGGCAGGAGAGTGACATTTCCAGAGAAACAAACATCCATTTCTCTCAGAGGCATTAAATTGTGTTATTTTTGTTTACTGTTCAGAAGAGTGGAGGAAGGTATAAAGGAGATAGAAGCTGCTCAAGATACGATCAACTGGAGCTAATCTTCCCTCCGATGTATGAGCTCTGTCATCAGTGCTCTAAGTGCTGTGTTACTGATGCTGAAAGAAACACCCACATGGGACCTGGTCCCATACAGATGGGATCATTGCCCTGTGCAGAGAGGTGAGGACACTTGCCCTATGTGCTCTGCAAATCGGGATATTTGGGCACCCACCAGGCTGCATTCCCATTCAACAACACACTTAGTGAGGCACTTTATTCTCTTTGGGGGCTCACTAGCTTTGTGGAACAAAGACAAGATGCAGGCACACTACACATCTGTGTGATGGTACAGCCAATGCTCCCACACTGACCTCGTTTAATGGAACAGCTTTCCTGACTCTGAACAAATCATAGCATGTTTTAGAATAAAAATAACCTCCTCTCCATACCAGCACACTGATAATTTATTGACATATTGCATGCAACTAGATGGTCACTGCAAGAAATACCTGTTCCTAGCATTATTTTAGCACTTCTGTATTTCAGAGATTTGTGTTCATTTCACAGCACAACCACTAATTCATTCCAGAGTAAATATTTTGTGTTGGTTTTGATTTACTTTCCCTCCCTCCAAGCAAAAATTTTCTTCCTGCAAGTTGCTTATGTGCAAAGCAGAAATCTTTTCTGTTTTCTAAATAACCTCTAATTCAGATTAATATTAACGGTTCGTATGTCTCATTCAATTAATATTATCAAAAGCAGATACAAAAAAACCTGAATGATTTCATTTGGAAAGAACTTTATGAACAAACGTCAACTTCCTCCAAAACACTCTTTCAAAGACCAGCAGCCAACGAATGCAGAGAGATGGGAGCTGTGGCCAGCGAGCACCCACTGGATCATTGGGTTTACTTGATATCTGCAGCTTTTGCTCCTTTCTGGCTCCCAGTGCTTTATCTGCTCAGTTTAGCCTGCTTCCTCACATCTCGCTCTTGCTACAGCCCCAGCATGCCCTTCCCTTTCTCAGCAGGCGATTCCTACTGGCCATAACTCAAGACCTCACGGATGCTTAGCTGTGTTACCCTCCGGATCAAAATTATTGATTTATTTACTGCTGAAAGATTGAAAAGAAAACCAACCTACTTTATTCCAACACTCTGAAAAATAGATCTGAACTGCACGCTTTCAAGAATCGGGGTCTGCCTGAGGAAAGGCAGGGGTGATGATCAAACATGCCGGCTAATTTATTAACAGTGAATAATTCTGATCAGCTCCAGTGGCTAATATCTGCTTATAAGAACCAGATTTAGACCAAAAACGTCTCCTGTTTTCTGCAACAACCTGGTTGCAATCAATAGACGTGCTGACAGCAGACACCTCAGGGATGTGCTGGTCAATACACATGTGAAGAGATGCTTCTCTTCCCGAGCTAACAGTGAATAAATTCCTGCTGTATGCATCCACTGGTGTGCTCTTAGTGCCTACTCTTTATTCCAAGCTGCTAAGCCTGCCTATTTGGCGACATTTATAAAACAATCATACATTATTTATGTGATCCATCATAAAACCTTCCTATGCATTTGCATAAATATATTCTTCTGTATATCTACTCGTTCATTTACATGGGAACAATTTTACCAGAAGCTGATCAGAATTGGAAACTCCAGGCTGTACTATGATCAGATGCTTGGTTGATAGTTATATGGCATTTAGCTACTTTCCATGCCCATCGTGAATCTGGAAAGCTTTGTTCCCTTCTGAAGGTTTGAGCTTTCATACCCTTCCATGAGTTTAACTGTCATCCATTCTCCTACATTTGATGTTCTAACCAAAACTTGATCACCACATGAAGAGCTTACTCTCCTCCTCCTCACCTTGGGCTGTTTATCAGTAATGACCTCCTACCCTTACCTAACCTTGTTTTAGGATTTACTCTCCTGCAATCTCAGGTAATAGAGTTCTGCAGGTTTTGTCCCACAAAATCATCACTGTTTTTTCATTCATTTACAATATTGGTTTTACTTACTAAGACAGTCAAAACCCAAGCAATAGTTGCGTGGCTTTCCCTTAGAAAGGAGTCCTGTCTCCTTCCACAAGGCAACACTGCTATTTCCGCTAAGCAGTGACAGAAATTTTGGCTATTACTTGAGCAAGTCTGTTGCTTAATTTGTTAATGCTAAAAAGGATCCTTCAGCCACTAACTGATGGAGCATTAATCTCAGGCTGTCTAAAACGGGGCACATTCTTTTACCGATCCAGATTGCAGGAATATAATCAAGTGTCACAGCCATCACAGCATTTTTCTGTGATGGTGGCTTACTCTGATCCAAGCTAATCTTCTTATTAGCGTGCAAGATCTACATCAGCATCTTTCCATCATAGCTTTGCACAGTTTTCTGATGGATATAGTGGTCTAAGGATGCTTGAATAAGTGTCTTTTATCTAACTTTTACTTCAAATAATAACTATTTGAGCTTTCCTCTTGTTTCAGCCCACATCCCCTTTGTTACTGCACGTACAGATTGTATACGGTTACTGGTTTCCATGACACGTGGTTCTACATCCTCCCAAATGACATAACTTAGAAGTTGTTAGAAAGTAAGTGCTTTCTGAGGTTAGAAATTGAAACACGCAAGAAGCCACAAGAAATTGTTTCAGCCCGTGCTCTAGCTGGACCATGCTCCCCACATATAATGACCTGGCTACTTCCTAAATTGATGAGTTTAGCCACTGTCACTTCCTCAAGCCCAGCCAAGCCAACACATGGCTGTCTGGTTGGCACTGACAGGCTCTGCTTTACCTGACACCACTTTTGGAGGGTCAGAGGCTCCAGAAGGCAAGCCAGTGCTCAAACTGGAGCTCCTGCCAGAGATTTCCTGCTGTAATTTGTCAAGTAGAATGAGCAAATCCTTGCTTCCTGGTGCGCAGCCTGCCCTGGGTCGTGGAGCGGGTAATTTCAGAGCACTCTGCACAGCTCCTTGCGCCTGCCTGCCCAGCTCCCTGCCACCTCCCGCCAGTGCTGCAGGGCAGCTCAGGAACTAACAGAGGCCCCGTTCTTGCCTTTCTGGCATGGAAATAGAGCTAGGTGCTTTGGTGACACATGATGCATGGAGAGAGATGAAAGAAGCCAGCCATTCCTGCCGACGTGTGCCATTTGGGTGCCTGTCTCGTACTAATATCAACATAAAGCAAAAACAATTTATCACTAACACAATTTATTACCTATTTGCATTGAGATGTTAAAAATAGAGCAGATGAATCATAATGCATGATGCTCCCAGTGATTGCCATTCCCTAATTATGCTGATAACTTGCTTGATTAGTGCGATGCTTTGTACAGCAGGACTAGCTGGAACAGACAGAATCTTTATTTACTTCAGAAGGGCTGCGGATATGATTAGTAGGAGTGCATAAATGCACATTAATGCAGCAGCTAATCTAGATGGTGGACAGAAACAATACGTATTGTATTTTTCCACCCAGTATGTTTCTATTCGAAAATTCCTTCCACAACAAGTGCCTCCGAGGTACTTACTTTAATTTTCCTGTTGCAATTTGTAATTACTTTAGATTGATATGTCTGCTATTCTAAATAAATTGCCTTATTGGCAGAAATATACCCTCTTTGTAAAGAGATAATAATTACTGCCACACAGCACACTTTTTTCTCATTGGGAAATGGTCTATACTCCTTGCTGTTTTGTTGTTTGTTTGTTACATCTTTTTCAGTCCTAGGAAATGAAGGATGTTTTCCATACAGAAACAAAGTTGCCCTGTAAACGGTATGGATGGTTCTGACAACCATTTTCATATTAAAGATATCTGTAGTTTACAGATTTCCACTCAAGTCCTTGTGTCAGTGATGAGTAGCTTTTGTACACAAAAGCTAGGGTCCCAGAAAACATGGTTTATTTCTGTGTTTTCTAGAATTATACCTCTGTATGCCTTTGGTATGACTTACATGCTTGCTACTCACCATGACAACTATTTCCTATACAATCTAGGAAACAAAAATTCACACTTCCCATACAACAGCAAAGTCCCTAAGCTCGAAGAAATGAAGAAGAAGCTCATCCCATTCAACTGTGGGCAAAAATGAGGGGTGATGGGGATGGCAGGGGCAGGACAGAGGCTGGCCAGTCCAGCTTGCTGCTGAAGAGCAGGGGTGCCTGAATGGAATGCAGAACTGCTTTGGGGGTGACACCTTTACTCAGTGGTGGCTGCAGTTCTGTGGAAGAAATGCTGCCTTCCCCAAGTTCCTCTCACCACTACCCATTTTTGATGGAAAGTTTGTCAGTTGTTTTAAAGATATTTTAATTTTGATATGGAAAGACATGCAGGGTTTTATTTTTCTTCTACTGCTCAGAAAGCTCTTGTTATTCTATTATGACATGGAGTGACTGGTGTTTAGCATTGCAATCGTCTGCAATAGAGCTTTTTGGTACAAAGATAGAGGGTGAACAAGCTTCTGTTAAAAAAAAAGAAAAAAGAAAGAACATTAAAAAAAAAATTTCCCTTCACCTCCTGACTCCTTCTATTACAAGATATGGAGTAGTTGCTGTCAACACAAAGCAGACGCACAAGTTTTCTCTTCCTCCATTGCCTCAGAAGCAATATGCTTACTTTCCTTACACTCACTTGCAAACACACACTTTGCAAAGCCACTTACATTCCTCCTAATTTGGCCACAGTGCAATACATTGTGCTCTAACTTCTCGGATACATTCTGCTCGTCTCTTGCTAATCAGGTTTCATTGCTGGCAGCCAAATGGATGATGCCCAGATTTCATGAGATTTGGAGCACTGAAAATTCCCATTCTGCTGGGTATCTGACCATGTCAATATGGTCTCTTGCTTACACTTAGCTGAGCAATTTCATGAGGTTAAATGCCAATACCAAATCACTAGAAGGATTACAAAGGCTATAATTCATATGTACATTGTGTATCGCTGTGCAAAAGCAATAGAAAGAAAGGATGGCCACAACAGCTGAAAGGAAGAAGGACAATGCAGAATGAAATTGTCTTTAAAACCGCATGGCTGATCACACCAACGCTTTGAAGGCTGCGACACGCTTCAGATGAGCCTACAGCTCAGCATGCAAAGAGCAAATTGGAGGAAGGAACACTTGGCACTTTGTTTAACTGCAGCCAGACCAAAAACGTCTCACCTTCTGCCTTCAGAACAGGGCAGTTAGATTAGAGACTATGAAATTGCATAGCTTTTCTGATGGGAAGCAACTCCGCAGTATCTATCATTTAGCTTTCAATTTCTTAGCAAGAGTTATGGGTCAATGGCTAGAGTCAAGTACAGCCACTTCCTTGTGCTTATGGTAATTACTAACTCCCACTTTATCACACTGCCTTTTATGTGAAGTATCCCAAAGCATTTTACAAATTCAGCAACACATCTATGTTGGACCTGATCCAAAGCACATTAGGGTCAATGAAGTTAATATACAATGTATTATATGCATGTAAACACTGGATAAATTGCTTGCAATTGCATAATTACAGTTGAGGGCATGCAAACAGCCTTAACTCTGCCCTATAGGGATGGAAATAATAAAAAACAACTGGATGAGTCTTCCAAAAAACCACACGGCTACTCCAAACTGAGACCATATTCAAACAGTTAAATTGAAATCATAATAACACGCAATGCTGGCAAAGACCTGGCTTAGTTATGTGTGTACCTGAGCTGAACATTCCCATTCTTTTTATTTACGCAGTTTAATGATCAGCTGAAATTTCCTGGGTTAAATGCAGTTTATCTGATAAACTCTGAAATAAATCATCACAGCAGAAGAGATGACAAACGCTAGTTCTACTTTAACACAGGATTTATCTGTGACTAGTGATGAAAGATAGGCCATCGGTGTGGCATCTTGGCACTCCCCAGAGCACTGAAAATGCGTTCTACCCTAGGAAGTCCTAATGTTAGAGATGCAGTAGGGAAAGGATCGTCATCTGCTTCTCCCCATTTTTTATGCTCTTTCCTTAAGTATCCTCAAGTGGTTACAGTTAGAAAAAAGACAAGCTGGACGGACCTTTTGCTCGACCTGGTGCCACAACACTGTTCTAATCACACGTTTTGGAATAAAAGCCTCGGGCATTAGACCAAGGCTTTTAAAGCGTTCAAGCTAGCAAATCTATAGACCCATTCCAGCCACCATCTGTGACTTCATATATCCTGACCAAGTCTAACACTGCAGAACTAACGTCAGAAAAACCTTATTTCTTCCTCAGAGCGAGGCTGATATGTTAAAGCTGGAAACCAGTATTTTAGAGTTGTAATAAAAAGCATCTTGAACGTCTGTCATCAAAACAGCTTCAAGTCCATAATTATAAACACCTACATATTGTTTTGAGTTTGGCTCTCTCTTTCTGTTAGTGACACTGTAGGACTTTTACTGAGTAAATGCCCCCCCCCCAAGTATTTTTCTGTGTGAGTTTCTGTTTCTCTCAGCACTAGAAGGAAGGGGAGGTTGTGAAGAATGAAAGAAACAGCAGGAGGGCGAGTAAAGTTCAATAAACCAAAGGAAGCACTCCCTTGTGTCTACCATGGGTGACAAAGGGATGGCTTTTTACAGTGGAGCAGCACGCTGCACTCAGCGTGGTTCCATCCCTGCACCCAGTCCATGCTCCAGTGCTTCAGCTGGAGCAGTACGACTGCCAGCCTCCTTCCCAGTGATCCACAGAGACCATGCCTCAATCCACACGGGAGGGATTAGAGCAGAATCACAGTGCTTGAGGCACGCCGGGCTGGCAGCCGCAGCCACCAACGCAGCAGGCTATTCAGCAGAGACTCTCCGACAGGTATGAAGCAGTACAAGCAATGTCATTTCCTCTGCTGGAAAGAGTTCAGCTCTGGAAAAGCTCTCTGTCTGCCGTAGATCGAGCTCCCCAGGGACAGCACAGCTTTTCTGCCAGCTGAAGCACAAATGGATGTCTCGCTCAGCTTTGAGATAGCTGATGCTGAAGCACCTAGGCACTGCTCAGCAACAGCAGTAACAACCTTCTGCCATTCGAATGTCTGACATAAAGATATGGAACATTACAATATAATGTTTCATTTGTCTGAAAACTCCGCTGACTTCAAACACTGCAGATATTCTTTAAAAACTGTGAAGGAGAAAGGGAGGGTAGAAACCTCTCCAGCATGAAAAAGGTGGAGGAGAAGCAGATCAGGGACTAGACTGGTCATGCAGTCTCCATGGCAGAAAGTCTTGGAGATGGACTGGCTTAAGCCCTGAGCAGCCTTACTTTACCCCATAGCCAGCGCCTCTCACAGAAGGCTAGCAGAGAGATCCCTTTCAACCTGAGCTATCCCACGACCTTGTGAAAGCATTTGTCTGACACAGACACAAGGCAGTAACTTCAAACTTGTATTGGATTATCAAAGTGTTTGATAACAAGCATATTTAAGACAGGAAAATTCCCCTCTGCTTCCCAAGCACAAAAGAACAAAGATCTGACTGATAAGTCAACAATGCTGGTATAACGTAGCATTTTACCTTGGTGTTACCACGACTGTTCACAACTTAATCAAAAGTCTCTTGTCAAATGCTGTGATGCACATATTAATGAACTGTATAGCAGCCTAAAACAGCTTGCTTCAAAATTTCAAGACTTAGAGTTACTACCAGACAAAGTTGACAGCGGCAAACCAGACATTACCTGAGTCCTGAAGGGATTACATTTGATGTAATGCAGTAACATTGCACACTAATACTAGGAAAAAAGTTGTCCAAGTCCCACTTTTGGCAGTAAGATGTCAATTGGTTACAGTCCAGTGACACAGTGAACTGGCAACAAGACAAGACAATGCGTTTAATATGGCCATATGGAAAGAAAAGAATGGCTGTAGCTATGAAATGAGAATCTTGGGATCCCAGGGAGCATTTAAGGAAGGAAGTTCAGTCACTTAAGAGGAGCTCTTAGCTAACATTAAGTTAGCAGGGCTGGTGTCACCCTGAGTTATGTATCAAGGGAAATACAGTTCTACGTATTTTATCCAAGGTTGGGAACTCATATTTTAGGAAGAACATGGAAATAACAGCAAGTCAATAAAGTGAAAAGAAAAAAAACCTTCATCTTCTGTGACCAAACAATAATGGCTAATTACTCGCACTGTATGAATTAAATAGACCAGGCAATGTCAATTTCAGACATAAAATTTCACTTTTTTGATGCTTTCTGTTCCCAAAAGCTTCAAAGAAAACTCCCAAAGTATATCACAGACTAGAGGATTGCCAGTCATATAGGATAAAGAAACAACAGGAGCCAATGACCAGCTAAAATGTAGCTTCAATTCCTATGAACCACATTTCAGAACAGGGAAATAAGCTAGCAGAAAAACCTTCAAGCCCCAGAGCACTCAAAAACCAAACAAAAAACCAACAACCAGCTGGCTGTCATTTCACATTGATGCTCATTCAAAAATAATGTTCCAAGAGGTAAGCGGTGCAATTCTGGATACAGGTACCAACAGTGCACATGTTTATTACTCATCTACAGTGATGAATTGTAGATTGATACTGAATGAACCATCAAATTTCATCTCTAGTGCTATAGATATCATTAGTCTCCAACTGGCTGTCAAGCTCTGCTCTACCTTCCTCCTGCTAGCCCTATTGTAGTGTATAATTGAACCTAAATATCTAAAATGTTTCAGAAGCTATGCTCTCATTTTAAATTGTCACCCCCTGTTCAATGGAGCTGTGAACATACAGCACATAGGCTATAAGTGTTAGTGGCAAGCATCTAATTCCCTTTGCCAAAGGCAGAAAAATTTGGACCGCCTTGAATACTTGGCATTGTGAGCGCATACAAACCTGAAAGAGAATAATTAAGATGAGCGTTGGCCTGCTAGGTCTTTTTTAAATGGTGCTAGTCATGAGGGGAAAAAAGAACCTTAGAAGAAAAAAGTGATTAGAAACGTTTAATCTGGTTGCTTGGCTTAATTCCCATCCTGAATCACAGTGTAGTAGGAAATACAGACACTTGATCTCTCTTCCCTCCTCTGTCCTTTCGTTTCCCAGTGAACTAAATGCCATGACACCCTATGTCACCCTTCCTGTTGTGCCACTTTTATACAGATCTGCTTTTTCTACTCTAGTTATGTCACTGTTCTCACTTTAGATCATACCATCATGCCTACCAAAAAAATAAAACGTGATCTGTTGACCGAAAGGCTTGTCCTCTGCGTAAGCATCTTGAGTAGATGATATGCCTACTTCCCTCCATTATAACTTAATAACATAGCTAAGGAGCATACTTCTTACTTTCAATTAATTAGAGCAACTAGGTGTAAAATAAGTTATAGAAAAAGTGAGCCATCTGCGGATTTATTTTTTTATTTCTAATATGGAACAATTTCTTGGCAGTATTCTCATAAGCTTTACAAAATAATACCTTTCTTTGAAAGAACCTTAAGGGTACTGCTAATAATCAAAGCTCCATACTCAGGAACATTAGAATCATAGAATATCCTAAGTTAGAAGGGACCTATAAGGATCACTGAATCCAACTCCTGTCTCCAGAATGGACCACCCCAAAATCAGACCATTTGTTTGAGAGCATTGTTCAGACTCCTCTTGAACTCTGGCAAGATTAGTGCCATGACCACTAGAGAAGCCCCAGAATTGCATGCAATTCCAAAGCATTAACATGCCTGCAAATTACCAGCAAAAAGATCAAATTCAGTTTTGGTCTTTCTCCAAAACAGTCTTGTCTGAATAGGAGTCCAACCACCCATCCACGAGGACACTGCATGGCTGCAGTGAGCTCAGCCAGATGTCCCACAGCATGGGCACCTCTCACTCTCGCAGCAACGGAAAGCTCCATGTTTACAACATGAATAAGGCAAGTCTTCAGAAAATATTTCAGGAAACTACCATTTAGCAGCACTTTATAAGGACAAAAAATGCACTGGTGTTTGAGACAAGTTTTACCATTCCACCTTGGCAGACCATTGTGTGACCTGGCATTCCTGAGGAAGAAACCTCCTCTTACCACTTTCAGGTATAACACAGAACAAGCTGTTCGGCAGGTGTTTCTTTTTCCTTCACATTAAATGTTTGCAAATAGGGCTGCTAATTGAATTACAAATTAACTCATTATCAGATACAGTAAGTAATTTCTTTAAATTAAGTGGAGATTAATTAGAATAGCTGGGCAGAATAACTGAAGCAAAATGATCCCACCCCCCTCATCAAGATCTAAAACTGTCAAATTATTCTAGTCCAACAGAAATTGATTTGGGATTAACAGGTACATATGTCAAACTAGCATGGAAGTCTTCAAAACCTCACTGTTTTTTTCCTATAATATAATTAGATACATAAGTATCTAACACCAAAGCATTTCACAGCATCCTTAAAAATGGGGAGTTATTTAGCCATTTTTCTTTAAAGAATGGATTTAGTCATGCATTTAAATGCTTATGAAGGGCACACTTGTTTGGTACTTCAGCAGATTAAAAATCCCAATAGTAAACAGCCCTTATTATCCTTTGTAACTTTACTATATATGAAATCACTGAGTATCAGGGTAATATTTCCTGATAGCTAATAATTACATTGAGGTTTCCTCAGGTTATACAAATATATTCACTGCCACCAGTGACACAGGAGCAGTCAAGGTTATCCCTCACATCATTGCTCTGCATCTATCTATAGAACAAAACAAGACAATAAACATGCTGAAAATCAGGCTCTGTGGAAATAGATTCTAATGCAGCGATTTTAAAAATCTGTTCCTAACAAAGGAGAAAATGATCAAACATTATAAATCATTATTAGCGACTCCAGCATTAAGGACAAAGACAATTTAGAAACAATCCATCAACTGACCAAGAAATTTCTTTCTCCTCCCTTGCACAAAGGGAGCACCACATGGTAGCACCCGCAAATAAAGCCTTGCAGACAACACTTTCACTGCTGAAAAACACCACATTTTAAGTCTTCTCATGTGACTCAAGATAAAACATATTATGACAAATTATATTTTAAGTGGAATCTATGGAAAGAAACCTTCTGTAGTGAGGAAAGATGCAGGTGTTTAGTGCCAGCATCATCCTGTAAACAGTTCTGTAACATTTCCAGTGGGATTCAGAATGTCATCTTTTTAATCCCCAAAATGAGTTAGGTAGGGAGGGCCTGAGAAACATGTTATAAGCATGTAAAATATGAATTAACATCTCAAAATACAACCTCCTTAGCAATGATTAATAGCCTGAGGGACAGGAGGGCTGCTAGAGGCAACCACTCTGAATTCTCTCCTTGGTGATCAGTACACAGCTGACAACAAAATTCACGATGGTTGTCATCAAATAATTACTGGAAAAACTGCATTCAGAGGCATCACGGATAGGTGCAATTGTACACGTGTGCTTGAGAAGGAATGGTGACAGATCCAGGTTTTGTCTACTGAAGTAGATCACACTAGAAGCAGTAAAAAATGAAGTGTTTTAAACTAACAGCTTGAAAAACTTATCTAAATTAATTCCTCGAAGTTTTTCTTTTCTTTCAGGGATCGTATGTAAATGCAACATTCACAACTTGTAGCTGAGGGTAAGGAACCCACTCAAGCACACCTATGCCAAGAGCTGAATGAAAGCCATCCCACCCTCTTCAGAGCTAAAAGGAACCAGTGCTGGCAGATTGTCATTTTACACTAAGAACCAGGAGCCAGAAGGAACACAGGTCAAATAATCTGGGGGGGGAACAACCCACACAAAGCAGCCAAATCACCACATTACCCTTGAAGAATAACTAAGACCACCTACCCAGAAGTTAGGCAGTGGGGTCAGATATACTGTCAGAAGGAGAATGTGCAGCAGCTAAACAAACAAAGTTCAATTTGGGTCATTTTCTGCATGCTACAGCTACCTGGCTAAGCTCTGCTTAGCAAAGAAAGGCGGCTTTGTACACTGGTGTTGGATAGTTTTGGTGGTGAGAAACATCACAGAATCACACAGAATCTCAGAATGGCCAGGGTTGGAAGGAACCTCAAGGATCATGAACCTCCAACCCCCTGCCACATGCAGGGCCACCAACCTCCTCATTTAATGCTAAACCAGGCTGCCCAGGGCCCCATTCAACCTGGCCTTGAACACTTCCAGGGATGGGGCATCCACAACCTCTCTGGGCAGCCTGTTCCAGCACCTCAGCAGCATCTCTCTATAAAGAACTTTCCCCTGACATCCAACCTAAATCTCCCCTCCCTCAACTTCAAACCATTTTCCCTTGTCCTGCTGTTATCTACCCTTTCAAAGAGTTGACTCCCCTCCTGTTTGCAGGCTCACCTTAGGTACTGAAAGGCTGCAATGAGGTCACCCCGCAGCCTTCTTTTCTCCAGGCTGAACAAACCCAGCTCCTTCAGCCTGTCCTCATAGGGGAGGTGCTCCAGTCCCCTGATCATTTTGGTGGCCCTCCTCTGGTCCCTCTCCAACAGCTCCCTGTCTTTCTTGGACTGGGGGCTCCACACTTGGATGCAGTACTCCAGATGGGGCCTCACAAGAGCAGAGTAGAGGGGAACAATCACCTCCCTGTCCCTGCTGGCCACCCCTCTTACAAAGGTTCAGGTTCTCCTGAGCTCCAGCTGTTAACAGACACCATCTCAGTCCTCGTGGCCCCTATGAGGGCTGTCAGCCCTCCTTTTAAGCCCACCACTCTTCGTGGGAAGAACTGAGCTTCCAGAAGGGGTATTTTGGGAAACCACAAAAAAGAAGGAAGATAGTTTGAGGTTTCTTAACGTAAATTCAAACAGTATAAAAGTCTATCAAACTGCCATGCATCTATGGACAAGGTCACACCGTAGTGAGTCTTCTACGTTCTCCTAATCATGATGTACTGGAGACGTCTGAGGAAGGAATACATTGGCTGCTACTCTCCGACAAGCAGACCTATTCCTACCCACATCTAAAAAGTGCGTGTGCTGCAACAGAGAATAGATGTAGGGAAATAGTGGATATGTGAGAGTTGCACAGCTGGAGACCTACCTTCTGGAAAGGAAAGAATGGGGAGGGGGTTAGAAGAAAGTTAAAAATGCTAACGGTAAAGCAATTAAAATTTTCTGTAAGACTATCCATGGTGCCGTATTAGAAAGCAGCCCATTTCCGCAGCCCCTAAAAGAGGTGCTGTAAATTAACCAAATGACACACTAAAAAGCTGAAACTCAAAGTCTGCTAATCCCTTTAGACTCAGTTTCTTACAGTTCTGTGAGAGGAACTGCAGCTCCTCTAGACAGAAACAATAAATCATCCCCTCAAGTAGTGTATCTTACCACAAATAGGTATGTAAGAAACTAAATCTGTCCCAGACGGTTTTGAATGGTGTTTTAGAGCAGCTTATGATTATATTTTAGAAGAACTTTCTCCTCATTTAAAAATTCTATCCGTTTTAAAGTTAAATCCAGAGATAAATGGAGCACTTAGAGATATTAGAGGCTTTCTCAATAGATGTGCTGGACATTGTGCTACCTGTCATGTTATTCCAGGGGCTAGTTAAGCTTATTGTGTGAAGTCCAAAAGCCTTTGGAAATTGATATCCAGGGCTCAACTTAAATCTTTAAACACCTTTCAAAAGGAACATTCGTTCTGAGAACCAAACAGCCTTAGCAGTCAGCCTTTTCAACAGGCTCTATTTGCAAAGATGCTTCTAAAATGAATTACTTTTTCTGTCTGCACCAATGAAAGACATTTTCAGGAAAAATAAATACAGCCTAATGCATCAATCTGTTGTATCCACAAAAAGCAGCAGCTTCTAATTTCTCTGTCACACAGCTGAAAGTGAAACCAAGATCTTAAATTCTTTATCCTTGGCTGGGGGGTTGGAGACATGGTAAAAAAGGGGAATATAGACGTAAAATATTGAGCTCCTTCGTTTGGACCTTAGATGAAACAACAGAGATACATGTATTGATTTGCTGCTCCACTAATTAACACACTGCTTTGAGCCTTAGCTTCCACCAAAAGACTCAGCTGTTTCTGACTGTTTTGAAATGTCGCTTCTCAGACTGATGCTATCTTAGAGCAAAAAAAAACCAAAAAAACAAAAACCCACTGTAATTTCTATCTTTAAATGGTATGCACAAACGCTCTGGTCCACATGTTCTGACATGCAGAGTGGTGCACAGCAACACAAAAGGCAAAACAGAACAATTTGTGGTGTGCTTGCTGGAATAGGGTACGAACATGGAAAAAGGCCCCCATGATAAACATGAAGACTTCAGATCTGTGTTCTTCATCTGACATCTCACCACCCTACTCCTCCCATGTACCCCCTGGTGACCAGCAGGTTGCAAACTCAATGCCCCATGCCATCATGGAGGCTGTGCTTCTCAATACTTGCTTATTTCTTGCACATTCTCCTCTGCAGCACAAAGCAGGAGAAATGTGATTATGGTCTGCATGAGTCCAAGTCCACGTTTTCCTTAACTCCACACTTCTCTCAGCAATTACTTGTAATTTTCACTTTTATTCAGGATATCTGCACAGATCCCTGACCTTTGTTTCTCACTACCTGCAGATAATTAACCCGCAAAAACAATACCTTCACAACAAGAAAGGCCAAGTACAAGACCACCGTCTGGGAGCTCATGCATTCCCTGGGCAGCACCACTGGCCTGAGCATACAGCCACAGTACAGCTCAACTCATTACCAGCATTAAGCCACGACAGAGGACTTCCCCTTACAAAAGAACCTCCAGGGGCAGGACTAGGAGGATGAGGACAGAGGAGCAAAGAGTTTTAATTCCCTTCTCACAGGTTTCAAAGGGTAATGAAAGAGGAATGTGTGACGTGAGGCTAAATACATACAGCAATTTCCAAATTAGCCGCATAGTTATGTTGCATAATGTTGCATATTTTTTCCTGTTGCATTTTAATCACTTCTTCAGTATATGAATGTCAAAATGACACCGTTTCCTTCCATGCTGAGAAGTCTGTTTGTTATTGACAGTGTTTTTATGTTGCTTTTTCTACTTGGAGCTCTACAGCTCCTGAGAACAAAACACAGGCAATTAAAAGGTGAAAATCAAACTCTAAACCCTTCTACCAAAAGGAGCAATTTGCTGACACTGTGACAAGATGGACTATAATGGCATTTAATAAACCCGCAAGCTCATGGAGAGTAACAGTATGACAACATCTTAAGGAAATAAAGCAAAAAAGTATGGCAGGAAAAAACCCACATCGTTTTGTTGCCACACATTGGGATTCTGCAGCAACCCAGAACAGAGCATCCACAGGAGAAGCCCTCACCAAAACAATCAGTACTTCTGTCTTGCATCTAAGTGCATGTACTCAGGCTTGCTTGCCTCAAGCAGGGCTGTACATCTTGCAGTGCAGCCCATTATAGCCTCTAAGTAAGAGATTTCTTCCCCCTGAAGGAACACTGGTGCCCACCATGCCCAGCTTCACTTGCACCACCCAAACCCATAGGCAGAACAGCCCTGCAAGCAATGCTGAGCCTCCCTTTGTTAAGGAATTAGGCAATCATCTCTGCCACAGCCTTCCAGTAGCAGGGAAATGCCTTGTCCTGAGCCCTCTTTGAGGGTTGTGAGGCACTGGCCAGATTGCCCAGAGAAGGTATTAATGCCCCATCCCTGGAGGCATTCAGGGCCAGGCTGGATGGGGCCCTGGGCAGCCTTACCTGGTGGGTGGCAACCTGCCCATAGCAGGGCATTGGAACTAGATGGTCTTTGAGGTCCCTTCCAACCCAAGCCATTCTGTGATTCTATGATTCTACCTATGGAATGGCTATCAGTCCAAAGAGCTGTATCATTCCAAAGAGCCAACTTTCCTGGCTAGAAGCACAGCTGCTTTCCAGGGTACAACTATGGGAAGAAGTCAACTGCATCATCCTGCAGACCTCAAGTACACGCGTGCTGGTAACCACAACAGAAGTGATTTGCCTCAATCTCCTTAGAACTGTTGGTTGTATGGAGTATGCCAAATGAGGGTTCCCTCATCAAT
This sequence comes from Phasianus colchicus, assembly GCF_987193195.1. Lineage (NCBI taxonomy): Eukaryota > Metazoa > Chordata > Aves > Galliformes > Phasianidae > Phasianus > Phasianus colchicus. The sequence continues at coordinate 28,952,932 of NC_143442.1, read as the reverse complement.
CTGTAGGCTGGGCTCCATCACATCTGTACAGCCCGCTGCCCAGGCAGGTGGGAGCAGGAGATGCAGTTTGCCCTGCTGCTGCTGATGTGTGGGAAGGCAAAAGCCCAGCCAGAGGCAGAGCCTGGCTGAATGCACAAGGCTGCCAGGTAGGAAAAATAAGACAGCATTTTTCTATCAAACAGAGTACATTTTATCTGAAAAATCACTAAGGCACAATAAATATGGAACCCCACAAAGGATTTATTTATTTATTTACGGTCAATTTTCAAAGGAGAGCTGCAATTTCTGTAATGAACATGCATTAAACCCTCAATAAAAAAGTTAATTAAGAAAATTAGATTTTTATTTTTAATTTTTTTTTTTTTTTTTTTTTTTACTCAAAGCAAGTACTTTCCTGCTGAAAAATACATTATGTACAGTAACGATGGCTTGGCAGGCCAGGTCTACTGCGGGACTGCATTAGTATGGATAACAGGCTTCAGTTCCTGTGGAACTTAAATTCAGACACTCCACACAGGGAAATAAAATATGAAAAGAAGCAGCACATGAAACACCGCAAGATCATAAAAAGGCAGAACACAGATGTGCAGAAGCAGCATAAAATCAACAGGAAAAAAAAAAAAAAGTCAGATATTTGCCATTGTAACAGATAATAAAGTGTGCTCTTCCCCCCACCTCACATAGCAGCAAACTGTAGTAGAAACTGTGTACCTCACAGGTTTTTCTATCCGTAATTGCCAGCAAACAAACAAGTCCCCATAAAGAATAGAAAGCTTTTTGGCCACATAGATGAAAAGAGAGATTTTGAAAACACGCTCAGACATTCCTGTATTGATAGCTTCCCAACTTTCTCTTTGGCTCATCCAAGAATTAGTGACAGTGTCCTGAAGCAGGAGGCAGTACAGAAGGAAGTCAGAGAGGTGACAAAGAGAAATACTGAAGAAGGTTCAGAGAGAAACACATGTGTGTGTTGTGACATAGACACAACCTGTATGGAAGGGAAGCCACAGATTAAAAGACTCTGTTAGTCACAAGCAGAGAAACATAAAAGGAGGGAGAAATCAAAGCGAAAGATCTCCTCGTATCATTAAGTGAGGAGCAGCACAGAGTAAATCTCTAAAAATGAGAAAAATCCTAACCTTTGCTGTGGCTCATAGTTGGTAAAAAGAAAAGGTAAGTTTTGCCAAAGAAAAGAAAACCAGTGATCAGGATACCTCAGATCTGACACCTAAAGAAGCATTATGCTCATATTCTGAGAAGAACTCAATACTCGCCCTGTGAGCAGCATACACTGCTGTGCTAAACATGGGGATCACTAGAGGCAATTGCTCTGCGAGCATCCAGAGCAACACCATGGCCCAGCAGCACAGTTCCTGGTCACTGGTTGGGGCTGGCAGCTGCTGGGGACTGGATGAATAACCCTGCACCTGTAGGCAATGGGTGCTCGTGCACAAGAAACAAGATTCTTGGAAATATGGTGGCTTCAGTACTTATTACAGCCTCTTTCCCAAACTATAAAGAAAGCTGACCAAGACCTGCAGCCTACACAAACTGTTCCCTGTTCCACAGAGAAATCCTGGGTTTCTCTGTTACAGCAGAGAATGCAACATCCTCACACGAAGCTCATGTTGGCCCCATGTTGGCCAACACTCAAACCAGCAACGATTTGGAGATGCACACCTTAATAAATGCCAGCCTGCTACTTGAGATCACATTACATGCTCAGAAGCCTGTGTCTCAGAGGATCTTTGAGAACAGACTCAAGCACACCCTTCTAACATGTCTCAGTGTAATTCCCTCTCCTTCACAGCTCATTCCGTACATCAGAAGCACTCTATTTTTCACAAAAAATCTGTCATACAGGCAGCATAATGCCACTCACTTGCTCTTGTCCCCTTAGCATCACCATGTAGTGCTCCCACAGAGCAACAGGGGATGCAGTAGTGTCTTAGCTAACACAGGAGATGGCACACTCCCCACTGCACTGGAAATATTAATGTCACTTGTTTTGCCTGTCCCAATTTATAAAGCACAAAACTTCTTACCTGTTTGCTGGTGGAGGGGAAGGAGGTCCTGTCTGCTCTTGTTCAGTGTCCTTCTCCTGTAGAGCAGATAGGCTGAAGCTGCTGGCTGACAGCTGCTGGAAGGGGGAAAATATTCTCTCATGTTGAAAACAAGCACTCTCCAATTCCCATGTGTAGATTCAGTCTTTAGGAGAAGTTTATCCCGATAAATGAAGCCCTGTATCCAAGAGCTGTTGAGTTTCATCAGGGAGTACTTTTTGTAGCTTTCACCAACCACTAGCAAGCATGAGTATTTGCTCATCAGCTGATCAGCAAAATTTCTCATCCATATGCTCCTGGGGCACAAATCCCACCAGTTTTTACTCATGGAGTAGACGTCCAATCTGGCTTGACCACCAGCTTTGCATTGTTACTAGGTGCTTTAGAGGACAAACATGCAAATGGGCATTTATGAATTGCCTTTACTGAAGTCTCCTTTTGTGCACTTAATAGAAACAGCTTAGGTTGGTCTGAAATAGGTGGGCTCAGTGTGCAGGCCGGATGCACGTGAAGCCTTCCAGCGAGTTCCTCCACTCTCACACACACCTGAGCCCAAGAGTGGGTGTCATTTCCATCTCATGTCCTCTCACACATCTTCCTTCTCTTTACCAAGATGGTGATTATACTGGATACTGTCTTGTTGAGTCTATTACAGTGCATGTGACATTACAAAAAGACCTTCAGCATCCAGAATCATTAGTCTGGCATGTTTCAGTTCCCATTGACAGAGAGCCAAACATCCAAGCAGGAATGTGGGGTGTGGATTTCAGAGAATGTTGACTTTCATGATGGCTTGCATGCAAGTAGATAGAGAAACATTTGTCTCCAGTACGTTCTTTGATATTGTAAAGAGAAAGCATCTTTACTCCTTTCAATAAACTCACCGTGTTCTGCGTTGGAAAAAAAATGTCAGGAATAATTTAAGATGACATGTAGTGCCCAAACTTCCTGCAGAAACATCTTTGATAAATAATTAATCTTCAAAAACCTTAGAGGCATGGATGGATGGCAGATGAGGCGCTCCCTTCCAGCACCGGCTGGCCTCCTGCAGCACGAGTAGCTCATCCTATCCTGGTGGGGCAAAGGGAAAAGAGCTTTAATGGCTTTGACAATGTAACTGCAAAGTGCAGGTGCGTGTGGTAACCAAGGGGCACATTTCACAGCAGGAGCTGTAATGTGGGGGAGAAGTAGAGATGCCAGGCTGGTCTCAATCCCCGCAGCACCCAGCAATGCAACATGTTAAAAAGGGCTTGCACAGCACATGGTCTTCACACAGATTGTGGTGACAAGTCTCCGTGCGGTTACAAATGATACAACATTACACTGTTTAGACCTCAGAGAACATCCTGCCAAATTTCTATCTTTTATTTTTAGATGCCTATACATTTTGAGTGCTCTTAGCAGGAGGTCGCAGTCAGCAAAGTTTTAGTAACAAACCATTTTCCTTCTTTGGTTTGGAACCGAGCTATCTGAAATATTTTGCTGTATTCCAGCAACGGGATGCATTTGCTTTCTCCAATGGTTACTCTTACACACATCTACTGAAACATCTGCAGCAAAACGTTTGCTCCTTATAACCTTACATCATTCTTCCCTCAGATTGACAGGGTTCAAGCCAGTGGTAGGATTCTCCACCAGATGAGATGAGACAAAGCTAAACACAGCCATCTGAGCATGGTCCTCAGCAAGGTATGCCTTGCTCATTCTTTAAGACCTTGAAAAAACTTGTCATGGTTTTGCTTTTCTGACTGTGTGCAATAGGGATCAATTACATTTAACTTTGGACATTTCCCCATCTACTTACCAACTGTCATTTACTTAACATAAATATTGATTTATTTTTTTTTTTCTCGGTCAATCACAGCTCATCTGACAGACTAATGCTGCCACAGGAAAACTCCACATGGATTGTCATTACTTTAATGAGGGATTTTGGATTACCAAACTGGTTTAAGAGAAGGGAGGAAGGAAAAATACAAAGAACTACTCTGTTCTACACAGAAGATGTTATGCACATGTGCATGCAGTATTAAAATCTCTAAGAACTTTCTTGATCGGGAACTTCTGTTACTTAACAGAGATTTAACAATACTTTTTAATTAAAAAGAAACCCAAAAACCAATGTAGAGACATAAGATGTTTTCTTGCCTCATATTCGTGCTCTTCTGGTACTTAGGCTGAGAAAACACGCACATAGTTTGTTCTGCAGATCTATTTAACACATTGCTAAAGGGCAAATCTGACAGAAGATCACAGTCCTATTTCCACTTGCTTCCATTTATTGGCTGGCCCGGCCCATCACTACAGCTACATTACACAAAGGTCGGAGCCTGCTGGGCCCCCTGCTAGGAAGCAGGCTAGTAACAATACACAAGAAGGCGGCTGAGGTTCCAAACATTTCTGCCTCAGTCTTCACTGGCAACTGCTCTTCACGCATCCTTCAAGTGGACGGGTCAGAAGATGGGGGCTGAGGGAGCAATGTTCCTCTTGCTGTAGGTGCAGGTTTGCAACACCTGAGGAACCTGAAGATCAATAAGTCTGTGGGTCCCAGTGTGATGCATCCCAGAGTCCTGAGAAAACCGGCTGATGTAGTCACCAAGCCACTCAACGATATTTGAAAAGTCACAATGGCCAGGTGAAATCCCTGGTGACTAGGAAAAAGGTAATATCGCTCTCATTTTTAAGAAGGGTAGAAAGGATGACCCAGGGAACTGCTGACTTGTTGGCCTCACTTCAGTGCCAGGACAAATCACGGAGCAGATCCTCCTGGAAGCTATGCTAAGGCACATAGAAGGCAGGGAAATGATATGAGAGAACCAGCATGGCTTCACCAAGGGCAGGTCCTGCCTGGCCAACCTTGTAGCCTTCTATGATGGTGTAACTGCAACAAGGGAAAAGGTAAGGGCCATTATTGTCATCTACTAGGACTACAGTAAGGCCTTTGATATAGTTCCCTGTAAGATCCTTCTCTCCAAATTGAAAAGATATGGATTTGATGGATGGACTGTTGAACCGGTTGTGAGATTGTACCCAGAGAGTGGTAGCAATTGACTCAATGTCTGGATGGGGATCAGTACTGGGATTGGTGCTTCTTAATATCTTAATCAGTGACATTGACAGTGGGATTGACCGTACCCCCAGCAAGTTTGTGGATGACATCAAGCTGTGTGGTACAGTTGACATTCCCAAGGGATGGGACACCATTCGGAGAGACCTAGACAGGCTGATGGTATGCCCAGGAGAACCTCACAAGGGTCAACAAATCCAAGTGCAAGGTATTACCTGGGGTAGTGGCAATCTACCATCAGTACAAGCTGGGAGATGTAGGAGTGCAACACAGCCCTACTGATAAGGACTTGAGGAGCTCTGGGGAGACCTGAGAGTGGCCTTTCAGTGATGGCTATAAGAAGGAAGGATACAGACTCTTTATTAAGGTCTGTTGTGACAGGACAAGGGGAAATGGCTTCAAACTGAGGGAGGGGAGATTCAGACTGGATATAAGAAACAAAATTATGATGTGGGTCATGAAGCTCTGGAAAAGATTGCCCAGAGAGGTGCCCCATCCTTGAAGACATTCAATGTCAGTCTGGACAGGTCTTTGAGCACCCTGATCTAGCTGTGGGTGTCCCTATTCATTGAAAGGGAGTTGAACTAGATGACCTTTAAGGGTTCCTTCCAACACATACAATTCTGTGATTAGTCCAAGCGAGGGAATTGCATGGTGATCAAAATTAATGGTAAGGAAAAATCAAGGGTATCAGCAAAGTGGCCAGAATTAAGCAGTCCTTTCATAGGAGGATAGAGGGGCAGGATCACCCTTATCAGAACACAGCACTCTTTCTGCGAATCAGTTAAATCTTGTCATTTTGCTGGCACTTCAAGAAAAGATGGCTATGTTTGGTTACCTAAAATGCAAGTGGGCTCAGATTTTTGATTACAACTATAGAAAACCTGAAAAAAAATTAGAATAACACAACAACTTTTAAAGAATGGCCCATTATAACCACACTTCAACAGAAATAACTTCTGCAATGTGTGTTCTGCCAGTGCTACACTGTGCCTGCAATTCAAACAGGAAGAAGTTTAATTCATTTGATTATCCATGCCTAGAAATAACAATTTTGAAAAGAAGCAGAAAATATATTTTCTCAAAATAAATTAAATGAAGAAAGTCCACTTTCCTTATGGTCACGATGAGACTGCTTTTCTGCAGGTTTGTATAGTTTTCATGTGTAGTGAATGAGGATATTCTAAATTAAAACACAATTATTTTACTAAGGAACATACCCTTCTGACCTTACATTCTGCAGAGCTGAATGTTGCAGGCATTATTGAGCCCCATAAGCAGAAGAGCTGAATATTATGGCATTATTGAGCAAGTAATTGCTTCCCCCAGTGAATGTTATGACTCCCATACAATGCGATACAATTTATTTTATAATGTATTTTCACAGAAACGCCTCACTATTTGCAGAAGTGATGTAACACCAAAACTTTCTATTGTGAAATGCTTTAATGAAGGGTGGTGTAAGAGGAGGTGGACAATGAAGAGAGCTAGCGAAGCTGGTGTGCAGTGAGGGCAGCAGCCTCCAGAGGGAGAAGAAACTACCTATGGCAGTGCAGCAATTGGACAAATTAATATGACAGGAAAAGGTGTTTCACCAAAGGTGTAAAGACAGAAGAATCAGCACAGTACAAAGGTGCTATAAAGGAAAGGAAGAAGATTGTTTACCTGTATCAGAAGATTCCAGGTTCACAAAAGAAAGCTCCACCAAAGAAGAATCTCCTAAAAGAGATTCTTCCCCAGTGGCAATCAGCCCTTCAATGAGGTCTAAGGGAGGTGCAGCCAGACTCCACCTCTACTGGTCACACAGCTGAATTGCCTCCACCTGTGCTCCCAGCACTGACCGGGTCCTTTCCCCAGGTGCTCAATTAGTGGTTCAGGCTGTGACTCAACAGTTCCCATACAAGCGAGAGCACAACTGCTTTGAAGGATTGCTGCAGGGATGCAAAGTGAGGCAGAGGGGCAGGTGATAAGGGGGACTACCACAAGCAGCTGAAAGCTGTAGAAGGGGCTCTGTATGAGAGAGAAGGCAGTGCTGGAGACTGCAACGAGGGGACCAAGAATGGAACAAGGAGAAAGCAGAGCACTGTGCAGGCTGCCCAAAGTCTTAAAGCCAGAGAAATGCATGGGCACACCCTGCAGGAGCTCTGTACTCTGGCGTTCAATGTGAGCAGTGAAGATTTCTTTACAAAATGTCACATGAGAAAAGGAACGTTTGTAGGAACCCCCTTGACTGGCTGAATGCTCGCTGAATCCTGGGACAGCAGAAGCACAGAAAGTCACACAAATGTGAATTCCACCAAGCACTTGCAATGGTAATTGCAAAGCTGCTTCAGGTTCCTGAGCAACAGTGCTTTAGAACCCAGGGTGAATTTAAAACGAAACAAAACTTTTTTTTTTTTTCTTTTTCTTTTTTCTGGTGAACTGAAACAAAATCTGCTGAAAAACCGAAGCACTGACTTTTGGCCAGTGCCAGAGGTAGAGTTAAGGTTCAGAACTCCATTGCAAGAGCTAAGGAATGAAATAACGCTTGAACAACCCAGAGGAGCAGCATGCGTATTTTTACAGCTGATCTTGAACCATAGGACACCCATTGATTCTCCAAAATTGTTCTAAAGACAAATGAACTGTAATAGCACACATCGTGCTCTGATTGCATGTTGATGCTGTTTCCTGCGGCGATGCGATGACACCGTGGTAGGACCATTAACCCATCTGTCACTTCCTGCATTTGTCTCAATCAAACTGACAAAAGGATTGTGTAAATGTGGCTGTGGGCAGCGCAAACACAGTGATACTGACCTGACATGTGAGAAAGGCAATTGGTATTGAATAGAGGGACTGATATGACACAGACACGTATTTGAAAGTAGGATTCTTGCAAGAGGACATTTAAATAAAAGATTTGTCACTTCTCTCCAGCAACCTGGGATCATTGTGAAGGCGCTTCAGAGCTCCCTGCCATCCTTTGACAGTCAGCCTGCACATAATGTGCAGAGCATTGTACCCAGCATCAGAAAAAACAAAGCCCTCTCTCTAATGCCTCATCATTCGAAAACTGAGACACCCACTTACCATTAGGAACATCTGAAAATACGGGAGTAGTTTTAGAAAGACCATTCGGTACCGTTAGGGGCAAGGTTTTGGTAATGGCATTGCCTACACCTCAGCCAAAATTTCCATTTCTATAAACAAAAATGCGCGTGCATTGAAGACTGGAAGACAAACACTGGCAAACACAGCCTTATGGAGCAGAATCCTGCTTTCCTCTTTTTATTTAAAAGATGGAAAGTATAAAATACATGTTGTCTCTTTTCTGCAAGATATGCTATGTCTCTAACATATAACTGAATCCCCAAAGATGTGACAACTACTACTGTAGCATTATCTTCTTTCCATATGCACCCTGTGATACACAAATCCAAATCCTGGGTACAGATTACTGTAGCCCGAGGAAATAATAATTAAATCACTCTCTGCAACATTTTCTTCTTCTCCCCACCACCTTTTAATCCTAATTCACTGAAGTACACCTGCAACTGACTTCGGCCTGATATACTGAAGACTGCTAGAAGATGTCATGCTCTGGGTGGCCATGAGCACTCCCCAGATGCCAGCAGGAGCTGGCAGATCAGCAGCTCATATCGCTGGCACCACGCTCAGCCCTACCAGCCGGGATCTCTCCAGCTGCAGGCAGATGCTCACTGCAGCACAGAGTAAAGGCAGGGCGCTGAGGCAAGAGCAAGTGGAAGGAAGCTTAGGTTAGCCTTGCCACAGAAACGCATCACTCACCCTGGACCTCTGGAGTTGCTCTCAGAAATGCAATCGGAGCAGAAAGAACAAACTGAGGCGGGCCCGGAAAAGCTTGCCTATTTTTCCTACAATATCAGCTGTCTAAAAAAAAGTGATTACCTCCTCCTGAAGCCTTGTCTGACAAATAATATGTTCCATCTGCCGAGGTTTTTTTTTCTTTTTTTTAATTTTTTTTTTTTTAGCGACTCAATCATCCAAGGATAAAGGAACAGCAACTGTATTTATTTTATTTCCCTAAGTGCAATCTCTCTCCGCAGCAGATGTGACAATTTACTGCCAAAGTAAGTTCATCACACAATTAGCGGTGTGAAAGGAAAGCCCATTGTGCACCATAATGGTTTCTCTCGCTATTAGCAGTTAATAATTACCGACACCCGCTCCCCCCCCCCCTCCACGCCTGGGCTCCGAGCATCACTGCGCAGCGCCCGGGGCTGTTCTGCAGACACCTCCTCTGCAGGGCACGCTGCAAGGACGGGGTGCTCTGCAACACCTCCTGACAAAACCCATCATTTTCTTACTCACAGCGCCCTATTTTCCCAGGTGGAGCGCACAGCTGTGCCCGGATTAGAATCGGCACCCCGAGGTCTTTTGATTTGTCTGGTGCACTCGATTACTGTTCCACCGGTGGGATGTTGGACGTGCTGTTGCTTTATACTTACAGTAATGACATTCCTATAAATTTTTACTGCATTTTCTAATGCAATTTCATAAATATTACTAGCACAATATACGGTAAGTTCAACATTTTATACAGAAACCCATAAAGTAATAATAAAGATTGTCAAAGCCGGACCTTTAAACTACATAATGTGTTTTCATCAAATGACGTTCCAGTAACTGACCCTGCCTTGCTGTTTGGTGCTATCAGCATTTCCAATGACAGCATCACTGAGTGTGAACACCTCTACCACCACTGCTAACTTTTTACCCAAAGAGCGTATGAAGAAAATCCCCTTTGGAGCTGTTTGTGTGTTTTAGGATGGGGAAAGAGCATTGTTTTTTTTCACTGAGAAATCCCAGTGATTGTTGTTTTCTGGTAGAACTTCAGTAAAAGTCAAAATAAAGCCAAGAAAGCTCCCAACAGACTCAATACATCAGAAATTCATGAAGACGCAACTAAGAGCATAAAGTTAATGAGTGCCTATCAAAGCCTGTTAAAGCACTGCATGCATGCTTCTTGCCTGAGAGTAAGGCGACCTCCAAACCACATTAACCCAGAAGTACTTCACCCCACACAAGGGTGCACACACCTCAGTTTAACAGGCTCTTATTCCTTATTCCTGTCCATTAACTTGGTCTGTTTGCAGGGTACTACTCCAGGCAAACCAAAGCTGCTGTCTCTTTGCTGCTGCACACCAGCTTCCATTCTTGCAGCATTGCTCCCTCATCCAGAGGTGCACAGCTAACCCCAGTCCTCCTCACCAACGTGCTCTGCCAACTCATCACTGTTTGCAACAGGGGATGGCACCTACCTCTAAGGCCCCTATTCTGCACATCACACACTAGAACACTCTTCTCATTAAATGCATTGGGAAATTTTTGATACCTAATTCCGGTGCATAGAGTGAGAAAGCAGACAGCACATCCCATCTCCTGGGATGTGCTTGGGGATGAGAGGAAAAGCAAGCAACCAAGCAACATTCAGTTTGTTGAGAAGGGGAGAGTGCCCTGCTGGATGCTCCAGGATAGCTAAGAGGGATTCAGTGCTACCTGGGTTAGAAATATTTATTCAGGCAGCGTTACTGACATAATGGGAAGCTGTTTCTGCAGGCAGATCAGGAAGCAGAAAGTAGACTTTTCATGCTTACAAATGCACGGGCAGCGTAAACCAGATGCTGGATGCAAAGCTATCTGAATTCACAACAAGCAGCCCGTCGCAGCCGTGTAGCTGGCAGAGCACTGGGCAGACAAGAGCCCTAAACTGTGGCCTTGATTTCTTCCAGTTCCCAGTCTCCTGTGTGCTCAAAAGGGGCTGCAGCAGGTGAGAGCGGAATAAGTAATCCTGCTCTTTGCCTGTCTGACTTCCCATAGGAAGCTGTAGCCATAACACTGTTGTCCTCAGCAGCTGATAATACTGTGGGTGCATAAGGAATGTTGAAGACACGGAGCAGGGCTGAGCAGCAGCCTTTCATCAAGAATGATCATTCATATGTTATTTAGGATCTCAGATTGGCACTGGTTGTTCCTCAGAAGACGGATCATAGAGCTGCAGGAAATGGGGTATAAAGAAATATGAAAGGTCAGCTAACCCACCCCAACTTAAAAGACCATCTGTGGCATACCAGCCAACCTGTTCCCAAAGCTCTCAAAGCTGAAGTGTCTCTGACTGATCTCTTGGAGCGTTTTTAGGGGACCTGGCATCTGCCCAGCACTCCCACCTGCAGAGCTGTCTGACAGCACACAGCCTGGCTGCTCCATATCTGAGTGTTGGGATGCACAAAGCAACAGCAAGAATCCCCCTCCATGCACATCCTCCCCCCCACGCACAAGGCCCAAGGAAGACTTTCCTGGCTCACAAGAGCTGCTGCTGAGCCCAGAGCATATTGTGCCATGTGGGAGGATTTCGTCCCATTCCTCAGAAGTTCTCTGTCTATTTAAAGGCATTAAACTAGATATTTTTGGAAAAGCTAGAAGTAGTGATTTTCAAAAGCACCACTTTCCAGATAATGGAGTTCTTGGCCAGAAGTTATGCATTAAGGATCGCCTTTTATAAATTTAATCTGTGAGCTTCCTTTTGAAGGTTCTTCCTCCCCCTGACCAAACCATGCATGACTGTGCAAGGAGGATTCTGCATTTTACAACCTTTGCTTGTTGCTTTAATATTTGCAGATCCCATCCACTGGAGAATGGGCATTTAAGAACTTCCAGAGGATATTTCTGTAGAAAGCAAACCTCTTCTCAGTATATTCAGTCCTCTCACTTCCCAGTTCAGAAGCTGATGACCTGGCTCACATTGCTACCCCAATAGGTTTCCTTGCAAATAATCCTGATTAAAAGGAAATCACAGTGTGATGCCACCCACTTGGCACCGTCCATCCAACCACATCGATCATCCGTCCAACCGTCAACCCATCAGCACCATGCCTGCTAACCACATCCCCAAATAGAATCACACCATCACTAAAGTTGGAAAAGACCTCCTTGCAGACTCTCCACTATTAATTGTTTATAACGCATCTATGCAAAGGAAACACTTGCAGTGATGTCCCATCAAACGTTCCAGGTTCCTCATAGCAGTAAGTGCTCTAGGAAATTTGTATCAGCTGTTCCCCCATGGTTGCAGTAAGTCTACTTCATAATACAGCATTGCCTTGGGACTCAGTGCAGTAGGCATACATTTTAAAGTTACGTAAGATTAATTTTTTATGCCACTGAAGCAAATTCTCTTTGTAATTAAATTTATCTTCAGTTGTCTTTGTTGTTGTTGTTTGCTTTTGTAAGTCCAGAATGCTTCTTAGCTTACATTTGCATATGGATTCATTTAGAAGTATTGAAGGGCATTAAAAAATAGCATGCAAGATCTATGTTAATATTGATTTTTCTAAGAAAATTAAATACTTATAATTTATTGTTAATTATGTAAAATGTTTTATAATCAAGAGAACTTGAGGGGACTAATCCCTTGTCTCCTGAATTTTTATCTGTTGACAGAAAAAGAACTCATTAGTGTAGAAATAATATCCATAAGTAAAGAATGGATACATCTCTATCTCTTCTGAGTGCGAGTGGTGAATATCATATGAATTCAGTAATATTAAAAGAACAGAAGATGTGATGGCTACATTATGCATGAACCCTGGCATAGTTTGCTCCTTCAGACTCTGTCAGCTTGCTTGCATTTCTTCAATCCTTTTACAGCAGAGATCAGAGTGGGAAAGATTCCTTTGGCAGGGGAGCTAAAATTGGATAATAACATATTAAGGGTAATAGGAAGAGGGAAGGGAAGAGGGAGGGTTTTCCTCAGCACACTTCAAAGATCATTATTGGAAAGTTAATGCTGTAGGTTCACAATTCTGTAAATTCCAGTTTACCTTCACAATCTCTTGTTTTTATTTTTTAACATACAGATCAACAGAAAAAACATCTCTGGGGTCAATGAATGGATTTCCCTGCCAGGCTGGAATCACTCTTAAGAAAATGTTTACTACCATCCTATTCTGTTACATTTAAGTTTTCAAAGAAGTGCTTCACTTGAAATAGAAAAAATTCTATTTTGAATAGATGAAATGTAGCTTTTTAATATTTACATCTTCCCAAGTAATCCTTTCCTACGTCAGGGACCCATGCTAGATACTTAGACTGCCACCAGCTCCTTTCCTTTTCAACTCAGGAAAGCATTCTTATTCAGAGCTGCACTTAAGTAAATGTTTAAGTGCCTTCTTGAATCAGAACCAAAACTGCCACTCTCTAGGTGATAGATGTATTCGCTATTTTGAGCTTCACTTTTTTTTTCTTCTCCTGAGACATCTCCTTTTTTTTTTTACTAACAGTTTTCTGGTGAATGTGTTCCCAGAAACAAATGAATTGTGGTCACCTATCTCCTATCCAAGCACTTTATTATAAAAATTGGATCTATTCAATTTTGCACGTTTATCTCCTTTATTATGGGAACGTTCTCACTTGCAGGTGGACCTGCTGATGTCAAGGCATCCCACAACAGTTCCTTCTCCCAGTCCATCAAGGAAAATCATGCTGAAAAGCTGAGGAGCGATGGGCTGCCAGAAACATGCCTCAGGTGCTCTCACAAGTGGGGAAGGAGACTTCAGGGACTTTGCTGTGAGAATTAGCGGAACAATGAAGAGGGTGGCCTCTTGCTTCTGAGAAGCACAAAGCAGAATGAAGAAACGTCCATCAGCTCTCCCTCCTATCACATTATACACATTAACCCAGACTGGATTTAATTTACAAAACAAAGCGAAATCCATTCATTTCTATTGCGCACTGTACATGAACTGAAAACTTGGTTTCTCCGTCACCTCTTGGTCTGTGTCCCTAACCCATCACTGGATTCAACTCTCCTATTTTGCATTTTGCATTTGAATTAGAATAATGTGGATAACACGACCTCTGTTTGCACACGTCTGTATTTACAGAAGAGCTGAAGCAGCATTTTACCTGAATGAGACTACCACAATTACTACCCAATATTCTATTTTCTAACAATATCTGACTACTTGGCTTGCAAGGCACACAGTGCTTGCTGGGTTGGCTTGAAATAAGGAGCATGGAGAAGGTGGAGCAGCCTTTAGTCTTATGACTCACCACCTTATGATAATTTAAAAGTTCTGGAGTTACCGTATGCATTGATATGCAATGCCAGAACCCTGAAAAATTAAAATTTTAAAAGGGAATGATTTAACATTATATTATTGCTTAATGAGATAACAGAACCTCCAAACCCAATTAGATAGCTTCTTGCCGTTAGCCAAAATCAGGCCAATACAAAAAAAAGCATGACTTTGAAACATCACTTATTGACGCATTTCATCCTCTGAAGCTACACAAATTACATGAATGAGAATTTCCTCTCTGCTCAGGGTTATCTTGAGATAGAGAGAGCCGAAGCAAGGAGAACTTTTAATAGCCTCTTCTCTGGGCATTTAGAACTTGCAGCTTCCTGTGTCTGGATGCTCATACTCAAGCATGTTTCTTTCCAGGAATAAAAACCTTGAGATTGCCCAGATTCCAAAGATATAAACTGCAAAGACACAGCATCAGATCCTCAAAAGGAAGAAGACCCTAGCAGCTTCTCTGTTTAGTCTCAAGCAGTGAGCATAACAGACTAATGGTGCACCTCTCATTTCATCCTGGCACCAAGCTCCATGGATGTCATTACCTGATACGTTTCCCTGAATGTAGCGCTAGAGTGCTGTAATTATAGTGCACATACATCTTCAATAATATGGATTTTTCACTAACCTCCAGTGCATAGTTCCTACAAACCATGTGCAAACTCCTAAGGATTATCTATACAGATATTAATTACTAAATATGCATGCTAAAATCCTATGACAAACCTCCAATCCTTCAGAAATAAAGTTTTATAAAAGTTTCATTATGTCATTACATGCAGACTTCTGCTGGAGGATGCTGGACTTTAAGCAAGAAGCATCCATCCTTGCTGGTAAAGGAGAGGAGATTCTGTGCCAACTTCAGGACCACTGCTCCTAGTGCTAAGCAGAAGGTTTGCAGCAACAAACCCAAAGTTACCCATCCAACAGTGAATCAAAGTCAAATTTATACAGCCTACAAAAATAACTCCAACTATCAGTTCAGAAATACTGCCTTTGAAATGAGAGGCAGACACTTCAAATCAATTTGATCTGCATGGATAAGGATCTTTCCAGAAAGTGACAGGATGTTTAGACTCATATTTCATCTACGAAGTTCTGGAGATCAATGAGTTCACCAGTCTTTAATGTGCTGCAGACTCCAATCAAATTTTCATGGAAAAAAAAAAAAAAGTTGAGCTTTGGGTAAGCCAAATCATATAGCAGCTACACATTTTCCTTGCTAGGATCAACTAATCATCATATGCCAGTTAATAAGCTTGTATACTTTCTATAACATATTTAATTCCCTACGTGACAAAATGTTTCATATGTAGTATTTTGAGGGAGGAACTCACTATTTTCAACCATGCTTCTGCTTAGTTTAAGTATCCGGAAGGATTTTCTTGTCAGCTTTGGAATTCAGACCCTGAATACATGGTAACATTCCCCATGCATGTGACTGGTGCTACAGGTCCTACTGGAAATTTGAGGTGATTATGGGTTAAGTGATCAAAATGATCACAAAATTTGGGTTCTTGTATTCTGAAGTACAGAGCTTGTGCCTCCATCTCACCTCTTGCACTGAGCATCTCAGACAGCCTCACATTATAACTATACATCAACCTGATACCCTGAGTCCTATGTTTCACTCATATATAGCAATCATATGTCAGCCCCCAAACAACGGTGTACAGCCTTACAGCGTGTGGCCTTTGATTTAATAGTAGATGTATCTACCATTAAACAATTCAATAGGTATTCTCAGTAAAACACATACGTTTTCTTAACCACATAAAGTGTTTTGTAGTCAGTCCTATCAGTTTGGCAAATTCTGAAAAATAGGATTCAAAGAAAACTGTTATATATAGATGAAGGGGTTTATGTGTGATACTTAGAGATTCTCGCCTTTTCAAATTTTAAACTACTTGTTTCATTTCCAATCAGTTTGTTGATTGAAAAATATCCTCTCATATCTCTATTTTCTAGATTCATTAATTAAATCAGAAATCTCTGAAAATCTGAATAGATTTTCAATGGGAAATTAGATGCATTTTTAAGATGAGATCACAAATTTTGTTTTCTAAACATAAGATAGGAGCAAAATAGGGAATGAATCCTGCTGTCTTCCTAGAGGAGCAAACTGCCTTACACTGTGGGTGCTAAAAGACGAAACTTACTGCAACTACTGTAGAACAGCACTAATTCAAGACCAGTGTTTTCCATTCTGGTCTTTTCTTTCTTTTTAATTATTATTATTATTTCCTTTTCTTTCTTTTCTCCCGTGGTATCTTATTATAATTCAAACCCATTTGAACCAGAGCATGCTTGCCAGCAAGTTTACTTGGCGTGAGCAGAGGTGAGGCTGACACCAGAGAGATGAAAGAGATTGTGGGAATTCCTTGCTGAAAAGCTGCATGAGTTCTGCAAATGTATAAATAATGACATTTGTACAATGTGAATTTTATAGGACCAGTCACTATACACTGGAAAAAAAAAAAAAAAAGGAATAGTCACAAAGAATTTTATGCTTATATTTTTAATATTAGTATCAATGAAGGCTACGCACAAATATTCCCAAATATGTGCCTGTCCATTCTGGGAGATCAAGGTAGGATCACACCCTTCAGGATGCACAGTCACACTGCCAAAAGCACCACTGTGGACCCTTTGTAAGGAGCTCTGAGTTGCTCACTGCTACCGCCAACGTGGAATCAGAACATCCTGCTTTTGCTCATTGCATTAGGCAACAGGCTTTGGTTTAAATCTTTGTCAAATCTTAATAGAAAGGGAGATGATCTACTTTTAGGAGGGGCTGCCCGATAAATTGATTGCAGTGCAACTGAAAAAAAGAAGGCAGCGCAGACAATTTGCAAAGTCTGAACAAGGACTGCAGCTCACAGTTGGTTCCATTCATAATGATAAGAACCATAAGATTTTCAGTGTTTCTATGGGGAGCTCTGTTAAAATAGTGGCACACAATTCTTAATTAGTATGATTACACCGAGTACTGTTATAAATCCTTTTAGACAAAAAAAGGAAAAGTGTTCTGTTTTTAAAATCCAATTTAGTCAAGAGAATGGGAAAAGTTATCTTGTTTTTAACAACAGGGGGAAAATAAACTGGATTTTAATTAGACAAAAGGACTATGATGGAATTAAAGCTAAAGAAAGAACAATGCCTTAACAAAGCCTAGCTGAAGAGTGTTCATATAAAAAAGTTTCCACTTTTATGTCAAATTGAATTAAGGATCTCACAGTTATTATGTAAGAGTGATAATTACAGAAGAAAAGTTCAGTTACAGAAATGCTTTAGGAGCCAACGGGGACATATTCTGCAATTTGTAGTTTACTCCATGGAAAGCATCCCTCACGGCCCACATGCGAGCACAGGAAATTCAGCAAGTGGAGATGGAAAGAAGGAAACCCACTGGGAGCAGAGGCTGCACCAGCCCAGCAACATGGGCTGAGAAGGAGGATGGCAGCAAAGACAGACAGACAAGGAAATACAGGGAGCAGATTTCTGTCTGGAAATAGAAAGGAAAGCTCCTTTTCTCAGATGAATTTCCTGCACTTTTTTTGTCAACTCTTCTCCTAGCACCACAAACACTGGGGGCTGCAGTTATTCTCCAGCTGGCCATCAGACTGCCTCAGCTAGGGTACAGTTTTAATCAGTGCCAAAGTAGGTTCTCTAATGCCTGTGTTGAGAAACGCTTGAAAAGGCAGGTACAAGGAGAGAATGAAGGCATGGAGGCCATCTCGTTGGGCATACCAGGTGGGTTCTTGGACGACCCTATGCTCCTCTACCATCTGTATGCTTGCAAAGAAAGTAAGAAAACCAGAAAATCACAAATACCTCTCCAAAGAGATGCAAAGCACACCATCTTCGCCGGGCACCAAGTGGCAGGTGCTCAGGTGCCAAGCCTAAATATTTGCCCTCTGTTACGGCATCTCACGCCGACTTTCAAAGCCAGGGGACCAGCTTCTGTTTCATTAAACAGTCTGTCCTTCCCTCTCTCATAACACTTGCTCCAGACTGTATCGATTCAGACAACACATAATTAGTGTTGACTCAGACTAAATTCAGGCTCAAAAAGCACTTGTATCTTTCATCCTGCACCACAGAAGCAAACTGAAGACCCTCACGTTCTGTAATGCAGAAATGTTGAAGTAGAAAAAAATCTGTAAATATTTATGGAAGTCTTTAAGTGTTATAGGAATCACATATGTATCTGAAGTAAAGCTTTTACTGATTTGAGCAGCATCTATGTTCATTTTCAGAAATATATACTAGCTCAGAAATAATGGATTTGGATTGCTTTTGAGAAGAGACCTTGGAAGAAGGACTTCAAAACATCGTGGTCAGAAAATCAAATGGAAGCAAATGTCACATTTAAACTCTATAACCAGCAAATAAAAGTACACCGTGAGTTACATTTTCCTATATATTTTGATTTCTGTAGAAAGAAATAAAACCCAGAGTTAGAAGTACCTTCTTTCTTGCTTGCTTGGCTCCATACCTACAGATTTGCTGACTCTTACTCAGGAGCTGTGCTGAAAGTACTACCTCCTATTTTATTCTGTCGGCCCACAGCGTCACAGGTAGATGTTGGTGGTATGGCTGTAGAGGCGGAACCTTCCCACCAGTATTACATTACACGTTGTTGTCATGTAACAGATGGCAGACGTGGGGCAGTCTGATATGGAAGTGCATATGAAGCAAAGGTGTGTCACTGAATTCCTCCACGCAGAAAAAAATGGCACCTATTGATTTTCATTGATGCTAGCAGAACATTCATGAGACCAAACAGTGGCTGTGAGGACACTGAGGGGTGGGTTATTTTAGCACTGGCAACAGAAGCCAATGTTTTTCTGCCTTTCCTTTTCTCCATCCCAAATCAGTCTGTTTTCATTTGCACTACTATGGTATTTTTTTTCCCAGTGTAATTTCATCACATTGTTCTCATTATACCTGACAAAGATGAATAAAACACACAAGTGAGCTAATGCGTGAAAATAATAAACACATCTCTGAGAAGGAGGGGAATACTTTTCTTCTGGTAGCAATATGAATACAATCAGCAGTATTAGAACAAAAGCTGCTTCTCTGCAATTGAGCACGCGAAACCTTCTGCTTTATCCATCACCATTCCACCTATCAGCTCAATCAAAATCTGCTCTCCTGGGGTTCAAAGGGAATGGAACAGACTGATCTCCAGATTCCACAGAACAACTTTTTTAACAGTCCTTTCCTGGTCAGATATTCAGTGAAAAGCATCGCTGCAATGATACACATGGCTGGGCCACTGGTGTTCTGTGCCACCTGCCATTGAGATCTGCGCTTCTCACTTTCCAGCTGGTAAGCCTGTTGGGTTTGATGTACGCTGAACATTTACACATGGCCCATTATTGCAAAGTAAGCCTTTATCATACATGCTCAAGATGATACCACGAGCAATGTGTGCTTCAGTATCCCAGGACCAGAATCAAACATTGCTAAATGGAGAATGTTAAAGTAGCTGTGTGTGGTGATAATTAAACACAGTTGTTGTGTAGCTAGTCTTGTCTTTTAGGAGCATCTTGAAAATCAGTATATCTATCTAGCCTACTAAAAGGGAGATTGGCCTCATCATTAACTAACATGTGCATGGGAGACGTGGGTCTCATGTTAACTGCAGGCATCTCTCCAAGCACACATGGCATAGTGTACCCAAATATGCCTTTGTTCTGTTGGGGTGCAAGATTAGGTAGAAGGATCCCATTCCCTCCTGCATCCTGTTCTGTGTTAAAGAATGCCTGCTTCTTAATACCACTTTGACCTTTAGGAGTTCTATTTGGGCTGAGATTTATCTAACAATATAGTTCTTGCTTAGTTATAGCCAAATGTTCACAACAACAAATCTCAAAGGAGAAAAGAAAGGACTGTAACTACTCAGTGGAGTAAGAGCTGGGGACACAGAGCTTTTTGCAAAGTCAAGCAGAGAAAGTGACTGCTTGCTTACAAATTTATGGAATATCCCAAGTTAGTGTGAAAAAGTTGTGAACTCCTTATTTTCTCTATTAGGTGGCATAGAAGGACCTGTGTTTGGGATTCTAGGTGTGAAATGATTCAGGTTCCTCTATTCTTCAAGAGAAGTCATGTGTGACCTCCCAGTTCATCTGGCACCACCAGATGCTGCTGGTCCTGTCTCTGTCACACACCTGCACACATCCACACCCAGCAGCCAAGCTCTCCTAAGCAGCAGATCTACACAAAGCAGCCAAGGTCCTTTAACTGGACCTCAACATTCAACTACAACCTCAAGTACGCAGGCTAATTCCTTATTAGTGTTAAAATCAGAATAGTGCTAACGACTTAAGCAAAACCACCTGTATTACCACTTATTGCATTTTTTAACATTTTGAGGCCAAAGGGACCTATATGTCAAGTATAGTCTCACCTCTTCCATAACATCTTCCATAACAGTGACAGGTGAATTTCCCCTGAGAAACTCTCCTCCAGGAATGAAAGGAAACCAGCATAATTTGCTTAAAAAAAAAAAAAGAAATCCATGAAAATGAAACCATCCTGAGTCTTGTAATCAGCCCCGACCAAATGCCAACTGCTCCTACACAGACCAGTCTTTTTGAAAAAGCCAACACGGAGCCATGAAATGCGGCAGAATTTGCTACAATAACTAAGCATGCATGATGACTGAAGGCAGTATGTAGCTGCTGGATCATTGGATTTCTTTAACATATTGATGGAATACATCAATAGGTTATTTTGAACTTTTCCTACTAAAATATTTAGTGCACAAGCAACACAGAGAACTTTCACACTAGACTGTAAAAGTGAGCTGCCAAAAGAAAAATACAGGACATGTATGGTATAATTGGCTGCAGTTCACAGCAGTGGAATCCCTCTACCTGAGCTCAGTAACCCTCCCTCCACCACTAGTAATTTAGAGCTAAGAATTTACTTCATCCAAATACTTTTATTTTAAAGCCACCATAACCAACCATTATGGAGAAAATTAAGTTATCAGGCTGCAAAATGGAGCCTCATCCACCGATGTCCAAGCTCTGCTTGCAGAAGCAGGAGGCTGCCTTGACACCTCTTACAAAGAAATACTAGTCTTCCCCTTTGTCATGCATACACTTACCTAAGAACTTTTTGACTTTTAATTGCCTTGCTGCATCTTCTTTAGGATTATCACTTGTCTCTGACCTTCCTTGTTTTACATCAGATCATCACAGATCATCAGAGACGATGAAAACCCACACAACTTCACCAAAAAGAGAGGGCCTTAATCAGTTCTTCAGGTGAGGAACTAATGCTTTAAGCCTGCTGCTGCTTCATTTCTTCTCTCTTTCTATTTCTAACAGTGCTTCCCAGTATTTCTGTTTCACCAGTAGTTTTTGTCTACTTCAAAATCTCCTTTAAGTCTCTTCATTTTATTGCATCCTCTATTATTCAACTAACATTCCAACAAAAATATTCCTAATTATGTGATAAAATTCTCAGTATTTTTATTTCACTAAATTTATATCGTTACATAAATGGCTTGTAAGAATTATATACATAAAAGCTGCCTTTTAAACAAAATACATCAACAGAATATAGTCCCATAAAGAATTTCTCCATTTTTATAAAGATGATGCAACAAGGGAAGAAACAAAAAATTGTGATCCTGAATAAACACAGATACTGCCAGCAGTTACTTTTACCTACCCCATCATTTTATGGGTAGCAGAGCCTAACAAAATCTACCGAGAATTGCTGCTTTGGGAGACAGTGTCTTCATGCTGTAACGTTTCAATCTGCTGCATCCTACATAACTGACCATATAACACAGATTATAGTCTCTTCTGCAGTGCTGCCACAGCTAGAGCTCCGACATCTCAAATGAGCATGTTGCAAAACACTTTTACAGCCATGAGTAAATTTAGCTGCATACACAGCTCAGTTTTACATCTGCAAATATGCCCTAGAATCGTGTGCTGGGCACTGGCTCTGAAATACTTTTAGAAGCGGTTCCTGGCAATACTGTTGTGTCAGTAAATAGCATGAATTGGGCGCCCTTATTAGCTGAAACACAGGAATTTGTGCCACTGCAGATCTCAGAGCTTTAGTTGGCACAGTGTCTTTACACAAAGACAGCATTTCTAAGGTTGGGGTTCATCTACCTAAATGCTTCACGGAACACTGCGATTTTTCCATCACAATGAAAGGTCTCAGTGTATGGATCTACGTGCCCACAAAAAATTAAACCCTGGTTATTTTATCACACCGTGCTCTTCAGATGCTGCCAGGCATTCACAAACCACAGGTTTCACCAGAAAGGCTCACAGATGTCAACGTTTTGATTGACACAGCTGTAGTGACCAGCCTAGCACAGCATGGCCGTTTGGGCAGGGCTGAGCATAAAGGGCAGTTCTCTCTCATCTCCATCTGCCTGGAGGGAATGGAGACACCTACTTCTGCAGCTCGGATGCTGAAATCCTTTTTGCTTTCAAGTGGTAACCGTGAACATTCTCTGGAGTATTAAATGAGAGGAAGGCATTATGGTTTTTAACTTTGATGCCCCATTAAGATGAATATGTACCTAATGAGCTGAGAAATTACCGTTGCTGCTTCTTTTTGTACTGCTGTACAAGAGCAGCTAATCAGGACGGGGCATGCTCTTTGTGTTCTTAACCCAACAGCTATGAGTGTTAGAGGATCATATTCAAACATATGTTTAATGCAGCAACAATAAAGGCAGTAATAGTTTCTACTGCGAGAGAAGGACTGAAAGGGCATTTCCCTTTTTATTTTTTTTTATTTTAAGAGCCATAGTAACTATCCCTTGCAGTTCAGATAGAGTTTGGCACAAAACCGAAGAGATATCACTTATAAGCCAGATGTCCTCATCAAAACTGTCAGCATTTTAATGCCTTCAGACAAAAACAATCAAAATCACCAAACCCGCTGAGTATTTCGAAAAACAAGAAGTTTTACTTTAAAAGCAATATTGGAATGCTATCAAAGCCCCTAAACGCAGTGCCTTAAGACTGCTGGAATTTGAAATACGTTCTAGTTTTTAGGTCAGGCTCTAAGAATGAAGCTGTGTCTGATGACACAATATGAGAAGCTAAAGCCAATTAAATTCCAGTGTTATATGCTAATATTCCCTACCTGCCAACTGGAGTGTGGCAAGTCTTATTCACACTGATAAGTGAGCGTGGATATGAAGTGCAGTTTTCTCTTAAGGGAAATCTTGCAACAAACAGTTGACAGAGCAACACACAACTCTGGGAGTAACAAATTAAAAATCTTATAATGCAAATGAAGAAGCTGGGAATTTAGGCATTTTTTAATGCCTAAAATAAAACATAAGTTTGCTTTGCTTTCAATGATATTTTAGAGGAGAGGTGTTACCTAGGTAATGAATGCACCACCGTGCTGATACCTTTCCAAGGTTTATGTCCTGAAAGGTGTCAGTCCCCTGCCAGTTCCACAAACATTTTATCACCTAAACCTGCTAAGGTGGTAAATTGTATGTGGGCCTGAGCACAGTAACAGCTCTAATGTCCTTTTGCACAGCTGGAAAGCAGCAGTTTATGAAATGCTGAGAAACTGGAACTTCTGTGGTAGTTACGATAGGCAAGGAGCTCTCTAACCAACCCGACACAATGGTTTTACTGCTTTCTTGTAAATGAAGCTGCAGGGAAGTGAGCACATCTCAACAGGCAAATGCTCCCCAGCTCCTGCAAGCGTTCAATTCCAATACCTGAAAAAGGGAGGTTTGTTTTTTTTCCGTGTATTAGTCAAGATGATATTGTTTTCCTCATATACCCTATGTAACTTATGGAAATTGGAGGATCACAAATGATTTTAAAGGGAAAAGTAATTAAAGAGAAGAATAAGATAAAAGAATGCATTTTAGATAGTTAAAATGCCTTCTAATTTTCTGCAGTTCTCCTACATCTTCTCTTTTTCTCAATTAACAACAAAGCAGAAAGTGGGAGAAATACTAAGGAAAAATGAAAGAGAATTCAGAGTCTGGGATATCAACTGAAAAGCAGAAAGTTTCAAGTGGAATTTTTTTTTTTTTTTTTTTAAACGTCATCTTTCACCTAAGCATGTTATTTTAACTGTAACATTTAAGTGAACATAAATTTAAGCACTGAAGAGTGTTCCACAGCTACAACTATGTTTCAGAGCTGTTTCCACTTTGCTACGGGTGACACACAGGAAAAAAAAAAAAGAATTAAATTCAATTTTATCCCAATTTACTGGGCTACTGTGGAGAAGGAGAGCAGGGAAAGGGGCACTTAATTCAGAAAATTAACAGAATGACTGTGAAAGTCAAGGCAGGTAGAGAAGTTATGCAGCCCATGACAACCATTTAGAAAACTATTCTTTCACGTTATGGAATGTTTTATAAATCAGCTTAGCATGCATTGAAGTCATTCAAGACTGTGAAAGAAACAATAGGCTTTGAAGAAAAATTATTTTAAGCCGTCAGTGTTATGGGCTTGAAAATATGAGTTGCTAGGGATTTAAGAAAACTTCCTTTGTTGTGGTCAGCATAGAGAGATTCAGCAAACGCAGTCTAATAAATCCAGTGGAACACGATTACTTTACTATCCTGCAACAACACGGTGAGTCAGAAGGCTTAATTCCCTCGCACTGCTTTATAATGGCCATTAGATCGAAAGCGCTGCCGCACGCATCTGTGTTAACACGCAATGATCCTGCTAAGTACCTTTGCGAGAGCAGCCCTGGGTGGCCATGAGCACTCAGCTCTCCCCAGTGGCTCGCTGCAAATCATCTCGTACGCCGCAGCACGAGGCCAGTAGCTACAAAAATGAATATGCCAGTAATTTCTTTCTGACAGTGATCTGACACCCAGCTGATGGAAGAAGCTAACCATGCAACCTCTCCACCGCACGTCCTGCTAACGGAGGTTCTCTCGTAACACCCATGGGGTTATGGATTCCTGCTAAGAGCAGCAATAGGATGGATGATAAAATTAGGGCAGTGTAGAAATGCGCTCTCAATTAATTTCCCATCATGTTAAGGCCATTATCATTAGATGTCATCTGGTGAAATGGAAAAGAAAGAAAACAAACCCAGAAGCCTTCAATACCTCTGAAAGTTGCACTCACTTAGCACATGATATAATTGGAGGGTAGGGCAGGCCAGCCTCTTGAAAGAGTTTACCTTCAAATAGATCTTTAATGGTATCGATTTAAAAGGACTGAAAGGCAGATTGCTTCAGAAACATGAGCACATAAGAAGTTTAAAAAAAAGAAGCCAAGCACATAGGCCAGAAGGAAAGCGAGACACGGATTCAACACCCAATGAGTTCAACTAAAATTTCTAGATGTCAGTGACAGCTTTTCCCAACCAACTTTCAACACAAAGCTCACAGTATTAGATGTCTGTATGTTATATTGTCTGTGTAATGATGCTCCTTCTCTCCTTCTAACAATGGCTATTCTTGTTATCACAGTAGTTTGACTGTGTTAGAAGATGAGAAAGTTTAGACTATTATGGACAAGAAGCAACACAATGTAAAGTCTACAGGAGGAAGAGATGAGCACTAGAGCGTGGAAGGTTCCTTCTGTCCGTCAATCTGTAGGCATGATTTCCCAACTATAATTAAGGTACAAGACATATGATTAAGAATTAAAACACAGCCTGAGAGAAGGCGTGCGCCAGGAAGAAGTTAGCAGAAGAACACTTACAGTAAGACAGGCAGAAAAAGTGATGACTCGAAAGCTGCTGGAGGGGTTAAAGACAGTAACATAATCAGAGAAAATTCTACATCTGTAAATGAGTAAGAAGACAGAACCCTCTGGGCCATACTTTTGTCTTCTGAAGATTCTGTACATCTATCTGATATGCAGTTGCATTTACAAAGTAATTGCAAGACTTAACAATATGCTCATTTTTGATCCAAGGCAATTCTTACGACAAAGGTCAAATTCCTCTTGGCTGTGTGGGACATTGGAATGAGCCCTGTCATTCAGAGGAAAACCTGGAGGTTGGGTTTGAAAGTGCTGCTTTGAAAGCAGAGCACATGGTGCCATTTCTTGGTTTCAGCTGCAGAACATACAGATGACTATCTCCAGCTTTTCATCACCTCCACTGCAGAGCTTACAGCCTGCCACATTTGGTATTGCTTCCCTTTCCATTCTGTCACAAGTCTGGGTAGTACTGACACTCAGAAACAGGATTTTTTACTAGACCAAAGTATTTTGACTTCTGAATTACATTCTATCTCAAATTATAAGTAGTTACATGTAGATCTGTACTTTATTCACTTCATTTTTTTTTCTTCCCTACAAGCTTAATGAAAAACAGCTCTAAGCATGGCTGGCATCTTAAGAAACTTCAGGTAGAGAAAAGCATCACTGTTTGCAAAAACTGTCAAAAGCTTTCAAACTAGGGACAAAAAATCTATCTTTTGGAAACATCAGCTTCTCAGTTTGCCTTGGCAGTACCTGTTGCAGTTATTAAAGCTCAGATGATTTTCTCTCTTATATCCTTCTCCAATCCCCCAGAACATTACAATGGACAAAGGTTCTTGACCGACAGCCCTGAGAAACAAGGCTTCTCACACCCAGCCCAGTCAAGGAAAATAGAGCTCATTCCTTGGAGAGCTTATTTATTTCAGCTGCCAGCATCGGTAGTACTAAAGCACTAGGTAAGATCTGTTCCCATTCACATGGGCTGCTTTAGACAGTAAAATGGAAAAATGGAGGTTTTATATCTACAGCACTATCCTCTCCAGCTTTGGAGACTGCAAGTCTTTTGAGCATCTCCAAATGTCAACTGTCTGACACTGGGACGTGTTAACAGATTCATTAAACAAAAAAAAAAAGCATGCTAACAGAAAGAGCACCCTTCTTCCTCAAACAAAAGTTACAAGAGAAAAGGCTTTAAAATGAAGATATAGGGAGGAACTTCTGACAGTATGGGGTGTGAAATCCCACGCGTCCATCCTCAAACACCTTCCAGCCTTTATGTCATGTAGATAGACAAGGTGACATTTTCCCAACAGTCCTGGATTATCACCATGTTTCCTGCTATTGCATTTGATGTTCAATTCCAGTTTTTTGAAAGTTAGCCACCAAAAATGCCTGCAGCTGTATCTGTATCTGCTTCACTGCAATACCTATCTGCATTGGACACTTGCTTTTGCGGCTCGTTATCTAATCTCTTTTTAATCCTAATTAAAAAGTAGGTACCTCTGCAACCCTCCCACTCCTGCAAATGACCTGGGCACCCCTTTGTATTGTGAGGCAATTTCAAGGACTTCTAGAAGCCTCTGTTTTGACTTGCATCCTACCTCTGACTATCTACATCCTCTATTAATGTGGTGCTGCTGAATTTCTAGTTTGACAAGGCTTCAGCTCGAGACACAGCTGCAATTGCAGTGCAGGCAGCAGTGGCAGAGTGCTCAGGCACATTAGTCCTCAGCTTCCCCAGGCTTGCTGCAGCCTGAGGATCTCAAGATGATGGCTCCATGCTGTTACTTTAATGAAACACTGCGAGGTTCCTATTCCATTAAAACTGGGAGGTTGTGGCATTTCATCCCAATTCAGAATGGGCACCGTTTCTGAAACTCAGAATGTTAATGGAGACAGGATTGGGTGTCTAAACCAATACATGTAACAGCATTTAAAGTTAGACATCACTGGCCAGACAGGAACACTCAAGTTAGAAGAAATAAAAAATACAGTAAGAATTTAATATTTATTACAGAACAGACTTCAGTCCTCTAAGCTCCCTGCTGTGCAACTGGCAGGTTTATTGCAACTTCACGAGCCAGGTTAGGTACAGTATTATACAAATTCCCTATAAGGTTTGACAAGTCCATTACACCTTGGATGTCTTTAACCTTGTGATAGCTTATTGTACTGATCTTACGTCAAGGCAAATATTCAAGAATAATTGTGTGATAATGTCTGACTGTGGTGGCAGCGTTACAGAAGATAAAGTGCCATACTAGCCCTCCAGCTTGTGGATGACAGCGCTTTGCCCAGCCACTAGCAGGAGATCCAGGAGACAAATCAGTGAAAGCTATGTACTGCCTTTTATCCTGTATCCAGAGTTTGGTTTTTATGATCTGCTTGTCTGACGGTGGCATCATAAACACAACAACGTAACAATAATAATAATAAAGTGCTCAACAAGGAGAGAGTAGCAATAGATGGCATAGTGTTTGATAAGGGATGCTGGAAAGTGGATCTATGGAAGGGCTGCTTAAAAAGCAAGAGGCATAGCAGGTAGTTAGAAAGTGAGCCGCCTGCTACCACAGATGAATCCTAATTATTTGAAGTCACGGCCATGCACTGCAGATTGCTTTTTAAGTTAAAGAGGAAAATTACTCATGCTCTACTACTCACTAATTTCTTTAATTAGCAGCAGGTTAGTCTGAAGATATCAAACTTGAATGCCCAACACACGAAACTTGAGTGCTCGTGGCATCTCAAACTTCTTATCTCCTTCTCATCCAGGATAATCGAAGTAGCAAAATACAGTAACAGCACCTTCCATAAGATCACAGCATATCCAAGGTACAAATATAATAATATACTTTATGTGCCAAACACCCATGGCACCTACAGTACTAAAAAGTAATGAAAATGTTTCTGAAAAATACAAATCCAATAAAAAAACTCTTCCAAATTTCTGTACCAAAGTATCTTATTTGAAGGACAGCAATGAAGTTAAAGAGGTGACCGAATATTGCCCTCCTATGTATTTTTTAGGATCTCTGTCAACTGTTAATCTAATACTGTCATTCTCAAAGACCTTTGTGTGCTCATTAACACAAAACTGCAAAGATCTACATTCAGTTTTGAAGCAGGTAAGTTTTAATAGCTGCAGTATACTAATTGTAACATCGACCATTATGGGATCAACGAAGACAGAATAAAATCCAAAGCAGAGTTCAACCTTCCCAGGTGATTTTGAAGAGTCCCATCTCCAGCCCCACATGACTCACTGAAGCCAGAGGAAGAGGACTGTACAGCAAGTGAGTCTTCCTGAATCTCGGTCCCCTGCTCTAATTACTGAGCATCTCTATTCCCCTCCAGCAACAGTTTGCTCTCACATAGTTTAATCCATTTTCCAGCTTTGATTTAAAAAAATAAATCAATCACTAAACCATTCTTCCCTAACCTATGCACATTACAATACATCTAACAATACATCAAGACGGAAGATGGCTTTTTTTGTGTTATCTGAACATGCAGTAGCGCTTTCATATTCCTCAGATTGTGCCACTGCTGAATTCAACTTTCTATATAAAAATCAGAGCCAAAGGCAAGCTTCTGGAATTGCACCTACAAGTCTTGGATCTCAAAAACCTTAAGTAATTTACCTGACAATGCTCAA
Organism: Phasianus colchicus; assembly: GCF_987193195.1. Taxonomy (NCBI): domain Eukaryota; kingdom Metazoa; phylum Chordata; class Aves; order Galliformes; family Phasianidae; genus Phasianus; species Phasianus colchicus. Next base: position 28,923,344 of record NC_143442.1, on the reverse strand, counting down.
GAAGTGTTTAGTAAAAGGATTAAACGCAGCAATAAAATATGAAATAAACATCTGTAACTTCAAATGCTTCAAGTTACTATACAAGTTCCCAGTTTCTATCAGCACTCAGTGCCAAAGGCTTCCTGATTAATAGCCTAGAGTCCCATTCCACGGCTCCAAGGAAAGGCAGTGGGTGTACTAATCTGTTTTCCACCTGTCTCTGGATTGTATAATACAATACTTATTTTATTGGAGAAGATTCATCACCATTGACATCATAACAATCACAGCATAAATTGCATACCAATGAATTTCTGATGTCAGCCATAACCTAACTTGGTAACTAGAGTTAAATCAGATTTCTTTAACAAAGGCTAATTGGGAAATACCTAGTTTATTCCTTATCAAAACACCATTGTTGCAAATTCATAACAAAGTTACGAATACCCTATTAAATCATCTTTCGATTATGCAACAGTAAACAGTAAATACAAACAGGCAGAATTTAGTCATTCTCAAGAAACACATATGCTTTTATAATCACAGAATCATTAAGGTTGCAAAAGACCACTAAGACCACCTAGTCCAACTGTCACCCCATCCCCCTCATACCTGCTAACACATACGGTTCAGTGCCACGTGTAAGTGTTTCCTGAAATGCGGAGGTGACTCCACCTCACCCTGGGCAGCCTGTTCCAATACCTCACCACTCATTCTGAGATAAGGTTTCTTCTAATCTAACCCCATAGCTAGGTTTTGTAGGATGTGACTGAGATTAGCTCTGCTTCCTGTGCTGCATAGGTGCAGAATCAGCCCTTCTACCTGCCACAGGTCCAGTGGGAGCTGGTGTAAGAATAATAGTTAGAACCAGAGTTATACCATAAAAACATGCTAGTGTTACCAAAGACTCAAAAAACCTATTTTGTTTTCTTTTAAGAGAGAGAAAAAAGGGGAAGGACTAACATCTATAAAGAAAAACCTTGGAAAAAATGAAGGCAATTTCATTTCTTGCATGGACACTGCTCTAACAGAAAGACACACCCCCTCAATGAGATTGCAAAAAGCAAGTGAGAATATGGTTGAATTGATGAAGGGCAAAAAAAAGATGATCAAACTGCAGAAAATAAGGCAGCAGAATAAGTATACAAACAGAGAAAGTGCATTATGGCAACTTAACCACAATCTTTTTTTTTTTTTTTTTTTTTTAAGAACTGTACTTTGAAGAGAAGACACATGCATATTTAGGTGAATCCTTGTGCTATAACCAATTTCCAGTGCTACAGATTTTGACCATTTTTTCCAAGAAAAATTCCCCTTATACACACACAAGCTAGAGAGAAAGCATCCCATCTGCTGACTGGCTCTGCCAGCATCTGGTGAATATTGTCTTTTCCTGTGCTTAATTAGCTGTAGAAGCTGGCATAGCCAGCAGGATGAAAAACAACATTAGTGCTAAAAGAAATCCTCCTATTGTTGCTCCTCAATCACTTTCAACCTAGGCAAAGCTATCATTGTGGCACTTTTGCTTCAGGTGGCTTCCATCTAAGTAGATTCTAACTAATCTAGTAGTTCAGTATGGGAAAGATGGATGCAAAGTGACTTAATTCAGTGTTTGGATGGAAGTACTATAAAATAAGAAGTACTATAAAATAGCAGCCTGTTGAGATTTGCATGGTAGATTCCATTCTTTCTGTTTTGTCTGAGGTTTCAATAAGTCAGTCCTCTCTTTCTTCTTTGAGCGTTGCTGTCACTGCTGCAGATTTGAGCATGACGTTCTGGGTGTGGTTCCCCATTGCACTGATCTTCAAGATCAGACATAAGCAGGCACACTGCTGCATTGTGCATTTGAGAAAGAGCACACACAACTTGCGTTTCAAGTGCTGAACCTGGCGTCTATAGAGTTTGTTCTCAATGTCTTGAAGCCTAATTGACACGCACTGACAGACTGTCAGAAGCCCTGTGTGCAATCCTGCATTTGGGAGCAGCAGATGCAATGAATGCCCACTGAAATAAGTATAGCTTCAAAAGAAAAAAAGAAAAAAAAAAAAGGTTTTCTCGAGCCTGGAATGAATCTTCATTTATCTACTAAATTCAGATTTTTGAAAAAAAAAATGAGCACTACAACCAAATGATAGAAAATTAATAATTTTTATCAGGTTATACTTCTATGTGAGGCTGAGTATGTTTTTAGGTGGGACCTCAAGCTGAGAGGGAAAAGTGCTTTCAAGCTTTATCAGATAATCTATTAGTTAAAAAAATGCATGATCATATCGTTGATGTTTTGACAAATTTTAGATATTCTAAAGATACTTTTCAGATTCTGGGAAACACTCAATGCTCTGGAGATAGGCCAATGAAATAAAGCGATCTAATCAATGAGTAGTCAGAAAACATCTCAGTGTGGAATTAGCAGAGAAGCTTCCAGCATCTGCTGTGTCTGACATTACCCAGCAGGCCAGGACATCCAGACATTAGGTTGTTTCAGTAGAAATAAGTACATCCACAGCCACCTGATATTCAAGCCCTGAATACACTATGTAAAGAGCAATCATTATTTGAATGGTAGGACAGAGAAGGAAAAAGAGTTGAAATGGATTTTTGTTGAAGAAGTAGATATTAGGTTTGCAGTAAACATTCCACTCTAAAACGTATCAAAGTTTGGATCATCACTTATTATGTACTACAGTTGTTCTGATAATATTTACTTTCTTCTAGATCACTAATTTAACATTAATAATGGATGCAGATGCAAAGGATTTTTTGTCCCAAATGGTACTATTGGCACCATACAGATACCTTTACCTATAGATATACATATTTGCAAGACAGTAATTATGTCAAACTGAGAACAAATAATAGAATCCGAATCAGCAGAATTTTTGTCTGTTTTGCTGTGCTAATGAATAAAGGGACCCTAAAACAACTCAAAGTCATTCAAATGACAATCCATAGGTGTAAAGTTTTGTTCTTTCCAGCATAGACCACAGACTTGAACCCATGTGTCCATTAACCTACTAAGTGCCACAGTCACCAAGCTAACCTGGACCTGCTTTATTAGCTTTAACCTCAATCTAAGAAGGATAACTTTATTCTCCCGTGGTCAGTTTAGAAGAACCATTTCTCATCCTGTTCTCTTTTTTGAGGCGATGGCACGATGCTAACTGCACAGCTATATTTCAGCTGCACTCATGATGACTGTGTTTTAAAAAAATACATATAAATAATTGTAGGGAGTCTACAGATACATCTAAAAGTCAAACCTAACATGTTTTACAGATATTATTCAGTATATATTAATAAATTAAATATTTATTTTAGTAAAATGTCTTTCTGCATACATTTCTTTGCATATCACTGCTCAAAATAGCCACGTGTTACCTGTTATTTCTAATTACATCTCCAGCTGTAATCAAAAGAAGATAACATTGTATTTTTCATGTAGGGTTTGGTATAGATGCTCACCTCCTGTCTGATTTTATCAGAGTATATAACAACGTGTTTTGGAAGCAGTTGTAGGAACTATAGACCATTTGATTTCTTTCTGCTACAGAGGCTGTCAAGTCTTGCCATTTCTAGCTGAGAGAAAACATTCTCTGCATCCACACAGTGGATGAGAGCTGTGTTCTTGCAGAGATCCATTAAAAATTTCCGTGGAGAGCCTCTGTGTGGCTTGTAATCTTGCAACTGATATTAGTCACCTGGGCCTACGCTAGCATGCTGCAGTGTTTTAACATCAAGCCCAAGACAAAACTGTCAACAGGACAGTTTGAATACATTCCTCTCTCCCTAAACAGCTGTGTCATATTTGATTTTTAGTATTACAGCAGTACAGTATTGTATTAGCTCGCTACAGGGATTGAAGAGTTCACACTGAATGTAGAAATAACACCTACCTAGAATAACATTATCTGATGTGAGAACATCATTACTAGTTGTGTTAAAGGAGCATAGAATTAAGGGATTGTGGATGCTAATACAACTCGTAAAACATTTATCAGCACATGTAAACACTGATGCACACAGGGTGGCTGCTGGGATACCATTTGCCTTTTTGGACATACTTCTCACAAACCAGTGTGGCTCAGCAAAAGCCTTGAATCAGACCTAAAGCCTACCAAGGAAGGTCTGTGAAGACAATATACTCTGTAGAACCTACAGACCAACACACCCAGTTACATCTGCTGACTGCACTGCTCTTGGCATTGAGAAACACCATGCAAGCACGATGAACCAGCTTGTCTATTTTCACCAGAAACCTGACATTCATCCTTGCTCTCTGCAGCAACTCAGGCATGCAGAAACATGCTTCCTTACACTCCATCCTTTAGGGAGAGGAAAAAACATTCCATGAGGCACAATCTGTCATCAGCCCCTAAAGGTAAGCACCTACCTGCCCTCCATCAGAGTCAAAGACCTCTGTGAAAACCAGGCACGTTTAACCTTAATAAAAATAGGAGCTCCTCTTCTGCTGCGGACAGAATTTTCACTTAAAAGTACAACAAAATACATGCTATAAGGGAAAGATTTAATCATAGTGGAAAAAATATAAATTACTTGCTATTTTAGAAGATAGTTCTTGAAAGCTGTCAAATCTAAATTGGTTTTACTCAGCTTTTGACCTCTCCTGCAACAAAGCACCCGAACTCAGAGGGCAGTTTGGTATCTCAGGTACAAATGGAAAAGTTAACATGGGTACTCTTTCGGCACTTTACAGTCAACTCTTTGGATGTATGGAGAAGGGAATAAGCCCAAGACACAGGTTACAACACCAGCAAGAAAACTCAAAACAGGATTAAGATCTTATAACTGCGTAGTTTGTTTGTTTTTGTTTTTATTTTATTTATTTATTTTTTTTTAAGGACATAAAGACGACTATGCTTCACTGAGGATTTCAGTGAAGACTGAGTCTCAAAGCACTGACCACAACTTTGGTTTTCCTGAGATTGAGACACAGTGAGGCACAGTCCCTCCTAGAACACACCACTGTAATTCTGATGCTACAAGATACACTGCGCTCAGAACATTACATATTCGGCAGTTTCAATAATTCAGAACACTACATCATTTTTACGGAGTGATTTAAGTCTACGCTTGATTAATGATAGAAAGCTGTTATAAATACAGTTATTTTAATTAAAACCTTTGGCTATACCTCAGAATCACGAGTCTGACCTCATTGCAGCTGCAAAAATGGTAAATTTAAATATATATTTGTGCATACATATGTAAGATATAGACACATAAACATATACATATATATGGTATATCCTAGTCTCCCTGTACTGCTTGGGAATAAAGGATCTTGGAATACTACAAGCTCCTCAGCTTTTTCTATATTCAGGAAATTTTGTTAATTTTTGTTTTGTTTTGTTTTTGAAACAGTGGGAAAAAATAACACATTTTACTGCGCTGTGTAGCTGCAGTGTTAGAGCCTCTGAGCATAAACTGGTACAACTCTACTGAAGATGGTGTTAATGAGAAGAGCAGTATATACCATCTGAGGTTCTATCCTGCACCATTTAGAAATGTATGTAAAGACTTTGAGTATGGGACATGGTCTACTTTACTAGCTAAAGCAGTCCCACTAATTTTAATTGAATCACTTCCTCTAAATCAGCTTTAGCCTGTCTTCTTCTTCTATGACTTACGCACAGTGATATTGTACTGCAAATATATCAAACAACAGAATAAACACTGATCAACAGGAATAAAAACACATAATTGTTTAAATTTGGAGCCCAGTAGTTTGTAGTTTACGTTGTAGAACTTACTGTTTATACAAACTTCTGTTACTGTCTAAGGGAGTAATAGGGGTGATTCAGGAAAGAGATCATTTAGAAATACAAATGCCCACTTAATTCCTAACTGTTTTCTTCCACAATGATTTATACCTCTTTTTCTAAATCCGCGTAGCCTGTGCCCATCTCTTTAGCAGCATTAAGTTCTTACAGCTAAGTTGCTTCTGAAGCTTTACCTTCTTATTTCGCAGAAAGGCTCATTAGCTACACCAAAATGCAGACTAACTATTCAGAGACAGGCTGTTTCACAGCAGCATCCACAGTTACAGAGTGGTAACTTAAACCACCTTTTACCTTCACACTACTTTTGCCTTTCTGCTCCTTTCAGTTTTGGATTATGTGTTTTTGTTCCTGAGATATTAGTACAGAACTGTATGCATGAACCAAAGTAGGAACACATAGTGAATGCTTCTCTTTAGACTTGCTTTTGACATAGTTTGTAAGAAAATAGAATTTAGTTGCCAACTTTAGGCATAGAACAGAATCTACATACCACACCTGAACATAGTCAAATGCAGCTTTCAGATCTTCACCAACCAAATCCCAAATACTTCCCCAGTCTCACTGTTCCCACCCAGACATTTGGAATTCTCCATTTATCTGGAAGAGTTGTCTTCTAAACCAATGAACCCTAAAAGATCAAACGATTTGGAGCTGATTGGAAGGCCACGGGGAACTCACTCATTCAAGATCATAGATCCAATCGCATCTCTGGAATTCAGACACCTATCTTCAACAGGAATACCTAGTAGTGCTTCTGGGGCTCAGCATTTCCAGCTGCTTTCCTTTAAGGCCTGATGCAACAAACACAGCAAACTTTAACTTCCATCAGAACTTGATTTTTTTTCCTTCTTTTTTTGAACAAACTGTTGCAATGAAAGTATGTGAAATTGTAGGTAATTAAAAAGCAGCTCAGCGCCCAGCAGCATTTAAACAAAAAAAACAGAAAACTATACAATAACTTCCAGGCGACATTCAAGCAATCTCATTAAGGTTCTTCACAATCCCAGCTAGATTTTCACAGAGCTGTTTGCCAATTTTATTCAACGTACAGAACCCAACTGAAACTATATGTAGCGAATGATGGAAAATGATTATTATAAAATGGAAGGGCCTGAACTGACTGCAGGAGCTGATGGAAAATGTTTTAAGCACGTTATATTTTATCATGGTAACGTCTTGATTACTTGATGGAATTGCATGTTTAAGTGAGTACATTACAAGTAGGCGGAGATTTTTAATAAAATATGCTTACAGTGAGAGAGATGTCTGCTACTATTCAAAAAAATATAATCTGTCTCAAAAGTTAGAGCAAATTAGTAAATCCAAATTGACACCTCACTGCTATTATTTGTTCAATATAACAATAAAGCAGACCTAGTGAAACTCATACACAAACAAAACCAATAGAAGACAAACAAGCTGGCAACAGACATATTTATACACACAGGGGGATTTACTTTCAAAACCAATTTTTAAAAGAGTCCCCCAAAGCCCTTTCTGCAGTGCATCACCGTTAGCCTCAATCTCTTTTCCTACCTATTAGAACTTGAGTGGAGACCAAATGAAATACTCTATTCAATCACTGTTATCTCTTTCGGGGAGCATTCAGATCTACACATGATGCTGGTTGCAACCATGACCCTCCAGAGGAATCTATTCTCTTTGTTAAGTTCTTATTTCTGGCCTTCACCAGCAGTCCTTTGGAGACAGAGTGTCTCCAGCAGCTATTATTGTCAGCACAAGAGGTGGAGTGATAGATCCTTATTCCCTTAAAGAGAGAATACCCTTTAAACGGTCTCAGACAAACAGTACAACAGTAGATGGTACGCTGAGTTTCTTTTCACTCTTTCAGAGTAATGTTATTTTAACCCCACCAATGTTCTTGATTTATACCACTGTATGCTAGCAGAAAACAAGACCCTTCGTTTACATCACAGAGCAATTAAGTGCTAAGGCAGAGTCTGGATGAGGAGAGCATTCTGTCCCTGGTGCTACAGGCAACCTCTGTGCAACCAGAGCAAGGTCGCTTCTCTGCTGACATCTCTTCACCCCTCCTGGGTTTTGCCAGTCTGTCAGTACTTACAGTAAGGTCTTTGCAACAGGACATGTCTAGCTATACAGTTACAAACTACCTATCGCATCGGTGGCTGTCTTTTACTGGTTGTAAAAAGAAAAACAGTGAGGCTGTTAAAATAAAAGGTACAAAGCTGACCTTTCCTTTGCTTCACCTAGTTTGTGTACAGAGCTCCAGGCTGATACCATTGGGATTTTGTCATGTGCATTAGTCTTACAATAAAATATTCCAATTTCATACATGCAAAAGCCATAGGTTCAGAAATAGCATATTGATCAGGTTGTATTGTAAATATGATATGACACAGAGTGCAGATCAATATGCTGCTGCGTCTGCTACTACAGCGTGGAGTGCAATCAAATCATTATTTTTAGCCCTTAATAATTCCGGGAGTTTAATTTCATCATTTTAAAGGTGAGGAGAAGTGTTTGAAAAACAATCTGATTAGGGGCTGCTGCAGGGGCCCCTGCCCATGCGCAAATGCAGCTGCAATGTGCAGAGGCAGAAGCCGTGTTTCCTGCAGGCTCTGCTGGGGTCACAGAACATTTTGGGAAGGTTTGAGCTATGAGGCATGGTGTGTTTGCTGCAGGCTGGGCACAGCTCCTGCCAGGACACCCTGCACTCAAGGCACATGGCCCATGTAATTTCTGCTCATTGTAGTTGAAGAAAGGACAACACAGGAATGGATTACGGTACAAAGGGACTGGCAGCTACTGTGCACAATCCCTCCTTCCTTCTCCAAACGTCTCCTTCTGCTGTCATCCTCTTTTCACAAAATAATTGGGAACTTTTTAACATGGAATTGTGTCATTAGTTTTACTCGTCTCTCATTATGGGCTGTTTTGAAGTCAGAGAAGGGTGAAACCCTAGGAACGTGGGTGTCAAGAAGACTTGAGAGATGCACTTCTGATCCAGGAATATTTTCAATTCCGGCCATTAACAATAAGACCTAAGAGAAGTAGAATTTAAAAAGTCCAGTCAGGCTTGCAGACCTTGGACAAACCCCACTTTCAGTAGGGAGTGAGAAGAGACAGAAATGCCTTTAACACAGATTTCCTTACAACAACAGAAGCCACCACGTCACATGCCCGTCCCAAAGAGGGAGGTGATCAGCAAGGAGGAAGGACGATTGCACTGATTAGACCAACATAGCCCCCACAGCTCTGATGTGCACGTGGCAGAGACAATGGTTCTCACCAAAGTCTGAGACAGCACAGATGCATCCTCTTGTTCCAGAAGTTTTTAAGACCATGAAGATCACTGTATATAAAGTAATGTAAGGCTCCTGCCAGGATGAGTTTAGCAGAAATCAAGACAGATTCTCCTGCTAAGGATCACTAATAAACACTGCTTTGAGTGCCTCTCCTTCTGAATTTGAGAAAACTCAATTAAACTGAATGGGACTCAGTGAACTCTATTTCCTCTATCAAGGGCAATCAATCACAGGACTGAACAAAACAGCACTTTATCAAATGGAAAAAACTCAAACAAAACAGGAAGATAAGTAAGATAATAAATAATAGCTGACAATGTCAGTAGCACACCTGAAAACTTTTTGAAAGAGCAACTGTAAAGCCTTCCACTCCTTGTCAAGGCTACTAATTGTACAGCTGGTTCGTCCCCTCCTCAAAGTCTGCTTGCCAAGGCCACAGCTTGCCACCCATCTTTGGATCACCCAACTCCTGAGCTGCCTGCAAGTAACCCCTGCTCTCTTTTGGATGCTCACTCCATGACCAAGCTCCTTTGCTCCCTGGCTGGAGCTGTGGAACACACTGAGAATTTCTCAGGTGGAGCTTCATTTTTTCTTTGTTTTCGTTTTAAATGCTTAGAAGACAAACAAAGATCTGTGAATATAGAAACAACCATCGGTTAAGTGTCCTGTCTGGTGTGGAAGCTTCTGTTTTTATTTAGTTAAAGCTGGCCTCGAGTAATTGTCCTTTCCTGTTTTCCTAAACATTCATTTCCAATGTTTGAACTTCATTTCCAGTGTTCTAACTCCAGTAATTGCTGCTTTAATCTTTTGCAGCTTCACATGTTCTTGGTAATGGAGAATAATAAATGTAAATGTAACATTTAGGCCATCAGTAATTTATCCGGGGAGAGCAGTTCAAAGGAAGCACCGGCTTGAAACTATCGGTTCAGTTGAGGAGTGAGGCAGGAACCCCCCCAGCCGCCATCTGACTTCAAGGAGCCTTTGTACGGTGCTAATTATAAGACAAAGCCACCGAGCTGGTACTGATTAGTTATTTATATTTTTGATGAAGTTATCTGAAGTTATTTTTTGATCTCTAATTAGAGGTGACCTCTAAAGCAGGGTTTTGCTTCATTTTCCAGAAGAGCAGCTCAGGAATCATTCAATCACTCACTTAAAATAAATGCCACGGTGATCTTAACGCTCCCCGGAGCTGATTCTTAGTTATCGAGAGAAGAAAAACATCTGATTAAGTTCACAGAGCTGGCTCTCTGAGTGACTGAGGGCTTTTTTTAAATATGTCACACAGATGGAAAATGTTTTCTAGTAGCATCTACAGCAAGTCACGACATTCTTTTAAATCTTTCATAATTTGCGACACAGAATTAGCAGCTGTTTTTAAAGTAAAATACAACCCATGGGGAATGGGAGGAGAGGATGAATTCTGACTCTGCTTTCTGACATTCTCAGACCAGGAAAGGAAAGGTTCCGTTTTAGTCATTTAAATGCTAATATAATTTCATGACCACCTGTCACTCCATAAAATGTTTTCCATTGCCTTAATCACATTCTGCTCTCCTCAGCAGAAAATTAGCTGATGCTAAAATACCAAAGGTTATTAGGAAGGTTTTATTTTCCATGTATAGATCATTTGGTATCAGAAGAGTGATAGAGAGATCTACTCAGGCCAATATCTTTATCAAATGCTGAGGTATGCAGTAGTCACTTTCAAATGCAAGGAATGATAAAACAGTCCAATGTGTTAAAAGATCTGCACTTAAAGCGTATACACATCTATCCTGTACTTCCACTACTTTCAGTACTAAATGCCAAGTCCGTAGGGTAGAACAACATTCTTCAGTTGCAATGTATTGGGCAACTCTGACTGTAGTTCAGACAAAGCTTCTCGAGAAGCGGAGAAGCTGTCCTATGCTTTAGGAAAGTCATAGCTATCTCTCTTCTTAACGTGCTTCTTCTATTCCCTTTACAAGTACAGTGCACTTTCAACAGCTTTGACTAGACTCTTTTCTTGTATTTAAGCAGAAGAAAACTGAGATGTTTGGTGGTATCTCTAAGAAAAAGAGGAAACAGCAAATATACAAAAACAAATCTGAAAAGAATTAAGTGATAAGAACCTGAAAAGTAGCATTCTAGCAGATAAAGATCTGCTCTTGTAAGTGCTGATGGGTAGTTTCTTCCATGGAGATTACCCAAGTAGGGTTAAAACACTGTGTTATGCGTTATTCTTTGCCTAACCTGACTACCTTATTCAGAGAAATATTTACCACAGGGTCTAGGTTTACAATAACTGTTAGTAAAATTGCCCAGCAACGTACTGGAATTGTAGACTGTTCCATGCATTATTTCTCACTCTTCTTGTGTGACGAGATAAAGTAAGAAAGAACCCTTACCTGAACCATCTTAGTTGACATAGATATTTCTTAATACTGCATTAAGAATGATAAATGTTGGCCTAATCTTTAGGAAAAGATTATATACACAGCCTTAGATTTATAGCTGAAAAATGTAGTTACGTTCTTCCAGGAAACACACTAACCAGAAAGGTCAAATAAAATGCATTAAACAAATGCTGTTAAATGCATTCTAGAGTTGGGACTAACCACACCACAATAACATGCTTAACTCCCATCCATTAGTAGATATTAAATGTTACTTTCTTAACGTGTACTAAAGACAAAGTCATATTCTACCTCATGAAGCAGTATCATGGTGCTCTTTCCTGGTAGAGAGAAACCCCAAGGCAGGCAAGCTACTTTCCAGAATCTCATCCTCCTCAAATATCCTTTCTACAGGTTTTAATTCAGAGTGAGTTTTTGGTCTTGCAGGTATGTATTTCTGCAAACACAAGTAGCACTAACTAACCTTTATCAACCAGAGAAAGCAGATCTCCCAAAGTTGCTTCTAACTCTTTTACTATCCTGAAATAAACAGCATGGCTGTAATAGGCAAGACTGCAGCAAGTGCAGGCAAGATTCTCATTTGGGCTTTGATCTGTAAGAATTCAATGACATGGCCTTATTACCAATTCAAGAAATTCTAATTCTTTTTAATCTCAAACCTATTTCACTTTATTTGAGTCAGTTATTAATTTCTTATATGAACTAAGAGAATGGCCTTCAGAGGGAACAGATTTTTCTGAATTCATACTCCAGTGCTTAAAGATGCAAATTGCTTCCAAATATACCTGAGCAGCCCTGCAGTTTGAACTGTAACTGTTTTTTATGACTGCATTAGAAGACCTCTTGCAAGTTCAATATCTGGATCTTCATGTTTTCGAAGAAGCATGCACATACACTGCAAAAAATAATGTTATTTTCCAGGCTTCCCTGGATTTTTCATTACTACTGGAGTTGTCGCTATTTCTATTATGATAAATCTGAATTTTTTTAAAGTAGATTGTCCTACTAAAGCATTGCTAATCAGATCCTCCTGACTATGCAAGTCTTTTTCCTTTTATTTCTTTTTTCTTTTTTCAACACGCTGCAAGACTTAGATCACAAAAAGATTACTAGAAAAAGCATATGGCCCAAACCTTTCAAGACAAAACGGACTGTGTTCATGAACAAAGCTATCTGACTCTTGCAATAAAAGCCACGCTGATTCCGGAGCTAATATTTGTTTTGAAGAAAATCTGACAGCATTTTGACAGTCCCTTTGACACACTGCAGTTTCTCAATCTAAGATCTCAAAACAAAACGTATGAAAGTGCTGCAGGATCTTGCACTTACAGTTTTAACAAATGTTGCGAACAGTTTCACTGGTGTTTTTCACACTACTGGGAAACAAGCAAAGGCTCATAGCATCTTTTTCATCCACTGATAAAGAAAGCATAAGTTAGGTTTCATGAGTATAGGAGAACTTTAAATCCTTTGGCAAAGATTTTGTAAACGTAAGATGTTACGATACCGTAGTTGTATTGCAACAAATCTTCCTGAAGTGATAACAGTGTTTATCACAACGTGGAACATCTCTGCATTAAGATGTTTGTTCTACTTTTGCTGTACTGCTTCCCATCCCTAGGAGCAAAGCAGCACCAACAGAGCACGCATATCAGTCACTAGGGTGGAATAGTGGTAGATGTTAAAGAGCCCAGCTTTGCCACAGCACTGGAAGTTGCCTCCAATTTCCAAAACCCCAGTGCCACTCTTCTCCCTGGTTTGATTGCTGGCAATTCTGCAATACAGCTGTAATTATGAATTTTCAACAGTTTCTGCAGTATACTTTGAACTGGTATTTATTATGCAGACCACACATACTCATGCTTATATGCGTGATGGTGCTCTACATAAAGTACTCAATTCTCTCAGTGTCTGATGGCTACGATACAGAGAAACCCTCTTATGTTCCCTTTGTGTTTTATATAGAAGGAAATATCACTTGTCTTACAATAATCTCAAGTATCTCTTCCTTCCCTAGAAAGGAAGGTAGAGAACACAGCCTCGGTTTTAATACTAGGAGCTAGTACTTGATTGCACCAAGAAGGCTGCCAGCTCCTTTCCCTGAAGTATCATGCAGAAACAGGTTTGGACTGAATATCTGACGGGAGGTGAATTGTAGACCAATTTTTCCCATAACAGAATGGCAATCTGAAAACAGCAGAGTCTTACTATTTGCATGCTAAGGAGATGTTAATATTAGTTATTTAGTGAGTCCTGTGAGGAATCTGCAGCATACAAAGAAATCAACGGACTAACTCAGAACCAATTCTGAAAGTAAAGACAGCACACAGATTAATCTGAGAAAGCCATCCAGCACAATCAAGTACGACACACAATTTGAACAGAAATATCAAATTGACTCGTGTTGAACTTAAAAAAAGTTATTTAGAGGAAATATCACATATAAAAAACTAAAGCTGCTGCCATCTGCAGCATTAGACCAGGAGAATGGGCCACGGCCAGATAGGATGATGAGCCTGGGGTTAGTTTAGCTGAACTATATTTCCCAGGCTAAATTTTCTATTGAACTTGTTCTGCCAGAGCCAGCAGAATTCTACTTGAGGCTGTGAGAAATTTTCTCTCATTTGACAATTAAAATGAAATTAATTAAAGCAGACCTCAGTGTCTGAATATTAAAACTATGGGGAAAGAAGAAAGAAACGTGCATTTGTTTCACATAATCACCAGTGAGGCTTCTGATTTTGTTTCCCCAGTGAAGACAGTGGTATTTTTTATTGATTCAACTGACCATCAGAGAAATAAGGAAAACTGGAAACTAAGCAATGCATGCTCTAAAATATGGAAAAACCTCAAGAACAGTGAAAATGGGTCAAATGAAAGGTCAAACTAGTCCAATCTACTCTGATAGCATCCAAAACTGGCTGCCAAAAACAGAGAGCAAAAAGTGAAGCTGTTTCTGTGTGGTCAGATATAGTTATAGATCTTAGGCAACTGTCAGTGGGTTTCTCATCCCTAAACTTTATGTTGAAGCTTCGCAACATCTAGCACTGCTGGGTACCTTATAGCAACAGCTTCTTAAATTTGGCTGCTTTCCACCAGGATCACTTTTATATGCTCCAAACACGCCTCCCCTCCCAGGTTCACTGAATGGCTTTGTTTCTGTACCGGAAGCAGGAGAATCACAGAATCACCAAACTGCTCATAGCTTTATAAATGCTCATTTTCCCAGTTGCTTCTTTCCTGAACTGAAAGATACTTGTCTAAACAGTTCTTTAGAAGATGGTCACAGCGGCCTGGTATACCTGACTCATACCTTCCCATGTGCAAAGAAAGATCAGAGAGCAAACTGGCTTTTCTAAATTCCTCAGAAAAACCACTCCCAGGCATTACACTCTAAGCTGCTTGTCTCCTGTCAGACACTCACCTAAATAGTTCTTCCATATAATGGAAAGCACACAGTCCTTACACCTAGGCCACTTTGCCCTACTGAAACCGCTAAGAGAGCCGCTGTGAAACAGTCAGAGATGCTAATAAATCGTTCAGACATGCAGAAATGATTTGCAAGCAGTTCTTGTATGCGTTATTACCGAGCCACTACAAATATATTTGCTACTGCTTTGCTGAGTGTATTTCTTTATTTCACAGCGCTGCGTGTTTCCGCACAAAGGTCTCCAGTCAACAGCGCAGCACCATCAGCACACTGCCCATCTGTGGCTCATGCTCTCTCAAATGAGTGTGCTCCTCATGTTTTCTGCTGTCCATGATCCCACGGGAGACACAAGCTGCTGGGTCTCGCACATACTGTCATCAACACGGACCACGGAGTAATTACATTGGACCCAAGGGCTTTCACTCAAAAGCACTGCTGGAAAGTATAATGCTCTGCCTTCAGCTACTGCCCTTCCCAGACACATGAACTAATAGTGTATGGGCCCCTTGGAAGAAGTCTCTATACTGACTCGATTTTGCCCAAGTTCCCAATTTCTTGCTCTACATTAAAAGCAGAATGCTTTATCGCTACAGTATAAACAGCTTTATATTAAAAAAAAATAACTTCCCCTGGAGAATACCTTGGATTCATTACAGTGCCCATATGGGGTGCAATTAATGCATCGCTTTCCTCACATGTGGAATTCAGCATTTCCAGCTATTAGTTAAATCATCGCATTCTCAGTTGGAGCTATTTTAACATAACTGACTCATACTTTTAGTGTGCAAAGAAAGATCAGAGGACAGATTGCCTACTCTAAATTCCTTTGGAAAACTAATTCAAATCATAATATCCTAGACTGCTTCTCTCCTGCAAGGCACGCACTTCACAATCCATTCTTTTACATAAGTCAAAGAGCAATCCAATTCTAAAATCACAGACCTTGAAATTTTACAACTAGCCCAATTATCATTTTAAGAACTCATGATTTAACCATTAAATTATTCCTAATTAGAAGTGTCACATGTTCCTAATTTATATAAATGCTACTTAAATTACAATGAAATTGGTTAGTTTTCAAGATAATTGTATATAAAATTTAACTTAATCTTTTCAAATACTGAAATATTATCCCCATAACTCTTCCTGTTTACTCTCCCTTCCTGAGTAAAGTGCAAGTTGCACTTCCATCAGTGACAAGATTCAAAAGTGGTATTTTGTGATTAGAGATCAGTAACAACATTTCTTTAACATGGAAATGGGAAGCTGCTATGCTTCCTATGTTCTGAAACAGCTATCCTGAAGGATAACATTCCCCATTACCACAGTCAACAATAACACCAATATCAGTTTTAATATGAAACACAGTGTAAAGATGCATAATTTTAAGGATATACCATGAGAAATCTCTGAAGTTCAGTGTTGACTTAAGTTGCTGCCTGATTTTTGCTCAGCACAGTTAGATGGTTCAACTCAATATGTTGGTAGCTTCAGTTTTGTAAGTATCTGAGTACTAAAACAGATTACATTATATTTTGCCCTCAGAATCATATTTATTGCAGATAACATTGCAAAACCTTAGACATTTCCACATATAAAAAAAAAAAAGTTAAGTTCCTGGTACAATTACTGTATAGTAAAATAGCATTTCTTCTTCTTTGGGTGATGACTTTCTTTTTTCTTGCAGTGAGTTGTCATGATGATCTATATTACTTTTTATTTTATTTCTTACTGAGCTGTAAGTTGCAATCTAAGAGATGCCGAGGTGAGCTTGTACCCAAAGCAAAAGATATCTTAAACTGAAAACTAGTATCACCAGCTCAGTTAGGAGATGTGGTTAAAATTCCTCAGCAGAAGGTAATCCTTATACATTACAAAATTGTGTTGTAATGCAAGTGATATATGAAGAAAAATCTTGATGCAAATCAAGCTTCATCAGGTTTTACCCATCTTGCAGAAAGTATCACTCATGGAAGACAACAGAAAGAGGAATGAATTTACCCACAACCCAGCCAACAAGCTATAAAAACAAAGATAGAATTTTTGTCTATGCATTTAATTTACCTGAAAGAGAAGAGTGGGAAAGAGCATGGTGGTGAATTTATTAGACATTGGTCCTTTTTACTTTGGCAGCAGTCAAGCACAAGGTAAAGATAGCCACCAAGACAAAAGTTGCAGAGACAACCTGGAAACTGAGGAACTTTCACTTTGGTTAAGTAGCAAATTCTGTATTACAGAAAATATTTAACTATTGAGCATCAAAGAAAATTCCCAGGAATAAAAATCTGACAGGTTCAGAGGTGTAATTTGAGAAACTGCCCAGATATCCTTGCAGATCCAGCAACACCATTCACCTGTGCAGGGGAAAACATTGATTCCAACCATGCCCAGAGGCTACCAGAAGAAACTTAATGACATCAGCATCTCCTCGTCAATTTTTCAATCACTTGTCTTGGGTCAGTAACTGCTATAGGATGCAAAGTATTTCCCTAGTCTTAGAGATGACACAAAATGCACCTGCTAGTCACAGATATATCCTTTTATATGTGGTCTACTATATAACTTTTGAAGGAATGTCTATCTCCTATGTATATCATCTATTTATTTCTATGGAAACTGCAATAGATACAAGGATCACGAGAACACTATTTGATAGAGCAAATTCTCAGCTACAAAACACTGTTTTTCAACACTGACGCAACCACTAGCTATACACTTCCACCAGTTATGAACAAGAGCCTGGACGCCACACTCATAAAATCTGCACAAGCAGACATGATCCACTGTTTCACGTTGTGATGATGATGTCATTCCCAGGAAGAAGTTGCCCATGCAGTCCATTTTTCATCAACCCAAACAGATGAAAGGCCGAAGGCACAAAATCTGGACTGAGTGGGGAATGTGGCAGGATTGGTAGTGTGCTCCATAGTCATCAAACTGGGGCCTGGCATTATCCCGTTGCAAGAGAAAGGTTGTTTTCTTCTCTGGTCTGATACTGGAAGTTTGAACCTCGAGCTTGTTCAGTGTATCTGACGTAGCAATCAGAACTGATGCCTTGTCTGGGTCCCAGAAAATCCAGAAGGGTCATCCCTTTCTTATTCCAAAAGACAGTGTACATCACTTTACTGCTAACGGCTGTGTCTTGAACTTTTTCTTTGATGGGGAATTCACACGATACACTCCATGGATTGCCATCTTGACTCCAGTCTGTAGTGATGACACCACATCTTATCACTGGTAATGATGTGATTCAGGAAACTGTCACCTTCAGCTCTTCGTTTCATGGTGTAACACATAGACATGGCCATCTAGCCTTTCACAGTTCTGTTGCCACAGCTGAGATGCACTACTCACAGCCTCACTGTTCTCACATTCATCATTTGGTCTCCATAAACATTCAGCAAGCGTGAACAGTTACCAAAAGGATGCCATTTTTTCCCACATAGAGGAATTCAATTGTGTGCCTTTATTTCATTTGCACTTCTGTGTCAGACAACATTTTGTTAGGCTGCCCCTCTGCTGCCATTTCTCATACAGTAAGAGTATATGAGTGGGAAGGTTCAACTCCTACTATCATACAACCAACGCCTGCCTCTGACGTCATAGCCAACAGAATAAAACAGGAGGCATTACTTATGGAGCAGCCCTTGTGTATTGGTGTACAGCATGCTTGTGTGTTTAAATGATGTTTCAATAAGCAATGATGATGCAATGAAATAATACCAAATGTTCCATAAAGTCAATAGGCTTGAAAATGGAGAAAATATTACTGAAAGTCAATGACTCCAAGGCACAGTAAATATATTCCTTTTATTAGTTGTTTACACTTGTGCAATAACATGGGTGTGCTATAATGTTGTATATGCTTATTTGCTGCATGGAAGATATATTGCCACAAGCTATTTGTAGCAAAACAACATTTGTAATGTGAAATTGGCATATAAAGGGACTCATCCTCATTAAGTACGCAACAAGGCATGACAACTCAATAAAATATAGGGATGCTCTCAGCAAATGTCAGGTCTGTCTGCATCTTGACTGATTACCATCTGCACTCTTACATGTTTGTGCACCTGTATAGGGCACTTTCTTGATGGTATCAGCATATGACTTGTGTTTTGCAGATAATTTGGCTCAGCAGAATAAAGTCAAGAAGATAGGAAGGGATGCTATGGACTACTGGCTGGCTTTATGTTACTTATTTACAAAAAACATTATTTACTCCAAAACACTGCACGCATCAGCTTCACACGAAAACTCAACAAAAGTATACATACATCTCAACATACATCTTTCCACAATACAAACTCACACTGTTAAACAGGTACTTTTGGACTTACTTTGTAATATCTAAAATGAGGTATAGAGCAAAAGATTTGCATGAAGTGATACCATAAGCCAGTGTTAGAGCCAGAAGATGAATAGGCCAATGCAAGTTAATAATTCACAATCAGTAGACACTAGCAGTGCTACAGGAACATTTTACAATGTGTATCTCTAAAGTCAGTCCATTTAAAATTAAAGCTTGCTACAGTGGAAATACTTCGTTAGTCCTTTTCTAATAGAATTCACATATTTGGGATACCAAGGTCAAAAAATTTGCAGAAAAACCCCAAACAACTCCAAACTAATCAATCTGATTCATATTTGTTACCTTTTTCCTCCCTTATAGCGACACTTCTTTCTCAGCTTAGCAAGGATACAACAACATCTCTAAGACCTAATGCATGCTACATATCAGATTTTCTACGAAATTAAACAGATCAGTAATCAACCTGCATTACTCTGCTCAAGTGAAGAGTAGTGTATGAAGTATTGAACACACAAATTAAATCTTTTTTAACTACATTACTTCATATTTTTTAATTAAAGTGGTATCCTTCCATGAAGAATTAGAATGACTACATTTGAACTGCAGTCTTAATTTCTAACTCCTTTTCTCACCTTACCCATTAGTTGATATACTGATGGGTATCTGCTAAGCAACGGAAAGCAATGACAACAGAGAAGCAAGGTTCTAGGCTCCAGCAAGCGAGGACTTGAACAAGTGCAACAGCTGTAGACACAGAAACAAAGGAAAGAATCTGCTTACCTTTGGAAGGCCTAAGGTACATGGGAATCTCCAGTAAGATACCTCTGCCTACACTGCCAACCCTTACATGAGATCTGGGAAGGGGTACATCTTGGCTGGAGCCCTTTTGGTCACTCTGATGCATTATACTGCATGCACCTGAGCTCACCTAGATTAGCCCTGCCTTCTCACCAGGTGCTCCATCACTGCTTCAGGCTGTGATTCAGCATTTTTGCTACAGTATCACACTTTAAAAAATATATTATGTGAACCCTACTATTCCACTACTTCATCAGAACAGAACTTGCACTAGCTCTGTTACAGCCAGAAGACATGGTCTTTACATTTAACTCATTAAACTGGTGCAAAAAGAACCATTTTAACCAAGTATGGTTGCTGCCTAGCACTAAAGCCAATAAAATAGATAAGCAAAATGATTTATGTTTTATATTGTCTGATATATGGCTAAAATCACCTATAATACAGAATACGAGCAAATGCCACACTTCACATACCAGCACTCATTTAAAAATCCTCACAGCTAAGGCACAGAGATTTGTGTCTCTGAATATGCTTGCATGCTGATGTATTAAAATGAGATCAGGTCAGGACCATATTTGCAGAAGGGTTTATAGCAGGGCTTCAGAGCACAGAGAGGAGAACAGCCCTGCACAGCCCCCACACCAGCACTGCTCTCAAACAGCCGCTGGCTGCTGCTCCCACATAAAAAGGAGAGCAAAGATTACAAATTATAACCAAAAGTATTTCAGTGATTCTACCTGGCTTTTAAAATTCTGCCTAAGTAAATGCCAGCTGCTGGGATGGCATGTACATGGTTGAGAACCATACACAGGCCTTCCTATCCTCTGAGAGGTCAAAATGCACCACTGTCCTCAGCTATCCATACAGTCAGGACTCAGTGTCACTTTGCATATGAATGACAGAATGGGTTTAAAACACTTGTCTTCTCCTGTGCCAAGGTGCTCACTTTTAGGCTGTACAGAAAATCTGAGATAATCTGTAATACATCTATTTGTGGGCTTCACTGTAAACTCGAGGTGTGAAATGATTCAAGATAAAAAAAAAAAAACACACAAAAAAACAACAACAAAAACCCCAACAAAACACAAAAAGCAAACCTTCAAACCACTCTTTGGCTTTCAACTTTTTCCTGCATGCATCTGCTGCTTCACTGGCTGTCAGATAATTATATACACACACCACCACCCGCAGCCTCTGAGGAGTTTTAACCTGAATCAGTAAGACACTTGTCCTTCACACAAAAGACAATAAGAAAGAAAAGGTTACTTTCTGCTAAGGAAAGCTATCTAAACACTCCTAGCCGTCCTCTCTCCAGCTTTTACTGCAGCTAATTACTTGCACAGTCAATAGTCCTTCCAACAATGCTAGCTCCCTGTTCGAGTGGTAATTAACAGAAGAGAAGAGCAGAGGAGTTGGTAAACACCTCTTTTGTAGAAGCACATGTATCAGATACTAGTGAACGATTACCAATATTCACAGGGAGATGGTAGTTGCACACTTGCAATGTCTCCCAGGGCAGAGAGCCAGGGCTACAAAGGGACCACAAGAAGCATGCATCACTAAACTTCAGCTTTTGCTTTGATCACATACGAATTCATTTGAAGCCTGGCTTTCAGTACTCTGTTTCTTTTGGGAACCTGCTACAGAAACATTTTCAATATGCAGAGAAACTCAAGACACAACAATGTAGATGCATTAGTTATTAAAAAATGAATACACTATACACTGCTTCTTTTAAAATAAGGGATTTAAGGATTTGATGTATCAGATGAGCATTTTCAGAAAAAAATCCACATATTTCCTAAAGAACTGGGAACAGATCTTGTTGAAAACTATATCCATGGTACACTAACTTCCACTGATAGTTTAGAAAGATGCTGAGATCAACAAAACTTCAAGACATTTTTTATGACTGCTCAGTGAGTATTGATGTTCCCAGATGTGCCAGGAACAAGCACCAAATCAAGACAGTTAAAGTTTATTGTTTTACACAAAAAGGCAACTTCTGGTATAGAAAAAAATATGCAACTGGAAAGGTAAATTGTTAATTCATTGATCTACTCTACATAAGGGTATGGCCTGTGGAATATAAAACAATTGGAGAATGTTCAGTGCTGACGTTAAAGCATCAGTCAGATATTAAAAATTAACTTTTAACTTCAAAACCCATTATTGCTGACCTGGTCTGATTGTCTGTTCAGGCACGTGTTGTCCAAGCAGGAATAAGGAGCAGAGCTCAACATCCCATTCTTCTGTGCATCTCCCATACACAAGTCTGTAAGAGAGGAAGACAGAAAGCCAGGTTACTCAGGAGAAATAGCTCCATCTGTAACTATCAACAATAGTGTGGGACTGCTTGAAAAGAAAAGATAACAATCCTGCAGCACAGAGCTTATCATCTGACATGGGTCAAAGGAAATGATATTGAGCCTATTGAAATCTTCCAACACAGGGACACAGTCCTGTGGGACATGCAGCAACATAAGAAGTCTGATGGAAAAAACAGTACAAGGGAAAGAGGTGGAAATGAGGAGAACCTAAACTCCCCGGGGAACTGATCAGGGGAGTGAAAGAGAAAACAAAATCTTGGGCTGTTGCACATTGCTGAGAGATCAGAGATAAAAGAATAAAGTGAGGTTCAGAGGGTTCAGTGAGATGCAGAAAGTGAAGAAAGCAGAGAAATACAGGTGTACAGAGATACTATAAGTTTGCTTGAGAAATGGGGAAAAAGTTATAAAAAGAAAGCAAAAAGGATGCTCAAAGGAATAAGGACCGTGAAGGCCTCGCTAAGACAATGAGATGGAAGATGGCAGGCAGAAAAAAATAAGGAAGAGCTCTGCTGATCATCCAGAAAAAAAGCGACAAAAGAGAGGCAAGTGGTGAAAACAGACAGTGCTGGGAATAAGTGAGACAGCTGTATGGTTTGCTTGGTGAAAATGGATGCTTTTTGCTCAGATCATTACCCTGCTTCGTTTCTCTTCTCTCTGTTTTAGCAGACTGTCGGTCCACTTGAAAATAAACTTCTGAAGTATGTATAGTTCTCTGAAGATTGTTGCTGGATTTCATTATGTGCACACTCTTTCTCACATAGCAATACAATGTAATTTCCTTTCAGCACCCATTCTATGTCTATTCTATGTTTGCCATAGCTTAAGACCCAGTAGAGCAAGAGATTCTGTTGCTTGCTGTTCAATGCGATCACATCGATGGAAGTTGGAGATCAAGAAGCCTAACTTCCAACTGCACAACTGACTCAGTAATACTGCACTCGTAAGAAGTACTACCACACTTGGTAAATGACTGAAGTTTGGACAAAAATTTAGAATACAATTTCCTCCCATGACAGTCTGACGTTATGTTTGCATATGGATAGGAAAAAAAAGCCAAAAAATCTAGCACAATTTTCTATCAGTAAAGCATTTTCCTTTCACCTAAATGCTTGTGTGTGTATTTTTGCAGTAAGATTTGAAAATAGTTTGAGTGAGATAACCTAACCCAACACAAAAGGCTGTAGCATGGCTGGGATTATGCCATCCCTGCCTTTTTAAAGACCAGAGGTACGTCATGACAAAGACAGACATCCGTTCTCAGCAAATAGTTTTGGGAGAGGAAGTTGGTTTGGAGTTAAAATGAAAACATGACCACAAGTGCACACATTTGTTGTGTTTACTGGTACATTGTTAGAGAAGAGACAGAATTGCTGAGCAAAACTGGATTACTGCAGCTCATGCAACAGTGACATCAATAGGAGCTTTACCACTGTCTTCTAGAGAAGCAGGACAGAAACATATTTTTAGAAAGGCAACATGAGTCTTGGATCAAACAATTTGGGTGCTAGATATCAGTCTTAGCAAACTAGAGGAGACATAAATCTTCCTTTGTTTTCTCTATTGATTAATCTATCAATATAGTGAAGATTGATCAAAATTCATAGTGCTCAAACTCTTCTCATTATTTGAGATCAGGAACTATAGCTGATATGAGAACTCAGAGAGACACAGTGAGATAGAAGTAGGAGGTGAAAGGAAGGACTCCTAGAAATACAAAGTCTTCAGAAACATAGCAAGTCATTGAAAGTACAAGAATTTTACCTAAAGGCAAACCGAGTGTCTGAAATAAAGGACAAAAAAAGATACAAGTTAATTTTACTATGGTAATTTAAGGATACTGATTTTACTTTGAGCAGTCTATGTCTAGTTAAAAAGATAACTGAGAACCAAGCCAGTTATCAGATTGAGTTATCGGTTACAGGAGTTTGTAGAACAGTACACTCTTAAAAAGAATACATATTCTGGAAATTTTCATTTCATATGAAAAATCAAGAACCAGGAGATCTAATACATTTAATTATGCTGAGGCAAACATGTCATTTTAAACTGTTTATGGAATTGCTCATCCAAGGCCAGATGGTAAAGGGGATCAAAGACTCATAACTGAAAAAGATCACTAGACAGCTTAAACTTATAGAAAGCTATTAGAATGTGAAAAAAAACTGAGAATGAAACAGGACCAGATTGTAAATTTTGAAAACTAAACAACAGAATGTAACATTAGACTGGGTTAGCAAAGAACAGAAACACAGGGCTATGCAGAGGAAAAAAAGTAAAAATATTATGAAGAAATTTGCATAATCAAACCAAACCAAATTTCAGGAAAAAAAAAAAAAAAAGGCAAATGAATACACAAGCAGCATCCTACATTTGGATGCTCAATGTAGCTACAAGCAGCAAATCAGTTTTGCAAAAGCCTATGAGACAAACCTTGGTTTAATAGGAAAGGCATTACATGCCTGTTCTGTACAGCAAAGAGGACTTCCCTCCATCAGCTCTGAAGCTTTCTGTGATATTTCTGTTGCCTGATCTTGACAGTTTCCAAATCATCAGCTATGTTGCAGATGCACTCCTTTCTCTCCTTCCAGCCCTTCCTCAGAAAGCTGCTCCTGGCTGAGCTTTTCCTCAGCAACTGAGCACTCCCTCCAGAAGGTCTGCACGACCCAGTGCATCAGCCAGAACCAGGCAAACAGTTGGCTGCCTTCTATGCTGTGCAGACACATATTTTAAGAAATAGAGCAGTCTGTAACACACAGCAGATAGTGAACAAATAGGACGTGTGTGCTATCCATGAGAGTAAGTAAAAGAGGAAGAACAAAATTCCCAACGTATTCATATGTGTTTGTAAAAAGGATTGTGTTGACTTCTGATATCTGATTAAAACCAGAGCAAATATTCAAGCAAAGCAAGAATTCTGAACGCTGCCCAGAACCGGGCCTTAACACTCACTTAAAGAACCTTCAGTTTCTAGGCCTTCAAAATGGTGCTGATTTGTTTTAATATACCAGGAAAAAAAAGTAATTTTGGTTCTGAATTGCCAATTCCAAGTTTTACTATGAGAACTTTACTAGGGAATAAAATTGCTGAACATTTAATTTCAGATATAAAAGATCTCTATTTGCAAGATGTGACATACCAGTGGAGATTAAGGCAGATAACATATCAATTTGAGTGTTAAGAATGTAAAGGATTAGCAAGAGAGCATGAGTTTACAGGTTATCTCTAGTCCAGGGTTTCCACAGTGCCTGAGCCTATGGAAAAGAATGGCTAAAAATTATTTAAAAATACTTTAAAAATTTGGAAGAATCGGTGGTAGGTCTGTTTGACACTACTATAAAATGAAGGCATCACCCTCAGAACCTGAGCTATCAGCCATGAAACCTTGTTTAATAAAAAGTTTAGTTTTCTACCCAAGAATCAGGCGTTCTGCTTAACTGTGTAACCACTGTGGCAAACACAGTGTCTTGAAAATTCTATAAACACCTCAAAAAAATGTTTTTTTTTAATACAGGTATTTCGATGCACCAACTTTGCAGCTGCAGGAAAAATGTGAAACAGCTATGTTATCAAATGCTTATTTGTCAAAGATAGCTGTAAAAAAGTTAGGAGACTCTTCTTGTCTTTCATGGGAAGAAAAAAAACCCTGAGATTCTAAACTTCCAGAATAGATGGCTACATTGGAAAATATCAAGAGAGTGGAGTAACTTGAAAAGTTTGGCAGCTTTTGGTGACATATTGTCACCATTATGATTTTTTTCCCCATGAGGAGAGAATGAGGAGAAGCCTTTTAAGATGCTTGCAATGCTCCTTGCATAGTCAAGTTCAAACCAGTTGCTACAGACTAGTGTTACCATAAAGAAAGGAGCTCCCCTTGCTCATCTCATGTTATTCTTGGGGTGTATGCTATCCCACTTACTATAAGAAGGACTCTGAGCTCTACACTCCACCAGTAGCCACATACCTGCATTATATTTTGAAGAATGGAGGAAGCAGTATACAGCAAACTCAGAGAAATAAAATCCCCTTTGTGCAGGACAGTGCTAATAAAACAAGACCTCTTTGAAGGCCAAGTGATTTACCTTTGAAGGAGGTAATTTCTTCCTTGGAATACAGCTATTCCTAAATAAAACCTTGAGACACTCACGGAAACTTGTGACTGCTCTTGCTTTAGAAGCTAAACTTCTGAGTCCCTGACTCTAATTCTATACCTCTTCTCTGGACCGTAACTGAGTCAGTTACTTACAAATTGACCAAGACCGTCAACCTGAAGTATAACACATGTAACCACTATTCAGATCTATGTTTTGGGGGGTTTTCAATGTTGCTATAGCTAATGACAAGTAACAATTAGAAGGAGAGAGAAAGCTGCTGTACCAGGATCTTCACGGAAGCCTGTCTGCCAAAAGAGAGAGGATGAGCCAGATGTGGGGTTTGCACCCCCCTGTGATTTATCTGGGTGTACCCACTGCCAAGTGGCAGCTCTTGTGGTCACAACGCTCAACAACAAAAAAAACAACCACCTATTTATGTTCATTTTCAAATGTCTATCACCTCAGTAGGTGAGCATGGTTTGGCTACACAGTATAGTAAAACTTATTTTTTTGTAACTGGTTCCTTATGTTAAATAGATTTACAACAGTTTAGAAGATTTACAGTTCACTTCTCTTTCTTTCCTAGAACCTTTTCTTCAAGCATTCAAACGGATCTTGCTTGTATTAAATGTAAGTCTTCCTGCTCATTCTCTTTCCTACGCTTCCTCTCTCTATATATATACACACATATATATAAACACAATAAGGATAACATTCAATTGGGAGTTTAAAAGACAAAGCATCCAAGTCGCTCGACTTGAACTCATCCAAAACTTATTTGCTCTAAAACATTACAGGACACGAGTTCCTTTGGATGGAAATCCAGGCTTTCTGCATGGTTTCCTCCAATAATTATCTCTATTCATTCAATGTTACTTTTCCATTAGACTCCTAAGGTAACCTTTTGAAATGTTTAAAACAGTTGTAATTTCTCTAAGTGAGTAATTCAAGTGTTTTAATGAATGTTAGTCAAATTACATGACAAATTCATATTACTAGAGCTTCTTGATTCAATGAAATGACTGCTACAAAATACAAAAATTAAGACGACTTTCTTAAAGTGATTTCTCCCATGTTTTCACGTTAGTTTTGCAACATATAAATTCCAATGAAGTTAGTAATCAACAACAGTATTATTCTTTAAGAGAGAAACTTGATATCTGAGTCTGTAAATACTTTCTCTCTCTTAAAGTTTAGAAACAGGAAAAAAAAAATCATTTTAAATTGTCCCATTGAGGACCTAGTGCAGGTCTGTAGTAACACCTGGCTTGCATACGATCATGTGGCCCTTCACGACACGCCACTTCCAGCAGCTTATTACAAAAATAATTACTTGTTCCATATCTCAACACAACTCAGAAAATACTCCTTGTATCTATGATAACTGAGCAATGGGAAAAACACAGTCCTTGTGAGAGCTTGATTTCAGAGCCTCCTAGGGGTCTCTCTTCTATTATTTGATTGCCATTATTGTCATTGTCGCTGTGAGATACAGCCCTTGTCGAAATAATCTGAATGACCTCAATCTCTGATTCTTTAGAACATGATGTATTCATTTCAGGTTTTAACATCTTTTCAGTTTTTAGCCAAGTATTCACTGGAAATGCGTGCACTGTCTGGAAGTAAATTACGAGGGTAAAAGGGCATTTTGGGACGACTGAAAATGTATCTCTCAGGCTGTTTTTTTCTTCTATCTTTTACTGTTTGTTTGCTTGTTTTTAAAAAAGGAAAAAGATAGAAAATCTTAAGTCAAACTTTTTTTTTCTTATTTCAGCATAGTTCTGTGTCTATCATGTCACACTCAGAGATGTTAATAAAACAAGAGCTGCACATGTAAACACAAGATCTGGTTGTATAACAGACAGAGTCACAATTCAAAAGAGTCTATCAATAGGACATAGCCTCTAAATACAAACAAACAAAACTGAACAGTATTGGCACCAGCAGCACATTAGGACTCAGAAACACATGTAAAGTGCAGTTCTTCCCTAGCATATCCTTGAGAGTCAAAGAAAGAGGCTAATTTATAAACAGAAACAAAATATTTTTTTCTTCCCTGTCCTGGCCTTTCCTTCCAGCACAGGGAAATCACTTCCCACTTCTTCCCAACATTTCTGAGGAGGGAGCACTACTCAGCATAGTTTTCCTACCACACCTATAGAATTGAAACAGTTTTATAGACTCAAAGCTCTGAGGAATGCCAGCCTAGTGTGGAATTTTCCTCCTGGGCTGGTCTGGGATTTGAAGCAGAGCCATGGCTACTCAAGTGTTCTCATTCATTTCAGGATGCTCTTTTAATGTCAATCTCACTTTCCGTGCCCTGACTCACACCACAGATAGTCTCAGAACAAATGAGCAGGATTCCTCTGGGAGGAAGGCAAAGAAATGTGTTTGAGGCACTACTGGGTATTCAGCACCAGGGAGCAGGCTAGACTGAGGCTAATAGAAGTAGTGTAGAACAATGGAGGATCTGTAGAATGAAACTCTGATGCTGAGGACCTAGCATCTGTACAGTATGCATTTCTAAGATTTCTGCTCTGGAAAAAGTTACTTTACTGGCTGTATCCACAGAGCCTGGCACCATCACCACATTTGATTGGAAATCCATTGATTTCCAGGTTGAATTTCCCAGTAATTTCCTAAGCCTTTTTTTATTATACCCCTGCTTTACCTTTAAAAAATAAGAATTCTCCTTCTGAGAGCACAACAGCATGCAGTTGCCCCCCAAGGGACTTTACCTTTCCATCCTGCATTACTGGGAATTTTACTTGCATCTTTGTGCTTTTAGTGTTATTTAACACTACATCAACGTAGTTTCAGTGCAGAATAATATTAGATCAGTTTCAGTATAGAAAACAGGACTAAAAGATGACATTACATTTACCTATGGACAACACAGAGCTCTATTTCTGCCAGAGCACTGAACGACTGTAGCTACACAAGGATTAGGAGGAGTATTCACAGGTTAACATTCTATGACATGTTTGAAATGGTTTTGTTGAAATCTCCCACCCCACCTAAACCTTTATCATAGATCTTTTCACAAAAGAAGATGTGAATAAGACTTGTTTGACATCCTGGCAATTCAGGATGACATATTCTGTGCTAGATCAGGAAGGAATTACAATGTATGCCAGCACTCAAGTCAGTACAAGACCAGATTTTATTCACATGCATGTATTCCTATTTTTCTGGAACGCTGCTCTTCATACAAAAATACTGTCACACTCAGCAAGCTCTAGAGGTCCCTCAGTCCCACCGAGTGGAGACTGACATCTCATGAATATCCTAATAACAAGATTTTGCATATTATATTTAAGAGACATTTATGTACAATCACTCACTAGCTGAGACAATAAGGAATATAATTAATAGTTAAATGGCAAGATTCCTGCAATTTGTAATTCCCTAATTGGTATTTTGGATTTCTAACTGAACATCAAAATGTCATAATCTAGTGGCACCAAACACAGAACACTTAAAATGTCAGTGAGCTAAGAAAATGACTTTAAAAACAGACTTCAGGAAGCCCAAACCTGCAATGTAAAATATACAATATCTGATGGCAGGAACTGCATTATGCAGGAACACTCTTTCCAACATTGTATACTAGCGACGGCACAGAATCACAGCTCTCCACCTTCCCCTGCTGAGATGTCAGATAAACTTGGGCTAAATGTGATGGCAAGTGTTCCAGATCCCGTCTGTCAGGTTCTTCCATGCTTTATTTGATGGAAATACTGTTTAAACAATGAAACGACACGCTGAGGAGGTGTAAATGAACTTTCTTCTGCAGCGTCTTCAGTTGGAACAGGGTTTAGGACTTTTAAGGGAGCACTACAAATGGTGTTTTGTTCCCAGAGCACAACTGGCTCCTGACACCATCTGAGGCACAGTAAAGTAGTAGGAAGGTCCTTCAAAGAGTTATAAATACAATTCATTCATTCTTTTTATGAAGACTGTGTTTCCAATAGGTGGGCTGTAAGAAAGGGCTGCCTAAACCCTTGCTTGTCCTGATGGCCTGTAACAACATCAACTCAAATGTAGGTACAGAGCATAACTACTTTGCCCAAAAGAACACAAAGAGATCATCACGCCTTGCTTTGTGCCTGATTATACAGCTGTCTTCCACACTGTAAGTCCTAAAAATCACAACTCAAAGGTTACCTGTTAAAACTATCAAATAAGGGAACACTACAGCTATTGTTATATTACTATATATTCAAGATTACTATATTCAATACTTATTTTCAAGAGTGACTACAGGTTGATGCTAGCAGTGTGCATGGAAGCATCTCTGCAGGCTTCAGTGACTATAGGTTCAAATGAATTGCAGATTTGAATTGACTTTGCAGCTTTCCACTGCCCATGTTAGTCCCTGTCTTCCCAGCTGAAGTTACAAATAACACAGAAAACAACAGCAATTTGTGATACAGGCAGTCTTTCTTACTTTCCCCACCTTAACCAAACACCTACGCACACACACCATGCCTGCTCAGATAAACCTATTTGCATCAAGTGGCCTAATTTACATTGTTTAATAAGCTGGAGTATGTTTTAATTGATGCTATGATAACACAAGTGATTGTTTATGATTGTTTATTTTTGTTCCTCTACCTACTTACATTATCCCAGGGTAGACATCTCTGGATTTACTGTATGTTGTGTATAGTATGGAGTAGCAAATGGCTTTATATAATATATAATATATATATATATATATAATATATATATATATATATATATATATATATATATATATATATATATATATATATAATATATATATAATATATATAATGGCTTTATATAATATATATAATACTGAAGAGGTCTACCACACGTTTTGGAGAAGTGCCCTCGAGATAACTGAAGAATAAGGCAATGCAATGGCCAGATAATTTAAAAACAGCATTCAAAAGGAAGTTGCAGGAAAAGAAGCATTTGTTTTGGAGAAAAAAAAGAGTCAATGCCACAGATCTATTTTCAGATAATGGCTTTAGTTAAATTAGCAAAACATTAACATCAGAGCCATGGATAAGTTGCAGAAAGATTAAGTTCTGGAATGACAGGACAGTTGATCAAAATTAAATGAAAGGAAAAATAATTTTCTCAGGAAATAAACACACCACATTGTGTGAATATGTTACCGCTTCAAAGAATACAGATTTTTCTGGCATGCCAATTAATACAGCTGATTTTCACATATATATTTCTGTTCAAATCACTGTCTTTCTCCACTGCTGTAGACTTTGGAAGTGGTCAGAACGGAATCTCAGGGCATCTTGCTCTGCAGCCCTTCCTGCATTGCTCAGTCTCATCCACAGGCAGGAAATTTGGTCTCATCATATTCCTTCTCTGTCTGAAAAGATCTGTTTTTGCTGGGGGAAAAATCTCTTTCATTGAATAAGAACATCCATCATAGTTTAAACAGAATTTCAGGAATGACAGGTATCTTATTTAGATAAGGTGACACATTACTGCTTCCTTTTCCCTTCTTTTTCTTATACAGTAAGATCTATATGGAGACTAAATTACTCTATCACACCAAGTAAGTATCAAAGTCAAGCTCTATTTTCTGAGTTTCCTACTGCATATCCCCTTGAATTCCTCATCTAGCTGTTTGAAGGACATCTGAAGTGGTTTTCTGGTTCTACTGCTCTTAGCATCAAATATTTCTGTTGGCTATGCTGAGTGATAAAGCTTACTGAAATCCTTTTTCCTAGGAGAACGTTACTGGCAGGAACTGTATTGCTACTGAATTGCTGTTATTGGTTATTAAGAACAGGGACTTCTTTAAAAAAAATGAAGCTGCTATAAATATCAGCAATTTAAAATACTTTTTCCATGCACTCTAAATTGTTTTAAGCTGTTTTTGTTATAACTGAAAAGATTAACGCATTGAATAGAAGTTAAGAAATGAAGATTCCTTTGAAGCTATTATTGCCATGTCTGTATCAGAGTGCAGCAGCCCCTTCTCTGAGCACTGACCAGTGTGCTGCAAGGCAAAGGGCATGCACACCGTGACCATGGGATTTAAGCACCAAGTGGGACAATTAGCAATAGCTACAGGACCTCCTCGTTCTCTGCTCTAAAAAAAATATTGATGAGTTTTCTATTTCATAGCTACTGTCCAGATGAACCCCGAACTATGACATAGATGGGCAATTCTGGAAATTATATATAGACATTTTTGCTAATTCCAGTAACACAAGCTGTTAAATGGGTCATCTGCATGGCATACATCCTTATTTTTTGGGGGAAGTTCAGAATTCTATAGATTCAGATGGAAAAGACCACCTGACAGGTTACACAGACCTGAGATCTGCCACACATCTTGACCCCTATTTATTTTAAAGGGCACCAGTGTCTGACTCAGTACACTTAAATTTTTAACAGAAAAAAAAACTACAGCAAAATTCAGTTTACTATGAAAATCCTTAAAAACAGATTTGGTATCATATGCACTTCTAAGAATACTAAGAGTTATGCTCATTACTTCAGTACTAAAAGCAGATTTATCACTCTATGCAGTGAGTGGATTGAAACTGAAATACATCTGTTCCATAAAGCTTTGATGAAAGAATCACTGGGAGTCCCGGTAGGTAATTTATGGAGGCTGGCTAGTGATGGGAAGCAGACTGACAATTAGATAGTACTATAAACAATGGTTTAGCTGCAGACTGAGCATACTTTCTCTCTAAGTGCCATTCCAGCTCAGAGAAGGAGTATGACACAGATGTAAAGTCCCTGAGAACCTATTAATGGACACTACAGCCGTGTCTCATCTGGCTCATTTTCAGCAAACCTACATGAAGGTCTTCAGAGTTATGAAAAATCTCTCTCTCGATGGTCCTCTGGTGCTTTCTGCAGGAATCCTTCACACATCCTGGGGGAGCAATTCCTTTCATCTGAATGCAATTTACTCACAGGACAAAATCAATTTTTATCAATAGTCTGCAAATGGGCACATGGACTAAAGAAGAGAGAATACAGATACACAAAAGATCCAGGTAAACAGAAGTAGGAGAGATATTTAGATGAAAAACAGAGGCATTGCATCTCACTGACAGTGCCTGAAATACAGGGAAATGGACTGAATACTGAATCCTTTGTCAATCCAAGCTTTTGGATACAGTTTCAAAGAAGAAAATATGAGGTATCTGAGGTATCTGAGTCAAAATGTTAATCTGTGAATGACTCCTGACTTGTAATTAAGGATAAGATGGACTCAGTGAATTTGCAAGAGCTTATGGGAAGAGCAAAAGGTAGGCATTTGTTTTGTTTTCTGGCTGCCAAAGTGGCTTTCTTATGAGCCTGTTGTGACCATCCCACAGCCATGTAACTCTTAAGTACGAGTGATATAAGCAAGAATGTCTTCTCTTTCTCTTGAAAATATCTGCACACAGTTTTTTTTTCCTGCTCTAATATACACCTTAGGCTTTGCTGGAATGGGTCCTAAAACAGCCAGCATCCCTCTTGACCTGATTTAGTTTCTGCTCTCTGTACCTACTTAGTGAATACAGAGCACATCAGGGAAACACTGAGCCCTGAGCCAAAGCCAGGAGCACTGACAGCTAAGGAGGACAGTGCAGATCAGAACAGTGAAGCTTCATAAGCAAGATGAGAAAGACATCAATAAACACAGGACAACCTTCTCCCAGGAATTCTACAGCACATCATTTGCAGTTGATGACAAATGTTCTACTCAGCCAACCAACCTGCAATTTCCCAAGCTGCCCCCTCCCACGGCAGGGTAAAAGGAGGGAAGAAATAAGAGAACGGGCACAGTTATTCTTGTACCTTGTTGCTGCTGGCTTTTCCTTGTATTAGATTAGGTTTATCATCAGTCCTAATGGAGACAGGTCGTCAGAAGAATCCACGTTCCAATAAATAAATAATTTTTAAAAATTATTCAAATCATCCTTCATCCTTCCTATTTGGAAAACTGTGAGGACTATTTTTCAGGGCAAATCTATAATGAACTCTTTAGCCCTTCTGAACACAACCCTTCTTATAAATCCAACTCTAAAGGCTCAAATAGGCAATAAACAGTTAGGGAACTTGTTTTACAGGGCACCTTATTTTTTTTTGTTCCCTGAAAATGCTCACCACCATTAGCATGTTTTAGCTGAGATTTTTTAAAGCAGTGTGGGCAAATCCTCTGCACAACTCACATTAATTAACAGCAAGTGTGTGGGCAATTCCCTGTAGTACTTTGATAATGTCAGCCTTTTTTTTTTTTAAATTCATTTAGCATATCCATGCAGAATAGGATGGGTGAAACGTGTACAGTGGTTCTAAACTGCACCTAAAAAAAATGCAGTTTTGTTCTGACCTTATGAGCCTCTGATCTGTTCAGAGGGATTCTGATCAGCTATTCTGGGCAGTGCCAGAAAGGTGAAATAAACGCGCTCCATCATAGCAGAGATTCAAGCCTAGTCAAGTATCTCATCTCAGTAATGTTTTTTTTCTGTTTGGAGGGCTTGGGGGAAGGGCAGGGGAAACAAACCTTTCTGTTTACTTTTAGCTTTGGAAAACCCACTGGGAGGGACTGCACAATTAACATATTAATGAAGACTGGCCTCAGATGTGAAGCCTGAAAGCAATTATGAGCAAATTAAGAATATTAATGCAAGAGAAAAACTTGCTTGGGACAAGAGGAATATCTAGCACTGAAAAAGGGATATATTTTTTCCATTGTCCTAAGGGAGGGAATCTCACCTCACTCTTCATGTTGAAGGCAGTGTTTCTGACTTGCAACACATGAGTGGTGAAAGCTTACTAACACCATCCCCATGGTGGTGTGTGCACTGGTCACTGAGCAGGATGGCAAGGTTCAGGCAGCTTAACCTACACATGTGAAAAGCCTAGAAGTGGTGCAAACTGCCTCCACCCTGTGCCTCCAGCACAAGCAGCTGCAATTGCCATTTCAAAACGAGCACCAGGTGAGGGCTACACAAGAGCTGGCTGGAAAACAGGCTTCCCATTCATGGTTGGTTTTGTTTCACTCTTTTAAGTCACAGTCCAAATCAGACCAAAAACTAGCGTGCTGAATTCCCCAGGCACCGCAGCCACTTAGTGATATTGATGTTGCTGTCAGCTTTCATGACCAGAGCAAGGATGACAATTTCACTGAGGAGCAACAGGCAGGCTAACCCTGGGGCTCAGGCAGCGGCAGGCTGGAGCCCTGGCAGCTCCCTGCACCCGAGCCTCCTAGGACAGCTCAGGAGCTCCTCATTTGGCAAGCATATGGACCAGGGATGTGATGAATGGAACACCTGGGGCTCAACAAAAGGGCTTTTTTCTAAGAAACTTTTTTTTCCCCCTTGTCTGAAGGTACTCAGCCAGCTCTAGATGTAAAGACTTTGTAAAATAAAAATAAAACCAAATAATCAGAAAAACCCGGAGGGAGGAAAAGCACATTTTTTTCAATGCTTTAACTTTTCCCCAGGAATTTCAACACACATGCCCATCAAGCAGCGTCACAGAAGCTACACTGTTAGAAAGCAAAGGTAGTTCCAAGTTGTTTCCCCACTACAGGCAGACAAAAGAGGTTAGATTTAACTGAACTGGGTTAGAGACATAGAATCATACAGGTTGGAGAAGACCACTGAGATCATCTAGTCCAACCAGCAGCCCATCACCACCATGTCCAATAAACCATGCGTAGTAATTAACCAAATCATCACTATTTCCCTACCTAAATGCAGCACACTTGTCTATTCTTACAGGTTCCTGTTGAATATGCTAAGTAGAAAGCTACAAAAGCTTTCTTTCCTTGCTATCAGCTCTTAGAAATCTCACTTTAAACACCCTCTTATTGAGTAATTTATCTCAGAGGCAAGATGAATGTACTAACTCTTGTCCCTTGATCTACGGTGCCAGCCCTAAAGACTCTAGCTCTGAAGTCCCTTTGTTGAGCTCTGGTGGCCCCAGTACTACTCAATTAAGCCCTTTCAAAGCCATCCGTGTGTGGCATCTGTGGCACATTCCCAGCAGGATGCTCCTGGTCAGCCTGCAACCTGCTGTTAACAAACCTCCCCTTGGCTTCAACATCTTTGGACGCACCTCACTACTGTTAATAAAAGACAGTATTTTAGCATGCAAAGCTGTCAGTGAAGGGTTGAGGTTTTCTTTGCCAGAATGTCCCTGCCAAGGATTTTCTGCTCGGAAGGAAAACCTTGTTTTCAAGTGCACCTGTTCTTGGCACTAGCAAGTCAAATGTATTCTTTTCCGTGCAGGGCCATTGAAATATCTTCTTTTAAATTACTACATATCCTGCTTTGCCAATGGAGATTTCAACATTCCTCTTCCTATGGCCATACAGCCTATGAATCAGAATTGCCAACAGGGCCTCTGCTCCCTGCTGATTTGCTCCAAGATCTCAACAAACATGAAAAAACCCTGACGATGCAGTTCTTTTTGTATGTAACTGTAATGCAACCTCCTACTGGATGGCTGCCAGGGTGCCTGGCAGTGAGACACCAAGGAGCATCTGACTTGAAGATCCATTTGCAGACATCTCAGTCAAAAAAATCTTATTACCTCTGGCAGACTGCAGAACTGTTTGATTCATTTGTTCAGAATTTATTGTGAATACTGCAGGGACTGCTTTAATACAGAAGAAGATAGGGCAATGCAGCAGAGAGGAAGGCTGCCTGTTTGCCCAGGATGCTCTAAGGCAGGTGGAAACTTCCAGAGAAAGGAGAGGTCAGGAAGGTAAAATTTCAGACTGAGGTTAAATTGTTGAGGTGGGAACAATGAGCACATCATTAACACTCGCCTATTAGCTTCACATTGTGCATATGAAGCAATGAATGTTTGTTTTGTATCGTTAACTACTACTCTGCTTGCAAAGTTCCTTTGCTCACAGTACAAGTTACTCAAAGCAATTGGAAGCCACAGAATGTTGCTTGGCTGAAAAACAGTGCTAAAGAAAAGGACTTGAGCATGTATGGGGACAGAACATGTTCATTTTTGCCATGTATCTGCAAGGTTTTCTGCCCACCCCACAGTTAAAGAAGATACGGTGCCAGGCTCTGTAAGGGTAGAATCTGACTGACTCTAATTGCCCCACTGACTTGCATGTGGCACTGAAAAAATTTCTCATGAAAATCTGTACATTAGGATTAAAACTAAACTAAATTTTTTTCATACTGCAAATGCTTCTACCTGTCAAATACATCACCGGAGTCATGAAAGAAAACCAAGAATACATTTGCAATAGCAGATATGAAATATTTATATAAATTGAGCAGAGAAATGGAAATAACCTTAGCGAGCAGGAATATGCAATGTTTTTATACAAAGAACTGAGTATCAAGACTTTGGAGCTCTGAAAAACTGTTTTGCTATGAAAATTTCTGCAATCAGGAATCATAACTGAGCATTATAATATGAGTTACTAGCACCAGTCAACACAGTTTCTATGCTCTTTTTTTTCCCCCCCATCTGATGGAAATAAACAATTGCATGATTTGCTGACAATTTAAGAACAGCAGGTAAGTAATTACGGCTCAGCAGCCTATTGATTCACCCTTTGGGGACAAATAGAGAAGACTTTCCACCCCGCCTCTGTCAGAATGAGCTTTCCATAAAAGCAGAAGGTGGTGCTTGAATCCTTTTTTTTTTTGTTTAAACTCGCAACAGATCTGCCACCACTCACCGGTATCAGCAATGTACTCACACGTGGCACGGTTCAAGGAAAATGTGCCAAAGAACTGCCTTTGCTGTGGCAATGTATGCTAGGTTGTCTGTCTCCCTTTCCATAGGCAGCATATGGACCTAGGTATGAGGTTTCTAGCACCCTGGCTTGGAATGCAATACTATATGAACAGTTCCTCAACCCCCTCTCATCCCTCAGGTTTCTTCTGCTGCAGCACAATCCTACAGGCAGAACGTCCAAACAAGGAAACATTATACAGGGATATGTGCCCCATCTCCAATATATACAGATCTTATCTACAAATAGGGTGAGGAAGAGTTAAAAAATGTAAATAAATGTCTGAGTAACAGAGAAAGCCCAAATTTTTCCTAGGAGGTGCCTGTGGGAAATGGCAGTGCAGTGCTAGTTCTTGCTTTGACACAGGCCCCAGTAGCAGTGGTTTTGGAATAGGACATGAGGAATAAGAGAATAACTTCTGCTGGTTTTAAGAAGTAAATGCATTTATCAAAAATACCGCATATTGCCAACCTGTCTTCTAAAATTAGTTATAAACATTTAATATGCCACCATGCAGAACCAAGACTGCAGAAGGTAATGCTGTGAGTAGTTCTATCAAGTCTTAAGCAAACATTTTATTTGGGAAATCTTGTGTTATTTGCAAGCATTGCCTGTCTACAGCTATCATAACAGGGGGAATGTCCAAGGGATGCTCTCAGGAAGAACTCAGAGATTGCCACACAGAGAAGTTTGCAACCAGAAGGCTCTGTGGTCTTCAGTGCCTGAATACCTTGCAGATTCCCCAGGAAATCAGTTCCCTGCACTGTGTGTCCAAATAAAGCATTTTAATGACGTAATCATCTATTTCATGACATAATCCTCCATTTGGAGTGGAAAATTACTTCACTACACAAATGTAAACTTATGCAATCTAGTAAGTTTTTATAGCGTTAGCAGTTATTACTAAGAACTGCCTTGCTTATTCCTATCTCTATCCTGCAAGTTTTTCTCCCAGCACAGAGGACAAATAATTAATTTGCAGTAATGTATAAAAATATAAGAGTAATGCAGATCTTACAGTACTTAAACAATATACATATTTTAATAGGATTTGCATCCAAATTTGATTCTAAGATTAGAGTTACTATTTATTATTTTAAACCTGTACTTCAGAAGTCATAGAATTAAAAATATATAAATTACAGTGAGCTTTTGAAATTCTGTGTCTTCTCCAGGGCAGTTATGCAATGAAATGTTGATCATTCACACTGAAAGAAAAGGTGAGGAAAGAGCTCAGCTCCCTGAGGTCAGCTCTGAATTCATTTTGAAGCCTCTGCTCAAGCAAAGTAATTCACATTCATTTAGAACATATTTTTCATCTTCAAGCTTTTTATTCAAATGACTGTTGTTGGTTTATACAAGGTCTGAATGAGAGTTATTTCGTGGTTGTATATGCAATTGTGTTTTTCAGCTTCTAGCAACACCTTCAATTGAAAAATATAGAGAAAACACAAAAGACCATTGATGAAAATGGTGGCTGCAAGAATTACAGCCTTCATGAGAAAGCTGAAGAGATCTGGTGATGTCTGTAGCTTCTTGCTACAGGTAAAAGACAGCAGAAGATTGTAAGAAAATGTGTTCCCAACTGTCCATCATCTGGATTTACTTTCAGTAGGGATGAAAGCAAATCAGTGCCTTGGGGCATCAGTTTTTTTTTCCATTTGTCATGAACTGTTATCTAAAGAAGCACTTCCTGCCAGGATCACCTTAATACAAAGTAAAGGACTTAAAAAAATAAAAACAAGTTGAAGGAAATATCTTTCAGAGAACAAAATGGAAGTGGAAAAGCAAAAAAACCCACCACCACCAAAACAGTTCTTGATTGGAAGAGTAAAAAGCAGTCTGAAACAACCTATAATGCAAGATAAGTGTTGCTGAAATCTCCAGATCTCATACACTTGAAGAGCTGCACAAAAGGACCCCACGTTGTCAGCTCTTGACACGCAGCTGTTTCTCTTTAAATTAGTTGTCAAGTAGATACCAAGCTGTAGCTGCTTAAATGAAGATGCATGGGACATACAAAAGACTAACTGCATCTGATGTTCAAGCATTGATACTGCTAATTTTCTGCATGTTACATATGTAATGTTTCCATTGGAGACTTGCTGATTTTGAAAGCACATGAAGATGTGCAGTGACAAAAGAAAAAAAAAGGCAAAAAACTCAAACAGCAGCACCAGTGCTAAGTTCACACCCACACTACAGCATCCTTAAGAAACAGGTTGCCCCAAATTACCCATCAGTCTGAAAGTCATACCTGATCAAGGTGAAATGTTGGTGAAAAGTTGGAAAATGCAACTAAGCTACAAGTGACACAAACATTTTGTTTTCAGTTTTGTTCAGTGAAATGGGAAATGATCACGATCTTCTCCAAGCATGAGTAAGATAGCTCTCATGTGGAAACTGTTGACTTGTCTCTGACAGGTGCACTTTATCTTTTTCCAAGGTAAAACTTCCCATGGCGATTTCAGTCTGGAATGTGCAGACGGCTCCGTGAATGACTTGTGACCGTGAAGATGAGCCTATTAACTTGTTTGCACATCTCAATGAACTG
Source organism: Phasianus colchicus (assembly GCF_987193195.1). Classification (NCBI taxonomy): domain Eukaryota; kingdom Metazoa; phylum Chordata; class Aves; order Galliformes; family Phasianidae; genus Phasianus; species Phasianus colchicus. Next base: position 28,882,635 of record NC_143442.1, on the reverse strand, counting down.
AGTTTGTCAGAAAACAGAACTGAATGCTACATCTTTTAATATGTGACAAAACAAGGACAGAGTTAAGGACAGTAGTTTATAAAACATATAGGAAAGAGGGGAAAAAAAACCAACAAATACTAAATTACTCTCTTAATATATACTGAAAGTTCAACCCAGCGTAAGTATTGATATTGATGTGTATAGACATGTATACTAATAACTAACAGCATTGAATCTGGGCACATACTTTACTGAATCCCATTCTGACAGTGAAAAATTGGGACTGGATAGCAGAAAACATTTTGCCACCTGACTTCACTGAAACGGGGGGAAAAATGTGGTTGAACAGTCATGTGGTGATGAACTCAAATTCTAATTCAACAAAGCATAGTTTAGAAACTTTTTGTGGTGAAGGAATGAGTGTAGTCTGGTTTCTAACTGAGCTCTTACACTCCACATTTTTCTTCAAGACCAGCTTTGTCTATGCTATTCACCACTGAAATTAAGTAAGCCAGACTTTTAAGTGAAGCTTACTGATATCTCAACTGACAAAAAGCAGCTGTGGAGTAAGAGCATGCTTCCTGCTAGAATCACGCTTTGATTTCACTAGGTGCAACTTTAAATCACTGTTTTTCTCTTCATTTGAATTTTGTTGAGCGTGAGAACTTTGATGTCCTCTCAATAATATCATATCAAAGAACGGGAAGGAAGCTCCAACAAATTGAATAACTTCGAAAAGCAAACGATTGCTGCAACTCAGCAGCATAATGGAAGAGAGCAAGCTGCTTGTAGAATTTGATTGCTTCTTATAATTTAAGCAAAATGGAAAACATTAATAACAGCGCTTACTTCATTATGTTACTCTTTGATACAGCCTGTATACCTACAGTGTTTAAAAAGGATGTTATAAATTGAACAGTGTAAGCTTTCTCAGCTATTTGTTTTAGAAGGGAGCATGGAAACACTGCGGAAATCTGCTAAAGTCAAAAGCGGAATGAAATGAGAGACTACTTTTAAGAACAAAGAATGTAAAAGCAAGAAAGTTTGGGAGCTGCTCCTTTAGAATATAATTCTTGTCCTTTATGACTCATTTCAGTTCTTTCATTTCATTACGCATATAATTCTAGAAGAGAAAAGACAGAATACCTGATTTTATTTTATATTTCCTATCGTGTGTCAGGCTAAAGGTAGTGAATTCTGGTAAAGTACATGTGCATGGGGTTTCATAGCAGGATGTTTACACAATCAAGAATAAGCAATTACACCTGTAAAGAGGAAATGTGTAAAATTTCCTTAATTAAGGACATAAAGGAGGTATTTATGCAATAGAATGGGCTGGTAAATGTATAACTGGTCATTTAGGAATGCCCTTCCCATCCCACTTGTTTGCATGCCACTGAAGAAGCACCTGCCCAGCCTGAGCATGGGGCAAAGAATTACAAGACACAGACCTTGACGCAGAAAGTGATCCTTGTTCAGAGCAACAATCTCTCTTACTCCTTTACCCAAGCAGAGGTGTGATATGTCTTATTTCTCTGGCTTTTTAAGAAATTTCAGATCTGAAGAAAGACACCAAGAATGAACGAATTGGAATCAGGGTTTTCCTATGGCTTTGTGGGTGTTTGTTTTTTTTTTTTTTTTTTTTTTTGTTTTGTTTTGTTTTTTTGGCAATATCCTGTTTTAGAAATGGGGAACAGTGAGCAGGCAAAAATAGAAAAGAAGCAAAAAGGTATTAATTGTTGGTACTGGGAAAATATCTGTCAGCTGTTGAAGAGGAAAGGGAGCCCTTTGAAAGCAGGTCTGCCAAAACAGAAGTAGACTTCAGTAAGGAAAATTTCTCTTGGGGAACAAGTAAGAAAAGAAAGACAGGAAAGACCTAATTAAAAGTGAAGGTCTTGCAGTAAATAAATGATTAAACTTGCTTCAAAAGTGTGTAGAAACATTACTCCATGAGAATACCAAGTTACAGTACAGGAAAAGTCTCTGATAAAATAGGTGGGATAATTTTTTACCTTTGTAGAGCAGCACTAAATTCCTCTTGTTTTATATACAAAGCATCAAAGAACAGGTATGCCTGCCTCATCAGTAGCATTAGGATTCCTGTAGCTTTTTGCAATGGTCAAAAAATCCAATAAAAGTTTATTATTTCCATTTTGGGGGTCTCCTGTGTCTATACAGCAGGAAAACCCCATCTCTTTCATTTCAGAAATAATTTTGCATACAGATAACAATCTTGATTCAGTAGCATATTAAAGCATGTGAATAAACCTACCAGCAGGAAATAAAATTAAGCCAGCAGTTAAATGTTTTCTTATAGTTCCTACAGTAATTTCCTCAGTCTTGGGTGAATATGCACTCAATAAGGTGCCCATCCAAATTGAATAGGAAGCCCAAGTATTTTGACGTTCACTCATCAGAAAACACTCCATGACCGTGGAAAAGACAAAGTAGGAAGCTATCAAAACTGATCACCAGATGTATCAGGAAAAAAAAAAAAAAAGAGGAAAACACAGGGTAGCATGTAAGTGTATTTTGAAAACTGATACGATGAACAAAGGAAGAAAGAGTAAAGGGGAACCAAGATTTTATTTCAAATTCTGGAATTATATGAAAAGTATAGTTGATATTTCATGAGTTGCAACCGGTTGCATTATTTTAATTAGCTTATGGTGATAAGGATGAATCTGAAGCAGACAGCTGTGAAGATTTGTTATTTTAATTAGCTAAATGAGCAGACAGGAAAATCAACAACAGTCCTGATCCACCACAGCAGCCTTGGTTCAGCAGGGCCATGAGGGAAAAGAGCCTCACCACCAACACATCATGACCTCCCTGCTAAAAAAGGGTTTTGCTGGCTCCTCTAGACAGGTAACATGCTCCAAATAATGTCCATGAGAGCAAAGCAATTTTAAAAGTCCAAAATAATACGTATAACAAAGAACTGCAATGACCAGAGCTATCAAGCTTGTAACCACGGCTGAACATGCTTGCAGTATGTTATGTATAGATCTGTAACCCTAAAGATAGAGTATAGTTATTGATTACAGCTTTAGTTGAGCTGCTTTGGGGCTTAGGTATTGAAGGGATATTCTTCAGTTAAACAAGGTTAGGGTTTCTGAGAAGTAAACAGAAGAATTAGAAGTAACTCTTAAGCTGCTGAGTATCTCCACTTTGGGCATAAGGACAGAGCAACTGAAGAAAGAATTGTGTGTCAAAACTCAAAATCTTATCAAGCTACAATACAGCTATTGCTACCACAGGAAACTCAATTACAATTTTTTTTTTTTTTAAAGCTTTCTTTAGAAAAAAAATCTTGCTTCCTAGCAGCTGCTGCACCAATAGTAATGGCTTCGTTGTATCCACGACTGACACACAGCCCTTCAGCTAGGCAAAAGTCTGAGCTCAACTTTATGGTCCAGCTTTAAAATTTGTCCCCGTGTTTGAAAATAACCAATTTGTGACTCAATTCACATTCTCCATTCACAGTTTTAATCCTCCTCAAAGATAAGTTATTACTATACACTAATTACAACACATAGACTTATGAGTTAATAATTCACTTGTCTAGCTTGGGAATTTTCCTTTTAGTGCATTATAGATGAATCGCAGACAAATTCAGTACTTTCTTGAATTAAGATCATCTATCCAATCTAATTCTGAATATATCAAGCAGCACTGTTCTCTGTAGGGACAATTTAGAATAAAGTGTGCTATAGTATAAGAAAGAATGTCGAGCATTAGCTAAGATTGAATGGAAATCTATAAAAGATGTCAACACCGTTAGCAGCACGGTTTAGATTACTAATCTCTGCTCCTCCACAGCAAACATTTTTCTGGCCTCTATCAAGAAGGTCATTGGTCCTTCATATATGTGAAGAAGGTTCTGTAATGTAAAAATGTTTGTGTAAGAATCAACATAGCCAGATTTAAACAAAGCTATTCTTTCCTTACACTCAGATACTGGAGTGGTGAGACTTTTAAGACTGACAGTGGCACTGGCAAACTCTCTCCATCCTGGTGAGCATTTCCAATCAGTAATTTTAGGCACACAGCTGCTTTGTCATGGTGTTAGGTATCTTCTATGTCCTCAACACTCAGAAGGAAATTAAAATCCAGTGTGGGCAAGTAGTCCTAAATAGTTTAAATATAGCTACTTCAAAAAGGTTGGGGTCTAATTAAAGCCCACAGACATCAATGATGCAGTCTGAGTGGGCTCAAGTCAGCCATCAGATTGGTAATAGACAAAGTGAGATACTACACTCTTACTGTTACACTAACAGTAGAAAAATTCAAGCTTGAAGTCATATTCTCTCACCCTGGTATAGCCTAAAGTTGGATATTAAAGCCTACTGAATACAAAGAGTTCAATCCTACAGCATATTTTGCCTTGGAATAGGGCACCTTCTGTACCCTCTAAAGCTTAATGTCATTTTTGTGTCTTCCTTTCATTTCTGAATCTGAACAGCACTGGATTCATTTATTGTTGTTAATTGTCCTTCATTAGCTACCTTGCAATTTTGATTGGTTTGACTCTTTACCCTAATTGATTTGCTACTGTAATTGACTTTCTCCTCCACTGATTTGCCTTGTGTGTTTTATCATCATTTTGAAGTGAAGAAGAAACACAGAGTGGAATTAAATTCTCAGTAATTGCTTATTACCATCTTGTTGTGCTTTCATTTCCCTCCCCTAAAACAACTACACATGGCTTCAAGTCTGTGCTGTACCATCTTTCTACCAATATCCATGTTTCTGAAATATTCTTCTATTTCTTCATCTCTCCTCTTTCCTTTGGCTTTTCTATTTTGACATTTCCATAGCTTGCTGTACACCCCCAGCATTTCACAGGATCCCACCCCAAATTCATCAACATACATTACTCTTTCCAGCATGCCTTCTACTTTGCCTTCCCTACTGCGGAAGCAATTAATGTCACAAGGTACATACAATTTGCACACACAGAAATCCAATTTTTGTTGCCTTCTCCTTAATTGTGCTTTAATAAAAAATATAAAAAATAAGTTTTGCTGGTTGTATGTTATCTATACTACAAATGAGGGCTACTCTGGAAGTAATGCCTCCTACTTTATTCTTTTGGCCCACGACATCAGAGGCAGATGGTTGTATGCAAGTAGGGATTGAACCTTCCTACTGATATTCTATTACATGTTGTTGTGTGATAGATGGCAACAAGGGGGCAGTCTGACTAAATGTCATTTGACATAGAAATGCATACGAAGTAAAAGTGTGCCACTGAATTCCTGTGAATTGACATTCATTGACACTTGCTGAATGTTTATGGAGACCAAACACTGGATGTGGGTAGTGCATTTCAGCAGCAGTGACAATGGGTTACCTACACTGCTGCAGATTTTTATGAGTACGTCATGCAGGCTCTTGCTGGCAAAAATGTACAGCCAATAGTGGTGACCATATTGAAAAATAGAGTTTTGTAGCTGCAAATTTGCTCTATCAAGTTGTGTTACTGCGCTCATTGTATTGTTGTAGTTTCCATGGAAATAAATTGGAGGTATTACTTGTGGAGGGGCTTACATATTTTATACGTAGCCCAAGACAATTCCTTTTCATTCAGTATGGACCAGGCAAGAACCTATGATCAAGATAATCTCACTGCACCCCTCTCTGCTTTCTTTCTGTGTCTATAGACGTACTTAACTTTCATGCAGGTACAGACTTCAAAATACCTGAAGACACAGATGCAATATTCATGCTCCCAAATCAACTTTACAGCTCACCTTATTTTGTCCCTCCTAGCAAGCATTTATTTAATTTTGCAAATAGTGCAGAATTACATATACATACATACCAAGTCAAGGACAGATGCAGGTATATATCAGTGAACTGATAACAGGGGCATGTTATTACTAACTGCATAGTGAGAGAATGATGGAGCTCAATGTATGCGTTAAATTCTGCATGTAGAAAATGGAGCAGAGAGTGAACAGCTGGAGAAAATACTGATTCAGACTGGACTTGGTAAGGAAACAGCTTTCTTGAGTTTTAAAAATTCTGTATGCAAAGAATCTATTTTGATCCATAATTGGAAAAAATCTCAATATTCTTACAAGTTGATATATTTGTTTTTGGCTTCCCTACCCCCCTCCTCTTCTGGCATAAGAATTGCTTTAATCCTTTAACAAAGAGACAGAGTTAGACAGCTTTCCACCAGCGTGATTATTCATCTCATACTTGGGGGAAATTGCCCCTTTTCAGTAGAAGTTAATATTTGCTGCCCCATTAATACTTGAATCACAAAAAGCAGGAGTTACAGGTAGCTGTTAGTTTCCCTTACTAACAGAGCGAGTTCTGCCATTAACAGCCTCCCAACACAATGCTGTGCACTGAAAACAGGGCACCTGCAAGGAAAGAGCCTGAGGGAAACAGATCCTAAAATAAACAAGAAATGATGTTTACAACATTAAGGAGGTGCAGTATTTGAATTCTAGATATCTTATCTAATTCAAGAACCATATAAACTGAGTTTTCAATTGCAGATTTCCTAGAAATCCTGGAATTGCTGAGTAGCTCATAGAAATCTTGTCAATTTTTCTGGTTTCCAAGTGAAAAAAGTCAATCTGAAGATTTGTGAACACTGCCTCTCCAAATTCTCCCCTGCTAAATCCCATCACTGCTAATTGGAGCCGGGTCAGATTTGTAACGCTTGAAGATCCCATGAAAACTTAAATACTCTGTCAAAAAGTCATTCTTTCTTACAAAATACACCGAATATCTCCTTGGTTTACCTGATCTATACACAGTTTCTCTTCACTGAATTTGACACCAGGGTAAAAGGAACACAGCTAACGGAACTAGTAAAAATTAAATTCCATGAAACAGGGAGAATACCACCAAATTTTATATAGTTATTTTATGACCAGGTTCACAAGCTGTTATGATGTTAGGTTTTTTTCTTTTTTAAATTTTTTAATTGTTCATAACTTTAGGATTTAAAATCTTTCTGGCATACTGTATTTTTAGAGCTTCATTTATATTATTTTACTTTACTGCAAAACTACATATCTGAAAAGCAAAAAAAGACAATTATATGAAAAGCCTCAATTTTAATTGCATTTTTTTCCCTTTTTCTTAATTAGAATGCTTGTTAATTGACAGTTTTCAGAAGTTGAACCAATACATCCTTAGCGTGTTCAATATCTCCTAACAAACATTCCACTGTTTAGACTCTCGAGGTATGAAAACAGCAAAAGAGTAATAAGAAATATACTGCAGTTTACTGAAAGCATCATTTTGCTTAAGGTATAATTAAAGTTACTCAGCAAAAAATGATAAATAAGAAATTACTCTGAAGCACCAGTGTAACACATCTGCCTCACAAGCACACTGGAAACTCAATTTGTGGTGGCATCATAGAAGATACCTTTGTCACAACTGTTCTGCACAGTACGTACATCTCTCATGGAAAATGGGATTTTGACTACTCCCACTTTTTGTTTTGCATAGCTATTCTTCATTTATGTCACAGTCATCAAGGAACTGGGCAACAGTAGCATGTAATTTTCTTTAATTCTCAAACTAGATAATTTTTTCATTAGAAATATAGCGGTGGGCTATTTTTCCTGCAGAGTCCAAGAATGTTTGCAGATGAATTTTTCATGAGATCTATGCAGTAAACTACAGCACATGGTATGTTTTGCTATAACATGATCAGTATGAAGCTTGGTATTCAGTACTTGTTCAGCACAAACTAGTCACTGTAGTCACCATCTCTGTTTCTCTCTCACTTGTTTAGAACCTGACCCAGGGCCACATCATTTCAATCAATTGGTTTCTTTTTCCCTGGGAAAATGAAATATCTTTGCATACATAGGGAGATATAGACACATAACACCCAGACACACACAGATGTGAGATCTGTATTCCCTGTAAACAGAGAACATGAAAAAGAGATTCTCGCTCTTAAGCTCTGATTTGTCTAATAAATTGCAAGGAAAAGCATCATCCGTGCCTTGGTTTGTCCACCTGTAAATGAGATTAATGACAGTTACTTACAAGAAAATAGCAGATCCTTGACTTTGAATTAATTTTTTTTCAATCTCCTGTTAAGGAATCTTCTCCTTCCCTTTCCCCATGCCCTACACCTTACAGGAAGTTTCACACGCTGCTGCAGCATTACATGACTGCTAGAAGTAAAAACCATGTTTTTTTTTCCTACCTGAAGACGATGCCACCAGGCCTGCAGAGATAGCAATCAAACATATCAGGCACGCGATCAAGGCTACCTCACAACACTCATCCTCACACAAATTTCACATCTCCACTCACTCTCTCAATCAATCTGTTGTTATTCTGTTTGCCTTATGTTCTAACTCAACATGTCATCACCGTTCAAAATACATCACTTCTACCCTGGCACACTATTTTTGCCTGTCAGCTGCCAGAGAACTTGCGACCAATCAGTAGTTTGCTTTCTGCTAGGTAGCACTTAAAACATCCTTCAATCACTTCCCAAAAGGGAAACTTTGTCTCTTGCCAAACTGTAAATCACCACATTGCAGATACCTGGACACTCACATGTCATCTGTAAGCTTGAATGTGAATTACAGACAGTGTTTTGCCAATGCTAAGCGGTGGAAATCAGGAAAGTTGTATAAGCTGATCAGAGAAAATCTTATACGTGAGTTACACAGCAGTGATATCAATGCATGTGATTTAAAAGAATTTGATGAAAATAGGGTGTTGGTAATACCCACCGTAACAGAAGTAGCCACCTATTTTGAAACATGAGAACAAATCTGTTCAAGTTATAAGAAGAATATGCTGGAAATGAAATGTGTGAGAACACAACTTGTAACTGAGCAAGAGGTACTGCTTACACTCTCTCTCAGCTATAAAATAATGTAGGATTGAAGGAACCCTCAAACATACCACGCTATCTCCACTGTCATCACAAATACTAGGGATTTCTGGTAATGTTACTCATGCCTAGATTTGCCTCCTGCGTATCACTAACACTCCATATCCTTACAGAAGGACTGCCTGTGTTCCTGTCCTGTAGATTTTCTGCAGACTTTAAAATCTAGGACTCTACATTATGGCAAAATGCAGGCAACTCAGGAGCCTTGACCCTATGCCACAGCAGCATGACTTGGTGCACATCCAGTACAGCTGGCACTGTATCCAGGCCAATGAGCTCTGCTGAACCCAGGCGAGTGCTGTGCAGAGGCCAGCTCCCCAGCTCTCCACCTTGCTCCCGCTTGCACCTGGCTCTGGGAACACAGCCCAGACCCACCTGAATGGGCTGTGCTCAGGAAAGCATGCAGCCTGCTTCTGGGCTTCTGCTGGCTCTGAAAACCACTTAGCCCTATTTGTGTTGCACTGCACCTGCCAGAGCCAGACTGATTGGTGAGCCAATACAGAAATAAACTGGCTGGCTGCATCCACAACGTTGCTCTCACAAGAGAAATCAGGTGCCTATGGCAAAGAGAGCGCTGTCTAACTAGAATGGTTCATTATACAAAACGTCTATCTGTAAAGCAATAGTGAGCCTGCAACTCTGAAAGAAACCACCCAGGTTATGTTGACTGATCACAGCCATAAGAGCGAGCGTTACTCATTTGTTTGACATGAGGGTGCCCCAGTACATAATGCAGCTCTCTTCTAGTTCCATTAATATTTGTGAAAAGCACAAAAAGACAGTCGGATCTGTCCAAATTAACATCAGCAGCATTTCCCCTTCTGTGTTGATCAAACACTTCTAAATGACAGCTAACAGTTGACCAACAAAAGGAAATTGATTTTTCTGACATTTATTTGCCTGCATTCAATAACCTCATTCCTTGAAACAAGTTCATCAGCGTGCTGAAAAACAAGCTCTGGCTTTTGGTATTTGAAAGCTTGAATGGCTGAACCAGAGCCTTACAAAACTAGCGAAAAGTTAGAGATTGAAATATTCTGCATGAAGGAGAAAGAGACAGGAGTGACTGCCCAGCACAGAAGCAAAGAGGCAGTGAATTCAATTAGAATTTTATAATCAAGGGTTATGGCAAGAAATATCTTGTACAGTTGTTAGCTCAGTTACCTTCTCACATCTTCATTAACACAGCAGTTCATAATTTGCAGCAGCTATAATCTGAGGCAATTTTACACATTTAAAGAGAGTTAACTTCAAAAAAAAATGTAACTATCGAGACATTTGGACAAATTACTGCACAAGTGCAATTGTTACGTTGGTAAAATACAACACATGAATATCATGTCTTGAGTCTGCACTCATCTACCACATAATACAACTAAATTCTAGTACTCTTATTATCCAACCCAGCTCATTCTTCAGAACAATTTTATTTAGGGCAACCAAAATAAAAAAAAATGGAATTAGATGACTTAAGTGGTTAAAATAATGGAAGTTCTACTTAGGAATCTTTTCTGTTTCCTGATAAAGGAAATCAGGCTAAGTGTACTGAAAGCCACGGCCCAGATCCACCTTCAAAAACCTGCTTGGAGTTATTGGCAGCAGTGCAGATTGAATCAGCTTGTCAGGAAGTCCAATCTGAGAGTTTTCAATTATCCCTGACAGAAGAAAAAACGGTGCTCAATTCACAATATCAAAACACAGTGCCACTTATTTGCTTCTTATGCGTGCTGTTTAATGTCATGCCCACAGTTCTTTGGACATAGCTGTAAGCCACACTGTCTGTTATAGCCTATCAGGATAACCTCAATCTTGATTTTCCAATTTTGCTATTTCTACATCATCCAGTGATTTTTAGTGATAAAAACAACGGATCAAATGAGTTACCTTTCACATGAGGAATCTCCAACTATCTGCAACACTTGGTTGTTTCAAATAGAAAATTCTAACTGCTCATCAGAAAAAAGCCCAAATTTTCAGGCTCTACTTTTCCTAACACATTGGCCTCCAAAGATGACAGATGCTCATGAAAGCTTAGGTTGAATTGAGTATAAAAATAGCCATTATATATTAGAAGTACTAGTTTGTATTTTTTTTTTCTTAATGGGAACAAATAAATCAGAATTGGCCAGGAAAGAAGGAAATACAGTTCATACACAACAATTCCCAAGCTTGCTGTCTCTTTCTGTTTGAGGATCTTGCTTACAGGCCTGATTTTAGCAAATGAAATAACTTTGGGTATTGTTTCCTCCTGCCAGTCTCTTCTGATTCTTAGGAAGTTTGTTTTCCATCTCTTTGGAGAGCTGGCTCAGGGTTTTCACAGTAGGCTGGGAACTTGCTTTGTATGATACAGGTACAAGAGCTAATTGTCAGTGCTTTTTCATCACAGTTTTTGACTAAATATAGACTTCGGAAAGCAAATGTTTAGCTAACAGGCCAGAAGGCACAGTATTCCAATTTACAAGTGTTTGTTACAGGTTTTGTACTTGTAAAAAAAAAAATAATTCAGACCAAATACCATCTAAGTGGCTAACCAACTTCATACCCAGGAGTAATTCCACTGATATGGTGCATACTTTTACAGTGAGAAATATGAGGAAGCTATGAATAATGGAGCCATCACAAAGTTTCTTTACTATATAGTCACTGGTAAGTTCAAGTATCAACAACTTGAACAGAAACCTGCTTGAAGTAAGACCTATTTTTTGACCTTTCGTCACAGAAGGATGAGAATGGTCAGTAACTCTCAGGATCGTACTACTCTTGCTCCCCCTGCTCTTTTTGTTTAAGTGAACTGGAAGCTTAATACTGAAAATGAACCAGCACCTGCAAAAATACATATGAATTTATGTAATTACGGGTGGTTTATTACTCTTCAATGAAGTCTTTGGATCATCAATTCAAAACAAACTAGTGTCTGCAAAATCGTAGAGATTAATTTGCATGGCTATGAATTGATTTATTCCTTATAGTTTGGCTACATTGATTTCTCCGATTCCTTCTTAACTGGTTTAACTTTAGATGTCATTTTTAGGTTATGTGCTTACCATACTCTTCTCATCTGATTAAATTGGAGCTATGAATCAATTCTCTCTGCCTTGCAGTTGAATTTTCAGAGATGTTTTCACTGAACTTGATATGAGGTTATTTAGCTTTTCCCCTGCAAACTGCTTCAATGACTGCGTACTCATTCCACAGGCTTGCAAACAGGAGTAATATTTTAATTTTACTAATTTTAATGGTGAGTCTCGTGGGTAAATCTCATTCAGCATCACAGATGGCTTACGCTTCCCAACTTAGAATCTCTTTCTCATTTAGGCGTGCTTCTCAGCTACGTTTTGGCATGAAGTCCCTGCGAGCTGAGAGCAGTTTCTCCATCCTTGGGCCATTTGTGCAATTTCCCCCTCTGGCAGCAGATGGCCAGTTGAGCCCACACAGATCTGATGTGAGGACAGAGCTTAAGGAAAGGAAGTTGGAGGATGTAGAGAGGGGGTCAGGAGTTCCCACAGCCCCTAGCTTGGTGCAGAGAACTTCTGCAAAGGAGAAGGATTTCTTACACTGGGAACTGTTCAGTAGCAGTTGGGCACCATGGAAAGGAAAGTCTATAAAATTGGATTTAGTCAACTAAGAAATATATGGGCAATCTCACTATCAATAAGTTTGTAAAGAGAGATGCCTGACTATAGATGAAGACAAGAACCTGTTCATTTTTGTATGTACTCAACTTTTTATTTTTCTGCCTAGCATTTCACAAGGAGAAGAGATTTTAGAGGTGAACATTAAAGCAAAATAAAAAAGAATTTTTCACCAAGAGGAGAGCTCTATTCGGGATAAATACATGTCTTTAGAGAACCAACATAACAGTGTGAGTTTCTCTCAGTTCAAGATCTTCAAGACCAGCTCTCCTTTTACCCACAGTCTCAAACATAGGGCTTAAATATTTATTTTACCTAACATTTGAAATGCAAAATTTTTCTGTATAAAGTTTTATAGATATTCAGTAAAGATGATGATGGCTGTGCAAAGAAGTGAAGAATAAAATGCTTTCATTTTTACGTGAAATTTCCATAATCAGAAGACTCATGTCAAAGTGATTAGTTACTATATAAATGATACTTTTTCTTTACTTGAGAAAGAGAAATTAAACAGAAGCTAAAGGTTACAAAGTAATTTATGCAAATGCATACATTGCTGTTCTTGACTGTGAATAACTCAATGAATTCTTCCCACCGCCTACCTCATTTCTCCATTTCCAGAGCTTTTTTGAGAGGATGTTTCCTCTGACTACATCACAACACAACTCCAAATGTATGTTTTTCATATGGTACTCGCTAAATAACACCATTTCTGTACAATTAAGCTGTGCATGTTTCAACGAAGCTTTCAGACTTAACAGAAGAAGAAACTGAACAGTCTCTTGTCTTCATTTAACAAAGTCTCCTATTTTACTTCTCTTTTATAATGTCTTTGTACTTTGCTGTTACTCTAGGGTTTTATGGAGTTCTCTGCATAATCATTAAGGAAATAAGTGCTCTGCAAATTGTCCTAAGTGAGGAAGGTTACAAAGTCAGCTATAAAAATGTGGAAAGATGTTATAAGGTGTTCTTAGCTAGCACAATGTCATATAAAATTCAAAAATCATGTGCTTTGAGATCTCTACTAAAATCCTTCAACTTTGGTTGTAGAGATTCCAGATTTTATCACCTTCCTGAATGTTGTTGCTTACAGCTTATGTTCCTACAAACTGCTCTCTTTGAATTGATCTAGATCATGGTAGAAGGTTACACAAATGATTAGAGGCCAGTGAATTTATCTTCTCAGTTTTGAACGCATCACCTACACGTGAACAAAACTACTTCAAATGTTTTTACAGCCAGTCTTAGAAATAATTACTACACAGCGTCAGAACTTGATGTTTCTTTATAGGTACACTGTACTATATTATTCTGATCAATGCAAGGAAACATTTTAATGAACCTGCATTGCAGATATTTTTATTGCTAAATTAAATCTAATATAGTACTATTAAATAGCATTTTCACAAGCAACCTTACAGTAATTGTAGACACTGAGAATTATGCTAAGGAAGAGTTACTACTTTAAGATACAAATTGATAACCTGAGAACAGAATTGTGCTGTGATAGTACAGCACTGCTATGGATTTTATTTATTTATCTATTTATTTATTTATTTTGTATTGGGAAAAACTTTCCGACTCCTAAAACTTCGATGCATTTCTTATTACAAATTCATACCTGTAGAACTTGCAACAGACTCTTTCCTCTTTCACCAGAAATTGCAGTGTCACAGTTTAAATCTGACAACAGAGCCAGCCCCATCTACCCATAACTATATGCTGTAACTTATGCCTTGGGCCACCCCAATACCATGGTTAGGACCACACTAAAGACAACTCTTGCAGACAGCCATCGTTTGCTTCATCTAGATTTCTGAGCTCCATTCCCATCTTACATCTCCGATTTCTCATTCTCAGACATCTAATCATAACCTTAGCCCCAAGGCAATTCCCAGAGCAGGAGGGCTCAGCCACATCCCTCACATCACTTTGCCCTTTCCCTTAAATCACCCTTGATACATGACTAAGCTCCAGCTTTCTCGTTCTTGGAACTGTCACAGATACTGAAATATTTTTATGATGGTGTAACTATATCAGTGGACAAGGAAAGAGCCAATGATGTCATCTATATGAACTTCTGTGAGTCCTTTGATACAGTCCCCTATAACATCCTTCTCTCCAAATTGAAAAGATATGGATTTGATGAATAGGCTGTTTAAAAGACAAGGAACTGGTTGTGAGACCGTACCCAAAGAGTGGTGGTCAATGTTCGCATGGAGATTGGTGACCAGTGGTGCCCCTCAGGAACCAATACTGGGATCGAAGCTCTTTAATATCTTTGTAAGTGACATAGATAGTAGGAACGAGTGCATCCTCAGGAAGTCTGTGGATGACAGCAAGCTGTGTGGTACAGCTGACATGCCCAAGGGACAGGGTGCCATTCAGAAAGGCCTAGACAGGCTGAGCAGTGAGCCCAGGAGAACCTCATGAGGTTCAACAAATCCAAGTGCAGTGTCTTGCATGTGGGTCAAGGCAACCTCTACTATTATTACTGCAGGACAAAAGAATAGAGCACAGCCCTACCAGAAAAGACTTGAGAGTACTGGTGGATGGTAAGCTGGACATTAAGAATGATGAGAGAGACACTGGAACAGGTTGCCCAGAGAGGCTGTGGATACCACGTCGCTGGAGACATTCTAGGTCAGCCTGGATGGGGCTCTGAGCACCCTGATCTAGTCATAGGTGTCTCTGTTCACTGCAAGGTTGCTGGACTGTATGAAGTTCAGAGATCTTTCAACTCAAATGATTCTATGATATTTTCATGTGTAGGAGTCCCAGTGGAAAATCAAGCAGAAACTCTGGTTCTATATTGTTCCTTTTCCCCATCTCAATTTACCAAGCTACTGTTAATCACATTAACCAATTCTACTCTAAGAGACTGTTCACAAATATTCAGATTAACATTAACTGAGAGCCTGGGGCCACTCAAACCATCCTGAAAAGCCCTGCTGTCAGGGCAAGTACAGCAATAATGTGATACAGTCGAAGACCTCAGTGTAAATGTCTGGGAAGTGCTCTCTGAAAGTGCAACATGATGTGAACCTGCTATATATTTTAGATGAGCAGATAAAGAACAAGAGCTGTTTGCTTGCCTTGGCTGATGGCCACATTACTATTGAGCTGTCATAGGAAAAGCTAGAGGAGGACTGTCCATGAAGCCACTTGAACACAGTTACAAGAATATGAAAGTATCTAACACTGCAATGATAAAGACAATGTCTTCTGCAAAACATAGAGCACTGCATCCTCAACGCGATTCTGTTCACTCATCATGTGATACTACTTCAGATATGCAACTCTACAATTCAGAGAAAAAAATAAATATTTTGTAAGCCTCCTATTTCCTCTAAATTATGTCTATATGTTACATGAAAAATAAGCAGAGATGGAACAAAGGTGTCATTGTCCTATCTATTTATGATTCGTAACTGCCTCTTAATGAGTTGACTGTGTTTTCTCTTGTAGCTGCCAGACTTGTGCTGTGCTATAAGCATGTGAATGTGTTTTTACCATCAGACAGATAATCTTCGAGAGCTGCTTTTGCTCAGTTTGTCAAAGGTAATGCTTTGTACACCTCTGCTGGGAATGCTGAGCTAGCAGCTGAATAAAGAGCTAGGAGGTCTAGACATTGGCTTCCTTCCTTTTAATTATTGCCTGGCATGTAAGGGATTCTGTTTTATCTTTCAGAGCACAAGGGTCATATAAATAGTCTTAAGTAAAGAAAAAGACTTAGACAGTTGCATGGTTATAACTTAGTCTAGTTCCATTTTAGCTTAGTCTTGAAGCCAAAAGCAGCAGTGAAATCTGAATTTCTGTATTCTGTCTCCCAGAAAATATTGTTTTGATCTTATTCAAATCCTCCATCTTCCAAGTCAGAAAGATTTTGTTGAGACTAGCTTTTTCATAAAAGGTGAAAATGAAATGTTCTAGCAATTTCCCAAGCACAATTCAAAAGGAATAAGGCTGTGTTTTCCTTTTTTCCCCCCAGAAAGCTATAGTAGCAAAATCTGACCCATCCAAAAAATTGAATTACAAGTTTTAAAGTTCACCTAAAGTGTAAGTATCTGGATTTAAGCATGACCTATCACAGTGTTTGAACGTAACCACAATTTATTCTTTTTAGTGATTAAATTCACTTGATGAATCTTACAACGTAGATGCATTATAGACTTCTCTAAGTCACTTGACTAAGCTTAGCATGACATTCTGATTAAAAGACTAGCACTGCACCGTATCAGTAAAACATATTTTAAACAAATTAAAAATTGACTACTGGACAGATCTTAAAATGAAGCAAGTTCCTATTCACATAAACAAAGGGATTTCTTAAGCCAGGAACTACAGAATTAACCTAAATCTCCTGGTTGAAGACGTGCAGAGTATTTTTGATGCTTTGTACTTCAAATAAAAAAATTTAGAATGACATGCAAATATACTTGGTGCTAGTTTCATTAAAATCAGCCAGCCAAACAGATCTTAACGCAAGACACTGTCTGCATGAAACATCAGAAAGATGATTTCGTTGTAATGTGCATTCCTGTACTTATTTGAAAGTGAAGGAGAGCTACAATTTCCTACAAAAACGAGCCATGACAAGAATAGAAGTTATCTGACCTGTCTTAACTTTTCAGTAAAACCTTCATGCACTATGTCCACTTGAGATCAATCTATTTTAACAAAATGCCAGGTTTGACTCTGTTCTCCCGAACTCACCAATAAAACAAACAGAAAAGTTAGGAAAATTTCCAATTTGGTTTCATTATTACTTTAGACTGTGGGAGACTACAAGCACAGGCACAGCTATGCAAGCTGTTCCCATCTGCACTGCTGATAAATGGGGATAACAAGCCTAAACATTCACAAATCAGTGAATCCCCCAGACTGATTTTGGAAGGATGGGGTTACGAGACAGATGTCTTTAGACAACTGATGCACAGCTTCCAGCAAGCCTTTGAAACATCACCATACTGGTACTGTGCCAATCAAATGGAGGTCTTAAAGCCTTCCCTCATTAGTTTTAAAGGCTGAGGAAATGAACCTTAGTATAGTCATGCTTGGGATTCTTGATTTGTAACTGGCTTAGATTAAAGCAGGCTCCAAGAAGACGACTGAGAGAAAGAGAGGAGAGAGAGAGAGAGAGTAGCAGCTTGGGTTTTTATCCACAGAGATGTGCAAGATCTTGGGAACTTTTTCGTCGTCTCGGTTGAGCTTCAGTAAGCGGAGAAGAGCCTACAGCATCTTCTCTGTGGGACTCTAAAGCACCAGGGTCTTTTTGGGGTATGTTCAATGGGGATTTAGCTAAAGCCCTCTTCATTTATTCCATGAATCACTTTCAAGCAAGTACTTTGCAGTCTTGGAATGCAACTTTAAGCTTCTAGTACTTGACTGAGGCACTTACAAAGAAAATTAAGAGAATTGCACACTGGGGGGAACAGCTCTTACTTCCTTCAACTCCAAGTACAAAACTCCTTTCTTTTAAGCAGAAAGGTGACAAGTGAATGCTATTCCCACAGAAATGCATGTATTGGTTAATGACATGGAAATTCAGTGTTAGGGAAGGAACTGAGGAACAGCAAGAACACTTAGTCTTGCCAGCAGCTGGAAGTAAGGAACTGGCCATGAATTGGAGCCCCTATCCACCATATACCCTCTCTCCAAAGGAAAAATGAAAGAGACAGGCCTTACATTCACTCAAATGAAGTGAAGGGATGAGTACACAAAGCACACTGCAGTTGGTGCCATTAGAGTAACAAAGTTAGAAACCTGGAGAAAATAACTGGTTACTTGCTGAAAAACATCCACCTAACGAAGCTGTCCCATTACCGAAACAATCTGTCTTCTGGTGTCAACATAGGTTTTCCCATCCTGATCAAACACTGCTGTGTTTTGGTGTCTCACGGAAACAGTACCACAGGACCAAGTCCACCCCTTCCCCCAGCCATCAAATAGTCTGCTGGCATACAGATCCCAGCAGCCTGTATGTGGTTGCACAGTACTCTGATGAACCAACCAAACCAGCCTTTCAGTCCAGACAACCAGATACAGATGGACTTTTTTTTTTGTACTACCAAATCAGACTGTCCAGGGAGGGGACATCCACAGCTTCTCTGAGCAGCCTGTGCCACTGCCTCACTACCCTCTGAGTAAAGAGCTTCTTCCTAACATCTAAACTAAATGCCAGGTATGCAGGCTACCCTTCCCTTCTTCCACTACCTGTATTTTTCCTTCTTTTCCCTCAGTTTGACCAAATGGCCAGATCTTATGCAAAAGAATAAAAGCATCACTTATAGGTTCAGGATCCTCCAGCAAGTAATCCATTCTCACCATCATCAGAACTGTAAAGGCATCAACACCCTTGCTTAGACATCTAGTGATGTGAAAACTCATCTGTGTCATTCAGTAAAAAGGGAAAGAAGGAAAAACTGAGCATCCTCCAGGAGCATAGCTGGAGAATAAAGAAGTTTGTAGACAAAAAGAGAAATTCCAAAGGTAGCTTATTTAAGGGGGTTTTATTTTTACTAAATAAAACAACCAAACAGCTAAAGCAAAACACGCTGAATTCAACAAACCACATGAGCCGTGGTTGCCCTGCATGAAGAAAGCCTACTGTACCCATTTGGTCTTGCCTCTTGTATGCTGCATGAAAAATTAGAAACTATCATTTTTGTTATGGAGAACAAGTGGCTAGTTTTCTGCCAGCAATATAGAAATAACATATTATTTTCTTTGGAACTCTTGTAAAAATCTTGCAATCAGATGCAATATGTTACAAAAGCTTTCTTTCTATATCATTACCTGTCGCTTTCATTTCAGACCAGAGTTAATATTGGGCATCTGGGAGAAAGGTTGCTCTTGCAATTTTTGCTTCACGAGCAGAATATGACAAACACAGAATATTTAAAAGTTTTCCCCTTTGTGAACAGAAATAAAAAACTGTAATAAATATGTTTAAAAAGGCTAATGAGTCCTAAGCAGCAAGATCCTCATCTTTCAAAGACTTTTATGAAGTGTAATTATCTAATTACTGTTAATTGGTTGAGTGGGATGAGGGAGTTCCATGGGTGTAGGAGGCCATGCGTTGTGTTGCTGCAGATTTGGTACTTATTCTGACACCACTGGATCTAATACACTACCAGCTAGGGGTTATCAACAGTGTACTTGCTAAATATTTTTGGTTGAGTTTGCAGTTTTCATATGCGACTTAAAAGCTATTGCTCATTCTTCATGCTCTTGGTGTGCTAAGTTAGGAAAGTTGACTGACTACAATACAGCTGAAATTGAGTGGAATTCGTAGAATTTACATCTTTACAAAATTGTTCTATTTTTTCTGTTTGTTCTTAAACAGCTTTATGCTAGAATCCTGAAGTAACCATGGCTTCACTCCAACTAGCCTTTTGCACTCTGAGTCCCAGAACGGAGCAAAATTCTTACATTGCATTGTCTATGTAGCACCTTTAGGACACTGTTGAACAGAAATCATCGCCACCTCAACAATGAGGCTTGCAGCAGCTCTGTGCCTCAAGGACTAATCCTTTTCAAGGCAGCTTAATGGGGATGAGGTGATCAGAAAAAAAAGATCCATTATGCACAGAAACAGAATTTATATTACTCAGTTTTGAGCCAGAACATTTTGTACAGGTCTGACTATGAAAGTCTGATCTAAGCCTCATTCATCATGAAGAGCAGAATTATGTACTTATTTTTACACTGATCCAGCAAAATTTCAAGTCACTGCCTGTATAATGCGGGGGACTGTGGTGTCAGACTGTTTTCCCCACAAATGAAACAGAAAATAGTAAGTCACCATGCTAGACAACCTGAATACCTGAATAATACCTTGATCTTTGGTCAAATACTTTCCTCCTCAGAGAAAACTGAACACGAAGATTTTCAAATTTCTGCTGCATTAGGAAAACAAATGGACGCGCCACTATCTGGCACGCATCATTACCTGCTCACCTGGTAGGCAAGGCACAAACTGAGCCTAATAGCTCTCCTTTATCTTCTAAAACAGTCCAGTGTCTTTAACACATTACTTACTGCCCAGAAACCTGCATTTCACTAAACAGCCACTTTACTCCTTAACACCTACCATGTAGCAAAATCATCGATGTTAGAAGAATTAGCAGATGGGCAAGAATTTGAAGACAAGTTCTTGGAAGGATCCTGTCCTGGAGGAGGGTGACCTTGAAGATATGAGGATGGTAATCTGCACACAGAACAGCCGTTGCACCCTTATTTTTAGCTATCTACTATAGTTGTGAGAGTAGCCACTGCTTTTGTTCCATTTAATTTTTTCACAAAGCTGAGAAAAATTACATTTGCAAGACCATTTCCATGCAACTACCAAATGAAAGTTTGTACATGATGGCATAGTTTGTCATAGAAAAAAAAAGTTTTATTTACAAAGGAAGATGTCCTAGCAGCCAAGCCTTTACCTAGGAAGATGTCTTAGCAAACAGATTCATAGGGGAAAAAAAAGCATAAAAAAAGATCCCTTCACTGTTATTTAAAAAACAAAAAAGTAAAGGTAGTTCAGGGAGCACTTAAATTCATGTTCCTGACTTTCACCATCAGTCTTACATTTTAATACCGCAGCATACTATAGCAAAAAGCACAGGCACAGAGTTTAAAGCTGTAGAGCCAAACCATTATACTTCGTTCCTGTCTTTTAAAAAGCTCAGTCTGAATTCCTCAACAAATTGGACACACATTCTCATTACAAGCACCAACCTAAACAAATCTATGACAATTTCATGCTCCTTCTAGTCTTTTTTCACTACCTAGATGTTGATAACAGATTTATCACTATAGTTTCTAAGCATCTATGATTAATTTTGTAACCACCAGTACAGGATAATCAACAAGAAATTCTCTTAATTTTAGATCTGATTATCCAGCAGCCCTCATTTTTTCCTGAAGTGTTATCTGCAAAGAAATTTAAAAGTAGGAATGAATATGGTCTTGAATTACTCTCCCTCACCAACCAGATGGTCTAATTACTGGCACTGAAAGAGCCAAGAAGGAAGAGTCCTTGTATCAGATTCAAAACACTAGGATACAACTTTTTTTTTTTTAAAGCATGTGTAACCCAAAATATGAAAAGCTGTGTGGAAGAAAGAAAAAAGTTCGCTTAGAAGTGCAAAACTTTTTCTACTTCTTTCCAAGCTGCATCATGTTAAATTCTTTTTCAAAATTAGTTGCTTTTAGAAAGTGAATATATGACGCCTACAGATTTTTTCCAGTGCAAATTTTGAGTAGATGACTAACAAAAAAAGGTAATGTAAATATCACTCCAGTGCCCCTGCCCACCTGTAACTCACAGTGTTATGCAGATGCTTATGAACTTCATGTATCTTGATACCCTGTGAAGCCTGCAGGTATTCTTCATATCTTATATCTTATAAATCTGAAGAGTCTTTTTTTTTCCTAATTCAAATGAGAAATGAGGATTTTTGACCTTGTTAACAGTCCTATGCGGTCCCATTGGACATATATCCATAACTGGGTGACTGGATGTTCCAAGTTAAGGCCAACACGGTTGCACAATCTTCTACAAGCAGCACAACAAAAACATAACTTACATAGAAGTGCAACATTAAAAATGGTATCTTCTAATTAGTAACTTTGTTATTGATCTAAAGGCCTTAATGTCAGTAATATTTAAGCTCCCATTCTAAGTTATGTTAAAGCACACAAGCACAAAAGGATTTTCACCTAATTTCATTCAGTTAAAGTAGTGCTGCCTGAATTTCAGTGACTAGACTAATACAGACTAGAACAGGGCATGTTCCTCTGCGTCTTCTTTTTGATCATTTTGCCCTTTCTGACACAGCAGACCTCACCAGGCATTAGATGGGAACAGTGGGCTGCTGCTCAACAGGTGCTACAATGCAACGGCTCCAACAATTCCAGCTGCCACTTTTACGTGTAGAGCAAAAACAATTTGTGTCTCAGTTTCTGCATAATATCCTGCATGTGCTGGGAGGTTGAATTAACATGTAAAGCTTTTTGAGACTCTCCCAAAGGCAGTAGCGCAGAGAAGCATTTACCAAATTGCATTGAAGTGGGAGCTCCTAAGACTTGCTATAAAGTTCGCTGATCATGAAAAGCAAGCTCCCATTGGCTTCAGTGGATTTAGTGGCAGCCCTGAATGAGCACAGACTCCTTTAGTAAAAGCCATTGGTCGTGGCATCATTTGGCTCTCTAGCTGGTGACTGTGTTTCTTTTCCATGGCAGAAGCATTTGCACAGAAGTAAAAGATATCACCTTCCAAATGGAAGCATCCAAAGGATTTAATCATTTAAGAACATAACTTGCAAGCAAATCTGTTACAATTCTGAGGTCATTTGCATTTGGAATAATCTACTAAAGCTCAGCTGAATCTCCCCATGTTAACAAGCTGCACACGATTTTCACCTTAAGAAACAGTCTGTGGCACCATTCCTTTCATCGTGGGGCTTATCCTATTCAGAGAGAGCAGATATTGTTTAAAACTTGCCAAGTTAATAAGTTCATCTGAGCATTTCAGAGATCTACACAATTATATTCAGTGCAGTTAAATGCTTCCCCTGGAGGATCCCCGGGGAAGAGGGCTAAAAGCATCACTGATATTCAGCAGCTTTCTGTTTCTCAGGATCAACAGCACTTTACTCACGTTCACTATTGATTTAACCACCGAGGACAATGAAGGGGGCTGCAAACTGCTGGGCTCTGAGCACAGCAAACAGCAAGCACAGAGCTTGGCCAGAGGCTGCTTATTGGTGGTGTGCCTCAGGACCAAATTAATGCCTTCACTAACGAGGTGGGTGCAGGGGCAGAGCACACCCCTGGCAAGTTCAGGGATACACAGCTGGGAGTAGCACTGGGTCCCTGTGTTGCCCACCTGTGGGGCTGCCAGGTACTACTATGATTGCACAACTCTCCTGTTTCTTTTTAAAATTAAAAATTCAGTTGCAAAGAGAAGTTAGAAAAAACAGCTCTCAAAATCTCAAAGTGCAGTTCTGAAAACCTGTCACAAGGGTGTTTCTTGAAAATCAGCATTTTTAAGCAAACCTCAGCACTTTGAAAGTCTGACTTCAACAACACTGCCTAACTATACACCACGAGGAAATCATGTTTCTCTAGAACCAACTCAGTCATTCCTGTCTGAACACATTTTAATTAACTACTAACATGGTTTAGGAGCATAGGTCACCTAAGTTACTAATTTTATTTTCAACAAAAAAAAAATCAGATATACAGAGTTCTGATATGCCTAGTATAAAAATAAAAGCTAGTCCCTATTGAGTAATTAATATGCAATGCAGTTACCCACCCGCTGGATGAATACAAGATTCCCTTCTTACTCATGCTCTTAGATAACAAAATATAGAGATGGTGGACATGTTTATTATTAGCTGATGTCACAGATGAGATCGTAACCAAGAAAGCCTAACACCCCCCCCCCCTCCAAATCAACGGGGATGCACTGTTAACACTGCAGTGACAGCTGCAGTGTGACACTGCTCCCTAAAGGAAATCCCTCTTTGCTGCTCAAGGTTACCACAGAACCAAGATCCACACAAATAGAATAGATCCAAAAGGCAAGGGCAAAGATACTCAATTTATTCTTCCATTAATTAGAAAGAAATACTCATTTTGCCAGATCTTCCTTATAATAAAACCTAAATGCACTTCCACTGAACTTAGAGAGCCTTAAACTATTTATCGTTTGAACCTACAGTTTACAGTGCAGCGAAAACAGTGAGGAAAAATTAGCTGGTTAAAACAAGTTCAAAGAAAGCTAAACATCCTTTGCAGGACAGGGTAAAAAAAGCAGATATGAAGTAACTTGCCCATGCAGAACAGCCCAGCACAATGCCCACAGAGCCAGGGCACGGAACAGGAGACGTCTGGCTGTACACCAAACCTGGTACCCTAGTGAGCCTATGGTGTTACAAAGAGAAGACAGAAACATTTAGCTTATAAATCTTGAGGGGGAAAAAGGTACTTCACATTACTACTACAGCTTGTCCAGAGATGTTGTAATAACAAAAATATCATCCTCTACTTGTAAGACTTCACTCTTGTTTCATGCCATTAACATTTCAAACCAACACAACAAACTTCAATACACGTAGTGCCAGTCAACAGCAAAACTCTCTCATTCAAGACAGTGTATTTTTCAGAGCATTACTTCCTACTGCAGGACCTAGTGCACAGCAACAGCAATTGCTGTTTCTGGAGACTCTGAGTAGGTTGTTAAGGTTTTTTCCCTCCTCATTTTCTTCTTCTCTATCTTTAGCACAGAGTATCTACAAACTGAAGGAAAAAAAATAAAGCAGGATGTGATTGAAATTGGTATCAAAACTGTGTGTGCATGTGGGAGAATCTACATTAAACTGATTTTAGAAATACTTCTGAAAAAGTTGACTTTCCTGCCACCCAAAACTAATAGTAAGTAGAATAATAATAATGAAAAAAAGTGTTACATTTTGGGCAGAAATTTTACCTCATTAGATATTAAATAGAAATACAAAGATTTTTTTTGTTGTTGTTGTTCAAAACAAGATTTTACAGAGCAAGCTTGCTTAGAGGAAAAGCTGCACTTAAGTAACATCACACAGCCTTTTAGCACAGATTTGCTCTGAAAAGAGTGCTCTGAAGTATAACTGTTCTACAACACACAGGCGTGCAATTCAAAAACTAATTGTATGCCTAGTCATGGAAAAACCTTGGGTGATCTTAAGCATAGCAACGCTTCTTTCTATAATGCTACAAAGGGCTCTTCCCTAATAGACATCCGGTTGACTCAGGTAACTTTGGGAACATGTGCCAAGAGTATCAAGACAGTGGGCTTCTTCCATACTGGGGGAGCAGGGAACACTTTTCTTCGTAAAACAGCTCATGGCATTTTGGCTCACACCTTGCAATCTTTAACCATACCAGCTTGCAGTGGGAGAGGCTCTGGTGTCTGACCCTTACCAGCACTACAACTGACAGTCTTAAAAAGCCAAATTAAAGAAAGCTTATGGCAGATGCTCATTTTCTAGCTGATAGCCCTAAAATTTCAGTCGCTTATGAATACATATTTCATTTGCAAAGCTTCAGTAACTTAAAAATATGATGATCAGCATTTCATAAAACTCCTGAGAGGAAGCCGATCAAATAGCTCTACCCATCAGCATCCCAACTGCTGCTGGACCTGCTCTGCCCCATTATTCACCAAGCATCAAACAGGGCACATCTGCTTGCAGAGAAGGCCTCTTAAAAAGTTCCCACTTGTCAGAGCATCCTTGTGGGAACTCCAGGGTCTAGAACACAGTGGGAAGTCACTGCCTCCCACTGGAGGTTATACTACTCCCTTCTGTTTTCTTAGCACAAATCTCAGAATTGAGTTCTTCCCTGCCCTGTACTATGTCCCAGTTGGATAAGGTCTGTCAGACTGAAGGGCATCCACAGTCAGCAAGGATGTGCAAAGGGTCAGAGCTCAGGAGCAAAGTGCTGCTCATGGAGGAAATACAACTCTGAATTTGCAGCTAGAATTAAGGAAAAGTCCTAGTGTCAAAGATTTGTGCTGGTGCCCCTATGGGAAATAAGCCCAACTAATGAGGAAAAATAATCAAAGATGCTACATTCTTCCAGCTCTCCTGCACATTCAGTTTTCTCTATTTCAGCCTATTAGTCTTCATTCTGTGTCTCCTGCAGCAGCCTTTGTCAGCACATGTATAATTAATGTTAATAGTCTCATCAACTTCAGGGCATAGTGCAGGACTCATTGAGCAAATGTTGGTTGGGCTTGTTCTGCCTCATGATGAAGCCTTTTCTCTCACATAACAGATCGCATAGAAGAAAAGCTGTTGCTCTACTTGTTGGATGTTCCCTAAGATGTGCAAACAGAATAACTAAGCGTTATGCGTAGAATGTCATGGTAAATAAATGAGGCTGATCTGTGTATTAAATGTGAACAGCCAGTGAATATCAAGCACAATGCTGACTGTAGGCAATGATTGCTTTCACTTTAATTCAATCTGCTTAAATCCATCCGTGAGATTATTTCTGCTGCGGTAACAACACACGGTGTTGTAACATCATGGCTTTATTACATTGGCATGTGATTAGTTCATAAATTTTAAATGGCAAAAAGCAGTGGGACTGTTAGTTCATGAAGTATCTCTGTGCACTCCTCAAGCTAGCTCATCTGCTGAAAAAAGCAGCATGTAACAGACAAGTGATGAGAATATCTTAGATACATTATGGAGGGCTTCTGCTGCTAATAGCAATACAAGCTATTGCAATTGCCCTGAGAGTAAGTTTTCTGCTTGCTACCTGCTCTTCGGACTGTAATGGACAATGCTGGATGTTCCCATTGGTTCATAACACTGTTAGGAAATGCACTGATTCGGACTCGTGTAAAATATCCTCCCTCCCCAAACAAATGTCTGCCTGAGCCTATTAAGAAACAGTACATTCACGCTTGACCAAGAGAATGCAAAAAACCTAAATTGCCAAAGCATCTGGAATTTGAAAATGGAAGACATGTTACTTAAAAACACAACTTTCAAACCACATGCAGCAAGTATACTATTAGCCTACTTATGAAATATAGTTAATGTAATACTACTGTCTTCATCCCTTCCACTGAGCATAGGCATAGCAATATGTAGCCATGTAGCACCTCTAGCTACTACAGACCCATGAAAAACGTTGCAAGTACTGCTTGCTTGCTTAAAAAACAATCCATGCTATTGGTGATGTTATTCAAGTACAGTTGCATTCTTTAGTGTTGACTAGAATAATACTGAAGGGGATTTTAAAATAATCTTAACTTGAACAAAAATATAAACACAATCTGACCAGATGGCTACGACTGTGGTAAAGAGTAAATTCAACAGAACTGGAGAAATAGCAGGTGAGCTTTTTTTTTTTTTTGCATTATGCTGGAATGTGCCTGAGAGTAGGACACACAAACATCAGACCAGGCATATGCTTCCATCTGCTCCTGACCTTCCGACTTAGGTTGTTTTCGCTCTGAAGGCTTTCACACAGCAGCAGGAAGGAAGAGGCTGACAGGCAGCTGCTGGGCAGGAGCACCATCTGAAAGTGCTTTACACTCACTACTGGGAGCTCAGGCTGATGTTTGGATTGACAGTGTCCCCTAAACAGCAATCCGAACTCCCACTTCCACAGTGCACTGCAATTCAATCATGAGCAGTCTGGTGTTCTACCTCAAAAGTATTTGGCTGCTTTGAATTCTTCTTCCTTCCACCTCAATACATAAAGCAAAACAGCCCATTACACCACCTTTCTGTAACTGACTTCTCCAGTATTCTTTCGCTGGGTAAACTGGAATTGGCTTGAACAAAAGTTAAAATAAAGGAAGCAGACCAAGAAATACATTGCAACTCACGTCACCTGCTTAGTTTGTAATGAATGAGAGAAAGCATTAGCCATAAGGAGATAATCATCTTCACAGTCCACAGCAGTGAGTATTTACTGAGGATACTTAGAAGAATTTCTTGGAGTGAGTTCACTAATAAATTTTAATAAAGACAAATGTGGTATTTGGGGTTACACAATTAAAAGCAAACATAACATTTAGCAAATTGAAAACCCACGACTTTGATTATAAAAATACATACTTGTTTCAGTAGTAGTTTGTAATTATTCACCCACATCTAGTTTTCACATTCTAATTCTGTTTTATCCCGAATTTAACCAGTACACATGACACAAAAATGTAAATGTGAAAACTATTAACAATTTTTGAATTATAAACCAATACTACTTTAGAAATAAACTCAAGCCTTATTCAGATGTCCAGAAATAAAACATCAACATCTCATTAAATGGAAGGCAATGCAGAGGTACTTCAAAATACTTGGCCAGCTGCTTTGTTGGGGATTGGACACAGAAAAGAAGTAGCTTTTATTTTTTCAAATAGAATAACTGCAGAAGATCATAATCATACCTTTAGCTATTTGTATGTGCTGATAAGAGATATATATATATATATTTATATGAGATTTATATTTTCTATTAATTCTTTTTGAGAGTGGCACACTACAACCTTGGGCGGATTCATAGGAGATAGATAGCCAGTACAGAAAATGTCAGGTATTTAACAAGAAGATACTGTACCCCAACAATTCTATAGAGGTGCAAATGTCATCTGCAACCTGTTAAAATACATAAAGGGTTTGGATAGAAACTTCCAAATCACTGCCATAAACATTGCAGCTTTCCCCCCAAATTCATGTGCTGCCTCTTTTCTGTAAGCTCTCCTACACCTGCACCAGCATGGCAGATAAGTTCATTTCACGTAAGAAACTCTCAACTCAATTCAGCAACATTCTGATCCTAAAACCTTTGTCATCCTTTTACATAGAAGGTGTTTCCAACTCATTCATGCAGTGGTACAAGCACTTTACCTGAAAATATAGATTTGTTTCCTTAAGAAAATAAATAAAAGTCAGTGATTATTAAGAATTCCTCCTTTATGTAACACGAACAAAAAGCTTCAAACCCCATGTAATAGTGCTTCTGCTGTGGATTAAATGTTGTGATTTTTTCATGAACTATATATTGCATCTGCGTGGATGATGCTAAGCCCTGCATGTTCTTTTTTGCAAAGCGCATTGCATTCAGAGCCTCCCAGATTGATGACACTTATAAATAAATAACAATCTTCAACTTACTGTTAATAGAAGACCAGCTGGCATCCTAGTGTGGAGCTGGAGGTGCTGCATGCACTGACAGAGATTGGTGATAAGTTGCTGACTCATCTTTCATTTACTTTATGGCTGCTTTCAGCATGAGGAGCTTGCAAGCTAGGATGCAGCTATCTGTCCGAGTGTTATCACGCCCTCATAACAGAAATCAGTAATTAAAGTTTAATATGCAGCATTGAGACTATCTCCATCTCTCAAGGGGCCACTAGAAGGAAATTAGCAAAGAATGATGCAAGTTTGCTAGAAGGATTTGATAGCCAATTCTAATTTCATCAGCTTTGATTAGGAAATTGAAAAGGCACCTCTGGGGATACTGGCCATGTGTTTCCTGCAAGTTTCTCATTTAATTAAACGAGGCACATGGCAGATTTTTAATTCACCCAACATAAACCCCTGCAATTGCCATGGATTTGTCCTGCAGAAGCTCCCTGCTCTGTTCTGATAACCCCTACTTCCTAGCACAGAACAGTTGCACAAAGCTGAGAGGAAGAAGAACAGACAGACAATTGAAATTATATGCTGATTAGATGCCAAGAGAAGATTGCTCCTTATGTTGTGCCATCCCTGCTACTGATTACAATGAAGGCCTTTCAGCTGAAACAAGAATTGGCTGGTAGCACCTTTCTTTTTTATACAAGAACACGTTTTCTGAAACACTGTTCAAAATGTTTAAGTGTTGTGAAAGGTTATGGGCTTACAGAAAGCTCATATGTTTCAAGAATACTTTAACAGTTCTTTGGGGTCTCACCGAGCTCAATGATGCCCATTTCTTACCTGCATTATTTGTGCACTGTACCACTACCAAGCTATCTTTCCTGATTGAAACCAAGCAATGCCAGCAGATGAGTTATGTACCCACCTAAGACCACTTCCCACTTTTGCCAGTACTCTCAGTTCAGCACGTAGTAATTAAAAGAATATTTTCAGCTCCTAAGGACAGGATACATATTCAGAGATTTATTTACTGAAGATTTTCTGATCTGGTGACAGCAAGAACAAAAAGGCTGGTTTAGACCTATATTCTGTATTAGCATATCTTCTAGCTCAGACTGTTATTGACAAATCTCTGCTGCATGTGGCTTGTAAGTGGCTATTTCAGTAGCAAAAGATCTCTACAAAGAATGTAAAGCCTGCTTTCACCATGACATGAAAGGGATGCAGCATGAAGTTATTAGGTTGAATTTCTTTCACAGACTTGTCTTTTCTGCAAGCAGGTTTATATGGCACATTTCTAGACTTCCATTCCCTGCTTCTCTGTATTTCAGAAAAGAATGAAATCCAGTTATTTTCCTGCTGCATTCTTTTCAAGTATGAAACGGTACACAGAGTAGAGAAGAAAAAGCTCTAGAAAAAAGAAGTGCAAGACAGACTGAAGACAGGACCTGCTGTGATGCAATTCTTTGATATGTAAAGGCAATGGATAGTTTCACACCAAGGAAAATTAACCACATGCTTCCAAGGTGCTCAAGTAGGGAAGTTATAGGTGTCAGCTGCTAATGTAAGCAAATCAATGTCATTTTGATTAGTGTTATGTGAATGTGAGAAAAATGCCAGGTTAGCAAATTCACATCTCTTGAAGGCAGTCCCCATGTGTACAAGTTTATGTAAGCTTAATTGAAGTCAAAGTGCAACTTTCTTTTTAAACAATTAAAGTACATTTCATATGGAGCAAATTTAATGATTATAGTCACTAGGGTAAATTTTTCAGAAATCAATTAAAGACGCAGGGACTTATGTCATTCTTTCTTTATAGTTATGGAAAACAAACAACAGCCTAGAGAGAAAGCTTCATTTCTATTTGACGCATACAACTTCTAATGAACGCAGCAGTTTTCATTCTAATGGGGTCACTAATAGTCATTTCAAAGATAAAAAGCTCATGTCGATATCATTAAGATTAAATGCCCCACAGAAGTCGTAGTGCAACAAGAACAGGTATCTTTATACTCTGTTTTGCTTTTCTTCGCTCTAGTAAGTGTTACATCATCTCAAATACACTCTGGCTATAATACAGTTTGATTTGAAGGAGGGAGAAGAAAATTAATTTCAGGCTTTTTTTTTTGGGGGGGGTGAGGAAAGAGGAAAAATATCAAAGTTTGGTTTAAAAACTTCTACCAAGAAAGCATATTTACAAAAGATTGAGTATATTTTTAAGAGAAGTTACTTTCTTCAGGAAACATTACTCATTTTGATGAGGAAAGTATTGCCTTCCAGAAGCAAAGGACAAGGCAGACATCATGCTGATCTGATTCAGTTTACTCAAGCATACATATTAACACCTGTCTATCATCAAATCAGCAAGTTTCAATTGTTTCTAGTGCTTGCTAAAGGAATGATCCATTCCTAGCCCATACCTGGATTCAGGACAGTCCAGAGGGCATGAGGACCACTTGGCAGCCTTACAGATGACATTTTCTCCTGTCTGGTAATGCAGTTGACATGATTTAACTCCACACTGTAGATCTTGTGCCAAAATAGTCATTTGTATAAGTAGAAGAAAAGTTCAAGAGTGATTCCTATTTTTTGTGCTTGAAATATGTTGGCTTAGATCCTCAACTGTCAACCTTTATTTCACTTCTCACCTCCAAAGAAATTCTGATATTAGTTATCAGAATCCTTTACCACTTATTAGTTCCTTAGTTAGCTATTCCATACATCCCTGGTATTATAATTAATGACTAGTAATGCACAAGTTTATTTCCAGCAGCTGTTGGCATGTTGAGGCAGTGGATGCAGAATTACTTTGTCTTGAGAGGAAGCAGACAGTGCAAAAACAGTTCATTCGACACAGCTGCAAGGGTACAGGGTAGAATGCACTGACTATAAGGTTCTCAGCTGTACCAGTAATTTGGGGTATTACCCTTAAGAGCAAAATAATCAATTCACTGCATGAAATCATCAAAAAACCCACCAGTGGCAAATAGTGGGATTATAAGAAGCCTTAGAAATCTGGCTAATTGTTCACAGGAACCATGAGAAAAGACCATCTACTATTTCCCCACATTTCCAGCTCACACAGGTGCACCAGAGCTATACATAGTCATTCTGAGGATATGAATCGGAGATGATAATTTAAAGGACAAAAACCAAACAGAATACACCATCAAGTGCACTGGGTTTTTGTTGAGTAAGGAGCAGTGCAATTGCTAAGATCGCTATCAGAAACAAAATCCAAGTTCATCTCTTCATTATTTTCAATATCTGTATTTTAATTGCCTCAGCTAAGTAAAGTGCAGAGCAATATTTACCAGTAACCATATAAAAAGAGAGTTAGGTAGTACGTGAAGGAGTTATTTGATCTATTCTCTTCCGCCACAGCAGGATAAAGTATAATGTTATCTCCCCTGACTCAGCTAAGTGCCCAGTAAAAAAGAAATACTTCCCGTAGGATAATGCATTCCATGTACTTTGAGCATTGTAGCATCTTTAACAACCTTTACAAATTTAGAAATAGATTTAATTCACTCAGTGCATGGGGCTACAACAACGACTGTTCTTTATATACACACCTTTCACATAACTGAAAGTTTATGAGAATCTCTTTTTATGTCTTTTCCAGAAAAAACAAGCTTGGATTATCATCAGCCTACACAAGTGATGAACTGAATGCTCGTGGTTGCTGCTGTCTCTTCAGCTGGGAAGAAGGGAAAGCTGCTTTGTTTGCATCATGCATCTGCATATATTTTTTTCATTCTTGAGAGACCACTGTTGCACTACCAGTTACTGAGATCCTATGTCATTCTTTGGACTTAGAAAAACAATCAACCAACAAACCCAACAACAATACAATGTAAGAAAATTGACATTTTTTTCTGCTCGTTAGTATCATTCTGAAATCTAATTCTGCCCTCCCAAAAGCTTGTAGCCTCTCTGGATCTGTATGATCTACAAGAATCAAATGCTATTTTTTTTTTCCCTCCCATAGGTCACACCAAAAGTAACGCCTCCTAATTATTTCCTCGGAAAGTACAATAGACACAAAGAGCACAATAATACCTGTTGATAGAGCAAGTTCTCATCTACATAACACTTTTTCAGCACAGTCACCACCACTAGCTCATCATTTTTGCCCATGATGAACAAGAGCCTACAAGCTGCCCTTGTCATAATCTGCGATAGTGGAGGTGACCCACTGTCACCAGTGGTGAAATACACTACTCACCATCTCACTATGCTCACAGACACTGGTCTCCATAAGCATTCATCAAGCATTGATGAATATCCATGGGTGCCATACTTTCTGCATGGAGGAATTCAATGACACAACTTGGCTTCAGTTTCATTCAGCTCTTTCCAGGAGATATCCTTCTTAAACATCACCTCAAGTTCAAATCAATACAAACCACACTCATCGCCCTCCTTTCAGCAACCATTCCCTTCCCACTTCAGATGGGCACTTCTCTACATCCATCCTTCTCATTTTGGCCCTTCACCTGAACAGCCATGTGTTGAAAACACCACTGTCCATTTATCTCAAATTCACTAATTTCCCTGCCCACCATCAAAACCCCTTGCATTTTTGTAGTTGTTAATGTGAATTGATTTCTGTTATGTGCTTATTTTACATGAATAATTTTAAAAAATATTAACCAATAGAATAGCTCTTGTCATTGTTTTAAGAACTCTGCTAATCATTACTCAGATTAATTTGCAGTGTGAGCCTTCAAGCTGTTGTAGTCATCTCATTCTTCACATTTGGATAAGAGCACTACTGATGGCATTAAAAGGTCAGTAGAACTTGTAATAGGATGTCTTTCCCATGACTTTTTTTCTTCTAGTGAGACTTATACTGTCACTTAATAGTATTATAAGCGTCTGGGGGGTAGTTTTGTTATTACCTTCAAGGACAGCATAAAGGCAAAAGAAAAAGTCCACGTCTATATCCAGAAGAGTGCATTAAGGGCACAGCTGTATTATTTAAACAGCAACGTTATCATTACTCAAACCTATTTCCTATTTCTACACGAATTGTAAAAGAAGCTAGAAAATATTTCTGCAAAACTGTTTTGCAAAGAACAAAGACTATCTATTGTGTTGAAGAACCGATCAATAGCAATTTATGCTCTAAGAAACACAAATTCTTATTTCATGCTAATTTAACAGGAATTAGGGAGGGCCTGGTCCACTGTCACTTGCTGAACAAATAAGCTTAATACATAAATAGTAAAAATGCTTGCAAACAGAATCATTAATATTTGTTCTGAAATGTTGTTCAAGTGAAGTGGGAGTTCATACATGAAGTCACTTGAAAACACAAAAGAAACAGAACTTTATAGGAATTATAAAGCTTTTAAAAAATGCAAAGAAGGAGCAAAATCATCATTTCACACTGCTGGAAAACTCCTGCCATATCTCTTTTCTGCAATAAGCTTCTCACACCCGACTGCCTTGCATACTGAACCTGAATTCTTACTTACAGTGTTTCCATGCACACATCAGATGCTCATTAGGCCAAAAAAATCTGGTCCTTTTACAACTAAGCGGAGCCTTCAGCAAGCCACATCATAGAAAAGAACCTGACCCACCGCCTTTGACCAGCTCTAATGCAGCATCATTAGGCTGTAGGGCCTAATTGCATCCCCCTGCAGTGATACGTGAGCTTTCTGGAAAGCAACTGCCCCTGTTGCTACAGGAGACAGGTTAACTTCTGCACAGAAGCAAAAGGAGAGATCACTGCTTAGTAAAATAAAATGGTTGTTTGCAGAGCATGGAAAAGCTTTTTCTGTACAATCCATGCGATAAAGCCTCACGAGCCTCCTGCTGCTGGGTGCCATTTTGTGGGGATTGCGACATCTGAGGCATTGGCACTGGGAGGAGCTGGCACAGAGGCTGGCAGTGAGCGACCATGCTGTGGGTGTTGGGACTGATGTCATACGTCAGCAAAACAGTATTCACCAGCTGGAGGCCCACAAATGCCAATTTTAATTATAAACTTTATTTTCAAATAGAGTTCACAGTTTATACAGGATGCACTTGATGCCATCAGACCATCTGAGCACTGCACTGAACAAATTGGTGGCATGTCATGTTCTCAGAGACGTAAGTAATACATGACATTGTTTGTTTGTTCAGAAGAGCAGTAATCTCCAGCACAGCCAGTGTATTAAGGATCACAGTAAGCATCATCCAGACATGCAAACTAAATGCATGATGATTCCTTCCGTACCTGCCGCTGTTCCTCTGTTCTCTATTTGCTTTTAGAATCATTGCTTTTATAATTCTCACTTCCTACAAATTTCATACTTTCAATTCTTCAAACTGAAGTACACGTGTCTTCACCTAAAAGTTGATTTAGATGCTTATTTTAGGTTTGCCAGAGATAAGTTTTTGCTCAGTTTTGCCCACCTTGATTCCATTGTACTGTTGCCAAAACTCAGGAGGCAGAGACAATACACACGAAATAAAAATCGGCCAGTCAGTTCATGATCCCTCTTGCACTACCTGGCTTTCATTTGTTAGGAATATAATTCATTCTACTACCACTCTAGACATCATCCTGTCCTTATTTCTTTTTTATTACCATCCCTCATATTCGAAACTCATAGCACGTTTAATTAAGGAACTTATTCTTAACTACACAAAGGTCTTAATGTGTATTCCTTCGCATACTTAACATACAGTTTTATTCTCTCTCTATAGTTTGATATACAAAAACATGGCAGTAAATATCTGATTAATTTGTTATCATAAACTACAAAAATTCCTCCTTGTTAATATAAGCTAACACGAAGTTACATGCAAATCAGCCTATAGGAAGGGAATCTTGGACACACTGCTTAATAATACTTTCAGCTACTAGAATCTGCTGTAAAAAACGTAATTAGTGTGATGTTAAAAATGACTGGTACGTTGGACCCGTTTTTCCACCAGTTGGCTAGCAAGGTGGTGTTTCTCACCTACAGGTAGTCCTCGTGTATTAATTAACCACTTCTTAAAATGCTCATTTAAACTGATGAAAAAATTGCAGCGGAGCTGAAGACTAGCCCTGTGCAGAATAAAGCATCTGAGTGACAGACTTGGAATGCGTAATCTCCTTAAAAAATGTCGGGATATACAAATGAAAGGACAGAGACATATCTGATATGTGCTGTCAAAAATCTCTTCTAGAACTCGCTTCACTTAATTCCTTTATAACACACTGACAGGGATGATGTATCATTTAGTACTTTAAAAGATTCTTCAGTAAGCCAGAAAAGTGATGAACAGTTCTTTTGACCCTGGCATCCAGAATAATTATGATTATCTGCACTATTTAGCCTGAAAGGAATCGGACACTGTTCATGGTCTGTTAGCTCAGCTATGATGTTTGATAATCTATATGCACAAGTCATTGAAGGTCACTCAACCCTAGAGTACTTGAAAAGCACTTAGTTAGCCTTTACTGAATAGTAAAGTGCAAGTGCCCCGTTACTATTGCTATGACACTATTGAAAGACTGGAACTGCTGAAGGGTGAAAACAATTTCATTTTATGTCTGCTGTGGAGAAAGATTTGAATAAACCCAGTTGTTTGGTTGGACTGTAAATATGCAGTACCTGCCAGGATGCTGGAGAAATGAAGATAAAGCAGAAGGAACAAGAAGGCAAAGAAAATTTAGCCAATTCAGTGCAACTGTTGAGTAACGTTTTCCCTTCTTCTCACATAACTAAACAACTGCATAAACTTTTTTAGCTACAACTTGGCCTCAGTTGCCTGACAAGGGCAACTGTAGTGGGCCTGCAGAAACATTTCTAAGGTAGCAAGCAAAATGCTAATTTCTGGGTTTTGAGGAAAAAAAAAACAGTTTTAGAAAACTTTTATAGACATTTTAACACTGTAAGAGTTGAATTATAACACACAAAGTGGACTACAGGAGCACCAGCTTAAGTTGTAATGTAAACAAAGTTTAAAGACTACAATGGATCATCTCAGTAGACCTACTCAATAGACTTTTGAAAATATGACTGGACTAAAAGGGAAGCAGCCATGACAAGGGAGAGAAAAGGCATGCCAGGAGAAAGGCTCTGCAATGAGAAAGAGCTGCTCGATTGATCCATACTTGCTGAAAAGGACAATACAATTCTGGACCCTTTGGAGAGGGGACCCTCTGATCTTTCAGAGATGTTTCTTTTCACTGCTGCATGCATACAGGAGCAGTAGGAGCACCCCTTGTGCCTGCTCACCGTCTACCGTGTCAAGAACAAATTTTGCACTGCAGATTTGAAAAAAATACAATTCAGAACCAAAGTTCAATCACTACACTGCTGCTGCAATGACACAACCTTCTAACTTCTTCAGAAATCAATAATCTCGGCCTGATACAAATTAACATTAGAGAGTGGAGATTCGGTCCTCAGCATTGATTGGAAGCTTCTCTGTGCCTCAAGTCTGCTTTAACAGACAAAAAACTTCCATGCGATCTCTTTACAAGCACATTTTAATCTTCTAAGACTGTCACGGGGCACATTTTCTCTATTGTATAGGATGCTTTTACCTGCATTAAGTGAAAATATCAATGTGGAAAAGTTGCAGACTGCTTTTGTGAGACATATCAGACTCCCCAGGTATTTTTCTTTCTACGGTTGCAGTTTCATATTTAGGAATCCTTCTTACACAACTGCCAACTTTCAACATTTTCCATCCTTTTAGTCTGCCCGACACAGTGCTGAGATGAGAACAAGCCTCTTTGTATTCTGTTCATCACAATTAAACTCCTTGCTTAGCTGGTTTTAAGTACTGAAATCATGGCGGGAGATGCACGAACAGCCAGATAGCTCTCTAGTGGCCCTTGGGGTTGCACGGGGAGAATTTCAGCACAGCTGCATTCTGAATAGGTTGAACGCCACTGAGAACTCCCCAAAGGTGTTTTTATTTCTCTTTGAAACTTAAAAATAGAGTGGTAGGTGCTCCTGGCCTCTTGTGTTAACATTCTAACAATCTGTCTGTGGATAAATCTTGAGCTGATTAATTTTCTTCCATATTTATTCCCATAATCCTATCTAGCTACTTAGCACTTATTGTGAAATTATTTATTCCTTGAAAGTAACCAAAGTAAACACAGCTATAGTTCTGCACAAGCTTTATGATAGCAAGATGGTGTATTTAAATCAGAGATCAAAAAAATCAATACACAATTATTTTTTATACATCTGTGTTATACTCCAGTCTTCCTCTGGATTTCTCTATTAATCTTGAATTCATTTTCTTTATGTGATGGGTATAATGCTATTATAGGATTTTGTATCTGAAATATTTTTAAAAAGAAAGAGTATTGAGTATTTTAATGTATTCTAAGGAAACCAATATTCAGGTAACAGATCAAAATTACATATTTCAATCTTTAGAACAAAATAGAATTGCATTTTCCTTAGTTTAGCACAAATAAATCAACAGTGAGGTAAATAATTGTTTGAAGAGCAGTCAGACAAGAACACGGTTATTTCCTTTCCTTGGTGCAATTGAAATGGTACCTATTTCCTTTTCTATCAAGTGTCTTGGTGATCACCAAGGCTAATATTAACAGCCCATTAATACCACAGCAGCTATCCCACAATAGCCATGTGCACTTACTCACTATGCCTGTGCACTTACTAATGGAAGTCTCTTCATGGAGCTGATGCTGAGGAGCTATTCTTGAAAATTCAAGCCTACCCTTGTATTTATGGTAGTTTCCCAGCTTATTAACCTCTTCCATTAAATTCCTTCACATCTGGGAGTACTAAAATTCACAGAAGTACTCTTCTTGTACCAGAAAACTGTTCAATGGCACCAAGTCTACCATAAGTATCCCTTTTCTCTCAGATACTGAATAAAGGGTCCAGAAAAGATGAGAGCCCCAGAAAACAGTGTGACCTTTGTCAGAAAAGAGCAGGAGGTAGTCCTGCTGTAATACACCTGTGTTTAAATAGTAGTCACCAAAAGCACAAGATATTAATGAATCCCAAAACTTGCTACCACTTTGTGTAGGAGCAGTAGCACTAAATTTCATGCAAAGTTTTAACTCCCTAATTACTATATTATCCTCCCACCCCAACCCCAAGCGTACTTGTTTGCAGGGAACCAAATGAAAGTGATTAGTCAGAACTGAGAAGTCTGAGAACAGGGTTATGTATGGCTTTAAGGGAGAGCTGCCTTCAGCTGGCATCAGTGGCTAGTAAAAGGCCATCCTTGTGCACAGTGCCACAGAAACAGGGGGTTTGCTTTGCCTTACAGAAGCATACACCACAAACTCAGTCAACAACAGTCTCCCAGTTCCTATCAGCAGCACAGGCACCCAGTCTCACCCTGCAGAGCTTTGTCTCCTCCTGCTGGTAGGTTGCTGTGCTACACAGTACTTGGATCTACAAACCACTCACTTTTGGTTTACTGGCTCACAGACTGAACTATACCTTAAGACAAAAATAAATAGTTTTTTTCTGTCTAGCAGTAATCACACTGGCAACTTGCAATTGAAAACCAGGTAGCAATTTAACGATGCAGAGTCCTCATGAGCACATCCTGATGCCACAGGGGCACGAGATTGCCTTGCTTAACACCAGCATATAGACTGTAAGCAACGGAACAGGAACATGCTTTGGGCTGCTCCATAAGGCAGCAACAACACGGATATGTGCAGCAAGGACATGTGCTCTGGATGCCTTTGGTATGGGGAAGAACAGGTAGATTCATTGAGGCACTTTTCAGTGCTTACAGCATCACTTAGATTCAAGCTTTGTAAGTGCTTCTAAAATCTTGCACATCCCTTATGGAAACACCTATCTGCATTCACTGAGAGCAACTTCATACTTGAACGACGCTAGTCCAGAAGACAAGAAAATTATGGATCTGTAATACTAGGTATGGTACACCTCTAAGCTCTCCTCATTCCTACAAACTTATGAACTGAAAAATAGAATGAAAACAAAAATAAGAACTTCTACCAAACTTCCCAATGGAGATTACTCACCTTCTTACCTTTTAATAATGAGAGACATCTGGCACACCCAGCACATCTGCTTCCTGCCTGCTTTTGATATAAAATAGCCTTAACTCATTTCCAGATCCATGAAGTTCCTATTTTCATGCTCTGATGTGACAGCTGCTTCCAGGAAAATAAACACCATTTGTTTCATTATATGGAAATACCAGGAAAGATGCACTTTTCAGACTAAAAGAGTTCCTTCCTGATAATGATGCGATTCTCTCAATATGTTGTAAATGCAGTTTCAATTACTGATGATATACAGGTAGTCTCAGCAAAGCATTTAAATTATTCAACTTCTAGAGGACAACTGCTGTAACTGGGGTAAAAGCAATGGACTAGCCTGATTGAACTGTAATCCTTCCCAAACAGGGAGAGTCAAGGAGCTCCCTGAGATGACATGTCAGTGATAATTTAACCCCAACACTTTAATTGAGGTCACTATTGTATCCTGCAGGCGTTCTTTTTCACATACATGCATGCATCACACATTAGAGACCCTAGAAGCAACTTAAGTGCCAAAAAGCCTTCCAGGCAGGAAGACTTACTGCACGAACAGCTATGTCCCAAGTCCCATAAAGCAAAAACTTTTTCCAATCCAGTTTTGCCAAGAGGCAACATAGAATCACATCACAGAATCCTATAGCTTGAGGTGGAAGGGACCTTAAAGACCACCCAGTGCCAACCCCTGCTGTGGGCTGGTTGCTACCCAGCTGATCAGGATGCCCAGGGCCACATCCAGTCTGGCCTTGAGCACCTCCAGCTTCTCTGGGCAGCTGTGCCAGCACCTCACCACCCTGTGAGTAAAGAATTTCCTCATAACATGTAATGTAAATCTCCTCTCTTTTAGTTTAAAGCCATTCACAGGTAAGATAAGCCACCAGAAGTCTGCATTTGCTTTTTACCAAAGCAAAAGGCAGCAAACCTTTAAAAAGCATAGAGCTTTAGCCCCTTCCTAACTGCTGTGTGACTTATGAAATTTAGGCACTTCTCCTCACCGACAGCTGACACGGCGGACAAGCAGCACAGCAAAGCAAGCAGGCACATATGCGTGTTCCATGGCAGCCTGTCATCCCTGCTGCTTGCCCTGGGGACAGCATCACAGACCTGTAATTTTTTTAAGACCCTGACAGTTGCAAAAGGTCTGTGTTTCCCATTTCCTCTGGCAGAAATAGTAAGACTGCTAAGAACGGACAAAAGCTTTGGGGAAAAAAAAGCGTTCCATGCACTTTAAGTTGATTAATCAATACTTAATTATTTAGAAGCTCTAAATGGCCGTCTTTAGCTGGCACTCATACAAAACGTGTTATCGCCTGTCAATAGAGGATAGCAAATCACACTGCAAGCATGGAGCGGGGCATTGCCGTGTAGAAGGACTTGACTCCGTTTGCTGCACTTCACCATTTCATTTCCAAGGTGTTTATGTCACCCTTAATGAGATAAGGGACAGCACAGGCCTCAACAGCAGGCCTTAGACAGTGCTGTCTGATAACTACAGCGAACTGGGAATAAATACTGCTTTGCAGAAACCATTTTTTAAAGCCTTAATAAAGTAATTGTAGGCCTTGGTAGAAATTGGTTAATTGGATCATCCTCATTTTGTTCCGGGAGTAAAATGTGTATTCCTATGATTAATTCATTAGAGTGCCTTTTTAAAGACGTTAATTTGATAGTTTTGAATCAAGACAGTGCAGGGCTCAGAGGCTTTTGTGCTGTCTGCAGAAGTGACGGCTTAAAGCCTCCCACCAACTTTTTGCCATAGTAGAGTCACCTCAGATATCTACGCCCCAGGGATGCAACAGGAATTGCACGGATTCTGCCTGGCAGCACCACACACACACTGTGCTTGCTGGAGCTCCAAGCAAGGGCAGCAGTTGCTGGCTTGTGGTGCTTCTTCTGAAGAGGAGCAAGCATCTGGCACATATCTAAAAATGATAAGTTTCTCCAACTCCAAACCCCCAAGTGGTGGGTGAGCTTTTTTTCCTTATCTGCTTTCTCTAAAAGGCTCAGAGACAGGGGCACCGGATTCCATCCTGGCAGCAGCTGCCAGAAAGAACGTGCTCCATGACCACTGCACAAGGCAGACACAGTGAGACAGCCCAACATCATCTTCCTCCACAGAAATTTTTGTGCTCGTTTGGGTCCAATTCCATAGTTGTGGATCTTCTGCTCTGACAGTTTTTCCTCACCAAATAGTTAACCATTCTCTGGGCTTTCAGGATCATGGCACTGTATATGTATTTGTCATCGATGTATCATTGGTAAATTCAGCTGAAGTATCCATAATGAGTAATTAGCTGCCTACCAGCTGTGTGAATGCTTACAGATACAGGGTACTTAGGATTCACACAGGTGAGACTGAGCATGAAATCACATTCACTGAGGGAAAGCAAATCTTACTGCCCACCTCAAGGAGGATTATGCTACTCCTTCCAGCAAGCAGTCTCAGAATAATATTGCCACATATCTTTGAGACCTTTAGATAAAAATATCTCAATATTTATATCAGTTACAACATACTGTTTCTCAGAGACTCATGCTGAATTTTATTTTTACTGCACAAAGTACTGCATGAACACAGCCAAA
The DNA here is from genome assembly GCF_987193195.1 of Phasianus colchicus. NCBI lineage: Eukaryota > Metazoa > Chordata > Aves > Galliformes > Phasianidae > Phasianus > Phasianus colchicus. Next base: position 28,839,885 of record NC_143442.1, on the reverse strand, counting down.
AACCATCTTTGCCTTAAGAAAACATCTCTAGAAGGGGATGATGGAAAAAAAACAAAAGCAGATGTAAGAATGAGGCAACCTTAGCGAATTCTTTCATCATAGCTATTCAAACTCCAATTCTCTCATGTATTCCAATTAAGGCCAAAGTCTTTAACCCCATAAAAAAGAGAGAAGGTAGGGTTTACTGATTCATTAACCCTTAGGCCAAATTATAAGTGACAGATATCTAGATACCTTTCCATATAGCTCCAAGCATTGAAAAATTAAGTGTTCTGAATCAATTTTCTTTTACGGGCTTGTGCTGGCCAAGGAAAGTTTCCACTGCTCAGTTTATCTGCTTATGAAAATAGGCTATAATAATTAAATACATATACATGCTTGAATGATAAATTTTAGTAATAAGTGCATTGGGACTTACTGTGACCTTATCAAGTGGGGTTAGCTAGTCATTAATTCAGATAACGTGATTTATTATCATAATCTTTTGCTTCTACTATTGTTGGGCATACCATTTACCCTAATTTGCATATGCAGATCAAGATACAATCATTTCATTAATTTTAATGTCTTGCCTTAATCCCAACAAGATTAACAGTTTGTCCTGAAGTTCTATGCAACATATTCACAACCGTCCATTATTGTGTTACCCTAATACTAGGGTGGCTGAATTATAATGAACAAAATGCATTATTAGAACACGCTCATCGTGGCAAACTGAGTCAGTAAGAAAATGATTCTTGTGTGTGTCTATATGTGGACACTTATTGGGAGGAATACTGCATTCCCTGTGCCTACTACACACATTTGATACACAAACATTGTGGGGACCACCTGTGATCACCAGTAGCACCAGGGACCCGGCACAGCAGTGTCACACAGCACTGTTATTCTGGCTGGGTATGGCTGGCAGGCAGTGCTGCCACCCCCACATGTCAGTGGTGAGGCTATTTGTCATAAGGTAGCACAAGGTGCTCCAGAAGAAAGCCTTTGAATAGTACTAATCTATTTCTATGCAAGTAGAATAAATGGGAATTAAGTGAGAGCAGAAAAATGATTTGAAAGCTGCTTCTAACAACAGCTTAGTATCTTACACATAGTAAGTATTTAACTAAACATTATCTATTTGAATGCAAGGAAAGTAACTTCATTCACAAAATGAGAAGGGAAAATGTGCAGCAAGCAGATCTTACAATTGCTGCCTGTGATACTCAGATGATCTGAACTTGCTAGATTGTTAGAACCACTAACAAGAAGTCACATACCAATGTTAAAAACCTGATCCACTAAGTAATCAATACAAAAATTCACTTCACTGTTACATTGCAGAGGAATTCTGACCTTTAAGATTGGCAGAAGAGAACTAACACTTAAATATTTTCCATAGAGTTTCCTGTATTATTTTACTTAACATAATGAAAAGTTGGTGGCTGCATTTTTGATTTCCTATATTGGCGTAGCTGTAGAACAAACAGCTCAAATTGTGTCATTCCGTGTTTGTATTGGTGTGACTGAGTTTGAAATTAGCCCCATTTAAGCGTACGCGAAAGGAAATATATCAGGCATCAGAATGGATCAGGCATTCTAATTAGGCTGAGAGGATCTATCAACAATAAATAAATTTTCATCAAGCAAGTACACATTATGTCCCCACTTCTTAGAAACCTATCCAGAGATGCTTAAGGGAAAACGTGCTCACCCTAATCTATTATTTATCTAAAGCTAGTGTTAATTTCTAATAGGAAAAGTTTGAGTAATTACAATATTGCTGACCTTTTGCTGTTATTAGCCAGCTATGGAGGACTTTATAACTTCACTCAGACCTCTCCTGAGTTCAGATGACAATTCCTCACCACCCTGCTTCTTCCCAAACCATTTCTCAAACTCACCTACTCTTTCTATCAATGCTTCATCACATCAGTCAGCTGTGGGAAGTGAGGATTTGCAGTTTACTTTGACAAGGAGATGCAGACAACTGCCTACCACCTGCACCCGAATACCTTTTTGTTAGGTTTCATCTTTACATCTTTTATCAGTCAGACTTACTCATCATTCTGCATTAGCCCAGAAACTACAAAGTCAGCTGTCATTGCTCTTTCACTTCTTTTTTAATGCTGTCTACTGATACTGTGTCCACATTCAATGCGTTGAGAGGTGTTGGTGTTTAAAATGAATGTGTCCACCTCCTGGAAGTTGTGCTGTAATAATAGCTGTTCTCTGCACTGCATTCCCCATTGCTGTGAAGCTTGATTTACCAGCCTAGTCATATCACAGTATAAAAGCATCGAACCAGAACAGCTCTGGCACAAGCAAACAAGCTCTAGAAGATGATTAAATACAATTTAATTTTAATTAAAGTTTCAGATAACAAACTCCCCTGTAAATTCTTTCCTGATATTATACACCAAGAACAAAGCGCAACATGCATCATTCTCAACATATATGCCTTCCTTGCTAGCCATCAAGATGAGATGGCTGTACCATGGCATGATTTCTGTCCACAGACAGTGGTTAGTGGATGTATGGCTGATAAGTGAATAATTGTAGTTGCAGCCATACAGTGTGATTACAATCTGTGAGAAATAGATTCATTGCCACTAGAGATTTAAGTGATCACATGATGCACAAACAAATCTGAAAAGGGAAAACTTGTTGACAACATACTGCAGATGATTTATTTGTAACAATTATTTTATTACAGTAGCAGCATCTTCAAATGGATGACAAAACAATGTGCAAGTAATATGTGAATTTTATATCCAATTTGTAGAGCTGGACTTTACAAATGAGCTGCTAACAATTTGAGAATAGCTTCAACGAGACCTGCCTTTAATTACTTGTGCCTGACCAATCTGATTGTCTTCTATGTTGGAGCAACAGCATCAGTGATGCTGTGACAGCAACTGATGTCATCTACACAGACTTGTGCAAGGCCTTTGACACGGTCCCACACCACATCCTTAGTTGCAAATTGGAGAGATATGGATTTGAAGGCTTCATTCCTGGGTGGATAAGAGTCGGCTGCATGGTTGCAGTCAGAGGGTTGTTGTCAATGGCTCTATGTCCAAAGGAAGGTTGTTCTTGAGCAGTGTCCCCCAGGGATCAGTCCTTGGACCGCTGCTCTTCAACATCTTTAGACAGTGGGATTGAATGTACCCTGATGACATTACACTGAATAGTGCAGTAAACACAATAGAAGGGAGAAACACCATTTAGAGGGACCTGGTCACACTTGAGAAGTGGGCATGACAATCTACTGAGGTTTAACTAGGCCAAGTACAAGGTTATTGAGACAGTCCAAGCTACAAGTACAGACTGGGAGAATAAATCATTCAGAGCAGCCCTGCAGAGAAGAACTTAGGGGTCCTGATAAAAAGCTAGATATGAGCCAGCAGTGCAATCTTGCAGCTCAAAAAGCCAACAGTACCCTGGGCTGCAGGACAAGGGAGGTGATGGTCCCCTTCCACTCTGCCCTTGTGAGTACTGTGTCCAAGCCCAGGGCCCCCAGTACAGGAGGGATACAGAGTTAATGGAGCAGGTCCAAAGGAGGACCACAAAGATCAAGAAAGGGATGGAGCACCTCTTTCCTCTATCAGAGAAGGTTGAAGGATTTGATCTTGTTTGGCTAAGATAAGAGAAGGTTCCAGGAAGATCTCATTGCAGCCTTCCAGTACTTGAAGGGAAGTTACAAGGAGGAGGGGGACTGACTTTTCACATGATCTGAGAGCAATAGGACAAGGAGGAATGGCTTTAAATTAAAAGAAAGGAGATTCAGGTTAGGTGATAGGAAGAAATCTTTTACTCAGAGCGCTGAGGTGCAGAACAAGATGCCCAGAGAGGCTGCAGATGCCCCTTTCCAGGCCAGGTTGGATGGCGCCCTGGGCAGCCTGAGCTAGTGGCTAGCAACCCATAGCAAGGGAGTTGGAACTATATGATCTTTGAAGTCCACTCCAACCTAAGTCATTCTTTGGTGATTCTATGATTAAGACTTTAAGAAGGTTTGATATTTCTTTAAAAAGTTTCCCTTAAACCAGGAACAAAAGTTTTGATTAGCACAAACTCTCTAATTCAGATCAGTTCCTTTCAGCTTTGAAGATATCTGAGCATGTACACAGAACATATAAAATATACATTAGCATGCCTGCAAGCTTCACAAAGAGCTTTAATTTACTACTGTTTCAAGAAACTGAGGGGATTGCCTCTTGTAGGCTGAGAAGAGTGGCAAATGTGACAGCTTGCAAGGTTCTGAAAAGATGGTATAGAAAAAAAAGGAGACACAGAATCAAGTCACTGCAGCCAGCAATGCTCCCTTGCCCTCACAGGAGGTCAACAAAGCGGGCTGGGCAGGATGCTGCCAACCTCACTTCCCACGGCAGGGCCAGAACAACTGGGCATTTAGAGGAGCTGGCCTCAAGCACCTCTTTATTCCCATGCTCATTTACACTTCAGCTAAAGTACTGTGGATGGAAAACTCAGGCAAAGGAAGATACTTCACTCCCACTCACCCTATAAACAGAGAAGAGGAGGCTCAAAACCAGTTTCTTCCTCACATACAGACCAAACTGACATCCATGGGACAGATGGAAAATGACTGACTTGTTCCTACTACTTCTCTTCCTAACTCGAAGCTTAAAATTTTATTAAGAAACTAGTCCAGTTCTCCCTCCAATCCCCCCATCCTGCCATATTCTGTGTGCTCTGAATTAGCATGAATTAAGTTCAAGTCAAACTGCTAACATAACTTCACATTAAAAGAAGCTGCAGAGACATAGGAATACAAAAATACAGTTCTCTGAAAGTTCTGTATTGTAAAGGTCATACATTTGACAGTAATAATTAAGATCTTCTTTGGGATTAAATTGCATTATTTCAGTGCTACCAACTTCCCCCCCTCTCTGCAACTTGAAGATTTATGCAACTATTTCACTAGCTGCTAATGATAGCTGTTCTTTAGATAAGAAATAATGTACTTACATAATGTATCTAATGTGTACTGGAGAACACTAAGTAAATCATTATCTGATACACAGGACCATTATCACTGTGTGCCATAACAATCAGACTTAATGAGCCTTTCCTCTTGCCTCCTCTCTTGACTGCCACCAGCAATGTTCTATTGTTTACTAAGTTTCTCTTCACTGATTGCATGTTGAAATCACAATGCATTCTCTCCCATACAACACACCATTCGTATTAGTTTCTGAGAAGCAGAGAAAGGGCATTTCTGTTCTCAAGGCGCAAGCGATAATCTTGGATAACCCTCAGTTTAGGCGCTTTCTCCACACTGTCCTGCACAATGTCATTAAAGGTTTTGTTGTCCTCCTGCCTATTCCAGGATGTTGCAAGGGCTCTGACCTAAGTACAAGATGCGTAAGCAATCAGATCCCCAGAGAGGGGAAAAGAGTAACACAGAAAGCAGATCCCACTTAAAAAAAAAAAAAGCTGGGGAAAAAGTGCCTTTTCATTGAATAGTTTAGAGCTAGCAACTGAACTTGTTTAAAAGCAAATCCTGGAACGGAAAATATTCACGCTACTGCTGAAATGCAAAATCCAGGTATCATCAGTAGATTATGTGCCTAGATATGTCTGCATATTTCCCGGTCCATCTTCCTGTCAGGAAGACTAAGGGCTGTTTAGAAATTAAAACAAACAAAACATCAAAACCAACCAACAAACCACTGCAGTCTTGCTCTACATATCAGCAAATAAATTATCATCAATTATTATGCAACAACATGAGTTGCTGGTTCTGCATACCAGTACTCAGACTCACTGACAACATCAGTTGACTAGAATTACTAAGATTACTGAATTCCAGAAATACCGTATTTCTAGATCAATCTATATTTAAAGAACTCTGTAACATAGTTAGCTTAGCTATTTTATCATCATGATAAGATATTTGTGTTCTTTCCATAAAACTCCTACAAGAATTGTATAATTTCAGAGACCCAATTATCCAGATGTCTAGGTCAACCACTTCTGGATTGCAGTGGGCTCGTACCTTAAGAGCTCTATGTTCAATCAAGTCAATATCTCAAAGACTAATTGAAGTATTTTCATTATCATCAATTCAGAGCTTTAAATCAGCACCAGCTGGACCTGACCAAGGTCTCACAGGGCCCCTTTGTATGTCTGTGAACATGTTTGAAGTGAAATACAAAAGCTGAAGAAGCTTCACGTTTGACAGGAAAAATAACTTAGCTGTAACTTAATTGTAAGGTGAATTTCAAGGGATACACAGTGGAATGCAATTTGAAATACAATAAATACAAAGTCTGTTATTGCCCTAATTTTAAATATCAGTTTCATATAAAAGTATTTATATGACTTAATTACTAATATTCCCTAAAAGACGTTGTTATACTAATATTACTGTTAAGATTAACTGATTCAGATTTGGGTGCCAAGTGAAAGAGCTTCAAGAGTTACAGAAGGCATCAGATTTTCTATAAATAAAGGCAGCAAACTTGATCTAGAAAAATATCTCCACTTCCACATAAAAACACCTCACAATTCAGCTGCAAGATTCCTAACATCAGGCTAAAGGTTAACTGCTTTAAGAAAAATGCAAAAAGAATGAACCATCAGGAGAAGAATTCTTCCATCACTAGAAATTCTTAAAAAACAACTTAAGCAAGCATGTGATGAGTTTAACATACTTGTAATTAAACCACCCAAGGGCTACTTGACTACTGAAGGCCTCCAACACGTTGCAGGTCATTCGCAATAGCAGGTTCAAAACAGCATGGGGCTGTGATCCAATTCTCTTCACATACCTGTGAATTCAGGCAGAGATACAACAGGGCACCAGCCTGGCCAGGGCTTAAGGAAAGACTGGTAACATGGCTCTGGAAGCAAGCATGCTCTAAACTACTCAAATGTCCAGTTTCTAAAGCTGGCTTCTGTTTGAATTGATTGTGACACACACAGGATTCAGTCTTGGCATCTGTTAAATAACACAACACCAGTGTGTTTAGTTATTGTGAGTGCTTCCTTGACAGACAGTAATTTTTTTAAGAACATGGGGATTTCTTCTAGGGCCCTCAGCAGAATGCCAAATCCTGTTACCAATGAGTAAAATGTATGTAATTTGGATAAATTATGTAGATGATTCCATCTGTACCACACTGACTTACGTAAACAAGATTTCTAGTTCTCCGTATCCCTGCAGATAAGTCACATAATTTAGTGCTAAGAACACTGAGTAAATGGATTTTATACACAAAATTATGAGTTCTCTGATCAAATTAGAAAAAGCACTTACTGAGGATTAAATTTAGGGTTCCGTGAAAACAGATATCTTTTTGTCAGCTCTGGGCCAATTTTTTTTTTTAGATCCAATATAATCTGACTTGTATATACACGTGCTTGATATGAACAGAGATCTTTTCCTTCCAATACTACACAGCAATCCAGTGAAGGTCCTTGGGTTAAATTTGTCTAGATACTGAGGGAGACATGCTGGAGCCTGCAGCTGTAAGGAATCAACTATTTGATTGTTAAGAAAATAGAGACTACATGGATTTCTGCACTGAACTGTGATAATCTGTGCTGTGAATCAGCCAAGTCTCATATAATCAATGACATCAATTTGCTGTAACACCAACCATGCCTCAGGGCCTCCAAAGCACCACAGTCCTTCTCCACACTTGTTGGTTACCACACCAGGCCCCTCTGCATGCTGGCACGTGGCACCCACACGAAGTGGTGGGTGCTGTCCTTGTGCAACAGTTATGAACAAACTGATCTCCAATAGAGAATTGTTTTATACCTTATTGTTCATAAAGTTGCACAGTAATCTTTCCCCCCACAGTGCTGAGAAACAGGAGACTTCCAGGGAGGATGAGAGTTGAGGTCAGTGGGTTAAAGAAATGCATGGAGTGGCTGTGGTAGAGGGTTTCATAGCTTTGCTGCACCACACTAGGGATAAACAAGGTGTGGAACCATTTCTGAAATTACTTTGGCTCAACAGCCTATCCATTGCTTCTCCTCTGGGTAATCTTGAAGCTCTGCCAGGATGTTATGTTCTTTGATGCAGATCATTTGTCACGATGAGTAGTATTATACAGAAGTTGTATTTTCCCCTTCTGTCTTTTGATTCGTAATATGAGAGATCATTTAATGTTATGAAGCCAGAGTAATTTAAATCTTTCCATCTAAACAATTGAGAGCTTCCTATTTAATACAGCATGTCAAGAACATCCTATTGCATTCACAGAATATTATACAATACTTTTTTGACCTGCTTTACATATTGTTTAAAAATATACCCCCAGGAAGAAAAGCCAGGAAGCATTGCCCACTCCTCTCCACACAAACAAATAGAAGTGACCTAGTGTTACCTTCATCGTCCTTCCTCACTGCTTATGCATCACACTGACCTCCACATACTGACCTTTCATCATTGTTCTAATTTGACCATTCCTTGTCTTTCTCAGACTCGTACATCTACAGTACTGAGTACTACAGTGCCTTTCCTTGCCTTTTTTGTTTTTAGCAGAGATGCAGGTAGGTCAATTAACAACGTTAAAAGCTGTTGTACAGTCATTTACCACTTACACTGACCAAACTACTATCCAGTCCTCAAATGCAAGCTAAACATATCTGCACACAGGCTGAGGCACTAAAAGATAGACAAAGGTCTCTTGATCTCCAAGTCCCCTTTGTCGCCTTAGATTTAACAGAGAAGTCAATTATACATTTAGTGATAACGTGGCTCACTCCGCAAGAAGGCTACTTCCATTAATATTACACTGAATAACAGAATAAATGCAGAATAAAGGCAATTCTGTGGTTGAAAACATGACACCTTGATCCCACTGCTCTGAAAACATGAAAGATTCCTATTGCAATATGAAAGTCTTATATGACTGACATCCTGAGAAAAAAGACAAAGTGCTTTGAAAAAGATCAATTACTGCAAAACAGTAACGCACAGTTGTCGGTCTTCTATCTTTACTTGTAGTGAATAATGAAATATAAGTAGCCTTTTGCAGCAGATAGGAGTACTCCCAGATTAAGGGGAAAGTCTGCAGAAAAGTCTAAGGCCAATTCCGCTGACTTCCATGAGCAGCAGAATATGATACATGCATTTTTGCAAGGGAGGGATAAATAACCAGCCACCTCGTCACTTCCAGCTGTCACACTTCCACTTCTTCGGTCAACTCTAATCAGAGACCAAGGCTCAAATACTCAACATGTTTCACAATCAGATAAAAGTCTATAGAGCAGCACTTTTTGACAGCCATTTGAAAGAGGGATGAGTATTTTTAAGACAAAAAGAAGAAAAAAACAAGAAAATGAAGTATTTTGCTGTTTTTCTTACAGCAGCTGCAAAGAGCAGACAAAAATACCTTCTGAAAAAGAAAAGAAAGGTCATTGGACCAGTACTGTCTAAGAAATGGAGATGTCCAATTTCTATTAATGTCAACACAAAGAGACCTAAGTCTCTCAGGCTTTGCAAATGTCACCAATTTTATTATCCAGTTGTTGAATATTACCAGTATGCTAAAGGTACATATTCTTCTAGATGGCTTTATGCTGATCTGACTGAGCAAGTCCAATGAAGCACGAATAACATGTGAATTTATATCATCGTGAAAAGCATTCATAACTACCTTTCCCTTGATATCTTCATGAAAAGATACTTCATTAAAGGACACTGAAGATAGCCATCCAACTGAAATGCAGCTGCAAACTAAAACAGGAGTTTTGTTGCAGGCAGACGCAAGAAAAAAATATCAAAGCCAAACTGCTTGCAACATCAGGATAATCTACTGCCAATGGGACCCAGTTATCTCCAACAGAGACAGAGCTGTTGTGTCACAGCAGACCATTTGCACCACCTGGGTTCTATCAATAGAAACTGCTTCTTCAGGCACAGATGACTCGCAAGCCATGCTGGAGCATTTTCTGAGCAGCCAACAAGAAGGACTGCATGGTGGTCCAGCTCAGTAGGGCCAAGTTGGGTGTATCATTGTCACCTACATTTGTGTTCCCATGTGCTCCAGTGCACATAGCACATGTGTATGTAAATTCTTTGGTTTTTTTTTCTTATTTTTTTAATTTTACTTGTTCATCTCCACCTGAACACATTTTTTCCAGTTTTTACTTAACTACAATGACACACTGGGCAGGACATGAACTGAATATAGTGCTCTGAATTCTAAGAACTGCTTGTGCTTCATAGCAAGAACTAATTTTTATTTCAATCTTCTTGTCCTACTTAAGATTGGTTCAGAAGCTCTCCAATTCTCTAAAGAATATTAGAGACAGAAATAGTGAATGTTAAATTTCATAATAAGACACTAAGAAATAAGCATCTCTTTTTCTCTTAAATGAAGTAATTTAAAACCTTGGGTGAGTAGCTTAATAGACAAGAGCACTCTAGCTTCAAATGGATTTTAATGGGAGGGTAACCACAAGAATAAAATCAATTAATGAATACTATAAATAGATTCTTGAAAACTCTCAGCTTTTCCTATCCACATATCCTCCTACCCTACCACCCATGGAACTACTTTCAGAATACTGTGATAAAACAGCCCACATAAGAAATACTGCTACTGTTTGGAGTTCTCAGCACTGAGTTTCTAGAAAGTTTATGCAGGTTTATACATTCGGACAAGTAGAGTATTGGTAGCATAGCTATGACATATCACCTGACCATACAGAGACTATTATTTTGAAGTATTTGGGCTATTTTTACTGCATTTGGGACATCATGAATGTGATCCCTCAGAAGTTGTACTTCATAGGAAACTTGATCTCACTTGCTGAGATGAGAACTTTCAACTTTGCCAAACTACATCCTTTAGCATCAACTAATTCTGAAATCCTTGGCTTTAAGGTGTCAGTTACAACAAACTCAAAGGAAGTAGGGAAACAAATTTGTACCTCCTATACTGTTTACTAGCACATCTAGGCAAAGAGCACTCACATGACACAGTTGCTCCAGAAGTAATGCCTTCTATTTATTTTCAGTGAAACTACTACAGCTTCAAAGAATAAAACACTGTTTCAACATAGTCACCACCATTAGCTGTGTATTTTTGCCAACAACAAACATGTGACCCATTGTCACCACTGAGGAAAAGCACCATCCACCCCTCTCTGTGCTCACATCCACTGTTAGGCCTCCACAAACATTCAGCAAGTGTCAACTTATGTCACTGGGTACCATTTTTTTCCTGCATCAAGAAATTTACTTCCAACACCTTGGCTTCATATAAACCTCCTGATAGAATAGAGTCTGATATGAATGCCTCTCTGCTGACTGTCACACAGCAACAAAACATAAGAGAATATGGGTGAGAAAAATCCAACCCCTACTGCAATATCACCCCAAAATAAAATGGGAGGCATTACTAATGGAGGAGTCCTCATACTCTATAGTTGAAGTACATGCCTAATTTCTAGGAGTATTAGAAGTAGAGAGCGTGCTTCATGGATGTTCTACCATTTGGGAGTAAGAATATACTCCTTCCTCCTCAAAGAACATCTGTGGTTGCCTATTACTGCATAACCAAAATATGTGCTCTACAACTTCTTAAGGAGAAAAGGAGTGTTAATGTAGGGATACAACGCCACATTTGACTGAGAAGGTAAGAGAAGAAAATGCTGGCATGACTTGGTATGGAACAATGCCAGATAAATAACCAGTAATCGACTGTTGTTTCCATATCAACATTACTCAAAAAAAAATTCTTTCCACCATAATACAGACTGAAAGATAGATCTAATCTCTTTTAACTGATGTGGTTGTAATTATACAGAGTAATCTGCAAAACAGCCAAAGGCTTTCCTTGGAATACTTAACCCATGAGCCACAGCTGTACTTCCCTTTGACAGACAGAGTTGGAGGCGTCCGTATCCATCTTTAATATCCTGAAGGCTGCAGTGTGAAAATGGAATGTGACATCAGAAACGAGAACGGTGTTGAGAGCGTGTTCACTGCCAAGTGCAGCAGACATGAGACTGTTAGGAATTAGTCTTCATCTAAGGCCATTAGATTCAAATAATGAGTAGTGAACTCATACATAAAAAGGATGTGTGTTGGAATTTAGAAAAAATAGCAAAGCTGTATGAAGCAGCTTTGAACTAAGAAATAGATACTTCTCTACAGTGATTTAGCTCCCTATAAGTGACTTTTCTAGCATATATGTAATAAAGATGTAACTCTGGAAATAAGCTATGAATGTTTATCGTTGGAGGTTCTTGATTGTGTGTCATAGTTGCTTCATTTGTAGCCTTTTAAGTAAGCAAACTAGGATCTCCAATTATTCTTTAATTACTTCTGTACTGCTATATCCCCAATGAAGACATTTGTGCTCTCTGATATTGAAGGGAGCCCTGCCATATAGAAACATTCACAGTGAAAAATCAGTGAAGACTGATCAGTGGGGCAAATTCATTCAGCTTTGTTGTGAAGGGTGGGACAGTTAATACAGACCACACTGATTTTTAGAGGGCTGAGACAAGACTGAGAAAAGGTAGCTGTAGAATTGGCTGACTTTTCTCAATACCTACACCAAACAAGCATATTAGTCATATTAGTCCAATGAAGATTTATAGTATTTATAATGAAGTTTGAATAATAAATGATCTGCTGATTGGACCAAATCAATTTCTATCATAAAAAGCTATGGTGATGAAGAGGGATGACAGGCTCTTGTGAATTAAACTAGTAACAAGCACTGGAAAATATCTAGGGTTCTTGAAGCCATATCAAAACACAAAGCAGCAGATACGGTCAGTGAGCTAGGCCTTTAGGAAAGCGAGAAGTAAAGATCTGAGCAAGTGCTTCATCTTCCTCTTAGTCACACAGTTCAAGAAAAAGGAAAGGAAAATCGGCAAGTTCAGTGCTCCCTACAGCACGTTTGAATGAGCTGCTACTCACTCAGTTGAGTGCCTATTCATTTGTTTTCTTCTAGAGAGTTACATATTACTCAAGATACTACTTATTGGTTTCTATATATTCTACAGGAAACAATGAAAAGATGAAATTATGCAACAAGTGAGGAAGTGAACATTTGGAACTCATTAAGTTTCAAGTCTGACTTAGGCTACAGCTACGTCAGCTAAACAACAGTAAATAACAATTCACTCCTTCAGCATCCGTGCAACTACGCTTGAACTACATCAGATATCAGTGTCCTGTCAAGCAGAATACAAGTACACAAAAAATGCAAGAATACAATTTGAATAATGTGAGTGTTCTCACAATAGCTTTAATCACATCTTTGTGAGTTAATACAATAGCTAAACCATTATTCTGGGTCCTGCCCTTAAAATGTAGCTCAGATGGTACACAGTTATGTATCCAATAGGACACAACAGCTCCTTCTTCTCAGTGGCAAGATATTCCACACACTTATTTTCACCTGCTGAGCGGTACATTCATATCTGTGAGATATGCAGGTAAAATAAGTTGTTGCACATCTATCAGCTATTGTATTTTTAACTACTCTAGAAGCAACAGTACATACTCGAAGTCTTAATATTCAAAAGCTATACCTGAATGGAGCTCACTACCCATTAAAACATGAATTGGCCATGAATGAACTAAATCACTTCTTACAGATTCCTTATGAAGTATAATATGCATGGATATATGTACACAGACATACTGAAGTACAAAAAGAGAGCAAGAGAGAATGATCAGTTTAACCCAAATATACTCAAGTTATTCAGGAAAAAAAATCTGAGATCTGCAAAGCTTGATTATTTTTTAATTAAATACCACACAAAGGCCTGGAGCAGATCACCAACATGGGTTTAACTGGAACTCATGTAGTAATTAGAAGCTGCCACACCACCCCAGTCCAAGCTTTTGTCTGAAGCCACATATATACCCCTTCACATAGCACCGTTCATTACACCGACACCTGTGCTATGAGCTTCATCTCTAGATCCACTCAGACATCCCAGTGTTTAGAAGCATCTTCTACTTCTTACCTGGTGTGTGCTGGCCAATGAGTTATTATTATAGACTGTTAAAGCTACTTATTTAGGTCAAAGATTAATATTACTCTGTAGAAAAAAAGATAAAGGTGCCAGGTGGGCCATGCTTATTTAGCTGCATTTCACTGAGTGCAGGAAACACTTTTCAGTATGTGCTAGAAAATAGCCGTAAGAACAAAACCGACTTTGAAACTGATAATCATCCATAAGCAGTGCCAGCATAGGACAGGTGTACAGTAAATGAGAAAATGACAAATAAATACAATAGTAAAAAGCTCAAGGATGCTCATCTCATCACAAAGAACACATGTGCATGTTGTACTTGTTCAGTTTTTACTGGCTGTTTTTAGAGGGATCAGGTCTGCATAGGGAAATGCCACATTGGAATGGAAAAATAACAGAAGCAAGTTCAGAGCCCTCCCCAAGTTGCCAAGTTAATGACTGTTTCTCAAGCAGAGCTGCCTCTTCTTTCTGAATCTAAAGGAGCTCATTATATACCCAATGAAAGGTAACTCAAAAAATAAAATAAAAGTGCAAAAATTGTGCCCTTAAGCCACAGAAAGAAACTATTTAATGAAACAGTTAAAAGAAGGATGCTGCTTATTCAGTTCTTGGTCTCAAATAAGACTTGAATCAGTAAGCAACAGAGAATGAAAGCCTGGAAATAGCAAAAGGCTCAAGGTTGCCTTTCAGATTTAGTTTGCACTACCATACTGTGTTCAAATGACTAAGAAAGGAGGGAGGTGTATATAATGTAGGAAGAATGTGATATTTTCCATAATTTGCAGTATTATGTATGTGTACAATAAGTCTGCTTTTGCACATAATATGTAGCAACGTCGACTTTGTAACTCCCATACTAATGTTGGGGTTCTCACTTCCAGTCAGCCTTAACAGCTGACATGTTCGAGAAGAAAAAGAAGCAATGAAACCAAGTAGAAAATCAGAGACGTAGATGAAAATAATGGTTGCACTCAGAGTTGCTCAGATATATGGACTTCCTTGAGAATACATTCTTTAACAAGTTGGACATATTTTAATTATTAAATACGCTAGATATACTTTTTGCCCTTGTTCTGTGAGTCAGACAGTGAACTCCACAATGCAGACACCACTGTAACTGGCTTCAAAGTATAAAGGTGCTCATACAGGCTGAAGGAAAGTGATAAAAGCAAGGTTGAAGTGCAATCCGCAGTCAGGAACTGTGTACTGAGGACAGGCCACCTGTTTTATACAGCTCCAGCTCTCACTGCATTCAAGTCAGGAGTGGAACTGATGCCTCAATTGCAAATCCTTCCTTAAAACTTCTGGTCTTCCCTTCAAGCATTACAAACCTTTAATGCACCACTAATCTTCCTTTTTTTCCTTCTATTCTCCAGTCTTAGAGAGAAACAGTTCATTTTGCAATCTATCCCTTAAAGATTAATTATAGAAACTTCTTGACTGTAGATTTGTCTCAGGCCAAGAAGAACCATGAGTTAACATGTAATCACCTTAATAGTAATTATATATCTAAGTTTCATCTTCATAGCTCTTTAGAAAGTTTCCCTAATTATTAATGTGCCTTTCTGCTATGCTAATTGTAGCAACTGAGAAGTCTGGTTTCCAGCTGTTCAAGATGAATATCTTATCTACTTGCCTACTTCATTTTCCTCTTTCATCCACAGCACCTTCTGGCCAAAGTCCCTCATTCAAAGTTTAGAAGCCCACCTATCCTAATATAGCAGCTTGCTCCAACAGGGAGAAAATCACCTTTCTCCAAGTTCATTTGTCTCCTGGGCTTTCAGCAGATGTCAAGTCAGTTGCAGTTTAACATAAATGAGTATGATCATTTGAAACTGCAGGGATGAGGCTTTCTTACTTAACCAGCCTGATGCGACTAGGAAGCAGTGGGTTCTTTGCACACGTTTCTTGCAAAGGTGGCACTTGCACTATTAGTCACAAGCAGAATTCTCCAAATTAAAATAATACTAATGATGAAATATTCACTGAATTGGAGCTTCAGAACTGTTTAATGCACTTAATAAAAAAAAAAAAAGAAAGAAAGAAAGAGAAAAAAGTATTTATCTTCCTTGAGCAAATTGACTCCTTCTATACATTTTATATGAAAAAAATAAATAACCCTGAATGAAGACTTCAACATTCTGCAGGAATAGAAAGAAAAAACAGAGCAAGAAATTTTCTGGAGTTTCTCTACCTACACTTATAACCTCCTGGAGGAGAGTCTTACTCAAAGCTCAGAGGTCAGTGTGAATCCCCAGGACCTACATCATTAAGTGCTTTGGATCACACTTTTAGCAACATTCAGTTCCTGCGTGCTTGAGAATTTAAGCACTGTGTTTTCCTGTATTTATGAATTCTAGAAGTAACAACATAATGCTTATGATTGACATTCCTCTGTAAGAACCTAATAATAATAAACCTAACCCACCCCTAGAGGTGTTCAATGCCAGATTGGATGGGGCCCTAAGCAGCCTGGTCTAGTATTAAATGGGGAAGTTGGTGGTTCTGCACGTGGCAGGGGGGTTGGAGATTCATGATCCTCAAGGTCCCTTCCAACCCTGGCCATTCTGTGATTCTGTAATTGTTAAATCCTATCCTTTAAGTTTAATGTACAGCAGAATACTGATGAAAATCTGAATGAGCAAGTGAAACAACTGTTTTGTTTAAGTCTCAGATTTGAGGTGGAGGACAGTTGGGAATTATATCAGTATACACACAATCCAAGATCAGTCACTTATTGTCTAAAAATGACAAAAACTGAAACACAGTAGGTGTTTCATAAGATTTAGTCCTTATTCCTATGGGCATGCGTGGGAATTATTATGGAAGGTGTCAATTGAAGCATTAAAGAAACTGAAGGTTGGCTGCGTAAAGAGACACCGTAATCATGTAATAAAACATGAATGCAGTTGTAGTTTTCTTCCATGCTTTCAAAAATAAATCAAGGCTTGAGATGAGAAGGAGAACGGGCAGAAGAAATGGAGACTAAGTCATTTAGATATGAGTATGTGACATTTAAGTACTTCTGCATAGCACTATTAACAAAGGCTCCAAGTGGTTTCTCATGCCAACCAGGGAATATTTAAGCCTCAAAACATGATCTTGAAAACAAGCTGTTCACTAGTGGTAATATCTATAGAAAAATAAGCCTAATTTAAGCTGAAATCTTTTGTTCCTTTGTCTTATTTTCACCTTTATAACAAGCATTTGCCAAATTTGAAATCCATACATTAAGATGAAAAAAATAGAAGAGGGTTGACCACTTGCAGCTGCTTTTAGTACGCCTGTGTAAATGATCAGCAAGCCTAGGATCTCACTTGGAGAGCTCTTGCTTCAAGTTTCCATTAATGAAAGCTTTGTTCTTCAAAAGCAAGTCACAGGGGTTCCTCATAAGCAATTTTGAAAAATGCCATTTTCTTATCCCTACAAATGCAAGTCAAATAAAATTACTCCACAGCTGCTGGCTTTCTAGCTTTTCTAATTGTATTTGTTCACAGATTTCCTTGGCATTTTGAAGTGGAACTAGAAACAAAAACAAAAAACCCAACCCAACAAACACAATGCATACATTGATGAAACCTCCTGAGTGCTTTAATATAATCCAAGGCAATTTTCTCTAAGAAACAAAATGAATGAAATTTGCTTATGGACCCTAAGCTTTGCAAAGCCTTCAACTGGAACAAGAGAAATGTGGCTGGAAGCCAGTCGGCAGCCAAATGTGTTAGATGTGTTCCATTTATTATTAATGTGACAACATTCTATATAGCAGCAACAGTGCAGGCAAGTAAGGGGTTGCCATGGAGATAAGTTACTCAAGAAGCAGCTAAAAATACTCCCTTCTTCCCTTACTGTAATAAATATTGCATTATATGAAGGCTAACAATGATGATATCAAATGCCATCTCAAAAAACTCCAGCTGTGTGCATTTCGGCTATCTAATGGATCACCCAATGGTCACAATGCATTTGTTGACCGCACATGTGCTGAACCTTTTCCTTTTTTTAAACCTTGTTACATGCTTCAGTGTTAGAAGACAGCTGTTTGCACTATTAGGACAAAGTACTGCTCTCCTCTCGGGGTAGATTTCTTACACCATTGTAACCATGGGGGACTACAGTCACACTGTAAGAAGAGATGCAAGATAAACTAGAAAACAAACATACAAAAACACAGTAGCCTCTTTTGAACAAGACATCAGGGCTTTATCAGGTCTCCTCTCTGAGGCCTGTGGTTACACATTTAATTCATAGCTGTTGCCATTCTGAATACTTTAGGATTACCAAGTAACTTAACAGTACCTAGTGAGCAGTGTTAAGAAAACTTTGTCTATAAAAAAAAACGAAAACAAAAACCTACAAGATACCTCTTCACTTTAGTCTTCTGTGTGGGCAGCTTCGGATGATATGTCCAAATAACAGACGATTATTGAACTTCTCATTGATTTCAATATTAGGTGAATCTCTACCAACTGAACTCAGAAATAAGATGACTTAAATTCAGAACAAAACAGTTCTTTGTTAATGCCATAGCTACATATAGCTCCTTTTCTCTGCTTTCAGTCTTTTAAAGATGGTATTGATGTTTATTTCTTAGTTTGATTATCTAGTTGAACAAAGGATTTACCTTCCCAAATCAGAGTCTTTTCACATCATACAGTTGAGAAAAGACCTCATCAGTCATTTAAGTTGCATCCTTGTTAAAGACTACTACTGAATAGGAGATCACCTCTGGGGTCACAAATTCACCTTCAGGAAGGTTTAAAAAAAAAAAAAGTGATAAAATACCTTGCCAGTAACATAATCGCATATAAACTATTCAAATTTCTAACTGAATTTAAGTCCTTCTCACCAACTTAAGGTGACATTAACATTAACAACATGTTCCCCCATTCAGAATAATAAATTCCATCTTAGAACATCACATAACATACACTTGCAAAGCCAAGAATCCTTCCCAGAGAAGAAGACAGGTCATAAGTTCTCATTTTGCTGTTTCTTAGATCCTGCAGTAACACCACCTACAACTATCATTTTAGCTCTTTTTCCTGTGTCTACTCCTTTCTTATCCATGATGGCACAGAAATGAGATCTGTAACATTACAGCCCCAAGCACACTCAGGTGCTGGCTGAGCAAACAAAACAGCAAGTCTCTCCTGAACCACAGGCAAGTAAACAGCTGGAGAAACACTCAAGTACTTTCTCAAAAGTAAAAGCACTCTTCCTCAAAAATGGGTCTCACTACCATGCTGAATTCATACTTTTACTCTTCAACTTAAATATGACTCTGTTTAAAGATTCACCTGAGCTGAACTCCACAGGATCTTCGACGGTAGGCTGTATGTTTTGTTCTTAGTCTGTAAGGAATTTAATGCACTTGCAGCACTATGTCAACACTACTGTTGTTACCATCACTTAGTGGATAATAATTTGACTCACATGCATGCCTAAAGATCTGAAGCCCTCCATTTGACTCTGTTACCTACAGAGTCACTGGTTAATGAAACATCTGGACATAAACAAACATACAAAACCACAGACCATATACTATATTCCCTTGATTAAGCAGTTCTAGTTTCAAGACTCATACTCTACAGCATACAGTTACTTATCTCCAGAAACAAGTACCTAGTTTGGAATAGGATTTTTTGTTTCTTTGGCTGTTAGTTTCTCCATTGATCTATGTACATTTACCCTGAAATGGATTAATTCCTTCCACCCCCCCCCCCCACGAGATGTTATGACCACAGCTCTCCTGTGACCCTACATCTTCCCTCTGAAGGCTGAGCTCCAAGTGGCTCTCAGCCTGCATACTGCAGCACAGGTGGAATCGCAGTGACCTTGGATGATATTTCTGCTGGACTTGCCTCCAGAGGATTGTATTATTTCTGAGTAAGGCTTCCTGTCAGATGCTGTGCTACATGGCACACACGCCTGCTCCTAACAGATGCTTCACTTAGAATTAACTTTCTCTTCCACATCATCCACACTGAGGATAAACAAAAATCACTCTTAACCATAACCTGATTGCTTCCACCAAACTTTCTCATCCTCTTTCAAATGAGTTTCAGCAAACCTCATATCAGGTAGCAATTCTGTAGAACAGAGTTACTAAAAGGAGATTGACACGTACAGAACCACACTTTCACTCGATATATATATCCTTCAAAGAACACTTTGGTGATTAAAGACATTGAGCTGTAATAGGAGGGACTCAAGAATAACAGTATTTATCCTCTCTGTCCTGTGGATGTTCTTATTAGCTAAGCAGAGGGACAAGAACATTGTGAAACACCTCTTCAAAGAAAAAGAATAACTTATGATTAAGAGCAACCCCTCCCCTTCCAACAAAGATTAGGTAGACTCAGAAGTCAGAAACCAAAGCTGTATAAAGTCCAGGTGCATAATTAGACAGTTTTATAATACTGCAGTGATTAATCATTGCAATATACTCCACAGAAAAAATGGTGAATTGTATCTCTTGAAGAGTAGATGCCTTTTGGGAAGGAATGATCTAGCTAGCCACAAGTTATGCTTCAAAGGCAAGTTACAGACATATAAGGAGATTTAATGATGCATCATACAGGTATTAAATTTAATGATCCTCTCCAAACATAAATGTAAACTGTAAAAAACTTTTGTACAGTTTGAGTTATGGTATTAAAGCCTTTTTCACCTGAAAACTTTCTTGATTCCAAAGCAAAAGCCCTACTTCAAAGCAGCAATAACACTCAAGTATAACAAAGCTTTAAGCATGGCTTGCTTCATATCATTATATGGGAAGCCAATAACAGAAAAGAATCTAAAGTACAGGTTATTCAAGCACTATGCATATTTCTTAACACATTAATAGAAACATTGCAGCCATTTATCTAGTTCTCTAAACAGTCACCCAAGAATAGTCTCCTTCATAAACGGGAAGGCTTTTGTTAATTCCAGCTCATTATTTCCGTTTCATTTTTTATTTTGCTTGTTTGAGTATAATACTTTAGATTAGATTTTCATCATATCTGCATTGTGATAAACATGCCTTCTCAAGTATTTTCACTCACAGAAGACAAGCTTACTTACCTTACAAAGGAAGTGTTTTAATTTGTTGCTACCTCATGCAGTTTTGCTTTGAAAGTCATTGTTAAGTCAAATACACAAATCATAAAAAAATTAAGTTTAGCACACCACAAGGATAATCAAAGAGCATCCTATTATATGGGAAAACAGTCTGCTCATAAAGAAAGAAACTGCTTCAGGAAGGTTCTTAGTCATACCAGGCAAAGCATTCACAAGTAGGTCAAAAATCATACATAAAGAAAAATCAGACTCACCAAGCTGGTGAAAGGCCCTTCTAGCAATACAGCACTTCCCCACAAAGCAGCCCAGGTCCAAAAAACTCTCCCTTCAGTGGCTGTCATTTATACAAGCCATGGGTTGCTCCACTCCCAGCCCACCCTTTCTGGTCAGCTGGGAAGCACAGGTGCAAACAATTTGTGCTCCCTGGGCAGACACAGCCTTTCTCCAGGTGCTCCATCACCACTTCAAGCCCTGACCTCACAGCTCCCCTACCAGAAATTATTTAAAAAAAATGCCAGGCACTCCTCTCTTCCATACTCATGGATGTGTTCTTAGCTTTTCTGTCTTCCATATATGAAGATGTTCTACAAACATTCGGGATGATTTGAGTAATTAATCAACAAATGTTATTTTCCATTAAAGGATATTTAATCATCGCAAAAATTAGGAACTAACAACCAAAACCAGTATAATTACTTCTAATGTAAATGCGCTAATTTAAACTGTGGAATATTTCTTTAAGAAAAGTGTGTGTTAATTGAGGTCTACTCATGAAAGCAAGCTACTAATTGAGCTGGCATGTGGCAGAGAGACTAGTTCAATTGAAAGAAGGACAATATTTGCAGTGTAATACTGATTTTAAAAGTTAACGTTTTAATGACAAAACGTGCTATCAGACTCATGCCAGTTCAATTAGTCAGTCCTTCCCATGAGCAGACCCCAATTAACACACTTTTTGAAAGAGGTATCCTTATAGAAGGGTATTTATGGAAGCATAAATGATTATACAAGTCTATTTTGATAATTAGTCTTACTTGATCCGTCTCAGATGTCTTGATTCTGAACTGCTGTATCATCAGAATTGATGAGCTATTTTTTAAACCTTTTTTTCAGTCTACTTAATACAGACACTATAACACATATATATGATTGTATAACACAATCAAAATAGACCCAAAATCCAACAGCAGCAATTTAACATCTCTGTGCCAGCAGAAACTCATAGTACATGCATTACAACATGATATAGAGACCAAACAGGCCCTCTGTTGTGTACAATTTTCTGTACAATTCTGTGACAAATATGAGTAAATAAAAGGAAGCAAGGGTTGATCCAAAGCCTGAGATCAATGAGTCTCCCTTGACTTCAGCAAGCATTGGATTAGGTTTCTATGTTATATGTGAAAAGAGGAATAATTACAGCATGTCAGGCACTAGGAGCTAGCAACTTGGTAAATATTGATTTAGCATGGTAACTGCTATAATATTGATCTTAAACACAACTTGAATATAGATTTATCAACCATTCTGTAGCTCTGCCAATGTGTAATAATGACAGCCTTTGAAGGTTCAGTAAAGTAAAAACAACAATGAAGAGCCAAGGAAGAGTCATCGTCACAATTGTTCACTCAGAAATATCATGATACACCTGCCCGGGGGATCCTGCCACTTCGCTGAGAGACTGAAATGTTCTGCAAGTTGTTTCTAATTAGCTGGAGTGATGTCAATCAATAAAGTCACACAAAGAATTCGGGAATTTTCCCTGTATTTAGAACTGTAACACGAAATTCAAGCGATGGCTTTCTGCAGAAGGAATTTATCTTACCTACTAGTAAGTTAAAACAATGCTTCTTCCCACTGATCTCCTCAAATCAATATTATGCTTTTTGCCTGATACCATGAAACAGGCAATTCTGAATTCACGAGTATAGAGTGAAGGCAGCTGTGCCGTCACTAAAACGAGTGATGTGCAATTACAGTGCCCCTGCAGTCCACTACCAGTAATCCCGGCTTCAGCACGAGTCTTTCATTTCATGGTTGGACTAAACTTCTGTTATTACTACTTGTCAAAAGTAGTTATCACTATGATTCCCTGAGGAGACATTCTTACTGATCTAAAATGTCTTTAGAGAGTGCGACATAATCATCCAGTCTGAAAAAGAACATACAAATCTGTTTGCCTTAGGATATTACATGCTTGCTAACTTGTCACTGCTCTATCTAATGGCATTACCTAAAATAGTATGCAAGTATACTTGCCACCAAGAATTTCTATTAAGGTAAAAAACTAAATAAAAACACAATCATGCTTTGGAAAAGTGTTTTGAAGGCTGTCAAAACAGAATTGTTGTCAGAACAGTTTGGTGAATAACTCTATAAGAACCACCGTCACCTGCTTCCAAAATAAAATAAAATAAAATAAAAGTACGGGGTCTTCTCTGACTCTAACCTCAACATTTCTTTCTCTCGACAGCCTGTATTGGGGTGAACGTGGTGGGAAATAAAAAACAAACTAATGTCAGACTGCATTTGGCATGTATATTTATTTTTCCCGAGACTGTTGCTGTGAAAGTACCACTCACATTGCTAGCACTGAGAAATAATACCAAATGCAAAGGGAAAAACAGCATTGTTCACAGCACCATTTTCAGAATGAAGGAGGGGCTGCCCTTACTGTTGGAAATCTGTTATTCCTCTGACCTCAGTGCAACAGGACAGCCCCAAATGCTTAGCTTTAACTGAATGATTGCAATGGAACTAAACGATTTGCTAAAGGATCCCAGAGACTTTGCTTTATGAGGATTTCCCTGATGCAATGGGCTAAAAGAAAGACTGTATAAAGGTGGCACAAGGCAAGATCATCTCCATCATATTTGAAAAGCCGTGTCTGTCAGGTGAGGTCCCAGATGACTGGAGGAAGGGCCACATCACTCCCATTTACAAGAAAGGGAGCAAGGAGGACCCCAGGAACTACAAGCCCATGAGTCTCACCTCTGTGCCTGGGAAGATCATGGAACAGATCATCCTGGATGACATGCTTGATCACATGAGGAAAGGGCGTGTGATCCCTGACAGCCAGCACGGCTTCACCAGAGGAAGGTCATGGTGGTGGCCTTCTATGATGGAGTGATGGAACGGGTGGACAAGGGAAAGGCAACCGATGTCATTTACCTGGACCTGAGCAAGGCCTTTGACATGGTTCCCCACCACATCCTTATCTCCAAACTGGAGGGATGTGGATTTGATGGGTGGACCACTCAATGGATAAGAAACTGGTTGAAAGGCCGCAGACAGAGGGTGGTCATCAATGGCTCTATGTCCAGGTGGAGGCTGGTAACGAGCAGCATCCTGCAGGGGTCTGTCTTGGGACCGGTGCTATTTAATATCTTTATCAATTTTTTCTTTTTGGGTAGTGTCTGCCTTCTCCCTCCGGCATCAATACTAACGTTTCTTTAAGCAGTGGCAGTGTTTTTTCCTGTTTGTGCATTTTTATTTATTTAAACTTAAAGAAAACGAGACAAGAGGTATGTCATCCTTTTGGTGCCAGCAGAGGAGCCTGTCAGTGCAGAAATTTTCCCTTGCTTATTTTAATCTTTACAAGTACATACTGTTACTCTGAAAGATACCTTGGGAACTTAGCAAGAAAAAACAGTAGTAAGAAGGAGCAAGAGAAAACTTGCCTGCCAGAAGACACTTTGCCCTCCTGATGTGTCAGAATCCATCATTCTGTAACAGCCTCCTTTGTTCTTCTCCCCAAACAGTCACATTTACATCTGCCCCCTTGTTTTTTTTTTTTTTTTTTTTTTTTTTTTTTTTTGTTGTTGTTGTTTATTTTTTCCTGTTCATGATTGTGCTTTCACTACTCATTGGCACAGAAGTTGTTGTGGTATCTCAAAGTTTAAGTATTTGGGTTCTGATAGTGCAAAACATTTTATGTTTTATTCAGAATGCCCTGTTTTCAGTTTGGATGCAAGTCACCGGCAATCTCACATTCAAATTCAGAAACTCAAGGAGTTTGAAAAAAAACTTATGTAGAAAGACTTAACATGACATGAGTTTAATTTTTTTTTTTTTAATTAAATGCAAAATATTTCTGTATTTCTGTCAAGAATTCAAAAAAAAAAAAAAATACACAATCCTCAGTTATAAGCTTTGGAGAATCTTTTCAGTGGATTGACAGTTAAACTTTTTATTCCAGATCTGGAAAACCAGAACCACTGAAATAACCAATCTTGTTTAGCTCCTGAGACATTGGAAAAGGAATTAAGTACACCTTCAAAAAATTCCTGGGCCTATTTGAATCAGTAGATTTTAATACACATTGCCTCAAGTCCTCAATTACTTTGTGAAACAGGAGAAGGGAGGGAAAAAAAAGTGTTTTGTGCTTTTAAAATGCTTTTTCAACATAAGCTTTAGTTTCACACACACATTAAACATATTTGAGCTAAGAACAGAGAACAAAAGCAGTCTTAGACTGCCTTAGTCAAACACAAACAAACAGATTTGCTAATAATTTGAAGTGTGAAAGTAATACATTGTTGTTTTTGTTATTGTTGATTCAAAGGAAAAAAAAAAGGAAAATGAAAGACACTGTGTCTGACCCAGTTGAAGAAGTAAAAGCAAAGAGCAGACTACAGTAAAAGCAGAACTAAGGAGTCACTGCTTTTGAGGAAACTGAAAACAGTGAGGCAGCAGGGAAAGGAAAAGACGCTCACCATTTTCATGTGTTGATACATCTCAGGCTCCTAGCTGGAGGCTAGAGGCATCCCAGGGGCCTAACACACAAACACACTCATGAGGCTTTATTTCAGCAAGAGCTGCTTAAATAATGCAAGTGTCTCTCTTTCCCCATATTTTATATGAAGTCTTACAGCAATCACTACACCAGTTCCACTCTTTACAACACTAGTTTTCCATGAAAACTAAAGTCTACTAAAATTGTACTGTGATTGTTCATCATTAACTTGAAGCCCAACCAAGGTTTCTCAATAAAAGGAGAAAACACAGGTTGGAGGTGCCAGACAAACAAGTTATATGTAAGAGACTACTTGCCCTGCATACAACTGCAGTTATTAGCATTCAAGGCATACTTCAGTATACATAACACATGCATTTATTTGCTCAATATTTTGCAGAGAACCTCTAGAATTTATGTAGTCAGAAAACTTACTGATCTATACACAATCAGACAGAAATTGGGACAGCCACATGGAAAGGCACTTTAAAAAGTGGAAGGCATATCCACTGGTAAATACATTGCCTCCTTAAACTCACACATTTTCCACAAATCCCTAGTCAGGTCCTCTCAGATCTGCTTTCTCCAATCTTTCGTCTCCTGTGTCTCTGACTCAGGAGTAGCATACTACCCCTGATCTAACACAAGTGCAGTTATTCCACAAACACTAACTAACCTCCACAGTCTCTCCCTAGGGAGTTTGGCACAGTGGGCTGGTAGTCAGCTCTTAAATGGGTCTAGGAGAGGTGGAGCCAGGCTCCACTCCTTCCTGCAGCACAGGTGAATTGCTTTCACCTGTGCTCCCAGGGCTGACTCCTTGCTCGCCTCAGGTGATTAATCAGAGGTTCAGGCCGTGACTCAGCAGTTCCCATACAATGCTCCTAAAGGTCTTTTTTGTAGTGAGGGGCCCAGAATTGAGCACAGTACTCAAGATGCAGCCACATCACAGCTGGGTGCAGGGGGACTTGAGATGGCTTGCCACACCTACCCTCAGAGATGTGGCTCTTTCTTTCATTTAGGACAGCAATTTGTGAGACTTTCTTGTTCAAAAGGAGAGGGGGATGTTCAGGTCCCCTACACGTGGCTTTTGCAGGAGGGCCTATGCTTTGAGGTTTACTCCTGCTGCTGCTCCTCCAGGTCACACAAGGAATCCATACATAGTGGCTGAGGAATCACAGAATCGTAGGGGTTGGAAGGGACCTCCAGAGATCATCGAGTCCAACCCCCCTGCCAAAGCAGGATCCCTACACCAGGTCGCACAGGTAGGCGTCCAGGCGGGTCTTGAATATCTCCAGAGAAGGAGACTCCACAACCTCCCTGTGCAGCCTGTTCCAGTGCTCCATCACCCTCACCGTAAAGAAGTTCTTGCGCACATTGGTGCGGAACTTCCTATGCTCCAGCTTCTGGCCATTTCCCCTTGTCCTGTCTCCGCACACTGCTGAAAAGAGTCCGGCCTCGCCACTTTGCCCCCCACACCTTAGATATTTATAGACCTGGATCAGGTCCCCTCTCAGTCTTCTCAAGGCTAAACAGACCCAGTTTCTTCATAGGGGAGATGCTCCAGGCCCTTCACCATCTTTGTGGCTCTCCGCTGGACTCTTTCCAAGAGATCCCTGTCTTTTTTGTACTGAGGAGCCCAGAACTGGACACAGTACTCCAGATGAGGCCTTACCAGGGCAGAGTAGAGGGGGAGGATCACCTCCCTCGACCTGCTGGCCACGCTCCTTTTAATGCACCCCAGAATGCCATTGGCCTTTTTGGCCACAAGGGCACACTGCTGGCTCATGGCCAACCTGTCGTCCACCAGGACACCCAGGTCCCTCTCCGCAGAGCTCCTCTCCAGCAGGTCATCCCCCAACCTGTACCGGTGCATGCAATTATTCCTCCCTAGGTGCAAGACTCTACACTTGCTTTTGTTAAACCTCATCTGGTTTCTTACTGCCCAGCTCTCCAGCCTGTCCAGGTCTCGCTGAATGGCAGCACAGCCTTTGGGTGTGTCAGCCAATCCTCTCAACTTCGTATCATCAGCAAACTTGCTGAGGGTGGCCACTATCCCCTCATCAAGGTCATTGATGAAGATGTTGAACAAGACCGGACCCAGAACTGACCCCTGGGGAACACTGCTGGTTACAGGTCTCCAACCAGACTCTGCACCGCCAATGACAACCCTCTGTGCTCTGCCAGTCAGCCAGTTCTCAACCCACCTCACTGTCCACTCATCTATCCTGCACTTCCTCAGCTTCGTTATAAGGATGTCGTGGGAGACAGTGTCAAATGCGTGGCTGGCTGTGTGAGGCAGCAGGCACCTACTCAACCTTTCTCACCTTCTCCTTACCACAGGAGATTATAAGCAGTTTCACCACAGTATCAGAAACCGTAAAGCACAAACTTAGGGAAAGCCGTACGCTGCAGTTAGTACTGTCCTTCATACACTAAGGACAAGCAAGTACGTTCACAGTCCAGAGTGCAAAGGGGAATTAAGAGAACTTCTGCACCAGGAAGAAGGATGGTGGGCAACGTGGGACCTCCCAGGAGGCAGAAAGCCCTTGTGTCCCACCTCCGCTCACAGAAAAGCCATTCAGTTAGCAGGGCAGGCAGGCTCTCCGTGCCCAGACTCTCACCTCTGTCAAAATGAGAGGAGAGCAAGGCACGACCCCTTCCCCGCTGTGCTTTCGCTGTGCCACAACAGATTGGGTTCTGACAGGTTGGTCAGGAGAACCAGAGGTGTTTTATATTTTCTGCTTAACTGGCAGTCCTTTTTCCAGTCTGAGGTTTGGGAAAGTTTTTCCACTGGTATTTTTATTATGCTTTGGTAGAAAACAGGCTTGAGGTTGACACTCAGCATTACGGTTTCAGTACCATGCACATAAATTTAACTACTTAATTCCACTGAGCATTGGGTAAGTGGGGCAGCACAAACCAGTACATTGCACAGAACATTTATCACAAACTACAGCATACAATTCCCTTTGCCATTTAGGCTTACACATTTTAGAGTATTTAAAATCATGCTGAATTATACTGGAATTCCCATTTCAAAGGGCTTCATTAATGTATTGCTTGAATGCTGCCAAACTTATTTTTTTTCATTCATCCAAACTTTAGGGGAGCTGAGTTCCTGTGAGGCTGCATTACCACATCCCAAATATACTGAGGGATGTGTGGGTTCCACTGACAAGTTGGCACCTGGGGGACCCAGAAAGGGTCGTGGTCCTGCAGCTGAGCTTCCTGCAGCTGAGCTGCCTGCAGCACAGGCACCAACATCATGGAGAGGGCCATTTGGAGCTCTGCCTGCATCTGATGCAGTGTTTGGGTCATAGATAGGAACCAGCTCTGGCTTTTACCTCTTAGAGTGACTTGGCCACTGGAAGAGCCCGCTTTTATCTTTCAGAGATGGAGATGTACTTGCTGGCATGCAGCCATCCTCCCCTTGATAATCTCACAGTGTGCTTTCACAATTTAAACGCAGCCTCTCTGGGCTGGAAAAAGAAAGAGCAAACTCAGAAAGAAAGCATTTATCTTGCAATACAAGCCTTTCCCTGAGACCTGAAAGGACCTTGACATGGACAAACCTATCCCACAGGTCTATAGCTTCTAATTACTAGTTTGGTGATGTCAAGTTTTTGGATATATAAAACACTTTCAATGGAATTCCTGGATTGTGAGAATTACAGATTGAGCACTCTAGGTGTCCTTAAGTGGAGTCAAATGGTGACAAAATTAATCCAGACTTTACTTCCTCTCTGGTGGAAATCCTGCCTGTGGTCCTCCCATGGCTGCTTTTCTGAAGATTCAGAGAGTCACAGAACATCCTGAGGTGGAGGAAACCTACACCTTGAACCTCCAAGGTTTAAGAGTAGTATCTATCTCTGGAAGTCAGGTACTGTTAGATATATTTAAAATTCTTCATTCTCCTCATGTGGGAAGAAAAAGAATAATTAAAAAATAAATATTCCCCCTCAAACTTCAGCTGTACTATAAAGCTATTATTGAAAACATTGTGGATGTGACAGAAATAAAGGAGGTAGTTAGGAAATATTTCTGATGCAGAAAAAATGTCCAGGGAGCATGTCTAATGATGTGATCAGGATTTTTTAGGCCCTTGATACAGGTATTATTAATGCAAGTCTGCTTCCACACCCATGCAAATAGACTGTGAACATCACGTGAAATTTCCACTCATGTTGCTTGTGAAGCCCAGGTGGGTGTGCATGGCTTTCTGAAGCCTGAGGAGACTTCCTTAATGGAGTCCAACAAGATTAGCTGCCTTTACCCACTACATGACTCCATAAAAAAGCAAATAAATCACTAACACTCTCCTAATAGACTTAGCTCTTTCCTGTTCTGAATGAATATTGTTTGGATTAAGCTCTACAATAGCCAGCTCTACTACTGACGCCATGGCACGTTTTTCTGTAATGTTTGAAAGATTTCCAAAGTTTTGAAAATGCTGCCTGTTTTCTCCTAGTAAAAAGGGTATAAGGCATTCTGCTGGTGAACTTGCAGCGTATTTCCTGGAACCATTTACACCTGATCATGTTCTCTATCTGCATCATTGCAAAAAAACAGGGACTTCAAATTCTCTCACTTCTTGTGAGTAACATGATACATGTCTCCTCCAAGGCCTCTATGTTAATGGAGTTATTATATATTATTTGATACATTGCTGATTTATTCATGACTTGGTCATGTTTAGTGAAGCAGCCTAGTTGCATCAAAGGGCTGTGCTCGATGTTGTAGCTTACTCTGGGGTTAGTATTTCAATTTTATATTGTGAGTTTGCATAAAATGTTTGTAAAGAGTTGTTTTTTATTTATTTCTTTGTAAAAAATCAGTTTCGAGTATCTTACAAGGTACTGGGGCTGAAAGCTGAATGTGACTTGCTTGTACATCGGAATCAGTCTAAGAACTACGGGCTGTCAATTGTCTACTTCTGCTAGTACCTCCTTATTTTATTTTTTTTTTTTTTGCAAAGCAGTATTCAACTTTACTTTCTCAGTAACGTTTTTCTCAGTTCTGTTTTCCATTCCAGATACTATACAAGGAGAAAAGCATCTCAGTAGCTCTTAAATTGGGAAGAGCAAGAATCATATTCTTGAATGTGTGAAACTGTCAAAACCTGCTGTTGAGTAAGACCAGGGAGGAGCTGGGAGGCAGAAGTTACACAAGGCTCTGCTTTGGGCAGTGTTTTTATGTTGGCACTGCTCTCCAGTGGAGCTCTAGAAACATTTCTTTCCATTTTATTGCTGCAGCACCCTGCTCAGTCCGCTCATTGAAAAATCTGACTTGAATTATGTTGGCTTTTCAGCTCAGTGCTAAGTAACTACACATGGTCTGTCTCTTTGCTAGTGATCAATGATCCCAACAGTTCAGTATGCCCTCTGGAATGGAAGGAGTCTAAATAATCCAATTAAATGGAAGAAAAAAATAGATCAGCACTTAGACTATTGAAATGGCCATGCTTCAGGAGCTTGGCATGAGGGAGATGCATGCCGCAAAGGACTCGAATTGAAGCCATGGCACAGGATTGTGTCATACCAAGGCAAGAGAAGTGAGATTCCCACTTAGATTAAAAAGAAATGAGAAAAAAAATTCAACCAAATAAACAATTGTGTAGAACAAGTACTTCCAGATAGGAAGTTAATTGAGAACAAAAGCTAGTTCACTGAGGTTAGATATAAGCTCTTGTTTTCCAGTAACTATGGATGATCTTATTTACTTGCACCTTTTTTGCAAATCTGAATAAGCACCACATGGTGCTTATCCATGCTGGTGATCTAAATGAAGTACTCAATTTGCACTGCAGTAAAGGTAGTGCCTCTCCCCATGACACAGATACATGAGGCAGTAGGCTGTAGAGGTCTGAGCCTACCTTCTATTTCAAGGCTATGTAGCTCTACACATAAGGGTCTCTTCCCTTTCTGCAATGCTCCCTATCTGCAGTGACCCAAATAACTTTGTAGATTTTCAGGAACTAGCTGAAAACAAGAATGACTTTGAATTTATTTTCAAAGACCTTGTGCTACAGAAAAGTTTGGCCTTTCAGATGTGCTCTATTTGCTCTGATTTAATAAGCTAATGTATCCCCAGTCTCTGCACTGGTAGTATACACCCTGCAATTTCACAAGTTTTACTTTCATTTATTTATATTTTCAGAGAGCTTTGACGGACTCTTCTTTAATATTTTGTTGGCAAGCAATGCATTTTTTTTTTAGTCGGTGTGCTTTTGTGTGTATTTTTATTACGTAAGTGGTAAAATGACAAAGTAGTAGAAATCAAACCTTTTGATTATGATAAACATAGTGTTTTTTTACTTGTAGGAACTACGGATC
This sequence comes from Phasianus colchicus, assembly GCF_987193195.1. Lineage (NCBI taxonomy): Eukaryota > Metazoa > Chordata > Aves > Galliformes > Phasianidae > Phasianus > Phasianus colchicus. The sequence continues at coordinate 28,807,788 of NC_143442.1, read as the reverse complement.
TTTATTAATGTGTACATCTGAAGTCAATGAGATACAAAAGCAAAGTCCAAAATTTGCCCTGTATTTCTCAAAGAGTTTCTGGGAGAAATGTGGCATTGGGCCTAACAAGTTGCTGTTTTAGGTGCTTATCCAAAAAACCTGCCAAATAAAAATGTTGCTATTATAGAAAGGAGTAACACTGCATTGACTACCAATGCCTGACTTCAGAAGTTTTATGCCACACTCAGCTGAATCAGTGCAGATGTTTGCAATTTTATTATTTCTTCTTTTACTTAAAGAAAGAAGTCCTTGGAAGGCAGAAAACTTGATACAACAGTCACAAATGTTAAAACTGGAAAAGCACCAGGCCCAGAAGGATTTTCCATTGGTTTTTGTTTAATAATGTTTTATATTCAGAATTCAGAACTGCTTACTTCCAAAGTGGCCTGGGATATACACTGCTCTTCAGGGGAAACTTATTTCAAACACTCCCTGGGCTAAAATGACCCATTCCAATGCCCCTGCCAAAACAGGGCAAAATACCATTAGTTAAAGCCTCTTAAAAATTGGATTGATAACACCCTGTTCTGAATCAACACCCTCTTTTCCCTATATTTGGCTATAGGAAAGACCAATCCTCTTATTTACTCTATTTTTTTTCTCCCTTACACTTTCACCTTTGCTTTTCATTTAACTTTCAAATGATTTTTTTTCATGACTGGTTACTGATTGCATTACTTCAAAACCATTCATGACTCTCTGATCCAAAGAAGGCATTTTTCCCCCACCACTGCCACTGGCACTGCCTCTCAATGTGCAGCTCTGGCTAGTTGTGCCAATCAGTGATACAGGGTAATGGAAGAGAATAGAAAAATAATGCTTTACTGTTTAAAATACGTTTTTCATGTTCTCATATAAAAAAGAAAGATTTTGCTCCTAACCTGTAACTACTGATTAGCATTATTGAACACACGTCAGAATATAAAATAAATTTGAATACTATAGAAATTCCTGGGAAATGGGAACATTCTCCACGGGGAACGTATGACAGAATATTTCAGGTTATTAAAAGTATTCATTCTCAGTGAAAGAGAGCATGTGCAGAAGTCCACCTCAATCCACTCCGTACAAAATTTAGATTGATAAAACAGACGGATAGGTAGTTAGATAGACTGCCCAACTGATCTGTACCTTTAACCTAGCAAACAATGTTAACATGACAAAACGTGTTTCTCAGACATTAGAAGGACAGATTAAAACATCTCCAGAGACACTGCAGTATCTGTTTGAATTTAAGAAAATTACTACGATTGTGAAAGCATTTCTGGTAGCTAGGCAGTGTTTTTGTGCAACACCTGGTGCTTTCTCAACATTCAGAAATACCATAGTACCAAATAAAGTGGCCAGAATTGCAGTATAAGCCCTGACAGCATAGGCCACAAGAAAGCAGCCACCTTCCTGGCTGCTGATGGACCATCTGTTCCGAATGAAATACCACAATCTTCTTGTTTGGATTACTCCCTCCAATGTTCAGTGTCAAACAAACAGGTTTGATATTTCAGCATTGAGCTTCTACTGACCAATAGAGAAAGGATGGATGGACTTCAGGATGTGGTGACATTCAGTATTACCTGCTATAGCTCCTTCATCTTGAGATGGTTCTTCTCACACCTCCCCTTAGCTATTAGGCATGCAATTTATTAATTTGTTACATTCCTTAAGAGTACCATCTAGAGCAAATATACAGCAATACATAATTACAACTCCTGCCAAATCTGCAAAACAACATTCCAGTCATAGTAACTAATATTATAAGTCTTTCCTAAATATTATGTGAATTACAGCATGTTGCATGGAAACACAATATAGCAGCTATTCCAGAAGATTAGTCTGGATACAGAGATATGGATACAGAGATAGAAAAAGATTGTAGGGCCAGGAAATAGTTTTTTGTCTTGAAACCTTTTTAAGGAGAATAAGAAATTCTTATGAGTTTCTTTAATTACTTTCAACTTTTCATTTAATAAAACAAGAAATCAAATGTTCAGAAGACTTATTCTTAAAGCACTCATCTATATGAAAGTGTCTTTTAATTATTCCTTCAAATTTATTAGAGGTACAGATGAATTTGTAAGAATCTAACATTATGATTACAGTAATACTATTAATGACCGTTATTATCATCAGCATTGCACTTTAGACCCTACACAGTGCACTTGAATACGAATGCCCAGGAATATCTAAATTTTCAGTCATTTATTGCTGAGAATTCAGAGGGGAAAAAAAGCCACTTCTCTGCTAAAAGAAATGTCAGTCTTGAATCACAAAGTTCTCTCTAATCTCCCATAGGGATGGGCACATGAATGTTAGGGGAAAAGAAAGCAGCGGGAGAGTATTCACAGACTGCTAATAATATTCCATCTCTTGACTATCATCACTCAAACCAAGAGATAGATGTGGAGAAGAATGACCTATGTACATGTGCTGAGAAAATGGAAGAGATATTGGTAGATCTGGGAGAACAACTAGCACATCTGAAGGACCGTGTGACTCAGATGAGGTTTGCCAGATGAGGTGGTAATTTGGAATGAGTGACAGGGAAAGAAAGTTTCAGATGCTGGTAAATTGTGCTCGATCTTCCAAAGAGAAAAACAACATTTTTTCTCAGGTGTTATGCTTTTTCCAGCAGCTATGATAGATAATATCATATCTGTGTTATTACTACACCTCAGAAGGTTGTGTTTTGTGTAAGTACAGAAACAAGGTAATTTAGAAAACTGTGACCCACACATTAAGAGCAGATTGCTCCTTAGTTGGCTGTTCAATAGTGGGTGAAGCACAGTGTGTTGTTGGTGAAAAATGTAAAAATGAGAGCGGCTTGGAAGCTGCATGCCAGCAAGACCACCTCTTATCTACTTGTGGCAACACAACAGCAGAGGATATCTCACTCTAGCTCTCTTGGCATATGTCCTGTATCCTGGCAAGTCTTTCTGTGGGAATAATTTCAGCTCTGGAATTCATTCCAGTCCTTCTTAGGAAATGTGTTAACTTCTCAAACCTGCTAAAAATCCCATTCATTTGGAGTTAGAACTAGCCAGTGTAGCCAGTGAGGATGAGGTTTTGGACAGGGATGACATTTATTTACCAGGACTGGATTAGTAATACAGAGGGCCTTAATAAGGTGATTTTTAAGCACATGCTTACTGACACAACATACTGCCAAGCATTTGCAATCGCTGCTTTCTCACTAGTTTTGTTTTCTAAATCATATAGTAGAGTGCTTAAAATGAATCTTGCGTGACTCTTGTATCAGATATGATCACAGAAATTGATCTATATAAAATGCCACAACATTACTACAGTCATTTCTTTTTTGCATCAAACAATGAAATTTTCTTCCTGGTTTCTCAGTACCTCTTATATAGTGTAACTCAAAAGATACTTTGCTTGGGTGATAATATTTTGATTCCCTTTTATGTAAGAATTCTAGAAACTTCTGTATTTCCTCACAATCTTGTATCGTTAACATCTTTTTGTCTGGAAGGGTTATTTGACAATTTTATTTTTCAGATTGGATTTAGCATTATAGTACTAGGGAAAAGAATGAGGAAAAATATTTCTACATGCATGGAATATTAAAGGTGCTTAGCAGTCTGAACACAGCTTGTAGTAACTTACTTGAATTCAAATACTTTAAAATTCTGCCCACTGAACAACAAAATTTATATCAACTTTCCATAATGATGGTGTTAGAGTTCTACTAAGGAGAAAAGAAATCTTAATATGCCCTGTTTGCAGTATTCTCAGGAAGCAATTAATGCTAATAGTTGTGCAGGCTGAAAGTTGGAACATTATAAATTCCATCTTGGCTCAAAATTGCAGAGGCAAATTTTGAATTGATTTATACTTTTTAAAGTGATATTCCTTGAAATTGAGACATCCAAAGAAGTGAGTTTAAATATATAATTTGAATGATGAATACAATCAGGAAAAAATTCTTCACTTATAAATATCTGCTGATAAACAAATGAGTGGCACACATGAAAAAAAAAAAAAACAAAAACAGGGTTTCTATCTTTTTTTTCCTTTTTTTTTCTTTCTTTCCTGTTTATATACTGAATTTTATACTTTTACTAGAAATATGAATTCTAAAGACTGTACCAGTTTATCACATATTGGTGAGTACTCTGTATATAGCTCCATTAAACACACTTTTCTCCGAAACTCAGATGTATTTTTCAGAGCTCATCACAGTTTTATATCTTCCAGGGCAGTGATGGTATGGGGAGCTGTCTTCTTCACTGCCATGATGCGTTTCACATCTAAAACCTAATTGCCCAAAGGTACTTACTTTTGGAACAGAAGTGAATTGACAAGTACCAGCTACAGTGCTAAAAGACTATAATCATTAAATATAATGTCAGTAGCAGTTGCTAAGTGACACAGTTTTTCTCATTACACATATATTGCCCTAAATAATTTACAGCGCCTCTTTACTGCTTCCTTTACCTTAAAAGAGACAGTCACATACCAAGGACTAAGGATTAGTAACTGAGTTGTGAACTGCAGTAATGATTCTACTGAGTTAGGTTTAAATTAGTTGGAGATATAGAAAAAGGATCTAGCATTTGGTGTAGATCCTAGGTTCTTAGCTATGTGAAGAAGCATTGGTCAACAAGGGGGGAGGTCTGGAGGAGATATTTGCACCCCTTGAAGAAATATTTGGAAACAAGCCTGCTATGTGAAATCTGTCATATCTTTTCATGAGGGTAAAACCATTAGCAAATAGATAACCAATAAGTGCTCTCTATGGAAGATTAAGAAATAGGGAAAGAAAACAAAATAGTTTTTTAAAAACTTCGTTCTGCTTACATGTTTTAAGCAAGGACAGCCTTGGAAGCCATGTAATTGTATATTTTTTTCTGTAAAATTATCAGTCATTCTACATTCCCTTGTGCCAAGTTGTTATTTTCTGTGATTGCCTTCAGTCCATCACAAAATCTTATTGTTAGAGCTGCATGAGAAGATCAAATTACATTTAAAAGGTGAGGAGCAGCAACACTCTTTGGCAAGATGAAATGATTTTTAAGCCAAAAGGTGAGATCACGCCTGCATGAGTTTGCAATGGAGGGATTAGTTTTAAAGCTCTAAAAAGGGATTTCAGAATTTTTTTCCTGTAAGTGCCACAGAAATTACATTTAAGACTTACTTTACATCTTCGTTACATCAGTTGGACATTTAAAGGAAGACAAGACAAAATTCTGAGAAACCGATTGCATTTCCAGTGAATAAAAGCAGGAATCAGTCCAAGAACAAACATCTAAATCATGATGCTGCTGCAAGCCTTTCACACAGACAGAAATGTTGGTGTCCAAAGGACGCAAGCATTGTACATGCTGGGAGCTCTGGCACATTCACACACACACTTGAGGTACGAGCAGACTGAGAGTGCCCGTGATCTATATGCATTACCTTTCTCCCCAGCCTCACATCACAATTTGTACAGCTGTGGTGATAAGCTCCCATATGGCTCCCAAACAGACGCATAGCATTTTGTAGACTCTTAACTTCAAGAATTTTTCCACTATTTCGTAAAGCATAATCCACATGAGCAACTTGGAGCTAAGGGAATGTAAATCTCTCTCCATCATGTATACTAATTTCCTGTCTAATGGCAGTTTTGCAAAAGCAGGTCCATAGTGAAATCTCACTGTTCCTCTCATATATCTGCATCACATACTCAATCCTCGTGTCTCATACACTTACACACAACACAGGAAACATGGATTTCAACTTACTGCTTTGTTGACCTTCAAAAAGTCACTTTCCCATATGGTCTCTTTCAGGAATAAAAAAGCATGATATAAGGGCAAATGGAACTAGGTTCAACATTTTCTGAAAGACAAAGGTTGCTGGCCTATACCAGCCTTGATTTTAGAACACTTTTTTTTTTTTCTTTTTTCCTTCCAGAAAATAAAATTATTCTAGAACCGTGCAACTTGACATCTGTATTATTTTCCTATTTTCCTGAGAGAAAATATCACAGAAGTTAATATTCTCAATCTATTCCATTTAGGTTGATTATTGTTATTCACACTTATACTGCTAAGTAGACATCAGTCTGTGATGTGAAAGAGTGACTGTAGAGAAGAGCTGAAAACTCATGCAACAAAATTTTACATTTAACATTTTGTCCTGTCCAGAAATCTTAAAATGCATCTTTTACAACTGCATTTGTGCTACGTCTAAATTATCAAAAAACAAACAAACAAACAAACAAACCCCAAATAGTAAAAAAAAAGTTTCTTATTAACTTCTGTATAAATATTATTAAAATAAAGTTGATTTTGTCTTGGCATTCGTTCTAAAAATTATGTAAGTAGGTTCATCTTTGAGGTAAAAGTGTTATTCCTGAGAAGTTTTTCCTTCTATGTTCAGGGAGAGAAGAGTGAAAACTGTGACCTAAGATTCAATATTTTTTGCATAAAATACACAAAGTAATGGTAATTAAACTGTTGACTGAAAGTTTTGACAACAAAATATTTTTCACTAGAAAATATTTATTTCAGCAATGTTGGGGCATTCTGAGAAATTAATATTCACCATCAGCAGGAAAATATCAGTTGAAGTTTTACCTGGCCTGATTAAGAGAAGTCAACACACAACATATTTACGCATACTAATGACTGTTTCTGCCTTTTGTGAAGATATGCAAGGAAGTTCTCTTCAGTATTAGGCAAGAAAATTTCTTCTAGAAAAGGAAACTTCCAAATATATATATTTTATCTAATAATGTAGGTAGGTAGAGCACTACACAGGCCAAAAAACTTGTAGGTAGTTCCAAAGGCTCTCAGTACATCAATAACCACTATTTTGAGAGGACAACACATCGCTGTACAGTAATTCCCAGCAATCATCTCCAGCACTTTTGAAAATCTGAAATGGATGGCAATCATAATAATGCCCTGGATTGTCTTTATTTTGTAGTTGTACAAAACAGCAGAGATGAGGCTTGCAAGTGCATATAGTAGCTCTGACATTTTCATTTGATATAACTGGAAAAAGTAAACATACTTCCTGTCAGTATACAAAAAGTAGCAGACTTAGGAAAAGCAGTTCAGGAGTAGTATGAGATTAGCAAGTCATATTTTCAGACGTGATCTTCATGAGAAAGAATAGGAATGTAAGTTATTCAAGGATTTTTTTAGAAATTCAAGACATTTCTCATCAGTATTTACAGCTGATGTGCCATCTTCGCAATTTAAGGATAAATTTACCTGTATTAATTTACATGGAATTCCATACATCATCTTTTCCCAACTACTGGTAATGTGAGTAAGTAACGATCAAATCCTGATTTCTCCTCAGCCACAATTGCTGCAGTTTGCACACGAAGCAATATTTTAAGAACAAATTTTTAACGATCACAGTCAACATTATTCTATCAGAAATAAAAATGGCTTAGGTTGGAAGGGACCTTACAGCTCACACAATTCCCTCCTCCTGCCATGGGCAGGGACATCTCCTGCCAGACCAGGTTGCCCAGGGCCCCATCCAACCTGGCCTTCAGTGCCTCCAGGGAGAGGGCATCCACACCTTCTCTGGGCAGCTGTGCCAGTTGCCTCAGCACTCTTTGAATAAAAAAATTCTTCCAGAGATCTAATCTACATCTAGTCTCATTTGGTTTAAAACTAGTTTTAAACTAGCCCATTTTCCTATTGGCCATGTAAACAGTACCTCTCTAGTTTTCCTTCAGGCACCCTTCAGGTACTGGAGGATGATAATGAGGTCTCCTCAGAGTCTTCACCAGACTGAGCAACATCAGTGCTCTCAGCCTCTCTTCACAGAGAGGTGTTCCAGCCCTCTGACTATCCCTCTGGCCTGCTCTGGACCTGCTCTAACAGTCCATGTCCTCCTTATGCTGGAGGCCACAGAGCTGAATGCAGTAATATACAACAATATGTTACATCTCACTGGATTCAAAACAAAAATAAATTTTGCTTCAAATAATGTATATTGTGATCAGAATAAATATCAAGGATTTATTCATCTCAGTCATTCAGTTGGTTATTCAGAATATCTGGGGAGTCCTTTTTTAAAAAAATTTTCATTAAAAAATCTGCAAATTCTTGCAAAAAAAGAAATATTACAGCAAGCCATTACAGACAGCATTGTGTTTCTGCAAAATACTGAAGCCCATTGTTCTCCTGTATTTCATTCCTCTTGTAATTTAATATACAAAATGGAAAAAAATGGCTGTGGTATGCTATCAAGTATGGAGAAAATACCATTTCCGCTGAAATCAATAAGAGATTTCCCAGTGCTATTAATGGGGCAAACATTTCACCTATTGAACTACAGGCACCGGCTGACAGATTCCTCAGTCACTTTTCCTTCTGGACCAGAAGTCCAGTGAAACTATTTTCTTATTCAATATCCGCCTGCTTATACCTATTTTATGCTTATTCCTCAGTCAGATTTCATCCCCGATGGTTTATTATTGTTTTAAAGTACAGAGTTCAAAGGCATAACTACATGTTATGGAATTATGGCTCCTGAAACTGGCTGTGGCCCTGGCTCTCTGAATACATCATGTATGTATAAAGAGTTTTCAGTGCGATTCAGAGTAAATAGCTGTGTCAGAGGGAGTGAGGAAGAATCAACTACAGTGGACATAAACTCTAGCAATAGCTTCAACTGATTCATTATACTTTCAGATCACATCTCAAACCAGCTATACTTCCATTTAGCTTTGGTCAGAGCAGCATTTTTTCACATTCTTGATGGAATCCAGTTTATTACAGCACTTGACCTCTCTTTCCTTCTCAGGAGATGCTTAATTCTTGATATAGGGATGGAAATGCTTAGCCACTAGGGACACACAAGCCTGACTTCTATTACAAAATGTGATTGATAAAATGAGAACCCTGGTGAAATCGGAATGTTGAGGGGACAGGGAGGTGGGCATGTGGAGTTTGGATATGGTAAAGCTATTAAAACAATGTCAGCAATAACATGCCCTAAAAAGAGGCAGATTGAAAGATCATATGATGAATAACTGTGATCTTTCACGAATGTATTCAGATGTGTGCTTCTGTTGCAATATCGCTATGAAATGCACTTAAGCAGCATGCTTTATATGCCACTCTGAATAATTTTCTAAATTAGGGTATTTTTTTTCGTGGTTTTCCAAGATTGTATTTAATTATATGAAATGCTTCCACTTATTTACTAAAACTTCTATCTGCAGTGGGATGCTGGGATTTGCTACTGCTCCCTGTTCAGTACTTCATTCAATTCACTGAGTGCCAGATTCTGCCTGCCTCTTACACAGGAGTGTGATGGATGATGGAGATGTGAGCAGAGAAAAGAGAGACCCCCAGTCAAAGCTGCTTTGTAGGAGATAAGGAGCCCAAGCACAGGAAGAAAGAGCTTCTGTTCCACAAACACTCAGGTCAATTAAAGGGGTGGTAACTGAGGAGAGGCTAGAGCATCAGCAGCAGGAAAAGGAAAAGCTTTGAGCAGGAGCTTGGGGAAGGTTACTATTTGAGGTCCTTCCAGCCTGAATAATCCCACCACTTCATAATTCTCTTTCTGAATCTGGAAAGGTGCTGCAATGAACTGCTTAGTTTTTTTTTTTTTTTTTTGCTGTTGTTGTTTTTTTGTTGTTTTTTTTTGTTTTTTCATGACAACACACTAAATGCCAACAGCATCAAGGCACGACAGTGAGGGAAAAGCAGCTATTCTGCTGCATTTGATGTAACTCTAGATATAATTCACACTAAATGTATGTCTCACTTCTTCAGTTGTGTATTGTCCAAAAGATGCCAGGTAGGGAAAATATTTTTAATGCTTGCTACTAGCACTGACAGCCCTATAGTTGTGTGTCCTGCCATTGGTTTCAGTAGCTGTATGTTTCAGATTTGGAGCCACTGTAGATACTCCATTAAGATATTCCTTTTCTCTGCAAGGAAATAATACTTGCAAGTTGGAAATAATTTGAAATGTCTGCTCTCTTCATTTGTGCTTATTTGCTTTTGAGGCTGTACAATTACAATGGAAGATCAATTTCACCTTTATTTTTAGTGATTTCCTGACAAGTTTCTACAACACCTACATGTATGTGGATATCAAGAGGAATGTTTTCACCAAGCTGAATATCCACATACCATTTACCAAAATTTCAATAAAATCATCTTTGCAATATAGGCTGGGAAAAGAGAAAAAGAGCTACCCTTAACAAGAATTGGCGCCAACACTAATGCCCATGATTCAAAGGAATTCAGAATGAATGATCATATTGCTAAGACCTCTGTGATCCTCTGAGACCTCACCCATGTCATCCAGTCATTGTGTGAGGGCTTCTGTCTGCTGTTAGTCTCCTTCTACATGCTGCAGATATTATCATTCATACAGTAAGTCATTCCAAACTGGGTGTGTCTAAGGGCTGGGAGCGTGAAACACTCAGACAAGGCAATAATTGACATTACCTCTTGTGATTAACAGACCGGGAGGAGATGTAATTTAACATGGATACACAGTGATGAAGTTGCTTATTCTCAGCCTTCATTAGGCTTCCAGTGACTTTACTAAGCTTTCCTCTTTGCAAAAGCTATTTTGACAGGCAGAAATAAAAGAGCACTTTTTCCTCTGTATTACATTCTCACAGCTTGAATATAATCAGCATCTCATAAACAAGATGCACTGGTCCTCATTTTGATCTATCCAAAATTCATGCACAACCCAACCCAGGTCTAGCACTTCTGTCACAGCTGCAGAGGTTCTGTCACATATGGGTTCTTCTAGAGGAGAAATTTGCTCCCACCAAGAGATTCAGCGGTTCTCTGGAGCCTCTGGCCATAATCAGGGCACTGAAGTTTGGATTTGCAGCCTTTTGCAATAGGAAAATGTCACACTTATTTGTTCGCGTGGCATAAGGCTAACAAATGATTCTCTTTTTTCTTCCTGTTGGAATTTTTGCTTTAGCTGAAGACGGTAAAGGTGATCACTACAGTAGGTAACTGTTCACCAGGGAAAAGTAAGCAACATGGCAGTAGACGCATTTTTGTTCATAAAGAGTGTATAAATATTAGGTGTAACTGTGCTTGGCCTACATGAAAGGAGCAAGCAGGTTAGTCTTCGTTGTCTGTCCCTCTGACTCTTCCTGGTTAACCTATAACCAGTCACAGTCCTCAGACAAGATTTGCTACAACCGCGTTGGCCTGCCCCACTTCACCACCAGTGAAGCCACAGCACAGACACTGCACAGACACTGCACTGAGCCAATAGTTAGCACTCTGTGCATCACCTGAGGAGCACAGTGAGCAACAGCAAGGAAACGTGCTTCCTTGGGAGTGGAAAGAAAGAGAGATGAGAAATATAGTAAAGCCGGAAGACATGCTGGATTTGAGAGAAAAGACATGAGACAATATGAAGATGCTTTTGTATCCAACTGCCTGTCCTGTAGCCAAGTTCAAATTGCAGGAGGGATGAAAAGCAGTGATCCTGAGAGTTACTGTTTTCAATAATGGACAAAAGAAAGCCACAGGTAATATTTAAGGCACATGAAATTAATCTCAGCTATGGAAGCCAGAGACTGTACCACAGATGAGCTGTTGACTTTCAAAAAACAAACATATAATGCAAGTATAATTTCTTCTCTCATAAATGAAGAGATGTCATTGGAAATGTCCTCATTATGCTCAGAGAAAACCCTTTCCACAGTCTTTCATCCAAAATAAATTGAGTATTATTATTACTATTACTGAGGAATTACTAAAAAAATAGAAATCAAAACATCTGCTTAAATCAGGGAGACATACAAAGCACGATCCTGATACCTCATTGTTCACGACTGTTATATATGCTGTTTGTTATTTCACTTCTTTGAGTTAATTAGCTGACTAAATCCCTCCATGTGTTGGTCACAGAATATAAAATAACAAAGAACTGGTGCTGTGTGGACAGAACTGGGTGAATCACTAATGCAAACTTGCTGACTGCAGTATAAATGAATTTTGACCATACCCATAAAGAATATTTCAGAAAGCAGAAACTTCAGTGGTAGAAGACTTCTATGACTATATTTTTGTTTCTTTTTACTGTTTCTTGATCATTCTGTACAGATGAGTCAAAAACTGATGACTATATATCATTTAATTATCATGATTTTAGGTTTCCATCCTTAATAATACAAAGAAAGAAAATTTTGTAAACACTCTGCATCTAAGTCTGAGTTTCTCTGCAGTTTGAGTATAGCACACAATTCCCCACAGCTGGACCATAAAGAATGCAAAATACAATTCTTACTGCATGACTTGCAGGAATTCAGTGAAGAAACTTGGTTTTCCTATGTTTTAAAATAAGAATTGTTAGTAAAGAAGCACAGACAACTTATGATAGTTGTTAGGTACATTGCCTCCTATTTGAATAATCTTAATAGATTTTGGCCCTTGGTATTTTGGGTTCTTTGAGTTGTTGGTTACCTACAGTGTAGACATCGAGAAGGGCAAATCACAATGTACTCTATCAGTTAATACTTCAACTTGGGTCAAAATCAGAAACTTCACAAAGTGTTTGTATAGCTTTCCACTCTAAAACCATATTATGAGGGCTCCTGCGTCACCTATACGCTTTTAAAAATCCCTTGGGTGAAATCTTAGGAAATCTGCTACTGACTGCAGTACGAACAGGATTCTACACTTTGTTTTATGGTGTTAGTTTTTATCTTTTCTATTTTCATCCACAGCTTGACTAGAAAATGTCAATATCTCCCAATTCTGACAGCTTCTTACTGACACTTACATTGAATATAAATCACTGAGTCCAAGTGCCTAAACTGCCAAGAGGAGAAAACAGGGAGAAAAGCTTTTATCCAATTGGAGAAAATAGTTGGTTTTGCTCAATATTTGAAGACCACCATAGGTCAGAGTATTCGTTGTTCCACTTCATCTCATTTTACAATGATATGATTTTAGATAAAAGATAGATTTTCTTGCCAGGTGTGAAGAGAAAAAAAAAAGATATATTTGAAGACAATAAACTTATTCTGTTATTTCAATAGAAATAAGAAAATCTCATCTTACCTAAGACAAAGAAGTGGAACTAAAAGTTCCAAAGATTCTGTGAAAGGCTTTAGGACATCTAAGTCATCTGACTTAAAGACTGATGATACAGTACTAGAGATAAAATTGAATAAGGGATAATCAGAACATTTCATCCGAGTTCATGCATAGTTGTTTCTACTTGTGGACCTCTTTTGGTCTGTCATAAATCTCTCAGAAGTAGTCTCTGAGTGTGGTGCTTTTAGAGCAGGTCCGTCTGGTACATTAAGATGAAACACAATGGTCACATAAGAAAAAAGAAATAAATGGCTCATGAAAATGAATGATTTAACTTGAACAACTGATAACGTACCTTCCTACAAAATCTCTTGGGGTTAAAGGTTAGAACCTTCAGGGAAGACCCCTGTTTCTCTTCAACATTCAGAAGGGAGGGGTTTATCTTTGTCAAAATGTCTCCTCATTTGAGGAAAACAGGAGAACAAGAAAAGAAATACTTCAGAAATTAGGTTGTTGACCTTGGACTTCCTCATCATATATTAAAAGCTCAAGAATTGCCTGAAACTCGAGGATGACATCTTCATTTATTCTCTCTTCAGGAGAGACAGAAAAAAAGCTTGTACGTTTTATGAGTATTTGGAGGAGAGAATTTTCTTTGTAACTTAGCTGCAGTTCTCTAAGAAGGCAAATATGCTGATACCTTTCCTCTCCACTTTTTGTGATCAAAACAGCTCAGACAGGCACATCATTTTCAATATTATCACTGGTTGGATAAAACAATTCCTGTGAAACCAGAAATCAGAGTTCTTTTGGTACATAAATGAAGCACCTAGTTCTTCTAGAGGATGTGGTATGGAAGGAGAAGGATTTTATCAGCATTTGTGGGACAGTACACGAGCTTCCAAAGCTCAGGCTGAGCTGAAGTTAATGGTTACATTCAGGATTATGACAGTCTGTTTTACAGGAATAGTAAAATATGGTCTGGTACTCCAACAGATCAAATGTCAGCCATTTGTTTTAATTTCCAACAGCAGAGAAAGATAATTCATCTTTCTCAGGGTGAAGCTATGGAAGATGATTAGACATAAAACTGACTGAGAACAGTCAACTCAGAAGTTGCATCAACCTAACATCACTCTACTTGTACTTTTGGCCAAGAAAATCAGGATATTTTAAAATATATATATATCCCTAGGAATCTGTGGGCTAACAATAGTTCTGCTTGCAGTTTTACACCAACAATATACAGAGGGCCAGATACTAACTGAGCTTCTTCCTCCCAGAACTGTGAGAAAACAGTCTGAGAGCTTCAAAACCACATTTTCTCATGGATAATACCTCCCCATCTTTGATTACCCCAGCTTTTCTAAAAAACCTACTTCAGACAGTACCTCCTTAGAGGCCCTGTCCTCAGATACATTCAGGGACATGTTCAGACAGCCCGCTCCAAATCAGAACCATAGTGCAAGTGACTTGGAGATGGATGTAATTTTGGAAGAGAGATGGCTGGTTTTGGAGTCAGAAAGAATGAAGCATTAAGGAGAGGATTACTGAAGGCAGGGGTATGAAGTCTCTGTTACATATTCTTCTTTACTTGCATGCACATATGTATTACCCACATGGCTATTTTCTCTGAATCTCTCTCAAACTCATCAAACAGAAAACAAACAAAAACACGTGGCTTTATGTCATGTTCACTGTCTTGTTTAGAGAAGAACTATTCAGCAGTTGGAGACATTTTGAATGTAGAAGCAGAAATGCTTTAAAAATGCCATTTCCTGTCTCAGAGGCTTGTCAATTAAATTTATGTGCTTTTTCTTTTTTTAAATTTGAAACAATATGTAACAGAGTCTGTTAGACTGGCAACCGTTCTAATATTTGCTGAGTGCCTGGATGTCACAAGCACGTTTGCTCATAAAAGTCCTCTATAGGAACTCTCATTCCTGTTAGTGTCACCTTGCTAGTGCCAAGATCTAAAAATATGGTACAGTGTGGTAATATGGAAGAAAAAGTAAAAATCTCCAATCTAAAGCCAAATGCCATTTCCTGTAGCATTTTGAGGTCCCAATAAGCAGCAACTGATACAGGTGCTGACAATAACCGTAGCTGCAGAAAGCTGTTAATTGAAGATCCTGTCTCAAGCAAACAAGTCCCACCGGGCTTCACGAAAATCACTGTCTTGCCCCTCTGGTTGCTCATTAGGCTTCTATTCTACTTAACTCGTGTTTATTGTCACTTTGCAAATGAGCACCTCTCTCCATGACAGTAAAACTGCAGTTGATTCCAATTCCGTGCCCAACACCATTGTTTGCCTTGAAATTAGATTTGGGATGTTGGAAGAAGGCACTGGGACAGGTGGATCTGCGTAAATTCTTCATGTTCCCCCAGCTGCAGCCAGTGCCATTGCAGCGTATTGCAGAGTACAACAGGCACTGTGGAGTGTGAGGACAGTGATTTCCATTTCTCTGTCCTTTGCTGATTCTTTTGGTAAGATTCATCACAACAGAAAAGCGATAAAAAAATTTCCCCTCTAAGATAATGTAATGGTACCTGAAGCAAAACGTGAAGTGATGTACATGTTCTGTTTATTACTGAAGACTGAAATAACTGAGAGTAATAACAAGTTCCCTTGATTTTTATGCAGAAATGCTGCAAAATTTGGACCCACATTCTCTCTCTCTGAGTGAGGAAATATTTCTGTGAGTATGGGGAAATTTGCTCTGAGACCAATTCCTGGAGCTTGGTCCAGAGCTCACTGAAATAGTAGAAACTGAAAACAACCTTGTATTCACTGAACGTTGGATCAAGTTTTTATGATCCATAATGTCTCTTCTCCATTGTTTATCCCATGGCAAAATCACAATGCTTCCTGTTCCAAGACATGCTGCAAATCCCAATAAAAACTGCAGATTTATTTTTATTGTGCAATTCTGAGAGTTTAAAAGCATCTACACGTGCCCTAGCCATCCTCCTAATATAGGTGCCACCCTCGTTATCTTGCAAAGTGCTTTGTAGAGCCACAGTAATAAAGTCAATCCACAACAGTAGCTGATGATCCAGAGGCCTTGAACATCACTGAGATAAAACTAGTGCATAACATACGATTACTTTATGTATTCATTCTTAGGCTTGATGGATAGATATCTCAATTTATTTGTCAGATGTGGTAATTTAAATTACAGTTCTAGCCAAAAGATAATGCCCATTCTTTTTCTCATTATTAAACTAGAAATATAAACACACATAGAAATGAATACTATAGTAGACACAACCTACAGATAGAAGGAAGTCATATTCTGGATAGAATTCAGCCATATGATTATATGATGAGCATTTGCAACTAGCATTCAATATATTTCAAACCACAGTCATCTGAAGTCACTTTCTATACTCTGTACTTTAAGACTGCCCACAAAAAATACAATTCATATTGTATCAAGTTAAATTTGATGCACATTTCAACAATCGGTTACATGGCAAAAGTGTATTTTGCTGAATGATAAGTGAATAAAATATAAAATTGGGGCTTTTCTTTCATCAGTGCTCTCAACATTTTAGCATTGTTTTTTCTTTGACCTTCATATGTCTGTTTCATATATGTATGTTTACATACGTACATGATTTCACATAAAATTTTAGAATAAAATTTACCTTTCATATTAACAGGTTTAAAAGGCAAACAATGAAATAAGATGAGAGCCATAGGTCACTTTTTCTCTTGATATTTTTACCGCAGCAATGCCATTTATCTCTACCTTTCTAAAGAAATTCATGGCTATATTTATTCCTACACACACACAACCATACTTACAGAGATTTGTAGGCAAGCAGACATGGGAATTCACATCTCCCAGATTTGAAATAAACACAGTTTCTTAAAGTTAAGCCCTATACCTATCACGTATCAGCAAGCAGATTTCTCTACAGGTTTTAGGTGCAGCTACAGCAATTCTAAGTTCCTGCTCCTCCTAGATTGTGCTAACAACATTTTAGCTTTTTATCTTTATCTAGATTAACTACATTTTTGTCTTTGTGTAGTCAGAATTGGAGTTTTATATTAAATACAACTCCACAAACCAATCTTCTGTCTCTTCACTTTTGTTCACCTCAACCACACACATTTTCCTTGCACAAAATTTGTACCTTGAGCCTTTTGCAGGTAAATGAGTTACATCCATGGCACAAAATGTTTTGCATTTCAGAAAAAAGAGATAAAAGAAACACCCTGCTGTTTTGTTCTTGCAAGCCACCTTAATAGATTTACTGAGAAGGACAAGGCAGTCCATCTTGAAGGCTATAATGCTATTTCACTTTGACATCTGTTCTAAGGTAATGGTATCTATCATTAACAATGTCATTAGTGACCACTTTCAGTCCATTGTTCTCTGTGTCTAGGCTGGCTATAAAGATCTCATTTTAGACACTTAGCTCTATGCATATGCCCTTTCATGACACACTACTCTGGGAAAAAAATTGCTTTATGACTGGTTATACTATAATCATTTATTTTCATTTAAAAATACAGCATGTGGGATTTCAAAGAAGAAAATAAGCTAAAAAATGTCAACCATTCATTGATAAATTATCTGTCATCTCCTAATTAAGTGACAGTGGACAAGCATAAGATATGCAAAACAAGAAATCAAAGGGAATAGCTGGAAAAGTATGAGCTGTTTTAAGTGAAACCTTGTTCCACCTGATTTTGCAGATATTATAATATGTGAGATCATGTGTCTTGCATTACTTGATAACCTACTTCTGTCACACAATACATGAAAATATTCCTAAATAAGCTCCTACCAATATTAGCAAAGCTGCCTGACCTCATAGAGATTTAAAGTAGAATCATGAAGACAATGCTGCTCAATATTTCACCTCTGGCTGGTATTTTTTGGCTAGTCTATCTGAAGATTGTGAAATTAAAACAGTATCTCTTGATACTGATGGCTCAGAGATTTCACCTGAATTCACAGATGCTAGAGAAAATTCTGCCATTCTGCTGATGCCATTGCTTCACAGCATAAGATCCCACTCTTTCCATTCATTTCATTTTGTAAATTGGTTTCAAAACAGTTTGAAGTGTTGTTTTTTTTTTTCCTCATCTCCTGCTGAAAGACTCTAAGGTGGTCAGCCAGATTTGCAAGAGAAGACAAATGATATAGATGATGCAAGACTGCTAACAGCAAATGAGGTATCCAGTGGAACATTTTACACTAAGAGAACTGGAGCTAAAATGGACCTAAAATGAACATTTTGTGTGCACCTATTTTTACAAAGAAAGCTTGGAAGGGCAGCAAGGGCTAATAAAATAGATTATGACATGCAAGACTGGTTATTTTCTGTAGGCAGATGGAAATTTTAGAGCATATTTATTTAAAACAGGGCTGAAAGTATTTATCTTTAATTAAAACAAACAATCAAATAAGAGAAATATCCAAATTGTAATAATATCTGTATGTCAGCATAGAATAACATCCTTATTATTCTAGACTCAACATGCTTCCACAAGATGTAAAACTGTGAAGATGAACTCCAGGCTACTTAAGTATTAGCTTTGCTTGTAGGTGAAATAAAAGATGATTTTAGTCTGGCAACATGAATTTAAGATGATAAAATTACACAATTATTGAGATACGTCCATGCATTTGTACAGGAACAATTACGTTCCTGTGGCCCAGTGTGTTTGTCATTGCTATATCCCTATGCTCATAAGGGTATTCATTCTGTTATGGGCCTGAACTGGAGTTTATTAAAGCTTAATGTGATCTTTGCATTGGCTTCACTGGACTTTTGACAAGGCCCATTAAATGCAAAATCTGAATCAGCAACATTTGAACAAAGATCAAAACACTCCTCGCTCTCTGGAGATAAAAATTCTGCTGCACACTGCCTGTGTGCTATCAAAACTCACCTCTACCATCGTCAATTTCTGATGTTTGGCTGTGGCTGAAACCAGCTTTGTGTACACAAAAAGAAGTGGGCCTTTTGCTTCCTCATATTAATGTTATTGCCAAAATGTGAAACAAAAAATTGGTGGAAAACAAAACATTTCAGAAATTGTTAATGGAAAACAACATAAATCACTCAATATGCCTATTGTTAGTCTTCCTTCTGAATTGCAATTCATTCTGTACCATCAGTTTGTTAAGATCAGTTGCTGATATACCTGCAGAGCACACTCCTGGGGACAGGAGACAGAAGAAGGAGAGGAAATGCACATTGCTGCAGTTTGCAGGTGTTCATCTTGGAACCAACACCGGGATAATTTTGATGAATAAACGACCAGAGAATGTTGGCCAGATGGCTATCCAGCAGTGTTGGACATATCTACCCATACCTACAGTTAAACACAGCAAAAACACAATAGGGGCTTTAAATTTTGGTTCGGTGTTTTACAAATTACACAAATGACAGCACCAAATTTTTAAACAGAGAAATTGAGAGTGCAATAAATTAAGGTAAAAGCCCCTGCTGTCTGGTTCCTGGCCTCATTTGGGCAGAACGTTATCCAGAAGCAGACTGAATAACAGCTCCATGGCAGATCTTTTATAAACAATAGGACATGGTAACTAGAATTATAAAAATTTCACCATCCCATTTACCAACTCTGTAAATAGCTTATTTTTTAGAATTTCAGGATAGAGGGATGGGTGGAATACCCCAATCACTTGATCTCCAATTAAGCCTAATTTCTGAGAGCAAACAGTTCATAAATTAGAAATTTAGGGCCTATGTACCTAAAGGACCCAAAAGAAAGCCAGTCAGATTAGCAATACATCAACTTGATAACATTTTTCTTGCTCCGGTTTTGACCCATTTGGTAGTGAAAAATAATCATAAGAGAACAGGAGATTTCTGTTTCTGCTGAATAGCTTCAAAGCTTGGTAGAATATATAATACTGTTGACGCGTTCAGTTGCTTATTCAAACTTTTTGTTGGCTATCCAAGCTTTCCCTCTGAACCAGGGCTGATTGCATATTTCAAAATGGTGTTTGCAAACATTCTTCTGCATTCTCAGCAGCTGCTCCATTCATTCATGTTTTTGCTGCTTTTTGTTTACTATTCATGAACATCTGGGCTATTAAGATTCGGCACAAATGTTTGAAGAACTGCAGTTTCCTATATTAATACCTGCACAGCCATCGTGAAGAGGTATTCACACCAAAAGGAAATTTTAAGCATGTTAGCTGTATTTCTTTTCCTCTCTGACTGAATATTTTACTCATCCAAGTGTGAGTCTGAAAAAACAGCACATGATTTGATTGGCAAAGCACCCACTATAGCAGGACAGAGTTAATGAGTGGTTCATGGATGTCGTATAGCTTATAATCAAAGAGTCACTGAAAACAAATGAAGCATTATAAGAAGCAAGGGAAGACAGGGTTAAATCTCTTGACTGCTTAGTCACAGAAAGTACATTTCATATATCCTTAATGATAAACATTTCAGATCAGCCTACTGCTAGCTAACTGTGAACTTACTTCGGTGTCTTTGAAATACTGCAAACTTCCCTCTGGGATTTATTTGTGTTTGTTGCCAGGGTTTACATCCTGATGGGTGCCAGATGACAGACTCCTCCACATTTCAGTAGGTACTTTGAGAATAAGATGTCTTTTACTACTTCCTTTTCTTTTCTACCCGACTCATCATTTTCCATCCTGACTCTAAGCAGCTGTTGCTTGCACTTCCCGACTTTGTAAGCAGTAAGGATGAATGTAGACGAGTTTATAAGATTTGCACATTTGGAACTTTCAGGTTCTTCTACCTGATGCATTCTATTTTCTTGGTAAAATTATCCCTTTTGTAGTTTTTCTTTCATTTTTTTCTGAATGCCGAGTGAAAGTGTGCATAAACTGGATCTCCTATATTGCTATTTAAAGTTTGTGACTTTTAAATTGAGATTGTGCTGCTATGGCAGCTATAATTGCATGAGTGCCTCTCTAAAGCCATGGTCCCACATTCCATGCTTATCTACTAGCTTTGCAAAACATTTGGTAGAATTTCTCCTGTTTCCACACAGTAGAGCGTGTGGAATTATTTTAATGCTAGCTACCAGGCAATCTTTTCTTCTTTTTCCTTAGGAGAAGAATACAAGAAATTGAATAATTATGAAGGTATGTCAATAAGTGCCACTGAAAGTAAATGCATCTTAATTTTGGCAGGTTTCAATCTAAGATCCCAAAATTTCTGGGTCAGCAGATGGGAAAATTGTCTAGGAAAGCTAGATTCATATATTTTATGTGAAGTAATTTAGCTGTGGAGCCTGATGCCCTGATTTCAGCACTATTTGAGATTAATGGACTACATGGGCATTTCTGCCTACAGCAGGGGGGTTGGAACAAGATGATCTTTAAGGTCCTTTCCAACCCAGGCCATTCTATGATTCTATGATCCACGGAAAATGAGCGTTGCAGTGTTTCTGTTAAGATTTTCTAAAGTTAAATATTTAATAAAGTTACTATAAGAGTCATTTCCAGCACAATGCTGTGCCGAGAGTTTTGTTGTGCTGCCCAGAGGCACAGTAACCAGGTACTTTCATGTGCAGTGAGAACTTGCATACAAAATTAGACGTACAAGCTTACATTATTGTGCACAGCTTTTTAACATCAGAAATTTCCATTACTCGTGGGAGGGACATATTGTGAAAAGAGGTCTTCTAGTGCAGTTTTGGTTGGGAATTGAAGTTAAAATATTTTGAAATTTGAAATTACAGATTTACATTATACAATACACAGCTCAACCTAGACATGCTGTTTATTCAGCCCTAGCTCGTTCAGCAATATGAAGCAGTATTTGAAATAATTATTTTCTAACACTGTGGAAAACATGGTTGACATAGAAGCAAGAAGCACCAAGTCTTGCAGTTATTAATTATAACAAAAATGTTAAATAATTGCTTTGTATGTGAATATTTTTATACATTAATTCTAGTTTTATAACCTGCAAGTTTTGTATTTAGCAAGCATTCAGCTTCTGAAGATGTTTTAAAATAGATCCAACATTTCCTACGATGGGAAACTGTAACACATTACATGTTAGGCTATACATCTAGAAAATCTGATTACTGTATTTTAGCAGTTACAGTAGACAAATTGTATTCATAAATTCAAATAAGCTTACATCTAAATTGCTTGTACTCATTACCTAGTTTTGGAAGAGAATATAATTAAAATGAAGGGAGGTGTTACAACAAAAAATGGCTGACGGTAGATAAAAGCTTCCAGTCGTTGCTTCATGTTAATAGTGCTAACCAAAGATAGGCTAAAGTCGTGCAGTGATAAATATGACATCAAAGCAACCTGGTCTAGTGGGAGGTGTACCTGCTTATAGCAGAGGGCTGGAACTAGATGATCTTAAAGGTCCCTTCCAGATTAAACCATTCTATGATTTCATGAAATAATGTAACTAAATGTATATAATAAATGTATTATATGTATTAAATCTCATATCACCTGCAGTATTTGATGGTTGCTTTGCAGTTAATGCCCAGATTTGATGAACACTACAACAAAAAATAAAATTATATATATATATATGCTGCTGGCAAAGCATGCACATAAGAAGACAGGGATTTATCATATTTCACATATAAACTCCTTGGTCTTACATATAGCTATTTCAGTATCATAACGATTTTTTCAAAAGCTCCTAGATTTGGAAGATACTTAGTCTTTTATACAATTAATAGCATTTTATCCAATTAACATTAGTTTGTCAGTATGAAATGTGAAATAGACCAAATAGTTAGAAATAAACAATACTCTTTTTTTTTTTTTTTTTTTTTTTCTATTAATGAACACTGTCCTTTTTGTAATTATGATTTTTTAATGTTATTTTTAAGTATCATACCTTAGGACACAAAGTTAAACATTGACACTTTGCTATTTTGCTGTCTATTCTGCTAATGAAACTGCTAATCAAACCTCTTTCTAAACATGCATCATTAATATTTATAAGGTAATGAATTTAGAAAAGAAATACTATTGGGAAAAATCAGAGTACCTCTAATGCATTACCAAGCAAGCAAGAGTAACAGACCTTGTAATTCTGGATATTATTTACAAAGAGAAAGAAATCTTTTGTGTGTATCGAACCATCTTAATGTATAGCTACCCCTAATACAAGACAATGAATTCAGCAATCCAGTGTTGTGTGAAAAGAGAGCAATTCTGGATCAGGGAGAAGTGTGCAGAGCACCCTCAGAAGTGCAAGTGCTGGAAAGGGTACAGATGGTTGGTGGAGCAGAAGCTCTGAACTGCCTGCACAGTCATAGCTCCTTTCCAGCTGGAGCAGGAGGCTTGCAGCTCACAGCTCAGTGTTGCTGCTCTTGGAGCCCAGGCCAAACTCCTACTGAACTCAAGGGAAGCAGGAATGTGTCTCTACATCCTTCTGTGTCGTGGGGATGTTCCTTATTAAGGGTCTGTATTCCTTTCTTCCTACCCTGGTTTTATTCAATCTGAACTCAGGCAGATGTCTATTAGAGCCATTACGGTCAGATACATCAGCTCATACTTAATTTAATTCTTCAAGCAGCCAGTGGTAAAGAGATGCTGAAGTAATATCTAACTGGCTTATTTGGTCACTTGCAGCTTTGCAGTTGAGAGTGTTCAGTGTGAATTTTGTTATAAGGGCTGCTGGAGAAAAAGGGTCTCTGGGCTTTTCTGTACAGTGTTTTATTTTAGTCCCTACTTTTTGTTTTGTTTTGTTTTGTTTTCTCATCTAACAACAAAAGCTTAAAAACGACAATAAAACAATAACCCTCCTTATTTTAGGTCTATTTGCAATTGGTAAGTCCTTCTCTTAGGGCCACTTCGTCCTCGATGATTAGTTTCTGGCAATTCATTGGGGTTTGTTTTCATACAAAGTAAGCACAGAGATACAGATAGTAGAGATAGGAAGAAACGCTAAATTGATCTAATCCAGACCTACTCATCCTTTAATGCATAATTATTTCTTGAATTTAATTTTCTAGATATTATTTTTATTAGAAATATACAGATAAGAGCTCATAATGTCTCTCTTCCATTAAGTCTTTTACAGTATTTTTCCATGACCTAATCATTCAGTCAGAATTTTCTTCCTGATACAAGCCTGAATAATCCCTTTCTTGATTTCATCCTATCATTTCTCATTTTTTCCGATAAGTCTGTCCCTAAATAATTCCTTTTCCTTTTTGATATGTACAGAGCACTTATCAAATCCAGTAAAAAAACAATAGCTTCAACATATTGAAGAACACGTTAATTCTGTACACTATTAAAAGGAAATGTGTCTAAATGCATCAGTCACTTTTCAGACTACATTGCCTTGAGAAACTGAACGTGGTTTCACTGCTTATTGTTACCTCCAGGCTTATTAGAGCTGAGAATTCACATATGGGTGACCTGTGGACTCATTTCACTTCTTTTATTAGGTGTAACCAAGAAAACAGTGATGAACGCAGTACCTGTGAATAATGATGTTGGAAAAATGTGATATTTTACTTGAATATCAGCTGTTTTATTCCCAAGCATATTCATGTTGCTAACATATCCAAGGTACATGCTTTATAGAAAAGATGAGTGTATGTTATGACCTAGACACAGGAAAAAGAATATCAAGTTTGCAAGTAATTGCTCAAATTCAAAACTGCAGGAATATTTTCTCACTGGGATTTTGTTATATAAAGTTCAGCGTACACCCAGTGTTCCTCTCTATCCTTCAACAAATGCTTTTGCTTAATAAAACTCGACTTTAGCAAGGATCAGTTGACTAATTTGTTTTTCAGCATCCCTGGCTTGGAATCAGAAGAAGACTAATGATGCAGTCAGTAGATACTTCTCAGTTCGTACAGGTTTACCCAAGGCATTGGACATCTGTTTATGAGAGATCATGCTGAGAAAATGCCTAGCTAGTGTCATCTTTCATCTTAACAAGTAGTGGAAGTAACAATTAGCATCTTTGATTTATGGATCTTTTTCCCCCAGATTTTTGTGTAGTTTGTCAGCTATTATATCCTCTATTATCTAGAACCATTCCTGCTTACTATCAATTATATCTTTATTCCTGTCCTTTGAATATGTACCTTATTCTGGTTGGTGTGACAGTGTGGTAGCACAGCTAAGAAGAAGCAGAAAAAGGATTTACAATAGTTGAACGAGAACAGAAAATATTTTCATATACAATTATGCTAAATAATAATTTTGCAAAAATTCTGTAAGATTTTGTGCTCAAAATTGTTTTCTGAAGTTGGCTTGCAGAATCCTCATGTCAAGCATTTCATATTCTGTTGTACTGTACATTTGACATTTCTTTGACAAATAGAGTTGGCAAAGAAATGAGAAAGCAAAACACAGAGGGGAAACATATGGCTGTGGTGAACTTTTTGCTTGATGGTATAAAGTAGCTCAATAGGAAATAAAAGCATGCATTACTATTTCCTTTCTCTTCCTGAGAGTTTCGAAAACAACTTATTGACTACAAAATACATCAATAAGCCATGTCAGTAATCTTCACTATTTTGATAATGCTGAATACTTTCATACATATTTATGAGGTATTCCTTTGGGGGGAAGGTATATTTCAATCCATTAGTGACTCCTGACTGCTTTGTTCAAATATCACTGTGAGTCACTGCCAGGGGTTTGTAAGAGTGGTTATCATCACACTGTTATTCCTGTTGTCTGACACAATCACTGGAAAATACAAATTTGTTCTGTTAATGTTGTTTTTGCCACAAACAAAACTTTGATAATTAAGCTGTAGTTACAATCCAAATTCAATTCTCAAGTTCACTGATATAAAGAAACATTTATGAGACTGCAACACCAAGGAAGTAGGTTCAGGAATAGAGGAAGTTTAAAAAGTCTTCAAAAAAAAAGGTTACTTCTTCATGGTTACAAATATGAGGGCTGCTCCAAAAGTAATGCCTCCCATTTTATAGTGTTGGCCTACAGTATCAGAGATGGATGTCAGTGGTATAGCAGTAGGGTTGCACCTCCTCATCAGCATCCCATTATGCGTTGTTGCCGTGTGATAGAAGGCAGCAAAGGGGCAGTCTGACAGAATGATGTCTGACATGGAAGACCAGATGAAGCAAAGGTGTTTCACTGAATTCCTCTATGCAGAAAAAATGGTATCCACTGACATTCATTGACATTTGCTGAACATTTACAGAGACCGAATAGTGGGTATGAGAACAGTGAAGATGTGGGTGGTGCATTTCAGCAGTGGAGACAGAGATGTAAAAGCCAAGCCACGTTCTGATGACTATGCACAGCTATCATGCCATGAAACGGAAAATGCCTCTATCAGCTCATCCACATGAATCAGCTAACAATGGTGACTATGTTGGAAGAGAGTGTTTTGTAACTGAGAATTTGTTCTATCAAACAGTGTCATGGTGCTCCTTGTATTCCATGGAATACAAGAGGAAGTATTACTTTCGGAATGAGCTATGTATTATCCTAACCCCAATTTAATTGAGCAGACTACCACTTCTTCATTTTTATTAAGTTTCTCCAGGGAAAATCTTAACATTTATTTAAACATGTAGTGGGTAGACTGTCATGCCTCAAATCTGCCTCACCCAGCAAAGCCTTCCTAAACAGACAAAATCCCAGCCATAAAAAAATTACTGGACACTGGAAGGAGAATTGACTTTTCAGTAAAATCTGTAAAGGCATAATATGTTTTGATGATCTTTAATAACATGAGCAGAGGTTTGTAGTAGAAGATGCTTTGTATTAAACAGTGTGCAATAAGGATTAAATTCTGCAGAAGTGGCTTGACTTAATGATTTCAACAAAACCCCACTAAGATACTGTCACTGCTATATACTACATTTTGAGAGCCAAGATTTATTATTATTGATCTTTGGTGTAAGGAAAAAGAAAAGAATAACTTAATATTTTCTCCACGTATCTTTGTTTATTACCCTATAATAACCTTTCCACGCAGACACAGACACACACACACACACACACACACACACAAAAAAAAGGAAATGAATAATACAAACTGAAAAGCCTTGCATGGCTGTATATGGATAGTATGGAATAAGCTTGTAGGATTGGCTCTGTAAATTCACACTGATGGCATGTTGAGAAAAAGCTGGCCACATGAAAGATAAAACTCACTCAGCTTGCACTTGGCCAGGGCTTCATGTGGAATTTCCCTGTCACAAGCTACCTCTACCATTCACCAGTCTTTGCATCAGGAGGATGGAGTAACTTAGGAACGCTTTCAAAGAAAAATATATTCCAGAATATAGTCTATCTTTGCACCCTACTTGAACTAATATTGGTATTTTATAATTCCCTCAAGAAAGCATACTTTGGGTAGCCAATATGTAGCCTGATTTTCACACTGTTCAGCTGCTTGTATTTTATCTTTTCAAATGCATGACTGTAAAATATCAAACTCAGTCCATCTGAATATGGCTTCGTTTTTCTTTTGCTAAGTATTAAAGCATGCATTCATTAAAGTCTGGTAGATTACAAAAGAAATTATTGTACTTTGTTATGCAATAACAGATATGGTTTCACTAAAAGTAACAAGATGTACGTTTAAAAATACTTGCCTGAAAACAACAAGGAATAAGATAATCTTAATAACAAGATTAATATGATGGACTTCATATTCATGTGGATGTTTACAGTGTTTTTACAGGTAAAAATAAATACAGATAGATTGACTACATTTAGTATTAAGATAGCAAGAGATGATAGTTTGGGGTATTACACATAAGCATGCATGCATACCATGTATCTCTGTGTCTGTACTATGTGCATCTATATTTACATGTGCATGTGTAGTTTTGCAAAGCAAAAATCTGAACTGCTGCTCTCCCCCAGGGTAGAGCTGAACAGAGTTACAGTGCAAACGTTAAGGTTCTTTCCTTAAGTGAGAAAAAGAAGAAAGAAAATAAAGAGCTCTTTAAATTTGTCAAGCACAAGCACTTTGTGCTTGTCATGGAATTCGTGTGGTTACTTCTCACATGCAAGAGTGAAACTGAAGACCTGAATTTTGTGAGCAAACGTGAGAACCCAACAATAACCTGCAGACAGAAAATGTGCTCCTTCCTACTTTTGCATCAACACGTGAATATTCCAGCAGCTATGTCAACATCTTAGTTTACCTTCCCAAAGAAAGCTAACCAAACATTTCTAAATATGTTAAAAACAAAGATGATGGATTGCAGGCTTTATGAAACATAGCACAACTCAACCGTCTCATTTTTCATGAGCTTACTGTTTGTTTTCATTTCACAGTTTACCTCTGTTTTACCTACAGAACTGTTCTGCACCAAACTATTTCTTTAGTTGAGACAGGCTCCATTAAAGAAGTTTTACTTTTGCAAACTTAAAACTTCAAACCAGTACCTTTCATCATGGATAACTGGACACAATCGCATCTCTGTTGCTCTTCTGGATATCTTTATAGACCACATTTCTCAACACAGACTTCAATACCAAAATTGCTACATATGACTCACTTAATGCATACAGATACTACCAGTATTACCATACGATCTTACATTCGTATGTCTACGTTGGCAGGAACAATGGTTGTATACAAGGAATAAATAAATAAATAGAGGAAATATTGCACTGAAGTTTTAGCACCTTAATGAAACATAATAGAAAATACTACAGAAATGCACCAAACTTTATGTAACCAACTGCTCGAGACTTGTACAACGCTCACAAATAATATATTGCTCCATATTTGTTTTGGGTTTTAATTTCTGGTTAAATGATGGGTTTTCAGCTAATTCTAGAGCATCTTAGAGAAGAAAATAATCTGTTTGCAAATCACATGATGTAACAGAATCACAGAATCACAGAATTGCCAGGGTTGGAAGGGACCTCAAGGATCATGAATCTCCAACCCCCCTGCCACATGCAGGGCCACCACCATTCCACCTAATGCTAGACCAGACTGCCCAGGGCCCCATCCAATCTGGCTTTGAACACCTCCAGGGACGGGGCATCCACAACCTCCCTGGGCAGCCTGTTCCAGTACCTCACCACTCTCTCCGTAAAGAATTTCCCCCTGACATCCAACCTATATCTCCCTTCCCTCAGCTTAAAACCATTTCCCCTTGTCCTGCTGTCACTCACCCTTTCAAAGAGTTGATTCCCCTCCTGTTTGTAGGCTCCCTTTAGGTACTGAAAGGCTGCAATGAGGTCACCCCGCAGCCTTCTTTTCTCCAGGCTGAACAAGCCCAGCTCCCTCAGCCTGTCCTCATAGGGGAGGTGCTCCAGTCCCCTGATCATCTTCGTAACGTTTTCTTAGACTTTGTTACTCCTAGCCAATGACTACACTTTAAAAACAGAAATACTGCTGATGCACACAAGTGAAACAGAAGGCAATAGCACAGTGTTCACAAGGAATCACTCAAACTGTGCCTACTAGAGATAACAAGGAGAAGACAGTGCTGAGTGGCAAAAAATCTCTTCTCCTATGTCACTCGTTGGAAACAAATATTCAGAACCTGTAATTGTGTGTAATTGCCATACGTAATTGCCCACTGATGTTTTTTTCCCCTGTATTGCAGATAGGTCTGAGTGCTCAGGTCAGGTAGCTGTCATGTGAGAGTTTTATATCTTTCTCCCATTTCGATATTAGCTTCCCAGTTATCCGGCTACCAACCGTGCACTGTACGTTGTTCAGTTCTGCTGTATATAGCTTAGTGCATGTCTTAGCTTGTTACCTACATGTGAGAATGCTACCTTTGACTCCTACTGGTATCACCAGGATTTGGAAAGCTTCAGTCTTCCTAGGGGTGACTGTAGAATCAATGGGTCACCGATCATCTATGCAAAGTGTTTTTCTATTCTCATTTAACCCCAAATTTCTGATTTTGTTTGTTTTTTTAGATCCACTAACCTACTTCTAAGAATATAACTAAAATTCAGACACAGGGGTTTTGTAACCAAGTCCCACTTTTCATACAAAAGTTCTGCTATTTGCAGAAGCTGTTAGAGTGATTTTTTTCAGTGCTCTGTTCAGTTCCCAGGATCCCTCAAATCCCCCAGTTTTTGACTGCATAGGAATGTAGCAAACCCAGAGTGCAGGGTTCATTTTTTTTCATACCTCCACAGACAGAAGGATTGTATTTTCAGACATGACCATAAGGTTTGTAATATTTTCTCACCATCTCTCCTACAACCTCAGCATTTTTTTATTGTCTGTTTCAAGTTTCTCCATTTCAACCAGTCTCCAGCAAGCTCTAAAATGATCTCCTGATGTTTATATTTTAACCTTACACCTTGCTTTCATTTCCTTCTTATTTTTGTGCTCTCTCCTTCAGCTAGTATGAAGTTCCTACAAGTTAATCTCCTGCAACAGTTCTCTTTAGGCTGGCATTATGCTGTAAGGCACCAAATGCACCCTGGCACTTAAGTTGGAAAATGATTGGAATTGACTTAAACTTGCTGAATGCGAGCCAACAGAATAGGTACAGCACACACTGCAGCAGAGATGCTGACTCTATTTCTGTGAGACCATGTACAAGATCTAACAGTGAGAAGTCAGAAAAAATAACTGTATTTAACTTGCCTTGAGGAACTCGCAGGAAAGGGCATTTGAGGGTGGATCAATGACATGATTGAGGTTTAGATCTTGCTGGCTACAGTGATGCCTTTGAATTCTCTGCTCCCCTGTTGACCTGTACAGGAGAGAGGTAATTGATGACAGCCTGTTACCAAGAGCAGGTTATAATACTCCTCTTGTCCATCCACACAGGCAACCTAATTTTCTCCTGTGTCTTGAAACCAGTTCATCTCAAACACCTGCATTCATGGATTAGTTTCCCATGAGAGCTGTTTGGACATAGTGATATTCAATATCTCTAGCATGTCAACATCAGGAATACAGGGTATTATTATTACTATTATACTATCGACTGTATGGTTTTGGCAGTGCAGGAAGATTATCTTAATAGTACACATTCTGTAGTTTATTTCTAAGTAATTTCCCAATGATGTTATAACCACAGGCCAGATACAAGTTTAGGATATGAACAACATATTAGCTCTTTCCATGTTATTTTGCTGTGAAAAACATGACTAAGATTCAGTAATACAACATTAATGTAATAATATAATATTATAAATTATATAAGATCCAGTAGTATAACATTAGCCAACTGTTTTATGACATAATTGAGGAGTTTTCTTCTATTTCTTTCAGAAATGCCAAAATATTTATAGTTAGCATTACTTCTTTAAAATCTGCTCTTTGTCTTCTTCTTCACCACTTTTCAGTTAATTCATGAAAGGTTACCATGTTCTTGAAACTCTCCTCACAACTGATTTTAGTCTCCTGATCACCATTATAACAACACCACATCTCCAGAACTGGCTGAACACTGATTGTAAAGAACTTGGCTGAAAAAAGGGTTTGTGCTTGCACATTTTTTTTTGAGGATAATCTATCCAAAACTCTGGGATGGCATTTGTTATTTTGAAATACTTACAAAATAGATTAGCTCAGTTTGATTCTGTTCACAAACTCCTTAGGACATAGCAAGAGATCTTTACTGAAATATAGTTTTATAAAACATGAAGAAAGTGAGGGGCTGGCTTTCTTGAATTTGGACATTGACAGAGATGAGTTTCAGCATCTCTAAAGATAGTACAAACTTTAAAAAAAAATGCATCCCATGCTGTGTCTGCACAGCAAGCAGGTAGACTGGATAGCAGTTGTTGAACTGCATTCACTTCTTTAGTTACCAAAGCCGTTCATTAACCTGTGGAGAACACTTTGGATTGTCCTGTGTAACTATGCATGCTGGCAATGAAAGTAGCTTCAAGAAAAGTGTATATTCACTGGCCAGGTGTTGAAGGACTGAATACTGAAATCCTCTGAAAGGATTCATTTGATAAATCTACTAAACTCCTAGAATTAGGCTATCTTACTTAAAATCCACATATATAACTTTTTTCCTTATGTTATACATTTTACGTTACAAATGTTTTGGTGATATATTGCTTTTTCTATTCACCTTAGTTTCTCACTCCTGTCAAACAAACAAACAAACAAACAAACAAAAATCTCTCAATGGAACCTTGGCAGTACAGTGTCTATATTCCCCAAATAGTAACTGCAAGCTTTTTTTCTATTAAAGAATCAGATGAGAAATGTCACATATTCTTTACTAAGTAATACACAAACTAAAATATCTAATAAACTAACACTAATAAACTAATGAGTTTAGCAGTTATTGGACTCTGTGCCTCCATGCATACATGTTTGAATTTTAGGAAGTTCAAGAAGCAAATCTAAATTAAGACCTATTTGATACAGGACATGGGTTTGATCTCTACTGTATATCCAAAATACGTATGTTTTCCTCATGGAGGGAGAGGGAAGAAAGAGAGGCTTCCGATAGCAAGAGAGGCTTTATGTGGTCCTCTTGTTCAATTATACTGTTTCAGAGAGCTAAACTATATCAACTACATGCCCTGTGAGGAGAGACTGAAGGATCTGGGGCTGTTTAGTCTGGAGAAAAGGAGGCTGAGGGGAGACATTATTATCTCTTCCAATAGCTGAAAGGTGCTTATAGTGAGATAGGGGCTGTTCTCTTCTCACTGGTGACAGGACGAGGGGAAATGGCCTCAAGTTGTGCCAGGGTAAGCATAGGTTGGATATCAGGAAAAACGTCTTTACAGCAAGGGTTGTTAAGCACTGGAATAGGCTCCCCAGGGAGGTGGTTGAGTCACCATCCCTGAATGTGTTTAAAAAACGTTTGGATGTGGTGCTCAGGGACATGGTTCAGCAGAGGGTTGTTAGAGTTTGGGTAGTATGGTTAGGTCGTGGTTGGACTCCATCATCTTTAAGATTTTTTTTCCAACCTGAGTGATTCTATGAACATTCTATGAACTCCACTTGCATGTACTGCCTAGCCCTCACTGAACATTTCCACATGTGGCCTGCAAATGGTTGATATTTAGAAGAGTAGTGCAGGTTTAATTTGTTAGTACATGGGGTAATCCTAGTCATATCACCATCGACAAACCAGGCCATCCCTGTGCATTTCAAGCATGTGCGTAAGTGGACTCTGTACTGATTCAGCAGTCATGAAAACTGACAGAAAACTGCCTTCCTGCATCAACTAAGCCTGGCCCCAATACCAGCAGGTGTTTCTCCCAGGTGCAGGGCATGCAGCAACTCCTAGTCCCAGTCCAAGGCAGTGAGAAAAAATGAGCAGAAGCAGCCCACAGAAACACAGCTGGATGCATTTGCCCTCTTTCTCCCTACTCCTACAAGAGTCTTTGGAGAATGATGAATGACAATAAGAACTAGCAGAACGCGCTGACTAGAATCTTGGGGACGTGTAGGAAACCTTGCCTCTATTATTAATGCTAGTGTCAAGAAATCAATAAGGATTGCATGTTTCTCCTGATAATATCCTGGATTATGTTCCTCACTGGCAGTTTTCCATGTTAACACCATTGGTGTATGCTTGGCTATCATGCCAGCAAAAAGTAGCTAAACCCTCCAGCACAGCAAAAAAAGCATTATTAACATATGCATTAAACTGTGCCGTGGGCTACAGAGGGTTCAAAAAGCAGTAATCTTCATGTCAACTGCCACATACACACATCAGCATGCCCCCAGAAATGAATACGAGGCTTTTTTAATGGATGGATGTGCAGCTGGCAAATTGGAGGAAGCAAAGACTTCCTTTCTCATTTTCTTCCCCCATGTATTTGCTACATCAGGTCCAAAAAGAAATAACAAGATGTTTGTCCACTGGTTCTATGTAATTAATATGACAACGTTCCCAGACAATGTAATTGCTATAGTAAGAAATTTCAGAATAGGATTACGAGTTGACACTGGTTCTTGGATTCATCAGTTTGTGGCAGTGCTGCCCACCAACACAGCATCTGACAGAAATGGCTAACTCATGAGCTCACTCCTGGAGGAAAGTGCCTTATAGTTCCCACCCTGCTTGTCAAGAGGCTTTTGCAAGTCTTACAAGGCATTTAATGAATTCCCTAGTGCTTGCACATTCAATTTCCATCCTTTCTTTTTAATCTTCAGTGATTTTAGCAGCAATGTCCTGGGAACCATTTTGGTACAAAAACTCTAATAAGGAAAAAGGCAGGGTGACATTTAATTAACAAAATTAATTAGTACTAAATAGAGAAAGAGCATTCTCTAGCCATTTATGAGACAACAGCTGAGAACGGAGGAATGCTAAAGGTGACAGCTGGAAATTGTGTTCAATTAAAAAGCAAAATACGTTCAGAAAATATGAGAAAAAACTAATTTCTACACTAAAATTTTAACTTCACACTGCTGAATTTCATCTTTTCTTTCCACTCTGACAATGTTCCTCTAGATATACGATAATCTGTGTAGAGAATTTAAATCATCAGTAATATCCTTGCATTTATTTTCTAGATACTTTAGAAAGTATCTGCAGGGTCCCCCTCCCCCAAGCATTTTGTAAAATGAAGTTTGATAAATGAATACAAAGTTTAATGAAAGTAATAGCTGAAAAGAATCAGTTACATCCACCATTCCTACTAATTATATGTTGTATCATTCCTGGACCACTATAGTTTTATGAACCAACTGAAAAGATGTTCTTGAATGGTATTTAAAAAAAATAAAAGCAAGTGTTCTTTATGGCAGAGATTTTTTTTACTGTTTTTAAGTCACTCCTTTTTACTGCTCTTAACTCTCTACAACATAAAATCAGGGAATAAATCTCCCAGTTTAATCTTAGCCTATTATTTTTTCTTATTTCTTCTAGCTCTGATGTTTAGTATGAAACAAGCTAAAGCCAACATATTGTAAATTAAGATAAAACCACAGTCACACAATGACTTGAATGGAGTTATAGAAAGTAGTGATAAATGATCCTAACGTATATATTGAGCTCTTCAGAGACAAAGGCTGCAGAGGAGTATATGTAGTCTCTACTCATGCCAAATTGTTTCTTCATATATTCTGGAAACTAGGGAATGCAGGTTGCTCAGTTGTCCTTGAGCATTCACAGTCAAGACAGACTCTCATTTTCTCAGGAACCTTTTCCCCTTTACAGGAAGAAATGTTCTGCCTCGCTGCATCTATATCACTCTGAAAGTAGGGTCTCCAGAGGCACTCTACTGATAAGATACAGCTGCACACCAGCCTCTCCATACCTCTGTTCCTAAAGACATACTTCTAAGACATACAAGATACCGTAACTTAAACCTCAGTTTTTGCCATCTTGTTTTGCCCATTTCTGTTTACTGATGCCCACAGCAACACTGAGCTCCTTGAGGCATGCCTGTCCCCTGGATCCAGAATTGGTGTGCAAATTCTCCTTTTCCAGCTCTACGTTTTTTATGTTTTTTCTCTAATTGACATGAATAATTTAGAAAAAAAAAAAGTCCTTTTTTTTCCCGATTTTCTGAAAGTCTATACTAAAAAAGTCTCGTTTTATTATTATTTTTTTTTTAAAAGGTGATTCAGTTTGAAAGAAAAGTTGAAGCCTGAAAGAATTTTGAATACATATTCACCAGGTTCTCTCTATATAGAAAGGACACACAGCAGCCTGTCTAAAGAAAAATCAAGTGCAAAGGTATTTAAATCAGGACTATTGGATTCATAAAGCAAGGAAAAAGCATGGTGTTTCCAGGAGTTGGATATTTTAGATAGCCACATGAAATATATATGCACTATTCCCAAGTGTGAGCTCTAGCATGTTGATGACATGTGCCTTCTACAAAACAAATATAAAATGAGTTATGAAGTACTCAAGTAAATGGAGAGTAAAATACAAAAGGAAAAAGAAATACATAGTTTATGGTCCAGCTGCTGTGGAAAAATTATTGTCCGGAGTAAAAGAAAGGTAATCTGAAGACTCTGAGCCAGACACTGTAAATCACATCATGCTTGCTCCCTTAAAATTGAATACTGTGATTTTTATTTATTTTTTAATGCAGAAGATAGAAGTATCCTTAGGACATATTTATTTGATAACTAAAATGCTGCACTTGACCTTGAATTCATTTATGAACGTACAAAACTGCATATTTTGAGTGCAGTTAGACACAAAGAAATTAAGAAGAATCTTCCTGTTTGCGGGATAGACTCCATATCTGTGTTTACATACCTTTGTAGAAGAGGTTCCTATACCTTTCATTATCTTCTGAGGGATGTCTGCCAAATTTTTAAAAAATGTGGCCCATCTTAAATTATTCGAAAGGGCCAATAACATGATATCATATAGATATGCTTGATATCATTTTTACAATTCTCAGTGCTCAAATCCTTGAAGTATACATCTATGAAGTATAAATCTAATTTCCAGTGATACCTAGACAGGCTCGAGAATTTTTTGGAGAGGAATCTTATGAGGTTCAACAAAGGCAAGTGCAGAGTTATACACTTGGGGAAGAATAACCATGTGCGTTAATATAGGATTGGGGTTGACCTCCTGGAGAGGAGTTTTGCAGAGAAGACTTGGATGTTCTTGGTGGACAACAGTGTGTCCCTGTGGCCAAGAAGGCCAATATTTTCCTGGAATGCATGAAAAAGAATATGGCTAGTGGATTAAAGGATGTGATCCTCCACCTCTCCTCTGCCCTGGTGAGATCATATCTGGAATCCAGTGTCCATTTCTGGGCTCTTCAGTTCAAAAAAGACAGGGATCTCCTAGAAAGAGCC
Organism: Phasianus colchicus; assembly: GCF_987193195.1. NCBI lineage: Eukaryota > Metazoa > Chordata > Aves > Galliformes > Phasianidae > Phasianus > Phasianus colchicus. The sequence goes on along the minus strand of NC_143442.1, from coordinate 28,771,093 downwards.
CAGCAGAGGGCCACAAAGATGATTAAGGGACTAGAGCATCTCCTGTATGAAGAAAGACTGAGACCTGAGGCTATTCAGCCTGGAGAAGATTGAGGAGGATCTCAGCAATGCTTACAAATATCTAAAGGGAGGGTGTTAACTGGATGGGGCCAGACTCTTTTTGGTAGTGTCCAGTGACAGGACAAGGGGCAACAGGCACAAACAAATTCAATGAGTTCCATACGAACACGAGGAAAAAATTCTCTACTTTGATAATAAATGAGCACTGGAACAGACTGCCCAGAGAGATTGTGAAGTCTCTGACTCTGGAAATGCTCAAAACCCACTTGCATGCTTTCTCACGTGATCTGCTGTGGGGAACCTGCTTTACAAGGGTTTATGTGATCTCCAGAGATCCCTTCCGACCCATACAATTCTCTGATTCTGCGACGATTACAGAAGTTAGTGAGTGAGGAACCTTCCACTGCCCCTCCATTACTTGGGTTACTTTGCTGATACACTCACTTTCTGAATGCTGTGTCCTGATACTAAGGAATACCATAAAAGGATTTTTCCAACATGAAGGAAATAATGTTAGCAAACGTATTACCTTTTCAATTGCTGATCTTGCTCTTTCTCTTACAAACATTTTTTTTCAAAAACCAGAAGTGAACTTCTCTCAGTAAATGTATATTTATTATTAAATGTACACTGGAAGATTCATTAATGAATACTTGAGAAATATTAATAATATATCTTCCATATGTCTCTTATCCTGAAAGAAATGTTTTATAGTTAGTTAATTGAGCCACTATGTATCCTCCCAAGTGTTATCAAAATAATTTAAGATCTACTGTGTTTTCAAAGGCACAGCGTACAGTTTCTAGAAAAAAGAAATAAGACCAAAACCACAGCACAAATGTACACAAAACAAACAAAACCATCAAAAAACAGTGTAAACTTCACAAAGCCAAATGCTGTAAGATTGAGAATTGGGTATTACAATTGGGAATGCAGCACTGATAGAATAGAAAAAATATATATTGAACTACGGACCTCCTTTCTACATGTTTAGGTTTGATGAATGAGCTATGAAGCAGTGTGTGGACCTGTTCTTAACCATATAAATTCCTAGAAAGGATGGATACACATGGGTTAATTTAAAATATTCACCCATTTTCCGTATAATAAATTAATCTAAAAAAAAACCCTGATTGAAATAAATTTTCCAATTTTAAACAAAAAAAATCGAAGCTCCTAAAAGTCTTAATGAAAATTATTTTGATTGAAAGAGAATGAAATTTGAATTTACCAAGATCATATATGCAACCTGCAGTCTTTGCCTGCAGATGGCAAACTGCTGTCCTGGCAGCTGCTAATTAAAAGTGATGCATAATTCAGCTTGGTTTTCCTGCTGCCCCCCAGAGACCTGAGACAGAGAAATGTCACCGTGATTCTGTTAATCTGACCAGAATAGTCAGGTCTGGTGTTATTTCTACTGTTCATTGATAGCCAGCATGGAAACTAAGAAAAATCATTAATCAGCTTTCACCCCCTAATGTTTCCTTCACTGAGAGCTCTCTAGTAGGAATGAAGAAGGAAAGGAGGTGCAGAAAGCCCTAGATTTTTCAGCTGCGTGGCTCTGGGACCCAACAGGATGCTGAAAATCCTCAAACACCCATCTCCACAGCCTATTTGTTGGCTTAACAGGCTGTAAGAGCTTTAGAAGGCAATCTGAGATATTGCCATGGAGATCTACCTCAACCCTCCCAAACATATTGAAGTCACACCAATGTTCTGCAATGGTCTGAGTTTCACAACTTGGAAGATGCCTCTACCAGAGGTAAAACATCCAGAATGTACTCCATAACAAGGTCAGTTGATTCTAACAGCAACTTCTAGAATTACGGTGTTTAAAATGTTCTATTTATAACATACAGTTTGCAACAATATATAAATTATATAAATTATTTAGAAATTGTTGAAATTTCAATCAAGTGAAAAAACAGAAGTCTGCTTCTTTTTTTCCCTAACTTTCAATTTAAAAATGGAGCAATGACTTTGATAGTGATGAAGCCAATTCAATCAAAACAACTTCCCCCAGTGAATTCTTCAACAGGAATAAAATATCCCAGGTTCTTGTGCTTTGTTTTGTTTTGTTGTTTAACAAAATAAACAGATGATTTTATGGGGTATCATCTGTGAGTGTAAGATTCTGAAAATTATTTAGTCTGGCACTTAATGGTAGTAACAAACCTGTTACTAGTAAAAAAACAACAAACCTGAAATGGGACTTACACTCTGACGTGCATTTTCTTCCACCAAAAATCAAAGTGTTCTAAAGTCTAACTCCAGCTGATTGCTTTTTAAATGAATCTTAAGTCAGTCATCTCTAATTCAGAGTTTTCAGAGACAGAAGCATTAACCTGATTCTTCTGAACTACCAGTCAGTAAGTAACTGAATACCCATTTAGAAACTGCCTCTCTTGGCACCCATCAAAGGGTTCACAATCCCTTTGATGGTGTCATCTTGTTGCCCACGCCTTATTGAACAGGTTATCAGTGGACAGAAAGTCTGCCACAGAAAAGCATTAGCCCACTGCTACTTTCTAAACCAGTTAATTACACTGACTTAGGGCAAACTCTGGGTTCTTTTGTCAAAGCTAAATTTAGTCAAATTTGGGATGTGAATATATTTTACTTTTGTTCTGTTTATCTGACTAATTCTGACTGCTCCCTTAGAGACTTATCTGAGAAGCTTTCCATCCTTCTCTTTGCCTTTGATCAAAAGCTGTCAGAATTTATTTCATTTACATTTCAGACCCACTGATTAATACCACGTCCTTTGGGTTATGAAGTGTTGTTGGATGACAGAACTAAGACAAACTGTTCTAACTTGTTCATTCCATGGTATCACCTCAAGATTATTATCACCCTGTTATTATGCCATTCCTGCATCTGCATGCCTGGGAAGGGAAGGAGCTCTCTTGTTGCAGAAATACTGATAATCTTTGTTTTTTAGGACAATAATTGTCTCTTGGTCCTAGGGATAGTGTTACTGCTATAAGTGTTCTTAGTGTAAAAATAACCAGCAGGCTGCTGGGAGCATAATTCTTTTTCAAATGTTACTCCACAAGTACAGTAACACCTCTTTTTGTGGAAGCTTATGAAGAACACACAAGATCTATGGCAATGTTCATTTAGAAGGATCAGCTCTGATAGATACAAAGCCATTCTGACCAAATAAACCCAATAGTGAGAATATTTCTTTGGTCTTTTTTGCAGAATGTTCTGTTTTATCTCGCTAGTAATGAGCATGGTACATGGCATGATATTTCATCAACTAAATCTGTGTTTCTTGATAACCTCTCACTGTTCCAGGCTCACACCAGAATTCCCTTTCCCTGAGAAGGGTTCAGTTAAGCTCCTATTAAACTCCAAAGTATACCACAGGTCACCTGCAGAATATTCCACTCATTATTTCTTTCATTGCCATCCTCCTTGCCCTGGAGCAAGTGTTTCTGATTAAGAGCCTTATGCTTTTCCTTGCTTTGACAACAACTACCTTGGTACCATGAGCGCAAAATGAGTAAAGCACAAAGTACAGTTTCTCCTATGGCACTGACAAGTCAGTTGTACAGGCAAACGTATGACCACCATGTATTGGAATTGCTAAAGAAAACAAACAAACAACAACAACAAAGACATTCTTCTGCCTTTTCCTCCAGGGCTATGCATTGTAACTTTGCTTTTAAGACTTACATTTTTAGAGATCACTTAAGCATTCAGTACATTTTCCTTCTGTTCCTGCAGAAGTTTAAGGTTAAAAGTACTGGTTTCTTTCTTGGCTATCACAAAAATCTGCACAAAGATAAAAGTTTACTAGTTGGTTTGAGATGCAAGATGCTCATACTTTGTATTTTCCTAGTTTATTCATTTATTTACTGTGAATTGCTGCAAGGTTTTCAAGACTTTTATATCTTCCCACCAGCAGTCATTCTTGATACTCAGGGTGAAATTTTTACATTGGTTTACTTTAGATATGGAGAGTGAATACTGAAACTCTTCCTTTTGCATTAAGAAAAAAACCTTAATAATCTTTTCACTCACTTGTCAGAGGACAGAGTGACTGCCAGATTTCTGTTATCTTTTCAGACGTTTAAATGCTTTCACCTGCTAACTAAAGTTTATAGAATTCACTAGGGTCCTCCCAATGTACTCTGCAGGTGCAGACACGAGAAATCGAATGCCAGTTTTCAGTTTCTTTTCTTGCTACCTACATAAAAGATCAAATGTTTTTACTACTTCATATTACTTATTTTTGGAAAAGTATCAACTTAGGAGCCACGTGAGGATTACCTTTCATTCCTTCTTTATATGGAATGTTTTGTTTCTATATTAGATACAGACTAAACAAGTTTGTAAATAGACATATAGTAATTATAATAAATACGTGTCAAACCAGAACATGGTAATCTTTTCATAGTGGTTTAAGAATTTACACAGAAAACAGAGATATATATTCAGATTACACAATGTTGCTAAAGTGTCTGTGAAAAGAGCATGAGCTATTAGATCCCTAGGTAGTATCACCACTACCACAACCTTCTAGTTAAAATAACAGGTATTTTTTTTTGTTAACAATGAAAGCAAATGAGGAATGTAAGGAATTGTGTAATTTTGACACTGCAGGGTCTAAACAGATTAATTTCCCTGAAATTTATTGAGCAATAAGGAATGCACCATTTCTTGAATGCAATCTAGCCACATGTCGCTGACAATACGTATGCATACAGTTCAGAATATTATGGTGAAAATCACCATGCAGCTTTTAGAGATTATGAAAATTTCTCTCTCAACTTCAGAGGAAAAGACTGTTCTTCTATTTGGAGGTTACTGTATGTATCTTTAGAGCTCCGAAAAAGCTATTAGCCCTTTAATTTTAGAGGATAATTCATATTTCTTGCTCCTCATACTGCATTCTAATGCCCTGAGTGTTTCACTGTAATACTCAAAGATGTTTATATTGTTCTGGTAACCATAAGAAATGGGTGCCCACAAAACAGTTTAAACGGCAATACATAGTGTTATAGACCTGTACCATACTACAACAGGAATGTATGCAAGGTACAGAGGCTCCTGTCAGGGGTGGTCCCAATTCAGTGACAAAGTCTTGCTGCATTCTCTCTCTTTTGACCAGGTCAGCAGGATGTGCGGATACATCCTGAACATTATTTTAATCTTAATTTAGAAGAAAAAAATGACTAGTGGAGTATCCTTACAATATAACAGTATACAAGTTGACTACAATGCAGGGGTGAAAAGATATATTGACTAATTTGTAGATTAGCCATTACACAAATGAAATAAATATTTATCCAGTATAAACATGCATTCTGTTTTAATGTAGACAAATATAAAGTGAAAGGATGTTACTGGAACACAGCCAGCTAATTTCATTCAGCACAGTCTCTCATTTTCACTAACCAATCAAAATTAAACCAATGCCTCATAGCCAACAATGCTCAGTGCAGTTAACACAAAAATTGTTATTTCTCACTCTCGTATACTACTGTATTGAAAAGGAACCTAAACAAAATCCTTGGGAAATGATAAATGCTCTCAGATTGAGCAATTGAGAAGAGCATCAGTCTCATATGAATGGCTAAGGAAACTGACTTTTTTGCCTCAATCTTAGGCCTAGAACAAATTCTTATTGCTTCTAAGCATTACAGGTTTTGTTTGCTTTGAAATAGCAGCTTTAAATAGGTTATGTGTACCAGTTCAAGAAGAAGCAAGTAAACCATAACTTCCTGGGCAGTGTAGACATTCAAGAATATGAGTAATAAACTCCTTTCACATAAGCTTTTCCAAACAGAAAGACATGTTTTTGAGCTTAAATCTGTTTCCTCAAGCTTTTTTTCCCCCTTCTCTTTTAAAATTGGTAATAAATTTGTAGTCTCTTTTAGGTTGTTAAACTGTGCTTGAATGTCTGCACAACTCAAGCAGATGTTAGAATATTCTGAAGAGCTTCCATAATTTCTAAGTGGCCACATTATAATTTTCTTCTAGTAGGCTGTAACCTACTAGACACTGCAGAGACAATTCAAGGAAAGAACAACATCTCAGCTGTACTGCAGCTCTAGGGCCAATTCCCTTCTTTTGAGTGACAGGAGTCAGTGGTGCGTGCACTTGTGCATCTTGGACAAAATGAACAAGCAGAAAGACAGTGTTCCCACATACACAATTTCATGATGAAAAAGGATTAGTTCTCAACAGTAATTAATGCATGGCAGACCAGTGAACTTCAGTCTTGGAACCAATGAGAAAGACTTGGAGACTCTCTACTGACCCACAGAATCAGTTGAGGGAATCTGGCATCCCCAACTACAAGACAATGGCTTGTACCCGTGCACACAACAGTACATGCCTCAGAATCTACACAGGAAAATGAAGTTGTTTCTTGCAAACCTGTCATTCTTTTACATGTCGATGCAACAAAATAAATGACTTCTCATGGGATTTCCTTAATTTGCTATGAACTCCCTTTTTAATAGCAATATTTGAAAAAGTAGGGCATCATGTATTTTGCAAAAAGAGAGCCACTGGAACATGAACCTCAAGTGCAAATATGCTTAGTTACATGATTTAACTCCTGGTATTGCTTTCTTCAGTGTGATTTGCTCAAGAACAAACATTCCACTTATAATTGAGTGGTAATGATGAGGATATAACATTTCCAAATAACTATATGCTTTGATGTATAAACATTAGTTTTCAAAATAAGACACTAGCCACAAGCAGTTGACAATAAAGATGAATTAAATCCACTTTAAAAATGAAGAGCAAATAAAAGTAATCCAGTGAATGTAGATATAAGAAGCAGAAGCAATCATATTTACCTGTGATTATGTTATAGACTAGTTATGTTCAAGGTATTTGAAAAATGTTCTCCACTAAATCAGTTATTGAATTTTCTCAAAATATTATTCTGGGGTTTGCAATGCATCCTCTTTGAATGGATGGCTGGATTTCCTTCACGCAAGCAGAAATCTAGAACATAGTCTCAGATCTCAATAAAGCTTGCTCCAAGAGTAAAGCTAAGTGGAGGACTGCTTCCTTGTTTGCAGTTGTTTGTTTATAGTGACTTTGTCTGCAAGGATAGATTGAATTGAAATAAAAAACAAATTTGGAGAGAGCTGTTCAGTCTTGAATAGAAAAAAGAAAAGAAGGGAACACCAGGCATATCATAGAATCATAGAATCACAAGGTTGGAAACGACCTATCATCTAGTCCAACTGTCCTCTCATTACCATTGCTACCACAAGCTACTAAACCGTATCTCACAGCTCCTCATCCAGATGCCTCTTGAACATTGCCAGGGACGGCGACTCCATGACCTGCCTGGGCAGCCATTCCAGTGCCTGACCACTCTCTGAGAGAAAAAGTTTTTCCTCATGTCTAACCTCCTCTAGGTATGAGAAGACATTACTCTGGCAAAGATCCTAGTAAATTGTCTTCAACAACCACTGTGGAATAGGATGGAAGCGATGTGCATAAAATGCAGCAAAAGAGGTTTGGGTTACACATTAAGAGAAATCTATCACTGAGAACATAAAGAAGGAATTAAATTGGCTAAGTGGAGGAATTTATATTTTCAAGAGTTGGTTAAACCAGCATCAGACAAGAATTGTTCAGCTATAACTGCTCCTCTCCTGGGATTAGAAGAACACAGAGGTCCTTTTCGGCCTTTTTTTTACAGTCTTGCTGAAGAGAAAACATTTTGGATTTTAACATCTGTAAGTTTCAATGTGTTAGAAAATATGCAAGAAAATACCCTGATTTTTGGAAACATCTTTCAAAATAACCAGTTAAGTTACTCTAAAAAGGAACCTTAATCATGGTTTCACTAGAAGTCTTTAGTGTGAAAGAACTCTCATTTTTCACACAAATAATTCTGCTCAGGTAAATCTAAAACTAAGTTAACTGCTCATTAATTCTTTCCCAGGTGGTTTCTAAGATCTGTATCACAAGTTTCCTTGGTAACAGCAGACAGCATACCGTGACATTTATCCACTAAACCACACAAAACTGTGAATCCTTAACCTGTGTCCATCTAAGAGGATATGCAGAGAATGATGGCAACCATATTCCCCCGTGTGTTTCCTAATGCAGCACCTACACATGAAATGCAGCTGATGTGGAAGGTCATGGCATCCTGTGGCACACTGGACATGCAGAGAGCAGGTACAAGTGCATGCAGTATTTGCCATTGCCTTTTCTCCCTGTACAGATTCCACTACAAGCGCAAAAGAAAGATGTGAGAGTTGGAATTCTAGGCAAACACAGCTGCAATTTCCAAAATAAACTCTTTGCCCAAAAATGGCACAAAATTTCTGCCCTGCAACAACTTAAACCAGCCAATACTCATCAGGAAAAAAACAAAAACAAAAACATTTTCATTTGGGATTTTATGCTTGATAATCTCATCATCGTTATTTTTGGTTCAAAAATATTCACAAGAATCATCTCAAATATTTCAACCACTGTCAGTTTCTTTGTTCTAAATGATGTGCAGTAGATATCTGAGAAAAAAGGGAGTCAAATTCTACTAACTTCAAAATCCCATAACTGTGTCCCTAAATATTTCAGATGCTCTCCATGTGAATTCACCTGTTACTGGACTAAACCATTGTAACAGATGTTTGTGACCTGATAATAGAGAAGACAGCTGGAAGAAGATGGAAATCTCTATGCTGGAAGTGAAGGAGGTCAGGATCTATCACAGCAGGAATTTGAGAAAGAGTATGTTGAACCAGTGAACCACTGTCACTGAGACGGACAAGGGTGAGGTCCTCAGGGAAGAACACAGAGTCACTGACCACAGCCACTACAAAGGAAGCTGAATTTTTCCTAACATTCAGGGAGCCAGAGGGCAATGTTTATTATTTATTTTTTCTCAGCTACTTCAGCTGAAAAAATCAACTTGTTTTGTAATTGTTTGTCCTCAAGTTAACAAAATGAGTCAAACATTTGTCTTCCTGAGTTAGCCAGGCTGCAGTGTGGATGTATTCATGGCTTACCCAGAGATAAGAGTATGAAAACCAAACAAGGAACAGAAAACCTTTAATGAAAGCACTAGGGTTGGGTTGGCTTTAAATCATAAATTCCTTCTTGCCAACTGAGATGTGCAGCATCTTGTTAGTGACCATATTTTAGAGACTTGTAATGAAACTCACATTTATATTGTGGTGTTGCTATATTTTGCTTAGTGTATATTGTACTAGTACTGTGATTTCAATTCATTGCTTTATCACACTGCCAAAACTAAATAATGGGTGAAATTCAAATAACTTCAAATAAGTGTATTTGTATTATACATTCATCCTTCCACCTGTGGAATAACTTAAAGAACACTGTCAGAAAGCACTGGGCTCAGGATAAGGAAGTTAATTTTACCATGACAGCATGCTAATCCAAAAAAATGAATAAGCATGTGAAGTTTAGTATTCCTACCCAACTTTTAGAACTGTGGTAGTACTGACTCTACCAAACAACAAAAAAAGATTGTGGTAAATGTTGTGCCACAGTAAAGTTTTTGGCAGATTTGTTACAGCAATGTCAATTGCCAGTGAAATCGACCTTGTCAAGATTGCCTCTTAATAAAGCAGAACATCCTGGGATATAAAGCGTGGTGTTTTCTTGATCTGATTCCCTATTGATTTCAACAGCAATATGTATGTCATTCCAACACTGAAGCATTACACTTGGCGATAAGGGTAAGAAAGATTAAAAGGAATCTTCCTGATCTCCAAGTACATGTATTTAAACATACACTGGACACAGTACATTAAAAGGCAAAAACCTGGAATTGTAACAGCTGAAAAAAAAAAGGATTCACAATTTCTTTCATTCATTTTCTGCGGACACAATCAGACCTCAAGGAGCAAATATGAACTGATGCTGGATTTTATTTTATTTTATTTTTTCCACTTAGATTCTTCTCTCAGGTATGGTTTCATCTATATTCAAGTTTACACACTGAATAACAATTTTTACTCATCACTGTTTCAGTTGCTGCAGCCCATGTTATTCTTTAACTTTAAAATTAGGTTACCTTCCTCTCAATGCCATTCCTAACCATGGAGACAGAATATGTCAAACTGATTTATGCCTGGACCCTTACCTCAAGAGCAAGTTATTTTCCCAAGTATGTATGTCGGGATAATATGTAATCATAAAATGGGGAAGCAAATTTGGTTGAAATTTTTCTAGAGTGTAAGTAAAAGAAATGTACACATGCACATTTCATGTAGAGATGCAGATCTTAAATACATGATCCTTCATTGATTTTCTCAAAGACAGGAGTGTACTGAAGAAATAAAAAATCCAGTTATTTTTTGGAACATATGCTGATCACATCCCAGCAAATTTCATCAGTTATTCAAACTAATAATTCATTCAAACTCTGCTACATGGAGACAAACATTACTCAAATTACAGCAGTAATTCTGTACAAAAATGGGTTTACTCACTGTGCTTAATTGACATGAGATACGTGGAGATGAATTATTGATCACAAATCAGAACAGCAGCCTTACGAGAGAAAAATTGAGAAAGACTGTAGAATGAACATTTCTGAAATGGGAAATTAGGAGGAGAGGCAAGAAAAGAAAGCAACCTTTGCTTGAAAATGCCTGTATCATCATACCTGTGAGAGTGCTAGAGTTAAAGATAAGGCAGGATCATTGTGGTCACAAGAAAACAGGATAGAAAGCCAAGCCTCAGTTTCCTTGGTCACTAGGAGGAGTGGATGGCTCCAGTAAGATACTAGTCTTTGCTCTTTAAACCTCATCTAGAAGCAAGGCAACACTTAATTCACAGAGATCATTGCCCTTGCTCTGTCTTCAAACTTTACCAATGGCTAACCAGAAAATAGTAGAAACTTGAATTGCCACAGGGTATTCATTGTTTGTATATATACACACACACATATATATATATATATATATATATATATATATATTTTTTTTTTTTTTTTTTTCCAAGCTCATAGAGATGAGGCCTGGGAAAAAGTTTAGCACAGATACTTTTAGGTCCTGCCTACCAGCTTCATTATTAACCTAGCATTTTGTTTTGTTACAACAGTCTTTAACGTATGATTCTAATACAGAATTCCTATTGAAAATGTTACTTGAGATAATGATGAGCAGACAAGAGTTTCAAGGGATAGCGACGGTACCTGTACAGATCTGACAGGACAAACAGGGTCTGCACTAACATTTGTGGATGTGAAGAAGAGGTACTCTATTTAAACAATTATGATGGTCTTTTAGATGCCCTCAAAATGAAAGAGCATTCTGTATACTGCAGGTGACATTAAGCAACAATACTGATACTCTAAGAAAGACAAGTGGGCAATTTCGAGAAGCAGCAGCATCCTTGACATGAATTATCCTGAAGTTGTTCAAACATAGAAAGAATGAGGAGAAAATTCAGGCAGCTATCAAAATGATCTGAGATCTGTAGTTTTATCTACGTACCATCTAATCTATTTAATAGTAATATAAGATAGGTTGGCATATAATTTAATTTTGCTACATTCACTTACACTTCAAACTACATCTTGAAAAAAATGTGAATGGATAAAGAACAAGCAGATTTTTGATGAATCTGAATGCATTAAGTTTGGTGCTGACTATATTTACATCATTAGTAATTGTGTCTTCTAGTGTTAAAATTTTGTTTTCACCCATGCTAAGGTGGTAACCGTGTGTCAGTTCACCTTTTCATACCATTTGCTTCCTATTTGCTGATCAGTTTCTTCCAGGCATTCCCAGAATCCCGAACTGCAAACACAGAATCATAGAATGGCCTGGGTTGAAAAGGACCACAATGATCATCGAGTTTCAGCCCCCCTGCCACGTGCAGGGTCACCAACCACCAGACCAGGCTGCCCAGAGCAACATCCAGCCTGGCCTTGAATGCCTCCAGGGATGGGGCATCCACAACCTCCTCAGGCAACCTGTTCCAGTGAGAACGTCATTCAGGTGGATTCTTCCTGCCCTCCAGCTGGTAATGCCATTATTATTATTTATATTAAAGTACACTGAGAAGACAGAGGTTCTGACCTGCTATTTTCTGCTTTTGTAAGTTGCGTTTGCTGTCTTGCTGAATTACTCTAGCCAATAAAATTGCAATGCACTTCACCACTGAATTTCTACCGTATTTTACTCATGTTTTCCACAATGAAGAAATTCTAAATGAGAATTAAGAAACTTGAAAGAAAGATTCTTGTCTTACTCAGGCACAGTAAGTTGTATTTGAGATAAAACGCAGATTCTTATTAAGACCAGTAAAAATGTTACAAAAATCTGTTCCTTTGTACTATGCTCTCAGTATGCATACACTATACCTACAGCAATTTTTGCAGTATGTGGCTAAAATCATCATAGTTAATAACTGATATTCCTACTTATTAAAGATACACCGGATGACTATCACCCTTCCTTTCACCATGTTATTAATAGCCTTATTAGGAGTGCAAATCAATGCCCACTATGTAAAATGGAAAACACAAAAATCAATGTGTGTCCTGTTGTGTATGGTTTAGATACAGATTTTTTTCCAAGTGTCGCAGGTTCAAATCCAATACTGAATAGTAAAAAAAAACTTTAGGTGTTCACTTTACGTCAATTATGGTTCGATTTTGTAGATTTTTTTATGTTTATTTTTTTATGTTTACTTTTAATGTATCATAAAAACACAGACCAGAATTAAAAGAGCAGTTTTGTAGAATAGACCTAAACTCTAATTAAAAACACAAAGTAAACCATTCAAAAGTAAAGCCAAAGGAAATCAAGAGTTAGGTTGAAAAAATACATTAGGGTGCCTTTTTTTTTCCCCTCATTTATTATTTCAGCCATTTCAGAGACCCTGTCTAGAATTCTAAAGCTGCTTTCTTTTCTCCACTTATACATCAGGATCAAAGTCACCCTTATGTCCAGTGACATGCTTACAGTCACTGAAAAACTATGCTTTTATTTCTCTTATGTAGTCCCTGGGACTTTTTGCAGTTGCAAGTGATACGTTGTAAATTCTTTTCATTTTCTTTGATATAGTTTTTTATCACTAGAGGTCATCTGGGATTAGAACCCCTTTTAGATGACCCATAATCAAAGAGGAAATGATGTTCAAATTCAGTATTTCAGACCTTCAGCTTTCAGCTAACCAATTGGTTACAGGGATCATCTCCTCCTACAGCATGCGGGTTTATCACTGCAGTCCTCAAAAAGCCAGCCTACCCAAATCCTCTGGTAGTTCCATTTACTTCACTAACAAAATAGAGAAGAATCATTTTTTAAAAAAAATTGTTGATTTTCATCTTTACCAAGTATGAGGCTTTATAATTTCAAGTTCTGTATAATTTCCCGTTGGATTATTTTATTATTTACGTTCTGTGATTTTTTGTAAGAGCTGAAAGAAGTGCCAAAATACTGCACGTTTTCTTATGACATCCATTGAATATATGGCGAAGTCAATAAGCTTTCATATAATGTTTCAATAAAGCATTCCAGTGTTGTGTATGTAGAGTACCAAAAGGACTGAGGCTCTCACATGTGAGAGCTGAAACCCTGTAAAATGGATCAAATCAAAGATACTCAGCTACATTTAATTTCTTAAGATAATACTGGAACAGACTCTTGTCTTCCCTGTGCAGTCTCCCCAAGCAGAACTTCTGGATTTCAGTAGAAATGTATTTCTTTTTCTTAGCTAGCTTTAAAGAGAATTTTACTTTGAGTGTTTTATCAAGTGTATAGCATATACCTCCTTTCATTTTGTCAAATCAATGACCTTGAATTTTTGTATAAGCTTTGCTGAAAATCAATTGCTAAGCAAACTGCATACAAATCTATAAATTATAAATGTGTGTATGTGTGTTTTGCATGTATGTACATATTTTATACTTAAATACGATGGACAGTCCTTAAATCTTAACAATACTCAATCTGTGAGCTAAACATGTTATGACCTGAACAGAAGTTGATGTAGAAGAATGAGTATCATGTCCCTCATCCTTTTTAATCTCATTTTCCCACTGCTAATTTGGGTGGTGTTAAAGAGAGAAAATGGGAACAGGCCAGAAAAGAAAAAAAAGAAATGATTACGTCTCTGTGTATTATACAATCATTTACGGCAGAAAATCATGAAGGATGTCTGTGCCAAAAATATGGAATATATTCTACATATCCAATGCCTGAGCTTTATCCATAGCAGTATCATCTAACAACTTACGAAGCATAAGTTTTAACCAGGGTTTACTGAATATAAACATTCCACTGTTGTTTGTTGTTGTTGTTGTTTTCATTAACTTAGGTTAATAAAATTATCAGTATCACAGTCAAAAGAGCAAACTCAGTGGCAGATCTTGGTGGATATTTTATGAAGACCTGAATAAAGGATCAATCACCAAATCCATCAGGAATAAAAGTAGATAACTGCTCTTTACTGAATAGTTAAACAAAAGTACATCTAATATTTAAACAAGGATAGAATGATAGCAGCCTTCACATGAACATGGGAGTTGTTTTTCTCACACTTGAGAATTGACAGCAGCTGTTCCTTTGGATCATTTTTTGGAGATGACAGCTGGATTGCATCTTCCTCCCTTTCTCCTTCATCCCTTCATGTTCCATTTTCATTTCCCTTTCACTTTTCTGATAGCTGAGTGCATACTGATGTAATCGCTACTTCACATATTAGTTTTTCAGTTGTAGAAAAGCTGTTGTACATTACTGTTTATTTTACTAGAGTAGTCTGTAACCACAGACTATTCTGTGCTCCCATTATACAAGAGTACTCTCATAGCCAACAGAAATGTATGAATACAGACAAAGAAATTTTAATTCCACTGAGATTAGAAGAAATTCCAGATTTTCAAAGGCTTTACATTAGCACAGCTCCATTCATTTCAGTAGAGTCACTCTGGACTCCCAACTACAAGAGGAAAGCTATCTCACTTCTTCATAATCTCAGTTCCAAAAAAATTAGCATTCAGGCTATATGTATAAGCTGTTGAAAATACTGCAACACAACCCTTTTATTTCATGGACTATAAAGCATATGAAATACAGGCATCCACAAGCTATGAAGCAAAAGCTCATAAAAATACCATGAAATACGTAATTATCCAGTAGGATGAGTCTTCAGACTATGCCTGGAAGGAACTGAACTGGTGTATTTAGTTGAAAAGCCAAAGTCTTCACAGATCATACCAATAGTAGGCAAAAATGGAGACATACGTGAAATTCAAAATGAGCAGAGCAGATCTCTCTGAATTTAATGAAGCAAACACACTCAAATAATTCCATGCAACTGTCTAAGAGAAAAACAGCTATCTTGAAACTTTCTGCGGGTGCCAATAATTCCATAAACAATGTATTTAATTAAGGAAAATTACTCGTAACAAACGTCCAATAATTGATAGCTGTCACTTCTAGCAAACCATAATTTCTTCCCTAGTGCCAACCACAAATATTACTTGAAGGATTCAAGTACATCGCACAATGAACGGTAAGATGATTGTCCTTTGTGATGGAAATTAGATCTATTATCGTGCTGTTTTCCAAGAGCAGAAGATCCTTACTAAACTTTAATCTCTGCACACCACCAAGACCTCTGCTTTTAGTATTTTTTATATCCTCCCAGATTGGAAAAAGCTAGCGAAGAACTATTTGAGTGATTTCAACCCCCAAAACAATTTCTGTCTCTCTTCTCCTTTACTCACTTACATGCTCTCCATCTGTCCTGTCAACTGAATAGATCTCAAAGACACAATTGTGTAGACCTGTCAGAATCTATCTTCGCATTATTACCTATTTCTAACTTCCACTTTAAAATAAGTACTAGACAAACTTCTCTGACACTGCATTATTCTGTTAACATTTCCCTTTATATCTCACACCAAAGAAAACTCTGGTTCAACTGGAAGTAGCATATCAATGTTTCATAGAACTTTTACATAAACTTTTCATGTTTCCTTCATAGTTTCAGAGCTGTTCCTGCAGGCTCATCTAATTACAGACATATAAAGCACAATTGATAAAAGCTCCATAATACCTGATTGCATTTGACTGACAGAAACCAAAAGACTTTTCAACCTTTAACAAATGATGTGATTTCTATAGCTGAGAAGCAGATACTCAGTTTCCTGTTTTCTTTTATTATAGCAATGAGTAAGCCAGAATACCTGTATGGAGCACAAAGTTCAGAGTTACCTTTGAGTGTCACACAGTGAAAACTTGCTCTAAGAAATACCAGCTGGCAAGACAGGATAAGCTTTACTCACATGAGTTGTCCCATGAGAAAATCTAATATTACAAAAATTAATAACCCAAAGAGAGTGCAGTCCAGTATAAAATGTGAAGTTTTCTATGTACGTATACCTTGTGAATAAATACAGAATTCTCTATCTGTCCAAGTCCTTGTACAGCTTATCTCTAATACATAAGATGCTTCACATGTAAAAAATAATTTTAATTAGATTGTTTTTCTTACAAATATTCTCACCTGCATGTTGTACTAGAGTCTTTCAATACCAGAAATGAGGTACTAAAGTAAGTGCTTAATATGGCCAAGTATCTGCCTTATTGTCTTACCTCCAAATTTTTATTTTACTGCCAGCGAGCACTGCTAGCTGTTAGAGAAATATGGTTTTGATAGTACAGAAGATAATAGGAAAAGAGAAACAGACTGATCTAAAATCCACTGAAACCAGGAAAAAAAAAACAAAAAACAACCCAAACCAAAAACAAATTTACAGTTCTAATTAATCTAGACCAGATAGAAGAGGAATTCAAAACACAGCCAATACTACATATAACTCACGCTACCAATGCCTGACACTGAATTTCATTCAATGAGACAACTAAAACCTGAACCGTATTCATTTCTGAGGAACATACACACGTGACCACATACGTACATGGGCACAGCCAATCTCAGTCTAAGTGTCCTCCCTTCAAAAGAAAGTGCATGCATCTCCCAGATTAACTGCAATCACAGATGCAAAATAAAATAACCCGGCACATCATGTCACTCCAATTCCTGTCCAATGGAACATAATCGGATTTGCAGTATTTTAAACTACATCCTGATTGGATTACTAATGAAGGCTGGCAATTCTGAGGAGTTTACCAGTTGCTGACAGTTTCTGTGAAGCAGCTGGGCAACTACTTTTAAATTGAGAAAGACTGTAAAATATATTTACAGCTAAATGTCTTTCTACAAAGATGGGCCAGATGGTCCCATAGAAATTGGAAAATGAAGGAAGCATTAATGAATCATCCAAGAAACCAGAAATCTTTCAGTGGGTGGTTCAGTCCATTAAAAAGAAAAATCACCCCAAACCCAACACCACCCAACTCTTCATAAAGTGCTGTTTTGCTTACTGTAATTTAAATGCACTTATAGGCATATTGTATTTCTAAATAATCACAGTGATGCATAATTTTATAATACATGAAATTCGCTTTTGTCATGTTAATAGCATATTCCATTACCAGATGAGATTCAAAGCTGAATGTATTCTATGAAAAGTCTGAACCAGAACCTTTTAGCATATTCACAGCAATCCTTGGTGACAGGGAAGTCTGAAAGCAAGAGAGATATTCAAATAAAGAAACTTTTCTAGGAAGAGTTCTGCATTCAGTGGAAACTATCTTAGATGGTAACTAACACTTGTGAGTTGCCAGTAAGATGAAAGCAAAAGAAGACTCAAACTCACACTCAATTGAATGTGCAGGGGAAATGTCTCATGATTACATGTACGTACCAAGCTGGTAATGCATGCCTGATTTCTTAAGGGATCATATTCTACAGACAGTTTTCAAGAATTTATCCTTCTGACAACAAAGTGAAATCACCATTGACTACTACACAACTAATTAGATTTTGTTAACTTCTCTTACAAATTTTACAACCTATTTTTTTTTTTTTTCTTCAGGGCAAAATATAATTCTTCAATTTGTTACACGGCCGTTTAACTATCTTGAAAAAAGAAATATCACCACTGAATCGGGCATGAATTGCACAACTTTCATAGAATAAGCTAATGAAATGCACAATTAGTCTTGACATTACTGAAGCGCTTGATGCTTTCCTAAGTTAAGCATTAATGATCAAGCTCTCTCCTGTTATTAAATGTAGTAAAAAGCAAACAAACCATTCCTATCCCTGCAGATTATATAGGATGAAAGGGTACCACTTCAAAAATTTTAAATGGAGACTGTGCTGTTTAAATGACATGATTTTTCACACCTGTTTGGGTTACAGATAGTTTAAACTTGAAGTATTGAAAGCAGATCGATCTTTTGCTTTATACATAAGGGAAAAGGTTGCAGCAGTGTTTCACTTGTTCAGTGTTTCGATTTGCAGCTTCTGATTATATGTCAAATGAGTTTCTGAGTTGAATCTAGCCTTCAGGTCACTGCTGACGCTACTCTTTCCTGATACTTCTGATAAGAGTAACCATACCTGTGCAAGAAGAATTGTTCAGTCCTACTTAGTTCTGATAGAAGAGTTCTAACAATTCATGTTAAAATTTCCATCACTACACGTCTGGAAAACATGTGCTTTGTTGCACTGTTATGACTGCTATTACCATCTACGACCAAAATAGTTCAACGTTGATTTGAAATAACCATAAACTCACTGCTTGGCTATGTTCCTTACGCTGGCAGCTGTTAGCTGCCAAAGGGAAATACTATTTTTCAAATGTGTTTTACATCAACCAGTTAATTACAAGAGCAGAATAAGACCTGAATACCATATTAACTTCACTATTTTTATTCAAATTATAGATAAGTGTTTTGAAACGCATACTGCATGTTCATACTAGAAGACACATCACAGAATCATAGAATTGCTAAGGTAGGAAAAGATCTCTAAGATCATTCAGTCCAACCATCCACCTATCACCAATGTTTCCCACTAACCATGTCCCTCAGTACAACATCTGTACATTTCTTGAACATCTCCAGGGACAGTGACTCCACCCCCTCCCTGGGCAGTTCGCTTCAGCACCTGACCACTCTCTCAAAGAAGTATTTCCTAACATCCAACTTTTTTCACTCTTGTTTGGGTATTTTATGTTTTACTACATAAATTATCTCTTACAGACTCTGTAGTTTTTTAAAATTTTAGTTAAATAACAGCATTTACTGAAGGTACTATTCGTTTACTATTTGTATTACTATTATTTACTATTCATAAATATAGTTTCTTCTTCAATAATGCTAAAGAAACTGATATTAATCAGTTGATATTGTTACAGCTAAAGAAAAGGAAAAAGACAATAGCTGAAAAAAACAACCGCTGAGATTTCCTAGGAACTCAGTTGATGAGAAATTTTATTTTCAGACTGTTGAACTGAAAAATGGACCTTTGCTAATGATGAA
Organism: Phasianus colchicus; assembly: GCF_987193195.1. Taxonomy (NCBI): domain Eukaryota; kingdom Metazoa; phylum Chordata; class Aves; order Galliformes; family Phasianidae; genus Phasianus; species Phasianus colchicus. The sequence goes on along the minus strand of NC_143442.1, from coordinate 28,751,657 downwards.
AATTTTTTTTGCAGGATTGACAGGAACCACACGATGGATATCTCAGGAGGTGGAGATTGCAAAAGTTCTTTATCAATAAGGCAAGCTTAATCTGTAGTCAATATTCTGCTTGCATTGATTCTATCTGTATTATGGAAAACCAAAATTCACAGTCCATATTTCGAACACATTCTGAATTGACTTAGCCTTGGAATATTTTCAAGATTATTTTCATTATATTCATTTTTTTCTCCAAGTTGTTTATGTTTTTCCTTCTCTCGAGTTGCCAGCCATCATCTCGAGAGTCTAGATTTGCTACTTGAAATATGCAGCATATGAAATGCGAAAACGACGTGTCATATTGCATCCTAATTAGAAATGGTGAGTACTGAAGAAAAACATCCTATGCACAATCATTTATTTGAGTTTTGAAATTAACTTAGACTGATTGTACCCTTTGTGCTCCCTTTCCATTAATATTCCAGCAAATGAATTTACTAGCAGGCATAAGCGCATAAACAGCTAAGTTTAAATGAACGTTGCTGAGACTTACACCAAGCAAAATTAAAACTTAAGATGACAGCATCTGATTTTTTTCACCCGATAGCAGGTCCAGAGCATCATGGTACAGCCTTTGTGCCTGCAGGTGATACCTATGCTGTCAAAAAGCGAGCTCTCCCCTGAGGTCAGGCTGAGCTGCTGCCAGGGCTGGGACGGCAACATTGATTTCAGTGCCTTTAGGGCTTAAATTCTTCTCGCTTCAGGGAATCTCAGAGGACACAGAACAACTTTGTACCTATATTTTATCTGGAGAGTGATTATCCTAAGACGTTAAATGAGTGCAATGTTTAAGTGAACCACACAGAAGTCTGTCTCATGTCCGTCATGCTCGTACGTGATGGTGGGGCAAGGGGACTGCTTGGCACCTCTGCGGCTTCGGGAGGTTAAAGGTGTTTATGCAGCATTTATTGAGTCAGGAGAACAAAGAGCTCCACAGAACATGCAGCCTGAAGTTTCTTTCTACTGGTGAGAAGAGGCATTACTCCAAAGAGGGTCTAGATTTTAATTGGGGGCCAACAGCAGCCTAAAGCCTGCCAGCTCACCTGGGAGGACGCCTGTAAGGCAACACACACAAGAAGCTGACCTTCCCTGGGTTAGTGCTGCCCTGAGCTGGCATTGCTTCCTTGCTTTCACCCTTTTAAATTAATGCTTAGCTCCTAGTGCTGTACACTGTGTTTTGCAAAATAAGGTAAACATACTGTTTCTGTGCCTTAAAATGCAGAATGAATGTAGCTTCCATTTAGGTCAAGTGGAGCTTTACCATCAGTGACCTGAGAAAATTAGATCTGATGAAATCCTGCCTAACTTATTTTTTTAAAATTAAGAATGGAACACAAATATATAATTAGTTGATACATGTTAAGGTATATAATTCAAATGAGAATGGCATACTTGTGGGAGCCAATGACAAGTGTAGTCATTCACATTTCAATAAAAATATATTTATTGCCTGTAATTAGCTCACTTAATCACTGTTGGATACATTAAAAGTGTCCTTTATTTTAAAGCAAGTTATTATTCATCCAAATTCAAAGGGAATTGAGCAGCAAACAGTATCTAGTGTGATTTGCCTCATAATTAATACACTTATTCATTGTGAAATACGGTTATATTGGCCATTATTTTTAACTAAAGCATAATATTCTGAATTTTAAGGGCACTGGGCTATTACCCAGAACAAAATATTTCTAGTGGATAGGAGTGGCATTTAACTTTGGTGGTATAAGTACCTGCCCTGGGTAAATAAGGAAAACAATTTTTGAACAAAGTACACATTTATTTGAGAGTAGAAAATCATAAATACATTTTATACCCAACAACCCTCAAACTATTCTCACTGCACTTAGGTAAAGGGTATGGATGCATAAAGAAAATTCATCTCAACAAGATGCTTTCAGGCACAGTGAAATCTTGCCTCTCCTCTTAACCCAATGCTTGCCCTCCTTTCCCCAGTGGAGTTTCTGGTTTGTAATACCACTGCAAAACACTTTTGAGCTTATGCCCTGTGTTGTTATTGCTTTGCTTCTAGTTTGCTTGCCCGTTATTCTTTTTGTTTGTTTGTTTTTCTTTCCTGTTTCTGCCTCATATATTTTTCTAGACCACAACTATCTTCTCCTTCACTTTCCCTCCTAGTTTAATCTCTCCTCACTTCCACGCTTTCCTCTGCAAAGCTGACCGTTGGCCCTGCTTCCTGCTCACAGCCCCTACCTCTCCATCTCACACCACACTCAGGAATGGGGCTGGACAGCCCAGCAGTGACAGGTCTCAACCACTGCAGTGCCACCTGAGTGATGGGAACTGCAAGTCCTTTGGCTCCCAGACCTTTTTCTCCCTTACCACTAAGACCTGGCTTTCTTCTAATCCCTTCCTAAACACAGAGCCCTGGTGCTAGAGGAGCTGGCTGGTGGTCAGGAATCCGCCAGGCAGTACAGCCCAACTCTGCTAGTCCCAGGATTGCTGCTGCCACCAGCCTGACCTTTGAGGAACGTAGACACACAGGCAGAGACCTGTCCCTTCCACCTAGCAGCATTAAACCTGGGAGAGTCTGCATTGCCTGGGGAGCTTTCTGCAAGGATTGATGAAATGGAAGTACACTGAAGAGCCATTGCCTAGACAATATAATATACACAACTATTGTCACTTATAGTATTTAGGAAAGAAATATTCTTGCATGCAGCACCTTAATGAGGTAACCACTTGTGCAGTGAAGCAGAACACACACTAGTGAGAGGATTACTGCCATTGCAGTCTATCCCAGACACTTTCCCATACTTTCTGGAATGAAAGAATCACTAAATCTGCAACTTTCAAATCTTCTGGGATGAAAGAATCTCAACTGGCTTGCCCATTCTCACACTGATTAAAAATTAACATGCTTCTCATGCATTCTCTGGTCACTACAACATTGTTTAAATAATTTACCTCATCTGTTTTACAGCACAGATAAAGAAATATAGGCCTCAAAGAAATTGATTTCTTTAATTAATACATATAAACAATAAAAATTGTATTATTAAAATTCTGAAGGCCAGGCAGTTTTCAGAATAAAGAATGCTTTGTTATAGCAATTTCATTTTGATAAGGCTGTCATTCATATTTACCCCAGGTCCATGGGTTTTTGTTGCTCATCTGCCACAGAGATATCAGGGCAGCTCTCAACAGGGAGGTGACACTTCCAAAGATATTTAACACCCCAGGCTCATCTAAACAGGACAGAAGGTTTTGTTTCACTACCTTGTGTCCTACTAACATAGGGCAGTTAAAGGAAAAACGTACTGCTGATGTCCAGCAGCCACACTACAGAGTACAAAGGACTACAGGGCTGTTAATCCAGCACTGTTGAAGGAATCAACTCCACAAAACACCCGAGGGCCCAGATGAGCTTCCAGCTGCAGTGAGTAATACAGCATCAGCCTCTTTTATCTGTGTCTGACTACCTGAGCAAGGTAGGCTCAGCAAGGCAAAGCCCATTGCTCCCCTAGATGAGCAGGGAAAGCTGTACTGCTGCTTATTTAAATCTGCTGGCTACCAGCACAGGTATTTTTAATCTGCAATTTATTTCTGTCTGTCAAAGGTGAAAAGCATTAAGCAATTAATTATTTGAAGTGATCTAAGAAACAGATGGAAGCCAGAGAGACTTCAAAAAGTAGCCGATTATTATTAATTCATGTGGTATTCATTAGTGTGTCATTAATGATGCTGCTTTCATTTGATATAGAACGCAATACTATTGGAATTTCTTTGTCATTTAAAGACAGTTTAAGATTATTTATTGAAGTCTGAGAATAGTGCGGATGATTTTAAGCCAACAATTAACACCTGATGCTATGTCAGGGGTGTCTCATGCTACCATAGCCTTCCTCAGTGCACACCAAGAAAAAATTATTCTAGCCAGGACCTGACAAATTGCCTCCCTCTATGCCCCAACAATGCTACTAAATACTACATCGCTAACAAAACTGTTGGTCTATAAAGCTTATATTAGGAAACACCCTTCTATTTCAGTCCATAAAGCTTGTGGATGCTGACATCTAACTCGTCAACAAATTCCCTGGGTAAGCAAGTGGTGATCCCCAGAGGATCCTTTGGATGAAGATGTCTACAATAAAGATCCTATTAGGTTACTGCACTATGCAGTGTCTTTACTAAATTCACACACGAGGCTTTTGTGAGATTTTTATACATCCTTTACGTGTTGAAGCCATATTAACAATTCTCTCCTTCACAGTCCCGCAGGCAGTTGTTTACTGCATAAATTAGAAGGGATGCTTTAAAAGTACTGCCTCCATTTTAATTATGTTTGCCCACAACATCAGAATCAGACCTTCGGTTGTGTGGCAGCAGAGGTTGAACCTGTGACATGTTGCAGTGTGACGTATGGCAGCAGAGGGGTAGTCTGAGGGAATGCTGCCTGGCATGGAAGCGTAGATGAAGCAAAGGAGAAGCGTCACTGAATTCCTCCGTGTGGAAAAAATGGCACTCATTGCCATTCATCAATATTTGCTGTTCATTTATGGAGCCCAAACAGTGTATGCAAGCACAGTGAGGCAGTGGGCGTTGCATTTCAGCAGTGGAAACAGCAACGCCGGGTCACTTCTGCTGGCACAGATTGTTGCAAGCACAGCATGCAGGCTCCTGTTCATCCTGGTGAAAATGCATAGCCAGTGGTGATGACTGTGTTGAAAAAGTAGTGTTATGTAGTTGAGAAACAGTGTTATTGTCCTCATTGCATCTTGTAGTTTCCATGGAAATAAATAAGAGGTGTTACTATTGGAGCAAACCATATACATTCCCATTAATATTTTCTGCTTATTAAAGTTGAAGTTTAGAAACTCAATAACAGAATCCAGATTTTTGAATCTAAAGGGAACACATATTACAGCTCCCAGTAGAGTCTTAAAAATTACAGAAATGAAGCTTTACTTTAAACAAAGGAGCTCCGCAGACAATTTCCTACTCTTTGGTCTGATGCTGTGAGATACGTCATATCCAAACACAAGCATCATTTCAGAGCTTGCACTATCTCCTGGAATCAGGTTATTGCTGATTTTTCTAAGCAGGCAATAATCTGCAAACACCACCCGTGTCTTTAGAGAGCGATTGCTGTCCGCAGGTCTTCTGGGACCACTTGACTCTCCAGCAAATCTTTTAGATATTTCCATCTTTGAACAAAAGTTCTGCAGTTGGACTGTGCCCGGCTCGTCGTTTTAAACTCTCAATACCTCAGGTTAGCTACAAAGGAGAATATTGGGCAGTGATGCAATCACCATTGTTGTTTGGTCCCTCTGCCTCATAGATCAGGCTCAGTGGTGCCCCAGGGAAAAAGATAGATAGATAAAGAGCTCCCACATGACAGAAGGACCTACTATTACACACTGAATTTCTCTGTATGCACCTTTGGATGTATATAATAACATACAGAGCAGTTCAAGCAAATCAGCCACTACATACCAGAAGACAGATTCACTAGCATTGATTTAATGGGGAAATATTAAAATCAACTAAAATAAACTCCGTCCATGTAGCACAAACTAGGTAAATGAGTAATGATAGCATCTGATCTGGAGACAGTTCACAGAATCATAAAACCATAGAATCCCATTAAGGATGGGAAAGATTTTGGACACCATTTAGTCCAACTGTCAGCCCATCCCCACTAATTATGTCCCTCAGTGCCACATCTCCATGTTTCTTGAACACCTCCAGGGATGGTGACTCCCTGGGCAGCCTGTTCTAATGCATTACCAGTCTTTCTGAAAATAAATAAATAAATGAAATTCCTAATGTCCTAAATTAGCTTACTGGTAGTGATGGGGAGGACAAATTCTCACTGCCTGTTTCTCTAGGCTGAGGAACTAAAGATATCAGCTGTGCCAGCTGTTCCTACTGAGCAAAGGTTCAATGAACGTGCACCCTTTGAGTGACTCCAGACAAGAGCAGGAGCTAGGAGCAGCCAGGCATTTGGGACTTCTCCCACCCTGCTCCTCCACCTGTCCCCACTGCAGCCACACATACTGCCTGCCCACACAGAGAACAGGTAGCTCTGGAAAAGCTGTCAACTCTGTAAGCTTTGATGCAGTTCACAATTCTGCCATTTATTCAATGCATGAGTACTTCGCCTTCCCTGGGAAAGCAACAAATTGAATTAGAAACATTAAGAGAGAGATGCTGCACTATGGTAGACTGTTGATTTATTGAAAATAATAAGCTTCTAAATCTTCAAATAGACCCCATAATGCTCTTCTTGGACCTTGTCCTTGCCAAAGAAATCACAGATTTCTGCATACATCTCACACATACACTAGAATAAAATGCTCTTCACAGTCTCCCCACATTTTTCAACTGATCAAGAAGAACAAAAGTATTAAGTCCAAGAGACACCATTCCTGTTGCATTTCTAGTTTATCCAAAACTAGGATTCCTTGTAATTACAAAAGTCCATTATATGCATATTAAAAATGTTTAGGCACATGACAATAAGTCCTCACTTTCTGTGATCCCCATACTGAGCTTGATAAACATACATCATTACAAACACCATGGGCTTTTTTTGTTTGTTTTTTTTTTGTGTCTCTTAACTGACATTATCACCAGTGGATCTGGGTGAAAGTTGTCAGAAATCTTCATTTCTGGATAGCTATTTTCTGGCTACTAAAATGGCAGGATCAACAAAAACTTCTGCAAAAACTCTTTCAAGCCCAAAGTGGAGTTTCTGAGCTGGGAGTAGAGGTAGAAGGAGATCTACACAGCACATAAATAAGTCTGGGGAGATGGGGAAAACTTACATTCGAATCAGACTGAGCAAAAATGATTTATGGAAGTGAATTAAGCAGTCTATTTTTTTGAATCTACTGGTAGTTTTAGGAGACGAGGGTCTTCCAGTTGAAAATCTGCTGCATGAACTTGCAAATCTTAAGATCAAATTCTTCTACGTGTTCCAAAAAGGTTTAGAGAGAAAATACTTTTTTCCATCCCAATCACGAAGTAAAATATTTAAGAGGAACATGATACGGCACATATAAAACCATCAGTACTGTTCTTATTCAAACTTATTTTCATTTCCCTTTTCAGAGACCACAGAATTGCATCAATGGAGGAGTGGACCTGATACTTCTCTCAGAGATCCTCCTATTGAATTTTAACTAAGATACAAATAAACGTGGGGAATGTGGGGGGAAGCAGTGAAACGGAAGCATAAACAGAAGATAGGCAGAAACAGTAATAGAGATAAGAATAGATGGTCATAGACTAAGATATTGCATAATTTAATGGCTTTCTTGAAATGCTAAATTCCTTTTGGGGCAGATCAAGTATCTGCATAATAACTTTCTGTGATGCTGGAAGTGACAAGCACCTTAAAATATGTATGGAATATTAGAGGAATGATGAAAAACTGTGAAAAATGTAACCCTACCAACTATGCCCCAGTGGTTTTTTTATTTATTTCAAGCAGACTGTATCTGACTGAATTCTTACTGTCTGAAGGCAAAAGGAATGGTCCCACCTTGATCGCATTTCACTTTTAGTACCACTAGATCTAGGTAGCCTAAATCTTAAGGCTTCACAAACATTTCAAATTGTACATATTACCTGTGGTACAGTTCATAAAGCACAGAAATCACTGGCAGTGTGAGAAAGTATTTCAGATTTTTTCTGTGACACAAATACGGTGTAGTACTTAACCAAGATTAAGGACAAAGCATGTGGTTAGGTGTTTACTAGTCAGCCTTCCTGTTCCAAATGCTTGCCTTACCTATATAAACCTTTTTTTCCTTGAAACAGTTAATATTTTATGGTTTCCTCCTATGAATAAATCACTAGACTGCAGCTATAAAATGGTACTGCACAAAAATCTAACTCTCAAGCCATATGAGCACCTACAATATTCTGTCCAACAGATTATAAAGCTTTAAAAGATAAGGCGTCAATCAAATCTGGATCAGTCTTTCAGATGCAGTTCAAGTTTCCTCTTAAATTGCACTGCATGGACTGCACAGAACAAGGGCACACAGTTTTGCAAGAGTTCAAACAAACAACAACTCAGTGGCACTGTCAGTGCTCCGGGAAAACAGCAAACAAGAAGGAAGTTTTTCAGGCTTCAGGGTACAACCAAAATTGTTAAGCAGGACCTACACCTGTTGCAAGACCCAAAGGGATGTTACACATTTGAGTTTTGGATAAGGAGTCACACACTCAAAATATGACACGTGCTTCAGTACTGCAGAATACAGAACGCAAACAGTTCCACATTCTTCCCTCTCTCTCCATAAAAACTGGCAATGCTTTACATTTCACCTCTCACTCCTCTGCACTGCACATTCAGGATCATGGTTTGGCCTTTCGTTCTCACTGCTTCTCATGTTTTCTTTAGGATAGCTTTTTGATATCCTTGTGCTGACCTAAAGCTTATTAATGTGACAGAAAGCTGTCTGTAATAACTACATACAATTTAGCCAATCTATTTCATTCCCAAAATGGTAAGATGGAATAAAGCCCAACTTGTACCAGTTGAATAGATCAGAAATTTAGGGAAAATAATAAAAAAACCAAAACCAAACCTTGTAGTTTTTATCTTCTAGAAGCCTTTTCCAGGGTATTCTGGCACTTTAAGTACTTAGGTTCATTATCATTTAATGCTGTATCACAAATTAGCATGGGGAGTGCTCAACAGGTACCTGCACAAAGAAATACTTGGGATTTTGTATCACTAAGCGAAGTCTATTTAATAGGAAATAAAATATGATCTCACGTAGCATACTGAGTACTGAAATAGTCTTTCCTGCGATTACATCTGGTCACCTTCAGTTTTAACACTGCATTAACAAGACAAGCAGTGATCTAAAGTCCAATTAGATGCCAAGTTATTCAACTCATTAAGTTTGAATGAAGTAGCACACTGTTCTCCTGCAAAGAGACTGCAGAGGAGTTCTTGTAAAGTTGGTGAATAGCTTTTTAGTGTTGGCAGAAACGTCTGGAAATTCAAAATCATAACCTAAAGCTTCTGAAAACATCTGAAGGAACAAAATAAGCAGGAATGTGTTGCATAAGTAGATATGTAAATTGCACCTGAAGCACCTCTGCTTTCCATGTGTGTGAAATACTTAATAGCAGAAGCCGTTAATTAAGAGACAAATGTTTACTTTACTTCCGGAAGTGCATTCCTTCCCTTGTAACCTGACAAACCACAAGCTGATGTGGCAGTACATGGGAGGACTATCCTGTGGCACACGTGCACTGACTGTTCTCCTTTCCTTCCAGTCCCCAGTCTCACCATGTCTCATATTTCTTTGTGAAAAGTCAGGAGTAAGAATGTGATTCAGACTGTTACATAATAAATAACTCCAAAATATCAGTGGAGTTGCACTGGACCACAGAGAAAAAAAATCAAAATCTGTTTTTGAGGTACTCGGCCTGTACCCTATCTTTGCTCACAGCAATTAGGTTGTCAGCGGGGAAAGCATCCCAAAGCAGAAGGGTAACAAAACTGTTCACGAGATCTCTTTGGCAACTTATATTCGCTTTTGGCAAAGGAAGTTTGACTGACACCTCAAGCTTTGGAGGAAAAGTCTTAGTTCCAAGTTTACAGGGTCACACGAACCACTCGGGATTTCTCACTTCCCTGTGTTCCTGCAGAATTATGGTGGGACGAATGCTAGCAGTGGAGCTTCCTCTAAAAAAAATACAGTTGAATGAATTCTAATCTTCTAATTTCCAGACTGAACTTTATATTGCCTAAGAGGGAATACTACCTTGAAGATACCACAAATCTTCCTGCCCTGAGCCTTTTAGGTTCCCATCATTCATGCTGATAGTCTTCCTGCATGCTGTACCATTTCAGTCTTAAGAAATACTTCAAGAAAAGGCTGCCTGTTTTATTATTTTATATGATGTGGATCTTAATCAACATCAAAAAAATCCAGAAAACTTGACCATGACCTAGCTTTTTATCTTCTTTTTATATTCTGAGATTTTTTTCTCCTCTGTGTTTCTGAGGCTGCCCCTCCCTCTTCACAAAACAGCCCTCAGGCTTCATGCCTCACACTTCAGGTGATGGCGAGCCCAAGATATGAGGGAGCAGATGCTAAGCCTTCACATATAAGAAAGGGAATAGATCCCTGGCCCAAACAAACTAAATATCTTCAATGAGAAAAGGCTTTTGACAAAACCACTAAGGCTGAGAGAAAAGAGAAGAAAAAATCTTTCCACCTCTGAGCTTGGAAGGTAGAGAAGAAAGGAATCATGTCTAGAAAGACATTAGAGGGCAAGCATCCCTGGGGAGATGCTCAGTCTGCACCCCAGGAAGATGATAGCAGCAGCAAAATTAAATGTTCACCATAGCATTTGTAAGGTCTCACAGTCAATATCAGTGAATCCTGACTTTGCTCTAATGGCTTTAGATGTTTGATCTCAGTCTAAATACTTTGAGATTTATTAGAAACCAAATATTTATTAAACAATTAAACTAAAAACATGTGTTTTTCAGCATTAGAATTACTAGGAATTTCTATGAAAACATTTCTGGTTTAGTGTATGTCTCTCCTTAGCAGTTCTTACTGACAATAGAAACGTGTGCTAGAAATAAGTCTGCGTAACACCTTAGAAATTTCAGTGATTTTAGAGCATCCTTCCAGCATTTTCTGCAGTTCAGTATTTTCAGAATATTTTCTACACACAGTGAACAACAACAACAAAACATGGTGCTTACCTGTCAGGTAAGCATGAACTAACATTGTGGGCAAATCCTTAGCTGTTACAATAGACATATTCCCATTCACAGAAACGGGGCAGCAAGAATTTACAACAGCTTAAAGTGATCTCTGCAAATACTTCCTCTGAAAAAGAACTATTTTCACTCATAAGAAAAGTAACTTTGCCTTTTCATAACCCAAAACTGTGTGTATGAGTAAGGGGTACTTTTAAATACAAAGTCAGCACCTTAGTCTGCCCTAGACAAGAAAATGAACAGGTTGGTGTCATCTGCTTGAATAGATATTTCCAGAGACTTGCTTTCACCTGACCCTCAAGACGCAGGCAGATGAGCTCTACTTGGAAATTTTGTAAGGAAGTCAAAGTTATTGCTGTTGCTTTTAGACCACTTTGGTTCTTTTATAACATCTATAAGAGTGTTCCAGCACTCATTCCTCATAATACCAAAAGGAAAACATTATTTTCAAAGCATTCCTGACTACTTCAGAGTAAAATTTCCCATTTTGAATGATCTTTTGTAGTATCTCAAGTCTTTTTCATTTCCTGAAAGCTCATTCCAGACAGCCAGCGGGATTCTGGGGAATATGACCATCTTCATTGATTTGCACCAATAATTCTTAGGTTCAAAGAGACAATATAATTTCCTCTGCTAATACTGCATCTACATGTTCTAACAGGATATTTTATAGGACACAAACAGATGAACGGGTCAGGCAGGTTTAGGCTAATGAAAAATAAATTGTTCTCATAAGTGACCTAACTTTGCCTGTAGGGTTTAACTCTCCTATAATAAATTTGGACTTTCAAAGGGTTCTCGTGATTCTGTGCCGATGAGGGGCTTTTTTGTCATTTATGATAAATCTGGCATTTTTTTTAGTTTGATTACGTTGTTCAAAAGTTAATCTCTTTACTAACTACTGTCTGGAATAATTGAATGTTTCTCAAATGAATCTCTGCTTATCTCAACTCCACCGGTATAAAAACTCTGTTTCTATTTAACCCTTCTGAAAGCAGAAAACTTTTTAAGCACAGACAATCAGTCAATGACACACGACTAACATTAAACAAATACTTAAGTAATTGCCTTAACACAGTAATTCCTTAATACTGAAAATAATTTTTGTTATAGTGAATCATCTGCTTATTTAATGCAGTGGCATTTTATTCTTTATTTACTATTCTTCATTTATATACTATGATCTTTGTATCTTTCTGGAAAATGCTTGCCAAAAAAACTGATGGGATTATCTGAGACAGAGAGGATTAAAGATATAATTTCTTGAGCCCTTGGTCAGTCAAACAATGAAGTGGCTGAGGATGAATGAAGGTAAAGAGCAAGCACTGACATGGTTCCATCCAACAGTAGAGAGCAGAGCAGTCTAAAGGTTGAATTACATGGAGCTAATAAGGAAAAGCCCAGGAGCAGAAAAAGGTGTCTGAATTGTAATGATACTGCCTGGAGGGAGGTCTGCAGCAGAGGGAGGTGGCTTACAAAAAACAGAGTTAGGCCTGGGGCTCAAATTAGAGCAGATGAGGGGCTTTACACCCAGGACCACAGGAGATGAATAAGGCCAGGCTGAGGGGCTGATAGGGCAGTGATGCTTTCAGCAGGCAAACATGCACAAAAAGCCTTCTGTGGCAAAAGAAAAAGAATAACCCTTAGGACCCACATGTTTAGGTCAAATGTAACTGTAAAAGCCTATGGCTCTTGTTCTACTTTGCTCGCTTCTTTAAAAATTGTCCAGGTGACACTCCAGTTGCTAAGAATTGTATGGAAATATCCTTTTTTAACTATCTTTTTTCTAGGTTTGTGTGTTCTTCTTAATATCTTATTAATAATTTTATTACTTTCCATAAAAGTTACTTAAAACTTTAAAACAAACAGAAAAGAAACCACCACCAAGAACAAAACCCTACACAGCTCCAAAAGTATCCACATAAAAGGGAATACTCATTTCAGATTTTCAGCTTTCCATAGCCACAAATACCCAACTCAGCCTGCTGCCTGTTAGTTCTCCAAGCACACAGGTCCCCTTCGTAGCTGGGACCTCTGGGGAGAATAGGACATTTTGGGAGAATAGGACATTTTGGAGGGAACTGTAATATCGCCACCCAGATCCTTTTGGTCTTTTGTGGTCAGATGTGAGAATAATTCAGAAGGCAATACAGTATCACCAAAATTTCTCCCTATTTAAACATAGTAAATCTCATCCCTGATACCAGGTTAGTCTGCATAACAATACAACAGCAATATTCTCTAAGTTTTCTATTTACTACCTCAAATAGATACAAACCATCACTCCCAAATCTTTATTCTCAGTTTACAGTCAATTATAGCTAAGATATTCATGCTAGGCTAGGCTGAGTTATTTACCTTTTTCCAAGAGCTTCTTCTCTTGCATTTTTTTGTAGTGGTCTCACGTGAAATAATTAGGAAACAGAGGAGAATTTTAAAAACAGTATTTAAAATAAAGTGAGTTGAATTTATGCTTTATTGTAGAATTGTATTTATTACTGTAACATGCAATTAAACTGTGGGGAAAAAAATAAACTCCTCCTAGGTTACAGAATGATTTCATCATTGTTTTGTAAGCTACTGCTCTGCTTCCTGGGGTATCTCTCAGGCTCCATTCAGCATGGAATCCATTATACACCACACACTCAGAGATGAAAGGTATTATGGTAAGCTTAACTTCCCTTCTATTTAGCAAGTAATGAATTATAATTATTCCGTTTATGATATGGAAGTTAGCTGGGCATATGCCTACAAACCTGTTTCTTTTTGTTACTGGAGGTGTTGCTTTTTTAATAGCAGTTTTTCTAGAAATACCGTATAGAGTAGATTTAAATGAGAGATGTGAACACAATGTTGCTGATCAGAGCTCTCATCTAGAGCTTCTCTTGTACGTGATTTACAGCCTGTATACCCTATTTATTGCCTGAGTAAGCTGAAATCAACCACACAAAGAGACCGTCACAAGTCCCTTTTGCTTATAGCATGTGATCTTGGCTCCTTACAAAGGAAGTCAAATAAACATGAGCATAGAACCAAGGAATTTAAAAGGATAGGATGCTAAGAATGAAGTTGAAAAGATACAGCCATAAGAATTAGAGATTATCTTCATTTATTTTTCACTTGAACGAATGATTTTGCTGCTCAAGAGACAGATCCCCATAAATAGCAGCATAGCCTTTTTATGACTAGAACATCACCTGGCCGATTGCAAAAAAAACAGAAAATAAAAGCTAAACAAGGATTAACAGAAACACAGATACTGGCAGGACCTTTCTGAGCGTTTACAAAAGGCAAAAGTCATAGGCAAAGAGTCTTCCCTTGTCTTTGCTTTTGTGTTTTTTCCTTATTTCAGCTCTTTCCTACCTTTAATGAATTACGGTCAGACAAACTTCTGCAATTGTCAAGAGCCTGGTTACACCTCTCTTCCCTCCTGTTCCTGTTGGTGTGCTTCCAATATGTCGGCTGTTCTGTTGGATGTAAGCATGTTTTGGTCCTCACAAGTAGAAATGTGTTACTACACTATGCTTGCTTTTTTTTTTTTTTTTTTTTTTAAAACAACATAACAGTAATGAATGGAGAAAAATGAAAAGAGCAGCTATAGATGGTCAAAATTTTATTGCCAGAAAAGTCCATAGATAATGAAATAGAGATCTGGCACAGGAACTTTTGAGAAAATCAGCTTTGTATGGTTTCTATTACTTCTACTCGTGATTTCATGGGGGAATTAAGGGCAAAAACTGACAAGGAGAAACAAAGAGTTCGGCTGTAAGATTAAGCTGCTTATTTCTTGCTCTGGAATCCAGCTACAGACTGAGTTCTATTGTTTCTACCTTTTAAACCATCTTATAAATGAGAAGAGAGCTGAGCATCTCATACACATGTTGCTCCAAAAGTAATGCCTCCTATTTCCGTGGAAAATACAAGATACAAAGAGCACAATATCACTAATTGATAAAGCAAACTGTCAGCTACAAAATACTATCTTTCAACATACTCACTTTAGCTCTGCATTTTTTCCTAGTGATGAACAAAAGCCTGCATGCTATGCTTGTAAAAATCTGCACAAGCAGAGGTAGGCCAGTGTTGCCGTCGCCACTGCTGAAATGCATCATCCAGCCCTCACTGTGCTCACATCCTCTGTTTGGTCGCAATAAACATTCAGCAAACACCAATGAACATCAGTGATTGCCATTTTTTCCACATGAAGGAATTCAAGCACACACCTTTGTTTCATCAGCACTTCCACATCAGATGCTGTTTTGTCAGACTGCCCCTCTGCTGC
Organism: Phasianus colchicus; assembly: GCF_987193195.1. Lineage (NCBI taxonomy): Eukaryota > Metazoa > Chordata > Aves > Galliformes > Phasianidae > Phasianus > Phasianus colchicus. The sequence goes on along the minus strand of NC_143442.1, from coordinate 28,736,613 downwards.
CATCTGTCACATGGCAACAACACGTAATGGAATGCTGGTGGGAAGGTTCAACCTCTACTGCCATACCACCAACATCCACCTCTGATGTCATGGGGTGATAGAATAATATAGGAAGCATTACTTTAAGGGCACAGTTTCTGCACGTCCTTTTGAGGAATAGGTCTGTAAAACAAGGCTGATATTTCAGAACAGTTGTGAATATAACCCACGTTATGGCAAGAATGGAAGAGCAGAGTGATGAAAAGGAATGAATGACATTCCCTAAACTTTCATTCATGAATTTAATATTATTCTACTAAGAGAGGAAAGTACCATCATGTTATATATTCAAAAGAATGAGGGGGAGAGGTGAGAAACTGCCTCTCTTCACATGACCTACTCTTATAAGAGAGCCTTTCAGTATGAAAAGCAGAGAGCACTGATGGAGCAATGATTGCATTTACACACTGAGACTAGCAGGTGCCTCCGCAGGGAAAGGCGATGCCATAGTGTGTGAGAAGTAAAAACCCTGGTGACTCTGACTGTATGTGGCTGCTCTTGTGTGTATTTCTGTTAAAATATTACTTGTCTGTTTTGACTGTGCTCTTTTATGTCAAACGAAGGATATCGATAGCTTCGGATTTCAATGCTTTGCCTTCATCTCTGAACAAATAAATTTTACTACGTTTAGTGCACTGAAAATTCATAGATTTTGTTAAGGCACAGGCTTAAGGCATGCTTCCTACAGCCCTGCATATTTATATACATTCCCTCAGCTTGGTTACAACCATTGGCTGCTCTCAGGTCGACAGCATCACATAATAATGTTGAACTCTATTAACTGCATAAATAAGAGATTTTAAGTGTGGACTTCACTTGAAGAATGGGTCAGCATGCTGAGCTAAGGGCAAGATTATTATCAGATTTTCACAGCAGATCTACATGTCTATACTTCAGCTTCTCAATGTACTCAGAAAAGCCAGAAGTGCTAAGCTTGTATGAGACAAGTAACGAACAGCTCTAACTTGAATGTATATTACGTGATTAATTTCTTCATTCCCAAAGTGTCAATACATTTTTTTTTTCCCCTCTCTGAAAAAAACTGAATTTCAGCTTAAGGTTCTTAAGTCCATTCTTCTGTGCTAATAGTTTTGCTATCATTATTAATTGTGACATATTCCAAGCAATTTAGAATAACATGAAATCATACCTCTGAAACTACAACTGAATCATGCCTATTTTAAGATAAAGGTCTCAGGATTTTTATTTATACTGCCAAGAAAATGAGGCCCTTTAAAACTCATCTTTTTCACTATCAAGACCTTCTGATTTCAAAGCAGAATGTATCTCTCTTATTCATGGCCTACTGGTTTCAATAATGAAATAATAATACCATTCCAAATATTGTGTGCAGAGTCTGAGAAGTTTAACCAATCATTTTGTAATGTAAAACACTGGAAAGGATAGAAAGGTAGAATTGTTCTTAAAATCAGACACTGATATCAGCTGTATGATTTTCACCGATCTTAAATAAATTGACTCAATTGATTTCACCTCAAAGCTGTGTCCAAAAGACAAGATTTTATTCTTGTAGAAGAAAACGGTGACAAAAGTAGGAATGTGAAGAAATTTCCCAAGTCAACGCTGACTTTGCTTACCGAAGGAAAATTCTTGCTCTAATCTACAAGAATGTTAGGCAACATTTGTGCACCTCATCCTATTCATCCCACCACTGTTTTAACATCAGAAGTGTGTTGCTTGGGTGTAAAATGCAGGCAACACAGCCCTGGCTCCCTGTCTTCTCTCACTTGTTGCAAATGCTTAGCCTCCCTGAAACCAAGTCTCTTGTGTCAGTGAATTACATAGCAAAGCCCCTTTGCTCGATTTTGCTCTCCGGAGACTTATTTTCCTTGCCTTTTCCAAAACACTCCTTCAGCAGGGTGAGCATAGGCTTAGGATTCAGTCAGCTGGGAGAAGCTGACTCATACCAGAAAACACTCTCAGAAGGAATAACAAAGATGTTTTCCATCTCCAGCTGCTAACAAAGTGTTAGCATAACACTATTCTACTCACAGGCTATAGACTGCAACCCTTCCTTATGTCTGTGCTCTAGGCTGGAATTTCAGCAGTCAGACCTATAACTCTGTTAGCTTGCACTATTGCAGTTTACCTGTCTGACCCACCTCCCTGCAGCTACAAGCAGGGTTAAGTTGTGCCTGGCACCTACCAGGCTCCCTGTGAAGGATGAGTAGAGCGAGAGGGAAACAGGATGGACATTGCCAAACCCACACTTGTTGCTGAAAGACCAGAAGTGGGTATGAAATTTCATTTAGCAGTACTTCTGAAACTGAGAAGTGGCAAGGCTTTTTACCATTATGTTAAGGATCATTCAGAAGGAAGTAAAGTATGCAAGTAATTCTCTTCCCTTAAGGAGTGAATGTGTAATAAAGCCACTTATGTTCACACTCTGCCTATATCGCTCCAGAGCCAACCTCAGTCTTTGGTCACTCGATGAAATCCAGCACTTCACTGAAGAAGGGACAGCAAGGGAGGTAAGATACCACTGGCAAGGCAGAAGCTGAAGCAGTTCATGCCAAATTGAGTTAAAGAAGTCCCCTGAAAATGTACCTTATCTCTACAGCTGTGCATGATTTGCTGAAGCAAGGGACAGTCTTTTAACATGTTTAATGTGCTAATCTGCTATTAAGGTAATAACCACAGCCTCTTCAGAAATTGACCTCTTGCTTGTACTAGAATACATATCAGCTGAACTTATAAAACATATGTTTAATGATTGGGAATAAAAGGCTCCTGATTTTCAAACTGCATGAACAGGCTTCAATACGACTTACACCTTCATAGGTGTAATTTTGTACTTGAACCAAGAGGAGATTAAAAAGTCTTTAGTCATCTCTTTCTCTGTGTTGCTCTCACAAACAAATAGATGGCTAAATCTTATAATGGTAATATTAAGTTAGGGCCTGTTCCAGGAATGTGTGACCAACAAAAACACTGGAATTTCCAAAGCTGTACCTTCAAACCACTCACTCAAGTGACTGTTCCAGTGAAAAATGTGTTTTGAGCAAGGCCTCATGCATGCTACTCTAGACACTTTAAAAGATGTCCGTAACTCCCAGATGGGATAGCTCCATATCACAATGCCTCTCTTACTGGGGAAGGCAGAATTATTACCCTTTGATTTGCCAAAGAAAATACTGAGTAGAGAAATACAGAAGCACACATTTCATTTATGGTTTCTAACGAAGTCCAGATAAGGTGAGTACAGTGATGTCATTGCAGTTTTTGACAAAGCTCAACCGCGTTATGAAGCTTAACTGGATTTTGTGATTGTGTTATGGGCTTAGGTAATAACTACTGTAATGTTCCTCAGCTCTGGAGCAGAAGAGAATAACCCAGGCTAAGGCTGCAATGTACTCAGCTCAGAGTTACATCTCACATTAACCAAAATCAGAAAAGAGGAGTTTGCAGGAAACAGTACACAGAATTCAGTCAGATTTGTCAGCGGCAGAACAGGAAAATTAGAGAACAGTGAAATGTCTGCCTGTATTTATCTCCAAAGGATAATGGAGACTTACAGTGAAACAGAAAGAGAAAACTAAAGATCCATCTGAAGTGTAATTAGTAGCAAACAATCTTAAGCTATCTCAACACCTTCGTCTACCATACACAAAGGTCTCTCCGAAAATCATGTCTCTAATTATTTCCATGGCAACAATAAAAGATACAAGGAGCACAATAACACTGTTTAAAAGAACAAATTCTCAGATACAACACACTATTTCCCAACACAGTCACCACCATTAGCTCTACATTTTCACCAGCAATTAACAAGAGTCTGCATGCCAGGCTTGTAAAAATCAGCACCAGAGGAGGTAACTCATCATCACTGTCACCACTGCTGAAATGCACCACCTACCATTTTGCTGTGCTCACATTCACTGTTTGGTCTCCAAAAATATTCAGCAAGTGTTGATGAATGTCAATGGGTCCCATTATTTCTGCATGGAAAAATTCTGTGACACACCTCTACTTCATTCTCAGGCACCATTTCAGTAGTGTGACAATGTTGGCCTGGAACATGGGATTTAGCCTCTAATTTGCCTAACAAAAATCAGCCTCCCCAGCTCTGCCAACTCCTAATCAACCCAAGTTCCAATGCAGAATTTTAAAAAATCACCTCTTAATTACTTTAGTTATGCTAAGAACAGAGAAGAATGGCAAAACGTCACAGCTAATGAAAAGTCACTGAACTATCAAGACAGATAGGTGCTTTTTATTCAACAACTTGCCAGAAGATTCTCTGATCTAGGAATGTGGGAATTAAATTCTTCCTTGTCTGCCCTAACCTATAAAAGGTTTATCCATGAAGCCAGTTATTATCTAATGAGAAAAGATATCTGCCAAACAGAGCACTAGTCTATTTTTCTCCTGCATCTTTGCAAAGATGATCATCACAAGTACTTGGAACAAATACAAATAATCAACCTCCTATTATTATAATTGTTTGGATAAAAGGCTTCCAGTTTAAAACTCATGACATAAATCAACAGTCTATTTATGCTGTTAGTTATCAGGTGTACAATTACACACATTTATTCCCTTGAGTAACTGACCTTAGCCTTAAATGGATGCCCTCTCCATCATGTTTACTTTGCTATTCTTTCTCATCCTCTAAACAAAATAACAGATCTATAAATCAGAGGCATTAAAATAGCTTAAGAGTGACGCCAGGCTGTTTTCCAGCTTTCCTGTTCTCGACACTGCCCAGTTAGCAGACCGCTGGATGATATCTCAAGGGCCATTTCATTTTAATCCATGCTGTCATCACTATGCCACCCATTTTAATTGTCAGGGATGGGTGACTTTTAGGACAACTGGCCAAGTCCCAGCTGCAGTTTCTGCAACAAGAGGTGTAATAAGCCTGTTGTGATTATCTGAAACAAGAGAACTTTATGATGCACAGGCAAATCAGCTTTAATACAGCTAAGGTGGCAGGAAATCTGTCTCAGAAGATGAATTCACTAAGTCTACCCAAATCATGTACAGACCTGAGCAGACACTATCCTAATACATTAGTACATACATAGGTGCAAAGGGAGCAGGCAGGACATGCACAACTTACATGTGTCCGATGGCAGGGAGATCAATCACAGAAATACTAAATTACAACAGAAAATACTTTAAAATGTTACATATTAACTGACAGCATACCATGTAAAATTTATGATAGCCAAACTTCTCTTGTGGTAAAAAAAATCTCTTGTAAATTTTAATTATTGTAATATTTGGGCCAATGTCATTTACAGGACAATTGACCTTTCACTCTAAGAGCCTGGAGGCTGATTTTGAACACATCCCAGAAATGTTCGGCCAGAGTCAAGTTCCCAAATTGCTAAATAACTACATTGAAAAGCTAAACTGACATTTCCAGATAAAAGATAGGCTGCATTGAGGACAACAACGTCTCCTTCACCTTAAAGCAAAACCTCATTCTGGGTGACAATTAGCTTGCAACTATTTAAGTGGAGTTTGGGAAATCACAGAAGAATTCCAGCTGATAAATTGAAACTAGAGTACTATTTGAATATCTCAATATTCCTCTTTTATTTTATGTTTACAATAACATTTATTTATTATGTCAATTTGAAAACCCTTTTTTCCTGCTATTCTTTGTCCACATGCCAACTTATTTTTCAAGCTTCCTCTTTCTAATGGTGATAAAACACAAAGATATTACACTTTTCATTTTTTTTTTTTCTGTTGAATTACACTCCTGTTTTAATTTTTCTGATGAATTATACTCTTCAGAAAAGCCACAGAAGAAGTAAGACTAATGCAGAAGAATGTAGCACATTTGACAGAGGTGAGACAATCCTATTCAGGTTGAAAAGATTCACATTTCATTTACAAAATTAAAATGCTGCCTTATGAACTAGCGATTTTTTTTTTTTTTTTTTAAGATTTCTAATCACTGTCTAATAGTGATCTTAACTTAAGACACATAAAAAAAAAGAAAAAAGATATAGAGAAAAAGAAAAGAAGAAAAATAAAAGCCCAGATTTTGTCCAAGACATCATTCCTCCTTTCTCGGATATAAGCCCTGACATGAAACATATCTATGTATTTTCCAGTGTTTCAAAAGAATTCCCTCCTAAATCAAAGAATTATTTCCTACTCAGAGCAGATCTTCCTAATTGCTTACACTAAAAGAGACAGTTTAGTTCTTGCATTTCACAGTTTTTGAATTGAGATCATTCAGTCTTTATGACATGTACGCAATGTCTCACGAGCCACCTGACTCTTTTTTCATCTGCAGTCCATCTATCAAGCCTAAACACCTGCACACACAATAAACAAACAAACAAGCAAACAAATAAATAGCCTTGCTTTAGTATTACCAGGATGGTGCCTATTTTTCTGTCTTGTAAATAAGCAAAATGATAGCATCAGAAAAGCTGTTGAAGATCTGTCTATAATGAAGTCAATATCCTGTCCTTCCCATGGACAGATCATACTCTTTTGATCTGCACGAGCCCAAGCAGTTTTGTGATCCTATTGCTGTTATTTTGTTGCTTTGAGAATACTATAGTTTTAAGAGCATCTAACATATGATAATGACATAAGGCTGGGCTTCACAGGTAGTGTCTTTACTATTGTGTAGAGACATAGTGCTGATACTGATTTAGATACTTAAATCATTACATAATGACAATTAGTTAAAAAAGAACAAAACCAATCCAAAGTCTAGGTCCATAAACTCTGCTAGGCTGCTCTTGAAGGGAACCACACTTCAGTTTTCAGTATTTAAGACATATCTCCACATGAGCATATACAGGATCACCACAGTCCTGGAAGGCCATGGAGAGGCCCAGCTCCATCCAAGGTTTCACACAATCCATTTGATAGCACTTGTCTTTCAGGCTAAGTTCTCCTGGGTTTCAGGCCTTCGGTAGTTCTAAGGGAACATCCTCGTATCAAGTTCCTGTTTTAAGGTTTACCAGGCATATTTGCCAGAAAACATGAACTTGATTGCTTTCAATATCTTTGGGGAGACAACTAGAAATTGCTGCTCTAATTTTACTCCAGCAGTGCATGTAGTAAGGCGCTTATGGGATGTACTTGAAATGATTGTACAGCATCACAACATGTAGATTGCCTCTCAGTTGCCTTGCAACCCCCTCTGAATGTCTATTTTTAACAAGATGAGAGATAACAGCCTTAAGGAAAAAAATATTCTTGGAAAGAATAGTGAAGAACTGGAATAGGCTGTCCAGGGAAGCTGTGAAGTCACTGTCCCTGGAGGTGCTCAAGAAATGTAGAGATGTGGCATTGAGGGATGTGGTAGCAATGGGCTGACAGTTGGACTAAACAATCTTTTCCAACCTTAATGATTCTATGATTTTTCTAGTATATATTGCAGGATTTTATATATACTATATATGTTATATTCTTACATACTTAATACATTTAAAGATCTGGTAAGTAACTTCATCCATAACTATAGCTAACTTGAGCTATTATCTAGTTTGCTGGCTGCAATCAGATGCAATCTTCCCATCATATATCCAGACTTAACTTTAGTTTCTACCTACATTTTCCAAGCTGAAGAAAATTATGCTAATTCCTGCTAAGAGTTCTTATAATTCATCTTCTTAAATTACTCCTTTTTCTTTGCATTATTTTCCAGTTCAGCACATTTAAATACTTTGATTATTATGAAAGTTTTGTCCTTCAGAAAGCCAGATGTGTTTGATAATGTTTATTTTACAGTGTTGCCAAATCCTGAGGGTTCAAGCTTGACTGGTTCAAGGGACAAGGTAATGATGTTGAAAATTATTCCATTGCATTACCCTTATTAATCAATCCTCAAAGCATGCTAGGAATGTTGAAAATACTTATTCTTTAATTAACATTGCTAAGTTCACACGCTGCCTTCAAACTATATAAGTAGCTCTGAAAGTAATGCCTCCTACTTATTTCCATGGAAACTGCAGATGCAAAGAGCAATGCTAGTGGATAGAGCAAATTCTCAGGGACAAAACACTCTTTTTTCAACACAGCCACCACCATTGGCTCTGCATTTTCACCAGAGATGAACAAGAGCCTACATGCCATACTCAAGAAATCTGCACCAGCGTAGGTGACCCACTGTTTTACAGCTGCTAGACAGCACTGTTCCTAGGAAAATGTTGCCCATGCAGTCCAACTTGTACTCTGCTCACATCCACTATTCAGTCTCCACAAACATTCAGAAAGCATCAATGAAAATCATTTTTTTCTGCACGAAGGAATTCAGCAACATGCCTTTGCTTCATCCATACTTCCACTCAGATGTCATTTTGTCAGACTGCCCCTCTGCTGCCATCTGTCCCACAGCAATACAATGTAATGGGATATTGGTGGGAAGGTTCACCTTCTACAGCCATACCACCAACATCTGTCTCTGACTCTGTGGGCCAAAGTAATAAAATCACTTTTGGAACAGCCCTTATAAAATATATTTATACCTTCTCTAATTTTGTGACATTTTTGTTGCTTTCCAGACATCAGCTAACATTCGCATCAACAGGACACTATTATTAGGGCACATAAGAACAGAAATATGGTTTATGCCTGCCATACATGCCTTGATTAGGTAAGCGTTTCTGCTGACATCTGCAGGCATCAGCTATGTCTCAAGAACTTAACACACATTAAATGAAAATTAAGATAATTAAGGTCCTCCAGAGAGGGAAAATTGATGCTGCCTGAACAAGGCATCCACATGGTTCATACTTAAGCAGTGTCCTTCTGCTCCCAGCCTCAGTGTCTCAGCAGGAACCCCTCTTTCTGTCTTCCTAATTTCTTCCCTTCCCAGGGTCTTTCACCACAGAGACTTCTGGGCTACCTTCCCATTTTCCTAAACTCACTGCTTCCATGAGCCACGATCCTTACATTCATAAAAGCCAATTTCTGATATTTTTTTTTGAGAGAGAGAGATGGAATACATGACTATAAGCAATATATTTGACACTGCACAACTTTTGAACGATTTAGTTGTTCCAACCATTAAAAGTTTTAAAATTCCCAAAGAACAGTCACCGTACTTTCATAGCACCTCAATGTGGAGACCTTTTCTATCTCATTGTGAGAAATGAACAGACCATTTTAATTGAATTAAAAACAAACAACAAAAAAAGTACTCAAATAGACATCTGTAATACAAAATTTCTGTACAAATGATTAATATTTGGCAAAGCAATTAACAAGTGAATCACTGTCTTATCATTAGGTGTGTCAGGCTGCCTCAATAATGAACCATCAAAACAACATTAGAAAATGAGTGAAATATTAGATCATATTTAAGTTATTCAGAGAAGGATACATAACAGAGTTGTTACAGTCATCCTAGGACTAAGTGCTAGCAATCTGAGGAATTCAGATTTCAGTTATTAGAATAGATCACATATAGAAATAATTATACTCAGTGGCTTGTGATATCTACACAAAGATAAGTCTTTCAAGAATAAAAGAAATAAAATATTATTTCCAACATTTAAGATGCACTGTTTAAAATAACACTTCAGTATGCTGTAACACTTGTCTCCACACTCCTGAAGCCACTTATCATGTACCTAGCACCAGACTGTACAGACGTGCTCTTCTCCTCTCCTTTTGCCTCTCAGCTCAGGTGGGGAGAAGCCTGTTGATCTACCTGAGCTCTTATCATCCAGGGGATAACAACTGCACTCACATGTACTCTTAGCTGTAATTTTACATCTGAATTGTGCCTGCCTAAAACCAGACCTGGTTTAGGCAGGCTACACACACAGCCAGCAGCTGTGCTGACACCCCTTGCTGAAAAACTCCTATCACAAAGAAGTTATTGTAGCATAAGGAAGACTTCAGTGGTCACGTAGCATCCCTTTGGAGTGATTCCTACATAAACATCTCATCTAATACAAGAAAAAAAAAAAAAATCAGAAATCTGCCCCCAGTTCATAGAAGAAGTGCATTTACCTCCATGCAGAGATGTTCCCACAGCAGCAAGGAGATCTTTTCTGGAAAGAGAAGTGTATGAATCACATCAATGTTTTCACATGTTCAGAGGCCTGGAAAGGCCATCCCCTGCTACTACAAATCCTCCATGACAAAAAATCTCTACTGCCAGGTTCCAGGTTTCCCACCCTTTTCTTAGAGGAAAAATTCCTTCCAGCCAAAATAAACATGCTAAAAAACTCAGTGGGTATTCATCTGTGCTAACATGCATTAGATTACTACAGAAAATATACAACTAAACTAATTTCAACAGGTTTCTGACATTCTCATATTTTAAACTGTGATGTATGTATATATCCATATGCAAGGATGCTTATTTTCCTTTCAGGTCTTCAACTTGCTAAACATTTTTAAGAGAAAAGTGAAGTTTATTATGTCTGTACTGCCATTCAGGGCTTAACAATAGGGATGCAATAGCACTTCTGATACAAGACTCTGAGACTGATGTTACTTTTTGTCTCCGGGCTCTAAAATATACCTTTTATGAGAATAAAGTCTGTGCAAAGTGAAATGTGGTAAGTTATCACTGATTTGGAAAACAGCCACTTGAAATGACTGGGCTGCTACCTACTCATTGAGTCATTTGAGGTGGGCGATTCAATGCAATTTTCAAAACTTCTTATACTGTGGGCTTACCACAAACTTTCCTTTCTTTTTTTTTTCTCTCTTTTTTTTTTTATGGAATTAGGACACAATTCAGGGAAAAAAGTATCTCATCTAGGGTACGAGAGAAAAAAGAGAAAAATCTATGAATTTTTTAGGAAGATTCAAAGAAATAATTTCTATTTGCAAAAGGAAGCATTCATTTAGAAAATAAACATGTTACTGGTTATTCTATTCAACAGAAGCAATATTTCCTGAAACAAAAAGCTGAAAGATAACTCCACACCTTTGCCCACAATGATTAAGAAGAAACCATAAAAACTGACTGTGAGAAGTATGGGAAAACTACCTGTTCTACCTGTACTAGTAAGTACCTGTTCATTTACCTAGAGCAATTTTTAAAGGGAATTTGATGTGAATATACATCTCTCTTTTGTACCTGTCTGAGCACTCATCTTCATGTGTTTATGAACTTTTGTAGAGATTATCAGTGTATTTCAGATTTTGAAAAAAAAAGACAAATCTGATTGCAAATATCTCAACAGTTTTCAGTATGAAAAAACTGATTATGAGTTTCAAAAATTTTTGGTCAAATTTCTTATTCCAGTGATTAGGCAAAATCAATTTTCATTGTTATTAAGAAATTGTGCACAGCTCTCTACTGACAGGGTTTGGGCTCCACTTTTATTGGCCCTAAATCAACCATGTAAATATGCAAGCAATTGTTATGTAGAATATTCTGGGACATATGCTGATTTTCTTTGGCTACATAACTGATAACATCAATCAGAATACTGTCTTTGTGTTAGCATTTCCTGTGTGCTTAAAGTTTAAGACAACAAACCTTTGCCTTGCCTTATGGAGCACGAATTGTGGGTGAAGTCTAGATGCAGGTGACTCATCGATTTGTACTGCACCTTAAGAATGTATTATGTACACTTGCTTGTCTGATGCCAAATCACAAACAACAGAAGCAAAAGAAAAGCAAAAGAATAGGAAGAGTAACCGTCTTTAGACAGAGGACAAAATTCCCACTGGGAATAAAAGGACAACTGAAATTTCCATAGCCAAAGTAGAAGGAAGACACTCATTCCAGAGTATTCAGCTACAATAAGTATAAGCAAAAACAGAAAGCTAAGTCATTACAGATAGATTACATTCTTTTTTTTTGTTTTTAGAAAAATGTGCAAAATAAAAATAAAAGATGCTATTTCTCTCTGAAACTGAACCAAACTTGTAATTGAATCATACATGAATACTGAATTGAACCATGTCTGTAAAATAGAAATTCGCTTTCCTTCTATTCATCTTCCTCCAACCACCATTTGTAAACCACATATATCTGGTAGATGATGATTTGCCCGAGTACCTGAAGAAAAACAAATTCAGACTGTGCAAAGAAAATTGAGTCAGCAAAACTGGTAAATAAATACATAATGATGGAATTGATTCTATGTAGATTTCATTTTTGTCCTTGGCATTACAATCTAGATTTACTAAGTCCAGCCACATTTGGGGAAAATCAAATGTATGATTCTCTAGTGTAATCCTGAAATAATTACTGCACATGAAGATATTTCATCTTTATGAGACTGAAGTTACACCTCCGAATAGAAAAAGCTGGAAATTCAACACACACACACAGATCATTATTCTTAACAAATAAGAAGATATATCACTCCTTTCTGCATCTAAAAAATAAATAAAAATAAAAAATCTGAAAATAAAAATATTGAGATGTACGTTGGATAGCATCTAAGGAAATTATCTGAAGTTCCTTCTGTGAGTATTGGAAAGAATAGTCATGCATTAAGGGGCTTGTTTCTTTCATCATTTGGAAATATTTCCTGCATAACAGTAGATAGACATAGGTAGACATACAAGCTCTCAGCTCACAGTTAAAGATAAAATATATTTCCCAAGCTTTTGAAATGAGCCTAGGAACAATTGAACATAAAGGCCACAAACAGAGGTGGCAGCTATGCAAAAATTATCACTATCTTATTTCTTACACCACACATTTCAAAGCAGATTGGTCAAGCATTTAAGAAAAAATACAGAATTGTTCTAGAACACTTTTTATTATATGAGAAATTAAGGCAAGAGATCAAAAATGATGGAGATGACTAAGGTCAAGGCTTTCACAGTACAATTATTGGATGATATCAAGGTGGGAAAAAATACTTATATAATTTAAAGGTTATTGTTTCATCTTTCATCTTTTAGTGTATTCTTATGGATGAAGCTGCATAACATTTTTAAAAAGTACTGAAATTTTAAAGCCAAGTCAGCTCTATTCTAATACTGTATGTAACCACATTGGCAATCAGTAATTGTCAATTGTATAGTAACAGACAAACTGACATTTGTGAACCTGTGATGTGACACCATATGCTTGGTTTTTGCATATGCTGCTGTCTATTCAGAAGTGAGCTAATTGAATTGATCAGGCTTTTATAAACTTCTTTAGTCTACATAATTTACTGTTACTCAGCAGTCAGTCCTGTAAGAAGTGATATTCCAGTGACTGAACCCATTTATCTATGAACCTTCCCCTGACAGACCTCATAATTTATATCTATAAAGTGTCCTTCAAAATGGATGAGGATTGATAGCTGAACAAGAAGTGCGTTTTAAAAGACATTGCATTACAAGCTTTTTCTTTGAGGAAATTCAGACTTTCATAATAATTAGGCAAAGTGGATCTAAAACTCCATGCTAAGGCTTTGTATGGATACACAGGATGGCACACTGAATCATAACTGCTATGACAAGCATGGAATTAGACGGATACTGAAGACTGAAAGCAATCCATATACTTTACATCCATATGTACAACCAAGCTGTGATAGTACAGTATCTTCTCCTCTTACTGGCTGCATCAGCTGATATCAAAATAGGTTGGGAAAAACGGAGAATTGACGGCTTTAGTGGTTTCAGGAAGGCCTGTCCCATATGAAAGCACAGCTTAACCGTGATATGCTCACCTTCATTGTCATCTACAGAGAAACAAGTTGAATGCTAATGTAACTGATGCTTCACTTGAAAAATGGGGACAGGTCTCAGTTGGGAGAATTTAATTAAAGCAGTCTTCCAGCAAGATAATAATATACCTTCTCCTACATTGGACCCTCTTAGTCCTTAAATTTAAGTTAATAATAGAACAACAATCAAAGTCTTCTACATTTTTGGCCAGCGAACAACATGGTGGACATGAACAGTATCTGGAAGCGTGGCTTTTCTGACTACTGATGCTCTTGCAGCCTAAAAAGAAGTTGAATGACGCAACCCTTATCTTGTTGAAAATGAGTTCCTCTCTTAAATGACCTATAACTCAATGACCAGCACAATAACAGCTGACTCTTATGATACTTCCATCTGCAAGTCTGACTTATTTACATTGTAATTTTAGCAAAAGATACAACCATAATTACTGTTTTAGAATCCATAAACCACAATCACACGTAACTAAAGGAAAAACGAAGACTAGCCTGTAAGAGACAGATAAACTGTTTTTCTTCCATCCTTATTCAATGTTCCGAGCTGTATATTACTTGGACATTTGGGATGTATAAATGAAAGGATTTGTCAACAAGGTGAAATGGCATCTACCAGTTCACATGCTTTATTATCAGCATGTGTTACTTATTTATATGCAAAATCTTAAGTTTGCTTTACACTTTATTTAGTACAGGATGATATCACCTATCAAAAGTATAGATGTGCCAACACCTTATTTATGCCTTAATGTTTCACTACATTTTCAACTGGAGAATAAAGGAAAAGTACGTCTGAATGTACATTAATACAGTAATAATTATCACCTTTTCGTGCATCAGATACCTGATGGACTCGACTCTTAATTCATAAAGATGTTTCTGAAAAGGCAGAACTATCCCAGTTTCCACAGAGATGTACCTAATCTAATTTCACAGATGTGAAATAAGAAATTTCTCTTAAGAGAATAAATTTCATAATGCCCTTATGCACAAGATAGTTATTGTCAGAATTATTATCCCCCTATCCAAGTGAAAGAGCAGTAACTAGACAGTGGTTTAAGACTTCCCTTTGTCACACATGAAGTTATACAAATTAAGATGGGTTGGATCTCTAATAAATAAAGCTTTCCTTCAGTATATAGACTTTCAACCATCTACACAAAAGTGAGCATTTCATTTCAACTAAGAAATACCACCTAATTTACTTAAGGAACAAATTTCTTTGTGGTTAGGACACAGACTACACATATAACATACTATGTAGGTTGCTCTGAAAGTAAAGCTTCCTATGCATTTCCATGGTAACTACAACAGGTACAAAGAACACAACAACACTACCTGATAGAGCAAATTCTCAGTTGCAAAACACACTTTTCAATACTGTCTTCACCATGAGCTCTGCATTTTCACTGTTGCCACTGCACAAATGCAACACACACCACCACCTCAGTGCACTCCCATCCACTGTTCGCTCTCCATAAATGTTCATTGATGGGTATCAATGAGCACCATTTTTCTGCACGGAGGAATTCAATGACACACTTTTGTTTCATCCATGCTTCCATATCAGATGGACTGATATGCCCCTCTGCTGCTGTCTGTCACACAGCATCAACATCTAAGAGAATACTGGTGGGAAGGTTCAACCTCTACTGCCACATCACTATTATCTGCCTCTGATGTTGTGGGCTGACAGAATAAAATAGGAAGCATTATTTTTGGAGCAGCTCACATACAAAAATAGTGGATTCTTTAAAAACAAACCAACAAAAAATAAAAACATGTTTATTAGTTACAATTTGACAGAGCAAATTCCATTGTGTCCGTCCAGTGATCTCTCCAGGTATTATTTTGGATTCCCATTGCTTTCTTTTAATTGCATCCTCATCACAGATTTGACTCTGTGCAACTATAAACCTATTCACAATTTTTTAGATGTCAGTGGCCATGGAAGACATTTTTAGTTAATTAAGAGCCACTACCTATTTGAGAGGAGAACAGACAAAAAAATGGGAACTCTTCCAAAACCACTGAAATAATGGTAGAGTGTAGATTCATTTTCTAGCAGCCTGCATTGAACAACCCACATTCAAAGTTTTTCCTCTTTTCAATCAGTTGTGACGCATCAGGAAATGGTTTTGAAATAACATTCAGATATTTTGTGTGTCATTATGCAACATTTCTTTGAAACATACAATTTCCTTATCAAAAAGAATAAAAGTCCTCACTTCTTTTTGGAAAGTGTATTATAAAATCTTATTTGACATGCATTGTTCTATAAGCTGGCAATGTCTGTGGCTTAAATTACCTACTTAAAAAAATAAAAGAATCCAGTAGTGTGCAATACCCGTTAGCCTTCCATAAGTAGTACTTCTGTTCTTAGCAACACATGAAGATACTAAAGAAAAATAGATTTATTTTCTAGACATTTGGAGTTTCCTTCCTGAGTTAATGAATGACAGCACATATTTTTATCAACAGGGAGCACAGAGTGTTTCTTAACAAAGCTGTTAGGTTTTAAACCCATTGTCCTTCTTTTTCTAAACTACCTTATCAAAAGCTATCTGTCACTGACCTGGGAGTATGCAGCAAAAACATTACCAAAACCTAACGCATTTCAAAGCAACCCAGGACATTCTAGGGCTTCTTTTACAACAAATACATACGTACATGTGTGCATACACACACATACACACAAAATAAAAACTCAATTAATGTCATGGGATTGGGATTCAGAACTTTTCAAGCATCATGATGAAACAACCAAAAGATTCAGTATTACTTTGAACCCAGTCTCTTAATAGTCTTTTTACTGGCACTCACAATTTAATGAGTGTAATCACATAGGAACACAGAGAATAAATTTACATACATAACTGAGATTTTCAGGTAGAGTTCTAAATTCTGTGCTTTGTATCTTTCGCTGCTCATGTAAAGTTTTCTTCTTCGTTAATTGTACTGCCAAATTGCAGATAAAAATCAGAGACAAGTGTGACCTTGCAACAATAGAAATAAAATGGGCAGAAAGTCAGAACTTAAGTGAAACTTATTAGCAGTTTTGTAAGCACAAGCAATCATTGCCAACACCTTGCCAACTGCCTGACTGATATGCCATTAACATTGACAAATTGTAAAAACATTGTGAAAAATTATCAAGACAAAACCTAAGCAGTATTTTCAGATATACACAACTTGTATATATATATAAATTAAACAAAGAAATAAAACCCCACTGAAACAACAGAACATACAGGAAGAGTTAAAATTTGCAAAATTAATTTTTACTGATGGTCAGCTTTACATTCCCAGAATAATGTAACTGTCTATCAGACAAGTAACTTCTGATGCTGTTTCACTTAGTAAAAGATAGACTACATGCTTCCTGAGGAGATTGTCTTCTTCAATAAAAAGTAGAGGAATGAGGGTTCAAGACGCACTCTTTTGGAGCAGACACTCTACAACAAATAATGTTATGAGAGGCAAAAGACATACTTAAATAATTTAAAAGCATAATCGAGTAGGACAAAAAAAGATCAGAATTTGTGCAAACTATGCAGTTGCTGTGGACTGGTAAAAACAATTTTGTTCTTTTAGATGGAATAGGAATGTACGTTTGTATTCTTTTGACATAATTACCAGTATTGTTCCCTACCTCCCCCCAGCACCCCGTTGTTTGTTTTGTTTTTACTGTGCACGTTTTTCCTACCTGTCTCATTATACAGATATGTAGGGCCTCAGTATTTCATAATCACTAATGTATTTATCTCTACAATGTCTTTGAAGTAATGCAGTATAACCCTGTCACTGCGGATGGGAACAACATAATACAGGCTTCCCAAGGGCTCCTCCTATAAACCACAGTCAAGCAAAAGAGTCAAATTTCATTAGTTCCAGCCTCTTGCTTGACTTTCTTTCTCTTTCCTAATTTGCTCATCCTATTCTGCCACCTTCCCTTTCAATTGCCCTACTTTTGCAACCTAAAAGAAGATCAACAAGAGGCCAGAAAAGATGACAAAGGAATGAAGAGTCAAAGAGGATTAGACAATTTAAAGAATACACTGCTGCTTCTGAAAAATTGTACCTCCACTACTCTTAGCCTTCAGAATTGTTCCTAATACATTAGTATATTTAAGTCTGGACATTTAACATGAGGAATACTTTGCTTATCTCTGTTCATTGTGGATCAACTGCCATACGAACCAGATTCCCAAACCACTGACGAAAACTGCTACTTGCCATTCTTTTCCACTCAGAGCTCTACAGTCTTCTTAAAAATCACTCCAATTGTTTTTAAGTGAGACATTATAATATTACAGAAGTAAAATCCACATCGTACAAAATTTAGAAAGCTTTTTTAAAAAGCCTTTTGACGTAACTAATACACTGGCTTTACTACCCACAGAGAAAGTCATTTTTTCTCGAAAATTACATCTGATTAAACACACTTATTTTAGAAGGTATGAAAAAAATTATCAGAAATCATATAAGAAGTAACCCACAGGCTGTACCTTACAAGTTATTTCTCCTCACACAACAAACAACATCTGCTTAACTGGTTGTTTTGTTTTTCACCTTCCTGTTACTCTCTTTTCCCTCTAAATTGCCCTTTGGCCAGCAATACTCATAAAACACTACAGAAGAAAACACTACTCTCATTTGTTTCTAGAATTATCATTAGCTCAGTTCTTCATTGGCAACTTCACAGGGAATTTATTTCAAACTCTTTTGACCATTCTGCACCTTCCTTTGAATAAGAGAATCAGGGCAGAAGGGAGCTCAGGAGGTCTCCAGCTCAACTTCCTACCCAAAGCAATGACAACCTGAGACCAGGCCAGGCTCCTCTGGATTTTACACAGATTGATCTTGAAATCCTCTAGGAACTGACTGCACAATCTGTTGCCTCTGCTGGACCATCTAACTGGTGAATATGTTTTTCCCTATAAGCATGCAGATCCGCTCCTGCTTTAGTGCCTCTTATTCTCTCCGCTGTGTACCAATACAAGGAACCTGACTCAATCTTCTCAGTCACCAGCTGTTTGTTCCTAGCCATCTTCTCCTTCATCTACCCAGAAACATGCGTTAAGAGGACTCCCTTCTTGATTTTCCTTGGGTGAAAATCAAGTTGGAGCACCTTTTGACTGTTTCTGGAGATGAGTCTTCCTTCAGTCAAGGACTTCTTTGAATGTGACAAGGAACAGCTCTGCAGGCCATTGGTCAGCTCTCATGGCCAGACTGTTTGGTCCAACAGACTTTTGGGGCAAAGGTACTCTAGTAACCCCAACCTAGTCCCTTGTCCACTGCTAAGCTTCCCGAACCCATGGGCACGTCAGACCTTACCTCTCCCAACTCTACACTCAACTGTGTAACCACACCTTACCCATTCCAATACTGTCCATGCTACTGATATCAGTAGGCAGAGTAATTTTATTTTATTTTTTTCCATAAGGCCTGTCCTAAACTGCTGTGTAAGAGTGTGCTGAATAGAAAATGGAATTCTCCAAACTGAAAATGTGCTATTACTTCTACTTTCCTGGCTTTATCAGAGGGTTTTTACTACACCCTTCAACTTTAAAACTCTTACATTTTTTTTTTTAATTATTTTAATTATGTTTAGCTATTTCTTAGAGAAGCATGGGGTTTTATTGCATTACTGTTGTAAAAGTAATAAAAAACATTCATATACAACCTGTTCTGGACAATCACACTCGGTATAAAATTGGCATTATTAGGTACTGTATGAGGTAAATTATTTCCTTTTCCTTATTTTCTTATTTTCCCTTTTATGAATTACCTATGAATCTACAGGTTGAAGAGGTTTAAGAATGATAAATTCCAGTAATCTACTGATCCAATAATCTCCAATATAATCTATTTTAATTAAAATAGTATTTACAAAATTTAAGCAGAGTGAAAATCTCCTAAAACCCAGATGAGTTAGCATTACCTAAATCCTTCACTCAGATTTCTTATATTTCAAGAATTAGAAGAAAACCTCTATAACAGCAGAATGAGTTAAGTAGGCAGTCAGGAGAGACATAATTCTGCTCTTATTGTTGATTTCATTAGTTTATGCTGGAGTTACATTTCTGTTTCAAGATTGTGTTTGCCTGTGTGAAAGAAAAAATAAAAAGCAACACTTCCTTTTTTTTCCACTCTCATATTTTTCAAACACTATTTACTGAGAAATGGAGGCAGCCATTTTAGAAAACAGCTGTGTTCAATAGACCAAATTTCTCTAACTGTATCAATCCACTGGATTGATATTATATCTGTACAATTACACATTAATAAACAATAACAATTAGATTAAAATAAATTTGTATATTACTTTAAGCAATGCAAAAGAATGTACTTATATATTATACATTAATAATTATTTAGGAATGTATATTTCCAAGCATATTCTGCCTAATCTGTATTGAAAGAGCTTGTTCCAATAAAAAAAATAAATGTAACTCCGCCCCAAATATAAAAAACAAGACTTGAAAGTGCACCAATGTATTGCCAATGCCATAGAACACTCCTAACTTTATCTTAGGGTTCCTTGACTAAAAGCAATAGTCAAGGTGTGTTCTTCAATTAAGTACAGGTTTGTGTGTCTGATTTGATCGCTCTGTCATTCTAAATGAACTAACTTCAGACATACTGTTGGAATCCTTGTGCATCTCAAATTCTTACTGTAGCCACAGGGATATTTATTACAGAGTGAGCCACAACAGGATGCTTATGTATGTTTGCTTGGAGCCTCCTTCCCTGCTACTCTTGGCTGCAACGTCACTAAAGCCTGCTCAGCAGAGCTCTGCAAACCTGTCCATATTGCACTGTAAACTCAGTATGCCAAGAGCAGCATCCCCAATCCTTGCACTGGGGCTGTCACACCTCCCTGACACAGCTCAGGGATGAGGACCAGGCAAACCCTTACACGACACACATCAGAAGAACATGCTGGGAGAAGGAGCAGGTCCTTACTTGAACCCTTGTTTATGTACTGTGAAAATAAAGCAGCTAAGGTAAACCCGTTCACGCGTTTCAATGAGTAATGTCTCTGCAGTGCTGAGGATTGAGCAATTTCAATAAAGGAACAGCCGCAGTTTATCTCTGAATTACCTGAGAATTAACTTCTCTGGTGCTGGAACATTCTTAACCCTTTCCAAGGCACTGGAGGGCCATATCAGAGTTATCTATATTTAGCTCCCATCAAAAATGGAAAGCTCATAAAAAAGTTTTTAACTAAGCTGGAAATCTATTAAAACTTCCAGGTAAATGCTTGATTAGACATTGTGTTCCTTTGTCTTTATTACTTACAAAGACCACCAATATTCTGTCTAAGGCACTTCAGTCCCAGGAAAAATGTTCCCACAACTCTTGATTGCAGCTTCACATGGTGCATATTGGAAAGGTACTGCTGAGGATAAAATTAAATACTGACTCGTAAAAAGGTTTTTGCTCTCACTCACACACCAACAAGTGACTGTTGCAGAAAAGGACTTGTAGACTGTCCTTTTAGAAGTCATCTGTGCTTATGTCGTGATTGTGTCACTGATCAAAACCTACCAGACTTGTTTGAATTAGTTAGTGGCTAGAAGTATTGGTTAGGGACTAGAAGTATAGGAGGACCTATGCTGTCTCCAGAAAACAGGTTGTAATATTTACAGTCAAGGTTAATTTCTAATGTCCTTGTTAGCAGCTACTATGAGCTTCCTTAATTCTTCATAAACATCTGCACATATTCAGAATTTGCTTTTTCTTCTATCACAAATACAAACATTTGTCTACATAATGACTGCCTTTCTTTTCCATTCAGTATCACCAGATTCAAGAAAATCGCTTCCAGAAGCAATGCTAACACAGGAAATACAAACCAACATTTTTGCAAGCAGATATACATTTCTGTTGAACATTTATCTACTGTTGCAACCGCTGTCCCTGGACCATTGCATGTATTTGTGGAACCAAAATTGAGCTACTTGAGAAGAAAGTTTGTTTCTGAACAATGAAGAACAGAGACATTTTCAAAATCTGTGTGAAACTTGGAATCAAATATATTTTTTTCCATTTGCTGATAGTCCTAGTAACAGTTCCAGTTTATCTGGAGATAATTATTAGACAAGGGAGGAGTTACACTTTGGAACTGGATGCATCTGAGAAGCTACTGCCAAGGAAGTAAATGGATTTCTACTACATTCTTGAGTATGGGACTGCATGATACAGAACAGTAGAAGACTGAAAGCTGGTACTCTGACTTGATTTTTCCAACTCTACCATGTGGGAAGAAGAAAATTATCATCTCCTACAAGAATAATGAGAAAAGACTAATATCTTTTCTGAGAGTTCTCAAGGAGGATTTTTCCCTTGCACTGGCCATCTTCATAAATGTACAACACACAGGGAAATCTAGATGAAGGCAGGATGATAAACCTTTCTCCTCCTATTCTATTCATCAGGAAACCTAATGAAATTAGAAAATACATTTCCAAGTGCCTCTCCTCCTCCTTTATCCCTTTTTAGGTAGGTATTTCCATTGATGGCTCTACTAAGGGCTGCCCTTGGCTGAGAAAATCCTGACAGTTTGAGCTGAAGGCAAAGCATATGAGATAGTAACTGTTCCAGAATTTCAGATCAGGTAAAAAGGGAAATATCTGGGGCCCTCTGATTAAGGCACTGAGAGTGGATTTGGGCTACAACATTTGAGTATTTATTTGTTTGAGAAAAATAAAAAAAGAATTCCCCTTGCATTTATTTCCCATGCAGCCTTATTACATAGACTTTCCCACGGAACATGAGAAATTAGGGCTAGGCATTATGAAAAAGTAGTTTCTTCTTATGGAGCTGGAATAGGAATAACATGTGAAAGCCTGGATACTTTTTAAAACACTGTTGACTCTGCTGAAATCCACCAAAACTCGATTTGTTTGACACCTTCTAGAGCTGCCACACATTTGGAGGCTATCTGGTCACTAAGAAGCTCTACAAGTTATTTGTCTTGTTGGGCAGCTACTCTCAAAGGCATAACAGCATCACTTGTGCAGGCATTATTTCGGATTGTGGTTGTTCTTATAGCACCAGAAGATGCCCAGTGAGTAAAAGAAATGTTAGTCTGAAAAATTCTGCTTGTTGATGCAAAGCAAATACCTGGGATGTCAGGAGAACCTGAAGCTGCAGTCACTATTTTGCCAGCTGTCATAAATAACACGTAGACATATACACACACATTTCTCCCAGAGAATCCAAGAAGGCATTCAAATAGCATTTCATATTCTGTGCTCACTAAATAAAATCCCTGTATATTCATACAAAACAGTTACTTATGACCTCAGACACCATTTCACAGAAAAAAACTTAGCTGTTCCTTTTAAAAATTGTTCAAAAAATTTGAACCTTTAATGCAGCAGTGATGCAGCAAGAGGGACACTTCAAATTTATAGCAGATATTTCACTGTTAATTAACACCACAAAGAAATATTTCTCAGAACAGCATAAAGCAATACTTTTTTTTTTTCCCAAAAAAACCACATACATGAAGCACATGAAGTCTTGTGACAGAAGCAAACTTTAGACTGCTAAGAGTAGATTCTTCAACTAAGAAAACTCCAAAACTCTGATAAGCAGCAGCCCACAGTTTAATCGGTTTAAATAATCATTTCAACTCCAGAAAACTGCTTGTGTTTTATTGTTTAAGTAAACTCTTGGTAGAACATTTTCGAACCTTATTTTCCACAAAGGAAATGAACATCTACTTGCCTAAATCACTAAGAAAATGTGATTCTCCCACACAAAGCTGCAAGACCAAATGAGTAAGTGGATTACACATCAGGGTATGTATGCATGTCTATAAACACCCAGCTGAGGCAGTTACAGCAGCGTGCTATACAGCAGCTAAGTCTTGTTCTTTTGCACACATCTAACAGTCAAACTATATATATACACCTTATATATTATAAACATTTTTCTTCTTCAAATGAAAAAAATCACAAATTAGTCTTGCAAACTAAATAAATTACCACGATCTTCGTATGAACTGAAAACATAAGCCAGAGAAATCAAACAGAAAATTTGAAAGCAAAGCTTCAAGGGTACTTTTTTTTAATGAACTTTGGAGCTATAGCTCTTCTCATGGGGATTCCAACAAGCAAAGCAAGTCTGTAGGAGTAACTTTCACATAATTGCTTCATAGGTGGCACGTTTCAGATGCTATCTCACTTGACAGGAATTGATTGCCCAAATTCTTGGTCACAAATAAGAAGAAATTAAATAAGACAAGGCATGATCTAATGACTTTTTTGTAATAAAATCAGATGTGTCACATAAACAAAGTTTGTTTTAATACATGGAAACTACATGGCCTTCCCTGTCCTCAGTATGAACTTGAACTCAATTTGAGATGGTGTTTACAAGAGCTTTTCTCATGGCTGCCCAGCGTCTGACCTCTGAGGGTTGCCCAGCTGTGGGAAAGAGTCCCTGTAGGTGTCATCTCTATCTCTGACACTGCAGACCATGAAACACCAAGGCGTAGGACCACCATTGCCCAGGGTAAAAATGTCTTGACAGCTCTGAAGCTCTGGCTAGTGCATTTGATAAAGACACTGTAGGCATGTGTTTTTTCTGCCTACAAAGTACTCAATCAAGGAATTGAAAGATTCAAACTATCTGAGGCTTTCTATTTGCATGTACGTCTACTAAGCTCTTCAGTGAAAACATCTAAAGGAAAATTGGCAAAATGTACTTTGTCACCATTAAGTAATAATACCCAAAGAATTTCTGACATTCTGCCAGTAATTATTTACACTGCTCTGCAGTGGAATAAACTAGATCTAACAAATACAGTCATGTTAATCTCAGAACTTAGCCTTGAGAACAAAAGAAAACAGGTAGTGTCAGTTCAAAAATAAAATATATGCCAGATAATTACTTTTTTTTTTTTCTTTTGAGTTCTTGCACTGTAAATGCTGCACAGATTGTTTCCCTTTTTTTTTTTTTTTTAACATTCAGTTAAGATCATAGAATCATAGAATAGTTAAGTTAAGGGAGACTTTAAAGATAATCTAGTTCCAAATCTCCTGCCATGGGCAGGGCTGCCAACCACCAGATCATCCATCCTGGCCTTGAATGCTTCCAGGGATGGGACATCTACCACTCTCTGAGCAACCTGCTCCAGTGTCTCATCACCTTCTGAGGAAAAAAAAAATATCTTCCTAACAGCTAACCTAGATCTACACACTTTCAGTTTAAAGCCATCCCCCTTTGTTCTATCACTATCAGACTGCATAAAAATTCAGTTCTCCTCCTGCTTATGATCTCCCTTCAAGATAAACTATCAAAATCGATATATATATAATGAATGCATCAACTAGGTGGAAGTGAAAAGAATAAAAATGGTTACCTTTTTATGACTGTTACATAAACTTCTTTTTGCTCTAGTGCTGTAAATATTTTGAAAAGCAAAATTTATTTAAATACCAATTGGGCAAAAAAAGTCAAGAGAAAAGAAAATGCTTTTATTTTGGATGACTATGGCAGTCTAAGAATGACAGTTTAATCCAGTTTAATTTCATTAAGATACTTTCAAATCTATTTCAATTATTTAGAAAACAAAACAAAAATGAGAATTTTCAGTTGTTATGCTGAATAAAATACATAAAACTGGATTTTGCCATTTTGGAAGAATTATATACACGGTCATAAGATAATCACAGGTAGAGCCAAATTCAAGCTCTTCTCCCAGCACGTTGCATTGAGACTTCAGGCTACAGTGAAGCATTACAGACATTCAGAAAGAGCTGAGTTGTTATGGAAGCATCATATCTCATATTTGCATGGCTTTCTTAAAAATGTCATGTTTGGCAAACATGCTAATGTAATCACAAGCAAGGACTAATTTCAAGTCACCATTTCCCTACTGGTGATTGTTCATAGCTTTCTCAGAGGCTGTTTCCCTAGTTTTCTAAGATGAGAGGTAGCCGCCTGAATGATTAGTTTAGAATAGCTAGAGAGAATAAAATCATACAAGATCCCAAAAAAGGCTTTTAATCAAAGCCGCCACAAATGACATGCTACACCTGTCCTTAGTTTGTCTTTATTTCTCTATGCAATTCTATCATATCAGTATTTGGAAAACTGCCAATTTGAAATGTGATTAAAGTAAGATTTTTAGTGCAACTGTAGATATAGTACCTCAAAGAGAATAACACTAGATGTGCTTTTAATGATATATATATAAAGGAGAACAATGGATTCACTTGAACATAGAAAGAGAATTGTGAGTAAATTATAAGTCATAATAGCTACAATAGAAAACCTTTATTCTGTGATTCCCTTCCTCTAAGCCAGGAATTTCCAACTGAAAAAGATGGTCTTTGGAGTGGTGGACACAAAAGCCATTATCTGAAGACAGAAAAGGTAACTTAGGTTTCAGAGTTTGATGCGGATTTTTATTTTTCTTTGGACATGAACATTTTCCAATTGACATTTTACTAGAGCATGCTAAGAGAATGTAACACTAATAACTCATCCTGCTAATTTTGAGAAACGTGTTTCTCTAAAAATTGATGGAGTTAAAGTCAAATACACAATGAAACATCAAAGTCTATAAGGAACTGAGTAGCTAACTACTGTCATTATTTACTGTACTCTACATTAGCATATCATTAAAAATTATTTCTTGTCATACACATAAAGTTGTTGGTAGATGCCAGTCAAAAATTTATATCATTGATCTTGGATTTTCTTGGATCAATACAGTTTGTCTTTGTTCTACACTGCAAGGAATTCTCTGTGTCAAGCTATGTTTTTTGAGCTTTTAAAACTGGCAGAGAATATGCCTTTGGAAAAAGAAAGAAAGGACAAATGGTAAAAAATATACACACATATACATTTACACACATAAGAGTGATTCACACTGCCTACATTTGTCATGATCAAGCATCTTGAAAACAAAGTATTGATCCACATTCTCTAAACTATACTATTTACTACTGTGAAGCTGATACCACTTTAAAACTCAAGAAGAACATAATATGATCTCCTGAGTTTAACATTTGCAGTTCATGGCTTTAGAGACCAAAACAGTGTTCCACATAAGGGAAATAAATTCTGCATTCAATGGACATTTATGAAAAAATAAGAACCCTTGTGGCCAATATTTAAAACTAAAATCCTAAAATATTAATTTCAAGGTTGGAAAAAAAGATTAACTTCTCTACAAAATATGATTTTCTGCATGTATGTTCTTTACTTTACGACCTTCTCAACCACCATCTGGAGAAGTCCTCAGATATAGCAGGGTTCAGTATTTGTTCCCATAGCATTGCCAGATTTGCAGGAAAATATCACATATCCTGCTGCTAAAGGAAACTTCAAATTCTGATAAAGCTAAATGTTCGAACACTTGCAAGTGTTCTCCAAATAATCTGTAACTAGTTTTGCATCTTTGGCCAGTAAAGGCTTTATTTGCATAAATGACAGAAGGTGACCCAATACCAGGACAACAGTATTTATTGCACTGCACCCACTACCAAACCTCCACCATATGAGATCTGTGATATCTATTTGCAAAAAGGTGCAGCATGAACCTGACTTGAAAGCACAGAAGGAGCAGGAAGACAGAGCCAGTGTCTCTATATCCTGTTGTAATAAAGGTACAACATGCCTCAGAACTGTGGGCATCTATTCATGACCATTTCTCATAGTCTTTCCTGTTATACTCTCCCATATATACTGTTTTCTTTTGTACTTACCTAGAACACTTTTAGTCTGGCCTCATGAGAAATTGCTGAATTGCAAAAAACACAGAACACTTTCCCTCTTCCTGCACATCCAGGCAGATTCAAATCTTGCCAATTCAAATAGTCTCATATATTAACAACAAACGTTAGAAGGTAATTAAAAATAAGAATACTTTTCTAATATGTCTAACATTCTGTTACCATGCAAGGATGTTTTCTAATGCTAAATCTAACTTACTCTCTTGATAAGTAGGCATCACAGTATCTGTGATAGGCATATGGTACACAAACACTCCCCACAGAGATTCCAGCCCCCTTCCAATATGTTGAAAAGGACAGCTCATTCCTCCCTGTTAAATTTGCAGTTCTGTCACAAAACCAGAGAAGATGAGGGCTTCTCTGAAAGTAATGACTCCAATTTTATGGCATCAGCTCACAACATCAAATACAGATGTTAGAGGTATTGCAGTAGAGGCTGAACCCTCTCATACATATTCTGTGACAGTTTGTTGCTGTGTGACAGACGGCAGCAGAGGGACAGTCTGACAAAACGGCATCTGACATGAAGCAAAGGAGTGTCACTGAACTCCTCCAGGCAGAAAAAAATGGCACCCAGTGACATTCATAAACACTTGTTGAACATTTATGGAGACCAAACAGTAGATGTGAGCACAGCGAAGTGGTAAATAGTGCACTTCTGCAGTGTTGACAGTGACAGCAGATCACCTCTACTGGTCCAGGTTTTTATGAGTGCAGCATGGAGGCTCTTGTTCATTGCTGGTGAAAATGCAGAGCTCGTGGTGGCGACTGTCTTGACAAAGAGTTCTTTGTAGCTGAGAATTTGCTTTATCAAACGGTGTTCTTATGATCATTGTATTTGTTGTAGCTTCCAGGGAAACAAATAGGAAGCATTACTTTCAGAGTGACTTACGTATACATACTTTTAATTTCAGCCAAAGACCAAGCTGCCATGTAATGTTAGGACAGACCTGCAGTTTAGAAATTAAGTCTAAGGGGCTGCATTCTCTTTAATGACTAGCATTCTACTGCCTAAGACACTGACAACCTGTTGTTTACATATACAATCCATTCAAAAACAAATCAAAGCAGCAATTAAGTCCTCATCACCAGGTCAGTGACATACCAGAGTATAAAATGGCCTTGATTTTTTGCTTTTCACATAATTTCATCCAAAAAATGATTTGTAACTTCATTTTGCATATCAAAATTGTATTTTTTTTATACCTATTCTGTCTTATCTTTTGAGCAGTTTTATCCAAACTTATCTTTGTGCTGATACTTAGTCATTTGTGATTTGTAAGCATCTGTGTGAGGGAAGAATCACACATCTGAAGAACATAAGAAACATGAGTTTTTCCTGCATATCCCAATGATAAGCACATACATGAGAAAACAAATCACAGAATATGGGCCAAAGTCCCCATTTTTTCTATTTCCTGTCAGCTGCACCTTGGAAATAAAATGACAGACACTTCCTCTGCTGTAATGAACTTCCTTTAGTCTTTATTCTATCTGAGGTACATGGTTTGCACCTCATTACCTGATGTAGTGAACTTTTGGCATTAGGAAGGCCATTCTGTTTTACAAAACACAACTTAAGAAACCAAGAAGCCTTAATAAAGTTGTTGAACCTTCTAGGCTGTCACGTCTGCAGAAAACAAAGGAGTTATCTTTTTTTTCATTTTGCTCACTCTGATGATTTGAATAGCTGCTGGTATTAAAAGTTGAGGTAATTCAGGACATAGATAATATGACATGAACTTTTTAACCTCTAGGAAGCCTCTTTAAGGTCAAATGAGAATGATAGACATCAAAGGATACCACTATCCATTTCTTGTTATTGACAGCTTCCTAATGAAGAGATTGGAAGAGATTGAAGTTTTCTGAGTTTGGAGGCAGAAATATTTCACATTAATGTCTACAGAGGGTTTGGCCTTGCTATGGCCTATGATGCACCCATGGGGGAAAAGAAGGAAAAGGGAGAGTACAGGAGGGAAAAGAAGCCAGGTGGGGAACTTTCAAGGAAGGAAAAAAAAACCAAGGAAATGAACAAAAAAACAGAAGGAGTCTGGAGAGGTTTAGGGGAAAATAAAAAAGCAAAGGAAGCTGGGGAAGAGGAGGGCTAGAAAACTTGGGGGAAAAGAAAAGGCTGAAAGAAAACTCCAGGGAAGATGTAGATAAAAATAAGGTGTCTGAGAAAATAGAGGCCTGAGATTGTGAGGATGGAGGAGAAGAAGGGAGCAGAAGGCCGAAGAAGAGGAGGTTCTACAGTATCAGAAAAGGGAAGGTCATGGAAGAATAGAAGTTCAAGAGAAGGACAAAGACTATGAGAATTAAAAAAAGGCTAGAGAAAAGTAAGGATGGACAATATGGGGAGGTACAGGAGGTCAGAGAAGAGAATTGATGGCCAAACAACACTGTGAAGAGAAGAGAAGGATGGACAACATGGGAATAAAAAAAGAGAAAGGTCAGAGAATATGAAAAGACGAAGTTATCACCACCCACAGGGTCGAAAGGGGAAATGTGTCATCAGAAAGGAGGGCAAGTAACCTTTGAACAGTGATATCATATCTGAGAAGTATTTAATGACTAAAGAAATGTTTGATCCAGAGGAGATGTTAGCATTGAGACAGTTCTGAAATGATACCATCAATAAATAAAAACATGTTTTTCACTTGTGGCAATGATCTGAAATAATAACAGAAAGATAGTTACTTCAGTCTGAGTTTTGCTTATGTCATTAAAATTTAAACCTGATTAAACTGAGCTAGTCTGGTTTTATAACCTGTCAGTGTGACAAAGGGACTTTGACACATTTTTCCTCCAACACATTATGGGGATTTACATTTTGCACCTTACAATTATAACTGTATTAAAATGACTGAGCACACTGAATATGGAAAAGTGATTCATAATGGCAGTAAAAGCAATAAAGAGTTAAGGACACTATGAAGCAAATGAAGCAGAAAGGCACAAGAGGCTTTGCATAGAGCAGAGTAGATAGGAAAGAAATATCTCTTTGCTCTTGCATCTTTATTATGAGTCTAAATAACAAGATGTAAATGGAAGGGCTTTCTGCCTAAAGAATCAATACTGAAATAAAAAAGCCACATAGAAATAGTTTTCAATCTCCCAGTTTCATTTTCCACTAAAGATGTTGCATCCTGGGGTACATATACATTCATGTCGAGTCTTGTGCATGTCCATAATTTCTTGCGCAAGTCTAGCTTGCTTTTTTTTTTAATTTTGAAGTCAACAGTGGAAATAGAATTGAATGGGAAATTTTTTTCTCCCCTCTAATTATTTCTGTCTTATTAAAATTTTCCAATCTAAACAATAAAGTGACAGAATAATGAACTGAACTGAAATAGAACTTAAAAAG
This sequence comes from Phasianus colchicus, assembly GCF_987193195.1. Classification (NCBI taxonomy): domain Eukaryota; kingdom Metazoa; phylum Chordata; class Aves; order Galliformes; family Phasianidae; genus Phasianus; species Phasianus colchicus. The sequence continues at coordinate 28,705,849 of NC_143442.1, read as the reverse complement.
ATTACCCCAAACAGGTGGCAGTTAATTATAACTGTTCTTATTTCAGTTTCTTTTAGCTGTAGTAAACTGTTGAAAAACTATTACTCAAAACATTAGAATATTACATTGCTAATACTAATCTTTATTTTAAAAAGCACAGTGTACACATTCACAGACTTTAGGCACTGATCTCAAAACTAGGCAAAAATTTTCCAATTAAAATTTTTTTTCATTTTATCATCTTTTAAAAATATATGAGCTTTGGCTTTCAATAAATACTAGTGTGATTGCAAAGCAACCTGAATAGATTAAAAAAAATGAAGTCAGAGATGAGCCTGTCCATACACAACACTGTTGTGCTGCAAGTAACAAGGAAAGCATACCTTTTCTTCACACTATGGGGAAACCAAACAAAAATCAATACAGCTACTGAAACTTATGCCAGTTGTGAATCTGTCTACACTGAAATTTTCAGCTCCAGCGAACAACTAACATTCTTAAGTTTTGCTCATTAAATGCGTAGTACTGATAAATATTTAAACTTTGACTGTCATTTCCATGTCAGATCCGATGTAAGCGCTCATAATTCCTTGTGTTTGCCTCAAGCTTTCTCCTAAACAATTGTACATCTATTAAAAAGCAAAAATAAAGCCAACGTTGCTGAAAGTTAAATAAAATGATAATTAAGTATTGCTTGATAATCCTTGCATGGCACTTAAAACCTAGTGCCAAGTTTTTATGATTTGCCTTTTTTTTTTTTAAGCTCGGTATTTGAAGATAAGTAGGGGGATGCAATCTGGAGATAAGCCCGTTGGTCATGAGAGCAAAGACAGGCCCTCTCAAAGATACACATTTCATAAAACATAACAAAGTGAAGGGAGCTATAAATAAGAAAATAAAACCATAGTCTGCAGTTAAAATTCTTGCCATTTGCACTACATCATTCTGTTCTTAAGTGTCTGTTGCTGGGCTAGAGTTTCTAAAATTAACATTGCAATAGCCTAGATAGGAACCAAAATGCACCCAAGAAAACACTGCTGAACTGGTTATTCTCACTGCTAACATATGTTTGTTATTTTCACAATGTGTTTCTGTCCCTTGGAAATATTTTTCACGATAAAAATCTTGAATTGGCTCTTTGAACAGTCAATGCACAAATATCCAGACAAAAATGTGTAGTTTTTAGTGAAAGCTGAAGTATACTGGAGACTTTATCAGTTCCCCAGTATTTACAGGCATCTTTCTTATGCTTGCTATGGGCACCCTCATTTAAAAAATATTAAACAAATTAAAACCTATACATCCAATAATATTAAGAAAGCTAGCCCGATTGATTTACAAACCCATGCATTCAGAAATGAAAAAATCTTTTACTTAATGGAGAAAATAAAAATGGTAAGACAAGAGTCTGTTTTACGTTAGGGATCAGTGCATTCTGGTGCACAAGAACAGTTCTGCTCTACACACAGCCTTTTCTTACTGTAATTATATTACCACATCTGTGTGCAGGAGGTGCAAAGTCTGATGCCCAGGTGATGAGAAAATGGGAGGTAAGTTCCATTAAAAATAAAATGTGGAACAGAAGATAACATGACCAAGAAATAGGGCAACTGCCACTCACTGCACAGCAAGGGGCAGCAAGACTCACGGCCCTACATGGCGCTTGTTGTTAGAAGCCTCTCACGGATCTTTCCCCAGAAACACCTTATGGCTCCCTGCACATCTAAAGAGCACCAGGAATTTTAATGAGTGTGGCTGAAAGTCCTTGGGAAGGACAAAACCAGCCTGGTGCATGCTGGTTCTGATCTGTGCAGCAGGTTTGGGAAGCAGACAGCATTCAGACTTTACAACAGAAAGATCAAACTGCTTGGCACAAAGTGGGGCTGAACTTCTGTTTTGATGGCAGTCCACACAGACATCAGCACTGTTCTCATTTCCTGTGAAGTCCACATGCACTCCTCTCAAATGAGAGCTAAACCAAGAGAAAGTGAAATATTTGGCAGAGGTACCCCCTGTAGCTTTAGACTGATTTCTGCAGTTTCTTTTTATATCAAATTTTTAAGCAAGAGATTCAGACCGTCAGTGCAGTGTTTGAGAATGCACACATTTGTGCTTCACAGATGTACCAGAAGGGCCATTTAAGCCAGATATCACTTTTTCTATTTTGCATACATACAAAAGAATATTTTTGCCCAAGTCCATGAACACGATAAAGTAACAGCCTGATAAAGTATATTAAAATGATAATAAAAAAAACATTAGAAAAGCCAACAAACAGTTAAAAACAAAACAAAAAAGCCCACATTCGTGACGGAGGGAGTTTGTGTCCCTCTCCTGAAATTGCACAGTACATTAAGGAATTAATAACTATTAGTGTCTCTTAAACACATTCATCTAATTATTCTGCAAGTGAACAAAGCAATTACCCAAATGGTAAAAACAGATTTGTATCAGAAGTAACAGTTATGCCGAGGTACTTCCAAGCACTATTTCACCTACATGCCCCCATTTATATATTGAAGTGTCATTTCTTACTTTGGATTTATTCATCTGTTTTGCATAGAGATCTCTTGCTCCAGAGTTACAAGTGTATTATACAACTCCACTAGATTACATATGGTAGAATCCAGTAACAACTCGATATATGGAGTCTGCTGCACAAACCAGACTGGATACATACATTGGCTCACTTAACATCTACTGCATATGCTGGAAGACTGAAGAGTGAAGGCAGAAAATAGAGAACAAAGCCTTAAGGAAAATCAGGCAAATGCGTTACCTGGATCCAGACCAAATTCTATACGTTCCACCTTACATAAGAAATAAGAGCAGCTAGTAAGCAACAGTCTGTCAGAGCTATTTGCTTGTAGTTTGCTTGTGATTTATTGGTCTGTTTTCAGTTTCTTAGTACTGGGATGCCTTAGGACATCTTACTTTATTTGGTACCGGAGACTCTGCTTTTTCAGAGATAATATTTGAATTATCGTGACCAAAGGACTTTGGCCTTCACAAAGCATTATACCTCTTACTTTAGTTTAGAAGGAGTAGATTGAAAATCAGACAGTAATTGCTCACCTGATGTAAGCATCTAACCCAGCAGTTGTAAACAAGTCCCATATTAGTTCTGCACAATATCACAGCCTCACACCTCTTTCTGGGCTAGGACTGATCCTCCTCTGTCTTTGAACAATCTTTACATTACTTTTAGTTCACTGTTTGCAGCCTCTTCAAGCAGGAGATGTTACTGCCTCCAGGAAAAGAAGGAAACTTCTTAAGATCTGTCTCCAGATGCTTTCCACAGGCCTGCCTACTACTGATGCTGTAGGAGGAGGCCATGTTCCACTCTGCTCAATTACCAAACATCACATCTTCACAGTGTGTACTTCCTGAGTCACGCATCTCAAAGCCCAGCTCAGTGGTGAAAGAAATCAAACACTGATACCTCATTATTACCTACTACTCAATGGGCCTATTTACAGAGAAGATTTTGCCTACAAAGGCACTGAGAACGTTAATGTATGAGCACTGCAGAGTTAGAATGGATCTTCCCATTTCTCCAAAAGCCTACGTATTTAGCTAAAACACCATCAACTGTTATCCAGTTAATAGGAAGTGGTGCAGTTGCTGAGAGATTAATTTTCTGGAAGCTAGAAAATGCATTATTATTATTAGGAAAATGGGCACTTATCCTCCCCACAGGAGTTCTAACCGTGGCTACAGTCCAGTTTATAAGCATCATGCTGGGCATGATAAAAACGTGTAAATGAAAGGATGGAAAACAGCTCTCAGGTTTTATTACTGCAAAATCAAGGATCACAAAGGGACCTCTCAAATTGGAAACCAAACTGGAAGGTTCTTTTCCCCTCTACTGAGTTCTCTCTTAAGGGAATAATTTTAAACATCCCTTTGTACCCAATATTTTTATGTAACCTACTTGATATGGAAAAACACAAGACTGCGGATCACTTTCGACCTTGTTGAATGAATAATAAGTGATCAGTTGGAGTACTGTGTCCAGTTCTGGGCTCCCCAGTACAAAAAAGACAGGGATATCTTGGAAAGAGTCCAGCGGAGAGCCACAAAGATGGTGAAGGGCCTGGAGCATCTCCCCTATGAGGAAAGGCTAAGTGAGCTGGGTCTGTTTAGCCTTGAGAAGAGAAGACTGAGAGGGGACCTGATCCAGGTCTATAAATATCTAAGGTGTGGGGGGCAAAGTGGCGAGGCCAGACTGTTTTCAGCAGTGTGCGGAGACAGGACAAGGGGAAATGGCCAGAAGCTGGAGCATAGGAAGTTCCGCACCAATGTGCGCAAGAACTTCTTTACGGTGAGGGTGACGGAGCACTGGAACAGGCTGCCCAGGGAGGTGGTGGAGTCTCCTTCTCTGGAGATATTCAAGACCTGCCTGGACGCCTACCTGTGCGACCTGGTGTAGGGATCCTGCTTTGGCAGGGGGGTTGGACTCGATGATCTCTGGAGGTCCCTTCCAACCCCTACGATTCTGTGATTCTGTGATTCTGTGATCAGTTCTCTGGTAATTTTGCTAATTCTTGGTATACATGTATTGTTGAGAAGACTAAGCTTTCTCATTTATTGTCACACATGATACAGAACCACCCAAAAGCTCTCACTGGAACATAAAAATTGTGTATCTACACAGTAAATCCCTGACTCTGAAAAACACACAGTCTAAAGAAATGCCGTAAGATGACAGATAATAACACTGTGCAGATAGGAGCAATGAAAGGCTGTAGCCCGGAGGGAGCCACATTGCCCAGTGACAGAATAATTTTTTTGATGCTTCAGTGTTCCATCAGCCCTGAGCCAGCAGTCTCTCCGGGATGCTCAGGTACACTGGAGTTCAGCAATTTGAACATTTCTGCATAACACAGCTACAGATAGCAGTCCAGAAACAGACACTGAAAAATCACCGCTCACTGCATTCAGTCACTGGGTAATGCCATAGCGTGCACAGCTGCTACTGGACCAATGTTTCTTGGTTGAACACAATTAAGACATATTTGGAGGAAATTGTTCCAGTTGCTGCCTCACTCTGACCAATTACAGTCCCACTCTGAGTATGGTGCTTGGGAGTCAAGCCCTCCCCTTCCAGTACAAGTTTTCTGCATAAGTTAATGTAGCTTCCAAATCACGTCCTGCAACTGGGGAAAGGAAGGGACAGACTTCCACATTTTGTGGAAGTGGCTTCACTGTGCAGAAAAAGATAATGCAGAAGTTTTTGACCAGTGAAAGAGAGCATGAGGACAAGGATAAATCTGTAATCCAAGGTGTAGTCTCATGTCTGGAAAGATCTCTTTTTTTATTCAATGTCACTCGGTGACTGTTTCATGTGAAAAGCAAAGGCAGAAGCTGGCAACCTGTGCTTCCAGCTTTGTCCCTGCTGTTCAACACTGCGCTTGAACCAGGCCCCTAAAACACTGCTTTGAAAGTCATCAGATGAAACCCCTCAGGACCAGACTGGCTTTATACATGAAACACTTGCCAAGGTATTCAGGCAGAGGAAGAGCTGAGCTCAAGCAGATATATACAGTACAAAATAGATTAAATTCCCTAAGCTGAGAATTTGTATCAATATCCAGTACCTATAAAGCCCTGACACTTCCCTTGTAGGGCAGCAGCTGAGTCTGTTTTCACAGCTGTGATTCAGTGCCTTCTCCCCAGTGACACATCCAAGGCCTCCCAAGACAGAAACCCTCTGCTTAGCTCCATTTCCCTTACTTCTGGGGCTACAAAATAAATGAGACTGGAAATAATCAAGTGATAAAAAATCATAATTCAGTGTATCTAAGTCATAACACGAGCACCGCAGTCACAGTTTGTGACAGGAGCTCAGTGCCCACAGAAACAGTGACAGGACGGACCTAACAAGGCAGTTCATCTCAGCTGACCACAGTATATATCGCCACCTGTCCTAGGAGAATGAATACTTGAACTTAAACCCTTCCCAAGTCTTATTTCTGCACCCTGGCTGGTTGTCAATAACCATACACACACCACTGTGTCTCCTTTAGAAACCCAAGTGACACCCTCATTTAGGGTCAGGCCGGCCCCAGGCAATGTGTGTGGGGCCATAAGAGGAACTGTAACCACCAGTGGTTTGGGGACAAGGGGACACGGGCTGTGGCAACACACAAGGCAATGGAGAAGCTCATCAGCCTTACAGGAGATGCTGCTTGCCGCAAGGAGTGACAGGGAATTTGGAAACAAGGATGAGCCAAGTCTCAAGTCCTGAGACTTAAGAGTCTGCACTCTTGAGACTGTAGTGGAAAAATCAATTTCCCAATTCCAAGTCCTGAAAGATGAGCTTAAAAAAATGGCGGAAAAAAGCCAGTTTCTACCAGATAACAAATCTTGGAAACAGCGAAAGAAACACGTCCAAGAAGAGAACCTGAATTTCACAGCCCATGATGTTTCTAAATGGCATATGCTGTTAAAGAAAAATCAAATGAACATGCACAAATTGCCTGACAGCAGAGGTATGGGATGAATTATGGATATTTTCTAGCATATGCTACTATTTTGACACACTGCCATGTTGTGCCAGACAGTAACCGGGTCAGAGGAGGAAGGAGCAGAACGTCAGCGAAGCCTGTGCTCAGAGATCTTTGGCATGACAAAGCCCAGGCTTTCCAGGCAGGAGGGAACACTGCTCACCTTTTGACTAAACAAAGCTGGAAAATGATTTGTGCCCCAATTTTTGTCCTACAGGTTGCACTAAGCATAACGTGACCCTGGAGTAACAGAAGTAGGCCAGGTGAAGGCAGAATCACCACTGCCTATTTTCTAAAAGCATGAAACCTACAGTTATTCTTATGTCCGAAATACTTCTTACCTTTCCTAAAAATTTCTGTTAACTGAAAAATTATATACACATGACCTTCATCAGAATGAATTTTTTTTTAACTCAAAATATATTGTACTAATAGTAGATGAAAATTAAGTTTTGTATCACCTTCTCCTCTTTCTTTCTACATTTGAAAGGACTGTTGTGTGTTCTGATTGTTATTTCACTAGCAGACAGCAAACAAAACCTAATTCTCTTCTCTATTAAATGCACTACATGTAAGTACAAATTCATTTATTTTCTTGTATGGAAAATGATGGTAGTTATACTACCTGTACAAGGCCAAACTCAAATGGTTTACGTTGAAAAATGTGATGGATAAATACGATAACTTTTAATGGATGAAACTGAACTGGTTTAACCTTTTTTTAATGTCATTGTCTCAGCTAGAGCAGCTAATTATTTTGCAAATATCTCAGCTTATCCCAGTTCACCACCACCACAGACCAGTACCACTGATGACTTGCTAAGGAACTGCTGGTGTACAGATGCCAGTTTTCACCTATCACAGCTTCTGTTTTGTTCATTATCAGCTCCTCATACAGGGGAGCACTATGATCCTTGAGCACGTAATCAAGAAATTACTAAGTATAAAAGGAAATACGATTTCTCTGCCATTGGTATTACTAAAATAAACAGAATGATTTCCATTCTGTGATCTTGCTTCAGAAATCATGCCGAAGAGTTACGAAGAGTTTAGGAAAAAATTACCAGAGGAAACTGCAAAAGTGAGATCTTCAGAATGTCCAAAGAGGCATGCCTTAATATCTTGTAATTGCTTCACAGCTCTCTTGCATCACTGTCATTTACAAATAATCTCATCACTTCACATTCCATACAAGTGAAGGTTGTTGTATTTTTTTTTTTTTTTAAACAAACCAATAACTGGTTTATTAGTTTTCCAAGTAATGAGAATCTGCAAAGATTCCACTTAAATGTAATTAATACTCACAATCCTTTCTTGAAGTTTTTGCAAAATACTGGTTGTTAGGCACCTTCTGACCGAATCTCCATGATATACTTGAATAACGTTAATCATAAGTACCAGATAAAGGGCTTTACTGCATGAGTTATTTGTTTCTGATTCAGTCTCCAAAACAATTCAGTCAAATAGACTGCTAGCAAAGAAATGCAAGCTAGAAAAAAGAGTCTGATTTTTTGTTTATTCTTTCTAAAAGGACAGGTAATCTAGAAAACAACAAACCGACCAAAAGCCACAAACAAAACCAATCCAGACTTGTTTATAAGCAGAAGGAGTTGCATTTTTAATGTTGGCACAGTTTACGTGATTTATATTTGTCAGGTTGCCTACTCGCCTGAAAGATACCAAGGTTTACTGACATTGTCTCATTTCCTCTCTGTAGATTATTATCTTCCATCGCCTCCCACTTTCTGTAGCTTTCTGCATATTTACAAGCAGAACTTGAAACAAAGAAGTGAGGTTTAATTTTCTTTTTCCTATCTAAGGAAAGAATAAAAGCAGGATATTTAAGATAAGAGGATTTTATATGGTGAAGAAGTTATTGCTTACATCCTAAGGTGCTAGCTGAGAAGATGAAGTTGACAGCAAACACCATATGAAATTTACATGTGCCCACTCCAATAGTGGAAAAAAAGGAAAAAAAAGATTGCAACAGTTTATTTCTGTCATAACATACAAGCTGTTAGCAAATTCAGACAATTCGTCCCATACAGCATCTCCACGTCCAGCCATCTCCCTCACCACCCCTACTGCTAAACCCTGTCATCTCACACACCAAATGCGGTACCCTGCTGGTCCCTTGGCTTCTCACATTTACACCTTCCTCTCCTTCTGCTTTGCTGACATATGAAATGTCTCGCTGTCAGAATAACTTTCCTCACTTCTTGTCGATTTTACTCCCTTTTCCAAAGCTTTTCACTTCATACCCGTGTGCCTCCGAAAGGAAAGGTTTTAATTTTAGTAATTATATTATTACACACAATAAGCTAAATACATCTGAAATAGTAACTGACATTAGCACCTAGAAACTACCACATCATGAATGCTAATAGCAACTACTCATGGTAAACAAGATCTGTAGGGGCAAGGCAGGAACACAGGCTGCAGGAACAGAGATTTCAAAGGCGGTACCATGACATTTAAAGTTATTTAAAGACAGTAGCTCAAAATCAAATGTTTCTATTTAAGAGGAAGAGAAGAAATGTTTTCTTCCAGAGCAGATTGTGCTTGGTCACAATAGAATGATGGAGAGCACAATAGATACTGTCTCACTTGTACAAATTCAGCTTGCTTAGAAGCATGTATATTTTTATTTGACAAAGACAAAATTAACCATTTCAAAAACATGACAGTATCTTTCATCTTCTGTAATGGATGTTCTATACTCTTCAGCAAATACAGTGACGTATTGCTAAAAAACAACATAGTAGCTTAAAACCCATTTTCCAAAGGATAAAAGGTGGACTGATCTGTAACTATGATGAAATTCACTGAACAGAAACAGTAAAAACAGTTTACTAGTTGCAGGCATACGCAGATGCTATGCTTTTTAATGCTGTATATAAGAAAATGCATACAGCAGGAGACCATTATCCTGCCTAGGAATTCTTTCCAAGTCCTATCAACACAGAATTTCTGAAGCCCTGTGGATGCACTGTGGTTGTGACTCCACGAAATGGTGAATTAGTAAAGATGTCTCACAGTGGATCAAAACTGCCTGGAGACATTGCAATATAATTCTAAGAAGCATAATTTGGGTATGAAAATCCAAATATAACCCAACACATTTATTCTGGAAGGTCTCTGCATGCTCAACATGGATCACGTGTTCCCAAGTCTACAAAATATGAATACGAAGAGTGAAGCTGGCCTGAAAAAGTACATTGTTTAGCATACCTAATCTGGATCAAATTTATACCAGAAGATGCTCCAAGTGTGCAGTTTTCGTGTCAGAGACAAAAACATTAACTGATGCATAGTTTAGAAAACCCCATATTCACTGACTAGTTTAACAATACTATATAAGTAAAAGCCTTCAGCATGTACCTGGTTTGCATCATATTAATCTACATTTAGCAGTCACTGGCCATCCAAGTTGCCCCTAATTATAAAATGGTTTAACAGCTCTACTCTAAAGCAAAAAGGAATATTAGAATTTTCAGTGAACTTATGCTGGAAAAAGTAACTCCTCCATGAAATGTTATAAGCCTATTGTTATTTAATAATGTGATTGATGATCCTATAAACATACTTTTGAATTATTCCAAAATAATGAAGGAATTATGCATGTGGTTTCTTTTTTAGTCACCAGAATGAGGCATATGGGAATTAGGGAGTTGTGGGGGAGGGAGGAAAGTGACAGAAACAATGAGTTTTGTTAGCATCAGAAGAAATGGAGAACACTTTGCATACAGGGGTGGTTGCTGTTCTGTCTAACACAGTCATCTAAATACTTCTCCAAATACATTGTGGTTACCTTTATCTATGAGAAGAATTAACTTATGGAATGTCATTACTCTAAGATTTTTTTTAAGATGTCTTTGAAGCATCACTGCTGATTTACACAGTTGAATCAAATGTACATCTGGAAGGTACAAAACCCAAACTTTGTGACTAAAGATATACACACTGGCATATATAAAGACATGATCAGCTTCATTTGCCATTTCAACTTCTAGGCCACGATACGGACATTTTGGAGAGGGCACTGCAAATGTACTTGGTTTAATACAACTGGGACGACATACCATGACTGTACCTCTCTCTCTCAGCACACTAATGAGAAGAGGACTAGAAAGACGGGTAATTCCAGCCTGCCCTATGCACAATTCATTCTTATGGTGTAGGCTTTTTTGAGCAAGGGGAAGCTTAAGAGTTAGATTCACTGTTTTGATTACAACTAGAATGGGAAGCAGCGACATCAACCAATAATGCTTTGTGAGAGGCTGCAGTACCAGACTTGGAGCTCGCTCTGTCCTCCCTGCTTGCCACCATCTGCTCTTCCAGACTCCCCATCTGCCTCTTCTGCCACTACTAAATACTCTCTTGATTCTTTTGTATACCTTTAGAGACTCATCCCTATTACTTTTCCCACTGCCTCATTAACTTATGTTTCCAAATCTCATTTCAAAGGGTCTTGTCTCTTGCAACTACAGAACTGGACTTCTCCAAGGCCACACCATTCTTCTAAACATCTTCCATCAACATTTTGCTTTTCCTTAACCTAAAACTTCTCAAATCTTACTGTTAACTTGCTGTGTACTAATCACCATTACTTCTCCTGGATAATTTTCTAACCTCTCTTATCTACAGACCTCCTGGTCCCTTCTGACTAGTAACAATTTTTTCCATTTTTGTCCTCGAGATTCTCATTTCTCTTCCACCAACTCCCTGCTCCTGCTGGATAGAACATAGCTGACTACGCAGGGAAGCATAGAAAATAAAAGAGTTTTGCTTTTACAGTCATTTCTCAAGTCAGATGAAGCCACATCTTTCCTTTCCACCAACGTATCTTTTTCTTCCTTTTTGTAACCAAGTCTATCTAAACAATATCTATCACTCAAAACACACTTGATAACTTCATAGAAATATTAGTATCTTCTGTGAACTGCAAAACTGCAGATGTTAGTGTCACAGGTATGAATGGACAACCAGAATATAATGAGATCTATAAAATAAGAACAATGCTACAGTTGGTCACTGTATACTTAGGGACAGAATCAGCTTGAATACAACAGAGTAACTCATATGAAATAGCTCCTACATATGAATATGGCTGGGCAAAGTAACTCATGCCATTTTTACATTAATGACAGAATAAACATCTCATAGCTCAGAGACTGCAAGACATTGGGATACTTTTTGTAACTTTTAATTTATTATTTAAACCATCCTGGAAACCAAGAGTGGAGAAATTTGGAACTATAAGCTATGATTGCACTAGATGAGTCATAGAAGTGAGAGGTAGCACTGAACATGATTTCATTATGAGCTCAAACATTTTTGTAATTGATTTTGAGAATATTACACTATAAAATTAAGAAGTGCAGACAATTCAGACTGAGTCCTTAGACTCCATCATTTTTTCTCACCATCACTAATTTGTGATCTCTGGGATCAAAATCTGATCTTCTGGAGATGTTTCTCACCAATTCAATTCCAAGGGTGAGGAACCATGAGACCCAAAAACCGCTTCATAGAAGCCAACTCTACCACATTGAACAGAGTGATGACATGGATGCAGAATCCATCTGCTGTTATCTAGTTTGTTTGGAAGCTTAGCAAAAGTGAGCTATCGCAGTCACAGAGCTTGAAACAAGCACATGGAGTACATTCCTGTCCCTCCTGCATTTTGCAGCTTGTGTGACCAGTAGTACTGTTAGGAGTAGCCAAGGCAGCTGGTTTATATATAGCTTGGACACGCATAAATGAGCTGCTATGTAATGGCTCCTTGAAGCATTATTCTGATGGATGAAGTTGCCTCCTATGCTCTCTCCACACCAAGATGGATTTCACCTAGGTAATATACTTTATTTGAGAGCGATAGTGATAGCACTAATGTGTTTGTCATGTTTGGCTTTGCCATATTCAGGACATCACTTTTCTCCGGTACTGTGATGGCTGAAGTGAAGTTTCAGAGCTATATGAGCTATATAGCAACAATATTAACTAGAGCTTTGGCTGCATATATCTAGCAAAAAAAAAAAAAATGACAACAAAAACCAAAAAAACATAAGAAACAATAATATGAAGAAAGAGAGCTTAATATTATTGATGAAATTTAGATTATTTTTGTATGGCTAGAATGCATAAAGCTTCCCAGAAACCAAAGGAAATGGTTTAAGCACTCTAAGTACCAGCAAATTGTTTATTCCCTTGCAAGTCAGACTGCTGGAGAACATATTTAACTTACATCATTCCCACAGTTATCCTTTGCATCAAAGAGATGATTATTTATGCAACAAGACGTAACTGGGGAAACAGTTTTTCAGAGATAATCACACCCCTGGGACACCGCAAGGCTAAGGGTTCATTACTGTTGAGAAGAAAAGTGTATTTTGTTCTGAAGTTTTATATTCCAACCTGCAGTTGCAGCTAAGCTTCATGTTTCATTCGGATTAGTAAATCCTTTTAGGTTGCTCACCTTATGTGTCCATCAGAGTATTTCAACCAGCCCAAGAAAATTCCTTAACCCATCGTTTTCCGCACTGTCAAAAGGCCAGTTTTTGAAAAGGTGATTATTTTAGTTTAATTTTAATGACAACAACTGAGCAGAATACATCCAAATGATATGCTAGCTTTAGTACAGAAGACAATAACCTACAACAAGTTCCAAAGCAAGACTGAAATCACAGTATGACAAGTTCGCATACGTAACTCAATTGTTTAATAAAATGAACTCTGAAAAGTATAAGTGCTAATTGCCAATTACCTGAGTTATCAAAAGTGATATGAGTATTTTCTGCAAAAGGCAGCACCCTTGAAGCCTGATGGCACCTTAGAGGTGTCCAAGATGAAAGGACAGCGTGCTGCTTACTGCCAGTGAAGTGTAACACAGCGAGGAGCTCACAGGGAAAACCTTAGCGCATCACTGTGTGCTCCTAGAAGTAAGGCCAGAGAGAGCTATTTAGCTACTTTTCCCCCCCAAAAACAACTCCTCTGACTAATCATTTTGATAAGCAAGGCCTTGGGCAGAAATATTTGAAACTCCTCACAATTTGAAATGCACATCTAAATCAACAAAGAAAACAAATGTCAAGAAACAAGCATAATAGACTTCGGGCAGAAAGGAGCAATGTGACTCTCTCCTCTCTTTGTTTATATGGAAAGCAAAATAAATATTATCAGTTGTCTACATGGATGTTTATTCTATCCTGAGGTAATGAATGAGAGATCTCTCTATGGAAGTGACATATAACAACTATATGCATGCTTATCTTTCTCCCAGTGGGATAATTGTTTCTGCTCCAGACCCTCTATTCTTTTCCTTTTTTCATATTTTACAGAGAGAGCTTCCATCTGCTCCATAAGCTAAATCACATTTTGAGCATACAGAGCTATTAGAAATATTACAATCTCCTTCCCCCCTTTTTTTCCTGGGAAGAAACAGTGTGAAATATTCATCTCTCAGTTGCCTGTTTACACATTCTGTTTTTCCTCTGGTCTAAGGAAGTATTTTGCTTTCATAGATTTTCCCATGCTTTAGATTTTAATGGATTCTTTTAGTTTGATTTAAAAACAACAAAAACCCTGCTTATTCATTAAGTTGGTGCTTTCATTTTTTCCCTTTTCTCTGATCTGTTTCCAGCTCAACTTGTTTAGCTGTGGTAGGGAATTTCTTTCACTTTTTTTTTAACCTGTGCCACAAGCAATTATCATTTCTCAAGACTTGAAGGCTTCCTGAAACTCCTCTATGATGAATCTTATTTAAAAATAAGTCATTAAAGAGGAGATATAATTTCTGAATGTTAGATCTCTTGATAAGTCAGATGTAAGCTTCCATATTCTTTTGCTACCGTATTTAACAAACAACTTCAGAGACACATAGCAGACAAGCAGTCTGTGGACAGTAGCCCTGGTGATGAGAATTCCAGTAAGATATTTCATCTCTTGGAGTCCGAATATAATACATCTAGTACTAAAGAAACTGTCGGTTCTTAAAATAATTGTCATGGATAGAAGAACTGAAAGAATATCCTTCAACACCACGCTGTGCTCGGCATGTCTCTGGAATCATTTTATCAATTAATGGAGTGGGTGCCTTATAAATACATATGGATCCATGGGATAAGCGATACAGCTTTGCACTTAATATAACCACCAGTTCATAAGAAAAAGATTTTCTTCCATTTATCAAGACAGTAGGAGAGAGATTCTCATTTTGTGCATGTAAGGATGAGCGTTGTCCTAATGGCACAAAAATGTAACTTTGCAGACTCCATTGTAAACAGCTGAGAAATGACTGATCTGTAATCTCATCTAGACTCAATGTAAATATCCAGCTTGTAACACCTACCCCTTGAATGAGAGTAAAATACATAACCAACATACAAAGCATGTGGAATGGGAAGAAAATGCTACACAGGTTGCTCTGAAAGTAATGCCTCCTATTTATTCCTGTGAAAACTACAATAGATACAGAGAGAACAATAATCCTGTTAGACAGAGCAGATCCACATCTACAAAACATTCTTCTTCAATATGATCAACACCATTAGCTACGCATGTTCACCAGTGATGAACAAGAACCTGCATGCCATGCACGTAAAAATCTGTAACTGTGGAGGCGACCCACTGTCACTGTTACCACTGCTGAAACACATCCCCTCCTGCCTCTCTGTGCTCACATCCACTGTTTGGTTTCCATAAACATTTAGCAAGTGTCAATGAATGTCATTGTGTACCATTTTTTCTGCATGGAGGAATTCAGTGATATCACTTAGCTTCATATACACTGCCATGTCAGACACCATGGTATCAGACTGTTTTACTGCTGCCATCTGTCACACAGCAACAAAATGTAATGGAATATTGCTGGGAAGGTTCAGCCTCTACTGCCATACCACCAACATCCATTTCTGACATTGTAGGCCAACATCTTAAAAGAGGCGTTACTTTCGGAGCAGCCCTCATACTAGCACTACATTTTAAGCTGCTCTTGAATAGGATGAACCTTATTTCCATAGCCTGTAGAAAAGAGCACGAAGCAATACAGCTTAGTAATCCTTTTTCTTTCTCTTTCTAATAACAACACTCAAGTGTCCCTTACACTTTCATGCCTCAGTTTATTGAGTATTAAAATCAAGGTATTTATAATTACACTACGACTGATTGTTTACGAGAGGAGATGAAAACATGGAGACAAAACATCAATAAATGATTAGAATAATGCTTTAAGAGAGAAAATCAGAAGAGAAAGCATCAAGCACATCTCTCTAGGCCTCGGAATGAGCAATATAAAAGTATGTCTGATTTAGCCGTCTGTGCTATCCATCGTCATACAATTTTAAGAATTTTCTCCCTGTTACACTATTGAATAATCAATAAACTCATTTTCATCATTAGTAGTTGGTTTTCCCTGGTTGTCATTACATAAGTACTCCTTTAAGCAGGTCTACATTTCCATTGGATTTCACACAACTGAACCACTTCTAGTTTTCTCTAGTGGAAAGGCAACCAAAGGGATTCTATTTAAGAACAGATAATTTCAAACAGAAGGATTTGATGTAGACAAGGTACTAACTATATTCCTAATTTTTTATCATAAAAGACATTACACTTAGCTCACATGCTACATCAAGGGTGCTAAAATTCAGTTTGCTCTGATGGTATCATAAGCATCAAACGCTACTGTAAGCCTCACCTCCAAAAATAGATATTACAAACCATTTTGCTGACTGATACAATTTGTAAATGAAATTGCTTAACAGTATGTAAGACACAGAAACAGAAATAGTACCTCACAACTACTAAAACCATGATGTTTGAGTTTACTAGGGAGATGGTGACTATTTACAGCATGAGCAGGTTTCATTAAGGAGGGACAGAGATCCATTGCTCCTTTTAAACAGCAGAAAAGGAATCTCATCAGATAGCTTTGAGGCCATCCAAGCAAAAACCAGAGTTCCTATCTTTTCATGAGAGTAAAAATGCTCCTAACTAAAAAAAAAAAAAAGTCCTTTCACAGTGTAAGAGAAAATGTGTTACTACTTTCCTATGCCTCGTGAGAATTTTTTGCAATAACTATACTGTAAAACAGGCTGCTTTCTAACAACTGGGTGGGGGGACAGAGGAGAAAAGGTCAGTCAGGTTTAGTATCGTGGCCTCCCTGTTTGGAACATCATCTCTGATCATTCTAACTCCCTGAACTAAGGTAAAGAGTAAGACTTGCTGGGGCAAGATTCATTGAATCAAAACAAATCCTCTGTGTCAAAAAACAGTTGTTACACTACAACTATGAAATTCTTATTCTTAACTGTGTATTATTTTTCAGAAGGATACTTTTAAATATACTAGTAATAAAAGGAAACGCATTACAATTCAATTTCAAGGAAAAGTCAAAGACTGAAGAAATTACATACTCTTTTGGGATTTGTGGTTTTAATTAGGCTTATAATTTCTGCAATTAGATTCACAGTAATTTCCTTTCTGAGGAATACTTATTATATAGAAACATACATATTAGATATAGATATGCTAGAAGCAAATATGTTGTATTGTGTTGAAGCACTGCTGTTTCTCTAAGCTACAGCCACTATGTGGGGCAACCTCAGAAAAATTTATGATGTTCTCATCCTGTCTTTATGCAAGCAAATTCCAACAGAAAGGAATTAGAAATTGTCTAAAAACTTTCTAGTGAATACCATTTGTTTGTATCTTATGTTACTTCCTTCTTTCATATGAAAAAGAACAACAACAACAACAAAAATCAACATATCAATCTCTCCCAACCATTTGCTACTAACTTAAAGTTACTCAGTGATTCTTGTGATGGTTTACAAGGCAAAACAGACTTTAGAGCAGCTCAGCAGTAATATTTAATCATGACAGAGATGTGGGCTGTACCTGCTTGTCCTCAAGCATTGCAAATTAACACCAAGCAAAGAAAGAACTTTAGTAAGAATCGCTTTTTTTGGCATCAAAAACATCTCAAGTTTTCTTGAGGCCAATACAAAAGCAAATAAAAGACTGCAGTATGATAGTCTATCTGCAAACATGTTTTGTGTTCAAACAGGAATTGCATATGAGGTGTAGGCACATACTTTTTTTTAATTTAATTAGTGGAAAGCAGCAAGGTAAGAGTCTTTAGCTAATTTGACACAGCATTTCAATAGTAACATGCCGAAGAATTTTAGGATATTAAGGGCACTATAAACAACAGATCTACCCAGGAAATTATTAACCACAAAGCAGAACAGAATGTTAACCTTAAATATACCACTTATGGTTGCAGGAAATAGATATAATTATTAAAACATAAGTGGAACAACTTGTGAAAAATCGAACTCAAATTGTTTAGGTACTCATTGGAAGAAAAGCAGCAAGTTTGGGCAGAATGAGTTTTAGAATGTTTAACTGAAAAACTCTCTCTTCATTAAGTGTGCTGAAATGAGCTGCATCATCAAAAGCAAGAACTCAGTGAAACTGAACCCATCCCAAACTTCAGGGTCAATCCCAGCATCACTTCTGTGTTTCTTCTGACACAAAGAGCTGCACTTGGTTCCAGTATTCTTTTTTTCTTTTTTTTTTTTTCCTCTTACAGCTGCTGTGCCTCTAAGCAATGTTTTCCCCTTTAATTCACAGGCTATAATGTATTTCCTAATTTTAATAACCCTTCTAGTTTAAACAGAGACTATGGCTGTCAAATCATCATCCAGAAACACATAGAAAAGGAAGAAAAAGCCATCTATATGATTAGGTGTAGCTCCTACAGGGAAAGTTATTTCTGAGCAGACAGATATTGCAACCTTCCAACTGCTTTATTTCTACAGCAGCACCGGTTTCTGGCAAAGCACAAGAAACAGAATCCTACCCCTTCCTTCTTGCTAAATTCATAGATGTGCTCAAGTAACAAAAAAAAAGCAAAGTATGAAAAAAAGCAAGGACCAATGGATTGTGGAAGTGATTGATGACACAGGTGTGAGTGCAGGAATACCTTTGTTCCATGTGGTGCCTCCCTGGGGAACTCCCCTCACTGCTGAAGGCAGCACACTGCTGCTACCAGTAAGCCCCTCCCCACTGGGACATCTGGAAGCCACACTAAGAGTTCTGTCTCACTCAACATAGAAAATTTAAATCCAAAATGACAGCTATGACTACACCTTTGAGATATTTTTCAGGAAGGAAATAGAGTGCACCTGGGTGTCAGTGCATGAAATAGCATGAGAAATGGATAGCGTTATTAATACAAGGTCCTAAATACTTTAATGGGAAGAAAAACTTACCATCCATGGATGCATGTTTCACTTTATTAGAAGCCTTATGGTTTCAAGGACAGAAAGAAACTTGCATTACATATGTTTCAAAAGTGCTCCTCTGTGTTTGGCACAGAAATGCCCACGCAGGAGGGAAGCGACCCACTGCTAAGGTAGTGTTTACCACTTTCATCTTCAAATCCATGAACACACCCAGGACAGGACCAGCAGGAACAACTCCTTGCCTGCAATACCGCCTTTTCATTATGTTTCAGTATGAAAAGGCATTTTCTGCATGAAATTTAAACTGACATGACAGCTATTTTAGCTAAACGAGATGTGAACTTGTTTCTTCAACATGGAGATCTCATTTTAACCTGTGTCAAGGCTTTCATAGGGAAGAGGCAGCTAGCATCTGTGTGAAAGATTTTAATAGAAGCATGCATCAAAATCCATAGCTAGCTTAAAGAAAAATTGCAGGAAGACACTTCTGCTGAGCTGGATCGGATGGAAGACCTTGGAAGATACACCCTGAGGTCCTTCCATGCAAGGCTGAGAATGCAAAAATCTCAGATGGCTCTAAAAATCTTCAGTGAATTATGTGAAAATCTACCAGATGGAAAAAGGCTAGATGAGAAACAGCACAATGACTTCAAAGGAAGGAACAGCAGGAACCAAGGTGAAACTTGATGATAAAAAAATTAGAAGATGAAGTCCTGTTCTAAATTAAAAATATATATTTGATAATAAAGGAAAGATATTACGGTCTGAGAACTTTAGAGGCAAAACTAAAATACAGCCTAGTTTATGCAGGCACGAAGGATGGAAAATTTCCACACCAGATGGCCAATAAAAGGTTTGTATCTTTTTCCATGAGACTTAATGAGTGAGTGGGCCTCACAGTCTGTCACGAGCAAAGCCAGACCATGAAGGGCTGCTGCCTGTGGTGGCCCATGCACAGAAATAACCTTCAAGAAAAGCTTTTCAAAATGCTCCCAACAAGCAGAATAGGGGCAGGAATAGTCACCTGACACCCCACATCCCAGCTACAGGGGCATCTCTCTGGCTTGCTGCTCATTAGTGTGATTCTCCATAGGGTGACTCTGGGGATGTGCTGCTAACACTATTTTCCCTGCTATTTTGGGAACAGAGTCAATCTCTTCAGAGTTGGAGCACCCTGAGTCTCTGAGTTATCTTAGAAAACAACAGCAAAACAAGCAAAACAAGTCAAGAGCTCCAAGATTACCATGCGGTTTTCATGCATCACATCATGTAGGAGGTCCAGAGTAACACAGAGGTTTGCAGCTAGCAACAAAAGCTGGTGCTTGAAAAATTTAGGCCAAAGAGGAAATTCATACAGAAAGTGAGAAATATTGATTACTCTATTTGTGTCAAAAGGACAGCCAGTTTTCAACTCTGTATACTGGAAAGATCAAATGTCGCAGACAGCACGAGAGGCGCTATTCATCTGTCTTCAGCCCAGTGTATCACAGAAGTTCTTGTATCCTATAAACATTCTGGGATTTGGAACTTACAAATGGAAGGACATGCTAATCATTAGGAGACAAATCTCTTAAATCTGTTCAGTGTGTGTCATGGCAGTGATTTCTTGGGTGTTAAACCTGTGCTTTAGGTAGCTCTTTTATTTTCCCAGATAATGACAGCACTACTAAGTCCACTCAATTTGGACTCTGTTTCACTATTCATTGTCAGTCCCCTGGTCTCCTACAGCTGCTGGATGCAGGTGATGTTATCAGCCTGCTGCTCGGGACCATGAAATCTGTCTAAAAGGGGCAATGAAATCTCTGCCTTGCTCTGGGGTTTGTTGCCTGCCTGCAGCCCTGGGGGCCCTGCAGGCTGCTGCTTCTGCTCCAGTTACCAGAGAACATTCTGTAGAAGAGATGAGACTTGCACTCCAACCTGAAAGCACCAGGGCTTTTACTGTTTTTAATCTTCCTTTAGGGGAAGGGAACAAAGATCCTGATACTTTAATGGTATCACAGGATGCTCCAGCACAGTAAATTTACTGTAATACAATTTCCAACATACCTGGTAGCTCCATTAAGAACTGAAAAACAATATTGCATTTGTATTTCATCTTACACGAGCCAGTCCTTTCACAAGTCAGTTTCCCAAGTCATCTGACATCAAATATCTCCCAAATGCAAAAGATGACTTAGTCTGGCCTTTGCTTTTTACTACAATAGATTTATAGCTACAGAAAAGCAAAGTTCTCTTACTACAAACTTCAACATCCCAAAGTGAATAAAATTTATGCAGAGGCTAATATGGTTCAGTAAGAGAGAAATTACTTAATCTACCTTCTGAGCAGAGTTGCAACTGAACAGACACTCAGAAACTAAAGCACTCTCCCACTCTAATGAAAATTCAACATACAGAACACGGATGGAAGCATTCCAGCTTAGCGGGGAGAACTGGAGCCTTCAGATCCCCAGAAGCTGCATTAGACATCAAATACAGGCTGAAGACATTGGCAAAGCAACTGAGCACAACCACATGAAGCAGCCGGCGCACCACAGTAGGTGTTTTCATCGTTGTGAAATACAGCAGGGAAAATGCCATTAGTGGGGGTTTGCACAAGTCAACAGTTAACGCTCTTTCTCATGGAAGCTGACATAAAGCAGCCTGGCAAGTAGTGGAAGAACGCACCCCGATCACTGCAAACAACAAAGGGAAGTCAAAGATCATCCCTCTGATTGCACTCGTGTAGCCATGGGTTGTGTATGCAAAAAAAACCCCACAGCCAATGCAGTGTACTAATTGAGTTGGCCTGCAGAAAGCAAGCTGCTTTTTATTCAACTAAATTATCACTCAAGGAGTAATAAGTAAAATCAAATTCCTTTCTAATTCATTTGGCACTTGTTTCTGTCTGGTTTTGAACACCCCAAGTGGTTTCTACGTTGTTCTGTTACCTCATTCACTGCAATTTCAGACTGCTTGAACAAGCTTTGAACTTCTGATGCTGTGTTGTTTACCCCAAGCCAAACCGCTAAAAGCCCAGAACAACTGGCAACCACTAGAAAAGCTCTAGAAAGACTATAGTATTAACAGCCTGTCTTAGAAAAGGTTTGTTTGTTACAGTAGTAACAAACATACTTACCATGAAAAATGAGTCACCTGAAAGCTGAGTTCAATACTTATTTTCATCAATAAAATAAAAAATTAATATGATAAAAAATAAAAATGAAAAAGAAATAAGTGGAAACTAATAATTGAATTAATATATCCTGACCTAAACTGTTTATCACAGACTTCTAGTGCGAAGAAATATATATTTAAAATGTTTTACCGTATACAAATTGATTTTGTATAGTTTTCTTTTTTTGCATGAGTTTTTGTTGAGTAAACTCTCATTCTAAAGGAAGGCCTCAGAGCTGGACTAGCACTGTTACCACCAAATCCTACTATTGATTCCTTAAATTAAATCAAGATGAAGGCTTCTAGTCCCAAAACTCACATGCCATGAATGGGGTATCTACTCCTGTATGTCTGTTAGAGATATGTATCTCTGTTTAAAAAAAAAAACAAAACACCACCCTGCCATTCATTCTCCCTTTAGAGAACCCATCAGTTTGTGACTGTATGCTCAACAAATATACAATTAGCAGAGTGGCATGATTAGGCTGGTATTTTACAGGTTCCATAACTAGAAAGATCATTGTAATGGAGAGAATTAACCAAAAATAAATGAAACACTCACCTATATCCTAGGTTCACAGAAGAAACTCCACAAGAAAGGAATCTCCAGAGAGAAACCCGTCTCTGAGGGGGGTCAGCCCTTAAATGGGGTCTAGGAGAGGTGCAGCCAGGCTCCACCCCTTCCAGTCACACAGCTGAATTGCCTTCACCTGTGCTTCTACAGCTGACTCAGTGCTTGCCACAAGTAGTAGATCAGTTGTTCAGGCTGTGACTCAACAGTTCCCATAAGGCAACACAGGTTTTCCTGCAAAATAGATTACCTATTTGTTGCTGTGTATCTTTAGTTTGTTCCAGCACCCACAGGAGAAAGCTTGATCTTTCTCATTACTGCCCACTGTTGTTTAACACAAGTATGAAAGTCATTAAAACAAAAATTTTATAAGATATTTTTTTAACAGACTGCATTAAACAATATTACATTTTTACATGCCCTTATCCTCATATGAATTAAAGAGAATATCAACACCTTTACCAACATACAAGCATTTGTGATGCCTGTGTAAATACTTGCCCCAAAAAAAGAAAAAATAAAAAAAGGGCAATAAGACAAATTTGGACAATGCAGTATCTATTTTGCCTCAGGTGTTGGGGGTAGGGAAACATAGTGAAGCAGACAGGGTGATATTTTAGATTAGAACTACTTCTTCCACAAAAGTCTTGATTTTAAACTTGTACATGACATTGCAAAGAACTTGAAGTTCAATAAAGGAAAATGAATGCACTTGGGAGCATTTTCTTAATTGGACTCTTGAACTGAAAACTCGGATGTATTTCTGGTAGATGAAATGCTTCATATTAAATGTCAAGATGTAGTAAAGAAGTGACACTTGAACTGAAAAAAGAAGCAAAACGGAAGAAATTTAAGGCAGTGTTTATTAGCTGAGGATATTCAATGCATGAAGAAATTTTAAACTAATTCCTATCTATTCAAGATAACAATTGAGTGTGCTGGAAGTCAGTAATACAATTTGAAGCCATGTCACAGTGGAGAAGGGAAAATCCTATGGAAATACCTAGCAAACCACTAACACAACTCATAGGAAGACTACTATCTTCAGCAGGTCTAATTAACAAGGAATATATGCTATTTTTGCTCTATAAATACACTCTAGTGAGCATTTCCCAAGACAAGTCTTTTATTTAAAGAAAAACTGTTTTGTTTCAATCTTTCTGAGCAATGTTACATGTGCATGCTATAGGCCAGGAGAGCCCAACTTGTCTCAGCTCTAAGTGAAAGTAAACCACAGCCTTACTCAAGTTTGTATGCTCAAGGCCCACATGCTGCAAGCTGAGGGACACGCTGCCCTGCTGCTGCTATCACCAAGCTGGCTCCCACTGCAGAGCCCCTTCCCACAGTACTACAGATGGCTTCTGGCTGCTCGCCTACTGCAGACCTCCGTGCTCATCCTTCATTTTCTATACTGACCCTGGAGGTCAGTGATTCTGACCTCACTTTCAAATTGTTCCATCAGTTCAGCGTGCCCTGACTCTTGCTATAGACACCTCACTATCCCTTTCACTCTTTGAATTATTTCCCTTAACTCATCACCTATTTTAATTCAGTCTCACCAGCTTTCTCCTTTCACCCTGTCAGACATGTTTGCATCCATCTCTCACAGTCCTCCTTCCTTTTTAAACTGATGCCGTTTCTCATGTCCACTCTGACACACTGTCCTTTCTGTTCCTGACATCACGGTGCCCTTGCATCCTGGAGTCTATTCTCCTCCTGCTCTTCCTCTCCTGCTGCTGAACTACGTGTGAAAACACTCTCATTTTGCAGACTTTCTGCACTTTGCAACAATTCTCTTTCTACTTGACTTTGTTCTTTTCCTCTCAGAACAGTCCAGATTGATTCTTCCGCTGTCAGCTCTCGGTACAACTGTGACTCCTTCAAACCTACCACCTTGCACACTCTCCTCTGTTCAGACTCTTATTAACGTTTTATTTGAAAGACTAACAACCTTCTCTAATCTCTTTCTTTACCAGTGAACTCACTTGCAAGTCTAGAACTCATCGCTAAAGCCTTACCAGCCTCAGAGAAAACCTTCAAATTTCTGATTTACTTGTATTGCATAGGATCCTCTGTCTTCAATTTTCTTGCGTCTTTCATGCTCTTTCATCAGACCTGATGCAGATTAATAGGTATAGCTTCTTTTTGCCAGTCAGGTCACAATTTATTTTTTCTTTATGCATTCAGTATCTTCAGCATCTGAGGAGTGGGATCTCTTCCTTTTTTTCTTAGCTGAGAAGTGCTCAGGAAAGTCAGGGAAAGTCAGGGAAAGATCTAGAACTACTACTGTTATTAAAATTGAGACTTAGATATTACTACAGATTTATACTCATACTGCCGGAAATGACAAAGAGGAAAAAGAAGGTATAAGGAAAAAGTAAACAGAGAGAGAGAAATGCAAGGCAAATTGTTGGCTGCACCAAGATCAAAGGCAGATTTGAAGCAGAGGTAATCATAATCCTCACTGTCGATCTTTCAATTTTTTTTATTTTTTTATTTTTTTTAGGATTACAACATACCCTATGGTTTTATCCATCACTGACTTCTGGGGGCAGTTTCTCCCAACCCTTCCTCTTCCATTTTCCTTATTCATTTTTATTGTATCATGCTTTAAAAAGGAGGTTTTAAACAGACAGACTCAATGCTAGAAATATTACACTTCTGCTATCAGACAGGGCAGATTATTTTCATAAGGAAAGATATGGCCTCAGAGTTGAGTTCTTTTAATAGATGTGCATCCCAACCAGCTGGAAGTAAAGCAATCGGCATGTGGGTGGCAGCAAAATGCAGATCAATGCTACATGAGGATATCTGTTGCTATTTATATCTGACACAGGTGTATATTAATTATATATTTGCTGGTAGGCAGCAAAGTCAGACTTTCAGGGGAGCATTTATGCAAAGGTCTTTTACTGAAGATTAAAGAAAAGAAATAGAAAGGAGTCTACAAATCTCCCTCTCTTCTGTTCATTCTCACTCTCCAGGTCCAAGCTGGAGGAGAAATTGAAAATCTGGATGCTCAGAGGATTCATAAAACACCATTCCTTGACCTACTACAGGAAGCTACCTTCTGGAACAGAATTCTCAGGCTCAATATTCTGTCTTCAAGAAAAAGAGAAATGCTTTTGCTGTATCTGGAATTGGCTTGTACACAGAAAAACATGACAGTTCCTACTAAATGCCAGCTGTCACATAGCATATGCATAATTGTATCAGAAACAATGAACTGGCTTGACATTAACTTCACTAAGTCACTTCTGGGTCAGCTCTGTTGAAGAACAGCAGTTTTAAAGTGAACCTGCAGCAGCTCTCAGTGTGTACATTTCCACTAGGCTCTCCTGACCATAAGTTTAGGAAACAAAGTTTGATGAATTTGCAGAAGCCTCTGTAAAATGTTGGTGTTGTAAAATCAGGTGACTGACACTTCAAAGAATATAGAAGCGTTCTTATTTTTCAGGACTCAGGTATAAAAAGTCAATTCAAAAATGAAAGAATAATTTCTCAAATAATAATCAGTCAGGAACATGCAGCACTTTACTTAAATAACTAATGTTGAGCTGAACAGCTTTGACCAGTGCCCTAGCAAATTTTGATTACATCCCTGCTCACGGGAGAGGTCACAGCTTGGGGCTGTGTGTGTAGCCCTGATGGAGCACAGCCCAGCAACAGGCAAGATGGTGCAGCTGTTGGCTCTGCTGTAGAAGGCAATTTTACATGTCTCCCACTTCATGTGAATACCCTATTTTTCTTTTTATCATTATTACTTATTTTTTAGCAGATATAGCTTAGATTAATTTCCAGCTCTTTTTTTTTTTTTTTTCTTCCCTAGATTACAATAAATATATGCCATTTCTATTCTAAATTTAGCATAGAAACACAGAATGTTTTGGGTTGGAAGGGACATTAAAGATCCTCCAGTTCTACCCCCCTGCCATGGACCAGGCTACCATCGTCTAGATGAGGCTGCCAAGGGCCCTATCCAGTCCTTTTTAATGAACAATGGCTGTGTTTAAATCAGAAATAAAAGTCTGATATATGATCATACAATCTTTATTTTAATAATATATTATGCTTCTAAGGAGATTATTTACCCAAAGCCTCTCATGTAAGTATGAAGTACCCATACTATGCACTCTTATACCAGAAGTGATTTGGAAGCTGCATTGCAAGTGTAATTATAAAAATAATCAGCCTAAAGTCAATGTAAGTCACCATGCTTTGCCCATACCATTACATGTTTTATGAAGAGACATGTTACGTGAGGGAGCCCTTTTTTCAGCTCTGTCATCTGCTTGTTGTGCATCAGCAGCTATGTTTATGCCATTCGTGTGTGTAGGTGGTATGAGAGCTGTCACTGTAATTACATTTGAGAGAGGCACAACGATATTTGCATTTTTGCTCTCGAGATCATACAGTGAGGGATGATGCCTGTCTTTGGGAAGTGTACGGTGGGAGTGTCTGATTCTCCCCAGCAGTGGGACAGCAGGTGTAAGGACAGATTTAGCTGCTGTGAACATCCCAGCAGAACAGCAGGATCCTCAGGTGCAACCTGAAACATGTTTCAGCCTGCCATAGTGCACAGGGAAGATGCTGCTGAGCTGCTGGGGTTCAGGGTAAGCAACAAATTTCAGCCAACAATACCATGAGAATAACAGAGGCTGAAGATTCCTCCTTTGTCATAGGCTTTGTACTGCTTTCTGAACATCCAGCGGAGACCTGGTTTCACTGTTTCTTCAGAAGTCAGACAGAACCCTTTTCTGCTCTGCTGGTACAACAACCTGTGCACAGCTCAGCCTTATGCAATAGGAAAAGCTAATTAGCTCTTTCTGTGATACTTTGTAATTGAGATCTTTCCTGTTCTGATCTTTGAGACTATCCAATAATATTTTATTCCTATTTATCAGCAACATGCTTGCTAATGCATTACGTGGCACCATTAACTTCCATATACTCTAAGATTAGTCAGTGTTTCCGTTACAAAATTGTAACTCATCCTTACAATTTGACTCCAGTGAGAATAGCAGCTTTCAGTGTCACATCCCAGAGTGGCTTAAATAATGGAATTGGGCTATAAAACCTGTTCAGTTTCCAGATTATATTTAAATTTATACATTTATTAAAGCAACAATATTTAGTTTTACTTGTATCAAAGACTGTTACTTTTGCACATTTATCTTTCTTCAAATAATGTTGTTTCTGTGTTGAGCTTTCTACAAATATTTTTCTCCAAATGAAATTCTGCAAGAATACTTACAATACAGATTTGCACATCCATCTATCACTGTACAAATAACAAATACTATTACATGAGTAGCTGATATTTTGAATGTCGAATGGCTATGAAATTCTAAGGACGGTATAAAGATGATATCTTTCAGTCAATAGTCCTGCTCCATCACATTGTATCAAAGACAGCATTTTATATTCAAGAGACAGCTTTCTGCAGAAGAAAGATGAGAGTGCCAGGAAACTCATTTAAAGAATAAATAGCTATATTTGGTGGTACTGGTTTTATATGAGAGAATTAGTTGTCTTCATAATGACTGGTATGGTGATACTGTTTGGATTTGTGATGAAGACCACTGATAACACACCAGCATTTTGGTTGCTGCTAAGCAGTGCATGCAGTCAATTTTTCTATTTGTTATTGCTGCCCTGACAGAGTGGTCTGATTTCCCCCTCATGGGGTAAAGTGCCCAGACATCACTCTTTATCAAGCTGTTATTCTGCACAGGATGAGTAAGAAACTCCCAGGGAGAATTCCAAATGTTTCTAATATCATTGTGTGTAAATGCTGGTATCCGTGGATAATCTCTCTTTTTATTGTAACTAGCTCTGGTTCTACGATCTACTTAAAACAATCACCTACCCTGTTGATTTTACTCCTTTTATTCTGATTTCAATCAAATTTTATAAAATAATTGCTTCATTTCATCGCTGAACTCAGATAATTCCATTTACCTTTGATATTTTATATATTTATCTATGCATATATGTGTATCACAGAATCACATAGTTTGGAAGGGCCTCCAGAGGTCATTTAATCCAATCTCATGCTCAAAGCAGAGCCACTCGGATCTTCTTCCTCAAGTAACCAGAGCACATGTGTCTAGGCAAAAACCTGAAATATCACAATCTCACTGTGAAACATGCTTTTTTCTTAAATCCAATCTCAGTTTTCCTTGTCTGTTGCCTTTTCCCCTGATATCACACATTTCTGGGGAGAGCATGGCTCTCTCTTCTCTATGCTGTCCTGCTACATGGTTGAAGACACCAACAAACTCTCCCTCAGCTTCTGTTCTTAAGGCTAAACAAATTCAGATCTCTCATGTTCCCCTCCATCATCACCTGTTTTAGGTCCCTGACTATCCTTATACTGTGTAGTGCAAAATAAAACCAGCATCCCTGATGGGAATCGTATCTTAAGTGATGAAACAATGCTACAATTAATTTACATTGTTTATAGATTTAAAATACTTAGATTTATAATTCACTATTTTATATTTATGGTATTTATACTAAAGTCCTGGTGTGTCTCTTTTTTTAACAGATTCCATTCATGTAGCATTTGATTAAAACAGTTGAATCCTTTCCATATACTTCCCATGAAAACTAGATACCAAAATTGTATACGCAAATAAAACTTGTTTATATTAAAATTCAGAGTTACATCAATTGATTTGTTTAGACTTTAAAAGATCTGCTACATATTTTCCTTACAAAGTAAATACTGTTATAGGACTGAAGTGCTAAGTTTTATAAGGAAGTTTAAATTGTAGGTGTCATACACAAAGACCAAAATTGCAGTGTCAGAAATTAGTAGTAAAGTACTACAATTATTATCACTAACCGAACACAAAAATTGCAATCCTACGATGTTGCCAGAATTATTCTTTAACATATCATGAGGAAGTCCCCAAGCTATTATGACAAAGCAGAGAATGAGACACAAACATGAAAAGATGTGTTATTTCCATCTGACAAAAGTGGGAGACAGAATGCCAAGCACTAAAATAAGTTGCCTAAGGCAACACGTGCTGAAACCAAATCTTCTGAAGCCCAGACTTACGTCTTTCAGTAATTCAAGAGCTCTGGTTTCAGTTCCTGTGCATTAACCCATCTTCTAAGCATTCATGATTCTTCTTCTACTTAATTGAATGACAAAGCTCAGGCTGCCTGAGCAGTGCAGAGCTGGGTCAGTACTCAGAAATGGACAAGGCTCATCTGTACCCCAGAGGAAACAATAAACCACAGGGATGAGAGGCATCTGGAGCATACTGTGGGGCTGTGCTGACATAGGATGGTGTTCCAGGATGTGCTCAAAGCTATACTCACAAGGATACTAAGAGCCTCTCCCTAACTTGGAACAAAAAGGTCTCATCATTCAACTGTGTTGCTCAATGTTCAACACGCTACCACTCTCTTGAGCCCACTATGCAAGAAATTCTTCAGTTACTCTCTCTTTCTTAACATTTTATTCAGTGACAGTCCACTAAACCCACCGCTATCCTCTCCAGAAATACATCAAGGATGTGATTTTGTTCCTTCTGAATATCTTTTGACATCTCTGTAGATCTGCTGCTAGTTATGTGATATATTCACATTTGTATAAACATACACACACAAACCACAAACAGTATGCTATAGAGTAAATAGCAAGCAAAGTTCTCAGCACAGCTGAAGTGAAAGTCTATACAAATACTAATTCTAGTCTATGCTATAAAAACAAACAAAATCCTTAAATAAATATGCTACTATACCATAACATTTTCAGACAAGAAACTAACAAATTCTTTCTGTTTCTTCAAGAGCTCTGAATGTTCCTGAGTATGCCTTTATATATCCCAAAACATTAAATGAAAAAGAAAATGATGCCTATAATACTACTTACTTTTTAATGTTGGTAACTGAAAAGATGCAATATTTAAAGATACAAAACACAACAGATTGATTTTAAGTGCAGACTATTTAAAAAGTCTTTTATAGTGAGGGCAGTGAGGCGCTGGAACAGATTACTCAGAGAAGTGATAGATTCCCCATCCCTGGCTACTTTCAAGGTGAAGCTATTGCAAGGCAGTTGGACTAGATGGTCTTTAGAGGTCCCTTCCACCTCGAAGGCCTATATGATTCTGTGATTCTATGAAAATAGGAAGTCTCTAAATTTCAGTGTGAAATTGACTCGTGGGAGGGATTTAGAAAATGAATGGCTCTTCATTAAAGAGCAAATCCTCTGTCACTTCAATTGTGAAATTACCACACAGCTGGACTTGGTGATTGTGAAAGTCTTTTCCAACCTAGATGACTCTGTGTAAGAGGAACACTTGCTTAGTTATTTGATATTCAGTTCCACATACACACAAGTCCTTCAGAACACCTTTGCAACAAATAAATATGAAAAAAAGAAAAGCAAAAAAGAAAAGAAAAGAAAAGAAAAGAAAAGAAAAGAAAAGAAAAGAAAAGAAAAGAAAAGAAAAGAAAAGAAAAGAAAAGAAAAGAAAAGAAAAGAAGAGAAAAGAAGAGAAGAGAAGAGAAGAGAAGAGAAGAGAAGAGAAGAGAAGAGAAGAGAAGAGAAGAGAAGAGAAGAGAAGAGAAGAGAAGAGAAGAGAAGAGAAGAGAAGAGGAAAAAAAAGGAAAGAAAAGAAAAGAAAAGAAAAGAAAAGAAAAGAAAAGAAAAGAAAAGAAAAGAAAAGAAAAGAAAAGAAAAGAAAAGAAAAGAAAAGAAAAGAAAAGAAAAGAAAAGAAAAGAAAAGAAGAAAAGCAAAGAAAAGAAAAGAAAAGAAAAGAAGAGAAGAGAAGAGAAGAGAAGAGAAGAGAAGAGAAGAGAAGAGAAGAGAAGAGAAGAGAAGAGAAGAGAAGAGAAAAGAAAAGAAAAGAAAAGAAAAGAAAAGAAAAGAAAAGAAAAGAAAAGAAAAGAAAAGAAAAGAAAAGAAAAGAAAAGAAAAAGAAGCATGAAGATACTCCTTAGTATAACTACTATTCCATGGCTGCATATGTACAAAGCTGTATAGCCAAGCCCAGTACAGAGATTTGTAAAATCATTTGATGAGATTCCACCAACTACATATTTCACTCCTAATCTGAAATGTCTTTAGAACTAGTATTATTTCTAAGTGGTCAGAGTATTATCATTTGGGTATTACAGACATGTCACAAAATCTGACTTTGATCATCTCATCACAGCCTTGATGCCACAGACATGAATGCAATTTACATGCGCTTCAGTAGCAACAGTGACGGCAACAAACTGAGAGGTTCCATGTAATTGATTTTAAGGTGATTAAGAGGAGCACAGAGCACCAGTTCATACCCACTTTTATCCACCACCACTGTTTCCATTTTGACAAAGATCTGAAAACAAATGGAGCTAATATGAGATTTTCTCTAGTTGTAGTAATGAAATATTTCTATTCTGTTTATGGAAAAAAATGGTGTAATTTTTGCATTAGATATAATGTTATTTTCTCTCATAAGTGGATTTAATTTTACCAAGTACTTAGCTAAATTATGAGCCTGGAGGAAACTCTTTTCAGTCAAAAATTGTATTACACAGCACAACAGTTTTTGTTTCACTTCATTCAGTGACCTGAAACACTATCGCATTTCAGAAAACGGATGCTGTAACACAAACTGAAGCATCCGGGAGAACTGCAAATGTGCTCTGATGAGCAAAGCTGGTCAGGAAGCTGGGAAGGGAAGGCTGACAAATGAAGAAATTCTAGTTTCTCATGCATGTACAATTTATTTTTCTCATTCGTGTTATATATAAATCAGTAGCATTAATCATGCTTTTTATTTTAAGACTTAGGAGTTGTCTCACCTTTCGCAGTGTTAACAGTTGTCTAAGCCCTTTCTGTTATTTTTATGATGGTACTTATCTAAAATAGCTTTGGATGCAAACAAAATAAAAAATTAGATAAGATCCAGTGGCAATTAACAGACTAAAATAGCTTATATAAAAATTTAAGAACTTTGATTGTGTTATCATTCAAAGATTGTTGCTTATCTGTGCCCACAATTGGTATTTTAGGTGACTACACCACAGTAAACCAATAATGGATATTCTTATTATTAGATAAAATTTGCTTTGGCACTTACATTCACTGAAGACTGAAGCAAGTATACATGGTGTAATATACTGCTAATGGTAGACAGAAAACAGTCTCTATAAAGGAGGTACTGTGAGTGTGAAAGGAGGTACTGTGAGGCATTAAAAGTTCCTTTTGTTTCCCAAAGAATGATGAGACCTTTCAGCATCCCAACTAAATGACAGACAAATAGAAGAAGAGCCCAGAATGAAAGCCTGCCAGACCACAGAGCCTTGCACACTGCAGAAGCAGGTTGAACATCCACACAAACTCAAACTTGTTGGCTACCGTGCCCTATTTCTTCACACTGAGGCTGTTCCTAGCTACAGTATACTTCTGCAGAAAGGCTCTTGTGCTGAGAGATGGTCAGTATTCACACAAAAAAGTTCCCTCAGACTTGCAACTTTTAACTCAAGAGACGGTTGTTTTATCTGCTCAGGGAAAAAACAAAAAACAAAAAAACCCACAAAAAACAAAACAACAACAAAACCCCCCAAAAACTAACAAAAAGATGAATCCTGTTCTTTTTTGCTGTCCTGTCTCCCTGTGGAATGTATGCATACCAGCACCCCAGACAACCTGCTGCTGAATGCTGAGATTCGGTGATAACTTTTCCCAAGGGTCCTTGATTTTTCTACCTCAGTTTCCCTGAATTAATTTCTATAAAGGCTGTGAGAATTAATGACACAGTGAGAACTAATTGCATGCTACCTAAAAACTGTCTGGAACATGCAAATAAGCATTAGATAAGATTAATTACATTAACAATATTAGTTATAAATCACGTGGCATGCAGCAGAGAAGAAAATAGCATTGAAACACAAGGTTATTTAGCAAGTTGCCATAGATTAGTAAAAGGGTTTCGTGAAAGAAGTTTGCAATACCTTCAGTTAGACAAAACACTTCACTGAACTGAAGTGAACATTTTGGATTTTTGGTCAAGAGATATTGGTAAAAAAGCCTGCATGGCACAAAAGAGTTAATTTATAATTTGGCACAGCTATTTCAGAATTCAGCAGAATAACACCTGTGGTATTTCCAAACGGCTTTCTGTGTATGGCTTGAACAATTTACAATGAAGATAAAAGTGACAAAAGTGATTAGTTTTGTTTGCATTCAAGTTCATAAAGAAAAGTTACAGGTATATTTGAATAAATCATACATCATGAATTATGGAATTATACAACATAGGAATGATGAAAACCATTGATTTCTGTGTCTGCCTAAGGGCAGACAGAAAGAACAAAAGAAGAAGATTTACGGAGAATTCACTAGGAATACTTCAAAAATGACGTACATTTTTCTTTTGGGAGCAGATCAATACAATAATTTTATTTTTAAGCTAAGGGTAAAATAAGGACAGCCTTATCTCTCATTCTCTCCAGTATCACATGTATGCAATGATATTCACATAACGTCTATACCAGAAAGACACATTTTTTGAAAATATAACACTTCACCATGAGCTCCTGGCAGTAGAGCTCACATTTCTGCTCTACATCTTGCATTGAGCTCCAGTGTCCTGTGGCTAAGTGGCATTTGCCTCCTTCACTCCACAAGAGAAAACACTGTTTTACTTCAAACAATTAATGACATGTTGTAAAAGACTGACTACAAAATGTATGTTTCAGATTTTATATGTGATACATAAAGATGCGGAAAAGTATTTATAATCACAGAATGGCCAGGGTTGGAAGGGACCTCAAGGATCATCAATCTCCAACTCCCCTGCTGCATGCAGGGCCACCAATCTCCCCATTTAATACCAGACCAGGCTGCCCAGTGCCCCATCCAACCTGGCCTTGAACACCTCCAGGGACGGGGCATCCACAGCCTCTCTGGGCAGCCTGTTCCAGCACCTCACCACTCTCATAGTAAAGAACTTCCCCTGACATCCAACCTAAATCTTCCCTCCCTCAACTTAAAAATTATAAAATAGAATTATAGAAAAATTATAAAATAGTCTAATTCCTTTGCTGGGTGGAAAATGTGCATCAAAGTCAGCGGCTGTTTCTTCTAATGGCCAATAGCATCTAAATAGGCCTGCAGGAGGGCAGTCTATAGGCCTGTTTGTCTGCCTATGCCCTGTCCTGGAAAACATGCACACCCTTAGTGTTACATCAAAGTCCTCCCCTGGATGTACAGTCCTCACACTGCTCATCAGTCTTGTTAGCTCCTATAAGAAAATGTATAGTGTCTGCTGCACTGACGGTGTCTCAGGAGATGCCTGGGGAGGAGGTGGTAACTTCCCAGCTGGGCGGAATGATACGTCTGTTCTCCTTGATAAAACTCTACAGCCACCATAGCCTCAGGACACAACAGAGCCAGAGCTTGCAGGGGAGGCAATATCTTTTCTGAGATCAGCTAACGCAGCGGAAGAGCAGACAAGCTGTCAGGTGCACAGGAAATCTTCAGCTTCTGTTGGCTACCAAAAATCATGGACGCAGGAGAGATAGCATTCTTACAGAAATTTATAATCACCCCTACCTTGGCCCTTTCCACACAATCCCTTCACTGTTCCGTAGGAGATAATTTACCTGTTTTTCCCTTCTGTACAAATAATTGCTTTCCCCCTTACTTCATCCTCCTGCCCTTTACTCACTACTCAGTTGTAACAAGTTTCTTTCTTTTCCCTCTGAGAAAAAACTAACTAACAGATCCAGATAAAAGTAGAACAATTTGTTCTCGCCCTCCATTGAGCTTCAGAGTTTGGCATACCTGAAAGGTCACCAAGTATTTTCCAGGCATCCAAGACCCCAGCAGATGAGACAGCAGCAAAGGGTCTGGAGATGCTTTTGCCATTCGGTCTCCACTACTTACCCAAGAAATTGTTATTGCACGGGATAGGTTTGGTAATGCTGCAGATGGTTAATGAAATGAATGCTGGGAAGCTACCAGATAAGAGCCAATACATGGTTAATCATTATTTGACTGTTAAGGTATGTCTAGCAGCTGCTAGAAACTCATCTCTGTTAGTGCCATAAGGCCCCTTAAGTAAGAATATATAAATAGATTATGCAATTAAAATGCAATTAAACATATATACCGAGAGTATGTCTACATTGTCTTGGAAGTCAAGATTGCTTGATGGAGATAAAAACTTTAGTTGCTTTTATTTAGGAAAAAAGAAGTAATACTTCTGAAAAACTGCTATGATTCAGCACTATCGTTAGTGCTTACAGTCCCATATCCAATAAAAAAAAGTATTAATTATTATTTACTGTTAGTGCATGTTAGGACATCAAAAGATACAAGCCTGTTCTTTCAGGGATGCAGTGTCAGTTTCTTATCATTCAAATAAAACAGATGTTTATAAAGATATGTTTTATCTTTATAAAAGGCAGTGGGAAAAAAATCACTAATTTCAGGTGGGTAAAGATGAGTCTTTTTGTTTTATTGGCATCAAATGCTAAAATAGACTGTTCTCTTTTGGACATTTTAGAAACAGTTACAAACTTAAACATGTCACACTGTAGTTAGTTCCACAGAATTTAAATTTAACTCAACAGAAGACCAGTTCTCACATAAAATTTTGTGCTTATCATGTGGAATGAAAAAAGGACCTTGTGCAGTTTTGTGTTAATAATCCCATCAGATATTTGTGAAGTTTCGACTTTAGGTTAAAACAAAGCAGGATTACAAATAAACACAATACCTACACAGAGTGACTGACACTGTATGAAATTCTTTCTTTGAGGAATAATGAATGAATATCTTGCAAACACTTAACAGGAGTTCAAAGGAAATTTTATCCCAGGTCAGACAAAGCACTGCACTGGACATGTGGCTGTGCAGCATGAGCTTTATAAAGATTTCCAGTGCCTGTCTTTCAGCAATTGCAGGCTCCAGCACAAAGACAGGCACTGTGCTGGGAGGACTCTGTGGTATCGCTGCCCTAAGCAACATATAATTCTTAGAGACCGGCACAAATTGTCATGAAGAAAAAGGGAAAGATTCCATCCACTCCCCACTATATCTTCCCTCCCTGTGATGAGAGGTTCCAGATAATCTAACAAAATACAGAAATGTGGAGTGAAAAGCAAATTAAACCTTTGATATAACCGCAGAAATGATTGAAATCAGCAGGACTATTCTGAAAAGGAACTAAAGTCTGCCTGCTCCAGTAGAAGTATTTTATAGACGTTGATGACAGATCATTATGTATTATGGTGTCTCAAAGGCAATAATAGCAATAAGAAATAATTTACAACTAGTGCCCCGTTTATGGCCTCATAATAGTATGGCTTAAATGCTGCACAGACCTTGGACTGGCCCTCTAGAAGAGTGAAAACTTTTATTCTTTATGAACCTTCCATGATGGCTATTTTGTCTAAAGAAGAAAGCTGTTTAAAGCATGAGAGCAGCAAGTTTTCCCTTGGTGTCTCTCTTGCCTTATGACTAATGTGCCCTTTTGATTTCTATTGTATGAAAATCCACTGGGAGGTTTTGGGTAGTTTTATTGCAGAAACCTATCAGATCTCATTGGCCTTCTAGGCTGATTAGTGGTGGGTTGTTTCTCAGTGCTCTCCTTTGTTCTCTATCATTGTACTTCTCCTTGAGCTGCTCCAGTGAGGTTTACAGCATTAAATCTTGTTTTGCAAAGGCGCGTAGGATGGTTTCTATAGCCTGATTCCTATGTCAAGAGGAATTGCAGAAGGTGTCTGTAAAAGTGACAGATCTGGTTACACTGGATCCCTTTTCAGCTCATAAAACTTACTGATTTTTTCAAATACAAATACGCCATTAAATTCAGAGTCAAAGGCAGCTGGATATTACATGCTCTCCATTGAAACAAACCTTCAGAGTTCTGGATATCTTCCAGCCACGTTCTCATACTAGAATGGTAGAAGGCAGGCTTGAAACTGGTGTTGTCTGCCAGTGTCAGCCCAGGTATTTTATTTTATATAACTAGAATACAAGTTCTAGAACAGCTGAAAAAAATATGGGGGAAAACGGTTTAGATAATGATGTCTGTCCCATCCCTAGCTTCAGAGCAGCATTTTGGCAGTAAACAACCTTAATAATCCTCAGGCTTCCATTTATTAACAGGAGAAAGCATATTATTTTGCAACGCAGTGATGGGACTCAGAAATCTGTCCACAGTTCCATCACTTGAGGGAAATAAGGCAAAGCAAAGTTCATGAGCTTGAGAACCATGGGTGTAAGTACACTAGCACGGCGAGAGAGGGGGAATTGCATTAGATACCTCACAGAAACCCAGTAAAATCTGAATTCCAGTAAGCTTTGGAGAAGTCTGAAATAGCAACAAAAATTTTCTTTTGCGTATCCGTCTAATCTTTTGCAAAAATCAATTTCTTATTTCTCTGAATTCAAAGGATGGGATGGGTGCAGGCAGGTCTGTAGCTCCTTGCTCTGTAGTTAGAAGCAGAGTCAGAAACATGACTCCTGCAGTTGGAGGGTATAAAGCACAGTCTGTTCTAGTCATTTGTATTATTAGCTGGATGAAAACCTTTAAAATGAATGATTTATTTGCTACAAAAATACAAGATGTCTACCTCTCTTTGTAAAAGCAGTTGAAATTTGGCAGAATTTTGAGGAAAATGAAGTGTTTTTTTTCTTTAAGTGGATAATTTACATTTTTTTGTTGCTTTGAAACAATGTCCTGAGACTATATTTAGCTACATTACACTTAGAAAGAAGATCTCAGCACAGAATATTTCATTCCAAATCAGGCCAATTTTCACCTTAAATATTATTTAAGAGTTCACACACCAACATAAATTACTGCCTTTTTCTACATATCTCTAATTATTATGACCTTATTTTCTGCAGATGCAGTGTTCTGTTGTAGATCCATTCAACTCTAATTTCTCACAGTACTTCTGTCTTATGGTCCCTTGTTCCAATCTTAAAGAGAACATAAACAATTAGCCTAGGCAGTAATGATCAGTAACACCTGAAATATCTTCCAGTACCCCAAATTAATTCAAAAGCAACAACGATGAGAATGTCAATGCATCCTATAAAAAAAGTTATTGCTACTTTTGATGTGCAGCAGTCTATGATTCATTGGTTGGCAGAAGGAAAATCTTTTGCCGAAACACAAAGCAGGTTATAAAACATCACTTCCATTCTACTTTCACAGAGCTTTTTATCTGCCATTATAAAACCATCCAATTAGGGCAACAAAAAGGAAGGTTTTTTAAGTGTTGTTTCTGCCCAAATTAACTGCTTCATTTTGACATAACTCATTTTGTGTACTTGCAGCCCAGAAGGCCAACCGTATCCTGGGTTGCAAAAGTGCGACCAGCAGTTTGAGGGAGAAGATTCTGCCCCTCCACTCTGCTCTTCTGATATCTGACCTGGAGTACTGCATTCAGTTTTGGAGCCCCAACACAAGGAAGACATGGAACTGCTGGAGCAGGTCCAGAGGAGATGATCAGAGGACTGGAGCACCTCCCCTATGAGGACAGGCTGAGAGCACTGGGGCTGGAGGACAGGGCTCTGAGGAGACCTTACAGCAGCCTTCCAGTACCTGAAGTGGGTCTACAGGAAAGATGAGGAGGCACTTTTTATAAGGGCAGGCAGTGACAGAACAAATGAAAAGGGTTTTAAACTGGAAGAGAGTGGGTTTAGACTAGATATTAGGAAGAAATTCTTTACTCTGAGGGAAGTGAGACACTGCAACAGGTTGCCCAGTGAGGCTGTGAGTGCCCCCTACCTACAAGCACTCAATGCCCAGCTGTATGGGGCTGTGAGCAACCTGGTCTAGAGGGAGGTGTCCCTGCCCACAGCAGAGGGTTGGAATTAGATCATCTTAAAAGTCCCTTCCAACCCAAACCATTCCTTTTCT
This sequence comes from Phasianus colchicus, assembly GCF_987193195.1. Lineage (NCBI taxonomy): Eukaryota > Metazoa > Chordata > Aves > Galliformes > Phasianidae > Phasianus > Phasianus colchicus. The sequence goes on along the minus strand of NC_143442.1, from coordinate 28,666,484 downwards.
AACCTGAGCAGTTCTATGATTCCATGATTTTTGCCCTATATATATTTTTTTTTTTCCTGAAGAGTTACAAGTGATTTTTATGAATTGTGCTACATTTTATTTTTGCTTTAAAAGGGGCCCATGGGAAATCTGTCATGATTTACTTGGAACTTGGAAACTTGAGCTAGAGTTTCTGCACAAAGACAGCAATTAAAATTATATACATTACGCTATAACACCATAAGAAAATGCAGCAAGTTTGTTCCAAGTGCAATTCAAGTGCACTTTGAATTCAGGCTTTTTATAAAGTTGAGTTGGACCACTATTTATCTTATTAGATTTTATGAAGTACTGAATAAAGGGAAATCTTGGTCTCTAATTCTGAGGCAACCATCTGTTTTTATGGGAAGTGCTATTTGCTCAAATACTGATAGCAAGAACTTTGCTTTATAATAGCCGAAGTAGCAACGAATCTCCAAATCTGCATGCAACTGCTGGCTTAGCTATAAATATATTCACTCACAAAGCAGGTCTAGGTGCAACTTCCAGCCTTTTGTTCAACCCACTAGAAAGGCGAACTTACACCACAACACTGAACTTTTTCACTCAAGTTGCTTTGTGAGGTGGCGTGTTTGTTATTTTGTTCTGAAGTAGAGAAAAATATTATCTTGAACATATTTTCATGTCTTTTACCATGCTTTTACCAGCTCTCTTCTGATCCAGCTACAAACAAACCCATACCTCTCTCCAAGATTTCTTGGGGATGGGCTCCTAGAAGAAAGAATTTCTCAGGGTTCTAACAAAACTTATACATAACTAAAATGCATAGCACAACTGATAAGTTCACACTGTACAGTTTTGTTGTGGTCACATACTTGTGGCAGGCTTCTCCTCCTCACACTGAGGCAGTCCTCTCACTGCTTTTTCTTCTTCCTACCTCTATTTTAAATTAGCAATAAGAAAACAGGAAAAAAAAACCCACTGAACTAAAATTAGAAAATAATGTCTTGAATCAGAAACAAAAGTTCTTTTCATGAGAGAGGTGATAGAGTGTCTAAGTTGCTCAGCTAGCAACCAGAACAGCAACAAAAGCAAGGACCAAACTGTTTGAAGAAGGCCCAGCATATCCTTGTACACATCCCTGCATTTACTATTTAAACATGCAACATATTTTCCATTTTCCTTCCTTCCTAACAACACATTTTGTTTTCTTTCTTTTTGAAGGTTATAACTGTCCTAACCACCTGGTACAGGGTCTGAAACTGTTTTCCCAGAGAGAACACAGCTCAATTAGGCTTCTACATGGCATTTATCCTGCTTATTTCCTTGCCAGTTAGTCAAGTAAATCATCTGACAAAAATGTCCCAAATGTGTTTCAGTTAGACTCAGACTTGCCTCTCTTGCGTACACTTGAGCTGACTCTCTCACTTGCACAAAGCTCTTTGGCTGTCAATCTAACTTACAGCAGAAGCAACAGTAAACTGCAGATTTATTGGAAGTTGTCTGTGATGGAGAATTACATGCCTGCATGTTGTTTTTTTCTCCTATTCTTTATTTCTTATTACATATTTTTAGATGCACCGTTTTCACTGAAATTGTATCTATTGGGTTTTTTTTGGCCATCTTGTCCACAAGAGCTTTTTCAGGTAGCAGATCACAGAATCACAGCAGTGTAGGGATCAGAAGAGAGCTTTGGAATGGCCCTGTCCATCCCCTGCTACAGCAGTTCCTTATGGCAGGCATCAAGATGGGACTTGAGTATCTCCAGAGAAGGAGACTCCACAGCCTCTCAGGGCAGCCTGTTCCAGAACCCTGCTACTGACAATAAAGATCTTCCTCGTGTTTGTATAGAACTTCCTGTGTTCTAGGTTGTGCCCATTGCCCCTTGTTATATTGCTGCACAACGCCGAAAAGAGCCCACCCCCATCAGCCTGACTCCTGCACTTTAGATTAATGGCACAGACCTCAGGAGGAAATCAACAAGGATATATTTTAAGGATTTACGGCTGAGCGATAACTATTGAAGTCAAATCAAGTGCACAACTCTTTGTGCCTCCACATAATTTCTAGCACTGCATTAGTGCACACACACACATAAATAATTAAGAAAGGGTAACTATCATTGTTGAGTCCACTGTTGTTCAGGAACAAAAGGGTGTGTTCCTTCCAAATATTATTGTATTCCTTTCAGGGAATGATTTTGCAGTGCTTCTGGATCAATACGTTGATCTCCTTAAGGATATTGCATTGATAATACTATAGAAACTATCATTTTTCCTTGATCTAAAATCTTTGAGATATTTATTACATATTAAATCAATTTATCATTTTCATTACCAGTTGGTAACTAAAACTACCTAGAGTGCCACAGAAGCTTTGTGGAAATCTATGCTACAGTCCAATGCACTCCTTAAAAAGGTTCAGAATAAAGTTTTCATAAAAGGTCTGAGGCAGCTGAATAATTTCAAAATACTTTTCATAGACAAAGGAAATTTAAAAATATTTTAGCACCTTAATATTTTTGCAGTAAATGCTCCAATTTGGAAATCAATCAAGCTGAATGCTCACAGTACAGTTCAGGAACTTATTTACAAATAAAACCCTGAAAATGGAGATAAACAGATAGGTGAGCATAACCAACCAGAGAAAAATAACACTCCAAAAATAAAAAATCAGTTTTGGTTGAATAAAAGGAAGCAATCAGAATTCCTTGAGGTCAGCTACGGATATTGAGCTGAAATGAGAGAAAGAAAAGTGAGAGTCTCATGCTCGGAAAATAAACAGATGGAAAGAAAAGTCGAAAGTCTCAGCAATGGCTGGATATTTCATTACAGTTGCTAGCGCTCTCTTTCCAGAATGATTTCTCAGATGCAGGTGTCTGCATGTACATAATTAGTTTTTTTTTTTCTTTTCATATAGCAACAATTTTCCTGGCTTGCTAAACAGAAAGAGGTGTGTGTCACACCTCCTGCAGCAGGAGGGTCAGCCCAGCTGCTCCAGATGGGAGCCTTTCCCCCAGTCACCGCCTTACCCCACAGCCAGCCTCCCACCCTGCATCCACCCCAAGCGGATGCTCCTCCATACCAGTGGTATTCTATCTCCTATGTGGCCATCCTGTCCACCCCTCTGGCAAGTGTCTTCTGCCCAAAATGCTCCTGCCCACCAGAACAGTTACTACTGTGAGACATCAGCCATCAATTTGCATATTCTCTCAGGCAAAACAGTAATTGGTTTAAAATGCAGACTTACTTATTTGTCTGTAATGTAGCAAAAAAGCGGTCTCATTTGTGGCCAGAAGCAAAAGCTAGTTTATGTTTGTTGACCCTCACGAACAGCACCTTGACAAACACAATCTGTACTTTGTTTGTAGGCAGTGTATTAAACCTGAAGCAATATCATCAAGTGAAAACCTCAAATTACAAAAGATGTCATCTGCTCTATTAAAAGCACTACAAAAATCATTCATTTTTAACTAACTACAGCGACAAAATACAGTGCTACAATAGCATATTCTCACTCACACTGAAAGGCTGACTTTATCATCAAGGTAACACTTTATTTTCCACTCCAATTTCAGTGTGAACATGAACAGAGCCCTATCAGAGAAAGGTCTTCCACTGAGGAAAATTTGCTATATGAGAAGCCACTCTTCCAAAGGGAAAAAGGAGAGAAAGAGAGAAATTCAAGATGCCACTCGTCTAGAAGTTTCTCTGTTTCTCTATCCACCGTTTGAAGCAACACCTCCCCTGTTTTTCCACACCTCCTAAAAACTGACTTCAGGCAGATTCGTTACTTAGGAAAATGTTTTAGGAGGCCTGTAGGAAGTAGTAATAATATTAACAATTAAAAAAAGTTTTGGTAGGGATGCATTCCTCCTGGCCTTGCCTCCTAATCAGTGAAAGTAGTTCTAATACAGAGCTTCAAGAATGGCTTGCACATCACTCACAAGTCTAACATGAAGCCCTATTTTGGGGATTTGAATCAGACCTTCTGTTAGCACATAGCTGAATTCAACTCCTACCAGAAGCAACATGTTCAAAGTCTGTGCATTAGACGTGCCTCACCTTTGCTCTACACCTTTATGAAATGTTCAGGCTTCATTGAAATAGAATGGAGGTGCCATATGCCAGTTTGGGGTTTTTTTCTGTATGGAGCCATTCATTTCTGCGACTGTGTTTCAGTTACCTAAGAAACAGTCACTCAGTAAAATCTGACTGATTATTTTGTCAGGTTGATTGTCAGTACCGTGGGTAGAGTTTCATGTGGTATACGTGTGTGGGGGATGCCAAAAAATTAAATAAATACATGACAATGTTCATTCTTTTTGGTAGTGTTACAGAAAAAAAATACATGAAAACTGGGAGAAATTACACTTTTCAGAAGTTTATTAGGAGTTGAATTACATTTTGAGGTTAATTTAGCCAAGAAAGAAAAAGAGAATAGGCCTACAAGCAGAAAAAGAAGGTATTTTTAGAAAAGCAATCTGTATTGAAAGGTTAGTAACACAATAACTTTATAAACTCTCCAAGATTTTAATAAGAACTGAACTTATTTTCAAATACCAGCACTGCTCAATGCTTTCACTTGTCATTGCCTTACAGAAAATATGGAAGTAAAACAGCCTTATTTTGTGACTTTCCAACGTCAGAATCTCTACATACCTGATTATTTAGGCACCAGGAATATGTGCAATTTTTGCTTGTAGCCAACATTATTTAGATTGAAAGAACCTGCTAAACAAAAACTCAAATAGCTGGGTTCAGAGATGAATGCTGCCTTCTTGTTAACCCCATGCAGTATGGATTCACTAAGCCCAATCTCTTATGGGAAGAAGGAAGCAGCTACATGAAACAGAGCCTTTCTCTGGCTGGGGCAGTGAGGTATGCAATAAAAGGAAGAAAAGAAAAAATATCCTTTTAATTATTTTGTAACTAATCAAGCAGAATTTTACCAAAGCTCTGACAGTACTAGAAATTCCCCTGTGTTGGGAAACATGAGTTCTTAAATATTTTTAAGTATCAGAGAAGAGACAGAGGAGCAGGATCTAAAGGCATTTTCCCTTACTATAACCTCCCCAGTACTTCTTACAGATGCTGTAGCTTCACTCCCCTTATTGTAGTTCTAATGACAGTGGGAGATTTGCTGAGCAGAACTATGACATATTACCCCCTTCTTTCATGTTGGGCAAGATTGCTAGCGCTGCATCGGCAACATCAGGAAGTATGCTGACAGCAATGCACAGTTCTGTGATAAATAACATTTATAAAACAAGTTTTGGGGAGAAGAAAAAAAGACATTTTTAAAGTATTTCAGCATCAATACTCCTACCGTAGGTGCTGCATATGTCAGCCAAGGACAGAACAGTAGACAGTGAAAAGAGAAACCTCTAGTGAAAAAGTACTTACTGATGACTGTGCAAAGTGGTAAACTGAAATCTGTTTTGTTCACTAGTCCTGAGCGCAGCACACTCACTCCTAAGTGCTCTTCTGGCTGGACAGTAGCCAGGGGTGTCTGGGTGCAAGTCCCAACAAGGTCAGTTATTTTTTCTCTCATTAAAAAATAATGTCAGAACCACCGTAGCATGGTGGCTCGACAGCCTAATGTATCCTGGTTAGTGCTCTGGCCTTCTGCTCTCAAATACCAGTTGGGGATGAAAACACACAGAAAAAAAATTGATGAATTTCCATGTCTGTTGCGCTGGAACAGAGAGGGGTCTTTGGGTTTCAGTATTATGAAGACATTTAGCTTTTGGGAAGGTAAACAGACCATATGTTTAGAGAGATGACTGACTTCTGCAGGGATTTAAAAGAGCACAGATCTATTTTGTAGATTATTTCAGTAATGAGGATAGTGTGAATAAACACATTACCAAAAATCCAGTGTAATGGAAGAGTGCTCCAAACGAGAGTGTAGCTCAGTGTTGTACATCATTTGCTACTAGACATTTTAATAGGCAGACTACCTGAAAAGTAAGAATCCTATTTTTCAAAACATGTTAACACTGCAGTATTTTTTTCTTCCTACTGCAACAGTGAAGGACTTTCTCAGACTTTTTTTCTTTGCACTTGTACAGGAGTAGACAGAGTAGAAGAATAAAAATGAATTAAAAAAAAAAATAAAAAATCAAGCCTTCATTTTATGCAGACAGAGCCTAAGTCTAATAAACACAGGATTTTAAATCTAGTTTCATACTAATGAAACAAAGTTCCACAGTACAAACCAACTGAGCATATAAAAATAGTGCTGCGATGAAGAGAAATACCGGAAGCTGAAAACAGCATTTTGGCTGATGAAGCCTGGGAGAAGTAATAGGGATTATAGGCTCCATTTTACATCTTGTTCCACCACACGGTGTCCAGAAGACATCTGCATTTCTGAGAGGGTAATTTTCTGCCCACAGAACAGAGGGGCTGCTCCTGCCCTGCCTTGGGAGGAGAGCACAAAGACTGACCTGATCCCAAGCTCTGCAGTGGGCTGACAGTTACAAGAACATTGCTGTAAGTGAAAGAGACATTATGGAGCATTAGCCATTTGCTTACATGATTTCCACAATGAAACCGCATTTCTCTAGGCTCTCATGTATAAGCTCTGCATTGTTGCTGGGCTTTTGTCTTCTAAGCCAGAACCTTTGGCCACCTATCTACTCACAATATTTGCCTTAAAAGGGTTAGAGGCTGCTATTAGAGAACATCACGCATGTGCTAAGGTATAAACAGTGCTTTAAATAGAGGAAGGTTGATGTCAAAAGTTAGGACAGAAGGTCTCCGCTCTAGCATGGCAATCTTATATGTGCACTCTCCTGAGCAGTGCATGCATCTGAAAAAAAGTGCAAGAAAATAACTGGAAGCCAAAGAGAGTAAGGGTTGCATTCTGGACAGAAATAAAGCTTAACACGGTTTGCATGTAAGAAATGAAGTGCACAGTATACTTAAATATTTCACCACCATTGCAAGACAGGCCATAACTTTGTTTTATTTTGACAGCAAATTATATTTACGAGTACGTAAACCAAAACAAAAAAACAATTTCACTGTGTTCTTTTAATGTAATTAGTTGCCTCACTATAATATGCAAAAGTAATTTGAGAGCAGCAGTCAAACTTCATGAGATGGCAAGGCTGCATTCTTTAAATGCTTCACCTCTAAATTCTCTTTTCCTTTGTCAGACAGAATATATACTGTAGTGTTAGGAGAGTGCATAATGATGTTATCCAGCAGTTTTGTGCCAGTGCAGCACCAGACCTTAGAACGTCTCCAGCAAATGCTGAAGGGGAGGCTCAGTTGAAGTTATACAAACTGTCTCTATAATGTGGGGACGGGTCCATTTTCTACTGCTGTTTTATTTCTACAAGTGATGATTAAATAACCCACCATGCAGTTGCCTTATGGCAGTCAGAACAAAATTAAATATTTCCCCATGGAGAGTTCATTAGGCATCAGAGTTTCCCAGTTAATTCGTTAGGCTTCTATGAATTCCTAGGGAATATTATAAAATTATAATTTTGGTCTATTCTCCTCCAGTCTATTATGGAGTACATTTCATTTTCCCATATCTAAAGCATAGTGAATGAAACTATTAGAGGAGAAAACACATCTGGATCCCATTTATGTTTCTTTTCACACAGATCAACATAACAGGATGAATTCAGTTCTTCAATATTCTTTATTCAGGGAAAAAAATCGAATGAAAGAACTACTAGATTACTCCTACTACTACACAGCACTATTTATTTATTTTTTTTCCTACTTCACTCCATGCTGCTTTTAAAGCAAGAGTCCTACTTCAAATATCACAGCACCTCCTGGAGAAGGGATAGAGCATCTGGAGGAATTATAAACTTGCCAACTCAAATTCATGCCTTAGAGCCCCAGTCATGCCTCTTCCATACCATCTGCATTCAGCTGAATGAATTTAATGTTGCAACTACTTTCCATATGAGAAATGATATTTTCATCTATATCCTTCAAGAAGGTCCTAGTTTAGACACAGCAAGTTGACTCATGGAACTAATATTAAGAGCAAGCAAATAGGATAAGAGATACCCTTCTGATGCCTAACAAAAAATGAGAAGCCCTGAAATAAGGAGTGTCACATGCACAGAAGAACACTCAATTTTTAGATCACCTCACATGTAACAACAAATCCCAACTCATGATGTAGAGGTGGGTAAGTGGGAGGAAAGAAAGCACATGGAGCTCCGGAGAGCTCCCTATAGCGTTAAGGGAAGGGGGTGGGTGTAGGGAAACAGGAAGGATTCATCATGAACACTCATAAATTCTCATGTTCTAAGGCAAAAATAAGGAGGATACATGTTTGCCTTTGTTTTTGGAGCAGTGGTATGTGTAACATTCCACCCTTCGAAAGCAGAGCAGGAAAAAAGCAGATAAACTTGGACAAAGCTGATGTTAGTAAAAAATACTGTGCAAGTGTAATCTAGAAACTGTCATGGCAATAAAATACTTGCTACCAAATTTGATGGGAAAGGCTGCATTCTGCTTTAATGGGTATAAAATCCCAAAGAAGATTTAGATGAGAGCTTGCCCATCCTGCCTCCCAACAGACATTTTAAAGATGCGGACAGCTTCGTAATGCATTTTGTGCCAAAGAATAAGCCTCTATAAATATGGCTGAAATTATTTTTGACACAAAAAATGAAGCTGTTAATTTTCCTTACTGTCAGTACTATCATTACATTCTCATTCAGAGATAAGGTCCTAAAGTATTGGATACGCTGCTAATCTTGTTTGCAGACCAATCTCACTAGCGGTTGTGGAGTCGCTTGTCTCTCCTAATCAGATAACTGCTCTACCATCAACGATGTACTCTAATCTCTAATCAGTAGCCATTTCCCAAAACCACCCAGCATGTTTTCCTAATACAGATATGTTCGCTGAAGTCACAATTTTATTTTGCTCAATGCTTAAAGCAAGAGAGGAGGCCCTAAAACTGATCACTAATGTGAAAAGGAGGTAAGCAGCTCCCAGCTGTCTACTAACAAACAGCTGGACTAAATCTCAAATGCTGATCTGGATGTCAGTACGTGAATATAATGAATATTCATGGATTCAAGCGATGCTACACACACAAAAGCATACATGGATGGAAATACATACGTGCACACCTGTTGCTCTGAGTATCAAGACCCGTTTCTCATTCAGAAATGTCCCTAGTCTGGAAAAAAATACAAAACATCAGAAGACAAATTCCTTAAAAAAATAAAACAGAAAACTTGCCTGAACCATAGGTAGGAACCACTAGATAGCTGTGTGTCCTCTGTATTTTTTTACTGAGTTCTCTGTAATACGAATCACCACGCCTCACGGCGACACAAAAAACATAACCGTATGGTCTTCAACTTTCAAAAATCAAGGTTACTCGGTGGAACAGCAGTCTTGGCTATTAGTGTCAGTTTTTCACTTCCAACTATCATTGCCCTGTTTGCACTCAAAGTACCACTGGCCAAAGGAAATATTAGTACAGTTGACCTTGTACCTTGAGAAAGTGAAACTCAGAAGAAAAAAATCACAAATCATTGGCTTCAAAAGTGCCAAGTTCACTTTCTGACCCTCACATGGATGTGTCAGACGTATGAAATAAAAATTCCCACTTTTCCCCACTTGCTTTTCCATAGGACACAAAAGGCTTAGTGCTTGATTTCTGTGTCAAAAAAAAAATAATTCCAAGTGCCACGAGCACGCATCACACCATGTATGCTGCCTAAACACAAGCCTCATGGGTCCCACAGAACTGCTGACCCATTTCTTGTAGCCCTGAGAGCTGTCCCACTGATGGCTAGCTAAATACCGACGGCCATACTGATGGGAAGAGCAGCAGGACTGTCACGTATAAATGTAGTGTTTTCTGCACAGAAAGAGGGGAAATCCAGTTTTCTTGGTGCACAGATCATCTCGTATACTTAAAGCTGACTTCAGGCTACTCTGAAGATAACTCTGAAAGTGCTCAGGTTTAATGTCTATGCTCTTCCTCCCAACATCGTATGTTTTGCACATACTTGCAATAGTGACAAGAAAAATATGCACTATTTAGTCTTTAGCATCTGATTTTGATATAATTATAGCAATCTCAATTAGAAGATTTTGATGGCACTGTTACAGAATGATCTCTTTGTAGCATCCCTCTAATTTACGTGCGTTGTCATTCCTGACTCTCTATGCCTTTTGTTCTTCTTTTGTTATGAAAAGAACAATAACAGTGGAATATACTGACATGAATTAGAACAGCTTATTCCCATTAAATCCTCTAACAAAGAGAACAGAGAAGGAACGGTATCTGCAATAGCTCTGTCAAAAACTATATTGCAGTATCCTAATTCATGAAAACCAGGAAATAGATTGCTTGCACAAAAGTAAACAACCAACTGGCTGGAAGAAACTCACTCATTTTCTATTCTGCACTAGGAGGCTGAAGCCATTCAAAGCCTTATTACTCCATGTTGTGCCTCTGCAAGCCTTGTCTCTTCTTGCTCTACAATACTAGCTTGCTGCAGGGACACCTCTGTCCCAGGCTTGGCAGAAGCTGCAGCCTGGGCAGTGCTGGTGGCCACAAGAACTAGCTCCACTCGAAAGGTTGCTGTCACTACTAAAGCATATTGTGGGATACGGAATGAATCACTACACTGCCCAAACTTTAAGGTGCCAATGAAGCCAACCCAAAACCTCTCAGGTGATGAATGTCTCGTAAGTTCTCAGCCAGTCACCAATTTAGAAAAAAAATTTTTACGTTTACTTTCATTTTTCATAGGCAATTACTGGCATGTCTCTAAAATCCCTTATCATTGAATTGCTTAGCTAATCTACATATGCAAATAGAAGCAATTCAAAGTTAAGTGTCAATTTCCATAAACATGACAATATCCGGCTTGATAATATACACGTGCATGTGAAATACTAAGCCTAATTAGACCTCAAGAGTATATATAAATAACTTCTATTGTTTTGTTGTTTTGAACTTAAGCTTTCAAGCACTTGAACTCCAAAAACAACAGCTTATTGGTTGTATTGGAAGACATATTCTCTCTCAGGTCTTTTAGCATTAGAAATTTCTACTGTCACGAACCCTGTCTCTAATCTTAACCATGCTAATTTAAACTGATTTGCAGAAAGAAATAATATCTCTAGAGTTCATCTCTTAATGGGTCATTTTTGTTATTTGGGAATGAGTAAGAATAATACGTCAATGCCAAATATAGTTTGCTCCCAGTAATTTTGAGTGTATGTGGTGATAATTAATGAGTTGGCCCACATTTTATCTCAGTAAAGTAAATGCTAGTTTTCTAAACAGCAATAATTTGGCTTTCATAACTTTTTGTAAACCACACTTCGGCATAGATAAAGATGTGGAAAGGAAATAAAAAGACAGATCTGCTTTTACAATATACATAGTATGTGTGCATTTATTGGTTACCATTACAGACATTATGATTTTCATCAAACTCAAAGCTTGTATCAGATTCAACTCTAATGAAATCTAAGCTAGGGCAAAGTATGATCCATCTCAAATAAAGCTTATTCTCAATTTGAGATGTTCAAGGTTTTATTTCCAAAGGTTTCAAGTGAAAACTCCAGATCTGATTGAACAAATCCACCATTCTACAGAATACATATTTTCTTTAAATAAGTGAAAAAGCACATTCAGGTATGTAGAAATAAGAGTTAAGGAAGGACAAGTATGTTCAGGATTGATCATTCAACAATATTTAATGCTTGTATCTCTTTTGTTTCTATTCTTGTTTACATTTTTAAGTGAACGTTTGGAGGGAATGAATACATAACATAGAGTGGAAAATTAATATTGCAGTTATACTTGAAAAAATTTCAACTATGTTGAAGTTAAATCATAAAAAAAATTATCAAATGCTGAATGAAAGCACATACTTGAATTTGTAAATGATTGTGCAATGGGATTCTATCCAGTGAGAGGCCTTTAGGTATTATTGCTATCCACAGACCAATATCTAAGCACAGCCAAAAAACAAACCCTCAGTATACAGAACAAATGTCAGGTTAAACAAATTAATCAACAAGAATCCCTAAAATGTTCACAGTATCTGTGGACATTATTCATTTCTTTTAGGAGAAGTAGCTTACTAATAGCATTTAAAAAAAAAAAAAAAAAAAAAAAGGAAATTTCAGCTTTAAGGGGGTGAGATGAAGGATTGAAGACATTTGGAAATATCTATGGAAAGAAAGAAAAGCAGGGGCAGAAGTAAAATACAGGGCTAGGGACACTACAAGGCAAGTCTGCTGCTTGAAAATCAAGTTGGTGATGGCAGAAATGGCATGGAAATCTAAAAGTAGGAAAGAATATGCAGGAAGGCAGTGAAGCAAAGAGTCATTGTGTGTAAGGGTGTTTTTGGAAGATCAAAGTTACTTCGGTGGTATTTGTGATAGAACTACTAATGTGTGCGGTTGAAAGAATTAATTGCTATTTTAAAGAAGGAGAAAGTGAAAGCTGCGTTTGCTTCACAACATTTTTCCCATGAAATGTGCCGTGAGTACACCTGCAGAAATCTTAGATTTCTTGTGTTAATCATGACCCAGCAGGAAACGAGGCTTAGGCCATCTTTTAAAAACCTTTGCATGTTCTGTTCATTGCACTATGCTGCATGATCCATGCCCAGAGGTCTAAAACGTCTATGTTACACAACAAATCAGAGTGCAGCTCACCTGATAGAAGGGGAACATGACAAGTTTCAAAAATAACACAGCTACACTGCAATTTTCCTTTCTAACCAGCATGTCCTAATGTCTCAGCTTTGATCTGCTCTTCATCTGGGAATCTTGACACTAAATATTATAGGCAAATTTGTTTCACACAGTTGTAAAGCATTTCCTTTGAAATCACACATGAATGAAATTGGAGGGTAAACTTTTCCACTGCCACTGTCTGAGGATACAAACAGGCAGTGCGCACACTCTGAAACCTGGGAACTTTTCAAAGGCACTCCAAGTGGAAATTATGTGAAAAGCAAGTCAAATATTTACAGTTCCCACCTACTTTGTAGTTGGGAACATGATACCTTCTGTGTGAACCTTCGCTGGGGTTGTGTCTTACTGCAGGAGATCTCATTCATCCCGTATGGCGTATGGTGGGGGCACTCCCTTGCTAGGTAGGTGCAGCTTCTGCCAGCCCTTTGGGATACTTGACTTTCAGCTTACCAGCTCTACAGCTTTACAGATAAACCAGGATCAATTATGAATAATCACAGTAATAACAACCACCAGCATCATTGCCCATAACCTTAGAATCACAGATGTTCTACATAATACTCTCAGCTTTGTTACTGTTTTATTGGGCACACCTATGATTCAAACAACACCAGCCAAAGCAGAAGGCAGTTTCACAGAGAGACATAAAGCCTTTATACTATAATTCTCATTGTAATCAGTAAGGCAGCTGAAATAAATGTTGGGCATTTCACACAGGTCAATCTACCATGCTTAGGAACTTGCTCTCTATTCAAGCACCAAAATAACAACAATATCTATGTTTCAAGGCCTTGAAAATCACTTTGTAGATATTATTTTTAATTTCCATTATTTTCAGAGGACTGACAAAGTTTGTCTCCTTTTCTACAAACTGAAGATAACGTTTGAAGAAGCTGTGCTACACCTTGGGCATTATGACATTACTCCCTTAAATCTGAGTTTTACTGTCACTTCCTCAGAGGGCACAAGAGAAGTTCACAAATTTGCTAGTCTCCAGTGAAATCTTGACACTTCACTGAAGCAGATAAATATTGGACTATCCAAAGGCTAATGAAGGACAGAAGTGCTAATTAGTGTTATAATGGGTTTTTTAAACACTTATGCAAATAATTACACCAGACATTGAGACACAGCAAGTATGGATGTGACATACACGTTTAGAAAAAAATCTGAATTCACGCTTTTCTTCAAGTATCCAACACAATAACTAATGTGCAAATGTATCCTTCTCTGACAAATCCAGAACAACTGTAATCAATTACTATTTTTTTTTGAAATTATTTTTGAGTTATCTATGAAAGCGTGTCTGCTGCTCTTTAGTTGTGAAATACTGCCACACTGACACGTTTTATACACAAGATATTGTATTTCAACCAAGGCTAGAAGAGCTTTGATATTGAAGCTTACAGTATCTGATATAAGAAAGCGAAAGATTGCAACACAATCATTATCAAACATAACGGAAGGAAGACATCAGAAATAACCTGCTTTTTCATGGTGCTTTCCAAAATATGGAAACATATCACTTTGCAAATTAACAGTCTTAGTATTTGAAATTACCGGAAGTATAAGTTTTATGAGTTTTTTAGAGTATCAACATTTTTTAGTTAAAAAAATTGGGCATCACCTTTTCCTGATATCCCTCTCCCAGCACTCTGTGCTGTGGCCTGAAACCTCTGTACCTTTGTGGTCAGGCTGATTTTCAGCATGTTCCTTATGCCCAGATTAACAGTAGTCCTAGATAACAAAACTGTTCCCTTCATTATTTTTTACTCCCCTTATTCCAGTCATCTAAATAATAATTTGATGGATTACTGAAAAAAAAAACCAAAACATTATTTCAATAATAAATTGTAAGGACTCTCACTGAAAACATCTTCTCGTGGTTCATGAACATTAACGAATTAATCAGCTTTTATATCTTTTAATGACTGAGCGGTCATTTTGCATATTCTGACTCATTCAGAGTCAGCAAATCAAAGCTAAGTGGTCTTTTGAAAATACACCACTTCAGCTCAGTTCACTATTAAAATATTAATTTAAAGGCATAGAAAGATTGAGAAGTTATTTTTCTTGTTTGAACATCCATCCAGGACTGTTTTTAACGCTTGTAATTACAGCTGGTTTAGCATCTTCTTGAAATACTACAGGAATGAAAGTTTGTTGTAGTCATAAAAGTACTATCAAAATAAGAAATAATTATAAGAGAATAACAATTCCCATTTCTCTAATTGATAAAATACACCATCAGATTTTTGTCCAAAATAAATCTCAAGTTCTTATTACACATGCTTTCACTGGTGTAGTTTTCCCCCTGTACCATTTGATTTCCACTGGGAATTTACTGTAATCACTCATTTCTGATTTACATTCCATCTTTTTTTTTTTTTTTTCTTTTTTTAAACTTAAGTGCTATTTTAGAATTAATACAAATTAATCCAAATGGGAATTTTGTTTCATAATATTATTAGTGTTTTCTCTCACACTATATGTATTTAGTAGATATATTGATGCAAACCCTGAATATTATGAAATAAATGTATTTTTCTTTAGTTTATAGGGGTGCCTACTGCTAAATGTATTTTTCAGATGTGTATAAGATTTGTTAACTTGGTTTTAAGCAATTTTTAACGTAGCATGGGAATTAGAACCAGGACTGTGAAACAGTTTGAGGAGGTGGTGGGAAAAAAATGTGTTTTCCTAGTTACTACTAAATTTTATGCTTTAAAATTAAATTAGAATACAAATTCATCTTTCGGTTTCCAATGCATTTAGATGTAGTTTCAAATATTAAGTTCAATTATGAGTAATTTGAGACTAGATTGTCTCCTTGTTATTACTTTGAAAGCTTTCTTTGTATTTCATAACCTGTGATGACAAGGCAGAAAAAAGCAATTTTTATGAGCTGGTAGCAGACAGTTTTTCTTCTCTAATTAAAAGTTATAATTACAATTTTGATTAACCCAGAATGAACAATAAAACAGATTAGTTATCAGCTTGCTGCATTTTATGGAACAATATTGTAGCTTAGAAAATTTAAAATTCTCTGACATTCTTAAAGCAACTAGACAAAGCAAAAAACATAAATGCAATTTATGCTCAACTATCTACATCGATTTATTTCTATTACGACATCTTATTTTGGAAATGAGCAGAGATAATAATTCAGACCAAAGGCTATCACAGTAATTTTTTTGTTCACTCGTAAGGTATATGTTCTGCTTGACTGCATTATTTTCAATAGTTTAATTTCATAACAAGGGTTGGGTTTTTGTTTGTTTGTTTGTTGTTTGTTTTTGTTTGGATAGCAAAAGTAAGTTATTGAGTTTAATTACCTGATATTCAATTACTGAACGTCAAAAATGAAATATCTTAAATGTATTATCTTATGCTTTTAATGAGGGCCTGTACTCAACAAACATATCTATGTATAGGTTTGATCCATTTTTTTTGTTTGGAAAATGAGCCTATTGATGATGTTGCACAAAGAATACATCTATCAAGTGACATGACCTAGGATATGCAGGACATAAGTTACAAAGGCAGACTGCACCTCATGATGTCATTAAATGATACTAGAAATGAAAGAGAGGGCTGCTTCCTCTCCAAACCACAGGCACTCTTGTATCTTCACTACAGTCCTTTCGTGAAGTGGAACTAGAGTATATGGAGTACCTGAGTAATACTATTTTTCTCAAAGAGTGGTGATTAACGATCACTTCCTGTCACACACAGCCCCTTTCTCAACTAAGAAAAAGATTCAGATTATTTTTGAAGAATGTTAATACATGAGATACACCAATGTATATGGTAGAGCTGGTATTCTGTGAAGGTATGCATATTGGTGAAACTTCATGGGCATGAGATACAGACATTATTTCCTCATTATCTATTCTTTCATTAGCCATAAAAGACATTTTAATGTTAAAGCAGATCTAACAAATCCCAGGAAAAAATCAAACCACAGATGGTTAAAAATGTGAGAATGCAAAGGTGGGATGTATATAAAAGGACGGGGGAAAATCCTACAGTATTCCAGATCAGCCACTGTGAAAACTCAGCACAGATTCAGCTGTAGCAGAGAATTCATTTGAAAAACGTTGACTGTGGGAAGGTGTTCAAAACATATTAATAACAGAAATCATGCTTGTACATTTTTAAGTATAAAAATAAACAAACAAACAATAATTTTAAATTGTTTCTACTAAGATGGTCATAAAATATTAAACTTTGGAAACTGAATCAAGGGCAAAATTCAATTAAAATTTACAAATCAGAAATCTAAAGTGAGTATTTCAAACTTATGGAGCTCTTTAAGAGCAACTGAAGTCTTTACAGAAAAATAATTTTTTTTTTTTCATCAGTACTCTTACAACATCATAAGGTGAGAGATATCTTTTATTTTTTTTCTTTTCCCAAATATTATTGAAAAGTAATGATCTACAGTGTGGAAAATATTTTAGGGCTGCGGAAACTTACAAGTCTCAATTCACAAAGTAAATCACTTTTGTACAGAGGGCATGAAAGAACCAGGGTTCTTGAGGTTTGACTTTGATGAAATTGAACTTACCAGCAGGATCATGCCTATATAGCTACTCCAACCTCTCTTTTTTTCACCTTCCAGCTTCTCTCCACAAATCTGCCTAAGGCGTGATTTGATTTCAGATATGGGAAGGGAAAGCAAAGAAAGTTAAACTTATTTTAAGTTAGAAAAAGTTATTAGCCCAGTGTTCTTAAAGCTGGGAGATTCACACACTAATTTCAAAATCAGTCTTAAGCAAGAAACTTTGCCTACTGACTTTCTTTGGAATTTGATGTACTTGATGTGTTTGGGAAATAATAAATTAAAAAAAAAAACTATGGTAGTAATCTATGGTAAGACTGCTGGAAGAATCACTACAAGAAGTTTAAAATAATAGTGTTACATGTGATCAAGTAAAGGCCAGATATACCTCTTCCTTCCTGTTAAAATTTAAAATATCTACATTCAGAATACTCAGAAGACAATCAACCAAAAATTCACATGAAGTTTAGCACGTTACAAAAATTATGAACTATTGAGATTGCGTCTTAGTCTTACAGGCAAGATTCTACAATTTGGTGTGTTAGAATTACAGACATGTTCCAGATTTTCCTCAGGTCTTTCTTCATTTAAATGTGTCTATAAATGGTTAACAGTATTTTTGTTAATATATGAGGTTGCACTCATGGGTAATGGGAGAAGAAAAGCACATAAATAAATAAACTCTGCTTCTTTTAACCAGACAGCTGATTCCAGAGAAAAAGAAATATAGAAAACCTCTTCTTTCTTCTGCATAAATTCTTTCCATTTAAAAGGGGGGTTCGGGGGGAGCAGGTTTTAAGTCAGCCTTAGCAATGAACTGATTCAACTGGATGGAATCTATAGAAGACTATAAATGCACACAGGTAAACAGAAAAAAAATAAAATAAAAATAAAAAATAAAGAGAGAGATTTTTGGTGTTCAGCAACATGAAAGAAGCATATGACATAATTTAAAGAGGATGAGATCAGAAAGAGCTGAAATTGGCTGGATCATAAAGAAAAGGGCAAAGGAAAAGGTACATTTCTAAGAGACTCCTGCAAAGACACTGTTAGGCTTATATTACGTATGGGTCAACAGAGGTTAATCTATCTTCCTTGCCCATAATTAAGAAAGTTGATGTGTTGCTATCAATGAATTAAGACTCAAATTTAAGGATGTCAGCCATCAGCTTTATTTTTCCTATCTTGGTACACAGCAAAGTTCCTTTAATATTTTGTATCTGGCAGAATTTGTTATTATATGTAAAAATAAGTCAATCTGAAATTCTGAAAAATGAAGCATCAATTACTGTTGGGAGAGATGTCTAGGCATGTCATTCTCTGAACATAAAGTCATGTGCTATAGCATACTGTCCTTATCTAAGAATTTTAGAGATTTCTCCTCAAAATTCATTGTTCTTACTTGGTGACTAAAATCTCCTGGTAAACTACGCTGCTTATAAAGTCTTTTAAAAATATTTATGATTTCATACATAAAATAACACAAATTAACAACACGACAGTTAACTAGTTGCTGAATTTCCTTTGTCAAGTTTAAAGACAGACATCCTCCATTCTTGCTCTGCAATAAAATGAAAGGAATGTGAACATCATCAGTAATTATGTAATATATTAAAAGGAAAAAAGTTCCCTGTATTAGAAATCAACTCTAATTTCCAAAGTGTTCATCTTGCAGAGTGACTCATACTGAGAGTAGCAGACTCTCCTTTGATACAGTTCTTTCTGTAATATTAATTCTGAGATTTATATCACTAGAAACATAAAGCCTTTTTCTCCTAACTTCAAACACTCAGCAGTTGCCATTTTTCCTCTAGATGTAACAAGCTGAGCTATTATACGTTGTCTTAGAACCTGCTGTGATACCCAGAGATACATCCCTATTCCCATGCCCAGACCTCACAAAACTCACGGTCATCACAGAAAGGAAATACTTATTTCTACTTCACTGGTGTACAAGGCAGTCAAGCAAGCACACAAACACAAGTTATTCCTTTCAGAACCGTATTGCAAATGTTCAATTGTAGTTGCTACTTATTTTCTTGACAAAAATACAGATAATGGAAAATCATACAGAAAAGAGTGAAGGAAATTTTCTCACTGAATCACACAACAGTCAGTGACCAAGAAGAAATCTTAGCTCGAAACTGAATTCTTTTAAAGGGAGGATACAATATATGAGAAAAGGCTTAGGATAAAGTAGGAGATGTCTCACAAATTGTTTGCTATTCAAACTGTACCTTCTTGATGAGTATGCTAATATAGCAAACTGCAGTCTAATATCAGTTATCCATGAACACAGTAATGGGTCTGCAAGCAACTCAATGTCATCCTGCATTAGCTTGTGGAGGCTCCTTCTTCGCGTATCTCACAGCAAGAAACTGTTGCTCATCCTTCGCAAATTTCACTGGGACCACAGACAACAGAGGTGCATATTGTGCAGCTGCACCACACTATTTCCAGGCTAGGTCAGCAATAGCCTTGGGACCTCCTCATTCTGTACTAAATAATATCTCTTTCCCTCTCCATCTGTTCACTGCTTTCCTTTTATTACGCTATCTATCCAGATTTTGTTGTATCTAGGTTATTCTGTGTTTGGTTGTTGTCTACATAGTCAGCAACCGAAAAGTCATCAGGCCTCCATAGTCTCTTAAACAGCTCCCTGACAGTATGCTTTTGTTGTGGGAGGAAGCCATGAACCGTGACAACTGCATCAATGCTTACTTTTTTTCAAGCAGGAGCTGTTCGTACTTCCATTTCATATTGCTGTAACTTGAACAAATCTCTTTGAAATTCTTTTTTAGTTAAAAAGAAAACAAAAACAACCAAAAAAAACCCATAACTCTAAAAAAAAAAAGAAACCACAGAACAGTCAATAGCAAAAATGACATCAACCTGGATCTGGAGGTGTAGCAAATACTCTTGTTTTTCTTACTGGTCTCACTGAAGACAGTACAGAGATCAGAAAGAACCCAGAAATGTTCATAAGCTGTGGGTGGTTTTCATATCAGCACTCTCCAATCCGGTGTTTTTCTATGAAGAATGGTGGAGAAAATCTGAACTATCACAGAATAATCTTAGTCTTCCTATTAAACTTCAGTACTAGCAGGCATATAATCTTTGAACATCCTGGTGCTGCTCAGCCTTTAATGCAAACATCACCTTTGCCAACATTTTGAGTGATGAATTACAACACAGGGATTTAGCCTCTGCTGGCAAACATCTCTTCGTTGTGTCATTTAAGCCTAAATTTTTCAGGAAAATTATTAATAGTATATACAGATGAAATTACTTGTAATTATGCAGAATAAATTTAGTTGGGAAATTAAATTAATAAAGTGTTGAATGCTTTCTGGCAGAAGTGCCGGGATAAACTTCTTGATAGCATAGGGACAATTTCTGAGCATTGCACAACGTGGAAAGAAATTCATGACGTGCAGAAAGGCCTCTCTGAGAGAGGCTCCAAGTGATTTAATATTGTTCCTGGGATTGCTGGCAGTGGAGCAGCAGCAGCACACTCTGTTCTCAGGTTGCTGCCTCAATAGCAGTATCTTTGTGAGCTAAATAGAGCAGAACAGAGCCCTGCGTTGGTTGCGGGGGTATTTGTGAAAACAACTGGTTCATATTCAGTGCTATCACAGAGAACTGCAGGCAGGTCCAGGCTTCAAGCTGCGATTTGACAAATTCCTCAGAATTTTTTAAAAATAAATTATACCACACTCAAGGCAAACTTCCTGGCTTTGCTCTCCCACATCATCAACATAATATCAGAGAAAAAAAGACTAATATTGCAAAATAAATCTGTAACTAAAATTCTGTTTTAGGGAACAGATCTCAAGATAAAAGTGTGGCTTTTGTTTTCCCTTCCATTTTTAAAGTATAAAGTCTTCCAAGCAGGTGAATCTTCGGAAAATTTAAACAAACAAACAAAAAAAAGGAAATGCATGTTAAGCGGTATCATAGCTCCAAGTATCTCACAGCATGAATTGAACTATGGAATGAGATCCACAAAGCTAAAGAGGTAAGTCTGCCACTTGGGATTTGAAGAAAAGCTGCAGGTTTTACAAAACAGTTCTGCACTGGCAAGAGTTGAAGCTGGAAGGAAGAGTACCAACCAATCCAAATGGCTTTATATGACCATTATGGCATAAAGAATATTCCTTCAGTTTCTTTCTCAAGAAAAATAATTGGGCACCTTTGGAGTTCAGTTACCGAGAAGGGAGAAAATCAATAAGATCTAGAGAAATGCATTCTACCAAGCTGAAATGGTACGAATGCTTAGAAATGTAGTACTTTAAGGGAAACCTGAATGGTTTTGAGATGCAAGCAAGGAAACTACAGTTGTGGAACTGCAGTATTTCACACCGAAATACACTATCATTTTAGTTTTATGGTAATGTGGAAAGCACATTTTTTTTCTGAAAAAATAAACACATTTGTCATCCAGACTGATTTTTTTCTATTTTGTTTACCTCCAAATATAATTAATGACAGAACTCCTAGAAGAAAATTTCAAAAATTAAGACCTCACCTACCAGTCCCTTGACTCCATTTATCTCCTTGTTCGACCTATTCACTTAGGGAAAATAACATTAGGGGAATCAAAATGAAATCATAAGCAAACTCATTCTCCCTGAAGTGTTCCTTCAACATAGGTTGAAATTTGTTAATTCTTTTCATTGGTATATTAATTTATTTTTATTTAGAGGTTAATTCTACATTGCCTCCCTTTTCAAATGCTCTTTTATTACACAGTTCTGTTCCTTGCTGCATTCCCCTAATTGAGTCAGCCAAATATGTCTTCTACCTTGTTTTATTTAGAAGTGAATTGGAAAGTATCCTATTTTAATGTACTTCTTTCCTGAGATGTTAAGAATCATCTTTTAGTCTTAGAACACTAACAGCTTCCAGTTGAACTACGTTCTGCTGTAGTCCCTGAAGGTTCATTTACTTGATGCTTCCTATTTTGCAACATTTCTTAGGCTTAGTTAATTTTCCAGCAGTTCCCCTCATATTCCCATATTAATTCCAGTCTATCCTCAGTTTCTTTAAGTGAACCAGAAGCTGTTTAGGTCACATTTGAGGGCAAACAAAAAAATAATAGTAATAATAATAATAATAAAGGAAAAGAACACAAGCCACTCCAAGGAAGGGAGCAACATATGGAACGAGATCACAGCCCCAGGTCTCTCAGCCTTTCCTGGTACAGGAGATGGTCCAGGCCCCTATACATCATTATGGCCCTTTTCTGGTCTCTCTGTAGATGATCCCTTACCTCTTCTGAACTGAGGAACCCAGACCTCTCCAAGGCAAAGTATAAGGTGAAGATCACCTCCCTGATCCTCTGGCCATGCTCCTTTTAATGCAGCCCAGGACATCATTGGCCTTCCTGTCCATAAGGGCACACTGCTGCCTCACGGCCAATATGTTGCCCACCTGGACCTCCCAGATCCACAGATCTCCTCTGAAGCAGGTCAGCCCCCAACCTGTACTGATGTATACGGATATTAGAACTAAAATGATTATGAAAGGTTATGAATCAAAAATGTGAGAAATGCGTGACACGATGAAAGGGAATACATTAAGTATGATTCTATTACATTTTAAAATATTTAATATTTCGATAACCTATTTTCCAAACAGACTATGTTCTTATGAAAATTAATGGGAGAACACCATTTCACATATAAGTTGTTGCCAACTGTGCTGTCATTCATACAGACAGATATAATAATTGATTATAAGCTTAATTAAGTATAAAATCTTTGGCAGTTCTCACTCTGGCTTTGTACATATATCCGCCTTTCTCAGCTTGATTTATCACTAAAGATAAGTTTCTCAAAATCAGTCTGTCTTCTTTCCCTCCATTAGATCCATTTAAACTTCTTGAAACTGGTATAACAGTTGTCTTTAATTTGTCCCCTAGCCCTTTGGTCTAATATAACAGAACCAAGGAAAACCACAATTATTAATAAACCAGGAAACCCAGCAGACTATTATGAATCCCCAAAGTGAAGGAGTATGAAAAACAGTATGAAAGCACGAAGCAAACCCAGGAGAAACAGAGCATAAAATCCAAAGTAATAACTAAATGTGGCTGCGAATCCTTTTCTGATAAAAATGCCTAAAACAGATATTTTGGGGTTGAGTATTACTGAAAACTTCCACAGGAACCAAGGAAACAACTTCAGTTCTTCTACCTTTGTTCAGAGAAAAAAGGTTTACTATAACAAACAGCACTTTCTCAAAGATAGTTGAATTCATCATTAAAATATCTGAAATAACCTTCAGAAACCACACATTCTGGCTGACTGGATCTAAAAATGTAACAGTAATATATGTCATAGTAGGATGAATAAAAAGTTTCATAGACTTCATGTTTTCCAAGCAAGAAATCTAAATGAGAATAGCACACACTTTTATCACCGCTGAACACTTTCCAGTGTGCTGGAAGGTATCTCATGGGAGATATTTGCTGATATCATGGAAGGCTTTTCTGAAGATTTCCAGCATTCTTACGAGGATTCTAAAGTTCAGCAGTGCTTTAACAAAGTCAGTCTGTAAATTCCAAGGTTTCTGGGATAAATAAGGGCTTCTGAGGTCTGGAGGGCAGTGAAACTCATGGGAGAAATCAATAAAACTGACAGAATGCCTTATGATCTTTTTATTCCTTGCACAAATGTCTTGCCTTATTTTAGGTAAGACAAAATGGTAGCTGAAAGAATACAGGTTTAGCAGAACTGTGGAAGCACTCACACAGGACTGAAGCAAGAACTAAGGTGAATATAGCACATGCCACAAATTATTACATAGTTTCTCATATTGTACGCAGTTTTTTTAAATATTGCCAATCTAATACCAGACTTCTGGGAATGAAGGTGTCTCACTGCATTAAAGAGACAGTGAGGCTGAGGGACTGTGCAATTGTGGACATGACCATCTATGAAAGCATTTCATATAGAGATAACATTCACATAAGGAGTTGTATATGTTATCTCCAACAAGAGATGACTTCTTGATTTAGATATTTTAGAGAATGCAAAATTTGGGCATTCTGCAAGGAACTAGTGACCACACAACAGAAACTGTAATTGCTCCCTGCTTGATTTCATAAACCAAAATTAGTGGAAGTTATATAGTTCCCAAAGCGGAGTCCATGAACTCAAAATACAGCATTCATCTTCCAAGTATATAACACTACATAACATATACATGGAGTAAGGCAACTCCGAAGCGAGATGCATCCTTACTTGGTACATATCTACAGTGGATAAATATTTGTTCTAAGACTGAAAAGTCAGTGTGTTTATTTTGCAGATGTAGGATTTCTTATAAACTGATTTATTTCCCTAAGCTCAAGAAAAAGATGTTTATTTATACATTTCTCTAAAAAAAATAATAAAAAAAATAAAATAAAAAATAGCTAAAAGTGAGGGAATAATTCAGAAAAATATTTTGGATTATGACATTTTCATGCTAGTGTGAATTAACAAGAATTAATCTTTTAATGAACAATGTGCTTCAAATGAAGGCTATGACAAATATTAAGCAAATTCAGTAGTTTTCTGAAATGCAATAACTCTAAAATTAGTTTGACCTTTCTGTACCATACAACAGCTCAAGTATAGCAACCTAAAGATCAAATTGGAAAAAAAATATCTGAAAATCACAGTCCTAATGGACATACATATGGAGCAATCTGTTCTCCTCAACCTTTCTGAAATACTTAAAGAGACAGTTTTTGCAAACTGCAGTGAACTGCTGAAAGCAAATTAGAGGCAGCGCTGGGCTATAGCTGCTGCACATTACATCTCCAAAACTGCTCTAAGGGGTAGAATGATATCTAGTAACTATTTTACTCAGTGACATAATTCAAGCTAAATAAACTGAAATTCAACTACTACTGTCAAATTCAGTCACTTCTGCAACGATTTTCTTGGCAGCAAGAAGAGCAGATGCCCTTTTGTCATGCCCATATTACTGTGTTTGCTTTGGATGTAGGAAACTTACAGCTTACATGCCTATCAAAATAGTGACAGCATTATCCTGGACATGGTGAAAATCTGAATTTGATCTGGCTGTGTGCCAAATCATAAGAGGTTTGCGCTGAAACATACTTAATGAGTAGCCAGAACAAGTGGCCAGTAATTGGCAGTTCCGCTACTGTGGTAGAGAATGCTCATTAGGAAGAAAGAATGACTAGTCAGTGTCTTCATTTATTCAGTTTTTGACCCGTAATTTAAACATGTCAAATCGTTCCATTCTGATATACAGCACGAAAAGACTTTGTGATCTCATGTGTGGAGGTGGCAGTTCCCAAAATATTTACAAGTGAAGCAGTCAGTTAATAAATTTTGCCATGCTTTCAATCATTTAAATTATATCTGACACTAAATAAACAACAATAATAAATAGTGACAAGAAGCTACCTGTTTCAGAGAATGTACCTCTCCTGAATTTCACTGTTTCCCCAAGTTATGATTTTGTGTGTTTTCAGGACAACAGCATGGTGGTGAAGGCTGTGAGCATGGAGTACAAGAAGGCAAAAATGTGCCTCGGGACCAAGGAAACAGAGTGCAGGACAACCATGTGCAGCCATAGTACCATTCAAGACAAGTGATGAACCTAGGGAAAGGAAGTCTGTATCAAGCAGCATTTGAAAAACAAAATTCAGGCAAAAAAGTAATCAGACAAAGAAGCCACATATCATACACTCAAGAAAACAGAATCAGGCTATTCATCAAGTAGGAGACGAGGCCTCTGGCTGCTTTAGACAAAGCATGACATATATCAGCAAGGCTGATGGTGGGGCAGAGAAGAACAATTGCCATTTCTGTAACATGCTCCTGTGCCAGGGCCAGCTAAGTGTTGAAAATAAATTCAGAATCAGCTGGTAGGAAAGCAAAGTATGCAAGTTCCAAAATTAAACAGCTGAAACAAGGT
The DNA here is from genome assembly GCF_987193195.1 of Phasianus colchicus. Lineage (NCBI taxonomy): Eukaryota > Metazoa > Chordata > Aves > Galliformes > Phasianidae > Phasianus > Phasianus colchicus. The sequence goes on along the minus strand of NC_143442.1, from coordinate 28,640,273 downwards.
AACAACTTTCAGTGATACATATATTTTACATGCATAGATTACCAATAGATGGTGTATTAAGGAGCCCTTCTGACAGTTTGTACCCCAAAACTTCACCAAAAACATTCTTGTGATTGCTTTGGACAAGCTGGTCTCCTAAGAAATGTTTATGCATGTGCTAAAATCTTTAGCTGAACTCTGCCTGCAAATGCACAGTAAGTTTGGAGCCTAAGCCTGTGCCAGAGTGCTCCATCAGCACTGTATGTGCTGCATTTCATTGCTCGTGGTCTAAGCATCACAATAATTTGAAACAGCTCAAAGAACTGCAGATGGACTGTCCTCAAATATCTGAATTTGTGACGCTTTCCATGAACTGATCAGCAATGTGGGCCATTATCCAACAGGTTTAGCTGTGTATAAAGCATGAAAAACTGAATCAAGAGCTTCACTTTTCATAGCCACTTCAGTTGAGCTCCTGAGCACCATCCCCACCAGAAAAAAAAAAAAAAAAAAAAAAAAAAAAATCAGAAGGGCCAGAAATCTGTAACATTAAGCTTCCCAGCTGTGCACCATACTGCAGCCCAGCAGGGATATCCAGGAGACAGAGGGGCCCAGTGACATCCCAAAAGACATGTCATTCTGGCATCCTTTCCCACATCTTCACATTGTTCAAAATCTATGTCCAACTGCTCATGTCAGCTTGCACTCATTCTTAAATCTATGCTTTCCAAAAGCTCATTATTTCAATTCAATCAAAGGGGAGAGAATGACAGCCACTCCTGAGTACATGCTGGTACTACGGGATGATTTAAACAAGCAGAAACAACCCACGACAGTCAGAAGTCTTGTGAGGCATGATCAAGTGATAATACAGTTTCCTTTCACTGTTGAAGGACAGTTTGGGCTCTTGTGTTGCTGTATTAATTATCAGTATTGATATTTAAAAGAAGCTCATACCAACCCAGTCCTTCCTCAGTGAAATCCTCTGATTCTCTTGGAAGAGCTCTTTGCTTGTATGTTTTCCTTAGAATGGAAGCACAATGCTTCAGGGGAAAAAAAAAAGCTCTTTTTTTTTGTTTTGTATTTTTTTTTCTGACAAGATAAGATACATCTGTACCACAAAACTTGGAGAACAACTACGTCATTTATTAAATTTGTACAATTCATGGGACTCTGCAGGTGGACAAGAATCATTTGATTCAAAGAAAAAAATATTTTTCCCCTTGAACACAATGATTTTGTCCCCTAAATACAATTTGAAGAAAGCTCCATCTTTCTTCAGTTGCTGAAAAATTTACTTAGAAAAATTTGATGCAAGCTCATATTCCTTTTCCACATTTAAACAGCTCCCTCAAAACCTGCTTAGGGAAATAACCTACTGAAAACACATTCAAAACATTCAGGTATGGGTGTTTCTCAGATACCTGACAACCATTTCTTCACTCTTGCTGGCAGGAAGCATTTAAGAAGGGCACAGCATCCTGTGGGTGAGAAGTACCTGCCTGGGGTGCTCACAGCTCCTTCTGCATTGGCTGAAAAGGACACAGGTCTGACACTGGTCATACAGTCCCTTTGCAAAAGCACTGCTGACAAGCAGGGAAGGCAGCATAGTGCCTGCTGCCTTGAGCCTTGCTGAGCATGGGCTCTAGAAGGCAGTAGAGTGAAGAAATGCAAAAAGAACTCTAAAGATTTTTGTCTGAAGAGGAGTGACCATGTTTCATGCATCTGAGTAGCACAGCCATTTCAACCAGCTTCCTGCTCTGGTCACCTCCTAATTAACATCCATGTCACATTCATGATGAACATCATGTGGGGCCATTTCATAATTATCTTAATTTCGAAGTGTATTTTATCCAATCTATTTAGCATAATTTAACACTGGTATGCTAACTTGATTGTCAAATATAGTCACCCGTTCAATAACGTAACAACAACCTCCAGCCAATTTTCTTATATCTTTAGCAGTTCCACATCATGCCAGAGAATGTTTAACAACATGAAGATATTTCTAGATATACAAATTACTGAATATTAAATAGGTATAAAAAGCTAAATAATGATAATTGTAGAACTATATATGATATACATATAATGTGCCAAGTACAGCAATGTCAAAATGTCAATAAGAATTGTGTGAGATAATATCTCAAAAAATGGAGTAAAGGAAAGGAAAAAATTACTGGCCAACCTGTTTCTGCACCAACTTATCTGAAAGAGCAGCTGGATGTTTCTTCAGCTGCAGACTTACTAGTTAACAGCATAAGCTCAGTCCAAATACAGAATGAACAATCTCCCACTGACAGAAATGTTATGCACAGGTCCACCTCTATATATCAGCTGACTTTCAGACTATTACTCAGAGACATACAACTTGCTTTCCTGCACCTGAACTTCTTATCCCTTTCTTGGGGACACAGAACTCAGAATAACCAATTTCTATGGCTTATTTTTAGCAATTAAAAAAAAAAAAAAAAACAACAATTAAGCTTGTATCAACAGAAACAGCACAAAGAACCAACTTTGTTTCCACTCAAAATATATCTTATCTTAAGGAGAGAAAAAAAAAAGAAAGGATTTAAACAATTTCTGTTGACCTTTTCTATTAAGACAGACACTGCAAACACAACGTACTTTCTTGATTAGTACCACCTGGTGTTCTAACGCTGACAGAAGTACTGCCAGCCAAGAAATAAAGCATTTCAGATATTTACACGCATATGTATAAGAGCTGTATGCTTATACAACTCCTCTGCTATGGTAGGTGCAATACATTAATCACTTTGTTTCAATAGAATTGCTTCCTTCCCACATGTAGAACTGCCAGCAAAAGGAACAGAACTCTTTTCCGTAGCTGTATGTATGCTGTATTGCAAACATAAGCATGGGCATTTCCTCAGTTTGCCACCAGCCTCACAAATAATGAATCCAAGGACAGACAGTCGGGCCCTCCCTTATTTTTAATAAAACAGTTTATTTTGTAATGATAGCTATCACTTATTTTTCAGATTCTGAAGCATGATCTGCAAACAAGAAAATGCTTCCAAAAATTAGGATACAGGTGTTTAAAGTCTTTCATAAGTCTTGCAGTTTCATTATCAAGATAAACATGCAAAAAATAATGAGCAAGCAGAGCTGATGAGTTTTGAGAACGCAAACATTCAGGTCAAATTTGTATCAGAAACTTCTGCCTGAATAGCACCCTTCACAAATACAGAATAAATAAAGGAGATGACATATTTTGTTTACACCTTCCAGAGCAAGTTTTCTACCTACATGCTTTCTATATCTACTTCAGAACAATTTACCAGTTAAGAATCTGTTCAATAATGTTATTCAAGAGGATTTTGACTGACTCTCAATTAAGAATCCCAAAATTTTGGAAAAGGGTTATTATTTTAGTTATTTAACATCATTTTGAAATACTGTTAGATATGACTTAGCGTATCCCATTGAACTTTGTGACATTCCTGCTTGACCATTTTTCTCCACGCCGTGAGAGCGCTACAGAAGGACAGTAAAACCATGCAGTGTACCACCTACACCACCCAGTCTTGCATTTGAAAACGTACTGAGCATGAACTCCATCCCATTACCCAGGTCATGAATGAAGGTGTTACACAGTGCTATCTCCAGTACTGACACCTAAAGCACAGCACTGGGGACTCTGCCTGGACTGACTACAACACTTAGAGCCTCAGTGGTTCAAGCAGACTTCAACCCACCTCGCTATCCTCCTGATACAGCCTCTACACCTCATTTGATTTTAGTAGTAATATAATCACAGACATGACATCTCGAGGTATCTGCATATTGAAAGCAAGTTGGGAGTTTGGAACAAACAGACACGATGAAAGTGATTGCTTCCAGTAGCAGCTACGCAAAAGATATATTTTCCAATTAAGAATTTGCCATTCATATATGTTATTGACTTCCCAACAGTGCTCATTCATTTTCCAGATTTTGCTTATATGGAAAACTGCTGTGTCCCAAGGAGTTGCTGAAAATGAAGAGGGAATTTTTACCTCAGTAACTGTTCAGATTTTCTACTTGAACTAAGAAATGTATATGATCAAAGAAGAACCAAAACTTTCTTCCAGATATATTTTTTCAGCTGAAATTTTATGTTGCTTTTAAGAACAAGATCTGATTTTCGAATCAAATGATAAATAAGGGATGCCAAATCTTTGCTATGACTTTTCAGATTTATTGGAAAAAGATTCTTCCAAAATACGAAATGGTTTGTACTGAACACTTCCTTAGCTCTGATATGGACTGATCATTTACATATGCATTTATTTTTTTTCTGAAATTTATAGCTAAATATCTAAAGCTTCTGTACACAGGAATTATATGAGCTATTCTAAAAGATCATTTTGAATGCATATCTGGAGAAATTTCCAAAATAAGTTAATGAATTTAAATCTTGCACTTAACATTTTTGTCTTTTTGACCATTTCTATTGCCAGAGCTTTGTGCAGGCACTGCAGTACAAGAAAATGTGAATAAGCCACAGGGAGTAGTAGAAAGAGATAATAAAAGACAGGATGGTTGGTTCAGAAAAATCAAAATCACCAGCAATAATAATAATAATAATAAAGGCTAGAAGAAAAAAAATAGCACTGGCAGTAGTTTTTAAGCACAGAAAGACATCTATAGGGCAGAAGAAAATTATCAGATTATCTGTTTCCTGTACTGTAGCAGATAAGAAAAAAATCACACATCTCAATTTCAGCATGAAAGATCCATATCAGTCATTAGAGCATACATACTAATGGCTATGCCAGTAAGACTGGAATAGGATGCCTGTAGTCAACCCATATATACTCCTATACTTCAGTCTGCCACCGCTCAGGCTCTGCCAAGCAGCAGTTGAAAAGAATTGCGAGTTTGTGAACATAGCATTTGGTACAACCATAGTGCAGTTATAAGGCAAAGGCATTCACTAATGGTAAAAAACAAAAGCAGGTCTATGACAAAGGGATCTTGATTTACGTAGCAGATCCCTCCTGTAACTTTTTGGATTCAGGGATTTTCTGATTCTGCTAAAGGACAGATTTGTAAATATTAGAGTACTATATATTTTTTTTTTCATTAAAATGGTTCGCTCAGTTTGAAAGACATTCTATTATGGTGATATTTAGCCATTATTTCCTTGGGAAATGTTCAACTTCAAATATATTTCAATGTAACAAATTCAAATCCCTTTAGTAAATATTCTGTACAGATTGTCCATATTATCTCAGAACTTTGGACACATTTAAAAGTTTCTCCACATTTATGTACCTTCATAGCCCTGTTTTCAGAATGTCATAAAGTCAGACAAAGATAATATCAATTCAGAAGAGCAGGGAGCATCATATTAGGAAGTTTCAAACTGGATTTTCATTACATGTTCAGTCATATTAAAAAAAAAAATAGCAATATACAGCAGTCGTGGTTCAGGTTATAAATACAATGAGTAAAACTGTTTTGACAACAGGTAGGAATGAATCTAAATAATCTCAAATTTATGTAGCACACTACAAGTCAATGACACCTTTTATTCACGTGAGCATATACACATTTGTTTGTTTATGGAAAACTGCTCGTAAAAAAAGTTCACATAATCGTGTGTTATTTGCTACAGAGGGAAACTGCCCTTTTAATCCATGTGAATCTTCATGTTCATGATATTATTCTTAATCTAAAAATCTTTCTTTATCACCTGCAGGGAGTATTTAATCAAAATATTAAGATACTTGAAAAAAACTGAGAAAGAAATAATGTATATTTATGAAACCTGGGCAAAAGAGCTTTAAGAATTTTCTTCCAAATCTGCTTAATTTTGTAGTCTACTCTAATTACAAACACATTAGTATAGTTATTCTAATGAGTATTTGCCCTAATGGTAACAAATTCTAACAATAATTGACCAATAGTTATGTTGAAATTCAGTACTGAGAAACAAAAACACATTTTGAAGTTATCTTTAACAGATAACAGCCTTAAAAAAAAGAAAAAAAAAAAATCATAGATAGATCCTTTATGTAGGAATTGAGAAAATGGCCTTGAAATTCCATTAACTTAGCAGACATTACTCCCCCCTCGCTCCCCATACAGGGATGTAAGAGAGCATTATACAAGCCAAGCGTCAAAGGCTTTTGTTTTCGTGTCTTACCACTAAATTCTGTATTTTGTCAATTTAAAATTCTACATGCAGCAGTCACAGAGCAGTTCTACTGCAAAGCATGTGAAGATATCAAAGGTCGCTCTCAGGAGGACATTTTATTTAGTGTTTATAAACAAGTTTTCCATTTAATATTTCCCTGCATGAATCTGATCCCTAATTCAGCCAAAGCTCTGAAGCTCACGCATTATCCTGCTGCCCTTGGCAGCGACCAACAACTTACTGGAGCCCACTGAGCAAATCTGGTTCTGTCTTTCAGACCAACGGATGGGGTTATCGTGGAGGAGCTGCTTCTTACATCATGTAAGCAGTAACATTGCTCATGTTGTCCAAAATAAGAGCACAAGAACTTGGCTGAGCTACGTACAACAAAGCACAGGAACAATTACCATGGAAGCTGGTACTTTAAGAAACTTTGCTTCTTTTAAGGAACTATTCATGGTGTTATTGCCTTTTAGCTCTGGTCACTGCATGCTCTGTTTTTTTCTGCAATGGAAAGAGTATTTCATTCACAAACAACTATTCCTACAGGTTTAGCCATATGAAGGTCCAGAGAAGTGAGGAGTAGTTAACATCACAAGATTCATCATTCATTTCAGGATTTAGAAATTGCTATTTATGGTGGGTTGTATCAGCATTCAGCTCTAATCAAATGATATCAGCTATTCAAATGTAGTACAAATCCACTCTGAGTGCTTCTTAATCAATGGATTGACAAGACCCCAAGGAAGTAGCAAAAGGCAATCAGCACATGCTGGCAGGGAACTGGAAATGTAATTACAATCTAGGAACATTTCAGTGTGTCCTTCAAAGTGAAACAAACTTTTGTCATCTGTATGAGGATCCTTCTGCAAACAGAGATACTGAATCCCCATTCTTACATGTTTTCATGTTAGCTGTCTAGTAAACTCATAAGCTTGTGAAACGGGAGATGAAAAAGAGAAAAATTAATTTTTGAATAAAAGTATGCTTGAGTTACTGGTTTAAATATAAATCACTGGTATGAATATAAATATATATAATATAGAGAGATTTGAGAATGTAAAAGTGGTGCTCCCAACCCCAATTATTAGGCCTATGGGTCTGATGGCACTAACAAAAACCTGAAATATTAATCTCTCATTAAAAGCAAACAAACACGATTATTGATATTATAGTATATTATTTATTTCATGGCATATCAGTGGGAAGGTTTAAGGTGTGTTCTAAAGCAGCTGAACAGCAACCACGATGAGGAGAGAATTTGGAAATCAACCCACCTCCTGTGGCACTTGAATTCCATCGCACAACTCAATCACCTGCAAGATCCTTTCTAATTCTGCCACTGCTTTCAGTGATAATAATTAAAAAAGAGATAAAGATAAGGCTTGCTCATGCTGAAGATATGAACTTTCAGTAACTCAGATCTTATGTATTCAAATATATTTTTCCCTTTTTTATTCCTGATTATTGTATGGCTCATTAATGGAAAGAAAACCCAGCATGACATGAAATATCACTCTAGTCTGATAAAATGAAGCAAAGCTGTGTTCAGCTGCAGAAAAGCTTAGCTGGCTGCTAAGTGACTGCTGAACAGTAATTACTTTTATTTATTACAAAACCTATTTTATGATTTTAACGTTTACAAAAATTAGACCTCTGAACAAGAGAGATGCATTTCTACTGAGAGGAAATCTTTTTATTTAGAATTTTCTTTCATCTGTGCATTGCAGAGATTTGAGGGCAACAGGAGCTTCAATTTGCTCCACATCCAAACTTATGCCTAATTAGGATAACTTGCAAACTGGAGATTATTAAACAGAGATCTAGCAATTGAAACAAACAAAGAGGGGAAAAAAAGATTGTTTTTCACCTGCTTGCTTACATGTTTTCAGTTATATTTTTGGAGTTAATTTTTAATGAGGCAGATTTATTATTAGATATTTTGCTGAGAAGTCCCTGAAAAAGTGAGCACGAAAACCACTGAGGTAATATATAAAAAGTTTTACAAAATCACTGAAGGAAAAGAGCCGATACTACACATTCAGAAAACAACTAGGGATGCTCTAATCACAGATTGCTCAAGACTCAATCCAGTCAATGGCTGTGGAGGGACTGGGAACCCATTAGAACTTCCCTAAAGGCTAAACCAGAACAGAGTGAGGGACTGACTGCAGAGCCACAGATGGAGCTGGGAAGCCCTGTTGTGTCTCCAGCAAAATTAACTCCAAGCCTTCCCAGCTGGCTTCTAAGGAAGTTTGGAAAGCTGGCCCTGATGGAAATACCATTTCTTGTCAGCTTCCCCGAAAATAATAAGCAATAGCAAATTTCATTTGCAATAGCCAGAAAGCAAAACTCTGTCTGCAAAATATCCTGGTTTTGTTTGACTAGAAATGAGATTTCTGTATAAGTTAAGCGCTGCTGGTTGAAGAACTGATTTCATTTCCTCAACCTCTCATTTTATGTAAATCAGGCATCTTGTTAAGTTTTGCAGTCCTTTTTTTCCTTTAATAAAAACTTGCAAAAAGAACACACACTCCCCTCTTGCACACATTTTAATGGCAACTAGCAAATTTTGGAGCTTGGTTCTCCATTTGTTACCAGGGAAACTGCACTGATTTAGAGAGATTCACATGCAAATGGTTTCCTAATCTGCTCTGTCATAAGAACACAATCTAGCACTCAACTAGTAATATGCATTAAAATGCAAAGCCAAGGATTATCGGTGAACTCAGTCTTAGTTTTCACTCTGTTTGGCTCTTATATTCACCACAGTAACCTGCAATGAAACTGCTGCTATATCACTCCAATCTGGTGAACAAAGGGCTGGTACATACAAGTGCCAGGAAGCCAGCAAGGATCAAGCCCTCCCTCCCATGCAGAGTCATCCTGAGGCAGGTGCATCCAGCCCTGGTTTGCCCCTGAGATGGGACCTAACTGTTCTGACAACGTGCAAAACAGCAAGAGAAATGGCAGGTTTGAAGTCCTCCAAGCCCAATATCAGAAACGCTATCTATTTTACTGGAGAGCTCTCGCTCCCTCAGGGTGAGGTGTGGGTGTTCAGTCAGTCTCACACTACGTTAATTGCAGACAACCCATGGACCTGAATGGTGGAGCACCAGAGGCCAAGCTGCTGGCTGAGACCGAGCCTCCTGCAGGCCCATGCTGTGTTGGCCTTGGATGTGCCCTGTGCCCGAGCCAGCAGCACTAATAACTTCATAGCTTGCTGATCTCAGCAACATGTACCCTGAGGGAACACGATATTTACATTAGAGAATGACACAGGAAGATTGCTTCATGTCACAACAGCATTATAGAAACCTGTCTACTCCTACCTCCTTTCACCGGGGAGAGGATGTGTTATCAGCCTCAGCTCCTGGTTAAGTGATACTCCATCTTTGCCTTGATAGAAACTTGTCAGAACCTGACAATATGCATTTAGCATTTGATTACATCACCCACTGGTCATTAAGGAAACCACAGTTGCATCTTCCTGTTACAGCCTATCTGATTAAGTTATACAATACATCCTCCAGCATTATTCACGTCCATATACAGTAGGAGCTAATTTCCTTTGCTGCACGTCATCCGGTTTTTATTAATGCCTCCTCTGAAATGAACTTTGGACTTCTATTTTTTTCCTTCTCCAACCTTCTCACAGTTCAGCCTATTTATCATGGACTTTTTATGATTTTTTTTTTCTGAAGAACATACCGGTATTTAAGTACACTAATAAATATTATTTCTTACTTTTATTATTAGTAGGTTTAGTCTTAACTTAGCTGCCTTTTTTCCTTTTTTTTTTTTTTTTTAGTGAGATGATTAGTTACGATTAGTTCACAAATATTTAAGCAAATTCCGTTTTGAAGTATGGATGACAGGAAAATTTTACATGTTAATTTGCATAAATATAACTGCTGATATTAAAAGAGGGAGATCAGCCAGCAGTTTACAGTAGCAATTGAGAGCAGGTATCCTGTCACTGCGATGTGGCACAGGTAGTAGAAAAATATTATGAGTTCAGTATTTTCACAACATCTCAACTAGTTTAAAAATACAAAGCATAGACAGGAGAAGATATTTTCAATTCATCTAGTTACTGTGCATTTAAATGCACCTGAAAATGCTCAAAACTGCATCTTCCTTTGCCAGAATTGCAGCCTAGCATGCTTTTCACTTCAATCAGATTCCTACCAGACCTCAGATCACTCCCTGGATGGCCTCAGAGGCAGGAGAATGCTCACATTAAGACTCACAACCAACAGCCTGAGCCACCCTTCATTAGGATGAGAGAGAATTCTGCTCTGGAGGTAGCACCATTGTCCTGACTCTGCTTTCAAACACTGACAAATCATATATGGCAGAACAGATGCCTGCAATCTTCCACATATACACACCTTTGCTTTAACATTTCTGTTAAATTTAATCTCTTTTGAGCTTACAGTTTTGAGCAGAGTTTGAAGCAGACTCTGTCCATTAAATTCATAATCTAATCTCCTTCTTCCTTTCCATAAAACTGACAGAAGTGAGCAGAGAGCATGGTAAAATATGCAATAATTGGACAGATAAGTTCATATGCTGTGCGCACTATAAGTAGCAGAGAAGAGGAGAACAAGGCAAACTTGGAAGGTTCTTGAAAAAGAACTCAATAAAAGATAAAACGCTTTGAAGTGTATTAAATATATCAGGATTATTTAAACATCTCTCTGGATGTGAGCTTGGCCCAATTTAGCCTTCCTTCCTTCTTCATAATCCTTCTGCTATCCTGTTATTTTGGCTAATTCCAAATGTATCTGTTCCTAATTGCAACTAAAATTACATTTTAAATACACCAAAATAATAATTGCTAGCAAAATATATCAAGTTTATATTATCATTTTCAACAGTTTCACACAGTGTTGCTAGACTATGCTGTCTACAGAGCTCTACATGGTTGAAAATAATTTGCATAACATGACAACAATGAACAATTATTCTAGCAGAACTATGAGCAAATATGGTCTTCAGTGCTGAAAACTGTCTGAACATACTTTATCTCATTAGTGTTGAATTAAGTAGGCTTTATTTATTCATATGACATTAATGATTATATAGAGCCTATAACTGTCAAAGTCTCAGAAATTCTTAGTTCACTATGGCAAGAGGGAGGGTTTCAATAGCTCTGTGACAGAGAATAATATAAAGTTTGCAGTCTCACTTTCAAACACTACTAATTTTTATTCTCAGCCTGAACTTTTAGATTCATAAAACTTCAGCCTTATTTTTCCCCCTACAGCCATAGAACCATTCAGTTTGAAATACGAAAAGCACATTCATAATGAAAGGCTTAAGAATGATGCGCTCTTCAACTGCGTGATTGCTGTATGATTCATTATGTTCAAAACCAACAGCAGATATTATGAGGATACCATTTATTATGTGATTACTATTATCAAATTATTAGTACTTAATCTCGATGCATTTCATATTCAGCTTTTTCTTTAGCTCCCTTCTCAAGAAATATTGTGTGGATGTTACAACAAAAAAGAAAAAAGAGGGAGATGAACAAGATTAATATTTCTTAGGAATGTATGCTATTACTTTGATTTGTGAATGCATATGAATAAAAAAAAAATTGCAGGTACATTATTCTACTGGGTATACATGCATTAGAATTTAGCCTAAAGAAGGAAATTAATAACAAAGTATGAGACTTAAATATGCTTTTGAAAAGCCTTATTTTAGTAGGTCTAAGTGAATTGTATTTTTACACAATATAGAATACCTCTGAGAGATGTTTAAGTGTCAACTAATTCCTGAAATAAGTAACATTATGATGGTTAAATGGAATGGAGAAACACAAAACCAAGTTTGATGCATTTCCATGTCAGCGTGGAACACCAGAATCTCCTCTCAGGTGACTAAGAGAGGGCAGATGCTTCTAACCTGCAAAGCTCAGTTTTGTCAATGAGTGGAAATGATGGTACTGGGGATATATTTTAAAAAGGAATTCAGGGACCAGTTTACTGCTATAAAGGAAAAATGGTAACCTAGATGTGCTCTCAGCTAATAGTTGCACCTATGACCACAGCTGCAGACATTCAAGTATCCAGACAGACTAGCTGTTATGTTCCTTTTCTGCTTTGACCCCTTTAAGGGGTTGATGAAAAATAAAGTTTATAAAACGGCATCAACTTTTTAGAAAACCTAAGACATCAATCACATCAGACAACTATCAGCACGTTTAATTGCAGAGAGGCAAATTACAGCACCTGACAGAAGACTTCAAAGGGTTTTAATGGTAAATGTGAGATAATCCTCCCAGACATGAAAAAGCCCTTTTTTTTTTATAGCTTTAATAGATGAAGAAACTGGAATGCAGAACAGGTGTGTTATCACTTGTACATTGTTCACCACATTTGATTGTGGGATATTGGAAATCTGTCTTGAACTATCAAAATAAAAAAATAAAAAAATATAAAATAAAAATTAAAAAAAAAAATAAAAAAAAGCAAGAACAAAAATTCCACAACTCGCTCCCCCAGATCTCTGGGTTTCAGGCAAGTATTGCATACAAACACAGTGCAAAATGAATGCTGGTGACTGGAACACTTTTCACTGTTCTATAAACCTTTTAGGCAAAATTATGTCCCTTTCATAGATGAAAGAGGTCTTTTTCATCACATTGATATAGACCAGCAAGGGCTATATACATGCATACATGCATAATTTATTAATATTCACGTTAGTAAATCTATATAGAACTGTTTGGTAGCATTTCTGGAAGTTTAATTTAAATTTAAACACTTTAAAAAATAAATTTCACCCAACAGCATCAAATGCAATGTGGACTACTGAAAGATTTGTAAACATTGAGACAAATCTTTAATTAGGTGTGGATTCAGAGAACTAGCAGCATTTTGTAAAAATGAATCCCAGATCTTCACTAGCAGAAAGCAAATCAGCACAGAACAAACAAGGCTGAATCATGTCTTCTCAATTTTAGAACAGATGAAGAGAAAGAAGAAAGGAGAAGGAGGACACAGAAGTACATTTTTTATATTTCGGGAGAAAACTATGGATTGTTTCTCACAGTAATGATGAGACTGAAGAATCTCCATTGGATGCTGTTTGGCTGAGTTCCTGCTAAAATAATTAATTGCATGCTGCTAGGATGGTATAGCTATTGACATATTGTGGCACCGGGAGATTTGGACAGGCATTCTTAATTATTTATAATCCAAGCTAGTAAATACAATTAAGTAACATGTATTTGTGTGAAATTCAAATTGAGTCTCAGAGGTATGTAAGATCACCTTTGCTTAAAGTTGATCTGTGTTTACAAAATGATGTCTTACATCAACTTTTATAGACCTACTAACATTTTGTTGAATCTGAAATATCTTAGTTGTAGAGGTTTGGAAAATAGTAAGAAAGAGTATTTTAAAAGGAACCTAATTAGTACAAAATCCGTGGAAAATGCAAAGAAATGAATGAAACAAAATGAAATATCTGAAGGTTATACCTAGAGTTTGTATTCAATATGTATGCAGGTTTTTTTTCCATTCCAAAGTTTCTCAGGCATATTATCCCAATTTAGCATTAAGATAAGGAGTGTCTTATGCCCAGTCAGGCAGTTTCTTTTTCCCCAGAATGAATTATATACATTCACCACCCTGAGTCATCTCCCTCAGAGGATGCAAGATCGACTTAAGAATCATTATTTCACTTTTTTTTTTCTTTTTTCTTTTATTGTTCATATTTGCTAGCTCCTGTGGGTAATCTCAAGACCAAGCAATACTTTTTTTTTTTTTTTTTTAATGACAGCTGAAGTTCTTAAGTTATAACTTCCCTCTAGGACATAAAAGTTTCTGAAGAACATGATATATCGTGAGATCTAAAATGAGTTACCAAATACTGCAAATGTTTAAGCTTTCTTCAAACACAACAGTCATTTTATTTAGCTAAAAAAGCTGTTAAAGAGAGAGAAGGTGGTATAAGAGAGAGGAAAGTTCTTACAGTAACGCTATTAATTTTTGTCTAATTTCAACCCAAAGTCCACTGAAATCAACACAGAGCTTTTCACCAGCCCCACTAGAATATGAATCCAGTTTCTATTGAGGCAGCCGGGGGACTTAAACAATAAATATATAAACACACACTGCTGGCTCATGTCCAGCTTTTCGCTCACCAGGACCCCCAAGTTCTTCTCCACAGGACTGCTCTCAGTGAGTTCTTCTCCTAGCCTGTACTTGTGTATGGGATCGCCTTGACCCAGTGCAACACCATGCACTTGGCCTTGGTAAATATCTCATTAGATTCTCATATGCCCACTTTCTGAAAGTGTTTAGGTCCCTCTGCATGGCATCCTTCTTTTTTATTGTGTGTCAACTGCAACACTGAGCTTAATACCATCAGCGAATTTGCTGAGAGTACACTCAATACCACTATCTATGTCACTGATAAAGACATTGAAAAGCACAGCCCCATGATGGACAACTGGGGAACATGACTGAGACTGGCCTACACCTGGACATAGAGACACTGACAACTCTCTGGCTATGACCATCCAATCAATTCTTTATCCATCGAAAAGTCCAGCCTTCAAATTCATCTCTCTCCTATTTAGAAATAATGATATGGTATGGAATCATGTCAAAGGCTTTGCACAAGTCCAAGTAGATGACACCAGATGCCCTTCCTTTGTCTACTGATTCTGTCACTCCATCATAGAAAGCCACTAGTCGGTTTGCCCTTGGTGAAGCCACACTGGCTGTCTCAGATCACCTCCACATCTTACATGCGCCTTAACATCTCTTCCAGGAAGATTTGCTCCATGATCTTCCCAGGCACAGAGGTGAGGCTTACCAGCCTCTAATTTCTGAGTTCTTTTCACCCTTTCTTGAATATGGGAGTGATATTTCCCTTTTTCCAGTCACCAAGGACTTCATCTGACAGCCACAATTTTTCAAATACAATGGAGAGTGGCTTGGCCACCACATCAGCCAGTTCCTTCAGAACCTTGGGATTTAATGTCATCTGGCCCCGCAGACTTGTACACATTCAGTATCATGAGGTGGTCACCGACTTGCTCCACTCTTATACTGAGAGGGATTTTGCTCCCCCACCCCTCACATGGACATGAGATATGTGAGAAATCTGACTGGTCATGAAGGCTGAGGCAAAGAACTTTTCCATGTTTCAGGAGACCAGTTCTCACTCTTTATTTATTCAAGGGGGTACACTCTTCTTTGTCTTTCTTTTCTGCCCAACGTATCTGAAGAAATCCTTGTTGTTTTTCACATTCCTTGTCAAGTTCAATTCCACCCATTCCTCGGCTTTCCTGATCCCATCCCCACTTCCACTGCTTATACATTTCCTTTTACTCCCTCAGCTTGACCAGAAGGTCCTTGGTTAGCCATGCCAGTTTCCTGCCTTGTCTGCCTGATTTCTTATTCCGGGGGATGGAGAGCTCTTGTGCTCTCAGAAAGGCAACTTTAAAGTGCTGCCAGTTCTTTCCACTTCCTTTGTCTCTAAGAACAGTTTCTCAGTGGATCTCATCCAATAATTCCTCAAACATCTTGAAGTTCACTGTCCAAAAGCTTGGCATTCTGACTTCACTCTTCGCTAGGCTCACATTATTTAAGATCGTGAACTTGACCAAGGCACAACTACTGCAGCCCAGACTGCATTTCTCCATCAGTTTCCATTTTACAGTAAGCCCTCCACATAAGTTTTTGTATTAACTGACAGAGAGGTTAAAAGTAAGAAAGAGTCTGTTGAGAGAGTCGCAAAGTGAGGTTACATATTCTCAGGCTGATACAAGTAAAATAGCTAAACATTACCATATGGATTTGCAACCTTATTAGGCACGAGCTGAAGAAAAAAAAAAAGAGCAGAAAGACTAAACTGGAGAGAGAATTAAGATAAAAAAACATTAAGAGAGACAACTCAATCACATTAGCAGAACAGAAGATATACTAATGAAGGGGAATACAGCAATTTTCTAAAGCTAACTTGAAATGAGACTGCTGTACAACAGACTTTGGCATCTATTCATACAAGCGTAGTTGACTGTATTAGACCACTGCATGGATTTTCAGGTACCTTGGCACTCCATTGTGGATCAGGACCTGGGGATAATCTCTTCATGAGTTCCCCTCCCCAGCTGCTGTATTGTCTGTGTTACTGGGAGCAGTCAGCTTTTGAAATCAGAGTGCTCTGCACAGCCAGAAAGGGAGAAAGCAATGACAAATGGCATCTGGCTACAATGACAGCAATGGTGAGTGCACAACTAAACAATCAAAAAAATACTGACAGGTCACAGAAAAATGAGATGTGTAATGTTATGTACTAAGGCATCTAGGGGAAAATAATGGAAAAGGAAGCACTTTGAAAACATTGCCCTGTTTGTCATTGCATGGACAAAAACTGAAAGCCCCAGTGGGGAGATACAGGCACCTCTTACCTGCTCACTAAAAGAACCACATGCAGCTGAACAACCAGCTTAATCTGGAATTTCTTGAGCAGCCCACCAACAAGGTGGAGGTAGTTTTGTAGCACTGGGTTTAGAGACATGGGGAGAGAAGATTCTTTCTAGTGAAAACTCTATAGTTTCATCCAAATTGTGGTGGAAGATGCAAGGGCATTTCAGAGGAGTGCAGCTGATCTACACCTATATAATTAGTATTGATACACAGGGCTAGATCTTCAAAGCCAGCTCAGAACTGAACACTGAAGGACCATCCGCTGCTCTGATCTTGGGGCTGTTGTATTATTTAACTGCTGGAGCACAGGGACAGGGACATGTTTCCATCTCCGGTCCAATGGAGAATGCCTGTGAGCAGAAATGTAACATACAGTCGTAGAACAATTCTCCTTAGCACTTATATTACTTCCATAAATTATGATGACCATTTTGTGGTTGTATGATATAAAGCAGATACAATAGTGGATCTGAGCCATTCCTGTGCCTTGTATTGTTTTTCTACAAAAGAAAGTGCAAAAATGAACTGCCAGTCTGCTCCTTCTGAGATTTCTGTTTGTACTCTCAGCACTTTTCTATATTTTGTACTCACTCCTGAGATATTTGCTGACCAAATTCTTAGCTGTAGAAGATGCGACAGTAACACCTGGCAAGTTTAGGATTCCTAGCACCATCCCCAGGCTCTGTGGTCAAACAGGAGGAGTTGTCAGCTCCACTCATCTCACTCAGATTTCATGTCAGGTCTCCTCTGGGTCAGACACTGTAGCAGTACTGCCTTTGTGCCACTGTACCAGACAAAATCTTCTGAAAAGACTCTCTTTGATGTGTAACCAAGGGAGAGCATAGGGTCCAATTTCAGTTGAGCTTGCTGTAAACTTTAGCAGGTTTAGCTCCAGAAAGTAAACAAAAGTGACAGAGTACAAGTCAAGTATCAGTTTGGAAAAGTTACTGTAAGGAAAATACTTGTGAGAGTCTAAATCTACAAATACTGATTTCTCAAGCAAATATGTAAGCTTCTACTAAGCATCCATGCCTAAAAGCTTTGTTAATGACACAACAGATATTATGGGAAATGAATCACAGAATTGCAGGGGTCAGAAGAAGCCACTGAGGATCACTGAGTCCAAACTCCTGCTAAAGCAGGTTCCCTACAGCAGATCACTGAGGTAGGTGTTCAGGTCGCTGTTGAATAACTCCAGAGGAGACTCCACCACCTCTCTGAGCAGTCAGTTCCAGTGCTCCATCACTCTGACAGCAAAGAAGTTCTTCCTCACATTCATACAGAACCTCCTCTGTTCCAGTTTGTGCCCATTGCCCCTTGTCCTGGTGCTGGACACTGCTGAAAAGAGCCCAGCCCCATCTGATTGACTTTTACTCCTTAGATATAAGCACTGATAAGATCCTCTCTCTTCTCTTCTCCATGCCCAACAGTCCCAGGTCTCTCATCTTAATTGCAAGTAAAGCCAATTTTTGGAATTATGATTCCATGGTTTGTAAGCACTGGTAGAAATTTATATTTTAACCACAGGAAGAATAAAGATAAAACGTAATATAACTCAGCAAAAGCAGAAAAATAGATGTACTGAAAGAAAAACTAAGTGTTGCTCAAATCTATTTTTCACATGTGCATTAACACAATATTTTGTTGCTCAAATTTTACAGACCTACCAAATTATAATTACATTATGCATACAAAGGACTGACTGTAATTATTCTAATGTCACACTACACATTGAGATCAAAAATGAGGGGAACAGGCTGCTGCTCTTTTGTCATTCTCAGCTGATATTTAACCAGCTGACTCTTTAAAGTCTCCACAACCTCCCTAAGGCCATGTCCTGCAGTGCTGTATGGTACATGTCACAGACAGTTGGCTTTGTTGGTTTTTTGTTTGCTTATTTTCCCCTAACAGTGATTCCAAATTTTTCTGTTCACAGTTTCAATCCTGTACGGCTTGTATCCTAAGTCACAGACGCAGAAACAATGCTGTTTTTTTCTTCCTTGCAACAGTCTTTCACATACTTGAAAACCGTTAAAATGACTCCCCATGATTTATTCCTCTAAAGGCTGAACCACTGCAATTCCGTTCATCTCAGCCCTGGATTGCTCTTCTCTGGACATCCACTAACAAATTGACACCCTTCCTGAAGGAAAACCATTGTATTTTTACACAGGAGCACCTTATTAGCGTATGCAGTCCATGCCTTGTTAATATGACCAATAAGGTAATTATTAAGATCTCCCTCAGCTGTAGGATTGACTCACATCCCACTTAGAGTGCAGGAATTCAAGTTCTACCCCTTCAGTGACACGTGGGGTCTGGCTACATCTCACATCAGACGAAAGGAGGAGTAGAAGCAGGAGACTGCATGCTCCATACCCAAGACAAGATTTTCTTAGGAGTTTAGTTTTAAATTCTATCTAGGTAGAAGAGAGCACGAATATTCTCCAGATACAGAAGAGAGAACTGGGGAGTCAGACTAATAAAAAAGCAGTGTCCCGATACAATTGGTTTACCAGAGAGTTTGACTTTTTTTTTTTCATCTGGATTCAGCACAGCCAAAGAAAACTACTCCTTAAAAGCACCGCCGTAAGAAAAAATAGTGCCTTTGGATGGGCCATATTCACAAGAAATAACATCCTATTTCATAGCATGGCTGTACATGGAACTTCCCTCTTCTCCGTTTTGAGAGGAGGAAAGAGTAAATTATGAATAAACTGAACATTATTCAAGTTTATGAGAGAAAAAGGAAATCTAGTGGAAAATTTATTGGCATACAAATTTGTATTTATGCAAATGCACATTTTCAGAAAGAGCACAAAGAAAGAAAAGGGTGCCCTCAAGGCAGTATCAGTTGTCAGAGGGAATTACGTGATTTATAGGAGCTCTCACAGCTGGGGCAGGTGACACAAATACATTTATAGCCATCTTCCCGGCAGAACAGGTGTGCTTTGTGAATAAAGTTAATTTCACACAATTTCATTAGACATATTTTCATGGTTAGGGCCATGATTCATCAGATCACTTTTTCTGTGATTACTTGTGCTTAAATGCCTTACTGAGTCAAGTTACACATTCAGAGTGGAGTTCAGGACTGGAATCAACAGCTACCCTGCCTTCATTGTGAAACAGGAAATAATTTCACATGATTTTGTACGAGATCTATTCAAATGCTGTATATTTATAATATACGGATATCTGTTCAAACATTGATCTTGAAAGAATGAAGAAGTATTTTCAATTTTGATTCTGATATTCTATTTTCTAAATTCATGTGCAATGGTTAAATTAAATGTTTGGGTATGGAATTCAATGGAATCCACTTTGATAAGTAATCAGGCTAATTCATTCTCTTTCAGAACATATTAATATCTTGATCTGTAAAGAAGCAGGGTGTTTTTAGTGGTTAAGGACACTCCAGGTATATTGAAATTTGCTTTACAGCCTCACTCTGGGCAGTGAGCTGCACAGTTGCTCTGCTGCTACTACTTACATTCACAACTCCTACCACAGGAGTTGTGCCTCTCAAGAGTCACACCAAAATGGACCAACATGGAGCAGGACTTGGCAGCCACTGTGGTCACACAGGATAATAGAGCAAGAAAAATTGCAGGCGATTGTAGCAATGTATTTCACACAAAGATAAACTCAGTTATTTTTCACAGGGGTAAAACTAGATCTAAGATATTATCACTGTACACCTTCCCTACAATTATTTCATCACAACAGAGTCTGTGGACTTGAAATCTCAGCTGCCTGTAAAGATCCAGTCCTTGGAAAGGACATTGGTCTGCTCCAAATTTATCCAAACCCCAACTCCACTTATTTGTAGCCCAGAGCCTTAAGGGCAGGCACACAAGCACCTGGTACTGAAGCAGCTCTCCGTGGTCAGACTGCTTGCAGAGATCCGGAGCTTTGCAGCCCAGGTGTTCTCCAGATCTTCCCTGCTCTTGCAGTGGTTTGTTGTTTTTCTTTCAGAACATTGCCAAAATTTTGGACAGCCTGAACTTGGCAGCTAATGCCTTCAGGTGGGATATGGTTAGTAGACAGCAGTATAAAGTGTTATAGAGCTTTCTTGCTAAAAAATGCAGGTAGGAACAACCCATGAGTACAATTACTTCTGCCTCATTTAGCTGAGTCTGATGTGAGACAACATCTCTGAGATATAACCCACACTGAATAATGTTCTTCGTGTTTTGTCTTTTAAGGCAGACATTTTTGTCATTACTTAAAATTTCACTCTTTTTCTCAACCCAGAACAAGATAAATGGCCCATCAACCCAACAAGTCATGGAGAGATAATCAGTGCAGAAGAACTCTCAGATGCAGTGAAAATGGGGCTACGCTATGAGATTAATGGTACAATAAGAGGCATAGTTCTACACTTCAAGGAAGATTTGCCCACACGATTACAATTCCAGCTTTGACACAAACCTCTTCTTTCAACAGCCCTGTATTTTACAACTAGCCCAGAGGATTCCATGGTGCCCCAACCAAGTTTATGGTTTTACAATAGCAAATATTAAAGTATAGAATCTCCTCAATTGTGCAAAAGTGCAATACATGCCTTGTGAAAACAGATTGTTCCTACAGTGTATGCAGAAGTAACTGAGGAGATGTGAAAGACTGGCTTTTCTGAGGGGATATCTTTCTTACAGGATAATAATTGACAAACATTATCCAGGTCAGCAATCATGAAGCTTTCATTCAGATATTTTCCAAGAAAGAACAAGTTTGATTTTAGCTTTATTTTATTTTTCAGAAAAAGAATGTTACTTTTCCTTTATAAACTGAAGCATATATTCAAGGGAGATATCAAGGATGAATGAGGATAAGGTGTTTCTACCTTGAGGCAATTCATTTTTGCAATGATCTGTGTGATAATAACACTGAGAATTGTAGCAATAAATGCTATTCTGTTAGGGCACAAATGTGATGGCAAACAGCCGTTGTATGCGTACAGTTTTCTACAATTATTCTAACCTTGTCATGTGCTTTAGAGCCAGATTTTCTCTCATTTTCATTATATATGCTTTTTGTTTTTTTCTTTTGTTTTGTCTCTAACATATCCCTTCTGCTTCTAAGAATAACACTGAATACAGCTGCTTGGACTTCAGCTCTTTTCACCAATTTAGTAAGATATTTTTTTCCCTTCTTATTCTCCTTTATAATGACAGGAATACTGATAATTGTCAGGTTGGCCTTAAAATCCATGCAGAGCTTTCAGTCACCCCCTTCTGGACCATGTGATTTAATATTTCATATATTTTAAGATTTTGATAGCTAAGAAATCTCACAGGAATTTCTAAGTCCAAGAATTCCCCTGACAAGCAGATACTTCCGAAATCAGGTCTGAAGTTACTGTCAGCTTTCCTGATAAATCAAGTTTCTAAAGATGAGAGGTTGCAGATAGTTCAGAAGATACATCTCTACAGCATGTAACCCTTGGAGAAGGATACAGCTGAGATGAAAAAAAGTGCAGTCATTTTTAAAACTAAATTATCAGCAAATGCATAAAATAAGCAAAATCCTACCCCATGAGCAGCTCAAGTAAAAATGCTTCCAGAGCTTTTGTTCAGTAGCATATCTTATTTATGCAAATGAAACTGCAAAACCAAATTGCTGAATGGTTTTAGGTTTTGCTTGTCATTTTTTATACAGTCAGTTCAATGTAACTGATAAAGTGACAAGCTTCTGAAAATGATTTATAGCCCCAACAAATCATATTTGAACTACACGTATATGCATACTTTCAGGTTTGTTTGTTTGTTTTGTTAATTTAGCATTTAATCAGATGTATGAACAAATTGTTTCTCTTAAAAGAGAAAGTAGATTTCAGCATAGAAGACGCAATCCAGATGAAACAGAATGCAACTGAATTCCAGAAAAGTATTTTGTATTTACAGAAAAGAATAGTCTGTGTGTTTCCACTATGCAGTTCAAGTGAACAACAAAAAAAATTTCTTCTGTAGCCTTTCAGAGTATTATCATCAAAAGGCAGCTTTTACAAGTGAAAAATTGCTTTCATCTATTGAAACCCTTTTATACACTCTGCAGATGAAGGTCAAAGTTGAAATATATCTTGCTATGTAATGAAGGCATAATAAAAATGTGAAGTCATAAAAGAGAAAGTGATTACAACCACTATAATAGATGTCTTGTTTACACTTCAGATTGCATTACATCATGCAAAGCCAAGCTGTGATATATGCCACTGCCACCTACTGCAGATAATAAAGTTGATGTCTCTTGGGAAGTGAAATCTTCAAGAATACTGTACTTATGAACAATATGGTGCCCAGACTAGTTGTTGGTTTGAAAAGTCCCTTTTGTATTTTGTTAAACTCAAAAATGTTCTCCCTTGTTTCCATAAAAGTAACTTAGAAGAACAACTTACAACAGAAGTAAGTCAAAGGCTTTTAGAGAGGATATGTTTGTAGTTCACTACAGGAGGAAGAACTAGGTAAGGAAGTGGTACTGTCATAAACATGATGGGTTATAGCATCGAGGAAGGGAATTCTATGTAAAAGTCAAAAAAGAATCATCTGACTTCAGACAAGTTAAAATCGTATTAACTACTGAAGTTATATTGTAGTGGAATATATATTTTTAGCCATGCATATATTTATCTTTAGGTACAGGAGGTATGCCTGTGTGTTTACATTCGGTAGACAAGGAAAAAATAAATTATTTATGCAGTTTTGTAGAAGTGTGAACGTTCTCAGTAACCAAGCTACCACATGCACCAACTTCTGATTCTGTACACACCACAAGAGCAGATTTTAAGCACCAAAGTGGGTGGATGCAACAAATTAAGTAAG
The DNA here is from genome assembly GCF_987193195.1 of Phasianus colchicus. Taxonomy (NCBI): domain Eukaryota; kingdom Metazoa; phylum Chordata; class Aves; order Galliformes; family Phasianidae; genus Phasianus; species Phasianus colchicus. The sequence goes on along the minus strand of NC_143442.1, from coordinate 28,616,862 downwards.
CAGCTGACTCTAGTACTATGTATCAGCTATTTATATTTTTGGTGAGCAGAAAAGATACTTGAAAAAGATAATTCTAGAGCACAGCTTGAGTAATTTCTTCTCTCCTCACTAGTTTTAACTTCACAACATTCATGTTTTGACTTCTTCCCTGTTCTGCCCACTTTATGGGAGTTGCATTGAACAAACACACTAGTAGCCAATCAATTCTCATCACAAATGCTATTGTCTGGAATTGCTTGGGCAGTGAGAGAGTTCAGAAGTGAGCCAACCCTGGAGCAATTTTTTGGCAGAGTTTCCAGTAGATGTAAGCAGGAATTTAATGTCTGATCTGTCAGAAAGACATTCTATCACTACAGTATTTCACACACACAATTTTGATTTTTAAATAAGAAATAAAGCACGTTCACACACTAATATTTACCTTTTTCTTCTTACTTAATCTCCACAGATTGCCCCCATCTCCTTTCTAAAAAATAAAACTAAATAACAACATAGAGATGGAAAACTGCAAAGACACAGGATGAACTTGTAACAGGGTTGGGGCAAAGATTTGCTTTAATATAAACCTCTCACACTGCTCCAGTCAGTTCAGCCATGCTGCCTCTGCATTTTATCTGACATTATATTACTGACTTCTATCTCCTGTCTGGTATTGTGCTACATTAGGCAAAGCAAGCACAAGTCATCTGCACAAACTTAATTTCACTTAATTTCTCTCAGAGTACATCACAGAGCAGCACAATTCTTACCTTAGTGTTACTAATGTACAAAAAGAGCAGGCTGCATTAGATGGGAGAATTGTTGCTAACCCAGGGCTCAATATCCTATTAGAATGTTCTCTATGTCTCTCAATAGCCTTTCTCAGCAATGTCCAGAGTTTATTTTGTGACCTTGTTCCCCAGCAAGGGGATGGCTTTGCAGAAATATCAGCAGTGGCTCCAAGATCTCTGCTCTCATCAGGCCTAGCATTAAGGGATGGTGCTGAACTTCTTTGTGAGCTCCTTCTGGAGTTCCTCCTTGCTAACTACAGCATTTGACTCCAGAAAGACTTGGTTTTTTCTTCCTATTTTCTTTCCCAGGTTACTGATGAGATATTGACCTGGATCTGGAGGACTTCACTGATGATTTGTGTTAACTCTGTACAGCAGTGGTTCAGCATCAGTACTTGCTTTCCACCATATCTCATACGTATATTTGGTCAAACACTTCCTGTGTATTTATCCATACATATCCAGTTCCTCTGACCCCTACCCCTACCCTATTTATTGGAAAGAACGGCACAGTTGTAGGAACTGCCCCAATGTCTTCAACAGCAAAAAGCAATGAAAGGAATTTACTGAATTTCTCCACTACAGTCTTGTAATTCCCAAGTTCTTCTTCATTGTTTTGCCATTAAGCGATCCCAGCTTTGCCCTACCCGACTCCTGCTTTTGACATAAAAGCCTTTGAAAAGAAGCTGAAGCATCGCTTCTAAGTTACTCTTCACATTTTTAGTACTCTGCTTCCTTTCTACATTTGACCTCCAATGATTTATGGGTTTTCTAGTTCTTATTTGGATGAGCTCTGTATTTTTTAAAAGATATTTTTAAGACTTCCCCTGCAACAACCTCCTTAGGGGCATGCTCTCAGGATTACTTTGATAGCTTTTTTTGTTGTTGTTTTGGTTTTCTTTCCATTTTATTTCCAATGTGATGGTTTACCTAGGATTCTAATAATAAAGCACTCTTGAACACAGCATGCTCTTTGCAGATATCTTGCTTTTCAGATTACTAGTTTATTTCTTTGACTAGTTGCCTCTTTTTTATTTTTTATTTATTTATTTATTTTAATTCAGTTCCCCTACTCTAAACTTCAGTACTCAATGACTGGACTTATTCACCCTGTTCTCTTCCACTGTGACATGAAAGTGTACTGTTACTGTGATCACTGCTAATCACTTCCTTTAATTTGCCTTGAAGTAGATCTTTCATATCATCATAAAAAATCCAGAATGGTGTCTTTTTACTTTTAACATTAACGTTACCATTCAATCATCTATATGTCCAGAAATTTCCTTTCTACATGTTATCTTGATGAAGCACTGACCTATCTGTATCTGTGCAGAAAAAATATCTCACTATTATTCCGTGTCCTAAATTCCCAGCTTCTCTGATTTCACTTCACATTCCCTGATAACTTTGTGGCCCTGAGAAAAGGTTTACTGTACATTTCTAGTTATTTTTATTAGCTATTTCCTATTATGAGTGGGCAGAAATCCTGTGAAAGGCCTTTGCAGTGCTCTTTTTCTGCAATATTTTTAAGCTGTTATGTTTCTCATGCTGTGATACTTTCCTGCCTGTACATATTATTCTCTCATTCCTGCAAAGTTGGTAGCCTGGCAACTCTGTGCCCCATTGATCACTATCCCATTGATCATCCTCCTTCCACCGCTTCTGAGATACGTATCACAGCAGGCTCGTTATCTGACACCCAGCTTTCCTGCTCACTCGCTCTCTCACTTTTTAGGTTTCTGACACTGGGACAGAAGCACTTAAAGGTTCCACTCTTCCCCTGCTGTTTAATATTGCACATGTCAGTGCACTGAATGCCCTTCTCTGTTACTGCTTTCATACTTTTATTTCCTTTCTGGTCTTTTCAGAAGGAAAATGAGCATTAACCACCTCCACTCCATGGGTCGTATCAGTAAAGATGGGTGCTCCTCCTGGCTTTTCAGTTTCTCCTAGTTTCTGTATGAAGCCTCAAGCATTCAACACAGAACATCTCTGCCAGAAACACGCATCTTTACCAGGTACCAGCTTTCCTCTATGCCTGACAGCAGTAAATTCTTCAGAGTCTACAACCAAAGCAAGCTGCCCCAAGGACCCCAACATTGCCCAGAGGCCCATAGTACACCCTTGCTGCTCACACTTGCTGCAATCCCTGGTCACTAAAGGCTGTCCTGTTTGTCCTCTCGCAGACCTGGGCAAGCTCCTTGCTCTCGTGGACCCTGAACACAGGGTGACCAGTGCCTCTGCACACTTGGTGAGTTTGAGACTGATAATGTGGACACACAGTCTGGAAAAGCAACAGTGCTGGTGTTTGGCTGGCTTGCAACTCTTTTAGTCTATGCAGTGCTTTTTTTCCAGCTGTTTTGTTTAAGTGAACCACACTCTTTCAAAAGGAGTGTGAGTGGTAGCAACCAGAGCAGAGAAAGTAGCAGAGATGTCTTATGTCTACTGCAGTCAAGTCATTACACCACTGAACAGAGTACTTGACTTACATTTATGGTTGGGTATTTAATGCAATTTTTTTTAAGGACCAGATTCCTTCACCCAATAATTCCACTTAGGGTTTATTTGAGATTCATGATCATCTTTGCCTTTTTGCAATAGCACAGCATATTTTACTCAGGTTTTTCCTCATACACCATAACCCACAAACTGAATCTCTTTTTATGATTATTTTATCATCTTAAAAACACTAAAAGAAATTACATGCGCTACATATAAATGAACATCATTAGCATTTACTTTCAAGTATACCACTGACAGCAACAGTAGTACCCTCATCTTTTCTCCTTTTTTTTTCTCCCCAGACTCTTACTTCACACTCTTTTTTAGCTATTAGAGCTTAAAAATAAACTGAATGCATCAATAGGCTTACCAGCACTGCTACCACTTGAGCTACTTCCCCCACTGCTTTGCCTAGATCTTGCATTTCAATCATCATTACACAGGCTTTGTTGATTCAATATTGTCTTTTATGCGCTAAGTTCGTAAAGCCTTATTAAAGTTTAATGAAGACATGAAATTGGATAATATTTGCATGTAAAATAAATCTGTAGTCTAAGTAATACAAAGTATCTATAATCATCAAAACAAATCATTCAGCACAAGACAATAAAAAGAGAATGCAAACCAGGGAAGCAGAATTTATACAGAATCTCTTCCAGGAAACTAACTGCACAGAGGGTCACTAACCATAACCATTTAATACATAAAAATTTACTCATCAAATATAACTGCCATTTACATAATCAATTTCTACTACATTAAAAACCCTAATATCTGTAGGATTCTGAAATGCAATAAGTTCTCATCCTAATTTTCAATTATTTCTAAGAACAGAACTCCAGCATACATCCATTAAGCATAAGCTATGACTTCTGGACTAAACGGCAGATGGAGGAGCCCTCTGCTGACATGCCACCCATACTATGGAAAAACAAGGAAGTAATCAGTTTCAGCATCTCTCTAAAAATAGAAGAAAAAAAAAAGTAATGAAAAGAGAGATGAAGGTACATATTCTTTGCTCCTGTACTATCTGCAGGAGATCTGCAATTTAGGACATAATTTATTCTAAGATCAAAGTTGTCCTAGTTCAAGTCTCTCTGCTGGCAGAAATGATTTTAAACTAGCAAATTATTTCAGTGTTTTTGTAGTGATTCTCAGGAGACATGTTCATATGTTCTTCCAATGCAGCAGGCGGTTATTGAAGACCAGGGAAATATTTTGGCTGAGTCAAAGCCAGCTCAGAAGTCCTTGAATAGAGGTAAAACAACACTTACTATCCTTAACTATTATACATACAAAATGATAGATCCTCTAGTAAATGAGGGAAAAGATGGCACGTCCCCAGTGAACTGACACTAGAATTGAGTCAATGCTGCAAAATATTACCTATGAATATTCATTTCAATTTTAAAACACGTTTGCTTTGACTTCAGTTTTGCATCCCTTTTGTATTTGCTTTAAACATGTTCTAGTAAATTAATTGCTAGCAGAAACGTTTGCTGAAGCTGTGGATTTTAAGCAAATACTACAAAATATTTACTCAAAGTGCCCTTTGAATTTACAGTTGTGGTTATAGCCAGCCGCAATAGCGTTCTTTAGGTTAATTTAAACCTGTCAATGGAGAGGAAAACAGTAAGTAACTGACATCTTTGAATTCCTGCTATTAAAATCAGCAAGAAACCATTCATGAGTCACGGTGACTTAATTGCATAGCTGCAGAAAATAATTTTGGAGGATAAGTACTTCAGAACATACAAGTAGTCCAAAAACATCCTGAAGAGCAAAGACAACACAATCTTTGTTGCTCTGGTACAATAATACACGTGGCCTTACAACATCTCTAGTGCTGGGATTGCTGTAGGACTGGCAGCTCCTGCTGTACCTAACCAGGTACTTTGCTGCTACCAATTTTGTGATTTTTTTTTTTCCTTCCCTTCATAAATCAGAAATTTTCATTTTAAATTTTCATTTTAACATAAGCCAGGAGATTGTGAGTCACAGTCATACAATCATAGAATTGCTCAGGTTGGAAAAGACCTTAAAGATTATCAAGTCCAACCACAACCTGACCATACTACCCCCTAACTCCCTCTGTTAAATCATGTCTTGAGCACCACATCCAAATGGTTTTTAAACATGTCCAGGGATGGTGACTCAACCACCTCCCTGGGGAGCCTATTCCAGTGCTTAACAACCCTTTCTGTAAAGTTTTTCCTGATATCCGATCTAAACTTACCCTGGTGCAACTTGAGGCCATTTCCCCTCATTCTGTCACCTATCACCAGTGAGAGTCATGTGGCATAGCCATGAAAGCTACCCACTATGGATCTGAAGCCAATCCTCTGTGCCACATTCAGAGTCTTTTGGTTTTTTTTTTCAGCATCAGAGCTGAGAAGGAAAAGTTGTGACAGAACTTGAGAAATTTAAAAGGTCAAACACTCCTCAGAGTCTGAACAAGTTAAAGTGATTCATATCTACTTTAGTTAGAGATCTATTTGTCCTTTGAATTGAGGATTTTTAAAGATTTTTTAGCCTATCTGAAACTTGAGATAGTAAATAGAGTGAAGCTCTCCATTTCTTTCTGCTTTCTTTTTGTTTAGGACTATCTTGTTAGTAAAGAGATGAAGTCTGATCCTGTTGAGCTAAGATTTGATGTCAAGAGAGAACCTAGAGCTGCTAGTAGTGAACATATGCAATCCTTTAAAATTTACTCTTATTTTTATTTCAATTAATGATTATCAAAGCAATATAATAGAAACAACTGAAATAGAGGTTTAGATGTTGTTTCTATTCTGGATGGACTGAAACTTTTCCAGTGTAGCTTTTGTTGTGAATGAATTATCCAGGTGTTAAGAAGTAAGCTATATTACCATGTCACCTGAACGGAGGAAACTTAACCAAGGAATGCTATTGGTCATTATTAAAGAGTTAATAACATAACTGCCTACTATTCTTTTTATTTTATTAACTATCACTCAAGGCCATTTTTAGGCATTACCACTTGCACATAGGACTCTGAAAAAACATTTCAGATGTTACTCTGATTAACATTTCAAATCCTTGTTAGAATTCTGACTCCATATAAACCTGTTTCGATACATGTTACTGAATATGTAAAAGGCAATCTGAAATGAATGGGGGTGGATATACTATGAGGCATTTAAAATAACGTAGGATTCAACTAAAAATAATTAGATGCATTAAAACAACAACAAGAACAAAAATCAAGTTTCTGAAGGTATATTCAGAAATAGACAAATTCACAAGTAGTCCCCCCAAAAAATGACAAGAACAGAAATTTATAATCTCCTGTTTACCTCTCACTTCTAATTTCACAACCAAAAATAACCATTGAGATTTCTGACTGTTTGAAAGATTGAGGGTGTTGACAGTGAGGTGGCACCAGCAGTTGTTATAAAGCTTTATGTTTGATATAAAAAGGACGATGTACATCGTTAAAAGGGCAGTGGTTTTCCACTCCAGTTTGGCAGAACAACACAGCTAAGCTCAAATCATGGAAGCAAGGGCCATGGCAACAAACTAAACCAGAACGCTAATTCATAGTAAATCAATGTAGAAATTACTGTACAGACAAATAGACCCCATCTCACTGATTGCTTAGAAGGAACATCCTGCAGTATTGACATATTTCTTAAGTATTGCTAATTTGTCACAGACTTTTCTTGGCAACATATAGAAAAATTGTCCTCCTCACTTTCCTGCTAAAATTGAAGTGCCACCCACGGGAGGAGAGAACAATGAACTGCTACACAGCCCACCTTGAAAGAGCAAATGGCTGAGCAAGATGCTGCATGAAGAGATATACAGGAAATTAATTACCCTCCGGAGCAGGCCTTGCTGGGAGGAGCAATCATGCACATCCAAGGAAGATAGAGAAAAAATTAAATTAGTTCATATGTATCTCAAGTATTTCTTACTGACAGAAAAATATTGTCGAGTTTGAGGTTGCTCGGGACATCAGAGCATGGACAAAGCTGATCCCTACTTATTGCTTGTCTAAGTATGCACAATGGTACTGCACTATCTGAAGTTAGTGGTGGCTGGAAACAATGCAATTAATAGAAAGCACTGAAGTGATCAGTGATGAAAAATAAATATTAGAGATTCTGTAAATGTATACCAAGTACAAGGTGACAGTACACAGAAGCAGCAGAAGTCCACTGCTTTCTGGACAGACTCTTCTTGAATAAAAAGCCCAAATCTTTGCAGATATGATCCCACCAGTATCAGAGCTAGTACACTTTTAGACAAATGAAATCTTCTAAGGGTATGGTTTAGTCCAAAGAATATAATAAGGGATGGTAATAAAAATTCAGATGGCATTCAGTTAGAGGAGAAAACCAGTAACTGGTATCAGGTACTAGTAACACCCACATGGACAAAATTTCCCTTGGGCGAGACCAGAATTTCCAATTCAGAGCTTTTCCTCATCCCTTTTGATCCTTAATGTCCAATCCCAAATGTGTCAATGATATGGAAGCAAATCATAACTCACAGTAGTATTTGAATGGGAGGTTGCTACATTTGAGGTAAGTGCACTTCTTCTAAAAAGGAATGAAGCTAACTCTTAGTTAGAGACAGCACTGTCAGGGATAAGACTGCTGCAGAACACAGGTATGTTTGCTGAATTTAAGTTTTTGGATACGGTCTGGTTCAAACAAATGCCAAAGCCAATTACTGCACTAATCTGTGCCAATTATGCATGATGGTGCATGAGCTTGGAATCTAGCCTTACCATTAAAGGGAAAGGCAGTGAAGACTCAACAACAGCTCAAGGACCATAGGCTTTTGAGAAGCTGAAGACACGAGATACAGCATTTTACAGTTCACTAGTTCTGAAATTCCAGAATGCAGTCCTAACTTTTTGCTTACGTTCTCTCAATAGAAAAAAACATTTACTGAAGTTTATATCTCCAAAAGGCTTTGAAGAGAATAACAGTGCTTATTTTTGTGATATTGCTCACAAGGAGGATACTTTTGTTCCTCTATGTTAGGAACAGGTTCACAAACACTCATAATGAAGAAAAAGAAAGCTAACAGACAAATTGATTAGCTCAGAGATTTTACCTGTGGATTTATGTTTGTATACTGTGACCAAGAAGAAAGCTACCACTAAGTAGCAAGGAAATGGAAACACACCACTAGAAGACAAAATTTTGTAAATATGTTTTTTTCCAGAAGGAAAAGTGAGGGTACTTGGATTTTATGATTTTATGTAGCCAACACATTGTCCAAGCAACTGCAGAGAATCAAATAAATGTAAAAATGAGGCACATCCAGAGCTGATTCAAAATACCTAACTTACCAGCACCCCTATTTTCCCTCATATTAAACTGACTGCTAAGCTGCAGTTTATGCATAGACAAATATATTTTTACTTTGAAACGCACTGTAGATTGCCCCCGTCTTTACTGACTTAGAGGATCAGGAGATACTTAGACTCCCTGCTACTCTATTTGTTCATGGTTACAGCATGGATAAAAAGTGCATCTACAAAAGAAAAGTCTTTCTAGTTATTCATTTTTCATCTGCTCTAATATGAGCACATACATAAAAATAATAAAAAGGGCAACAAAACAAAATGCTACAAAGATGATACAATTATCACCTTGGGGATAGCAGAAAGAATGAGCCAGACACGACAGATGTGAGTTGCATCACTTAGTGCCTAGCTGTCAGGCTCCTGCATAAGGAAATGGTGAAAGAAGCCTAACGGAACACGACTGGAAAGGTAATGAAAAGCTGACTTGAACCTCTGATTGATGGTTTGCTAAAACACTAAATTCAGACTTCAGAAAGGATGAAAAAATATTTAATTCTTGATAAAAATGGTGCTGAAAGAACAGTGTCAAACTCAATTCATAGTTAGCATTTTAGCTAATTGCAGTCACGCATTTGAAATTACTACAACTGTGGGGAAAAAATTGAAATTAAATTTGTGTAGGGAAGCATGGCAGTTAAATAGTGATTATCAGGGAAAATTATGTGGCTTCTGGGAAGCACTCAAAGCATTGATCCCAAATAATTTACCATTCATGGGTAAAAGACTGTGCACATCTTATAGTTCCGTTGAGTATTACTTCATCTTCAGTGAGAGAAGAAGTAAGGCCCTTAGCAAGCCGCAATGAGACCCACACATCCTGCTGTAATAAGCAAACTAGAAAGAACGAACACAGAAGCAGCTTTAGCCTTTCCTGATCAGACTACTCAATTATGCAAAAGTATGCAGATTGACTGTTATTACCTGTATGGAGATAAATGAAATCTTAGCTTCTTGTCCTGAACAGCAGAGAAGCAGTAGGTTTTGTGGACTTAGTACCATCAGTATGTACGTTTTGGGAGGTTACAAATTTTCAGCTTGTTGCAATTGGTCATTAGAAGCAGGATGCACAAGATGAACTGACTGAACACATCACTCTCTTTGAGCCTATTTGCATTTTAGTGCAGATCAGAAGCGAGTCTTCAAATCTCACCTCTTTCTAATAAGTTTCAGTTCAACCTATAAATGGCCATGGCACACACAGAATGATTTTCTACCATAGTAAGCTACTTGAAGGTTCAGCCCAGCTGGGTATCTGATGAGACCCAACCTCCAATAGGCATTCCATCTACAGAAGCAGGTAACAGCTAACGACTTAAAACCTATTCTGTGAAGTTAGATCCTCACCACCAACTGCTTTGCTACAAATATCTTCTGTTCCCACTGAGTCAAGCTGTGTGGATAATATGGTCACAGCCACTGTGCCTGCATTAGTTCAGCTCTACTATCTTTAAATGGCACTGAATAATTTAAAAAAAGAAAAAGAAAGATGAAATAATCGAGACAAATAAAAACTGAATTGCAGCGGACATTGAGCAACCCTTGGTGTATCTTGATGAAAACCTCTTTTTGCAGATGATACCTACTCTGATTGTTTAAAACAGTACTATGTAACATGCAAGAAAGCCCATGGAGAAAAATGTAGACAGGATTAGCCATTTATTATTAACTACAACTTTCTAAGCTAATGATTATTTTGGACAGAAAACAGATATTTTTCAGTTACATTTCTTAATTGCAGAACATGAAAATCTTTGACATCAAGATATAATTAGCATTAACTGAAAAGGCAAATAACTTTTGTTTCCCTCCCACCAAGTAGGCAATAGCTATAAACCTATATTTAGGCCCTAGTAAAGTTATTGCCCTATCTGAATTTCACAGCGAAAAAGTTGCTAGCAAAATTAAAGTTAGAGAATATTGTGTTCTTAAACACAAGCTAAAAATCTACCTGCCCTGACAGCTCAGAATTTGTGTCACTGTGACTCAGGCAAATACCATCTTGGACATCATTACTGAATCTACTGTTATAGGACTCAGCCAGCTGAATCCAGTAACAGATAATCCGTTTTTTTATTTCTTGTTTGCTTTGTTATGTTTTCTTATTAGTTTAATTTTTGAATGAGGCATCTTTTCTACAGCCTTAAAAAGCTCTACTGTAATTGGATCTAAAATGTTCAATTGTCTTTTCACAGTGACCAGTCCCATTCTTCAGGATACTCCCTGAGCTCCATACATCTTTTCCAAAAGAGTGCTAAAACACTTGATATGAGACATGCAAAATGGTGAATGTCTGCATGAAAAAAACCACAAACAAACTAGTGGCAAGATACTACTCATACAGCTAATCTTCTCACACCTGAAGTAAAGGGAATAAAACCAGCTAAAATAAACAGACACCCTCCTCCCCCCCATTCTGAAACAAAAGTTATCATGTATTTTAATACTGGAAACTTAATTTGCATTTGTCATCCTCTCTCCTGCCCCAGTGTCACCAAGTAAACTGTGTAGAAAAAGCCCCCCTTCTTGAAGGGCGCAGCATTCTAGGTAGATTACTCCAAAAGTAACGCCTCCTACTTATTTCCATGGAAACTACAACAGATACAAGGAACACAATAGCACTGTTTGATAAAGCAAATTGTAAGCTACAAAGACGTTTTTCAAGATGGTCACCACCATTAGCTTTGCATTTTTGCCTGCATATTACATTCATACATATCTGTACCAGCGGAGGTGACCCACTGTTGCTGTTGCCACTGCTGAAATGCACCACCCACCCCTCTCTGTGCTCACATCCCTTGTTTGATCTCCATAAACATTCAGCAAGTGACAGTCAATGTCAATGAGTGCGATTTTTTCGATGTGGAGGAATTCGATGACACTCCTTTGCTCCATCCACTTCCACATCAGACGCCATTTTGTCAGACCGCCCCTCTGCTGCCATCTTCACACAGCAACAACATATGACAGAATATTGGTGGGAAGGTTCAACCATGATGCTAACATTCATCTCTGATGTCATGGGTCAAGATACTAAAAAAGGAGGCATTACTTTCGGAACAGAGTTCATCACTAAAATTAATAGGTTGTTTAGACTTTTCCAAACCAAAGCAATGCCATCTCTAAGGACTGAAATCACAGACTACTTCTTTTTTTTTTTTTTTTTTTTCCCCACAAAATATAAGATCTTATGTGATCACTGAAGTTATCATTTACTTTGGTACATCTATCCTAATTTTCTCTCTGCTCAGGTCTTCCACAAAATGTATGAGTATTTGAATAATCACAGGAAGCATATTGATACAGTTAGAACATCGATACAAACAAGAACCTTTTGATGGCCAAAACAAATCATTATGAAGCACAGAAATCAATATTTTTCAGTTCTTTCACTATCTTTCAGTTTGTTCACATCCTCTTACTGTTGAAGTGAATAAAGAACTATGCCTGTCAGCTGCTGAAGAAGACAGCATGACAATCATGGATTTTAAAGAGATCCTTGCTGGGAAAAGTAAATCCTTCAGGGAAACGTTTCCTTTCCTTACTTCCAGTCAGATGTAGAAGAAAGCAATTCATTATTGTTCTGATTCTTTTTTTCCCTCTTTGATACCTTCAGCCATCACTGGTTAAGTCTTGGCAGACGATGTATTTTCAGTGACATTTTGAAGTTAAGTGGAATCTTCAAGCATCCACAGTTCAAAAACCTGAATTCCCTAGACATATGTTTTAAAAGCAATATATGTACCTCATGTTATTTTAAAATAATCTCAAAAACTCTATTTTTTTTGTTTATCTACTGAAAAAAGAAAAGCCATTTTATTTGATCTTAGAACTAATTTTAATGAGAAGAAACCTGAATGCTGCAAGCTGGTGGGAGGATTTCCATGAAATTATGCTTGTCCTGCATCACTATTTGTGGACAATCTAGATGTTTTTACTTTAAAGATGAATGTACTGTTTCTAAAAATGTTTCCACAGCTCCTAATGCCCTGCAACAATAACTGGACTTGACAAATTAAGCTTGACCAATGCTTAGCAAAGATGCTCAGTTTTTAATTACTTAGTATGGAAGTGATTGCTAGTGGCCTTCTGGATAGATCATATTTATTGAGCCATTCAACCTTTAGCATATCAAGTAGCTTTGTGAAACATAACGGGGATTAATATGACCCTACAATTAAATAGTGTGTTCTATCCTAAAAGTTCCCATAGAATTTTACAGACTTCACCAGGGAAATGAATAATCACCTGAAAGTGGAAAGAGAAATAGTGGATTCATCAAATTGCAAAAAGTAAATGAGGGGAAGGTACAAAGTGAAGCAGCTATGTTTCTACATTTCCTGAAACTGTACCAGATGGCCCAATGCTTGCCTTTCATTAACTAGTGTGCTGGGATAAAGCTGCGTTAATTAAATCACTAAACTACCACTAATTCTCCGTTATTCACTAATTCAGCAAATTTAATTTTTTTGTTTCATTCAATACAGCAAATTCTAATTAAGTCTTGCAAAGTTGAAAGGATCAATAATTAAATAAAATAAGTGCATAGTGATATGCGCAATTGTTCTGATATAACATTAGCAACAAAATACGAGGTCAAAGTGCACGCTTGCTTACAAGGAAGGAATATTTTGCATTAAAAAGACAACATGGAAGACAGTACTTGAGCATGTATATTATAGCAGTTAGAGCACAAAAAACACCCCCAGCACACTAACATAGATGTAGGCAGTTACCACTGATCTGTGCAGCTTTTCACTGGGCTAACCTCACAAATGGTTTGGGCAGTTCAGAACCTGACTTTGTGCCCAGCTTCAGCCTTGCTAATACTGTAACACAGCACTCCAAACTTCTCATCTCTGCTCGCATTCCCTTTTATCACAGAGTGAAAATCTTGTCAGGAAAGTAGCTGGACTGCCAGGAGTTCTTGTTACCCTTTCCTCCCACGTGGTCTTTTGGGGGAAAACAGCCAGCTGAGCAAGCCAGAAAAAGCCACCAACTGCCCTAATTGTTCCCAGCAGGATGAGCAATTCAGTTTTATCTGAGTGTTTTCCTTCATTTCTCTTCCTGCTTGCAGCAAGCAATCCTAGGAGTGCAGAACATGACTTATTAGGAGCTGTTCCCTTCACTCAGCCATAGACAGTCAAGTCCTTTTTTTAGCTAATGTGCTGAAATTTGAGAGCCAGCAGAAAATGTATGAGCCCACAAAATAATCAAACTTGCTCTTGCTTTTTCCCATGCAAGGCCTCGGGCACCCTCTGGGCTCCTGCTGAGGAGGCACATCAGCTGTAGGACAACAAAGTCTCAGCCCAGCAGGTACACAATGCCCTAGAGGGTAGAGTGAGGAGCAGGAAGCAGGGGAGGACTGCTTCTGCTCCAGAAGGGTTCAGTCACAATGCTTGCTTAAAAACAGACAGAGCAGAGCTCCAGGGCCATGTTAAAGCACATAGTAGAACTCAAAAACAAGCAAACAAACTTCTAGTAGGAGATTTCAGCCTACTTCAACTCATCCAATGAAACAATTACTGGGAATTTTTTCATCATTTGGTAATAACTTTCGAACTGTGAAGGAAATAGATATTACAGGGAAAAAAAGAAAACAAACATGATTACTACTGACACTATGTTCACATTCCAGCCTGCATCATTTTCCTTTTCCCACTGTGTGTGGAAATACATGCTGCCCCTAACATGTGCAAGACTGACAAATAAATGAGTACAGACCAAAACAGACTGACCACCAGTACAAGACATTCTTGTCTTTACTGTTGTTAAGAAAAGTTGCCTATTTAGGAGCATATTTTTCTAAAAACTGGACTGTACTGGAAACTGTTGAGAGGATAGTAGAAATAGCATGCGGGGTTAATTACCAGCATTACACCAGAGAAGACAGGTCATTAGCAACGCAGAGTAACTACTTCCTTAGGTAACAGCTGCAGTGCTAACATTCTAAAAAAATCTGGCAAACAAGTCTCTGGCAAATACTCATGCCAAATTCTCTGCTATATGTATGACAGGTGTAAGTAACCTGTCCAGTTTTTAATCCCTTCCATATTTGTTTTTATGATTCTTAATTGTGTAGTCTCTTGACACACTCACCTGTGAGTCATGCCTGTGACAAAGAGCTGAACAAGTTCATTTGCATTCTAATAATTAATTATTATTTGGCTGTTAAGAAACATTGATAATCTAGAAGATGCATTTGATAAGGTTTTTCTGTGGTTTTTTTTTTTTTTTTTCCCCCATGGAGCTTTTCTTAGAAGAAAAAAAAAAAAAAGAAAAATATATACATGAATAAGACACATTAGCACCACTTTCTCATTTTTCTTCTGAAGTATTCATGAAAGGAAATGAAAGAGCAAGCATCTAAACTAAATGAAGGGTTTCTTTCCTTGGATGGTTTCCCAAGTGATTAAGGGATTTGACTTCTCCAAGACCTCCAAGACACACAGCTTACTCATGCACATGGACAGATGGACAGGCTAAGGCTATCAACTCTGTGGTGTAACCATTCCCTGCATTAAACAGTTGAGAAATGACTCAAGGCTTAAATGCCAATTAAATCTTCAGTCTCATCCCTGGCGCCTCTGCATGTGATACATCAGCCATTCTCCCTCCATATGAGTTCAACTCCTGCAAGAGCACGTTCCTGCCCTATACAGCATCCAGCCATGGTGGGAATCACTTGGATTCACTGGCAACAAAACTCACACAAGTCTATAAAAGTTACATCCTGGCTGCACATTGTGCAGATAAAAATGTTGAAGAGCATCAGTTCCCAGAGTGGACACATATCTACTTTAACACGCATTTCTGGGAAATGATGGAGAGAAATATACCATAAAATGTGAAGCCTGACAGCTTTTATGTAGCTTTTATTAGAAAAATATGAATATTTGGCCAATTCTAGTCATAATAACTGGCATCCCAGGTTTCTTTTCCCCTTTGTATTTAGTTAATTAGGAATCAGAATTTCTTCATCAGAAACTCTGTCTCTCAACTTATCCTTTACATTTGTAAAATGGAGTTCTTCGTTTTGAGAAGATATTTCCATCTTTCTACGTTTCTTTCTAGTTACTCAACAAACCACAGTAGTTTATAAAACCATCATTATTTTTTTGATATTTCATTCCTTTGCAGAAAGGATTGCTTAACAAACGCATATAGGCAAAGCAAGAAATTCAGCAGTCAAAACTCCACTCACAGTAGAATCCCTCACAGATAGAAGTTGATACAATAAACAATGTGCGCACTTTATATATATAGGTATACACATGTATGCAAAACCAGTGAATCTCAATTGCACACTGCATTCCAAACAGAATAACCAAAGAAAGAGTAATTTAAATGTTCAATTATTTCATCAGCCTACCAACAATGAGCCAGCAGTGTGCTCTTGTGGCCAAGAAGGTCAGTGGTATCCTGGACTGCATGAAGAAGAATGTGGCCAGCAAGGCAAGGGATGTGGTCGTTCCCCTCTATTTTGCCCTGGTGACACCACATCTGGAGCTCTGCGTCCACTTCTGGGCTCCTCAGTTAAAAATGACAAGAATCTTCTGGAAAGTCCAGCAGATGGTCGATTAAGGGCCTAGAGGACCTGCTCTAAGAGGAAAGCCTGAGATACCTGGGGCCATTCAGCCTGGAGAAGAGAAGGCTGAGGGGGATCTTAACAATGCATATAAATACCTAAACGACAGGAGTCAGGTGGATGAAGCCAGGCTCATTTTGGTGGTTCCCAGTGAAAAGACAAGGGCAGTGGGCACAAACTGCAACACAGGAATTTCCATATGAACATGACAAAGAACTTTTTTTGTGAGGGTAACAGAGCAGTGTAACAGTCTGCATTTTCCTCTGGAAAAATTTCTACCCAGGATGTGTGTCTCTCACTTGTAAAGAGATCGTGAAAGGAGGTGTAGTGAGTGCAATTATACTCACTATTGTTTGTGATACTCTGCGAAGCTGAGTTCCACCTCTGTTAAATAAGGAGCTTAACAGGGTCACACTTGTCAAGGTATTTTGCTCTCCTGCATACTGAATTGTGGGTCTGTAACACAGCAGGGGAGTTGCACTAGGTGGCCTTCAGAGATCCCTTCCAACTCTAAGGTTTATATGATTCTGATTATATACTTTAATTCAACCTTAAAGGATTTCAGGAATAAGTGTGAAAGCGGTCTGTTTGCTGGTTGTTTCTTTTTCAGTTACTTTTAGGGGTGAGAAAAAGACAACAATTACTTATTTTTTTCCTATAGTTGTGGAATTGATGTTATAAAAAACCCTAAGTGATTAGCAAATAGGAGCACCTAGTGAAGTTTAACTTTCAAGGAAAAAATACTATTCATTTTGCAAGGTATAAGGAGTAAAAAGGAGAAGAAAAATACTTCAGAAATACAACGACATACATTTGGCAAAACACATTGCACTTCTTGTGGAAAATACAGGGAGAAGGATGATAAAAAAACAGAGAAGAAATTTCATTCTTGTCCATATGCCCTCTGGACATATGAAAAATTATTTCTTTTTATTTGTTTCATTACCTTGAGGAATTATTGTATCAAACATGGTTTACTTTAGGGCTCATAATGCCATAGTCTCCTTTGGCACTCAAGATGCCATAGCCAAAAATCACTAACACATTACTGGATAAAACATGATAATTATTTAGTTATATTTGCTTTTACAGTCTTTAACACATTTGCATCTCTTTCATATCTCATCTCCTTAAGTGTAACAGTAACTGCCTTGGAAAACATTATTTGACCTGTTAATTGTATTCCATCTTAAACTACCAATGCAAACTTCCTATCTAATTCTAATTCTTCTTGAGAACACATACAAATTACTTCTGAAACTATCTCTAGTACTGAGAATGCAACTGTTCATTGATTCATGGAATCAGGAATCAGATTTGATTTATGCAGAACTAAACAGAGAATTCTGTTCTTCGTTTGACACATAGGTGAAAATAGTTTGGTACGTCAATTATCAATAGTGCTCTCTTAGAGCAGAGATCACATTTTAATCAGAATTGCATCTTTCTCCTCTCTTCTTTGTCTTAGATAAAGCCTTCCAACTTGCTCATCTGTAGTATACAGGTAAAGAAATTAGAGGGCTAGCTAAATTATTTAAACCATAATTTAAATCTCTGAAACTTCTGGTTTATCAAGGTCTGAAGGCCTGTAAGGAAATAATGACTATATCTGCCTAAATCAGAACAGAGTCCACTCTTCCTCAGCTTGACATTTTCTGCTTTGTGCCATGTCATTTTTATAAGAAATAATTATGCTTTCTATAATTATCAGATAACTGATAATATTTAAAAGTTAGACATAGCCAATGTAGTCTGCAGATTACGTCAAGAATTCCATAGACATGAAGCACCACAACTGCTCAGACTCTCCACGCATTCCATATTCTTTTTAGAAATACAGGGGTTTAGTTAAAAAACAACTTATTCTTGTCAGTTTGGATTGTTATGCAACAATCTTACTTTTAATCTTTGACCCTGTATACCCAAAATGTCACATGCTAAATTAGCTGTCTGCAGTACTGTTCTAATCAGATTATTTTAACACACAGACTTGCTATTGCCTCCTTTGCAGCCTTAAATAGATGCTTCATGGTTTCTGACATTTTTTTTTTAAATGAAGTAATTCTGTATTATTCATTCCATTTGTTGATTGTCACATTGTGAATGATAAAAGTATTTGCCATGTCAGAGTAAATGTAATGTTTTATGACCCTTGCTAATAGGTCCGTAAGCATGTAAAAGTCACTGATAGTCTAGAAGTAGTACGTAAAATTATTTTAAAATACCTTTTTCCCCCCTCCACAATATATTTCAACACACTAAGCAGCAAGTAAAAATCCAAACCTAATGGCTGAACCTTTCATCGCTATCTTTCTCCTTCCCACAGTTATAATTCTTATCCAATAACTGTCTCATATCTTGAAATATTAAATGAACATAAATGTCCTCTTATCTATGTTTATTTTTTTCTGAACATCGATACGCACTGATTCAATTTGTAGACTAAGGAAGAAACTATGTCTGCTTTGTAGCTTGCAAAGTAAAAAGAAGTAATTCTGATAAGAGGAAACAGGTAAGAAACAGACACTAGGCTAAGATGATCATTTTAAAAGGGAAATTAAGATATGCTTTAAATACAGACTTCTTTTCTAATACAAGAAATAATGCAGATCATCAGTGGACATACCCTGGGACAAAACATTGTGATACATCTGAGCTATAATTCCTTCCACGAAGGACTTCTTTTCTTTGAGGAAATAAGTGAGCTAAAAATGAAGAGGAACAGTTGTTCCTCACTACCACACATTTGCAGGTGAAACTACATCAGTAGAAATCTTTATTTAGTCACTGGGGAAAGAAAGTTTCTACTGAACACAAAAATTCTAACAAAGTTGATTTTTCATAAATTCTTTATTCACTAAGCTTGTCAGACATGTTACTAAAATCTTCCTTCCCTGAGAGATTTTAGGTTCCCATAAC
This sequence comes from Phasianus colchicus, assembly GCF_987193195.1. Lineage (NCBI taxonomy): Eukaryota > Metazoa > Chordata > Aves > Galliformes > Phasianidae > Phasianus > Phasianus colchicus. The sequence continues at coordinate 28,597,742 of NC_143442.1, read as the reverse complement.
TGTAACAGATTCCACATCTAGTAAACACACCCATGAGGGGGGAAAAAAAACCCACTAATTTGATAATTACTGCTCATCAAAAATCATCATCATCTTTTCTTTCTTATTTCTCTCAAGGATTATTGATCTTTGTTTTCATGTTTCATAGAAAATAATGCATTTAAATTAAGTTTTTAGAAGAAAATGAAACAATTCTGTGTTAAAGACATTGTTCTGCAAACAATTAATTGCAAAACTAAATAAATACTAGATGGGTGAGGGAATTGTATCACTTCCAGAGAAAAGAATATGGTCTTATGGACAGTTGAAAATCTAATATCCACACCCAAAATTCTAACCCAGTTTCCCTATTCAGTCTAATTATCCTTTGTGAACTCTAGTATTACAAAGAAACAGTTATTTTATTTCACAAGTATCAATTAAGGATATATATTATATAATTATTTTCTGCCTCGTGTGGAGGCAAGCATGGAATTGCACTGCTAGTTGTCTGTAAACTGACTTTGTTAAAATAATCGTAGGATCACCTCGTTTGGAAAAGACCTGTAAGAACTTCCAGTCCAATCATACAGCAATAGTTCCCACTAAACCCTGTCCCTAAGTACAACATCTGGATGTTTCTTGAGCAACAAGCAACAATAACAAGTCCAGAAAAAAACCCACCAAAAAACAAAAAATAAAACCAAAACACCCCAAAACCAGACTGCTGATGCAAGAGTTTTTAATCACAGTTTGTAAGAGCAGAGAGAAAAAACAAGCTGTACAGTGAACAAAGCATTCTGTCAGGCTATAGTTCGCCCTGAGGGTGAACATAATGCTACATGTTTTATTAAGTCAAATTAAAACAGCTTCTACCTTTCTTACGTTAGTTGGTTCATGATTGAACTTTAATAAACCCACAGACTGTCTTCAGAAGTTTCCTTTCCATTTCTAAGCTTTATCTTTTTATTTAAAATTTTCTTTGTTAATCAAATTTCTCAAAAGTTCAGCACTGTAACAGGGTTTTATTGACATTCAGTACTTTTTTCTATTTCCATGCATTTCAAGCCAGCATATGCATAACTCCTTGCTCAAAATATTTTCTTACTGTTTTCACCATATTTCTCTTCAGTCTTTTCGACTAGCTTACATATCAATATTTCTACTTTTACAGCTAACTCAAAAAAAGTCGTACTATTTAAATGTTGTCCTCTAAGACAACAGTAGCTATTTTGAAAACACTAAAAAAAAGAAAAAGAGAGAAACCAATGGAAAGCAGGCATTTAAAATAATCCACACACTAAAATTGCTTGTTTCTTACCAGTAAATTTAGAAAGCCAGAGAGATCTTTCACATAAACTCCTACAGCTAGGTTAGGTGTATCCCCTGGCTTCTGTATATTCAACCTCAGATTCATCTGCTGTGAGCAAAATATATATATATGTATATCATCTGTCTCTCAGTAAAGTGCAAAGTCTAGAATTAAACAGCTGGAAAATTAAAGTATAGATAGTCAAAACAGAGAAAGTAATGGAAATTAGCTTCTACCTTAACTCCAGAAAAGCAACCTGCCAGCACGATCACGAAAAGTCTTCAAATTAAACTCTATTTAAAAGAATTTATTCAGTGTATAGACCAGGTAATATTACCTGCTATTTAGAATAAAAGCATATTGTAAACCACAGGCTGCATTTTTATTAACAATATTTATTATTGAGAGTTTCTCAAGTGTTTCAAGGAGTGAGGGAGTACAGAAGTCTTGGAACTGCTCCCATCATCCCTGACTTAAAAAATTCAGCATTCTAACTGTTTGTTGTCAGATTAAATTTAGATTTATAAGACCATAACATACTTTTTCTGGACATTTAAAACTGTTACTGTTACTTTAAACAGACAAGAAAAACAAGTTTGCTTGGAGGTCCAGGGTTTTAACTTTCCTGACTTCCATAGGATAACATAAGATTAATCTTTTAAAAGTAGATGGGCTAGTGAAATTAAAATCCCAAGCCATTAATTCTCAAGTCTCTGAAAATGAGTTATTGTGGGATAGATAGCTACTGTAGATACAAATCAAGCACCTTCATACAGCCCTGAATTATTTTAAGACAGAGATAATTAAAACAACATTGCCACATCCACTGGAAAAAAAAAAAAAAATATATATATATATATATATATATACACACGTATAAAATCTAAGAAAAGATTAGTTGTCTTGTTTGTTCAATAACCTTTAAAATTAGATAAGATGGACACCATTTGATTATGAATTAATGGGAAAGTTTCCTAAGCATATGAGTGCTGATTTTTGGAGTTCAGAGTATCAAGACATTATTTTCCTACGGCTTTATGATGGAACAAAAATATGCACTTCTCTTTCTTGATCTGTGTAATTATTATTTTTTAAGCATCATGCTTGTACTTTAGAGGAAAAAAAACAACTGCTCATTTCCTGAAGGTAGTATTTATTGTCAGTAATCAGCAAGAACTGCTGTTTCAAAGACTAGCAATTGAAACTATGCTGAAATAAACAAAACAGCTCTAATACAAAAGAAAAAGTTTAAAATAGCTTTTCCTCTAATTTCATACCAATGCAAGCTTTACATTGGTATGAGTTTGTAGTCATTACATCAGTGAAGATATTCACTTCATCTGCACTCTGCAATTATGCACCATACAACTAAGGCAAATACATAACAAGTCAGGTAAATTGGGGAAAATCCTAATCACAAAAATAAAACAAGCACTTCTCAAATATTACAGCATCTGTAAAATAAAATAAAAAGTACTTTTCATGCTAAAATATACACAATGACAGTGTTCTATTCTCAACCTATTGTAGCTGACAAAGGATCATTCAATGCATTACCACTGAGGAATCAGTTGACTACAGCCAGTGTTATGAAAGCCAGTTTATAAGAAACATATACTAGAGTCTGAAATAGAATAATTTTGAAATAGTGGTCAGAGGACATCAGAACATATGTTTAGTTGTGCTTGTTCACCTTGATTCTGTATTTGTTCCCTCAACTTTATTTGATTTCCCTATTATTGAAATTAACTCACTAAAAATTGTTATTTTTATCCCCCAACTCAGTAATGTCTGCAGGATCTGGTATGCTGACAATGTGAAGAACCACTTTATGAGGTAGTATAACTTGCACATTTCTGCATTTTTTGGCTTTTGGCTATAACTGCTATGTAGGGAATTTTATGTGCATGAAAACATTTCTGTGCTGGTTCTCTCTAATGAAGTTCACATCATCTTGTTTGTAAGATAACTGTTAAGGTGAAAAACTTGCTGGTATTAGTTCATTTTTCCTCCACTAGAATCACTTGCAAACTTCACTATGATAGCAGTTCTCCTTCACATTACCAGTGGATTATTTTAATAGTCCTGTTATAATTCTGCATTGCCTATTTAATTCCTTCAGTACTTTCTCGATATTAAAGGAAAAAAAAAAAAGATTCTGCACTGCCATCATTCTGTCTATCCCCAAATAGCTAACACTCAAACATGTCACCAGTCCAGAGACAGATTTAGTGATTTCAGCTAAAAGTATTAAACATCCAAACATTAATCCTTTGGATTTAACAAGTTCTTTAGAATGAAATATAAACATTTTGCATCAAAAGATGGATTCTTCTTCATATACACTGAGGACCATTCAATTCTTAATTAAAAAAAAAAAAATCAGAAAGAAAAATAAAGAATAGAAATAGAAATTCTAAGGCGAAACTTAATTTGCCTGTACCACCACACACGATAGAAGCTTACAATGATTTACATTTGGAGATATGTCCAATGGCCTCTTATGTTAAGACCCAACTAGAGCAAGCTGTGAGAACTCTCAGAAGTACAAAGCTTCAGTATTAATAAGTTGTATGAGATACTTCATGCATAAGGAAGTGAGGATATGAAGAAGCCCCCAGAGGAATTCTCATGTTGTCATTTCTAACAATAGAAGCCTACTTCATGCAAACATTGGACGTTTCCAGACATACACATCCCCTGCTACCCACAATATTGACACAACATTTCTGTCCTATGCTTGGTCACATGTTAATGAAAACACTTTGCAAAACTAATTCATTGGTCAAGGAAGAGTATGACAGAATATATTTTGATTATTCAAGAAATAATTCTTCAAAAATAATATAAAATTAAAAAAACATTAATATGTTAAAGTATATCCTTGAGACACCAACCTAAAGAGTCAGAGGTAAGTCAACTAACACTTGAAGTGTTTTATAACACGCATACACACAGGAAAAATAATAAACTATGAAAATTAAGAACGTGTTTTAACAAACAGCTCTGTTGGCAATTTCAGATAAATCTCTACCTGTAACTGGTGGAAAACAGACTGAGTATCAGTGAAATCAGTAGAGCTGCCACCCCTTCCTCTCCCCAAAATGCATCTCTTTCTTTTGCCATCACAACAGAAATTGTTCAGTTCTCTAACTTATTTTCAGCCTAATTTCTTTCTTACCCTTTGTTCTCACTGCACTTAACAAGAATCATTTCAAGAGCTTGTTTAACAACTGAACCCAGAGTCTCCAATATTTATTAATGTAACCAGAGTAGTCTTATTTTGTCTGATCAATAACAGTTTGAAACAATTAGGATTCAATGAACCACAGCAACACATAGCTTGCTCACCGCTTTGCTGTTTTTTTGGCAAGCCTTTAAGATAATGCTTAATGCATTCTAAATGTATAATTAACATAGATACTCCGTCAGACTTGAGGTCAGTGATGCCACAGAGCACAAAACAAATGTCATGCCTCAAAGTACTTAGGTGTATGTGTAAGTCTAACACATCATTTAGACTAAAAGGTATGCTTCACATCAGCCACATTACTGAGCAGCAGCCTTCAAAAAAGGCAGCTTGTTGGTTGAAAGCTTATAATGTGGTACTTACTGTTATCATCATCTCCTGCATCAGTGGAGTCTGTCCCGTAGATATAAACCATTCTTACAAACACCACTATTCAACTTACAAATGCTTTATTTAAGTAAAGCAGCAGGAACAGCATTCTGCATTAACAAAAGACTTTCTTTTTTTCCTGAAGCATCACACTACCTGTGCAACTTCATAGCTACGTGACAGATTCAACTTAAAAGCAGGAAGTACGCTGCTTCTTATAAGCATAGTTGATTGTCATCTGAAGTTCAGAAACTGGAAATATTTCATTCCCTGAAATAGCCCATCAGTAACTACTATATTTAAATAAAAATACAATATGTTATCAGTTTCTGTTGCTGAGTTCCCCCTCTAAATTATCACCAAAAGAGAAAAAACAAGCTCTTCGAAAATGAGGGCAATGGGAGCAGAAGCAGAGCTATTAGAGTAATACTTTGCTAAGTGATGTCCTTGCTACTTACTTATCATCTTATAACTGCATTGTATAACCACAGCTTTAATAAGATGTGACAAAAGCATTTAAGTATTGGTACCATTTCAAGATGAAACAATTCTTACATCTTATTTTTATCTCCCAGAAATTCTTAACAGTAAAAATATACCTAATCATCTTCGCATTTGAGACTACCATAGGACTTAAGAAACCAGACAAATAAAAAAATAAAATTCAGTTAAAAAAGGGCAAAACAGAGCACCACTAGGACTGAAGACAAGAGTAATATGGCAACTTTAGGGTGCAACCTTAGATGTGAAGTTCTTAAGCTCAACTACTCAGCAGTGTAAGGAAGCACTGTTAATTGAGCTACATGGGTATTTGACAGATTTGATATACATTACTGAATAAGTCTGCCATTTTTTTTTTCTTTCTTGCTGTAAAACTATGACTCTGTAGTCAGTGGGGAAGAAGTTTGTATGCATGGGATAAGCATCGGTTAAATATTTGTGACTCACACAAAAATATTTAGGGATCCAATTGGAAAAGAAATGGAAGGAAGGAATGAAGACATGTTATGCATCTGCCATTCATTTTATGACTTCTTAGTGAAAACTACTTAAGACCTGGACAGATGTACCCCTAGAATGCCAGAACGAAAAAGCTGAAAAAGTGGGAGAGGCAGCAAGTTAGTCATTCTGAAGACACAGGGTAGGAGTCAAAGTCACATTATGCACAAGAGCTTACATAAGAGAGAAGAACTATACATCTATATATAACAACATATATAGAAGATATATAGATGTGTATACATATGTACATCTATATATATATACACATCCATATATACACATACATATATACATTTTGTATATATATAGATGTATATACATCCTATAAGAAAAAAACTAAGTATTTGAACTTGAGTAGGTTCTAGCTGCTTAAATTACATTATATATATATAACACACTGATACAGTAAATAATGTATTAATATGCCATCAAGATGGAAAGTTTAAGTTAAATTTTATAATCTAACTTGTTGCACAACCACAAGAACAGAGCTTTCTCTCAGCATTCATTTCACTACCTCTTCCTATTAGTGCCTCCACCTTTAAGAATACAACAAAAGTCATTGGAGCTTATCACAGTATTGTGCTATTTACATTTTGACATTATAAATGTAATATACCAGCACGTACCTAAAATCACAGTAGCTGTGTATAATCTTACTAAAAATGCTGGTGAGAGGGGGGAAACAAAGGAAGACTTCTTTGTAAGCTCAATTGAATGGAAACATAAAATGCAACAATGCTCAATAATTCCAAACTGAGAATTGCAGCTATTGTCCAATTGTGTAGCATTCAAATGGAGTTTGTGTTGTAGTCCAAATTCATAAAATAAAATCAAAGAATTCATAAATTAGGTAAAAAATAATAAAAATCAAGACATTAGAAACATCATTTCTAAATGGCCTGTCTTCTTCATCCAGCTCCTACACACCTTATGGACAGACTGTCTGTACATTAGATTCTATTCTCTCATTTCAAGGTCAGATACTTTTTTTATTTTCTTCCCCAATCGATCTCAAAGTTTTGGGTTTGTTTCACAGATGCTATTGTTGTTTGAAAATGAATATACTGCTTACGAAAAAGAGACAGCTAATAACACTGGAAACCAAAACTTCAAGCCATAGGATGGAGAGACTGGGCAACAGTTGTATTACTGCCTGTGCCAACTTTATTTCCAGGCCTGTTCAGGGTAAATAATTTGTTTTCTATCTATTATCTGAGCTATTTTGGGATTCTACAGGAGTAACCTATTAATTCCAAAGATACACCAAAAGAGCAATCCTACAGAAACTCTAAATATACCTGTACATATTAAATATATATATATATATATATATATATATATATATATATATATTCAAATCCTTCATTTTTATTTTCTAGAATTCTTACTAAGACATGAAATCATAGTCAATACATATTTTCTTACATCAGCACTTCTGGCACCAACTCCCTTTCCACAGAAGATTTAACACTGAATTATTGGCGTCTCTTTATACTAATCTAAACAGACTGCTAGGATTCTAGGTCGAAGTTTCCTACATTACTCTACTATTCTGTCCTAATATATTATTATTCCTCTTAGACCATATTAACCCTAGCAATTATTAGCCACAAAATGTCATGACCTTCCATTTAACCGATTACACATCATTCTCCTGTTAAGAGCTGAGAAACCCAAACAACAGTTCCTAAAACAAAAAGGATTTATATCTTGTCTCTCAAGTCTCTTACTCCAGGACCTCTACCTTCAAAACAACTAGCAAACCTGGAGAACTAACACTAAGTACCTACTAGTATAGGCCTTTGCCTTCTACAGGTGCTCTCCTATGGTTTCACATTTCTCTCTCTTATGTGTCTTCTGTGGAAATTTGCAGGGGTCAGTTCTGAAGTCACATCATCATCTTTCAACTTTCAAACAAAATAAGGCTTGATCAGACTGCCCTTGTGATAAGATACAAGTCTTCTTGCCTTCATTATTTGTGGCTGCCATATGATAGCTATGCACAGAAAAATGCCCTGTCTCCAAATGATTAGTATAAAAATTAATGATTGTTTCTTCTCAGCAAAGCTACTTAGAACAGTTTTAGGCTTTTGAAACAAGATACTTGAAGAAACATACCGGTGCTATTTTTATCAATTCTATCAGTCTAATTTATGATAACACATGGTGCAAAAGAACAAAACCAGTGGACAAACACAGTCCACTTGTGGTTTCATTAGTAACTCAAGAATCAAGATTGGATTAACAAAGTTGATCACTGACTGTGCGGATGCAAATGAGCAAGCTGCAGCCAGGATGCACTGGGTACAAAAATATAGCTACAGTGCTGTTTGAAACCTATCATTTCCTAAAGCAAAGTATCTTGTTGCAAAGAAAAACGGTTTATAAAGGATATCAGGGCAATTAACGTAACATAGCTATATTTGATACTGAAAGACTGCTTCCACAGATGGTGATGACTTATTGAAGGGCACAGTCTTAATGAGGTTGAACTCAAAGCAAACAGTGACTTAAAATAAAAACAAAAATAGGAAGAAAGTTTTCACCAGACCTTGATGGGCAGCTGTTAAGTAGACAAAGTGATCTCCAGGTGTTCTCACACAGAAATACACTACAAGATATTAGAACTGGAGTAGAAATGGCACAAATACTGCAGTTGCTCAGAAACTGTAGACATCATTATGTCTACATAATGGAGGCAAGAAAGCTCTTACCACAGCACCTAAAAACTAAAAAATTAGGACAAGAGGTGGTACAACTCTGAAACTTGTCACGTTAAAAGGCAGTCTTAATCTGGAAGCCAGTTGAACAAATGGGTATTATAAATTGATCCAGGCTGTTAAGAAATGCTTTTTCTGTTTTTTGTTTTGTTTTGTTTTAGGATTTTGTTGTTGTTTTAAGTTTTTTCTTGGTTGTTTGTTTTTGTCTTTCAATAGCACTGCCAGAATCAGAATTGTTCCTATCAGTGCAGTCATGCATGATGATGAAAGCACAGCCTGCGACTAATAAAAGCAAGCCAACCACATCACCTGCAATCTGAACGAATTTTTAAAGCCACTCCTTGCATGCAAGAAATCTGAAAGGCTGCCACAACCAGAATAAGTGCAACTACCCAGTGAAATAGCTGCAGCTGTGATCACAGCAGCCACACTCACTAAAGCCAGGAGAGAAACAGAAATCCAAAAGTTAGGAGAGAGAAATCACAGTATAATACCATTAATGAACAAGAACCTTACTAATGACAACTCCAAACCTTTATTACTTGCTTATTTACTTTAAATAGCAATTAATAGAGCAGCACTTTGGTCAGGTACCACAAGGTGCATTCTGCAGGCCACTGCTCTTTGATCACTGTTTTAGGGGTGTGTTGATCTGTGGCTCTGGTAGCCAGACCTGACTTCGAAAAACCTTTTTAAGAATTAAAATGACAATGAAAAGCAGCTTCATTTACTTCATCCCATATAAATCTTCATTACTGTGAACAGCCAAAGCCACGACAATACTCATGTTCAGCAGTCAAGCAAAAGCATTGAGTCATGTTCTAACAAACCTATTAAGAAAGAAAAATTAATAAGATCACATCTCAGTACCATCATACTCACTCTTTTCACGCAGCTATGCAATATATACATATCAGCTTCTGCATTCCTATGTTAATAAGGAAGCTTCAAGCTTAACTTGGATACCCTCATCTCTGTTCACATCTGCAACGCTGCTCTTCTTTCCCACTGTTCTCCATTAAAGGATGCCAAGAAGGCAGCATTTAAGTCTTTTGTCTCCTCTTCTGCAAATCCTGCACTGTTATCAGTTTCTAAGCAGAAAGAGTTTCCTGCCAGGCACCATGCCCAAAGTCTTGGCAGTCAGAAAGGTTTTAACTCATACCAGGGCAGATTTGAGCATTTTGCATAGAACAAAAAGGAGACCAGTCACAAGAGCCAGCGACTTAAGAAATTTAGCAGAACTTACTCAAGTAAATCTCAAACTGTCATTTTGAATAATTTTTCCTATCGGCTTTCTTGCTCAACATGAAACTCCTGCTTTTTCTTCATAGAACTCTCAGAGCAACACAGCCAGCATTCAGCTATCAAACTACTTATTAATTAAGGAAAAGATCTCCAAGACTCATTGACAGGCCAGTCATCTCCTCATACAAGCCTCAAACAGCCCAAGCAAGGTTTGGATGCCAGACCATGCTGTCATTTTTACGCGCTCAACTCAGCCCTGATAGACCTGTGTCAGCTTTTGTGCGCTTACAGTGCACAGCATTGTAATTGCTAACCCACTATAGGAATAAGCTACCGTAGCACTTAACGCCCCACCCCTTCAAATTAAAACCCTCAAGCTGTGCAGTAGTGTGCCACCTCTGTTAATTCAACCACAATTTATACCAAATCTGAATTAGCATATACCGTGAAATATGCATTTGGCTGAGGTTTTAATGGTTTTCTGAAAAAAATAAACATACAATGTGGATTCAGATTAAAATGGTGTAAATAGAAGTTAATGAATATTGTAACTTGAGTTATTAGAACTTTCTGCTTCAAAAAATTTAATCTAATATTCCCATTTTTAGCATTGCCAACAGCAGTGGGGCATGCAGTTCAATAGTTCAAAGTTACCAGCTTTATAATTGCTTTCTACAAACCTTAAAAAGGCATTTATGTTTCAGGATATAACCAAATGGAATGAATTACCTACAGTCACTTCAAATGCAAGAAAAAAGTTATTATTGTGCACTAGGGCTACCTAAATGCATTTTCCCTTGAGAAACACAAGGAAGAACTAGATTACATGGTAAAGAAATGAGAGAATTCTGAGATCAAAGAATTAGGAAATGTTGGACATATCCAGTTCAAACATTACTTTTGAACATACACACACACACACACAAAGAGCAAGATGAAAATTTTCATCAACATCACAGTTTTTCTTTGAAATACTGACACTATTTTCTATGCTCTGTGTACTCAACAGAATATGCCAAGTAGGTTTCTGCTGCCTACTACACTTGCATTACTTCAAGCAGCTCAACTGGTGGCAAAAAATTACTTGCACCCTGTCTTCAGGTTAGCTGATATTCTATCAACAAGTTTACTTCAACATCGTCGGTTAATACTAAATGCATAAAACGTACCATCAACAGAGGGAATTATTTTGTTCTCCCACTGTAAGTTGTCTTGTTGATGGCACCATCATTTTCACCATTACGCTGGTGGTCACTGGAATACCTGAGTGGCTGTTGGTAGGCAGGATGCATTATGTGCTGAGCAAATACAACAGTCTATTTTCAATTAGTAAAAAGATTCAACTGAAATAACTTCCAATATTAGTCCTTGTAGGAGTGAAAAGCAATAATAATTAAGGCAACTAGTCCAAGCATTACTGTTCTAAAAATCACATCTTAATCACCAATATTTTATGAGAAAACTCAATTTTCTTAAAATCTAACGCAACTTGGTTCTCACCAGAGTGATGTGTGCTCTCAGTATCAATATGGATCCAGTTAATAATGAAAAATTCCTTCTCAAAATTAAGAAAAGACATGATAAATTTTTTTAACACAGATTAATTCGGTGTTCACTGAAGGGATGAAGCATCAATCTAACTGGGTTTTGAGTTCACCAACCTGAGCTCATTCACACAAAGGAATAGCCTCAGTACTGTGTACAAAGAAACAAGGAACTATTTCTCTACAAAAGTACAGCATATTATAAATCAATCACTGAGAACAAGCACAAATAGTGAATGAGAACATGAGTCTGTGACAAAGCTGTAAATTGCCAGTTGCAGATTTACACATCCAACTCTGTACTGAACAACAATCTCGACCAAAGACTGTCATTTTCATCAAACAGTATTCCAGGCTGGATTACTCACATTTTCATAGATTAAATAATCAGGGAAATAGTTGTAACTCAAATGGGTAGAAGCAGATAAACACAAATTAGTCATGCATAATCAGTCCAAATTATTTCAAAGGTCTTGCTCCAGACAAAGTATTTTGGTCTCTAGATTTAAAAGGCTCAGAGACTGATGGAATTCCTGGTTGATAGAAGGAGGTAAAAATAGAATATCTCCCTTGACCTAATATTGCTACGCATGACATAGTCCACACTCGGCTACATCAACAATGAAAGTACCATTTATAAAAGGAAAACCTCATGATTTTTGCTGAGGCCATATTACTGAGATAATTGCCTCATAGTTCTGTGTTCAAATGCTCAAATGATCAATACCTCTGTGAGCTCTTTGGAAGGAGGAGAAATAGTTTCAAAAGGATGATAAGTCTTTTCTTTCTTGGATCTGCCATGAAAAAATACATCGAAGGATTCCAGAAATTTATTAAGCTTTTGAGTAAAATAGGGGTTAGAGATTGACTTTTCAATGAAGTATCAAAATTGTATGCATGTGCAAGGAAACAGAAAAATTAATCTGAAAATATTTCTCAGTATAGAGATAAGAAAAACTTATATTGACAATAGGGATTAGAGAAAGGGGGGAAAAAAAGTTCCTTAGAAAGTATCCTTGAACAGAAGCTTAGATTTTTAAAAGTTACTATAAGTTTTGGAAGAAAACTAATATTCAAAAGTCTTATTTGAGTGTCTTGGAAGGCTCATCAGTACAGGCTAGACTTAAAACATTGCTAACCATTCCTGAGAAATTGCACACAGGGAAATGTTCAACAGTTCTCCCTTTCCTTTTAGACCACTCTGCATCATGAAAAGAGAACACGTACACTCACTTTTCCATTAAGAGTTCTGGAATCAGGCAACTGTCTCATTGGTCTGTGAAAACCTCTTTCTGTTTGGATACACTTCTGACATCAGCAGGTGATAGCTTGTCTGAATGCACGGGAACCCAAAGCACTCCGATACAAGCATGGAATTTAATTACAAGTTCAATATTCACTGAGTATTCATTTAGGATGTCAGAGTCTTGCAGGGAGAGATTTTTCATTTCACATGTACCAGTGCAAAACCAAAGTATGCACAATAATTTTTTCCAGTTGTTTCTAAATTACACTGATGTAACTGACAGCAAGTTTAGCTCAATATTCTGAGAAAATGCACTTGAGATAAGTAAGGCCAATGCACACAGTTCAGTCGTATAAATAGGAAGAGTTTTTTCAGGACCAAAGTGTGTGTATCCATCATACTCAGGATGACTGACCTTTAACTAAACAAATATTTTAAAATAATTCAGTAGCTTGAGGAAAAGCTGAAAAAAACAAAACAAAACCAACAAACCCATACCTGATTAAAAAAAAAACCTTTTAACACAAAAATATATTCCTTTTATTTCCTTTTCAATACAAATCTTAGAGTAAGTCTAGATAACTGTTAAAATATAAATTACTATTTGATACGTTAAAAAATTACTCCAGTGCAGTGAGGTACAAAGAAAACAGTGATGAAAGATAGGTGGAAACTAACAGATTGAACTGTATCACCTGAAGTACAGCTGTGGGCTGCATGAGCTGATCCTATTTCAGAGGGTTTGTACAGAAAAATGCTGCTAAGTATGGAAGATTCAAGTGCAAAAGAGACAGAAAGGAAGGCAGGGAACTTCAGAACCTCCAAGGGACTGGACTGTAGAGCAAACAACTACATGGGTTCCTCCATCATTGCAGCTGGATTAACTTTAGGAGAAAAAATACCCCTTCTATCACGTAGTATTGTATCAGTGTCATTAAAGCCAGAGGCTAAGCTTCCCAGGGGAGCGAGCTCTGAAGTGAATAGATTAGAAAGGAATGTAGTCCCAATTAAGCTTCCTGGACCTCATGTACAGACACAACAGCAGCTCTTTAAAGAGAACTGCTGAGGGTTTATTGTAGTTAAGTAGGTGGAGAGAAGTATGAAAAAATGCTTGTAGTTTCTAAATATTATGAAAGCAATATGAGAAAAGAAAAAATGGAGGGGAATCTTTGCTGAAGCTCAAAAACAGGAAAACAAAGAAATGATCTAGAAAAGAGAACAGGGAGAGAAAACCAAGTATTTCTGGAATCAAATGCAGCAGCTAACAACGAGGAACTTCAAAAGGACTTAAAGCTGAGATAGTTGGTAAAAAGATGACTCAAGAGTGTTCTTCAGTGGAGACAAGAGTGTTGTTGCGAACCTAGGCACCATAACCTAACACTTGGACCTGCTGATTCCAGTTAGGGACAGAGATCTTTGCAGGACTGTCAGCAGTGGCTCTAAGTCATCCCCTTGCCGTGCAGTGGCTTCCAGAGAGGTCATAAAATAAATGCTGGGCATTGCTAGGAAGGTCTGTGGAGAACCCCAGAGAGTACTTTGCTAGGATTTGCCAAGTATTCTGCCCGAGGCACAGATTGCAATATGCAGATGTGGTCATCTCAGTGAATGGAGCTGGGGAAAGTACAGCAAAGGGCAACTGAAGAGAAGGAGGTGCACAAGGAGCTGCCTTCCAAGGAGAGTCTCAGAGGCTGAGGCTGCTCATTCTGCTGGGAGGAAACTGAGGAGCTCTTTAAGGTTTCAAGAATAATGAGTGCAGTGGGTGTGGAACTTTGTTCACCTAATGCTGTGATACTTTGAAGTACGAGATTGGTTAAAGCAAATAAAAAGTTTCTGCAGCTGGTGGTATCCTCCTAAAAAAAGGCAATTTAGGAGATAAACTGTGTCATCATATTAAAAATTAATTTATTCAGGAATAACAGATCTGTTAATACATACTAAAAGATAGTAAGTGTCCTCTAATATCCCAAACAACATTCCTGGATGTAGAAATTATGACAATATAGATATCTAACACGGGTCAGGTGATGCATGCTCTCCTCAGCATTTTATTGCCCTGTAATGCTGGGTTAGATGAACAGCACTGATCCAACAGTGCATTTATTCACAGAATCACAGAATCACTAAGGTTGGAAAAGACCTATAAGATCATCCAGTCCAACCATCCACCTATCACCAATGGTTCTCGCTAAACCATATCCCTCAACACAACATCCAAACGTTCCTTGAACACCTCCAGGGAAGGGGACTCCACCACCTCCCTGGGCAGCCCATTCCAGTGCCTGACCACCCTTTCAGAGAAGTAGTATTTCCTAATATCCAGCCTGAATCTTCCCTGGCGCAGCTTGAAACCATTCCCTCTAGTCCTATCACCGGTTATACAGGAGAAGAGGCCGACCCCCAGCTCGCTACAACCTCCCTTCAGGTAGTTATAGAGAGCAATAAGGTCTCCCCTGAGCCTCCTATTCTGTTTTCATGGCCTCATGCTTCTTCCATCTAACAACAAATCACATTTGAGAGAGTTTTCTTCTATGCATTTTGCATGTACTTGAATTAAAATGCAATCAATATCCACTCTCCTTTTTCTTGAAGAAAGAAACAAGAATGCTGTTTTTTTTTTGTTTGTTTGTTTGTTTTTTACATTATTCACCATTTTATGTATTTTCATACACTGTATTCAACATCTTATGATAGAGTTCCCATTTATCCTTTGAATTACCTCGAATTCCTCAATATATGTACATTTTTTATAATAGGTGATTAGTACTGTCTGCTCTTCCAGATTGCTTTGCATAACAGACATTAGGAAAGCAATTGTTGCTACATTGTGGCTTTCCAAACTTGCAAATCCTACTTGTGTCCTGAGAAGAGGTTTCCACTGAGCTGTCTACTGGGAAGTCCAGATAGGCTTCCTAACTATTCATCACTGTATGATGTAAATGTTCCCCTCCACTGCTTGACCTTGCATTTACAAATACTGAACGCTCTTCCCACACATCTCTCAAGAACCTCACAATCATGTCTGACAAACAGCAACCACAGTCCCCTTCAGGACTTCATCTTATCTGCAGCTTCCTCTCTTTCAGCACTGTGAGTAAATACTGGATTTAATACAGAAATACAAGATCTTTTATCTGTTCTCTTCCTTACCTTTGGTTCTTTTTTCCATATTCTCCTACACAAAGTCATAATGGATGTTTCTTTCGTTTGTCTGCTTTTCCATTAATAAAAGAACTAAAATACTTAGAATATTTTTTTTTGAAAAAGTTTTCTGATTTTTGTTGTTGTTAAAACATTTGAGTCAGCTATCCTTTCTGATGGCCACAAGTCACGATGGGTTCTGATTAAATTATCTGTTATCTCATCACCTCAATGCAATTTGCAGATAATTGTATTTCTCGGCCTTTCAGCTTAAGCAGTCCGTTTGGCTGTCTGCATGGTAAACTTAGGCTATCACTGTATATGAAGCCAAATATAATCTTTCATCCCTTGGTGAATGATGACCTATATGTTTAGCACTGGTATAGCGTGGCATGCCAAGGAAAAAAATATCTAGAATTTAGTTTATCTTAGCTGAAACTGATTTTAAAATTTAATTCAGTCAGATCGGCAAGAAATCAGAATTTGGTTTGAAAGAGAAACACTTACAGTCACAGCAAATTTACATAAGGATTGCCTATTCCCACCACTTCTTTAAGAGATATGTATTTTCAAAACTACATTTTAAGAATTGGCTTGGAATGTTATTTTCACTTGGAGAATTTAATCATTTTTGTTTCTCACATATCATTTAGGTGGAATAAGATGTGACATCAGTGACACTGCTGGACATGTGAAATCACTATAAAAAGGCAGCATAAGGAAAAAAATCACAAACTGAATTTGGAGATGCATTTTAGGAGTGAATTTGAATTCCTTAAAGAAATGCTCATGGTCAGAGAATTCCTGCTTTGTGTTAGATGCTACCCGAGCACAAAAGTGCCAATACTCATGCTGGAAGAAGGCGTCTCTAGTAACAAGCTGGCAGCTAGAATACTTAGAAATACGGACTTTGATCTATACTGAGTTTTGAAAACATTATGCTTTGCTTCTACTGAGTGAGAAAAATAAAATAAAATTCTAATATATTAAGGACCTTTTGGGAAGACATATTTCCACTGCTGATGTTTCCACCTCAGGTATATAGGTAACTTCTTATACTGCCCGTTTCAATTAACAAAGTGTTAGTCATCACTGCAACACAACTTATAAATACAAAGTGGCTGTTGTGTAGTTGTTCTTCAAAAGCAAAGTATAACAAAAGAAAGGAACCTTTCTGCTGCATACTTAAAGATGGAGTAAATTGAAAAAATAAGTAGTAGATGACAAATCAACCTTATAACCTTAAAAAAAATAAGGTACTTCACATGAAATTTGTAATAAATTCTAGAAGTCTCAACTTTAATCACTACTGAAAAATCAAATTAGACTGAATTATTCCATAAACTCTACTTTGCAGTACTTTGTCTGAGGAAACCCACATCCCAACCAGAGAAATAAAATGCTGCTTGAATTTCTAAGCAAAGCGTACCAACAGCCTGTGTAACATCACATGGCCCTTTACTTTGTGAAGAAATTAAATTTGTAGTGTGGAATTACTCTATAAATTTAGTTGATCTGGGCAACTGATTCCATTTGTTCTTTTCACCAACTTTGAACTATTCTTTTAGTCCTAATTTCTAGATTCATACAGACTCATTTTCACGAATAAGCTATGAAAGATGCAAAATACTCATAAAAGAAAAAAGAAACAAAATTCTGCACATTCGATATGCAGACAGAACTTCATAACAAGCTCTATGGATATGCCTCAGTGTTTCTGCGGGCCTCATAAAACAAAAGCAATACTAAAGTTTAGCCAACATGTAACAAAGATGAGGAAGGTCTTACAGAACAAACAGTAGTTCATACGCCACTAAAATAAATGTATGAACGCATTCACCTCATGACTTGTAAAATACTATTCAAAACCCAGAAAAATACTAAACATCTGCAACAGAAAGGAAAAATATAAACATTAAAATTAATTATTATTTAATTTGATAAACAAATTAATACAGATCTTACCACTCAAGCAATACCTAAAGACCATTTGTTGATGCTTAACTCAGATCTATGAGAGATTCTTCACTGTATCTGTGCAATGCAGGTGTGCTCTAGGGTAGGTCCTCAAGTTCCACTCCCCAGACCAGATAGACCAAGGCAATGACTTCCCTCCACTGGCAACTAAACATAAGAGGATGTATGATGCTGATATCATCTGTACGACCATAAGGAAGCTGGCAAATTTCACATTTGGACCTGGGAGTCAGAGTGCCTACGACATGCCTGACAAATAGAGCCAGTGTGTGGCCTCGTACTACAACACAGTACATTTATGTTGCCCAAGAGATTTCAGTTGTGTGGACTTAGAACAGTAGAAAGATATTAACTGTGAACACCACAGCAATTTAACATTTCTTTATTGGTTCTGAAGTTAGATTAAATAAATGCTTTCATTCAAAAAAAGTGAAAAATAAGAACTGAAATGGAGAGGAGGCCTGCTAAAGTTCACTATTAAAAAAACAACACACAACTGTGCTGCAGAATAAATTGCATGTCCTTAGGAGATGACGGTTTTATTAATGTGTTAGCTACAAATACACTTGTTATTCATCTATTTGATTAAATATATATATGCTTTCTGGAAAAAAAAAAAAAAAAAAAAAAAAAGCACAGAACAGAAGTAGGACTTGCCATCATTTAAGTTAAGAGAAGATGGTGAGGAATACATTTATGCTAGTCACTCTAAGAATAGCAGCTCATAATCTACCCTCACTGCTAGATATTTTAATGGTCTGCAGAATATATCCAAGTACATAGAACAGAAGCCTCAAAGGAAATGAAATTCTCAGGGAGAAATATGATCTAATTAGAGAGACTACAAACATTTCAGAAATGGGAAAGAATATTTAATTTTGTCAGTAACATCTGCAAAATGCCTGAATATGATATGCATTACCCTTCAGACTTCCAGATTTTCAGAATGCGTTAGACAATGTTTTACAAAACACATTAATTGGTTCAGCAGAAAAATCAGTGACAGAAGTGGGGGGAGGGGGGTGAAATAATTGTGCTTGTTTTCCAAATCAAGGTATAGTTTTTTCTAATTTTAATAGCTTTTGTGCTGTAGGATCGGAATAGCCTGTCTCTGTTATTAAATGGAAGTACTACAAATAGAAAATCCTGCAAGTTACAGCATTATCATCGTGACCAAATGAGGTACATATACCCTGTTTCCCTGGATCAGCAAGGGACATATGAAGGCAAGATTCCCATTATTCTTCACATCTGCACTACTGGGCTACACACCTGCTGTTTTGGGATAGAATAGCAGGGAAAAGGAAAAGGCATTAATCTCAAGTCAGGTTTGCAAGGAAGTGAAGAGACATAAGCAAGCAGTATACTGGAATCTGAGGTGAAGCATTAGAAGTTCTTCTTAACAATTTGCAGTTGAAAGCAAGCAAATAAATAAACATTTGAATGGAATTTTCAAGTAAAGTCCAAAGCATTAATAAATGAATTCAAATGAAAGAACACAGTATTTAACTGCTAGAAAGTTTAGTTTTCAAATGTTTGAGATGTTTCTAAGATCAGGAATATCAGTTCTCCAAAAAAATTTTTCAAGAAATTGTTTTTACTTTATGTCAGTGCTCTTGAACTCAGCTTCAGCCTCCCCTGCCTTATCTCAACGCTACTTTGTATTTGTAATTGTAAGGATATTTTAAATTGAGCATTTAGTTATTCAAATGAAAATTTGGCAGCTGTATTTTCAGCTGTGCTCTCTTTTTTTCCAAATGAATGTTACTTCCTTTACTTGACACTTGTGTTTTTTTGTTTTTTTTTCTCCCCTGAGGGCAGTAGATAGGCTCAAAGAAATTGCAGTATATACTTGCATATGTTATACATGGTATACAGGTATACTTGTAGTTCCTCTCTTTTCTTTGATGTTAATTGCTGTAAGGTTGCCCAAATCTAAGATAGTAAAACAGATGAGAACAAACACATACTGCTCCATATTACCAACAGGGAGAACACAGAGATTTTGTTAGTTGCTTCAATTCAAATCCACAGTGAGTGTATACTGAAAACAAGGGTAGTACTTCAGCTACTACTACAGTTTCAGCAGAGACCATTTTCCCCAAATACTTCGTTCATGAAACATGCAAAATTTAAGTTGCATCACCTTTGTTTAATTTTCCAGTGTCACAAGCTAATTTAGGACACTCTTCTATCTATACATATATCCACGGGGAAGATGGAACCTCAGTAGGAATTAACACAATGCTTGCAGACGAGGTCAACTGTTAGTAAAGATGTAACAACTGTAAAGCATGCCAAGAGGTCAAGTAGAAGATGCAGAGACCAGGGCCATCTCCTTGAAATGACCTACAATCTCTTTAGAAGTCAATGAAAAGAGACAAAACCCTGAATCAGTTCTTCCAGCAACTATTTTACAATCCCTTCACCTAAACATGATAGCACGCTTTGAGAAAAGTACTGTGACTCAGTACAGTACCTCAGCCCTGCAGGATAGCCATGGAGTTCCTTCAGAAAAAAGAAATAATCAAAAAGCCCAACTTCAGTTAAATTTCACTACCAGTTACCTACTGGCCATTCAGAGTATTTGATATTGGTTTACTGCAAACATTCCTATAATTACTTCTTTCCAAGCACAGGACAGTAAAAAAATATTTAGATATCTCATCACTATACCCTTCTCAATTCATGTGAAATTCACTTACCTCTATTTTCCCTGGCTACAGGAGAAAAAAACTCCTAAAACACTATAAACTCCATCAAGATAATGAAGATCAAAGAATAGGTGAGCTATTGTGTCTGAAAAAGAAAAGTTCCAGCCTAGAATGACTCAAACACTATTTACATGCACGGAATCATCCATTATTTTAGGATTTAGACTCTCTCAAATTATCCTAATATCAACAGACAGTAAAACACTTTCAAAGTGCATTTGTACTTGTGAACAGAAATCACGGAAGAAGAAAGCAATGGAGGGTAAACCTGCTTCTCACAAGTGTGTTCTTCTGCAGTTTAGAAATGAAGAACTTAATGAACAAAAGGTTCATGTTAAAAAAAAAAAAAAAAAAAAAAAGTAAAATCACATAGAAATAACAGAAGAAAGATGGAAATTCACCTTACTTCCTACAAGGTTACAATTTGTCACACATTCCCTCGATATTCTCTACAAGCCTCATAGTAAACTTCAGAGTTAACTCTTAAGACAGAGAGGAAATACTTGAAAACACATGTGTGGCTGAGAGCTCAGCGCCGGAGCATCTGCTCCTGCAGTTTCTCCACTCAAAGCACATTGTCAATTCCAAGCAGTAGTAGAGGTACTTTATGCCAGCAGTCCTATCTCAGAGCTTCCTGTATAGAAGTATTATTATGCTCTTAGTACTTCTAATTGCATCATAAGGAATTACACTTAAAACACTGACTTGTACTATTCTTGTAGCTTTCACAAAAATGCGGAAGGTAACGTGTCATTAGTGTCTTATCTCATTCTCTACAATTTTGTGAGCGCAAATATGTTAGCACACAGCATATGGCATGTTCATACATACACTGTGGGAGCAAAGCTTTCAATTTATCTACAATAGTTGGCAGTGCTCACTCAATTATTTACATGCATAACAGCAATTCAAACATATAGCCAAACGTATCATATTGTCTAGGCTAGGATTACAGGCCAGACTCTGACGTTTTATCCAGGCACATTAAGAACTTACACTGAGGTAAAACTTTCATTCTGCTCTACCCAGAATTAAGGATTAAGATCTTATCATGTGGTCAACTGAAACACATCTCAGTATTGTTGGTATGTCCTATCTTGTATCATTAGGTTCACTTTCTAGAATTTACATTCCCATTAATATAATCCCTATTACATATTAAAAAAGATGATAGTAGTTATAACCTGCACTACTTGACTTATCATGACAGAAGCTTCTTAAAACAACTCCCACTTTAATATCAGTGTAATTGAAGATCTCATTTAAAACAATGCGACCTGATGTATCAAACAACTTTTGCTTCATTCTGTGCCATTAGGTTAACATATAGTTGTGAGCAGGGGCAAAGACAAAAAGGCACCAGCAAATATTGAAAAATCCTAATTAGAAAAAAGTTGTTCTTAGACTTTCACTAAATCAGATGGGTTTATAAACCAATTGTAAGCATCAGATATAAATTCCCTTCTCCCACATTTTTGCAGAAATATACATCTATATTTATTTATTTCACTTCTTAGGCTAAATATATAGAGTTCCATATTTTTCTTCACTTGTTAATTTTACTTTGACAAGTCTTCACAAACGACAAAAAAATTGTCTCTTGTGGTTTTCCCACATTCCTTTAGGCCTAACTGAATGTATAAAAACACAGCCGTCGTTGAAGTAACCTTCTTACCAGTAAAACATTGTCAAAACAAATAAAAATAAAAAGCTGTATGGATGTTAAGGCCATTATATCCTGAACAACATTAAACTCAAGACAGTTTCCCCCAAAAGGAAGGCTGGGGACTGGCTGGAAGCCTAAAGATCTACTGACATATATGACAAAAAGTACAAGGAGAAGGGTAGAGAAAAGAAGGAAAAGTATTAAAACCATGAATTACACTAACACAGTCATATAAACCTTATTCTATACTATTTCCAACATAGTATTATATTTCCTCATCACTTAGCATTAAAATAGAAAAATTTGGGAGAATATAGCTTTCCTTCATTTCTGCATTCATGCAGGCAATAACAAAATATGTTTTGCTTTCATAAAAAAATAGAAAATGAAAGTGTGTAGTATGAGGACAGCCATCTTCTTCCCCATTCCTTTCCTGTTTTCTACAGACATAAGCACTTTAACTTAGCTTTAAATATATATATATACACACACATATATACATATATTTGCTAATATCTGTGTGAGAATGGGAAGCTATGCTTTGATTTTAAATCAGAATAAAATAACCTCAGAACTGCCCTACTCACAATAGTTGAGGTCAATGACAAAAACACATTTCATTTGAGAAGTGTGGCATGTAATACATTACATGCATTATTTATATTACATATAAACAAATGCAGTTTTATTACCCCAGACATTTCCAAAATACAAAGTGAGACAATGGGATCTCCCTTCTTGCCTTCTGCAAGCAAAGTATGCCTCATGGAGACCAGATAAGAAAACATTCTTAAAGGCAGACTAATGTATAACTACACTTCAGGATTTCTGTCCCTGCAGATCCTGCTTCCTAGGGATCCATGTGGCTCCTAGCATGATTGCATTTATTCCCCACTGACTTGTGCTTTGATAATTCTTATCTGAGCTATGGAATTTGTAAATTACTAGCAATGACAATGAGTTTTCACGTGTGACAGTTTGCACTAAAATTTCGTTGTAACTATAATGATGCCTATCATTTTGAAAAGAATGGGACAATTTGTGATAGACATGGGATTGGTGATCTGTTTGTGTTTCATTTGTGTAGATATTTTTCCAATAATCTTACTTCATTAGAAATAAATTTTAAAATTAGTTTAAAAATAATTTCCTGTTATTTTGTATGCTTAGAAGATATTTAACATAGAAATTGTGTAATGCTTTTATTTCTTTTTTTCCTACTCTTTATTATGCATTACCACATAGGAATCAAAAATTAGAAGTTCAAAAATTAATCCTATCTCCCAAAGTACTGGTTAAGTTAAAAGAAGAAATAAAGATTGCATCATAGTTCATTCAAAAATGGAGCAGTCATGAAAATATTTCTGCTTGGGAACATATACTAGCATTTGTATTCAAGTATTCCATCAACTTGGATTTGATACTGCAAAGATCTTGCAAGGTAGAAACCAAAAGAGGTGGCCAAGGTAGGTCCAATAAGTATGAAGCATATAAAGTATGGTATTGGGAGGCATAGTAGTGAAAGAATCTGTCAAACCAAACTCATCCTTGGTAAGAATCTTACAAACCAACTGTCAAATGCAGTTAACTGTGCACAGTCACTGAGCTCTACCTTAAATCACAAGCACTGTCATTACCTCCTTTGAGTTTCAAGACATTCATTTTCTCTAAACAAGAGCTGCACAAATAAATGATACTAACAACGTTAAAGAAAAGCCTTCAGGTCGGTCACCGCATCATACGGCAGGCAAACTGGGTCTACAGGTAGGAAAAACAGTAAATGCATTTTGTCACTTGACACAACAGGTGGGACCAAGCAGCCCTCGGAGCACTCAAAGAAGCTACCTGGGCAGTTCCCTCATTCACCATCTCCAAGTGCTGCAAAATGGCAGCAAAAGCTCATGAACCTGATGCTTTCCATAAAGCATCCTAGCTAATATTGTGCATTCATAAAAAACAGTGGAGCAACCCTAGGCTGTTCTTTAACAATGAAGCTCCAACCTAATATGTCATAGCCACTTTCCACTTCATCCTAGCACTCTCATCATTCCTCCCAAGCAACTGCCTTCCCTCTCTGGAATGGATCTGTCCACTTGGATTTTTATTTTTATTTTTTTCTTTCCCATGTTTTTCTAGTTTACCAAACCCTCACAAAAGAAACACACAGTTACGTGGAGCACAAAGGTCTGAGTACCTAAAAAAGTAAATCCACACCTTCACTGGTGCATTCTGGAGGCATTATCAATTCTTTCCACCTAGCAAAACAGACAATCACATCACTACATTTCACAGACTGTACTCCAGAAGTGTGTTAGCTCTTCTGTTCTCTACAAAATTTATTTTAAATTATTTGCTTGTGCAGATCTTCATCACAACTGCTAACCAGATATGATTTGAATCCTCAACACCACGACAAGAAGCAGATATCTCAGATTCTCCTAAAATACACAAGTTGTCCAGGATTGCACTGCATTAACTTCAGACAGGTGAGTGGTTAATCATTTTTATGTGCAATATTTGAATAGCTTCATATCTAGGAAAGAGATGGAACTGCCTTTGACCCTTCCATCTTCTTACAAATAGTTCCTAAGGTAATCATTAAAAGCAAGCTTCAGTATTTATTATGGGACAGTTTCAGAAGTGAGCTATATTCTACCTTTTGTATGTATAGCACACATCTTATTAAATTAGTTGTAGAAATTCCAGTAACTCAAACTTACTGAACTCTGCAGTACCTCTGACAGCAATCATTCAAAAGCTGCTGTTATTGCACTAAAAAAGATCTAATAGAAGTACCTTCTAGCTCAGAATTCACAAAGGAGAATTAAAAAGATAAACAAAACCTGCATAGCAAGCTGACTCACCATTATGATGGCATTATAGAAAGTGTTTAACGATACATCCTGAAAGACAACACCTACTGTATCAGAGGTTAAAAGCAAGTACACGGGTTGACTTTTTCCTCTAACATGACATATCAAATACTTTGGGCCATTTGGTGCAGAAACCTTCTTACTTATCTTACAATTTAAGTGCATAGAAGAGACCTGCTAGAACTATGAATAACTAGAAAGTTATCTTACCTTATGCATAACTATTAATTTATACTGTCTTAAGATATCCGTTATGCTATTGTCCTCAAATGGCATCATTGCCATTTTCCGAAAAGAAAATGCTGCCTCAGTACTTTGGTTTAACTTTTTCTATTTCAGGGAGATTCATACTTTTCAACCAAGAAACAGACTTAAATCCTTATTTCTTCTCAGGGAAAAGAAAAGGAGATACAGAGAAGACAAGCATAGCATCTCACATGAGTACATAGATAGTAACCACAGAGCTTTCCCCATTCTGTGGAGAGAATGCATCTGATGTAAACGCAAAGAAAAATCTGTTCTTCTGAAACAAGTACAGGAAAGACTGATAAATTCAAGCAAGTTCAGAGATGATGCAAAGGTGCACTTCTATTGAAGAATAGAACTTCTCTATTCTAAGAAGTTCAATAGAACTTCTTCTATTGAAGAAATTGAGATGAATGGAGATGTTTGGTCTGGGAAAAGAGGATTTGGACGAATTCAGAGGCAACCCTACAGTAACTTTGAGAGAACTATTGAGAATGTAAAAGCTCATTTTTCATTGTGGTGCACAGCCAGAAAATGGAAGACAGAAGTCATAAACTGAAACAGAAGTGATGCTGATTGGATATAAGAGGAAGAAATTTCATTACAAAATTAAGTAGAGAAGCAAAAGCTCAAGGAGACTGCACAATCATTGCACTTCGGGGTGTTCAAATCCCAACAGGATGAAGTCCTAAGAGTCTTCAACAAAATTTATGACTGACCGAATTTAAGCAGTAAGTTGGGCTAAAAACCACTCAGATCCCTTCTAGGTTGAAGGATTTTGTGATTGTTTTGCCTTCATTTCTTCCTGACAAATTTATCTCACTGTTAATCATATTCTCACTGTTAATCATATTCTTTAGTAGTGATAACATCCAGCTTTATCAGATGAAAAATGTAAAATCATTCTACCTGGAGATTTTTTTTGGGGGGAAGGGGGGGGGGGGGGGGTTGATAGGCAGAGTTAAAAAAAAAAACAAACACCCTTAAGGTAAACAAATTCCTCTAGAAAATTTTATTAAGTTACACAAGCTCAATGTTTCATATTCTCCTTGCCCTGGCTACTGAAAAATAGCTAATAGCCAAATATGAGGAACTGAAAATTATGGATTTATAGGATACAAACTTCATAATCTCATGCATAAAAGACAAACTAAGTCTCAAAGTTTTCCTAAGTGCAGTTTTCCACAGTGTTTGACTCTCACTAAAAAAAATAAAGTACCTGAGAAACACTACCTGCAGTATTCTTCCCTTGCTATAAGCTCCCATTTTATTGCAGAAGAAAGATTTGTTTTCTTCTGCTAACTTTAGCACTTGGAAATTAAGTGCTTTATTTTCCTAATAGAAAAACTGGAGGTTATACTGAGGAACACCAAAAATTTCATCTTTTGCTAACAGGCATGTTAATAAAGAGGTAATCCTCTCACTTTTATATCAAGGCTGAGATAATCCATAGTACTAACGCAAAATCCTCATTCATCTTCCACTTATATCCTGTTCACAAAACAATGTTAATACAAAAAAAAAAAAAATTCAGTGTTCAGTCACTTCTTTCTTTCACATTATAAACTAAATTACTTTCTCGTGGACATACTCTCTCACTGCAGTTGAACTGTTTGTTTATTCTCTTGTCTTCCAGGCTGTTTAATGTCATTTATATTTGGAAACACTAAAAACAATGATGTCATGATATCTTCCAACCATGATGCCGAGGGGGTTCTTGAGTTTTGGTGGTTTTTTTTTTGGTTTTTCTTCTCCTTTCTGGGGGATAAGAACAAAACTAGGAAGGAGAGGAAGGAGTAGGAAGGAAAATAGCATTAATGAGTTCTCTCATGACAACAGAGCAGATTTTGGATTTCATTTGTAAAACATTCTACAAAATTTGGCAAAAAATACTATTGGATGTATTACTAAGAGTGACATTGAATTGAGGCAATGCATCAGTAACAGCAAGCACAAAGTGAATTACACATATTCCTTTATTTGCATACATTACCATTACTATATACACATAATAGGTAACATTAAGTGATTAGGTAATATTAAGCAGAGGGATCAAATGACAGATTTAAAGTGTAAAATTACAACACAAACACATGGAAAGAGATGCGTAATTAAGAAAATGCATTTAATAGATCTTACCAGAACGGCACATTTCAAGAGCAAGAGCTGACAGAATCAAAGGCTGATGGAAATGACTCGCTAGAACTTCTCTCTTCCTTCTTTTAATGTACAGTGTAGCTGTGCAGTAAGTGTTACTCAAATGTTTTGCCTAGTCTGATTTCCTACTATTAAAGCTTTGGCCTTGCCTCAGCCAAGTTAGTAACGTCCTGAACTTCAGAGGACTGAGCACTGGCTGCCTAATTTCCAGCAAACTTTTCTTCACCACTCAGTATTTACAGTCTCACACTTACAGAAGTCACCTTTGCTGGATAGTAACAATGATGCAAGTCATCATCTTTCCTATTTCATCAGAAATAAATTAGTTCAAAATAAGGAGATATCTGAAGAAGATGACGACTAGCTTTTACAGAAAAATACCAGCAACGAGAGGCATGCTCTGTTGAATTATTATAATTGAAGAAACACGTATCTGTACTTGAAGCACAAAACAAACCAGAGCACACTCTTTTAGCTTTCAAAAACTCTAACTAAACATTCAAGGAAAGATTTTATTTAAAACACAATCCTCTGTAGGATAAATAGAAAAAAATTATCAACATAAGCTTTCAAACTTGACAGCAGATTAAAACCACGCTAGCATTTTACGCTTTCGATTAGCAGAATATTTAGTTCAGAATATTAGAATAAATATTGAATGTATTTCAAAATACTGTTATGTTGAAGAGACTAGAGATTCCACTTTCAAAGGTATTTATGAAAGCAAACCCAAATGTGCCTTTAAAGCATTCTGTCTAAACCCAAACCTGAAGACAAGTATTCTCACATCGTTCTTCTATTTGACAGGTAAGTTCAAAAGGCATTAGTATATAAAAGAAACAGTGCAGCACTATCATTTCTCATAGCATGATACTGAATCTTGCCATCCATTTTTGAGGACAAAAGTAAATATTCATACCTGGAAGGTACAGAAAAACAAAAAAAAAAAACCAGCATGGAATCAGTTCCAATCTTCTGAAGTCATTTAAAAAAATCCATATGCTTTGAAATAGAATCTTAACATAAAAGAAAAAATCCTTTGGTACCATAAATAGCTCTTATATCTTCTCTGTTGATTTATGAGTAAAAATTAACATGTCACATTTGTGCGTACAATTCGTACTTGATTGAAATGTTGCACTTTCAGCAAAGAAATTAAGGGATTTTAAAAGACAGTAACAAATTAATCTACCTCAGCTAAGTCTTATTTTCTTCAGTAAAAACAGACAGAACTGAAAAAGGATATGGAAAAGAAAGCAGTCAAAATTCAATTGTGGATCACAGGGAAGGTAGTGGGGAACAAAGGAGACTTGAGAATCCATGGTATGACTCCTATTGTTTCTAACATATTTGTTTCATTTGAGGTGACCAAATTGATTCTCCACAAAATAAAATCATACAATCAGGCCTTAGAATTATTTACACATCATAACTCAGTGTGGCTTAACCAGAGCCCTCTTTTGAATCTTATACTAAAACAACTTACTCTTATGAAAGTGTTCACAACAGGTCCACTCTGAGAAGCCAATTAAGACTCTTCACAACAAGAAAAAGTTGTAAAAATGGACATTCCTGGACTTTCCAAGGAGGCATGTATGTATTTCACTTTCCAGAGAAACATCTTTTATCAGGAGATGAATGAAATAAAATTAACATCAGTTATATTAATATAAGAACTGGCAGATCTAAATATTTGAAAAGTCCTCACAGACTTTTGCAAGGAACTTAGGATTTTTCTTTCGGCTAGACAAGCAGCTTTCTGCATCTGTAACAGATTGAGCATGTGGAACACTCGCTCGTGGCTGAAATTCCAAAAAGTTTTCATTTTAGTTTAAGTAATTCTGATTAACGTGCTATCTTGAAATGGAAGAAACTTGATTTTCAATAAACAGTGCTTCATCTTAAATTTATCTTTAGAAATATACTTGTGTAATATGATGAGAAAATGCATTATTGTACAATGAAAAGGACTGTGTCAAAGACATAAATGTACAGTAATATCTTCTGTAATTCATCTTGAATTGTCTACATTGGTCCTCCTAATTCTTCTGGAAGAAAAAGGCCAATCTCTTTCAAATCATTTTTAATAAACTGCTAAAAATACAATTTATATACTGATTCCCTACATCATACATACATACATAACTTTGATATGTGTTTTCTATATCTTGACATTCATATTTTATTATTATTATTATTATGATTTTCAATCTTAGGACCATGGAATGAATCGTCTTTTATGTATCCCTTGTTGAAGCTATGTCCTTTCAAAGCTCATCAGTACAAGACAGAAGCCAGTATACCAGTAACAATCCTATTAAGGTTAGGTTCTGGTTAACAGAAGTGCTGCTCCCTTATACACAAAAGGGAAGCTTGGTTTACTAGATAGTTTTCTGTCCAATAGTAAAAAAAAAATTACTGTTTTCTTTTGAATATGTAAACTAAATCATACACACTACACAATTATCAGTACTTCGAGAAATACTTAGTCTTTTTTTTTTTTATACTTACATAAAACAATATTGAGACCACTTAAACAAAAATATTATATTCACTTGTTGATCAAATAATTTGATCATCTAGAGACAGATCATATGGCATGTGTGGTCCCTCACAACAAAAAATACATTGAGGCCCTGAAGTGCATTCATAGAAGGACAGCAAAGCTGGTTAAGGGACTGGAGCACAAGTCTTACAAGGAACGGCTGAGAGAACTGGGATGTTTAGCCTGGAGAAGAGGAAGCTCAGAGGAGACCTTATCGCACTCTACAACTACCAGAAGGGAGGTTGTGGTGAGATTGGAGTCAGCCTCTTCTCTCATTTAACTAGGGATGGGACCAGAGGGAACTGCCTGAAGTTGTGCCAGGGGAGATTCAGGCTGGTTGTTAGGAAATACTATCTCTCCAATAACTGGAACGGGCTGCCCAGGGAGGTAGTGGAGGCAGTGATCATTGAGATGTTCGAGAAATGTGTGTATGTTGTACTGAGCAACATGGTTTAGCAATAGGTTTAGGAACAGCTCTAGGACATCAGTCTGGATGATCTTGAAAGTCTTTTCCAACCCTGGTGGATTAGCCTTGAACAATCGAATTAAGATGTTAAGCATAAAGGTAGTTAAAAGGCACCAAAATCTCTCACAGCATAGCACTAATTCCTATACAAGTGAAATCAGTAAAAAAACAACAAAAATAATGCAACATTTCAAAAAACTTACGTAAATCTCAGCAGTAAAACTGCTGGAAACACAAAATGAAAACATCTCTTCACACTCCACTTTTATTTTAGAACACATTATGATACAGTTTTAATTACAACTCTTACCATAGAATGAGACATCATCCAGAACCTATGAGTTCAAAGAATATTAATTTCACTGTCTCTAAGACAGCACTGGACTACTACTGGTGTATGAGAATAGTCTAGTTTGTAGGGGTTTATACATTTTTTTTTATTCCTACTTTTCAACAGCAGGTTGAATTGCAAGTAGAACATGTATACATATATAAAGGATACTAAAGTACTCTCTTGAGTAACTGGAATTAATAAATAAAGTTATGTCCAGTTAATAAGCTTTCCCTCAGAATCCAAGTATAAGGGACTTTTTATTACATTACAAGGATGTTCCTTCACCTCATTAAAAGCATATTTATGCTAATGAATGATTAGTGCAGTTACGCTATTAGTAATACAAGTATTCCATAAAATATCTTCTTTTCTTAATTAAAAAGTTACTCGAAAGAATAGTGGAGCTAGGGTCTGCAATGTGACATTTCTTCTTTTCCTTCTGTTAGATATTTAAGATTGCATTAAAGAACTGAAACTGATAAATTTATAATATATATATTGCAAGTTTAATGCAAAGAAAACTATTTCATTAAATTGACTTGTACGAGTTGAGCTCAATTTTTTTTCATTTTTCCCCAAAAAGGAAAGAGATCGAGCCAAAATAAACAAACCTGTAAGTTTGTGTTCCTTTATTAAAAAGAGGTCCTTTACCTTTTGCTGTTTTAGTGCTGTACTCTGAGATTTTGTTTCATTTTAATGCCAACACCGAATCAGAAATGCTGCATATAAAACCGAATTTTAAAGAAGTCTAAATTTTGCAAACGATATAGCCATCATCTCTCTGTATTTTGGCCTGATTACTTATTCCCAAAACACTTAATTGGCATTCCAGGTGGAAAAAGTTTGAAAAATACTACATACTCTGACAGCCATCTCTTTTGCAACACAAATCCCATAGCAGCATCCCACTAACAGAGTGGATCACCAACTTTCAAGGTGCTGCACGGAGTTACAAGTCCCTGAGTCCTTATGTCAGTCTGTCCTATTCCTGCAGTTGACGTCAGCTAATCTGCTCTCAACAACAACCCTAAACACATATCCTCTGCTGCCCAATGGCAAGGTTTTCCCGTAAATTCCCTAACCCCAAACAGCCTGGCAAAGTCCATGTTTGCAAGCCTTCAGGGCATGCTGCAGGGTTTATCTATTTATTCAGACTTTTGCCCGAGGAGTTGGCTGCAAAAGCAAAGAGAAGGTTGGTGAATTCCTTATTTGACAACTAGGTCAATTTTATGTATTAATTTATGTACATGTGCCTAGAGATTCTAATAGGCACATCTCTTAAAAAACAACTTAGTCATATATTTAAATAACCAACAAAATATGAGGAAAAAAAAACTCTCCAGTACTCCATTATAGACGAAATTCTGTAAAAAGTAGCCAGGAATGTAGGTACCACAAAGAAGAGATTTTTGTCAGGAGAAACAATGCAAGAACATATGGCTTCTCACAGACTGAGTTACACTGAAACATTCTAAAGCCAATGTATATATTTTAAGTGTATAATTCTGTTCAGTACAGTCCAACCCTAAAGTCCATTAAATAATTACATAACTACACAAAGGAGAAATTCTTCTGATCTCTTAGCATAACTATGCATAATTCTACTAAGTACTTAAAAGGGTTGGAGGTTCTGTAGTTTACTACGCTTAGAGTGAAATAAAAAGAGCATTTAAAAAAAGAATAGTCTGAAAAGGAGCACGAAGCAGTCAATTCATGGTGTTGGGTGAAAAAATACAATCAATACAATGAATCAGCTGGAAAATGAAGACTAGTGAA
This sequence comes from Phasianus colchicus, assembly GCF_987193195.1. Taxonomy (NCBI): domain Eukaryota; kingdom Metazoa; phylum Chordata; class Aves; order Galliformes; family Phasianidae; genus Phasianus; species Phasianus colchicus. The sequence continues at coordinate 28,565,180 of NC_143442.1, read as the reverse complement.
TACTTGGTGGCAATACTAAAGAGACTTTCCTGCAGGTGTTGGTTGACCCTTTCCCTGAAGAAACGTGAGCATTATGTCAGGTTGCCAAGTCTAGGGCATAGCTTAAAGAAAAGATTGTTTCAAGGAAAAAAACCAAGCTGATTTTAAATGATAAACATCAGTTCTGCAAGTGTACTTGAAAGAAATGCAACAAATGCAATGCAGGGGGTTTGGACTTGATGATCTCCAGAGGTTTCTACCAGCCCCTACAATTCTGTGATATCTTACAGTGCTCATTTTCTACTGTGATAAAATGAATTAGACTATATCGTTTGGCAATGCCAAGTACCAGTAAGAAGATATTGACAAACTTTACTGACAAACTTCTCCTAATTTGGGACTGTTCCTGTCCCAGGCCAATGTATTCAGCTATAACAGAGCAGTACTCAGAAGAGCCAACAAAGGGCTTCAAGAAGATTTTAGAGATGCTAAGAGAAGCTTCAGTCCCATGAAATCTCTTCCTTACATTCACAGTCTACCAGAATGAGTTCAAGTTACTCATTCACGCTTGGGTGGCTTGATCAACCATTTGAAGAATTGCTTTGCACTACTGGAAACTTTAAGTAACAGAAATACAACTAGAAACTGTACAAAAAAAAAAAAAAAAGAACACAAAGAATGCATGGTATGGTTGCACTTGTACTGAACAAAAGAGATGCAAGACTCAGACTTTCATACTCGAAGTATGAAATCATTCATGTGCTGATGACGAACACGTTCTAAATACCTTTGAGAAACATTCACAGGAAGTAAACAGAAAACCGTGTGTACCAAGAATAATACAATTGTAGCTAACCTCATAAACTTAATTTACAAGGAGGAAAATAATTGTTTTATTGTCACAAACTTGAATGTTAAATGAAAATGGATAATACGGTCACACTTCAAAGCTTTCTCTTCCAACATCCAAACTACGGTAATCTCCCTAAGTGTGATTTTTGTTTTTTTCCCCAGAGAATATCAACAATATCTTCCTTTAACTAACAAGACATCGTAAGTTTCAGTAGTCTGGGTGGCTAACAAATTTAGGCTATAATATCAAAATGCATCTTACACAACACAGAACTCACTCGGTGAATTCCTCCAGCTGCATGTATCCTTTCCTTGATGCATGAAATGTGTTTCATAAGAGGCAGAGCCATCAGGACTGGGAGTTGGAAGACTTGCAGCTAAAAGCTGTGGGCCTTTTCACATTTGTCACTCTCGGTCTTGGTAGTGACTTATGGAGAACATTATGTCTCTCCACAGAATGTAAAAAGAAGCTTTTCCTTAAGTACAAACAGAAATTCGGGATGAAGAATACTAAGAATGCTAACTTGGAATTTCAAAACCATCTCCTACCTCTGTGTTCAGATAAAGCAGCCAATAGCTGCTGTTGAGCTACAAAATCAGCTGTTTCTCACTGTAGCAAGGGAAACAGGTAGATCCAAACCGTATCACCAGTTTGGCTAAAAGTGGAAATGATAGATTTCCCTATTGTGAACAATCATCCTGTCAGGTTTAGAGTCAACTGTCCTGTATGTAATACAACAATTCCTTGGTGAAAGACGAGATTAATAACAAACTGAACTTGAAGTTCAAAATGAACTCAGAAGCCTGATACGAGAGTTGCAAAGTACATTCACTTTTCTTTTTGATAAATACAAATATTTTATTTTGGCCTTACCACTACATAAAATTTAATAGTATTCATTGACATTGTTGGTCTAAAGCCTTATTTAACTATAATGAAAAATTAAAATATATGAAACCTCTTGAAATGTCATTTGCATTGATATTTTTCATTCAACGCATTTGCATTCAATATTTTATGATAGTAATAGGAAAGTATATATACTTCTGTTGAAGCAGAATACTGAATAAGTTTCCAAAAACCAAAAGATGGCTGCAGCAGAAGAGTTATTTACAGTAAAAAATTCCTTGCTTCACTTTGGATACTCTTCACTTTACCCAGCAAAATCACTAAGTCTCCAAGATGAAGAGTGTCCAGTATAACTGTGATTTTATTTGTTTTCTATTTCCTCTATTTTGAATTTCTGACGTAATGATCATCAACACTGAAATAGTTAAAAAAAGGTTATATTATCCAGTCAGTATTGTTGGAATGCTAAGAAAGAAATTGTTGTTTCTTTCCCCAGGTTTATGAACAGTCAGTTCTTAATCTGTCTACTTGTTTAACGAGACCACTGTCTTTGCTGAGGATGTGATACCACACGACAGATAGTCTGCCAAAATCCTATCATGTTTTCTTCAATTATATGGGAAAGACTGTATGAGGGAGGGAAGAACGATGTTTATACAATAAAATTTAAAAGAAATACAAAGCCAGGTACTAAATCACAGCTAGAATGATATGCTTAAGGAAAAAGGTAGACACACTCAAGTTGCCCTGTAATAATTCCAGAATCACAGAAGTGAGATGGGACATCTAAACAATCCAACTCAACTCCCCTTGCTAGAGAGGGTTTCCCAGGATAGGTTACACAGGAAAGTATCCAGGTAGGTGATGAATCTCCCCAGAGAAGGAGACTCCATCACCTCTCTAGGCAGCCTGTTGCAGTGCTCTGTCACTCTCACAGTAAAGAAGTTTTCCTTCATGTTTGTATTGAACTCCCTGAGTTCCAGTCTATGGCCATTGCCCTCTGTATCCTGTCATCAGGCATAACTGAAAGAGCTTAGCTCCATCCACTTGACTCCTGCCCTTTAGATATCTGTAAGCATAATTAAGCAGCAGAAATGATGAAAGTACAGATTCAAATAAGTATGTTGCTAACTCAACTAGTTTCCTTGCTCAATTTTGCCTGCGTATTTTTTTTTGTTGGATCTTCAAAAGCACACACGCTTTGCTTATCATAGTTTGTCCATATTAATTACTATTGTAATATCATAGAACATTTGTAAAAGATAAAGATACACTAGCAAGTGTGGTAATTAAATCTAATTGCAAAAGGACTTAAAGGGCAAGCTTGTAATGTGAAAGGAGACCAAACCTAATGGATATAAGACAATGCTCAGTACAGAATTGTACTTCCATTTCACTTAAATGTTTAAAAATTCTTTTTCATTTAACAAACCGTCAAGGAGCTACCACACAGAAAAACGTTTTCAGAACAGACACATCATCATATCAACTCATCATACATCTAACATATTAGCTATGAAATGCAAATGCCAACAACATGGTGCTACTTTAAACAGTTTAGAATTAATGGCAAAGGAAGGCAAAAAAACCTGACATGTACATAGGTCACCCTCAAAGTAATGCCTTCTATTTATTTCCATTGAAAGTGCAACAAACAGAAAGAGCACAATTACACTATTTGATAGAGAATGTTTTGTAGATGAGAATTTGCTTTTTCAACACAGTCACCACCATTAGTTATGCACTTTTACCAGCAATGAACAAGAGCATGCATGCCATGCTTGTGAAACTCTGCATGGCCATTTAAAACGTGGCTTGTCTTTCATGACACTGTCACCACTGCTGAAAGGGCACCACCCACCGCCTCACTGCACTCACATCCATTGTTTGGTTGCCATCAGCATTCAGCAAGCATTGATGAATGTCAGTGAGTGCAATACTTTTTGCATGGAGAAATTCCATGACACATCTTCGCTTCATCCACACTTCCATGTCAGGTGCTGTTTTGCCAAACTCCCCCCATGCTGCCATCTGTCACATGGCAACAAAACATAACAGAATATCATTGGAAAGGTTCAATCTCTACTGCCATACGACCAATATTCACCTCTGATCTTGTGGGCCAACAGAATAAAACAACAGGCACGACTTTTGGAACAGCCTTCAAAGTATTTATAAAGGAAAGTCTGTTCACACATTTTTTTCTTGAGTGAAAATAGCAAATAGTTATTCTCAAATTGAGACAGCTGTTAGATATGAAACCCAGACTCCTTTCCAGTTCATAACTGACTTGCTTTATTATACACAAGTAGCATCCACAACACACCAGATTTTACTAATACACGTTATTTGAATTTGAGTCATTTTGCTAAGTGATCTGCCTGACTCCTTAGAATTATTTATACTTCATTATTCATTGTTTTGTTAACCACTAGGTTTCTTCACATCTACTTTATTTTCAGCACTAGTAGATAAACTGAGTGACAGTGGACAAAGAAACAATTTGCATTAAGAATATCCATAGTTAATTATTACTCAAATACCATTTCTTTCAATAATTGCTTTGAACTGAAACAAATGTTCATGTTTTCTCAGGGCTACTTAACTATTAATATATAGGAGTAATTTCTTCCTCCACGATCAAAATGTTATGGAGCATGAGATGAAAACATATCTTATCTTCAGAATTAGAAATATTTGACACATTGAAACTGTCAGAGAACAAAGCCAGTGTATTTGACAAGATCTTTTCCATAATTCTGCAGACATCATTAATCCATATTACTTTTTCCATTATTACACTTCATCTCAATACCAACAGACGAGACTCTGTGTATCCAAATAGGTCGTAATTCCCTTTTCAGTTAAAAACAACAACAACAACAAGTTTCTCACATATCAGAATCAGCAAACATAACATTCCATGAAATAATGTTTTGAGAGCAAAAACAATTTCAAGTCATATAACATACACTATGCAAACTATTTTAAAAATGCCTAAACAGTACATCAGTATGCATTAACTCTATTATCATAGATCTTCAGTCTTAAAGAAACCAGAGAGAAAAGCTAAATCCCTTTCATTGCTTCAGTACTTCAGTACTTCTTCAGGTAATTAACTACTTTGATTCCCCAAGTTTACTATCATAAACAAAAGAGATGCAAGACTGACTTTTCTGTGCTTATCTCCTGCTCTTATTTATGTACCTACTATACTGAGTTTTTTCTTTCATTAATAAAGACCAAACAGAAAGATGATAGGAGTACATTACTCATTACCAACACTGGCAAAAATTTATATTTTTAAAATAATTACATTCCCAGAGATTTTAGAACCTGTTTCATGGGTATTTTAATCCATTTGATTGAACTGGAGGTTTTGACTGAAGCATTAACCCCCTCCTGCTTTGAGTTAATTCAGTCATTTTGGGGTGAAACATGCTTGAAATCTGTGGTTCACAGTTTAAAGAATTCATCCTCCTATACAGTGACACATCTTCAAAGTTACTGTAAGGCACTAAATTCCTGCACTGTATTAGAAGGCTCATACAAATGGATCTTCCACATATTCTTTTCTAAACGTTTTCAAGTGAGATTAGTCAGCTCTCCACTCCATCAGTCTACAAGAACCTTAACCAACAAGAGTTGTGGCCGTTAGTTTCAGGAGCGAAGTTTCGCAGTTCTAGAAGGCTTAAGCTTGAGAGCCACCTTTTCTCTTCACTACACAAGCCTGTTGCTTTGTTCTTTGACATGTAACACTGATCAGAATAACATTTCAAAGCAAAAATCAACAGTATAAGAATCCTCCAAGAGCATATGCTAATTGTTTCACCTTTAGACAGTTCAAAAAAGGCAATCATCGGTTCAATTAACTCTATGAAGATCTGTTCAGATCAAACATTTGCCTGGGAGGGACCTCAAGACAATCTGAGTTTCACATATAATATTTGATAGGAGTAATGACATTGACAAGAGATGATGGAGCTCAGCAGGTGCAGAATTCCCCACTAATAATTCCAAAAAGGCAATGTGGAATTTGCAATGAAAATGAATTAGACCATCATGTGATATATGAATAACCCAAATTCTTTTCTCACTGGTGGAGGTGTGATAATTTTAGCTTTTCCTAATGTGCACTTGGAGTATGAAATCAGATCTTGTATTTCTCATAAAATGTTGATTCTTGCTCATTTCTCTCCGTTATCTCTCTCTTCATCCATTAAAAAAATAATTCCTTTAGAAGATAGAGTTCAGTTGAGCAACTATCCAATTTCTTATACAAGAAAACAAGTCTAAGTTACTTGCAAAAATGATGGAGGCAACGTCTCTGCAATTATCAACTGTCACAATTGTCACTCTTGCAAATTCAATCACTCTTTTTAATGTCTAGTTCAAAACAAACGTGTGCCATCACATGTGCCATTGCAGATGATAATTGTATTCAATTCTATCTTTGAGTCTTCATTGTAGGAGGAAAACAAAATAGAATCTGCACTTCAGTTATATTTTTCTGGTATATGTGAACAGTTAACCATAAAGAGTGTTAATGTTCAAGTATGTGTAAGTCTATGTGCAAGGCTATAACAAAGAGAAAGCATTCAGTATTTTCCACTTGATTTCAGGGTAAAGAATCTAAAAGTAAATGAAAGCTAAGAAACATCTGAACTCTTCATAGGCGCCATATTTCGATTACAGATATGCTCTTCTCTTGTCTGTTTAGCCTTATGGAAGTTGTACCTACTTGAAACAGTAAAATTCAGTAATTTCAAAGAATAGCAGCATAATGCCATTATGTTACACTAATCTATCGTTTTTATAGATAAAATCTATTTTCTTCACTATAAGCAGTTTATAGATTTGGAGAGTATATTGCGGATTTATATTTCTAGTGTATTTCACAAAAATAGTTCTAGTAGGACTAAGATTAAATAAGCATTGGAAAACGTTGTCAGGTAGATTACTTTTAAGATTTAAAAAAAAAAAAAATGGTAAGCACTGCACCAAAAAAGTAAATAAATCTGTGTCTGGTGAGTTGGTATATTTAAAAAAAAAAAAAAAGTATGTACTCCCACAAGGGAGGAACAAATGCACTCGAAAATAAGTATTACCTGCACATTTCCTTACATTTAGCACTGAGAGAATAACCTCTTATCATGACTACATGGATAGGAGAGTTACTGATGTTCCACACCGCATTACCTGCACGTAGACAGAAGCTTGTAGCACAAAACAAGAAATAATTCATAGTAACAACATACAGGTGCATCTACCATTTTTTGCTTGTGACTTAAGAGATGAATTCCCCTCCCACTCCCCCCAAATTTCCTGACACACAGTAACACACACACATTCCTGATAGTTCTTATGAATCTTACAAGGAGTCACTTAAATGCAAACTGAGAAGTTCTGGTCCAAAAGTGCCTCACCCCATTTTGGATAAAACAAGTAGTCCATTAAGGCTTCCCACTGCTCCTTTAAAGCCAGCTTTGGTATCTCTGTATTGCCCACATCTCTGGGGATTAATCTGAATTACAAGGTTTCCTTGTAAAGGACAGATTTTGACTGCTGCACTCCCTCAGCAATTAAGTTTGAGGGTTTGTTTGGTTTCGTTCTTTTTTCATTTAGAGCAGCAGCAGTCTTCACAGGTATGTCATGCAATGAATTCTAGTAATTATTCAATGCTTTTAAGTAATTAAGTACTAGCATTCTAACATTTTCTTTAAGATGATAGTTGGCTAGAAATACTAAGAACATCCTTTCCCCATCTCTTAAAAACAATGTGGTTTCTAAGGACTTTGATACTAAACAACCAATTCAAGCAGAAAAACAGGCATCTTCTCAAAAGCAGTCTTCTAAAAAGAAAACTTATTTCTGCTCTGAAAACAGATCTTCTAAAAAAATTTTTGCCAAGTACTATATGTGACAAAATACATAAGCAAACCTAGTCACTTATGGAAAATAATGGATGAAGGTTTTCCTTTAGAGTTTTACAAAATCTTAAGATCTAGTACATAAAATAGCTTCTAAGAATTATATAAAGCCAAAGCAGCAGAGTTATTTTTTAACCCTAGTCAATACTTTATTATAGTAATAAATTAATATAACATAAGCTACATCAACAATATAAGTTATGCTAATGAAAACAAATTTCTCCCTAAATAACACATAAGTCTGGCCAGACAGTGAAAGTATTTTCCCAAAGATATGGCCTCAAACACTTAACTGAATCGGTTAGAGCAATACCTTCAAAATACTAACTACATATTTAATCATTGCGTTCTATAAGAAATTCTTTCCATGTATTTTCAAAGCTGAAGGAATCATGTAGACTGAAATGTACTTATTAGTAAGAGCTGTTTTTAGATACTTCCTTTTGCGTATGGATAATCAAAGCTTGGTGGAGGAAATGGAGGAATTCAGCCTGCACATGCCTTCAACAATTTATTCACTATTTTTAGACAGTATTACCTCTTTATTTGTAATAGCTTTCTAACTTGTTAAAACTGGTTCAAAATTACTGTCATAGGATGTCCACATTCTTAGGTTTGAAAAATGAAGTTAACAAAAATCTTCCTTTTCCACCTACTGGACTTCTCACTTCTATGCAGACCAAAAGATGAAAAGTTACTCTCCTAGAAATCACACCTCAAAATGAAAAAAAATAAATTCTCGTGAACACATCAGTACTGCGGAACAGCAACCATTGTTGGTTCACACAATCAGTTAGTACTGTATCTACAAAGTAAAAGCATTCTGAAATACTTTCAGAACTTGGAATATATTGTTCATTTGTACACAGAAATCACAAAAAATCAGTTAATTGAATCAATAGTCATGCTAAAGAAAAGAATGATATTCAAGGCAGTTATGGCACTTCTAAAACTAAAACATTCGCAGTTCTGAATGTCTTGCTTGCAAGATTACTCACTACTCACCTAGTCTATTACTTGCTGTGTAATTACGTACAATCGTAACTGCGACTTAATGTTTAAACTGTCCACAGGATCTAATAAACAGTAGCATCACCTTGTAGCTAATAAACTAGTACTCAAGGTACATGAAGCATCACTGAGACACAAATATGTGGAAAGTTGCTGGCAACAGCATGTTCTGAGACACAAAACCAGAATCTTTAAAAGACTACAAGCTTAATCTTCATATTTGAATACCTTACAGAATTTTTCATTGTGGAAGCCTCTGAAAAAAATGTACCTTTGAGTTACTGCAAAAGAAGTGACATTCAGCAAGTCTGCTGATTATTGATGATCCTGTCATGCATTTGCAAAAGGGAGAATATTAACCTTAGTGTTCTGGTTAAGTTCCAATTTAGGTAAATAAAGTTCACCAGCTGTGATTCAATTTCCCACGTCTTTGGCATTAGAAAAACCTATCTTCATTTCTTCCCAAATACATTTTATGCAGTGTCATGGTGGCAGAGATAACTGCATATCAGCTACGCTGTTGTTTACAAGCACCATGTCAGAGCACACAGTTGCGAGGACCCGCTTAAGCTGTGTTTGTAGCACGCAAAAGGTGTGGGGAAGATTAAGATTTTATGTATATGTACTTTCAGCTTTATCATGATTATATTAGCAACACACTGCAGAAATGTTTGTCACTCACTATCAAGCAACATAGGATGCATGACACAGATTAAATTAGAAGCCATAGCCTCTATGGCAAAAATCCAAAACAGCTTTCAAAGCTTCAGGATAAAAACACCCAATAGCCCATGAAATGCTATTAAACACCCCTATTCCAATTTAGATTCATGTAGCATGCTAACTTTGGCTTCAGTTCAGGAAGTTGCTTAAGGATGCAGCTAGCCTGAATTCTCTAAACGGCGCACCGATTTGAGAGTACATGCATGTTCATAGCCACTCAGGATATTATTTCTTCTCCGTAGTGCACAACCATAGATCTGCATGTACACAGCTGGATGAGCAACTTTAGTCAGAAAAAGACTGATTCTTTTTTAGACCCAACAACTATATTACTGGGTTCCTTATTACAGAGAAACATCTCATTGCCTGTGAACATTTGGACATTCTTAAAAAAAACTTTGTTATATTTTTTCCAAAACTCTTTGCCTTTGTTACAATATGTTTTATAACTCTTTCGCAGTCTTTCATCACACAACTCTTCATTATCTAGAAATCTATCTAGCAACATATTAGAGACAGCACAACCTTGAAGCATCACCAATCTATCAATAACAAAAAAAGAAGGATGAATGTAAACTGACTTTGGGACTAACTTGCTATTTCCTTAGTAATTGGTTGATAAACGAAAATAAAGATGATTTTATTGATAATCATTTTTATTCTTTTCCTTCTATTACACTGTATCTTAGAAGTTCACACCTAAAAATTCTCAGACAGGTATTGCTGCTTATGAAAATAAAATCTTAACATTTGACTGTTCTTGAACCACTGAAAAACCTCACAAAACGTGGAAGTTCCCCAGGATAATTTCCTCTAAATCCTAGAGAATGATTTAAAGAGAAGATAGTCATTTATTGAATTTACTCTTCACATTCAGCATAAAAACTAGTAATCCAATGGGAATATTTTGGAAAACGTGGAAGAAGAGGTGAAAAGAAAAGACAGTTTCTGAAAGACATAGAAAGGATATACTAATTTTATTTAGGATATTCATATGAGAATTTTTTTGTTGTTAAAAACAAATTACATGATAAATATTTCATAACTATCTGTAACACTGCCTAAAATCAATGTTAACCATAGTTTCTGAACAACTCATATCAAAGCTTGGTTGAAGCAGCTAAGGAGCAATAGCAGAAATAAAACTTATGTAGTGCTAAGCCCAGAAGCCAGAGCCACTCAGGTCCTAGACAGATGGCAACAGAAAGCTGGTTAATGAGTGTGAATTTTCCAAACCCCAACATCGGCAATATAGGGAACACCTCCTAAACTTGGGTGCATGCAGCATACATCCCACTAAGCTTGGCCTGTCAGGCAAACCAGGACACATGGGCTAAAAATAAAATAGAAATTGTTGCTCACTGGCACTGTACACATATCACAGTAAGCAGAATGATTGCCAAGGTTTCTCCTGTCTCCATTTTAGGCATATGCAGCTGGCAGCAGTACGTTGTTCTCATGCACCAAAGGCAGCAGATGGAATGAATTACATATTTCAACAGCCCTTGACATCACATCAAACACCTTGGCTTTTAGTTTTAGAAGAGTAACTCTTGGGAGGTTTTTTTTTTTCTTTTTTTTCTTTTTTTCAAGCTTTCAGCATCCAAATAAGTCATACACAGTTATTTCCATCCTTATAGAACAATATAGTGATGCCATATGCTGCAGACTTGCAAGTCTTGCACAGAAAAACTGTGCAGCAGTAGCAAAATAAAGTGTTTTTATTGATGGTTTCTAGCTAGACATAGCCATTGAGCAATGTATTACAGGTAGCCTCTGAAACTAAGGGCTTTATTCTGCCCATTATATTACAGAGATTAGATGTTCAGAATTTTTTCTAAGTAAATAAAGAATTTTGAAGTCTCTAACATTCAAAACATCGCTATATTTAGCTATGTTAAATCAGCTGTATTTAACAAGCTATCATTGGCTTTTAATTTATTTCTTAAGATTCCGAGTTACTCTTCCCTTGACAAGACCAACTCCAGGCAGGTGGGGCTCTTCCTCAGTAGAGTGAGAGGTGGGAAGCAGGTTTTGGTACAGCCAAACATGGCCCACAGAGCATCACCTTCATCCAGGAGGTAGAAAAATCTCTTCATACATAAAATTCAGCCGAATGTGTTCCTGAATGAGATTGTAGGGACTGTACATTCTTGTGCCTGCAACTGTAACGCTATACACAGGCTGGACAAGGAATTATACCTCAAAAGCCTGTACCAGCACCTGACCTCCATCAGTTGCTTGCTCTTCTCTCCTAGAAGGTTGCCAGACAGGCCAGTGTATCTCGATCATTAGTCATTGCCCCAGTGCATCTGATTCCTCTCCCCACCAATCAATCAGTTTCTACAAGACTTTAAGACCAGTCGGAAACAGCTTCAACAAAATAGGCTGGAAGATTCAGCACTGTGCTCAGGGTGAGAGTGAGCCCTAGGAGGAGTTTGCAGGAAAAAAAAAGCAACAACAACAAAAACCACATTTCAGGACCAGGAGAACACCTCACCTAATGCCTCTGAAAATTTCGGAGCGATTAAGGTGATTACAACTTTGCGTCCTTAGAAGCTTAGAAGGCCTTCCATCTTTCTAGACCAAGTTATCAACAGGTTCATTGCTTTTGTGCTACCAATCATTTCTTCCAGTCTCAGGATTTCAGCAAATCAAGTAAACATACCTTGTTACGACCTTGATTCCTTTCACGTTTGCTGAAGTGTGATCAATGCTGGCTATTCTGCTGTTTTGAGATAACAAGTAGCTTCCGAGAATTCCAGACTACATCAGACCCACATACTCCAATAGCATTTTAGCTAGAGGTTCTCACGTACAAGTGATTTTGATCCCAAACAGCTCAATACTACTTTGAAATACACTGCTAGGAGCTACTAACAATGGTGTCAATCTCTTAATTATACGCCATTATCTCTTTCCTGCTTTTAAATATTAATATAACCATTTCCCACCAATGCAGTTTACTTGGAACTACAAATAATTTTAATAATTCTGAAGTTGATCTATAGCAGAAAGATGCACTCGAGGTGCAATACAGGCTTTTCTCCTCTATGCTCTTTTTTCCTCCAAAAGCTTATTTTAAAATTATTTCTCTTGGAAGAAGATATTCTTCTCTCTCATTCTCCTAGATTTAAAAATGTACTCCTAAGAATTTTTTCTTGCTTCAGGATTCGCTGAGTTAATAGCTTTGACTGAACTGATGATTTGCTACAGATTCATAGGAAATCTTTGGTGTTTTCATGCTCCTACCACAGACAGAGTGTATTTTTTTCCACCTTTGTTCAAAATACTTTCACTTCGCCTATTCCTAATTTTTCTATGCACATGAAATTGAGCCTAGTTACTACTTTTTTCTTCTTCTTCTTTTTTTTTTTTTAAACAAAGGGGACAGATGTGTGAGAGAGGATTATACTGACAAAGATGAACTACCATAATTCGTCTCTGTTGTCCACTATCCTAATCTCTCAATTACCTTAAATCAGCCACTCTAACTGAACAGACTAAAACAGCTTCCAGAAAAAGAATAAGAGAAAACAAAGCTCAGGGCAGACACATAACAAAGGTGGAAATAAAATGGATTGCTAAGTGAAAGCAAAGGAAAGCATCAACACAGCCTACAAAAGCAGGCAGAAATTAGCATGATTGAGGCAAAATACATTACAACAGAAACTACATAGGAAAGAATATTCAGGCCAAGAACTCCATCTCATTCCAAGCGACTTCAGTTAAGTCTTCCAAGAAAAGAGCTTGTTTGTCATCATCATTGCTTCAGAAGAAACTGATGCTAGTCTCAGTGTGCAGTACTACATTTATCCAATGTATTTGCTAATCTCAATGTAGTTCATAATGCGATGCAGTTTAGTTTGTAATTGAAATAAAAAAAATCAACAGACACTCTCATAATTAAAGATAGATGTCACAGTGTATCCTGTTTCTTTTATAGGAGTCAAGCATGGATATACTTTTTTATTTACCATTGATCAACTAAATCACCAGCTGTTTATGCAGAACTGCTGGCAACCTTGGAAGAGTAATTTGTCTTCCAAAACTCCATGAACCTCATTCACCCATTTGTTTAAGAGCACAGCAAGCTAACAATACGTATGTTTTTGTAGTTACTACATAAAAAGGCTCAAGAAACAGTCCCCAGCCATGCAAAATTTCCACTGGAGAGAATTGTACCTGCTGAAGAATTAAAAGATCGAGATCTGCAAGTTGAATGGAACATAAATCTACGTGAAATGAAAGTCTTTAATTGCTAGAACAAACAAAATCTTTCAGCTCATTATGCAGCTCAATTCATAATTGCCTAAGGTGTTACACCTGGGGCTTATTACAGGAAAATTTTGAAATCGTATCAAGTCTGTACAGGTGTGCACACAAATAGTAAAAATAAGTTGCTTTCCTCCAAACTCAGTAACTGCTTTTTTGGCAACCTTTTCTTATACGTTCAATCCTTAAGAGCAAGGATAACCATTTTAAGCTAATTACAACTTTTCAGTGATGCATGCATTGTTAGGTGCATGAAGCACTCAGATTTGCATGTAGAAAATCATCACTAAGTAGGGTTTTTAACTAGTATTGACAGGACAGGGAGAAATGCAGTGAATTGGATGTCAGACATCTACCCACAAAGACTAGAGTTCTCACATGCACCCCATATATTCTAACATTTGGAATTTACGTTAAGTATACATTAGCCATTTAGAAATGCCTCATCCTTACTCGTTCATAGTCTGAAACTGATACTAAATGCTCTGTCCATGATATTTATGCAAACCTGTTCTTTCTAACTTCGCATTAAAAATACAAAAGCATTGTTGTAACATCTTCCAGAATGTTATAGAATAGTCACTCCTTGAGATGCATGATGTTGTCCAGAAGGCTTAAAGCAGTTCAAAAAAAAAAAAAAAAATCCTAAAATATGCTCAAAAGCTGTTAGTTTTCAATCATGATCTAGCAAACACCAGGCCCATATATTGATGCCTTTACATATCATACGCATTTTGATACAAAATGAATCATAGAAGGTATCACATTCACTACTTTCCATAAGAATATTTTGCTTTTTGAAATTTACATCAACCTAGTTTCCTAAGTAATCTTCGAAATATTGTCCACAGTTTCCCATTGAGTTTTGCTAACAGTACATTTACAAATTACTCACTTCTTATCTCACAATATACTAGTCAGATACAGAAGCCAATTTGCTTGTCTGAAACAAAAACAAAATTAACGTCTCACACTCCAATATGAGATGCTCATCAGCAACATTTGCATACACACAATCAGATGACATCTGTTAATCTGTCTATATTTAGTTGAATGGCCTACATGCTAAGATCAAATCCCCCACACTTCATAGATACGTCATAAATGTTCTCACTGTAGCAGACCTGCATTATTTTATAACAGAGTGGACCACAACCTCAGAAGCAACATGTATGCAAGAGTGTGTATTTGCACACAGTTGAGCATGTGGTATCTGCCATTTCAAAGCTGATTATTCTGATGTGGTCTGACAGAAGTTACAGCTAAGCTGCATTCTTTTCAAAGGCTCTGCCTGTGAAAGTTAACAGATGTGGCAATGGAACAACAGTTGGAAAGACTGAAAAACCAGGCACAGACCAGCAAACGTTCAGCTCCATTCTTCTTACCCTTCTCTGAGGCACAAACACACAGTAGCCACCAAAGCTCAGTTCTTCAGAGAAGGAAGGAAAGCAGCGGGGAAAAGATAGAAAGAAGGGAGTGGCAAGAATACATCACCCTGTCTATAAAATAAAGCAGGGAGAAAGCACATCACAGAACCAACAACCTATCATGAACTAGGTGATGGAAAACAATGGTGGGGAAAAGACGATGTTTTAAAGATGCTCAATTATAATTTACTGTTACAACAGTGATCCAGAGCACTGAAAAATTATAGCTGTCAAATGACTAATTGGTGATGAACATCACATGACAGAGTGAAGTTATTTGACAATAACTGTCAGCATGATCTCAAACAAGACACCAGCAACGTATCCAACAGTCCCACTGATAAACAGAGCTGGGTCAGCCCTTACGAATATTCTCAACTGAGCCCATTGAGGGCAAATGACAAGTAATTCCATTTCTGGCCCAAACTTTCAGTTGGTACTTTTTGATGCAGTTCTCTCATGTGTACAACAAAATAGTTTCTTACAAATAAAAATGCAATCTATTCTAACCACACACGGGGCTTACATCTGAACCTGTGCTGTGTCCTCCCAAGGTCGCAAAAGAAAACCATCTCTGCTTAAGCTAAGGAAAATATTTTAGTCCTGATCATAAAGTCCTTTTCCGAAATCTACTGTTATGATTTTAATTAAATTCACTCACATCCAAATACTGCAACATGAATTTAATCACTTGCTTTGCAAGTTTAGTGCCCAGAGACACTACAGAAGTTTCAACAGCTGTTGGAAAAATGTTGCAGCCTCTGACTTTTTATTAAAGTTACTGCAGCCAAGGTTTACTGTAAATTGATGATTTAGCTGGATTAGATGTTAATATGCAGCTTGATATATTATTCATGAGATTGAGTCACAGACCTAATTAGAAACATGACATGAAAAGCTTTTGAGTCCACAATCTGGATTCTTCTGACATGAAAGATTTGACATGTGAATAAATTTTCACTTACTGAGAGAAGAGAGATAAATGACCTTTTACATCTAAATGTAAAAATGTCATGTTGGAGATGCATCACTTTCCTTTCTGAGAATTTGGGAAAAACAGTAGAGGTATCCAGTTTGATGTCATAGAAGCCCTTTAGAAACCTGAAGTATTTACCACTTCATCCATTCCTATCTGCTTGCAAAATGTCTGTTCCACACCCCTGTGCAGTCACAGATATTAAAGAAGATGGATAATCCTCTGCCAGACAAACATTTCAGAGTTTTTGGCCTAGGAATAGGTCTCCTTCATGCAGCTAAACAAAGCTATGCCATAAACACAAATCCTGTATATACCAGTTGGTCTAGTCTTTCAGCTTTCCAGGCTTAACTGACAGTTAACTGATTTCTATGAGCATCACTACTCAGTTGTTTTGGCCAGAAATATTGTGTTAACGAGGTCAGTAACAACAGATTCAGACAACAGCAGAAGGGAGAAGTGGTTCAATTGATTATACTGACTAGTAGTGGTCAATAAATATACCTGGGAAAGAAACAGCAGCACTTCACACTAGGTAGCTATGTTGTGCAGTGGATTAATTCATTAATAATTTATTTACTAGGGCAAATGCCTAAAACCAACTTCTAATAGATATCAAGTGAAGCTAGTATTGTAGTACACATCTTGAATATTTTCCTTGCTGGAAGCTTACTGTTTCATTCAGGATTTATTTTAAGAGCCCAGTTTCCCCACCTTTTGCATGTCAAGATGTGTAAGATGCCAACAACAAATATTATTCCTATTAGGAAATAATTTATTGTTCCAAGGTTAACTATTCCTTATCACAACACACATAAATTTGATAAATGCCTATGGTAAATATTTAAATGTTGTATGTATGTTAGATTCTTTTACAGAATTAAACCAGATCTCCAACATACAAAAATGAAGACATTGCTGAATACATTTGAAATAAATATGGCATGCTAGGCAAGGAAAGAATATGACAAAAAACACTGTCTTCATTTTACAAATCAGACCACCATGATATGTTAACTAGCTGACAACAGGAAATAAAGCATTTTAAAATGATAATTTAAAAGCAGACAGAAACTAGTTCTGAGTTAGCACTGATCTGATAAAACTCAGGGATAACCCAAGATAATCAAGGCTTCTGAGTCCAAGAAAACAATCTGAAGTGCACATAAGCAATTGAAAGTCCTTTTCAGACTAGACAACACTGAGAAATAGAGCAGCATGAAGCAAGAAAAGTCATTACTAGTAAACACAGCCAACAGATTACAGTTAGATGTCTTTGTATGAGGGCAATATAGAAGGAGATAAGAAGGAAGAGGTCAGGATGTACTACTTTCCAAAATTAATAATTCATTAACATTTCTCTTCAGAGAGCTATTACGAAAAAAATCTAAAGAGGAACAGAGTAATTCTCAGCATCAGTGATCTCTGTGTCCTGATTCGTAAAGGATCATCTCCTGAGCTATCTGTAAGATACATGTTCTAAGCACATTCCACTTACATCAAGTTGTTTATTTTCTGCAAGTCAGAGAACCATAAGCACTGTGACAAGGATAAGGAGCTACTTCATTCAGAGTTCTTTTAATAGTGTTATATTTTAGACTTACTGACAAATAGCATCTATTGGTGATGCTATTTACCCTGCTCTGAATGCACCAAATAGCAAATGACTACGAACAGAGTAAAAGCCACAAGCAAGGACTCACTGTGTCAAACTACAGCTGTGCCACCTGGCCTTTTCAAATTGGTGTTTGCTCCCAATAAAACACTGATTACTGTATTTTATGATATTCTCTTGTTCCACAATACACTTATTTTCATCTTTTGTGAAAACTTTCTCCTTCAATGTGATTCACATATTTGAAGAAAACATGGAAAAGATTATAGGTAGCCCAGGTCTTAATTTATAAGTCAGATTTTAAAGCTTCAACCACTTTTTCAGAGATCACTACTACACTCACAGTCCAATTGTAGGAGTTAAATACATTGGTCACGATGTTAATTCATAATGATAACTAGCTTAACTAAAGAAAGATCACAAAATCAAAAAGAAAAACACAACAAATCAGAAGAGCACAGACTTGACAACTTAAGCCTTATGAGTTCAATTTCAAATACTTTGTCATTTAGCTGTAACATTCACCAAACGTAGCTCCCTCAAAGGATAGACTCTTCATAAGCTTTACTGAAGATAAAAGGAGCAACTCACACCCTTGACACTGTCAGCAGTAGAAAGTAGACCTCAATCTGCCACAATTCAGATGTGTATATAGTTTAGAGAGGAAACTTTTTTCTTACCTTATATGAAGGAGCAGCTCGTTTGTATTCTTTCTGGCTGAATTGAGATTCTATCAGTTAAAACCTGGAAAGGGAAGGGGAGAACCGAAACAAACACACGTGAGAAAACATTCTAGGAACAGGCTTTTTACAATCCACTTAAATTTCCTGTTAAGCTTAAACACAATTTACCTGAAAGAATCACAAGACAAGTATTTCATTCTACTAGAGGTTGCCTGTTGGCTATAACCATTAAATCTAAATCTAGCAGCTGATGCCATGGCAAAGCTGAGGTGGAGTCTGCTGTTCCTCCATTTCCGTTTCCCAGCAGCCCATCGTTTTCTTTCCTGTGATAACTCATTACTTCGAGAACTTAATAAGGCAGCACAATTCTGCCAGAAGAAGTAGTTTCCTACCTCTCCTCCTACACAGGTTTTAGGGTTTGCTTACTCATTTATTTTTGTCAATACTTTTCCTACACTTTTGTGCTTGATTTGTACAAGTAAAACCTCAACACTCAGTACTGAGGCAAAGGCTTCCATGAGAGGTGCGTTATGCCCACAGTAATCAAATATGCATTCTTGCTGATTTCAAGACAAGCACGAGCATGTTGCTGTAGCACAGTACTTGGAGTTTAATACCTTAAAAATCTTTACTACTAGGCAATATCAAGAAAAAGCGGACTCCTACAGTCCTCCTACAAAATACAAGAACTTCATGAAATATAGTAAAAAATACCAAGTGTGCCAGAGAAAGGAAACAAGAACTATGTAAACAGTTAGGAATGTAATTGCTCCACATTTTCACAGTTGGTAGCAGACAAAATTAGAATCATAATATGCTAGTACTGTCTTTAGAAATGGCAGATCCCATATCTCTCAATTTTACAGTTGAATATACAGTAGGGGAACATTGGTCAAAACAAAGCAAGTTTTCTCTGTAGCATTTGTGACAGTGAAATCAAGTAAAAATTTTTCAAAACCACAAGCAGCTGAATGAGCAAGAGCAATCCACTGACAGTTTCTATACCTTCAAATTCCTATCCAGTGAAATGCTCAAGCAGGTGCCTAGATAGAACTTGACAAGTAGACTCATTCAAATTCATTCCTCCCCCCCATTCTATTCTAAATCAATTCCTTATATAGCAATATCTTTCAAAAAAGAGCAATACACTGAAGTGAACGGGACTACCTATTCCCTGAAAGGAAAGACTCTAGACCAGTGTTGTAAAGCACTGGTCTGATAAACCAAAAAAGGTCTGAGAGATTCTTGAATGCAGTCAGTTCAAATGGAAACAAACTCAAATTAACAGTGAAAGGAATAACTCCTATCAAATAATATTGATCATTTCCTGGAAAGGAAATATATTCTATTTACAGAACAAGTTTAATAGCAACTAAGTTCAGCATTCAACACAAAAGTGAACAGTATCAACATTTCAATTAAAATTCCTTTCCCTTGAGATGGTGACAATAATATTTTTAGGAGGTTTTTATATTGGACTTCATAGATCTCCCTTTCAAATAGCTACACTTGGTCATCTGTAACAATCCAGCTAATTATTAGTAAAGAAATCTTTGTTCAGAAAGATATAGAGGTCACTGGAAATATTTCCCCTTCTCTTTCCTCTGATAAGTAAAAGCTTCCAGACACAGCCTTACTGAGGCAGCTAATGTAACAGTTCAATTCAGAGCTTTATAATGAAGTTTTAGATTAAAAACTATAAACTGAACAAAACACATACAAAATTCAGATTTTTAGAAGCAGTTTTAATATCATGCCCCTGAGATGATGTGTTTTGCTACAAATAAGCCTTGTAAATAAATGGATTTCAATCTCAGCTCTTCCCTATTTCAGTAGCAGTTAAATTACAAGATTTAAAAAAAAAAACCTGCTTACTTTAGTGACAAAAAAAAAAAAAGCTTCTGCATCAAATTATCCTAATTCCCTTGTAAAGACAGTTTGCTTATACTTAAACACAACCTTTCCCTGATTAGCAGATAGAACCATGATTTTCACAAGTGCTTGAATCTAGGAACTTTCACTAGAATTATCAGTCAGCATCAACATATTATCTGCTGCAGAATGCATACCAGGCATTTCAATATGATAACATCACCCCAGAATGGATTTGCCTTTAATTTATTCAAATTAATTGAATCCCAAAGCTTTCACATAGAAGTAGAATACATTCTCCCGCATGTAGTTAAATGATGAATGCTATATTTGACTTCAGAGTACTATCTTCAACATTTTAATATCGTGATACATCTCACTTAAAATCCTGATCATTTTCTTTCCACATTAATACTTCTTTCAGTGCTCAGCAGATTTATGTATGCCCAGACTCCATAAAGCTGAGCTTGGCAGGAACTGAGGGTACTACAGTGCAGTCACAGCCATCTGTCAGTGCAACTGGCCATAAATCCAAAAAACAAACCAAAACAAAAATAATGATAAGTCATTGGTCTGGTTACTGTTAAGACCAAAAGAAAAAAAAATGCCAGATATGACACCCAGGAAAACAGCTTGCCAGAGCCACAGCTAGTTCCTTAATCTCCTGTAATGCCTTTGAGAGGAAACGCTGGGTGTTAAGAGCTGTCAGTCTTTCAAGAACTGGAGACTGCCAAAGACAGACTGAACGTTCACCTATGCCTACTTGAATTCTCTAAAACTGTCAATTCAAAAACTCAAATTTGTAAGCTGTGATACCTCTCAATATTTCCAGTGATCGGGAGAAGAAAATATAAAATCAATCACATTCATGAGAAAGATCCTGAGATTTACTAACATGGAATGATTTGGAAATCAAACTAAAAAACTAGGCAGAAACACCTACTTTGTATTTTACTTGTATTTTCCTTACACATTTATTAATCATTTCATGGCCATTGCAGAATTATGTAATAGTTTATTCAGGTTCACAACGTAAGAGTTTATTTTTATGACTGTGACAGTGAAAGTTTGAAATTCTTTGTTTTTTTAATCCCAGATCAATTTTGTATACATAATATATGAAAATACTTTTGTGATCAATTAGAAATAGAAGTATATTTAAGTATGAATTACCAGGTTAACTCCCAAGTTTATTTTTCATTTGTCTCTCGTTTTATTTGTGCTTTATTTCATATTCTATTGCTACTTTTAACTTCCAGCAATCTAACTCACTCTAGTGCAATATTGAAGAAAATAATTTAAAAAGATATCCAGCAACCCCCAGTTTCTTCCACCACAAGAATGAAAACTAAACATTTTAGGGACTTCAGTAATAAATTAAAAAAGAGCTCTGAAAATTTAACAAATCCTGGCTTAAATACAGTACTCACTATGGGTTTTTAGTGAAAGCCAATAAATGTACCTGCCCTGTCACCCTATCAGCCTATGAGCAGCAGTCTTCCTGAACAGTGCTTTAGATCAGCTGGTTTAATGAACAGAGGGTGAACAGTGCAAATAATTTTAGCTATTCTTACCCAAAAGAAGAACATTCTACTTGTTCTCAAGAGTGTCATCCAAACGTATTCTTGCTTGTATAAAGGTACTGTAACATTTAGGTATCTTGACTACAGACCTAGAACAGCTAAGATCTATATAGCATCACTTAACACTGAATCTTTAGAGCAGAGATTTAAGTAAAAATAACAGGAAGAGAGTAAGATTTATTATTATTATTATTTTAAATTTACAGGGAAGATTAAATGGGCAGTAATAGAGAGAAGCTTTCTAATAATAAACTTTGAGGAAGGAAAAAAAAAGTAAATCAATGTTGCATGCCACCAATACCATGAGAAAACTGCTATAGCAAAATATTATGGAGACTGTCTTCTCCTCTGTTTCTTAGAGTACCAAAGAAAATCTTACTTAAAGCTCAGCTTACTCTGTAGGTAGCTACATTAATGCTAACAACACTGACCACCAAACATGATTGCAATCACACTACTACAATTTTCTATTGCAGAGAAGGGCAATCATGCAGATGCATTTCCTGGTAACGTATAATTTTAGTAATGTCCATCCAGTTTGGATATCATTAGTTCGGGGTTTTTTTTTTTTTGTTGTTGCTGTTTTTTCTAACTCATCACAGAACTGATAGTTGGAAGTAGAAAAGAAAGAAACAATGAGAATGATCCTTGGGTAGAAGGAGAAAGAAAAATCCTGTGCTGTCAGAAACTAAAAAAAGCAGATACCACCTCTATCAGATGTAATTTTTCCTGCTCCACCAGTGCCCGTTCAAAGCATCCTCACACACAAAGGGCAGTAAATTCAGGAGACCTACAATAAAGTAAACCTTACCAAGTCTTCCCCCCCTCTCCCCCCTCTTCTGCCTCTCAAATAGCAAATAAAGAAATAAAGCAAACAAGCAAAAAGTAGGAAGCCTCCATTTTACAGTTTGCATGCATGACTGAGCGCCAGATGTATTACCCCTTACTGCATCTTTGGGCTTCTGTGCTTAACAACAAGCAGCAACATATTAACTTGTGTTCTTGAAGTTAAGAGTTGCCCTTTGATATTGTTACTCCCTGAAAGCAATAAAATTGCTTCTGATAAATGCTCCGTGATGCCAGGCATAGTTATCATTACAGACATCAATCATCACACATTGGAAAAAAAAACTAACTCACCAACCCAGCAATAGGGTTTCTGATTACAGAACGCTCCTTCTCAGAAAGCAGCCTTCATCTCCTCATGGAGGCTAGCACTTAAATGAGCCCAGGCTGCTCATTCCGGTCACATGGGAAGCAGAGGTGAATTGCTTACACTTGTGCTTCCTGAGCCAGCCACCCCCTTCACCATGTGCTCAATCATCAGTTCAGGCCATGACATTTCAGATTTCTTATGGGTATTTTTGAGACAGTTTCCAAACAGAGTACGGGGATATTGCATTAGATACAATTATAAGACTTCTCAAAAATTTGACATTTAACTGGAAAATAGGGCAAAGTTGCTGTCTGAAATGCAGCATTTTCCAACACAATAGGAATGTAGCCATTCGATCTGAGATTTACTCACAGAAGAATATGCATTTCAACCTCAAAGATACACCACGTATTTTTTTAAATCCAAGGTATTCCCAGCTTTAACATTAAAAGCAGCTTATTCAGACTGAATAGAAAGATACTTGTTTGGTAAAGAAAAACAGAAATGTTCTACAGGAATGAATTTTAATTGGGACAATTCCCATCTGCTGTAGCATTAGAACATCAAATGCAACTTGGGAATGTGAAAGCTGAAGTTTGAGGGTTGTTCTGAAGATGCATACCAGAATGTAAGAGCTAAACATTGCAGTTATTTGGACATTTGCAGGTAAGGACACTTACCTGCCAAATGTGTAGACAGAACAGGCCAGGACAGAAGTAGGAGCTCTTGACATTTCCACTAGCAGCTAGATCAGTTAAACACTCGTCTGCACATACCTGCTTATGTATCTATAAACTCTTCTCCCTACCACCCTTTTTACTATGGCATCTCTACAGTACACATCCTCAAGTTCTCAGTCAGACAACAGCTGAATTTCCACCTCCACAGGCTCTAAAAATTCACCTAAACTGAGGCTCTGCTGTTAACTTACAGGTGGGCATTGCCCTAACCATGGCAGCTGTGTAGGCTCCTGATATGCCTGGAGAACATTTTAGTTCAGAAATGTAATAACAAGAAGAAATAATACACTTTTTCTAAATACAGATACAAGTTGGATGGAGATTGGCTTGAGAGCAGCCCTGAGGAGAAGGATTTGGGAGTGTTGGTTGATGAAAGATTCAACATAAGCTGGCAATGTGCACTTGCAGCCCAGAAGGTCAACTGTATGCTAGGTTGCATCAGCAGAAGTGTGACCAGCAGGTTGAGGGAGGTGATTCTGCCTCTTTACTTTGCTTTCCTGGGACTCCACTTGGAGTATTGCATCCAGCTCTGGAGCCTCCAACACAAGAAGGACATGGAACTGCTGGAATAGGTCCAGAGAAGAGTCATGAAGATGATCAGAGACTGGAGCATCTCCCCTACAAGGACAGACTGAGATTGCTGAGGCTTTTTAGCCTGGAGAAGACAAGGGTCCAAGGAGACATAATAGAGGCTTTCCAGTACCTGAAGGAAACTGCAGGAAAGCTGGGGAAGGACTTTTTATAAGGGCAGGTACAACAGGATGAGGTGAAATGGTCTTAAACTGGAAGAGGGTCGATTTAGACTAGCTATTAGGAAGAAAATCTTTACAGCAAGGGTGATGAGACACTGGAACAGGCTGCCCAGTGAGGTTGTGAATGCCCCCTACCTGGAAGCATTCAAAGCCAGGCTGGATGGGACTTTACACAACCTGTTCTAGTGAGAGGCATCCTTGCCCACAGCAGGGAGATCTTAAACATCCATTCCAACTCATTCTATGATTCTAAATAACTAGACACAAGCAACAAAGTTATTAAGTCACAAAAAGATCATTAATATGGAAATCCAAAAAGGAAAATGGCAATAGGAAGAATGATGAAGGATGTGAAAGGATAGAGGATTCAGAAACAGATAAGAAGGGACAGTGATATTTGATTGTAAGCTGCTGAGGGAAAATTGCAAGGACTTGCACATAACAGTTCACCACTGTAACCAGTGTGCCTTCATCCTACTTATCATGATTAAAACATGATTCACTTCCTTGAAGAACATACATGTCTCCATCGCCATTCCTGTCCCCTCTCCAGCGCTCTCACCAGGAGAGAGCTGCAGCTGTATCAGGGACTGCTGTTTAAGCCACAAGCATTCACAAGATTCAAGAAAGAAGCAGTATGCCTTCTGCAAAAACAAACAAACAAACAGACAAAAACAGCTATGCTGAGTTTTGTCTGTTTAGCTTTCCTATTAAAAGAAACACCTGAGAAAAACTTTTTGTTTCTCTCTTCATACACCACCACCACCAAAAAAAAAAAGAAAAAAAAAAAAAAAAAGGGAGGAAGCCTTCTAAACAAAATATATTTGTATACAAGAAGAGAAGCTGATCCAATTGTCACCAGGCTACAGACAATGGCTCCATTATCAAAAAGTGAGATACAAGTTCTCCCACTACACTTAGATGCTGTAATAATAAAGAGTGTAAAACCACTGCAGTAAATTAGAGAGTTAGATTAAATAAACAGGGCACAAGTTAATAGCATTTATATATATATATATATTTGGAAAAAAAAAAAAACCAACAATTAGAATTTGCATCTTAGCACATGCCCAGTATTTACTATAACTTTAAAAACTAGTAAATTCAAGCACAACAGATCACTGACTCTCTTCTGCTTTCCATACACAGCAAAGCGCAGCAGCAACTACAGCTCTGAGCTCCTGTGGCTGCTTGAACTGCACTGCAGTTATTTCATTCTGGTGCTGGCAGCACCAGAATGGCCTCAGGTTGTACAGCAAATGCCCCAGACAGGCATGGAAATGCACTGCCTCCCAGGCAAGGATAACTCAGCACTGTTCCCCAACTCCTCAACAAACGGATGGCTTTATCTATAACTACTAAAGCCCACATCTACTAAAACTTTTACTTACCAGATTAGAAGAGCCAAGTGGTTCAGACTGCTCAGCTTGCTTTCTGTACCAGGATGCAGTCAAGGCTCCCAGGACTGGCCAGCCCCAGCTAGGTAAACATTACTGACTACTTTCACAAAATCTATCTGCTGCATTCTATGGAAGGTAGAGGTATATACAACCGAGATACAACCATTTGCAAGCACGATACATGTACACACATTTCTTCATTATCTGTACCAGGTTTATCAATTTCTATTGTGAAAGTATAAAACTGACACTTCTGGACAGATAAGTGAATAAATGCTTTTTTTTTTTTTCTTCTTCTTCTTTCTGTTAGAGCACATTATTGCTGCCCAGAGAGCAACAACATGCTGACCAGAAATGTGTTCATCTGTCTGTAGTACTACCAAGCGAGGCTGCATTTTTCAAAATACTTACTGTTTTCCATGACAGCTAATAGGCCTTATCAATAACTACCTAAAGGAAGGATGAAAAGAAGTTCAAACCATACTATTCTCACTGGTTCCCAGCACCAGAACAAGGTGAAATGGGAACACATTGGAACATTCAAACATTAGGAAGCACTTAACTGTGTGAGTAACAGAGCACGGGCACAAGTTGCCCAAAAAAGCCATTGAGTCTCCTTGGAGATCTTAAAAAGTCACCCAAGCATGGTGTAGCACACCCTGCTCTTGGTGTCCCTGCTTCAGCAAGTGTTGGACCAGATGGGTCCAGAAGTCCCTGCCAGCCTCAGCCATTCTGTTACTCTATAACAGAAAAGCAGAATGGACAGTTGCATTCATTATTTGTGCTTCCGTTAGATGGAAATCTTGGCTTCTTTTTGAGTCTATTCTTACTGAAGTTCTCTGCTGAGAAAATGAGGGGAGAAACAGGGAAAATTCAACAGCCTGAAGTTACATTAAAAAGTTCGTAAAGGTAAATCAAAGACAGAAGAAAAACTTCTCTATGTGAAGAATGACAGTGCAAATTAAGAGAGATATTGACAAGAATATCAACACAGTAGAAATGAAAAGTATCTGCATAGTAATAGAGGCTATATCAAATCAGACTCTGTATCAGTTGAACATAATTTGTATTTCTGTGGCTAGATATCTTGTGCTGAGATCTTATTAAAGTATCTAATTCAGCATTTCAAACTATATTATGAGTTATATTCAAGGAGTTTGGGACACTACTGAAAGATGGATTTTTCAAAAACATCTTCAGTTTATCACTGAAGGTAATAAACCCTATATTTAGGAAGCATTTTGCTGTGGTGCACTGTGAGGAGTACCTCTGTGGCCATAGAAGTCACTAGTGGGTCAGGCAATCTATTTTCGTGGTAATTAAATGATGCAATCCTTCTTTTTTTTCTCATCTAAGAAAAATCTGAAGTCATCTCTTTTTTTTTTTTTTTTTTTTTTCCTGTGATCCAGACTGTCTGTGATAGTAAACTACTTGTCACACAGCAAAAATCCCTGTACACTTTATGTTTGCACAGACAATACCTCTGCCAGCCATGTTGTGATTGCAGTGTGCCCATAAAAGCCTTCAGCCACTTTGACATGGATTGGGGATAGCTGATTTCAAAGGACTGGCAGTAATAAGGGGTGGAGGAATCAATTCTTCATTGCTCACTAAAAAGGAAAATAAAAGTACTGAGGTGGGTTTAGACTGCTTCTGCTACTATGGATTTACTGCACATTTTGATACCATTACCTGCAAGCAGGAATTCGGCATGCCAATAAAAAATGGCATCAGAGGGCTGAATAAGCCACCTCTAGTGCTGAAAGACAATGGATTAACCAGTGTAGGGATTTCACTCCCCGAAAGGGTAAACAAACAAATTGCAGGTAAAATAAATCTACAGACATTCATGTTGTGAGAATCTGACTGACTAGGTGACTGCATGTTGTGTGCATAAGAATCTCTATCCAAACATTGAATTCTAATTGACTTTCACAAGTCAATTCATACTGGATTTCACAAAGGCAGTTGTCAATGCTCTATGGTTGAACAGCTTACTGAATTAGAGCAAAGTCACTCTCTGTCCTGAGCAGACTGCATTCTGCAAGTACTGGTGAAACAGCTAAAAATCCTATCACATATGACTTAGCAGAGAAAGGATTTATAAAAATTCTACTGTAAATAAGAGCACATTGTTCTGATTTTACTGTCATTGTTCTGTGAAACTAGGATAAACAAATGAAGTTTTGTTTATCGAGCATAAAATATTATTTTTTCTTTACAAATATCCTCATGGATTAAACACTTTTCATACAAAAGCTGTGAGAGAGATGTAGAGTTCTGTTTAAATCACCCTAAGTGATGGATAAATTGCCACTAAATTGTTTAAATTACATCTAGTTCAAAAGACAGGAATTCTGCTAGAAGAGGCTAACTAGGAATTTTCAGACTTGGAATAATCTGACGGTCTGAATAAAACATGAACATTTGAATAATACATTAACATTATCTTCTGCTGGGGATCCTGCTCACCTACTACTGTTTGGGGATATTCAGGCAGGACATCCAGCTCAGCAACTTAAAGAACACCAGCTGTGATGGTCATTTCTTAATCTCCCTGTCTCCAAAGCTAAATTATTTAAAGCAATGGGATAGGCTTGAGATAAGATGAAGAAAATATGTTTAAAGAAGAAATCAAAATGGCTAGGTGAAACATAAATGGCCTGTAATAGAGTGAGGGTCAAATCAGGTGATAAAATTGTGCCTTTCTGCTATGGAAGCAGGAATCTGTGGTCCTACAAAAAAGGTATGGTAATCGGGGAAGAAAGACTTTCCACAAAAGAAAGAATAATTTATAACTGTGCAAACTGGCACTGTTCATTTTGCAAGTCAGCATAGCCTTGAATCATTTTTCTCAATTTCATACTGGATGCTCCCATTTGTGCTGTCTTTTCCCTAACTCTTCTACAAGCTGTGTATTTCCTACACAGTTTACATCAGCTAATCCCTCAGGCTTGGGAATACTGCAGAGAAGAATACAAGTCACAGACCCCTTTATCCTCCCATGATACACATCTTTGATATGCATTATTATGACACACAGTGAATCTAACTTTAGTGTACTCATGCATATAGAGCATGTGTCATCAGTCACTGGAAAGTGGGCCTGTGGGTATTTAAGGCTGAGTGGGTGGGTGTTTTATTTATGACATGAATAAGACGACTCTTTTACTGTAGAATCTGAAAGCAGTAAACATTCCACCACTAAAGATTGTACACTTTCATTTAACGCAAACAAAAAAGAATATTTTTTTTCTGAATTATTTGTTTTTGAAAATAATCCTATATGTTCTGCTGTGTGGCTGGCTGGGTACTGAAAACCATGACAACTTTTTAAACTGTTTTCTTTGAGGACGTCTAACAACATGGCTAACATCTGTAAACTATTTTCCCCACGTAAGATATTTCACTCAATTTCTTGCTTTCCACTCTCATTCAATTTGTTTTCATCAGGTACCAGCTTGCTGTCCAGCAAACCAATCTCATTCCATATTGATTTGTGGTGAAACAAAAGGACAGTCGAAAGCGAAGAGAAACAGGTAGCCAAAAAAAGATAAGCCCCTCAACCTATATTCCTTCCATTCCGTGGCAGTCTGACATATTGGTAGGGAATTCCTTTGATAAAACTAGCACCAATTTATTTGTAGCCCCCCTCAGTATGGGGGTTGCTTGCTGGATTTGGCTACTTAACTTCGTGTGACAGCAAGTTATGAGTCAGCAGAAAATATTTTCTAGCATACTTGAAACACCCACAGCAGCCAAAGAAAAAGCAAACACAAGCAGCAGCATGTTTGCTTGTCCCTCCTTTCTAATGTGCCTTGTTAGTAATACCCTCCAACATCAAACATTCAGTCCACAAGTATATTCAAAACGATTTTAACCTGCATTCCGCCTGTTTACACACTGGCAGTACAAGGTGGTCACTCTGCAAAGAATGAGAGATGTTCAGCACTGTTCTTACTGAAGCTTGCCAAAAAGGTTCCGATTTTATGAGACACTGAAATGCTCCGACTGTCACAGCACTTGAGGGCAGCTCTGTTACGACACGTCAGAAGCATGTTTAACACTCAAGAGCTGGAAACGAGCACCATTTAGAATAAGTGGAAGTATGTAATGGAATAACATCACTACAGTACAAGAACTAAGATAAGCAGACATCCTCATTACAATTCCAAGTAACTTAGGCACGGAAAGCCTAATGTGGAGAGAAATTGAAACAATACTCTTGTGTATGGTTCAGTTTAGCGAAAGATCATTCAGCAGAAAGATACACCGTGAAGAGTCAGCTCCTTCTCCTTCTGATGTATGCATTTATGTCTGCCTTCTGTTGAATAGCCGTCCATCAAAACAGCTTTCCACGCAACTTTCTGAAGTGTTGATCTATAAATCAGATACAGATTTTCACAAGATCACTCTGACTCGACTTTGGATCTGACCTGAAAGCATTAGTTATCACGTGGAAGTAAGCTACAGGAAGCACAGCAGTAAAACAACAGAAACATTGCTGCTGAATGCTGGTGCTGTTCTTGCCCATGGGATGCTGCTGAATGCTGCAAAAAAAACCCAAAACAACAACAACAAAAAAAACCAACAACCTGACAGATCAGAAGCGTGGGACAGCAAGAAAACAAGAACAAAATCTCCCAGCAGGCCTAATATACAGCACACGCAGCAAATGAAATTAAGGATGCTTTGGCCTGATTCCTATTACATACCACATCATATTAACAGGATGAAAGGTATTTGGACATACAGTACAGTGCTTCCTTAGCATAAGGTAGACAAATTTAGTTTACTGTTTTTTAAACATTGTACAATTAACTTAATTTTCAAATAGAAAATACACACAACAAGCTTTCATTGTTGGAAATGAAGCTTAGTAAGCTGTCAAAGAAAAAGTTTGATGGACGGCTGCTCTGCTATTACTTCTCCCACTGTATATGATATAGAAAATGTTACATAACGTTAGAGTAGAATTCTATTCTTCCCTTTGAGAAAAACAGAAAATATTTTCAAAATAAGATTTAAAAGTCAATATTCCCTTTATTCTGAACCATCACCTAGAAACCTGAGATGTCTTTAAAAAAACAAAACAAAACAAAAACAACTCATGCTCTATTTTGCTCTTCATAGGAAGAGAAACAAGAAAAGTGAAAGAGAGAGGGGAAAGAACCATCAGCCTAGAACTGGAAATACTTTGCATTGTCTATGTAATTTCATATTCATTATATGTAAATATGTTAGTAATCCATCAACCCTGAAAGATCTGCACACATTTAAAACATGACAGCTTTAATTTCACTACTATAAATTCAAAACTATGTTGCAAAATGCAGCTTATGCCCAAAATGTTTAAATAAATAAATAAAAATCCATGATATATTGTTACATTATTCATAGACCAGAATAATGTTTATTTGAAGAGAAGAGATGGTTTATTCCTCTGCCCCTAGGGAATGAAATATAACCTCTGAGGATAGCCAACTATGAAGCTGTTCAGCCTCTGGAAGGCACACTTCCTATGCCCTCTTCCCTTTGGCACAGGAGCTGGCAGAGAAGGTTAGTTACCAGCTTTTTGCTACTGACATGAAAATGCTGGTTTCACAATCCCAGAGCACAAACGTGTTAAATCTACCAGTTCTACAGGCAGCTCGTGAAGACAACAAGAAATGAGTGAGATGGTCAAGAATCTACATTATATTGGCCATTTTCTTTATTCTGCTGCTTTGCTTAGGAAAAACAGCCTGTCAAAACTTTCTATATATTCTGAGACGTATCTTCATATCTCAACAAGCAGCTGTCTTGAAATATTTAGAGCTACCTGTGTGGGCACGGAAAAGAACCATTCCAGTTTTTACTTTCATTGAAGGAGAATATGAAAAAAGAGGAATTGTGCTGCAGCCTACTTTAGGGATCCTGTGTTAGCAGGGCTGATGGACTACCTGGTCCAGAGATACTTTCCAAGCCATATGATTCTGTGATTATCTTTAATTTGAGGATGATAAGCCAGAACTCCTCTGTCAACAAACAGTAAGTCTGCGCAAACTCACAGTAAATGTGATGTTCTCACTCAGGAAATTGGAATACAAAGAGTGCCTTTCAGGTATGTTAGCCTAGCCTGTCTGTTCAAAGAAAATAAATATTTTAGATTCACATTATGCCTTTCTGAAATCCCAGAGTACCATCTGTTTTTAAGCAAATAATTTCAATTCACAAAATAATATACCTGCAGTGATTTACTAGAAACAGTTCAGACCTTCATCCCCGAATATAATGACAGACAATTACATATTTTTCTAAATCAGTGCTTCCTGGAAACTCAGAATCAATGCAGATGTTCTTTTCATTCTTTAGCAATGTATCCATTCCTAAATTGGATTAGATTAAATAATATTAGATGCATAGATTCTACAGTATATGCCTTTTTTTTCTTAATTTGCCTAAAAGACACTTACAGTGCTGCTAAAGCAGTGCTTTTTCATTTGAAGCTTCATGGAGAAAGCTCAGGATTCTACTAAAGTAGAATCTGTGATTCTGTAAAGTACTATTTTCTCTTCATCCTGTAAAAGTCTTTGGTGAAATTTATTTGAGCATGTGAAAAATAAAGACGACAAGGAATTCATTCATATTTAGAGTAGGGAGACAACAAGGAAGTAATGAAATGATCTCCATTATCCCCTTCTCTGCTGGTTTTATGAATGGGGAAAAGCTCTAACAGAGAGTGAGGGGAAATGGCCTCAAGTTGCACCAGAGATGTTTAGGTTGGATATTAGGAAAAGCCTCTTTACAGAAAGAGTTGCACTGGAATAGGCTCCCCAGGGAAGCGGTTGAGTCACCATCCCTGGATGAGTCTAAAAACCGTTTGGATGTGGTGCTCAGGGACATGATTCAGCAGAGGGTTGTTAGAGTTAAGGTAGTAAATTTAGGTTGCGGTTGGACTTGATCATCAAGGTCTTTCCCAACCTGAGCATGATTCTGTGATTCAATAAGGGATCATAAAACTGTATGTTTTGACCAAGACTCTTCCTAATTAAGACCATCAAAAAAAGCCTCTACCTCAGGTCTTCAATTAGCCACTCGTGCCTCAGATGATTGAGATTTGCACCTTACATTTTTTTGGAAAAAAAAAAATAAAAAAAAAATCAGTCAAGTACAGTCTTTTAGTTTTATTCTGCAATTCTTCTTGTAGTTGGCATTCACATTATCCCTTTTACCATAGTTCTCAAAAGTCCCAATTAGAAAAGAAAGTATCTGCAGATGAGGTTCAGAATTCAAGATGTTGACCTAAGAGGAGAGTGAAATGACTTTTTTGAACTCCCATCTCAAGTCTGGTAAGTCAGGAATAACATTGTCATCTACAATCATTAAAAAATTGTTATATAGAAAAACTTACAACGTTTTGATGTTAAACTGCTATTTTGCTCACTGCAAGTCTGAAAATAATTGGATTTCAGGGAAAAGAAATTATGTGATAAAGTGAGTTAAGAAGCATTTTGATTTATGGTATAGTTTCATCATAGAAACATGAAGATGTTAGGACTTAGGAATAGTTTTGGAAGGATCTGAAATGTTTTCCGCCAAGCTAAAGAACTGAGGTGCTTTTAAAGTTGAAACACTGTCAATTGTTCTCCTTTTTGTAATATGAAGGGCTGATGTGAAAGTAATGGCTCTTATTTTATTATTTTGGCCTACAGTGTCAGAGGTGGATGTTGATGGTATGGCAGTAGAGATGGAACATACCTATCAAGATTCCATCACATTTTGTTGTCGTGCAACAAGTGGCAGCAGAGGGGCAGTCTGACAAAACAACAATTGATATGGAAGTATGTATGAAGCAACGGTGCCTGAAATACACCATGTGGAAAAAATGGCATCCATTCATGGCATTCATCAATGCTTTTTGAACGTTTCTGAAGACCAAACACAGAATGTGAGCACAGAGAGTGGTGAGTGGTGCATTTCAACAGTAGCAACAGCAGGTAACTGTATCCACTGCGACTTTTTATGAGTGCAGTATGTAGGCTCTTGTTTACTGTTGGCAAAAACACATAGCCAGTGGTGGTGACTCTTGAAAAATAGTGTTCTGTAACTGAGAATTTGATTTATTAAATAGTGGTCTATCAAAAAAAGCTATGCTCTTTGTACCTGTTGTAGTTTCTACAGAGATAAGTAGGAGACATTAGTTTTGGAGCAACCTACATACAGTTTTCTAGCCTGTTTTCATTAAGATAAATAATTAATCTATACTTTCAATGGCAGTTAAGTCCAAGCATTTGTCAGTTGTGACTGTTGTTTAGTTGTGACTAAATAATAATAATAAAAAGTTCTTTATTTTCGTCAATAGTTACTTTGAGGAAGAAAGGGCAAAAACATTGGACGCTAAGTAGTCTGCAAGTTCTTTTCCTGTGGTTCTCTCTACTGAAGATTTAAGCAGCCCAAGATCAAGTAGTTTGCAGAATTATGCTGTGGTCAGAATTTTTTTATAGCAGTAAGTCAGACAGTCTACATAAACTAAGAATGCTGAAAATTATGACCTTATACGCGCCCTTTGCAAGTACTTGTTTGAGAAATGAAGTAAATATTCAGATTGCAAAGCAAGCAAGGACTCATCAAATATTAAGAAATAATACTTTTTTTGCCCAGCTTTCACCAATTAAAATTTTGTAGCTTAGCACATCCGTTTTAGTCTACACTGACATAATGCATATTATTCCAAAAAGATGACATAACAGATACAAATCAGTGAGGCTCATCAGATTTTACTGTGTGAGGTTGACAAAGAATCTGAATAAAGCCAGTTGGTGACTTGTTCTCCAAAGATATTCTGGGGATAAAACAATAAATTAAAAATGACTTGAACGGCATGATGTTCAAAAGACATGGTGATGGTAGTCACGCATTAAGATGTTTCTTTAACAGTACAAGAACTACATTTGAAACAAACAAACAAAACATAATGAAAAAGCAGTTCTTCTCTGCTTTAGAGGTAGTTGAGCTTCTCCAGAGGAAAATTCAGAATCAGACTTTACAGAATGATTAAAACCATCTGAATTTTCCTTACTTACTTTCTGAGGAAACCCCAGGGATCCATAAGAAATGATGTGTTAGGCAATGCCAGTTGAGCCGGGTGAAATCTCTTACTAGTGTCTCCTATGGACAGTGATTATGTTATATATATCACTACTTGTTTTCTGCAGAAAAAGAAATTTAAATAAGACTTCTTTTTGCTTTGCTGAAAAACAACTGAAAATAAAATGCAAAAAAAATTGCTTTCAATCACTAATTTTAGCTTCTGAAAACAGAATACGTCTTGTTTTCAGTTGGAAATGTTGAAAATGGATACAAAATAGAAATATGTTTCCTTACATTTTTCCTAGGTTTTCTTAAATCATAACTGAATACCTCACATATTGAGAGAATAGTTCACCTACTTTGGAATCAAAGACAATTAAATCATAATTACTCTCTCCTATCACACGGTTTCACTGCTTGCTATTTCTACATGCTCAGTAATCCGTAAGGTCTTCTTTCTCTCTCCTTGTAAACTACAAAGCTGTAGAAATCCCAAGTTATGGTCAATGTAAATACTAACATAAAAATAACATGCTCCATCCCTCACCAAAATATACATGCTTTACAAAAAGTCTAGATTTTTCTATTCACCTAATATCTTCTAATTAAAGAGAAGCCTTTTAAATTCCACAAAGTACTGTGGTCATCACTTTTTATGACATTTCTTCTTTCCAATATTTGCAAAACATATAAAAGTTCTCATGATAAGCATAGTGCTTGCTGTTCTCAGTTCTAGCAGATCTTTTCATTAAAGGCAGAAGCAGTAAATACACGGCTAACCACCTTTAAAAGGACACACTTCTAAAGCATTCTAGAAGTCAGCTTACTCAAAGCCATTTGAGAACATGCTGAACAGAAAATTGTAAGCCTTTTAAAAGGAAAATGCATGTTTTCCTCTGTACAGTAGTCTTGAAAAGCCTTTTAAATAAATAATGCTATGACATTTGATATAATTAGGTTCAAAACCTATCATGAAATGCCATCTATTTAAGGGTTTCTATTTAACAAACTATCAGAGCTTTGAATGAGAGGAAAAAAGAATCCCAATGAACAATTAAAACAAATGTCATCTCTTTACTCAATTCTCTTTTATTTATTTAGCAGAGAAAACATTAATAGAAATTCAGATACATTAGGACATTATGATAATTCTAGTACATTAATAATGCAAATGGCATAAGAAGGTTAATTACTTCTGAAATGAGCAGTTATTGTATAATGTTCTCCCTTTGCAAAATACACCATCTCATTCAAAGACAAGAGCTTTTTAAAAAAATAAACTGTGCTTTGCAGCTAGTATCAGAACAAACATAAGAATTTTGACTTCTTCAATTTGAAGATAACTTCCAGTCCACTATCACATGGTGAGTCCAGCATTCAAGATCAAGAATACACTTTCAAGAAAAAAGATCTAGCATATATGCAGCATCAAAAGCAGATAGGCTCACTTTTATCTTCCGTGCAAAAGCATCACGTGACTGAAGCCTTATGCATTTCCCAAACTGTTTTAACACTGTAGGAAATCTAGCATATGAAATCAACTGTCCATGTCACATTCAGATAGTTATCTAAGTCCATTTTCCTGGTTTAAACTGAAAATGGAAATGTTTGAGAATGAGAATTTCTACGTTTAATATTTTATTAATTACTCAGAAAGTTTCTAAGTGCTCTGCCACAGAACAAAAATTGAGTTCCGCTGTTGCAATGAGATCAGCATTTCAGTGGCTGTCATGCGAATAGAGCCACAAACACGGTGATGGGATTAAATCTCAAATCACAGCTTCTATTTATAATCCTGTGCACATTTATTAGCATCCCCCTCAGAAATAGCCTGCAAGTCTTAGTTATGCTCAGTAACTGATAGATAGATATGGGATTTCCACCTATATACACAGCCAAAACACATCTGGACTCTGCTGTCCAGATTAGAACTGCCTTATATAAAATATTAGAAGACATGGTCCTTAAAAGTAGAAAATCTGTGCCCATAATTCCAGATGCTCAGAACTTAGTTGTTGGTGCGAGCTAAAAGATCAACCTCTCCATTCCCAAATACTTTATGTATAGTTAACCTTATTCCTCTGGCTGTACTAACCCTATGATTAGGTAATTTGGCACAGGTCTCCATATGACCTGTACTAGGAACACTGCTTTAATTCGATTGTGTATTATTTATCATGACCCCCTCTATCTATTAGACAAAGCTCTTCGGATGGACATCGTATGTTTCTTCATACTCTTATATCCCTATACACATTACCATTCCTGTAACAATAATTACCCTTACCACAAAGTTCAGACAATTTTGACCTGCCTCAACAGTAGATGAAGCACACTGAAGTTTACTGCAGTACTGCAGCACTCCAATTTTTTCTTCCATTTAGTTTTGGACCTTGTATTTTTCCAAATTTTCTCCTACCCAGCTTCAGCACAGAAGTACTGGGTAACCCTGACTCCATGGCTGTCATCACATTAATGACAAACCAACTTGAGCCCTCTGACACGTGCACATCTGGTAATATTGTCCCTCTACCATGTCTACGAATTTTTATAATACAAGACATCAAATCTGGATGTGTACTGGTCCAAGCATAACCATAGTCTCTGTGAACATCTGGAGGAGAATAAATACGGTTGGAAAGGAAGAAAAAAATGGAGAATGTGATATTATGTGTATATCCCATAATTATCTGATCTCTTTCATTTATGAGACTGCTTCTATTCTTAGACAAAGCACTGGGGGGGGGGGGGGGAAGACACCTCATGCAGCTGAGTCAGTTCTGAAGAGAAATTATTCAAGTTTTTTTTTTTTTTCTTCAACAAATCATGAAACCCAACAAACAGGCCCTCTGTTCTGCAGAGGTTCTGATTTTTTTTTTATATATCAGAAGAAATCAACCTTTCCTGACTGATCAAAAGAACAGTCTTATGAGAGCCACATGAAGCATCACAGATTCACATCATGAATTTCTTGATACATGCGACATTTGCAGCAGAATTTCCCATGTAACCTGGCATCAGCTTTTAAGCTTGTCACCACCTTCCTCCAGAACCATCTGCACACATACTTTCAGGTTCTGAAATCCAATGAATCCATACCAAAACACAATTCACAAGAAGTATTCTTAAATTATGGAAAAGTCTAGGTCCTTTCCATAATATACAACTGAAGAGACTCTGATCTACCTGCAATAAACATGTTTCAAGTGCTTGCACTTTCTGTGTGCAACTCTGAATGTCACCTTTGTGACAGTCTCCAAAACTGTGTTGCCCTAAGGTCTTTGCTGGCAAACAAAATCAATTTCCAAAGTCTGCTGACACTGTCCTCTCACAGAATGGCCAGGGTTGGAAGGGACCTCAAGGATCATGAATCTCCAACCCCTCTGCCACACGCTGGGCCACCAACCTCCTCATTTAATGCTAGACCAGGCTGCCCAGGGCCCCATCCAATCTGGCTTTGAACACCTCCAGGGGTGTGGGGCATCCACCACCTCTCTGGGCAGCCTGTTCCAGCACCTCACCACTCTCTCTGTAAAGAATTTCCCCCTGACGTCCAACCTAAATCTCCCCTCCCTCAACTTAAAACCATTTCCCCTTGTCCTGCAGTTATCAACCCTTTCAAAGAGTTGATTCTCCTCCCCCCTGTAGGCTCCTTTTAGGTACTGAAATGCTGCAATGACGTCACCCCACAGCCTTCTTTTCTCCAGGCTGAACAAGCCCAGCTCCCTCAGCCTGTCCTCATAGGGGAGGTGCTCCAGTCCCCTGATCATCTTGGTGGCCCTCCTCTGGACCCTCTCCAACAGCTCCCTGTCTTTCTTGGACTGGGGGCTCCACGCTTGGACGCAGTATTCCAGATGGGGCCTCACAAGAGCAGACTAGAGGGGAACAATCACCTCCCTGTCCCTGCTGGCCGCCCCTTTTTTGATGGAGCCCAGGATACCATTTGCCTTCCGAGCCGCGAGGGCACACTGCTGGCTCATGTTAAGTTTTTCATCCATCAAGACCCCCAGGT
Organism: Phasianus colchicus; assembly: GCF_987193195.1. Taxonomy (NCBI): domain Eukaryota; kingdom Metazoa; phylum Chordata; class Aves; order Galliformes; family Phasianidae; genus Phasianus; species Phasianus colchicus. The sequence goes on along the minus strand of NC_143442.1, from coordinate 28,526,272 downwards.
CCTTCTCCACAGGGCTGCTCTCAAGGACCTCTCCTTCCAGTCTGTAGGGATGCCTGGGATTCCTCCGGCCCAAGTGCAAAACTCTGCACTTTGCCGTGTTGAACCTCATCAGGTTCACCCGGGCCCACCTTTCTAGCCTCTCAAGGTCCCTCTGAATGGCATCCCTTCCTTCAACCGTGTCGACCACACCACTCAGCTTGGTGTCGTCAGCAAACTTGCTGAGGGTGCACTCAATTCTGTCATCGATGTCATTGATAAAGATATTAAAGAGCACCGGTCCCAAGACAGACCCCTGGGGGATGCTGCTCGTTACCAGCCTCCACCTGGACATAGAGCCATTGATGACCACCCTCTGTCTGCGGCCTTTCAACCAGTTTCTTATCCATCGAGTGGTCCACCCATCAAATCCACATCCCTCCAGTTTGGAGAGAAGGATGTGGTGGGGGACCATGTCAAAGGCCTTGCTCAAGTCCAGGTAAATGACATCGGTCGCCTTTCCCTTGTCCACCGATGCCGTCACTCCATCATAAAAGGCCACCAGATTGGTCAAGCATGACCTTCCCCTGGTGAAGCCGTGCTGGCTGTCACGGATCACACGCCCTTTCCTCATGTGATCAAGCATGTCATCCAGGATGATCTGTTCCTGGATCTTCCCAGGCACAGAGGTGAGACTCACCGGCCTGTAGTTCCTGGGGTCCTCCTTGCTCCCCTTCTTGTAAATGGGAGTGACGTGACCCTTCCTCCAGTCACCTGGGACCACACCTGACAGTTTATATCTGCACCTCAGACATCAAGACACCCACACAAGGGAATGCAACTATTGCTAAACCACTGAGCACAGTGAAAGCCTTAAGTTATGTCTACACTTAAAATAGCAATTTGGGGATATTCTTCCATATTTAACATGCTTTCTATCTTTATTTCTTTTTAATATCCTGCTAGAAAACAACTACAATTCGTGGCCAGATCTCTATTGCAATTTCCACTTTGAAAAAAAAGATACTGGTTTTCCTCTCCACATTATAACTTAAGATAGCTTAAGCATTTTGTTAGGAAGGATATTTCAGGTTTAATCTACATTTGACGAATTTAGTAAAGAGCAGACTAGGATGGGATGACATTTTACTCCACAAACAAATTATTAACTGGAAACATACTTTAAAGAACTTGAAAGTATTCACTAGATTTAGAATCTAGTAGTGACACGGCATTTCGGAGTTATCACTGAAATTAAAGAAGTAATAATTTGTTATGTAATTATGGACTACACATTTATGCTTTTTGCACTATTATTAAAGGTGCTGAAAAAAAGTGTAGCATTTATTATTATTAATAATATTTACATACCTGCAGGATACTTACATGCTGATGAGTCATAAGACTTGAGTTTAGGAGATAAACTAATGAGTATTTAAAAGCATTTATCACACTGTTTAAGAAGAAAAGGCCTACCTGCAGACTGTGCCACTACCTCTGCGATGGAGACAGGGACAGGCTTCTGAATTTTTGTCTCTGTGAAGCGATGACCATTTCACTTATGGTCTTCAACATTCTTTCTTTAAGCAAACATCTTCAGAATGAAATAAGCAGGATTTTTTCCTTAGATCTGGAAACTGTGAGAAAGATAAAATTATTGGACAAGTAATTACAGGCAATGAGGCATTCCTTAAAATTTGTCTCCAAGTCCTCAAATATTATTATCCATAGCATTAAAGCTCATTAAGGTAGCATTATGGCAGAAATCTGTGTCTTCAGTATACATACTTACAGTATTAACATTAACTTACAAACATATAGCATACATGTTATAACATAATCCCAAAATTATAACACAAAGATTTTAAAAAAAACAAAGTAATATTCATGTTAATGTAGTCAGGTTAAATATATATACAAATATATTATATAAATACATATAAACATATACAGACATACTCATAAGATTTTAGTGTAACTTTAAATCCTCTCTATCAGTCTCCTGTAAGGATGCTGTACAAAAGCTGGAAGTAATCACAGAGCTGTAATCAGCAGAGTCCATAAAACATTTACTCAAATGCTGCACGTGTCAACAGCAGTCAGGGTGTAACTGCAAGTCTGGGTATTTGTTTTTTTCTAGTTTGTTTTGTTTGTCTAAGACCAGACTAAGTTCATTAAGTAAATGTTCCAGTCCTTGGTCCTCATCTACACTACTACAGACTGAAAGAAGTCCCATTTGAATATCAGACCAACAGCTTTAAAAAACAAAACAAACAAAAAAAACAAAAAAACCCAAAAAAAACGCACACACATTAGAACAGACAATCCTGTAAAAACTCATTTTACATAGTAAAAGATCCCGTATCAATTTCTTCCTTTTCCTGTGAGTCAGTGCTCAGAAAGATACTGCATTTTTTCTGAAAGACTGTGCGAAGACATGGATGAAGGTGATGCAGTTATTACAGTCTGCCTGGATTTTCTGGTAACATCCCTCCCTACATGCAATAACACAGTAGAAGGGAGTATCTTCTAGCAAAATAATTGCTGAAAAAGACAGTAAACAAGAGCAACAAGCCATCAATGTACACAGTAAAGATAGGTTGCCAGCATGGCACAAACAGATCAAAAACAGATAATTATCTCACAGTGCAAGATCTAACAGCATCTCCAATATTCAACTCAAAAAAAGTCTGAGTTGCCAGCTTAAAGCAATAGAGTTCATTTTTTCCTTTAAGAAATACCTGAGCTATGTAAGTCTCTGCGAAGGACCAAAGTACAAATGAATTCAGAAAGAAGTAAGATAAGAGGCTAGGACCTCTCTAACCATAGCAAACAATTTCTACTTGATCTCACTAGCAGCCACCACAGCTCTCTCAGTGGATATGGTACTCACTAAGCTGCTTCACAATCAACTACATATACGAAAAATCTGCTACTGCTGTGTTGCCATGCCCACTGAAAAAACAGGAGTCATCAAGGAGTTAAACGACAAAGAAAGGGGAACTTCACTGACTGCATCTCCAAATAATTCTGCTCAAGACTATGTGAAGATTGGTACTGATCAATTTTCTTCATTACATTGGAATTTTTCAACTGTTCTTAACATATTAAAATAAAACTGGTATTTGTATTTTAAAATGTATTATCTCCCTTTCTTGTGAAATTCATTCTGAATATAAATACTTAAAGCATTAGCTGGATCACTAGAATTTAGTTCATGCACTGAGGACTATTTATATACATAAGTTACAAAGGACTCAATGCATCCAGTGCAAGCAGTAGAAATAGCACACTAGCCTTTTTTTTTTTTTTTTTTTTTTTTTTTTTTTTTTTTTTTTTTTTTACATTTCTTTCCCTAGGTTAACACAATTTCAACTTGCTTTGTCCCAGTCTTGAAAAGGGATCAGTGCTGTCCTTATATTTGTTTGTGTTCTGACACCAATATCTCTCTGCCCATAAAGACCTCCTTACAAGTTCAGGGACATGGCTTTGCTGTTTTCCTTTTTGATCCTTGTCAACCTCCAGTATGATGTACTGTGACAAATATCACCTTGAATTAGCATTCTCCATGTTATTTGATGAAATAACTCATAAAACGAAATGATAAGCTACTTTCCAAAGGAAGCTGACTGTCAGAATTATGATTTACCTTTGGGTTTGCAATCGCTGCTTTCTGCTTCAATCCATAATAAATTTTGTTAGATTTCCTAAGCCTCGAGCAGAAACAAGCTACCCAATGTCTCAAGAAATGAAAGAAGCTAACTTCTTAAATAAGTCTTGGTAGGAAGTAGGGTCATGGTGCTAGTCATGGTTATTCATGAGATGTAAGAGGGAGAAATCTCTCATCCACGCTGACTATAGTCCTTTTACAGACAGTGGCGTTCTTACAAATTGGTATTCTTACCAGAATTCTTACTGTATCATCCTACTTATTTCCCCGCATTGAAAACTTTATTTTCCTTATTTCCCTCAATCTACCAGTCAAGTGTGCAAGCAATCTCAGTCAGCGACATGTTTAGGTATCTTCCTAGCACAGCCCTGCTCTTCCAGAAAGAGATAAGAGGCAGTCTCTTGATGAGCAGTAAGCCCATGAGCCTTCATAAAGCCTTTAACCACGCAAGCCTGAAGACAGATGGATGTGTGCAAACTCTGCACTCAAGAGGTGCTGCCCTATATTACAAAAGGTGAAAGGTAGGTCCTAGCACTGCCAAGCAATAACAAATATTAAATTAGTTCATGTTTTATGGTGTTTTTTTTTTTAATACATACATATGGAATTATTAACACTTATTCAGGGCTGGCAATTCTCTACTTGTTGTTCAGTAACTTGTAAAAGAGGATTTCGATTCCCTTCAGAGTTTTATGAACGTTTTTGCAACAAATGTTAACGTTAGGAATAATGGCAACAAAATTAGTATTGCTGCACCTCATAATGGTTTTTACCAAGAATCAGTCTCAAATTAGGTATTCTTATACATGCTTTACAATAACATTCTTTATTATTTTTTCCACCAACACTTTCTCACTCATTTTGTTGCTTCTTACAGGAGATACATTCTGCTTGTCATTGTGCTCTTGATGTGTGATCCTAATACTGAAATACAGAAATCTGAATTTCTATGGCACAAATGACTTTTAGAAAACAGTATTTTGTACTGTTGAGCTGCTGTAGCATCTAACATCCATAAATACCTTCTTAATAATTTTTCATACCAAGACTTGCTGGTTGTATTCTTAGTTTTAGTTTTGTTTTTGTTTTGTTTTCCAGACCAGCATCTTATTCTGTGGGTTTTTTGTTTTATTTATTTATTTCTGTCAAATATCTGAAAGTTCTTACCTATGGGGCAAAATACCTAACATAAAAGGTGTTTGGAAGGTCAATATGGTTTTGCAATGTGAAATTCACAACTTTGTTTCACAAGGTATTGAGCATAGAAATTAACCATACTTGAAAGGCGGGATAGCAATTATTCACTTAAGAAGATTTTTCATTTGTTAGGTAGAAAAAAATTATACTGTAGAAACAGTTTTTGAAGTGAGACAGGTGGTTCTGTTTTATTTAACACAGTGTTTTTCAAAGTACTGAGACATTTTGTTTTCATTTTTGGGTTTGATTTCACATTCATCTGAGTGCAACAGCAGCCAAACAACAAGGGCAGCTTGGTTCTTCCCATCTCTTCCTGTGTTGCTTGACCATCAAAAACTTGGCTTTCTTTTTTTTTTTCCCTCCAATACAGCAAGATACATCCAGACAATTTGGTACTTGCATTTTTGCTAATCCTTCCAAAAGTAAATGAATGGACTAATGATCAAGCAGAGTGGTGCTACGTTTATCAGAGTGTTCCACAGGGGCACAGATGACATCTAAAGCTGATGTTGTACTGTTCTCCTCAATGAGAATAACACTTAAATTCTAAACATCATATATATAGTATGTGTTACATTGCTAATGTGAAAGATAAATATGGGCCTCTCTTCCAATGACAAGATCTCCTTTTAGGAATTTTCAGTTCCTATTGAACAGTCAAGAAATCTTGTTGCTAGGTTTCAAATCTGTATCTTTACAACACATAGAACCATGTAGTAACACTCCACACTATTTTTCAGGTATAGCTAAATGTCATTTTTAATAGGTGTAAATTCAACTCATACTTCTTTGTGGCTTTTAAATATTAAATGAAAGAAATATGGTAATTATTAATATGACAAGCCAGAAAGAAAGAGGGTTCATAAATATATTTGCATTACTTAGTTATAGCATTTTATTCCTATTCCCTATGGAAGTCATATTAATATTAAGCATAATTTTTAAGCTGCGGAATGTATGCAACAGAGCTGAAGGCTGTAAAACTATAAGCCAGTGCATGGATATACTGTACATCATCCTGATGTATCCTAACCATTTATACCTACTCTTTAGTAGTTACTGTAAGCAAGGGCTCTTATTTTGGCCTTACTAGAATTGGACAAGAGAACAATCTTCCTTATTACAGATTAACGTGCCGTACAATCCCACGATAAATACCCTACAGTTTTTTATGCATGACTTATTTAGCATGTTTCCACTCCCAGAATTTGAACCGTTGAAATTCCATTTCTTAATTTTTATCTTAAGCTTTACAAGCGTGTGTGTAAAGTATACTTCGTATATATCTACAGAAAAGCATACATATTTCCCAAATGTCTGTTCTTTTCTGGAATAAAAACTCAACGGAAAACTACATAAAATTTATAATACTTTTCTGTTGCTAAGAATTTGAGTCTGGTTTTAAACCGCTATATTTAAAAGACTTCACTAATTTCAGTGAGATTGTATCTAGTCAAAAACTCTTAACATTTAAAAGCTTGAAGACTCAGAGGAAGCAAAAGGAGGGACTCTCAAATATTTTCAAAGTGGTTTAAAAAAAAAACCACTCAATTACGCAGTTGTATTCATCCATTCCCAATCCCCAGTTCACCAAGTAATTTTAGTTTATCAGCCACAGCATACAGAAATGTATGCCTGGGTTTTAATCAGCACAATCCAGTCCTCATTTCATTCACATTTTCTAATAAGAGGTACACTCATCCTCTTAACATATACATTTGGCAAGAGCAGAACGCTGCTTTGGGGGAGTAGAAATTACAGAGAAGCTTTAGGATTTGTATTCCGCAAAGAGTATGCGCTTATGGTCTTATACCCGTAGAGCCTGCTTTTTAACCGAACCTGCAAGCAGCACTACTGGAGCCAAGGGCCAGTTAGTCAGTCTATTGTAAAATTTGCTTTGGAGAGTTTACATGTAAGAATTCACTGTGGGATGACATTTGGCATCAAAGGCCCTGGCATAAAGCACTCTTAAAATGACACCAGTGCAGAAGAAAATCGTTTCAGATCTAATTCAGTATTTCAATGGGGAACTGCAGAAAGCGTTCAAATCTGCTAAAAATCTGGCTTTTATAGTATTGTCTTCAGTAAGGTGTCTGATAGAAAAGTTTCAGTGCCAAGCAAAAACAGAATTATCCTCCATTTAGAAGGAAGTAAATAGATCATTTCTCTCCGACCTCCAAAGAGGAAGAACTACTCTATCCACACATTCATGAAATGTAATAAAAAGAATGATACTCTTGGGATCCCTTCTACCAACAAAAAGCCACCGAGCACACTAACAGCATAGATAATCAAGGTAGTTGCATGAAAAATGGGGAATTTAAAGGATTACTGGGAACGGGATTTTGGCCAGTAGGAAAAAAACATCTTACAGACAGTGCTAGGAGCACTGAGTATAATTTAATATATTTCTGGCAGAAAACTAATAAGAAAATACTCATCTACAATTACAGAAGAAATCATCTCTTCTGAACTACAGCTTGCAAGATCTGTAAATACTGCTGCACTTTTTCGTCATCTCCACCCCCATCCCAACACAAAGCCATTGCACTACAATGACATTAGTAATGCATATACAGAACAGATTAATACACTATGAAGCAGAGTAGTATTTCACACGTTAACTGTGTTGCACATTATTTGCAGGTTCATTAAGAAAAATAAAGATAAAATAACTATTTGGAATTTCGAGAATCAGGCCTTTTCATTGCGAATTATGAGAAAAATGGTCTCACTCCCAGCAAAGTCCATCAGCATTAGCAAGCATTCAGCCTCTCCCTGCCTTTGGCAAAACGATCTATAGTCAGTTATGACCCAATGCAGTTCACATCCCTGGCTTATCTATATGGATATAGGAACGGCCCTCGTGCACCAACAGGTATGATTGGCAGAAACAAGGTGTTTGTTTTTTTTAGGGTCTGCAGGAGTCTTTGTGTTAGACTATTAGACAGTTAATCCATAGGAAGCATGAGGAATGCACATCTGAACACTACCAAACCCACTGCACACACTGGAGAGCTACAGAGTTCCTCTGTGGTATTGCACCCCACTGAAAATTTTGCAAGTCAACTCAGCTGCAGATTTGTGCGAGGTCTGCCTGAGAAGGCTATATTGTCCTTTCAGCATTTATATTACTGAAAAAAAAATTCTACTGATTCCTTTTCAGACGCACAAAAACTCTATCCTATATGAGCCAAGTAGGTTATGGCTTTCATATCCTGTTTGTTTAATGTGAGACTGCGTGTCCATGCTAATTCATCCTGTGGATAGCTGTTTCATCGTGTGAGCTACGCATTATCAAGCCATTATTCAGCATCAAAGTTTTCTCATTGTTATTGCAAAAAGATAGAACACAAACTTGAGTGGAAAGCACTAACATAATATATTAAATTAATAGCTCAAATTAGGACTACTATCAAACACTGGTGTGGTATCAAAATACTTAATATAAGTAGGCTAGTTGCTGTGGAGACTGTAAAGCTCCTGAATGATTTTGTAGTAACAGCAAGAAGTTTAGAGCCTAAATACTTCCAATTAGGCTGGAAAGCTGTATAAACAGGGAGAAAAATGGCATTTGCTATTCTTGATACAAGTTAGCAATCAGGTATATTTTTGAGTATGCATTTCAACACAAAAAACATTGTGTTGAATATTTCAACAGAAATATTAGCTGTTGCTGTACAAGTACCTGCAGTATATTTTGCCAAGCCATCAGCTTTTGCAGGGAATAATACAGTCCATATTACTTTGAACTGGATTTAAGTTGTCCAATAACCATAACATCTGCTTTTTTGCAATTTTCACTATTCTAAATAAAGCACTTCTCCGTACAAAGAATGAAAAGCACAGTCAACAAATCGCTTACTCAGAGTCCATGTAAAAGCCTTGTAGCTCATGAAGCTGAAGACATCACACTTGACCCTAGCAGCAGTTGTAATACTCTATGTAAACTGTTTTCATGTTTGATCAAGGATTAGCTTCAGCTCTTGGACCTTGCAGAGGAACAAATTCATGTGTTCAGTAAGTTTGATCTCTTCTGTGGAGACATGTCCGTTGCAGGGAACGATGATTGGAGGGGATTTCTGAGAGACTGAAGTGGCATTTTTCTGTGCTCTGACTGTCTGAAGGTTGTCCCATACCAACTCAACATACTTTATATATAAGCAATGTTTAATACAAATTAAGACCGACTCCACTGAACTTGCTGTATACATATAGCAGGGGAACAGATCCTCCTGTATCCTTACAATTTTATCAGTGATATTATTTTCAGTCACCAGAAAAAAAGACATAATATAAATTACAAAGGGAACAAGGAGGAACAGCAAATAAAATTACCCCAATCTAACACCTACAGTTTGTTTTTAGAATATGAAAAATAGAGATATTCACTTGAAATTTATGACAGAAAAGCTTCCTGAGGACTGCTTAGACTACCATCCAAGATACTGCAGTAAATGAAAGGTGAATTACTAACCTGCAGTTTAATTGCCCAAGACTTGCTGCAATTACCCTTTGTATATAGGTGCAATAGTATAAAAAGCAAATAGACATGACAAAGATAACAGAAATTAGACAGTTCCTGTTTTCCCTTAGTAGAAGACTGACAAAATAACTAATTCCAGCAGTGATACCCAAAAGAGTAGAGAACAAAGAAGCCCTATTACCTAACTTTACATGAATTAGATCAAAAGAGAATCAATCTTAAGGAGTTCTGGAAAATGTAGCAATTAAATCAATATGATAGAAAAATGCATTTCACCAGAAGTGTAAAGACAGAAGTATCAGCACAATACAAAGATGCTATAAAGGAATGGAAGAAGATTGCTCGCCTGTATCAGAACTTTGTAGGTTCAGAGGAAAGGTTCCACCAAGGAGAGATCTCCAAAAAGAGATCCTCCCCCAGTGGCAGTCAGCCCTCCAATGAAGTTTAAGAGAGGTGCAGCCAGGCTCCACCCCCTTCTGGTCACACAGCTGAATTGCCTTCACCTGTGTTCCCAAGGCTGACCAGATCTTTTCCTCAGGTGCTCAGTGGTTCAAGCTGTGACTCAACAGTTAACAAACACAAAAGTACTGGCCTACCAGTACCACACATTTCAATTTGTTACCTGTTATTGGGTGAAAGAATCTATTATACTGCATCTGTTCTAGTGTTACAAATAAATGGTATCTACTGTGGAGTATATCTAAGTTTCTATAACTTCTGTGACAGCAAAGGCAACCCATGGCTTCAAGAAAGAGTTATTGCACACACCTTTTCTCAAAGCAGTTGATACTGAGATCTAAGATACATTTATTTTGGAGGCGCACAAAAACAGGAAGCAAACTTAGAAATAAAACAGTAAGCCATCATATTTCACCAGAGAAAATCAAATCAGAAGGGAGCATTTCCAGCATAAGTTAATGTCAGTGTTAACTGAAATAACCTGTGCATTTTAGCAGTCGCATATGTGTTGTCAGTAGGGACTTTTCCAGCTACATGTGTTTTTTTTTCCCCTGCATCTGTCAGATAAATCAGAGAGCCAAATGAAAATCTAGTACTCTGGAACATTATGTATTATAATATTATGTCACAGCCTCTGGAGGGTTGCAAGTTCATAATGCAATGAATAAATTACAAGGAAGCAGTTTGTGATCCTGAAAGTTGCACCTGTCCTTTAGGACATGCATGTCAGGACAAATTCTATTTAATTATGCTGAGCACAGGTTAAAAAAGAAAGAAATAACAATCTTAAAGTAGACAGAATTTTAAAAGGCTCCATGTGTGTAAAAGCAAATTGACCTCATTCGCTGCCATGCTACTTCATTAATATAGCTGCACAGAAGTGACACTGAAATGGATTTCAACTTGCAGAAAAACGAAGCAACATGGTATCTAACTAAACCCATATCTTAATATTAGAAAATACGGTAAACAGACAAAACTGGTTACGTGTCAATCATTACGGTAAAGCAAACCCAAATGACTGGTATGGGTTCTTTCTCCTGCCTGCAAAGCCACCTTCTGCAGAAAGAAAAAGACTCAGCAGTTCCTCATCATCAGTATTTTGAAATTTTAAAATAATTAGCACAGCAGTAAAGTGTGCACAACAAGCAATTTTTTCCCCCTGTTAAAATTCTCATAAAGTGGATAGTCCCTATAAATTTCCTTTTTTTTTGTTTTACATTAGGAATTCGAAGCAAACACCAAGAAATGATAAAGTAGACCTTGTTTTTATTTAACCTGAGGTTTTTAATCGTGTTACACCATTGATTCCACTGATATATATACATATACATCTGAAATTTCTGTTCAGCAAAATAAAAGCTTGCTTTTCCAAATCCAGACTTTGTTCAGAGCTTTGCATTTGGAATGTAAGAAGTTGGCCCATACATCCCCTTAAGGCAGAGCTACTGCTGTTGGTAACTTATCAAGGGAACAAAGACAGATACAACGCACATTTTTAAATAAAGTCCTCCTTAGAAAATATTAAAATTCCATCAGCCAGGTATTCGATCTTCTATCAATGACTGAGTCACTGGTAACTTCTTAGCATTCATGAAAAAGAAGAGCAGCTCAAGTGTGTAGGAACATACCATCCACAGCACCCTCAGGGATTTAAGGAAAGACTCCCAGTCAGCTTAAAATTGGCTTCAATTAGCTCCCACTGAAACCAGCAGTGAGATGCCAGCCATCTTCAGTGGAAGCCAGTTACAGCCATCTGACCAATTTTCTGTATTTGTGTCCTATCCTAATAAAACATAGGGTTTTGAGGAGAGTGAGTCTTTGTCATAGGGGAAAAAAAAGGCTTTTCATAAACCGTTGCTCACAGGAACAGGGCTGTTTCCAGAAAGGAAGAAGTGAACTGAACAGATAAAAAAAACTGCTGCATGTCCATGGTTTCAGCTTGCCCAGCTTGACTGCAGAGCCATCTTCTGGTTGCAAATAACAATTTCATATTTGCCAATAGTATGTGTTAGTATGTGTGTGCATACATGTATTTTACTTCATTTTTGAAGCGTTTTTTTTTTTTTTTTTTCCCAAGTTCCCTGCTTTTAACTCCTTTAGAAAAAGGACACTGTAAAGATACAGTCTGGATTCCTTTCTCCTGAATCCAGGTATCCTGGTGGCACGTCAGAATTTTAATTAAATTCTACTTTATGCAATTAGGACAATTTTTTTCATTGTATAAGAAATGAAGGTAGCAAATGTGGATCCCAAGAAGCTTTGAAACCAAAATGACAAGATTAAACAGAAATAGGATGGAAAAGGTCTGGACAAATCCTATGCGCAGTTTCTTTCAACAATACATCTTTCCAAATGTTTTGACTCTGATAATGTCACTTTCTGAAGCACAGAACCACCTCATTAGTTTTCTTTATTCTTGATTTCTGAGCGTTTTCTGTTTTGGCTTGATTGCTTTATGTTTTAGCTAATACAGCATTAAATTTTGAACTGATTACGATGTTAGAGGTGCCTGTCAAATGATTATAGCTTAGACAGAAAACTAATCATACATCACCTCAAGCAGAGCATGACTATTATAATGTCACTCTGGTTCACAGTAAGTTTTTCTTCTAGTTGTGCGATTAGAGATGGTTGATCTGATTCAAATATAGTTCTTGCTTCACATATTTCAGAAAGGCCAAGGATTATGAATGTGCAGAGTTAACAGTCTCTTAACAGAATTATTACTATAGATAGGAGGCAAATACTTGGGGGAAAAAATTGAATAAAAAACACTTTTTTTTTTCCATTTGAGGATGCAGAGGCTTTGGCTTTGCTGAAGGAGAGACAAAATTGATCCCCACCCCACAGCATCACAGATGCAGCAGCTGTGGCTCATTCTGGTCCAGAGCAAGGAGCAAGCCTTTACTACCCTGACCCTGGCAGTTTAAGGTGCCTCTTCCACCTCCTGCATAGGTGCCCTAATCGCAGCCTACCTCAATTATCTTGGAGTTGTTCCAGTCTCTCTACAAGCAATTTCATTTACATCAGGACAATGATATGAACCACAAGCTGCCAGCAAGTGTAACTTTCCTAGCCACAGGACCCCCAAATTATCTTTTATTCAGAATGCAGATTTATAGAAATTTAAACAGCTCCAATAAAAATGACTGCAAGAACAAGACTGACTCTTTAGCCTCCAGACAGCAGATTAGAGCCGTTCTGTGTAAAAGTGCCAAGTTACACACTAACTGCTTGGCAAGAGATCTTTCTCTCAAACAGAAATTCAAATTTGAATAGCAGCTAAAGGCCTTCATTATCAAAATTAGCATTTTCTTACAGAGTTCTTTTTGTTGGGACGCTGGCAAGAAAACATTTATGTCCTGAAATCCATGCCTAGCTGTAGACATCAGCTACTCTGATACAACATGGAGAGCTGTACAGCACAGCACTGGCTCTCCCAGTTTGGATCCTGCCACCGATCCTAAGGCAGCTAGCAATAAACTCAAATGCTGCTTTCTTAGCAACACCACAACCATCAGGGAATTAAGATTATTAAAAGCTAAATTTTATGGAAGACTGAAATCTCAAATTCAATAGCATCTAAGTCAGCTACTATAAAAAAAAAAAAAAATCAGTGGTGAAACTCACTCCAACGTTCAGCAAGACCAGATTCTAACAGACATAAAACATGACTTTGTTGCAGTTGAAGTTTCTCGTCCTTTACCTTATACGCACACATGCTTGTAAAACTGAAATATACTTAAACAAAACTTCAAAATACCATTGGTATCTGATAAAGAACAGAACACTTGATAATATTTTAAACTTCTATATTGTTTTGATGTTCGGGTGCTACTGTGAGAACGGGTTTACAAATGGTATGCTTTCATGTTCACAGGAGCTCAATTGAACTATTTAGTTCACACTGCATTGATTGCAGCTGAATAGAGGACTTTTGAAGTATCACTTTACATCTGTTTGATATTTTAAAAAACAAAACTCCTATGTGCATTACCTTTGTAGTAGAGACTTTCAAATTATTTTCTGAAAATAATTAAAATAAGTTAAATTATTTATAACATTTAGAAGCAAGTTCTGTTACGTCTTTTAGATCATTCCTAACAGGAACTGTTTTTTCTCTGAATGTGGCCTACATGTCCCTTGCTCTTATAGAGTGTTTCCATTGCATATTACTAATGAAATGCTATTTTTACTCACAGTAGATTTTGTTTGATGACCCTAATTTCTTCCCTGCTTTTCTACTTAGGAGATAAAGTTCATATGTTGTACAAAAAGATACACAAACATTTCTGAAAATAGGTACCAGTTCCTTAACTGTATAAACCTACGCTGGGTGCAGGAACGTGTGCTCATCTACAACAGTTAGAACAAGATGAGGATGTGGTTCAGTGCTGTCAGAAATGTGACCCTTTGCTATCAAAGCAAACAAAACTGTTTCGTCTATGAGTTACCTTAACATACTCAGCAACTACCAAATTCATCGGGAACAGGCAGAAGGGAGCAAATAGAATGCAAGCTAGCCACGCTACTCATGACAGGGAACGAAAGCCTGAAGAGTGCCATTTTTTTGTGTCTGCTTGGGTGTCTCTGTGGTCTGGTGCAGAGAGGTGGTCTGGATTCTGTGTTTCACTGCCCACATGACCTTAGCATCCCCCCCACATGGCCTCTTACTGCTACAGAACTGTGACCTCAGGTGGGAAATGCGAGTTGGGATGGTGCTGAAAGTACTGCTTTGTTCCCAGATACAAATCCTGCTATACAGATGAAAGACAGATGAAAACATTGTATGTATGACATGCATACACACGCAAAAAAATATTGTATATGCATACATATTCATAAACTTAGGTAAATGTATAGATATTTTTAATATATTAAAAATCCTCCACATACATGCAGGGTTTGTACATGCACAGGGCATAATGCCCTGCTTTCAGTTCTAGAAAGATTTTTTCCAAGTTGTGTTAGAACATAAATCATACTTCAATTAAAACAAGTGGGGAAATCTTCAAGTATGTAAGCATTTCATTCTTTTCCTGCTATATCCACTGGCCACTACATTAATAGAAACCCCATCAAAGTAATATTTTGGATGCTAGCTCATGTTCCTCTGTAGCTGTTTTTAAGGGGATCTTCATCAGCAGTGCTTTAGTGTCTTCATTTTTTAAAATATATTAAAACAGAGAGAAATAAATTGAAATAAACGCTAATAGTGCTAATAAGAGACACGCAAAACATTCTAGAATTATATGTTAAAATAGTGACAAAAGAAATCAAATTGAAAACACCTTTACTGTAACAAAATTGAAGGCTTTGTTTAGCTTTTCTGCTTTATGCATACAATATTTTCCATATATTTCTATTACATGTCACATTTTTATTTACAAGCAGAATATTTGTTGAAAATGAAAATAAATACTAATTTCAATTTACTTCTCTTTCTATCATCTGAGTTTGTTCCTCTCTCATTTCTACTCCAAAGACCAGAGAAGTAGAATCAGAAAGGAATCCAATAGAAGGGTCAGAAGAAGAGACTGATGGAAAAAGTGTAGATAGAGTGCATCACTGCTCAGGGAACAGTGACACAGGGAAAATATACGAGTTCGAGCTTCTTTTGTATGGTCTTGTTGCTAGTGCTCTCATGCACTGCAGATGCTCGTTTCATGCATTGCTAAGAAATTAAAGACTGGACATTATATGGAAAAGTCCACAAAACAGTCTTTGTAAGAATCATTGACACTAATTTCTAGGTAATATGCATTTCATACACCTTGTCCTGCCTTTACAGAGGATAGAAATTCAACATTCAATAACAAAAACTGATTTTCTTTTAACCCGAGGCCTCAGAAGAGCTATCTGAAATGGTAAATTTGCAGTGACACATACCTTGGAAATTTCATCCAATTACAGTGAAGATGTGTAGTAAAGCAATCAACCACAAAAAGGAATTTACCCACTTTCACAAAAGGCATAAATTATTATTTTTTGAAATACACTGATATGAATCTACTGAAGAGTTTATTTCCCCCTGACAGTAGGAACAAGATGAGGATGAGACATGACTTTTGTGCATTGACAGAGGAAAAGAACAAAACAACTCTTCTTTTTAAAAGAGAAGGGGCTAAAAAAACACTGTAATGCTGAAATCAAAGAGAAAAATACTGCACTGGTCCATCTAAGCACAGTTTTCCAGAAAGAATTAAATGAAATACCATAGATAACTACACTGATTATTGCTTAGGAAAACAGTGTTAGCTCATCCATACAAAATGAAAGGTCTTGAAGGTGTTCTTGTGGAAGCCTTCTTAAGAAAAATTACTGTAAGTGTGCATATATACTTCAGTACTTTATTTACTTTGACTTTAAGCTCACATTTCAAGTGAAGCATAAGTTTAAGTGACTTGTGTCAATATAGATGGACTCAAATATATGCTTAAGTGCTTTGTTGAGAAGGGATTTATTCCAAAAATTATGCTTCGCTTTATTAAATTGTATGAAATATCCTATCATAATGTATTACCATTTATGTTGTCTATTTTCCTGCTCCATTTAATCAGACTGGAAGGAAAGCCATTCTGATAATTTCATCTTTTGTTGTAGATGGTTGGGAATTAAAACAGAGACTATAAGTGGCTGTACTTTGGGGAAATCAGGATGCAGATCCAAAAGCATTTAATCTATGTCTTTGAGATGTTTTTCACTTCTTTGTAATGTCTGTGCAGGTTTCAGCAATTATATAATCATCAAATTGTACTGGCCACTTTCAGATGCCAACATCCTCATTCCCTGCTTTTTAGATTTACTACATTACAATCCCTTAACGATGTTGCTTTCTCTTTTCCCGCTTGCTTAATTACACTTCTACCCATAAATTTCTACCATAATACCATGGGAGATTTCTTTCTACTTTGGTTTTAACCAGACAAGTTATTTACTCCGAACTGCAAAGACAAAAGAAACAAAAGAAAATGACACTGCACAGATGACAACCTTGAAATTAAGGACTGGGAATAAACAAAGCATTCAAATACAAATCTTTGCCATCTTTCCCTACTGCACAATGCATGAAGAGTGTAGGGTAAATTCTATTGATCTAATTAGTAAGCATTAAGTGATCTTCCACATTAATCAGCTCTTTAGTGATTTTCTATGAAATTAGTATTGAATTTTTGTATAAAAGCTGTCCCTTCCAATCTTTCAAAGCAACTTGCAGAACAAACAAGATGAATTGTCTGCTCACATGCTTGCACACCCAAATATAATTTACACATACATACCTACTTTTTGTGCAGCTGAGAAAGGCAAATCGTAAATGCAGAAAATACAGATGCTGAGCCTGCTCATGCTGCAGAACTTAGACATGACACCAAATACATGCCCTTTGCCACAACACGAAGGAGTGAAAAACAAGTCAGGTTCAAAACAACTTCTGGCTCACTGCATAAGAGGAGCAGAGAGGATGAACTGCTATTTCCTGCAAGATTCGTCTGCTGCTGGATACGCTCAAAGATGCACAAATACATTTCATAAGATTTGAAAAATGTAAATTCTGTACTCACTTCTGAATAAGTTTTATCATAAAATATTCACCATATTTGTTATATTTTTAAAGCTTTCTTCAATTATCTATGTCCTTGCAATTTTTTTCAAGTTGAGTATTCCCATTTAAGTCAGATCCTTTAGTCAAAGGAATACTGCCATAGCTCAATGCAGTTTCAGTACTTACATGCATGGATAAGTGTTCCTGTACATCAGATTTCAGGATATGTAAGTGTCTTTTCACATTTACCTCTCTCTCTTATCGTTATACTATATTTGGTAAAAGCTACTTTATTTGAACAAGAAAGAATTATTGAGACATCACCTGGCTGAGCTACTGAAAGATATTCCGACTACATCTCTCTATAACAAAATGCAGTTTCATCAACTTATTGGATAATCTAATTGTATGCAGTCTCTAAATGAATCTAAATCTTACAGACTATTTTCAGAAAAATATCCAAATATTTTTAATTTTTGACTCATTAATATCATGCATTTTCTTTCAGGTGTCGCTGCCAGTCACATTTTAATTAAAAAGAACACAACTTCATTTAGCAGTATGGTTTATGAAACGTGATGTGTCATTATGTGATGTGGTCATATGCTACTTTTTCTCAATAGGCATCATCAATTTTCATATATGCGTTTCCTACATAGGCCTTTCTATCTTTGAATAGAACCTCAGTTTTATTTCTCTTAAGCAAATCCCCATCACATCAACATGATTTCCCATTCAAACTCACAACAAAAACATTAATGGTTAACATCCGAGAGGACTGAAAATTCATGATAAAGGATTTTATATCCATGGCAATACCATTTTTTAACATCAAGATGTTTCAACATTAAACGGTATTTTCCTAGAGAGCGTTAATAAAACAGCTTTTCTTACTTGTGGAGAATGGAACTATCAACACCTCCTACCCAGCTGATAACATGTTGGAGTTTCAACTCCGCAGCATCTAAAAAATGCTTTTTAAATTTTCTCAAAGAACCAAATTGGAACTATACAAAGAGGCATCCAATTAATAGTCACCAGATACTCAATGTGTTTTACAAAGGGAAAGGCTCACATCAGTACTCCATACAGTGGTGAAACGAGCAGTTAGCATTACAAATGCAAATCTCTGTAAATGGAGAACTAAACAAGTCAATCAGTGCATCAGACAGTCAAATAGAAATTTACTTATGACATGAGAACAAAGCTCCCTGGAACAAAAACAAATAGCAGTTGGTGTTTTGAAAAATCTGCATGCTCAGTGGTTCAGGCAAGGATGATGTAGCACATCCCAGCTAGCAAACTGCATGTTAGATGCAGCTGCTCAGTCGTAGATGCTTTAGAAGCCCCTCACCAGTATTCTATATGAAGCTCAATAGCTGGAACAGTGACACTACTAGCCATACAGACCCAACATGAAACAAATGGCACAGGCTCTGAACGAATGAGGGCAAAGGCAATGCACCAGAGACAATGTGTTTGTTGGGGACTGGGGAGAGTGATTTACTAAAACCATGAGAAGAGGCCTGAGTATCAGGCACTTGAATTATAAACTCAGATCCAAATATTACTAACTATTGCAATAGGAAGAGTTTAGAACTTTTGTAGCTTTTTGTGATGTTTATTACTACAGCAATTCCATCATCTTGAACCCAATTATAATTCACCGAGTCCAAAATGGCAATGGCAATGAACATTCAGAATCTTTTTCTCCTTCCTCTCTTCCCACAACTAACATAAGTTAACTTGTTAACAGTCGCATACTTTTGTTTTCAAGTCAGAATAGTATACAAATAAATTTATACATCCAGAAATAGAATCATTAACATAATAATGAGATCTGAAAAACAAGTGTGCAACAGAAGAATGGCTTATCAGTTCTGTCCTCTACTCGGTATTTTTCACTAATCAGAAGCTTCCGCTCACTTTACTGTAAGTTAATACCTGATATGGTCCATCCAAATTAATATGGAACTGCTGTAAAAGGGTTGGAATTAGGTCTCTCAACTCAGTGTAATCTCTTGGATAGCAAAACAGATACAAGCATGTCAAAATGCCATCAATAACTTAAAGAAATACGGAATTTGCCCTTATTAAATGTATACAATAGTTTTCATTTGCATTTCACTTGAGCTAAATTTGCTTATGCTAACAGCATAGAGAATTGCATTCATTTAGGTATTGCTGCAGAAAGAGCACTTATTTTTTTTCCCTAAAAGAAGGTTTTTTTCCATCCCTAACAAGCCAATAAATTCAAAAGAAAAAAAATGCAGCTTGTCAGCTTGACATTGTTTAATTTGTAACAAACTGTAAACAGAGTATAGAAAATGGAAACTCTAATAGAGACAGGCAGAGACAAACCATATTTTTTGTCACAAGAAAAATCTGTGTAGCGAGAAATGAATCACATATATTTGCATTTGTCCCTGTGACATAGCGTTAAGCTTAATTACTTATGTGTGAAGCACCCTATTAGAAGGTATATTCCTAAAAATAAATAAATGTTGGTTCAGTTAATTGCAGTCCAAATTCTAGTCAGTGAATGAATAGCCTATGCTCATTCACAGGCACTTCCAATTTACATACTTAGGAAAGCATGTAACACTCTCGTTTGCTTACAAGTCAAATGATAGAATTATCCTGATAAATACCATATAAAAATCAAGAAACATTCATAAACCCCCCAACTGTAGCTCAACAATTTTTTGAATCAGAATGTTTAAGTCAACATGTAGGAGAAAAATATCATCCAGCTAAAATTTCCATTCAGGAGCTTATTTTATGCTACAACTATTACACATTTTAGTGTTTTTTATTCACCATTACATTTCTTAGAACAACCAGTTTTAGCCATAAGTGAAGTTATTACCAATATTCCCTTGGGCAAGTGGTTTGCAGGTTGATGAACACTACCATTTAGCCTAAAGTCTTTTAATATTGCCATGAGTTTTTAACATTATCCTTCTTGTATGAAACTGCTTTGATAAACATATAATACACATGGAAATGACAAGAACACAACACTGGAGGCCACAAAAAGTCTTTGGAAATAAATACATGCATCGCCAAAATGATTCCAGTAACTCATCATGAACACAAATAAATGGTAACAAATCCCCTGAGCTACTGTACACATAAGAGTACACATAAATACTTCATTATTCATATCCAAATTACTAACACTGAAGATCCTAAGGTACAGCCAGCTACAGCCAGTCATAAGGTAAAAACAGAAAGCAGATCTTTCATCATTTTCAATCCTCGGACTTGGAAAGATCTTTTAGTGTTTAAAGATGCAAAACAAATGTAAGTGATAACTGTAAGTGATTCAAATAGTTAATGGTGACACCCCTACTGGGACCTCATCCAGATCCTGTAAAAATACTGGGAGGTACAACAAATACTCACCAGAAGTCCATACTAAGCATACTCCTCACTGCTCTCACATACAGCACTATGAGTATCTAATGTGCTGGTTCAAGTATTTGCAACACCTGGGATTTTTTCCTATCTTTTTCTTTTGCTATTGCTTCCTCTCCATTTACCTTCACTCAGTGGGTGATGTGACACTGAGCTGCTAACATACAATTTCAGCTGTTTTTAACCATTCAGTTACTGATATTTTCCTTTCCCACACAGCCACTGTGCCTTACACGGTGTCTAAATCTCACCTGGCAACTTCTTCAGTTTCTTCAGAAAATAAACCATTATGACAAATTTTAAAATGTAGCTAATAAGAACATAACAGAGTCTTCGCATGATTCATTAATGTCCCACTTCTTCAAGTAAATGAGTAAATTTAACATGTTGAATAAAGAAATGACTCAACACATGGTTAAGCCAGGCTTAAATAGGCATTGATGATTCCTGTTTTTAATTAGGGCCATTAAGAGTAAATAACACCAAAAGTAATAGGCAAGAAAAAAAGTACTAAGGGAAAGCAAGCGGGGGAGAAAGAGAACTTATGAATAATGAACATAATGAAACCTGAAGAAAGAGGAAATCACAGATTCTCTAAAGCAAACACTGAATGCTACAAAGAAAACCAAAAAGGAAAGAAAAATGAAAAGCACCTGAGTGAGAGGAGCCACAGAGAACCAAGATCAAGAACTGCATTAAACTGCAGAGCAGAATCAAAATCAAACCACACTTTTGTAATTGCAGTCACTTTTTATTTAATATCACCAATTATCTAAAATGTGATTCAAGAATGCTTGACTTTAGTGAATTATGTTCATAACTCCTTTATATGTATCATTTTCAAAAGTCAAGTGTGCATTGATTGCATTTCAGATAACCAGTTACATTCCTGAAACAGCAAGAAGGAAAAAGCAAATTTAAGCCATCTGTTTTGTATGAAATTACATGGAGTTTGGGCGCATTTCCACAAGTTCTGCTCCCACCAGACCGCTTACTCAAAGTCACACACACAAACACACCAGCAGCATGCTGTAGCATAGGTCAGCCCCACCTACTGGTCCAACTGAGCCCCAAAGTGGGCTAGGACCAAAGTCAGCTTTTCCACTTACAAGAGTAGTGGCAAAGAGGACTATAAATAAAAACTGGTCCCTGCCATTGCACTCAAACAGCATTTAAGTTTAAGACTGCCAGTCTGTGTGACCATTATGTCTGCTTCCAGCCCCAATCCTGACGTGGTCTTACTGCACCAAATGGCTCCCTGATGATACTTCATGCTCAGCTCGAGGCTCCCCATTCCTAGCAAAACTGCCAGCCTTCATGTACCCTGGCAGCAAGAGTGAGCAGTGTGGGCTTCAGCTGCAGTTTCTGGAGCCCAAGATTTAGATAGGAAACACTATGCATAATCTTGTTGTCCCGCAAGGCTAAGGTAGTCTAGTTCATACATCTCCCTTGCCATCACCTCTATTCTGAACCTCTTCTGACCTCGTAGATACAAGATCTTGCTCTGGCTACCTCAACAAAGGCAACAACCAAAACAATCTTCATTAATTACTTGCTTTTCTTGCTGAGAAACCCACTAGAAAATTTACGCTGTGAATACTCATTCTGAAAATCTGCTGTTTTGATGGCAGTAGTTTTAAAACATCACCAAATCAAGGAGTGAACCTAAGGTTGGGGAGATCCATACAGCCGGTCCTCTCCAAGTTCTTGGAATAGGGCAGACACCACTCCTCCCATGCTGAAATAGGAGCTGTGCATAAAACCATTGCACTTATGAGGCGTGGCATCATTTTCCTACAGTCAGCACTCATAGGTTATAAAAAGACTGAAGATAAAATCCATATAATATAAAGCAGATAGAATATTGATGTTAATGACAAAGCCCTTGAAAATACATCTCTGTGAATTAAACCGGGAGACTAGCAGTGAAAACCTCAATTATATCACCAAGAGGTTTCCCTGATCTTCAGTATTTCAGTAAGAGAAGCTTGGAAAAATTATCTGTTTTCTTAAAGACCATCCTCCAAAGGCTGCTGGGAAGCTTAACATGCAAATTTGTTCATGCTTTGTTCCAACTGGTTGCGCCTCCGAAGGCACTGCAGGCAGCAATTCTCTGTTCTTTGATGAGAGAACAGACAGTGGTAGGTGTCCTGTGTCTGCTGCTTGTAGGAGGCAGCACAGAAACAACAAGCAACCTGCATCTGTTGTGCAAAGTGTTTGAAGATCAGCTGTCAGCAGATGCATTTTCATCAGAGACATTGAGGGAGCACTTCCTAAGGCATTCTTTCTTTGGGCATCTGTGATGGAAATTGTTGAACATTGAAAGATTTCCTTACTGAGCTGCTTCTACTTCTTTTTCTCCTCCTTCCCCTTAACCAGTAGGCTACAGGGAACCCTGGGATGGGAACCAAATATGCATGTAAATAGTAATGTAAATAATCTATAGATAGATAGAGAGTATCAGGAAATTAAATTACTTTCTCTAGCAATGCAAATGACAAAAAAAGATCAGCATCTTAGTTTGAAAAACTGATGTGAGCTTCAGTGAGATATAAAACAGCTTGGATGTCTCATAAGGACACTTCAGATCCAAGTTTTGAGAGCCATGTTTCCAGACATTTTAAGGCCTTTGTTTTGGAAGAAAAATCAGACTCCTACAGATCAACCCCCCAGTGCTTAGATGCTATAACCCCAGGATGGGATTCTTCCCATTGGTTTCACATGTATGATCCATTGACTGTTGGATGTTCAGCACTTAGAGTGTTTCACACGTTTCCTTCAGCTGATTTTACTTTCTCTCTTGCTTCTGGGGTAAACCATTCATTGATTTTTTACTGTCTTAGTTTAACAAGTCAGAGACATCTTTCAGGCATCTAATTCTAACCTCAGAATGTCAATGACTGGCCTTTTCAGTGATCATCTTTTCTTGAGTAAAACTGCTAACAATAATAACATTCCTAACAATTAGGAGATTTTCACTCATCTTTGACAAGGAAAATAAACTTTAGGTACTAAGATGGACATTAAGTTATGGTTATCACATTAATCATTTAACTCACGTAAAATTAAATAGTTTCTAGATGTCACTTTTCAAATGCTCTTGGCAAACCTGGTGTCAGCATTATGTTCGCATTCTGAACTCACATAGTTGTGAGTCTGAGTAATTCTGCAGCTAAGAAAACTCATAGCTTTAATATTTGACAGGGAAGGAGGAATTTTTCCTCCAGAAGATTTATTCATAAATAATTTCATGTTGGGGCAGTTTAAGTTTTTTTTCCTAGTTCTATTCACTCAATGACTTCTGCTGAAGAAATTTTTTGAAAAACTGTAATAGAAATTACAGGAGTGTGAATCTTTCCCTACCTAAGATCAAAACAATATAAAACACAGGTTGAACTCTGTATCACAAAGAGACTGATTTTTCATTTATTCCTTTGAAAGAAAAGCATGTTTATTTCTGGTTTATCTTTTGGAGGATAATCTGTGCTTAATTTCCACTAATTCACCTAGAGCCACGTGGTAGAGCGAGAGGTGATGATAAAAACAGGAATATAGTCTTGACTTTAAATAGCAGTATTTTCCAGTCTAATCCTGAGCAGTCCTAGCTCTCTGGAGGAAAGATAAAATAACTCACAGCTGATCTTGCAAGCCTGCAGCAATGGAAAAAAACCTTCCTGTATCAGAGGCTGTTCAGGAGCGCCTGAAGCACACTGGAAGGCACAAACCCAATAAAACAACAGTGCATAAGTACAGAATGCTTGAAACAGTGGGAGAAAGCAGGAGATTTGCCTTGCTACCAAATGAGATATGCTGTGTGCTCCAGTAGTCCAATTTACAGTCCCTGTAGATGGGAATGAGAAGCACCTCATGGTTAGCAAGGCTCAGACCTTCTGGGCCGGCTGTGAGAGCCTCCTGGTCTGAAAACCACCACTGAAATCTAACACTGACTCTTGGAGAAGTTCACCCACGAGGGGTGGATGAGAGTTCAGTTCCAAAAGATACGAGCTTATTTACAGCACATTTTATATCAATAGATTCTTTTCTACTCACTTTAACAGAGGTCAGTTATACTCCATCCATTCCAGATGTAATGACTGTTTTGTTTGACCTCACTCTCAACACTGCAGTGATTGAGCGATGACACAGAAGCTGTATACAAGCAATTAGGTCACAAGGTACTCTGAAAACTAGGGGTGACAGCAATAGAGCATTTTCAAAGGCAAGTATAGGACCAGTTCAGGATTTCTTTTTTTTCAGGTGTACTCCCTCCCTTCAGATTTAGAGCTCAGAAGACAAGCTGACAATTGGGAAGATTCCAGCTGTTCGTCAAGGTTGAATAGCAACACCATAAAGAAATCTTGACCATGTCTCTTTAACGCACAGATGTGGATTACGAATCCAGGGCGCAGAACAGTGACAAGATCAGAAAATCATTAAAAGAATCCAACAGAAAACGCTTCAAACAGCAGATGCCTGAGGACTTTGGTATAGACAAAGCAGCTTCTGTTGCCCACGGCTAGCATGATTTTGCCAGGCACCCTTTAGTTGCAAACATCTATGGGCAGTCACCTGTGTGGTGCAGTGCTGAGAGCCTTCCCTTCATTCATTTACATTAACACAGCCATAGCAACTCAAAACATTTTACTAGTTGCATCAATAAAGCTAACATAAAACTCCCCAGAATAACACTTTAAATAAGAGCAGTGTTGCCAGGTAATAACCAAGTTAATGCACAGATTCTCTAATAGTGGAAAAGGTGAAAGTCTTGTTGTGAAAAATCTTTCTATCCTGTTGAAAATATCAATACCACATGCCAGGGCTGGCACTCACCAAGAAATATATATTGATTTCCCTCTTTCCTTCTGTAAAGATGGCAGACAAAGGCTTTTCTAACTCTGAATCTTTTCATTGTTTTAAGGTTGACAGATACTGTTAGTATTGAATTTTTATTGTTTCTCTGTTCTCTTGCTTTCTACCGCTCCTCCCAACATACTGTCTTAAAACGTTGTTAAAACATTTATGGAGGCTTTTTTTTCCTTAAGTCTTTTCTTTTTTCTTGTGCATGTAGAAGATAGAACAGAAAAAGAGTAGTTGAAATTAATGTACCACTCCCTGTACTGCAGTTCTCTGTCAGGACTGATTAGTCTAATTTTAGTATTACTATCAGAAACACTAACAATTTCTGGGGAAGACGTGGTGCTAGTGATAAAATACTAATTTAAAAAGCATACTTTCCTGGAGATCATGATATAAGACATGCGCTTGTTTTATAATAGTAAGCTGTGGACGTTGTTTCACACACAACTCAGCTAATTGCAACACAAATCTCACTTTCTGTCCAGAAGAATCAGTAATTTCACCAATTACCCAATGAGCATGAGATGCACAAGTGAAATAAAAAGTCAGGGAAATATGTAGGCAAATGTGATTCAAATGATCCAAACACTAAGCAGAGTTTTGAGCACAGCAGAGGTTAAAGGCAAAGAGGTTTTTGTTTACTTGTTTGTTTTCTGATGGAATATCCACTACTCTTCAATATGAAGTATATGTCATGAAAAGCTTAGAGAATAGTTATTCATTTTCCTGAAGGTCATCCAGACATAGTAAGTTCATTTAATTTTCTTGACAACAGATCTAGGCTTGTTATATACTTGCTGAAACATGACAGCAAGTGACCGGCCCCCCAATCCATTCCAAGCAAATACAATTTTACTACTGAAGAGCTGAGAGAGAGAAGACATAGCCACATGCGATCCAACCATGCTTGTATTGGTCCCAGAGCAACAGCTAAAGGGAAAACTTTGCAGAAACATCCACATCAGGTAGAGATATGCCGGAGCACACTGATTTGGACCTAGACTTGCCACATGCACAAAGTGGGCAGGAGCATCCAGTTGGAGACTAGCCTGCAGGTCCACCCTATGCCCATGTTCACAGGATTACATCTTACTCTTCCCAAAACTCAGCAAAAGACAGCAGTGACTGTGGTGCATGGTGCCTGCCCTGCGCTCATCAAATGATGGGGAAGTGACTGAGCTCACAGCCAGAACCCTGGTAGGGAAGATGCTGGCAGAGTACAGCCCTGTGGGACATCAGACTCGTATCCTGCCATTTACTCATATAAAGGCAACTGTGGGATAAGATGCACAACTGCTGCACACACTGCTCAGCTCCTGCTTGCTCAAGACCCCGTATTCTCACATGCAGTGTAGGCATGTGGGCAAGCACGGATCTGTGTGTTACTGCAACATCAGTATTTTCTAACATATTAATAATTCTGTTTCTTTGCAGGTTCTGGTTATTTATTTTTCTTTTATGCAACTTATTTGTTCATCTTATTTCTTCTCTCACACCACTTTTGTCCCAGCCAAATTATCCACAATCCTTTTCATTTTTCATTTATCTGGTCAGAACACATTCTATTCAGCATGGATTTGATAGCGTACGTCATTGGTGATTTGATTTTTCTTGTCACATTTTTAATTACTGTCACCTATCTTATGACATACAATAGAACAAGATATTTGGAATTACAGATGCAACTCCCATCTGGGAATTACATGTATGCAGGCTGACAGGGTAACAAAGGCATAGTGCATAGGCTTTTAGCACCTTTTCTAGCATTTATGTTAGTAATGCAATGAGGATGAAGCAGGCAGGTCATTTCACAACAGAAAATTTAAGGAAATATCATGTTGAGATGGGCAACTGCAGCAATTAAATGGAGTGTCAAGCACATACACTAAGGATAAACAAGCAGAAAAAAACTCATTAGTTAGAATTTGCCTGGGAATTGGTGAATAATAAGAGCTACGAATTATGAGACAGCTGTTAGTATTGCCACATTTTATCCTGTCTATCTTTTCAGCAATTAAAGTATATGAAGACATTGAACTGTGGCTGTTATTTATCCATTATGAGAATAGAAATACAAAATGGAAATACAAAAGCAGTCTAAGAAGCTTTCTTACTGATGTTAAAAGATAGGCATTCTCAAGTATATAGTTAAATAAACCATACATTTATAATATTATAATTAGAAATAAATTCAAAGTTGTTTGAGATTTCAAGCAATGGAAAATACGTTCAATATTGTTTCTGAAAATAAAGATTTTATTTAAAAAATTGCTTAACATATTCTCTGTAATTCTGTGATAGGTTTAAATGAAACGTTCAAATGTTGTGCATTAACAAGAAGTTACATTAAGAAATTGTGCAGACTTGCATGAATAATTGCAATCTTTTTCCTTGAAAAAGTCTGGGAGGGCTGCCAAGGAAACTCTTTCCCTCTGACAAAAGTTCTTCAACACTACAGCTGCAGAAATAGTAAATATGTAAATATTAGCACCAGTGATAAATCTTACAAAGCATATTGGAGAAAGCGGTTGTTGAAGTTTTGATTTTGCTCCACCATGATCACCAATGATTGCAAAATGTAACATCTTAGGACATCCATGTACCTCCTAGGAAGTGGAAAAGATTTCATAGGCATAATGCAAGATAATGAGCAACCAACCGAAGACATCATTGACTGTTACTAACTTGACCAAATCAAAGCCGTGGCACTTTCAGACTAAGCAAGGTAAAAACAAGTGTGATAAATCTAAGAGCAATAAAACTCAGAGCTGAGAAAAGCAACAATAATATCAAGCTAAGTAAGATTTTAATGGAATGGTCTCCTAAATGCTTAGACTTGTCATTTGAATGATCCTGGAATAAAAAAATATGTGCTAAAAGCAAATAAGGGTTTAAACCGAATAGACAGAAACCTGAAGGAGATAGTTTGGGTCCAGTACTAAGCCTTCATTGAACGCTGATTGTTCAAGCTACATTTTCAGTTATTAGACAGGTTCCTTCATCTCCAGTCATAATTTGCTCTACAGAGGGTGTTTTGGATGACATATTATGGAACAAGTTTGTTACAAATCCACTGATTTAAGCAATTTACACAAGTCAAGGATCTGTTCCTTTATCATCCAAAAACACAGATTGCAGAAACCTAATTTACTACTTTTGATCATAGCTGGAACCATCTGACTGGTGAAGCTGGAGATTCCTTTGAGTGTTCATGCCTCAAAATGAACTGGATGAAAACAGGAATGTGCATATCATCTCTAGTATCATAGAATCATAGCAAGGTTTGGGTTGAAAGGGACCCTTAAAATCATTAAATTCCAATACCCCTACACTTGGCAGTGTCAGACAACTTACAATAACTTACCCACTTTTCTGCAATTTGGTGCTTGGATGTCATGAATTACACTGTCACACAAGTAACATAAGTAAACAGAGTTAATAATAGATCTCTCCCAAGAAACATTAGAACCCATTCTAACAAAAAGCTGCAGAACATGCGAGTGACTACTAAAAACTTATAGAACTATCTTTTTTTCCCCCCCTCTATTCCTACAGCACAAAAATTTAAAGAAATTTCCTTTTATTATCTTACTTTTGGGCTGCTACTCACGAATAATTTGATAGGCCTTCAACATGTCAAGTAAGAATGCTAGTTTACATAAAGAACCTTACAATATACACATCAAATTACATTACTGGGGTTTTGGTGGAAAACAAGATCTGATTATTTACTTGCCTATTCTAATAGCATGGATCAAGGTTGTGTTTTTGTTTTTAAAGATTAAGGACAACACAAGATAGATCAAGATCAGATACAGTAGTAGAATCCCTGGCTTCCACATGCATAAGCAGGTATTGAAAGGACCTTGGTAGAAAATGTGGCAAATAGAAAATTGAGAGATTTTCCTTAGCATACCCAGCCCAGAAAGCATGAGAGAACAAATATTGGTAATTGTTACTGGTAAATACACAAGGTTTTATAACATTACCAGTGCTGCCCCAGTGTATTTACCCTGAACTCTAATGACAACTCACAGGACTGAAAACCACAAACAGCTTAGCAAGTTGCTACTAAGGTAGCAAGCTGTGGTTGATACACTCTCTCACCAAAGAGGCACAGTGAAATACCTTCAGGTTCCTTAGGTGATTCACCATGGCTACATCCAAACTAGCTAAGCATTTTTGCAACTCCCATCTCCTAATTGCCGAATACTTGGCATCTGCTTTGGCTCAGCAGTAAGCTACAAGACCATAAGCAGGGAGCCAGACTTTTAGCCAGAGTAAATTCAAGCAAGCTCATTGAATTTCTGTTAATATATTGAAGATTAGCCTTCATAGGCTTTACTTGGCTTCCATTTTTAGGTGCCCAGTGCCATTAAATAGTGCTGATTAACAAGGTATCCATGTATATCTCACACACACACAACGAAAATTCTCTAGCATTCCCAAAGCATTTTTATTTTCAACTTAGTCACAGGAGACTGCGCTTTGTTGGTAGGCTGGAGGCAGGTGGGCACAGACCAGCAGCCAGACTGTTAGAAGTGGAAAACACAATGCTGGCTTCCATAGCCATCCTCACGTGAGCAACCAGCAAGGGTCTGCAGAGAGCAGCCTTCATGTCTGGAAGTGGGGCAACGCTCCCAGCAGGCAGCCTGACATCTCTACAGCCCTGGAGCTGTGAACCCTGACATACAGCCTCTCTCTGAATTAGAAAAAAGTATTACACGAAGTGATACATACTTGTAGACACCCCATTTTTTTTCTTAATACATTCTTTCATCATCAGCGTATTCTTTGCATTACTAAATATGCCATAGAAGAATGCTATTGTCTCAGCACAACACAATCTCCCCATTTGTTACAATAGTACCCCTTCATTGCCCTGAAATAACAACTGCACACAGATGCAAACACCCAGTTTAGACAGGCATTTAATGATGAAACTGGCAATAGGTTGGGTACAGAATTAAAAAAATCTTCAGGAAAAGCACATTACTTTTTGCATTTCTTACTAAACACCTTGCTCAAGTGTCCTTGCAGGACACTGATAAATAGAGCCATGAATTTAGTTAACAAATGTACGCAACATTTCAGGATCACTAAGTCACCCCACATGTTGGAGTATATTTGTGTTCAATAATGGATACATCTGCCAATAAGTAAATCCTTAAACAATGGTAGATTACTTAAAATTTGAATCCTAACTCCTGCCAGCTTGCAAGGACAATTATCTTAATGCTCTTTCTTCCCTATATCATCCTCTTACAATGTCTGGGTTGGGTGGCAGATGTTTTTTTTAAGTGATACTAGGATGCATCATTACTTTGTACCTGACTAGAGATCAGTGGTATGAACTTAAATTCAGTGAATTAAATGAAAATGTTTCTTATATTGTAGCAACATTTTTCCCTCTAATTTGCTAATCATCTCCATCATTCTAGCACACTGAAGAAAAAATGGCATGGACCATTTAGAATTCACCTTTTAGGAAAGGTAATTTGGCTGTGACTTTCTGTATATGAAACATATCATGGACTCATTTGTAGCCACAACTGTTAGAGGTAACAGGTCAATACACTACAGATTTTAACATTTGTAGAACTCACACGCTTTCTAATAAAGGAGCTACTATGATGAGAGAGTACAAGACAGACAAAAGGTAAAATTTGCAGAAGAGAAATAAATAGGTGCAGATGACAGTGCTACATGAGGTACGGCAAACGAAGGAAACAAAGAAGCAGATTGTTTGATTATTTGAGAACAGATGGAAAGTGAGAGACAAGGAAAGCATGCAAGTGAAAGAAAGTGCGATGAGGTGGAAAAATGAATGAGAACGCAAGAAAAATAAGCAAGAAAGTAGAAAGGTATCCACCTAAACAAGAAAATAAGATGAGCATAGAAGTGCCAGGCACAAACAGATTCACATTTTTCGTAGACTTAGAGTAGGATGTCATTCTTTATCATATGAATGATATTGATCTGAAAAGCAATGTAAGTGAAATGATGGAAAAGTTTGAGGTAACAACTTGACAAAAAAAATAAAAGAAAATCCTCTGAAAGCACATAAAACAGTTTACATTGTGGTTTTCATACCTTACTAGAAAATATGCTGGTAGCATATGCTGTTTAAAGAACTGCAAATACTTTAAAAACTGAGCTATTAATCCAGCTCCTAGATTCAGCACAAGTGATGAAAGGTAGCCATGTGTTTAGCTAGCTGAGGTATGAATCATTTCAGGACTAGTAAGTCATCCCACATTTTCATAAGCCATCTGTTCAGTGAAAGAGCATTAGGTGCAAGCAGTGCCAGTAATTCTTAGATTTAGCGATTATATTCAGAACAACACATCATCAAGAACAGCAGAAAAATACTTTTGGATACCCACAGATCTGCTGCACAATATTTTAAATATAGTAAGTGATGGTAAGTTTGAGTGGGCAGTGACAAGCAAGAGGAGCTTTGGGTCTGCTCAGAGAACACGCTTCATTTTTTTTCCTTAAAGTCCAAATATTCTCAGGAAAAAAAGTTACGTTCTCTTTGGGCCTAGTGAAAAAAAAAAGATTCTCAGAATTAAGCCTGAGGGAAAAAGAAAAAAGCAGAAAGAATAGACTCCAGACTTTGGGTTTTTCAACTCTGGAATCATGTATTGCGGTTCTCTCTCATATATTCTTTTCTATCTAGTGAACAAACTCCTGACGAGCAATTTTCAGCCCTGACTGGTCTATGGCAATAATACTGAGCAAATAATAACATGACACTCAGCAGAAATAGTATCATACCTAACTTCAAGTTCTTTAAATACTCAGAACATGTTGTGAGTGAACCATTACAGTGGACTGCTACCTTAAACAATCTATAATTAAGAACTCAAGTTAATATACTTATGCCATCAATGCAAACACCACACAGATTTTAACATGGAATTTAAACTTCGGGGCTTTGAAGATATCAAGTAGGCTCAACATATTAGCGGAAGGTAAAGAAGTTACAGTAATCTGAAATCAGAAGAAGGACACCATAACAGAAAGGAACATGCCTTGAGTCTAGTTTACAATCTGCTGCATCAGTTCGTTCTTTTGGAGATGCAGTAACGCCTTCCAACCACTATGCCAATCTGTATTCCCAGAGAATGTGACTCTGTTAGTAACAAAATAGCATCTCATAGAAAGATGCAGGTAAATCACTGCAGCAGGACTTACAAGTTGTTCCTCTCTTTGAAAGATGCAACTAGTTGAAGATGTGCCAGAAAAAAAAGACATGCCCTCTCTATAATATTAGTCTCAATAAATGTGCCTGTATCATCCATGGTACAGCTATCAAGTGGTCATGAATTCAAAAAGAGCTAAACAAGTGATTTATCAACATGTTATAAATAAGTATTCATATTACAGAGAAGTGTGATTTTATCAAATAACAATGTGATGAATCATGTCAGAATTAAAACACGTCACAGCTTAGTCTATAGAACATTAAGCTGACCTAAATCCTATTAGAAATCAGAAGCACGAAGCCTAATAAATGGAAATATTGTAACCACTCTGCTAAGCTGTTAGTGTGAAAAGGTTGTGTTTAAGCTCTAGTAGATACAGCCAAAGATATAGCTTTTTAAGTGACCACTCAGTTTACAACCAAATCTAACCTTGCCTCTCTTTTTATATTCACTTCCTTTCTTCTTATGTTGTGATACAATTTCATCTTATTTCTGTAGAACATGACAAGCCTTCAGGGAAGCCTAACATTGCCATCACCAACAAACAAAGCCTTCAGGTTGTGCAGGTCTTATAATGACTATTTTGTTTGTATAGTCAGGCACAGATTATAGCATCTTTACAGTGTAATTTTTCTCTCCCTTATATGAAAAAATAAATTGTTTTGAGAAAGCACCAATTTCTTCTGAACTCAGAAAAATTCAGAATATCCAAAGACACAATGAGCTTTAACTGCTTGAACCCAGAATGCTTTCACTGTTTTTTTTGATAGTACTGTTCGGATGTTAAATGAATGTTAGATGAAAAAACAGATTTGAGAATCTTTGGTTGGACTCAACCTGAAGATTGTATATCAGTTTTTTGCTAAGCAATTATATAAGTGCACATAAACATGCATTGTTTGGAGAACTACGCCTTCTATTCTGATGCTGCCTTTATTCAGTAGGTCATATAAAAGTGCTCCCTCTCAGGATTTTTTTTTCTATCACTTCATGAGAGTCCTAATTGGGACTGTTGCACAGCAATATTGGAGACTACTTCCTCTGCCTCCTTTTAAGGAAGCTTGGTGATCAGTTTATTGCTTGAAAATGAGGATTTGAATGTCTGAAGTCTGTAAAGAGTATTAAATAACTCTTTGCGTAGAAGCACTAAGGTATTTTTTAAAAGCTACCTTTCACCTCTTTGGATTGCAGGCATGAAAACTCCAGCAGATGGAAACCTCTGAGGCTCCCCTATATTGCTTATTAGATAATAGATGCTTTCTGGAGAAATATGCTATAGAAAGACATCACATACTGTACACATTGGTGCTAGTATATTCTAAGCCTAGGTCTCCAGTTGCAATGAACTTCTATTCTATCACAGAACAGACTTAAACAAGGAGCTGAATTATCAACTTTTAATCATTTAGTTCAGTGAGTGAAACACTGCATCACCTACACAAACCTCTCATTCATGAAGATGACTGCAGTGACTCACAGCACACAAGTAACTGCTAAGTAATACAGAGTCTTGCAGTGCAATCCCAACTGAATTCTCAGTGAAGGCTTTCCAGAGACTTCTGTTCTCAAATACTGAAAATTCAAATTGATAAGACCCACTTTAATTTCTTAAGAATGTAACACTTCATGGTGAACAACCACACTACAGCATGTGAAGTTCATCATTCTGTACTTACGTTTCTGCTCATACAGTATTGAGGAAAACCACTACATTTAGTCATGTTTAACAAACCGGGATTTTCTTTCTGACAGCAGACAGAATGAAATGATGAAAAACATCTCAAAATTGAAAGAACAGTCATATGAAATTGAAGCTGAAACTATTTCAGTAGGCTCTAACACTGTCCTGTTTCAGCGCTCTCCAGGAATAGATAGATCAGAGTTCATACAACAGCTGAGCATTCTGAAAGCAACCAGTACTACTGCTTCACAAGCATTTTCCATATGCCTTATACCATGTCACTGTTATTGAGAAATAGACTGAAAAACAGCTACCAAATTCTGCTGTCCCACCACTTCAGCTTTCCTGCAAGATAACAACCAAGGCTAATGAGATAGACAGCATCTAACAAACAAATTGCTAAGAGCCAAAGTTCAGCTGAGTGTTTGGGTAACAGTGAAGATGGGCTGCAAAGCATTTATGAAGTCTAGAAGAAAGGTCTGGAAGTTAAGGACTGTTGCTTGACATAATAAGTTGGAATCCACTAACTTACCATCCATCAAGATGCAATGACTTAACTGTAAAATATCCATGATTTTTCCTGTTTCAGTTTCTGTGGAGGCACATTTCTTCTGTTAAAACAAAATCCATAGAAATGGCACTTAATTTTTCCTCTCCAAAGGAAAGTAATTATTTTGTCCCCTTTAAAATTAAGAAAATGTAAACTAAAAGATAGGAGAACATTATGGACAGTGATTACTATTTCTGGTAAACATTAGAAACTTAGGCATCAGAAATTTTATTTGCCAAAGTGAAAAAATGTGTACACAAAATATACACCTACACAGAAGGTTTAATCTTTCCATAACAACCTCTCTAACCCTCCCACTTCTAACATCTTAATCTAACTTAATTTGTTATGTATAGTGCTTCCTTCCCTTCTTCACTATGTAACACTTGGCAAAGTCCCCACGTGCTTAGGGGTAGATTTGAGTGCAGAGTACAGTGTGTACTGTCAGCAGTACAGGATAAATGTAGCTCATCACAAGACTGTCCGATTTATCATCAAGACATCACCAAGAACAGAAGATGTGCAAGTTGTAGTAAGCTAATTAAAATCCTTCTATCCAAAATAATCAAGAGCTACTATTTACAAATAAGTGAACTTGACATGAAAGCCTAGTCTCATGCTTTATTGCAGCTGAGTAGAAACTCATGCATGCCTTCATATCATGCAAGTTAAGACCCCACCCTGAGTTACCACTAGTGACACATCTTACCCTAAACGCATCATTCTGTACAAATGCTTACAAATGCTCCTCAAGACATCATTGAATGTGCATTCCCAGACAGCATCTAGCTATACTAAACATTATTATAAAATTGACAAGTTGAAGCACAGAAGGTAAAAAGCAGTGGATAATGTAAAAGGGAAGGGAAAACCAGTAGCCAACAAGATGAAGAAATAGAAGAAAATGGTTTTGGTGGAGAGGCCTTCTTATACTAAGTCACTTTAAAACACACATCAGAAGTGTGTTTTTTTTTTAATCACAGAACGGCTATAGAGATTCCCTTAAGTCATAGTACTCGAAACATATTTGATCTGATATTCAGACAGAGAAAGAAATAACAAATATATGTCCCTAAAAAAAAAAAAGCCCTTTAAACAGAAGAGGCGGGGGCTGACTTTTGGGACTCTTCTAGTAGCAGCTTCTGATAAACTGAACTGGGAGCCTCTGGAAGAAATAATGGAAAAGCTAAATTTTTCAAAATAGCTTGAAAAATAATAAATTTTCAAAACTATTTATTCGAAATAAATGACTAATTTATTGCCAGAATTTTTCATCATTTCTGAATAATATACGTGATGAAGTGTGAGAATGATGCTTGATTAAATGAGGTCCCTGGAGTGCATCAGAGAAGATTTAGTCTGGAAAACAGCATCTGCTGTCTCTTTCTTTCCTTCCTTCAATGCAGTGTTGTTTCCACATTTCACAGCATATTACCCTCTTTCATTTTTAAGAGAATGGGACAATATTTATTTAGATTTTTCAGTGGTGACCATACAATGGGTCTTTCAGTGTGTTAGAGACTAAGAAAATTGCTGAATACGTATTTTTCCTGGCAAAGATAACATTAATTATCAGATATGTTCATCAAATTCATTATCATCTCTTAGATCTGTATAACCTGTGAGGACTAAGTAATTATCTGATACAATCATGCCAGTATATTTAATTCAACTGGCTTCTTCCCAGATTATTATTTTTTCCCTATCTTTTCTGTTCTTCATTACCAGTGCACTTGTTATTGAGAATGAGTTTAAGAATGGCAGCAATAGGAGTAAAACAGATATATCAGACCAGCAGCTAGAAATTTGACCACTTCTATCTGCAACAGTTTACAGGCTGGTTCAGCCCAGTCCTGTGACTAGCAGGGCGGAGGGATTTCACAAAATCCACGCCTCCAGAAAAAAAGAGAACAGGGGACCCCAAAATAATGAAAAATGGGGCAACGATCTGAGGAGAAACAAACTAAACATATTATTGGAATGAAGGATAACACTATAATACAATATAATTAAAATTGAAGCTAATAAATCAAATATAATGAGAGAGGAAATGCCCAAAAGGTGGATAGGCCTCAACACAATGCTGAGGTGAGATGTGCAGTCCAGCTGAGCAGCAGGGAGATGGGAGGAGAGCCGACAAAGAAGAGCAGACAAAGAAGAGCACATCAGGTGACCTTGCTAAGGAGTTGCATCTCCTCTGTGACTGCAAAGTCCCCTGAGGAATGTAGTAGTTCTCTTCTGGGCAGGTACCCAGAACTTGAGCATTAACAGTTAAACTCCCAGTGCCCCACATGATGTTATGATGTGGAATAGCAAAAAACCACAAAACCATGACACTATCCTACATAATTGCATCTGGTTTTATAATAGTGAAAGGATTATATGCTGTCCAATACAACTGTTTTGTACACACGAGTTGTCACCTAGTCCTAGAAGGAAGCCATGAATTCCTTGGCTGGAAAGCCAGATTGAATTCTAAGTTACTGGAGTTCAGATACAAATGGCAGTGGAGAATTTTGGACCACAGAAATAAGGTGAGTTAGGAGACCCCAAACACCAGCAGAACTGAGCTAAAGGAAAAAATAACACCAGCAGAAATATTAAGTATTTAAAACAACAGTTGTATTACATTCCTTAATTAATGAGTATTTTTCAACTTTTAAATACCTCAAGGCTACATAGGAACGAAGTGTCAGATGGAAAAGTTTTTCTTTTTGAACTTCAGGGACAATGTTGAAAAAGATCAAATGACAACAGAAGCAGAATCCAGGCCAGAGAACATTTGACAACTACAAACCTGTACCGAGTCAGTGATTGAAAAGAAGCACATACAGAAAGGAATAGTAATGAACCGTAATTTCAAGACATATCAGCACTTAAGCCCCAAGAAACACACAGAGAAAGAAGTACGTTGGAGAAGCTGAGATGATTACAGAAGAGGAATTGTCTGAGGCATCCTGGCTGTCTGCAGACAGCATTTTCAAAAATTGTGGACTTACCCTTAATTTTCTCTTACGTGCTGCATGAATTATGTGGTACTTCAGATAGAAAACATAAGGAGGTATGTCAGAGCACAGTAACAGCCCATCAGTATCAACCTTAATGAGATAACTCTTCAGAGTTGAATAGGTAGTTAACATGACTCCATATAGCAAACTGTTGAAGAGAGCTTTCACCTTGAGTACAGTGAAAGTTTATCAACTACTGAGGTGTCCTCTTAGTCTAAATTACCCCTAGAACTAGCAGCACCTGAGATATTTCTAGTGGAAGCACGAATTTGGTCCCTTTTTTAGCCTCTTGCTCTTCTAACTTCATCTTCTATAATCTCCCCCTGCAGCCACTAGAAATGTACTTACTGTGTACCTCAAAATAATTTAACAGAGGAAGAAATGACCTGAAAGGAACTTCTAGGTAGACACTTAAGCAAACAATGAAATCAGCAAGTGACTTGGGGCAGTCCTAGAAAATATAAGCCTATCACTAGCCTTCTACAGCATCCCAGCCCAGTGAACAGGATTCTCATCCCACTTCCTCTTGCTGCGCTCATACCATCTGCTTGCAATGCATAGCACTATGGGAACATTCAGTACCTGTCACACCAATAGCTAGGAAAAAGAAGCTGATTATAAGTGTATTTATTCAGCATCAGAAATAAATAACCAAAGATGACTAGCATGTAGTTCACAAATGCTGGGATTAAAAATGGGTCCAGAGTGTTTAACTTTTTTTAAAAAAAACTTCCACTGTATATTACTTATTTAGTAGCAAACATCTTTCCCTTACTATATACTACATTTGATTAGAAAGACAACCAATTTCACAAGAAAATATTATGCCAATATTATCTAGCAATGAAAATGATTTTAAAGATACAACTGCCATCAAATTATTACAAGGCTGTAATTTACTTGAACATTTCTATGAAATTATAAAATCAAGTACATCTGTATCTGATTATGAACTGCAACATACCTTGTGAGTTAGTAATTACTATCTTGTTTTTACTTGTTGACAGTCTATGACTAATTGCTGTCTGAAGACAATTTAAATACTTCATTTTTGGATTGAACTACCTAAAGAAAAATAACACACTTAATACAAGTATTTACTCAAGGTTGTAGAATTTCTGTAGATATCCTAAGTCCAAAGAATGTACAGTGCCAAAGATCTAAGATTAAAACACTACTTAAAAGAAATAAATTACTAGCAGTTATGTTTTTAATTCTTTGGATTTTGCAAAGCTGTTATTCCTCTTGTATTTAGAGCAAAATAAAGAGTACTTTCTTCCATCCTTAGACCTCACATGAGCTAGCCATGAGAAAGTAGTTGAGAACCAGCTTCAAACCCAGGAAGATCCCTGGCTCAGCCTCTGGAAGCCCAATGCATGAACCAGAGAGCACCTGAGGAGCAACATACTTGGTGCTATACCTGATATCACTCTAAATGCCTCTCAGATTACATTATTTGTGTTAATTAAAAAAAGCAACTAAAATTGATCGTAAACCAGGTCATACTCAGAGCACTTTGTACTGTGAACTTGTGCACAGTATTGGGGGTGATGCAGAGATTTACTTCAAAAGCATTACAGTTATCCACATTGAATCAGAAATGCCCTCTCTGTGTTGCCCTGTGTTTAGGAATAGTAACTCTGAAGTCTGACTGGTTGGGTAAACAGAAATGACAGAATCTTATCTTAAAACTTTTATCATCCAGCCTTCAGAAAGGATATCTGTATTTAAAGAATAGGCACCTTTATCACATCAGAAGGTTTTTATTATTTTTATCTGGAATGTCATTTAAAATCCAGGTTTGTGTGTGTTCTATAGTAAGCAGGCATCACCATGGCTTGTATGAAGCCCCAAATACCATTTGAAAGATAAGGCAAAGCTACACAAAAATAATTCCCTCCTTTCAACTTCTCTTTATTAAAATGCCAAGTCTGGTTTCTTTTAAATACAATATTAAATAGTAGGTAATGGCTGATGGGCAGCAAGGAAGCATACTACCCACACCCAATATTCTGGGCGAGGTTGAGAGAGCTAGAACTTAAAGCACAGAGAAAAGGCCCAAGTGAAATCTCAATGTGCATAGATACCAGCAGGAGTACACTGATATACCAAAAATGACTCATTTATTTTCTTATTAAATACTGTTAGCTGTGAACATGGCAAAAGAATAGAATAGGTTGACAAAGAACTTGTAGTTTCTCCATCCTTTGCTCAGATGAAATTTGAATATCTTCAATCTGCTCTGGCTATCCCTGCCCTGATCAGATCACCTCCAAAGGTCCCTACCAAACTCAAGCCTTTTTATAAACTTATGAAAACTACTAAGACAGATCTGTATTCCTTCCTTACATTGATAACCATCACTGAACAAGGGACTTCTCTCATGAATTTTCAGAAACTCGGATTAATTTATCCTGAAACAATGAATTCCTGAAGCTGATTTTAACATTTTACCAGGAAAAAGTAAGCATTCTAACAGATACCTGATCTCTTCAAGCTAGCAATAAGGGCTAAATGTAAAGGGAGATCAGAAAGGATTTAGTAAATTAGTGTCTGAAGTTAGAGGTTAATTGCTTAGGGGTTCATTAAGGAACACAATTATTTGACAACAAATAATGAAGCCAATGGATTTAGCCTAGTAAAAGAAAATCATTAAGACATAGCTTCATATTTTGATAACTAAATTTAGTTGGTGAAGTTTCCAGACTAGTTTGCTTTCAACTTCCGTTCAGTATTTATTTCTCAACTCAAGCTCTGCAATTACATTTTAACATTCTGCTTATTAAAAAGAGTAAACTTTGAAGTTTGTTTCCTCCTCTGTAGACAAGCTGAAGAGATATGAAAGGAAAATTACACTGTTTTTCTTAAAATGTAAACCCAGAAAACAATGCAATTTTTACATAATGAAGAATTCTTAAAGATACTGAACTAAAAGATACAACAGATCTTCGATATTCAGTCACCAATGTCATTCTTATAACTTTTTAAAAACCCTATTTAATATCCATTAATATCCATCCAGTAATGGAAATAAATGCTTTACTAGTAGGCTGTATTCTAGGTCATTCACTCTTCCCCACTACTTCTGCTGAACATATAAGGAAATATCCACCTAAAACAGTAAAAAAAACAAGATAAAAACTAGCAAAAGACAGTCTCAGGCAGATCAATCTTTCAGAAAGTCTTTTTGAAAGGAAGATGAACCACACAAAGTGCAGAAAGTCCAGCACAAGTTCACAAAAGTGGTGGTGTCCAGCTCCTGCATGGTGTAGGCTTCTTTCCAAAGTTCAGTAAACATAAACAGAAAAATAAGGGAAATTCACTACTCTGCTGGGAACTCATGAATTTAAAGCCTCAAACAAGAGAATGAGAGAATCTACCAACGACCTGCTCTTCTCTGTTCCTAGGAAGTCTATATTAGAATACATACAAAAAGGCCAAATGTAGAACAACTTTTAAGAAGAATATGAAAAATTCTAGAACGGTTTAAGTATCACTCTAAGAGTAGACATGCTACTATCAACAAAGAGAACTGCTGGTTTTAGAACTCACAGTAAGTCACTGAGAGAAAGTTCTTAAAAGCCTATTATTTTCTCCCCACACACATTATTCCTACCAATGTCAATGAATACTGATCTTTGTTTGGATATCTATTGAGATTGCGTCAAGAACTAGATATTGATCAAAACAGAAATGAGGTCAATACTTACATTGAAGGAAAATACATCTTCATCTGCTGAAACCATAAAGCAAACAGGCCAAATACTTGCCCTAATATTTGCCCTAAATCCAGAACTTCTGGAGAGCTCAATGGTGTAACTGAGCACAAACTACAACACTATCTAGAACACAACTTCCAGCATTCAGCTGAAATATTTCTCATGACTTTGGCTGTTTCAAGGGGTGATAAGGCTCTTAAATGCATCCTAACAGTGCTGTAAGACTCAGCAGCTGGGATTAGCTGCCCTCCAGAAGCAGTCCAAATTTGCTGGTGTCAACACATTACAGAGCATAAAAGCCACCCAAAGGCAACATATAATCTGTCATTTGTTAAGCAGTATCTTGCAATTTCTAAAACTGAGGAACACTATTTAAGGAATAAAATGAAAACATTCTCCTTAAATTTAGTTTTCCTAAGTTAAATCTATTGTTGAGACTCTATGTGTACATATGTATATATACAAACCGTTGTGCAAGGTGGACCACATCACCTTGAGATATCCTCTCCAATCTAAAAAGTTCTACAATTTTATGAAGATATGCAATCCCTTCCATTTGTTATACACTTGGGATCTTTGTCTAGCATTTAAGTAACAACTCATCCAGAGGTTATATGAAAAGATAAACCTATCACAGTTTTATCATTCATAATTAGCTATTTAGCATAATTGTAACTTCCAATTCTTACCCTATTTAAGACTTTTGTAGTATTTCATTCAGTACAGAA
The DNA here is from genome assembly GCF_987193195.1 of Phasianus colchicus. NCBI lineage: Eukaryota > Metazoa > Chordata > Aves > Galliformes > Phasianidae > Phasianus > Phasianus colchicus. The sequence continues at coordinate 28,483,764 of NC_143442.1, read as the reverse complement.
CAAGTACTGTGATTACTGATATTTGATTCATTGTTTTCTTTGCAATTTAATATGACCTAAACATGAAGCCTACAATGACAAATGTATTATAAATGAGAAATAGGTGGCATTTTTTATCATATCTTTTATGAAAGATTTTATCATAACGTGCTCTAAGCATTATCCAAATTAAATGTGAACTCATCCAGCATACTGCACTGGATAAACCTCATACAGTGTTTTTAAAAGGCTTTTAACATATTACTATGTCTAAAATACATCCACAAGGAACAAAGTAACTGCTGAAAAGACAATATTACATAGTAGGGAAGTTTTGTGTTTTTTTTTTTTTTACTTACCTAATTAGTGTTCATACTGATTTCAAATGCAGTTTTACGAGAAAAAAGAGGTAATGCCTAATTTCTACACACTGGGGGGAAGTTAGACACCTGGATTTTGAATACATTATTTGATTGTGGCTAGAGTATGAAAGCAACTCTCCCATCAAATGAGTTCCATTTAAAGTAAGATGTTTCATTATATTCAAGCTGGTATGATAAGGAAGAAACAGGGTTTTTTTGTTTTAACATTCCTTGCTTGCGAACAGAATCACAGAATCACAGAATTGCCAGGGTTGGAAGGGACCTCAAGGATCATGAATCTCCAACCCCCCTGCCACATGCAGGGCCACCACCATTCCTCCTAATGGTGGACCAGACTGCCCAGGGCCCCATCCAATCTGGCTTTGAACACCTCCAGGGACGGGGCATCCACAACCTCCCTGGGCAGCCTGTTCCAGTACCTCACCACTCTCTCCGTAAAGAATTTCCCCCTGACATCCAACCTAAATCTCCCTTCCCTCAGCTTAAAACCATTTCCCCTTGTCCTGCTGTCACTCACCCTTTCAAAGAGTTGATTCCCCTCCTCTTTGTAGGCTCCCTTTAGGTACTGAAAGGCTGCAATGAGGTCACCCCGCAGCCTTCTTTTCTCCAGGCTGAACAAGCCCAGCTCCCTCAGCCTGTCCTCATAGGGGAGGTGCTCCAGTCCCCTGATCATCTTCGTGGCCCTCCTCTGGACCCTCTCCAACAGCTCCCTGTCTTTCTTGGACTGGGGGCTCCAGACCTGGACGCAGTACTCCAGATGGGGCCTCACAAGAGCAGAGAAGAGGGGAACAATCACCTCCCTGTCCCTGCTGGCCACCCCTCTTCTGATGGAGCCCAGGATCCCATTTGCCTTCCAAGCTGCAAGGGCACACTGCTGGCTCATGTTAAGTTTTTCGTCTACCAAGACCCCCAGGTCCTTCTCCACAGGGCTGCTCTCAAGGACCTCTCCTTCCAGTCTGTAGGGATGCTTGGGATTCCTCCGGCCCAAGTGCAAAACTCTGCACTTTGCCGTGTTGAACCTCATCAGGTTCACCCGGGCCCACCTTTCTAGCCTCTCGAGGTCCCTCTGAATGGCATCCCGTCCTTCAACTGTGTCAACCACACCACTCAGCTTGGTGTCGTCAGCAAACTTGCTGAGGGTGCACTCAATTCTGTCATCGATGCCATTGATAAAGATGTTAAATAGCACTGGTCCCAAGACAGACCCCTGGGGGACGCCACTTGTTACCAGCCTCCACCTGGACATGGAGCCATTGATGACCACCCTCTGTCTGCGGCCTTACAACCAGTTTCTTATCCATCGAGTGGTCCACCCATCAAATCCACATCCCTCCAGTTTGGAGATAAGGATGTGGTGGGGGACCATGTCAAAGGCCTTGCTCAAGTCCAGGTAAATGACATCGGTCGCCTTTCCCTTGTCCACCGATGCCATCACTCCATCATAAAAGGCCACCAGATTGGTCAAGCATGACCTTCCTCTGGTGAAGCCGTGCTGGCTGTCACGGATCACACGCCCTTTCCTCATGTGATCAAGCATGTCATCCAGGATGATCTGTTCCATGATCTTCCCAGGCACAGAGGTGAGACTCACCGGCCTGTAGTTCCCAGGGTCCTCCTTGCTCCCTTTCTTGTAAATGGGAGTGACGTGACCCTTCCTCCAGTCATCCGGGACCACACCAGACAGCCACGACTTCTCAAATATGATGGAGTAGTCATAATGTTCTAGTGCAAAGCCTGCTATGATACTGCTTGAAGGGAGCAACACCTAGCAAAAAGAAAGGACCCATATGAATCCGCCCCTCACCTCAAAAATTTCAGTTGTCTAAACTATTTCTTTGCTTCATTAAAACGATTGCAATCACATGCTTTATTGCAACTGTGTTAACTGGTCAGCATTCCACCTGTGCCTCTTTCACACTGAACAGGAAAATAACCTTAGAGATATACATTTTAATTCCTATCTGCCAACATGGAAATACCTGGATGAACACATACCCTAAAGGAACAGACAAAACTTGATTGATACCTCCAATCTAGATTATAGTGAAGAGCAGTGAATTAGTATAACATCTCTAGTGAGAAAATACACAGAAAAGCATCTAGATTGTACTTACTTCAGTAGGGCATGATAATCTTACATAGAATCAGTAAATTCAGAAGTGTGAGAACAAAATGAGTAAGTTCTATACTATTTAATAGTAATCATCAGAATCAAGGCAGGTTTTCCTGATATCAGTTATATTTATTTGTCCAGATTTCTATAATAGCTTACCCTTGAAAATACGAAAATATCACCCTGATAAACAAGAACATTGTTCATTTATAATATCAGTTTAAGTCAACAAGACAAATCTTACCATTTTCATGTGTAGATAAACATGATATTTAGACTGTAAATCAGACATCCAGAAACTACTACTTATAAGTACTGAGGAAGAATGACGTTCAAATTCCATGCAGTTACCACCCTTAAGAACTCCTGTCTCACTGGCATTTGCTGACCACTTAAGAAAGCATGTTTCTTCCTTAAATACTTATTACATACACATTTCTAATAAAAGCAGATGCATAAAAATAAGATCTGATAGACTTGCCCCCCCCCCAAGAGCTGAAGAGAAAAGCTGCTGCTGTTTGAAAAAAAAGAGGGATTAGGTGAAGCGTGATGGAAAATAGTGACAAATACTTGCTAGATAGCATTGAGAAACTAGAAAGTGAATATGAGTGTCAGAAGTCACATAGCCATTCAGCTGCAATAAATAGATGGGCACTATGACAGTAATCACATTACTTAAAATGCTAACTGCATTGAGAGTAGCTGGACCAGTTTAGAAAAATTCAGAACTTGAAATTTTCAGATTTACTGGGCATTATCACAATGGCAGGCCTAATTTGGATCAAAGTTATTTAAAAAATATATATTACTGTGTCATAGAAGAGAACTACTTGTGGCCAAGATAGAAGTATGGTAGCTCTAAGTTAAACACTGTTCCAGAGATACTCCACGATTATCTGTGACCAGTGAAAAATCTGCATCTAACTCCAGTCTTGCTATATGTACCTTATACATGTGCTCTATGCATTCCATGTAAAAATGTATACCATATGCAGTTATCTGATAACATCTAGGATTGCAGTGTAGACAACAAGTTGATGAGAAAATTGATGGTAGAGATACCCTGACTAGTCCATTTTGGAAATACCTATTGCTTGTATCATTCTTCCACAATTCATGCTTTCCACAAAAATTGGCAAAGAACATTTGTTCTTGTAACACAGAAATAGATTGACCATGCTTTGATTCCTCATACTCTGTGTAATGAGACAGAAAACACAGATAATATACAACAACAAAAACTAAGTTGTAGATACTGAGAGAGTGCTGTTGTCAAAACAAGTCCACAGGTTTCTAGGGAGTATGGCAATCACTGTTGAAAGGGTTTTTTTTATTCATTTGCTTGCTTGTTTCATTTTTTGAATATGATAAATCATTGAAGCTTTGATTCTTTGAGGTTAAGGAATAAGTACTTGTCATTACTAACTCCTCCAGAAATAACTGATAGTAAGTGAGCAGAAGCACCATGAATTAGTTACTTCAGGTTCTCACATGTAAGCAATATGATTTTACATATCTGTAAGTGTCAAGTGCAGTCTGGCTCAGATAAAATCTTACTACTACTCTACTGTTGAAGTTATTAGTATGTAGGAAGAGTTAACTGACTTGGTTAAGCAACTTAACTAAGTCACAAATTTAGTGATTTGTGTAGGAAGTTACTTACTGATGCAAACAAACACTGTCATACATGTAGTTATTGCTCTGAGATGTACCATTTCCAAGTCCTCTGAACTGTTTCTAATCCCAGTGAAAAAGGAGCTACCATGAGTGTGGCTTCAGCAACTATATGGTCAGTTTTAACTGAATGTAGTGTGGAATCAAGTAGTGCAGGACTTGCATTGTACCGGGCAGAAATGCTAAAACAAAATCCGCTATCAAGAACCAGCAGCTTTCACTGTTTTCCATTTCTCTACACTGGTATAGAAACCAGCAGAGCTCCATACACCTTATGTTTTCAGAGAAATCTATGGACAAGTTAAAAATTCTCTTCCATAAAGCTTAAACAATCATACTTTCCAGAGGAAATCAGAGTAACTCTCAATCTTTTATGACAAATAAAGCTGCTGAGGTTATGTGATCCTTCTCCTATAAGAACTCCCACAACAAAAAAATGCACGAACTGAAATTCCATATGCTGTATTGCAACATATAATATCCCAGGCTCAGGATTACTTTACTCACTCACATTTCATTTACATCTTATTAATGACCAGTAATTTCCCATAAAATATTACAAGGTGTTTAACCAAGTAAACACTTGGATAACATGCAGCACTTACCTACAAGAGAGCAGGAGTTTATTACTGCAACCTTGGGCAAAAGAACTGCACAGTAGCCTTGAAAAGTTGACAAAGTTGGTAAAACAACTATGAGTACAAGGAATTAAAATACTGTCCTGGTCTGAAGCCTTACATTGGTCTTTGCCAACTCACTTGTCTTAAATCACAACTATAGCTCAATGTAGGAAGTGACCAAGTAACAGAAGTATGGTGACATAAGCTAGCTTGGTAGCAGTCAAGCTTGTCAACTGTCACTGAGAGAACCCATTCCTCAAGCAGAAATTAAGAGCAGGAACCTAATTTGACTGCTCAGATTAGTCCCAAACAGGATTGCATACTTCAGAGTGTTAGATTGACTTGGTGAGATATTCATTAAAGCTATATTGGCCATTTCATTACTAACAGCAGGAAGACAAAAAAATTAATAAGACTCTAGTCATGTTCTATAGGTTCAAAGAACACCCTCAATCTTGATGCCATTTCATCACGTGTATCTCCAGAAAACATATCAAGCTAAAGTCATATCGACACATCCACAGCTTGAATTCCATCAGGGTAAATAGATAACATTTTCCTTATTTGTACTTAAAAGCAATTTGAGATCATAAAATCACATGCACAAGTCAGTCTCCATAAATCTCCTGTAATGTAAACCTTGATCAAGGATGTAATTACAAAAAAGGGAGCCCCAGGGTAGCATTTCAGCATTCCTCTAGAGAAAATTAACTTACTTTGCTTAGGTTGAAAGTATTTGTGGAGCTACCATACTGAAGTTTAAGGAACCAGACCAGAAATGAATTCTGTCTCTGACATTCAGAGCGTAAATAATGCCATTGTCAGTGCATTCAGACCTCTCTGGTCTTAATGAACTGATCAGATTATTCTATTCACAGGCTTGACAATGAGGAGGATCATTATGTATTGTCAAAAGAATCGGCACATAACATTCATAACACAGAAGCTTAGTTGAAGTATCCTAATGTTAAAGGCTAGTAATGAGAATTCTGAGCCTGTTTAATTTAAGTATGTCAAGCTGAATTGCTGTTTTGCCTTAGCTAATGGGTTGGGTGACCAACAGCTATTCACAATTGAACTGAGGGCATAATAAGATCATCTTATTAAGGTAGTAGAATGAGTATTTAGAAGCATACCAAGCAATCAGAAGCCCTTAAAAAGGAAAATAAAGTGAACTCGTCCCAAAGTATTTATATTCTATATTATGGAACAATTATTTTAAAACATGACAGGCACAAGAAAACACTTGCAATGATTACTACAAATTTTCAAGTAGTGAAGGTTCTTCCTCGCTGATGGTTAAACATGACTCAAAATGCTGTTTTCTACTGCTTTCAGGCACAGAAAAATACAAACACTCCTACTACTGATTCTTCATTCCAGCTAAGTGTTAAGTGTCACCATACACCATCTGTATTACCCTTCTTTTTCAAGCACGACCTCTCCTCTACTATATCTGCTGCTAACGCTTCCTCCTAATTTTTATGAACATGTTTTGAAGATTTTTCTCTGGTTCACATGTCTCATCTTGATACACAGCAAAAGCAAGAAAATACCAGAGATAGATAACCATCCATAATAGCACTGTTTCTCTTGGGTCCAAAGGCCTAAATCTTTCCCAATCCTCATTAAACTTCCTCCAAGACTCCCAGCTTGGTTTTGATTTAAAACTGCTAAGAAACTCAACCATTAATGAAGCCTTCAATACATACAGCTGAGATTAAGGAAAAGGAACCTTTTACTCATATCTGTGCACCATCACTAACAGTTCACAAGACTTAAAACCTTTTCCACTGCATTTAATGATATTGCTGAGGACTTGAAAAAGATAGTTACAACTACCTTGATACCTGTAGATACTGCAAGCCATTACATTAAGAGCTATTTCATTTTCCTTAGAAAATTTCTTCGAGTCTAAACAATGCTGTGTACAAAAAGCGGTCAAATGCAGCAGTGTTCATGATAACCATCTTCTCCACACCTCACTTGCAGTGTGCACTACATTTCCTAGTAGGAATTAAACTGTGACAAGTTATGAAGTGTTGAATGGCATAACTGAACCAATTCTAGCCTAGTTAAACAATTTAAAATATTTCAAATGCCTGTCTTCACCACATACAATTTAATAATGAATATTTGACTTAAGACCTGAATTCTTTACTTGAGATTTCAAGTACTGCCATACATGTGGGACTTGTGTCTTTGGTGTCAGCATTGCTTGCATTATCAATTAATAAAACAAACCAATGAGCACTAAGGAACTGGGGTGTGTTGAGTGGCTGTGATTTACTTCCAGTGTACATCAGGATTGTTTAGTTAATGCAATGAATCTAGTTCAAGAGCCACCATAATCTCATAGAGTACATCAGTAGCAAAACTATTATTAGCATTCACATGAATAATTACAGTTCTTTGAAGCCACTGTTCCTTCCTTATAGTATTCATAAAGCACGGTAATTCTTGATGCACAGACATACTCTAGCTCTAACTAACAATTCACCTTTTCAAAAGGTTTCCAAACTACTGAAAAGCAACAGCGCTCAAGAACATAGAATGGAACTAGATATACAACTGAGCATGATTTACTTCCCCACAAAAATAGCACAGATGTTAAAAAGCAATCATTTTGACTAACTGACACAAATTTAACACAATACAACATCTATTTAATGACCTTTTTCACTATGCTTCAGGATAGTTAAAGAATATCACTGTCAGTAACTATTTATTTGACCTTGATTGCTGAAGAACCCATCCTTACCACTTTTTCCACAGGAGTGCACCTAGTGATCCTCCCTATCTGCTAAGTAACATCTCAGGAACACTGCAGACCGCCCTTCATGGAGACCTTATGGACAGTTGTAAAATAAAAAGATGTCACCACACAGTGTGGAATTTCTGGCTAATAGTTCAGCTCATCTTAAACTCTTAGAAATTTTCTGTATTTGTCTTTTTCCCGATTCATCACACGCATACTTCACTGAGTGTTTTCAACTCAACCCACAAGAAACTGATTACATAACTCAGAGGGACTCCAGGGGCTGTTGTGCCGCAGCCTGGGCTGCAAGAAATCATCTTTAACCACCGAGCTACAAAATGCAGAAGTTGAACATTAAACACACTCAGCTCTCCAATTTTGATCTTTACTACTCATTCAAGTAGAAACAAATACCCCTGCTGGAAATAGCAGCCATCCTGCTACAGACCTTGTGTAATCCACAGAAGGTCACTCCAGCTTGCACAGCTGACTCAACACCCAAATAACCGAGATGATCACTTCCAACAAGGAATAGTAACAAATAGTTATGGCATCCTCTTTGCCTTAACAGCAGCAATGTGTTGTACAATATAGAAATCCAACCTGAAACTTGACAATTTATAATGCTTCTGTAATTAATTCCATTTGATGGAAAAAATAATTTACCACAGGTGCTCACCTATATGCTTCCAATACAACCTCTCTTTTTGGTAATATTTGTTTGCATTCTTATTCTTCAAAAGAAAAATCATCCTAGTTTACCAGTTGCTTAACTTATGATCAAGCACATGCATTGCAAAACAAGTGTTTTACTTCTTTCAGCACCATAAACCAATGTAGTCCAATGCCCACATCACCTAGGATTACACAACTCAGGTTTCTAATGAAGAGTCCACTATTTAAGTAAGTTCTACATTTCCCAACCATCCCATTTGAAGATATAGATAGGTACCAAGTACTGAAATTCTTGCCTTCTGCATAGAACTGTAAAACCTCAAAGAGATGTTAAACCTGCAGATAAGCAAAGCTTGTAGAGACTGCAAATGAGCTGGAGGACAAACTAGGAATTCAAATAAACCTCACAGACAAGAACGCAGATGAAAAGCATAGGATGTTTATTCAGTAGGGACAAATACAAGGTTTTGCACCTAAGCAGAAATAATTGGCTACGCAAATGTAGGATGTGGATCAGGTACTTAATACTTCTACTGAAAGCAATGTGAACTTTGTTGTGCGTCAATGATGAACAAGAGTCAATAATTTTACGGTGCTGTGAAAAGCTGAATACCCTCCTTAGAAAGCTGAAATTGACCTTTGACTCACTCAGAGAATCTACTATAGAACTGGAACTGACTGGAGCACACCGCTCAACTTTTTAGCATTGATCTCCAAAAAAAAAAAAAAAACACACAACAAAAACAAGCCATAGATCAACCATGGAAAATAAAGTAAGGACAATGAAGCTGTCAAGGCCTACTTCCTACCAACTGCAACAAATATTTGGAAATGTTTAGCTCAGATAGGAAATACCAATAATAGTTTATAAGCATTTTGTAAACTAACATAAACCAAGTTTCTGAAATATGCATAAAAAGCCTTCCATAAAACAAATTCATGTGTCTGTGGTGGTCAGGAAAAGAAAAACTCCACTAACAAATATTCAATTTACCTCCCCAGGAAGACAAAATAAAAGCCTACTTAAGCTCATCCCTTTCTACCTACAAGTGAATATCTTCAACACAATGCCTTTAAGAGAAGGTAAAAGAAATACCTGGTAAGAATAAAGAACGTATAAATGTTGTGAGATCATCTAGAAAAGCATTTCAGCCATCTCATGATGGGTCATTCTAAAGCAGATTACCTCCCTCGGAGAAACAGCACAACTGACACAGCCAAACAGAAAACATAAGTGTGGCACATTTAGCTTAATTATAAACCAAATGCATATGGAAGTATAATTCAATGCTCAGGGATTCTTGTGCACAAACAGCCTGCACAGCTGCAGCATCTATATTTGTTACATTAGTATTTATAAATGCACCTATATCACCATTTGGAATCTAATTTTCCTCACATCCAAATTCTTCTCCTCGAATTAAACATACACATCATCTCCTTTAAGGAACTATGTTAGACAGCTACCAACACTCATACAATATTTTCCAGGTTGTGTTTTACAAATTAAATTTCTGATGGGAGTTCATAAGTGCAGAAGAAGCACTACTTGCTCATCCATCAATGCACTAGCTTGAGGAAAAGTCCTATTACATAGTGCAGCTTAAAGATCTACAAAGCTTTTATAAATGCAGAATGAAATCCTTTTGAAGAAATAAAATTAATTTTCGTTGCACTGTATTCTCATAGTATCGGTATTCATGATACCTACTGGCCAAAAAAGAGCATCATCAACCCAGATAAAATGTAATTTATTATTGGGAAAGCAGCTAGACAGATTAGACTTCAGGACATACTCTCTTCTGTGCTTCATATGCTTAATTCCTCTCAGTACTAAAGGGTATTATTTGCATGTTTCAGTACAGACAATATGCCTTTCAACTTTACTGTAATATGCAGGTTCTATTTCAAAAAATGAATGGGTGTTAAACGGAAGAGTGTTGTACACAGTACTTAAGATTACCTAACAATTCAAATAACATGACCACACCATGACCCGGGGTTTTGAAGTGTTGCTGAAGGCTAAGTAGCTGTTGCTTTATATCCATCAGATACCATTTGTAAGGCCGTGAACATACTTGCTTCTACTCACTTTCTGTTGTGTCTGGCTACGACTGCCTTTTTTATTCCATGTCAGGGCTGAACCACGTTCTCCTGTACCAGCCCTCACCACAAGTACTAAGAAATAATGACACCATTGGTATTGTAAACTGCCTAAGTCATCACGTGATATGTAAATAGGCCTTTCTATTTTGCTTTTAAAAGAATGATGCTTTGACTGGAAGACAGTAATGCTACATTGCTCACTCTGATTGCCCACCAATTTCGTATAGCCTTAGAATGAGCATCTTAAAATGTATGTTACTTTTCATCTTCAGTAGGTCTGATGTTTAACTCATGCTTGTTCACTATTTCAGAGTAACAGTAGAGAGCAATATAGAAGTGCCAACTGTTTTTGTACATCACATGTCTAGTACCCAGAAGATTATACACAAAATTGAGGCAGTACTAAATACAGCATAAAAGCACCTGCAGTACCAGGAATAAAGAGATACAGAAATGATACTGAAGAAGGCAGAATAGCTACTGTATTTCAGGACCTCACCAGTTCTGGCTCCAACACAGGGGAACAGAACCCAACAAAGCATTTGAGCTGTAGTTCTAGTCACCAGACACATCCCTAAGTATATTTAAGTCCTTGGCACTCCCCTGCTGGCCAATAGAAGCGTCTCAGAGATTCTCTGGAATTATTTCACATAAACCAAACAACCTGAGCAACAACAGACATTGTTTCAATTGAATCCACTCAAGAGGCCAACAGACTTCTCAGGGAAACCATTTAAAGCAGGAAAAAACACCCTTCCTCACCTCCTTCTATGCTTTCCATACATATAGCAATGAATATATGACATATTTCTGAGATAATAACCCAGTCCAAGAATAAGTAAAGTTTAGGGAAACAAAGTCCTGGATAAAACCGCACTTCTCAGAAATGCTACAGAGCTGAATATCACATGCTTTCAAGAAGAAAAGAGAAAAATACAGCAAAGTAGAAAGGTTTTCTGAGCCATGCTTAGGATATTCCACCGTCACCACAAGAGAAAAGTTGTTACTCATCTTAGCTTCGCATCCCACCTGCACTCAGCCAAACAAAAACACAAAGGGAATCCAAGAACTCTCAGGTAACAATTTAAAAAGGAATACTGTTTCTCAAACTCAAAAGGAAGATTCGTGACAGAAAGCAAGAGATAAAAAGTACAAACTTATTTCCCAAGAAAAAACACTTGTTTCAAAGCTCAGACAAAGCACACCAGCTCTACAAAAGAAGCGTGATTACTGAAGAGAACACGTGCTGCAGCTCAGCTTGCCAGCAAGTGCTGCCCCCTCTCACCAACCCCAACTTCTCCCCCCTGCGGAACGTTCTGGATGCTGACCCCGCCTGCGGGAAGGGCCGGCAAAGCAGCGAGAAAAAAGCCCCCGCCTCATTACGCAGCCGCGCACCCACCCTTCCTCGGCAAGGGGTAAAATAAGATTAGAAAAGTTAAAATAAATTTTAAAAAAAGTGAGTTGAAGTATGAACAGGGTGCTTCCGCAGAATTTACCGTCATTAACAAAGTAAATTCCATCCCTTCCTTTTTGCTCACCTCAGCGACATCCCAATCTCAGCTCCGCGCGGAGCTCCGAGCTCAGCGCGCGGCCGTGCCTCTCCTCTCCTCCGCTCCGCACTCCGTCACGCCCGTCCCCTGCAACCGCGCGCCTCCTTCCCTCGCGCCGCAGCTCCTCCGCGATGCCCGCCCTTAGAGCACGAGACCCCTCCTCAGGCGCAGCCCCGCTTCTCGCTGCTACAACTCGCAGCACGTGCACCGCTTGCTGCCACCTCAAGGCTCTAAGCCCGTGCTTTTCTCCTCGCCCTCTATTTGAGGTATTTAGCACCGAGGCAGGATTGCATCGATGTACCGTACCTGGGGCTGATAGGCCCTGTGGAACCAACTGGGAGTTGGCTAAGGTGTGGATCTCAGCTTCTCCTCGCATCAACTGCTGCAACTGTTTTCACAGCATGCACGCGCTCTGGCACGACACACAGGGCAGGGAGTACACCTGGCACCAGGCAGCCATTTGAACAGAGAACCTCTTGGATGGGATGGCCTGAAGTCCTTCAGCAGGGGATGGTTGGTGAGAGAGGTGAGTTCTAACTCACACGGTGAGGATCTAGACGGGATTCTGTTGGTGCTTCGGAACCGCAGGCACCGAGGAGAAAAAAGGAGCTGTGAGTATTGATGTACCCTTTAGCAATGAGGATGGGTGAGAAAGATCCATGCCTTTCTGGAATGCAGTCTCACTGCATTTCTGTTCTGAAAATTCAATGCCCCTCTGAAGCCGAACCAAACCAGCAATTAGTTGTCAAGGCGTAGCTAAAAAGGCAAAGTGAAGCCTGTAGATTTAATCAGCATTTCCATGGTAGCTGAAATTATGCTGTTTAATGGCTGGAATGGGTTGCAATGAAAATGAGTAGACTGTATATCCCCAAAAATTGATTCCTGGAAGAGCATTCACAATTTCTTCAGGAAATAGCATTAAAAAATATTAGACCATGGCTCTCTCAGCTGCCTTGAAGCGTGGGCATCAAATCTTAATCTCTTTAGTAGAATGTTAAATTTAGCTATATATTTAACTAGAGAAAAAAAATGTAGAGACATTTTGTTGGGAATAAACCTGCCAAACAGCCTGGATTTTTCTGAGGAAAAAAAAAATGCTAGCTCTCTTGATGCTGTAGATGTTTTTGTTATCGCAAAACATCTTGTTTTCATTTTACAGTTGCAGATAATATTGTGTTGCCATCAAGACAATGTATGTGAAAAAGATAAATTAAATTTGAAAACGATGTGTTCTGCTTTGTTACAAAAAGGAATTTAAATGTTGATGGGGTGCTCTGCTGAATACTGAAAGTTTAGGCATGATGTTAAAGTTGGACTGTTGCCATCCTTCCGCATACAACAAATACACATTGGGTATTGAGCACCTAATAAATATTTAGAAGATAAATTGTGAAACAAAAATGTTGTGTCTTGGTTCCTGGCAGCCCAGTCCTCTAAGCTTGCTCTTTTTCCTGAGAAGTTCAACCTCTGCCATCCGTCGTGTAAACCATCCCCTCCAGTTTAAAATCATCCACATTCTTTATGAGAGGATAATTTATCCTGTCATCCGGGGCAGTGAAAGAAATGCATCTCTAGGCATTAGATTTTAGAGAGCAAAGTTTTAATGACCAACTGAATGTTTTTTATGGTTTATGCAGGAATCACTTTCTGCAGCAATGGGTGATGCCATCAACTCATGATGCATAAGCAGTATCAGAACAAGACTACAGTGAATGAAAACATCGTATGAGGTGAGACACTTTTTTCATTAAACTGAAGATGGAAAACACAGTGCATTTTTGATACATCTCTTAAGGAAACGTGCAAATTTTGCAAAGCATAATTTGTTATTCACAATGCTGAGAAGCATTTTTAAAGGCCTATGATAGAGAAGTGCCTGTCGTTCTGAAAGCTGAACTGCAAGGAATAGCCAGTTTGCATTTTGTCACTGTTTCCATTATTAAACAAAACAAAAACATTTAAAAAAGGACAAGAGAGATAACAATACTGCAGATATCAGGATTTGTAGTTAGCAGTCTGCCTTTAACACCTCTCATTATTTCACTTGGTATACAGATGGCTTTCTCAATACTTTGCCCAAGTATCTTGCACTATTGCAATGCATTCTATATGATTTACCATATGATTGTAAATATTATGTCAATAACCACTACATCTTGGCTTAAAAGAGGGAGATTTGCAGATAGAAGCTGTCAGATACCTCTGTAATGGACAACATTGTATATGTATACTCTATACAATTAATTTTAAGTAAAGATCATTATTGTGATAGGAATTAAAGTTGTTTGGACCAGCACAATGACATATAGTGGTGTTGAATCAGTTTTAAAAGTCAGTAAATGTAGCATGGATAGGAAAATAATTTACTAGTACAAATGCATATGCAGTCAGTTATCTCTTTCATCTGAAGTGAATGTTTTGAGACTTACACACTATGGCAAATACAATATCAAGGAAGTAAAAATGGGGGGAAAGAAAAAAAGAAAGGGGGAAAAAAAAACAAAAAGCACTGAAGCAAATGTCAAGTCTAAGGGCTACTATGACAAAATTGTACAAAGTATTGGGAATATCTTCCCATCAAGAGAATTGGTCTTAAAAGAATGCTTGTTGAAAGACCCGGGCTCAAGTGCTGAGGTACCAGCAAGTTTTAAGAGAAATCTTTCTTATCAATTTTTCAATTGTGCATCAAAAATATCAAATGTATTTTTGTTAGCAGCCTGATGTTTATGTTTTGCATGTTCCTCACAATTGAAAGGACTAACCAGAAAGACAGCGAATCTTGGTCTTAAGACTGAAAAACACAAGTCAGCCCCATCAGTTTTGTGGTTGCTTCAGCCAGTGTTTAATTAGCTTCAACTAAAAAGAGACCTAAATCTGATAAATGTTGATGATGATTTGTTTTTACCTTTGGCTTACTGGTTCAAGTTCTTCCCTCTTTCCATTTGACCTCATAATTTCCTAATCATGTCAGATTTTTGCTTTCATCTCTGTTTAGAGGGCTTCTTTCTATAGAAGGCTTTTGCTCTTTCAGCCTGCACAACACCACAGCAATTCTCCTCCGTGCAGCACATTATTTTTTTTCATTCTGTGTTCTGTAGCAGCCATTAACTCTGCATTGAGAGATTTCCCAGAATGGAGGTCCTGAATTACTAATGCACATGTAGACACTCAGAAAATGTGCTCTATGAATCTCAAATAGCATCTAATTTGACATTATGGCCTATTCAGCATGCAGTTAGCCTTGGGTAACAATCACAGTCCACGGTCATGTTGTGATAAGAATTGTACAATTGCTTTGCTGGATTCCAAGCTCTTGTTACAGTCTAACACTTAAGAATGTACAATCATTGTGTTGGAAATTTCTTAACAATTATGAATCCTTTTAAAATAAACTAATATTTGTTTAAGGAACAAGGTCCTTTTTGATTGCATGTCTCTGATCATCCTAACAGAATTATTTTAGCTGCCTTTCTCTAGACTGAAATGTAAGAACCATTTAATTGCCTTTCACCAAACATCAGCCCCCATCTTGAGAATTGTTACAAGGGGATTCATGCCAAAGACGTTTATGGAAACTGGTTTCAGCAATCACTGTTAACCAGTTAACTACTGTTAATCAATAAATAAATGCATAGACATTTTGAGAATAATACAAAACAACAGATATTTTAGGTTAAATTATTCAGTGCTGTCTTTTATTTCCTTATGTGTTCTATGGAAGCTTATTCAACATCTCGGCTGAGATGCTGAAAGAGAGGCACTGGCTTTGCTTCTATTTTTCAATTC
Source organism: Phasianus colchicus (assembly GCF_987193195.1). Taxonomy (NCBI): domain Eukaryota; kingdom Metazoa; phylum Chordata; class Aves; order Galliformes; family Phasianidae; genus Phasianus; species Phasianus colchicus. The sequence goes on along the minus strand of NC_143442.1, from coordinate 28,468,120 downwards.
CACTTGAAGCCTGCAAAATGCATGGATGCCTGCACTGCACAGGCACGCCTAGGAAACTGTTTGGATGTGGATTTTGTTGCCTGTACGTACTGAACTCCACAGGTAATTGTTCCAAATTCACAAAGGTTGAAAAAGAAAAAAGGAAAGCAAAAAGAAAGAAAAAAAAATAGAGAATTAGTACATTAATTAGAGTCTCTATAATATAGCATCACTTTTTTTTTCCTCTCTAATTTAGTAATTACAGGAATCATCACACCCCAAACTGACTCTTCTGAACATCAGACTTCTCATTGTTTGGAGTGGTTTGACATTAAAATACATTCATTGACTTGCTGCGGAGCTGAGACACCACGCACGATTCCCCATATATCTTTGTTTAGTGGCTCTGCACAACAGATGGAATTTTATGTCATGCGGCATTAGGCTACTGTTAAATTTTAATTTCAATTAATGGTCTTTATACTCTTTCTTTATGCACACCAGGGATATTTTAGGCATCCATTTCCCTTCTAATTAGCTTTTATTGCTGAATTCATTCTGAATCTCTGGAAGTCATTAGATTCTCAAACATTCACAGATGAATTTACTTACTCTCTAATAAAATTAATTAGTCCCTGACAAAAAATGGCTAAATGTGGTCTACCTTTTTACATATAGGTAAGTACGGAATGTTTCAGATGCATAGAAGCAGTAGAAAATCTCTTCTTTATTTTTCTTCTTCCAGTATTGACTATCATTGTTATTATTAGCATCGCTATCCTTTGGATTGATCCTTTGCCTACTTGGGTTAAAATACAACACCATTCAAGTGCTCTGTCTCCTAGATTATAACACAGTAACAGTTAGTAACTAATCTCTCTTAAAAAAACTGTTGTGTTTCCTTGGAATATGTAAAATTACATGGAGCCTTAGAGCCTAACACACTGGTCATTTCCACAGAGACAACTTGAGAAACAGGGATTATGTAGGCTGATAAATCATAGTAGATATAAAAAAAAAATATTTCATTAGTCTGTTTGGAAGAGAAAACAAGCAATATAACGCAAGGAAGAAAAGTCAAAACCTACTTTTTTTCCAGTGATTTACTGGAAGGAGGGTCAAACAATTTCAAACTATTGGGACAAAAGAATGTGTTGCAGTGCACGCTAGTGTGACTGCTTTTTATATTTTTTAACATCTGGATAGTTGCTTATAAAAGCCCTGTGGTTGCTTTATGGCACAGCAGCATTAAGGTCTAATTTATCATTGTGCTATAAAGATGAAAATTGAAGAATATGTCCTCGGGGAAGAGGTAATGAAAGACTTATTGTATGGATTACAGAAGAATATTTATGACACCAGCTAAGAGTCTGCGACAACTTTTGTGGTATCTTCCCATTTTAAGTTATATGTGATTATATGGATCTGGCATGAGATTAATAATTGGTAAGATATCACAATATTTGTAAGATTCAGTTGCACACTGCATATAGTTTATTTTTACTTTTAACACAATTCAACACTATTAAAATACAAAAAGCTCTGTTTTTAAAAATAGATTATTAACATGCTAAAGTACTTCTATTTATGTTTCTTAGTAAATGAAAAGGTGTATTTATACTTGAGGAACCAGGTGTCTCTGGCATTATTAATTTCATCTGAATCTGGTATTTCCAAGGAACCAGCTACTCAAAGGCAATACACCTTCCTCACAGATGAGACATTACAGCAAATGCAGCAACAGCCTGTGGGCTTGAGCAAATGGACAAATACTGATCTAAATACGAGTCAGAAATGGCAATACAAAGTAAATGATGTCACTGGACACATATGTATGGAGGTGAAAAGAGGTAATATAAGGATAATAATTAACTCCAAGTTTCCTGCTCAGTAAAAGAGGAAGAGCAGAAGTTTTGACCAGAAAAGGACCTTTGAATGTTGCATACGTATTTCACATTTCTCTGGTTTAGCCTTGTGGTAGTAGTAAATTATTTTTCTCCTTTTAAATTGCCTAAAAGGCTTTTTTTTTTTTTTTTTTTTTCTCCTGATTTCTCTTTTTTTTTAATTAGAGCTAACATGATAGACCTGAGAGCAGAAGAGCCTGACCTCGTTCAGCCAGTTACCCCTAGGCTCTTCTTGCTTGGCTGCTGCCTGCCCCTGCAGTGCCCAAGCCTCTTCCTCCTGCAGCAGGGCAGGTGGCTGTCAATAAAGCCTGGTGTTTGTGTGTGCTCATGGAAGTGGGTCTGAAAAAAATGTATAGATCACAAGCAGGTACATGATAAATGAGCACATTCTAAAAAAATGTTTTACTTAATGTCGTATGAAAAAGACAAACCACCTCAGAGCAGAAAACTTCTGGATATGAGTTAATTGTTCAAGGATGCTTAAGTACATTTAAGCAGACCAAATATTTTTTCTCCATCAGACCTTATTCCAGCATTCTCTCCGAGAGGCTGAAAGCTCTTAACTCTTTACAGGCTCAAATATGAAAAATAACTGCATCTCAGCAGTTATCGATTACTTCAGAGGGAGAGGAGAAAACAGATGTAAGTGAGCACTACGAGGTGGCCTTGTAGTAGTGACCAAGTAACTATGTACATTATTAACCAGTTCATACCAGCCACCAAACTAACTACTTAAATGAGTCTGAATCAATTTCTCCTGCTATGAATAAATAAATATACATATATATATTTAAGTCCCTTCAAGATCATTTCTGAACAATTTTTTTTATATTCTGGAGTATTTCCCACCTCCATCCTTTTCAAGCAGAAAAACTTTCATTATGTAAATAAAAAATTCTTCAATCATTATGTGGTAAATAGGGAACCTAAAGTATTTCTCTAATCAAAGTCTTCCTCAACTAGGGGCAATTTCAGCTTAGATAAATAATGAAGAAAAATTGTAAAAGATCTTACAATTCACTTGATCATATATGAAGTATTTTTTCTAATTACTAATACTGTAAATCAGTATAAAAGTCAGTACAGAAGTAACTTAAGTAATTAGATCACTCAAGGAAATTAAAAGGCCAAATCTGCTTTTCCTTTCTTGAAAAACCAGTGGAAGCAAAAGCAAGAATATATCAAATGGTATTTTCTTAAGTTTCTTCATTATCATTTCCAGGCAGTGCTTTGTCACAAGATTAAAACAAAATTAAATTTATTTATAGAAAATGTTTAAAAATGCATGGTCATGGAGCATGGCACAACCTCATTTTATGTTATTCAGACTCATAAGATGTGAAATAAAATGATATTTTCCACCAATTCAACCTTCCGAAAAAGGAAATGCTGACTAAAACAAAAGATTCATGCTAAACAGATGATTAGAATAAAAGGATCATCTGAAATATGGATGCTAATTGAAAAGCTTTCATTTTTTTTTCCCTAAAAAGCTATTATGTGCTTTCATCTAGAGTTTTCTTTTCATGGGATTTTTTTTTCCCGCATAAATAAGTCTAAACAATGGTGATACAGATTTATTTATGAATTTGTTAGACTAGAATTTTAAATAGTCTTCAGAATTCAAGATGGTCAAAAAAGATATAATAAAAATAAGCCACCTGCTCCCATTAAAATACCTAATTTCTTCTCTGCTTTATGTAGCCATTTTTCCTGTGAGCATGTTTCACATGTAAATATTTGAGTTCCAGCCTATTTCCTTTTACTTTTTCAAAGCTCTTTAGTTTCTCACAACCTTCACTTAATCCGTATTTGAGCACAAATTCCAAGGTTAAAGATTTTTAAGACTATTGAAGTTGGTTTTCTTTTTTCTTCTTCTTCTTTTTTTTTTTTTCCAAAAAGTTGTACACTCAAGCTGTACATGAAAATTTTGCTTTCAAGCACTGATTGAATTGTTCGGTTAAATTTTCATGCACTTGCCTTTGAAACTCTCAAAGCTGCTTCTGCTGCTAGTGGGCTATATAGTCATTTCTCCACAGAAACCGATGAGCTGTGGCTGTGTATCTGGTATCCTTTCATGCCTTTTTTTTTTTCCTTCTACAGCTTTTGTTAGGGATTGTTTTATTGTGTCAGTGACTAACAGGCCTCCTTGGATTGTGATCTTTTATTGCCTATTCCTGCCAGCTGCAAAAATACTGGCTTCCTTTTTTAATCATTAAATGAATTGTTGCAGAAATGGGGAATGCTACAGTTTCCTCTACATAACATTCTCCAATCAGAAAATTATAATTTCTCAGATGCATTAGCACAATATACTAGGAAACAGCTGCATAATTTAACTTAATTGTTAAGCAATACCTCATTACAGCTAGACAGTAAATTCAGCAGTTTGCGGGTTTTTTTGTGTGCCTCTCCATTTTTCTGTGCTTGCATTATGTGCTCTTTTTATCTGTCTTTCTCCTCCCAAAGGTTCTCAGAAAAACAGTTTCAACAAAAGTGAACTTAACCTTCTTAAAGAACCAGCTTAAATTCTCAGTAGATGCCTAAGGTATAAACTTGTAAGAGAGCAGGCCTTTCTAGACATCCCTGGAAAGTCTGGTCGCAGATACCTCCTTCTTAAACAAGGTCAAAGAAGAAATCTCCAAAACCCAAGATCAAGTAAATATTCAGATTTGAAATATGTTTTAATTTCTAAAGGCCTGTGATAGCAATAAATATTGCTCAGCAGGGTTTAGGTGGGGCATTGCAAGAGGAATGCAATTCAATGGTATCATAGAATAGAGCCATACAATAGCTTGGATTGGAAGGGACCCCAAGGAACATCAAGTTCCAACCCCGCTGCCACAGGCAGGGCCACCAACTTCAGTTCTGATACTAGACCAGGCTGCCCAGGGCTCCATCCAACTGGTCTTGAACATTTCAGGGATGGAACATCCACAACCTCTCTGAGCAGCCTGTTCCAGCACCTCACCACTCTCTCTGTGAAGAACTTCCCTCTGATATCCAATATAAACCTTCCCTCCTTGAGTTTAAACCATTCCCACTGGTTCTATCGCTGTCTACCCAAGTAAAAAGTTGACTCCCTTCCTTTATCATCTGCTTTTAAAAACTGGAAGGCTGCAATGATGTCTCTTTGCAGCCTTCTCCAGGCTGAACAAACCCAGCTCTTCAGCCTGTCTTTGTAGGGGAGCTGCTCCAGGTCTCTGATGTGTTCGTGGCCCCTCCTCTGCATGCTCTCCAACATCTCCACATCTTTCCTGTATTGGGGACTCCAGACCTGGACACGGTACTCCAGATGTGTCCTCAGGAAGGCAGTGTAAAAGGGAAAATCACCTCCCTGTCCCTGCTGGCCACCCCTTTTCTGTTGGAACCCAGGATACCGTTGGCCTTCCAAGATGGAAGAGGACACTGCTGGCTGATGTTCTGTTTTTCATCCACCAGGACCCCCAACTCCTTCTCTGCAGGGCTACTCTCAAGGAGTTCTTCCCCCAATCTGTATACATATCTGGGGTTACTCTGACACAAGTGCAAAACCTTGCGCTTTGCTATGCTGAACCTCATCAGATTCACATAGACCCACCTTTTGAGTTTGTCAAGGTCCCTCTGGTTGGCATTCCCTCCCTCTAGCGTGTCAGTCACATCACTCCACTTGGTGTCATTGGCAAACTTGCTGAGGGTGCACTCAAGCCCATCATTGATGTTGATGAAGATGTTGAAGAGCACCGGTCCCAAGGCAGATACCTGGGGTTTAGCAGCTAACGTACACTTTAGAAGTTTAAAACAGTATGAGAGGAGAAACCATTTGCATTCACTAGTAGCCCAACTTTATGTAAGAGAAAATGTAATTGTTTACACAAACTAGACTTGGCAATATTGACAGGCTAATACTATCTCTTCTCCAGATATTTGGTGGATCTTATATTTCTCTGCCATTCTTCAACACTTCTCAAGGTTTCATCCCAAAACAATTTATTTGGTCTTAAATCAGTACTTTATGAAACAAATTGAGTTTGTTATGCATTTATATTTGAATCCAGCAGGTACTCAGCAGTTTGTGTTATGTGCTCATATGTGTCCATGTGCTGATTTCCAACTACTGTGCAAGCTATTAATTCACTAGCTTCTCTGGGTTGAAGGAAGAAAAAATCAACTCTGTTTCTATATTAGATATAATCTTTGTAGCTATGTTTCAAGTTACTGTTCCAAACATGCATCACCTTTATTGCTGACATTGCTTAACAATGTGTTTAGGTTTCTCTAAAATATTTATATTGTATCATAAAATAAAAATACAGAAACAGACTGGAATTTCTAGAAATTTACAAATATGTTATCAGGACATTTTGCTGCTGGTGGTTCCTCTCTGGACCAGAAATTTCCTAGTTTTCTGGATGTGTATCAAGACTGACGGTGCTATGACAACTAGGAATAGCACACTGTGCTCTGGTTTTAGCTTTTGTTCATTTCTCTCCTGTATTCTTAATCAAGGGTTTATATAGTATCTAGGAGAAGGAAAACATTTTACCAGAATCATGATTCTCACCCTGTAGTTTCTCCGACTGTTGAAAATAAGGAAGATAGATAGACAGCATCTCCCTTTGAAAGTCTGCTTTAAGTCGGAGATGGATAAATAGAAAGCCTATACTTTAAGTCATGCACAAAGGATACAGAGCTCAGTTTGGGTGAGTCCAGAACAGTAAAAATTAAGAAAAACTATTTGCATTCCTCTCTGTAAGTTAGGGCTATTATAGATGCACTCAAGAGAGAGTAGGAAAACTTCAGTGACCTTTTTTCTTGCTGGTTCTACGTAGTATGAGCAATCACTAATTAAAACCTTTGTAACACTAGTCAAAGATGAGAAAGAAAGTTTAAAGTTTGGGCCTCTGTAAGAAGATTTTGGATTTTTGTTTTTTTTGTTCTTTCTCTTTTTTTTCTTTTCTTTTGTTCGAGGAGATTAGAATAAAATCACGTACAAGAAACCACAACACTAAGAATCTGAAAGTGTTTAGTCAGAACATGTAACTATTGATAACACTCAATCAGACCTGTAGCTTCTGCTCTGTATAATTCTCCACATACTGGTTTCTAATAGATACATCATTTCCAAAAAATAGTTACAAAGAAACAGATTGTTAGTGCATTTATAACAGATAAATAATAACAGCATCATAATCAAATCTGATGCTTTTTCTTTTCTGATTGATGAACATTTTCATACAGCCTGAATTCAACTGGTAGTTTCAAGAAGTTAACACCACTGCAATGGCTTTTTTGTTGTGCAGTATCTGCATCAGTTGATCCTTTTTTTCACTGATATCAGTGTATGAAATGCAAAGTTACTGACCTGAAACTGATGCGGAGTGGGAAGTTTCCTTAACACAATTACTTTTTTTCCATACTGTGAACTAATAAACGAGTCTTGCTCATTCTTCTTCATGGTGAAATCAAAAGATACCTTATCTCTACACCTGGACAGTGGCAGCCATTATCTGACAGTTCAGACTCTGCTACTCAGTGGTGAAAATACCAAACTGTGTATTAATATACAATTATACAGTAAAATTTGTCTGTAGTAATTGCTAAGGGAGGTAACTAATTATCTTCCTAACCTGGTCATCTAATTAAGTAAGCAGAACTGGGATCATATTCACTTCTTAAGAGAGCTTGCTGTTGATAATTACAGGAGGATAGAAGAGATTTGACAGTTCTTGTTTAAGGGAAAAAAAATTGCTACTGCATTGAACAAGGGAAAATAAAAGATCATCGCAAATAAATTGTAAAATTTAATTTACAAATGTAGGATTTCTGTTTCTTTGCTACCTCAAAAGGCACACCGATCACATTGGAGTGCTGCAGGCCTGAGCCTTCAGATCAGACTCTAATGTCCACATCCATATATAGTTAATGTTTTCAGTATGAGATTAATCTCAGTGCTGGGGACAGTACTGGTCATGCAGAGGTGAGAAGGAGAGATCTCCCTGAGGAAGGCATCCTATAAGAAGGAAATTCTTCCCCTCTTCTTCCATCCTGCTGAAACATACCCCTTCAGGCACCATTACATATCATATATTCTTACATGTGTTTTACACATATATTCTAATTACACATTCTTAGTGTATTTGAGCTACTGTGAGCACTTTGGTCATGTTATCCACAGTTTTTTTTTCCTTGTTCCAAAAGGAAATATATTTTTGACAACATCAGGCCCCCATCACTGTTATTTCTCAACATGATTCAGTTGGTCTGAACATGATATAATGAATCTGGTTCTGTATTCACTGTTCCCAGTTAAGATTCAAGAGCAGCTCAGACAGAGAAATTGCACCTGTTTAAATGGGAGATGAGTCAGGTCTGCTGTTGAAATGACAGAGAAGGACAATAACTTAGCAAATTGAAAGAAGCTAAAGAGTGACAGCTATTGTTTTTTAAACCAGTTCCCCCTAGAAAACTGTTTGTCAATCATCTGCTATAAAAATATTTACAAATGCTTCTAGCAAAAACTGTGGGTCTCCTTACAACAGAAAAAAAAAAAAAAAAAAAAAATTGCAATTCTTGTGTGGTCAGTATAGCAGCTCTGAAAATAACATCTAAATACAGAAATTAATCACAAATGCAAAAGCAAAAAACCAATTATTTAAACAAGTGTATCTGATGCCTAATATAATGTAAACAATAACTGCATTAGCATATTTTGTGGTTCCTTGATACCCAACCATACTTATCAACAAAGAGCTGAGTCTTCTTTCTGCATGAATTAACCTTCATTTTTATCTCTCTGAGTTTTTGAATGGCAAACACTGAAACAATGGCTGAGATTAAAATGTTAGCCTGAAGTCAGATACCTGATACAATGGATAAATCTTTAATTTGCTTTTAAATTGCTTAAATAATGTTACATTCAAATTTTTCTGCACGGATGAGCATTAACTCATCCAGAAAAGAAATGCTGCCATGTTTAATTCAATACTTTTAAAAATTTAGTTATTAAAATATTCTAATTAACATTTCCTTTGGTACTTTATGTCTTGCTTAGTTAGAAGATGTATCAACAGGCCATGATAAAGAGATTAAACAAAGCTGTAAAAATTTGCCAGAATGAAGTATTTGCTTTCATTACAATAGCTTTTAACACAGGAATGTATGACAAAAAGGAGTTTCATAATTCAGGAGCAGGTTAATACATTCTTTTTTTCTGGAACAGCTCACTGGTGGGTAGGCAAGCGAAAATGCAGAGGGCTCTCTAAGTGTAGAAGGTTTAACTCTCTAATTTGTCACTAATTTTATTGTTAAACTAACAGATGCTCTTATTTGAATAATAAAATGTTGATCCTCAATGAGAAAAGTGATGATCAAATGCCTTATCAATCAATTTTGATTCATGATTTTAAAAAAGTATTTTTGTATTTTGAAAGTGCAGAGAATTTACAAATTGCTTCAAAAATATGTTGACTGGAATAACTGTCAAATGAGTATTTCCATAAAATAATGTGAATCAGCTTTAAGATGATATTTACTAAGGAACAAAACAGGAATGCTCACTCATTCCTTCCGCCATGGGCATAGAATTTTGGTGGTTTAGGTTTACTTCTTATACTAAATGGCTTGTGTTGAACAGCCACGTTCTCTAAAACATTGTGCAATTACTAAAAATGAATCCTTCCCTACAAATCAGAAAACTCAACATTTTTATTTTCTCTTGTATAATTTACCTTCATAAATCTTCATGTTCTTTATAATAGATAGCACTCCACCTTTCTGCTTATGCCTTAGATGTTCGAAGGCAGTGTAGTAGCACTCTAAATTGAATTGTTGGGGTTTTTTTAAGGGAATAAGCTATTCTGAATGGCTTGGGTAATAAGGAGGAAAAGATTTTTTGAGAAAATTCAAGAACTTTCTTCCTCACTTCAAATAAAAATACATGATTTTAATCACAGATATATCCCTGCTGTTCTGCTAGTCCTGATAAAATATCCCAGCTCTCTTATGTCAGCTCTTAACTGAAATGTAGGAATCTTCAACCAAAATCATTTTTTTTTCAATCTCAGAAATTATAAAGAGGAAGCTGAATCGGATCCAGGTCCCAGATTTAGGTTTGTCCCAAACACATTTTTAGCTTGCAAGTATATGACATCCAGCCATCCTAGAAAATTACCTCTTGAACAGAGTACTCAAGGTCATGGAAAGCAGTGGGTCATTTCCTTTCTGGCTAGAACTGTTTGAGCCTCATGTGTTAGAGTATTCTTCCTTTTGGCCGTCATCTTGCAGCTGCATTTCTTACTTCATTTTAGTGCTTGCTTTGCTCATGCACAAGTAGCAATCTGAGAGGGGACAAAGATTCATTAGGACCTTCAGCTTACAGGTTTCTCAAGTATTTGCAGTTGCTGTGAGTCTGTTGGCTTATGCTGATGCCGTCGGATAAGACCCTCTGCTGTTGGCCATCCAGTTCTAAGGCAGCTTCAGTGTCAGATTTGCACAGATAAGCAACAATATCAAAGAAAATCCCAAGCTATTTAGATCATCGGTAGCTAATCACTCATGTCTGGCTTTATGCAGACATTCAGGATACGTCTGGGGAAAAACAGAAGTTAATGCACCAAGTAAATCCTCATCTCAAGGCCTAGAGGCAGGAAGTTAAGTTAAAGCAAATATAACCCTGCACATTACAAGATGCCATTTGTATGTCTAAAATGCACAATGCAATCTCAGATCAGACACAAGAAGAAAAGCTCCCTAAAATGAGCTGCATAGTACAGAAAATGCTATAAGCCCAATACTCTGTTAAGGATCTGCTGAAGAAATAAAAGGGGAACAAAATATTTTGCTTAAGATACCTTCAGTAAAAACCTCTTTCGAAATCCTACTGATTTGTAAAGCAAAAATTTAGTACAGCATTGGAAATTGCTTAGGATCTTTTGTGGTTTTGTTGTTGTTTTTTAAGCCAGGGGCTGCTCGTATTGTTCAGCTTCTAGCAAAACATTTAATTAAGACTAAAAATTGTCCAAATATTGTTTTTCCTTGAGTTTACTTTTTTAGCCTACCATCAGTAACACAGAAAATTTCAACTATTGTTAACTTGTTTTCTCTTATAAAAAGAATACATCAAACTTTAAGGATAAATATAGGCAATGTTAAAAGCTTACAAAATTTAGTAATTTTTCAGAAAGATTGACATGAACTTGCTTTGTCATTGTAGTACAGCTAAGAGTCAAAATGAAATATACTAGAGTTGTCCAGAATCCTAAATATTCAGTGCACTGTCCATTCTCAAGTTGCCCTATATGTGGTCATAAAGCTCACCATTAAACAGCATCAGGAAAGTCTGCTTCAGGACACGTTCTAAATAAGATCATAATTATTTATCTTCTTCCTAGATTAATCAGAAAGCATGAAATCTACCTGTATTATACATAATCAAGCCACAGGTTCATATTCATATAGAAATATATGTGTGTGTGTATCCCTGTAAATGGAGCTTGTCCTTATTATCAAGCAGGCTTTTTTTTTTTTTTTTTCCTTCCTAGATGTGGTATAAAGCAGGTAAAATATTACAAATTAATGCAAGGAAATAGAAGGAAAGTACTAATTTTTTTTTAACTAACAGCTGGGGCCCACTGATTCTGTGACTGGACAAAGAGAATTAAAAAATATATACTTTATTAGCAACTTGCTGTAAGGCAGCAATTTAACAGAGAAAAAGAACAGCCAAGGTGCAAAATGAAATTGTCTTTTGTAAAGAACCTCTAGAGGCTCTGGCAGACTTCGGGAAACAATAGCTAAATTTAATATATTAATGCATTAACATTTAAAAAAAAAAAACTGCTTACTGACCTGAGATATTGCAGAAAATTAACCAGCAGAAACAAAATCATCTTGTTGTGTTGTTTGCATAATTAACCTAGCTTGGCTGAAGTCTTGTAAGTTATAAATAAAATAAAAGGATGCGTTGGATATGTAGCCTGGTTTCCTATATGACCTGTCCGTGTTATTTGCAGGTTCATTTTGTATGTAGGCACAGTCACTCCAGGACCCTGCATATATTTTAAGGCCATAAAAAGTGTTCCTGGCTGTAATTTGCATATAACTTGCACTGCAGATTTGTGGTTCTCTGTGAGAAAGGCTGGGAATTCTGGGTGAAGAAGGGAGTAAAAGGAAAGAGTTGACTGATAGTGTTTAACATCCTAAGAGTAATTTCTTTTGAGTTAGAGAAGGTAGTCTTGAAAGTACCCTCTGCCCTATCTGATTTTAATAGCATCCTGAGCATATATATTAGCATATATGTATGTATGTATGTATCTATCTATCTACCTAAAAGTTAAAGTCTAACATTAATATCAAAATTGCCCATTTGAGTATTGGGAATGGACACTATAGGTGTATATTCATCACCATCATTAGCCTCATTGTTGCTCGAAAGTATGGGTGGAGTGGTATATAGGAAGAACATCTTCAGTTTCCCTTTCCAGCATATGATCTTTCCACTCCAGTGGAAATCAGATGAACATGGAAGGTTCAGGCGGGGTCTTGCATTGGAGTGCTGAGAGCATCTGATGTGAAGGCATCAGAGGGAGAAGCCTCTGACAGCAGCTATGATTTGTTTTTGGCAGGTAGGAATCTCTTTATTCTTTGAAGGGTAGAAATATGTCACCGTATAAAAAGGAACCATACTGTTTAAGTATGGGAAAAAAAAAAATGCTGCATCTTTGTGTATACTTAAACTGTCACTTCTGAAATGAATTCTCTTCCACAATATGGGTAATGACTTGTCACCTCTTCAGTTTCATCCTCTGCCCTTTCATCAGGTCTTGCAGCAGGAATGCAGCACTCTCAGTAGTACAGCTGTTCAGGGAAAGCCCTAAAGCCCTAAAAAATTGAGAAGACATATTAAAACTCAGAGAAATGTATTCTGACAAATCTGTTCTTCAGACTCGCTCATTTTGGCATCCCCTACCTCCTTCCCTAAAAAACTTCCTTCTGCTCCTCTCTGTCTTTCCTAGCATCCCTCATTACTGGCAGAATCTCACTGTGCTCAGCAGCAGTTATGCTACTGGTATCAAGATGACACTCTCCTTGGAGATGGATGTTCACTGTAGTTCAGATTCATCTGCATTTCTTACCTAGGGACCCAAGTCTTTCCATAGCTTGCTCTTCTGAAGATCTTTTTTTTTTTTACCACTTTCACTTGCTGTGTTGTAATAGCAGTGATTTTTGCTATTTTCAGTTATCTTTCAGTATAATGCAGTGGATCCTTCAAAATTTGCTTTTTTAAATCCAGTGTCAAAAAGGTATGCCAATGACTTTCCAACCAAATAATACTCTCTGTGGCTGAACATTGTGCTTGCTTGTCTGGCACAATCACTGTGTTCCTGCTACTTCCAGAAATTGCAGTTTACCCGGTGTATCAGCAGTCTGACTTTATCCATTTTGAGGTATGCATTTCTTGTAGAAGTGCATATCCATTTAAGTTCTTTCTTATTTTGTTGACTGCATTCAAAGTCCTAGACTTGAAAACGCCTCTCTAGTCTAGCTTTTCTTCTTTTTCCAATCGTTCTTCTTATAAAACCATAAGAGGAAGATAACTGGTGTGAGAGAATCATAAAGAGTTTTCCTCTCCTGGTCTGTGACTTTGAAACTAGGGACAAGATACTAATCCCCACACCCAATAGAAAGTGAAACATCCTTCCTTTTGGCTTTTAATATGGTAACACAGAATAATCTAAAATGTCAGTATACGGTTATCCATCCTTTCAAGTCTACAGAAGATCGGGACCACTTGGATTACAGCAAGTGCAAGCTTGGTTTAGGATAGTGTTTTAAGCATACAGTGATAAGCAGTATAAGTTAGGAAAATATTTCCACCAGTGCACCAACACAATACATTTGCACAGAATATAAAATATAGTTCAGAACAATTCCCCATTTCCCTTTTCACCTAACATAAGCATCCTGTCACCAGGATTAACTCCTAGATTATACTATTGAACTTCCAGAAATAGCCATTATGAGTAAAAGGCAATTAAACTACTTTTGGGTCAGGTTCTTCAGGAAGAACCAAAGATATTTAATTTTAATTTCCCAAGTTTATTGTTATAATCAAGACCAGTCGTAGTTCTCAGAAGACAAAAGTAGGATCTTGATTTGGCCGACAGTATAATGTGTTTATTTTAATCTCTTATGAATATTCTGAGCTGGTCTATAAATCTGTAAGACATCTTTATCTCTGAGATATGTAACTACGTAAGATTGATTCACATTTTGCAATTGCTCTGTAGCCACAAAATAGAAAGGCTAGTGTTAAGAAGAGCAATTTGTAATCAATTGCCCAGTGACTGCCTATCTGTGATTTCTGTTCATTTTACTTGAAGACCACACGATTAAATCTTTTATAACCAACATTTACGAATTAGACATCTGAATATAAACTATGTGAAAGTTTTCCTTTTGAATTTTATTTGTGTACAAGTTTTTGGCTTTCTTTTTTTTCCTGCATGAGAGATATTGGTCTTCAAAGAGCTGTAATTTAGGATACAAGCAATGTGCAGCACATCAGCTTTGTTCCATAGTAAAAGCAGAAAACAACGATATGTTGTTGAGAAATGAATATCTCAAGAACAATTAATTATAAGGTCCTGTATGCCAATAACTGTGAAATAATTCCTGTATGAAAATACATTTATAAAATTGATAGAAGACGGGGTAAAAAGCCGATTAAAATAACTCCTAACAAGTGACTGACATGAAGAAATGTACTCTTCAGCCTTCTGATGAAGAATAGAACACAGTCATGTTGGGCACTGGGCACATCCCTTTGGGAGATATTCTGGTTATAATGTGATAAAACTTCTGAAAGTGATGACTAGATGAGGAAAATATCTAAGTGCACCTGCTTTAATCAACGTTTTCAGTTTTCAGTCTAAACTCCTTCTCCATATACAATATAACTCTTCCAGATAGCAGTGAGATTGAGAATCTTCAAGATATCTTTCCAAGATGGAAAAAAGAAAAAACTAAATTGTATAAAGTATGTAGGAAATATATGGGCCATAGCCATCTGCAGGATCAGCACCCTACTTGTATGGAAATTAAGAAATGGCATAGATCCAGGAGACATTTTGTTACAGTTTCTCACTTTCTATTACAAAATTAATAGTCAATAGAAGGAAATGGATCTCAAGTTAATTATTGCTCCATGCCTTTGAAAACAGGGTTCTTCTGAAAGATAAATTGAACAGCTATACTTGGAGCATTTATTTCTTAGACTATCCTAAAAATCAGCTCACACTTTGCCAAAATAACTTTTGCCACCGCACAACAGCCGAGGCAAAGCTAAAGTTACCAAGAGCCACTTGGTACATCCACTGGAGTAATACCATCTAGAACAAACGTAGATGCTTCTGTAGTCAAACAAAATGGAAACTCTTCAAACCTATTCTTTTTTCTTTGTTTGCTTGTTTGTTTATTTGTTTTCCAATTATTTCCCCTCTTTGTCAAAAGTAGTTTCTGGAAAAGAATAAAAAGGCAGAGCTCTGTAAAGGAGATGGAGGAGAAAGCACAGTATAATCAGAGGGATTGTTTTGAAAAGATAGAAAAGAGGCAAACTAGGGGAACTGGAAGCTGTATATTTCTTTATGTTGCTGTTCAGGCCAGCTTTTTAGGTGCTAAAAATTTGCTGTTATATATGTGACGTAAGTATATAGAAAGACAGGCAGACTTAGTTCATATCATCTACAAGTATGTTAAGTACTTAACACTGCATAGTTACTAAATCTCTGCAGCTTTAAACACATTAAGCAGGAACCAGGCTATCTGTTGCTCTTCAAGTCCTTCCTTTGAATTCCTCCTTCATCAATTAGACTAGGCAAGAGTGAAACTGAGGAAGCTAAATCAAAGCAAGAAAATTTTAACTTTAGAACATAAAAAGCAATTCCAAGTGAGAAGGAAAAAACTGTTTATTCAGAGTACAGGTAGAAATTGTGGCCAGATGAATGTATTTAGAAATGCAGATGGAAGCTGGCCACCCTACACTTCCGTGTACTTTGATGAGAATTTCCTACAGTCAGGGCCATTTCTAGAGCCTTGTCCTTGATTTTTCAAAGAGCTAACAGAGAAGAAAATTAATTCTAACACAAATTAAACAGGTGCAAATAGTCTTTTGCTGAAGGCGTAGGCAAAATTTCAGAAGTACAAACCCTCCAATAATCTGAACACCGAACAGTGAAAGTGTAAAAATATTAAAAAATAATAGTTCCTAAGAAAGACAGAAACTATATAAAATTCCTTTACTTATTTCAAGGCTACCAAAAAGAAAAAAAAAGAAAGAAAGAAAGAGAGAGAGAGATTGATCTGAAGACATTTTCTTCTCAATTTCCATTGCTTTTAACACCCTCTTCACACAAAATGCAGAGAAGATTCAGTAACCCAGAAAACTCATCATTAATTCTCAGTCTCTTTAAGTTCCATTGGGGATTTCAAGTTTTGCAACCAAAATCAGACATTATTTAGTCAAACATTATACATTCTCACATGACAACACGAGTCATGCGTACTCTTCAAGGATCCAAAATAAGTTACTTATCTAAAATGACAGTAGAGCTGTTCAGAGCATGCCTCCAAAAGCTGAATCGCTTTGGCAGCTTACACAGATAGGTGCTGTTCTTCAAAAGCAGCTTCTATAATCATGAGGCAAAGTCAAGCGGGGAAAATTGTTAAACTAAGCAAAGTTACAAATAGCTGATATTTATTTGAAGTTCATTCTCATATCAAATTTTAAAAAAATGTATTAATTTGCCAGCTTTTCTAGTACATTTTCACTTACAATATTGTATTTAATGAAAGTCTTTGTATTGATTTCCTAATTCATTTTAGTATTCATGTCCCACATATTCTCACTGAAAGGGTTTTGATGCACACTATAGTCACATAAATCTGCTGATATATTTCTTTTCTTGTTTAGGAGAATGAGTCATGCTCTATCAAGATTTCCACCAGCATTTACTTCACTTTACTGTATATTTTCTGATCTTTTTCTTTCTCTTTCACTCTCACTAGCTTAAATCTTCCATTTCTCAACAATCACCAATAGCAAAAGTGCCTGCCTTTAAATCCTACTTTTATTTTCATGGTTTCCATAATTTATGTTCCATTTTAAAAATCCAAAGTATTGAAATTATTTTAATGGTGGTATTTAATTTAATATAGATAACATAGGCTTGAAAAATGGTAGATTGTCTAAATTTAAATGGTGAGTCTTTTCGAAATTGTGAATCAATTAATTCCTGAGAATGACTTCCCTTTACAGGTAACACCACAAAAATTTCTTACTACTTTTGAAAATACTGTTAAAGCAGGAGAGATTATCTGAGATCTATTTAGTTCCTATATTGCACCGTCTTTAAAATAAACATTTGAGTGTTTAATTATCATTTCCCAAGTGTGAAAGAATGAATATTCAAAAATCTTCTGCATTATTCCGTACTCTGACTTGTCTCCCTCTGTACAGATTATTAGGCATACAGCTACAAGGTGCCAATGCCAGAAGAGGAATGGTGCTCCATACCACCCTTTGTATAATGAAGTTCTCCCTGCAGGCCAGCTGGCAAAGGTACTGTTTTCATTACTAACATTACAGACAGAAATTTGTGGCTTTGTTTGGGACTGTGGTGAGAAGAGGAGATAGTAAAGAAAGGGTAATAGTTCTGTGTTAATGCCTCGTATTTGTTGCTCTGATTAGTAACTCTGTATGGTAAAGCTATCATCATTATCAAATTAGTTGAACATCACATTTTTATGAGGTTGATATTCCTTTTACCATTTTTATTGTATTTTTTCCTTTACAGTTTGACTAGTTTTGAAAGGTGAATGTGATTTTTAAAGGTGTCAGCATGACTTTTTACCAGGATTTGCTATATCTCAAAGTTCTTTCTGGCAGCTTACTCTTGAGTCTCTCTCCTTTTCAGCTTAGATTCTGTCTCTTGTTTAATATTTTCAGATATATAAGCTCATGGGAAAACAGGACTTGATAAAGTTTTTCCAGTGTCTGGTCTGCCAGCTCAGTCATCCTTATTTCATTTTTAGCCTATTGCATCCTTAACATCTCAAATGAAGGCAAAAGCTCCCCAGTAGCACAGTTCATCCAGTTGCAAGTAAACGGGGAGCAAGACTGACCAAAATATCAAATAACTGAGTATCAAAAAGGTCAATACAATCCGATCTACGTTACTGCCACACTGTGTGGAATGTGGGAGGCATTTTAATCCTCATTTTGCATTCTGAAATGACAATGCCTGTAATGAATAGGAAATGACATATTATGAATTCATTCTTGTGATGATAATTGTAATGAGACTAGTGAATGGTACAACAAATCTAATCCATCTTCGTGACACTTTAAAAAATGCAAACTGAATGCAGTCCTTGGCTATTTTTCACACACTTTACAGAAGAAAACTAATTACAATTAAGTGGAAAACAAAAATATTGCATTTCCAAGATATGTTAAACCCATATTTATTGGAAAGTGGTGTGATCTGTGTAAGTCTTGTGCAAGAAAACTTCCTTTAATTACATGGAAGCTTTTATTTCCCTTTTATTTCAACATAGGATGTTATAATTGTAAGAAAAGAACTTTAAAGGTCATCAACTCTAAATCATACATTAACAGGGGATAAAGAAAGGAATTCAGAAAAGTCAAGTTATTCTAATAATTTTCAGATGTTCTTTGTGTAATAGGACACAGTGATGTATTGTATTTAATAAACCTAAGTGTTTAGAAACTGTTTGCTGAAAACCAAAACCAAATAAACAAAAAACAAAAACAACAAACAAACAAACATAAAAAGCAAGCCTTACTGGCCTGCACCGATTTCACATTTTTTTCTTCTGAGCGTGTGGGGGGGAAATGATCACAGAGACTTAAAAACTTTTTCCGTAAATCCAGAAACATCCCATTTTAAGTGTGCTATTACCATCCCCACTGTTTCACTTGAATCAGGAATCTGTTATAACCACAAGAATCTCTTTTATTAAATTTTATGTTTCTACAACAAACATTTATTAATTCCCCCTCCCAGCGAACGGCATCCTACCATCTTAGTTTGGTATTCAGTTCTCTCTGAGTACCTTCCCTTTACTTCACCTTAACTTCAGTGCTATTTTCTTTTTTAATTCTATTGCTTTCTTACTTGCTGGGTAATTGAATAAAGTCTGGTATATAATGCTGCTCCAAGCCCAGGCTTGAAATCATATATAGGAGGGCTCATTTAATGGATCATTGCTTGCTAGGTTTATATAGTATTGCTTGGCTTGCAAACCGGTTCACCATGTATCTTGTTACCACTGATGTTCTTGTAACAGTGCTACTGCATCAAATGAAATTTATGTTTCTGCTGAAGATTTACTTTGGGAATCATTTATTTTGTTTTTGAGAGTAATTTGTATTCTAACAGGACCTGTTCTAGCAAATGCAGAAAGCGTTCTCCAAATGGTTTACATAAGCAAAAATAAAAGGTATAATGGCAATCTGTAATTTTCACAGATGAAGTTTCAATACAAGTGCCCTAGTAAGCAGCTACAATTTACCTTCATTCATAGAAGTAAAATCACTTGATATGTTGATTGTATTGAATTAGTCACCTATATAAGTCATGGGTGTTGACTATTGAATTTTTTTAAAAGGTCTTTATTGATTTTTTTAAAGAGAAAATGTATTTAAAAGGCGGCCCACTAGTGTAATTCTGATCATTGTAAAGTGCTAAATAGCTAAAGGGGACTAAAAGAGTATTTGGAAAAAGAGAATCTATTTTTAACTAATGAGCTTTGAATCACTTGTCTAGCTAATCCATGTTTTCAATCCATGGCAGTATGCTGAAAACCAGCCTTCCACTAAATGTACAGATGATTCTTATCCTGCCCTAAATAGGAAAGACTGCCACACTTAGGAAAAGGGACAGAGACAAATGTGTACTGGGAGACATGGGCTAAGATCAACTTCAGAGTGTTCACTGCAGTGCTCTCCACATGTGCCAATGGGAGTTACTGCTCGCACCGAGGCACAGCCATCAGTCTGCTAAAATCATTAAACACCAGCAGGAAGGAAGAATATAGTGACCAAAGATTGGAACTCTACACTGGAGAACTATTTTGTTTTTAGGTAAATTATACATCACTGCAACAGGGAGGTCTTTATATATATAATCAGTAAAGGTGCAACAATTTAAGGAACAAAAATAGGAAAATATTTGGGGAACAATGAATCCTATCAAATTCTAATAATTTTAAAGACCTAGGTGCTATTGGATTTTCAACTGTTAAATCTCTTCTTTTTAGTCCATCCAAGTGACTGAGCTATCTATGAGAAAGGAACATGCTTCCTGGTAAAAAAGAAAGAGAGAAAGAGAGAGAGACAGAGAGAAAGAAAGAAAGAGAGAAAGAGAGAAAGAGAGAGAGAAAGAGAGAGAGAGAGAGAGAGAGAGAGAGAGAAAGAAAGAAAGAAAGAAAGAAAAAGAAAGAAAGAAAGAAAGAAAGAAAGAAAGAAAGAAAGAAAGAAAGAAAGAAAGAAAGAAAGAAAGAAAGAAAGAAAGAAAGAATCATTAGAAATGGCTCTTTAAATTAGGTTGGTACAAGGGACATTTTAAGTGGCAGAAACTAGCACCAAGCAAATATTGTAAACAGACAACAGAAAAAGCAAAGTCTCGTATTAAGATAAAACAACTAAACAATGTTCAGAAAAAGAAAAGGATTATATAGCAGAAAGCCAAAGTATGGCTAGAGATTTAGAAAATGATCACACTCTGCCAAAATTCACCCAGGTCAAAGCAAAGAGCCAGAGTTAATGAGACCAGATCCACCTGCATTCTTTCATACATTTTCATGCAAACATGACTGAAAGTATCTATGTTTATTAGTTTTTTCAGATTTCGTAGTATCAAACTACTTTTGCTATGTCTGAACTCTTCCATGTGAAAAGTCTTTAAGATTTCCCATTGCACTAAATAAACCCATGTTCTGAAAACCTGTAGAGTTAATTGCTTGTTAACATGGCTTTTTATCCCAAATCAAATGTACTTGAAAATTGGGAGCCTGTTGTAGTGTATTCTGCAGGATGATGCAATTGCTATGGTTACATCTCACTTCCTTTTAGACTTCTATTGTCTGAAAAACTCACTTGTTGAAACCACCAAGTATAGAAGGTTTATGGAGCTGAACTATTTATCTTCTTCAGAATCAGAGAACAAATTTTTCTAACAAAGATAGTATCCAGACCCCATCAGCTCCTCTTCCTGTAGAAGAGTGGCCTTCAATTTCAATGTTACTACGTGTTCTTTTGTTCCAATACAATGTAGTATATGCACTTAGTTTTCTCATGCTTTAAAAAGAGACAGAAACATAAGAGTGAATAGTTTTGGAGCTTTGGGTCTAGTAATTTTTGTGCTGCAAAATTGCTGTGTTATTTCCTGACTTTGAAGCACTTTATAAAATAAACCTATTGTTGTTTTCTTCCACAAAGAAAATGAAAACCTGAATAGAAATACCTTTAATTATCTGCTAAGATAAAATAAATGTTTTGGGGAAAGATTAAGTGTCAAACAACTCTGCATTAATATGAGAAGAGTAAAAACAAACAAATAGCATTTACTTATTTTATTTGTATTCCTTGACATCCTGCAGAAGAATAGTCAGTCATATATTTTAAGTAACCTCACTTAACTTAAAAACACAGTGCCTGTAAACAATACTCTAAGTGCAACAGGACTATTTAGATATAAAAAAATCACTAAGCTGGACAATACAGTCCAATATTTCTATCTCTAATACTCCATTACAATTACAATGTCAATTTTCAAATAGGAGAATTTTGATGTTGACAGATCCATTACTGTTATCTTCTGTTTTATTAGTTCTCCATGGCAAAAAAACCACATACTTATTATACTACTGAATTAAAGAGAAGTCTGGACCAGAAAGGAAACAGTAGCAATACTGAAATGCTGTTCTGTCTTCTTCCTATAACTTTTCCCCAGTACATACTTGTCTTTCTCTTTCAATAGAAGTTGCCAATGCTTGGAAAATGAGTCACCATGAAGAAATCTGAAAAGTCTTGAACATAGAAACCCACACAATAAAAGATATGTTTGGATTAACTCCACAGAATTTAATGGAAGTATGCTTTCTATGCTTTCAGTGAAAAATGTTCCACTGGAATATTCTGAAAGCAAAACTCCTTTTTGCAGAGTATTACTGTTGATAAATATTTAGCTAAGACATTCTCTTACTTCCCAAGGGGAAGGCACTGGTAGTACAGCATTTTGTATACTCCTTCGGGATGCAAAAGTTTGCTGTTCCAGTCCTATGGGATCCATTTGTAAATAAAAAAATAAGCAGCCCTGGGGATTTCAATTACATTCGGAATCACAGAGGTTTTGAGCACAGGCTGTAGGGGACCTTTTCTGTTCAGGCACGCTCCTGCATGCTGACACAGCTCTGGCTCTCTCCTGGGAGTCATTCCTACTCCCACACCTGCAAGGACATCTGAAGACCCAACAATGTGTGAAGCTGTTCCAGTTAGAAGTTCACTGAATCTTTAGGGACCAAAAGTGAGACATTTTACTGCCTTGGGAACTTCCATGGCAGGTTTACACACAGCTACTATGAAACTAGCAGGAATAACTTTCCCTTTGTTTCAGCATCCTTGGTGAAGTCGTTCAGAGTGGGTTTTGTTTTGTAGCGTTTCGCTTTGTTTTGCAGAAGTCTATCATTCCATTAGCTCTACATTGTCAGGATCCACTTCAAACTGAGGTTTCCCTGTAATAAGAGCCTCTTTTGCATTGTCACTTTTATTGAGTGAGATCCCTCAGCATGTGGCAGGGAGTCAGTGTCACTGGCCATCAAACTATACATGCCCTCTTTGACTCCTTCCCTGGCATTGTAGAATTTATATTAATTATTAAGAATTGGACAGCAAGATAAATGAATTTGGTTTTGTTTTACCTTGGAAGAAGAAAAAGGTCAAAAATAATTTATATTGGCATGTCAGATCCTGACCACGCAGAGAGAACTTCCTGATAATTTGCTTAGGGAAAGAGCTCCCATTATCAACAGCTGAAGCATCTGGATGCTGAATTTCCAAGCTTTGTTTCTTTTAAATTCTCTTTGGTGTACACCGGTTCAAAAGGAGTAAATGGTGATTGAATGCAATACTATTTCTGAAGGAGTCAGACAAACATGAACTATTTGTTTCTGGTTTATTCAGTTCAACATTTGCAGCGTGAAAAGGGCTCAAGTCTACTCCAGTGTGAGCATTTATTTTACAAAATGCAGCACCAAAAGCTATCTCAGTCAGCTGAGAAGAAACTCTAGATCTGCTGCTCCATCACAGCACCCTCTGCATTGGAAGACTTCACTGTTCAGCTCTCCATCTTCCACCTTGTGTTCGAATGTAACCGTCCTTCGGATTTTTTCTCTTTTCTTTTTCCATAAAAATTTGCTTGAAAGATGATATGAATGAGTCTTGTTTCGCAAGATGAGTCACAGTGCTCTACCAACATTTTAATGATCTCAATTATTTACTAGACAATAGTAGAACTGGAAAAAAAAAAAAAAAATGACAGGCTGTCACAGACAATACTAGCTAAGTTGTTTAAATCATCTCTAGGCATGTTCTAATTTAGCTCATTATTAATTTCCTGCCAGGAAATCGCTGCCCTAAACCTCACTTTAATTCAGACATAAGTCATTCTAAACTCTTGCACAGACAGCTGATTGAACTCAAGACTTTTGTCTCATTACAAAGCCCAGATGCTTTCAGGCAGAAGACTGTTCTAGGCATTTAATATTTTGAAACAAAATGTACTGTATAATTAATCGAGTATGAAATGCGTTGTTCATCACTGAATTAGTTTATCTTTTCAAGAGCTTGCTAGCTGTATGCGATCAATCATTCATATTTCACAAACTGTTGTAGGTTTATGAATTTTCACTTTTGATACAATTGAGTTCTAACTGTGTTGCAAAAATGAATACAAAACACTATCTGGAGGCAAGCTGAGTGAAACCCCTCTTGTTTTATCTGGTAAAATAAGATGTTAGGTCATTAATCACCCTCTTCTTCATCACTTTTCATTTTTTCTGGCATATGATTTGTATTCCAGCCATGTGGGGGATACTAGCAGAGAACAAATAAATCTGAACTGACAAAGCAGGAAATATTTCCTAATTACCAAGGTTGCTGAGGAGGGCTAGAAAACAGACAAAGAAAACCAAGAAAAGATTGTTTTGTGAATCATTCTGTTTGCTGGGTGTAAGATGTGCTTGTCACGTTAACTTTGGTTGCTAAGTTCCTTCCAAAGGCACTTCAGAATTATGCACTGGAGTGCCATCAAGGACATGCCCCAATATCTGTACACTGTTACTGCAGAAGAGATAGCCTTAGCTTCCATGTGACACAGTAATTGTTTTTGCCATATTTGTAGTTGGAGTAAAGGGGAGAAATGTGCACCAGTTTCCCACATTCTTGTATTGGCTGTGTAACAGACTGAATAATACTTCGTTACACAGCTCTTTTCAAATAATTGGCCACAGTGAGAACTGGATGGTGCTTTCCAGCCCTCAGCCTCTCTGACCAGGACAAGTTGATGCAAGGGGCCATCAGACATCATTATTTTTCTCCCCAAATCCCTTTTACCATAAGGTAGAAACCAGTGTCCCTCACATTCAATACCAAATTGAGAGATCATACTCAGTGCTCAAATAACAGTTCCATAATGGCAATTGTGTTCCTGTACCAGCACTTGATATCATACGTGTAGTAAAAATCACAGTGCAAATACTGAAATATTACAGCAGCATCAATCTCTGTCAGTGTGTATTTGCACAAGAAATACTGAAGAACTTTCTTCCAAAAGGACTCACATGCACATGCCCTAGAGAAAATACGCATGTTTCCTTTAGACAAGGCCTTTGTTAAAAAGGGACTGACTGCTGTAAGAAAAATGTCTGCAGAATAAATAACATGTTGTACTTGACTAGTTTTATAATAACACCCCATAGTCTTTTAGGAGATCTTGGTTGTGGATTTGTGCTATTTTGATGATAGCTGCTGATTCATGGCTCCTCAGTCCACTTGACAATAGGGCCCCTACTGTGTTATATAAAACATACACTTTAGCTTTAGAATCACAAACCTTTAATCAAATTCAAAATGCCAGAGTGGAAATTTTGAATCCTTTTCGGTATGACTTCACTCTCATCTTCAAGTCTAACAGTCTCAAAAAAATACTCTCCTGTCTATACTGTGTCTAATGGAATTAGTTTAAATATAGTGCTAAGAATTTATAATAAGGAATATTTTCATGGCTGTATTTCCCTATTCATACAGAGCAGTACTCTGAGCCACATTATCACTATTTTTTTTCAGAGAAACTTCAAACTTTCTTAATCTTGATTCACTATGTCTGTCTTTTGTGACAGGACAAACATTCTGAGGTGTTGTTTTTATAAATTAGAGTTACTGACAATATAAAAATCTCCTGAAAGCAGCTATATGACTTTCAGCTTTGACATTTAAGATGATTCAGTTACTCACGACCAGACACATAAAAATTATGCAGCACTGTACTGCTATAATTTTAATGGGCAATCTTTAACACTCTTTCCGAGTACAGACACGTAAAATGGAATTCATCAACCAAAACAAGATTACGGTTTTGAAATTCCTCATTTCTCTTTCCCATTTTACTTTCCATTTGGAAACCACACCCTGTGAGAGAGTTAAAGTTCCTGTCAGCATTATCATTCAGTGAGAGGAATCCAACTAGGATTAAGAGATGCATCAGAAAGCCTGTTATTTTTTTTTAATTGCTTAAGCTTTTCCTGAGCTCTTGTCCATCAGCAGAGATCTCTCTTCAATGGAGATGGCTGCTTAGAGGTGATTTTCTTTGTGCTGATCCTGCAGTATCCCCTGCAAGAGCAGAGACTGGCTAAACTACAAGCTGTCAATAAATTCTGCAAATGTTGCCAATTTCTAGGTAATTTCTGTGAAAGTCCGTGGAAGCAATGGAAAATGCAGTTGGTTCTTGGTGAGATAGGAGAGCTTCAATGAAGGTGCAGCTGAATCCTATTGCTTCAGTCTGGAAGGCAGTGTAGGGCTTGGGTCCCTCCTCTGACACCTGCTTCTCAGTTCAGCACTTTTATAGTCAGAGCAAGATGCTACATTACAGCTGCCAGTGTCCGCGTATGGTGACTCCATTGAAATATATCTTCTAGCAGAAACTTAAATCCACTAGTCACACAAAGTACAAACCTTTCATAACAGCATTATATAACAAGCATAAAACTCTCAGTGTGCTACTGAAAATACAGGTGGTACTGAATTCACAATTCTGCATACTAACTACAATAGTAATAGAGATGATACAAAAGGTACTGGATACTTAAAAAAAATAAAATAAAAGTCAAAGGAAAAGTGGTGAAGAAAAGAATATAAATGAAAAACATGAAGAAAAAATACTAAAAGAGATGAAAATCCAGAACATAATACTGAAAGAAGAAAGGAATAATATATGCAGACATGAATAAATGATGCAGTCAGAAAACTAAAAGGTGTTTTAATCACCTGTAAGATACAGAAGAGACAAAGCGAGGGTATGAAGAAGCCATGGTAAAGTGCTATGCTCGTTTTATAACAGTACATTTCCAGAAAAAAAGTTACAAAATGGAGATTAAAAAAAAAAAAAATCCAACGCAAAGGAAAAAAAAAAATAGAGGACTACTTCATGTGATTTACCAGAAAACCTAAAACATTAGCTAAAACCATTACTAAGTGAAACCATGAAAAAGCCAACAAATGTTGAAAATGTTAATGCAGGGAATTTTAATTATTTAATGTAATACATGACAAATAATGAGATAAAATTAGAATAGGGAAGACTACATTTAAGGAAACCACTCTGAAAATTAGTTTACCAGAATGCAGAGCAATTTTGCAAAGGAAGTAATGAAAACAGCTCAACAACTGGGAATTAAACATGACAAATGCTTGTGTGGAATTGGTATCCCTAGTAAAATTCTTATTCAGTCTATTTTGACCAAATGATACGTGTAAATACCTGGTAAATAAGTGAGTCCTTATCCTATTTAATGAGTTTTATCTTTAAGTGAACGGTTAGGCATACCGTCGTTATTTTTTAACATCCTGTAGGCAAAAACAACTTAGTGAATACATACGCAAATTTATAATGTCAAATATCCTGATGAATATGCAACTCACACTAAGTGTTCACAAGTATTTCCTGAAAACTTCTAACTATTGAGTCATCCAATCAAATGGCAGAACTATCATTTAGATATATTCACAAAGCAAATACCAAATTGTAGATTATGAACAAAATACATAATAATCCATGGACTTTCTTTGTAAAGTAAAAAAAAATAAATAACCAAATAACACCAAAATATTAAGAACATTTACCAATGATTCTGGAATGAATTCTCAGTTATTTGGTTTTTTTAAATGTATTTTTAAGAGTTCAATTATTTATTGTAGGTGGCAAAAAACAAACAAACAAACAAAAAACCAAAAAAAACTCCACCCACCCTCTTTTTCCTTCATATCAAAACTATTTAATATTTACAGCACCTCACTAAATAGTGGCAAAGAGATCCCGCACCAGAAATTCACGCACTGGCTCAAAGGCTTGTGATTGTGACAGGCATTGTCTTCCCTGAGACATGAGAAAGCATGGGTCTAAAATCCTTCTCCACCAATATTCAGGAGACAGCACGTATATGGGGTCTTAGGAAGGTCCTGGCCCGACTGCCACTTGAGTAAATTTGGGACAGATTATGTCAGTTGGTCTGTTATTGAATAGTACATTTGAGTTAAAGCTTTCATTTCAGGGGACAAGCTAATAAATCACAGCAGCTTCAAATGACCATTAAGCTTGTCAAGTTTTCACTTTCCTACTCACATTTCTTGTGACTTAACTCAATATGAGAATTTTAATGATGGCCACATAACGTAATTCAGGTTGAACTTCCCAGTCAGAAAGGGCTCATGGGTAAGCATTGAGATGACCTAACCTCTGTAGAGGACATCATAAATAAAATGTCTACAAGCTTAGACTATCTGACTGACGCTGAGGAACAGGATCCAGGCAGTACAGTAAGCACTGTAAAGACCAGGAATCCGACTAAGAATTCGCACTGCTGTCTACTGCCATTTTACATAATATTACATAGACTATATATATATATATATCATTGCTGACATCAGTTCAGAGGGCTGAGCAGAAAAGTACAAGGATAGCCTTGCAATGAGCAATGCAAATGTTATGAGAAGAGAGTGATGGTGATAAACTGAGTTTCTCTAATTGCTACTTTAATACTGTATAATAAGTTAAGTACGAAATTTAACCATAGTATTGATTAGAATAACAAGCTTACAGAATAAATAAACATCCTGCCCTGGGCTTTGGTTGAACATTTTAACACAAGTTGGACTTGCACATGATCTACCAAGCTTACCACATCATTGTTTTAACAGGGAGAAAGAAAAAGGGTAAAAATGATTCTGACAAGGGAACCACAGCAACTGTGTCCTCTAACACTCCTGGTATGACTTGTTACCTTCCAAGAAGTTATTTCCTTTTCTCTAATAATAACCCAATAAAAGCTTCTAGGGATAAGCCCATTTTAAACTGTCTTACTCTGATGTTATTATTTCCACTCCTTTACTGGGAATCTCTTAGTGACTGGAAAATGAGGAAGGAGAAAAGTTCATTACCGTGTCCCAGCTAGCTGATTAAGAAGGGACAACTAAATCACACTTTAAAGAAAAAATGTCTGGGAGGTATTTGTATTCTGTAGATCTATTGTGCAATAGATTAATAGAGTTGAGTACTTCCAGCAGTGGTTACAGCATCTCAAATATTCACCTACTGTTTTTGTGTTTGTTTGTTTGTTTGTTTTTCTGAAGAAGTACTCATCATATTTGCAATGTCAATGTGAAGCTTTGAAATTATCTTTGAAATTATTGCAGTGTCCAAGACAGTCTTTTTCCAAATTAGCTAATTTGGACTGTATCACAAGTTGAGGGCTTACCAAGTAATATATACCAGCTACATGTATTCTAAGAAAGTTTAAATTGGTCATTTGTCACAGATTTCTTGTCTGAATAGGTAAATTGCAATGAAATTCACTGTATGACAATGATGCGTGAGGAAAGAATATCATGTTCTTCCTAAGTGGGAACTGACGGTCAGTCCTTGCATGCTGCAGTCAGTAATATGTGCTAGTGATGCTAATAAAAGAAAGGCAAAAACAAAGTCCTACAACAACTGAAGTCAGGCTATGCCATGCACATTCTGCTTGCTCCTTCCCTCCCTCCTTCCATCCCCTTACCTAGGGAAGATAGCATAAATGCACCAAAATCATTGAACAGAACTTGTAAACCTAATTTTCTTCATCACCCCAAGGCCTTTCTGTGGCTTACATACAACAGCAATAAATCAGTGATGTTATTTGCACTTGTGTATAGAAGAAGAGTTCTCTTAATGATTTTTGTCACTGTCCTGTGCATTTATATTTTATCTATCTTGTATTATCACTTAATGATCTTTCTGCTGTCTGAAAAACCTTGAGTGATTGTGTTTGGTTTTGGTTGTTGTTGTTTCTATTTACAGAATATTGAAGCAGTTGCTAAGGAGGACATAATAAATCTATATTCTGACGTAATAAGTAGATAATGCATTGTAATTGGATTATTTGTAGACTGTCTCACTCAGCAGAAATTTGTGTAACACTCAGAAAGAGCGCTGCAAATATTGAAAATAAGCAGTAGAGCTAATTACATATTTTGTTTACATGTATCTTCCTGGAAAATAAATAAATAAATAAATAAAATAAAGTATACTCTCTCCTTAATTTCTTAGAAAAGTTTACAACAGACATTGTTTTTGACTGGCTGCCTCTTCCCTGTTTGTAATGTATACAATACATGATGGGAAATATCTAATATCTGACCTGAGCTCTAAGTGCTGGACTCTCTTAATCTGTTAGAAACAAAAAGCTGCATCACCAGCACAAAAAGTATAGCATGGCCAATGCCAGCAACCTGTAGTAATTACTATTTTTCACTGAACAGTTATATAGATGCAGATTGATCGTGCAGATGATCCCTGATCTAAAGCAGAGAAGTCTTTTCGGATATTGTCCAGTCACATACAAGAGAGGGATTGGTCTTTATACACAGAGTGCAGAGTGAGGCCATGCAGAGAACAAGGTCCCCCTTGCCCTCCATTCATGCAGCCTGCTTGAATGACTCCATAAACTTTTGTTTTAGAAACGTCATCCAATTCAAAGTCTTCTTCTGTTCTTTTTTTTTTTTTTTTTTTTTTTTTTTAAGGAAAATAACTCAAGAAAAAATAAAATATATCAGCATCTCTCACCAAAACCTTGTCCTGCAAGAATCTCGAGTTAAATAGGATAAAAAGTTAATGAAATATTTTATGATAGTGTTTTACCATAGCAACTGGAAAGTAGAGCTGAGGATAATATAAATATTATTCTCCTCATCTCAGTCAGTAAAGGAATTTGAGAAGGTGTATGGAGGGAGAAGAATCTCATTTTTATACTTTTAAAATCAAATGTGAAAAGAGAGATTAGGTTATAAAAATAGGGTACTGCACAACTTGCCTAATGGCCTGTAATCTTCAGGAAGTACAGCTGCAGCGAGCTTTTAAACAGGTGCTCTGATTATAGAGCATGGAAAACATGTTAGACTTTGTAGTACATTTAATATCTTATAAACAGATAGGCTAATTTGAGTAAGGCTAATGGATTAGCTCAGATGGTACGTGTGGAAAAGATCTGTGATTATGTCTTTGAGCATTAAAGAATAAATACCAGGTTTTTGGGGCTTTGAGTTCCCCGACCTGCATATCCCAGAGCAGAGGCACAGGAGATGCCTAGAGGCTGCAGTAGACACTTGCAGGACCAGCCTGGACAGTACAGCAGGGATATGGAGCTGCTCTTGCATCCCACCTTTTTTTTCATCCTGTATCTGTCTGCAGGAGGAAAATGTGCTTACTGGCTTGAGGTAGTCTATCTGCTATCATTTAGATTTGCTTCCTATTCAGAAATCAATGATTTTTAATTTTTTTAAGTTCAAATATAACAAGTAATGATAGCGCAGCTGTCCATCTGTTTGGTATTTTTTGTGATTCATTTTGTCAGGGTCCTAGAAGACACAGAGCCAAGAACCCAGTGCAGTGAGGCATCCACAGTAGCACTGGTATTGTCTGAGACAGCAGCTCTTTGGGTTGGGTAACACCTTGAACACTGACCAGAGCTACTCCGAGTCGGGCATGGTACCTACCTGCCCCGATTTGTCTTTTTCTTTAAAGGGGGCAGAAGATATCAATGTTTTATTGGAAATGTTGAAGGTACAGTGATAAACCAAACAGAAGTTTTAACCCCATGCAGGGCTACAGTGCTTGTCAATACCTGCTATGGACACAGCAGTAGCCCTGGCATTTGTAAAGAACAACATCTTCCCAGATGCAGAAAGTCAGTTCTGTTTAAGAGATTTTTTTTATTTTCTGTTTTTGTGTGTGTGTGTGTGTTTTGTTTCTTTGTTGGTGTTTTTTTTTTTTTTCTTTTTTTTTTTTTCAGAAGTGTTCTGAATACCCTAGGTTAAATTTAACTCAAATCCAATATTTGTTCGTATGTGCTGTAGTTTCTTGCATAGTTAGAAGTAGTTAAATGACTCAGAAATCTTTGCAGGTTCTGGATTCTTCTTCCAACAGCTGATATGTTTAAGTTTTGATACTTATGCTTCACTGATTTTTGACACCTGGAATATCATGAAGAGATGTGACTTTTAACATTTCTATTTTGTTTTTATTTGAATCACTGATGTTCTTTCAAGCATCTGTTTGGTGACATACCATGCAGGAACACTTATTATTAGACTTTTTATTTTAAGAACAACACTATAATAAATAAGCCAGTGTTAGTTGAAATATGAAATATAAAAACAAAGTTGTTAAACTGGCAACTCAAATACATGTTTTAGGGACTCGTATTAGATAGTGAATCCATTTCTTATTCCACCTTTTCCACAAAGTAAAGAATTAGATTGTTTCATACATTAATACCGTATGAGCCATTCTGATTCAAAAACAGTTTCAGCTCCTATGCTGCAATCCAAAAGAACAATGAGTATACTACATCTTCAAAGTGGCATTCCCCTTTTAAGGAAGAATATTGTAAGAGAAAGAGATTAACATGCTCACGCTGTAAAAATTCAAAGGTTAAGACCAAAAGATTTAGAGCAGGAGTGCGTGGTGGCTTAAACCAGAAAACATTTTCTAGTGCTGAATCCCAGAGTTGCACACTTCTCTCATCCCAGTCAAGTTCCTTGATGTCAAGATATCTTCAAATTGATGTGTTTATATATGTTTGTAGATATTTGTCTAAATGTCTCAAAATCCCACAGGAAAGCAGCAGCAAAGTACCTAGGATTCTAATGGATGAATGATTTAAGTCATATTCCATCCTGCCAACCAGATGTGGCATAATACTCAGGCCTGGTGCTGTATCATTTTTTAACATATTGCATCACGAATATACTATTCAAGATCACTTCAGACTTTATGTGTGCTTCATTATGAGATCTTAAAAGCCTAAAATGTGATATAATGGAACATTTAGCTCAAAGATAAGGAGAACAGCACACTGCACTTTGCAGTCATTTGATATCCTGACAGGAAAGGGAACTGACATATGATAAAGAAATGAATAGCACTGGAAGTGAATTATTGCTAGCACAGATCCATTCATGCATCATTTAGCCGGTATCGCAACACGGTTCACTTTAGAATTGGCCAGGCCACCATTTTGCATTCCTTCAAATAGACCCGTATCCTGTGTAAAGAACTGACAAGAGCAAATAAAATGAAAATATACATGCAAATGGTAGGCAGTGGTATGAAATAACAAACCCAAGGGCAAATGTGCACATCCTGTCAATTCCCAAACCGTGAGGGAAATAAAGTATTCAAACATTGCAGTGATTCATAATGTATAAAGGGGCAGATAATGGAACGCAGTTGTGATGATCCTCTACAGCACAGGATACAGAACCTCCCTGAGTAATGTTTTCCTTCTTTCAGGCAAAGTCCTAACCTGCTTGTGTTAAAGCACTTTATATTTAGTCATCCTCACTGTCAAGATCATACTGCTGTATCATTCTCTTTGAGCACCTTGACCATTTCTATTAAGCATATTTTCTGTCTTCTATTGTTCCTGTAGCTGGCGAACTGCTTTCATCATATTAACATCCATATGAAGCTGATTAATGATATATAGAGAGGAAATTCAAGAACATAAATCCAGGAAGCAATTCCTGGTGCAAAGAGATGCGCAAGCTCAGGTCTTCAGAGCTAGAATCAGAGAGGAAAAAAGCAAAACAAGAATTTTCATGTGTTGTTTTATGTTGTCTGACTTAGGTGTCTCTGCAACCATCATGTTGCCAATGGCCCCACTCCTCCTGAGAGTGAGTACAAATGTATCAGAACCTCAACACCGGCACTCAGCCCATCCAAGCGCTCCCTGGGTGGAGAATTTACCTTCCAACATCATGCTTGAGATCCTGTTTTATGGGTCCACCTTTGCAAATATGTTCATTCTTTTGCTTTTCTTCCTCTTTTATTTGGTGCTTTTTATCTTGAGACATCCCACATTAGTTTTTAAATTATTATTTCCAACGAGTTAGACACAAATTTTAATTCAATTATTTCCTATTTGCAGCATAATTTTTGCAACAGAAATAAATTTTGTGACTTTATCCTTTCCTGCTTCACTTCAGATATGTAAATACAAAGTATGTTTAGCTAATGACTGTTCAAAAAACAGAACACTAATAATAGAAAGCTCTTTTCTTGATTAATTTGTCAAGCATGGAACTTTGCAAAGAATATCTTAGTTTTTGTAGTATTAATCTGAGTTGCTGCTGATAAAATGAGAATGTGTGAGGTTTCACAACAAGAACATAAATTCTAATTAACAACCAAACAGAAGAAAGAATTAATTTGCTAGACTGTGTATGCCAAAAGACTGTTGCATTTGAAGTAATAAATATTATAAATATTTCTTACATTTTCATACTGTCCACATGCCAGCAGCTAAAAAAAGAAGAGAAAAAAAAATCAATAATAAATTGCACTCTTTACAAACATTAATAAATATTGCTGTTCCTTCTATAGCCCCTGTACAAGAGTCCAAAATAATAAATTTTTAGGCTTGTTTCATTTTTCCATTTGGCCACCACCCAGAGGAAAGCAGTCAGAGATATTAAAAAGGATTGTTGGAGAATTTTTTTCATTCAGTTACCTGTCTG
This sequence comes from Phasianus colchicus, assembly GCF_987193195.1. Taxonomy (NCBI): domain Eukaryota; kingdom Metazoa; phylum Chordata; class Aves; order Galliformes; family Phasianidae; genus Phasianus; species Phasianus colchicus. The sequence goes on along the minus strand of NC_143442.1, from coordinate 28,433,848 downwards.
TCCTTTAGTTGTTTTGTTGATAGCACTATTATTTTCATTTTCATATACAACACAGTTGTTTTTGTCCAATCAGAGTTTTGTAATTTATGGAATACTAGCTCTGGCAGCAGAAAGTGATTATGTACACTACAGTAACTCCTCTGGATAAATAAACGCAGTTAAAATCCATAGTATTCCTAGCTATAGGGTTTTACTCAGTGCAGAAATTGTATCTGTGAAATAATACATGTAATTAACTCCAGACCAATCTGCAGTTCATGATATTCTTCAGGGCACATGAGGGATAGAGAAAATAGATTGGAAAGGAAGTGAAAAGAATTCTGAAATTTGACTGTATTGTACTGAAAAGGTTTCTTAGAGGAGAAAAAGGAAATTATACAGCTGAAAATGAGCATTAATGCTATTGCTTTGTTCAAAAACACTCTCAATGTAACTTCTTTTTAGTTTGAAGAATGTAAAAAATCAGTAAGGCAGCTCATGTAAATGAGTGTGGAAATTGAGTTTGTCCAAAATATCTGAAGTTTCATAAGAATCATAGATTCTTAAAGAGAAACAAATGCTGTTGATTTAAATTAAGTATTCTTATTTAAGTAAATTTACTTAAATTTTCCCAAAGTTCTCAGCTCAGACTCTGAAGGCAGAGAAGGACAGATTGCAATCCTAGTTTGGACAGAAAAAGCACTCAAGTCAAAGCAGACAATACAACTGCCTTTGCAGTGCTTTCTCCTATTTCATCTGTACAAGGACTGTCTTGTCTGCAGTCAGTACACTGAACATTCATCTGAATTTTAGATTTCAAAATTAAGAATTAATTAATGTGATTTTTCCCCTTATTTTCTGGCACCTTCCCTTCTCTAGGAAGGAAGATGGTGGGTAGGAAAATGATTAGCAAAAAGAGCCTCTCTTTATTCCTGTGGTAATTATCTTAAATGTCTAAGTGGAAATCTGGTAGAAAAGAAGTGTATGTTATATCAATTGAATTATTCATCCATTCTGGTGGAACTTGTTGCAGCAGGAAAGAATCTTTAGCTTTAAGGATTAAACAGGAACCTGTTTCACTGACACTTCAGCTGCTGAATGATACTAATGGAAAAAAAAAAAAAAAAAAAAACTGTTTAAGCCATACCTGCTACAGTAACTGGCCAAACTGGCCATAGTGTTTTAGGTCACCTCTTTTCTTCAACAGAATACACTTTTGTGCTCATACTCCACCATGACAGAATCTTTTTCTATGCCACATCCCATTTGCTTTCATACTAACATTACTGAGTTGAAATTGTAATAATAATGATGATGATAAAATAAAACCCAAAAATTCAAAGAGGATTTTTCAGAACATAAGCATTATGTTGAATATCTGAATCTGTGAAGAGATGGTTAATATGGTTCTTTACAACAAATACTGTGCTTAAAGGTCATTCATGACAGGGGCTTTGAGAGCATCTGTTGCTAGGAACACACAGGCTGAATCTCATTACTGAAAACTATTTGAGTGACAATCATCAGTATGTCTCAGTATTCATTATCTTTTCTTCTTGGCAAGAGATCTGTACCCTCTTTCCATCATTTTTGCTACCCAACAAATATGTCAGACATTCTTCATTTTGACAAATGTGACCTCAAAAATCACCTATTTCAGGTTTTATTTTGTTTCTGTTTTACACTGCAAAGTAGAATTATTTGTTTTCTTGAAGCAAATGATTGAGGAGACATAACCCCGTGGATACTTTAGTCACTGAGCATGATATAGGAGTGAATAGAGTCAAAACAGTGCAACTATCTGGTTCACGTAAATAAAGGTCATAATGTTTCCTCAGTGACTATAAAAAACAGTAGCTTTCTATTATTCGTATTTGAATCTTTACTTGAAGTTTTCTCCCGTGCTTTGGAGTACAGAATGGAAATGTTTGGAAATAGTGGTTGTGGGGTGGAAAGCTGTAACAGCCTTTTCAAAGGCTACATTGTTTTCATTTGCAGAGAGAAGGAATTTATTATCTTTACAATCTGATTGAAGAGAAAAGATTTTCTGAAGGAAAAATCTTCTGAAGGGTCAGGGATTATTGGCAGGCAAAACATGCAGTATCATCAAAATGCATTCTTACTGCTTTGAAAGATTTAGCTAGTTCTGCCACTATTTCTCTTGTAAAAACGTCAGATATGTCATCCATTCATCTAAAAATGAAAACACCTTTGCTGGTTAAAAATGTTCTCTGAGTCCAATATGAAAGCATAAGCATCAATCTATTCTACATGAATTAGCAGGGAAATACTTAAATCTTGGAACTGCTGTATGGAACACTCATCTGGACACGGGAAAAGGCTGTGCTTGTGAAACCCTGTCTGCAAAGCCACTTACCTGTAAAGCTGATCTTGTGGAGTGTTTTGTAATATCTGAATACCATCCAACAATCTGAACTGGAGCAGCTTTGTGTTTCCTTCTGCAATAACCTAGATTAATGTCAACATCACTGACCTTCCCTGCTGGACACTGTAGCCTGAAGGACATGGCAAAGAGTGTTTGTTGAACATTCAACCTTGCCTGCAACATTTCCAGAGCTGGGTTGTACCACACATTCCCATCCCTCCAGTGAAAGTCCTAAAGGAAAAAAAGAATAATGAGTAAAGAACTGTAGAACTACAGTTCTTTCTCCTTCTGTCAAGGTGTGGTGAAAATAGTGGTGCTCAGCCCAGATCAGGTTGTATTTTGAATGTGCTGGCCAGCAAACAGTGGCTTTATATTCCTACATTCCTCTTTGTGCACATGTGAAGGTGCCCAAACAAACTTATTCAGAGCAGAGGAAAAACACTGCACTGCACGGCCAATAGAAATGCAGGAATCTGCAAGCAGTATTTTCAAAATTTGTCTCATCTTGCATCCCTCTTGGAATACGAAAACACTGAGAGTTTTGAAACATGGCAAACCACAACAATCCCCTGAAATGCAATACACATTTAAATTCAAGTGTCTTACAGTCTAGTTTACAGTGTGACTCACAGCTACAAGAAAACACACGAGTATACCTCAAAACAGATTGCCAACAGACTACACAAATCCTATTTGACACTTGTATGTCTGTCATATTTTGTTTTGTGTACCAATGCAGAGATGACATTTAATAACTTATATATGCAGCAGCTGAAATGGAAATATGAGTTTCTAAGTGCTAACATACAAGCAGTGTTTGTAGCTTGTACATTCTGTCATTTGTTATAGAAACTCTGAATGGTATAGCAAATATATATATTTTTGCTCCTCAGAGCACCTTGTAAAAACTTTGTTCTTTCATAAAAAGCAATTTTGAAAAAAATCAGGGTAAGAATCTAATGAGGTTGGTAATACTGTATACTTATCTGTTAATCTACCAACTTGACCATGTAATACACACTACAAAACTTTGTTACTGAATTCAGTTTAGTTTCCTAACGCACTGTCTCTAGACATCACTGAAAATGTCACTTATTGATTTCTACTGACAACAGCAGCAAACACAGATTTTCTATTTTGTATATTATGTGTGTATATTGGAACAGGATAGCCATTTAAGTTATTTACTTTCCAGTATATAACACTTACGTGTACGAGAGAAAAACATGACAGCTCAAAAACCAAATGCATAACTGTACAAAAATAACTTCTTAAGGGCATATTCCCCATTGTTTTCCTACATGTCATCCCTCAGCTCTTTGTTAAGTGGATATATAATACAATCAGATCTGAAAAGAAGCTGTTTTATTCCTCTTTTTGTTATAGAAGATGAAGACAAGACGCAGAACAGCAACAAGTTTGATCCTTAGTCCCTTATAACCCTTCTTCATTGCTCTGACAGTGTGTTTCAGGTCAGCTGAGATTAAATAGTATTGAAGCAGCTCTAGAAGTTGTCATAAAATAGCTTTCATTTACCAGCAGTCACTAAAATGATCATCCATTACCGGAAGTCTTATTATGCTATACTTAGTAGATGTCTAGAAGCTGAAACAAAGTAGTTGGCAAATATTAAAACTATATATTGAGGAATTGATACATGCACACTACCTTCCCACTTCTGTATTTTCAGCACTGTTACTGTACATTCTCTGAGCTGGTCACTTAGATTTCTAAATGCTTAGAATTGACCATTAGGCCTAGACTCAGTAGAACTTGGTGTATGTAGAGCCATTGTAAAAAATGCAGTTTTCACATATTTCATATCATATTCAGTTATGATGCTTTACATCTGCCAGGAGCAAGCTTAACAGGAGTATCTCTATCTGGTGAAGAGGAAAAGATAACAAACGATCTTCAGAGAGCGATTATTTTACCTATTTGCATTCCATGTAGTTATCTGATAATCTTAAGTTACTATGGAATGATTACTGAAAGGACTGCTTTGCAGAAAATGTCATCTCATTGCATGTTGATTAATGTCATATTTATGCAGGGGGTAATGGTGTCAAAGCTCCTTACAGCCTATGACTCACACAGTGCTGAGTACTTGGCTTACCCCAACTACATGTAATTTATTTCTGTTTGCAGAAACCATAAATATTTACTTCCATATTCAATAATATTTATGTGCAACTCATATGCACATCCTTCCATTGTCACTGTTCACTAATATCTTCCATTGAATATCATCTCATTTAAAATGTAAATACTTTCAACTGGCTTCAGTTTCTCCTGGTTTCCTAATGAGTAGCATAGCATAGAAAGGGAAAATAATTTCTGGGAAAGCAAAACAAGAAAACAACAACAAAAAATTATCATCATTCATTCAAAATTAAAATACATATATTTTGATTGCCATTTTTTCTACTTTGAGCTGCATAAATCAGAAAGATTTGACTTACAATATTGTTCATCTCAGACCCACAAAATCACGAGGGCTGTGGATATTTTGTTTTAGAACTGCTTTTCACTAGATCCCACAATCTAATAATGAGGCAACAATCACATAAACCAGTGGAAGCTGTTCTAAAACACATATAGGAAAGCAGAGTAGACAGCAAATTTCTGGATTGGTTTGCTACTGAGATTTGGTGTGGAGGCAGGCAGCAGAATCTAAACAGGAATTGGGCAAATTCATGAGTTCAGCTTCATAAATTTACTCTTCAACATAGCAAGTGCAACTGTTTTTCTGTGGAATGAACTGCAGAGAACAGCTAGGCATGCATATTCTTCACATCAAGAGGAAAGATAGAATTATTTTTGTCGAGTTACAACAAAACCGTATCAGAATAAAAGCAGATAAATAAGGAATAAGGAAGTGGAGATCACTCCTTCTTTGTAGCCCTGGCACAGCACCAGGTGTGCAGGGGATACCTGTCACCTTTTCCTGATTCTCTCAGATCTGACTGAAGCCTCCACTCACGAGATGGGGAATTGTGTGAGAAACATATGTAGACGTTTTAGTCAAGTATTGAAGCAAATTTTCTAGAATTAGATTTCATTTTGCAATATTTAATATTGTCTTCTGTTTGTACACGCTATATTTTTTGACAAACATTCCCTGGGTAGGAGTTTGACATATGCTTAAAGCTCACAAAATAAGTTTTGCATCTGATTTTAGTGCTACAATGGTATTTCAGCAACATTCCTGAAAAATGATTTCAGTTTAGTCTTTAAGCAAATCTTTGCCCCTGAGTATATTCTTCCTATAGCTGCCTTTACTTGTTTTTCTTATTACACACAATTTGGTACTTTTCAGTTCATATGTCACATTGAACACTGAGATACAGAGTTGGTAAAGATAAGCGTTTTCTCACTGATAGTGACATATGAAAAGACAGACTTTTGCCAGACTATTCTTGGGAATAAGTTTGAGTGACTGTTCTCTATGAAATTAAGGTAGGGGTTTTTTAATCTCAAGTATTATAACAGAGGGTTATTTGGAAAATGCCTTAATTTTAACTGCCTGGCACAGAGAGAAATCGTAGTACTGGTTATAAAAACAGCAAATACTTGGTTTTCATAGAAATAGACCATGTGAGAGAACCAAGACAATTACACCTTTTGTTGTTCATTTGTGACTGCAAATACGCATTAAAATATGAAATGTTACTATGAACCATAACAGTTACATTTCACATTTTGTCCAGATTTTTTTGCCTGTTCATTCTAATCATATAAATATCAATGAAATACGTTGTAAATAAATCTTCAATTAATGGAATTACTTTACTTAAAAAGATTACTCATATTTGTATATGTTCTGATTTTTTTTCTGCAAAACATATCTTTGTTGAACAGTCACAGATATAACCAATAAAAATATCTGAATTGGTCTAGAAAACATAAACTAGTTGGTTTTATACAGAAAAGAGTAGAGCATTCTTTTGTTCATTAGCACACAAGGATGATAGACTCTCAGAAAGAAGGACTTAGAAAAGAGATTTCAAAATGTCCAGTGTTTTTGCACTCCTACATTTGGTAGTTTCTTTTACTCTGTTACTACTCAACTCTTGGATGAGAGTCTGCACTTGTGAAAAGGCAACGACCTTGAGGAATATCTTAACCTGATTCAAGGCGAGGTTTGCCAGTAGCAGCAGGAGCTCAGTATCCTGTCTGTGTCACTTCACCTCTGCACAGAAATCCCACTAGGGCTTATCCGATGAGTAGTTGCAAGGGAATCGATGTTAAATAAACACAAGGAAATGTTTCCACATCGGGAATAATGGCCAAATTGTACGCAAAAGAAAAGGATGCTACTGTCTACCAAAAGCAAAGAAACAAAAAACCTATACATATTAGCCTGTAGCACATACTGTTTTAAAGCAGTACGTGTAAGGATGAATGACCTTTCCAACTGTTCTGAGTGCCAAGTGTAGAAAGTCTTCCGGGTTGATTTCTGCTTTAGATGTGACAGCCACAGCTCACTTCCATTATTTCTTACTAGATGAAGAAGCTCAGCTCATGGGCAAAGAAGCAAAAGCTGTTGAAATACCAATGAATGCTTCTGCTCTCAGATTAACTGCATTTCTGCATATTAAATACAAGCATTGGCCAGTGATCTTTGTTGACAAAGATGCAGTATTTGACTGCACCTTGTAACATGACACAGAAAGAAGAATACATATTTCATCCACTGTTTACTCTGCTTTTTAATTTATCTCTATTTCCTGCAGTTTTATTTTTGTAAACATACTACCTTCTTCTGTGAAGTATTTCAGGGATGTGGAATACCAGATAAGGAAAAAAGTGAAAAATACTTATCTTAATTTAGATGGATTTTACAAAAGATAGAAGATATTTTAGGAATTTATTAATGTCACCTGTTGCATTGTTCCAAAATGACTTTTGGATCACAGAGAAGGAATTAGTTACGGGAAATTAAAGTTCATTAAATAATCTTGTTCACAAAGTAATCAGTAATCAGCAGTAATCCTTCAATTTAAAAATCTGTCTTCTTAATGGCCAATGTAGTGCTTGCTTCAGGTTAAACGAGCACATGTTTCTGGTGTGTCTGTCACAGCAGAAGATGACAATATATTTGCAGTATGCTAACACTCCTTATCTGCCTGCACTACTCTACTTGGAGAAAATCACCAGAAGCTGCGATAAGCAGGTATCTGAACCTAGAGCTGACAGATGGTTGCCTTTTACAAGGTGAATCATATTTCTTAAAGTTTACAGCACAGAAATTTTACCTTGTGAAAAAGAAAATCATGTTTATGGAGATCTTTCTTTGCATTAGAAAGCCAGGTGATTACATTGACCAAAGACACCACTTCTGTGTGAATCATGGGAATGTTTCCACTTTACTTACTGCAAAGCTTGTAAATCAGGAGCCAAACGTACCAGTAAAACAAAATAAAGTCCTACACACACTTTCATCTCCTATCTTCTGTCTCCTCCTTTATTATCAATAGCTTCCTCTTGAGGGATTTACCATCTTCTGTTTTTCCTTAGTCTGTGAATGTATGTTTAAATACATGCATGTATGTGTACGTATGTACAAGCAACCCATTACTGAGCAGCTGTGTAATGACTAGACTGCAATTGATTAAGAGGTACAAGCGTGCTACAGCAAACAGATCACAGAGTAGACCGAAGAGCTCGGTTTTCTGTCTGGATTTTTCTACTTAATCAGACAGAATCACAGCAAAAGTTGTGTTGTCTTTTTGTAGTGTACTGGTATAACCATGGTAGCTATCTATGCTCTAGCTATGGTGTGGATATCGAAAGTCACCACGTTCATCTCCAGGAGCTATTCTGAGTTCTTCAAAAATTAATAAGAAGATACAGAGTGGCAGCATCTGTTCCAGCATACCTTAACAAGGCTGAATATTCTGGAGAATGAAGGACAGTTGGAAATTTATGACTTTGAACTTGCAAAAGATGGAACGTCAGATCATTAAAATAGAAACTGTGAAAATCTGATGAAGTAATTGCACTAAAATAAAAAGCAATAAGCATATCAGAAATAATAAGTAATAAGGATATGAAAAAAAAAATAGGTATTATGAGTGACTACTGCATCAGCTCTTGAATAAGAATTACTGCTCATATTGCTGCTGTGAACAAGATAAAAATAAAGAAATAGCTCTTTCCTTATGGATGAAGGAATAGACAATAGAGAGCATATAGGGGGAGAATAAAAGCACATCTCAGTAAAATGAATCCACAATGGCTATTTGCACAGGACTGTTAGCATGGGGAGAAGCCCACACTGCTGAGCTGTATATTTTATTTCTTCCTGTACCCTGTAGTGCCTGTGGCTTGGATTTACACCAGCTGTGACAAGATACAGCAGAAATCTCCATCTAGCTCTATTTTCTCACCAAACAGTCCATTTACTCCAGCTGTGCATTCTTTATCAGGATTTGGCCCTTTGTGTAAAGGTGAATGCTTCTTTGGTTGTGGTCCCAGTGGGGTGTTTGATAACTTTGTCAGAAAGAATCAAGAGAATGTAATATGACTGAACTAATAATAGGCTGTCAAGGAGATTTGAGTTACAGGAGCTGAAAGATAGTCCGAAATGCTTTGCTCTTCAGAGAAACCTGGAGAAACTTTGTCTTAATTTGGCCTTCAGAACTTTGACATCCGCCTTAGCTTGTCTGCAAGCATCAACTCAAACGCAAGGATTATATGGATAGTTAGTCCTCATGAGAGATTTCTGGCAGGCTGCTTTCCCTCAGGTCAGTTACATATGGCATAAGCAACTGCTTTTTCACTTCCATTGCTTTATGAATTTTTTTATAGACTGTACTAGAAAATAGTTTATCTTTAAAAACAAACAATTATCCCTATAATAGAAGACTATTTTTCTATGTGTTTTGATCAATTTTTTTTTTAATTTTAATTTATTTGTAGTAACTCATGAAACATGTTTCAAATAGCAGATTCGCCTACTTTAAAGTCAGTGGATATTTTTAAAGGAATGATTTATAGTTTTACTTTACAGACTGATATATAGTTAACAGGCAAATAGTACAGAGCTCAACGATCGATACACATAGCCAACTCTAGCTTTTTGCTTTGAAAAGGGTTTTGTAGGGAAAGTTCTTGGATGAAGAGCAAGAGAGAAACAAAATTTTCACTTTGCTCCCCCCCAGACCTGCATTCCCACAAGGTCACAGCCCCATGGCTCGGCTGCTCTCATTTTTAAAACAGGATGTCAGTTCACCTTTAAACAGCTCACCTTTTCACAGCGTTGGTTCTCTGCTGTAGAAAATACTTTCTCTTCATATCATGATTCAGTTCAGCTTGAGAAGTTAGATGTGCGAAGGCACAACACAGATATATCTCCCATTTCTGCATTCAACACAGTAAACAAATGAGGATCAGGAAAAACATGCAGTACAAAGATTAAGCAATTGCATTTCCGTGCAGGCCTTCTTCCTTCTCACTTAAGGCAATAAATCATTTCAATTAGACATAATTAAAACTGTTTGCATTTGAAATGTAAATTAAAAATTGAAGGCAGTGTTATCCAGTTTCCTCCTTCCACATTTGTCTCAACTATCAGGAGGATACTGCATATCTATCTACTCTGGGCATAGATTAAGTCATAATTTACATTTTTTGTATATAACCTCTGCTTGTATTCAAACGCTGGTATATGGACTTTTATTATCAGTTCCACAGTTATGCAATCTCTCCTAAGTTTCTGTCCAGATACCTCTGGGCTTTAAATCCTTTATTGCCCTTTATAAGTTCTCCTTTTCATGTAAAATTAATTAGAGCACAGAATCTGTTGTCTTTTTGTTATTCCATTCAGTTTTCAGGGCGCTTTTGTTCTTCACCTGAACAGTGACTCTGTGAAGCTTAGTACACTGCCCTCCTGCCTACAATTGTGAACTCATCAACAAGATACAAGCCAAAAACTATATAAAAGAAAAATAAAGAAATATTTTGTCTTCCGCTGTACAAAAATATAAGATATTACAGTGCACAGCAGTGGACTGATTTAGATAATATATGTCATTAAACATGACTTGAATTCCTTTTATCAGCCCTTTTGTAGTCAAGTGAACCTTTCAAAACTTGTAAATAAGCAAGCCAAATGACAGCATCAGTTGGCATGCTGGGGGGTTTGAGTTACTTAGTGCTGTAATTTTTTTTTCCTGATTTTCAGTCTTCTAGCACATCAGCACTAACATTTGGAATAAACACATTGATTTGGTTGTATTGTCAGTGGGTCACTAATCAGAGAAATCATTGATTAGACAGTAATCTGACAATTAAGTCTGACACCGTCTCTGATGCCTTGGCAATGGGAGGCTGCATTTTTCTTTGAATTCAGACCTTGACCTTGCTCTCAAGTCTGGAGGCTGAAATCAGGATTCACATTAAGGACAACACTCATCATTTGTTTTCTTCCCCTGGCTCTTTTTTTGCTCAAGACTGATTGTCATTGTCATGCTTTTTTTTTTTTTTTTTTTTTTTTTTTGCATTTATCTCTTTCTAAAGCAAAAACACACCATTCCTGAACACAGCAGACATTTTGACAGGATGTTAAAAGCCTTTAACTCTTTCCTCTCTCATTTCCTAAAAACAGATTTTTAGGATTCGCCCCTTCAACTGACACAGTGTTAGAAGTTTATAAAATTCCTTTTGTGGGTGTGTGCAGGTGTGCCTGTGTCCCTTTTGGCCCCTGAGGTGCTCAGGATGTCACCCTATGGGTAGCCCAGTGATGTGCCAGCATTTCAATCTTCTTTCTGCCCAAGGGCTCAGCCCAACATATGTTCACCTGCAGCATTCATGGAAAAAGAGAAATGGAATGTGATGTTAATCTCCCTGAATAGTACAAGAATGAGTAATTTTTCCAATTTAGCAATAAGACAATGTTAGTCCTGAAATTAGACACTGGGTCTCTAGTCCATCATTAATCAGAAAAGCACTCGAGCATGTCTGTACCTTTAGGCATGTGCATGAGTGTTTTGCAGTGAATCAGGATAAAGTAAATGATTAAATGATTTGTCAAGATTGTATTCCAGCATATGATTGTGAGTATTGGTTGGGGTATACCAGCATGTCTGTGTTCTCTACACAGAAACTAAATGCAGTTGTCAGATTCTGATTTCAGTGAGTTAAATCAACATCTCTTCAAGTGAACTCAATGACGTGAAGCTGTTGGTGCTATCATATTAAAAAGCATTCATTGTCACTCTTGTGATGCAGGGGAAATTAGTGATAGCCAACTGACTCACACAGAAACAAAATTTCACTTAGTAAAACAGGATTGTCATCACCAATCATTTTCAAGTCTAGCTATACTTTATATTTTTTAGAAACATGAACTGAAATCATAATTTAGTAGCCAGATTCCAGAAGTCATTTACCAATATATTTTTAAACTATCATATTCTCTACTGTTGACAAAAGAAAATAAAACCAACTCTTTACTCAATTACTGCTTTACTTTTTCTATCTCAGGAGCCTTCATGGTAAAAATCACAGCAGTCTCACTATATATTCATTTATTTTAAACTGATAGGTGGAAGAACATGAGGCTAAGTTGGTTTATATTTGTATTTCAAGTTTTTAAAATAAAATTCAAGGTTCTAAAATTTTCCCAATAAAATGGACGTAAGAAGAAAAATAAACTTTAGGAAAAAAAAAAATAAAATAAAATCAAGCATGCAGTAAATGCTCAACCTGCACAGATCAGTGCTTAACATAGAAAATCTTCTGATATTAGTAGAGTGAGAATTTAATAAAATAGTACTTATCTCCTAAGAAGCCTATACAAGCATTAATCAGACTGTGTGAAATATGTTTCCCAATTGAATTCTTACCTCCCTGTTTGCATGTTTTGTTTCTGAAAAAGTGGAATGAGTAGATGGTCCCATTCCTCAGGGACTATCTAAACACATAGAAGAGCTGCCAAAGGCTCCCAGGGGAAGCAAGAGAGGAGGGAGTCATAGCAGGGCTGTGTCATCAGACAACCAAGTGTCCTCTAATTACGAAGAGAGGAGCTCTCGTTCATTTGCTAATAAAATCAGGCTATTCAATCAGTACCTTAGGGCTGCTTTGGGCAGTTCAATTTTGGATTAAGGTCTACACAGATCTACCTCAACAGTCTGATTTATCTCGCTTCTGCAAGAGCAGGTATACACATATCACTTCAGAAGTGCTGATTTTCCCCACTGGAAAATAAATTACATCAAAACAGGACTATTGCTTACGTTCAGGAATCTGCTCCAAGTTTATGAAAATCTAAGGCAGAATTTCCACACATTAAGTTGCTTCGTTCCTCTTCATTATTAACAGAAAACTACTTATAGAACTGTCAACTGCTAAAATATTTCTATTCAAAAGGAATATATAAGCCTCATTTTTTATTTAAAAATATTCAAGTTGCCTTAAAAAAAAAAAAAATCCCACCACATACAACTCTGACTTATGTTTTCCTTTATTGCTTTCCCCATTCTCCCCCCGCTTCATCCAGTCAGCACCATGTTGAAATTGTTCACAGAACTGATAGCAGAACACTGACAGGTCTGATAGAGAGCTTCAGAGGGTATACATTTCTCCATTGGAGAAAACATGGTTTCTGATATTCTTAAAGCATCCCTTTTGATCAGTTGTCCCTCAGTAGAAAGCCATCAGATTTCTATTATTTTTATTTGATGGTGTGGTAGTGGTCTTCACAACATTTCTATCTCCCACAATGAATATGCAACAGTAGAAGTAATATATTCAGTTGTATCAATTTCAAACACAATATATAAGAGTAATAGTTGTTAAAAATTGCCTCAGCCACATAGTGTATTGTCAAAAACGGATTTCTTATAGAACACTCTGTCTTTAAATAAAAGGTGACATTGTTAATGAATGTTGCCAGAGTGATAGTGATATACCCTCAGCCATTTCTCTCTGTGGACCTTCCTGAACAGAGAAGCTGCATAAAAGGATTTGTCAAGAAGGAAACAGGTGGAAAACTAAAGTCTAATCTTCTTTCTTCAGCTCCTGCCTTCTATAATTGTATGTCCGAGTGTTTGTATAACTTAGTATAATTTTAAAGTACGTGGTGATGAAAGATATTGAAACCTTAGAAAAGCTCCCTTCCTTCAAATTCATTTCAACCAATTATTGGCCTGTCCTATCCATGAAATGAGAGAAAAATGATGGCAGTATTTAGAAAGCTGTATCACCCTAGGTATCTTTGTATAGAAGAAAACATTAGCAAAAAAAATAGTTCCCACCCAGCTAATCTCAGCAGTGACATAACATAGTCATCTTAAAGGCAACTACCAGAAAAGATTTACAATAGTACAGTTTAAATTAGTGGAATGCATTCCTTATGCCAAATCAAATAAGGATGCAATGGGTGGGGGGGAGAGGGAGGGAGAGAGGTGAGGAAGTTTGTTCAGCACAATTTTATGCAGTTATCCACCTTACTATATGCAGTACTGAGGACAGAACACTAGAGTCATCTCCACTCTATAACACTAGGCACTTCTCTACAGCTCACCCCTCCTGTAACACTGCTAGAATGCACGTATACTTTTGTCTGGATGCTACTGTCTTGCTTGCCTATTTCCGACTTCCTTATATATACAGATACATACAGTCATTTCCTTGGGCTGTCCAAGAGAAGAGCCCATATAGTAGTTCATCTCAGGGAGCTACAAAGCAAGATAGTAAGGGCAGTAGCTTCATTCTGGTTTTCTCTGTATATCCTGGAAGCATCATACTGGTTTTTACATGTCTTATAAGTATGGTAAAACAGCATGTGTGTTATTTACAGAAACATGCAAACTAATAACAACTCATCTGTAATATTCACCAATCAGCAGCACTTGCAAGAACCCACTTATTTGGAACAAGTAATCGTTTTGATATCATTTGCTCTTCTGCTTCACAAGCCAGAATGCTTAACATTCCAATTGACAGGTCTGTGTCATTACTATTCATTATGCTTTGTTAAAGCCATTTAATCATGTGCAGACCCTACAAAGGATTGCTTCCCCTTTCTCTTTTTAACAAACATGCTTTTGAAGGTAAGCTTGCATAGCAAATAACTTATCTGATGGAAATAATTACAGACAGCAGGATGGGGGGGGTGAAATCTAATCTTCTGGGAATTGTTCTTTTCTTTCATTGTCCTGCAGCACTGTTTTACCAGAAAATGCTCTGAATAATTTAGAGGCTGCTAATATGATTGCAATATCTTCAGATATTCACCACAATTGCTTGAGGTCACTATGCTATCTGGTTATGCTACCTGGTGCCCAAGGAAGAAGGAAGCTCTAAACCTGAAAGCTTCCTATCAGATAGAAAGATCATTCCAGTTGGATTTTGAGATATTTTCTAGGCCACTTAAGGTGAAGGTATGGAGAAATGAATTTAAATGATATTTGGGAAGATGGTGGCATCAGATTTATTTTGTTAAAAACCCCAAATGATTTATTTTTATTTTGTTAAAAACCCAAAATGAAGAGATTATTACTGTCTGTGTTCCACAGAATCTTAGAATAAACTAAGCTGTTGAAGTCAATAAACAGAAGCTATTTAAACACTGAAGTAGAAAGCCATTTTCTCCCTTTAACAGATGAGCACTCTGTGGCATGGTGCACTCATGGCCATACTAAACCATCACAGGGACAGCTGAACCAAAGCTTTCCACTCTCTTTACTCCTATCAAAGAGAGTGTTTAAACTAAGAGATTAAACACTTTCAAAATTACAAATAACAGAGAATATTATGCAAAGGTTTCTCTCTTTTTTTTTTTTCTCCTAGAAATATGAGCAAATATGGAAAATTGCATCCAAGCTCAGTCCTAGGAAAATACTGCATTGGGAGCAATAGCACTGCTATTCTGCTACTAGCAACAAATCTTGTTTTAAAGCAATCCAGCAAAAGAAAGCATGTATCTGAAATATTCCTTTTCTAACATTCTCCCTCATTTTATTTGCTTATAATTAGAAAAAGATTAACTTAGGATGTTTGGCACTTATCTTCATCTGGTGCTGCTGATATGTGTGAGGAGAGGCTGGGGCCTGGTCCCTTGTTGGGATCCAGCAGGTACCACAGGGCACAGCTGAGCCGATCACTCCAGGTGTGGCTCCTCAGTGAAAAATTCAGGAAAGGGCAAAAATGCCCCTCACCTGTTGTGCGGGTTGAAAAACAATAAGTTATTTAATGCTGTGTTAGTGGTAGCTGTGAATTTAGAGAGAACTTGTTGGGTTGCTAGCTGTTTCTTTGTACCTGAGAGCTAGTAGGGTAGTGGGTCTCTGGTGGAAGGAAGAGCCTGAAGTGAGGAGTCTTTGCTGGTTATCCTCAGGTGGGGAAAGAGGTAACAGAGAGTTGAATCTGGGAAGCAAAAGTTGGTTGGGGATGTGTTTTATTTGTTGCGTTTGTTTCTTCTTGTCCAGTATTGTCTTAATCACTGGTAAGCTAAATTGATCTTCCCGTGTTGTATCTGTTTGTCTCATGATGATAATGGTATTCTTAACTTGTCCTGAGAGCTGTTTCTATCTTGCTTTCTTGCTCAAAGGAGTGGCTGACAGGGTCCAGCAGGCAGCCAGTGGTCACCACTGCAGGTTCTGAATTAGTTAGCTCAAAGTCTTGTTTTCTAAATATATGTATGTTAAGGGATATTGGTAAAATACATTCAGAATACAATTAGCAAAGTTGGGGTCAAAGGAAATGTCTGGTTTTGCTGTTTCTTTTTTGTTGTTCCCCATAGCTGAGGACCAATAGACTTAAAGTTATTTGTTTAAAAATAAATTGGGTTGTTAGAAGGAGTTGTCCGAAGTGAGCATTCCCCATCTGTTAGGAGGGTTGCAGAATAGTTTCAGTTGTTATGCTAACTATAATTAAAGAGTCAGGATGAGAAATGTCATGGCTGCTGCAAGGCATTATGCATTTACTTGACTTCTGAGGAGGGGGGTGGCAGGGAGTAAGTGTGGGCTATGAATTTGGTAGCTACGTTTATAGATGTTGAATCCTGAATGCAGATCACTTCCTGAGCTGATTCACTTAATAATTATGTAAAATGAACAAATCTAAGGGGGAGTGGGGGTGGCAGCAATTTGTAAACGCAACAAAAGGTAAAATTTGCCATTTAATTGTTCACTCTGAATCATTCACTTGACTGAACAGTGTGCTGACAGATGTTTGAGTGAGTAGATACAGTCTAAGGTAGCTATTTTGTTATTAGGCTGATGTGTTCAGTGCTAGTAATTAGTTGTAAGCTCTAGATCTTGTGCACTGTGGAAATGTACAAGAGTGGGAAAGTAAATCCTTCTAGTAGGCCCTTTACTAGAGGATCGTTCTCTTGGGGTTAGAGGGAAAAATGGGCCCTTTCACTTCACGTTTGCTTTCTGTGATGACTTGTGACTAGAAGTGACTCATATTATTTTCTAACTTAATGGTGTGATTTAGAATGTGGCAGTAGGAACCTCGTGTCCTTCAAACCACTAAATGTCTACACGTATTTTAAACCAATATTTCACTTTCTTTCAGATAATTAATCTGTATTGTGCTTTTTTTATTTTCTGACAGTCTTTGTACTTTTGGTATTAAAAAATAAAACAATGGGAGAGGGAGGGAGGGAAAGTGATGGAGATAAGTGAATCAAAAGCTCCTGAAGACGGACTGCAAGAGATGCTTGTGGTCCAAAGGAGCAAAATCCTGAACCTAACCAGTATCTGTGATGCACAATTTAATACTGCCATCAAATGGTCAAATATATTTATTATTGTACAGTGGCATTTCAACTGACCATCTATTACAGGCATTTGTAGTTTTAGGCCACCCGAGTTGCACGAGTAAAAAGCAAAACAACAATGGTTTTCTGCTTTCAGGATTCAATGGAAATACAGGCCTAATCCTTCAGCTAGCTTTGGGAGTAGGAGGGTTCATGTCCTAGGGGTTACTTCATCAATGCGTATGAGACTCCATGCAGATGTAGGTGTCAATCCAAGTGAATTCATTTATAGGAACCAAATTTGTTTCCCTTACGGAGTAAATGAATGTTTTAGGGCTGAGAAAATGCTGTTGTTCCCTGGCATGTCACTTGTTTGAAGCTTTCATACTGGTATCCCTAAAAGGAGTTATTTACATTCTCTGTTCCCCAGTTCCTGTAATAAGCATACAAAGATCGTATAGAATGAAGTAATATGTATATCACAGCAGAGGTGGATGTGAAAATGCAGAAGAAGCAAGTTGCAGGGTGAAACAAAACAAGGAAAGAGGCAGGTGGCTTTGTTTGCTCTGTCACAGGCTTGTCTTCACAACAAGTTTTGCTGTAGCACCAGTTGGGCTTCTGTGAATGAGTTAGGCAACTCAGATGTGTCCAGCAATGAGCCCAGGTGAATGCCATGCCTGTCTGCCTTCCTGTGCTCCTAGCTATTGCTAATATTTCCTGGCATGTTCTTTTTTCCTTTTTCTTTTCTTTCTTTCCTTTTTTTTTTTTTTTTTTTTTTGCTATTTTGATAATTCTTGGTTCTGTTCCATAACATTACTATATACCTTTTGCACTGTCGATGTGGACCTATGTAAGTAGTGTATCAAATGCTACTTATGTGACATGCTATCCAATATACGCCAGACGTGTAGTTCAGTAGTTGTTCAATGTCAAGAAAAAACAAAAGTATCTTTTCCTCTGCTATTAACTGCTGATTGCTGTTGCACTGTAAAACTTTGAGGGTGGTATCATTAGTTTAAATATCAGATACAATAAGAG
Organism: Phasianus colchicus; assembly: GCF_987193195.1. Lineage (NCBI taxonomy): Eukaryota > Metazoa > Chordata > Aves > Galliformes > Phasianidae > Phasianus > Phasianus colchicus. Next base: position 28,415,735 of record NC_143442.1, on the reverse strand, counting down.
CATCTTGGAAAACCTCAGAGCTTTGTAAGACCATGCTTTTCTCCATTGGCCTAAGTAATACTGTTTCCTAATGCAGTTTGGCTGAGACATTCTCATTATAGTTGTTGTCTAAGCCTATTATATTTCCTCGTGTCAACAAAAATAGCTTTCTATGGCTGTTCTTTGTCCAAGGCCTCCGGACTTCCTGGTTTGTCACTTGAGGGATTTGGAGAAGGAATAGCCAATGGCTGTTGCACACATTCACCTGGCACTGGTGCACAACATGTCTTGGTACAGCTTGCTGCAGTCTGAGAGATTGTCATGGAGGAAATGCATAATATCTTCCATGTTAGGTTGTTTTATTTTTTTCTTGGTTTGTTTCTCTATACATCTTCAGATTTCAGAGATGAGAGAAGTGTTAGCTTTAGATTGTAGAAAATATCAACAAGCCACAGTATACATCATAAGTGCTTTTTATAACTGAACAAAATTGTTTCGATGAGAATTAGGATCTGTCTCCTTTCAAAATGTTTTGTCACTGTTAAAATGCTTTCTATACCCGGGGTAAGTAAGATGAGTATGGTGAAAAACAATGTATCTTATATATAGTGAACTGCAAAATTTCTACCCAAGATTTGTCAATATTTGTGAATTGACAGTCATTACTGATGGCTATATTATGTCAATTAAAAAATGCTTGATTAGTGTGAGGGAATTGCTTGTTGATGGTATCTGCTAGTGAAGGAACTTCAGTAAAAACAGTGGATTAGAAAAAGTGCCTAACTTTTTTTTTCCATTTGTATTTATTGTTCTGTGCTGGAGATGCTTTTTGGAACCAACATGGACATCTTCCAAATTATGGCCTATTCCTATCAGTACAATGAGCCTTAACAATCCCTTGATGTTCATTTGAGTTCAATGCAAAAGTGTCTCAGAATGTCTTGTGGATGATGAGCTCTCCTGTATTCCACATCTTCTGAAACACTTCAGAAATAATCATCCTGCAGTCTTAAAATAAAACTGTATTTAATATCAGGTTCTTACTCAAATTTCTAACAGAGCACTCCTTCCTGCTGTAGTTCACTTCTGAAGAGCCTCATCCTGAGCAGATGCTCTAACAATCACAGTCCATATTTTCTGTTTGGGGGGGAATTTTCACCCCAGATTGATATGAACATACTGTAGATTTATATTTTTATTACTAATGTACAGTTGGTTTTATACTTATGATGGTATTATCTTGTCTCCTAAGTTTAAGTCTGCTGCTTGAGCTGTAAAGGATGAGTATTCAGTGTTGTAAACAGCAGTGTTTGGACATAATTGTTGTTGCATGCATGCAATAGGATTATCTGGTGTTCACAAGTGGAACAACAATCTGGAGAAAGCATGCCAACAAGTACAAGGATAAGAACTATATTTTTGTTGGTCATTCTTGTTTCAAGTTACAGTAAACAAATTCTGTTTTACACAAATCATACCTTTATAGACTTAATTCCTCCAGTGCTTTCAGTGTTGGCCATGTTCTTTTCCCAGATCAAAATTTTACCTTCTTTAGGTGGATGTCTTGAGTTTAATCAAAATGGCAGTGTGGGAAAACAACTGTCGTACATATTTAGTTTCTGTATCAACATTTCTTTATTACTGTAAGCCATGAATCTTTTTGTTTTGCCTCTTTGCTATAGCTAAATTGCCTGTACTAGTTTCACTATCTAGAGGTGCATATAGCTCTTAAAAAAAAAAAAAAAATCTGGTTCTCACTATCTAATCAAAATAAATTCCAAAGATCATATTAAATTTTTTAGCAGTTCCTTAAGTTTTTATCAATTTTGAACTTGTCCTATCCACTTTATTTCTTTAAGTCATCCAAGGCATCTTGACATAAAACTATAACAAATATATAAAAATTAGAATTGTAGAATGTCAGTCACCTCATGTGACTGCCAGAAATGAAGACAAAATAAATAGATTTTAAAATACAGCTAAGAATGATTAGACAATGAACACAACCTCCTTGCTAACCTGCCAAAAATGAGTCCTCCCTTTTCTCAGTTGAAAATGGGTAACTGTTTGCTGCTGGCAGTGTAGTGCTGCCTAATGCTTCACTTCATAGATAAGAAATCACATCAACCTACTTAGACTGCTATATATCTTTAGATGTTGGGGCTTGGTTTCAAGTCATCACCTTGCACATTGTTCAAAGCTCACGAGAAACTAAGTTAATTGTCTTTGTCCATCTTTGTCCTTGTCATGTATTTATGAAAATGATGGCAGGTCCTCTGCAGAGTTGGTAAAGGAGTATAGATAAATCTGAGGGCTGAAACTATCCAGTCTTCACTGCTTCACAATTTATGTGCATTAGAGAGAGTAACCTTTCCCCGTACACTCTGAATTCCTCTTCCCCTCAGATCAGAATGCCCTCTGTGTCTAGGTGGTGACTGTTCTCATAGTTTGTTTTTACTTTTCTCTGAACTGAATATTGACAAGTGACATGATCTTCAGGACTAATTACAATGGATAGCCCAATCCAAGTCATATGAGGTAGGAAATATCATGTCTTTAGAGTTACAGTAGGCATATCCATAAGCGAGTTTGTCTGAAAAGGTGCTGTATACATGTCCAAGAGGCTGTGGGAAAACTCACTGTAATGCTGATGGATTTATTCACTCAGCCAGAGAGAAGGGAACTAGATCCTCAGATAATGTAAAGTAGCCTAATTCTGCTAAATCAATACTAGGATTGTACTAATGCATTTGTCATGCAACAATCTGACTCCTTCCCAAACTATGAATGTGAGAAAAGAGACTCTGCCTGCCTCCTGTGGCCCTTCCCCAAGGATTTCAGATGCCTTTCAGAAACTGGATGCCTAAATGTGTGTACATGGGGCTCATTCACTGATCATGTCTCTCCATCAATTTAGTTGCATTAGGGAAGCGGAATTAGGCCCTTTACACCCTACTTAAATGACAGAAGAAACTGCAGCTATAACTTGGATTTCTCCTTTATCTCTGGCCTTTCTAAGTGCTTAATTGACTTAGCTTCCACATATCTCCCCCAGTTTGTTATAAGTTGAGCAGCACACTGAGGTGCAGTGCTTTTTCTTAATAAATTGGAATTACAGTTTAGATCTGTAAGGGGAGTGCATATCACAGACTCAAGAGTAGAGAAACATAACGGAGCACTCATGAGAGCTGAGAATGTCTTCAGAAAACAATCTATAAATCTCTGGTGTTATCTTTCTGACAGGCTCCTAATCTCTGCTGGTTGTTAAGAGCTGCACTAAACTAGTGGGTCATTGATCCCAGCTCTCACTGCTTCTTGAAGAGATGAACTTCCCGTGATCAATTAGAAACAGAGGCAATATCTTCTTAAAAGCATCTTTACAACAGGGCCCTGCAATAACATAATTTCCCAAAATGTGTATTTCTGACAGCTTCATCATAACTTGTCAAAATATAGGCAGCATTTGCACCAACAAAGAAGTAAAAAAGCTTGGATTCCTTATGTAGAATCTTCATTCTCAGCTCCAGCAGACAGCTATTTTATCCTAGTTGTGGCTGTTTATTGTCATTTGTTTAATTTCAAGTTTGAAATAAACTGAACAGAAAGCAGCTCTTAGCTTAGTGGAGAAAATAGTATGTGAAACTTCTACTTCAGTATTAAATCTGAGAAAGGAGTCTGGCTTATTGTTTAGTTCCTTTTCATTCCACACAGTAAGTGAACTTGTTCTTGATGAAATCCCATGTATAAATTTCCAAGTTACTAATGCATGATTTCTTCAGATAGTACTAATTGTGGTTCCTTTTTTTTTTTCTAACTACGTCAAAACAATAAAAAATTTGAATTTTTTTTTTAGGAAGCATTCCCTTTCTGCCCCTAAAATAGACATTTGTTTAGTTCATTAAATATCTTCAGCTGAGATGTAAAAAGCTTTCATTGTGTTGTGTTCCTTTCGATTCTTCTAACTTACCAAAACAGATGACCTAATGTGATGGAACAGCATGTAACAAGCAGATAGGTTAGCTAATGGGAGCTTTGGGATCTGGGGTGTGCTGTGATTGTGTTCTGTGTCTGGTCCAAAGGGGTTATCATCCAAGCAATGGTACAAAAATGATTAGTTTCCTGGTTTCATTATGAGAGCATAAATGTGGTGGGAAGTGAAGGGGGGAGGAGAAGTGCTATCCTGCTGCTTGAGACGAAGTATCCTGGAACTAAATACTCCAGCAAAAATGTTCATTGTATGGGAAGAATCGAGGCTTGACTTTCATGTTACATCCCTTTTTTAATCAGTTTTATGTTTGAAAATTAGAGATGGACCTTCGAGCTGCTGTGCTTTTTAGTTCTTGGAATAGTTTGTCACCTTAACAGGGAAATAGTGGAAGGGAAAGATAGTGATCTATTTTCAATTTGAAATAAATATTCTCCATGATTTTTCAACTATGGGAAGATAAAGTAGCACAAATTCTCCTGGACTAGTTTTCCATTTCCCATCTTTGTAGTCACTGACAACGTGACAAAGAAAGCCAATTTGTGTGCTTTCACTTCCAGAAATTTTAGGACAAGACATTCTAAAACTGCTGCAAAAGGATGGATTTGTTTCAGTGTGCACTTGCAACACTCCATATAATTAGCAGGCTAAGTGGTAGAGCTGTATTTAGCTCACTAGCTCTTAAATGGAGTTACTTTCATTTGTTTACTGAATGTCTCTACCCACTAAAGGCTAATGAACTAGTAATGGGTCTGTCAGAAAATGGAAAAGACAAATACCTCTAAATGTTGCTATTATAGCCTAAGAATGTGACTATTATTGTTCCCCTAACTCATGATCTTCATAAGAAGGAAGGCAGCAAGAGATTTGGTATTCAATGGATGTAAGGAACCACGAGCGTGATTTATGTACTGATGGAGCGGAAGGGAGGAGAGTAGCAGCCCTCAGGAAATGATAAAATAAACCAGCATACTCTTCGTACATGTTTCTGCTACTGCTTTTCTGTACTCCTGTAGAAAGTATATTAATCTTCCCGATTTTTATGAATACCATGTAAAGCCTGAAAGTCTTTACCAAGAGCAGTATCCTGCTGTGTTAGGTACTGCAGGTAGACAGCGATGCTCAGAACTAGGAAACTTTACAGCAGAGTGGATCTCCCTGGTCTCTATGGGTGGAGAATCTAATAACAGGCCTGGAAAAAACAGCTGGGTTTGCAGTAGAAAATAAGGGATTAAAACTTTGAGCACTGCATAGAAGAGAAATTACCAGCAAAAAGGTCAGGTCCTTGGATGTACCCTTGAATATCAAGGCTCCCCAGACTGTTGCAGGACAAATAGTAGAACTTGAAAGTGTTTTGGATGGAGTTATCATTATCTCATTACCTTTCTAGAGATCATTGAATAAGCACATCATTTGCAGCTAGGTTTTCCAATCAATCCTCACCTTTATTTATATCAACACAGTCTTTTGAATGAATTTCTGTGGGGTGATTCTTGCTTATGTAAAGCCTCAATTTAGCTGTGGGCTACATTTATGCTGTTCTCTAAGTCAGAAAGCAGATCAAATGTCAATGTAGGTTACATTTTACCTGCTTGAAATTCACCAGGTGAAAGGGCCAGGCAGGTGCAGGTTTTTGAGCCTTTTAGATTGTAAGCTGATGGTTTAAGGGGAAAATACGACATTTCAGTTAACAGCCAAGGAATAGAACTACTGTCAGATGAATTTAAGAGAAACTTTGTACTGATGAATTGAAAATAAGCACAGACCAATAACTGCCTGGCAGTTATGCTTGCTAAATTTTGTTCTTTTCGGCAGTATTTTTGTGAACTAAAATTCTGTTTCTGAGTCTACATCACTAGATTTGGCCCAAAATGTTCTGACTGATAAATGAGAAATGCCAATGGTTCTTGGCAGATTGTCTTTCAGTTGAGTAGAAAAATAAGAAGGAAAACCACTCAAATGGAAGCTTTAATGCATATTTATGCTATAGCAATACAAGCAGACCCACAGCTACATGCTGAACATGTAACACAACAGTGCAAATAATGTTTCAATGAATTAAATAATTTCTGCCTGTAAAAGTAATTAGATTCCATAATACTCACATGTTGGTAAGACTCTTTTTTCTGATTTGTGCCACATGCGTCCTTTAGAGACAACTTCTCTTGTAAATATGTAGAAAGTTTTCTTAGGTTATACAATTTTAGCTTTTTTTGCTAGTCAGCTATTCCTACCCTGTGTAGCTCAATTTCTCTAGTCTCCGCTGCTGGTGTTGTTCTCTCTTTCCTCCAACTTCAACCATGATAGTATTTTTGACCTGTGTTTTTCACAACTGACCTTTGCATCTGGGGGCTGCAGCTGGGTTAGAAAGTCCCCTGCATCTAAGGTTATGTCTTGGCAAGCACAGAAGTAGTTTAAAAATCAGCTTCCTAGGTTGCAACTATCATTAATTCCCCTATTTGAGACACCAGAGCTGCTGCTTTGTGCTCTAGTTTGCACAAATTGTAGTTCAAAATGTATCTAAAGCAACAGGTCAGTTTCATCTCTGATACTGCTCTTTGTCAAAATGAGAACCCAGAGCATGGGATATTACCACTGAGACTTATCTCTGACAGCAGATGTCTACGCTGACCACCTGAGAACAGCTCCCAGTTTCCTTATCTTCCTTGCCATGGAGAGCTGAGCTATGATCACAGGATCTAGCTCACCGCTGCAGTTTTCTGGGACAGAGATAAACTGTGACCTAGTTTTTGTGAAGTAGTAGTTAAAGAACCTAATCAAGCCCTTAGCTTCTCTTTGAAGTCTAGTATGTCTGTTAGAAAAACGTCAGATGATTTAAAGACTTGTAATGAAATGGACTCTCCTTTTGGTGGGGAAAAAAGTGAAAAGTTAACTTTCTCTTGGAATTAGGTTGATGAGAGTCCATCTTGCAGATGAACCTAAGATTGAGGACAAATTGTTTCTATTCCCCAGGAAAACAGCAGTGCAGCCCTAATTGTCCTCCACCCAAATATGTGCATAGCTTATATTTAAAAATCAGCATGATATTTAAAGCTGTTATGAAAATGTGCTTTAGTTACTCAGCAGACCATAATGACTCATTCTACATTTAGTCCAGTATGTCCTGTAAAAAAATTGGTAGTGTTTGAAGGGTATGCTGGCAGTATTCCTTTTTGAAGCTCGTTTTTTTTTCTTGAGGTAGCATAGGTTTGATAGGAATTAAATCCTTCTATGCATCACTGTGAGCACTGTTCTCCAAACACTGAGAGCTCTGATCCTGTTCCAGTGAAGTGTGTAACCTCCAGCTTGTGAAAAATATTTTGACATAGCTATTTGCTATTTGCAGAAAAGCAGCATTGTACTGCACCCATCTTTATCAAGCTAGTTTGTGATTCTCTTCCTTTCACCCGTTCAACTTTGTCACCTCTGTGTTCTTTTCTGCTACGGTAGCTCACCTCCCTTTGTGTGTCTTACTTCCTTTTAGATTTGTGTTAGCAAATCATCACTATAGCAACCAAACAGTTGCTAATTAGAAAAAGCAATGTTAGGAAATATTAATGCTTTTGACAGTCACACTTTGCTCCTTTTGGAAAAACAGCTTGCTTCCACTGTGCCCCACTTTTCATTTATTTTTCCTACCCATCTGTTCCTGATGGAAGCGAGGAGGATGGTGTGATGAGGGAAATGCAGTCCTCATGCTTGTGGGACAGACGGTGCTTAGCAAACCTTCATTCTGAGCTTAGTCAGAAATCTTGTGATCAGTCCCAGCCTGAGCCTCACTCCTGCCCAAATATTGCTTTCTTCTTAAATTTGGAAGTCATATGAGAAAAGCTTGTTATTTCCTGTAACCTGCAAGGTACTGGCTTCTCTCACAGGAACGGGACTTCTGTTGGACTTAAGTTTTTCTCAAGCTCTAAGAGGATTTTTTCCCAACATTTATTAAGGATTCAATGGTCAGGAAGCAGGTAAATGTGTTTCACTTAGGATAAAACTGTATGATAAAGACCAGAGTGCTTATTTAAATCATTTGTCATTAGAAGACCAAAGACTCTGTCACTGAAATAGACAGAACTTGTCAAAAGACATTCTCTTTTGTAGACGTTACAGAAATGAATAACTAAACACTTTAAGTAATGTATTTGTACACAGGCACATTTCTTGTTATATTTTGGGTATTTCATTCATTTAACATTTAGCATACAGAATTAAAATTTTAAACTAATACAAATAGTCTGCTGTGTTTGTAGCTCTATCTTTCAAAATAACAGCTATTCTTTAAATAGAGAAATGTTGATTCAAGTCTTGGAGTTGCTTGTACAGAGTCGTAACTGTTTTAACTTAAAGAATAATTGAAGAACAGCTATGTTGTTTTTCAAGTATCATGTCAAAAGCTCTATAGAAGCCATACCTTCTGGAAAAATTCATACAATTAAAAAGAAATTAAGTAGGCTGCTTTCTTGGCATGTTCAAAGTTTTGTCAATAGTAGATAACAGCCACAAAGACTGAATAAGTAGTTTCCAGGGAATTCATAGTAAACTAATAAAATAGTTTCAATAGTTGATTTATGTTTTGAGTTTTTTGTATTTTTAGATACCTTTGTTGAAGAAAAGCTTAAGGCATTTCGTAACTGAATTTGTGAAAGTCTATTGTATGGTCTGCATGTGTTACCAGATTGAAAAAAATGGACTAGAGTGAGGTTTATAAGACACACGCACAATTGAGTTAGAAGCACTTTTTTGTAGCTGCAGAGGCTGCAGGATGTGAACATGTTACACTGATATTTTCTTGTTTCAAAATGGACGGTTTCATTTTAGTAGTTTCTTGGTATTTTTGAATAGGGATCTCTTGTTCTGTTTTAAACGCATTATTCTGTTGTCTTCACAGATGTTACGAAAGGCTTGGTTCAATGTAGTAGGAAGAATATCTCTATAGTTTCTAATGACTCCTTGCTTTGTTGTGTTGTTTTTTTTGTAAGTCGTACTGTATTCCAGCAGTGATTTTAAAGGCCAGTCTCAAACAAGGGAATTTAGGCAATGTTCTTAAAACAAAAATAAGTGTTTTCACAGTATGGTAGTCAAAATGATACCCTTTTAAAGATGTAAGAACACAAGAAGATGCGACATGCTACACTGAGTACTTTGAGACCACAGGGAACTTTCTAGATGTCATTGCAGGGCTTCCCCTCTGGCTTCACAGAGTGGAAATGCTGGTATAAATTGGATCTGAGTGTCTTGATATGCTACAACAAGATCCCTAAGCACACGGACTGGGAAGGTATGCCAAGTCTCAGGCTCCACTGGCCTTCCGTACAGTATGGTGTTCTGTGAGCTCTGTGAGAAGCAAATGCATACAACGTATTCAAGAGAGGAAAAGTTTCTAGTTTTAACTGGACCAAGATAGCTAAAATTGTGAAAACAAGTGTCATTGTGCTTCCAAAGCTTTGGTGCATAGCTAGGGTCCCTGAATGCAAGAGATGGAAAGAGAATTTGAGTGTCAACATGACCCACATATGTGGCAATCAGTCAGAAGCTAGCCAAGTACATTCTCACTGTGATCATACAAATTAGTTGAAAGATACACAATGTCAGAAACCTCAGCCACAGGTTTCACAGGGCATGGAATGACTCCAAAACACAATTAGGAAAGGCGTGGAAGCCAAAAAGCATTACAGTTAAGCATTGAATATATATCTGCAGGGCAGTATAGACTGACAGAGTAGTAACATAAACAGAATAAGTTAACAGCTCCCCAAGTTCTGTTTGTAAAGAATGTGCTTCTCAGATTAAATAGTTCTGGCAAGCCAGAGATGTCTTCACTTCTGTGTCTGTTTCCTCTTCTCATTATATCATGAACAACAGCAACTCTTGAGAGCTTAATGAGCTAGGTTCATTGGAAATATTTTTTTTGCTAATATTTGATGTGATGAGATTCAGAACTAGTAGATCTACTGTTATATGTTGTTACAGCTTGAACTCAAAATGGTGCCTGATAAACAGTAAAATGCTCTAGGGTGATAAGGACTTTCTCCAAGCTAATGTATATGAACAAGCATTCAGAGCGTAGATATGAAACTTTCTAGGGTTCTGAGAATAAAAGACCAAAAATTTGAAACAAATTCAAATGTAGAATTGTCCTCCTGATGAAAGTAGGGACAGACTTCTCTCTAAACCAACAGGAATTTCTCAGTGCACCTGGGATCTAAGTTCTTAATATGTTTATGTTCTTAATAGTCATATGTAATGTTGTGGATCTGAACAATAATCACAATATAATGTAATCCTAAAAATACTTAAAAACTGAAGTGCTTCAGCTACTGACTGGAATAGCAAACCTAAAAAGAGCTGAATAGTTGAAATGTGTAACTCGTTAGTGAATAAATGATTTCTGGTATTTGGAAATTTATGCCATGAGCTCTTCTCTTTAAAGATCATTCAGCGTAACTATTTTGTTCTTAAATATCACTATGTTGTGTGAGTTTAGTTGTTGCCAGCACCAGGTGCTTGTCTCCTAGAAAAAACATTCTGTAGAAATCCATGTCATAACACTTTTACCCAAATTTCCTACATGAAAGATGCAGTGCATAGCAAAGAGGAGTAAGTCCTAGTTAGCTACCTTGAGATAAATTAGTCATAATGTGGCCATTTCCTTTTGTAGAGGACTGGAAAGAAACACTGCATCTCTGGGTGCTCCCAGAGATTATCCCAGGTTGTGCCAAGGGCTAAACAATCCCTGATTTGCTTCCGGATTAACTGGAGACTCATAAAAACGTTATAGAACTTTGCTCCCTGCCTGAGCTTTTCACAGGAGCTTTATAGCTAAAGCTAAGGATCTTGCAAGGAGAGAATGCGGTGATCAAAACCTGTTCCTTGCAAATAACAGCACGTCTATCAAACTATTCTGTACACAAAAATCTGTCTTGCCAAAGCTGAACTTGGCTAATAACATGATGCTAGTTAATAATAATAACGTGTCCCAAACTGGCCTCCAAAAACTGCTGCATTTTTTCTTAGAATGTCAGTTTATTTCAGAAATGGAATGTTTTTTTGTCAGTGGTTCTCAAGTGCCTGTATTTTATCAGCATATGTAGTGATAATAAACAGCTTTGTTGTTTTATCTTTTAGAGCTTGATTGCTAAGATCCATTTTCTATCAGTCACTGAGAGTTCATTTAAATATTGTGCTCTGCATCATAGTATCTTCCCAAGAAGCAGTTTAATTTCGTCTAAACATTTTAATTGCGATCCTAAGGGAAGGGAAGTCATTGCCCATATTAAACATGAATCCCATTATACTAAAATGTTTATGTTCCTCAAAGACTATTTATAGATGCTTTGCCACTGTATGAAAATGCAAAATGCTAGAGCTGAACAATCATCTCCTGGCTCTGTTGCCAGCCTGAACCCCAGCTTGTTTATTCAAACAGCCAAGCGAGGCACAGGCACGCATTATTTCCAGCATTATCATGATTTCCTATAAATGTTCATGGCTGGCTTGTTGAGTCAGGACAGATGCCAGAGGAGAGGGGTATACTCAGCAAGGGGAACAGAGATTAGCATTGCAGATGTACCAGAGGACAGTCAGTAGGTTTAAGTAATGGGGACAGAGAAACCAAGCTGCAATCAGATAAGGAGTGACTCTGCCACAATATGGTAGTTAAAGGGGAATGAACGCACTCTTATCTTGTGTTGGCACACTCTTGAATTTTGAACAAGTATTTTTGTGTGATGCAAGAAAAAAAAAAAAAGAAAACATTGAACTGATGTTTGAAATGTGTAAGCTGATGACAGAGCAACATCTGCCTGCACTGGAAGGACTTTTCACATTGGAACAGCTTTACATATCTGGCAAAAATGACCTCTTCCTACAGTAGTGACCTTGGCGAAAAATGGGATAGCATGGTCTCTGGGTTGCTGTAGAACTAGAAGTTAATTGATTGGAATTAAAAATCCAAGTGGGTCTGTATTGTGCACCAAATAGTACAAGTATGTAGCTTTGTATCTACTCTATAACCTCTCACTTCTCCAAGTTTCTGGTGTACAAGTGAGAGCCTTGCTTAGTCTAGCAAAGTGAAACCAAGAAAAGGAAAGGGAAAACAGTGAGGCACCACAGTTAAGAGACTCAACAAGAAATACAATTGCAGCTACATTAGGAATGTGCCATCAAGAAAAATGTTTTCTTCCAGATTATTAGTCATTAATGCTCAGTGACAATGAACAGAATGTTTGGCACTTACTGTAAAAGATCACTAATGAAAAAAAAAAATCCAAGAAATACAAGTAAATATGACAACTAACCCATTACTTAACTGGAAGTTGCTGAATCTATTACTTCTGTCGAAGTTAAAATAGCTGAGAAAAAGCAGTTATGTATTTCTTAGTGTTCAGCATAGTCTCATCTGTTTTTTTCCTGTTAGTAGTAAAAAATGAGTTTTCCTTCCCAAAGTTTCTTCAGTAAACGAGAATATTTCTTGACAACAAACCTGCATTTTTCTATAAATATTAGGATTCCTGGATAACAATCAAATTTGTATTCAAATGCTTTATTGTTATCATTTGAGGGAGGGGAGAAAATGCTGGAGGTTTATTTGAAGGTTTTTCAAAATTCCTGGTCTTCACATTTCATAATGAATAGTAGTCAAGGGAAATTTTATTTTTTCCGGAAACAATTTGCCTATTGCTGATATCAACGTACCAGATTAGTTTAAAGATCACCGATGTAGCCTGACAAGGGGCAGAGTAGAGTAAGTTTCTGTACGTATATCATGATACAGGAATGAACTATAATAAAAATTAGAGCACTGGAAAGTGCCACTGAGAACAATGCTATTTTTCTGAGAACTTGCTGTTTTTCCCCTTTTTCTCCTACACGACAGTACTTAATAGATCACATGGCCCTACTGACAACAAAACTGTGAAACTGCGTTTTCTAATATCCATAGCATCACAGGGAGTATCCATTTCTAGGAACCCCTGAGTGTTGAGTTAATATTGCAGGCTTATTTGTTCTTATATAATTAGTTATAATGACAAAAAGGACTACCAGAACATAAAGTCTTTTCAGCAGGCAATGTCATTTCTGTATGGAGTTTTATATTGTCTAGACTGTGGCTCTCCAGCTCCTGTGGAACTTCAATTAATGTGTGACATATAATAGGGTGAAACACTTTGATTACCTTGGGCACAGGGACAAGAAATGATGCTGAGCAATATATTTTAACATAATATTTCAGCCTTTGAAGTATTTTTGCAATCTCTTTTTTTTTCTTCATATTAAGGGGAAGCCACTGAATTGGTAAACTTAAATAGCAAATTAAACAGGAACTCGAGCGTGTATCATTCTTGAGATGTTTGTAGCCCAGGCAACTGTGTGCATGTATTTGTGCATGCTCATGCATGAGTAAGTTCAGTGAGCTAAATATTAACAGAATAAGGAGTTGAAATTACAGATTGTTATGAAAGATTTTGGGTGCATTTTTTACTGAGAATTGTATCTACATAGCATCACAATTGACAACAGACAGGGCTTAGTGTGGGAGGTTTAGTCTGAGTGGTGCTATCATTGCCTGCTTTTTATTCATGTTATTAACTAAAATTTGTAGACAACTTTGTACTTATCTATTTATGTTTATATTTTATCCCTTTGAGCCCACCTGATGTAATTCTTTTGCAGAGTTTGTAGGATCAAGGATGAACCATTTAACGTGACATAAGATTGCAATGCTCAAGTATTGATTTTTGCATTGGAACCCAGCAGTATAGCATTTTGGTAATGTAGATAGTTCACTTCTCATGCTCTAAGGTAGCCTGACTGCCAGAAAGGGATGGCAGTGTGAAGAAGGAAGTGTTCTTTTACTGTTCAGTGAGCAATGGATCATGAAGACATTTGTGAGGGACTGTGGTTTCACTGCACCCAGTGATGATGCTGTGTGGCCAAAGCATTGCTGGATGTATTTCCATCTCAACCTTGGGGGGAAGAAAGGGAGTAGTGATCAGTACTCACCAGTGAGACAAGTTGGTGAGAAGGAGATACGCCCGCTCTTATTTTCCTTCTTTCCTTCTTACTGTTTATATCTGATGAAATATTGTTTTAGTAATAAGAATTTTCTTCATTTATTGATAGTTAACAGTAAGTGTCTTAGAAGATGCTGTCTTGTTGGTGAAAAGTATTAGGTCTCTTGTGTCAATGTTTGAAGAACTAAGGGTTGAGAGACAGATGAAGAACACTTGAATAAATGCATCCTACTCTGGAGATGCTAATTGTAGGATTTAAGCTGGGCAGTAATTCTGACCATCTGCAAATGCAATGGCATTTTATGCATTTTGTGTTAATAGTAATGGAATTTGAAAAATTACCTGATGATAATATAGGACTGTGACTTGACTTTTTTAATGTACTTGATTAGGCGTTTTTTTATCCTGAGAATGTGTAGGATGTCCTATGCAAAGTAAAACTGAGTGGTGATATGTGGATACTTTTGTGTATGATAAGCTGGATGCCAAGATGTGTGTTTATACTGCTGAGTTACTATTCTGTACATCTTCCTTGATTGCTTCTTAATTTGAATCTTTAGAAGCTCATTATGGTATCATATCATGAAGCAGTCAAAATGGAAGCATTAATCATAGAAAAGAAATTCATTAGATGCTATTTTTCAGTATAGCAGCAATTGGAGACCTTCCTGTAGGTTAAATCTTGATAAGGCCACATGGATTCCTGCAGGCTGAGTGCAAAACTGTAACTCTATCTCCTTCCTTATATTAAGAAGGAAGGATAGATCATTGCAGAAATATCTACCAGCAAGCAGTCAATACAATACAGAGGAATATAATTTTACTTAATTACATTGTTTGAAAAAAAAAAAAAGCATATTTAATTTCTGACCATCTCTGTGCTTCAGCTGTACATAGTCTATATGCACAGATCAGTGAAACTGCTTCCTGTGCTGTCTGCCTCCAGCTAGCACTGAGTTACTTGTTTCCAACATAGACTAAGGGCCAAGAAGCCATATTTGCTGGGGTTGAGAAGCTGTGACTTGATGTTGTATTTATTGAGACTGAGGCTTTTCAATCTTTTTCTCAATCTAAATTCTACACTAAATTGAGAATTAACAGTAGAGGCCCCCATTGAATGTTGATTTGATTGGCTTTCTGATGATAGATTCACTAAGCATTTTCCACCATGTTTCTCTTTCCCCCTGCTTATTCATGTTTAAAAGAAGGAAGAAAACCCTTATGTTCTCTGTAGATATTTGACGGACTTATACTGTCATCCACCATCTGTATCAAATGATTATGTTCACGTGTCTTCGCTGAGAGTTAATACCTCATCCTTTAGAAAATTCTTATAAAAATAAGAAAAAGGAAAGAATGTTCTTTCTAAACCTCAGCAAATATGCAGACAGCTACAGTTGTGACAGTGCAGTGATGAAGCACTTATCACAACCTTTGCTTTTCCTGATCGCTTCAGTGATTATTGCAAGAATGGTCTAAAACTTTGTTGTCTTCTGCAACCTGTATGATTTTTATCACAGATGGAAGTGCCAGACTTGAGCAGTAACATGGATTGGTAAGCAACCAGAGAGCAGTTTACTGTGGATCACATTTCACTGTGATCACATTTGGCTGTGATCCACAATTTAAAAAAAAAAATCCTAAAAACATTTTTAGGCTTCCAAGTCTTCTGTTGTACATTCACAGCACTTTGATTTTGTAGTGACTAACTTCTGTAAAAGCACTAAATTAGAGAAATGCACATTTTGTATACAGTTCTGGGATGATGATCATGTTTGCATTAATATTCAAAATTGATGTTCCTTATGCTGAATTTCCTGTTTCTTGTACAGAATACTGGCTGAAAGACAGCAAAGTTTCTTGTCCATTTGTCTTTGAGGAGTGGTTGCTTCCTCAGTAGGGTTTGTTGTATTTGAACTGACTGCGTGCTTTGTGATATGCAGGCTGATAAAAACACACCAATACGTGTTACAACTAAAGTAGCAAAAGAGAGAGAATTGGATAAATTTATGTAGCCCTAAGTACAATGAGAAAGCCAGACTTCATCCAATGCTTTCTGACATCTGGTTGATTAACAGTATTTCAGAGCTGACAACAAATTAAAACTGAAACCGATGTTTCAAAAGTTACTTCAAGTACTTCCAGTTGAAAAGGTGTGTTCTTAGAAGTTGGAAGATCTAGCAGGTCAAAACTACAAATGAATCATTTTAATGACACGTTACATTTTAAGATGCCTAAGTTTCTTACATGAAAATTCATTGACTAATGTTAGTGCAGCTGCATTTTTGTATTGGTTTTGAGCTTTGTTTAGCAATGCTAATCTGGTATGCTTGTACATGTGGAATAACTGCGCTGTCTTAGCTTTTCTAACTTGCTCCCCAAAACAAACTGCAGAATGATTCAATTGGCTTGGCTACTAACCTACACTCATTTTAAGTTTGGCCTTTGGGCATCTTATCTAAGCCCAAAGGCAACAGAATAATCATTATGATTCAGAGTAAGCTGACTCTTAATGCTCTACTATGCAGAGTATCTTCCGTAACTCTGAATATTGTACTGGAATTTAATGAAGCCCTAAGTAGGTACTCTATTTCTGAAACTGTCACTTAATATCCTTTCAGATGTGGGCACCAAATACGCCAATTCTGTCTTCAAAACCTTGCCCAAAGTTACCAGATAGAAGCCTTGCATGAAATGAAGAGAATTGTCACATGCGGCTTTCTGTATTAACTTTAATTGATTATTTTGGTTAATAGAGAAAATTTTCTTTCCATTATTTGATATGTGAAAAGAAGTATTCTGAATATAGACTGAACTTCAGATATTAAAAGGAAAAACTGTTGTATCCTTAAGACTATAATTCTGCATTACTTTACTTCTAAGCCCCCCCCCCGACTCCCAGAAAAACAAAAACAAAAACCAAGTTAACAAAACAAAAAAACAAAAACAAACAAACAAAAAAAAACAGAAAGAGGAGTTGCTCCTCTTTTCTCTGTCTCATATACCAAACAGAATAAGTGACTGTGTGCTTGCTAAAGAAGGTAAGTGTGCTTCAGATTATGCTGTCAGTGCCTATTGCTTCTCGGCCTGTGTGGGTTTTTGGAGGAGGATGGATCCAGGAAGATAATGTGTTTCCATAAACTGGGTCAATGCAATGGTGCAAAAGCAGGTCTGTCAGATAGGAACTGCTCATTTGATGGCAGATTATTTACTTGCTGAAGTGTACTTAATTGTTTTGTATGGTTGCCTTAAGTTATATTTTCTTGAGCTATTTCAGACCTGATCTGGAGGAGGTATAGTTTTGACAAAAGTCTTAATTCTTGGAGTGAAACAGGATTTTGCATATGGAATATGGAAGCCAATACATTGTCTAGGAAACAAGCCTCTGGGATCTCAACCTATCACCGCTGAAGTGTGAAGTTCTAATTGTATTGCTACATAAATATTATTCAATACCTGCAAATTCGTAATGGAGAGGTTATAATGCAGGGAAGATTTATGCCTGCTAGATGCTGGGCTGTCATGATTAAAAATTTTCCACCCATTATGTGAATCCTATTGATCATTGCAGGAAGCAGAAAATTGTGCTGTTCATTGATTTTGCGTGGCTACAGAATGCATTAGGGCTGATGCATTTGATGGGTAGGCAAGTTTTCAAAGGAAGCTCAGTTAAGCTAATCTTAGTTCAGAGGAATATGCACAATGGAATAAGAAACCTTGTAATTGCAAGAGCAAATAGAAGAGTCAGAGGACTATATTATGAGCCATATCAGCATAAGAATTAGACATGAGCCTTCCCAAGAGACAACAGTAAAACGCATCAAGGCTTTGATGCTGTTTTTCATGAACGTAGCAATTACTGGATAAATTGGGTTTTAGCTTCTCACCCATCAGCCAAGATAGTGAACAAAAAGCAATTAGTTCTTCTGCCTCCTTAGCAAAGGGAGGTTATCAGGTTTTCATCGACTCCATAAAATAACGTAGTGAAGAAATGAGTTTGAATCTGAAAGTAGAGCAGAAAGGGTACTAGGGAAAAGGAGAGAGAAAAGTAAAGAAAATGTGCAGGCAGAGGGAATATTTTACCTTTTGAAATTTTGTTTCTACTGATTTGGTCCTTATTATCTGTCTTTTTATTAGCTTATGATAACGCTCAGAGCCATCTCTGTATCACATGGTACGTTTCCTATGAACAAAGGCTTTGAGCAAATTTAATCCCTAAAATAAATTCTGTCAGTATCTAATGCAGGGATTAATTCCAATCTTGGAAATAAAGGGAAGAAAAGATGATTTTTCATCTCATCTGAATGCTGCCTAACTGGTATGTTGCTGCATTGTTAAGTTACCTCAACATGATAAAGGAAATATTCTAATGTCATGAGCCTTCTTTAGGTATGCTAACACTTATTGTGAGTCTGTGGCATGTGGACTCCTAACGCACTTCTAGGAGCAGAACCTAAACCACTTGGGTCCTGAAATGCTTCTGAAGGACACGTATTCAATGGATAGTGTTTTTTTTTATTATTACTTTGGCTTATACGGTGATAACAAATGGTTCCTATTGTATTCTTATCGTTCTAGTTTTGTTTTATTTTTACATCAGGATTTAAAAGTTGTTTATGGTAATGATGAAAGGCATGGCTCCTTTTAAGTATCACCATTAGATGAATAATAGTTACATGTTACCTCAATATACACAAGTGAATTTCCTTTGCAGTTGGTAACTTTGAGGGGAAAATCACTTGGTTTCAATGCAGCAAAAGTGCCCTAGTAAACTTCCGTGTAAACTCATTAAAAAGACACTGATCATATTTATATTATCATGATTGATTATTTTCACAGTTTGTGGTTGTGTCTTTTACATTCATTTTAAGCTTGAGGATGTTTATTTTATGTACAGAATGCATGACGGAATCTACTGAATTGTTTTCATTAGGTACGTGATGGTTGTGGTCCTGAGTTTAAACTAGCAGGACTATTTTGTACATGCAGCTAAGCATATGCACGTAGTGTGACCATGTCTGTAACAAAAATTGGAACTAAAAGGGATTATGTCATGTTCCCCCTCCTCCCCCCCCTTTTTTAATCTTCATTTAATGTATATATCACATGTATTTCATTTTACCAACAGATTAAGAAAATTTCTGTTCAACTTTCACAAACTAAATCCTACAAAGATCTGAATAACTTATATGTCCTTTTGAGACTTATCCCATGCATATGAAGTTTTAGAGAATTGGAATCCTAGCCTGTAATGATGATGCAACCTCTTCTATAGTAGTTTAGTTATTCTGTTGCTTTTTAAACCTAGCAGAGTCTAGGGGATAAAAGCGATGTTAACAAAAGCAACGCTGTAACATGAAATGTCAGGATTTGAAAGAATGGGAAATCACAGAAGGAGCAACAATCGCAGCTCTGCACTGAGGTCTTTAGCCATACAACCCAGAGGACAGATTTGCTCTTGTCTGGAAGCCAGCCCAGCTCAATTTAAAAGACAAGGCTCAGGAATTACTCAGACTCGCTGTGTCTGGCTAGACCGGAGCATTTGAAATGTTTGCCCACACAGTTCTTTACCAGACAGTGCATTCATCTTTTGACAGATTCTTCATCAATATTATTTAACAGTTGTTTACTCCAAAAATATCCAGTTACCAATTAAGTGCTATTAAAAGTCTTGCATCACTTTTCATTTATCTAATTCCTCATTTACCCCCAGGAAGATGTCACAGACTGCAAGCCTTAACTTTTTCCAGCAGGCAAATCTGAACTTTAATTCTGTACTCTGCATCAAACTGACTGAATGTAAATAATGTGGGTTGACAAACAAGCGCAGTCAGAAACCCGGGGTGGAAAAAGAAGTCTGATAGAAAACCACCTGCTGGTCTGGGGTTCTCTGCTGCAGACCTGAGGGTTCCCACTGCTATTTGCACAATATTTCACTGTCAGCCTCTGAGATTGCAGGATTGTGGCAGCTGCTCTCCTGCCCAAATTTCCCCCACCCTTGCAGTAGTTGTCAGAATGTGTTGCAAGGCAGTTACGGTGATAAGTACCAAGAGTGAAGACAGAAAATTAGATAAAGTGCAAATGAAGGGAGATGATGCTGAGGCTTCAGGGTGTGGTTTCAGTGACCTCCTGTGGGGCTGTTAAGGGATGCAGAAAAGAGCTTGCACAGCTTTGCTGTTCCAGAGTGTGTCATAAGCTTTATTTTGTGGTATCCTAAATCTTTATTCTCAGAAAGAAGAAGTTCATAGGTCACAAGGCTCCTATTTCAGAGGGGCACATAGGCAACTTAGGAAGGTAGGGTGCAAGCAACTCTATCTGGAAATAAGCATTTCCATTCTGTGCAGTCAAATAAAGAAGATCCTTGTTCTTCCATTATGTCTTGTGAAAGGGAGTTGGCAAGCATAACATAGTCAGTTCTTTAATGGGCTAGACCACTGTGGCAGTCAGTACAAAAGTGAGTAACTATAATAATTTAAATTGTGCTGCAGGAATTTGTTACTCTTTGTTTAAAACTGAAGGCTTCTTCCTCTGTGCAATCATGTTCCTCTGCAAAATATGTGCTGTCTATCCTTCAGGAAAATTAATAGTTCTTCCTCTTGGATGAGGTCGAAAGAGTTATGTTAGGTGAAAAGACAAAGGAAGGTCAATATTATCCTCAGGAAAAGCAAAGTGCAAATATTGTTTTTAAGGAAAAATAGTGAATAGGAAAGAGAAGGTGATCCAAAATTCCGTGGATTCAAGGGGATATAACTCCTGATGTGAACCATTTTGGATCAGTCTTGAAATACCTGGATTAGGTGGGTGGTGCACTCACTGAAAAACGAAGACAGAGAAAATGCATGAGAGAATAGAAATGTTTCTAGTGAGCTATAAATAATCCATTTTACGTGCCCAAGATTATACTCATAACTATACTCAGTAAAATTTCTAGAGTTCTGTCAGTATACTTTTAAGGATGATCCTTCATTCATTCTGCAGATCACTCTAACTGCCACGTGGTCCTGCACCAATGAGGGGTTGTCTTATGTGAATGAGCTCTTAATGGGGAAGGATGCTTATCAAGCTAACTAGGACAGAGGAGAGTGTGTTTCTGCAACCATGTGTTTGTTTGTTGCAGGTGATGACACTGACACTGGGTTATTGGCAATGGCTTTTTAGTGCAGATTTTTTTTTTTATATACCTCCAATTTTTCCCTGTTAATGCTTCCCTACAACAGAAAGAAGAAATTTATCTCTATCTAGCAGAGCTATGCAGAGAGTAAATCCAAATACAGCTTCCTGTACTCTAGCTCAGATAAAAGAATGAAAAGAGTCCTGCAGCAGAGGTAAATGAATTGTTGAAAAGCCCCAACTGACTCAGGTGTATTACTAAGACTTGCATCTGTTCCTATGTCTCATATTATTTCACGTATATAATGTTTGTTATTTTTTCCTTCAGATTCACATCCTGGATGCATTCTGTAGTTCTAAAGTATGCCTTTGTTCATTGATCATTTCTATACAGTATATGACCTTCTTAGTTATGTATGTGTATGTTGCCTTCTTCCCAACTCCATTCCCAATAGCTCAGGCTATTTGAAACAAATCTTTTGCTTATAGACAACTCCATCCTAGCAAGCTCTGAAAATGATGTTATCATGTTCTTCACAGCAGGTCACGCATGTTTATTTACTATGCACATCTCAAATAACTTTAGTTATTCTACATAACCTCCTACTAAATGTTTATGATCTAATGATAATGAAAGGTGAATTTTAATGTCTGAAATAGGTCTCCTTCCTTGTCAATGGAATTTTTTTCAGCTTCCATTTGCTGTCTTCTTTTACTATAAACCACAGTTTGTCTTATTTCATAGTGCTAAATGCAGTGGAACAAAACTGGTTTCAGAGAATTAAGTTGTATACAGATTTATTTTGATTTTATTACTGCAATGCATATGCAGTTTAACTTCTATGTGTTTATTTGGTTAGAGAACTATTTTTTAACATGCAGAATAATAGTTATAAAAAAGATTCACATGATAGAAAACAGTGGAAGTTGCTTGAATGGGGAAGTGGGAGAAATCATAGACATCAATTGTTAGAAGTGCTGAAATCACATGCTAGCTTACTTGCTTACCCCGTAATTAGGGAAGTTAGCAACTGATAATGGTTGAGCATGACTTAAATACCACATCATCTATAGCATGAGTCCATCTGGCTTATTATAAACCTTCCTTGGCAAACATGCCTCCAGTGCTCCAGGGAACACAGCGTGCTCCATGCGTTGCCTCCTTCCCCCTCTAAATGCTTGCTTCAAGAAGCAGCCTACCCAAGCAAGTGCGTCTGGTCTATCCGGGCAAGCACATCTCCTGCTGTACCTGCTGCTCCTTTCAGGCTGTGGGCTACTGGTGTCTGAATGACCCTCAAAAGTGAACGAGGACGACACAACCATGTGCTTAACTGACTGACCCTGTGTTCTCCATTACTCTCTGCTGAAGATTTTAAGCACTGTCTTATTTCAAGGTTTAGTACCTGCTTTTTTCCTTTTCCAAACTGTGTCCACCATGAATGTTTTCACTAAGTAATGAGGGCTGTAAGCCAAGCAAATGTCTAAAACAAGCATGCCTTTAAGACCCATTGAAAGGACTGAGATTATCTGTGCCAAAAACCGTATTGTGTTTTTAGTGCTTAATTACCTCAAACAACACAACTTAAATTTGGTGTTTGAAGTGAAGGTGCTGGAACAATTTGAAGTGAGGTTACTTTTCTCAATTTTAAAAATGCACCTGGTAAGCTTGCCATTTCCCTGCAAAAAGGATCAGTGCCACAGCTTCTCTTTGATTTTTACTAGAAATTATTTGGAGACATCTAACTTAATCTTCCCTAGTTTACTTTAGGATTTCAAGTTGCTTCTGTTCACCTTGTTATCCAGGTTCCTTCCATTTAGTCAAAAGTGATATTGAAGTCTCCAGCAAATCTCATGGAGCTCTGCAGCTACTTTTATCTTCTGCTGTTGAAAAGTTTCTTTGGAGTATGGGATTTTACTTCTTTTTTGATTTATGTCTTACTGTTTTACTCTTTTATTAGTGAGTGATAATTGATTCAAACTGTGTCAGTGACAACTGGAAGAACTATTCTCATAGTGCAAACTTATTCTTTCAGTAAGGTTTTGTCATCCTCTTTTCTAGGAATAGAGTATATTAGGAAAAGGACAGGGATGCTAGGTGAATGTAAACTATAACAAATAATGTGTGGAAGTTGAAAGAATAAATGGTCGCTATTAAACAAAACTCAATTTGTTTTGATGGGACAAAAATGAAGTATGAGTAGTTCTTACACCATAATTTCTCAACAATAAGTTGAGTGTGAAGATCTGTTTTCTAGTTGCTTTTGTGTTTTATGTGATGTGCTAATTTTGCCAGATAATAACATGTTACATTCCAAATGGCATGGTTGCTAAGTCTTCTGTTTCTTGCAAATGGATTAGAGGAATGGATGTTGGATTGGAGAAAAGTATGTTGGCTGCAGGACAAGCCAGGACATTGTTTCCCATTGTGGAACAAGTGAGATTCATAAAGTTTTTTCCTTTTTTCTCTTGAAGGTGTATAAAAGACTCATGTTTTAACTGTTAAGCACTCTTCTGCTTAACCCCTATCAAAAACATGATTAATAAAACTTAATTTTAATTGTTTTTAGCTTAAGCATTTTTCAAGATACTATTTGCACATGAATATTTTCTTGTGGAAAGGTGTGGTTTTTATCTTGAGCTGTGGAAATGTGACTTCATCATAATTGATTAACTTCCTCTAGCTTTATAAATACAACCTGGACCTGATTGCCCCCCTTATCTAATCCTCTGGTGGATTGCAATGATAAATAATAATGTCTTGTCATTCTATTAGCATCTGTTTGGGTGGATAAAAGGCAGACTTTTCAGGTAGGGATAAGTAGCCGGAAAGCCAGGGCCAGTAATAATCCTTGTCTCTTCTGGCCACTATATGGTAAGTGAGCTCTCTGAGGTTTGTGGCAGGAACTAGCCTTTACAATGCAGAGAAAGAACCTAGCATTTTTCATCTTCACAAAAAGATTTAGGAATCAGTCCAGATAGGGAAGTAGTTACTGCATGAAATTAACCATTGTTCTTAAAGTACAAAATTAACTTTGGTAAACACGAGATGAAAATTTCTTCATTATCACAACCAAGTTTTGATTAATTTTCAGACAATGAAGCTTCACCATCAGTCTTTTCTTTGTTTGCAGTTTTTGCACAGTTGCTTGTATTTCTCCTAGTGATTATAAGCATCTATTTTCTATCTACCTTACTTAACATTTTATAAAATAGCTTGCATACAATATCTGTGAATTAGATCTAAAGTTTCAGAATGATTTTAACCAAGGTACAAACTCTGTTGTATGTTCATTATCACATTGACTATATAAAATCATTTTTAACATAATTAAACTATATAATTAAAATATTCGGTCTAGTCTTACACTCTGCTTGATTGTAAATGAGGCTTTATGGGTAGCTGTAATTAACCTCCAGTGATGTTAATTACTCACAAAGCAGGATCTTGGAGCTGCTGACCATGCAACTTGTTCAACAACTGAGGAGGTAATACACATTGCCCAGTGTTTATGCATTTTCTTTCAACTTACTGCACAATGTGAAGCTCACTCTCAATGTGATGAGAGTAACATTTTGGAAAAAAAATATATATATATATGTGTATATATATATTTTTTTTTTGCATGCTAAAATCACAAGCTAATTTATCTTGGAGCTAAAATGTCTAGCAGTCTCACCAAGATCGTTCTGTGAGGTTCCTGCTACAAAAGAAAAACCACCCTGTTTTAAAGAAGGTTATCAAGCTTCATTAAACTCAATTAAATTCCTCAAAGGACTTCATTTGTGAAGACTTGGCTTCACAAGGAGCTCATACAGAGTAGTAACACAGCTTCCAATTATACAAGGAGTTCTTTAATTTCAGGTATAGCCAAATCCAGGAGAGGAGGAAATGGTTGGCCATTGTGCATTATATACTGTCTCTGCGTTGACACTGTCATTGTAGTAGCCTTGTGCAACACAGAAAAGCACAGTTTCCATTACAATTACATTAAGGTGTTGCCATTTCTACAGGTGAAGTTCAGTGGCTTTCTTATATAAAGGCTAATTTACATGGGTTAAAATTTTAGGAAATTTTCTCACCCTAGCATCTCTCCATCAACTTGCAGAACATTTTTTTTTTTCTGTTTTATGTACAAATCACCATCGCTGTTTGTCACCATACAGTTTCTCCAGGCTACATGCAGTGCTACAATTACAGACTTGCAAATAATTCTACAAACAGAATAAAACATATAAATTGAAATAAATCTTCATTTTCAAAGAAAATGGGCTATTTGTTTATAAGGACACTTAAAACATGCAAAAACAAATAAAAAATCTTGAAGTATTTTATTTTTTGTAAACAAACACAGGTCTGAACAAGGTTTAAGAGTCCTCTAGTAATGCCTGCTGGCTTGAGAATCTGTCTGTATCAGGAGCAGGGCTGGAGTACTGAGGCATTTGGAAATACCTTGTTCTATGTCATTCTACATCTATTCTAGTTCTGTCAGATGGGTGTAATAGCACAAGGTACTGTTGGATTCGTGGTTGTAGTCTTTGTACTAAATAAACTCTCGTAGTTCATTTAGACTCAGGAATTCTTTTATGCAATGAAACCTTTCCCAAATTAGTCCCTTACATGCATGCTTTCTTGTTATGGAAATATCCCTTGAACTTCCTCCCTTTAGGTTCAGAGTTATTCACTGCACACAGACCAATTGTTTCGTGAGCACCCAAGAAATACAAGATCTATGTTGTTATTTTTTTGTATTGCCATAATTTCTTTCAGTGTTGATTTCCGGGGAGTTATAAGTGCCCATTGTCATATTGACATTAAACTAATATCTATTAATCCGAATGTATTTTAAATACTTATTTTGAGTACTGAGAACTAAGGAACTTCTTTGAAGTTTGAAGAATGAGTTGAAAATAAAATTTTTGCTATTTATTTGTGTAGATGAAACTAGATATTACCTTGTCTTGAAGGTTGAAGCTTCGAGAAGTTATTTGGCTCCTTGTTAATCATTCTCATTTCCATGTGTGAGGATTGTGGCAATCCAGAGCGATGTCATCATGCATGTTCTAGCAGAAGAGCTTGAAACTGTGTGCAATAAGATCACATGAATAGAAGGAATTTTAAATTCCCATTTGTACTTCCCAGCAGCAAACATCAACTTTTTTCCTCAGCTAATTTAGTCATAGATCTGCAACCATGATTGAGCACATCTGTTTTCTCCACACTAAAATCCTGTCCTGTGCTTCAGATGTCTTTCTTCCGTTTAAGGTTGTAACTTATGAATGACAAATGGATCTTAATTTTCAAAAATCATCTTACTACCTCTTGTTGGAAGTGTTGCAGAATATCCCACTGTTGTTATACCAGTCTTCTATAGGTAATAACCTTAGCCTTTGTGTTTCTAACATACTAGTCCTTTAGGCTTTCCAGAAGTTTTTTTCTGAATAATACAGCTAAAATTTGGACTTCGTATCAAAGCATACGGATGAAAATTTTATCCTTTTTTTGTACTTGTATCACTTTTTTGCTTAACCCTGACAAACGTAATCTTTTCTGCTCTCCCCCCCATAATCTCAGCAAAATATTGAGGAGAAGATTTATTTCTCGTGTTTCTTCATTTTTAAGTCCTTTATAAGCAGTTCTCTGCGGTTCTTTCTGTTAATCTAATCAAATACAAATGCTCGCCATCAATTTCTAAGCTGCTTGCAGTCTATTCCCATTTTTTTACTTCTGCTCTATCATTTCTTATGTAATTTCCCATTGATTACGGAGAGGCCAGTTGTCTGCCTCTCAACCAGTCCATGTCATCAACCTCCTATATTGGAGGATCTGCATTAAAGCAATCTTTCTGCTTTTTCTCTGATGCTTCTCATAGCTGCAGGGAGTTAATTATACACAAATAAGTGAACAGTAACCTTTCTCTCTCCCTTCAGTTCCGTGATTCCATTAAAAGCTTACAATAACATCATGAATGTTTGAATTATGAAGTCTTGCCTGCTTGCCAGTGCTATCTTACACCCTTGATATTTCTGGCTCACTCTGAAAATGGGCTGCCTTTTTCCCTTACCTGTTGAGTACATTTTATCAGGGAGAAGGTGAGATACTGTTTTTTCAGACCTGACACCTTAGCCCAGGACTAAAACTGATTACTAGGTTGTTCCAGTTAATTGTACTTAGTTTATTACTTCGTTTATATGATTTACATACATGATATCTAGAGATATCGTGAGTAAAATGAGCAGTATTTTCTAAGTATTAAAGCAGATTGTGATTTCCCCACAGCACTTGTTTGAGGTTTCTCAGCAGATTTCTCATTTACCTTCTGTGCCTTTAAGCCTGTGTTCAGATGGCTGCACGAGGTGATGGATTGCCTGGGGATGCTGTGAGAACACTCTCATTGCAGGTTTTTAAGATTCTTGACAAACATCTGTCAGTAAAGACTTGAGAATGGATGATATGACTACGGGGCAAGAGGCTGAATTAGATAAAGAAATGGATAGTATTGAGTATCACCTTTCCAATGAAGCTAAAAATTAGTCTCTCGGCTTAATAGCCCTGACAGCAATAGACTTTCTGCAGAAGGTGTCTGTCACCATGCAGAGAAGGTTCTTGGGTGTTAGAAGCTGTACCTTAACTCAGGTTAAGTAAGGTATTCTGACTTTTTAAAATTTTGTAATTAGATCAAATCCAGCTCCATACTGAAAAAGCTTGTTCTCTTGTTCTTCCAAAACTACCTCAAGTCTTTGCACCCAGCAATATTAAATGTAGAATAAACGGGCTCTGGACTTCCAACAGAGACTTCAACCCTCAGGTAGGAGTAGCTGATACTGGTGGAAATTAGTTTCTTTTGAGCTACTTAAGCTATGTTTCATGCTTCAATTGTCAGGCTCCCCGGCCAAGGAAATTAATTTTAGTTTCTTCACATCGTGTTCAAGAATGTAAACGTTTCTTTATGCAGGGTCCTATCTGTGAAATGTATAATTAGATCACTGTCTGGTGCATTTAATTGTCTTTCCTGCAGAGCTTTGGAGAGAAGTCTTAGGAAGTGTGTCCATCTGCTTGAGTTACATAAAATTAATCAGAAGTCCTCCATGGACTTCACTGAGTTCTGTTACTGACCCTCAAAATGCTGAGTTTTTTCCCTTTGTCTGTTATTCAGTGGTTTGGAAAGATTTATTGCTTACACAAAGTTTTTTATTTTTATTTGGTAATTGTTTCTTTTTCCTTTTGGCACTCAATGTAAGTTTGAGGTTCAAGCTCTTTAAGACTTATTTACAGAAACAGATTCACTGTTTTTAAATACTCATGTGACATGACCAGAATTATAATCTGTGTTTGATCAGAAAAATGTTTTATCATAGAATTTTTAATGAAAATTACAATGAAAAGTAAAAATAACAATACATTGCAATAGCAATACTCATTACAATGTTGGCCACAAGTTTATTCCTATCTACCGTATTTCAGTACAAAAATGTGTAAAATTATTTTATAACAAAAATCCATTCTGCATACAATTAAAGAAAATAGCATGGTAGAGAGGAGGGCTGTAGGACAGAAGTTGGTGCTCAATTTTCAGTAGTTTTTAACTTCAAAGTGTACTTGCTGTTAATGTTTTTACATACATTGCCTCTGTCTCCTACGTACCTGACAAAAGCTAATGATCAAACACATAATTCCATAACGCTTCTTACAGGGCTGTTTAATCTCTCCTTCATGGACTGACTTGAGTAGAATCCAAATTTATGCCCAGCTGCTTACAGTTGTATTTGATTTTTAGTAAATTTATGAATAAAAATAAGGAATTAGTTTTTGTTAACTTTGTGTTTTTATCTACCATGTAACTTAAGAAAAATAATTAGATACCACAGTAAGAAATGCTTTAATTTATGTCACTTCAAAATAAGGCAGGCAGTTTCCTGCCTTTATTATTCTTAAATGCACATGTACACAGTAGCATAAACATCAGTACTGTTCATTACACAGCAGAAATGCACTGGATGTATGAATATTTTATGATTCTGTGTAAATGAAAAAAAAAAATCCAGCATTAATTTTTGGCCTTTCTTAGAAAAGGAGTTAAAACTGAGCTAAACAGTACTTGGAGCACAACATTTCATGTTCAAACAATGAAAGTCAAGCCACAATTATTAAAATAAGCTTCTGGAAAATATTGTATACATCTTCTAATATTTATAAGTATTTTATGAAAAGATGATGTCAAATTTTTTTTGCAAAGCAATCCAGTCCACCTCTCAACAGTTATCTATTTGTTTTTATTGCTTTGGTACCAAAAGAGCTGTAATCATTTTTTTCAAAATTACTGTTCCATCACTTCATAATATTTAATTTATATTAATATTTTTCAAGAATCACCAGTGGACTTTAATTTGTTGTCAGAAGTTTAAGCTTTAATTTTCTCTGACAGAAATGCAAATTAAAGTTTGAATAGGTCCTCACTGCTAACCAGTCTACCCTAATTGAAGGTGTCCTAAACTAGGTTAGTTTTATCTATACTAGAAATATATCTATATTTCTAGTATATTTCTATATAAATCTATAAGAAATAAATCACTTAAATATCATATAACACTGTCCCAAGTCTCTTACCTTTATTCCTATCCTGGTTTTCGCTTGCTCTAGACTTGATTTTCTTCAGAGGCTTATGTGGTGCTACATCTTGAGTTTGTGATGACAGCTATTGATAAAAAGTTGATGTCCTAGTTGTTGCAGATCAGTGCTGAAGCAGAGCTAAGGCCTCTCACACTACTTGTGTTGGTCTGCCAGCAAGAAGCTGGCAGGGAGCTGGGAAGGGACAGAACCAGAGCAGCTAACTGCAGGGATATCCTTTACCATTCAGCATTGCCCTCACAAATAAAAACCTGGGGAAAGGTGGATTAAGGACATCAAGAATTGATGGCATTTGCCTTCCTAGGTAATTGTTAGATATGATGAGCCTTACTTTGCTGGTAATGGCTGAACATCTGCCTGCTGATGGAAGCTATGAATGAACTCTGTCCCCTGCTTTGCTCAGTATTTGCTTTACTATTAAGCTCTCTTTATCTTGCTCTCTGTTTTCTCACTATTACCTTTCCAATTCTCTCCCTGTTGCTGTTGGGAGAGTGAGCAAGCAGCTTGGTGGTGCTGAGCTGGATGCCAGGTTTAAACTACAGTTCACTTTCCTGACCGCCACATACCTTTAATTTCAGTATTGAAAATTCCTAACTGTGATTTTCATTTAATAGATGTTTCTTAACTTTTGTTTCTATCCGGTTTGCTCTGTGACTTCTTAAATTAGTATTTAAATCTTTCAGTTGCTTTCTCCTTGAACTCATCCTTGCTTCCTTTCTCTAAGTGCACTGCTTTCTTATGTGCTGCCTCCAGGTCTATATACAAGCAGGTGTATCCACTCCCTTTATCTGTTGCTTTTTTTTTTTTTTTTTACTCCCATTCATCTTATTTTTTTCCCTATAACAATATCAGGCATTTGCTTAACATTTTTCAACTTTGTCTGCCAGGATCCAATACCATCTCATGGCAGTCTAGTAGGGACCTTGAGGAGGGCATACTCATCTCAAAATGTTTCACTCATAATAGCTGTTCCAAAGCAACATAACCTGCTCTTGGACCACCTGAGCCTAACTTGTCAGCAGTATTAAACTGGCTCTCTTAGGAAGTGAAAGGCCTGTGGGATATGTGGCTGTTATCAAAAGTTTTTATGAAAGCTGAAGGCTACAAGCAGAACTGTGATTGTGCACAGTAAATGTGTACATTTACATGTGAAATTGTAGAGCTGAGGTTCTAAAAAAAATTGCAGTAAATCTATGCTCTCATTTTCCACTGAATCATCTATGTTTCTTAGAATACCTTGCTAAGATTTTTTTTTTCTTTTTTTTTTTTTTTGAAAAATACATCTTTGGTATGTTTTCCTTAGAAAATGAATGTTTAAATGTTATTTTTATGTTAGACTGTAAGTTGCTTACATTAATATCACTACTATTTTGTCTGATTGCTTTGAGGTTATTTAAATAACAGAAATAGAGATCCATTAAATGATATTTTATCTGGGGGGGGAAATATGTAGTTATGTCTACTTCTGCATGAAATGGTGCATTTAAGTATAGTTCTGCGTTCTCTGACACCTCCATATTTTAGTCAGAAATGTTAAGAGACAAAATTAATTTATTTTTTGATACATACTCTGCACTGAATGCAGATACTTCTGATTTATTCTTACTTCTGAGGGAAAAAGAAAATTTGAAACTGGCAGCAAATATGGTGGTTATTGGCAAGGAAGAGCAAGACCTACTCAGAAAATAGCAGTGCTGTGAAACAAATGTGTGGTCAGCTTCTTCTGTGCTAAAATTAACAGGGACTAAATAAACAGCTTTAGAGAATTTAAAACACATTCTGACTGCCAAGGCTCAGCTGCTGAATTAAATCTATTGCTGAGACAGCCTAGTCCTGTATGTATATATACTATGCTAATTATAATATAACAACCTGGATTTCCAAGGGAACCTCAATGTGACACTTTAACTGTGGTCACAGCTTTAAGTAGGTAAATATCATTGACATGAGTAAAGTGGAGATATACACTGCTAATTAGAGATGTTGTTGGCCAGAAGCAGGCACCAGGCGAGGAGCTCAGAGACCTGTGCTCTCTTTAGACCTCCTCCACTGACCTGAAGTTTGACCTTAGCTATTTCACCCCTGTTTCTATTTCTTTCAAGGACACTGTTTTCATCCATGATTTCTGGGCTGTCGCTTCCTTACAGCTTATGCAGAGCTGAAGGTTGTTGATGAGAACCTCTACTTTTGAGAAATGGATACTTATGTTATTGTTTACTGTGAAAGCTGTGAATGTCTGGGTATAACAGGCTTATTGAGGAGGAAATTCACTTAAAATATTTTCATTCAGATGAGTTGTATCTAGTGACAATACGTAGCTGGTCTGATTTTGATTAAATAATGAAAAACGAAAAATCCCAGGGAACTGAAAGCTGTATTTAGCAAATCTTCTTGCTACTGACAAGCCCTCTCTACATATGGAACCGTTTTCACAGAAGGATTTGTAGATCCATTTGAGCTTTGCAGAAGGTGGAGCTACTTGAAAAATTAAGGACAAGTTGGTCTCGCTACAAACCAAGTACATCCAACAGGCTAATTGGGAAGAAGAGAATAAAAAGGGGAAGAAAAAGAAGAAATTAAGACACTCAAATTAACTGACAGTTAAAAAAGATGTTAATAATCTGGGCTTGCTCCAGTAGTGAGGTCTAGGATGTGTGGAATTCTGTCAGTAGATGCATGATAATGAAATAATGGCGTTAGAAAAAACAGTGACGACACCCTTGGCTTGCTTCTGTCTATAGATCTATACCATTTTCTAGTTTCTGTTGGTTGATCATGGCACTTTAATCTAGCCATTGTCAATTCCAGTTCTGTTTTTATTAATCATACCAGTGATGTCTGAATAAGTAACTCCAGGGAAATTGGATTTAGGAGGTTGGGATTAAAGAATAAAGCGTACAAGTACAAACTGATGAAGAAAAAGATATATATTGGTTCTTTTTAGGTAGTATGTATTGCTGCATACACCTTCAAGGTGTCTGTTGAGCAATTTAGCTGTGTTTTGTGGCAGCTGTCAGTAGTATCATCCATCAAAAAGAGTGCTTTGCCTGACAACTCTTTGCTGAGATGCTAAAGGAATGTGGTTTTTAATTCTGGGTGGTTGTATATGGCAGACAGTGTGACAGATGAATGCCAGAAAGGCCTGGGACCATGCTGGAATTTGCACAGTTTCAAGTAAATAATAGGCAGTTGTTCAAGTAAAAGTAGCAACTGGACTGCGGTTGTAGCCTGTACACGCTGTTTCCAAGTTTGGTTACTATTCCTGTTCAAGCAAGTTCTGAGAATTCGGAGACTGCAAACTCCGGATTTCTATGCAGAGCCTAGAAATCTGACATTTGTTATAACACCTCTTTGCTTCCTCTTGGGCTCTTTTGCTTATTTCATGTTGCATGGGAACTGCTGAATCATGGCCTGAACCTCTGATTGACCACCTGAGGTGAGCAATGAGTCAGCCCTGGGAGCACAGGTGAAGGCAATTCACCAGTGCTACAGGAAGAGGTGGGGCCTTGCTCCACCTCCCCTAGACCCATTTAAGAGCTGACTACCAGTGGGGAAGGATCTCTTTTGGACGTGGCTTCTCTTGGGGTTGTCCTGTCTCTGCAAGCCCAGGATAAGGGTAAGCTTTCCATCCGTTCTTCTTCAGTGTGATAACTTGTTTAGCAGAACTTTCTTGTATATTTCATAATTATAACATCTGTATTTTCATTGATTATACATGCAGTGATGTACCTGGATGTAGATGCAAGAGAGCGTAGTTACATCACAAAAAAAATGAGACGTGAGGATGAAAATGATGGAAGGCAATTACTTGCCTGCAAGTATGTCGTTTGTTTCTTGGTATAAGGTGACCAAGAGTCATTGTGGGAGAGCTGACAGCATCCACCCCAATACAGGTGTTTTCCTCTGTGCCAAATGGACAGCTTACTCCCTTTAATCTTTTTTTTTTTTAGCTGCCTGATGTCTTTTTTTCCCTTTTCTTGATGATTTTCCATTTTCTGGATGATATACTTTGTCCTGTATGGCTTCCAGGTTTAAAATCTAACAAGTTTACTTAGGAATCTAATAAATAGGTCTTTGTTAACCCAATTTACTTTGACTTGATTACAATAAACTCTATACACCAAAGCAGATTAGGAAGTGTCCATGTGAGCAACTTGGCAGGTAGAAGGAAGCAGTGGGGATAATGACATACAACTGCAAGGACATCTTCATTTATATCATTATTAGAAACAAACAAACAAACAAAAGATGCTTTTCTTCAATTTCTCACAGATGCTATTTGAAACTACAGATGTTGGTATTGCTGACTTTGCCCTGTTTGTGCCAACTAGGAAGAGGGCTGTTTGCATAGCCATTAAAAGATTTAGTTGTATGGGGCAGGCACAGATTGCACTCATGCCCAGAAAGAAGAGGTTTTAACTCAACTGGATATTCTCTGCAAGTGAATTTTACTTCTCCAAAAAGAAATAATTGAAGCCATTGCTGGTCTGGTATCAGCTGGAGTGCAGCGCAGTTGGCCTCAGGCTGATTTCTATACTTAGAATTTAAAACTAGGAAATTGCTGAGCCTCAGCCTGTACCATCTCCTGGAGGTTTCCATTGTTCCAGTGTAAGAAGGTTTTGGGGATTACGGGTGGCCTTTGCCAGCTGAAGCAGCAGGGGAGGACCCTCCTCTAATGCTTAGAAATCCAAGGACTTGGCAGGGTTTTGCCATGTGCTGATTTTTATTTGAAGTCGTAGCAAGAAAAGGTTACTTTACATGCGGAAAATTTTTACAGATGTTTTTCTATGTCTTTGGTAAAGTGTTAAGATAGGAAAGCTACATTCTATGGTGCTATATTAAACATTCAAATTGTCTTTAATGTCTCCTAGAAATGCTGCATGTCTTAAGATGACTTCAATAAATCATAAAAATGTCTTAGCTTGAAAATTCAAAGAAAGCTAGAAGTGGAAAGGACCAGAATGCTTATTTGTTACTAGGTGTCTAGGTTAAGGAGGACTGCCTTATGGAAATGCTGGTTACTCATTCTGGGGAAAGAAAGAACAGCAGAGGCAGCACTTCTGAAATTCTTAACCTAAAGTATGAATTTATTTTCTCATGAGTATTAGGTGCATTATGTATAAAAGCTTTTTACTTTTAAATTAGCAAAAAAATAAGAATCTATCTTGTCAAAACCATTTTGTCTTGCATTTCTCTTGAAATGAATTAAAGTTAGTCAAATTCCAATAAGGATAGATGTAAGAGAATTGGACCCAACTAAAATGGAAGCTAGTTTGAAAATCATCAGGGTGTCTGAGTTTTCTTTAAAGTCTTTTTAAAATACTCCTGCTTTATTATGTGCAGAAAATACCCTGCAATCTACTCTGTATTGTAAGCAGGTAAACTGGAATTCCTGTCAGAAATTGCAATATTTCCTGATTGTTTTCTTTATTTGGAATTAGAATAATAACAACAGTGGGAAACAAATCATTTCCATAGAACAGAAAATTCCACAGCAGATATTAGTTATCTCCAGTTTTGCATAGAGGAAGCTGCCTCCATTTAAGATGAAGTGTCAGAAGACATGTTTTTTTGTATCCAGTTGGTGTGCAAGGACTGCGCTTGATCTATAAGACAATCTCTGAGGGATAACCAGCAGCAAGGAAGGAACCTTGCGTTTGGGGCGGCCAGTGTGGAAGGGAGTTTCTAGAAGTTTCTGGGTGATGAGCATGCCCTGTGTGAGGGCAGTGAGGATATCAGGGAGGAAGGACCAGACCCAGGAGCAGATCATTGCTTGCCCCAGGGTGACAGGAGGAGGAAGGCTTTGTGGCATGCCTCTGTTACTCCTCAGCTCAGCAAGCTGTGAACTGGTAAATAATACTGGAAGGACAGAATCATGCTTCAAGGGCAAAATTAAGAGGTGAGTTAGTTTTCAATCCTTTTTCATGTATTGTTCTACCATGTTTTCTATTTAAACCAACACCTTGTTCTAGTTTATTTTTAGTTTTCTGATAAATGTGTTTTGATATCTTTTGGCACATATGCTTAAAAAAAAAGAAAGCATGAACTGTTGGGGTTATGCAAGTGGCCAGGGCTACTCTGCTGAGTTGTGTTACCTGAGATGTATTGAGTCATCCTCTCTGCTATAAAGCATTGTGGCGAATCACACTAGCACCAAGCTACGTTCAAGTGATTCAAGGGTAAAGTGTAGTAGTGGCAATCAAGTTCTGAGATTGATATTTCTGCTCCCCAAACTCAATAAATATTTTTTTCTATACAAGGCCGTTCAGTACACAATCTGTTTTCTCTTTCTGTTTTTTGCTTCTTTCTTCCATGCTTTCTCTCTTCGGTCTTTCTTTGCTTTTTTCCCCTTTCTCAAACACTGTCTATGCTATATGTGATGTGCCAGCAATGTCATAGCTCCTTCTTGGTATTGATGGTTCCAACATTCTTTTTGTACCTTTAGAAACAGAGGAACAAAAAATCAAAATATTTTTTTTGTAAGAGAACTCTCATACAGAGACTAGCAAAATTATTCAATATATCATGGCATGAAAGAGAGCTTGTACAAAGCAAGAAACTCTTAAACAAGAAGCCTTCTCAAGGTCTTGCATTTCTGGTTCATTGGAGTAGGTACATAGAATTGCAAAAGAGTGCATGTGAGAGCTCTGTTCAAATAACACCAAACTGGTGAAGAAACCCAGCAATGCTTTAGGCTCTGTCTCAGCACCTATGACCTATCCTTGTTAGTACTTTTTTTAGTGTAAGTTTGGGATCACCAGAATTTCATGACAATTCCTAAGACTTCATACTTAGAACCATGTGGTGACTCTATATGAGCTAACAACTCCAGTGTGCACTGGAGTATTACAGAACTGTGCAAGGTGTTGTAACTGTTGAGTCATGGCTCGAACCACTGATTGAGCACCTGGGTAAAGGACCCAGTCATGGGAGCACAGGGGAAGGCAATTCAGCTGTGACTGAAAGGGGTGGAGGCTGACTGCACCTCTCTTAGACCCCATTTAAGGGCTGACTGCCACTGGGGAAGGATCTCTGGTTGGAGATCCCTCCCTTGTGGAGTCTTTAATGTGAGCCAATATTTTCAGAGACAGGTAAGCACCTTTACTTTTCCTATGAAATACCATCCTATCTGTACTGGTCCCTTTGCTTTTACATTCCTGTATTGCCCTTTTGCCTCATTAATCTTTTTGATTGTAATAGGTGTCTCTGAAGTTCTGTCAGGGAGGCAACAGAAGTGGAAGATTTCCACTTCTTAGCAGAGAGATAAGCAATACGCTGGGATTGTTCTATTTTTTTCCCCTGTTACTTAAAATCTCTTTCAGTATGAATAGCACTCAGCCTAGTCACTGGAAACAGAGCATATGCCAGAAGGTTGGCAATAGCTGAGCGAATGGGCAAACACTAACGTGCTTATGCTGGAGAGCAGCCTAGAGCCATGCCATGCAGCCTGACTGCTGCCGGCTGATGGAAAGCAGGGATGTGGGTGCTTCATGCTATGGTGGGAAATGGCCACTGGGTGAATAGCAGTTGTCCCCAGCAGAATGACAATATGAGTAGGAAAGGCAGCCACAAGGCCTGTGCATGCTAATAAAATATTAGTTTATTCCTAAATTCATAAACTGAATTATAGCTCCTAGATATTTTTCTTTTACTTCTGAAATGTTGTCGCTTAGCTACAGGAACAGAAAGAACACATTGTTTGTGTGAGAAGTGTCATGAAGCATTAATCTTTGTTTAATACTTATATGGTTGACTGGCTCTGAACACAAACCAAGTAGCCTGCACAGTTGAGTATTAAATCTGCTATGCTCTTATTCACGTTCTTTCTGACACTGATGTCCCTAGAAGGGCAGTTCTCTTCTTATCGTCCATGACTTCCTCAGATCATGCATCATTATACTGCTCACCATAACTAAAACTGGCCAAAGCAGCCGCCAATGAAATTCAGCTTACTATTAGAAAGAAATGAAAGACAGTTAATGAACTGTAACATTAAATAAACACAGTTCTTCTCTGGCTGTAAAAGGAATGCAAATGAAAATACATACACATCAGAGTTTTACTAGGAGAGAGTTATTTCCAGAGCTTATTTGGCCTCTGCTTAATTGGAGCCACAGACATATTAAAGTTGAAGTGAGCAGCAGCTTTGAGCCCACCAGAAACAAGGGAAGTTCGGTAGACTTCAGGCTGGGAAATTCCATCACCTGATGACGTGACCTATTTTTCTCTTGGCTTTATGTTGTTTAATTCTGCACAGATTTTCTTAGAGAAAGGAAAAAAATACCAGCTTATTTGCCTGTTGCTTTTGTTTTGTTCTCAGATGTTGATTGCTTCACCTACATGAGCAGAGACAAAAATGCCTCTTTAGGTGAGCAGCTCGAAGCAGCACCTAGTGCATTGAGACCAACTTAACTCAGTCTTTTCTTACCTGTGTTGTGAACCGAAGGTAAATTTAGAGGCTTTCCATCTTTGTATTTAGCAGACACAGGTAATAGGCCCTTAAATGTATTTCTGAAGGGCTGAGGTCACTCCAGAAAGGTGATTTCCAGGTGAAAGCGTCCTTTCTGAGTATTTGATCTGGGCCAGAGAGAGAAAAGAGGGAAAAAAACATTGTTTCCCAGTGACTTTGAGAACCTCCTTCTATTCTCCCCTGCACAGTACCTGTGTCAGCACTTGGTGTTGCAGGAGGCAGACAGATGCAGCTAAACTTGTATAAACCTCTTGGTTATGGTGTCCTGCTTTCAGCTGGGACAGTTGTTTTTCTTCAGTGTCTGGTCTGATACTGTGTTTTGGCTATGTAAGAAAAGCTATGTTGCCACCACACCGATGTTTTATTTGGTGCTGAGCGGTGCTGCACAGAGGCAAGGTGTTTCAGTTTTCAGCTTCTCGTACTGTTCCCCCAGTGAGGGGATGGGAGGGGGACACAATGAGTTGCTATGAAGACATTTACCTGAGTTTTATGATGACTGAGTATATTTTTTTTTATTTGAAGTTCCTGATTTTTCTGTTGTGTGCTCCAGACCAGCAGTATCTGAACTCCCTGGTACATGGCATCTGCCTTCTGAGAAACCCATTGTTGCCCATTAGTTATAGGTTGTAATAGATTTCCCAGCACCACTTTATGGCTTGAATTTTGTTTGTTAGTTGAGCCCACCTGGTCCAACAGATTTAAATATAACGAAATCCAAAGGCACTCTTACAGCTGTGGCAGGCAGTCCATTCCTTAAAGTGACAAGCTTTACCAAACCAATTTTTCAAAAGGGCATGAGGGCAGGACTCTTCACCTCTGATGCACATACCCTGAAAGCTAAATTGACTAGAAGGGCCACTAAAGCTGATTGACAGTAGGCTTACATTTACTGTATATACATCTCCAGGAAAAATAATCAAATACTCTGAAATGAAAATAAAAATTGAAAACCACTGGTGTAAAGTAATGTTTCAACGTTGGTTTTAGATCTGCTGATCTGACAGGAAGCATGCTGCACCTGGAGCCTTTGGTAGTACAAAAATTACAGAAATGTTTCCATTTGCTCAATCTAGCTGTAGGGGACACTTTTTTTTACCCTAATATTTTCTAGAGTGGTGTATGCTGCTTCACAACATTTTCCCAATATTTCATTCCTAGAACATTGCTTCACATTGTTCTGGATACTTAGTGCAAACCTATTCAATTACTAGTAATGCTTTTAGATTAGTGGTGATGTTAATTCGAAAGTACGCAGCAGCTTCCCAGCCAGTGAACTGGGATTCCCTTATCTAAGATCATCTGTGAGTAGTAGATGGCTCGTGAAGGTAGACAGGGGACAGGAAATAAGGAGAAGCAGCAGAGCTCCCTCCAGTGAGAGAAGACCTGAAGGAGCCCCTGCTGCTCTGCAGATGTGGGGAAGCTTTCATTTCTCACATCCCACTCTTTCACTTTGGGAGCCAGCAAAGGGACTGGAAGGCAGCAAATGGAGCCATTGGCCTCCACAAGAGAATTAGAAGACAAAAGTTGATACTGCTGTGTTCAGGGAATAGTGTAATAGATGTTCCATTTTTACTAGAGTTGGCTAGAGATCTTAGAATGCGACACAGAAGATTAATATGTTTAATTTGCTTCCAAAAAATGTCTGGGATACTGTAATCATTGGTCAGTGTATACTTGAAGCTTCAGCATTGGTAATTACAGATTGTTTTGCTTCCATTGCCTTAGGAATTTTTCACTGATCAATAAATAAGCATCATGAAAGTGGGTGCCCCAGATATGTGTAAGGATCTCTGCACAATCTGTGGAGCAGCCACATCAGAGCATAACTGCTGGAGAATCACAACATTCTCATTTGAGATGTGCAGAAAACTTTCAGTCTTTTCACTTGACCATTGTTAATTGTTTGCACAGTTAATTAAACTATGAGGGAATAGTCTGTTAAATACCACATGTAATGCACATATTGACTGTCTCAAGGTGAATGCTTTTCTTAACCATGATCTACTAACTGTTGACTCACTGTGATCTATTTTTCCTAATTGGTTTGAGCTCCCCTCTATTGCTTGTTATCGGCTTTCTTTTTTTCAGTCTTCACTATAAAAGCATTACTGTTCTTAAATATTAACACTAGCACATGCTTTGAGAACCATTCTGAAAGGAAGACAATCTCTTGAGCACACATCTAAGTTTGTAATTGGCTGGTGTTCGCTGTTTCTGTTGAAGTGCCTTTGGGTCTCCGCATGAAGGTTTGGTAGTCTCTAGTGTCAGTCATGCTGTGAAGATGCAGCAGAGGACCATGTGTCTCATGGGTTCACCACTTGCATTCTTATTTCTTTACAAAAGAATATCTGAAGTTTTTTTTCTCTGAGATGTCCACCAAACTACTTGTTGGTTCGTATCTGCAAGTTCTGTGTGACTTCTCATTGCTTAATGCTAGCCATAAAGATAAATTATCCTGCTCTGTGTGGTATGTTATTGTGATATTTGAAGCTTCCATTTGAAGTGTCCTTCATATCATAGCATGTATTTAAAGCCAGATGGATGAGGAAAACTAGCTCTCACGTGAAATGTCTTAACTCATTATGCATTCAGAAAGAGTTGCATAATTTAAGAAATTAATTCTATTTTGTAATTTAGTAGAATCTCCTGGTAACTCAGCCTGTAGTTTGAGCTACATCTTAAAAGTAGATCCGGGGAAATTTTTAATCCATATGTTTTTCTGTATGACTTCATCCATTGGTCAACATTAGAAGTAGGTTCTTATGTGGGGTGTCCATTTCTCAGTGTAACAGTTTAAAAAAAAAAAAATAAAAAAAAATCTTTGGCTTTAAGGGATTTTAGTTTGAGTTGTAATAACTGAAGTAGTGAGATTCAAACCCCAACAGCAATTTAAGAGAGACAATTCTACAAAAAATAATTTTAGTATATTTTCAATGGCGTTTTACCCACCAGCATGGAAAGAAAAAGATGTTTTCCTCTGTGAATTTAAGCAGCATTTAGGGCATTTAAACCTATCTATTGAATGATAATTGCTGCATTCAAAATTCAAGTTGTCTTCATCATACATAAGCGAAAAGAAAATGCATTGGGAAAAGAACAGGTATTGCTGGGTACTGCTCAGCTGAGACAGAAAGAATAGGAGAAACAATTGCCGAGGCTTTTGGTGCAGGGGAGAATAAAACACTGTCCACAGACTTCATGTGTCTGTTTTTAATAAGAACTGAGCTACTGCTCTCAGGGAAGAGATGACAGTGTTAGAAAGAAAAGCAGCAGCCTATGTCTCTTTGCTTCCTTGTCTTCCCTAGAAGTGGAAGCACTGGGAAAGGCTGCCCTGTGTAACCTGATGGTCAGACTATCCTTGCAGCCACTGTCAGATTTCTGAGTTAGCTTGTAGAGGTGGAATTGGTGGAATTGCACAGACAAAAAAAAAAATCAATCTGCAAGGAGCTCTGCTTGTTAGGCACAAAATACAATTCCCTCCAGGCCACATGGGAGATGACAAGGGGAAGAACTCCACAGAGAGTAAAAAGCAAATTGTCTTTCTTCAGCTGCTGTATAACGGCAAGGTCACACCTTCACAGACCTCATCACCTTTTTTCTTCTCCCAGAAAACTGCTGTTAATGATAGTAGCTCCTGTTGTTTTGTAGCTGCTTTTGGAAGTGTGCTTGGACTCGATAATCAAGCAGGGACGTGTGGAAATGGCTAAGCAAAGGTAACAGCTAATAAGCTAAGTGAGATCAAAACAGGACCTGAGAAGTACAATTTCTGACTGCAGCCATGAAAAGTTAAGTTGTGCTTTTTTAGCACAGTCTTTGCTTATTAGGTGGCATCTAGTCCTACTCATTATTTTCCAGACTAAGTGTAGAGTTTTATTTTATCTGTCAATGAACTAAACTTTTAATTAACTTTCATAGTTGCCTTAAGTTAAGGCTAATGACTCTCAGAGGGATTGCCTACAAATCCTTAAAGTTTTGAACAAAAGGACCAGAGGAAAGCAGCAAGCTTCCTTTGAAAAGCACCATTTCGATTAGAGAACAAAATCAAAAATAAGCAACTTGGAACTGGAAAACACAGAGTATTAATATTCATCACGAAAACTAAGAATATTTAAATCTGTGTTGACCCCAGAGGATTTTTGTTAGCAATTTCACAGATTGGCAAATTATGCTAATCATTTCAGCACATGGTTTCTAAACTGAAGGGAAATGATTGGTGTTTAAATCAAGAATTTCTCTGAAGCACTGAGTACTTTGGATGTTACTTGTTTTGTTGTAGATATTTAGAGACAAATAATGGTTTGCAGTGGCTTTATCAGAACATCATCCAGTTGTACAGCCTTCTTTTTTCTTTTGTCTTCTCAGTGTTTGTCTGCTTAGGTTTAACAGGTGCTAGCGTGGCATGCCAGATCAGGAAACCAAGTAGGAGATTACACAGTATAACATACGAATGGTAATGGCAGATTTATCACCAGAATATGTTGTGATATTACCTGAAGTAGGCCCTACACAAGTGTAATTTTACTTCAACTTGAATACATAAACCAGTATCATAAGAATTTTTTTGACATCTGTTAATCAAGAAATGTTTAGTGGGAAAAACAAGAGGGTAGTTGTAAGGAAAGAGAAATATAGGATTTTATAAAAGTATAAAAAACTCAGTTATGAATCGTGCAAGTTTGGGTAGTGTCTGCCCTATGGTGAAATTAGAAAATTAACTTAGAAGGTTGAGCATTTCATGTGTTGGCTGCTCAAAGGAGATCCTTTGTATGCTTTAGTATGTATCCATGTGATGGTGGTATGTTTAATGGATGAACATTGAAGAGATGACACAGAAGAAAGGAATGTGACCTTGTATTGTGTATATGACAAAACTTGGCTGAAGTTCTTCAACTTTTTTTTTTTGAAGTTGAGAACAGGGTTTTTTCCTTTTCCTTTCTTTCTTTCTGGCTCCTCTGATAGCATGTGTGTTTTCCTGCTCTGTTATTGACTTTGTTGCGAGCAGTCCTCTGAGCAGAATCGATTTATGATACACTTTGTGACCATCCAGATAGCTTCCAGTGAAGTGACAAGGAAGTTATCCTTCTGTGCCCACCTAATCAATGAAGTGCAGAGAATAGACCAGACCAAACAGAACACCCACATGGAGAAATGGTTGCCAAATATCAGGTGCAGCTCACAGAATCCACAAACATGACATTCAGCACTATCAGTTATCATGTGAGCATAATACAATTTTTCTTACCTTGGTTATAGTAATAATAATACTTCTTTTAAGGAGCAAACAATAAGACAAAAGCATATATATAGCCACTGGTGTGTGGAAATGGACTCAAAGTTTCGCAGTTGGAACTTGAAATCATCAGAGGCTTCATAAGCTAATATATCAGTGGAACCAAAGGTTAGTTGTTCTCTCCATCTTGCACAAAAAAAGAAAATATTTTGAAGCTGAAAATACATATATTTGAATAATTAGCCAGGAATGGTTTGATCTTGTCTTACTCTGAGCAAATGTGGTTCTGATCCAACAGTTTTCTGAAGTGTAAATTAGATTTGTGAATCAACACTTCAGTTCTTGGCACAAGTCATATAATTAACATTAACAATCAGTAAATGTTTTGTGTAAGTGGGGCCAAATGTCCTCTTCTGACCAAATCAATCCAGGTGTGAAACTGTAAGGGTTTTGTCAGGTCCTTGTCACTCATATCTGCATGAGAATGGTATAAAAGCATTGATTTACATTTGAATTTGTTCATTTGGTTCAAAAATGCATGTCAAGATCTAAAGTGAAGGGTAGGGACAGCAGCACAAGTGTTAGCAAGG
Organism: Phasianus colchicus; assembly: GCF_987193195.1. Lineage (NCBI taxonomy): Eukaryota > Metazoa > Chordata > Aves > Galliformes > Phasianidae > Phasianus > Phasianus colchicus. The sequence goes on along the minus strand of NC_143442.1, from coordinate 28,371,735 downwards.
AAGATAATGTGTTTCATCTGTGGTCTGTTCATGGACATTTCTGGAAAACGTTGTGTTTATTTAGAGTAGTCCATTTCCCTGTAATGCCTTCATGGGGTAACGTGGTTTTAATATACAGTGGAGTTGTTATGCAATGGACTATGCTTTATTCTTAAAAAGAAGCCTAAACAAAGCTGTGAAAATCTTTTTACTTTCTGTCACATAGCTCAAGTAACTTCCACTGATAACATAGAACTCATTGTTTATGGAAAATTTTTTGATAAAATAGCTTACATACTGATGTGTAGCAGTGTAAGAACCTGATAACCAATGCTAGGAAGACTAATTTTCTATAGCAATAAATCATCATACAACTCCTTTCTGTCAATCAGAAATATATATCTTCTTATATATTGATGTAGAAATCTCCAGCTGGTATAATTTCAGCTTTCATGGTGAAAAACTTCACTATTTTCTGAATGAATGATAGTTCTTTAAAATTACCAGCAGATGTTTGTACCCACTAACAATGTAAAGCCAGGTGAATTTTTGCAGTTATGGCTGTAATGGGAAAATATATCTGGATTTGTGTGTGATATTCACGAGCTCAGAATTTACTCATAGATCAAATCTTTGGAAATCCTATTAGAGGTTGCACCTTGAGATGTCATGATTAATCCATACCAGTCCTCCAGGAAATCTTTGTGTAGTCACTTTGAATGCCTCAGTAATTAATTCCTCAATGTCATTTGGTTTGACTGAGGAATATAATTTAGGCTGTGCTGGAAATAAGTACAATGAGAAGGATATGTGACAGTTAGGGCTCATTTACGCCTGTTTGTTTTTGATCTAATCCTATATTTTGGTTTCCTTTAAAACATTAATCAGATTTTTGGTACTTGAGCACATGGTTACATACCTTGAAATGAAAAATCCTTTTTTCTGAAAGAAAGAAAAACCTGTGTGTGAGATAATATGGAAAAACTGATCATAATGCATTTCTTGGGGAGGGAAATGGAGCTAATTTTTTGGGTTGGAAGTCAGTGTACCTTCAATAAGAAATGCAGAGTAGTTCTTTCTAGTTTGCTTACTTTTCATGTTTCTTGAGCCAGAAATAGCCAGTGAGGAGCAACTGAAGGAACCGAGGCTGCTTAATATGGAGGAGTCTGAGAGGAGGCCTCATTGTATTTTGCCTGATAAGAGGTTGCAATGAGGAGGATGTTGATCTTTGTTCAGGGGTGACAATTGATAGGACACGAGGCAACAACTTCTGTTCTCACCATGGGATGTTCAGACTGGATATCAGGAAGAGTTTATTCCCTGAAAGAGTGGGTAGGCATTGGAATGGGCTGTACAGGGAGGTGGAGAAGTTCCAATACTGCAGGTGTTTAAGATGTGTATGTGGCACTAAGGGGCATGGTTTAGTAGTGAACTTTCAGTGTGATGGTTGGACTTCATCTTACCAGTCTTTTCCAACCTAAATGATTGAATAATTTCATTTTTGCACAGAACCAAATAAACTATATAATATAAAAACACAATAACCTACATATTGGAAGATGGTCACATTACTGTATTGTTGATGATTGTTACTTTTTTAAAATTTTGATGCCCTGGTCTCATACATTTCTATATGCATGCATCTGTGCTACATTTCCAGTACTCTGTGCAATTCCAACAAGCCTGGAATATTTGCATACGCCTTGCATGTAGTGTAAAATCTTTCTTATTAAAGATGTGAGTCTGAACATGTCATAACCATCCACAGGCTTCACTTACCAAATTTGATTATTTTTACAAGTCGAGTTGGATGTTCAAGTCAACTAGATCAGTTAGATCTTCTAATGCTATCTCTTATTTTTGTGTCCCTTAGGAGGTAAACAATTTCAATTCTAAAATTTGTTTCAACTTCAAATACTGCATGTAGAAGTTAAACCACTATCATACACTTAATTAGAGAATACTCTCAGAAGACAAGAGTGGGAGATATAAATAGGTGAATAAACAACTGCTGGGCATAAGATCATGAGTTTTAGATAGTGATATGATTGAAATTTACAGTGTTTGTGTGAACACATTACGCATATCTATGCAATATACAGAAATAGTTATGTGGAATATTTATATATGCTTGCATACAAATACATAAGTGAATATACTTGATTTGAATATTTATACACACTTTGTATATATATGTATAGATATAATGTGTGCAAATATTCAAAGCAAATATATATGTTTATGTATTTGCATGTGTCTGTGTGTGCTTATAAAGGGACAGAATGAAGTCAGGGACTTCAAGTAGCACAGATTAGTAAACTGTTTACTTCTGACAGGAATCAAGGACAGCAAACACAGTGAACAAGACTTACTGTTTGCTCGAACACAGAAGACAGCAGTGCTCCCTGGTGTGATCTGACCCTCCTGGTATGAGAACTGCAAGGAGAAAAATCAGCTGGCTTTGAGCCTTGCTAAGCAGAGTTAGAATCTGCCACGTAGGCATTCTGCCCTAAGATGCTGCATGTTCTGCTTCAATAAGTGAAGGCTTGGGGCTACTACTCTGTGCTGCTCAGTGATAGGGCCTGGGGTGTCCTTACAGAAAAACACATCCCATTTCATTTCAGTATAACCTTATTTTTAAAATGATGATTTATTAGTGAGTCTATCTATGTAGAAGAAAATATTTTAAAGTGAAGAAAAAAGGACAAAACAGAAAGAAACAGATTTATTACAGACATTCTCTGTAGAAACAGTGACAGGTTTTCTAGCTTGCTTCCTTTCTGAGGTGCAAACCCCAGCTTTAATAACAAAAATTGACTGCTTTGAGATGTGTGTTGAGATGATTTTATGAGCAGATGGCTTTCCAAGAACCGTGCTAACCTGATCCATAAAACACTTCCATGCTTGATTTACTCTTGCTTCATTTATAAACTTAGAGGAAAGCAGAGGCTTAGGCTCATTGTCAGGTTGGAAAATGAAGAACTGAACTTCACAAGGCAGCAAACAGCTCTGGCAGAAGATTTAGTGCTGTGTCTGTGATTTCAGTAGCAGTTCAATATGTTTGCTGTCCTTGTAAGATACTTGGACCTCTTCTAACTCAGGTTTTCGTCTGTGTCCTACGGGGAGGTATTGTTTTGTGTTAAGGATAGTGAAGGGCAAATATCCTATCCCTACTGTTAGGAAAAGGAATAGATGACTGTCATTCTTTGAATGTACTGTGAGGGCCACCAGACATGGGAAGCCACACACTTTCTCAAGGGTTTGACCTATATTCAGAAAGAAGAACAAACTATTGTTAGAACTATAGGAATGCTCTCCTCTAAAGCAACAACATCCCTATGGCTACTTTAACAACGGCAGTGGGAAAAGATATGTGAGTATCTGTGTATGCTGTACTGCTGACTTAGTGGAATCAAGGATGTCAGTGTTTACTCACTTTTCCTCCAGATCCGTATTATATTTTAGACTTATCTATTTATTTTCAGATACATTTTTCCGTAGTAGCAAAGGCTGAATTAATTTTGTTTTGTGGGTCATTTGATGTATCAAGAGACAAATTTTGCCTGTTATGCATGGTTCAGAGGAGACAATGCAAGTCTAAATGTCTGAGGTTTGGCAGTTTACAATCAATTATTTCTGTTAGATAGCCAACTGTCGCACCAACTGGGAAACAGATTATATCAGATTACTGCACTTTTAATTAGCCGATGGTGACAGGAAAGGATTGAAAAGGGAAAGAAATCAATCAGAAGCTGCCCAACTTGGTCAGCTGAGCACATGGCATCATTATTGAATTTAGAAATTGTTCTGAAGCCAAACTTGGTCTCCTGGGCTCTGCAAGGGGACCTACCTCACGTGGATGAACCATGTTGGAGCCAAAGGTTATTCTGGAGGAAATATTTCCAAACATTTGTTATAATTAGTCTCTGACAAGATCTGCTGCACAGCAGAATCTCGTTAGTGGAGAGGAAGAAGGGGGTACGTAGCACAAGAGCTGTTCCAGCAGTGACATGGTGAAGCAACAAATGTTTCTGTGCCCAAAAAATGTTAGTGGGTGGGGGAAAGCATTTGCTTTTTAAATGTGGAGGTGAACTTTCGTGAATAGAGGAGTGCATTTTGGCTGACAGATTGCAGATAAACTTTTTTTTCACCTGTTCAAGGGACTGAAGTGCTTCAAAACAGAACCACTATTGGCTTTTCTACCTCATTTCATAAGATAATTCAAGATAATTCTGGCAACACAAAGTATCCTGTCCTATGAAGCAAGATTAATGGCATACTCTCTTAGAACCTAATTCCCTTACAACTTTGCCAAGCGTAGTCATTTGCTCTGTAAGCCACATGTACAAGGGCCTTACATCAAGATAGTCCTGCACTGCACAGGCAAAAGAGAGTTCAAGGTTTGTGGCTCAGTTGAATTGCAGCAAAAAAAAAAAACAACGAAACAAACTAAACACCAAAGGGCAATAGAATCGCTTTCTGAATTTTTAAAGCATCTTTACTCATCTCTCACAGTGTGTCAAGTCAAGGTTAAATTTTGGGAAAACTTAAAGATTTTCATTGATCAAAAAGTAGTAATTGAACTGAAACCCATTTTCAAAGCATAATGTTAGGAAATGAGTAGTATTCACCAGTCTAAATGAACCTGTTTAAGTAAAGAAATAGATAAAGGATCTTCTTGATTTACTTTGCACTTTGTGTATTCCTTTAGATGTAATTAATTTCTCAAATTATTTTTACAACATTTGATAATTTCCGCATATATGCAAACTGATTTGAGTATGATAAATAGATGTTGCCACAATAATCCTATTTTTTTTCTGAAGCAAAGACCTCAGACTTAAAAACAAATGATTTAGTTTCCAAGCAAACAAAATACTCGGAACTTCATAAATCAAAGCCGATTGTGGCAACATCTATTTATCATACTCAAATCAAACATTAATTTTAATACAGTTGAAACGTAGATGGAGTTTTGTTGGTTTGTTTGTTTTGTTTTTACTTCTCATAGCATTCCAGGTGATGATAAAGGGATGTGGCTGCTGCTGCTGCGTCCCTCTGCTCCAATCTGCTCCCATGTTTCTTTAGGTGTGTTTCAGTACGTAATACCATGCTAACCTTATCTGAATTACTGATTCTTTGGTCTGCCAGCCGAACTCAGGTGTAATATCCACCAACTTGGAGCGGAATAGCTTTCCATTTTTAGCTCTAGGCATTTTCAAGGTTCAACCTTGCCTTTGAGTAGGAGCCAGAGTGTTTTTAAGAGGCTTTTTGCACGCTGCAACCAAGATCATCAAGATGTGTGTCTGACCCACAAAGGCAGGTAAACATTAAGTTCCTGCCGGTTTAAATATGAGATTCAACCTATGCATCTTTGTTAAAATGATCCCCAGATTAACAGTAAATCCTCAATTAATCCTCAGATTTATTCAATTCCATCACCTTCGCCGACTGTGACCAGAACACAGCATTAAAAGTATCTGACTGATTTTGCTTTGAGAGATGAGCACTGGGCATCAGGAAAAAAAAAAAGAAAAAATTGCGAGGCTGAAGCCTTATTTTTTGGAGTTTTTGAGATTTTTTTTTTTTGGTGAGGGATAGCAGTCAGCAGTTTAGGGGAAGTATAATCATTAAAACTGCCAGTTGCTATCGTTTAACAGTGTTTCCCCAAAGCCCGTACTTGGTGATATCTGAGCACCAGGTAACCAGGACCCGATACAGCAGCCGGTGTTGGTGCAGAGGGACAGCAGAGTGTGCGAAGGCAGCCAGCCCCTCGCTCCAGTCCTGGCATCTGCAGCCTGACAATAAACAACTGGTATTAAATTAGGAGAAAGGAAAAAAAAAAAAAAATTCTCCTTTCTCTGACCCTCATAATTTATTAATTACACGGTTTCGAAAAGGTGTTGAAGAGGTGCTAATTTAGGTAGTTTCTCTTTGTTGTGGACTATTGCCCACCGAGGACTTAAGAAAAGGAAAACATCAGCCAGTTATCTCCTATTCTTTTACATCTTCCTTACCGAGAGTGTTTGAGTACCGCAAAGTGAGGCTGTTTTCTTACCTATAGCATCGTTTGAGTTGGGAGCGACCCTTAAACCATCTAATCCAACTCCTCTGTAATTAACAAGGACGCATTAAAGCTCGATTAGAGTTCTTGGAGCCGAGTCCAGCCTGACCTTGAATGGCTCCAGGGGACTGGGCTGCTGCCTGGTATTCAGGTGATGGTTCCTGATTGTTGGCGACATGTTGAAGAAGTTAGTATTTATTTTTACTTCGGGTGCTCCAGGAGAAATCCTGCAGAAGAAAGGAGCCAGCCAACGAGGTAGGTTTCCCTTTTGGGGAATGAGGAGTACCTTGGGCTTTGTTGGGTGATTTTATCTAGCTGAGCATATAGAGTTTGAGCTGCTAACAAAGCCTGCAGGTTCAGGTTTTCCTTCTGTGTTGAAAGATGAACATCCTGTTGTTACTATCGTAACCGGTTCTGTGGTTCCATCTCTGCCTTCAGTTCACACAACCAGTCAGTGAAACTCTGGTGGCTTGCGCTGTTGGATTTTGCAGCAGGAAAAGCAGCAAAGTGCTGCAGGTGAAGATTTCCAAGAAGTGGAATAATCTTGGTTCTGTTTTACGAATTTGTGTGGTTAGCATCTTACTGACCAGATACACTATTTGAAAGCAGATTGCTTGCTTGTCTGAATTATGTATTTTATCATCTAAATTTTGTTGATAAGCCATCTCCAGTTCTAAAAGGCCTGAATGAGATGGACAGCAGCTTTCCTTTACGCAACCCTGAATGTTTAAATGGTGTTTCAGCTTTAACATGTAAGTTGTAGGAACTCTGTGGCTTAATTCATATCTTCATTTCTGGGTTGGAAGTCCCTACAGCATTTCTCTACAGAACAGTTTAAACAAAGCCTTAATTGCAGGAAAACTTCTCTATTCTCTCTTCCAGTATTATATAAAAAAAAAAGATGGCAAAATGCAGAGTTTTAGAGCACAGACCAGGGGCTTAACAGGTCCCACCTGTGTAGCACTTGTTGGATAAAACTGCACACAAAATGCTGGAGGTAATGAGTGGTTTGTCTCTGAATAATGTGAGGATTTCTCTCCAACATAATACAAATTTCTGTTCAGTGAGCCAAGAGCGAAGGTGACTTAGGCCCTATTCTTCACGTTGGGAAAGCAATCCTAGAGAAGTGTTTCCATTAGAGGTCTCTGCTGCTTTTGTCAAATACCCGCCATTAGGATGCATCTTTGAACGTATAAAGGTGTCAGCTTGATGTTTTCAATTAGTTCTGTATTAGTCTTTCCTGGACACGTGCTGAGATGTCACTTCCTCATTGTCTCAGGTTGCCATTTTTTTCAGTTTAGAAAGACTTGAACTGGTGCTGCAGTTTATTTGAAAAAGCTGTATTGAAACAGATTTCATTCTGTTAAGGGCATACCTGGAGAAATCAACTCTTGTTTGTTAGAACCTCTGCTAAAATAAACCTGTGTTAGGAAAGTGGAACCCTGACAGCTCTGGGAAAACGTAACCTTGCAGGGGTGGAGGGCAGAACAAAAAAGACAAAACTGTAGAATTCTTCTTTTTTTTGATGCATTATGGTGATTCAAGGTCAAACTGATTTGATTTGGGTCATTTGTAACAGCAACACCAACAGTAGCAATGCATTTCTTTTGCTTTTTACACTTGGAAATCTGTAATGCTAAAACATGGTCCTGTACTTCAATCTGATAATGTTGGATGCTATATTCTTACCTAGCTGAAGCATTTACCTTTCCTGGAAACTACATTTATAAACAGTAGAGCAACCTAACAACAGAATTAGGTAAACTTGGTTATTTCAGTAAAGGAATTCAGGTCTAAAAAGTCAGATTTGGAAAGCCTATTAGCTGCCCTCTGGTATGTTGTGCTCAGTTGTACACTTCAGGATTATGGTGATAAAACCAAACCTTGAATATGAGTGTAGGTGTTTGTGGCTCATGGTTGTTCTCAACTTGCAGTGCAAAGGGGAAACTCAGCCAAATAATAACCTGTTCTAGAAGGAAATGATTAATATTATCGTGATTACCATCCTTTTCTAATGCTATAGTGAGTAATTCTGGCTATGATACAAATTGTCTGTAACTGATGAGAAAATGTTCTGTATTATTTATTTTTCAGTGAGATGATGGGGGGACACGAAGTTTTGAGGGTTGTTTTGTATCCTATTCTTAACTACTTCACATTATTGTTGCTGTTTGTTCTCTAACACAAAGCAAAAATATAATATTTCTCTTTTCATTTAAGTTTCTGAACTATTGTTGCCTTGAGTGTACCTTTCAGACTTGTGCTTACCAGTCAGGTGTCATAGCTTCATTCCAGTCCTTTCTTATGTTCATCCTGAGAATATTTTGCAGACAATACTGAGCTTCCAGCTCAATTTTATTCCTGAACCAAGATGAAGTTCCTACTGCTAGAATGTAATTCTAAAATGGGCCTTCTCTCAGCTCGTGGTGTTATCAGCTTTGTTTCACAATGGAATGCTTACACCCATCGAAACATAATATCAAGCATGCTTTTGCACTAAAAAAACCTTGAACTGAACTAGTAATTAGTCACTTTTAATGTCTTAAGCTTGATTTTAAACATATATATATATATATATTTCACTTGTGGTACCATGGCATTGATTGTTTACTTCCACATTTTGTGGTCTTTTAAGAATATAACGTAATTTTAAAGTAGCTAGTATTGAAATCAATTTTATTTCTGTATCTTTGTCCTTTGGGGAGATTATATAAAGTGATAAATATTTCTCAGAAATCTTGTCTGTGGGTCAAACAGTGAAATTATTCTTATTCTCAGACTGAGAGATCTGTTTTATTTTTAGCTTTCCAATTATTTCGTTAACATTTTAACATGATTTATGCATGTTCAATTAAGATTAGAAGAAAGGAAATATATTCATTAAGAAACAAATTTATTACTGTAAAATTAAAGCACTGTACTAAAAAAAAAAAAGAGGAAAAGATCTTGAAACTTGACTCTTCAGGCCACTGCCTTTATTTTGTCCTGTTTAATTTCATTGTGCTCATGATTATGTGCTGAAGTCAGGTAGACTTAGATGTGGACACCAATGTTAATACTCTGATACTACTTGAAAGTACTGAAGTGTTTCAGTGTAATGTTATTGACTGTATATGTTTTAGCAAACTTGAGTTTGTTTAAAAGAGCATCGCTAGTTCTAATCTATATCATCCCATAAATTATTCCCTTCTGGTTTCTTCTTACTACTTTAGCTGACTCAATTTTTGGTTCTTTTAGTCTACAATTTTAAGTGAATATTCTTTTGTTGTTAATTCCGAGTCAGGGGATTAATTTTGTTGCTTTGCAGTTCAGTTGTTCCCCTTATTTAAGAACATGGAAGGTTTCTTCAATTAAAAACAAAAAAGCCTAAATCTCTAAATACAAAAACAACCCTCTACCCCACCCCCCCCTCCCCAAAAAACTCCAAAAACCAAAACAAACAAAAAAGTGAAATACATCACCAGGCTGGTTTTATATCTCAGACTATGAGTTCCTTGCAGCTTAGGCTCAGCCACAAGCAGCCCCATCACCACAGTCCAGCAGTGGCTGCCCATGTGCGGTTACATCCTGCTGCCCTGTACTTTCAAGTACGGTGCTCAGACTCTTGCACAGACTCCAGTGTTTCCCACATTATGTAGTGTGGGTCTTAAATCAGCATCAGTTGAGGATTGATGGTTGTGGAGGGCAAGGAGAATGTGAGCAGCCCAACCCAGGTTGTGAGGTGCGTGGGGAAGGCTTGATGTGCCGGGGACAGACTGAAGGCTAGCTGCAGCTGGTTGTTCATGAGCCTTTAATGAGGTTTAGCACAGTCTGTGAGTATGACCTAATCTTGCTGTTGATAGCTTTTCTTCTGGGTATTTGGTAGCTGATGAGAAAAGCAGTTATAACACTGGGGACTGAAAGGGGAGGAATAGATGCAGTCTAGATCAAAAGCCCATATTGACATTCTAAAGGAAAATGCTATGACTATGCTATTTTTGCTGACTATGACTATTCCTTTTCTAAAGGAAAAAGCAAACTTTGAGGATAAAATTTATATAATTATGGGAAGTAACAATGCAGAACAGTCGTTTCTTTATCTGCTGACTTCATTGTCTGAGTCTTTGTCGTATGGCAGTCCTTTTTTTGTACCTAGCGAAGAACTATTCATGGCAAACAGGGAACAAATTGCTGCTTTTATAAGCTTGAAACTTTCCATCACTACGAGAAGGAACTTCTTGCTAGAAGAACTTGCCAAATTGCTAACTGTACTTATGTGTGAGTGAGATACATAGTACTTTTCATTAGATGAATTAGGATTATATTAGAGGCCAGTTTCATCTGAACCTTTGATGTCTAATAATTGCAAACTGTTGAAAGCAGCTCTTCAGTCCCAGGGTGCTTATTTTGTAGTGTCATTATTTCAGACCCAAATGAATGTCCATCATTGTGATTTCCCAGATCACCGCTATCTTTTGAGCGAAGCATCTTTTAGAGAGCTAAGCATATTGGTCGTTGCTTAAATATAATAATCTGCTGTGTCTTAAATATGCCATAGCTATATAAATTACATCAAACATATACTCTGTAAAACTACCTATGTAACTTAAACCACTGTATACTACATATTAGGAAATACTTATTAAAAAATTGCATTGTGTTTTCTTTTGTTGGTTCAGAAGGACATAGTATCATGCAAAGCTGTAATCCTTTCAAAACATTCGCCAGCAGAACAATTGCAAAGAAGTTCAGTAACAATCCATAGAAATTGTAGTTGTGATTCAGCTTTGTCAGCTCAGGATGGAACTTCTCAGTGGCTTCTAGTTTGTCAGCATGTGAGTGATTGTGCTTTCTTTGTTAATTCTGATATAATCTCTTGTAAATATTTTTTTAAAAATCCAAGTTAAACATTTTTTTTCCTGGTCAGTGATCTTCAAGGTGCAAGCAAGAACTTCTGAACTCTAGCTGTTGGTCACAATGTGTCTTAGTTTAAGAAAACTTTTATAATAGTTATTTTCTTTCTCCCAACATGTTAAAAGTAAACAAACTGAAAACCTATTGATATCATTCAGGGTTTTTTCTCCAGTGTATCTGAATCTGTATCATTTTTATACTACAATAATTTGAATTGAAAGCTACTTTTTCTAAGAAGTGAACGTGAGGTGGGTTAAGGTGGACTTCATTTGGACGCTGCATTTTGATATGAAGGGTGGCATAATTTGGGTGTAAACCAACTTGTACATCAATTAGCTATATTTTGTCTTAATAGTCAAAAAGCACATAGGTGACATGAGCACAAAAAAACTAATTCCTCTCATGCAGGGAAAGGGCAGTGTTTAAAAAAAAAAAAAGGGGCAATCGTTTTTAGCTCTCAGAACCAAAGTAAGCAAACAGCTTCCTAAGCACAGGAGGGACCAAATAGTAATAAAGAACAGGTTTTACTGAACATCTGTATTATTTTTGATTCAGATGTGCTGTAATATACTTTCACACTGTTTGCTTTTAAAATGTAGCAGTATAATTTTGATTGTCGTTGCCTGTGTCTAGGCTCTTGGCCTGCTCTCTGATTTTCAGCACTAATGCTGTCATGTCACACAATAGTCCTGTCATTTATTTCTTTGCATTTCTCATATTCTGAGTGAATTCCTTGAAAAATCTGTATGAACTACAAAGAAGAGGTGGCTTTGTTTTAAGTAGCGCGTTTCAATCCAGGCTTTGAACCTAAGTTACTGCGATGTTACTACTGACAACTTGTAATTTTTCCTGAGAAGTTTGTTCTGCCATAGAGCTGATACAAGACTAAAAGCACTCCATGTCTTTTATTACTGTGTGCAAACTATCCATTCTTTATCTAAGTCTGTCTGTGCTGCTAATTAATTGTTTTCTCTTATCTTGAGAATATCTGTGGCAAACTTGATGCTTAGATTTGACTTTATCATATGTGAACTTGTGTCTCAGTTTCCTTTAAGCAGCATTTTTACATTTCTTCTTTTTTAGTTTGGGGAGCAGTGGGAGCACTTAGATACCCTCAGATCTCGTGTTACCTCATTCACCTCATCATGACTTCTACATTTCAGGCTTGAGTAGCAATTCCAATTTTCTAAGTGTTTCTGTATCAGAATTCTTGTATGGAGAGTGGTCTTTAGGGACCTTTCTACTTTTTCCTTCTGAATTCCAAGTTCTTCCTTTACATTTTTCTCAGTGTTAGTGGCAGGGATTACTCTATTTTGTCTATTTGCTTTGAATGCTTTTTGGCTTTAGCCAAATTGCTCATGGCAAACTTAATTTACTGTACAACCTCGTTGTCTTGGTTCTTTAACATAATTGTCTAAATGGTCTCAAGGTCCTACATTCACTTCATGAAGAGAGGACATTGTCCTAATGTGGATTATAAGATAAAGTATCACACAGAGTAGTATCTACTTTTAGACAATGGATAAAAGTAAAGGAAAGCAGTTATTGTACTTGCTCACAGTGTAGCTGAAAATCTTTTTTTTTTTTAGACATGTGGAGGTCAGGAATAAGGTGCCAGTCCCAGCACCAGAGGCTTGTGAGGACAATCTGGGTTATGGACCCATTAAAAAGCAGGAATTTAGCTTTCTAAGCAATAGCTGAAAGTCGTAAGCATTGCTGGTTTACTAAATTAAGAAAAGAGAATAAGACGTCAACTGCATTATCCCATTCATAGCAACAGTATTACATGTCCATGTATTTAGGGCTTTTCCTCTTCAAAGGGCTACTGAAATATACTAGCACATGATATTCAAAGTTCTGCCTTGATTTTTGATCCTGATCAAAGGGATACACTTCAAGTATTTTGACATCTAATCCTTTTTCCTCACTTTGATCATTTCAAACTGAGGTACAAGTAACCACTTCCACTGCCTGCCTTAGCCAAGACTGAAAAGCATCTTATCTGCAGATAATGGCTGCTGCTGCTGCTTGGAACTTCATCCCCTTGATATTTTAGTATTAAAATGTCTCTCTACTTTTGCCTGGGGTTTTTAGTACTGCTGCACAGTACCATGGGAAAAAGGAAAAAAAAAATCCAATCTGCAAAGTACTTTTAAAAGAAAAATCTATTAAATAATAATATGGTGCCAATAGATATGAAACCTTCATAGGCTGTGTGTGAATTTTGTGCAATACAGTGTCAATGAGGCCTCAGAGAGTAATAAAAGATTAAAACAAACAGGCGCTTTATTGTTGTAATATAAAATTTCTCATGAGATGTTATCATTAGGCAGATCATTACAGACTTTTTTCCTTCTTGTATCATAAAATAGAACTGGCATTTACTGGGGCTGATATCTTGCACAATAAACTGTAAGGAAGATTTATGGTGGCAGCAGAGGCCCTGTAAATGTTCTGTGATATTGAATGCTACATGTGGGCTCCAGAAGCCGGTGGGAAGGGTCTCTCAAAGGTTTCTACAAGTGTTAGCGATGAGGTGAGTGGGTCTCAACCCATCTTAGTCATCTTTTTCTGTCACCAGCTTACTTTGAGAAGACAGTGAATTCACGCAGCTGAGCCACCATGTTGACCGCAAAGTCGTATCAGCATAATTGTGAGCTAAAATACTTACCTAATACATCACTTTGTAAATTGGAGAACAATAAATGCTAGGCAAAGTCATTTCCTGGTTTTATGTTTCCTCTTTTTTAATGTGCTTTTAAAAAATCAAAATATATGATTTATATTCAGTTCTGTCAATGAATGATTATGCGTAGGGTTAAGTAGCTGAAAATAGCTCAATTTTGCATTCATAAAATATCACCATTTTCATAAGGTTTTTTTTATTTTTAATTCTGTCTTGCTTCAGATGTCTCCAATTTCTTCAGACGATGTTATTAAGCATCTTTTAATGGGGACTGTTATGTTCTCAATATGCCTTCTGAGTGAGTCTTTAGCTGATTGCTTTCCTCCATTTTTCTACTCCTTGTCCTCGTTCTGTCTTGTTTTTCTCTGTTGAGGTCCTGCACTTCTTCCCAGGCTTTCTCAGTTCTGGGCCTTGGCCTCATCTCTCCTAATGTGGCAACTCAAAGGGGTAAACTGTGCAATTGCTTGGGAGCAGGAAGGAAGCAGATAGAGACCCTATTTCTCATCTCTGGGCACTGCTAGGTATGGTGGCAAGGAAGAAAAGGATGTCCCTCAGCAACAGAAGCAGCAGGATGGGGCTCAGTTGGAGCAGAGGGAGATGCCAAAGAGAAGCACTGCTTGCTCGTAATCTTGCTAATGACCAATGCTTCATGTGCAGTGCTCATAATGCTGTCAAGGACTCTGTGGGACTTGTTCTGTTTTGGTGGTTTATGGACAGCGGAGTTGAAAAGAAAACAAGTGCCAGCAGGCAGCGTTGTTTTCCAAACAGTCCAAGTGTGAAGTATGTGATCTCCATATATCATTTCAGCTGAGTGTTTGTGGAGACTGACCTCATGTTTCACCATTTTTTTCACATTTCAGTTCACTGTTTTCCATGACTACGCATTGCCTGCTGGAACAAGCATTTCTGAATTGGAATTTTGAAGCATGCACAAATGATAAATTGCTCTATTTGTTTGAGAGACATTTTTGGAGGAATATTTTAATTGCAATTAATAAGAGGGAGAAAAAGGCTCAGCATTTGTTGCAGGCATTCTTTGTAAGAAAAACTGTGTTGGGATCATCAGTGAAGGCAATAGATGCAAAAATAATTCACTAAACAGCTGTATTGAGTTTATCCTTTGTGTCAGAGGATGCTAATTTAATAAAAATATTAATCTATAAATAGCAAGACAAATTTGTTATAGCCTTCTACCTTCATTTACCAGGTGTAGAACAGACTGAGTTAGATGAGCAATGCATGTTTTGCGCAGGTTTGTCCTGCTTACCGGATGATCCTAATCATGTAGATATTATGATTAAGAAAAAAGGCAAAATATTGCTACTCACTGTTTTATTATTTAAGTAATTAGAGCAAGCCATGCACAGCAGTTCACCTTTCCTTCAAATCTGATCCTTCTCTTAAGTGTCATCAGCTTTCGGTGACAATACAAAGCAGGGTGAACCTACCTTCAGGAAGATGCCTCTTTTCCTGTGAAAAGAGTCAGTCCCACAATTTTTTTTCCAGAAGTTGTCAGGAGATAACTGTAATTCTTTCTCACATCAAAATGCAAGTGCTCTGTTTAAACCTATGTGACCTTCCGCAAGAATACATAGGATGAACGGTCACAATTAACAGGAGGAACCGTTATCTTACATTATGATGGCGTTTCATTATCCTTAAAATAGCCTAAGAAAAGAGATTTTCTAATTCCTTTGACCTCTGGCATCTTAGTGGTGTTTTCAGTTTCACGGAGGCACTGGTCTGTTCCTTCATTGCTGTCTGCGGCAACTTGAGCTTGCAAGGGTGAAAAGAATGAGCTGTGATGAGTGCCATAAAACTGAAGGGAGCGGGGAGAGAGAGAGATGCCTGAGCAATTCAAAGTGCTTTCATTAATCCTTCTATCCATAACTTCTTACAGGGAGGGGAAAAACATCTCTTTCAAGCTTGGCTAGACTTGGAATTAGCTGCTGTCTTCCTTTCATTGTCTCGGCACTTTTGTGGCACTGCTGCTGTCTTGTTAGCAGCTTCGGCTCATGAACAGCCGATCTGTTCCTGCGGCAGAGGGGCTGTAATGTCATCTCGTCTTTACTGATGTATTGCTTTGACTTTGTGGGAAGAGCTTGGAGGACTCTCTCAATGTTAGCTTTAATTAAGATTTTTTTGGTTGTTCTTCTCTATTAAAATTTGTTTCTGTTTAATGTGATCAGTTTTGTTTTGAATACCTTCGCGTCATTGCTTGGGTGATGGAAGTTCGTTCCTTATGGAAGGAGTCCTTTTGCAGCTCATGAGAGTCTTCTAAAAGGCTGTATTCCAGCTTTCTAAAACAACAGGGGCACAGTTTGCTAAGCTGAAGACTTTCCTAGCTATTTTTATGTATCTTTCTTGGGTAGTTCTATTAAATAGGAACAAAAAAAAAAAAACAAACTTTTGTAGAAGTTTTTTTTTTTTTTGCATCTTTTTATACCTTTTACATACTATAAGCACCAGGGAAGGATTTGACAAGTGCCTCTGAAAGGAAGGGTGGGGTATAATTCCAAAAAAATGCTACAAATGCTGATTTATGACTTATCAGGCATGTTGTAGATAACCTTTTCTGTCTGTCTTAGCTATCAGAATCTTCTGGTTAGCTCTGGTTTATGGTGTTTTTTTGCTGATGTTGTTTTATGCATATCAATAACTTGTACGTTTTGCTCCATTCAACAAAAGAAAAGAGATTCTGGGCTGGCCAACAAACTACCACAACCTACACCTGTGTATATCTGCTTTCACTGTATTAAAAATTTATATTTCTTCATAAAGTGGAGACCTTCAGTGCTAGAGCTTTTCAGATATCTGCTCATTCAGGGTGTTCTATACACAATGGGTTTTGTTGTTTTCTCTGGGCACTGCATCAAGTTTTCCTTTCACCAGAAAGCACAGTATATTCAGGCTCTTACCTACTCATGCACCCTGAGCACATGAGCGTTGGTAAACTGCTGAAAGTAGCTTAAAAATGTAGGATAAGTCTACCTTTCCTGGTTGAATTCAAAACCGTATATGCTTGTTTGTGCATCTGTCATTAGTAATATGTCATTAGTAGCTCTTTCAAGAGAATTTTTCTGTATCTTTCCTCATGTGGATTTCCTGCATAAAATCTAGTGGAAGAAATGAATTATTTCCCTTAAGATCCCTCAGTTTGCTTTTTGTTTTGACCAAAGAATTTGTCTTTTTATTTCATCGTTTTCTCAGTATTGGCAGCTTGGGTCCTTTATAATGTAAGACATGCGAGTCGATCAATGCTTTTCTGCATCATTTGAAGCATCTTAACATAAAGACAGGCTGCACAGAGAGATATCTGGCTCTGAAAGCAGGCTAAAATGACGTGGAGTCATGCATTTCTCTGATGCTTAGCTTGTTCTGAGCTGTAGGAAGTAAAAATCCTAGGGGAATTATTTTATTAACCTGAATGTTTCCATTAAATATCCATAAGCATCTAAAACCATAAGCAGCATTACAGTCTACAATGAGCCTGTGTGTGAAAGCTCTCACAAGAGTCTCTTAAAACCCAGTAGACTCATAGGTAAGTTCACATCTATTTAGTACAATGAGCATGAGATATAAATTCATTAGCAACTGTTTGGGCTATTAATACTTGGAGAGGATACTTCAGCATTGCACAGCAGCAGAGTAAAACACTTAGATCTGTTCCTGAGGTCGTAGACCAAGATAATAAAACCGAAGGCATTACTTTCGGAGCAGACTTCATAGTGTGTTTGTCTATTAGCTGTTAAATCTCAAGTAGTAAAAGTTGCTGGGGATAACAAAAACTGTACTATCGATCTTTCTTAAAGATGTGTTTTCCTATAGATAATGAACAGGGATGGTTCTGATTCCTCCTCACCACTTTATCACAGTGGTGAATGCTGTGTGAAGAGGTTATGCTTAATAAGTTTAAAAAAAGAAAAAGAAATAGTAGAAAATAACAAGGTACAGAATAATACCCTGATTTTCCTACAGTGTTTCAGAGTCTTTAGGATGTCCCACTTTGCTGTGCTTAGCCAAGTCTGGAGCATAGACCGTGCTGGTGCTCCCATCCTTGGACTAAGAGATTCTTCGGCTTAGAGAAAAGCTCTGTGGTACATTGGTATTGTTGCCATGATTAGTCATAGAGGTACTTATGAGATGCAGTGACTTTCAGAGTGGCATGGCATACACAGATCCGTACTGGGGAGCTAAAACTTGTTAATTATAGATCTGTGATACATGACAGTTGTTGCAGTCAGCTTTTGCACCTCTACTTTGCATTGTAGTGAGTTTTTTCCCCCTTTTATTTAGAGCTGGCCTCTGCTTTCAGACACAAATCATCTGCATTCAGTAGGAAAGAAGTTTTTGTTAATTTACCCTCTATTCTTACTGTCACTGTGACTCGAACCATGGTCAAGCCCAAATATTTGCTTTAAAGTGAAGGAAGATCTTAACAACATCAGATGTTTTAAAACAAAGAATATTTTGTTCTACTAAAAACATCGCTAATCCCTTTTCCTTATTTTTAACTTTTTAAATTTCTTACAGTAGAATATCACTATAATGTAACTTTGAAATATGTAAGTACTTCAAAATGTCAAAAATTCAAGAAAGTTTGTAAAACAAAATGCATTTATATTATTTTAAGTTTAAAAGGAGGGATGGTAAGGAAGGGTGTTCAGTAACTTTGGAAACTCCAGGTGGAGGGAAGTTGAAAAAACTTCCTTATGACTCAGTAAAGTAGAAATATATGATTCTAGGTGAAGTGGCTTTCCCTCCCATTGGAGGGAGATGTGTGAGATTTACTTCTAAGTATGACTGTCCAGCTGCACGCAATAATGTTTTTAATCCTTCCTCTGGACTTCAAGCAAGGAATTTCAAACCCATGTTGAATAGCTTGTGGAAAAGGGGTTACTTTCAAGAATAGATTTCTTTGTTTTAACTGGATACAATATTTTTTCTGCTTCTGTTAGTGATTGTAGAGATAACACAAGGTCACACATTAATATTTTAGGCAGTGTATGAGGGCTTGAGCTCTGCATTCATTGGAAAAGTTGGCAAACAATTTGTTCAGTCATTAGGTGTATTGCAGAGGGGGAATTCAGAGAAGCTTTATTGGCAGTCAGAGAACCTAAACCTATTTTTTCTTGGCAATGCCCATGGAAAGGTAAATGGAAAAATAGTAGGAAGTATCAAGTAATATCAGATGATATTCTATTTGTGTTGGACTAAATGCACTAGCAAAAGATCAAAAGTATTTTCAAATTGGCCCCAGTTGTCACCAGCAGGAGTTGGACTGTTGGCTGCGCAGAGCACAGATTTGTGCTCCCCCCAGTAGTGTGACATAGGACAAAGACACACTCTTGAAAAAAGACATATTCACACTGTTTACTTCAAAAGGGCTGAGTCCAGTGCAGGTTGCTGCCCTGAGATTTCACAGATGGGCACAACAGCTATGCTACAGTAGGAATGAAGCTGCCCTGTGTTGCCCTATGCAGGTATAGTTGTTCTGCTGCTGTGGGGTTGGATGTTTTTCTTCAGGATTGGCCATGTGGAAATGGTTAGCTTCTGTTCTGAATGCAAGAATTGAAGTCTCTTCATCAAGGCTGCCAATACTAGTGCATGCTGGAGGAGGCTGCTTTACTACAAAGGTGTCATGATGGTATGGGGGAATTTCATTTTGGCATTCTGCACTCTGCTCCTGTGGTTGTAAGGGAGGGTTGCTGGAGATCGGAAGCAAACAAATTAACAAAACACACTGAAAGATGGACCTGGAATGTGTTTTTGTTGCCAAAATGTCAGTCAATCTAGATTTGACATGAAACGCTGTTAGAAGCAACTTATTTTCTCTTAAAGAAAAAAAAGTTCCAGAAATACTAAGTGATGTCATAGTGCTGACTTAATTCTTTTCACAATACCTGGATGCAGAGTTGATATGTCCTAGTGAGCCCTCTTTTGCAAGATCATTACAAAGTAAAATCCTTGGTCAGGAATAGCTTTGTGAAGCATTAAGCTAACCACGTATGTATTTGCCTGTTTTTGAGTCGAGGATTAGTAACTTGTTTCTTTGTGAAACTACACTGAGCCCTTAATTAAGCTTACCAGGCACAAGTGCACTTCAGGTGATCCAGACAACCTTTAAAGGGCCTGCAGCAGATGGTGGAAGGTCTGTGCTCACGCAGTATTCTGCTGTTTTGTCTGTTAAATAAGTATCTAATTACTCCCAGTCTTATCTTATTTCAACACTGTGTCACTGAATTACTTACATGGCTGTAAGTAAGGTAATCCTTTGCCAATCCGATAAGCTTTCAGCTTGACTTTTGGGAAGTAAACTTGCACCTGATGAGAATTTTCTTTCGCTCAGACACAAGCCTCTTCCAGTACTTTTCCAGAGGCACTTAACAAAATCATTTACCATCTTTCCCACATAGCTTTTCTTTCAGCTGCTCCAAATAAATTGTCTGTGACAAATTCTGATTTTTAAAGTTTGTTTCTTGAGGGCAAAATGTCTTTTGTTATGTTTTACACTGTGATGGGCAAGGGGAAGTAAGCACTTCTGAAATAATAGCATCAAGTCTTTGTATTTGCAGATACAGAATCACTTCACTGTTATTTTCTTGAACTGCTGTCCACATCAGGCAGAATGGCTATTATGTAGAGCAGCACTTAGGCTGCTGGTTGAGTCATCTGAAGTTAATTTCTTCTTGAGCATTGTCTTGGAGAGACTCGAAGCATGACAACAGGCAGGTTGTAAGTGGAGTCTATATCTAGTTTCTTCCTCACCTATGACTCTTTTTCCAGCCCTAATAACTCTGTGGGGCATGTGAAAAGCCTGGCAGTACTGGGAGAGAGCTTCACCTTATTCTCTATCTTCCATCTCCACATTATTGCAGCTACAAACTTCTTTGCTGTGCACTGTTCATGTGTGCTTCCTTGCACTGGAAAGCGAGGTATGCTGTGATCATCTATTCACATCTATAAATCACGTTTTGTCTCTTCCTGTACTACATCCCTGAGCAAGCCATGTGTTCTATAGAAATCAGCAAAGTTTTGCATATGTCTGTGGCATTCACACAGAGCTGAATATAGAATGAGGCTCCTCCACGTGCTTAAAATGGCCCTTTTTTTTAAACTTTATCTGCTATTCTGCAGTAATGATATTGATGGGGATAAATGTTTGGGAGAAGCATAACAATGTCATCACTCAATTGTTTTATAGTGAGTGTATGTATGCCTCAGCTTTGCCAGATAGGAACCAGACTGGATGCTTGCCATAAACCTGCTGGCAGGTCTTTAGATCTGTAAATACTAGCTTTAGTTTTTAGCTCTGCTGTTGTTTTTCCTTTGTTTTTGAATGAACTAACTTGCTTATTATGAAATGCTTTTTCAATTAAAATGGTGTGAAAAAAGGACTTGATTCAGTCAAACTTCAAGTTGCAGTGGTATGAACAACATGGCAGGTGTCCAGTATGGACTTGAAGAGAAAGGAAGCTCTTTTTTAATTTTTCATGTCGACATGTTTACGTCCTATTACCTGTGATTTTCCTTCACAACTCATAATAGTAGTGTTTAGGGACAAATCTCTTTGCTGTCTCTCTGCCCGTAGGAGAGAAGCAGAGCAATCCATCCTATTGAGCTGAGGGCTTCTATGCAAACTCTTACTTCTTAGGGTAACCTCCTGCTTTTGCATAAGAGTTTTCTTCCATGATTTCCACACTAAACCTTAGGAGATGAACAACTTTTCAAAAGCAAACTTCAAGCTCTGATAGGTATTTTTCTGGTTTCATTTAGCAGGAGGCCAGATGAAATAATGTAATATTCCCTTCTGTCCTTAAAAATCTATGGATCTTACCAGCATAAGGAAATCTGTTATCCCTGTAATTCCAGTCACTGTCCGTTATCAAATCCTCAGAACAAAATTCAGGAAAGGACACTCTTACAACCAGCCTGACAACCTTTTTGACTTTGTTCTCTGAGTTCTCATAAATGTTTTATAAAATAATTATCCTTTAAAGAGGAAAAAAAAGAGAAAGCTTTACTAAGGGTAAAATGTTTAATGTGTTTCTAGTAAATATGCAGTAGCAATTTAATCTAATAGCACTGTTCTTACCTGTTAATATCCTTGAATGACCTGTTTTGGCAAGAGTACCTGAAAGCAGAGCTGTCCTGGTAACCTACTGGGTTATCTGTTTGCCTCATATTGAGAGTGATTTGAAGGAGATAGATTAAAAATATATACATATTGTAAACATCATAGCACAATGCTGGGGAAGTATTACCATGAGCACACTTCTTTTATTGCATGATCAGTTGCTAAAAAGGTGGCTTTGTTTATGTTTTGCATTGGCATGTGTACTGAATTAAATAATGTTCTGCTTCCTTGGTGACATAGTAATGGTAGCTTCTGTTACACTGGATTACAAGTCCAGCTACAGAACTTGAGCTTTATCTCATTCTGTGGGTTACAAGCCACCCAAAGGATGTGTTTCCCTCAAGTAAAATCCTCTCCTAACACGCAGTAAAGCCTCTGAACCTTAAAAGTTCTGGTAACCAGTGGTATTAATGCAGTCCTGTGGTTGGGGAACCCATACATTGGAGATAAGCCCTGAAGCCCCTGCTATTGCCCTCATAACTTGGGCCTAATTAATGATGCTGTGAAATGAAAAGCATCCACACCACCTGGGGGTGTGAGTGACCTCAAGTCTGGGGAGGGCTTGGGGACTGCCTAGCTGGGATTTGTGTATCACTCCATGCTGTGCTGTGTTTAAAGGCTACTATATTTCTTTCCTCTCATAGAGGAGAGTCATATACTCTTACTGCTTTTATCTGTGTCAGAAGATAGGAATGATCATACTGAATCAAACTTTTTGTCATCAAGTCCAATATTCTGTCTCCAAAAGGATGCCTCCAGCATGAGCAAATCACTGAGGAAGGTATCAGAACCTGTTCAGCACATGGAGGCTGTGTTCTTCAGGTGTTACCTCAGGCTCTTTCAGGTTGCCTACTCTGTGTTGCAGCCAGGAGCTATGGAGGATCTGGGCCCCACAGTGTGATGGGGTGCTTGCATGTACTTCAGTCTTGTGCCATCACTCATCTCTCTGGTCTTTACTCATTGTGCTGAGTAAAGACCAGAGCTCTTTCTCGCATGCTGCTCATTACTTAGTATATTATCAACAGAGCTCTCTTAAATCTCCTTTCTAATGTGATCAATCTCATCTCTGAAGTAATCAATCAGGAGCTGTTTCAGCCTTTTTACTGTGGTTCTACATTTCCTTAATCACTCCCGTTGTTCTTACAATTGCCCTTGGACAGTACTTTGCCTATTGCATTCAATAACTGCACAGTATGACTTTGCTCCCTCCATCGTCTGCTTTACTCTACTTGACCTGTTTTAATACCTGTAGAAAAAAAGTCATCTCAGTGTAAACCTATTATTCAAAGAGATTTTTTGTTTATGTACAGGCAGTTTTCATAGCTTGAACTAAAGAAAACATGGAATTCAATTTTCTATTTAGAGTTACCACAATGGGGTGTTAAATTGTTGCTGCTATAATGAAACTTCACCAAATGTAGTAATGAATTTAACAGCTGTAAATGCACCGTGGTAGAGCATAACAAGTCAATTTGGGGTATGATCTGAGGAAACACTGAATGATTAAAAAAAAAAGCATTCACAATTCACAGCTGCAAACTATCCTGTCTTTACATCTGGCTCCAGGAATTAACTAAATGTTTATGCATGAGTTTAAGGACTTATTAGCAACTGCTAGAACTCTTCTTTCCAATCTAAAACTTCAAAGCAAGGTAGCGTAATTTGAGTTAGCTTTTTTGTTCTGAAATATTTCCTACCTGTGAAAGCAGCATGGTTTACAAATATCATTTCCTCAGGTAATAATTTCAGGTAATGTATATTGGAATGATCACTTGGAGCTTTTTTGTGTTCAGTTTTTAATTTTCTTTAGTTTTCTCCAGGCTTTGGAGTAAAGTTAAAATACCCAAGTGCTTGATCCAGCTTTTCATGACTTATCTGAAAATAGCTGACTAAATACTCAAGTGAGCAGGAAAGGGAACATATTGAAACCTTAAGAGGTTTCCTATGATGCTAAAGAGAAGTCCTTTAGAAGTAGAAAACAGGGAGGAAGCCCTGCCTGTTTGCAGTAGAATGTAATCTATTTTTTAGATTTCCAGATCATTTTTTCAGACAATGTTGCATACTCAAAATTGCTCTATTAGAAAAACTTGATTATTTTGTATTTGAGCTGTTATTCAGTGTTCACAAAGCAATTGCATATTTCATACATAAACTGAAGTATACTTAAAGGCACATCCAAACTACAGCCTTGGTCAACAAACAGTAGTTTCCATTTCATAGGCCAGGACACAAGATCCACATTAAATGGTGTATTTACATAATGACACGGGAAATGTTTAACTTGGAATAAATACCAGAACTCATGTTTTCCAATATTTAACAAACCTTTCCCCTTCAACTATCTGATAACCTCAGAAGGAAAATGACCAAGGTCAGAATTGTTAACATAGGAATCCTTATGCCTTGAAGTGTCAAAAGACCCTCAGCATTGAGCTTAATGCAGCCCACATGCGTACAGCTGTGTTCTTGCACTGTGCTTTCCACTCCTGTTGTGAGAAAAGGAGCAGTTCTTCTATGCTCAAGAGTTTCCAGGTGCAAATCCATTTTGTCTGCCACTCTTATTTCTACCATCCACAACAATGACAGTTTCTGTGCTACCAATTATTTTGAGATAGAAGGTGTTGTATATCCTTTTCGTAGCAATAATGACTTCATAACAAAAGCTAAAATCTCATTCTATAGAGAAAGAAAAGGTAACAATAAAAACTACAAAATTTTTTATAGCTTTCACAAATTACTGTTCTTATAAGGAAAGATAATGCTAAGTGATTATTGCTGAAGATGACAGGCAGTTAGTTATAGCCAACAATAGACAAACCTGCACACCATCAAAGTCAACACTGTAAAATTATCATGTGTTAAACTCCGAAGACTGCAGGTGCTCATATTCCCTTCTGTTTCCCTTACAAGCAGGCACGCTTTTGTTATCTTTCCTCATGCTTGAGCAGTTGCTGGGGCTGCACGTGTGCTTTTGTAGCATTGTTAAGAATGACTGACAGCGAAGCTCTATCTTGTTTGGGTTTCTGTTAGAAAGGGTGGTGGGTTGATGGTATTAGTGAGGGCGAGGGTTCATTTGGAAGGTGCTCCTTCTCTAGTTTTCAACTTAGTATTCCCTCTTTTAAATTAATTTCCATCTTCTTTTTGCTGCAAGGATAAAGCCATGTTAGTTAGGACTTTGTTTCCCACCAAGATTCTTACCTAACAAACTGCTACTCATGGTCAGTGTCTGAGTACATCATTCTTAAGAGAAGAATGAGATGGTTTTTACTGTTCAGCCATGGTAAAGAGTTATTTGCTTGCTGTTTCTTGAAAACTCTCCTCAAATTTCTTCCCAGTTTGAACTTGAAATATTTGTTTTCTGAACAGGAGAAAGACATTTAAAAAAAAAAAAAAAAAAAACCAAATGCTTGCTTGTATTCTGATGTACAGTAACACTAAGTTTGTTCTGTATAATGGAGTAGTTATGTTTTTAATATTGAGTTTTAAGGTAGCATTCCACATACTTTGAAAACAGATAATATGATGCAAAAAGCATCTTGTCAAACAAAAATCAAGTAGCTTTACTCAAAATATTTTTTTCTCTTGGTATAGCTATGGGCTTATATTTTTCTGTTTAGACCAAAAAAGCTTTCAAAAATCACACAGTTTTACTTCGTTAGCTCTTGGGGATAGATTCCTGTAACATGGCAGTTATCAGGAGGAAGTGGAAATCATTCCCTCTTTGTCATAGTCATATGAATGGAAGGAGATGGAACTCCTACAAGAGCTAATATAACGAGACAAGATATTATCACTCAGCTTAGACATGGGATGCATAGAAAAGGATATGCTGGGGTTTCTTTCAAGGATGTACTGGGAGTTATTGCAGAGAGCTCTGAAAAGCACTGTAGATGGTTGCATTTTAATGGATATCGGAGTACTGTTGAAAAAGCCATTCTAATTATAAAACAGTTTCATGGAATTTGCAAGTGTTACATAAATGGTGATCCTCATCCAAAGACTGCTCATATCAGTATGCTCACAAGCAAAGGTGTTGTCTCTTAATGCTTTAGGGTTTTTTTTCCAAAGCAATTGGAGAAATCTTAAAGACGTTATTTTGTTGAGCAGTTATAATGTGCTCAATGCTAGCAGTCAAATACTCTAATTTGCTGTATATCTTTATTACAGTCGTGAAATAAAACAGTTGAGAAGCACATGAGGCATGATAAATATGCACCTGAGCAGCAGGTGAGGGAAAAGCACAATGCTCTTGGAAAGAATAAGGGTAGTGCATATGAAAATACTTTGTGCATATTTTTAGCAATTATTTTAACTGAACTATTTCTGGGGAAAAATTGGTTGTAAATGCACAGTGTATTTTTCTTTCTATGTAATGACCCCTAAGATATAAAATCTAGACACACTTCCTCTTTAGAACTTCGTGGAATCATAGGAAATCTGGCAAGTTAAATCAGAATTTATTTGCTGTATTTCTAAAACACGTATTTTCAAGCATCACATGCATGCACGGTAATTTGAGGTTAAAATGTTCCAATTTGCAAAGGATTAATATCTTCTCATTCATGTCAGATTTGAGTGGTGTGTGACAAGAAAACTGCGACAACTATAATAGTTTTGGGAGAAATAGGTTGGTAATCACTTTCAGGAAGTAGTAGGGATGCAGGCATAAATAACAGCTGGAAAACTCCACTGTTCTCCCAAGTCTTGGTGATCCTGCTCATAGCAGGGGGGTTGAAACTAGATGACCACTGTGGTCCTTTTCAACCCAGGCCATTCTATGAATATTGTGTGATACAATTAACATATTTAAGGATGTCTTTTCTGTTATGTTCTACCTGAGGATCTGGAGGCCATGTTTATTTCTAAACAAATTTTAAGCCCTTCAGAGAATTTCCTGAGGACCTTCACTTTATTTCTCTGAAGTGCCGAGGGACTTTTCTCTAAAAAAAGCAACTCAGGTGGCATCTATCAACTTCATTGTAATACAAAGGAAATTTTGTGGGGATGTGGCCTCCATACAACTCTGGTTGAGCAACGCAGCTCTGAATAAGACATGAAGGCTGTAAGAAGGAGCAGAGGAAATGGCATCATCTCTCAGTGGTGTTTGCACTTGGGTGTCAGTGAGCACAGCATGTAGCCATGCTGCTCCCTTCATTTCTCTGACAGACGCACGCTGCTCCTGATGACTCTGCAGACAGTTCTTAGAGTGGCTTTTTGATGCTCCACAATTTTTTTTTACAGCTATAGAAATCCTTCCGAACTCCTTATATTAATATAACTTTGACTTTTTCCATCTCATTGATTCTAATGGCTCCTTGTATCCAAAACAACTCTTTTGCTGCAAATACTGCTACCTTCCACTATATACTACAGTCTTTACTGTAAAGTTACTTTTATAACTTTTGGGGATGTTTCTTTCATCACTTATACCATGTTCTTGCCTGGACTCTTCTCCTGGGCTTTTTTTGTTGATTTTTTTTTTTTGTCCTGCGTGCTGGATATGATGTTACAACTTCTCAGTGTCACACCCTCCAAAATGTTCCAGAACATGGAGAAATCATGGCTTCACAGGCAGACAATGAAATACCAAACGTGAAAAAGGACTTTCTCACTACATCTCACCAAAAGACCCATGCCTTGTGACAGAGCAATCAGAGTAGCAGATGGCAGAGCGCTAACAGCATGGGAAGTCATCAGGAACCCCTGGAAGGTAGCTGCATGGCAAATCGGGACGTGACAGGCAGTACCAAGAGCAAGGCAGTCGTCTGCATAGCCATAAAATAACCTTCACCTTTTCTGGCAGCAACTGACACTGCAGTAAACAAGCTCAAACTGGGGAAGGCACATGGTAAATGTTACAGATGAAGTCATAAAAGTCTGGCAGGCACTCGGTTTGTGTCCTTCATAAAATCTGTGAAGAAGCAAATGGGAAACCAGGGACTGGACAAAGTACCAGCACAAATCAATCTACCTTTCATCATCTCAGGGAAAGTAAAGCAGACCTGAAAAAGACCTGCTGAGCAGATCTCATCTAAAAAGCAGATAATGTGCTGCCACATGTTATTGGAACTTGCAAAGCAAAATGGGGTCCAAGAAGATGGAATGAGCTGGGACAGGTGGAGGTGCAGAAAAATCTTTTATCTTTTTTAACTTGCAATATCAGCAAGCCAGGGATAACTTGGTTATCTGCTTTCTGTGAATCTACAGCAATCTGCAAGCCAGTTTAGGATTGCTATACATACGGAAGCAGCTTGGTGCAGTTTGTACTACTATCTGGATCTGTTTAATTTTTTATAAGCTTCTAGAGGAAACAACAGTAGACATCCTACACTGAATAAGAGGAAATATTTCCTTGCCTTTGGAGCTTTTAAGGAAAATCCTTAGAGTTCAAATGAATGTTTTTCACCATGAGCAAAGTATTCTGTTCATTGTGTGTTTCTCCATTGGAGGTCCTCAGACAGAGACTGTGTGGATAGTGGGGAGAGAAATGGGTGTTTCTGTGGAAATAAGGAGATGGATGTGCTGTTCTTCTGATAGTTACAAGTTACTGAAACCATATCTTGATCAGTTTGAATTTGTCTTTACCTTGGATTTTTCTCTGAATCTTCAGGGGAAAAGTAAAACTTGCCCCTGGATAGGGGAGAATAACAGATTTAGCTATTTTTACGTGACTTCCTAGGCCCTAATCTGTCCTTCAGGATGAGCAATCCACCACGCATCTTCCAAAAATCTGTAACCCTATGTTGTTGATGATACAAATAATTTAATGCTTCTCTTGGGCAGGAATAGGGTAAATCTCCTCTTCCAAAGGAGCATGAAATGAAATTTCATCTCTGCATGAACTGAGGTTGTTCTCTAAGAGATTATGTCGGGGAATAACTGCTGAGCAATTTGTTGGGAGGAAAAACAACACCCTGTGATTATCTTTTGGAGAATAACACTTCTTGGCTGTTGGCCACAAACGTTTAATAGAAGGTCAAGCTTGCTGGAGCTGCTCTGCTACCCAGAGCTGAACTGGTAAGGCAAATCCACTGCTCCTTGACAACTTAATTTTGACCGGGTGACAAATCATAAAGTAACATGAGTAACTGTGCAACACCTGTCACTGGAGGACAGATGAAAAAAAAAAAAAAGAAAAAGTAACTTGTAAGTTATGAGTAACTACTTTAGCAAGAGTAAAACCCACAAATGTGGTGCTGGAGCAGAATCACTGCGTTTTCTTCCAGAGAAGAAAATCTGACTAGCTGATGAACTAGACAGATGTTTCATTGGCTGAAGCTACAACATAGTTCTGGAAGTAAAGGAACATGTGTGATGTGCTGTGTACATGATTTAAGTGACATGTCTAATTTGTCGAGAAAAAGGATTTTAAGCATAAGGCAAAATCAGTAAAATGGATCTTCTGGGGCAAATTTTGGCAACAAGGCCAGGTTTTCACCCCCCAAAATAAACTTTTTGAATCTGAGTTTGTAGGAGATAAAGATGAAACTGAATCTGCTGAGTTTCTTGTTCTCAGACTCAAGTGTTTGAACATGATCACGCTTTCAGAAAAAGAAGGGAAAGAAAATTGTGCTGCCAGCGGGGAGACACTGCAAGTTAAAAGAGCATTTATTGTGGTAACTGACAAGTAACTACAAAGAGAACTAGTGTGTATTGAGCTATAATAACAAACGTCAGAATTTGCCAATCATTCCAAATTCAGATTGTAAAGGAAAAAGAAGAAAACCAAGTTTTTCAAATGCTTTCTTCTCCTATCAATCAAAGTTTCAGTTTTTGAGGACGTGCAGTTCTTCATTCAGAACTTTGTTCTGCTGAACGGCAATACATTTAGGGTCAATTACTATGCCTGAAAAGGGCTCTGCTGCTCATCTCCTGTACATTAAATAAGCTAGAATGTGGGTGACTTGCTTTCATTCAGTACTTGAGTGTGGTACAGACATTCTTCCACCCAGATTCTCACAGACCAATATCACATAAAAAGGAGGAGCAACAAGAGAAAGGGAGATATTGAGTTATTGCCAAGATGCTGAAGGTTCTTGAGGTGTGATTGGGCAGGGTGCCAGATTATATCATCTAAGTTACTTTTTCCTTTCATCAGATTGGACCTGATGATCTTTCAGTCTCTGTTCTGACTTGGGTTGCTTTGTGATTTGAAATGTTTTGCTTATTTTCTTTATGCAGTAAGATTGAGGTTTTTTCTAAATATAGCAGAGAAGCTTTGGAGCAATTCTTCATTTGCTGTATAAACATGCATGGAAAAAATGTTTATGGCAGGTCTAATTCCTTTATGCATCTTAGTGTTGCAGGAGGCCTCAAAATGGATTTGAAATGCCCAAGTGTTTATACCTTCACTTGAACTTTTTATAGCCTCTCCTAACCAAAGAGGTAGAGAAGAAAATGTTTAAAACAAAATTCTGACTTCATTTGCCCTTTTAGGCATGAATCTTTTCTGATAAAGAAAGTACCCCTAGCTCTTACGACTTTACATATGCTATAGCTGTAAGTTAGCAAAGTTCTCTGTGGGTTTTTAGTTTCTTTCACTTTTTCAGGTCTTTGCAGTAGGTAACACTGACCCAGATCTCTTATCCAATCAATCTTTTTCCCAAATTAGGGCAGCGCTGTACCTCATCTCCCTGGCTGCGCTTACGTTCTTGTTTTCCAAGTTTGTTTGAACTAATTCCCAGAGAGCCTTAGAATGTGCTAACTGTATAGAATATATTATTTTGCCATCTGTTTTGGGGAAGACACTTTTCCCAATCACATTCCTACCCTATTTAAACTTTACAGCGAGTTTTCCATATCGCTCATGTTTATAGCCCTGTAAGCACACTTTCCTTTGTTTTAACAAGAATAAACAAGGAAGAACTTTGCTTGTTCAACTTTTGCGAAATTGTTTGTTAGCACTCTGATCCAAGTATTAATAAAGTAGTTCAAGTTAATATTAAAACTAATCTTTGTGTAGAAACATCAATTCAGATGTTGATTGCCTAAGGGAGAAATTTTGACCTGAGGTTCAGCCTTTCCATAGAAGTTGAGTTTGGTGCAAAGCAGAGCATTCTCACCAGCATTCCTATGACTTAAACTCGTGCTAGAGAAACCAAGACTTGGTAAGAAAACCTTTCTTCAGATGACTGAATGTTAAATAAAAATATTTCCATGTTGCTCTGAGCAGTTTTACAAATTCTAGTTTACTGCTTCTCAGTGGTAAAGCGATTCACTGTTAATGTCTCAC
This sequence comes from Phasianus colchicus, assembly GCF_987193195.1. Lineage (NCBI taxonomy): Eukaryota > Metazoa > Chordata > Aves > Galliformes > Phasianidae > Phasianus > Phasianus colchicus. The sequence continues at coordinate 28,340,744 of NC_143442.1, read as the reverse complement.
CTATTGTCACTATTCCCAACACCTGTTTACAGTGCGCCAAAAAATGCTGTCAAAACAAAGCTAAATAAAACACCTTCTGAAATTAGTTCACCTTGCCAAGTCAGAGAATCAAACCATAGTTAGAATTTGCCGGGCTGAGGATTTTTTGTTTGCTTTATTGTTTGTCACTGAGAAGAGCAGAGGAAACAGTTTTGACCTAAATATCTTCTTGTGGGGCACTCTTGTTACATGCATGCAATGGTACCTGCTGTACTACTAAGTGCACAATAAATGCATACAGTTGCAATATGTATTAATGCAAACTGGATTTACTTGTTAGCAATGCGTGTCATCTAATGATTTGTTCATGACTAGAATTAAAAGTGCATACACACTGCAAGAACATCTGCAATATTCCAGTTAAGTCACAGATGACCTGAATTAATTGTCTGGTTTTGGCTAACTACTAAGCTACTACTAATCACTACAGGTCTGCCAAATGTAATAGAGCAATATTGATTTAGCATCATAGCCATGTTCCCTGACTGAGTTAAGATACTCTGATGTGGATCAAGACTGTGAATCTTGAATCTGATTTACTGGTTTTTGGTTTTGTTGTTGTTTTCTTTTCAGTGAAAAAGCCAGGAAAAAAGCCCTCTTCAGCCTCTTTCTTCCCTCAGTGTCGCCTGAAGTCTTAACCCACTTCTTCAGTGCTGTATCTATCTGTTGCACCCAACTTCCTTTAGGTAGCGGTCTCTTACAGAAATCATGGTTCAGTGTTCCTCAGGAGAAGCTCATAAACTAGACTTCAGAGTTTTTGTTTATATGAATTCCCTGGCGTGTTCTCTAAATAACTGTCAGCGCTAAGGTTCTCAAGTCTGATGCTTAAAACAGACTTGAAGGTTTCTGCATTCCTTACTGTGATGGTTTAAACTGTTATAGGTCAAGACTAATTTGGATTTAGCCGAGTGAGGTGAAAGATAACAGTACGTGCATGCAGCTACACCATAGCACCTAGAAGCAGAGCAGCACAAGATAAAATCCTTGTGTTAGCCTGCACTGCAATAGCAAGGTAGCTGTGGGAAAGATGTGTTGTGAGTCTGGGTGAGGATGGAGGCTGTGGAACAGCTGATGGATGTGGGCTGGTGGCACAATTACAGTTCTGTGTGGTTGGATCCCACCCAGGTTCTGTTAAAAGTATCTCTCCTGGGGCTGTTGAGCTGCAGTCTTGGCTTTTGTGAAGCTGCATGCGTTGCACCAGGTTTCTAATTGGAGATACAAACCTCAAGCAGTGAAATTTTCACTCACTTTAGCTAGATTTCTGGGTTAGATTTTTGTTTTGTTTAGGAAAAAAAAAAAAGCCACCTTCCTTCCTTCTTGTTTTCAGTGTTTTATTCGTGAATTTATTTTTAACGATTACTACCAAGAAAGTCAAAATGACAGGCAAGCATCTAAAGGGAGTGAAAATAAGCTCTTAAGTTTTTTCTGGCCGTTCTCAGCAAGCTTATGTACAAGGACATTTTTAGGGTTTTCTTTTTGTGTGTGTGTGTGTGTGTGTGTGTGTGTGTGTATTCTTGGAGGAAAAAGGTTTGGAAGTGAATTTGAGGTTGTTTCCTAAGGTAAATGCAGGAGAAAAGATTTGGGTGAGCATTGAGCAAAAGCTAAGGACACTACCAGGAGTCAGCAATGTTGTGGCAGGGAAGTTAAAGCTTCAGCGCTTGCAGCCAGGTAAGGAAAGGTACTTTTGTGTAGTGCCCTGTGTTCATCTCTGTTGCCATCTGTATCCTTTTGAACTGAACCAGACTTAAGGTTATGTTATTGTTTACCTGTATCTACCCCTGTTGGCGCGACAGCTCTTCTAACCAAATGTGTGGCCCCTTGGTCTAATAATTCATTGTGCATATTCAGATTTAGTTACCTGTCCAAGACTGAGTGAACTTGTCTGCTCTGCCACTGAAAGACATTCAAATCATAAGTGACTAGTGGCACTTATGACACTTGCAGAAAATCATTACTTTCTGGACTGTCAGACTGTTTTTTCCATAGTTTACGTGGGTGATAAGGATTTGCTTCTTGCATTTCCAGGATCTGTGTCCACTCAGGGCCTTGCAAGGTTTTGGAGTTACTGATATGGAGCTGTCAGATACTGAGTCATTCTAGCACAAAAACCTGAAAGCCTTGTGGCTGAGGAATCAGATAAGTTTCTTTAGGCAATCTCAGACATATTCAGAGTAGTATAAAAATAACTCAAAATTGTTTACTATGTAAAAATCACTTTAATATACACTATGTGGATTTTTAATTATTTCACTACTTTTTTGCTTTTATTCCAGGTTTTTTACTGTTGTTCCGAGTCTTCCTATGTAGTAATTCCAATCTGCAATGAAACAGAAAATGCAAAAATAGAAATTGTGTTTTCCTGAAGTTTTCTAATCATGTATCAGTTTATAAGTATTTGTAACACAGTGACTAAACTCATTGAATGTGGAGGATGATAAAAAATATAACAAATAAGATACTTGACTGTAACAGTGATTTCTGGTTGTTGCAGATCCCTCTGGAATGGAGTAGGAAGTCAGTACAAGGAAGGCAGTTAAAAGTAAAATTCATCTGCATAGAACCCACAATGTTCCGTGTGATACATCTGATATTTATAATGTCTGTCCTCCCGTGAAACCAGTAATAGCTTTTTTGGCACAACTTAACGTTGCTGATTTTAAGTAGCAGTGCTTAATAAAAATAAAATAACACAAGTATGAGGGCTGCTCCAAAAGTAATGTCTCTTATTCTGTTGGCTCACAGTATCAGAGGCAGACATCGGTGGTGCAGCAGTAGAGGTTGAACCTTCCCACCAATATTCCATTACAATGTTGTTGCCGTGTGACAGATGGCAGCGAAGGCACAGTCTGACACAAGGGTGTCTGACATCGAAGTGTGGATGAGGCAAAGGTGTGAAATTAAACTCCCCCATGCAGAAGAAATGGCATCCACTGGCATTCATCAACACTTGATGAACTTTTATGAAAACCAAAAGTGTGTGTGGGCACAGTAAGGGATGGTCCACTTTAGCAGTGGGAACAGTGGGGCACCTCTGATGTAGATTTTTACAAGCACAGCATGCAAGTCCTTGTTCTTCGTTGTTGAGAATACAGAGCTAATGGCGTTGTCTATGTTGAAAAAGTGTTTTGTAGCTGGGAGTTTTTTTTTTATCAGGAAGCGTCCTTGTGCCTTTTGTATCTGTTGTAGTTTCCATGGAAATAAATAAGGAGGCATTACTTTCAGAGCTATCAACATACTCTACGTAGCAGAATAATATTAGCACTTGAATCTGTGTGTTCTAACAATTTAAAATAGAAGGGGCACTCTCCAATTTTGTTGAGAGACTTCAACAAATAATATACTTCTTAAAGACGATTTTTTTTTTTGTTTCGCCTTGAATTTATATTGAAGTGGCTTGCCTTTCCCCTGAAAACCCTGTCCTGTTTTTTTGGTTTTTTTTTTTTTCCCCCTTCCCTTGATCTAAAATATCTTTATTTGGATTCAACATGGGTGCAAAATTAGTCCATGTTTATTGACCTGAATTATCAAGACTGGCACATAACAGCTCTTGCTGTGTACAAAATTATTGAGGATCTTACGCCTGCCTTGTGAAACAAGTGCTTTTTCTGTATTGATTGAATTGTATGAAGCTTTTCTGTCTGTTAGCTATACAGCTTCTAGGTTATTTGGTAATTCACAATTTTACATAGGTAGTCAAAGAAAGAAAATGTACCTCTGTGTCATGAAAGAAATGATCTTAAGCATTTTCAAATTGAATTTATTGAAAAATAGAGATTTTTTTTCTCTAATTACTTATCAGGGGAAGTTCATGAATTTTTTGAGATAAATTCATATCTACAAATGGAAAGCATTTCCATACGTTTGACAATAGTTTTGATAAGGGATGACACGTACTGTGTCCCTACAAATGTACACCCTGTGTTGGGAATATTAAAACCTTTGTAATAGTGGGAAGGTTAACAATTGTTTCCTTTAAAAGGAAACACTTCAGAAAAGCAGCCAATTCTGCTTCACTGTTGCTCAAGGAATAACTGACATGGATGAAGAACTGAAATGCTTATAGTTGTTTGTTTGTTGACCAAGAATTCCAGGCAAGTGCACTTTGACATAGAAGCTGGAGCTGCTGACCGACTTTTCACAGCCTTAATACTCAAAGCTCTCCAAGCCAAAGTTGTCCAATATCCTCGTGTGTAAAGATGCTTACTTTTCTTTAAAAAACAAACATTTTCATTTTTCTTTTTTACAAATTAAGTGCTTTTATTGACAAGGTATTTTGCTCTGTTGGATCAGCTCAGATTACCAAAAGGACCTCTCTCCGAATGCTGTTTGGGTCTAGTGGGGAACATGCAACATGACATCTGGCTAATGTATTTCTCAGTTTGTCTGGCATTTAACGAGCAGGCAGGGTTATCAAGAACTCATTTTGTTTTCTTTTTCTGAGAGAGCCTCCTGGGCTTGTAAATGTAAATTTAATCTGGTACTGACATTCCATTAGATGTGGCAGAGAAAAAAAAAAAAGAAGTTGTAAGAAGAGGAAGAGCAAAAGATCTTTGTAAAAGCCGGTTGTTATTTACTTTTACCAAGAGTTAGGTGTAAGATATGTCAGTAATATTTCCCTCACTGTTGTGTTCCCCATCATAGCAAAGTGAGTTCCTCTGAGATCACTTGAACTGTACGGAAAAAGATAATCTTATACATGTATTTCTGGTTTATTGATCAACTAACTCAATCTGAAGAGATGGGAATCCACTTTCCTCTTGAAAATGTAGCAGATAATAGGTTGAGGGGTGTATAAGTCTTATGAATAACACTCATCTGTTGTCTTCAGAATGCATAAAATAGTCTGGATTAGAATTTCTGCATCTTGCAGTGTGTATTACTAGGGCACCCCCTAGCTTTCATTTTCCTGATCGGAAAGGAAACAAATTCACTTCTGCCAATTTCAGACCAGAGCAATGCTATTTTCTAAATTGAGTAACAGTGCATAGTTACTGGTTGCCATTTAGAATAAAAATAGCTGGTAGAATTTTATTGCACAATTTGTTTTTTATTTCTAATATGTTAGGAAATTACTCCAAAAGTGTAGTAAGCGTTATATAGAGTGATGTGAGTTTTTTTTCTTTGAGTCCCCAGGCTGGTCGGGGCAAAGCTGGATCACTGTTGTGTATTTGGAGGCAGCTCAGGGAGGTGTCTGCACCAGGAGGATGTTTTGGCAATGAGGTGTGCAGACCCTCTTTGGAGCAAAGTGCCCTTGGAGCACCCAGACTAGATTCTTTGTACAACACAAAAGTGGGATCTGCTCTCTGGGAGCCCCCTGCACCCCTCAATGTCCAGTTTGGTTCCTCCTTACTTCCTTCACACCTAAGCTGTGTGCAGTGCATCAGACAGATGCACAGCAGTCACTCTTTCTTATAATGGTTGTGTTCCTAGCACATCACCTTACCTGCTTGTTGCCTGTAAAGCAGATTTGCTACCTGTGTGCAAAGAGCCAATTCCCACACACTCAGGAGTGATGTTTTTTATTCAGGCCTGGGTGCCAGTGGAAGCTTCCACAAATCAAACACAATAATACAAGATTCTTCACTTTGTTTATATATTAGATTCCCATGTAATCCACCTATCTAATACAGATGAAACACCTGCTACCTACCTATTCATAAGGTTAAGCAATCATGATACTCAAACACCTTTTGGCTACTAACCCTGCTGTCTGCATTTGTGTGGCATTGCTGGGGGTTCTTACACAACCTTTGGTGGATGTTTGGGGAATTCTCCCCTTCTCATCTGTATACAGTCACCTAAGGTAACATCAATGATTTGAGACATCATTGTTTTGGTATAAACTGCACTTATCAAAGGATTCTATGTTGATTACAGATAGACAATACTCCCTGCTTATGGAAGGGAAGACTGTTTCCATTACATGTATTCCCCCCCTCAGGAAGTTTCACAAGATCTACCTGGTATCATACTGGTGCAGCTGAACTTTGCACAGAAACTGGAGATCACAGCACAGCCCGACTGAACCACCTCCCTTTCGTTTGGGTGCTTACAAAGTAGCAGTATCCCACTGGTATCATTTGTTACCATGATCCCAAAAAGTAGGAATAAGCAAGTGCAGTACTCCTCAGTGGCAGAGGAGCAGTGCTTTTAAATTGGTTCTTTCAATAAGCTGCTTCCTTTATATTCATCCATGAAATCAGACAGGCTATTCTAAACAGGCTGTTTTTCAGCACTGTTTCATTAGTACAATTTTTTTCTCCTCCTCCCTGCTCTTAAGCTGCAGCTTGCATAACTTGTTTTGTAAGTAGTTTTGTACCGATTGCGTAAGTGCAAACCCATTGCCTTGTTTGTTTGTTTTCCTTTTAATGCTTACAATTTAATCCGGGCATTCCCATTAAACGTTCCCTAGAGTGGCTGTGCAGGGCTTTCCTTGGTATTAATTCGTTAGTTTTTGAGGCAGAATGCCTAGCACCGGAAGAAGAGGTTTCCAGCTTGAGCTGTGACATCCTGGAGGAAAATAATCTTTGATGCTTTGTAATTATGCTCCTGTAGTTGCAGTAGGCTTAAAAACACCCAAGAACCTGTTGTATTATTTGCTAATTGTTTCTTTCACATATCACCTGGATTCATTTATATCAAAACTGTCATTTTGCAGATTGTTTGAGCAAGCTAAACAGCCCTGCAGGTGCGGAATATGAATTAATGAATCTATTTCTATTAGCATATTACGTTGCTCCAGTAGTACTGCTAGTGCCTTCCACACAGAATCTGTCACAGGACTTAAGTTTGCACTGGACTTCCAAGAAACCACTGCAAGGAACAGCTAGCAGAGATTTCAAAGGATCACCTAATCCACCTCCTATTTCTGAGAGGTGCACCTGTGTCAAATGTGCCCAGACATTTCTGATAGATGTAAAGTACTTTGAAGAAGTCTGATGAAGGGAATTCCACAAGTCTCTATAGGTAGCTGCAGGGATGTTTTAAGTCCTTCCCATTTTGTGCAGTTTTAACAGTTTACATTAATCTTTTCCTTTTTTTGTTGTTGTCAAATTTGAGCTAATGAGTCCTTTCTTCCAGAGGAATTGGAAGACTATTGATTGCAGTCCTTTTCTCAACAGCTCTTCTTGTCTTGGAAGGCCATATGACATTCACCCTCTCCTGTTTGACAGAAGACTACGTCTTCTATTCTTCAGATCATGTTTTTCAGCTTATCCTTCTTGATCCTCTGAACTCACCCATAAATCTGCACTGAAACTAGTGCCAGGAAAATGGATGTGGCCATGTACGTGGCTTTATCAGACACTCTTTCTCCTCAGTTTGCTTTAGAGTTTGTGATCAACAGTAATCTTAGTCTATCTTGGTCAGTAATTTTATTTTCTATTTTACATTTATTTTCTAAGTATTGTACTGTGTCCACGTTTATGCTTCCTTTGATTTTAAACCCTCTCATCTTTTCAAAACCATTTTGAAGCCCAGGCTTGTCCTTGAAATTTCTTGCAACCCCTCCCAGCTTTTTGATGCATATAGTTTTTGTTGCTGTGCTTGCAGTCATCATTGGAGCCAATAAAGAAAGTGTTGGAGGAAGCTGGGCCTGAAGCTGAACCTTTTTCAAGCAATTAGAACTGTGTCACATTTTGTGCTTGTCTATGAGAACATTGCCTGAGGCGGTGCCAAAACCCTTTCTGAAATCAGGATGCATCCTAACTGCTGCTGGTCCTTGTCCACAGAGCCAGCTGCCTGCCGAGGAAACTCAACGCAGTGGCATGGCCTCTTTCCTTCAAACCTGCTGGCTCTTTATTACCTTGATGTTTGCCAGGCACTTGCAGATGGTTTTGTAAGTCCCCCTTTTCAGAGGTTTCTGCATGACTGTGGTGTCAGTGTGTCACTATGCCGAAGGTGAGGAGCCCCACATCAGTGCACTGGGTTGAGAGGCACTTGCAGAAGGGCTGGTTTTTTAATAATCTTCAGTGTGTGTCTGGGAAGTCGGACTTGGGCTTTCAATGTATTTGAGTTATACACAACGTTCTTCTATCTTGTTTTGTAATGAGTCTTTCCTTTTGTAAAATTTATCTTTGATTTCAGTACAGTTTTATGTTTTGGGTGAATTTTAAATTTAAATCATATCTTAAAAAATAACAACAATGACAATGAAATCATTCATTTCCACATTGATACTATCTGGAATCCATCTTTTTGTATTTTTGTAGTCCTTGTAAAATGGACTGCTTTCTTTGGTCTTCATTTGCTGAATGCCGTGCTTTCGCTTGTTAGGGAAATCCCTAACAAAAATGTACTTTTGGAGAATAAAATCTGTTGTTTTTTTTTTCTCCAAAAATAAGGAATTGATAACATCTTAGACAACTCAAAAATAACTTTGGTACGCAATTCAGAGAAAAAGAGTCCTACAATGATATTTTACCATGTGAAACAAGATCATCCTGTTTGGAGTATATTGAGTCAGAAACAATCAAACTTTCTATTCTGCTGTGCCTAGAGTATATTAGAAATATGAATTGGATTTTGTGTAAGAGAGCTTTCCTGTTATGCAAAGGAAATTCCATGCTGGCATTTAACCTACCTCTTATGTTCCAGCTGAACTGCAGATATTGTTTATGTTCAATTTCCCTTGTCAAGGATTTTTTTCTTTATTACTTGTATAAACATGACATCCAGTGGAGGTTGTATTAGTTCTTGGATTTTTTTTTCTGAGCACATACACAAAACTCGAATTGAGACTTTTTTCCCCACAAGAGAAGTTAAACATTTGAGTCAAGAGATGGTGTATACAAAAAGAAAAAAAAACAACTGTAAATATTAACTGAAACATTTGGGGCTTCTTAAATTATCACATTATTTTTAATTTTGGGCGGAAATTAGAATACATGAGAACAAAATGAAGAGCTTGTTAATGCATGAAAAGGCACACCTTTGTCTTTTGAAGTGTTGTATGTTTCTGTAGGCTAACAGAACAAGCACAGACCACTCACAGTGTGTGTTCTTCAACTCAGCGTTGTCATCAGGCAGCAGATTGCCTATGTCAGAACCCATGATTTGAGATTTCAGCTTTTCGGTGCTGAAGTACGTATAATTACATGGTGTGTGTGTGTGTGTGTATATATATATTAGTGAAAGGTGATGAAGAGATTTGTGTAGTTCTTAGCATCCTTTGTCCATATGCTGCTGCCTGCAAATGATACTGCATTATGGCCTTGAGAAGAGCAGATGGTCTGCTTCCCTCTGAACAACAGTGATTCACCATGTTTCTTTGACTCTTTCCCTATGATATTTGTACAAAACTTGTTGTCCTGAGGTGGTAAACTTGCAGCCAGATGGACCTATAATTTGAACTACACAAACTTGCTTCAAAATAAGTTCTGCTAAGTATTGTGTGAATGTTTTATTTTTAGTAGTAAAAAATAGGCAACTTAAAACTAGCACAAACAATGTTATCAAACTGTATTTCATGATTATAGATTCATTGTAGCCTTGATTACAAGTGCATCTTCATTGAAAATTTAGAAATAAATCAGTAGAGACTGCAGAAGAAAAAGATATGATCATTCTCTACAGACGTGCTTCAGTGGCACTTGTTGGTAGACCTGACTGAAGCAGGGGAAGGGAGGAGCAGAGTTGCTACAGCCACTTGGTGTGAGTTTGCTGTTCACTCCTTCAGAAGACTGAGGCTATCCCCTCTGAGGCAGGAGGAACAGATCCTGACTGCTGGAGCAGCTGCACTGGGGGCAAGTCGTTTCCCTGTTGCTTTCTGCAGTCATCAAAGCCTTATCTCTGAACACTGAAGAGAAAGTATTTTTGAGTTAGTCCATGAACTTCTACCCTCAGAGATGTCTCAGTGCTCTCTTCTGCTCATGTGTGTATATGTATGTGTTCAAATGCAGCTTAGCATCAGTTAAATTTCTAAAACAGTTTTCTTAGAAATCTCCCAAGGTATTTCTTTCATTAGGAAACTGGTTATTAAAAAGGTTCTGAGCATATGCACTAGGTTTAAAAAAACAAAACATTGGATTTGTAGCCAATACATATATATGAAAGAGGAAGAAGTTCTGTATGACTGTGGCCATTCTGGGAGAGTCCTGTAAGTGTGAGTAGGCTGCTCAGGAGTGTGTCTTTCATTTGTTTCCCCATTTTATTTCCAGGTTTCTTCCTGGTGCTAAAAAGGGAAAATGTGATCTGGATGGAGTGTCTGCCTAATTATCTTGTGAATGCTTGTAGTTTGCTGTTCTAGATAAAAGTTACATTCTCTAAAATAGCAATGAATACTCTATTCTATGTTTAGTTATTGTATTTCCACTTTATTTCTATAAATATTGTTGAAAAAAAAAAGTCGATCACATGCTTGTTTATTCACCCCAAAATGAAATATTGTCAGGTTCCTTACTCTGTCCATATATGTCTAGACATCTGTAGGCATTTTCTTCTGCTGCTTGTAAGACAACATTCTCAATCAGCATTTTGGAGAATGTGTGAAATGTTCTTCTTCTATTCTCTGGTACGGATCTCAGTTGCACCTCAATAGGAACAGAAGCAGTTGCCAATTCGTTGATCAAATTTTCTCTATGCTGTGGACAGAGAGAACAAGAAATAGTCACCAGTTAGAAAGTCTCCATTAACGCAAGAAACTAGTTAGCTATTTTTGATACAGTTTTGAGTAAATGGATGCTTCCTCTACTATTTCTCTGAATGTAGATGAATAGTTGCTTTATTCCACAGAACATATCAAATATTTCTGATGAAGATGATATGATTTCCTTTATGGCGCAGAATTGAAAAACACTATCTTTGTGAGAAGCTTTATATCTCTCTTGTGAATGATTAACTTGATAAAATACATTTAATCTCACTTTATTTCTCATTTATCATGATCATGCAGAACATATTTTTAATTAGAGGTATCCTTTCTTGCTTGGATTCAGATAACTCCATGAAATCTAAAGGGGTGGGCACTCTGTTTTTTCTTGTTTGAATGCTGTTGCACTATGTTTCAAACACTTCACCACAGCTGGTAATTCTCTTTCACAGATAAGGTTGTAAATGTCTCAGCTCTGTGTATTTTCAGAATGAAAAACCATAGAATGCTTAGCATCTACAGGAATTTTTTAGTGTGCTGTTGTCAGACATCCAAAGCAAGAGTTTGATTTGGGATTATTCTTGAAAGTAGTGATACATTTACAGGATAAGTCAATCGTGTTGAGTTCCAAATGTGTGTTCTATTTTTGCTTTCAAAGCAATTTTGGCCATAGTAGTTTCTTTTGAGCAGATCCAAGAGCTCAGTGCTTTACTAGGAATTTGTCGTATTTGAATGTCTGTGAGTTATCTCACATTTCCAACTGGTAGCCATTTTTTTCATGCAGTATAATTCATCTATTGGTTGACAACATCTTGTCATTTCTTACCATTTCCTACTTTTAAAAATGGAGTAGCCCTGTGACGGAGGGAATTTGTTAACCACAAATTAACCACAAGTAACAGTAACCATTTGTATTTTAACTTTCACCTACTGAAAGAAAAAAGTCTTTCCTACTGTTAGATCTTCTTGATATGAGCCTTGATTAAGGCTTCATAGATGATAATTTAGAAATTCCAGTGCCCTGTGTTGTCTTACTCTATACGTTCTTGCTCTTTGTGATGCGAAGTTGTACCTTGACTCTTAGTACATCATGATATCCTGAGATAACTGAGAATTATCTGACTGTTAATACGTGTGTTTTTGGCGATGAATGTAAGGTTGCATTCTTAGGATCATAGAATATCCTGAGTTGGAAGGAAAGTGAAGTGTCATTGAACTCCTGGTTCCACACAAGACTACCCAAAAATCAGATCATATGACTGAAAGCATTGTGTAGATGCTTCTTGAACTCTGGTAAATTCAGTCCTGTGACCAGTTCCCTGAGAAGCTTGTTCTGGGGCCTGACCACCCAGTTGGTGAAGAACTTTTTCCTGATATTTAACCTGAACCTCCACAGTCACAGCTTTATGCCATTCCTTTAGATTTAAAACATTATACTGGTGTGGAATGTTGCACAGCTATCCTTCTTGGCCTTCAGGATTAGAGAATTTTTGGTAAACCCTTGAGCTTCAGTAGAAGGAGCATTGAGTATACTTTATGAAGAGTAATGGTTGCATAGGTTGAGGGAATTCTTTAGTCCTTGAAATCGATGAAGATTTCAAAATAAAAAAAAAAAATCTAATGAGAACTGGCTGAAAATTCTTATCAATCGTCTTCATTTCATGAAGAAATGTAAGAAACTCACAGTAGGCAATACAGGGGAATATTATGCTAGAGGCAGACTAGCAAGGTCAGCTTCAATCCAAACAACTCAACAGCTTTCACTCTACCGGGATCATATATAAGAATCTGATATGGTAATTTAACCATATTGAAAATGCTTAGTAACTCTGTGGATGCATGAACTAACCACATGAGCTCTATGCTCTGTTTACAATCTCTCTATTAACCCACCCAAAGGACTCAGTAGTGTACAGAGCCAGCCTCTGAGCCCTTGCTGGAATAATGTGTGCTAATTTTTAAGGGAGGAAGATGGGTAAGCAGCCAGAAGTACAATCATTGTAATACACTAAAATCTTGAGTATTAAGTCCTGCTTAGCAAAATAACCTCGTTGCTGGTGTCAGAAAACAAACATCTAAATACAATAAGAAGAATATTCTAGCACATATCCTACAACAAGCAAGCATTTTTCTTCCTAAGTGGAAACGGAGAAATGTTCTCCAGTGCAGAGATCTTGTTCTTGCCCACTGTCACAAGGCTGTTGAAAGAATGAATAACTTGCAATAAACAAGTTAGCACACGGAGTGGAAGCAGTACGGTCACATTACAATGGCATATTGCTCAGTCTAACATCTCCTTTCTCACCAAAGCTGAAAATTAGCATTTGTCGGATAGTATATGAAAATAGCTATAAAGTTCACAACTCTCCAAGCTGAACCTTTGTAGCCTTCTTTGTGCACAGTGCTGAGATACTTCCTAGGTCTTGGTGGAGTTCAACCATCTGTCTTGGTGCTGCATGAGGATTTAGATACTAACTGCTTAGGTTTCAATCCCTAAGTCAGAGTCAGCATGGGAAAATGCAAGTAAGAATAAAGAAAAAAGAGGAAAGAAATGAAGGGGGGAAAAAAAGGATTACTCTTTCAAAAATAAAAATCTTTCAGTTTTACTAAGGGTAGTGACATTGCTAAGCCTTTTTCAAGTATCTCGTGATTAAATATGGATAACTTCAAAATAAGGTCCTTTATTTTTTGAATAATATTATAGTTGGACAGATCCTTTATTTTCGAATAATGTTATACCTGCATATACACACATTTCTACTATGTTTTCAGGTGTCCTTGCTGAGCTTTCCATATGCTTTATTACAACCATGTTATGTAATTAGGTAAATAATTGCATTAAGTGCTATCATGGTCTGAGAAATGAAACAACTGCAAAATCACCTGCAATTATTGTTCTGGCATGACTGAATGTAATGTATTCTCTAAATGTAAAGTGCTAGCCTTTGCGGAATGGCCTAGTAATTACTTTAAAGCTATCCATATTATCTAAAAGGACGCGTACTTTGCATGTTCCTCTCCTGACAACTCTTTAATGGAATGTTTAGACAGTACTTTATTTGTTTTTGTTTTAAAACTGATTCAGTGACAATTTTTAATTAACTAATACTTAAAGACAAAACACTGAAATTCACCTAAACTGTTAGGATAATTACTATGTGCTTACTATGGAATTAGAATACCGAGTGCATTTCATAAATGAATAATTATGTTGCAATTTCTTTTTCATGCATTTCTGCTTAATGGTGGTGTGAATACTGTAATTATCTTTAGTTTTTCATTTCTTATTATTTCCTTGGGATTTTTTTGGCATTTACTAATGTTCTGCAGTATAATGCAATACTTGTTCAATTAATGTTTGACAATTTTACATTTCCCATACTGATTACATACATGCAATGTGCTACCGATAGAGACTTATGGTTAACAGCAAGCGTAGTGCAATTTAGGCATTACTCTTGAGGTAAGTGTTTGGAATGATGTTTTCCAAAACAAATACGTGTTGGTGTGAGATGAGCTGCAAATCCATGTTTTAAATGTGGCTGAAGAAAATCGAAGCAGTATCTCTACAAGTTTAAGAGCTCATCTCGATGTCATCACATTGAGTAAACCGTAGTTCTGCTGTTAACTGGATGTATAGTACAGATGAGTGTGCCCAGTGAGACAGTTAACCCCATGCCATGTAGTCCCAGAACTCTGTACTAGGAGTTCCTCAAGCTGGAGCAGTGTGAGCAATGCAGAGCAGCCCATGAGAAGCAATACTGTAGAGAGCCTTTGACTGGTGGCTGTTTAGAACGTGCTCTGTGGGATGTGTCCTGAGATAGTGTTTTCCAACAGAAGCATGCTAGATAAGGATTCTAGAGAGCAAGAAGAGGAGCCCAGTGCAAGGGCATCAGTTGGCAGCTATTCACTCAGGACAGGAAAATGGTTACCTTTCCTAGGGAAATACTACCTGTAATAAGACCAGCAGTAAATGAGCTTCTAATATGGGAGTGATATGTAAGTAGGTCACAGACAGATGGAATTATGATGTTGTGCTTAGCAAAGGAACCAGCAAGTAAGCATGGATTTGCCCTGGAGGGAGAGACTGGTCATGGCAGTTACTTGTTTCAATTACATTAGCATCACACACTCGTGTAATACCTGGGAAGATGGGCTTGGGTCAGATAGCACTTGCTGCAGCTGTTAAATCAAGCTTTACAAGATGCAGTGCCAGAGGGTTAGGTTTTGTGGTTTCAAAAGCTTGTGCGGCTTAAAATAGCACAAAGGTGTTGCCACAGAGGAAATTCAGGATGTATTATAGTACCACTGTCATTAAAAATAGGATTGAGACATTTATTTGATGCATTTGTCAGAAGGAGGCAGTACTTGTTTGTAGTGATTTCTGCATGTCAAAACTGGCAGTACCCAGCACTTGGTGTGCTGCTTAGGCAGTGCTCCCGGAATGGCTGATGATACACTGGTACAAAACTGTAGTTATTTGGGACCTTTAATCTTCATTTATGTACGTATATATAAAATGGGAGCAATGCTAATTTTATAGACTGAAATAGTTACAGAAGCTTTGGAGGATGCTCAAAAATTTTAACACTGCTAAAATCCTGTTCCAGTCTTTAATGGTTTCCTAATTACCAAAGATAGAGGAAGAACCCTATCTCTTTCTTTAAGTGAGATACCAATAGATGTAGCAGAGTTGTATATTGACAGAGTCTTGGCCATAAACATGATGCAGTGAAGGAAGTTGTAGTTGGTCTTTCTCAGCAGAGTTAATACAGAGAAATGAGAAGTATCTGAGAATTGAAGGACAGCTCAGAAAGGAATAGATGGAGAGGAGCTCCTCTCTAGGCATTTGGGTTGTTTTCTGCTCTGTGGAAGTTACATATCCATTCCTTCACATAAAGTCTGACCACTAAGTTATCCACCTTTCAGGCTGCTTAACCTGTAGTATAATAGATAATATTTTTACTTTTGAATTACTTAGCATATATAAACTATTCTTTCAATTGCTCTCCAACATAATACTGCTCAGTTGCATTTTTTCTTTAACAGTAGTAGCACTGTGTGAAGCCATCTCTGCTCAGCTTTGCCTTATTAGTGTTTCAGGGCTCCAGCTAGGCCAATAAGATGATGGTTTTCTCCTTCCACTTGTGATAGAAAGCTGCAGAATCATAGGGGTTGGAATGGATCATCTCGTCCAACTCCCTTGCAGGTTGCCTAGAGAAGATTAAAAGTCACTAGAGTCTTAAAGGGGGACAGTATATTCAGCCATCATATGATGATGTTTTTTTTACACCCTTGTCCTCTCTGCTTTTTTTTGCTGGAGGAATGGAGATAACTAAGCTCAGAGCCTGCTGAGATCTTGTTCTGATGGTCATGTCCTCAGAGGAGCTGCAGCTGCATTCCGCCAGCAGCAACATCCTGTCACCTCAGGTTTTTGTTTGGTTCCTGTGTCCAAACAAAATTACAGCCACAGGTGTACTCTAGAGGAATAGAAACCAGAGCAAAAAAATGGCTTGGTAGGTGATAGAGATAATAGCTGCAATAACGTGGCCATTATAACCTCATAGCTAACATCTTGGGCAGCTTAACAGCTAGACTCAACTCCGTGTTTTAATGATGGCGACAGTACCCTGACTAGCACTGTGAGAATGTGCTGAAAAATTAAAGAAGAAAACTTCAGAAATATTTGAAACATAAATTACTAAGGGCAATTTTAGTCCTAAAAGTCCCACAAAATCTCTCTAAGATATTCAGAACCTGTAGTTAAATAATGTATTGGACAATGCTTTTCGGAAAAGCTTCTGCATCCTGAACAGCCTTGTCAGAGCTGCCAGATATGGATTTGACACTGCTCTTTGCAGTTTCTTTTTGGCTGTGTTTGCTCAGAATATGCCTAAAGATAAAGGGACATTTTTAATTGATTTTTCAGATTTTTTTTAATGTTATTTTCTGTTTGAGCTGAATCCTGTTTTGTTTTCATATGGTATCAGATATTATCTATGGCAGGAGATGTGTTTATCAGGCTCACAAAAGATGAATGGGAAGCAGGAAGGAGGCAGGGCAGCAAAGCAGTACAGCTGTGTGAATGACTGATTTTACAGGTTTGCTGGCAGCTTCAAAATAAACATAACATCATTCAACATAAACATTACTCTGGGACTGAGTGAAATACTCCTTTGTTATGCAAGGTGCCAGTATGAATACGCATGAAACACGTATCCACATTTTGGATTTCACAATCCCACAACAGCAATTCACAAACACCTGGGAAATAATTTCAAGACCAATTTCAGAAAGAGAAGTGTCAAAAACATAAAATCAAAGAGTATTTGGAATCTGAAAAGATGAGACTTAGGGGTTATCTCTAAGGCTAGAGTGATAAGGTTCCTTTGTAATCTCTGTCAGAGAACAATGAACATCCCAGGTTTACAATATGTGAAATAGATGATTGCTTTAAAGATAATAGTATCAGCGTGGATTCCTGATAGCAGTATCTCCTTGCAGCAATTGTGACCCGAGAGCAGGCATAGCCAGAATCATATCTCCTTATAAATCAAATTCTGATGTAATTCTATCAGTGTTCCTCTCTTTATTTATAACACTTGAAGAGGTAGATGTGACACAGTTTATTTCCGTACGTTACCAGCCACGCTTCTTTCTCAACAGATATATAAAAAACTAAATGTGCAAATAATAAAAACAGAATTGAACCAATATTTTTATTTGGTTTTCTAGGAGGCATGTATACATTTTTTAATAAATGACAGAATAATTATTTCAGCGGTCATGTAGACAAGTAATACATGCATCAAATCTTACATCCACCTTTGGCTGCACTGACATGTGCAACCCTACAATATTTAATGAGCGTGCCTACATCCTGCCCTCATTAGTAGAAGTGCTATTACAGAAGTTCTATTATACTATGATATTTTATCTTCCTAACTTCTATGATTTCTGAAGTTTAGAAACAAAACAAGCAATAAAGATAAAATGTTCCTTTTTGCTGTTTATGAGAGGTTGGGTCCTCAGGGCTATGTAAAAGGAAGCCTGACAGAATTCTGTTATGGAGGATTGTTTGATATAAAGCTGAAATTTCTGAGTCTGTTTGGATGAAAGAGTCATTATGATTATGTCTATATGAGGACTCAGAAAAGCTTAAAACAAATCAAACCAAATTAGCATCATATGTAGGTTTCTCACCTAGAAATAAAGTGAACTTAGTTCATGTAACTTCACTCTTTTCTTCCCTGTTCTTATTCTTGCTGTGCTGCATTCCACATCTCTGAGAAAGGCAGACCTAGATGAAGTTATTTATTTCTCATGACATTTTCTAGCACTTTGGATACTTAGCTAATGTACTACAATTTTAGCTCATGCTCTTTCAATTAGTAAGACAAATTTCTTGTATTGCTCATTTACTGGCTGTTTTCATGCTGCACTCATTATCTGTCTAGTCCAATAAGAACAGACTTTTAAATTGGGAATGGGTCAAGAGAGCATACTCAAAATGACTACTGACAAGCAGCTGACATTTTTCTGCACCGAAGGTATTCTAATCTTCATGCTAATAAGGACATTTATTCTCATAGAGTTTAATAATTGTTGATGGCTTTAGAAACAAAAAAGTAGCGCTTAAGTCATGCACAGTGTATGCTCTTACAGGATGCAGGCTTAGTGAAGTGGCACACAGTGCTTCTAAAATTGAAGATTACTGTTGTCTTTAATGGAAAAATTAATAAAATATAGGCAAAATCATACAATGATTTTAGTACAAAGTATCTTAGTATTATATTTTTATTCGTTAGGTAGAGAAGCATATTTAACAGTGAGAATAGTTATAAAGCATATGTTAACTCCTTGATTTTTAAAACCTAGATCAAGCATGTTATTTCATTTTAAATCTTTATGTGTAAAGTAGCATTTTTTAGAAGTGTCATGAAAGGAAGAATGCAAGCTGTAGTGAGATACTTGATCACATCTCAAATCTAAGTACTAGGTCATTACATCAATTTCTTCAGCATTAAATCTTGATCTAACAACTGTCATGAATACTGGTGTAGTCCCTCAGTAAGGAGATGATATAGTGAAACCTATGTACATGTAAAGATTTGGGGTTTTCATTTTTTCTTTTATGAAAGGTGAAAGGAAAATGAAACTTACAGAATATGCTTACTGAAGTGATCTCTTTGTTGTTGGATTGCGAACATGGAAAAAGAATGGGAGGAGAAAGCTTGTTTCCTTGTTTATTAAATTAATTTCAGAGCTTAAGAACTGTAGAATTATGCCTTGGAGTGATAACTTTTTGGTTTTTGCACCTTTAGTCCAAATTTGGGTAGCTATCAGTTGTCATTTTCATACATGTGTAGGTAATTAAGGCCGGGTGAAAGGATGGTTGCAGGGAGTCAGTGTTTCTCTTAGAGATGCATTCCCTTCTAGATGTCCGTTTGCATTGCCTGCATTTGAAAGTGGTGGTTCATGTTAAACCATGATTTCTGACTGTACTGGTTGACCACCAGGGCTTTTAACGGTAAGAGGATTTATAGTGGCCAAAGAAACTTCTGTTAATTATGGCTCAGTCCTTCAAGGATGTATGCTTAGCTACACAAAATAAACCCATGGAAATATGGGCTTAACTCTCCTCCTTCTGAAGTCAAGAGTTTGTTAGGTTCACAACCTAATTTTTTACATGGAGTTACTGAATTGAGGAAATGTGACATCTTAAGTGTGAAAGTTTGGGCCTGTGTTGATCAGATAGCAGATGTCAGGACAGGGAGAGGATGGCAAGGTGGGATGGTGGGAGATGTACCATAGCATCGCCGCACTGCTTTGCTGCCGTACCAGGTAGCTACACACAGAGTGTCACTGTGATTACTCAGGACAGTCTGGCCACCTGCTCCTGCAGCACACAGCCACCTGCATCCGCCTGCCCTTGGTAGCAGTCCAGCTGTTTGTACCTGGAAATGCTTTTATTCTTGAGTAGTGCCTTCCTCCTAGTGGTACGCTGCCCCTGAAAATACCTGTGTTAAGTGACTGTTGGTAAAATCCACAATCCTTAAAATTACATTATTGTTTTATTGCACTGAATTTACATCTGATGCTACAGGAAATGCTTCATTTTAGGCTTGAGCCAAAAGACTTGCGTGTTGGGGGGGATGAACATATAGGTTTTTTTAAATTTTCAACAAAAAGAAAAAAATATTGTCAAGTAGTGTGCAGCTATCCACCTATGACTTCATGCATGAATCTTTTATCTTCCATCTACATGAAGTTTAGATATAATTTGTATGGAAAAACCATGATGGATGCCCTCTGTGTATATTACACAAAATTAATTGGTATCTATCAAGATTGAGTGCTTGGCACACAACAGGGCAATTGTCTGCAATCTGGAAGTGAGAAAGGCATAAAAAGAAACAGGAAAGCATAAAAAGCACTCAGATCTGCATAAGTATGCAAATACTGCCAACAGAACAACTCAAAATCATAGCAATACTTTGGAAAACTCCTGAGCCTGTATATCAGCCTTGAGGAATCTAAACTACAGAAACAGGAATGAGTGTGAGCTTGTCAGGGATGATACAAGTGCTCGTGTGAAATTTCAACCATGTACAAATTCATAGAAAAGGCTATTTTTCTTCTTTTGGTTTGGAAAAGGCATAGCAGGTACATAATAACCATAATAAAAAGTAATAATAATAATAGATTATAGATGAGGAAAAACATAGCAATGGGTTGTCTGGCTCAGCCCTTCCTTATCCTTTACAAAAGGTGTATGTAAGGCAACTCCAAGTATTCCATATGGAGCAGGTAACACCAGGTGAAGCACTGAGAAACTTTTCCTGATGTAAAGGAAATGTGCATTTCATTGGAAAGGAAGAGGTGCAGGTACAATCTGCTGGAATCACTGCCAAATGTGTCTTTAAAGATCAACAGCAACAAGAGTATTTGGAGTCTTACTTGGAAGACAGGTAAATCTGAGAGGAAAAGTTCTCTGGTGCTGCTTTCACCTGCTGTTCAGAGACAGGAGTCCATCGGACTGTAGGGGAGGAAGCAACTGCTTTTCTAAGGGGATGGGAAAGCTGTCAGTATGCTGGGTACTTCCATGGAAGGATGAATTGTATTCACATGCAGGCCTAAACATTGCTGAAATGACCAGTGTTATCCATACCTATTCCATGAAACTCTGAAACTCAGGTTGCAGAGCAAGCTGATGGCTGCGTGTAATACATGTGGTATCGGTGTTCTTCATTTGTCCTTTTGTTAACAGATTATATATGAAAATAAATGATTAAAGGAAAAAACAAACAAACAAACAAAAACCCAGAACAACCAACCAAATAAGAAAGCCTGTGAGCTAGAAGTTCTTTGGACATTTTAAATGCTGTTTTTCCATCCCTAGGAAATCAAGAGTTTTTGGGCCATGTCTTTATGAGATGGTTGAAGTCCACTGACTTTAATGAAAGAATAGAATCCACTATTCCAATTTAAAAAAAATCTTCTATTCCAATGCTTGGAAAAATCAGTATAACTCATCTGTAATATCAGTCACCACTAAGACTGCATACCAGTGATGAATTCTGTCATTTGTTGTGATTTCGCCTAAATGAAAAAATGCCATGAGAAGGTATCAGAGCTATGAAAATCAACTTTCAAAATTGGCTTTTATTACATCCAGACACCCTGCATTATCCTTGCTCAGATCAGACAACCATGTATTATACTTACATTTGAAAATAGTACATTTAGGAATAGTTAGTAAGGAATTAGAAAAAAAAATATGTTCTGATCACAGTGGAATGGATTGAACAAAATGTTTGGCATTCTTTAATAATATCCTAAAATGTTGTAAGAAAACAGCAAAACTTCCATGAGAAATCAGTTCTCATCATGGTTGTGCAACTCACCTGCAAGATAAGTAACTGGCTCTAATTGTTTCCAGCTTTCCTGTTTACTAAAATTAGTTAGAACCAGAATTGCCTGAGATCTCCCAATGCACCTTGTTATCATAATGTCTTTCCTGAGAGCCGTGCCTGGACGACGAGGTAGTTTGATGCACAGGATAGAGGCATTAAAAATGATTTAAAAGCAACCCCTAAACACCAGGCGTTAATGTGTGCATTAGATGCAATTTTCCAATGTATATGTTTCAGTAGTAAATGCTGACATTCAGAATTTTTTTTGCCATTTTAATGTTGGTATTTTTTGTACCTTCTTAATCTTTGGACCACCTGTTCTTCATTCCAGTTCAGCTGTATGTTTAGATGAATGGCATTAGGTCATATGTCCTCAACTTGTGGAACAAAACACCTTTCCTGTAGTTTGGTAAGTAATGTGTATTTAGGGTTCTTTGCTTTAAAAGTGTGTCATTATGTGAATGAGCCTGAGGGTGCCAGCAGCATTGGCGTCAAGTTTATGAATTCTGAGCTCTTGCTGAAGGCTGTGGGAAAGGACAGTAAGCTTCTCATCTGCTCCCATGTATGTAGGAGACAGGTTTCTAGCGCCAGCAAAGGACTGCAGGAACAGATTTTAAATTAAAAGCACCAATTGGCCAGAATAGTAGTTTTAAGCAATTCTGTGAACGATTGTGAAATGCACTATTAAAAGAATTAAATTTTAGAATGTGTTAGTGCTGGTAAAAAGAAAAAAGAAAAAATGCACTTCTGTATTTTAAAACATCTTTACCCAGCAGATAAGAACTAAATAGTAAACATTAATAGAAAATCTCTAACACTTCTTTTTAATAAAAATACCATGATTATAGTTTTAAGTGAAGATGAATAAACCTCTCAAAGGTCTGTTTGCTCATTTGGTTTAAACTGAAGGCACACCATGTAAGGAATAGCTGCCAATGGACTATTTCTGCAGTCTGCAGCTGCAGCTAACCAACCACATGAGTGAGAGCAGCAGATTAATGCAGCTGGTGGAGGATAGGTTTCCCTCATCTCACCTGCCTTATGAGCACATCTTTTCACTTAACTTTGCTTTTCTTCTGGCAATCGTGTTAGTTACAGAGTCCTGTTATGAAAGTTACAAATTGCATGACCTTGCATCTTCACAATTACTGTTTTTCTCATGAAGGAGATGATGTACTTTAATTACTGCTTTCTGTGGTGATGTGCTATCTTGCTGTTGAGCTGTTTGTTATGAAACAGCACTAGAACATTTTGAAGTTCTTAAGAGGCAAAAAAAAAAATAGTAAACTGTTTATGACAACATCAATTTATGAAACGTTATTTGTGTAAGCAATAGATTAGTGATACTTCAGTGCTATTCTTGAAATCATATTTCTTCTGTTAGAGGGTAAACGCATACATACACAAAAATCAAACATTTCTGGGACTTGAAAGCTTTCCCTCTGTCATGTCTGAAAATGGAGAAGTGTATCAACTTAATTTACTGTGTAAAGTAAATACCTGCATAGAGAAGAACTTTAGGTAGACAGCCTACACATATCCTTGATTGCAGTGTAAATTCTTAGTGTGTTGTACAAAATACAGAATGTCATAAAGTATTTCTAGTTAAGAGAGGATCTAGCTTTTGGATGTTCCTTTCTATTTAAGCTCTTAAATGAAAAGGTTTTATTTTTTTAGGTGCTAGTCAGGTACTACATTGGTCTTTGCTTATCACTGAATAATTTAGCCACCTTTTAAACTTGAAATACAACCATCTTTGAAATATATGGAAGAAACAGTATTCATTTGTACATATAGTTTGGGGGGGGTGGGGAGGGAGAGGTACTAGGAACAAATTTTCCCTACAGTTTTTCTTTCCAGTGCCTCAGCTAGGATATTGGAATTTCTGCTTTGATTCAGTAACATGTGGTAGCGTGATATTATTACTAGCAAAAGCAAGTAGAATTCAGCTATTTCTCCTGGAACAAGAGGCCAGTTTCTGCCCAGCACCAGGGGTGGGCAGGCTGACTCTATGGATGTAACCACATACTGCAGCTGGCAGGGTCTCCTGACACTTCTCCCTCACCTTACAAGTATTTACATACTGTCTTCATGGAGAAGTGGACTCAGTACAGATTAGGCAAATGTACTGCTTCTTCCACACACTTTTTCCAGCAGCTATGAGTACGCATATTGTTTAGAGAAATCTAAAATATCAAATTAACAAAGTTGCCAAATCGGTTCTAGGATGATACTATAGATAACAAAAGATCGTAGGTGAATTCTGTTTGCTCCATAGTCTTCTGCTTATTCAAGTAGTATCTGTAACAACTGAAAATAGAATGATACTTTTAAACTGAGGATTTATGGCCTTTTATGTTCCAGAAGCAGCAGGAGACCAGATCTACTTACTTGGTATTAGGGATACAAAGAAACTTTTTTGTGAGACTGAATCACCTCATTTGCCTGTGTCTGAAGGATGAACCAGCCTGGAAGCAAAGCAGCTTAGGGAGAAAAAATAGCTCATTAGCAAATGCATTTGAATGTATGTTCTTGCAGCTGATTTATACTGCAGTAGCCACAGAAATCTGAAGACAAAATTCATGTGCTGACTTTGTTCTTCTTGAGATCTTTTTACTAACGCTGCCTGTGCAGTGCTTTGTACAAGTTTGTCTGCATAAGTGTAAAAGTTTAAGTTTTAATATGGATCCTCTCTCATTTTTCTTGACAGTCTCAAATTACTGAACACCTTATCAGTGTATATTCACATAACGGTATATAGTCTCATGTGCATCAGTATGTTATCAGATATCCTCTCCCTGTTCTGATGGGATGCACCCAGGTGGATTTGGGCAGGGATGGTGTCGTAGCAGCTCAGCAGTTGTGCTGAAACTGCCTGACCCCAGGGCGTAGCGGGGAAAAGGTGGCAGAAGATGGTGGAACAAACCTTTTAGTGTTCAGCCTGTCCTGTGGCCTTCGCTGGACAATTATGCTGAGCCTAACATTGTGACCCCATGCTGCAGGCTGCGGTGATTCAGGGAGAAAACTCCTCCCTCCAAACTAAGTACATGGAAGTCCTGTCTCCCTGGCTGGACTAGGAACCAGTTTGTATTCTGTTTTGATCACAGAGCTTTTCTCACATTCATGTGTTTCCCTGCTGAAAAGTGTTATCTGTCATTTGATGGTGAGGCAGGATGGCAACTAAATAGTTTAGTAGAATCATTGTATATAAAATCATTTACGTATTTTTGGAGAATTCCCTTTTTAGGTACCACTATTTCCAATGACTCTTGAAGTTTGGCCTAAAAAATAAACCAAACGCATCTCATTCAATAGAATTCCTGGACTGAATAGCACAGACCTATGAACAAGCCAGGAAGGCAGATGGGAAAGTGTGCTGTGCTGTTGGACAGTGCATTTTTTAGCAATGTAGTTTAGTGCTGTTCAGCTTTACTGACCTTTTGAAAGATTAAAATTAAAATATTATTCACTTTGGTATGAGTGGTTTCAGCTATTTCAGCTACTGTACTCAACCACATAAAGGCTTCATATCAAAGGAGCCCTAAGGGAATACAGGACTGAAGAAATCTGTAATAGTCCAAGGTCTGATTATTCTAGCCCCAGTGCGTAATGCTGTATGTGGGTAGTGGAGTGAGAGCATTATTTGCTTTGTCCAAGCTCAAGTGGCATATTTTCATTGTGTTTTGTTTGTAACATTGTTTTCAAATCTCATACTGGGAAACACAATCCGGGGATCAAACCTGTGGAAGAGTAATGTTGTTTTCACCTGAGATTTCAGGCTCTTTTCTATAGGATCAGTTCAGCTCATGTACAATGGAAGTGAAATGCATTTTCCTGCCATGTAACGTGCCGATGGCAGCACACGCGGCCCCAGGGCTGCAGCTCTGCAGTTCCTGCAGTCGCTGTCCCTCAGCTGGGTACAAATAAATGTTCAAATAAATGTCAAGTGAAGCCAACATTTCATTAAACAAGACTGAAACACGCAGGTAATGTCTTAGCTGACATTCTACAAAAAGTTGCTAGAGAAAAGTGCAATCCTCTCCTTCCCCAGCCCTAGAAGAGTATTGCCACTGTCATGTGATGTCTTCCTTCTGCCAGTGCATTCAGATGGCCCAGATGAGCAACAGGATGAGGATGAAAAATAATGCAGCAACAATAAACTCAGTGCCTCAGTCCAATTTATCATGCTGCTGTACAAACACTTTTGTCAGAAATGCTGGGCTATGAAGGATAAAATTTGAGTTGCTAGAAAGCAGCACACCGACAAATTCAGAATCCACACAAGCCATTAATCATATGACAAATCAGACAAAGGAAAATATGCTAAACTACCCCAGTATTTGTAATCCTTAATATCTGATTTGTTCCTTTAATGCATTTTTCTTTAAACTCAAAGTTCATTAGTGTTCTACCCAGCAAAGTGGAGACATCCTTTGACGAGGAGCAACAGGAATGTAATGTTATGTTTAGCTGTTGCAAGAAAGATATTTTTGGGGGTAAAGCCATGATACGGATAGAGCTATGGGGCATAAAATAAAAACATAGTTGTAATAAAGGAGAAATCAATCTGATAACTTTCTCTGACAGTAATACTGTTGGATACTTCAGTAGATACGAGAAATACAAGGGTAATTGCTTTCCTAAGAAATATTTCTTTCTGCTTATTATACTTGTATTTAGGTTACTATACCTTGAGATACAATGTGTTAAATCCTTTTGAAAATTTTACTTCAAGAAATTTTTTAAGGCACTTGAAGTCCTTTTTATTGTTATAAACATCTGCTCTCTTTTCAAAAATTGTGCTGATTTTTGGCCTCGAGGACACTCATTCCATAAGATCTTATAGGCTTATTATGCTTTGAGTGGAAAAAGAATTTACTTTTACAGATTTTTAAAATTACTGCCTTCCAGTTTCACAGAACAGATGACAAGAGAAGTAGGGAGAAGTTCCCATTATAACTACTGTATTGCTTAATGTTCCATATAAATTATCGTGTCATAGTTCTTCGCTGATGTATTTAAAGGGATTACTTTCTTCTGAAGTTGAGATTTCTTCAGAAAATATATCAAAGAAATGAAAAACTTTGGGGAGGAAAAGGAAGTCATTATTTCTTGTAAATGAGCATTAAAGCATTGTCACTGATGTTGCCATTTCATGACTGGCTTTGCAGACTATTGCACGTCCCATCTTTTTGTCTCTGAAGTTACACCCAAAAATTTGTACCCACATTGGTTGATAAATATGGATATTTCCATCATCACCTATGTCATGCTGACAAGTGAAAAAGCCTTTTTGTTTTCAGAATGCAGGACCACTCTAAGGAGACTGTGTTCTCTTACTGATCGTTGTCCAAGTGTTCAGATCTTGATGTTGACTTCATGGCCATCTTGAGCTTAGGCATGGTTTTAGGAATGGCTTAGCTTGTGTGTTTCAGGATTGAGTTTAATATAAACTAAAAACTGCTGCTTTCTGTCTGAAAAACAAACACCCTCAGAAAGTATCAAAAATGATTCTTAAGAAAAGTGGCTTTCTCACTCAAATGGATTTTATGTCCCTGTAATTTGGGATGCATCATGGCTGGTTGTGCTTCATAGCATCTGATGGACTGGGCTCTGACCAGATACCATGGACGTGTCTCAGCAAACTGGGCATTTTGGAATGCTTGTTGAGAGCCAGCCATGTGCCACAGTGGACATATGACCCGGAAAAGAAAGTTTCCTGTTTGTAAATGTGGGTATAATTTGTAAGCATGAAGAAGATGACTGTGAGAAATGTTACATGTATTTCCCCATTCAACAAACTATATGCAAAGGAATGATTTTAACATCAGGGTTGAGGAGGGAGAAGCAAAGGGAAAATAATATTGTGGAGTGTTGATTGTTTTCCATTTAGCTTTTGGAGATGCATTTATTTCAGTGCACAATAGTGAGTACTGTTTGCTTGTCATCTGTGAGAAAACCGAGCAGTGCAGAAAGGGCAGGCAAATGGCTGCAAGCAGGATTGCATGGGACCTTGTAGGGCTCCACAGTAGGAACAGTGATGATTTTGTTTCTTTCTAGTTCCCTATCCTGCTACGCATGACATCAGATAATTCAGCCTATAAATATGCTTTTTTTTTTTTTCTTTAACTTCTACATAGAGCCTAGAGGCAGCTCCCCAGCAGGTTTTTAACTGTAATAGAGTTCTGTACCTGTTTTCAGGTGAGCACCCAGATTCTTGTGGTGTTTCTGTGTTTTTTGTTTTAAAGGAGCAGTGTATCAAAAGGGGACAACGGGTGGTGAAAAGAAAATGCGGCCAGAGCACTTAAAGAAAGCTGTAAGCTTTCACAGGACTTCACTGTTACTCTGCAGCCGGCTGCCCTCTCCATTCTCAAAAACCTGAGGTCTTATAAGGTCCTCTAGCCTGAGTTTAGTCATTAGTTGAATTCCTTGTCAGAAAGGAAAGGTCATATTTAAACATTTCTTCCCAAGCTTTGCTGCCAAAAGAAGAGTGCATTTCTAAAACCACTGTAGGTGTTTCTCAGTGATCACCTCAGGCTTGGGCCAAAGCATAGACAGGAAGGGAGTTCTATGAGCATGGGAGCTATCACGTATGTCTAACACCTGGACTCACTGTAATTATTTTATTTCAAGAGATTTGCACTGTTTTACATCAGCTGAGAATCTATTTGTTCCTAAATGTTTGTGTTCTAACAGTAAATAGAGGAAAGCTGCACGAGACACTTTTTTATAATTTCAGGGGCAGTAATACTAATTGGGCACTTGAAATACTCATTATTGCGTTTTGTCTGAATGGTATAGTTGCTCTCTAACAGTTTGTTTTCAAACCAAAACACCAGATTTGTTCTCACAACCAGGACGTGAAGACAAACTATCAAGTCACCCTGCTGCATATAGTTGTGAAAACATAAATTAACCCCAGGCACAGTTATTTTACTGCATTTCATGACCCTTTTTTTTAAACATTAATGAATGTTTAAAGTCTTTTCCCCATGTGGCTAACACTCTGTTAGTTCAATGCTAGATAAGACGCCACAGTTTTACTTTATCACTAGAAAAAACATTGAGACAAAAAAACAGCCCATTCTCAGGAGATGACAGCCTTCTACATTTATGCCAGGAAGATTACGATTAGCCTGTTTGTGATGGCTAAATATAGATTTTGGGCAGCCTTTTCAAGAGGAAAGTTACATGATGAAATGCTTGCTCAACAACACTATAAATATGCAAGAAATTATATTTTGAATAGGTGAAAAGATGATGATTTCAGGAGTTCACATGCACTGAGCAGTTGTTATTGTACGATTAAGCCACTTACAGGCTACTGTTGCAGCATTTACTTGTTTACTTTGAAGGAAAAAGGGTTTGGCACTTTTGTATCACAGTATTGAAGAAATGGAAATGCAGACAAAGACGACTTTGTATTTCTTCGTATGTTTCCCTCAAAATTATACCTGTCATTCTTTGCAATTTAAATATTACCTTGCAAGCAATGGAGGGTAGAATTTATTTTCTGTTTAACCTATGGACACCAATATATATTTTTACAAACATTTAGAACAACAAATAGAAATAAGCATTAGGATGTCAGTGTAGGACATCCTAATGCTTATTTCTACTCAACTACAACATGTGTTTCTTCTTGGATATGTCAAAATAGCAGTGATACCAGGCTACTACTGCAGTTCAATTGCATATTTTCTCTTATATACAGTATCTGAGGTACCATGCAACATCGTGTACAGGAAAACTATATAACAGTTGACAAATAATAATAGCAATAAAATAATTTGTACTAGAGAAATGCTTATGGGGAAACAAACTATCTGAACCTACTGGCCTGCCTTCTCTTGTAAGGAAGGAAAGATGAAGTTCAGCTGCAAGTAAAGTATTTTGCCTTACTGATTCTGTATTGCCCTGGGTGCTGGGATCCATGGTATTTGAGTTTTGTCAGTTCTGAATAACCAGCAACAAAGGTCAACAGAAAGGAACTGCTGAGTTTTAGATGGGCTAATGAGGGAAGTGGGTTTTGCTGCAGAGAAGTTTTCCATCTTTTTCTAAAAACGTTTTTGAACCCAGGCTGTAAACAAGCAACTTGCTGTTCTCTGCTCTGTTTTGTAGAACTTTTGAACCGTGATACATACTTAGTTATTGTCATAAGATTGTACCAGGTCTTGTGCTTTTTCTTATCTAATACTAAACTGAAGGCACTCCTGTTTCAAAGACAATGCTTTGTGACTTTGGTGCACAGACTCTTGACTATTTGGGCCCATGTATCTTTCAGTGGTAAATTAAATGAATTTTCCTGTGCTAATTTCTCGAGGCTGCTGTACAAGCATGTTAGATAGACTACAGAATAACTTAGGCAAATTTTAAGTGATGTGTGCCAAAGGGTTTGTCTTGCTTCTCTGGCAAATAAAAGAAGAGATTAGCTACTTTTTCATAGACATTTCAATACCTTAATTGCAGTGGAGCAAGCAAATGTGTGAGATACTCAGGTTATGGCACATCTGCCAGTCAGGCTATGCCTGCACCGTGGGTGCCCTGCTGGAGATCCGATAGCAGTGAGCCCACAGACATGCACAGCATGATAGGTAAGACCTTCTCTTTTGAGCAGGGCATGGGGACAGGATATTCTCTACAACAATCTGATTGAGAGAAGCTACACTAGACGTGAAGCCATTTCAGAAAGCAGTGTTGGGCAGATCCATTTTGGGAAGTTGGTGTGCCTTAGTGGTATGTATGTGCTCTGTCTGCTTTCAGAGAGCTGTATGAAAACTAGGTTCGGGTGCTTACAGATCATTCCCTTAATACTAGAACTACTTTTTGTTACTCCCTGGTATAAATCCTTCAGTACCCTGTGAACTTTACTGCAAAGCTAATTGGGTTAATTGTAGAGTTAGCTGAATCATGTTGTCAAGACTAAGAGCAATGGAGGTAAGAAATGTGCTTTCTTACAATGTGAGTTCAGGAGCAGGACTCCAAATGAGTTATGTTATCACATCTTCCCCTTTGCAGCAAACAGCATGTTCTCCAGGGATGCTGAATGCAAGATAAGCTTTATCTGTATACTGTAGATGTGAATCCAGGTGGAAAATAAAAACTATAGAATAAGCTGGAAATTGATTCTGTTGTTGCTATCAAAGTGTTTTCCTTTTGTTTTCCTTTTTACATTTTGCTTTGTTCCCTCTTAACTCTTTCAATCTCATCTTTGTTTACTTTTTATCCCAACCTCCCCTCTTCAGGCTCCATGGGAATCAGTGGATTTGTAGTTTTGTTGGAAGGGCCCTTAAAATTGTAAAGTTAGTTACTTGGGGAAGAGCTTCCATGGCAGCCTTTGCGTGAGTTCATGCTGTTATCAGGAGAGTAATTTGTGTTCATGGAGATGTACTGTGCATTGATATAGGTAGCAATACTTTAACTCTGTAAGGATGCACCTTAATATAGGAATCAATGGACTCAGCAGGTGAATCCTCAAACCCTCTTGCTATTGCTATCTATTAGTAGCAGAGCCCACTGCAGTTTTTTAATTTTTCATAAATCTTTATTTATTACTACCTTTAAAAAAGTTTCGTGTTAAAAGCTACTTTGTGATAAAAAGGAACTTCTGAACAACACTAAATGGGGCACACCTGTCTATGCACGTGTCAGTAGAATCACAGAATCATTAAAGTTGGAAAGGAACGTTTAAGGCCAGTAGTCCAACTCATCCATAGACACGCATTCCACAACCATGTACAGGTTGTACAGAGGTACCTGGGGGAGTGGACAAGGAGGGATTTTGTTTGTAGTCCTGAGTGTGGACTTGCTTCCATCCACTCCTTTCCTTGTTGCCTTCTGCCTGGCAATGTGAGAATGGAAGTTGCCCTTGATCTTGTGCTTTCACTTGTGACTGATCCCATCTCAACAAAGGCAGAGTATGGTTCCTCTGCTCCTTCTCTTTTTTGGATCCGACTATAACTTCATTAAGATTTGGCTTTTTACTTCTGAATCATTTTGTCTTGTATTGCTCATACAGTGAATGAACTAGAACATCACCATACAAGCTGTCACAGCTATGTGAATAACTTTCACTAACTTGTAGGAGTTAACCACAGCATAAGAGTGAATGTTTGAACTTGTTTCCCACGCCCAAGAAATACTGAAATCTATATATGCCAAGGATGTGGCAATGGGCAAAAAAAAAATCTGATTTATGATTTGGTTGTCAGACCTAATATGATATGGCTTGTTTTTATAATTCATAGCTGCCGTAACAGTGGGCACAAAACCTAAAGCACAGGGCTGTCAGCCAATTAGCTGTGAATTAGTAGATCTTTATGGAAGTGCCAGGGACAAAGATAAAAATGCTAAAATGTTTTATGTACGAATATGATATATTTATACATGCATCACTTCATATGATCCACACTTGTAATGTGCATTATAGCCTCTACTTTCTGATTAATATTGAACACTGATTAACCAGTAACATAACTTGATTTCTTCTGCTTGTTTTCTGTTATCTGGTGAAGCTCATCAATCCTAAACTCCTGAACCATGCTATATTACAGTTGTTGGTCTGGAGCTCTTATTGTCTATTAAATGATGTGAATCATAAATATTTTGCCATGAAATTCAATGTGTTAAATTCATGAACACGGATTATAACACAGTGGGATTACTCAATATCCTGTGTCTCTTCATAAGTATAGGTATGAGTATTAACTAAAAATAAATGGGTAGGGTCATCTGAAGTGCCCTTTCACAGGTATTCACAGGCACCTTTCACCATTAGATCTCAGTGAAGATGGCACACTTACAAGCATTTAATGCCCTAGTTTACGATCTTAAAGTGATGCAAGCTGTTATATTTGACACTGAGATTTCATAAGGTGGCTAAAGTAATTAGCACCCAAATTCCTTTGGCTCAAAAAGGGAATTGTAATTAAGACCTTTTTGACTATTTCATTGTTACAAAAAAAAAAAAAAAAAAAAAAAAAAAGCAATCATAAAATAACTTTATAACTCATTAGTAAAAAGTTAGTGTTATGCCATGTAGAAGCAGATAACAAAATGCAGAGAGTGCAGGAGCCATCTGCCTCTTGAAAAGTTTGAACTAAACCTGACTCCCTGGTGTCCATGCTGATAGTTGAGCCTGCTGCTGTTTGAAGGCATTCCCCCATGAACTGGTGACAGGATTAAGCAAATCTTCAACAACAGCAGGCATGGGAAAAAGAAATCCCCTCCCTGCCCACCAAGCATAGCAATAAGAATGCAGGGCTAACTATATTTCAAATTTCTGTTATCCATGTAGCACTTGCTGGTGTTGCTTGAACTGCTTTCTTTTTATTGCTAAAGCAAACGAGAAAATAAAATAATCTTGTACATCTCTAAAATCTAATTTTTGCAAATGTCATTAGCTGTAGATTTCCCCCGTTACTTCTTTCTATTGTAGCCACAGGGAAGAAGAAATTTTTTCATCCTTTGGGTCTTACCACTAGGGATGTTCAGTGAGTAGGATCCATTCTCTCTCAAGAAATGTCATGGTCAGGAATTATGTTTGCATGCAACAGACAATAAAGAAAATAAAAGCACTGATAGGTCATTACTACAGATCCTCGTTTTCTTTCTCAGCATGCTCCACAGGAAATGATGGAGATAATGAAACATGTTTTAAAATAATAATTCACCATGATGACAAGAAAACCCTCAAGCTTCATTTAACATCTGACTTTATTGGCCCACTAACTTCACCATTTACTACAACACAGTGAAAATTTTGGAAGATAGCCAAAGGAGGAAAGTCACAGTTGTATTCCTAAAATAACTGAAACACAAGCTGAGTGATTTGATATTCCCTAGCCAGTGAAATGAAACAGAAGAAAACTGATTATTAGAGGACCACTGCTGCTAAGCCCCAAAGTCTTCCACGGAGCCTAATTGGAGATACCAAGCCTGACTTTGAGAAAAATAGTAGCACTTAAAAGAATGACATTTTTGGAGAGAAATCATCAGTATGACCTCACTGTGTTATCTCTGGTTAATTCATTGCCTTGCCTGAACTCCTTGCTGTGTTTCTATTCCCTGTGTGCTTTGGTGACAGGTGCACAAAAGAGACACCTGTCACCTGATGCCAACTGTGCCCCTTCTCCATGCTTCGGGAGAGCCTCACGGTGGAGAAATGGTGAGGAGGTTGTTCATTCTGGTGTGGGGGCAAAGACAGTAGCCCCATGGACAGCCTATGCTGTGTCAGGAAGCCAGCCTAACGTGCACAAAGTACACATTCCAGTTTTTCACAAGAGATAAAGAACACACAAGATGAAGAAGCCTGTTAAATGCTGGCTACAATTAAGGAATAATACAGTTGATAGTTTGGTACAGACATTTGCGTTTACTGCTTTTTATCTGCAAAGGGATTATTTTTGCAGATTTTTTAATGGGAGAAGAGGCAGTTACTCATTTTCAAAATTTGAAAACATCAAATGGCAACCCCTGATGCTTTTACTCATGTCTTTTTATCTGCCAGTGCTCCTTTTTGGATCTAGCCAGATCCAAACAGTTCTGGCAGAACAGTTTCTATTACTATTGTCTCAGTAGCAGTTTAGTGCCCTTTCATTCTCCCTGATCACCCCCCAGCAGCTGGATCAACCACAGACCCCTCTGGATTTAGGGGCAGGGGAGGATGCTCCTATGCTTTGTGCTACGCAGTGACAAGTTTCAGTGTGTTGGAGAGATGGAGAAAGGGAACAAGGGGTCACTGGCCTGAGCAGTGCTGTAGTAAGTGTGTTTTGATATGTTTCTTAGAGATAACTTGTGCATTGGATGCATGGTGTGTGACCTATTGATTGTGCAGCAGCAGCAAGAACTTCATGCGCATCATCAGGAAAAACTGGGTGAACTCAGCCTGAGGAAGAGGGTTGTACAGGGAAGAAATTGATATTTTTCAAGAATTTATTTCTTATTTAAGAAGTTACAGATTGTTTCAATATATTTGTCTATTCTAATATCTGGATAAACAAACATTTTATTGACTGAGTTGATGGATTTGAGAGTAAGATTTCATATTTTGCTTTCCATCCCTGAGAATCCTAGTAAACAGGGATTATGTACCAGAGGGAGGTGGGATTCCATCCCATGAAAGCTGCTGTAAGTAGGAATTATGAAAGTGAATTATACAGGATATAATATGGGGGGAATAGAACAAAGTAGTAATAGTCACTATGGAAGGCTTTAATTATCTTTAGACAGCAAAAACTGTTGTTGTTAGAGTTTATGGCTCAAGCTGAGCAAAATCCCTTTTGCGTCATTTGTCCAAAGTGGTAGGAGTAAGAAAAACAGAGCACAGAATAGCCTCTAAAAAAGGCATTTTCTTTCCTTGTTCTTGCCAGTGAATGTAAAAATGACTAATGATAAGACTAAAGAAAATATCTTGAATTTCCTTCCATAAAAATGAATGGAATATGTTCACGTGTACATTCCCAAATCATGTATTTAAACTTTACTGCTTTATCATCAATATTACATTCTCTGTACTACATTGAAAGAAAAACATATGTTTTATGCTGAAATGAAAGTAAAACTCCAAATCATCCTCTTCCACATTAGTGACCCATGCATATTTGTATCCGCAAGGTGATAGATTAAGTTCTGCTAAATGTTAACAATTTTTTTCAGTGAAGATTAAACCAGTTCCAGAACTTATTAAACTTTTTAATGTACTTCTCTAGACCATAAATTACTTCTTCACATGAAGACGTGACTACAAAATTCATACAGACATTCTAATGCTCCCAAGGCAAATGCAACAACAGCAATGCCATAAAATATATTCATTACTTATGTTTGGTTTGGTTATTGCTAGGAAATAGAAATGTAATGTTTACTAACTTTCCTGCAAGTGCAAATATAATTGTAGGTGAAGACCTGATTTCCCTTTTTAAAAAAAAAAATAAAATATTCTTAGCAATAAAAAGAAATGTATTTAGAAAATATTCTTGAACTTGTCCATGGACAATAGAAAGTTCCTCTATAGACACAGTTGTTTGAGTTGGAAATGTTGAACATTTTGCAGCTAGATGTTGGAAAATACCATTTTATGCTCATAATTCCTTTGTCAAACTTCTTATGTTGTGTGTTTTGGACTGTATCCTCTCAAAACTTAACCAGGGAGAAAAAGATATAGCTCAGGTGTCTTCAGTTTGCAAGAATGCAGCACTCTGTGTCCCCCTGCAGTGTGGAAGGAGGAAGAATTGTTCTGGTTCATGTGAATAACGCCCATGTTTGCTCTACATGTCAGTACAGAAAGTTAGGGGTGGGTGGATTGAGAAATAAGAAGAAATGGGATTTGTTTTTCTGTCATATTATCCTTTGAAAATAAGTGTAAGAAAAGGAAAAACTTACTGGAAATCAAAACTTAAACTGTGATTTCCCAAATCTGAAAAGATTCGAGGAGAAAGGTCTCTAAGAAGGGAATTACTTTTTTTTTTTTTTTCTTTTCCTGTCTCTTTAGCCTCTCATCTCAGCTTTTATACTCTTTTTCATGTTGCCTTGATTAGAGCTGACTAAAGATAACTGAGATGAAGTAAAACTTGGACGGAAGAAACCAAAATGCTTGTTTCTGTGTCAACATCAAATCCATAAAAAAATTTCATCTTTAGAGAATGTATTTTAAAATTTGACAGTTCTCCTTTTTATGAATCAATATAATATTTTGCTAGGATTTCTTTCAAAATGTTTTAATTAGATGCCTACTTTTAAAGATAGCTTTATGTCTTTTTCAAGATCTGTGAAAATATTTTGACAGATACCTATAAACTACAGAATGTTTGGTTTTAAAGTTGGATCTCCACCTTACTCCGAACAGCTTAATGCTATTTTCAACACTGATTCAGGTTCTAAGTTTACAGAGAGGTACGTGCAATTCCATGCTGAGATTCTAAAAGTTTCTATTTTTTCAGAAAATCTCTAGTTCTAAAAGCAGGTAGCACTCTTCTGACTTCCCTATTCCCATGTAGGCAGTATATGAATCAGACCCCTTTTCTCATCCTATATTGGAGCAGAGAGTAGGTTCATGCAGGCAGTTTTTATATGCAAGAGCTGAGGTGACGTAGCTGAGGATTTGGGAGAAGAGCCTATGAAAAACACATATGGTGGCTCTGGCAACAGTCTTTGTAATCCTTTTCAGAAATCCTTGAAGTACTGATTTCATCACACTCTACCTTGTTGTAGTACAGTTTAGCACTTTGACCTTTTCATAGGCAATTTCTACTCTAAGGCATTGCTGTAGCTGTAGATCTCTCTAAAGGTAATATCTCCTGTTTATTTCCATGGAAACTACAACAGATAAAAAGGGAACAACGACACTGTTGGATAGAGCAAATTCTCAGCTCCAAAAACACTATTTTTCAATACAGTCACCACCATTAGCTATGCATTTTTACCAGCAATAAAGAAGAACCTACATGCCCTGCTTGTAAAATTCTGTGTGACTGTCCAGAACATGGCAATCTGGGAGAATTAGCCTGATTTTTATCAGGTTGACAAATCTGGCAGTCAGTCCCCACCATAGCATTAAACTGCGATTGTCACAGATAGTCTGTCCAAGGGAAACATCTTGTTGCACAGCTCTGTGCAAAGTGCCAGTGGCAGGTTTTAATCCCTTCCCCTGGCTTTCAGCCCATTATCCTCTCAGAGTCCCATGCAACCGCTGAACACCAGAGGTGGACAAGTGAGTCTAAATCCAGCCCAACCCAGAAAGCACCAACGCTTGCTCACAGCAAGCAGAGCTGTCCTGGACTCTGAGGTCATTCACTGGCATGACCACGCAGCTGTCCTGGCCTCGTCCCTGGCAAGGATGCAGCCTCCTCATTTTGGTGGTCACTCTGGTTTCAGAGCAAAAGGAAGTCCAACACAGACATTTCCCTGATGAATCTGCAGACACTTTAAATAAACTGAGGAGTAAATTTCCTTTCACCTGGATTTTTCTTCTATTAAACACCTAGGAGTGTACTTATCTCACCAAACCTCTGATCCTTTAAAATTAAATTACCCTCCCCTGGTGAACCAGATCAAAAAAGGACCTTGTAAAGCAGAATAATCTTAGCTTGTCCTGGTTTTCCTGATTAAGCACTATTAAGATGAATGCCCTCCCCCATGTGAATTACTTCCTTGAGGTCCTCCCTGTTCTGCTGCCCTTGAGTTATCTTTAAAAGCTGCAAAGTGACTTGTTAGCATTTCTGTGCATTTCAGAGCTTGGAAAGAATTGTTTCAAATATAAATACAACCCTGTAACAGAATTCATCAAAACTTTTTCCCCATAAGCTTACGTAAAAATGATAATGGGAGGCTAACAGCCAAAAGAAAATGTAACAAAAGCAAGGGAAAGAAAAACAAAACAAAACAGAGAAAGATATACAATTTAGGAGTTTTCAGAAGCGATATGCTATCTTTTGTGCAACCCTATATAGAGAGTTAGAATGCAGGCATTTCACACAATCTCAGTTAAACACGGGAGCATTTTCACCTTCAGGGTACTATAGCCAGTGATAGCTAATTGCCATTAAGATTATGTTAAACCTTCTGGATAGTGAGCTCTGTCCTCACCTCCAGCTCTCCAGTTTTATCAGTGAGGACACTCAGTCAGCCTGAGATAAGAGGCAGCTAAGTGCTCACAACCAGCTCCCTAACCAGCACTGTAGTTACACAGGCCAGGATAAATTTAGAAGTCCTGTTTTACCATCTAATCAAATGCTATGTCTTAATCTACCCCAAACAGCTGCCTAGCTTGGGATCCGAGCTGTGTGCCAGCCTGCTTCTTTGTGGAAACCTTACGCAGAAGGCTCCCTCCTGTTCTTTTGCTGTTTATACTGAGCTGTCTGCTGCAGTATTAAGACCTATGTGGAAACCTATATGCAAAGCACTGTTTGCACTCCTGCCATCGTTTGGCATGAGCCCTTTCCCCAGGCAGCAGCCGCTGCTGAGACACCTCCATTCAGGTTCTCAGGGCAGGCTGCTCTGCTTACACAAGTCAGCTGTTTCACACAAAGCTTTTAAAGATCCAATCAACCCCCAGGTAAATCATTAAGAAAGGATTAGATCAGCTGAGAATCAGTGACCTGTTTTAGAGACCTCATCATTACCACTCAGAAGTAGTGTGTCTGTGAATTGAAATGAAAGTTCACCAGTGGAGGACCTCAATAATTCTATTATTTATTTATTGAATCTAACCAGACTCGCTTTAGTCTTTATTTTTCTAAGTTATTAATATAGGACAGAACTTCTGACTTGGAATTGTTCTTTGATTGCTGTACATTGTTCCCATTATTAGGAAAAGTCCAGAATTGAACTACCGTTTCTATTTTGCATTCTTCTACGGGACAGTTAAACTGAAGAAGTCTAATTTCAGGCACATTCTATGTCTGAGAAAACATCCTCAATTCAAATTGCAGAAAAATCCAGAAAATCTTAAAGCTGTCTTTAATGGATAAGTTGTGCAAAGTCCTGTTGCCAACTTTCAGGGAAAAAACAAAGGAGATGACTCAGAAATTTTTGTATAAGACATTCCTGAAAGTTAGTAGCAGCATTGGATGCCATCCCATGAGTAGGAGGACCTGTGGATTTAGCTGAATGGTTTTATGAACAATACTAAATACAAGATTTATCATAAAAGATCAGCTTGATATTTTTCACTGTAAGCAGAACTTATGGAATAAGTATTAGATTTTTTATTATTGCAGATTTTAGAGCAGCATTTATTTAGATAAGGATAAAATTAAAACATGATATAATCCAGTGAGTACTTTAAACAAGCCTCTGCCTTTTGATACAGGATGATGCATTATATCAGGCTACATTTTTAGTGACCAGTTAAAGTAATACACTTGTGGGAAACTATGATATTTAAAATAGCACAAAATTATTTCTAAAAGTGCAGAGAGATGTCTTGGATTTGTGGGATCACATTTGATTCTGAAAGTTTAGCAGGAACCTGATAGATTAAATTCAGTTTAGTTTTATTTGATGTAGTGCTTAGGGTACCTCTCTGATGCACCTCTATGGGCTTAGCTACACTTAAGGGAGAAAGAAGTTGAAGACAAAAGAACAGTAAATCTGCAACAGTTCCTCATAAGTCTCCATTCTGTTTCAGTATGTATCATGATTTTCTTCCTAAGATTATGAATAAAAGAAAATATTAAATTACTAACGTATGTCAGATGTTAGAAGAACAGATTTTTCAATGCTGAGAACAAGAAAAATAGATAAAACTTTAATTACAACATCTATAAAGACCCTGATGATAGTATTCCGATATTAATTCAGTTGGAATATTTTCAGTAAAATCACTGCAAAATGTAAAATTTAAGTCTCAGATTCCAAAAGACATTAAAAAAGTAATTATTATTCTGAGTTGTGTAAGTAGTTAAAAAAAAACATTAGTCCTAATCTTTTGACCTCCACGTCATACACCACAGCATTATTTTGTTTTCCTCCCTATATGTAAAGCATAACACACAATGTTACTTAATGCTTCTGAACTAAAATGCTTGCTAGTGAGGTTTGAATGAAAAACTTCATTGTCATCCGAAGTAACTGAGAACTCTCCACTAAATTAAGGTTTATCTTGGCCTTTTCTCTGATTGGCAAATTTTCTTCTAATAATATTGTTAACAGATTGAGAGTGTAAACTATGAAGATCATCTTTGCAAGTTCATCCCAAAGTTGTCTGTAGCAACTAAACGTTATTGCCAGCTCAACGGGGAAATAATGAGGATCTGTATCAGACTGGTTTGCCATACTTTTCATGGCATATTTTATTTTCTTTTGCATGTTTTTGCAAGGATGGATGAAGAGCAAGGTAAGTCACAGAACTCATATGTGGTAGTTTCCTATTTCGTGTTTATCAAAATTGTAATGTATACAAAACTAGCATGCAATATCTGAAGCCTCTTGACCTTCAGTCATACATGAATACATGATGCCTACTAAATACATCCTGCAAAGGAATTGGCATTGACAACTTCAGCAGGTGGGATCTATGACAGGATATTACATGTGAAATCACTGCATGGAGATTACCTAGAAGAACATGACATGCATAACACACACACACACACACAAAGGAGGCATAGAGTAGAGCTTGCACAGCTCCAAGCCCAGTAGTTCACAAACTAAAGTTAAGAAAACCCAGAGTTATAATGATAAATATTAAAACATTAATGGAACTTTTGAAAGAAAATTGAATTTTCCTCTATGTTTTCAGCTATAACTATTGGATGTTCTGAGAAAATGGTAGAGGAGAGTAATTTCTAGAAAATAAATATTTCTTCCCTTTTTGTCAGTAGCTGTTGTTGACCACTGAGCTGACTGGCGACTCTTCTCCAAACAGTGGGGCTCTTGTGCTGCTCAGTTCCAAACACAGCATATAGTTAGGCAACATGCTGCTGAATAGGAAGAGCTGCTAAAGGACTCGCAAGGAACAAATATCTCCCTCTTTATTAGGCTGAGGTGTTTTCAAAACAGAGGTGTCATTCGCAACATTGTCTAGGATATTCTGGGGATAAAGCTAATAAATATATGTAACATACATAGTAACATGGCACGGTATGAATATTGAAGGATATTTTCTTACACTGCTTTTCAGAGAAAGCTCTAACACAGTAACTTGTGGCTTAAACCCAGCTGTAATCATTTGGAAAGATTTTTAAGGAATAGTTTTCCAAATGAACTGTGACTCTAAATCCAAGTTACATTAAGGCGCTCTCTTTTAAGCTGAGTCTTAATTCTACAAGCTCTAATTACTTGCACAAACCTCAGCCTGTGCCTTTAAAAGAACTTGAGGATATCCCACTTGAGGATTTCCCAGGGAAAATGATTGCTAAACTAAACAAATAGGAAAGTTTAAACTTCTGGTGAAGTGCCAAAGGTAGGGCAGCAAGTGGCCTCAGGGTCAGGATAAACCCCTGGCTCACAGCATAGAGCCAGGTGCACCTGAAGTGTATTTCACACCTGGGGACTGAGGGTGGGCCCCATGCTCACCTCTGTATGTGTCAGTTTTAGGCTAGAATATCAATCCCTC
Organism: Phasianus colchicus; assembly: GCF_987193195.1. Taxonomy (NCBI): domain Eukaryota; kingdom Metazoa; phylum Chordata; class Aves; order Galliformes; family Phasianidae; genus Phasianus; species Phasianus colchicus. Next base: position 28,299,145 of record NC_143442.1, on the reverse strand, counting down.
TTATACACACAGAAGCACAAATGATTTCCGAGAGTGTTCTCCCCCCCAATTATTCTTATATATTGTAGTCATATCTATAGATATTTGACTCGACGAAATAGTGTGGAAACTTCTGCCAGAAACATCTCTGCAGGAGGAAAAAAAAATGGATTAAAATGATAGCAGCAGTGAAGGGAAGACTAGAAGACTAGGCTGGACTAAATGTAACACTGTTAACATACTGTTAACATACAAACACACGAATACCCTTCAGGAGAATTTAAAATCCTGATGATTTTATTAAAATAACTTTATTCAAATCAAGTTGATAGCTGCTGGTAGTTAATATTGTGATTTCATCACTGTTTCAGTCAGTATTTGCAACAGTTTTCTCCAACAAGCATCCTATTGTCAAGGCAGACAGAAATCACTGGGGAGGGCAAGCTCTGTCTTCCAGAATTGAGTTTTGGTGCCCAATGAGAAGCCTCCTCTTCCTGGAATTTGTTTCATTCCACATCCCATTTTCTGTGTGTGCGTTCTGTCCCATCACATGCTCTGTGCAGAAAGCAGTAACAAACTCTGCCATTATCCAGTGCCTTCATTCCTCTTCTGGTTATTTTTTCCCAAAACATTACCAATCAGGTTGTTCTTTTAACCTGCCATCCTTCTCTCCCTTCTAATTCCAGTTTGTTTATTGCAAAGTCTTGGCTGATTATTTCTAATAAAATACTCTGGTAAATTTTAAATGTACAGTTAGTTAGATGCACATCTCACCCAAAATACGCTGTCTGCTAGATGATAACATGCCTTGGGATTATGTGTATGCACTCAACTTAGAGTGTTTGATTGTTTCCCTTTCAGTGCAAAAGAGTTTGACCAGGAATATCAAATATATATTTTTGCTTCTGTTCAGTTTTATCTTCATCATCAAACATTTATACTAAGAATTTTAGCATAGAAAATTTTAGTTTGCTTATCGGAGGGAAAAAGGCATTTCTTCTTTTCATTATTAGATGTAATGCAGATAAAATAACAGATATTTTCTTGTTCTGAAAAGCAATAATCTTCATGGTGATGGGAAAGATAATTCAGGAACATATTCTTTTTTTCCAAATAATGAAGTTTTGTAGAAATGAAAGTGAAATGGTCCCTGTTTAAATAGAGAAGGGATCCTGAAGAGATCTTAACTGCCAAATTGTCAGCTTAGAGTTATTGTAATACAATATACATTGCAGTCACGCCATCTTGTCGTGGTTATTTGACAAATGTTGGATTTCCAAATAAGCAATGTCGCCTTAGTCTTTCAAAGTAGGAGTTTAGTAGCTGTCTTAGGATAAACTGAGCAACAGGATCAGCTCTTAAATCACTGAAAGGTCAGGGAGATCCAGAAATAACACTTAACAATTCATTAACGTTTTAAAAGCAGACACAGCTGTAAATGATTGTTCTTCTCTTAGGACTAAATCAATGAGTCTGCTATACACAAATCAGCTCCTGTTTGTTTCCACTATGTGGCTTTTGTGAAAGTGAACATTAGACTGAAGCCAGATGCTGCTTTCCACTTGCTTTCTTCACCCTCCACATGTCCCTCCCCATGCAGCGGCATCCTCAGTGTGTTCAATCTGTGTTTCCAGTCAGTGCTGCTGTGGCAAATCAGCAAGGGATTTGATGTCAGAGCCCCAGACATTTTAAAAAAGCACCATACTTCTGATGTTAGGACTGATGCAGAATCTTTCCATCTATTGTCATGTAAATTCTTATTTGGAAGAAAAAATGTTGGGAATCAGAGCAACAAGGAAGTATTTCTGTTATGAGTGAAAACATCCCAAATTGTTCTGCCTCTCTAAACAACACACAAGAAAGAGTATGTTGAAATGTAAAGTGAGCAAAAGAAAGATCTCGATCTCAGTTGTGCTTCTGCGTATTTAGGATATGTGCATGAGAAGCTCATTATTCAAAGAGCCACAGGACTATTTCACTCGCTGTCAAATAAACATATTTAGGACACTTGAATCTTTTTTTTTTTTTTTTTTTTCCTGTTAAAAAGGCAGCTAGAGACACAAGAGTATAATGTGTGGGAGTTGATTCCATTGGGAATGTTCTTGGAAGTGTCAGGTGTTTTTCTCCCTGAATTGCCTTAAATGTGAAAGACCTAATTCCTTAACTTCGGTTGCTATTCTCTTTTCTTACAAAGAAACTTACTCAAGAAAGCAGTCCTTCTAGCTAATTCGTGACCAATTAACCTAAATGCTTTTTGAAGTTTGTTTCTCAGTGAACTTTTACGGACACTGACTCATTCCTTTGAACGCAATATTAAGCATTGCATATGAAATAACAGCATCTATGATAAATTAGGAGAAAGGAATCCCAAATATAAGCAAACTAATTTTGATTGTTTTGTTTAAGTGGCTATTAGTAGAAATTGATTTGAGATACTAACTCAGTTGTAATTAGCCTGCTTGCTGTAAAGTATATTATTCTGCTTTTAATTTAGCTATGTTTATTATTGGCACAGTCATAGTTAGACTTGATCAATAATTATGGCTGATGATTATCACTAAAATAATTATACACTGCTGATTCACCAAAGATATACATTAAGTCTTTTCACGTAAGTCCATTTCCTCTCTACTCAAAAGCAGACCTGTAATGCTCTAAATAGTTATTCCAATTAGCAAAATAAAATTTGTATCAGAAGTATCTGAAATTACATAAATTTAAACAACATCTTCCTACTTTGCTCTCCACACCTATCCCCAGATATTCAAGCCGTAGACCTTCAGTGAAATCCAGGTCACTGCTGTGTAACTTTTCTCACTCGCTTATCTGTATGATAATATTGCTCTTCCTCTCATGCTGTGTTGTTTTTGTGGGGTTTTTTATTTTTTTGTTTTTGTTTTATTTACACAAAACACAATTGCAAAGGGAAAAGCAAGCATTGAGTTGAACTCACAAGCCAAATTATTACCAAGAGCTGGATTTTCACACTTGGAATATCAGATCATCATTTTCGAGTTAACGCAATGTAAGTACATAATGCCAGTTGCAATCTGCACACAACAGTTATGTCTAGAAATGCTTTCTAACACTCCCCAGGTTATTTTCAGCATATTAATAAATGATATTATTTATCATGTTCACATATAATTTTTCTTTAATCCCAGCATTTCAGCACACACTTAGGTCAGGCTTCACTTTAAATTTGTTTCTATTAGATAGGTGCATTATTGCATTATTACTTCCCTTTCCTGAACGTAATTATTTTCCATAAATGAATCTTGCCTTGAAAGACAAAATGAATTGAGTAATATTGCTTGGGGAGAGAGCCTACTTAGTTTTTCTGTGTGTCCATTACTAAAGATATGATATTCATTTAAAAAGGAAAAAAAAACCTTCATTCCCTGAGGAAGCTCCAGAATCAGATTAAGAAATAATGGATCATTATCAGTACTATATAAACAGCATTTGTATTGATCAATCCATGTTACAACTCTTTAAAAGGGCTAATAATTTTAGTGCCAAATAAAGAAGAGATTGCAGTTTCCAGTGAGGAAATGGCTGTAATTGCTATTCTGGTAGTGGATAAGAGATGATTATTAGACATCATCCATTATTATGATCCAACACCGTAGCTGCTGACCACAGAGGTCATTATTCTGCAGATGAACACTAAACTGCAAAGCACATGCTCTGACATCCACTTCACATGTTAATAATAAAAAAAAAGATTCCTGTTCAGTGTGCATTTCAAAATGATCCAATGTTCTTTTGAGCATTCTTCTCCTTAACCCTACCATGTGTAAGCTAGGCAGGTATGCCTCTTCAGGATGTCCTCTTTATAATTGTGTTCATATCTAATCACACAAAAAATCAAATTAATCACATAGAAACACTAATACTCAGCATCTATTCTTACTAACAGATGTGACTTCTTAAGACATTCTTGGGAAGACATCAAACTTTGGTCCTAAAAAGTCTTTCTTTCTACAGGGGGAAGATGCCTTTTACATATTTAGGCCACCTTGTTCTCACCAAATTAAAAGTTATCAATCCCTCTTCCTGTGGTGAGAAGAACTGTATCAGAGTTACTGTTTCTCTATGTTTGAGACCTATTTAAAACCCTACGCTACAACAATGAGTCATTAACGTATAATCTCCATTTTGTCTATAATTAAGGAAAGATAATCATAATGTGGGAAAAGTTTTAATTTAAATTCTAAGTGATAGCTCAAATTCTTTAAATTTCATCAATCCTACCTCATGACAGTTTCTCAAATACAATCCAAGAGAGTCTATCCACCACAGTTGTTAAATTTTCAGCTTACATTTTATTATTATAAGTAATTACATTTTATTAAGTAATTCCCATTCTTTCATTCTAATATAAACTGGTGAATATGAAGAAAGTTTGAAGGTTGCAGTGTGAGGCACTGAATAAGCCATTTGCAACTGAATTCTTGCCAGTAAATGGTGATATTAGTGCAATTATTGGCAATTTACAGTTATCAAGATAAAAGCATTCTTAAGTGGATGTAGCCAGTTCAGAGGTGATCACTTCTTAATGCAGCAAAAACGCTACTCATTTAATCTTTATCATTGCATGTATTCTTGTTTACTTGAGAACACTGTAAGTGCCCCATAACTTTGAATTCAATTATTTTAAAATTATTTTTACATGCTTCCATACAAATTCCATTACAGTTTAGCGTTAATGAGGATACATAATAAGCAATTACCTGTAAAATATTTTCATCTGAAATGCTCTTCTGTACAGTGCATCTTGGTGGTAATTTTTTTCCTACATGCCAGCTTACAGCATGCATTATACTACATCTATAAATGCAGAATTAGAATGCCTAAGATTTTAGGAGATTATTCTGTTGTGCAGTGAGCTGATCTGTAGGCTAAAACCAATTATCTAGAGGATGTTGATCTGAATCACCATAAATAAGTTGTACTTACACAATTGCTGATAACAAAATGGCCAATGTGGAGGTGATTAAAATTTCTGTTTCACTAAAAGATACAGCAGACTGCTGTCTTTTATGCCTTTCTTCCTATATTTTGCAGTTGAAGAAGTAGACATTTTGAGAGGATAAGTAAAATATTCCGGAGTATAAAATAGAAAATATCCTTTCAAAAGGAGATATTATGTCTTTGAATAAAGGGTTCTTTTTTATTATGTCTTTTTAGATTGCAAAGTGCAAACATTTTTATTGTTATTATTCACAGAAATACTTGTAAAAATCGTGTTTTCAGAAATAACAACACAACAGAAGGCATTATAATATACCAGTCACTAACAGTATTAAAATAACAATACAGCTAAGTATTCAACAATAGAATTTAGATATGGATGTGCTTGGTACCTTTACTTAGCAGGGGATTTTTCATTATACTTGAATTTCATGCCTATCCTGAAAACTTCATTGCTGTGGGGTTTTCGTTTTTCTCTTCTTCTTTCAACTAGAAGAATGTTGCACAGATGAGACTGTTCTCTGATGTATTTTGATGGCATCTCTACAACTTTTTTATTAGATTTTTTCCTATTACAACTATTTTCAGCTGCTTTAAATACTTCATTGACTTCCTTGTTATTTTATGCTCTACAGGACTGCTTTTGAAAAATTGCACACCGTCATAACTCTTAAATTATTCCTCAGTAAGAGCTCTATATGTTCACTAGCAATCTCTTAAGTTGAAATGCTGGTCAGCTTTATTGCTCTGCTCTGGGCTCACATGTTTTATTTATTTATTTCTGAAGTGTTAGTCTCACAACTGATTTTGTTGTTGTTGTTGTTGTTTAAAACACGTATTTTCAGCATGCTTTATTAAGATTCACTATTAAATCCTCTTCAAATTACTTCAGTTGCATACAAATTTGTCTGAGCCAAAGCAGAAATTCCCGCTGTCTTTATGTTTATATCAGTGTGTTGAGGCACATAAAAAAGGACTACCTGAATATTTATGATTTAACATACATTTGTTGTCTTTTAGAGTATAGGTGGTTTCAGATGTATAAAATTCAGACTTACAGCTAATACCAAAGCAGAAGGAAGGTTTTAAAGTGCAGACTTCTGAAGAGAAATGATCTGTACATTATATCTTCCAGATAAAGTCTCACATCAAAAATTGGCAGCATTCTTATTCTGGTTATCACGAAAGCAAGTTGGGTTCTGATTTGGTTGTTACTTTGACTTAAACACGACAAGTGCTTCATTTGAAAACTGTCAGCCACACGTAGCAGCTTCAAGCTGAAAATGGAAGGAGGAAAGCAAGCAAGCAAGCAAGACACTACTTTTTGTTATGCTATTCCTTGCTAAAATGAAGTGACAGATAGTAATAAATCTGGAAGAAAACAAGTTGATGATGTTTGTAAGTAGTCAAGCACAGCTCTCCTTTGATCTAGATAATGACTTATTCACACATTCACAGTCAAGCTCGTGCTTTCTCTGAAATGTAGTTTATAATCAGCAGACTAACACTGGCTGCAGCAAATTGCCCATAATCAGTCCAGTCCAGAGCTGGGGGAAGGTACCTCAGCATGCCATAGCTCTGGAAATGTAGGTTTGTAGAATGCTGCTAGCAGTTCTGGTAATCCTGTTGGCCTCTTTTTCCTAGTAGCTCTCATGTTAGTGTCATCTTTATGTTACTGTATAGTCATCAGTGAGATTGTTAAACTTAACCTAGTGATACAGTTATTATTTGCCTAACAAGGCTTGCTATTTTGCCACTAGTACATGAGACTTATTAAGGGTATTTATATGTTAATTTTGGTTTTGTTAGCACAGAAATTCCCATTGAATTACATTAATCCAAAGCCTGCCATTTATAAACTGGAATACCATTTTATGAAGATTTCCATAATTGAAAACTCAAAGCCCGAAGGAAATACATCCTTTAGAATGTGCACCTTGTTTTAGGTGCTAAATTCTCCTGTTTAGCAGAAGAGAAGGTTTTTCTTGCAAGGTGACTTTCATTGTTTCTGTCTTGCACTGCAGCTGCCCAAGTCTTTTCATTAATGTGACCCAAGGGGTTTCCAGTTGCAAATATCCCATTGTCCCCACTTGGACTTGACCCCAACCTGACTTTGGCATTATTATTGCTAGGAGAGAATCAGAGCTCAACTTTCTGATTTACTTAACTGTATACAGGTTTTACTGTGTGTTGTTTAAACACATACTGCACTGTTTACAGTACTTCACTAATATATTTTTTAAAGTAATTGGATAGTTCTAACTATGCAAAATTGCTTATACGAGTGTGACAATACAGTACGCTGCTGCTAAGCAGGTTTTAATCAACTCAACATTGGGCTCATTTGGTTACTAATCTCAGATGTCTGCGCTTCATTTTTGTATTATAGGAAGGAAGTTTCCATAAATATTCAAGATGTACTAAGTAAAAGTAATTATTTAGGGCTTAGCTGGGAGAGTAAGCAATGGAATGAAAAGCAATATGAGCTGAAATGGAGATTTTTTTAAAAAGTAATTCTTGGAGTATAAGCTAGATTTACAAGAAAACTGTGGATCATCGACACTCATATGAAAGCAATACAGTAGACTTGTTTATTTGGAGTATATGTGTGCTCCAGGAGTCACCTTGTACAAAAAGATGAGCTTTAATTACAATAAAACATCTGTTCCTCTTGCAAAATGGAAGGCAGCTTCTAACAAATCGTGCTTCTCTCTCGTTCTTTTGATACGCTTACAGTTTTACAATGAAGTATTTTCAGGGGGAAAAAAAAAAGGTTTTGGAAGTTCCTCCTTTCTGGCATGGATTGGCAGAGGGGTACGCAGGGATGAGCCCTTACCACAGTGCCAGAGGAACTTGGAGAACCCCCAAATTAGTCCTTCAGTATTCCTGAGGTGACTGAACCACAATTTATCTCCTCAGTTTCCTGAGTCGGATACATCCTTGTATTCCACTTCTGACATTTGGTGGCACACACTTAATTGAAACCTTGTAACTTCAGAGACTGCTTGTATTTGCATTATTTGCATGTAGCAAAAAATGTCCTCAGCTGTAACCTTATTTAGTGCTCACTGAATGCAAACCTCTCCAACATGTTTGTTCTTAATTTTCCCCTGACCATGGTGTGAAACACTTTTAAAACAGCCCCTAGATGAAGAGCCTGTTCTGCCCTTGGCTTTGCAGGCAGGTCTGCCACCATATGTGCTGTTCTTGATGCTGTTATGATAACGAGACCTTTATTTACATTTCTGTCCTTTCTGCTTGGCATAAACTCAAGTGGGTGACCTGCAGCTGAACAGGACGTGCCTCAGGGCTGTGAGAGGGTGTTGGGTGTCCCTGGTCTCCCCCAGTCTCAGGGCCTAATCCTCAGTGTCAATGGCCTGTCCCCATGGAGATGCCTTTGGACTGGGACTGCTGGCCGCCATTTTCTTTTGGCCCACTGAGGTGGTGCAAGGCAGGTGCCGTCAGACATTTTGTGGCACCCTCTGTGAGGGAGCAGCTGGTCAACACTGAGCTCTGACAGGAATTTTCTGCTGTTTTCCCGTTTCTTCTTTAAATTTCATCTTAAGGTCTTCTGAAAGTTAGGAACTGCTGAAAAGGAATTGGGAAGAAAGAATTTTCTCCACTTTGTGTGAGGAAAGCCTGTGCATTGCCCTACCTGGTAATAGCAAAGCCATTTGTAGCACCAGTTTGTTTTAACAAAATAGTTATGTTTACATACAGCATAAGAAGAATTAGAACTTTCTTCTTTCTTCTTATCTCTGCTCTCATTAATGTATTTGCTTATTGCTATTTATGTTGCTTCAGGTTGTTTCCTGCCACCAGCAGCATCGGGTTCCTGCCTGGAGCACCTGAGATGGCGGCAGTCTCCTCAGGGTGAGTCATTGCTCCTGCAGCCTTTGCATGGCTTTCTTGCCTCTTTGACAGTTTTGCTGCCTTTGCCTTTTGCTCTCTTCTTGTCTGGAACATTTTTCATTGGGTGCTGCGGTAATTAAAGGCAAACAAGTCATGTCTTACCTTGGATGAGAGAAGATAAGAGCAGGAGAAAAAGAGGCTCAGGCTTAACTCTTTCCTTTGTTCTCATCTATCAAAGGGGAGATTGCCATATGTTTTCACTGCATTTGCTGCTTATTATATTTGTAAATGTGACATATATTAATCACGTTATGTTACAAGAGTTTTGCTTTTTTAAACTGTTCATATTTTATTCTGTTTAATTTACACTGTTACTTTCCAATTTTATAATTGCAGACAGGATATTTCAATGTTTATATATAAAATCTTAGCTGAATATTTTTGCTGGAAAGGTATATAGGAGGATATAATTTATGACAAGTGTGTTAACTGTGTCTGATCCCAGTAATGGAAGCTGTAGTTTCTTCATTAATGTTAATGGTAATATAAAGTTTGATACCAGTTATGAAAATCTGTTTGGTAATATTGCTAAGAGATCCTTTTTTTTTTTTCAATTTTTCTTTTTTTTCCAATTTTTCTCTTTTTTTCCAATTTTTCTCTTTTTTTCCAATTTTTTTCTTTTTTTTCAATTTTTTTTCTTTTTTTTCAATTTTTTTCTTTTTTTCAATTTTTTTCTTTTTTTTCAATTTTTTTCTTTTTTTCAATTTTTTTCTTTTTTTTCAATTTTTTTCTTTTTTTCAATTTTTTTCTTTTTTCATTTTTTTTCTTTTTTCATTTTTTTTCTTTTTTCATTTTTTTTCTTTTTTCATTTTTTTTCTTTTTTTCATTTTTTTTCTTTTTTCAATTTTTTTCTTTTTTCTTTTTCTTTTTTTCTTTCTTTTTTCTTTTTTTTTTTGGTGGAACAATAAGGTTCTTTTTTTTCTGAATAACTTGAAAACATTTATTGGAACTAGCTCTTAGTTCATAACATTCATATTCAGAGAGTTATTTATCCTGAGCTTGCTTTGTGACTACAAAGAAACTGCTGTTTGTACGGGGTTACAGTTTGCTTAGGTTTTGACCTGGTGCATGCTGACAAGTGGAGCGATGTTGGTTCAGCTTATTGAGAGGTGATGGATGCTCCCAGATTCAGGGCCAGACATCTGCTGTGTACACAGGAAGTGGCAGCAGTAGCAAGGAGCAGTGAAAGGCAATGTTTAATTTGGTCGCTTTGAGAGCAGGCAGTAGCAAATGTGGGCTCACTTTTCCATATATCTTATACTAGAACTGCTGTTCCTTTTGTTATTGATGAAAGTTTGACCTTTTACTGGCAAATCTATACTACTATTGATATGCATACTTGCAAATATTGACAAATGCAACTGAACAAAGCCATCTTTTTCTGTGTTGAATATTGTCACAATTTGCAGTGACCTACTCTGCACTATTTAAAGTGACCATTAGGTAAGATTTTCATGCCAAAGTCTTGACCTTCTTTGTCATTTTGTATCTTCCATGGTAAAATCTGCTACAGCTAATATTTCTCCAAATGGCACTTAAGCTCAGGGGTCTGCTCTGTAGAAAGGAACAGCACATGTTTTGCTGTCTGTGCTGTTTTTAACACTTGATCTTTCATCTGCCTTTGTAGTATGGTGTGACCTTTTTTCTGTACCATATTGTGTCTATCCTTGTGGACTCCCTTCCTTTCACTCTTGTGATATTTCACTTTAATTTCTTCTGTGTCCATATGTAGTCTACTGTTTATTTCCAGTGGAATTCAGGTTTCTTATCTCCAATAGACCAAGCCCTGTTCAAACTATAAATTTCATCTGTCTGCAGTTTTTGCAAAGGTACTTGCATTTTGAAATTTTCTTCTTGCTCTGACTTCCCGCAGTTTTAATTTTAGCCTTATGGAGAAATGATCTCAATGTTCAGACAAGCAAATCGCTGACCGTTTTTAAGCTTCATTTGAATCTATTGTAACTAAACCTCTTTATTTGATACAATTGACTTAGACAAATAGATTTCCCTAAGTGTGGAGGTTACAAAGTATATGAAGCCCATTTTTGTTTACATATGAAGGGAAATCACTGCCTGTTCATCAAAGAAAAGCAGTTCAAAAAGCCAGTCAGTAATTCTGTAGTAGAGATGCTGCTAGAGTTTCCCATTTCTTTCCCTATTTTTATTTATTTATTTTTTCAGCGTGAAAGAAAGAATTGTATATTGGTTACCTTGGGATTCATTTGCTTAATTGGTTTTTTACATTAACAAGAAAAAGCACAAATCACTTAATTTCATCCCTCAGATATAATTCAAAATTTAAGAAAACTCATGCAAAAGGTATATCTTCTGAATGGTTACTTATAATAGTTAATAAACTTACATTATAGGAGTTATAAAATAATTCATTACTTGAGAAAATTGTGACAGTGAAAACAAGAGAACTAGCAAAGCTTAAGCTTTATGCACAGAGAGCTGCTAATAAATTGGCACCAGTGTGAATGGGCTTCTGAAATATGTGTGAAAAGACCCAATAGAGAGATCACAGGTATAGAAGAAGCACTGAAGATCTTCAAGAGAATACACATTTGTCATTTTTTCTTAAGTTTTTTTATCAAATGTTTTTAAAAAATACACTATTCACTGGAGTCTGAAATTAGGAAGTGACATGAAATTATGAGAAAAATTCTTTAATAGTGTACATATATATTTGTACATGCACACATATACTTGCAAATGTAGTCTTTGTGGAAGCTGGATGGAAGCATTTGTTTCGGTTTTCAACAAATACTCTTTCACTAGTCTTTACTTTCGGTCAAGGAAAGAACACAGACATAACATTTGGATTAAATAACTTATACTGATATGAACATTTCTTTGGTTTTATTGTTTACGTTTCCCTTTCCCTTAAAGCTTCCTCTCATGGTCTAATATTCTACTTCACTGAGTCAATTGTCAGTGGTCCTTCCAGTTCTTTTGTCTGTCTGCAGAGGCAAATCATCTTGTTAGGAAAAAAAATGCATTGCTTTGGGACCTAACAGCTATTTGTATTATGGAAGTACAAATTAAAAAAAAAAAAAAATCTGCAATAGTCTATATCTATATACATTTTTATATTCAAATATTTTTGAAGATTATAATTCACTAAATAAACAGGTACAGAAAAAGAATTCTACCAATGCCTTAGTATTGGTAGTGTAGCAGAAATTCTGAGTCATGGCCTGATCTAGTGATGGAACACCTGGTGGAAAGGTAGGGCCAACCCAAGGCTGCTCAGGTGCATGTAAGGCTTCTGAGTGACCAGAAGGGGAGAAGCCAGGATCCACCCTTTCCCTGACCTCATTTAAGGGTTAGCAGTGGAATAGCAACAAAATGCTATTTTGTTGGATGTCCCTGTGTACCTGAGGTTTACCAAGGCTAAGTAGATTCTTTTCTTTGTTTCCTGTGTTCATGGGTGCTGTGTTTGAGTATATCCTCATCTGCTGTAGCCTAGGAATTTGCTACTTAGTTGCACTTCTCATCATGTTATTGGTAGTTTATTGTCTAATGAATTACATAGACAGTACTAAATTTTGTTGTAATTTGTTGTTACTAGTCAGTGAGCTTTTATTTTTAATTTGGTTAAGAATCAAGACTGGGAAGACTTCTGAAAAGAATTTTGTGTCTCTAAGCAGTGGTTTAGATTAATCTTCAGTATGACTAGAATACAGCTTAATGTAGTCGGTTTTATTATTTTTTTGTTTCATTCTACGCATGCTCTTCAGCCAGATACAATATTCTAGGACTCAATAGGTTATGTTTTGATTTAACTAACTAATGTAGTGATAGCATGGATTATGAAGTTTTCAAAATGAAATCTATTTCTGACATTTAAACATTTTATATTCTAGTGATAGGAGCTGCTACTTCCAAATAATTGTATTTCACCAGATCACATATGTATCTAGTGTACTTGTGAGGCCGAGATCTTCTGGAGTAGATGGAATTAAAAAGAAAACTGTTCTATTTGCTTGGTAATTATTTAAAGAGAAGTAATTAGTAGATTAATCTTACTGCAAGATCTTACCTCATGGCCTGACTTCACAAGAGACTGAGTATCTTGGTCCTCCTCAGCAAGCGCAGACTGCATATTTAAATCCAAGTCATATCACTGCGCTCAAAGGAGTAGGAGTTTAAGTCTTTGCTTTAAGATAATGTTCGTTGGTTTGCAGTTTCTAGATCAGTTTAGAGCTCTCCTAGACCTTAACTTACCATTGTTTATTGCATCTGAATTAGAGGGTGATCTTTAAATGTAGTTGAAATCTGAGCAGTTCTACACAGAGGTTTCAGGGCCCACCATCTTTGTCAGTTTTCAGAGAGGGGTTTAATTTTGCCATTTCACAGAATCATAGGGGGTGGAAGGGACCTCCAGAGGTCATTGAGTCCAACCCCCCTGCCAAAGCAGGTTCCCTATTTGTCCAACTCATGCTCTTTTCCAAACAAAGGTTTTGGAAAACTTTGAGCTATTCACCCAGATCAGTACAAACCAAAATAAAAGCAGTAACTTAGACTTGATTTTTTTTTTTTTTTTCTTCTTGGTATATGTAACTTCGTATGCATAGGATTTAATCTGAGGCATAAAACAACATTTCCTTTTCTCTAAATATGTGTTTCAATGAAAATAAACCCTTACTCTCAAGAAGGGAGTCCTGAGCTTAATACCTGCTTAAAGGACTGCTTCAATTTGTTCAGCTGAGCATTCATCCATAATACATTTTTTTTTTTTTCCCACTAATGATTGAGACTTGCAGAGAATGAAGTACAGTTCTTGATTCACACTGTCAGTTTACTCACTTTTCATTGCATTTGAGAGAGACTGTGGTGCAATCACTTTAAAAAAGAATTTGCTCAGAACTGATTGCTGATCCTACTGCTAATCCTTATGCTATTTTATGATTATTATTATTTTTTTTTAGATTGACAATCACTTATATATATCTATTTGGTAGCTTTCTTTTAGAAGGAGCAAAATTATGTAATTATAAGCCATTTAAAATTACTCTAAAATCAACTGAATTAGGCATTAAGTAACTCCGCACATCTGCCAGAGGACTCTGGTTGTGAGACCACTAGACTCAAGCAGCATCAAAACATGGATGCTGGGAAGCAGAGATGGTGAGAGCGTTTGGCAGTTTCATCTATGTGCCCTTTATTGAAGTTCGAGAGATTGATACTGGAACAGCTGCATGAAACTTTGGGATAAGGAATGTGAAATTATATCCTTGGAATCTTCATACACGAAGTATCTTTTGGAGGCTAAATATGATCGCGTGGTCTTAAGGCAAAAACACTAAATTGCAATAATCAGTATTAAATAATCATTGTCCATAATCAATATTCACAACTAGACATATACTAATTATTTCCTAGGCACAAGCTTATCTGAGATGTACCTTCATGCATATGCTCTGATTACACAGCAAATGTGATATTAATTGTATTTACATAGGAGATTTAAGTTAATACCTCTTACCTCACATTTTATAGTGCACAATGAATGCATAGAGAGTTTGTTACTATGGCTCAGCTTGTTAAGCTGCAGTAACATGACCATATGTCTAATTCTTTGAATGTCAATATCAAGATTTAATAGTGTTTAATGAATGCACTTTAAATTGATACCTCTTGTAAATTTGGATTAACTTTCAAGGTGTCTCTGTAACAAATGTGTAAAATATGATAATATTTGCTTTACTGTCCACTAAACTAGCAGGAACTGTTATGCACCAACTTACTGAACCCTAAAAGCATCATCTGCAAGCACTATTTTCATAGCCATGTAGTCTCTTAGGAATCATATAAAGCAATGTTAACTGCTGTGTTTTGTACAGACAGACATATTTGGGGGAGGAGGGGAAAATCAATGAGTGCTATCTCTGAGCAGTACCCACCTATTTTTTAAACAGGCTTTATTTTCAGTTGTCACAGTTTTTTTGGGTTATTTTTTCCTATATTAATAATAACCATATCTACAATATCAATTTTTTGTAAGACATGAATGTGCAGGTCAAAAAGGTGAAGGTAAAATAATTAAGTCAACTTCATTTTTTGTATCCAGAATTTTCTACCTTAAATTGTTTATGAATCAGTATTTTGAAGCTGCAGTAATATGAGAAGAAAATATTTTTTTATATTTTATTATGTATAAACAGCTGATAGAAAAAATAGTACATAAACACAAAAATGAGTGCTGCAAACCATATGTAATAACTAAATTAGTTCAAAGCTTATCTTTCTCCTTTTCTCTCCTCTTTCTTTTCTTTCAAAAGAACTATGCTGTTAGGAGGAACGTTCATTGCTCAAGCTGACCAAAGAGACAGGGTTTTTCCAGCTCTTAAGCTGACTGGCATTTGTCAGTGTTACAAGACAGGGCTTTTTTTTTTTTTTTTTTTCCTAAGGTTCAGTGAAATCAGTGGTCTCATTCTGAAAAGCAGCTAGGCACAGAAAATGCATTTTGAAGTGTTAGTGCTTGGACTTCAGAATAATGTATAGTTAAATTTTAAAGTTCTTCAGTTGGACAAGTGAAAGTTCAAAATGAAGTTGGCATACTTTGTTATAACATGGGATATGTTCAAGAGAGGAATGTATGTAAGCACCAGGCAGGAACAACTATCCAGCCAACCATAGCAAAAACCAAAAACCTCAAACAAACCAACACACAAGCAAACTGTATTGAATAGCAAACTTACAACCTAAGGAGTAAACTGAAAAATTCCTACTGGAAAAATAATTGATGAGCACCAAGTTACATCACCCAGACTTTCAGCATGTTTTTTAAGCCAAGTCAGTCAGTGGAGAGCCCGAATCTGCCATCAGAGTCCTCAGAAAAGTGGTAAGAAATGAAGCTTTGGAAGCATGTTATAGAAGCAGACCTCTTGTGTATTGTGAGTCTATAATGTGGCTGAAATCTAGTAATATGATCTCTTACTCTTTTGAATGTTTTGAAAAAAAATCACTTGGATATCATGAAAAGTAGAGAAGGGGAACCATTTACAATTTATTACCAGAAAATATTGGCACTTATTTCTATGGCCATTTTAAAAAAAAGATAATGCTGTAGAAAGACAAGAAAAAAATGAAAAAAAGTTCATAATTTTCTTAGTTCTTTTCTACTAAGCCACAGGAAGCCGAACAGACTTAATTCATACTAATAGAAAAAAAACATTCCTGTGAAGTTGTGATTTTTTTTCAGTTATTCTAGAAAGAAAATTAAATCATCAATTACATATTTTCTTCACCTGCTTTTTATAGAATTTTGTGATGTATTAGGTTTAAAATCAGTTTGGTTTCCATTTCACGTAATTCCAATACTATTCCTCTCTAAGTTGAAATAATTGTCAGTGCTGCTGTTCCAATACTTATTTATAGCTAGAACTGCAGATGTTATGAATGTATTAAAAACACTAAAGAACACCTTTACAATTAAAGCAGCATTCTTATGCCACTGGTGAACAGATTATGTCAGTATTTCTCTGATAATCTGTGTTTATGTCAGTAATCCATGACTTGGGAAGGATTTGCAAATGAACCAATGTGAGCTTCAAGGGCAACTTCTGTGTTTTGTGTCAATATGCACATCCTAAGTAATGTTGCATTAACAAAAAAAAAAAAGAAAAAAGAACAGTTTTTAATATAATACATCATAATGAGCTGCATGGTTTAATTGACAAACCTGGAATCAGCTTGGTCTTCTACAGGAGTAGATTAAGCAATATTTTATTATCTAGACTGGCTGACACCAACTACTTCAGCTCTGCAGCTTCAGATTCAACAGTGAGGCTGTTACATTAGGAAGATCTTTGTAGGATAAGTTCAGGTTTATAAACAAGAATGATGAGATTGAAATAGAAGACCAAATCTCTACACAGCATTATTTTATCCTTTAGTTTGAACTATTCTGATCTTCTAATCTTGATTTGAACAACAGTTGCTGTGTTAAATCTAAATTAAAACATGTAATACCCAGCTTATACAGTAATGCATTGTAAAATACATCCTGAGATTTATCAATTCTGTGTGTTACTTTATAACCTCATGTCTGCAAGGAGGCCATGGCTGATCTTGTAGCTGGAACCATTCTCATGCTGACATCACAACCTTATCTTGAAGTGACACCTTAGTAGAGGCAAGGCAGTGGACAAGTTGATACTATTGATAAACTTGTACTTTCCTGCATGTACTAAGAATTCCAATCCCACTGAAAAACAAAATGAGCACCCCAATATTTCCAAGATGTTTTGGAAGAAATTGACGTTTTGATGGATTTATTTGCTGGCCTTGGTTTTGATCAACCAAACTTATAAATAAGCAAACGAAATCCAGAATGAGAGCTGGTTATCATCAGTTATTCTGGGAAGTGTAACCATGGAAATTTGAAATGACTTTCCAAACAGCAATTAGGGAATCATTTATTAAACAGGGTATTCCTATGAGGAATACATAGAGAGTGGGAAGAGGGAGTAGGCTGTGTGAATCCAGATTAATGACCAGAATGTGAAATACCAAAGGGGCTGAGCTGAGATCTGATGACACAAAGTGGATACAATTGGTGTTAGTGTTAATAAAGAAAGGAGGAAGTGAAATGCAGTAGGGTAAAAATAGTTTCCCTCATCTTTAAAAAAAAATAAAAAAATAAAAACTATGTGTTTTTTGCTTTTAGAATCCTTTCTATTCATAAAAGCATTTGGTGATTCTAATTGTTTAAAATCTCATCAAGGTTCCTTATATCAATGGGAGTATTCATTCTTCCTAGACATAATTTAATGATTTAATCACTATGGTTTCTTACTGAGAGCCCTGCTAATGGGGATCCTACACAGATTTCATAAATTGTATTCACTCAAGTACAGTAAATGGTGAAGCACTTAATTCTATTATTTTTTTCCTCAATTTAATTGAGACTGAACCATTTAAATGGAACAATTAGAGGGCTTTCTAGCAGCCCAAGAATAGTTCATGTTGTCTTTTTTTTAATTGTGATTATTTTCAGAGGTGGTTATGTATTCAGCTAGTTTGAAGTTATTTCTTGTATTACTGATCATTAATTCCATTTAAAATGTGTGCATGCATGAACTGCATTTATTACAAATCCCATCCTGTACATCTCTTGCTGCTAACATTTTCCATCGCCTGTTTCACTTGAGGTAAGATTTTTGTGTGTTTCTGGTGAAGGGGCTGCTTGGGTAAAGTAGATTTCACCCTACCACCTTTCTTGCCTTTCCTTCTGAAGCTGTTTCTGATAATGCCAAATGAGTATTCAGAACATGTGCGTGAAATTGTTGCTTGTCACACAGGCTGTTTGGCACGAAGGCTTTCTCTGATCTACTTCTCCTCTTAATAGGCTCTTTAAGATGCCATGGAGTCACATTTGTTAACACTTTTCAGATAAATTTTCATGTAGAAGGCTTGCTGTATTTTCTAACAACTTATTGTTAAGAAAGTACACAAGGCAATGTGGCTCATTGTTTTCACAGTCTGTTAATTTCAAGCAAACTTGCTAGAAATCTAGCTAATGCATTGAGCTTAAAATGCCTGCTTATAAGCTATGGTTTATAAATATAGAGGGTTTTCCTTGCTAACATTCATGTTTAAGCATACACTGTTGTACTATTAGGTGTCTAGATACAGTTATTTCATTGAGATTTCTGTCAGCCAGCTTCTCCTTTCTCATTTTCATCTCCCCTATGGTTGTTTCTATTTCTGTAGCTCACTCAGAAATTAATGCCTCTTATTTATTTCTGTGGAACCTACAACAAATACAGAGAGCACAATAACACTGTTTGATAGAGAAAATTCTCTACAATTCACTACAATATTGGCACCACCATTAGCTCTGCATTTTCACTGCAATGAACAAGAGCCTGCATGCTGTGCTTAAGTATTTGCACTGGAGAAGGTAACTGCTGTCACCACCACTGAAATGCATCCCATACGCTGCTTGGTCTCTGTAAATGTTCAGCAAGTGTTGATGAATATCCATGCTTAAAAAAAAAAAAAAAAAAAAAACAATTACACCTTGGCTTCATCCATACTTTCATGTCATATGCCATTTTGTCAGACTGCCTCTTTGGTGCTGTCTGTCACAAAATGGAGTATTGGTGGGAAGGCTCAAGCTCTGCTACTGTACCACATGTGCCTCTGAGACTGTGGGCCAACAGAATAAAATAGTAGTTGTTACTTTTGGAACAGCCCTCATAGATTCTGAGATAGCACATCCAGGATAATCATGCAGCAAAGTTATTTCAGTTGTAAAAGGAGCCAGTATCTTGGACTCTGTTCTGAAATTTGATAACTTAATTCAGTTTTATATTATTGTTGTTGTTTTATTCAGGTGCCTATTTCTTCTGCTTGATCATTAGTTATTGATCCTGACAATGAGGCTGACAGGAATTGTTGTGACCAACAGAGATTATTTTATTTTCTAGTTTCACTTCCATTCCATCAAAAATTAATTTTTCTCACATGTCTCCATAGTACATCTACAAGTAAGGAAGAGATGGTGACAGTTCTGGAGAAAAGATTTTGAATGACTCAGCTACTTTCCCTTTCTTTTTTCCCCCTCACCTACAGAACACAGGTATTTGTTTCAGTGAGCTGCATCTGAACATTTTAGTTGGAAATGCAACTGAGATCAAACACGTCAGAGTAAGCT
The DNA here is from genome assembly GCF_987193195.1 of Phasianus colchicus. NCBI lineage: Eukaryota > Metazoa > Chordata > Aves > Galliformes > Phasianidae > Phasianus > Phasianus colchicus. The sequence continues at coordinate 28,279,608 of NC_143442.1, read as the reverse complement.
AAATGGCAAGACTTCTGTAGCCTCGGGTTTAAAACTAATTATGAAAAGCATAAATCTGTTAGTCTTACAGGAATCTAATCCATCACATGCATAAATTTATGCACACAAAACTATCCACATCCCACTCTGCATTTGCAGCCTTTTAGATTCTTTAAACACATCTACATTAGCGCTTCAGTCTGGACGAGGAGGGCAGTTTCCAAATGAAGGGACTATCGATACCTTGTCAACAGGGGCTTGTACCATATCATACATCTTACCTTTAGATGAACTGAGAGCATTACCCCACCAAATGCACACAGTGTTGCTTGACTCTGCTTGCTAAGACTGGGGAAAGGCCGGTTGGGACCATAGAAGCATAACAGAGTGAAGTGAGTGATTTAAGTACCTTGAGATTGAACAGCTTCAGATGATCACGCTAACTCTGGAACACTAGATAAAATATGGAAGACTTGAGATATTCACCATACAAAGGCCTATCCTAACAGAAATATTATAACCAGAAATCTACATTTATTATTGCCTATGTTCTTCACGCATTTGAACATGCAGTAATAGCTTTTCAAATTATTCCTCATGAAAACATTGAGTTTATGAACAAAGCAACAGAGTTTTCTTTAAGTTCTTCTGTTTAGTTATCACAGTTTTATGGAAAGAAGAGGAAACTTTCTAAATACACCTCAAGATAAAGTTTTTCTGTAAGCCTTAGCACTAGTCACATGTGTTTAACAGATCTAAACTGAGCAGCATTTGTTATTTTCTTAATTCACTCTGTCCGTTAACATAACTTGTATTTCCTTCTGAATTGTGAGTTGCATCACAAGCCAGCTTTCTGTACGAATCCATACCTGAGATATAGACTCCTAGAGATTAGCTAACAGGTATTCTTCTTGGAAAGATTATAAGTCGTTTGACTCTTGTTATGAAGATGTGTGCTAAGTTGCAGAACTGGAGGAAGTTGTAGAGTCTTCAGTGAAAATGAGTGTGTGTTGAACAACAGGAGTGTCTTCTCGTAGGTTGTGTACTGGACAGGTTTACTCTGGTTTACTTACTAGAGCTTGCAGTGTTAAGAGTTTCTTCACAAACCTAGCTGCTCTTTTCTGTCCTTTCTTGGCAATATTGAGATGGATTTGCATCTGTAAGAAGATAAATTGTGTGTGTAACTACAGTTAATCATAATTTGAGAGTTTAGCATCATGGTATGTGGTCAAGGCTGTACTTTAATGAAAATGCCTGCTGTTTATTGCAGCATCTATACTGGATATAGTTAAAATTCTGTTGATTGGGTTAGAAAACTTGATTTACCTGTAAAATAATTTGCATGGCAGCTGACTTATTAGTAGAAAAAGTGACTGTTACTATTTTATTTTAAATTTAGATGTAAAATACAATCAAAGGAGTTCCAGGGATGTAGTTTCTTCTTACAAATAAACAAAGCTGATTCTCCACATCTTCACTGATTGTCTGCTAAATACTAGAATTAAGATATTAGTAAATGTCAAGGCATTTTTCCATGAGTTGTTTCCTGTTTGCTATCATCTTCTTTATTTCCTAAATACTGATAATACACTTGCCATTCTTTTTTTAAAGAACGATCCTACTTAACACTGTCATCAACATAAGTAAAATTCTTGGAATCACAGGATAACAAAGGTGAATTGAAATACAAATTTTATTATGAGGATTAATTTTGAACCTGGTCTGTTTCAATTATTCTTTTTCATCTTTCCTCCATCTAAAACAGAGAAATAGAAGTAATTCATGGTTAATCTGAGTTAACATTTGAAATATCTCAAAAGGAGGAAAGTCAAGTGGCTTTTTATAAGTTTCAGCTTATGGATTTAAATGTTATTGAATAGGAGCAATCTATCTTAAGATACACAGGCAGAAACTTGTATCTTTCTCATGATGGAAAATGAATTCACAATTGTAATGCCCACATCACCATTTGGTCTTTTTCTCCCCAAATAAAATATTACTATTCTGAGTTATGTTATTCCTTAGCTGTTTTCATCATATTTCATATCAACTGATGAAGATTTTTCTCAGCTCCTTCTAATCCTTCCAAATATGCTCAAAGTTGTGTTTTGTGTTTTTTGTTGTTTTTTTTTTTTTTTTTTAAGTTGTATTAAGTTGGAGAAGGATTTGTCCATAATTGTCTTTATCTTCTCCTATGGTTTTGTCTTGTGTGTCAGACGGGTACCAAGGTGATCTGTGGCACTATACAATGGGAAAGATTTTGTTTTAGGATTGCCATCATTTTGATGAGAAAAGGAAATCGTTATCTCAAAGTTGTTGATACCTCTGTCCATTTGCTTAACAGCTGTCCATTTGGGCTAATGTCAGAGAGCAGGCTATTAAAATCAGGAATATGACAGGCAGGAGAGTTTGCACCTCAAAGTGAGGGTGTCAGAAAAAGACAGAACCTCAGTTTCTAAAAGCTTACATGTGTACTAAGTTTTTTCCTCAAGTGAATATAACGTGACTGTTTAAAACTCATAACTAAAATAAATGCAATGTAGGATATCATAAGTATTTTAAAAAAATAAAAATGAAAGAAAGAGAGGAAGGGACTTGAGCTGTTGACCAGTCTCACCTAATAAGCAAAGGTTTGAATTGTATAGGTGCTTTTGAGCTCCTATTCCCACAGGGAGAGGTTGTTACAGAGATTAATTGTTGCTCTGACAGTAGCTGTAGTCTATAGGTTGTAGCAAGCTGCATTCCCTTCAGCAAATTTGCTTTTGTTCTTTAATATTTGTTTAATTTTATCTGTAAGATTTCCTGTGTATATCACTTTCTCTCATGCATAACATGCTGAATAGGGAAAGTTTTTAGTTCTTATTTTTGATTCATGAGCATGTGGGTCTCACAGACTCAAGCACTGCAAGGTAACGGTCAGATTTAAAAGCTCTTTGCTCCCCATTTTTACATTTGTCTGGAGTCTGGTTGCTGAAGACGGTGGTAATACTTCTGAAGGACTTCATGATTATTTTCAGTAGATAGCTTTCCACTTTCCAGTTCTTGCTGTTTATCAGAAATGTTTAAGACTGTTTGATTTAATACTTCTTTCCAGCTCCTCTAAACATACTGTGTCCTTTGTTCAGGCCTGTTTGTTTGGGTTTTAAGCACACTGATGTACTTAGCAGTGCCAAGGTGAAAAACAAAATGTACAAGGCCAGACATTTCCAGGCCTGATTGCCTTGGATCAGTTCCCCTATGGTCTGGTTCTTCCCACCAAAGGCTTCCCCTGTTCCTTCTCTGGTTTTCTGAATATAGAAATCACACAAACTCATAATTAACAAATTTCTTACAAGCGCACTGTTCACAGAATGATGCATCTTCACATGGCTGTTTCCCTGTGGTATATCCAGGCTGTATCCACGTTAAAGCACCTCCTATCAGTTAGAATTCAATTAAGCAACAGCGGGGCAATCCATGTCTTGTCCTTTCTTGTCCATCACTGCAGCAGTGAGGGCAGTTACCTACTGCTGATGGTGCTGGTTAGAGTCCTCCCCACTGAGCTGAAAAAACACAAGATTGGGATCAATGGAAAGCATACACAGCTAAGAACTCTCAAAACAAAGAAGAGAGACAATATTTGTTAAGTCAGTGATATTTAAATCAACGTAAGGCTGTTTTAGCATCAGTGCATAAAATTCTAACCTTCATCCCTCTTGACTACATGGAAGATACTGAATATACTTCATTTCATAGATAAAGGATTTCCTTCCAAAAGGAAGTGAGCAGGTAGGAAAAGACCAAAGGAAGAGAAGTAAATATTGGTTTTTACTATGTTTAACGGGAAACAAAACCCTGTTTTGTGTGCAACATTACTTTTATCTGATGCTCCAGGCTATTTCAGTTTTCATATCCTAATGCTGTGCCAAGTTTTAATTCTGTAATATGTTTTTTTGTCAACTTATGGGAATGGTCACATTTTTTATTAAATGAAATTAAATCAATAACGTATTTCTTTAAATTCCTTTATAGACAGCTATCAACTGACTTCTATGTCAAAGATAATTCTGGCTAAAATGACAGCTGGGGGTGAACTTATTGTACAATATTTCTGTGTTGCTGAGAACTCTGACAAGCACACTACAAGCATTATGTTGCAAACATCCTAGTTACAGTGCTGCACCCTACTTCAGTTTGTATTTTGCACTGGATTACTGTTTTAAAATAATGTCCTTTACTAAAGGCAAAGCTGCTCTATTACCTGCTTCTGAATTTTTCCACAAATTAGTCATAAAAAAAAAAAAAGGATATGTAGATTAACGTATCTGTTGAAAAACAAGTAGAATGATTTCAAAGATAGAAGTTGAAAATTCATTTAACCTTTGATTCTGGCCACAAATATAACTGATGAGAGAGTTTCCTTTTGAATTGTTTTACATTGCGAAAGCTGAAAGAAAGAGGGTTCTTTCTGCAACAGAAAGTGAAAAATGTGATATTTGGAAAGAGGTTATGTTTAAAAATAGACATGAGACCTTAAGGAATGAGGAGTGCTTGCTCTGTAACCTAGAAACTGAAATCCCTGAAGAAGTATCCACTATAGCAAGACCTGAGAAGAGGAGGGAAATATATATATCTAGTGAAATAAGCAGATTAAATTTCCTAAATATGAATACAAATAAAGTGGTACTAACAGGTAGCTACTTGGGTCTATAGCTCTTACGTTTGTCTTTGTAGCGAGGCTTTCGGTTTGGAGATAGTTTCTTCATGATTGAAAATAACTCTCTCTATATATATGCTTTTGGAGGACGTTGCAAATATAACAGGATTTATAATCTCTTAACAGAGAACTAAATTGCTTGCATATCAGAATTTCATGGTAGAACTACTGACTGTATAGCTCTGGGACTTCTTTCATATATGTTAGAAAATGGGTCATCCTACTATGTTCTTTATTTAAAACATTACAGAGGGTGCTTCATTTTAGTTCGTAACATAGAAATCAAACTCTTTCTTTCTATGCTTCCATTAAAGCCAAAATGACCTCAGCGTGTAGAATCTGTTGATAAAACTTGGCTGGTGTATTTGGCACTCTCAAGGATGTATAGCAGTGTAGTGAAGTGCAGAAACTCTCCTTTCCCTTGCAGTGTGTATAGTGGCCAGCACAAACTTGCAATCTGCGTACTCGCCTCTGAATGAAGGCTGTTGACAGATGATGTTAAGAAAGTAAAAGTGCTTTTCTCTTATCAACCTAGACGGTAAACTGAACAGAAGAAAATAGGGTAGAGGGAAACTGAGTACCTCTCAATCTTGGTCAGAGAAAGAACGAAAGAGACTAGTGAACTGCTCTTAAATTGGGTGAGCATGATGGACTTCATCTGTGAGTGCTTCAGATCTTGAGAATGTGGGGATGGCAATCAATTTAAGAAAAAAAAAAACATATGTGATGCCTGCCCCTGGGAAGAGGAAAAAGGAAGAACTGAGTAGTTGTATAATGCTGGTTTTAATGACAGTCAGTATTGTCAGTGCAGGAAGGGTCTAGGATGTTAGATTAAAAATAAACCTGGATGGAGGGACCTACCTTGAAAAAGAGATGAAGATTAAGAGAGATTTGTTTCAAGCCGCCTTCTTTAAGGGTCCTTTGTTTGAAGGGCTTTATCCCTTCAACCTACTCCAGGCAATACCTGTAACAACAAAAAACAGACTGATGCAGAAGTTGGAAATTTTCACATTCATGTTTGCTTCAGTGAAAAGGCACGACAGCCTGACCTGAAGACTCTAATTTTGGCTCAGGGCCGCTTGATATCAACGCGAGAGGTCTTTACAGATAGGTAGAACAAACATCTACATAATGTAATACAGGCATAGTTAAACTTGCACTGAGATGGGGAAGGGGCCAACTTGGTGTCATTTTTATTTCTCTTTCAGTGGTGCCATGCTAAAATATGCCTTGTGTTCCTCGAGTAGTATATTCATTTAATATAAATTTCAGGTACTGAACATACGTGACATTCGCCAGCAGATAATTTCATTTTAAATACATTGAAAATTATGAAGGAACACGTAAGGTGTCATTAGATTATTGTTTAAAAATGCGAATGCATGCACTGAATATCAAATTTTGTGATCAAATAATGTTCTAATTAACTTTGTTACTACTACAGTAAGTTGTAACAAGACCACATTTGTTTACAAGTGAACAGTATTGCAGTCAGTTTGCATTCAGCAGCCTATTTCAGAAGGAAATAATAGCTGAACCTGCATGAAAGATCTTTAATAACAAATGAAGAAATGACTTTGCAGATCAAGAATTCATCTTAGAGTAGCTGGCATCGTTGTTGCCAGTATGTTTTTATGTTAAGCCTTATGCTATTAGCTATTTTTCTGTGTTAGACTGATACATGGAATTATGTGGACAAAGACTTTGGCTTTTATATTTGCTCTGTGTTTTCTGTAGCTCTGTAGTGCTCATAGACAGACAAGCTGTTAGCATCAATCCAAATAGCTCCATAGCCAGTCAGTAGTTAGTATGGTTAATTACCTATCTAGGATGTATGAGAACATGATGTTGTCTGAGAGCTTCATCTTAATAAACAGTAATTGGAATAAGCTTTTTTTTTTCTGTAAAGAATATCTGCAGATAGAGAGATAACAATTGGTACTTTCATATAAAGAATATTGCAGTGTGTTTTGTTTGATTGTGGCTGTTGGCATGGATTGGCTGTGGCAATGAAATATTTGTGAAGATTAAATTGTAACTCAAAATATTTTTGTTTGTTCTTTTCCAAATGTATTACTTTGGATCTTCTCTTCTGCAATAGATTTAAGTTCCGTAATGGTTAAGAGTAGGGAAGTTTCTTGGACTTAATGTACAGAGCAGAAGTATGATGCAGTTAAGATTTAGGCACTCAACTTTCATTGTTTTTACTTCTTTCTGCAAGCAGATATACTACCACAGAATCCTACACTTGCTATATTAAAGTTACCACTCCAATTAAAAAAAAAAAAAAATGCTTTCTACTTCCATGCTTTTTCCTATCCTATATCCTTTATTTTGTGCACAATTTTTGAATCATATAACTTCTTCTATGTCAAGCTGCTTATTGACAGAATGAAATAACAAAAACACACCACATCATTATGAAGATTTACCTTGCATAACAAATTCAGCTTAAGGTATTTATTTTAACAACTCCGTTCTCCCTTTTTTTTCTACTGTGCTTTGGTTGGTTTATTTCAAAGAAATACTCAGTGAAGATAAAAATGAAGAAAAGTAAAATCATGGAAAAGGGTCATGACACGAACTGACTGCAAAACTTTATGCCACAGTAATGGAGCGATTCCTAAGGTCAGGGTTTTCTTGGTATATGGTGAGAAAACTCTTGGACTGTGTCAGTCTTAACAGATCAGAAAATGTACAGAAAATAAGACAGAAGCTTACTTTCTGAAACTTTTGACATGTGAGTCACAAACATACAAAAATAAATCCTTACCCATCCAGTTCATTTCCTCTTGAATAGTTTGCTAGGTGGATTCTTATTTTATTCAGTGGTCACAACTGCCAGCTGAGGACATACTGCAACTGGTTCTGGTTGTTTTCCAAAGTACTAGCTGTTCAAATTCACATGTTGTTTACCCTTCATTTCCACTCAACATAAGTGCAGGGCAGAAAAAATAAATAGATAACAGCATTAAAGGAGGTACTGCTTACCAGTGTCATTTTTTCCTGAAAATAGCACACTTTCATTTGCTTTACGTGCTGAATGAAGTGTGGGGTAAGAGCAGAACCTCTGTCAAGCACAACTCCGTTCCTTAGGTCAATAGAAATAAATAAATATTTGTAGGCAAATAGAAGATCCTGATTTTTATGTCAAGGTAGCAGAAGTCTGGATTCAGGTTCTGTTTAAATGACACTTATCCAATAATGAAGACCAGGCAGAATGATGAATGTGCTTCAGTGTGCCTGTGCTGAAATAGGTTTATAAACAAGCACCTGCCATAAATCACAAAAACGGCTTTGTCAAAAGTAACTAGGGACCAGATGCATCTTTATAATTACCTGTGACACCTTTTGTCCTGCTTTCATATCCTCTGTTCCTCAGTTAGATAATCTGTTTTCTTTTCCTTGTGGTTTCAGTGATTTGCATTCTATTTGGAAACATGGGTTGATGTCTGGAAAGCTTCTCAAGGAAGTGTTTAACAACTGTCTTGGAGGCAGAAAAAATTTGTGAGGCTAAATATTGCGTATTGTCTGTTCAGAACAGAAGATGAAACTGCTCACTAATAATTCCACAAGAATTTTGATAAATATTTCCTAGTGTAATAATTTTTTATTTTCTCAGTTTCTGGAGTCTGTTCAACAGGTATGGGAAACTTTTATTCCTTGGCTACATCTCACTTTCAGCGTTACGGAGATGATTTCAACTTGTGAAGCTAATTTTCATCCCTAATCAGTAGATTTGTAGCACTCTCATGAAGATTTTTTTCCATGTATTTCCTTTTCAGTTGATCTTGCAGTGTGAGACTAATCAGCTGTATGTGGTTCCAACTAAAATATTATTTCTGTCTTAGCTTAGAGAGGACTAGAATATATATATATATATAATTCTGTCTCTCTCTTAGTCTTTGCTAATTTTTTTTTTTTTTATACCTTATTACATTATCAGGCATCTAGGGACAACATTAATGCAAACAACGTTAGGCTCAAAGCAGGAATCACACAGGAAGGGAGATTAAAAGAAAAGAGAATATAAAAGCTTGGAGGTAAAAGCTGATTGAATTTGACTTTTTGAAATGTTTTTTCTATTTCCTACTGCGGCTACCATGCTTAGCTGATGTACAATCACAGTAATGTGTTCCTTCATATTGGTTTACAAAAGAGCTTTGCAGTAATCATGGAATAGAAAGCTCAGAGCTAGACAATAAATGTGTCTGCTCCTAGGTCAGTCGATTTAATTTCCCTTTCAAATTCAATTGTTCACCTGCTGTGCTTATTAAATATAAGCATACTTTCTGTATTTGAATACACTGTCTATGCTACTTTGGCACTCTCTACCTAATGCTTTGCCATTACTGATGCAAGTTTCTCTGAGGATGATGATAAGAATACGAATATGATCTTTTACTTATAGTGTAGTCCACTGTTGTTTTCCATTTCTTTTTTTTTTTTTTTCACTGCCACAATCATCACGGGGCTGCTTAATTTGGTGGGTTTGCTTTCTAACTATTGACTTAACATCCCATTGCCTGCCACACATCATATATTGAAAATTATTTTTAACAAATCTGTTGCTTCTGCTCACTTTAAGAGTCTACCTCCACATAGAGCGATTCAGAGTTATTCATTATCCTCTCTGACCCTTCTGAGTGATTACATTTGGTGATGATAATGGGATTATGGCTATTTTATTCTTCCACTTCACAACAGGAGTGAATGAATCTTAAGTACTGGTAATTAAAAACATGACTGGATGTAAATTATAACAGTATTGTCGCCATGACAGAGGCTGGCCAAATCCTATATCTCATCTGTAATGAAAATAGCACTCCCAGAGGCAGTCACTTCATGTGAAATATTATTCCTGTTTAGGTTTTTTTTCCCTGTTTAAAAAAAAAAAAAAAATCTCAGTTCCTCAAAAGGATGATTTGTTCCTGGGGATATACATATAGACCCCTAGAAAAAGCAAGGAAGAGAAGAAATTGCCCTACGTGATTTGATTGCTCTGAGCCCAGACAACCACAGTCAGTAGTGAAGAGTCATGGTCCTATCAAGGCAGAAGGGCTTATCGTGGCTATGAGTGTGGGCCTGCCTTCACAAGCTCAGTACAGGGAAAACTACTTCGTTCTCTGTCTTTTGTGTGAGGCCCTTTCACATAGCTCCCTACCAATAGCAAAAAAGAGACTTTTAATTTCCCTCTAAAGAAATTGTCTCTTCAGTACAGAAGATGAGACAAGTTAGCAGTTAATCCAATCAACAATCAGCATTAATTCACTTTCAGAATGGGTCCCTTGCTGATGTACTAAAACCACAAGGACTAGCAGCCCTTTAGTTTCTGTCCTTCATGAATTAATGTTCACTGGGAATTGACCTTAACTGAGCATCTATCGTAGAGTCACATCCAAAGCTTTGAGTTACATTGCATTACCTTTTGCTCTCTTCAAAATTTCTATAAGGGAATGCACGATACAAATATTTAAGTAAAATGAATGCTGTCTGGCTATTAGCTACATATTGTCCTCAAGTACATCTGAAAAAGGGTAGTAACGTGTAATTTTAAAGGTGGAACAGTAGCATTCCATTTTTATTTTGGATTACACAGATGCAGGCTTGTTTTAAAAATTGTGTATGCTTCTATTTATGGTTATGAAATCTGACTATAAATTGCTAATTGGACATGCAGCATGCATACCCTGAACTTTAATTTCCACCACAAGAAAATAACTTGCTGATCTCACTGCTTTTTAGAGCAGTAGTTGCAGTGAAAGTTTCTGTCTTCTGACAATCAGTAGTACTTAACTCAGTGCTATCACCAGAGGCCTACCTTACTAGTTCCAGTGTTGCACCAACCCTGCTCTAAAATGGTTTGATGAATGTTTATGCCACTATGGGTAAACTGATGTTTCCTGTGACTCTTCCTGTGACAGACTGTGGCACGTGTTACTTTGTACAATATTTTTTTTGGCAGGAGAATGAGATTGCTTGTAAACGTACTGGGTTTTAATATCTTGTAGATGAGAATTCTAGTTTTAATCTAATTAAAAGCTGATTATATCTTGATCTAGAGCATTCTACAGGTACATTGAGCATTATTGCAGCCAGACTCAATGTAGCTGAGACACCTCGTTTAGATTTAAGGATATGGAATGTCTAGGTAAGCTTCTGCTTATGAATAATTAATTCCTAACGCAAATGTGTAAAATCATATTGCGTAAGGTGGGAGATTATTGAGTGCACTTAGTTACTCACAAGAGAAGAATTCAACATAAATTCTACAGAAATGGTGTATTAGTATGCCTTAAGCATCTCTATGTGCCTTCCTTGGCTGGTTTTAATCTTAAGTTAATTTACCCAAAGCACACCTCATCCTATTCCTGAGTTGTTTCCCCAGTCATGTTCCTCCTGGGAATGGATCTTGTTAATGTCATGAATAAAAACACTTGATTACTTTCTTAGGACTTCACTCCCTAGAAGTTTTATGCATTCATGTAGATTTATATAAATATACCTCGAGAGGCTGGAAAGGTGGGCCCGGGTGAACCTGATGAGGTTCAACACGGCAAAGTGCAGAGTTTTGCATTTGGGCCAGAGGAATCCCAGGCATCCCTACAGACTGGAAGGAGCCGTCCTTGAGAGCAGCCCTGTGGAGAAGGACCTGGGGGTCTTGATGGATGAAAAACTTAACATGAGCCAGCAGTGTGCCCTTGCGGCTCGGAAGGCAAATGGTATCCTGGGCTCCATCAAAAGAGGGGCGGCCAGCAGGGACAGGGAGGTGATTGTTCCCCTCTACTCTGCTCTTGTGAGGCCCCATCTGGAGTACTGCGTCCAAGCGTGGAGCCCCCAGTCCAAGAAAGACAGGGAGCTGTTGGAGAGGGTCCAGAGGAGGGCCACCAAGATGATCGGGGACTGGAGCACCTCCCCTATGAGGACAGGCTGAAAGAGCTGGGCTTGTTCAGCCTGGAGAAAAGAAGGCTGTGGGGTGACGTCATTGCAGCCTTTCAGTACCTAAAGGGAGCCTACAAACAGGAGGGGAATCAACTCTTTGAAAGGGTGAGTGACAGCAGGATGAGGGGAAATGGTTTGAAGCTGAGGGAGGGGAGATTTAGGTTGGACGTCAGGGGGAAATTCTTTACGGAGAGAGTGGTGAGGTACTGGAACAGGCTGCCCAGGGAGGTTGTGGATGCCCCGTCCCTGGAGGTGTCAAGGCCAGATTGGATGGGGCCCTGGGCAGTCTGGTCTAGCATTAGGTGGGATGGTTGATGGCCCTGCATGTGGCAGGGGGGTTGGAGATTCATGATCTTTGAGGTCCCTTCCAACCCTGGCAATTCTGTGATTCTGTGATTCTTTATGTAAGTGCGTGCATGCAGGTGTGTTGCATACGTTGGGTGTAGAAATAAAGCCTAGTCTTTATGGTACATATTCAACTTCTGTTATGTAAGAACTTCTGATTACTGAAATTTTATGTTTGTGACACTATAACTAAATAGCAAATGTCCTTTTTTCCTTGTTTTATTCAGGCTACAAAACTGTGTCTGTAGTTTAGCCACTAGTATTTGCTTCCACGCATTTATAGTCATTAAAAATGACTTCATTCTAAGCAGAAAGTTTGACTGTAGGCTCAACTGTTTCCTGTTCATCTGGCACATTATAAATAAAGATTCATTTGCCTCTATATTTTGTTGTTTCATACCTATTTTCAACTGTTTCAAAGCTTATTTTGAAGTGGGTAGATTGCCAATTAAGGTTTTCTTTAATTGATCATAGAGAAAGTAAAGGGTGTTTTCTAGCTGAGTTGCAAGCCCTGCACCAGAATTTTCAAGTAGCCTTTAAGCAACTGTCTGCTGTTTGCCTGTGAAGAAAGATTTGAAGTTTTGTCGTGCAATTAGTGAGTGTTCAAAAAGCCACAGAGCTCTGCCATGGAAGCCTCTGTACAAGTAATTTTCTTCTTAGCATACCTACAAAAAAGTTACCAAAAAGAGAAGGACTCTGAGTAAAATCAGAGACGGGATGCGATGATAAAAATGCTTCTTTAAGGGAACTCAATAATGCTTTGTATCAGGATATTGCTTAGTTACCAGAGTATGAGGCTTATTTAATACCTTACACCTTAGAATACTGTTCTTGAGCTTTGATGTTATGGCAAAACACTGTCTATATTCATACTGAGAGGCAAACAGTATCACAGGTTGCAGCAGAAGCATTAGGGAATCATTCATGGTATAGAAGGAAGATAAATATATTGCCTATTCCAACATGAAAACTTCTGTGTTATCAAGTATGAAAGCATTAGATGGTTAAGGTTTCAGACCTGCCTTCCTTATAATAGTTCCTATGTAGTAATCCTGTTTTTCTTTTTTTATTAAGGCTATATATTTTAAGATGTAGTCCATTAGCATATGTGTATCTAAATGTGGCCTACAAATTTTGAACAGTGTTTGGTTCGTAACATTTCTCACAATTTTGGAAACAACAGAGTCATTGTCGTCTCAATAGGCATTGAAACTCAGTGGTTTGCAATAACGTGATCTTCTGTACAGATCTCCCAATTAATCCATTCAGTTGTCTTGCTTAACAGAGAACAATACCAGAGTATTTGGCATAATTTTTGGGGCTGGTAGAACTTCTCAGTATTCTGTACACACACGCGTGCATCAACATCCTCACGTGGCCTTGCTCACCATTTTGGAAACTGTTTTCTTTCCAAATTATTTGTAAAGATACAAATATGGAATTTATTTTTCATGTGAATAATTGATTTCTTGGACTTCGAAGGTATTTAATGATTACCTTGTCTTAATTTGTATGTTTAGTTGGATGGTGATGGTACAGGAAAAAAAACAAACAGCTCGCAACATAAATAGACTTTAGTGTCTATTGCATCAAATAAATGAATGAGAGCTTTTGGGGAATAATTCCTGTTGTCATTAATGGTCATTTTGATTATTACATGCCTCAGTGAAATAAGACCTGTGATCTTCTAGTGGGGTGCCTGTATGTGAATATACTAAGTAATTGTTTGGTGATCATTCAGTTATTTTAACAAGTCCCATATCAAAATGTTCCTTATGTCACTCTTCTAATATTCACCTCTTCTTTTGGTAATGAACAGCTGATTGACAATGACATCCTGAATTCTATTGATGATAAATAGCTGCAAATCAAAATTAATTCTCCTTGTAACCTGCGATTTAATTTTTTCTCTTTGAATACGATTATATTCATTCTGCATCTATGAGGAACCTGACTGATTAGGTACTCTTCATTGACTTTTCCTGTATCATGATGAGAGCTGTGAGATCATTTAAATATATTATGAATCTGTATTGTGTTGAATGATAGTAACAACAGATGTTATAAATTCCACACAATCTTTTTAAACAATGAAAGATCAAATTTAAAATCCTCAAATCCCAAGTTAATTACATATATTGTCACTAAGCACTGTCTAGACTGATATTGCTTTATCTTCTACTATAAACGGTAGAAATCTAGTAAGTAATTCCAGTAGATATAACAATATTCATACTGTTCCAGCTTTAAAATCACCACCAGTTTTTAAAAGTTCTGTTTCAAACTTCTGCTCATAAGATAATATTCTTTGCCTTTTGTAGTTTGAGAGTCAAGACTATATGGGCTTGCCCTGGCTATTTTAGTTGGTTCTGATTTATGAGAAGGATCAGTATCTATTTTGCTCCTCCAATTCAGAGAGATGTAAATGGGGCCAATTGAAGCATGCTGAATCATCAGAATTTACTGTTAGGAATGCTTCTGCATATTCTCTTCAAGTTTTTTTTTTCCTACTGCATTGTTGTTTGTTTTTTTTTTTTTTCATTCATGAGTTTCTTTCATCTGAATATCTTGAAGGTTAAAAACCTCTGACCAGTATTTCAATATGATAATTGGCCACCTTGTCTGGTCAAGCTGCAGCTCATTCTGCCACACGATCCGCTTGAACATTTGTTCTTTACAAATACAGCGCAGTCTCTCTTGTCTAAAAATACCTGTTTGAATAAGTCTAATATGGCATTTTGAGTACTAGAGAGGTGAGAAAGGTAATTTAGAGCACAAGACAACATTGTTCCTTGATTTTTTCCCTCTTAAGAAATAAACCGTGAACTTCTGACATTTCTAACAGATATTGTGTTGCAAGTTTCAAAATTAAAAAAATATATATCAAAATAAGTAATTCATTTCATAACTCAGGTTTCTGCCTGCCAAGTACACAGCTAATGCTAACAGGTGTACATGTAGATCAAATTTTTCTAAGTTAATTTCAGAAAAAAAAAACACCAGAAAGTTCAGAAATACATAGATTGAGAAGTATGTCAATTATTTTTTCATTAAAATGATTTTACAATTTAGTGTATAAATAATGAAATTCTATTTGGATTATCTTAGTTCTGTCCTTTAAGCTATTCTTTCCTTTGTTTAGTTACTTTTCAGACCACTATTAAACAATTACTTTGACTTTTTTTTTTTACCTTCCCAGCTGGAAAAGAAAACAGGAGCCAGAGCTCCAGAAAGCCCAAGGTTGTTTAAGCATGAATGCAGTTAGTAATCCTTTCCTAATTGTGGTGTAATGACATGAAAATGACATAAAAAAGGAGCGTCTTCCTTTTGTTTGCTTAGAAATAGAAATGTAGATAGTTTCATTATGGACCTACTCTCCTGTGAGCTTGAACATCACAAGAAAGGTTCAAATAAGGAGTCAGCAGCCTGTTTCTTGAATGTAGGTCTGTGCCAAGCCTGTCAGCAACGTAGTACCATATTTGGTTTGGGGAGTTTGGGAGTAGCTAAGGGTAAACTAACAACAGAATTTCAGGCTGCAGATAGTATTATGGAATGATAGGGAAAGGCGATACAGCAGTTGCATCCTTAGGTCAAAATTAGAACTTAGAAAAGGAACAGATTGGATGACTAAGAAATCAGAATGAAATTCATTAGCAATGACTCCCCTCTGCTGTGTCAGACTTTTCTGCGAGACTTCTGTCATGGAGGTCATACATCAAAAGGGCTACATCCACAATTGAGCCTAACAAGAAGAGTTTTTGAAAGTGATAGATTACACAGCTGCTTAGCATCCTGCCTTTTGTTCAGGATTTTCAGATCTTCTTCTGCCTTTTTTGACAGCAGCACAACATGAAGTCTTAGAAGTGAAGCTTTCTATATAAAATTACTTTACGTTAAATCAAAGCCCTTTATTTCTGATTTGTGCTCTTAGGAAGAGGGAAGAAGCTAAGCTATGAAGCAAGTTGCTGCTACACACAGATGTGCTGACATACATGCACTCATGCACACAACCTGCAAGATTCAGATTTGTGTTCTGTTCCTGACTATGAAAGATAATATTTGTCACTGTATGTGTCATCTGAGGCTAAATTAGAGAAATAGTTCTATCCAAATACAGAAGATGTCTCTATTATATCAGTTCCCCTACATGTTTTGTGCATACAAGATAACGACTTTTTCTGTCTGTGTATACATCCACCCATGAATGTGCAGAAGATTTGCGTAAGTGTATTAACTTGAGAAGCTCTAATTCTTGAAGTATTGCATCAACTTATTCCTCTTGCTTCATCTTTAAACTTCGGACGTATATTGCACCCTTAGGTCTCTTACTAACTAGCAATGATTACCACCAGGCTATTAAATTAGTTAACATAAGTAACAGCTTCTTCGTTATTGTTAGTATTGCTGTTATTTGTATTACGATCATGATTAGAAGCCAAGCTTAGAAAAGAAGATATCCTTATGCTGAGCATACTACAAATTCAAAATCGAAACAGTCCAGTTTCAGTCTAATAAAAATTATCTAACAACAACAAAAAAAACTTTTAATATCTATTAAGAAGTTACCAATTATCTCTACCATATATTCCTAACTAAGGCATCCACTGATCTTTGTTGAAGATTGAACTATGCTGATAAAATGTAACTCAATAAAGACTTTAATAAAGAGGTTTGTCTCTCCTAGCAGAACAAATGCAACTGTCATCAAGAGGAGTAAAGGAATATGAGGTATCTCAAAAGAATACACATTTAAATATGAAGAAACAGGCCTGTGTAAAATACTGCATTTAGATATTTCAAATTTCTCTTTTTTCAGAGCCTCTGTAGTCTGGCCTAATTAATTAATCCTAAAAAGAGAAGAAAAAATGTTTTATTTAGATATTTCCTAGGACAGACATAACGTATTGCATATGCACTCAAACTTCCTACTTTGATTATCCATTCATGGTTTTAGATGTATGTTTCTTTTGACTTCTTAAACAGCACTTCTCTACAAATGATATGAGGATTATCTCGCCCATTAGTGATGGAGATGTGCTCTAATCAAGTTCTGATCTTCTAAACTGTTGTTATGCGTACCCAACAAGGGGCCAATTTTTTATAGAGAAGCAGTGCTAAGGAGATTTCAGAGAAAGTTAATAAATAAAATGTAAAATAAAATAGAGGTAAAACTGCATTTGAGTTTAATACGCATAGCAAGATCTTGTATTCACCAAGCTCTGTGCTTGGAAGCTTTACATCAAATTAAAGAATTATCTAGATTAATATCTAGCTGACAGGGTAGCTGAACTAGGCAAAACATTCCTAGCATAGCATATTTTAGCTAAATTGTGATTCTTGGTATATAATTAATTCCAGCAGTTCTCTCTAGCCCTCCTAGAAGTCTGTGAAGAAAGAAGAAATGTAGCCACAGGGTCTTTCTGCCTGCAGGACTATTTCATTCAGAGCATACTCTTTCATAACTCTAACTCTAGACAGCTAGACCAATGAAAGTTTGTATTGTAGACCTCTGTAAGTGAAAGCTTCCTTGTTAGAATTATTATTCTGCCATCCAAACACTCAGGACTTTTTAACCCTCCCTCAAGAAAATATTGATTTCTTTTTAAAGTAGCTTCAAAGAAATAAAAAATTTGTAACATTCAAATGGAAAAAAAAAACTTATGCTTTTGAGAGTGTGTAAGAGCTTCCTATTGACTTTTCTTCCTTCTGATTCCACAAAAAGGGTCAGCCTTTTCTTCTATTTCTTTATCTTTGATAGACCTGCACACATTGCAACGAACTACACTGCCTACAGCTTGCCCATTGGGATCACAGCAAATCAGAGATGTACAACAAGCCCAGTTTAGCATTCCTATTACAAGTTTTGTCAGAGAACTAAATCCTCTGAATTTGTTTTCCTGCCCAAAGCACAAATTCAGAAGATACTGCTTGTTTGATATGTTAGGGTTACGTACATAATATGAGAAGAATAAAATCCTACAGTGCTCTGCTGTGTAAGAACATACGGAAACTCTCTTCTGGTTCTTCCATCTTTTCTTCTCCTTTGTACGCAAATAATTAATATTTGAAGATAATATACTAAAAACATGCTGAAGTTTGGGTTAGTCTGTAACAAAATACATGTTCTTCTAAGCTATCCAGTAACAATTACATTAAAATTTGGGGAGCAGAAGATCACAGAAATACTCCTATCCTGAGCTAGAGTGCTTTCCACTAGCTGGAACTACACAATCCTACCCTCTCTCCTGTCTCGCTTCTTTTTTCCCAAAGTAGTTTCAATTCTAGCTTGCATAGATCATAAGGTTCAGCAACAGGAATGGTGTGTCATCTACATTTCTTTTGTGCTAGCTTGGTGTACTTCAGTGTAGTATAAAACTTCAGCGTGAATTTTCTTTGGACTTGGAATGTATGTATAAATAGGATCCTTTTCCAAGGTACATTAATTGAAACAATATATTCTCTTCCGTGCATAATATATAAGATGCTAGATGCATATATGCATACAGGAGTATGCATTTTTGTGTATTCAAGTGAGCATATGTGCCTGATAAAATGAGTGGTAGCATATTTCTAACCAAATCAGATACGTATAAAAGTATTTAATTTTGTTCTTAAATTAACCTATTGGAATTGCTTGAAGATATACAGAAAATAATTTCAATTAATAATAACCTGTCCTGTCTTTTTTGTTTTAGTTCATTAATTGTTAATAAGAAGCAGTGAACCATGAAAATAAATGGGCTTTTTTTTTTATTGCCTCACTAGTCCTGCTTAGAAGGTAACAAAACACAATCTGACATTTAAAAAAAAAAAAAAAAAAAAAAAAAAATTTTAAATAATACATTTTGGAAATGTGAACAGATAAGCTGAAATTATTTCCTGATGCCAAAAGTATTTCAGTTTCACTCCTCTTTCAAAGGCTGGAAACAAGTGTGTGTTTTTTACAGGTTTTCTAACAAAATACATTTCACTTTATAGTCAGGGAACATGAAGTTAAATTAGTACTTAGATGCTCGTGACTGTGAATAATGTTTCAAAGTAGAAGAGGAGAACATTTATTTGGAATTATTTTAGACAGAAAATGGTGGAGGCTTAAAGATTTGTAAAATTGGGAAGTTGGACTGGTGAGTAGAATTTATTTGAACTTTCAAAGATGTATGATAAATTGTCACATTTCAAAGCTGACTGATGTCTTCTAGACTGAACAGTTGCACATGATTGTTGGTACCAATTTACTCAGTGGTTTTGACATTCGAAATGATGCTGGTCTTTCTACATTTAATTGGCATCCAATAAATTGAGAGATTGCTCTAAACACTTAAAAACCAAACTATAGCAAAAATATAAAACTTCGGTACTTTAAATGTCCCCTTGGGAATGAAGAAATTGTTATCAAAGTCTTGAAGTACCTGTTCATCTAGCCCTTCCATTTTAAATTGCATTTCATGAGGTAGTTTCAAATAATGATCTTGATGGAACAAATGATAGTTCAGATGAAAAAAATGACGACACTAACTAATGCATAACTGGTAATGTACATAATGGAATAATTAGGGGTTAACTGATGATCCTTCAGTATTTTCAGTCTAATCCTACACGAGCATGCAAACCTCTCTCCTCACACTTCATTTTCCTGATATCACTCATTCTTACACTTAGGCCTCCATCTTCATTTATTTCCTGAATCAGTCTGAAATAGTTGAGTACCAACTGAACTAGCCAGTTTCATTTACCAGTCTGTTGTCCCAGTTTCCAGTCTGTCTAGTAACAAGATGATGTTTCTCATACCCTTCTACCTTTTGTGTCTTCAGTGAAGTTTGTCATTCAGTATAGTAATTGAGGTCTAGAATTATATGTATAATTAGACAGATATTACTAGTTGTGAATTCTGAACGAGACTACTTGTTTCTTCTCCCTCATCAGGAGTTACTCTCCTCTCAGACAGACTTTTGATAACAGAATTTCCTTATTTGTCTTAGGGACAGTAATTTTTAATACTCCCATATTATTTTTATTTCTTCTGAGCCTGGTCTTTTAAGGATTAAACGTAACAAGAACGTTAAGCAATGCAATGTTTTGAATATGAGTTTTGAGCTACTATTAATATTTAAACCTGTAATTCCAGGAATATGGGAATACAGTCTTTTGAGAACAAAGATGGGAAAATGGAAAGCTGCAGCTTTTTCTCCTCTGAAATGTAGCCAGAGAAAGTATTGCTTCTGCTGTATTTTTGGACAATAACTCATTGGCCAAGCAATTCCCCAGAAAGTGTGAAATCTAACTGCCACTTGTATTTGAGGGGAATCAGGTCAATTCTTGACTTTAGCTGGGCGTTTAACCTCCAGCTGCTTTCAGACTGGGGAAGTGGCTGTGCTGATCAGCGCTGTGATGAACCTCCAGCCCTTCTGTCAAAAGATTTGTAGAGGGCTTAAGAGAGACCACTGATCTAGTGTCTAGTGATCACCTAGCAAAAGAAAGTCCTGGTTTCCACTGTACTCAGTAGACTGCTTCATTTGTTTTGAACACATCCAATCACTGGATAAAATACAGGACTATACGTTACAGAAGACAGGCACTCATAGAGGGAATTTCCAAATCTCTAAAATTAGCTTCCCTTTTCTTATTGTTTTATTTGTGGCATTGTTTTATTTGGGATATAGACACTGGTCTGTAAGAAGATAATTTCTTTTCCACTTTCTGTTGCCATTTAATTTGCCCTTTAGCCAACATACTGAGGAGGTATGTACTGCTCTTTCATAAACTCTTATGTGGAACTATCTTTTCAAAAACAGTTCCCTAGGCATCTTAGAGCTGGTAGATTGGGGAGTAGTCTGGCATTACAGTAATAAATTTGCACTACACTGCTTCTCTGATCTACTCTTTGTAGAACACTTCTCTAGGGCTCTCTTAAAAGACATCACATGTGTTTTTGCATCACCATTACATTCTGAATGATATGCTGCAAATCGGATGTGGTGTTGCACACCCGATTAAAGAAGTCATTCAAAATGTGGAGATATGAATGCAAACTCGTTTGAATTTCTAGGAAGAATCTGGCACACCTGAATCATATCATTCATTAGTAATTACGTTGTTAGCCACATTAGCTTTCATTTGAATAACCTCCCTAAAAGGAAAGGGAGAATAATTATTGGTTAATGTAGTCTCTTTTTGCTGAGGAATGAAGGGAGAGATTTCTATGGATAGACTTTTATTTGATTCTGCATGTATCTCTAGTCACACTGTAAGTCATAGGAGTTATTCATTTTAAGTATTTAGCGTCAGTCCTGTACCAGAGTACAAGTTCTCAGACTATGTCATTATTAGCAATAACAGTTCCCAAGAGTATGAATGCAATGTTAATTACTGTACATTCCTAGATCACTTATAAATCTGAGCTAACTTGGTGCATGTTAATGGTGTGCTAGAGGCCTGCATGTGATTTTTCAAAATTGTTCTGCCTGCTGAGAGTTAAGCTCACAAGGAAAATTCTCAGAGCAAATCTTATTTTTTTTACCCAGCTTCGCCTTTAAAGATGAATGAGTGAGTGATTGGAATAGCTGCCTGGAGATGAGCTGCTGCTTCTAGGAGTGCTCTCAGCATCATCTCAGAGACCTGCTTGTGTTGCACAGGGTCATGGAGGTGCAAGTGAGTCCACCCCACTCCTGTGGTGCCCATGGTATGATGGAGGCTCCTCTGCCCCGCAGGGCTTGAGCCAACCAAGCCTTTGGGCCCCCGGAGAACACACCTGGTCAATTTATTTTCAAACAAAATGAGATCATTTAATCCTTCAATTACTTCCATAATTAAACAACACTTGCCAGGTTAGGCAGTAGTCCAAGAAAATCCTCCAGAAAAAAATTTTGAAATAATTTCTAAAATTAAACAGCTTTGTCCTTCAGGATGTACCCCTTTGCACCTCTGTAAAATACATACTTTGATCATTAAGTGAGTGAGGGATTGTGAGCATGTCCAGACACATATTTTGAAAGTGGTGATAAAAAGGTATGTCATGAGACATTTATCAGAACATTTTAAATCCTTCCTTGAGGCTGGGATTCTGATGTACAAATAATGTATGACTGAGGTGGAACACAAGAAAGAAAACAGTCCTACAAGTGGTTATGTGCTTTCACAAAGATCTCGCTCTCCAAAGCTCGTCAGCTCCAGTTACAGCTGCTAAGACTGCATTAGATAAACAGCTACTCACTGCTGTTTTGTAGCCAGATGTTGCCAGTATCAGTCTAGTATTTCCTTGGAAAACAATGCAAGTCTGTTGTATTGAATAAAGTAGATTGTATAAAATACACCATTTATAACAGTTGCTCTCTTTTCTATTCTGCTGTGCAAAATTGTAAAATACTAAAAGACTCATTATTGTGTTGGTTTTGTTGTAATCTATTTGGTATAAGACATTAATCCTACAACAATGAGGAATGGTGCAGACAATTTAGTTTAGACCAGTTGACTCTAAATGGGAATTTGGAGAATATAATTTCTGATATAATATTTACGAGAAGTAAATAGTTTACAAGTGTATTTATTCAGATGAGTCTGGCACACTGATGACTGTAACATAGATCATAGTTCTGGCAAAGATGATATTGTAATTTCTTTCAGATTCAGAGGAAAAAAGATTGATGAGGTTTATTGTTTAAGGACAAAATGGCATGCAGTGGCAACCTGTTGCGAAGAAGTTTTATAAAAATATTGTATGGCTAGAAAAGGAATACTAATCCACATGCACGAGAGAAAACCTTTTGTCATTTTGTAAGGAGATATTTCTTAATTATTTACAAAACCAGTATGCAGCAGTTAAAATGCAGGCTGATGGAAGCCAGGTGTGGAATAACACATGTGAATGCCATATGATTGTTTAAGATCATCAAAATATGAAATCACAAGGGCTGATACAGAACATTTGGAAATATCTTTAAAATTTTGAAAGTTTTTAAAATGAAACCTTATGGGTTGCCTGCTAAGATACTTGCCACGATGCACAAAATAATAACTAAAACTGTAACTTAACAGAAAAATGTGGTAATGCTGCAATGGCAAATACCATATTTATCTAGGAGGTCCCTGCCCTTTATGTCAGCTGAGATAGAAAACTTAAATGGGCCAATATTTGTATAAATTGAACAACTATTTGTTAGAAAGTTCTATTGATCTTCAATTTATCAGTAACTAATAGGTAACTGAAACATGAACCAGATTTGAACTTTTTGATTTTAGGGGTAAGGAACTCCAGATGTGGGGTTATATCTAGAGTTAATGGACTACATGTGACAAGGAAGGGTATTTCTGGCACAAAGTCTTAGACCTACTTGTAAAAATGTCCTTATAAAAAATAGGGCTGCTGTTCATGCTATCATTTTTCTTTGTGCAACCTGGCCACGTAAATCTCCTGAAACAGAATGTATTTCTGGATTGGATCCCAGAGTATAAAAGACACTGAGGGAACAGTAATAATCACAGTGACGCCTCACAGCAGTAGTAGAAACGCTCCCATCAGCCACAACAGGGTGAGCTGGGAGAAAAAAAAAGAGGTGTTATTAGTGCAATTGAGAGTATATATCATCAGAGCCATCTTTTATTCCTCTCAGCCACATCACTGCAGAAGTGTACATGTTTTTCACGCTCTAATAAAACTGGATTCACATCCTGGAGGGGATAAGGGGAGGATACTCTCATAATGGAAAACCCAAATGCATCAGTGAAACATTGCTGATGTGTTAGAAATAGTTAATGGTCCAGATTACGATTCCCCTGAATTTCTTCATTCAGCTAAGTTAGCTGCTTCTTTACGCCCTTGAGAAACCTTGTAGTTTCCCAGAGTACAGCATTCTCTTCAAGATGAAAAGATCATGGCTGAAATACTTGAGCAAATTTATGTTCTGTGTAATAGCAACTCATTATTATGGGCCATCCCAACGGCAGGGTCCCTAGCCATAACTGCTGCTGCCCCTTCCTGGGCTTCAAGGCCTCTGGGCCTGCTTCATCATGTTCTGTGCCTGTGGCCATTACCCATCCCCATCTGTGCCTGCTGTGCTCAGACACTGTGGGACAACACCTGGGTGGTGGAAGCACAACCTGAACCGCATGCTTGCCTCCTGAGCTGTGGCCCCACCTGGAGCAGCCCCATTCCTCCTGCACCAGGACAGCGTACAACCTCAAAGGGCATTGTAGGCAAACCGGAGTGCTTTTGAAAGTATTATCAAAATAATTTCCCTTCTCCCTTATTCCACCTTCTGTGCTGCTTCAGTGGATGAAAAACTCTAGGATATCTGCAAAAAAACCATCTTAAATAACTACATAACTTCAAGTCTGGGAGGAGGAGGCCTCTGAGTGCTGAGGAACAAAAGTAACAATTAGTTGGGTCTTTTAACTGCACATCCTGTAGTCTTTGAGGTATTTATCATGGTTTGGCATTTCATACAGCATGCACACATGTGGAAACTGATATAGGCTTAAGAAAAATAAAGTCAAAGATTCAAAACTAGAAATAGAAACTGGGAAACATTTCGTTCAGTCCAACAAAAAGAAATTTTCATGAAAGGAGTTCCACCAGTTCTTAAAAATTTCCTCTTTAAAAATGTTACGAAAAAAGCTACCGGAGGGTTGCTGTGACTAAAGCTCCCTTGCTAGGGCTTACAGGACATCAACAAGGCCTAAGCAAAATGTTATGTGGCTTCCTTGTTAATTCTGTCATTCTGTTTCTCTGCTGTGGGCAACTCTTACTTTCACTCTGCTTTTATACTGGATGACAAGGACATGAGGTCAAAGAAGCAGCACATCATGCAGGCGTGTTTGCTATTCTATAAAATCCAAGAGTCCTTTATTGCTTTGCTACTGATTTTAAAAGTTCTCTATTTTTCATCTTCTAAGTGTTCTCAGGGCACATTAAAAAGTATGACCATCGAATTTCATTTATTTTCCTTGAAGTCACAACTCTGAGTGTGGAATGATTAGCAGTATCATATCATAAATACCATCAAAAGTAAGGTTGAAAGTCAGAAAATGAGCTACATAATCCTCCCCAAATTAACCTCAGCAGTGTGAATCCTGTCAGAGTTAACCTGTAATTTGAAACTTCCTGTGATGAAAATTTTTACCTCTTTCTTCCTGCTGCTCAGATCTCCTTACAGAGAAAGCAGATTCCTAAAGTCCAGTCTGCACTTTCATACCTTGCTTGGCATGGTAACGAAGAGCAGATTATTGTGCTTTTTCTTAGCTGCATCAGTCTATGTATCATTTTTCCTTCTTACTTTTATACATTGGTCATTCTCAAGGATTTTAATCTTCATAAGTAAAGATCTCTCTGCTGCTGGACACTTCTCACAACTCTCTTCTGCACCTGCCTTTTGATCCATGTCCCTAGTTAATGTCCCAGATGAGATCTCTATCACTATTCTTGTCTGATGCGCCTAGTTGGAAGCTGTTCGTGGCTTACTCCTGTCTTCTTCTGAAATTCCATTGAGATACCATTTTTTTGGATGAGATGAAGATAGTGATAATTCATATGACAGCATTATTGGATGTATTTCCAAACATTAAGCCAAAGCATGGGGGAAAATAAAGTTATCTTCTTCAAGCGCTGTTCCAGAATCTATCCCTGCTCAATCATATAATGGTTGTTATAATACCTACAATAAAGTAGAGATCTCTGTCCAGTTTTCCTACCAATGCTAATCCCATACTTCCTCACCCTCTGTAGTCAAGACCATCCAAATCCAATTCTGATATAGCAATTGCAAGTCTCAGAGACCTCAGCCATCATGGCCTTTGTGCCATTTGAACAATCATAGAGTACTTCAACTGCGCTAGGGCTGTGTGCAGGTTTGCAATGAAGGTGGATTATTACAAATTGATTAGATGTTTCTGGTAAGAAAAAACTCTTAGGTTTTAATCATGAAATACTCCCAGTGCTCAAATGGTAACAAATATCATACTGTCACATGGTAAGCTTCCATTATGATAAAACAAAGGAGTTGATCCTATTTCACTTTTATTAAAAACTTGTCAGCTAATGTGACAGCACAACTAGCTAGCAGTGAATGGTCAAGGAGAACAGCTCCCAAATGACTCATAGCATTTAGACGAACAGTTTACTGATTCTGTAAGTAGAAAGGAAAACTGCACTTAAGTCACAGGCAGTTTAATTGTCAAAAGGACTAGAATAATTTAAAAACAAAATAAATTCATAGTTAAGCCATCTCTGTGGAGTGGGATCCACTATGCAAAAAAAAATAAAAGCCCTTTTTGATCCTTTAGAAATCTGATAGTGGATATCAACCAAAAACAAGCATCCTTTAAAAGCATTCAATGTTAAATACAAGGTTTGCCAAATTAAGTGAACTAGTAGAATTTTGGAATGAGAAATTTAAAAACTGATTATGCACTTAATGAATCTGAGGTGACATCTGGACCCAGACGGTAACATTGTCTCTTCTGAAAGCACCCATAGAGCCTGCAGAGTTCAGATTTCTCCTTAACAGTGAATTTGAATGGAAAGGGTCATAGTCAACCAAGCAGTAAGTTATTTTCAATTAAAAAGCAAAAATTTGTTTCTCTCTTTGATTTTACACAAAACAGGATAAGGATGCAGCAGGGTAGACTTACAAGCTGGAAAAAGTACAAAAGTTCTTTTTTCCTTTGTATCTATAGAGTTAAAAATGAGGTGTTTCTGGGGTTTCTACAAAGGTGTTTATTTAATCATTTGGTTTTACATTTTGTCCTCACATTTATCCTAAATCTCAGAGTTCTGTATACAGCTCTACCCTTCTGCTTGTAAGTCCTTGCTATGTTCTAAAAGTAGAGTGCCCAGCACTGTAAGAAATATTTTCACATTTTCATATCTTGAGTGATAAAGAAACTAGATTTCTCTGAAAGGGCTGTATTACTGCCCTTAAATGACTGGAACAGTGTTAAAAACTGTGACTTTAAGCACAGATCCAGCAAGAATCTATCTCAAGGTCAGTTTACAAGAGGACTTAAATCACTGCTTTAGTACTGCTTTTGTAGAGTTCACTAGCTTATGCTTACTTTCCTTCGTCATCTCTCTATCTGTCTTAACATCATTAATCTGACTAACTAAATGATGTGATGGTCTTTTCAATCTCTAAAATGATGACATGACTCTCCTTCATTATTAGATGAAACACTGGAGTGCATTCAGAAATAGCTGAAAGAGTAGATCCAATTCCTTCACCCCTTACTGTACTCCTTAGGAATATGGTAGGTTTGAAATATAAAGAAATGAAGCTTTGAAGGAGAACAAAAGATTAGAGAAATCTTCCATTTTTTGACTCTGTTCTTAGATTTTCTATCTCTTTTTGAAGATTTATTGAGAATAATACAGATAAATTAAATGGTCACACTGTCTGCTTGTGTGTGAACCATACATAGACCACCCTGTAGCTTGGTTGACTGCTGAATGTGCTATATAGATGCGGTCAGATCAATATGCTTTATTTTAACTTTGTTTTGTTGCAAATAGAGTCACATACAATTGCAAAGTCAAAATTAATGTTATTACCTACAGATATTAGAATGCAATACCAGAAAACTACTGTTTCTACTGTAGAAATAAGCACGAATTTTTTTCAGTCTATACTGTCATTGTGAAGGCATGGATTTCTTGTCTTTCTGACGTTCCTGTAAAGGACATGCAACATGCAACTCAGAACTTTTTTTTTTTTTAAAAAAACCACTTTTCTACATTTGTACCTCCTATATGTTAACATATTAAGGTAAAAGATATTACCACACTGGTTCCAGGTCTACTTTTCTTTCTCAGTTATGTAGGAAACTAATCAAGGAGTCCTAGGGAGTGTAAATCAAAACAGAACTCCACTGGATTTAATGACATTCTGCTAATAAACACTAGCAGAGGATATATTAAAAGTCTCAAGAGCAAATGTTCCCTTTGACTACACTTAGCTGTTAGGTATAAGCATTATCCCATTCCAATACAGTTACTGCATATTGTTCTTTCTATATATATGTAGTCCTTTTAAAGTATCATTACATGGTTTTGAATATTCCTTACCTATGTAAGTCCTTATAAAGATACTTCTAAAATCACATTTAATAAAACTTGAAAAGATGTGAAGAATCTATATAAATTCCAGGGTTACATTAAATTATTTCAGATGTTTCAAATCTTACAGTTGGACTAAGTCCCTACACACACACAGTAAGCCGTGTGGAAATATAATGACAGCAAGGGCTGGATCATGAATATAAGGATATGATTACTATTTTTCAATGCTAGTTATAAATGTCTCAGCTATTAAATTTTGAAAGTAATACTACAGTAAATTCTTCAGCAGAATTAGGAGTAAGTCTGTAGAAGCCCATTTTTCTGTTCCTTAGCTGTGTTTGGCATCCATTAGGGTAGAAAAAAAGCTTTTAACTACGTAGAATAAAATGAAGTAGTTGAGAAAAGGACTGCCAAAACTTAAGATAATATCAAGCAGTAATGACTGTATATCACTTTTCTTATTAAAGTACAACTGCTGTGTGGGAAGGTCAGTAAGAACTTTTTAATAACAAGTTTTATAATCCAAAGTGGCAATGGTGAAAAGACAAGAATTGAAGCAGAGGCAGTGAACATACATCGCTTCTCTCAGCTTATAAATGATGTGCCGGAAGTGGTTCCCATTTTGGAGCTAGAACCTCTACAGAAAGCAGTGCCTTGTTTCCTGATGTATTCCAATCAGAGCCTCTGTTGTCACTGAAGGCAACCTGCATTAATCCTTTACTCTTCATTGATCTCAAAGCATCTAAAATGTGGCCATTGATGTAATTCGTAATAGCCTCAGATCTGCTTTATATTGTGTCTAGCTGCAATACAAGTCAGACAGCAAGAAATTGGCTGAGAGCAATATTTGGGGCATGCACCATTCCTCTATTTTTCACTCTTGGAACATTTGTTAAAATGGGGTCTGAATAATCATTATCAAGTAAATTCTCAGTGTACTCAGTTGTAAGGCCTTATGCCTTTCAGGATCTTTCTCTCTTCTCTGCCATTTTTCTTAGGGAAGAATTATTATTCAACACAGTCAAGGTTTTAAAAAGCAGGTTCAACAGACATCTACAGGTAAGGGATGGGGAATGATAGAAAAAAAGTTGGAACAAAGTTTTTAGAGGATGAAAGAAAGAAAAAGAACCTGGAAAATGGAACAGACCTTTTCCTGAAGTATGAGAAAATGTAATTGAATTTTGTAGCTGAATGTAGGTGTTTATTCATACTTTTAGTCTTCCTCACAGAGTTATACTGGAACGCTCCAGCAGCTTTTCAACTGTATAGTGCTGTGTAAAAAAAAAAAAAAAAAAAAAAAAAAAAACTAGCAAAAAATCAAATGAAATAACTTAATAAAATATACTTTCACTTGCAGAGATCTCTCTAAACCTTGTATGCAGGGATGGTTTCACTCCCCATTGAAACAGACTAAAATATAGTGAGATGGTATCAAACTGATATACCTAGGATTCTGTGGTAGCTAAGAGGCAATCATCTTCAATAGAATTTGGTCAGAACACAATAGGTAGTAGATTTTTGTTTCACAAATTCTATAGGATTATCAGTGACAAAAGAAGCAAAGAAGCTCTTTTTGCATCATCCAGTTGCTGACAGCATTTGCAGAATAGTGTCTGAGCTCTGTCCTGTTCTCTTTCTTAAGTAGTGACCTGGCTTGACCTCCCTTAACGCAGGAGAACTTGCATGCTGGCAGCCTGAGGTGAACTCGTATGGCTGCAGGCTTGCTGTCAGACAAGAGGTGCTGGACCTTGTGAAGGATTCTCACTAGATAATTGGAAGCCATAATTTATGTGGAGAATTAAAGTGTACTTTGATCTGCATTGAAGTACCGTTTTCAGATCAGCATTCCTAAAGGGGCTGAAGAGATGTTATGTGTGTGATGCCACTGAAAAAAGAAAGTGCAGAAACCCAGACATCGGCTTAAAAGAGTCAATACTTCACGTAGAGTGTATCATGCAACACCTATCATCTAGTTATCTAGATGACTACTGGAATACTTTCATGTACATTGAACTCTGTGAAATTCACTCAAAATAATCTGGCCTTCCCATAGTATTTCTCCCTGTGTTTCAGAGGTTTGAGTGCAAGAGAAAATGCAGAGTAGCAAAAAGCTTATTGATCTTGCTGGCTGTCCTGCTAACATGCCACATCATACCTTAGAATCCCAATCCTTTTTCTAATCCTTTCTACATCTCTGAAAAGGTTCCTGTAGCAGCATATTTACAAATCAATGGATTTGGCTATCTGTAAACCATTCTAATAACCTTCTTTTATTTTTATTTTTTTTTTCTTCTAGCCCTTTTTCCTAGTCACAATCCTTTAGACAGACCTAAATAATACTAGTCTTCTCTTTTTTTGCCACTTCTTTTCCCAGAATATCTGTAAACAACAGTCTCTTCCCCTTATTCAGTTCTCCATACAGCAGTTGGTAATATCAGACTCAAAACTTAACCTCTTAATGGTTTGTTTTTGCCCTTAGGACATATGTGAACTTATTATCACTTCCTGAAATTGCAGAGGTCAGATTGGATGCCTTCTCACAGACTCATCAGAGATGTCCATCTTCCCCATTTTCGAAAGCTGGGTCATGACCTTGGCACCGCTTACATCTCAGCAGTTATAATTGGTATAATTTGTAGTTGATCATTAGTAGGATCCCATATCAAGGAGGGAACCATTTGTGACAGAACTGCAGCATATCCACTCTTCCTTTCCTTTACTGATGTACTCTGAATTTTTTATGACAGATTTCAGAGGAATACCTAAAACTTTTGACAGGTGGCATTTGTTTCATAACGTACTTGTAGACCACCTGTATGGGAACTGCTGAATGAGGGCCTGAACCTCTGATTGATCACCTGAGGCGAGCAATGAGTCAGCCCTGGGAGCACAGGTGAAGGCAATTACCTGTGCTACCGGAAGGGATGGAGCCTTGCTCCACTCTCCTAGACCCCATTTAAGAGCTGACTGTGACTGGGGAGGGATTTGTTTTGGTGATTGCTTCTCTTGGAGTCTTCTCAGCGAGCCTACAACAGAGGTAAGCTTTCTATCCATTCTTCTTTAGCATGATAGCTTGTTTAGCCTAACTTTCTTGTGTTTTTCCTAATTGTAACATCCATACATTCACTGACTGTACACCATCTCATGCAGTCGGCCTTCCTACCTGTAGCTTACATAGCTAAAATAAACAGCGTGTTTTTTCATCATAAAATAGTACTGTGAACAAGCAGGAAGAACAAGTGAAAGGAAAGGAAGTATTTCAGCCCAAGGACAGAGTTCTAGGAAGCTGTAAGCGTGCATAGGTTATTTATTTTGTCCGACCCAAACCTATTGGACCCTAACCAGGGGAATTAGAGAAGTAGGCTATGTATGTGAGGTTCTCTACACCAAATACAAAGAAGTAAAAAAAAAACAAAACCAAAAAACAAAAAAAACAACAAAAAAGACCAAAACAAACAAACAAATAAAAAACCTGAAAAGCATACAAATGCAGAGCAAAATGGAGAAATCTAAGCAATAGGGATCGATTTGCACAGTTACAGTGGCAACTGATAGATTTACCAGTTACAATTGTAACTGATGAATAGCCTTTAAGATTATAATAAAATGAAGATAAAGAAGGTCAGTAAATTAAGAAGAAAATGAGAGCTTCCTCTTCAAAACAATTCCCAAGCATTCATTTTCTTTTAATGTAGTTGATTTGATTTCATTCATAAAATAGAATTGGCCAACTTTGAGTATATTGGCTGCTTTAAAACTGTACTGTGCATTGTAATTGCCATAATAACAAACTAGTTCTGCAGCAACTGACTTCCAGACACCTGAAGATTGAAGCGTGTATTTAATTTTCAGCAAGTTAGAAATCCTCCTGAAGCTGATGAAAATTATTCACCTACTTAAATTCCGTACAACTTTATGTATTTTCCTGCATCAGGGCCAGAATACACTAAATTTATCCTAAGGCAGCCCAAACTGCTGTCGAAGTAAAAAGTGTTGTGTGTAACACGGAAGTTGTGCTGGAGAACAGTGAGTCTGTACTATACAAACACTCTAACTAATATGACTGATCTGTGATGTGATCCAATGCAGTTCAAATGAGTTCTTCTTAAAAGCAAATTTAAGCTCTGGACAACTTGGACAGAACAAGTATTAAAACAGCATTCAATAATTTTAAGGGGTTAACAATCTTTGAAACAGGGGTGTCTTTCTATTACTTGTATGCCAAGATGGTGACTAGCACTATAAACCCTTACGTTTGACAATGGTTTCAGGTTCCTTTAATATTATTAGTGAACCATGAAGTATTGCCACATAATTATAATTTGGACTAGTAATAGAATACCAACACAACCGAGTTTGCAGCTTTCCCTAGGACGGCATCAGCCTTATAGAGAAAGATGCTCCCTTCAATGTATTCTTGCTGTAATTTTTTTGTTTAAGCAATATTAAGTGTATCTTAGCCTGTCAGTCTTAAACCCAGTAGACTGTAGTTGATGTGGCTTTAGAAGATCCATGTAAGAAAAACTAAGAAGTAGCAGATATTTAAATGTGTACCAAATATGGCCAGCTAGACTGAAAATGTTAGGCAACTTCAATGAAATATCATATTCAATACTTCTTGAAGAATAAACAGGGCAACGTTTCCTTTTTGCTCTCCAGTGTTTAATCTGCATCCTCTTGTGAGTTGCAGCATAGCATTGCACATACAAAAAATAAAGTAAAATATCAAAATAATTGTTTACTTTCTTTGGATGTCTTCCAAGTATGCTGGATGTATTTTTAAAAGCTGGTATTTCCCAGGAGGAGGCAGCAGTTAAGTGGTTTCAAAAGAATGTAATGCAGAGAAAGTGTACATATGCAGTGCGATGCCTTGTTGCACTGCACATAATAATAATGCATCAGTGTGTGGCAACAGTCCTGTGCGTTTATTGTAACTCCATTTTTTGTATATTTGATGAAGTTAACAGTTTGTTTTGATTCCAATGAATTTGTATGTCTGTGAAGTACGGTGTGCATAGCTTTCTATGTGAAAAATCAGGTAAATAAAATAAGGTCAGGTATCCAGCTTTAGAAAAAATAATGTAAGAGTCTTAGTTTGTCCTCACAATGACTCTCCATGAATATTTTTCAAGTCCTGAGGAAGTCTGATAAAATTCTTTCTCCATTACTCCTCCTTTCTCAGTCGTAACTCACTGTGTTATTCCGACTCCATGCTTCAAGATAGAGGGAAATAGTGCCAAGGTATGATAAGAAGCAGTTCCTGTGGCTTTCAAGCTTTAACCAAAACAATAAATACTGGAAATCTACCTGTCCTCTAAATAAAGAATAATGCTATTGAATCTTGTATTTAAAAGATATGTGTTAAAAGCTAAACCATAAAAAAGCTTACTTTCAGATATCAAGACATTATGTTAATTGCACACATTAAACTATTGCTGCTCCAAGTGATAACATTAATTTGCAGATTTTTAGACCTGCTAACCAAAATACTGAAGTACTTACAGAAATGAAGGAAACTTCCCTTTTTGCCATCTTACATTCATTACCCTAGTAGACTTAGTAGATTGCAGTGTGAGTGATGACTACAACAGGATGTGTTTCTCAGATTCTTCATGTGCGGAATTTGAAGAGGTTGTTACTTAGTGAAATCATCGTCCTCTTTAAGAGAAAAAGGAGTTTGTTTGAGTTCTTAACCCTCCATAAAACCTGCTACCCAGCCACTCATTAAAGAGGGAGTGCAGCACTTAACAACTAAGTCCATAGCTATGCATTGGCTTTCTAATTGCAGAATACAATGAAGCGTGTTTTCCCTACAGATTTTGCTTAGCCAGTACCTCAGTCAAGACCGAGGAAGCATGTATTTGTGTCTAGCTGTGATTATGACCTATCAACACATCACTAATAGATCTTTGTCATGTGGTGGAGCTTGTTTTCAAAAATACAGGTAACTTTTTGTTCCGAACGCTTTTTCTTAAGCAGAAGTATGTGAATACTTGAGGAAACTCAAATCAGAGGTAATAATTATATCATATTCTATTATTTAGTTTTCCTTCAGTTGACTGATCTCTACTACACTTCTAGTGCTCTTAACGTGAGAAAACTTCCGCAACCAAATTGCTTCTACATTGAAGAAGTACCATTCATATCAATATTGTTGTTACCTTAGAGAATCCAACATTTTTAAAATAGTTCTATTTTACCATTAAGTGTTTTTTAGTCTATTACATGAAAGCAATAATATAGTTAACATTCATTAACATGCAAATAAATCTTTACAAGAAAACTAATTTTTCAGATCTCAGCAAGACTGAGATAATCAACTTGAGGAAGGATTGTAGTCTGTGCTGCTTAAAGTTATAATGGGGAAATTCTGATGAATTTCAGATAGTTTGTGACAAAATAATTTCATCATTTTTTACTTCTGTTGATTAATGGTCAGGATAAAAGAGGTTTTATTCTTGAGTGAAACAACTATGACTAGAAAGCCATAGTAATATCAGTTGTGCTAACTGTTCATTTCAGTTTCATTTACTACTGGAAAGTGATTCTGTAATACTCATAGTTCATGCATCTGTATCTAAACAAATACCATTTCTATCATGGAAAAAGTAAGGAATAGGCAAAAGTGGAAGAATTCAGAGTGGGAAACTAGAGGTGCAAAAACGAAGTAAGTCTATGTACCACGCTGCATTATAATTAAACTTTAACTGGCACCACTAATTTATGTAATTGATTTGGCTCCAATTCAAGAAAAATGTAGCAGTTCAAACTATTTTTGGCTTAAATTGGTATTCAGCTCACCTCTTGTGAGAAAAATACAATTTTGCAGGAATTAAAAGAATTTTTGAAGATGGGATTTAAAAAATATTCCTCTCTTACATTGAAGTAAACCTAAGGGGTTATATTTAGACCAAGAGATCTTAATCTAAAACATCACACAAGCCTTGATAAATTTCTCAATTTATTTTGGGGACTTTGGTTCAAAGTTTTACGTAAGCCTACATACACAAATTGAATCTGGGACATGTGATGGATCCTGTATTCAAATATACTCACTTTACACGAAACCAAATTCAATGAAGTCATATTAAAAAGAAAAGGGACAGTTATTTTTGTAATACCAAACAGTTCATACAGAATAACACAGCAAATCAGCAGCAAAGCTAACACTACCTGAAAGGATTCTGAGTTTTTCTTCATGGAAAGAGAAAAATTGCAAACAAAATCAAGATACAGCATCCTAGGCCCTTTGGTCTCATCTGCACTATTCACATATATTTCAGTGAATCCAGATTTCATTTCAAACTCCTGAGACAGCATTGGCTTATTTCACTGTGAAGATTTGCTCGGCTAAGTGGGCCTGGATCTCTAGTTGTAGCATTTAGCCTCTGTGTTTTTAAGCATCCAAGAAGTGCTTGCTGTCTGTGAAGTAAGAGCCCTCTGATGTGAAACTAATAACCACTATTTATCCACAGTAGATGTGAGTTTGTGGCAGACTCAGTTTAAATTTTATTAAGCTTTTAGTATCAATCCTACTAAATTACCGCTCCCTTGTATCTGAGAGGGGAAAAGTAGTTTCATTCCTGTGCCTTTAATCTGTGGTATCTTTGAATAAATTATTGATAAAGAGCAGGTGACTAATATGAACTGCAGGTTTTCTTGCTAGATTTTGGGAAGCTATCCACAAGCTACTGGTGCAAAGATTAGGAAGTTCATTCCGGAATAAAATTACCAGAAAGATGAACTGATGTGATTTCAATCTGTAGAAGGTGTTGCATCCCTTCAATGAGTCCAATCCTCATCAGAGGTGTTGTCTACATTCGTGTAATTAAACCATACAGATTTCAGTAACTGACAGTTGTGAAAGTTTATAGCTAGTAAACAGAACCATAGGAGGGGAAAAAAAAAAAAAACAGAACTGAATGCCAGACAGCTTCAGCTGTTACAAATGGAAATTTACTTTGCCCATCTGAAACATTTTCACATGTTTCAGTTCCTTCTTTTCATCAGATTCACACAAAGCAGTTGACTCTTCATGGAAGGGAGATTTATAATGGATTCAAGCTTAATAATGTCAAAGCACAGCAGTTAAGAGGAGGGGGTAAACCTGATGAAAATGAATGAAAATGATATCTTATAAAATCATACAGTCTGTGACTTCCATAAAAGCCTGAATGAAAGCAGTAAGAAAGCTCCCAGGAACCTGCAGTCTTCTCCATCTACTGCAAAACTCCATCTGGTATCAGTAAGATGAATTTCTTCTTCAGTCATCTGGGGGGGTCTCTGCAAAACTTTTCACAATCATCTTTTGTAATAAGGATGAACCACTTATGAGATTAGTCATGGAATATTCAATAATCACTCTTAGTCAAAGCTTTGGTTGTATAACTTATTCAAAAGATAGATTCATATAATTTAAGATGTGTGACTTCATTGTGTCTTCAATAATTTATGAGTAGGGGCTCTTTGACAAGTTACATTCATCAAGAATTCTTAAAGATGACAACTGTTGAAAGGGAGCACTCTTCTTTTTCAAGCATTTTATTTATTCATTGCTTATATATGGACTTCAAAATATTACTTTATTATCGCACTTCTGACTTTTCCAGGCTAGCACATGCACTGAGATGCCCACACAGCAATCAAAGCATTTTATCACAGCTTTTAGCAGGAAATTACCTTCCAGTTATGCAAATTACTCCAATCATGTAGACAAATGCAAGTGTGAGCAACAAGGAAGAATCCTTTGGAGCTCATTCATATGCAAGTTATCAAATTCATCATCCGCCCAGGTTGTCTGTGGTCTACTGGAGCTCCCAGTGCTTTTTTGTACTCTCTCCTTTATTTTCTGTTTCTTGTTATTTATCTTTTCTTTGTTGTTTTATCTTTGTTATTGTCAGTCAGCCTGGCAATAATGTATATAAAAGCATTAAAGAAACAAATAGTTAGAAGGGCATTTCTTGAGTGATAACTAGGAAAAAAAGAGGTTGTACCTTTCTACAGCAATTTTCAGTTTTACTGACAACATAATTCACTGCAACTTCACAACTTCTAGCTAGGAGAAAAAAAAATAACCTGGCTAACATTGTTAGAAATGGAGAAGGAGATTAAAGTATTTAGGGAAAATAAAAAAAAAAAAAACAATCTATACATTTTGAAAGGCTACACCTACATATGAGGTAGATCCTGAGTATATAAACTGTAAGTTTGCTTTGACATGCTAAGAAGAAGCTGTCATTGTAAACACAGCACCAATTATGATAAATCAACAGAACCCACAACAATTACTAATTCATATAAATATTTTTCTTCATAGCTTTTTCTCATATTTCTGGAGTTTTAGTCAGCTTATTCAAGTCCAGTGTGAGATCTAACATTTTCATTGTGAACTCTTCTAGCAATCATGTCTGATTATTTCAGGTGTGTCCTGTAGCTACCAAATGTCTACCCTGGTTTTTCACTATGCCACTTAGCCAGGACCGAGGTATGACAAGAGTTCCTCACATGTTACCTGCCTTCAAGTTGTTTATGTAAGAAATAACTTTCCTTTGCCGTAGATTTCCCTCATCTAAAGATATGTATCCAGATATATATGCCAACTTACATTCATTTCAAACACTGTGTGTACAAGTAATAGCATTATTTTGTGGGTTCGATCTACTTTTCTCTTCATCATTGACAGCAATTGCTTTAAAACATTTAATTATTAACAAGATTCAGGTAAAAATCTAACTGGAAATTTTACGTTTGTTGATTAGATCTAGAGTTGTAAATACTGAAGTGACATTTAAATCCACTCGTATACCATCATGTACCTTATGTGTGGAAGCCCTTACAATGAGATTTTAGGTATGTGGAGATTTAAAATATGCCTTAGTCTTGAATTCCTGTGCAGTTGCAAAGGGCAGTACAAAAACTTGATGTCTTTCTTACTTACGGTGTTATTTTGGCAGAAAGTAATATGTAACTTGATTTGGTGTGATTAAAGTAATACGTTACCTGATTTGGTGTGATTAAAGCAGCTCAGTCTGCTTGTGTTCTTGTGAATCTAGATTAACTCATTTCAGCTTTTTTATGAGCTGAATTGTTGAGGGCTTTTTTCCTGTAATGGATCAGGAAAATACCAAATTCCGGTACAGTTGTTAAGTTTTCTTGCGTAAAGAAGCCCTAAATTTCTCAGAGGATTTTCCTTAGAATATTTTTTCCTGACCAGTAAAGGCTGAATTCTCCATAGTTCCTAAAAGACTTGTAAAATGCAGGAAGATTACAGTGAAAAATTAAAAAAATGTGCATGTATGTCTGCAGGCAGATCTGTAGGACTTTAGTCCATGATTTTCATATTTTCATTAACTTTACCACTTCATCCTGCAATAAGAATCCTTTCTAGGTGTTTATTGTAGCAACTTTTGAGATGCCTTCTTTGTGTACATGTCGAGATTCCTTGCACTGAAGACAAGACAGCTGCACAGGGTATGGTTGTAAGAAGCTCTGTTACTGCACGGAAGTGAGAAATGTAAGAAAAAAAGAACTTGGAGTATGACGTTTGGCTTGGAGGATGAAAAAGCTCTAGAGAGATGATTATTATACAAAAATATTTACTAATGCTTACAGTGTATATATATGACAAGTAAGGAAAAGCAGAAATACCAGGTTTTTGCTTTGACTATTGAAACTGTCTTCCCAAAAGTTGAAAAATAGACTCAGTACTTCCCTTACAACATTATCAATTATCCCGCATCTTTCAAGTATGTGCTTAAAGTTAAAATGAAAACAAGCAAGAATATTTAACCTCATCCGAGATGAACTCAATAAATACAGGATATGCCAAAATCTATCACTTACCAGAATGGCAGCCTCAAAATTGGCAATAAGTGATCCTTTTCTGTTGTGGGTCACCTATGAAGGCAAACCCAGAAGATAAACATCTGATTTATTTTTCTCTGTTCTTTAAATATTTACCGGGATGTGTACACATCTGAATTTGTAAGTGTAACCTTCAACATCAGCTGTGTTTGAAGTTGTCTTTGAAGGAGGTAAATATATATTCTGTTCATGCTAATGGTCTGATGGATGCTCTAGCCATTTTGATTTACATTATTTAAAAGAATAGGGAGGGACAAGGAGATTCTCAGGGTGAGTCAGCTGTGCTGGAAATAATATTTTGAGCAAAGTATTCTTATGCACATGACTTCCTCTGAGAGCTGTTGGAGGCTGTCTTTCAGTTCCATCAGCTGTTGCGAGAAAAACAGGAGCACTGTCTGGGATCGCAGTTCTTCTCTGGTAGTTTCCCTAGATTCAGTAAAAGTATCTGTATGAACAGGTGAAGGTGATTCGGTTCATGTGACCAACCAGACCTCTTGAATTTGAGAAGCGTCATACAACACAGATTCTTAGAAATAGAATATTTGGAACTGTATTCTGTTGTTTGGCTGTGTTTTTTTTTAATTTATTTCACTGTATTTCCTTTCACTTTTCTAACTAAATAGTCAAATACGCTGTCATGAGGAACAGAATACCATACTTTCAGTCGGAACATTTCCTCTTTGAAATTCCTGTAGATTCTCTTTTAAAGCGATGTGTTTTCCTCAGGATTGAGACAAGAACATTAGGAAAGGGTTGATAGGATGTGTCTGAGATATGCAGACAGTATTCACATCTGAACAAATGGCACTGCCAATTCAGAGCCACTGCTCTGCATGTCAAGTACTTCATTCCAAGTATTGGAAATATCCATTTCTGGACAGATCTTTCAGCTGTGCCCACCACAGGAAAGCAGTAATGAGCAATCAATTCTGCGGCTGTCCAAGGGACACTTTCAAGAACAGTACAATGCATTTTAGAATGAAAGCAGACTTATCCAGCAGCTATATCGCTGCTTTCCAATACCTGTGTTTCTCAAATTGCAAATACGTGTACAAAAGAATGCTGGGCATTAGTTAGGGACTGGTGTCGGGAAATCTATTTTTTTCTTGCTGCCAGCATTCTTGCAGTCTTCTTGGGGCTATCACCAGAAACCCTACAAGGTGGAGGGCATGACAGAGTCAAGGCAGGAGTTTGTGTCACATTGGTGGCTTTTGTTTGCTGAATGCCGCTGTGCGAGTCATTAGAGCCATGGCAAGTCAGTTGCTGACAGGATTCTGGGGTCTCAAGTGCAGTCATGGGAGCATATTGTGTGTAAATACCAGTGGGACCTAGTGCAGCAGAATCCATCACTTTGGAAATTAAAAATAAGATTTTTATGAAAGGGAGCCAGCAGCATCATAACAGAAGTTGAAATTAGCTCACCACTCTGAGCTTCTGTTTGTGTACACATTTTCCAGCAACTGAGAACAAAATCTATCGGATATCCTTATAGCTGCCACAGTGGAGATGCACAGACATATGCAGCCACTCCAATGCCCATATGTCTTTGGAGCTGACAAGAAGGGTAACAGGGTGCTTTGGAAAAAGCCACGTTGGCACTCTCACCTTTGTAACAATGTGCTGAGACATGTTAGAAAACGGTTCATGAGAAGTCTGTAGAAATGATTGCTCTGCGTGATGGCACTTGCAGATTTTAATGCCTTAGTTCATTTTAGAAAGCCCTCAAATTTTCTTAAAAAAGGAATGAAGTTGCACAAGGATAACAAGTAAGACTCCCTTAAAAAGTGCCCACTTAGTACTTTACCATTTAGATGGTTGCATCTTCTCCCTTTGGAAAGTATAGATGAACAAAGAAAGATTTAATCTCCTTCATTAACACTTCTGCAAGACTCAAGGCTTGAGTAGACATCAGTGCCTCTGAACATGCCATAGACCTTCTGCAGCTTTCAGAAACGTTTCTTAGAGGCCAGAGCTAGGGAGTGCTTCAAACCACCATCTCCCAAGCTGCTTCCGATCAGACTCATGACATCTGATTTTTCTCTGCTTACGGAAGCATAAAAGATAACTTATGTTTGTTTTTAACAAATTAATTGCTCCATGTTTTTTTTAAAAGGTTGACTCAAGCAAGAAAGGAATAATTTATCAAACGTCGAGAGTACATGATATTTAAAGTGAGCTGAAGAACACAGCTGCACAGCAATGAAACGTGAATTGCTTTGGCTTTGGGGGTCTTTTCAGTGTTTTACACAGAAGCTGTCTCATTCCTTCTGCAGGATTGGGTGCTGCAGAAGGCTCAAACTGCAGTGGACCAGGGCTCCTCATAGGATAAACCTCATGGGTTTGGTTGCCATAGAGACCAGTGTGATCTCCTGTGCTAAAATTCCCACAGAAAAGAGTGCACCACAGATTATATTAAATTAGCACTGGTCCCAGTATGCTTCCTAACCTCTATTATAATTTCTTGGAATGATGAATCAGTAGACTGTCAGAGTTCAAAGTTCATAGGAGAGCTGAGCAGGTAGATCAAGTTAGCATATTAATCACCTGTCATCTTTCCAATAACATTTCTTCATGAGCATTGTTATACTTTACCTTTTCATAGTGCTTTAAGTGGCACCTTGGGTGATCTCAATACTAGTTTTTGTTACTGCTAGGTAAGTAGGCAACGGAATAAAAGCTGACTGAAAGAAACCTGTAACCTAACTTTATGTATGAGAAATATAGGCTGTTTCAGTGGAATTAGTAAATCAACCCCCAAAAAATCACTATGAACGAAGCACTTAGCTAAGAAAATATCTCTGCAAAAATGTATAAATTGGATTCATTGCACTGGTCATATGCTTATGTATATACATGTATATACAGACTAAGCTGTGGCTTTGGTCTGCAGACTTGCCCTCTGACTGCTTAGCTGGACTTACTGTTTTATATGTGCTGAAAAAAAAAA
Source organism: Phasianus colchicus (assembly GCF_987193195.1). Classification (NCBI taxonomy): domain Eukaryota; kingdom Metazoa; phylum Chordata; class Aves; order Galliformes; family Phasianidae; genus Phasianus; species Phasianus colchicus. Next base: position 28,237,791 of record NC_143442.1, on the reverse strand, counting down.
AAAAGCAGGTACAGGTCTTAGGAACACAAATGAGTTACAGTATCACACACACTTGAGCTAGCTTGCTGATAGATTCTCAGGAAAAGCAAGCAAGCAAACAACAAAACTAGAAGAAAGAATTTTGGGACCACAAGCACCTGGTCCAGTTATTTTGTCCACAGTACAAAAACTATTTAAGTCAATGTGGAGATAAGTACTGGTATACCACAATCATTGGTATGATTCTGCAATGTGTGACATGAAGAGGTGCAATACAACACCCAGGAATCAAACATGATAAACATTACGGTTTGGTCCATGTACCAAACTAAGAAAAGACAAGTTTTTCTAAAACTTGTACATTCTGCTTTATTTCAGTTTTATAGTGCTACCTTACGCTGGCTGAGAGTCTGATCTTAAATGCAGTGTATTCAGACATAATATAAATGTTTATCTTAGTTTGTTCTGTGTGCTCGCAGATGCATGTGTGCATAAGTGCACATATCCATATGTTCATCTTTTTCTCTTAATAGACAATTGACCCCTCTGTTAACAGACAAGGGCCGAAGCTGGCTCAATGTGGAAGGTTGTCACCTGCACAAAAAGGTCCTTACCCTCAGCACTGTCTGCTGCATGTATCACACAGAGGTAAATAGCTACAAAATGCACTGGAACAGTACAGACCCAAGACTCATCATAAATTTCCAACTGTTTTTTACTGAAATTGCTAGCAAGTGTACTCTACCCTGGGCAGATATTGGCATGCAGTGTTTCCATTAGACACATTTGTGATTCAAATGACAAATGAGATGATTCAAAGAGCATAATTAAGTATTCTGCTCAATAACAGCATTTCTGTGAGGTTTCTGAGGACTGTTACCAACTAATGGTTAAGCCTCATGTCTGGGAAATGTTGAATTGCAGCCTGAATCAGTGATTGAGCACCCAGGGAAAGGACCCAGTCAGCCCTGGGAGCACAAGTGAAGAGGCAATTCAGCTGTGTGACGGGACAGGGTGCAGCCTGGCTGCATCTCTCTTAGACCTCATTGAAGGATCTCTAGTTGGAGTTCCCTTCCTTGTGAAGTCTTTCCTGCAAGCCTAGATCTTTGGAGATGGGTCAGTACCTTTACTTTTCCTTTGAGTTACCATCCTATCCATGCTGGTCCCTTTGCTGTTACACTCCTGTATCGCTCTTTTATCTTGTTAATCTTTTCAGTTATAGCATCTCGTAATATTGACTCAGCATCCCACCATGCTTAGGCAGCCAGAAGTGAGATGAGAAGGTGTGGCATAGATAAATCTGGGAGTTCTATCAGCACCATGCCCAGGCAGCTCTTACAGAGCAGGATATCTTCTGAGTACAGCTATTTGGATGGAGGAACACATACTCAGAAATTCAGGTCCAAGTGCAGATTAGGTACTGTTTGGTTTTGTAAACCATGAATTGTTTGGGGATGAAATGAAAGGCAGGAATAGGTTTTGGAAAGAAAATACTTACACAAAAAAAGGGATTTGACACTAAATGTGGTCACTACACTGTCTTCCACTTTGATCCCCAGGAGTTATCTTTCCAAGGATTAAGAATATTTTTGTTTGAGCTAACTTGTTTCCTGAGTTGTAGTGACACGTTGTGTTGGCTACTGAGTAATACTTTCTGTTTTGCACGCGCTGCATGTATCCTGCCGGGATTAGATTTCAATAGTAGTTTGTAAGACCAAATACAGCAAAGATTTAAGTGCCCAAATGTAAAAACCACACTGACAGATCCACCCAGGCTGTGTATCAGTCACCTAAACACTGCACAAGCAGGGCTGAAAGGTGGCAATGCGACGCTCAGCAGGACAGCTGTGGCTATCTTTCTATAGCTCATGTACTCTAATCTGGGCCCACATAAGCTGTTAAAACATTGGCTATTTCCTTTTTCTGCCAGGTACAGAAATTTTTTACTTTGACATTTTAAGAACAGTTTAAAGCATTGCATTGTATGCACATAAGCAATTGTTGTTTTTCTCCTTTCTTTCCATAAAGAAAGGGAGAGAAATACTTGTTTTATTTGAATCTATACTTGGCCACGTACAAGATTATGCAAATAAAGAAGAAAATTAATTTTTTTGAATGCTGTTTTGGCTGCCAAGAAAGCATTTCCTGAAATGTCTGCCTGAACACTGGGCTTAGAGTCTGATACGGCAATATACAGACCTGGTTTACAGACATAGAGAAGTTAGATTGGAATTCAAATTGTTTGTTTAACAACATATAATAGAAAAAAAAAAAAAAGGCTAAATAATAACAATTATTTTGTATTTTGAAGAACTCCTATTCCTATTGGTATGCTGCAAATGTTGTGTGGCTACAGAGTTTTCAGCTATGACTACCTGCTGCCTGTCTCTCTTTGGTTTTTCCAGATGTGGCTATCAGTGGTATACCTGCTCAGCTGATCTTTCAGTGCTATGGCTTGGAAACTCAGGTTCAGCAGCAGGTGTTGCATTTAGAAACACAGCTCTTTCAGCATCTGTTACATCAACAGTGACTCCTAAAAAGCACCAACAGCAGCTGGGGTTGTTTGCTTGCTGTATTACTTGAAGGAAAGCTGCTGTGATAGACTCAATGCAAGGAGGGGAAGTATTATTTGAGCCAGACTCTGAGATTTTTCAACCCTATTTAAGGAGGGTATGCTAAACTTTTCAATTTCTTCCACTTGAGAACATTTGGTGGGAAAGGGAAAACAGAATAATACGGCTTCTCATTGTATTTACTTACAGATTTTCAAATGAATGTAGTAGGAATGGAAGCAGTAACCTCTGATGGCCAGAAACAGGCTGTCCTGTCTGCATAGCAGCAAGAGAGCAGATTTCAGCTCTAGTGGTAGCAAGTGTTTTTTATTTATCTTGCTGTTAGGCAGAATAAGAAGTTAATGTTTTCCTTTTTTTTTTCCTTAGGTGATAATACACCCCTTACTGACTTATATTTGTCATCTTTCTGTTTTCATAGATGATAATGTGTCTCTCGCTGTTTTCTTTAGACTGTAGGGGCATAAATGCAGAACTATGCTATTTTATGAAGCCTTATTTCCTGATAGACTTTCAGCAGATGCTTCACAGTTTTAAGTAAAGTGATGCTGGGGGTTTTCTTTCTTAAACTTTTCAGCTATATAACTTCTAAACTTGTGGCAGCTGTGCCAGTGCCATGCTGCCTGTGCTCCTCTATAAAATCAGTTAATGAAGATAAGGAGCATTCTAGAAGGTTTCTGGGCTCCTCATAATCTATTTATATTGGGAATACAGTAATTGAAGTTGTGCAACCACAGTGGTTATGAACTTTGTGCTTCACTAGGTAACAGTATCTTAGCTGTATCTTAAAGATGGGGGGACAAAAGTTGCAAGATTGATATAAGTATCCACTACAAAGTTTAAGTGGGTGGTCAATAAAGAGCAGCTGGAAAAGTACTTAGGATCTGATTTTGAGACACACAGCTTCAATCTCTTAAGCTGCTTAGCTACAGGTATGAGTATCAGAGCCAAAGTGTCTGCCTTTGGCCAGCAGCTGGTGCCCAGGCTAAGACGGTGTAGGCCAGGAATCCTTCGGAATGCCAGGCAGGCAGTAGGGCAGCAACAGAGATGTCCTCCTGATGCTTGTGTTTCGTGGTGGGAGGAAAGGAGGAGGAAAAAGCTGAGGGGAAGGACTACAGACTGCCAAGGCTTATTGTTCCAGCTGCAGCACCATGCTGTTGCAACTGACCATCATCAGTGACCTAGGAAGATGAGTCGCTGCAAGCACACTTGCTGGCAGTCTCAAGCTGAAGTTGGGCTGTGTTTCATGCCTGTTTGTGAAATAAGTAGTAACAGCTGGTTAGGGATGATTTAGCTATGCTGCAAACAGCTGAAGAGCTACAGTTCTGCCTGCTACTAACTGTTCTGCAGAAACCTGGGAGCTTCCCTGTTAGTCTCTCAGTAATGTGCAATGGCTATTTCCAGGTGATTAAATCTGATAAAGCAATGGGGAAAATCACAGCAGCATTTGTTTGTCAAAAGCAGTTCAATTTTTCTGTATCTGAAAGAGCTGGGTATTGATACAGATTTATACAATTAAAATACACTTAGTTCAAAGTTAAATTCCCAAGTTTGTGATGCACGTGAGGGAATTTCTTGGCTCTGGGAGCATGAGTTTTCAGTAAGATGGCGCTGATGTTTAAGCAGATAAGTTAGTGGAAGGAGTTTCTGTTTCAGCCTCATTGGCAATGGAGTATTCAACCTGGCAACGAACTGCATTATAGCTAAAGTGAGGGAGCTACAGAAGGGCATACATCTGTTCTCTGAGAGATTTCCTATAAATAGTGACATTCCTGTTTTTCCTAAGCTGTCTGTATGGCAAGAACATTTCCTTCCTCATGCTTTTCACAGCAGCTGCAAAATGAACATCAGAAATTTCACCCCAGCATTTGCACTTTCCCAGTGTGTGTCTAGTAGACAGGGACCTTAGTACAAAACATGTTAACTGGTTTTATTGGTTAAAATCTAGCTAAAATGGAAGATGTGAAAAATTAATCACTGATGTTGCTTTAATAAAGTAGGATGGGTACTTGGTTCATGTTTTTCCTCTTTAGCCAGCAGTTTTCCATGTCATCCTTGTGCAGCCAGCTCCTGCTGATGTGAATAAAGCTCTGAGTATACACACAATGCTTCTGAAAAGCTAGGGTTCTGCAAAATGTTCACAGCCAGTGGGTTGTTGTTCTTAATAATATCTTTGAGACATGAATGTAGAATGTAGAAATGTCTACAAGTGCTGGCAAAGAAGTACTAAAAACTACTTGGCTCAACCAACACAGCACTAATAGCCAAAAATGTTTAAAATTTTGAAGGATTTTTTGCTGCTTGTTTTCATTTTCACAAGTTTCACTTGTTTTCAGGCAGGATCAAGATAAGCTGCCAAGTAATATTAACTCACATGAGAAACCAAATAAACAGGAACAAAACGGGAACAAATCTTTCCTGCATGTTTCCCCTGTACTCTCTGTTGACTATCTACTTCAACCAGATATTGCTGGGAAAAGCAGATTAAAAAAATAGTGCCTTTTGAGTACATTTAGTATATGTCTGTAGAATTTCTGTGTTTTTATACACACATGCATATGTGTACAAGGAGCCAAACATGCATGTTGGTGAGTATAATGTTATACCACCAGAATCAATGCAGTTGGATTCATCTTAACTAATACATGTGTTAGAACCTGATGTTTTCAAAGTTGGAAGAGTAGTGAAGTGAGTAATGAGAATTTACTGATTAAAACCAGAAGCGTAAGTCTGACCTTAGAGTTGAATCTAAACTAAGAAATTGTGGAAGGCTTTCATGCCAGTTTCTGTCTTTGTCTTGGTTCCTACTGTCTGAACCTGAGAAGTGTGCCTGAACTCTGCCAGCTTCAGTCACTGGGGTTAATGCACATTTCGGGTAAATGTATTTGTAATGGACCCAAAATTACTCTGCATCTTCAGTGGTAAAAAGAGACAACTTCCAGGACCTCAGAACAGATAAGATTGCTCTTGTGGTGTAACCAAAGGATTCTCCACAGAGATGAAGGTTTTTAGAGATAAGCAACAATTTGATGATATTTTGGAAAAAAAAGAGACTTGCAAGTTACTTCTCCGAGGAGAGGAAGGTGTGAATATCACAAGGGGAAGTGGGTGGGAAGAGACTGCAACAGCTGCACTGGCCTCTTCCTTTTCTCTCTTCCCACTTTCAGCACTCAGAGGAGGAGGAATCACAGAATGTGTCTGAGAAATGGTGAAAGTAATGTAGACATTACAAGAAAGCATCCAGCTTTCTAAAATCTTTGAGGAAAAGTCTTAAGGAAAAGTCCAGGGTTGAGAAGCAGGTAAAAGGTGGATTTGGGGAGTAACTCAATGAGAGCAGGATAAAATAAATATATTTTTAAGAAGTTCTATACAGCTCTGCTGGAGACTTGAAAATTAAGAGAAAGGGAGAGTTTGTCACGAGGAACTTGGTTACTTTTCTGTTAGACAGAAGGAAGCTTAAAGAAAAGGGGGAGAAAAATGAGAAAAAAGACAAAACAAAACAAAAAACAGAAAACATTTCCAAGGCTCATCTGGAGAGGAAGTGGGAGGCAGAGCAGTGAGGTGGGTAAATGGAAATTATTGTGGCGGATTTAGGATGTTTCTGAAGCAAAACATTCGTAAATGTCAAGAGTCGGGATTATTAAGTGTTCAGGAAGCTGTTGAAGAAGAGAGTGGTGAGAGCAAAATGAAGAGCTGTGGTGAATTGCATGACAATGTGAGTGACCTTTAAAAAGCAAATCTTCTAGGGGAGGTTGAGTTGCAATTAATACAGAGGACAAAGTATTGCTCGAAATACATACCCTCTTCTATTTTGTGTATAACATGCTGTTGCCATTTGTGAAAAGCTTTTCAAGTTGCTGGACTAGCTTGCTGTTCCCTTCTGTCATGTGTAGTTGTAACCCCTAAGCCTAAAGATGTCTCCCTAACAAGATTCCCGACTCCATTGCTTAACATCTGAAGTCGCAAATGAGCAGCGGGAGGTCTAGTTTTCTTCCAGGACTTTAGAGTCTCTTTACCTTTTTTTGTTGTTGTTTTTAATCCATAATAGTCTCATTGGATTGCATCTGCATGTGACCTTTGCTGTTGTCATGCCTTTTGAAGCTGCAAAGGAGTCCAGCTAAAGAAGGACGATTTAACATATGTGAAACTAAATGTGTAAATAGCTCATAGTTTGTGTGAATGTCCTTCCTTGATAGTCTGTCCAGATACCTTACTGCCTCATTTCCCACTTTGCAAGCAATCTGCACATCTGAGAGTTGTAAGTAGAACACAGTTTTCCTGGCTTCTCACTTTCAGGCATTTCTGCACACATCTTACAAGTGTGACAGGTCCCCTGATTCTTTTGGACAACACCAAAACTGTCAAAAGTTGCAAGTAAGCAGCATGTGATCAGTGACATTCCCTGATATAGGAGCCTATTCTGTGTCACTTAGGTAGTCTCTTGATGTGAAACATCCTATTCTCTCCTTATGTCTCTTTAGCACTGCAGTCTCCAGAATTGCTCCTGGCTGTGAACCAGATCTCTTACTTCATCAGTATTTCTCTCCGTTGGGTTGCTGATAACTAACACTTAATGTTTTAGTCTGATTTCCTAATGGCTTATAGTTTTGAATACTAATTATCTCTCTCCTGTAGAAACAGCTTACTCATGGCATTTTCATTTATGCTGATTTCTAATTAATCTTACTTACTTCTGATAGCCAATACCTTGTTGATAGTGAGTAGTTTGAGCATCTTTATGTGTTTGTGAGCAGTTACATTCTCCATTAGTAACACGCATAATGATATGGCCTTATCTGGCATCAGAATGAGGAGGGGGTGATGGTTTTCTTACCGTTTGCAGGTGTAACAAGGCATGACCTGTCACCCTGTGCATGTTTGTAGAGCAGTGTGATTTGGTTTTAGGCACCTTGCTTTAGAAGTAAACTACAATTTGGGGTTTAATTCCAACTACCTTCTCTCCCTGCCCCCAGTTTTGGAGTCATTTTTAGTATATAAAAATGAAATTTCATTTTAATATCAAAATGAGCCCCTCAGAGTAAAATCCTGATGCTTATAAGATTAAGGAAACCTTTTTGATTCATGCAATTAAATGAGATTGACCACAGATTACTTAATATAAGCATTACCTTGTCTAGCTATGCTAGGTTTAAAAACCACTGTAATTCCAAATTCTGTTCATTTCAAGGTACTTTCATCACTCTTCTGGTCTGAGTGAGGAATTCAGCTTTAAAACGTTACCATGTGCCCCTCCCCTGGTTCTCTAGCCATGTTGCTGCTTGCTAAATGTGGTACCGCTCTTTGCTGACCTTCTCCCCTATACAGCATTACTACTACTTTTCTGTCTCATTCTGTCTGTCTTTTGATTCAGCTGAGGTATTTTGCTCTAGTGCACAGAGGATTTGGCCTCCTGCTCCCTGCCAGATTTTCCACAGGTAACGTAGGTGCTTTGCCCTTCCCCGCTCCTCTTCATTCTTCTTAGAAAAACAGCAATTTGAAACCAGGCTCTGGGTTAGTGGCCATGTTCAAAAACATCCGTCTGTGAAGAACAAAAAAACAATGCAAAACACTAAAGCAATCCCTAGAGACAGATGGAAAAGAAGCTGAATTACTGAAAATCAGAAATGTGACTAGCAGACAGGCTGTGAGCTGCTCTACGTTGTATGAACAAGCTCAGTGTGTCCAGCAGCTAGCAGTTCTGGAGTGCTTTAAGCTTAATGTGACTGTGCTCAGCTGCACCCCTTGCCTTTAAAAGGTGTCTCCTAGGCTGAAGCTCACTGCGAAATTGAGCCAGGGCCTGTGCTGACTGTGTTAGGTGCAGGTTCAACCCCTCCTCTCTGCCTTACAAGTTGCTTTATGAGTATGTTTGACCCTACAGCATTGTCTGTAGTATCTACCTTTTTTACAATGGAGAAATCACTGTTACCCTAGTCTATTTGAACCAAAAAGTTATTGCAAGAGTATTGTCTTCTCATATTCAGAAGTATTTTTTTTTTACAACTCCAGAATTAAATGGATATCCAGTGTCCATATTAATGTATTTGTACTGTTTATGCAATTAAAAACATGTACCAGATTAGTACAGAAAATAATGTGTTTGTAGCCAGAAAATTTGAATTAGTGAAAAGCAGATAGAATTTATTTACAATTAACTTCTGTTCTGAGCAAACTGAAATCACTGTCCAAGGGAAAAATAAAACTAAGAATACCAGGGAGGATGGTAGATGTAGGACTCCTTTATTTTTATCGATGAGAAGTATCATAATTGCTACCAGCATACCTTTTCTGCACTGCTTTCATTCATTATCTCATTGCCTCTTGTTATATTCCTTTGTTTTACATCTCAGAAACATCTTGGGACTAACTTTTTTTAGGAGAAATATTAAAATAAGTGAGTTTCTTCTGTAAGATTACTGTAAGGCTGCATCCAGTGTGCAACACAATAGATGTATTTTAAAAGCACAATGGACACAAATTAGGTCAGCTGTCTGTCTTATGATAGTGGTGAGTTACATGCATAGGTCTTCATGCACTAAGGCAAGGATATGATTTTAGACTATTTATATACGAGCTCCGTGCCTGTCAGCTTGTCCTGTGGGCAATCGATTACAAGATTATTCATAACCTTATGTCACAATAATGGTTTCCCAATTCATAAGTAAATCTTATGATGACAGTAACAAAAGCATTTGCACTCCTATCTGTAGATAGGGTATCTTCCAGGCTGTAATATAAGGTTAAAAAAAAAAAAAAAAAAAGTAATAGCAAACTTAAGAGTTGGAGCTGCATAATTGGTAAGGAACAATGGATTAAATTAGAATAAAAGGAAGTTTACTGTGTTTAATCAGTAATGAGTAACCTTCTGTAGTAGCTACTCTATCTAGTATAATTTCATACTCTGAAATCAACCTCTTTCTTGAAGAATTTCATTATGCACAGGAAAAACAATCTCAGCTTCAACAAGAGAAGTCCTACTTTTATGTACTTGGCAGTCTGTTAAGTACGGCTGTGAAAAATGCCAGAGAATCAGATGAAGATTTACCTGTGAAAGCTGTAGGCAAAGACTAGAGAAATATAGGGCAGAGTACTTATTGGCTATGCTAGGACCAGACTTTACAGGCATGGAAGTTTAAGCACATTTGTAGAAAAGGAACGGAATTACTGGAATTGCATATATGCTTGAAGTGCTGTAGGTTATCTCTCTGCTGAGTGAGGGCATTAGGTTCTTATGAGACATTGATAGGGATGCAGACTTCTACAGCTGGTCTGTTCAGGTCCAGGGTGACTCATTGAAACCAGCTCTTTGTGGAGAGCAAAGAGCTAAAGCAGGGTTCTACCGTTACGCAGCTGATGTCTTGCATGCTATAAATGCCTTTTGTATCACTAGGAAGTGCTCCTCCTCAGCTCTAGTCAAACACAATTGATAGAAGAGCTTCTGTGGGCTCTCTCGTTAGACAAAACTACAGTGTTTCTTTTTGGTATGTACAGATAGGTGCATTGTTGTTGTTTTTACCAGCAGCAGCATCCAGGGCTGGCTTTACTACTCCTAACTGAAGATCCCAAGTAAGCTTCTGAAATGTGAAGGGCTCAAATTGCACCTCCTGTAAGAAATGTGTTGAAGGGAAGGAATGTAGAGTGTTTCATTTAACCTGTCCAAGATACAATTTCAAACAGATTCCAGAGATTTTATACGTGCACTCCCAGAGCAGGTATCAAAAATTCTCGCTTGCAAAGTTGAAGCTGAACATAGACAAGGAAAAGTATAAAGCTAGTGCCAAGGATCCTCACAACACGGTGAGGTGGAAGTACTTTTGTTAGGGTATTTGCATTCCAGATTTCAGTACTGTAGCTTTAACTAATTAGGAACAAAAGAATGCACCCCATGAGAAGTCAGTAGTTGTTTGGCCATGCTGCTTCTATAATGACATCAAATCTGTCTTTCACTCTCTGCTCTGTGTCTCAGTGTAAAATCCTGCACAAACCGTTTGCCCTAACATTCAAACTGCAGTTGGGACTGACTCTTGGCTACTTCTGCTGCAGCCTTTCATCTGTGGGAACATCAGTTCCCAACAGGAGGCAGGAATAGTGGAGACTGAAAGAGGCACCAAAACAGTCCCCCAGGTGACTGTGGAACAGATTATTTAGAGGAGCAAGGTCAACTTTGAGAAAGAAGGTCTCTGTCAGCTCTTTCCATGCTGCAAGGAAACATTTCCTCATTATTCCACACTGCAAACAATGGGAAAAGAAATAAAGAGTTTATAAGCTGGTCAAACTGTTTTAGCTACAGATTTGGAAGGAAGTAGAAGGGATGTATTTCTATTTTTTAAAAAGTTTTCAAGGAGCCAAGGATGTGGGCTCTCTCATGTAAAAAATAAGTAACTTTGTCAGTTCTGCAGCAAATGTCACAATTCTATCTGCTGCTTATGCCAGCTAGGTGACCAAAAGTGTTCCATAGCAATGAAGATGTCATTTTCCACAGAGATAGTCCAGAAATCTGTTTAAATTTCAGTTTTGCTTGGGAAATTTAATATGAGAAAGTGTGCTTAGTTTCCAGTTATAATGTTCTAGTACTTTTTATATGAATAACTTCATTAGTCTTAAATCAAATTATGCCCAAATACCAGGAAAATTGTCTTTTCTTGCTGCATCTCAGAAAGTGGTTCATGTTTTTCATTTCACTTAATGACAATGATGCCTCTGCAACAACTGATCAGGATCTTCTGACACAGCACACATCTGCCTTTCGAAATTTTTCATCATAAAAAGACCTCCAGGAAGGCTCTGGGGAGATTTATTTCTGAATAATAATGTCGTCTTCAGGGAAGAGTGGAAGTACAATCAGAAGTGGAAATACTTGAAGCAAGAGCCCTAGAATATGCGGTTTCTCACTGTAATCTCACTTAGCAAAGCATCTGAAGTATGTACTTGAATCTCAGCAGCTACAAAAGCAATAAACATACATTTTTAAGTAAGAAGGATTGGCTCACATACTTTAAATGTGACTTACAATTAATATTTTGAAGAATCATGATCTATATTACACCAAGATTAGAAATAATTATAGTAACAAGCACAGACAATTTTGTTTTACAGATTCTTTCCATCAGTCCATGGCTATCCCCTACAAACTATCTGAGTTTCACCTTTTTGCTCTAATTGCATGAACTACCCTTGGACACAGGAGGATCTTATTGGTTGAGTAGAAAGATCTGTCAAAGAATTCTGTGCTGCTCTTTTAAGAAGCTGGAAAGGATGATACAGACTGGTGGAATTCTTCTTCTCTTAACTCTAGTGTCTCTCTCTACTTATGTGTCTCTAGTACATATATACTTGTTGGATACTCAGGCTGCAATAATTATTTTTAGACATTCCTTAAAATGGATTTATTAACAAATGTATATTAAAAGTTTTTCAAAAGTGAATGGCAAAGTATCCAAACAGTCTTTTCAAAGGAGACATTTTGTTACTGATACAAACCTTTGTAGAGGACTTCTGACATAATACTTTCACAGCATCTTATTGGAAACAAATGGCTTAATTGACTCTGACTTTAAAAATTAGAGGCTGTGGACATGGCAATCTTTCCAATGTAATTCCTTGACACAGTAACATGTAAGAAAAAAGGGTATTATTTGGGCAAGGTGTTTTTGGTAATGTTTAATGAAGTCTAAATGTCAGCTGATTGTTTGGGCTAGTTGCTGCTTTACTAAGTATTTCTCAAGGGCATTATTGCCTAGAAGCAAAGCATAAGGAAAAGTAAATATAATCTGATGGGAATTCGCCTCAACTATCATAGTAGCCTTACCAGAATTTCCCTGAATTTGTTTCATACAGGTGACTTTGGAAAAAGAACGCATCATGATGTATTCCAGTTAGTAATACATATATGATAGAAACAGTTTTACTTCTAAAAAGATTGTGTTTTGAGCATTAACTGTATTCTCTAATAGGCATAATCCCTATGACAGGGTTTTCTAAAAACTGTGGTAACAAAGGTCAAGTAATTCAGAAACAAAGCACAGAAGTGTCATGTAGGAGTGCAGTCCAAGTCCTGGCTTCCACTGTACTCATTTTCAGAATTCCCACTGGCATTTCTAGTCACAGGCATTGACATCAGAATCCAAGATAATTAAATCATGCAAGGATTGTGCTTAATCAAATCAGCTTAATCAAATAATCTGTGTGTGTGTGGAGGGGAAGAATATTATGAGTAGAATCATAGAATCACTCAGGTTGCAAAAGACCTTAAAGATCATGAAGTCCAACCACCACCTAGCCAAACTACCCAAACTCAAGTAGTGAAGTTCTCAGTTTAAGCAAATTAAAATTAAAGGAGTTGTTTAGGAAAAACGAGTTCTCATTTACCTGCTATTTTACAATTGGTGAACTTCTGAGTCTGAGGTCAGGTCAATATTGGTTTTGCCTAAATTTTGCCCAAATGAGTGTTTCATCACAGACTTCATTAAGGCAGCATTTTCTTGAAATAAATAAACAAACAGATAAAATCCCCTATCTTTCAGTTAAATATAATTGCTTAAAAGTGTTGTATTTTCTCCATGCAACAGACATTCTGAAATGACAAAGGTATAAGGAAAGTTTAAGTGATGCCCTTGTGCTTTGGCAGGTTACTGTACTTTTTAATAAATATTCTATAAACTAATCAAAAAGTACATACCAAGAATTAGAGCCTCTTTATTCACACTTAACAATGTGGGAAAATAGCTTTGGAAGAGTAGAAGTGATGTGTGGCACTAGGTTGTTTTTAATTTGTTCAAAAAATGCATGCAGATTAAGTGGAAAAAGAAAATCCACCCATGAGTCCCAGAACTAGAACAGTGAAATTACAGAAGGAAATTATTTTCTCTACATACAGCCAATGATGTGAAAACAAAACTAGAACAAAACAAAAAAGCTGTATAAATGTATGAGGATTTAGTGAGATTAAGCAAGTTTTGCTTGTCTGTTGGCTACAGAAAAAGAATGTATAAAATGAGAATAAAGACATAATTTAGTCATTGCTGCTGTCATTACTGGGCTTTCGTTTGGCACTCTTGGCAGATTCCTTAGTAGAAGTTGGCTTGCTGTGATTTAAATTGAAAATAGTTGTGTCACTCTGTCTGAAGTTTACAAATACCCTGTGCTGTACGTTTGCCCTCTTACAATATGAGTTATAAAGCCATGTGTTTTGTGAACAAGAGCCAAAGCTTCATTGTAACATAAATATGGCATATCTGCTCTGAGAATAAAGTTTAGCTTACACTGGCATAAACATTATTTAAATGATTTTCTCACATTTATTTTGGAATACTGTGCTAGTCCAGGAGGTCATTCTTCACGTTCCTTCCCAGATAGCTGCAAGCACAAAACCATCAAATTCTGTCCTCCAATTCCATCAGCTCTTGCAGAGCCTGAGGTCAGACACACCTGACCTGCTCTTCCTACTTTTTTCGTGAAATTGATCTTGAAACTTTGGACAGACTAATTAGACTAAGGCAACATCCTATTTTTATCACTGCAAAATAATCTCAGTTTGATACTATCAATTTCTGGTTGCTTTTTTGGAACCCATTACCTTTGCTTCTGGCCAGGACACCACAAAATAGCAAGAGCTTGTTGTCACTGTTGGGTTTACAGAGCCAGCCTGTAATTAGGCCAACAATTCAAGATCTGGCTGTTAAGAGATCTTATCTAAAGTTCTCAGTGGGAATGGTCTGCATATAACTGCAACTTTGCATTTCAGTGCTGCAGTTTTATTGTGTGCTGGGTTTTTTTCCTCCTGTTTAAGAGTTGTTTTTATAGAATTCAGGGTTTTCTTTCAAAGGCCCTCATTATATATACTGGAAGAAAACTGTTTTGGCTTTTCATTGAGAGCTGGTAAATAGTCATTTACTGATTCCTCTATAGCTGTGATGTACAGTGGCAAGGCATCCGTAAGTGACTCTCAGTCCCAGTAATTTGCAAAGAATAGCTTCCAGCTGCACTAAAAAGCAGGAAGAAAGATTTCCAAAGATTTATAATGTACTGTGAATTCCCTGCTTCTTAACAGTGGATTTAAATATACCCAGGACTCTTACCAACTTATTCCAAAGTTTGGGATTTTTAACAATCAGTAAAATAATTAGACTGGCTAAGTGTCATTGGCAAAATCGTGGGTAAGAAATGTTTATCACCATGACAGTTATCAGACTGAATTGCAGAACTTGTGGTCTCTTCACAGAATCAGGGAGGCTTATCTGAGCGAAGTATTTGGCTGGCTCTGAATTTGTTTTTGTCCTGCTTTGAAACTGGATGACCTCCTTTAAACTGAGTCTTGAAGCAGCTCTCCTGAGATTAGGACTCCATGAGATTAGGACAGCAATCTCCAATTTTAAAGAAAATTCTGACACAGGAAGTGACTTTGGCCTATCTATCTTACCCCTACACCTTTGCAGAGAAACAGTATCTTTCGCTTCCTTTTCTTAGCTGTCTCAATGGACACTGTTGTCATGTGTTACTATAACTCCATTATTCCCTTTTGTGTCAACAGAAATTGAGGTTCAAGCAACAACAACAACAAAAAAGTGCCCCCAAGTATATACTGAGAGCCAGACCTAGAATATCTAGAAGACTGAAAGGGCCTCTCAGCTCCCTCATGACTTGTGATCCTGACTAGTAGGCTAGCATTGCTAGAAGGTGTTTCTGTATTTTTAACAAGGAACTTCTTCAGGAATTTTGCTGTATAACCTACCATACCAGCTTATTTTTCTTGATTTCATTCTTTCCTCTCTAAAGAAAGCATGACATTTTCAGTGAGTAGTTCTATACATCTTCTTGAATGTCTCAGAGTAAGTTAACAGGGCGTGGGCATGCAAACTCTAGAAATTTCATAAACAGGGCTGTGACACCCAAATCTCAGTATACTGACTTCATTTTCATGTACAATTCTTGCTTCAGTGTCAGTGTATACCTCTGACACTGCTTGGGTGTTAATCTACAGGGGTCATGCAATTAAACTGCAATAGAGGAGCTGCAAATCCATAGGAGGCTGTAGAAATCCTATCTGAAAATGGATCAAAATAAACCCATGTGCAATTGTTTTTCTTGATTGGAAATTGCTCTGAATTGATTGGAGCAACAATCCATGCCGTGACATATACCAAGGACACAGGAGCTGATGCCAGGCACTACTAAACTCCAGATTGCTGGTATTATTTTGGATAGCATGTTCAGAAAAATAGTATTTGTTCTCTTTGATATCAGTAGAGTCTCATTGTCAAGTAAGTCTGTTAGTGAGCCTACTCTGCTGTAATTCTCTCTCCTACTTAAGCTATAAATCTGACCTGTACCATTTTATGTGTTTATGTATGTAGGTATATACAGTAGACACATATACATTACATGACTGAGGAGCACACTTAAGCACTTGATTTAGATACTTCCAGAAACCATGAATTACCAAGGCATCCTGAATTCTGCCTCAGACCAGCACACATTAGAGTTTTTTTGAATGAGAATTTTCTGCTTTTTAAATGAGAAAAATATGGCTGTTGAAGTTTTACGTGAAAATCAGAGCATTTTTAAGAAAGATCTATCTTTGTTAAAATTAATTTCTCCAACTTAGAATAATTTAAAAGGGAAGTTTTTATCCATAGACTTCTATGGTGTTACATTGTATTTGCATGAGTTCAAATGAAATCAGACAATTTCCAAAATAATATCTCATAGGCCCTGCTTGTAGGACTTGCTTTAAGGGTGGCAACAGTGGCATAGAGGAAGGAAGAAAAAAAAAAAAAGAAAAAAAGACATCTAAATCAGTGGAGCAATGTGAACTATTTGCATTTCTGTTATTTTCATTTTTTCAATATTTTTAATGATTTGAAGGCATCTTACAAAGATTATCTGAGCCACAAAAACAAACAAAAAACAACAGTATGAAGCGGAGCAGTTACAATACCGACCTACGAAGACAGCACAGCTTTTTCAACAGATCAACAGCAAATAAGTCAATCAGCAGCTAAGCTATTCCAGAACCCTGGCTTATTTTACTGATGTCCTTTTGTTTAATATTGCAAAGTGAAAGATTGATCCAGGGTATTTCTGGTGCCGGTATTCCATGGCATACGTACTCTGGTGTTTGTGAAACTAAAATCTCAGTAGTATTTGCTGATTATAGATCAGCATAGAAAATCAACACAGAGAAAAGAAGATAGTCTTTTCCTCAAAACTTTCAGTGTCAGATGAATTTACTCATTGTTGAATATCTTTTCATTTATAAATTCAGCAGGTTAGATAAAAGTGCAATAACATATGGTAGAAATAGACAATTTGTATAAGGGCAAACTGCATTTGAATATAGAAGGAGACAACTGCTGACCAAAAAATCTGGAAGGTTAGGGAGAAACTGGTGACAGCCAGCTAGCAATGGAAGTGTCGTAGAAAGTACCTGGGGAAAAAGGTAATTTTGCTTTGATAAAATGAGAGCAATCTGAATTTCAGGCTCCACTTCTTCGAGCTGCCTCAGGCTTTCATTGCAGTGCTTCTCTGTCAAAGTGAATGGTATTTTCTTAGGACCCGAATATTTTCTCTGCAAGCGTGTCCGCAGTGATGCAGAAGCAATCTAAGGCTCTACTTGCATGGCTATGTCAATTAACTATAAGAACAAACCATTACAAGAGAGAATTGCAAAGGCTTGCCATTTCATTATCGTGGGCACCTACAGTAATAGTAATGTAGGACAGGACACCTGGAATACACTGATCACTACAATGCAGAGCCACTGTAACAAGCAAATAGCTTGAGTGAACAGGAACAAGTGAAAGGAAGAGCTTGGCAATCTTGACCTTATCTGTCTTAGAAATAATAAAGCCCATTTATTAGAACAGCATTATTTCCATTTTACAATGGCAGCATGCAAAATTCCCACAGAAAACTTAGTCTTTGAAAGGTCTTCACATGTTATGCAAGCCCTAATTAGAGCTCCCTGAAAGCATAAAGTTAAAATACTTTCACCAGAGTTTCCTTCTTGGCTGTTTTATTTGCAGAATTTGCGCTTCCCAGAACTGTCATGTCTCAAGCTCTGTGCTTGGGAGGCCAGGCTTATAGAATACCTACGTACACAATGTGGGGGAGAATTTTACCAAAGGAATAATCTTGTGCTGTATCATCCAAATCAGACATATTTATTTTTTTATGCTATGTAATAGCTTCAAATGTTTGAGCTTTTTGCCAGGTCAAGCCTCTAGTAACAAACAGAGGAAGGAAGGAAGGAAATTATCTCCTGTTACGTATGGAGAAACATGTTAGCGGAAATGGTTTGACTTTTTAAACTCTCTGCAGCCAAAGGAAGGAGTCACTTGTCTCTGGAGTAATGGGTCAGACTTGGTCATAATTTCACTTGTCTAAAACTGTGAAGCCAAAAAAGAGATAAGTCACTGCTATTCAAACCTTACCAATAACAAAGATGTTAAGAACAGTTTACCAGAGCTGTGCTTCAAAACAAGCATTTCTGACATATTTCTGCCCAGCATAGCTTCCTCCATCTCATGCATTTGTCTAATGTACTCTTCTAATTTCTGTCCTGTCAGATCCTGAGAAGCCTTTTCCATTCTTGTGCTATCAGGATCTGCACGTCAGTTTCCATGCAGCATAAAGATTTTAATAATGATAGTCCGTCCTTTTCTGCAGGCCTACTTCTACCTTTGGTGTCTAGTTAAATATTATTATCTGCTATCAGATCATCTTTTCTAGTTTAATTAATCTTGCAGGAAGGTTATATTCTTCTGCCTGTGATGATATTTGCTATCCTAAATTTAATTTCTTTTTCTAATCCCTACAGTCACAAGTAGTAAAGAAAACTTTTAACTAATACAAAGGTGATTTGAACTTTAGAAAGAGCAAGAACTTAGCAATATACATGGAAAAATAAATAAACATAATTTACATAATTACAAAGAAACACACACTATAAATCTTAGCCCTTGGTAAGTTTGTGGATGGTAGTGCCTTCCTAATGCAGGACCTTACCGACTTTAAGGGAAGGACGAGGGGTGGAAAGCTTTGACTTTTCAAAGTACAGTAGTTTCTTCTCAGTGTGTTCTTACCTCTCTTTCTAAGCAAGCAAAGCCGTCAGCTGGTGTCACAAAGACACCCTGACTGCAAGCTGTATTCTTCCATCTGCAAGCCTGCACAGAATAGAAGTTAAACATACACAAAGCTGTTGTTTTCAAGCTGTGTCTTCACAATCTCTTTGGGACTGGGAGACTTAGTAAACAAATCTAAGGATACAAATGAAAAATGGAGGCCACTAATGCAAGCACTCCCGCTTTGCTGCTTTGCATTAACAATGCAAAACAGTTAGGAAATATGACTGCTTATTCAGCATGAAATTTATCATGGTGCCCAGGGTTGTAGCAGCTTTTCACACTACTGAATTTTATGGAAATATTTTAGCTAGGCTGAACGTAGGTTTAAATGTTGTATCCCTTTACCTTTACCCACGGGGATTCACTGAATTTAGGTGCTGTCATTTTTTCAACCTTGACTTTCTGAAAGATTTTGGTACCTCTTCATTTAATCAGACTCAAAATGGTGCCTACGTCATAAAATCCAAAACCAATTTAAATGGTTTCATAAGTAAACCACTTATTTGTTATCTTATATATTAGCCATGCATGTTATGTAGTACAACTGAGTGAGCACAATTCTGGGAAAAATCTGCATTCCTGTCCTAAAGATATTTTTTAACCTCAGGAAAGATTCACAGCAGAAGAAAGCTGTTGTGTTTAGCAGGTAACACTTCCAAATTTAAAAGCAAACATCACTTTCTTTAGAAGCAAGGTGCATGACTTCCTTTGAGAGAAAGATCAGCATACACTCACAGCAAGATGTTCTTTTTTTGGTAATTCATAGCAAAAACAAATGCTGAAGTACCTGGTGGCATGAAATAAAGGGGCTGAGGTTGGTAGGAGGGAATGGTGGTTGTTTACTTAGAATTGAAATGCTTCTACGAGGTGCAAAACTCATCTAACAGTAGGAATACTTGTTACATTAACAAGATTTACTGACAGACTCCATCTGTGCCTTCCCACCAAACAAGGTCACTCAGTTAGATCCTAAGGAGCCTAATGAGCAAAGTGCCAAATCTCTGGAGTGATAATGGCGGTTTGCTCTGACTTACGCCTCAGGCACCTGCAATATTTTTAGTACTGAAAAATAAAATAGGGAAGAGGAAAAAAGGTCATAATTTTTATCAAACCAATCCACCTTGAGAAATAACAGTGTATGTGCCTGTGAATGAACATACCTGGGTTTGTTTTTTTTTAATTCTCTTTTCCTGGTTATTCACAGTTTACTTTTCTCTTCTACTTCAGAGTGGCCCTTGAGGCACTTGAATGCCTTCATCTTGGCCATTCACTTCACAGCTGCATCTCGGTTACAGAAACTTCAGCGTGGTGGCAACATGCCAGCTCCTTTCAAAAGGTTGGAACATCAACAGCACGTGCAGTGGTTGCACAGTTGAGGGTGAAGTTTAAACCATGAATTTTGCTGTTTATCCATTTTCTGTCACAACTTCTGAGATGCAGTTTGATCAGACAATGCGCCAAAACCCTCTGCTAATCTCTTTTAGTATGTGTAATTCTCTGTATTGATTTGCTGCTATAGACTTGCTGATATTTATTATTTTTCAAACTTAAAGCAGAACTATAAGTGACCTGAAATTATAAATCACAAATTGAAAGAAATAGGAAGAGAGTACTTTTTTATATCCTGAAGCATGATTGAACTGTGGAACTCACTGCTGTGAGGTATTGTTTTGCACTGTTTATCTTTTAACTAACAGCACGATGGTCTCAATTCCATCTCTAGGTCAAGTTCCTACCATTATATACTTATTTCCTATACTCTTCCTAAAAGTGTTCTTTGCCATCACCTGAAACAGAACTATGATTCTTATAAATTCTGGTTTTATTAAGTATCTACTAATATTTATCCAAAATTGTTTATAAATACCTATTCTAGTGAATATTTATCATTCAAATGCCAATACATTTTGATCAGCCTGCAGAAAATTAACATCCTATGTAATTGTTCACTAAATAAAAGAATACTTGTCTAAGTCAGTTAGGAACAATTAATCGAACTAAAACTGCTTTATTTTACATTCTGTAAATCAAATGTAGCAATTGTTATAAGAACAAAAGGAAGCAATGGAGTAAAACAACAAAGTTAGAAGTAGTGACTAGTCCCATGAAGTTTCTCTTGGTGTTGTTCTCTAATGCACTGAAATGTTTCTGGAATGCAATAGCAATAGTGTTCCTCATGAAGAAGGATTCATTGAGTGATGTTAAAATCCATGTACAGCAACAAGAGATGTAGTTTGGAAATGATGCCACAGCAGCTTGATCTGGCAGAAATGGCTTCACTGCGCAGAATCTATTCTGCTTCACCTTCTGATAGACTGTATTCTGTTCTGTCTCAGTGTAGAAAGTCCTAACTCATGTACTAGCATACAGCACACAGAACATTTGTTCATAGATGAGGATTTAAATATTCATTTGTGTGCCTTCATAGATAGTGTATACAATAGGACATAACAAATCTGTACTCCTGGAGATCAGAATAGAACATTAATTTTCAAGTTCTTAGGGGAGAAGTTGTCAGGAAAATGCATGTGTACAAATGAATGTTTCAGCATTCTGAAGGGAAATGTCTCTACAATTGTCAGTGGGCTCTGCATGTTAACACCGGGCTCAGTTGCCTTGTAAATGCAGCTGAAAAAGGTGTCTCTATACGATAATATGCTACTGACTTCAGTAGAAATAGAATCTATAGAAGTGGAAATGACATTAGAATCTTAATTCTGACTTGAAGTATCTACAAAGATTAAAAATCATATTTTTATCGATCACTTTATTTATAAAGCTGATATTGTTCAGGCCCTACAATAATAGCCATCCATCAGATCCAGGGCTTGGCAATGAGCCTGGAGCCGTGTGGCTGCTTGGTCCTGTCAGCACAGTGTGAGTGCCCTGCACTGCCCAGGGCTTCTCCAATGGCAGCTAGAGATCGCAAGCTGTAACAAGAACGTGCACAGTATAACTCCATTGTTGTTTAAAGAAATTCCTGTTTCAGTCATCACAAAAAATAAGTGGTAATTCTCATAAAAGAAGCAGTGCCTGTACATATCTGGTCCTAACTGAATTTCCATCTCACCCTTACCTTATTTTTTGGCACATAGGTGAAAATCCCCTATGAGGTAGAGTACCTTGATAAGCATGGCTTCCTTGTGCTTCAAGGCACTGTCAGCGATGTTCAGAGTTTTCTGAATCTCCAGCTACAAATGGCTGATAATTAGTTCAGTAATAAGTATTCCATTGAAATGGAACTCGGTGTGCTCTTGTTTCCTGTCATCTGACAAATCAAGCTTACCAAATGGAAACTACACTCATATATTCGGAAACACATCTTAGAATTTAATAACTTCTCTAATAATCTCCAGTAATCTTTTTTTTTTCTTTTTTCTTTTACTGGGTGATAGACATAATTAAATGTTCTGAAAGAGAGGTAACACGTTGTGAAATCTCAAAATTAAAAAAATAAGAATGTCATTAATTCTCATACTTTACTCAGTGTAGCACACAACACTCCACACAGACACAGGGAGAAGCAGAGGTCTACATCTCAGTGTCTCTGATCCTTTGCAGTGAGGAGCAGCTCCTTGTTTCCTAAAGCCTGGCTCCTCCATCCCCCAATTAGCTCAGGCAGGCTGCGCTGAATTTCTCAGCTCATATTCAAAGCAGGCTCTGTGCCAGCCAGTAAGCACATCATTAAGTACACTACAGGTTTTACCCTTAGGTCACCGCAGGCAGAGTTTCCCAGTACCCAGAGCAATTTGTTTTCTCTCCAGTCGCACTCCATTTCTGTTAGTAATGATTTTCTTTTAATTCTAACCTTCCCCACAGCCCTACTTACCTCAAGCCTGTATGCGTGTTACCTCCCTTCCAGCAGGCCTTTCTATGTGAGGCCCCGTGCCACTCACATGTGGCCAAGGTGAACAGCAATCCTGCAGTCCCCAGTGCCATGGCAGGAGCTGGCACATCTGGGCACCTCGTGCAGCTCCGAGGGCACCCCATGGGTCTGTGTCACCATCACCACTCTCAAGCACCTTTCCCTTCATCTGCACTTGAAAAGAAATGACTTAAAAATGATGCCTGTTGGCTTCTTCTAAATTTTAATTTGTGTTGGGTTTTCAGTTATTTCTCAGGTTTCTTCTACGTTTTTGTTTGTGTTTGGCAGAAAAGGAATGGCCTCAAATGGCTATTCTCACTTTGAATAGAGAAAAAACTTTTTTCTATAAAATATTTTTCAGCTTCTCACCCAATCTATAGTATTCAGTTACTCATTTATAGTTATGAATGTGTGAATGAATGTGTCTCCATAAGAAAAAAAAATAGGAATCATTTTTTTTAAAGAGGGTAACCTATCTGGAAAAAAAAAAAGTAAACGGAAGGAATTGGTTGTTACAATGTAATTGTAATACCTTGCCATAAACTGCAAGGGAAATTGATGGATGAAAAATAGTTTTCAAAGCGTGTTTTACTATAGAATTTCTTTACAACAGTAGTGTTGACTTAGATTGTATGTATAGTCAACAATGAATCTTTTGTGTGTCTTACAATGCTGGCATGCTAAAAGCAACACAAAGATCAGTAGACTAAGCTATTAGGAAACAGTTATGCAGATGCTGTATTGAACAACTTTATATAAACAAAAGAAAGAAGTGATTACAATAAATTTCAGCACACTCTGTGTAAATTGCATTTAAGAAGACTTACAGCCATGTAACGCTTGTGTGACATAACTGCAAAGAAATGAGGTATTTCTTGGGATCTTCCCATACTCATCGATTTAACCTGACAATAAAATTTGTTGTAAGCTCGAGCACCTTTGAGTTCAACATTAATATATCAAAGAAACACAAAGGAAACACTTTGCTCTTGTTGTGGAGAAGCAATTTTGGGGCTGTTTCAGACTTTTGGGGTGTAATGCCCAGGCAAGTGTCATACCATCAGATATCTCTACCGTGCTCACTGAGACATGGATTTCCACCAAGTTTAATCCCTGCCAGAATCACTTGCAATTCATGGTAAGCATTAGCTGTATAAGAACATAGATAAGAGTGGCCAGGGAAAGGTAAAAGAAGGGAATGTTTTTGTGCAATAACACCAGACTTGTCATAGAACAAATACTCAGTTTCATGAGAGTGATGCTGATTCAGCCTTGCTGAGCTCTGAACAGATGGTATTTAATGTTTAATTACTTGCATATACACCTTTCCCAGCGATTAGAGGAATGCTCCACCCAGTGCTTGAGACCATCGCAGGTTCTGAGATTGGATTTCCATGAAAGATACTGCAGTATTGAAAAAATAAAAACCAAACAAAACAAAATACCTGCCTGCTTGTTGCATCATGGTTTGAGAGTCACCTTCAGGAAGCAGTACTCCTCTATTTGCCAGCTGGTGATCAGGCACTACAGAGGATTTAACCAAGTAACAGGGCCCCCCATCTGCTGGTTTTTGACACATTTATGCTTCCTGTCTCGTATCACAAACAAAGCACAGACTGAAACCTCTATGGAGATTATCACAATTATTCTGCTCCAAAAGGCGCTGATTGACAATTCTCATGCCTCAGACAGTGTTTGATACCATGCTGCTGTGCTGTTTGCTTTCAGGGAAAAGCTGAGGGCTAATAATTATGAGTTCCTCTTCCTGTGAATGGCTAATACAATGCTTATGATCTTTTTTCTGATAACCACATTTATATGGAGATATGTGCAGTGGAACTCATTTTGACTGGTTTTCTGAGGATACCGTGTGTTACTCAATAACTGAAACAAAGTGCTTTCCATCAGTCCGTCTTTTTACCAAGTCAATATTCAACAGGATAGGATGCTGAAGGTTCACAGGTGGCTTGAAGATGATTCTGCAGCCAACCTCTTTCCTATGCATCAGGAGAAATAGTCCCCTGCAAATTTCCTCTAACAGAACCTGCGGTCTTTCTAGGAGTAGCATTGATCAGGGGTGCATCTACAGCTCGAAAACAAACATAACCACCACACAATTGTATCTGAAGTCTGTCTACTTTTCCAAACTGTTGTTACTTCATGAGATCGAACAAAGATGCAGCCCAGCCTTCCCAACTTGCCACACAGGAGCTGGAGAAGTGCCAGTGTGATGGTGCCTCCATCAGCTTTATTTGCAAGTCCACCTCTGCTTTGTGCAGCCTGCTTGTGACTCATTATCAGGTGCAGTCTTCTCATTAGCAGCTGATAAATCAAACCAATTGGGTGGGATTGTGTCAAAGAGAACTGAAGATATTTCTCACCTACTCAATTTTACACAGTGGCATAGATTTCTTGAGACAGATTCCCTTATATTTCTGCTTTGTTTTTGTATTTCTGACAGCAGAGATTCCAAAATAAGGAATTTTCTCCAAAGAAAAGACTACTAAATTGCAAAGGTGTGTGACCTAAGTGACAGCCTAATCTTTGCACCAGAAAGTCTCAAAATGGTGCCTTCCCTGGCTTTCTGACCATGTCAAAAACGCAGCTCCCAGAGCTTTTCCACTCACACTGAAACAGTGCAGAAAAGTCCTGCTGGTTATGTCTTTTACTGGTGGCAACAAATAGAGCTGCAATTTTTCATGCTAGCCGAG
This sequence comes from Phasianus colchicus, assembly GCF_987193195.1. NCBI lineage: Eukaryota > Metazoa > Chordata > Aves > Galliformes > Phasianidae > Phasianus > Phasianus colchicus. Next base: position 28,212,545 of record NC_143442.1, on the reverse strand, counting down.
GACGCAGTCCTCTACAGGCACAGTGGGAACAGGAGGAGAGGAGCAAATACTGGCCCTTGGAAGAAAGTCTTCATCATTTTAAAAACATTTGGATGTTTCTGTTTCGTATTGAGAGTTTTCAAAGTGTCAAACACTAAAAACAACACTGTGACCTTGCTCCTGCTAAACAAAAGAAAGTGGCCATGCTTTTAATAATTGATTATTTTTATTAATAATCAATAAATTGATTACTGCTTCCAGGCTAAAATCTATGAGCTAGCAGCTTGATATGTTCAGAATGGCTATCTGACAGAAGTTCCAATACGTCCCAATCTACAATAGATGTAAACTTTATTTAGAAATTCTGCTATACAGTAATCACAGTTTGCAACCTGAAGCCTGAAGACTATTTGCTACTTTGTTTCTGACAACTGAAGGCAGCTTGGGAGGGAGGGAGGAATGTCAGCATTCCAAATTATTTTCATTTTAGTGTCGCTGTCAAATGATTTACTCCTGACATAAACTGTTTAAGGATACAGGAAGAACAAAAAGATTGCATGGTTGGTGCACAAGCTGCTTGGCATTTATTTTGTTCAACAGAAACCCTAAAAGAACTTCAAAAACAAGTATTTTCAAAGTTAACAATGTTGGCATAGATACAAGCATTCATTGGATCTGTCCTCTCAGAAAAAGTTACTGCGGCTCTGAAAGGACAAATCTCCAGGATCAAACTATTGTTAGTTCCATTAAATCTTCTTTTAGTTCTAGAACAGACAGAAGTTTAAAAGTTAAATTTGCCTCATAATTTAGTTCTTTGTTTTTCCATTGCAATTAAAATAATTGCGCTTCGTCAAGGTGCCTCTCTTACCCTGATTAAATATAAAGCTTATTGAGCAAGCATAGACTAGTCAGCTGACAGATGAAAGACTGCACACACTGTCTGAAGTAGCTGATACCATTACAGTGTGCTGCAGACTGGGAAAGTTTCATCCAGTAAGCCTTCCCATTCCCACACGGAAGAAACAAAGTACTCTATTAAAGTGAGATTCATCTATGTACCAGGTTCTTAAACCCAGATAGTTTTAGTTATAAATCAAAGTTAATGAGTGCTTTGGATTCTGCCTCAAAGTTAATTATCAGTATGTACCTGGTTGTATTTGAAAGCAAGTGTCTAAAATCACATGGAATAAAATTAGATGGAAATAACTTTGATCATGAAAGTATATACAGTTAAGTTTAAGTTATTGGTGCAGGTAATTTGGTTGTTTACAACATAATTACTGACTTGACTGTGGAAAAAAAATGCAAATTGTTTTGCTTCAATTAATAGTACATAAATAGTTCTGGTATGCATAAATATTTTACCATTGAAAATGGTAGCACATAACTTTTTATGGCACTCTTAAAACAGATCTAATGCAAAGTTAATAGCACACACACACACACACACAAAAAGCCCATCTACAGGGGAAAAACCATCTGTCACAGTGGTGCTACACCAGAACAATGACAAAAATTAGAGCAGCAAAACTGCACAGCATTAACAATGCAGCAACATACCTCCAACAAAATAAAGGGATTCATCCTGACTTTTCCAGCTCCAGACTTGATGGCACTGGTTGGAACCTGCAAAAATACAGGCAAGTTCTCCAAACCTACACTCACACTTCTGTGGCACGTTGTGTCTGGGGCCTTGAAAGGCAGACAAAACTCACCATGTCAAAGTAACAAGTAAGGGGTTTGGGTAGAGTTTTCTTATTAGGCTTTAAAGGCAAAGAGGATGTCTAAGGGGTCTCACATCAGAAAATACTTGGATAGTACACAGTATTCTAAGATAGATATCAGGATTTGCAGCTAATCAATATAGAAAAATGATAATATCAATAATTTGCAATGGGTGTTTGGAAGATCACCTAGTGCTCAGAATGGTCTGTCTCTACTGTCATGTTTTACTCAGAATTATCTTTGTTGTTTTCTTTTGATTTGGATAGGATTTATTTTTGCAAATGCTGTAGATTTCGACAGTGAGGAGTTTATGTTCTGTTAATGCAGCTGCCCAGCTTCAGAAACAGCATTTCAAACTGTCATAACCCAAAGCAGTGTATGGACTCCTTGTGCAGGGCAAGATGACTTCTCAGGTCTGAGAGTTACTGAAAAAAAATGTATACAATAACAAAAGGAAATTGGAAAACCTAGGAAAAATCATTTGAATTCATTTAACCCTCAAGAAAAAGGAAAGCAGAAGTGGATCTGTGTTGGTAAGGAGATACCACTAATTGACTTAGCTAAGTCCGGCTTCCACTCTAGCACTTAACCAGCTGGCCATGGCACAAGATGCAACTGATAAATATACCAGTCCTATCAGATACATAATATAGACTTTCTTTGTCATGTTTTTTAACTCAGCATATTTGTCATTCTTTTTCTTTCCTGTGATTTTTTTTTTTTTTTTTTTTTTGTGACAGAAATTAACAGATACTTATCTTTTTTTTATTATTATTATTCATTTATTTCGCCCCAGAGGATAACAACTCCAGATGTGCAAACAGAGCAGAATTTTCAATAGCATCTACAAATGTAGCAATATTATCTCTTATTTCAGAAGTTAATTTATGTACAGTGCCTTTTGTTTAATTTTTGTGCTTTGACCACTTACATTTTAGATCATTTACCATTAATATAATTCTTAATAACAGCAGTTCAGGTTTCACTGTAAAACACCCATCCATTTACACAAAATTCACTATTACCAGGAATGTAGCCACTGTAACAGTGGTCTTTGAAGGAGATGGCAAGAAAACAGAAAATCTTTGAGACAAAATGGAAAAAATATGCAGTCAGACTAATAGCCAACAAATGTACAATAGCAATTACTGATTTGGATTAGATAAAGAGTATAAAAATAACCTTTTAGGAAGAGCAGGAAATATTTCATTCAGGTGTGGAATAACTAGCAACCAAACAAATCAGTTGAATTTGACCAATAGCTTCCTTTCAGTGACAGCTGAAAAATGCACTTGCTTATCTCCTGTTCTCTCGTCAGAGATGTGCTGAGACCAACAGGCATGCTCCCTGACCACACAGGCTGCTTCCCTCCAAAATAATTCCTCCAGGTAGCCCTCCTCCTGCCCAGCTGCTGGCTGAGATTTATGACTGTATCACAGGTTCCAGCTGCATAAATAAGGAAAATGCAAATCCCACAAGGCACTGAAGCTGTGTTTAAAAATACAGTTCTTGTCTCTTGGAACAAACACTAAAACTTCCCTGGAATGGCTGGTTGTTTTTATGGAATGCGGTAATGTTCTGAAAGAAATAATCTTATGAAAAAAAAATATTGCAAAAACAAGCAAGAGTATGTTTAACTTAAAAGATTTTTAATCTTGACTAGCTCTTTTAAGCTTGCAATTATCTGCAGTTTATACAAAGGTGTCATTAAGTAAGTAGGGAGAGATTTTTCTGTGTTTCAAACACATGTGCAATTCATTGTAATTCTCTAGATTTCAGTAAAATTCACCAGAAGCCCAAAAAGCACCTTAGGTGAAATCATGTTCCCTTCTAGCTGGATCACTAGAAGAAATACAAAATCTGACAGCTTTTCTGTTCTCTATGTGAAAACTGAAATGTCAGAATTAGCAGCCAGGTCTTCTTCAGAGCTCTGTCTAATGATCTTGTAGCAGAGGGATCAGATGTTTACATTACACTTCATTAACCTTGGCAAAATCATTTTTCCATACCTTCTATAAAGCCACGCTTGGAATTCTAAATTCGAAATAACCACCCAAGTAAAATAATAATAATAATCCTGATTATCACTGCAAGTACAGTCGTCAGTGGCAGAAAGAAGACAAATTGTTAGGATGTAGCAACCTAGAAAGGGAAAAAATATTATTAAAAATAGCTTTTCTATTGATCTATACCTATGGCAAAGACAGGAACCAGTGAGTTTAAGAAAGTGGCATTTAAAATATTCAAGACATGATGGAATCTGCAAAGTTTGGTGCTATTTCAAGTGTATCAAGAAAAAGAGAGAAAAGAATAAAAATGTATATGAATTACAAATTGTAGAGCAATGTTTCTATATAAAATCTCCTATAACAGAAGAACAAAATGGTATTAAAATGTAGATTTAAAATGCATTAAGATATTTTTACAGAGCACGTAATTAATGTGTGGAACTCATTGCCATAAGGTTGCACTAAGGCCAAGAATTTATCAAGATTTAGAAAGAGTAGGCATTTGTAGGTTTCACCAGAAGTTGCCACATTACAATAGGAGCATAAAGTGCTTTTACGGAGGACATAAACTCCAGTACTTCAAGTTCTAGGGCCTGGCAGAGTTAGGAGGTGCTCTCAGCCTCAGGCAGCTCTACCGGTTGCTGTGCAGCCACCACTCCAGCTCTCTTGTAGCCAGCTCTGCACCTTGGCCATGAGCAGGGAAAGACCAAGCGAGCTGCCAGCACCCAGCACTACAGCTCGGCAGGCACCCCCTGCTCTTACCCTGGCTGGGATTTACTTCTTTGCTACAGTGTATTTCTAAGAGCACCAACGTGTTCCATGCAAATCCTGTCTAACAATGTGGGCATCTTTCTGCTCAGTAGAGGGAAACAAGGGTGGGGTTTGCCCACGTAGCACCCCTGTGACAATGTTCTCTTTGAAGAAAAGTTGCTATTGCAAGGTAAATGCTACTAGCTGTATAACTCTTTACTGACAGAGCTGGCATGTTTCCTTTTAGGGAAATACTTTCAAATCACCTCATTCTTCTATTAATTCAACATAACTCATTGTAAGAACCATATTAGTAAAATTAATATTTCAGAGCAGCACTGTGAGGGATATTTTTAACGTGCAGCAGCACCACAGCCCCTGTCTCTTGTCACTTGTGTCATCCTGTCATCATGTACGCCTTCAGACACAGGCAGGCTGATACTAATGAGCTCACCACTCTATGTTCCTTTATCATGAAGTTCAGCACTAATGAGCAAAATTCCCAGACTGCACTCACACTCTAAATCAATTTGGCAAGGTTGATCAAAATATTCATTAAAACAGTTTGCTCTTCAACTCAGCCTGAACCTTGCAAGCATGTCTGTCTTGGTTCTGTATGGCTGTGTGTGTGTCTACATGAACCTGTATATGTGTGGGAAATAAAAAAACATCAGTTGTTTTTTCCCTCCATGTGATTCAAGCACTGTTTTCTAAGGAGAAAAGCCAAAGCTAATTTCCTGCTACTCCTTCGTCCTTGGGAAATCTCCAGAGCCTAAATATGCTATGGAGAGTATTCTGTACCCCTTTCATCCTGTCAGAAGAAGGCCTGAGAATGACCGACATGAAGCAACAAATTACTGTCAAAAGGGCAACAAGCAGCACAACAAATGGGAATCTGTCAGAGTGAGACAGACATCACTGGGCACATATCGCTAGGAATTTAATGTAGCTTTTGTATGTCATCTGCATGCTAAATTTCCATGTCTTCCTTCAACTGAATTTCTTCTTGCCGTGACAACCTTGATAAGTATAGGCTAGCTCATGCTGTCTACTTTTTCACAAGTGTTTCTAGATAAAACACAGTCCCCAAAGCCCAGAATGACATTAGCTGAGTAATGCTCAGCCAGCTGGGGTCTCTGCTTGCAAGGGTCTAGACACAAAGCCAGACAAGCACAAAATGCACCAAGGCCTGAGCAGAGAGAGATTTACAAATCTCGGCTACAATGTTATCTGCCCTTCCAAATGGACAAGACTAATTAATGCTGATACCAGCTTAAAAGCCAGACACCCTGCCTAGATGTATATTAGGTACTTCTGGTTCATTTCAGCAGCGGAGAAGGTTGTCACCCATTGTGTATAAACTAGGATCTTTTTTGAAACCTTTAGAGATCTATGAGCAAAATTCAGGTAAACCTAAGGCTGTATATCACTGGGTTCCTGTTCCTGAGCTGCAGCCAGTGCCTACACAACCAAATCTGGGGTGAGTTTGTGCAGCCCGCTGCTGTCAGCTTGCTTGCAGGAATATGAATCCCCAAATATGCAAGCACAAAGAAATGAAACCTCCATTTAAGTTGCAATGACTCAAACCTCTTTCTCAAGAGTAGTCTAAGCTCCACCTATTGCAGAACACTGTTTGTTTTTTTTTCCGTTTTCAACACAGAACAGTACTGCTTTGAAGCAGTAGAGATGAGATAAGGTGTTATTAGCCAGATGTTCATTTATGGATATATAGTCTGCTGTAAAAATTGAGGATGAACTCATATGTCTTTCTTAGCAGAAGATGCCAGTTTTAATGTGCTTCCTGCTTGTCCATTTTTACCTGGATGGTGAGGTTTATTCCTCTTGACAGAAGTTGTCCCCAGGCATCTATTTTCACAAATAGAGGGAAAAGCAGGTACTGGAACTCTACAGGTCTGTCTCTCTACTCAGTGCATAGACTCTACTGAAATTTTCACAGAAAAAAAAAAAGTTTCAGGGAATTGAGCTACCATAAGCTATCATGCTTTCTGTATATTTTTCCCCAATTCTACAAGAAAATGTCTTTCAGAAATGTTAGAGTTTCTCTTATTCAAAATGTTTCTGCCAAAATTTTTAATAAAAAATAAAAAATAATCATTTGAAGATAGTGCAGCCTAATAACTGATGTGTGTCTTAGGATACTTGATTTAATTTTCTGCACTGGATTAATAATTCTATTGATAACAGACAAAAAGTTGAACAGACAGTACTTCATTTTCCTTTATTTGATTTTGACAGTCTCTCTCATTCATTTTAAAACTGTTTAGGGAAAAAAAATGGTGAATATTTTAAGTTCAGAAGGTTGAGACCTTTGTTTTGCAAGAGACTTCTAAAACCCTCTGCAGACCTTTTGCAGCTTGATGTCTATCACCATGTTTCTTTTGTGTAGCTTGTATTATCTCAGGCATTTTAGTACCAGCTGAATACTCTTTGGCTTTGTTGCAGATTTTTATTTTTTAACTTTTGTTGCTCAGCATTTTAGGCAATGGGTAGGGGGAGAGCCACAACTATTTGATGCAATAACATAAAAAGTCTGGGTTTCTTTGCCATAGGTATGGCTTTGCAATGCATGGAGGTTCTTTGCAATGTGCTCTGTTGCTTTTCCCCTTCACCTCCCACCAGTGCCAGACTGTTCTAAGAGAGCTGTTGCTGCTGCTGCCCATGTCAGGAGAAAGCTGCCTTTCTTCTATCAAAAGAAATAATGGATCATTTTGGTGCTTTTTCACTTGCCTTGACCTGAACTTCTGCATACAACCTAAATTAAGGCAGTTACTCTTTTTAAAGTGCCTATCGAAGTTTTCAGTGCACAAAACCACGGGTGTAGATATTCCTGTTCATGTATAACAGAGTTAGTGAAGAAAACAGATCAAGTTTAAGTTGGCTATGTGCTTATGGGCTGTTTGTTTGGTGATTATTTTTTGGGAGGAGAAGGGAGGTATTATTATTATGAGATTTCTGTGTTCATTTAACATTTGGGTGCAAATTTTGCATAAGAGAAATTATTTTACAATTTCTTAGCCCACATGAAATGCATGACTTGCCTCTGAACAAGTGCTTGGTTTGTCACTGCAGCCATGGCAAATCTCAGCACCAGCAGCTAGATCAGGCAGTCCAGCCCCCATCTCTCAGCTTCCTCTTCCCTTGTGCCAGTGTCAGGGTAGGTCTGAGGCTGTCAGAGATGCTTCTGCTTATTTTCTTCAACTCCTGAAATGTCAGGAGTCCCCAGCAAAGGTGGGGACAAGAGTTAATATGTGGTTATGGGCAAGAGTTAAAATACTTCAGAGTGAAGCAAGTTGAATTTGTTGTTGTTTTTTTTTTCCTGTAAAACTCTGTGGTTCCTTGTCTGCATGGGCTCTCCATCTGTTTGAAGATAAAAACTTGTCTATCACTCAGATATCTCAGAAGTTTAATTCATTGACATCTGTGAAATGCTTTGAAGTCACAATACGTGACCTCACTGTCATCAGTACAGATGATGTATTTACCAAAATAAATCCATATTAAAAACAAGGCAGTACACCAAAACCATGCATTCTTCTCTTATTTGCTCTCTAAGGAACAGCTATCGGTCCAAAGTTTCTGATGGATAACTAACATGCTGAAGGAAAACACAGTCGTTCCTGGAACAGGATTGTAAGGCAGTGATTGTATTTGAACCTAGTCACCTTTGTGACTGGGGTATTCATGAGCAGTGTTTGCCATGGCTCTGGGTTTCTGAGACTTTTCTTTAGTTTGTTACATTTACAAGGTATTGGATTTTCTTGCAACAAAGATGCTACATAGTCTGAGACACTGCTATTCTTAATGAAAGCCATATGGTAATAATAGTGATTATTCATATGCCGTAGTAAAAAAAAAATGTTTCTATTGGCAAAATCTAGTCCACTGCAGGATTTTTGCTATTGGCATTATTTTGAGCAGCATTTTCCTTTCCAGTAGCTCTTCAAGATAGTAGACTTGGTAAATCTTTTTCTTGGTACTTAGTCTGAACTACTCTGGGCAAAATAGTATGTTAATTAAATATAACATTTTTGGTTGTTTGCTGTTTCACATGAACATACAGCAGAAGTAGAAAAGAATATTGAGTTTGAATGACAATATTAATATTTACCTGATACTGGAACCTGGGGCTGCTCCAGTGAGTTACAGAGTTTTAAAATCTTAATTAAACGTTAATGAAAGAAAATATTGAAAAATCTGTTCAAGGAATAAGAAGTGAGGAAACAGAATATTCTAACTCATCCGTAGTACTAATATATCCAAGAACAGAAATTGCATGAATCAGGCAGCCATGTGGTTGATTGATCTACACACCGTGTGGCTCTGAATTCACCTTTTGGCTTTCAGACCTCCTGTGCTGCATATACAGCCCCTCCTTTTGGCAAAACTATCCTTTTTGTAAAATGCAACGATGGATTTGTGATATATCATGTATCCTTAGGAGTTCAATAGAAAGTACTGCTCAGTCTTATGAGAAAGACTGGCAAAGTTATGAGCAGATCTACAAAACAAAATATTTGAGAAGTATTGGTTCTATTCCTTCTGAGGAAAATTCAGGTAAATTCTGCAGAATAAAACAGTGCAGTGGAATAACTGATTTTGAAGTCAGACACTGCATCTTCATTACATTCCTAATATATGATACTTATTATGTATTAATAACACCTTATTATCTCTTGTCATGTATAATAAATACAACGGCTGAATATTAACGTTGTGTTTTATGCCAGCTCATAAGGTTTGGAAACAGAAGTTCTGATTACTTGCACATCTCAGATGTTATTTCAGTGTTAGGTAGTGCTCTTAGGGAATAGTAAATCCATAAAGCTTAGTGAATATAAGCTTGAACATGAAGAAAGACCAGTTTATCATGGAATGCTTTCTAATTAAAAATGAATTACAGATAAAGCTTTTGTTTGTGTAAATATTGTAGAAATATACATTTACTGCCTTGGTTCATGCTGAAAAGCCAGCATTAATGTTGTTGCTGCATTTGGAAAAACTGCAGAAAAATCCCATTTGAATCTGCAGAAGTACCACTGATGCTGCAGAAGTAAAACACTTGGGAAATTCATCCTTGATGATGTATTTTCGCCTCTGGCTTTTGACTAACTAATGCAAATGCAAAATGTGTGCCATTATCAATTCGATATTGTACGTGAATATGTACACAGCAGAATTACACAGTAGAATTTACAAAATGTCTCCGCTTCTTACCTTGCAGACTTTTCAAGAGGCTCAGCCTCAGCAACTTCGTATTTATAGAGCATTGTCAGCTGTGATGACAGTGATCCACCCTGCAGTCACATGTGAGTCAAGATTTTATTTTTTTTAAAGAATAGTAATTATGAATGTTTCTTTGGATGCTTTAATTTAGTATTTTTTCTTACAGCCCTGGCTCTCAAAAGTTAACTGTTCACCCTCTGATAGACAGACCTGTTTAGGGCTTCACAAAATCAAAAAGTATAATTTTATCTGTCATTGTGGAAGACCTTGATTTATTCCATAACTGTGTTGCAAAAGGAGCAATAGCTATAATCATTATAATAATGCCATTGATTCAAATATAAGTAAACACTGAATTATTTATTTATCTATATATGGGATGGAAAGATCTGGGAAAATTTATGCTGACAAAATAAGCATGTGATGAGAAATTAATCTAAATAGGGGAGTGTTTAAAAGTAATTCCAGCAGCTTCTTCTTAAAGTCTGGTTAAAGTCTGTGTTGAGAATGTATGTGTGAGTCAAATCTTCTAATTCCTCATAGGCAAGCAATACACTTTTTTGGCAACCAAGGAACACAAACCTTATAAGTTTACTAACAGAAATGTACCATGGTATCCAGCACTAGTAGCATACTGCATTAAACAAAGATGGTCTCGTGGACATAACTATTGACAAAACCCTAAGAACTCACTCACTGTTAGTTGTTTTTCTTTCTCTTAAAATAAGTTACTGGAGTTCTTAAAGATCTCTATTCCACTTCTATTCTGAAAATTCTTATTCTTCCAGGTTTGTCCTGGTTCCCCCTGCCCAACTTATCTATATCATCCTCCCATGCAATGTCATGAATCTTGAAATGAAGAATGGTCCACTGAAGAATTAAATTAGTTAAGGATAGAATTACTTAATTATTTCAGAACTTGGATATAAAGGTATGAATATACTTAGCAAAATTATTCTGTGCTATACACTGCATAGGCAAGGAACTTGATCTAAGGCAGTATTTGTCAAATATGGCATAGGTAGTCGTCACCAAGTATTCTTACCCTTTGAAACTTGTGTTTGTGTTGGAAGGAAAGATAATGATGTATCTATATATTTGAACAGAGATCCTTTTGATAATTGTAAATTATTTGTGATAAGATTATTTCCAGATCTACTGTGTGATATTATGTTGAGAACAAAAGTATGAACTGCTGCTAAAGGCCAAGAACTTCAGATTATCTCAGTACTGTTTAACAATTCACTACCTGGCCTTAAAACCAAGCTTTTCAATGATAATTTTTTCAGAAACATGATGATATAAACTGCCATTCAAGTAAATTTTCCCCGTGGGATAAACTGATCAGATTGTATCAAAATTCGAAACTTTTCTATTGAATTTTGTAGAATTTAAGAAATGATTATGCATGATATTTCTGTAGGATTACGTTGGCTCTCTTGAATTTGTTGAACTTATTAGAAGTTCAAGAGCCTTTCAGTCCCGTGGCAAAAAGCTGTGATCTGTAGCCATAACAAATATAAGATGAAAGAAGCAAAATTTCATTTCTTTCCTTTAGAAAGAAACACAGAGTCAAGCAGAATATTACAATAACATGAGATCAGACTTTGACACAGAAAAACCTCACAAAAAAAAAAAACAAAAAAAAAAAACAAAAAAAAAAAACCCACTATGGCTATAAGTGAAAACCCTTAAAAATCATTAAAAGGGGTAATATTTATTCCAGGGAAAAATATTTTTTCCTATTAAAAACAGGAAAGTACCAGTTAACTACCAAAGCGTGGTATTTGTTCTTTAGCATGTCTTTCCCCATCTGGAAAGAAAAATGATAGAAGATTTAAGTGCAAAGTAGATATCACCCATTATATGAATGTCTGGAAAGTGATCACTACATTTTAAGTTAATAAATAAGAAAATCATTCTTAAAATATGAGTGGTATACACTGGTGGCATGCATAACATAAAATAAACCCGCAACACTGAAACACTTAATTTTGGCTTGCCAGATAGTGGTTTTTTTTTTCACAATTTACATTCTAGTAAGAGAGGAATAGAAAAAATCAGTGAATTTTCAGCATGGGATGAAAATTGTATCTTTATACACTTTTGACACTACTGTTGCCTGTACTGGGCTGGTATGTTACCTATTGAGAGGCGAGCAGCTAACCCTTCCCGAAGGCATATGGCATTCCTGTCCTTTATGGACAATCAACATCATAAACAATAACACTGGCTGGTCTATACACATCCTGTCAAATTCTCAGACAGAGATTTCATTCAGCTGTAAAACATGGTCTTTTAAAAAAACCTACCTTGAAGTAGGTCATTGGCAAGAAAAAAAAATGACAGCTGCCAGATAGTTCACAGGACCAACAGACATCAGAAGGGTGGACCAGTTTTATAATAGTGGTAAAAATCAATTTTAGAGTTAGCAGTGTATTTCTATGTTAACTGTTTCTAACTCACTGTCTAGTCTTTCTACTGTGAAAAATCTTTATACATTTATTTGTGAAAAATCTATCTCCATTTTGAGATATGAAACAAATATAAAAAAACTAGAACTCTACACCAGTGGACACAGAAATACTCTAAATCTGTAGGTAGTAGTAATAATAATAGCATATTTTCTCTGAAAGCCTCCAGCTGTAGGATTGGTAAACCATTATGATTACCTTGTAATTAGTATGTTAAATCTGCACAACTTAATTATACATTCCTCTTATCCTAAAGCATCCATCTCAGTTTGTTTTAGATCTACTCTGATCACATTGACGTTAGAGTATTCTAAAATAATAAAATAATAAAAACCCTAAAGTATGGGTTTACAGTAGACCCACACTTCGTGCAAAGTTCAGGTAAACTTCTATCCTGTTTAAGGAGCAAGCTAATGATTCTGATACTGAATCATGGTTGTAGCATTTTATCTTACTTATTTTTAATTCACACTATTTAACACCAAAATTATTTGTGCTGCATAAACTTTAACTAATGAAGAATTCCCCAAACCAGAGTTGTATGGCTTTTGCTGTTGTTATTGTTCATAAATTGGCAACCAGTCCATTGACATACAGTGATTGGGACGTTTAGAAACTGTTTATATAGCCCTCTAAAGTAATTCCACCTCCTTTCATGCATATTTTCGACTTCTTTTTTGTTGTTCATATGGGCTTAAGCACTGTGGAAATAAAAGCTGACTTAATAATACAATTACATTTTCCTGGACAACGAACTAAGTAGATCTAGCTATTATTTTATCGAAAACTTTTGTTCTTAAATTTCCATCAGGAACTACATGGTACTACCATTTCTCAGTAATATGTACATATAATTTCAGGAATACATACATATACATATAATTTCTCAGTAATTGGTTAAAGCCATATGTTTTGATTCAAGAGATGGAACACCTCCTCTACGAGAACAGACTGAGAAAGCTGGGTCTGTTCAGCCTTGAGAGAAGGCTCCAGAGAGACCCAATAATGGCCTTTCAGTACTGAAAGAGGGCTACAAGAAGGAACAGGATATACACTTTAACAAGGTCTGTTGAAATAGGACAAGGGGAAAAAGTTTCAAACTAAAAGTGGAGAGATTTAAAGTGGATATAAGAAAGAAGTTTTTACCATAAGGATAGTGAGGCACGGGAACATTCAAGGTCAGGTTGGACAGGCTCTAAGCAGTAAGATCTAGCTGTAGATGTCCTTGTTCGTGGCAAGGAATTTGGACTAGGTGACCTTTAAAGGTCCCTTCCAACTCAAGCAATTATATGATTCTATGATTCTATGATCTTTATAGACAGAAAAGACCTTTTTGTTTGTCCAGTTCCCTTATATACCCCATTAAATGATTGTACTTCTCCATGCACTTAAAAGAATAATAATTAAAAAAAAAATCATTTTATGCAAATTCATTATTTATTTTCTTTGCATTATGAGACATTTATTTAAAAAGAACTTGAAAACAAGATCTATGTAAGCTGGTGTATTCTAAAATAGTTTTTGAGAATCCCATTATAACATAACTATTCATTGAAAAGACCTCTGATAAATGTCCACTTTGATCTGCAAGGCTGTGTGTGATACTCTAAATGGAAATGTAAATCCTCTGGAAGAAGCCTGATCAACCAGACACACCAGAAGAAAATAAAGATACAAAAGATGTGATTTAATCAGACTGTATCTGTACTAATTTAACTCATCTGGGAAGATTAGGGCTATAACTTGGACAGTGCAAATGATGATTATTTCCTTAATCATTTCCACCTGGTAGAAGGTAACAAGTATCTAACCCCTACATCTGGTTCTGTGCCTGTTTGCCAGAGCGAAATGTAGGCTGTAGTGAAAGTGGATGTTCTCTTCTTAGATGTGTGAGATGCCAAAGGCTGTGACTGCCCCTGTAAAAGGCATGTGTTGCATCAGTGCCAGAAAGCAAACTGGAGATAACAAAATGTAAGAGTATATAGTGAATAAAATGTGAAGTTCCTAAGCTACCATGCTAAACTCAATACATGGAAAAGGGATTATCTGCTTACTGTTGCAACTCAGCCATCTAGCCTTTTGAAAGTGTGCCTACCTCTAGTACTAATTTCCAGCATGATTTATCTGGGACCCTAAACTTAATGGGTGAAGAACTCCAGTAGATATCTGAAGTCTGCCGACTATAGCAGAACAAATCCACATCTATTCCAATACTTCTAAAATACTGTGGTTAAAACAATAAATTACCTTGCCCAAGTCAGTGTAATTTTAAAAGATTTATGATATCATATAAGATAAGCTGCATAGAGCCTGATGCTGTATTAATTCTTGGGTGGAAATGTTGGAAGTTACTATTCTAAGTGGGAGACAGCTCACTTCAGGACTCATAATTCAGTTATACGTAATACCGTTTATATATGCAAACTAAATGAGTCAATTTTCACATAAATGATTCTTCTCTCTGTACTTCAGTGTACTTCAAGACATGCCTTCATGAATAAATCTGTTTTAGATACTCATTCTCTCCTCCAGTATCTTAGAAATCTCTTGTTTATAACTGTCTTTGAGTATCTCTGTACCATAAAATGCCCCCACAAACAGGCTTAACTGCACATCTGAAGGGAAAATGAACTGTACGAGGGGCCAGAGGTGGGTGAGATCTGTGGGTGCCTGTTCTGACATGGAAAAATCATGCATCATTGCAATGTCATGTTCTACTGCTGATACACTTCAAATGTATTGTCCACACAAGTCCTATTGAACATATCCCATCAATTTTGTTGATGAGAAGTGTGCTGTATGCGTGAGTCTTGCATCTTTACCTTTTTCATGTGTGACATGGAAGAATTAATTATCCAGCTTATGTTCTTCCTTATCCACCTCGCAGTAGGGTCATTGTTTATAACTTCTTTTCTTCTGCAGAAAAGGAAATATGTGCATACAGGAAGCAAGCTGCTATAAATACATTATTACTGTTCTATGAACCACGAGGGTATGGAGGGAAATCCCACTTTCCATAAATCTGTCATTTTTTTGGAATGAACTTTGTGACCCACAGAACCCATTAGCAACATTCCCATGACATTTTGATATGTACAGTAATAGAAAATGAACATACTTCTGTAAAATTATTTCATTCCATTTGACAATCATCTCATTTCAAATGACAAATGTATGCGTTAGGAAACTAGGTAACTGTTCAATATACAATATTGAAAAAGTTCAAAATGAAGACTCTGTAGGAAAATTCATGATGTCTTTGACTTCCAGTGTCTTCAATGAATGCTCATCATCTTTCAGCAGTGTCTAGGTATGCACAATTTATTTGATATGAGTACAATAAAAGCTTGTTCTATAAAGCTTTATCCTAAGCTATTTGAAGTCAATAGGAGTTTTGTCATTGGCTTCAAAGGAAATGGTGTCAAAATCGTAATTAACAGTGTCAGCTCCACCTATCAATCAAAGCTGGAATATTCATAATGAAATATAATTACCAAAACAGGTCAAAATGCAAAGTAAGTATTAAAAGAGAGTATGTACCGATGGCGTGTAGGACCTACATCTTTGAAATGCTGAATATGGTGCTGGATACTTTTGGGACTATGTCATTATTATTACATATTGGCAAGGTTTTATAGGCTTCTGTGCAGATGATGTCAGTAATTCCATACCCTCAGATAGCCCTGAAATCAGATACCTGATTCCCAGGCACTGCATGGAGAAACCTTGAGGCTCCGTCCTTGTCTGGCTTTGTGTTGGTGCCACCATGAGGAACTTTCTTTGGGATCCATGCAGGATTCTATATTCAAATTGCTCAGGTAACAAGTAGAAGGGATTTCTCACCTGCCAGATTATTATTCAGCCACGCATATTCACACTTGTAGAGACTATCTGTGCAGATTTCTTCTTGCAGTTATGAGAATTATTTCATATATTATGAGCGACCAAAAAGCAAGTATAAACAGCATAAAGAATTTGCAGCAGGGTAGTGCATGTATGTAAATGTATGCATGTGTGGAAATATAAGCATGAGTAGGTCAAAATGAAAATAAACTCTTTTGGGTTGCATTTTGGTTGTCTCCCTAGAGATGAAGTACATGCACACTCACTGCCTAACTGCGGTAATGTTGATTTCTCATCTCATACAACCTGACTTACTTCAATTTTGCACGGATCAAAGTTTAAATTGTTGGTTTGACTTGCAGTATGCTCACATCTTATCTCTAAGACATTCAGCATCTCAAAGGAAGAGAAAAAAAAAGTAGTATATAATGATCTCCCTATAAAAATCTAAGCATATTTCCTCAAAACTTATGCATAATTAAATAAGCAAATGAATCCCAACATGGGTTTTAGGATTATTCAGTAACATCAAACTGGTAAGAGCATTACACAAAAGCAGGAGGAGGAGATAATCCTAAGAAATGTACAGAAAAACCCTTTGGACCTTGCAGTACAAGATCTTTCATAGGAATCTACTTGAAGCTTTATCTGCTCAAAAGAATGAAGGCTACAACAATACATCAGCGTACGCACTGTAATGACAGGTATGTACAACGTTTCCTCAGCATACATGTGCTCAAGTAAGTGAAAACCTGATATTTAAGATTGAAAATAAGAAAACCTTTGGGAATAATATTTTATAGTTAACAAGAAAAGCCTGGCTTTGCATTTCATTTAAAAGAGATTAACCTCTATAGGCCAATAGCTGTCAGCATCATTTGCTTTCTTTGTCTCTACATATGGTGAAAGGAATCCTGAAAAATTTCACAGGGAAAATTTTTTTTAAAAAAATATTTTGTATAAACAATTATGCTTCTGAACAGCAGCCAAGAGAAACTGAATGTCTAGTTCAGAATAAATCACTCTTTGTTACCAAAACTCTTTGAAAAACAAACTAAACTGGTAAGGTATATAAAATAATCTAATTGACTTAGTATACTGTGTCTTACTGAAAAACAGAGTAAAGACAATTACCCAAGGACCATATAGATTTATTTGAATATTCCGCATATCTGTAGGATTCTTGTGTCTGAGAAACTAAGAGAACAAATTGTTCAATCAGGCC
Organism: Phasianus colchicus; assembly: GCF_987193195.1. Taxonomy (NCBI): domain Eukaryota; kingdom Metazoa; phylum Chordata; class Aves; order Galliformes; family Phasianidae; genus Phasianus; species Phasianus colchicus. The sequence continues at coordinate 28,195,296 of NC_143442.1, read as the reverse complement.
CTCAGAATAGAGGTGGTCTCCTGCTGGCTATCCCTACACTGATACGCACATAAGCTGTAAATCCCAGTGATTAGGCTTCCAGCTTCTAAAATCTTAGTACAGGTACATGTAAAAGTGCTATGAATTCCTGGCAATTTAGAATTTACTTTGTCTTCTCCAGCAATAGTTTTTTTCCCAAAATTTGGTGCTTAATTTTTACAAAAATGAGTCTTGTTCAATTTAAACTTCAAAAGTCTTATTAGAAAAGAAACAGGCTTTGGCTTCTCTGGACCAGAATTTTAAAATGACATGAGAAATGTAGAAGAAATATTAATTTTGAATTCCTCATTGGTTTATGAGGAGCCCATTAAACTGAGATACTGCCCATTCAAGACCTAAGACAACAGCAATGGCATTTGCCAGAACAGTTAAGCAGTACTATTTTAATAATATATAAGACTAGAATTCTAATTATGATTTACTATATCTCATAATAATATGCTTGGAAAAGCAAATTCAACCTTTTGAGTATTCAGCCTTTGAAGAAGAAGATAAACATTTATGAGGTAATTTTTTAAAAAACGGCAGTTCTGATAATCAAAATTTAAATACATGGAAGATTTCTTAATAATGTTAACACATCACCTAGGAAAGCCACACCACACTTCACAAAAAAAATCAGATGTAGTAAATAGAATTAGCAACACATACGCAAAATTAATTTTAAAATAAGATTTGATGTACAATACTAATTTGTGAAAACAGTAGTTGTGTTAGTAGAAGCAAAACAAAATATTTGAAATTCAATCTAATTCTGAGGAAAAGTTAGTTATTTTATCATCATTTTTTAAAATGTTACTACACCTCCCAGGTAAAGTCAATTTCTAGGGTTTTCTTTACGTTCATTACTAGCTTCTCAGTATTCATCACTTGACAAAAGCACTGGAGATGAGAGGAGTGCCTGGAAGTAGCCTTTGTTCATTATTTCTTCTGAATCAGTGGTGTGGAGATCCTCCAGAGATTAATAATGCCAAGGTTTTGAGGATTATGGCTCTAAGTTTCAATGCTTAAGTCATACATCTGTCACACTCTGACACAAATTCCTTTTATAAGTCACAATATAAGTAAAACAGAAGTCAGCAGCATCAAACTGAACACAGAACTCTTAAAGACTTAAATAAGTATAGTCATTGTATGTCTCCTCTTCCCCTTGTATGAATGAGCTATGTATATTTTTAAACATAGTCTCTATAAATAAAATCATTGCAGGTAAAATAATATATTCCAGTTCCTTGTCTTAAAAAATGCAACTTTTTTTTAATGATGAGAACTGAGTCCATGTTGCCTAAGGCAGTAGCAAAATGAGTTAACAACTATCCTACCAAGCAACCATCTTCATTAAAGCTGATTATTTAATATAGCTCTTGTGTAAATCAATCGAGCTCATATATAGGAAAAAAAGAATGGCTAATTTCTACTTTTAAAGGAAAAATTGACATTTCAATTCAGAACTCTCATGTTTCTATGAGTTCTTGACTTATAATGATAGGTTGACTTAAATCAATTGCAATGTTCTCCATTGGGAATATGTAATCTATGTCAAGTCTCAGATTTTATTGCACACCACCAGCATAGTTATGTCTTCTCTACAACTGCAATTATTTAAAAGAATAACTGAATTAAAACAATATTAGGATTATGTACGGAGGTATAAAATAACAACTATTCAAGACAGTGTATTTAATTCACCTCATAGCGTTAAAGACTAAGGGCAATACTATTTCATGAGAAGATGTCTTAGATGTTCATTTAGTGTTTGCCAATACTTTATTTTTCTTCTGTTTTGTAAAATTCTGTGTGCAGTCAACCCAAAATTCTACTTTCTCCATGTGCTTAACTTAGTGAGTTAGGAGATGTGGCTGACCTAGAGTGACTAAAATGGTGGGAGTTAGCTTTTGCTGGGTCTCAACTTTGTAGTATTTGACATAACAAGCATTTTTTGATCACCCTTTTCAACAAATTGCCTCCTGCCTTCCAGAAGTTTGAGGATGCCAAATTAGAGGCATCACACTCTAACACTGGTTTCAGAGGAGAAAATATTTGTAAGGCATCTTATTTCTGGCATAGTATGTCTTATATCAAAGTGATGAAGAAGTATTTCTCTCACTTTCCCTGGTGACAGTATCATATCAGATTTTCTTCCTGAGAAGTGAGACTTCTGTAAGGGGAGAATATAAGTTAATCTAGCAAGTGACTATTTTGTCATTGTTTGGGGCCAATGACACATTAGCCTTTGAGGTCTGTTTTTTTTTCTGATGACTTTTGCCTTTCTGATGGTTAATCTCACATAAAAACTTCTTACATTATGTTTTTACAGTGACTGTTTTCCTCCTTTCCATTTTGAAAAAAAAATGTAGATTTACATCAGTTAAAACCAGAAAATATTTGACTGGTCTTATTTTTCACTGTTTTTCTCAAGTTCTGAATTTCTCTTACCTCTTTCTCATTTGCTCAGGCTCTGTTTTATGTTTGCTCACATTATTTCCTAGCAATTTCTATTTCCTACAAGCAATAGTAATTTAGTAAATGCAAGACCCTCAAGTAGGCATTAGCATGATAGCAGAAATCTCTTTGCACATTACCAGTGTGTCAGCTGGACTCACTGTCAGGTTCTACAAACTGTACTTTATTTACTAAATCACAGAGATGAAACAAAACCTTTTCACCTTTTTTTTTTTCATATTTATGTCAATGTGCATTCAGTACGGAGTTTTACCAACAGAGAGATTTTTACAGTAATGGTCTGTTTTTCTCTTGTACTTTCAGTACTGGGCTCTCAAACTAGATTGTACAAAGCAAGGATTGGGTTTTGACACTGTTATAAAGTGCCCAGAGCACAAGTGAGGGATGTGGTGTTGAAGGACATGGTTTAGTGGGAGCTATTGGTAATAGGTAAACGGTTGGACTGGATGATCTTCTAAGTCTTTTCCAACCTTGGTGATTCAATGATTCTATGATTCTATGATTGCGGGGAAGACAGAAGAATGAACTGTGCTCAGCCTCCCTAAAGGCGTGGCAATGAGGTGGAGAACTTCCTTCCTCCAAAAAAAAGCAAAGCCAGTCCAGCTGCTCACAGAAGCCCTCCTGGCAGGCACTGCTTCCACCAGCATTCTGGTGTCAGGATGAAATGTTAGGGACACTAAATACTCAGCTGGTTACATACATCATGGCATAAAATGCAAAGCAAAGTAATGCAGAAGTAAATTAATCATAGTGTGAGGCCTTCATCAAAAAGTCAATAATGTTGACCTTATCAGTAAATGCTTTTGAAAGTATTCCTAAAGTATCCATACAGATCTCTGTAAATTATTACGCACTAAAGTGGTGGTGATATGCTCTGAGGAGGTCCTTCTTGTAGTAAATTTTCTCTTGTGATCTAGGAAAAAAACGATAAGCCCAGAGAGAAACTCGTTTCATCTGAACTATGTTGTACTACATCTACGTTGTACTGAAACAGTCACAGAATCACACAGAATCATAGAATTGCAGGGATTGGAAGGAATCTCTAGAGATCATCAAGTCCAATCTCCCTGCTGTAGCAGATTCCCTATGGTAGGTCTCACAGGTAGATGTCCAGATGGTTCTTGAATATCTCCAAACACGGAGACTGCACAGCCTCTCTCGGCAGCCTGTTCCAGTCTCTGTTACTTAGACAATAAAGCTGTTCTTCTGCATATTTGTGTGGAACTTTGTATGTTCCAATTTTTGGCTGTTGCTCCTTGTCCTATCACTACACACCACTGAAAAGAGTCTGACCTCATCCAATTCCTTCTGCACTTTAGATATTTATAAACATTTATGAGACTCCCCTCTCAGCTTTCTTTTCTCCTGAACAGTCGCAGGTCTCAGCCTTTTCTCATACAAGAGACATTCCAGACCCTTAATCATCTTTGTCTGCCCTTTGCTGAACTCTTTCTAGGAGAACCCTGTCTTTTTTGAACTGAGGAGCCCAGAACTGGTCACAGTATTTCAAATGTGGCTTCATCATGGTAGAGTAGAGAGTGAAGATCAGTTTGCTTCATCTGCTGGCCACACTTTTTAATACACCCCATGCTACCATTAGCCTTGTTGGCCACAAGGGCACACTGCTGGCTCATGGCCAACCTGTTTCCCATCAGGACACGCGGGTCCTTCTCTGCAGATCTCCTCTGCAGCAGGTCAGCCCCCAACCTGTACTGATGCATGTGGTTATTTCTCACCAGGTGCAGGACTCTACACTTGTTTTTTTTTGAATCTCATGAGGTTCCTCTCCTCCCAGGTCCCATTGAATGGCAGCACAGTCTTTTGGTGTGTCAGCCACTCCTCCCAGCTTTTTATCATCAGCAAACTTGCTGAGGTTGAACTCTATCCCTTAATCCAGATCATAATGAAGATGTTAAACAAGACCAGCACCAGCACCAGTCCTGGCGGAACACCACTAGCTACAGTTCTCTAACTAGATTCAATGCCATTGATTACGACCTCTAAGCTCTGCCATTTAGCCAGCTCTCAACCCACCTCACTCATCTGTCTTGCACTTTCTAATCTTCAAATGTGATCCAGACTTCATCCAAAGTGGAGAGAAACAGGCCGTCTAGGTCCTGATATTTATCCTCTTAATGGAACTCTATAAATCAGGTCATTTGAATCACACTGTAGAAATGTTATTACATATAAAAAGTTCAAAGGGTGACTGCATCTAGTGCTAGAAGAGATATCCTGGAAGGATCTGACTGCCTCCCCTGCTGCCTTCATCCATGTTCCAGGGCAAGAGACATACTTTTGTATTTTTCAGTTGAGATTTTCCCTTCCCTCTCCACTTTCAGTTCCTTCAACTGTAATACTTTCTGTTTAAAACAGCAACATCATATTCTTAACAGAGGTATTTTACGTGTGAAATCAGTGCTTTCATGCCTTGTCAACACATGAGCTGTGTCCCACTCTCAGCTCCACCAAACAGATGCTTGAACACAGCTCCATATTTGTGAATTTACAACAGCCCAGGAAAATGGCAAAGCATGACTTGTCAGAGTGTCTGGAGTTGGTTTAAACTGCACTAATTGCTTTAACCCCCTTTCAGATAGAGAGTCCAGTGTTCACTGAAAAAATGCCACTTCCAGCATGTAGTTGGCACAATGTTTTAGAAAATCTACATTAAAAAATGTATTTCTGACCAATAACAGAACATCAGAATACTTCAAGTTTCTCTTCTTGCCCTCTGTGTGACTCATTCCTGCACTTAGAATTTGGGAGCCATTTTACACAAATAGGATAAAGAGGACTACAAAGTCCAGGATGAGTTCACATATTGATGTTTGTAGATAAATCTAGTCCAGCTATGTGATATGAACTGCTCCATTCATTGCAAAGTGAGCTACAACCTTATATATGTACACCATATTAGTTAAAAATACAAAACTGATATGGTGTATTTTGTATGAAAGAATCCTTTCCACTTCTCCTATTTTGTTCTAACAGTTATTAACTCTGTGCAAAAAGATTAAGTAAGAGGTTCAGACTAAAATACATTAAAGAAATATTTTTCATGGCAAGCTGAAGTCTGCACGGTGAATGCATTGCAGTTTTGTCTCCAGTAATTGCAGATCACAGTTTTAAAAGAGATACATTTCACTTGATCAGGTAATCACATAAATTACAACATTTGCAGTTCATCATGAGAGTAATTATGAAAATGTATGAACCATGATGTATTTTTTCTCCCTTTTCAAACCTTAATTTAAGACCTTGCCACTGACTTTATTTGTAGAGGGAAAAAAACAATTAGATTGTATTATGAGCTGTTGCTGTTTATTACTGGCATTATTGTGGCACCAGGCTGGTTCACATTAGATGACATTTCCATTACATACTAACACATTATAGACTTTAATCAACTAGATTACAGTCCATAGTAGAAAGACAGATGAGGGAATTATTCAGAGTTCCCCGTTTCCAATGAAAAGAAAATAATAATAAGAATAAAAATAAACCAACCCCACAAATCTGATAATATGTACCGATGATATACACAGTATAACTTAAGTATGGAAAGAGTTCTGTCCTAGTCAGAAAGTATAAAAGCATTATTATGCACTATTTTAATCTTAAATCCATGTTACTCCTTTTGAATAAACAAGGATGTACTTCTAAGATGAAACATATTCTCCAGGGCTTTCTTAACTGGAAACCATAATGACTTGTACACAGTCACACAAACAGTTTATAACATACAGGATACAAGATTTTTTTCAATCATGGTGAAGTGTATCATCTCTAAGACTTCTCCTTCTTGTATTGCAATACAATATTTTTAGGTATTAATGTTCCTGTTAATATCCATAATAACAAAGCACATAGTTGCACGTAAAATGTTATCTAACATAATCCCTTCCATTTTATTTGCTACCACCAAATGGAAATCACATTTTTCAGAATCCAATAAACCAAAAATATATAGCTGAGCATTTCTGGAGGGTGCCTGGAGCTGAGTCATACAGCTTGACAGGGACATGAAAGGTGTCGGCTAAGGCAGACGGCAAGAGATGAAAAGATAGCATTTGCTGCTAGTTTGATAATAAGAGGGTAAGTGCTCCAAAGTTCACTCACAATTCTCCAATACTTGCAATAACTAAAAAGTCTTTTCACAGCAACACAATAACTCATTTTATAGAAAAGTTACAATTTGGTAACCTTTCACAATTTCACTGCCTCCATTTCATTGCATAGGACCATAATGTGGGCCCTTTGAAATCCTGAGAGATAAGAGACAAAGAAAAAAGAAAGACTGGCAGAAGTTATATTAGGGAAAAAGAGGGAAAAGGTTTCTGTTCATGGCTGTAAATCACTACATTATTGATCAAAACTTGATTCAGCAAAGTTCAATGATTTGGTCATAACTGGCCTTTATTCTTTTCCTCAATTCATATACAGTCAATATCCTATTATATCGCTACTTAGAAAAGATGTCTAGAGTAATAATGAGTTTGAACCAGGCATCTCAGTTAACAATCCACCTGTAAAGAACGGATTCATTTTCCTTGAGTTACCAAAAAATAAATAGGACCTACAATGGCACTGGTTCAGATACCTGAATGGCACAGGTACTTCTGCAGCAGTATGCACACTAATATGTATCTGACAATAATGAAACCTGTAGTGATGCGTAGCTCACAGCAAGAGAAGAAGAATATTTTTGTTTTTATGTATATATTGCTGGAGTGAATGCTTCCTCTCCTTATTGATTCAGAAAGAAATAATATCTTCTTGGTATTTTAAACCCATATTAACATGCTCTGTGGCTTCATTGGCTGTACAGTGTTGAAACTAGCAGTAGGCAACCATAGCTCAGTCATAGCTGTGCATACTGCATGCACACAGATCACCCAGCCACCTACCAGCAGCAAACAACACATCTGAGATAGTGGATCCTTCTGGGGTCTTGACTTCCCCTTTGGGGCCAGCAGCAATGAACACACTGCTGTGAGGTTGCCTGGCACTGCTGGTCCCCAGGCAGGGGGAAGGGAAAATTGCCATCTTTCTCAGGTGAAACCAGAGAAACCGGTAAGCTTTTCTGTCAGTGACTCTTTGAATTTTCAGAGTGGGGTCTTAATAAGAAAGAATTGCAAGGATTGTCACATGCCTCTGTATTCAGCCCCCCCTTCCTCTTTAACCAAAGTAATATAAAGTGATCTCACAGTCACTCACTTAGAAATACACCGAATGCAGCATATGTTTTGAGACTGTTTCTCATTTCTTTCTTAGCATGTGGAGTTCAGGGCAAATTTAACAGCTCAGTCAGCTCTTGCTGATCCTCCATGTATTTTTTCTTTAATTACTCCTTCTAGAAGAGATAAAAAATGTTGTCTGTTCTATACTCCTGGGTCTGAATGAGGCCCATGGGGTTTCCTCTCCTTTCTTCTCCTTCCTGTTCTGGTTTCAAGGACAGACAGGGCTGTGGTCTGATGACACCTGGCAGCTGCAGCCAACAAAGTATTGGAGCAATTTAGGGCACTACAAGGCTGTGTGTTTAATAGGCACATTTCACACTTGTCGCTGTGGCTTCATTGCCATATGGGATCTATAGGATCACTGCCAGTGGAAGTGGTAGCACACAGAGTGCTTCCAGGATGCACAACAGTTCGACCAGGAAGGTACAAAATGAAATCCAAAGAAGAAGGTATCCATGATGAAATAAGGGGAGAAAAAGCATCAGGAAGAGGGAACTTCCAATTTAAAACTGTTTTGTTTCTATCTTTATATAAATACATATAACATATGTAACAGTCATAAACCATGTATTATATAGATACAAATAATAACATATATTAATAAATAATATGTAATATACAATGTATAGCACACTCATGTATTGAGTGTGTTACATATGTTGGTCCATTATAGTGAAAAGATATTTAGTTTTCTGATCCTTTTGAAAACATTTATTTGAAGACACCCAAACTAGTAACCAAGCACCAAGCAGACAATTTCATTTTGTGTAGAAAGTCACAAACCTTCTTGATATTCTCTATTCAACACATGTGCAGCAGACCTGGTAGTGTGGAAACATAGAAATGCTCAGAGAAACGTCTGTTCCTTCCTTCCTTCCTTCCTTCCTTCCTTCCTTCCTTCCTTCCTTCCTTCCTTCCTTCCTTCCTTCCTTTTCCTTCCTTTTCCTTCCTTCCTTTTCCTTCCTTCCTTCCTTTTCCTTCCTTCCTTCCTTTTCCTTCCTTCCTTTTCCTTCCTTCCCTTTCCTTCCTTCCTTTTCCTTCCTTCCTTCCTTCCTTCCTTCCTTCCTTCCTTCCTTCCTTCCTTCCTTCCTTCCTTCCTTCCTTCCTTCCTTCCTTCCTTTTCCTTCCTTCCTTTTCCTTCCTTCTCCTTCCTTCCTTCTCCTTCCTTCCTTTTCCTTCCTCCCTTCCTTCCTTCCTTCCTTCCTTCCTTCCTTCCTTCCTTCCTTCCTTCCTTCCTTCCTTCCTTCCTTCCTTCCTTCCTTCCTTCCTTCCTTCCTTCTTCCTTTTCCTCCCTTCCTTTTCCTCCCTTCCTTTTCCTCCCTTCCTTTTCCTCCCTTCCTTTTCCTCCCTTCCTTTTCCTCCCTTCCTTCCTTCCTTCCTTCCTTCCTTCCTTCCTTCCTTCCTTCCTTCCTTCCTTCCTTCCTTCCTTCCTTCCTTTTCCTTCCTTCCTTCCTTCCTTCCTTCCTTCCTTCCTTCCTTCCTTCCTTCCTTCCTTCCTTCCTTCCTTCCTTCCTTCCTTCCTCCCTCCCTCCCTCCCTCCCTCCCTCCCTCCCTTCCTTCCTCCCTCCCTGCCTCCCTCCCTTCCCTCCCTCCCTCCCTCCCTTCCTTCCTCCCTCCCTCCCTCCCTTTCTCCCTTTCTCCCTTTCTCCCTTTCTCTCTCTTCCTTTCCTCCTTTCTTTCCTCCTTTCCTCCCTTCCTTCCTTTCTTTATTCTTTTTACTAGCCACAAAAGCAAGAGAGGATGCAAGACAGTGAGGGTAGCATTTTTTTCTTATCAAACTGCAGGTCAGTATTCCCATTTCTGGCACTACCCCACTACCTCTTCTCCTCCCTCTCTATTTCTCATGAGGGGAAGGAAAAGAGCACCTTCTTGGATGTGCTGCTGGAGTAGGGATGTGATGGAGATGAGGTTATTATAGAAAGACAGCAGCTCTCTGACCTTCATTTCAGCAAAGGCAAAATCCATGTTCTGATGGCCCATAAGCTTAACTTGTAGATGCTGAGATGGTTGTGTGACACTAATTGCCATTTAAATAACTTCTTGCCAGCAACAACATGGAGGACAACTGTCTCAGCAAGGCTGATTTCTTGGCTCCCTTCCCCCATCCCTGTGCTTTTAGTGGTGATTCTGTGCACTGATGAATATGAAACTGGAACTTCTGCATGCTGTAGCAATAAGGCCATTAGAAATTCAGTTTACAGCCTGACCTCTGTTCTCTGAGGAGGATCTAAAGGACTTATTACCAGTTTGGTTTTGCTGCTTGATAATGCTTGTGAGCATGTATGTACAAGAAATTACATTAAAGTGATATATTAATCTAGTAATATATTAGTCTTCCATCTTCAGAAAGTTCTGCTAGAGAACCACTGGGGTATAAGGGAAAATGAATTATGAAAACTAGTGCTGAACAGAAAGAAGAGACTATTAAAAACAGAACATTTTAATTGACCATTACAGCCTTGTTCAGCACTTCAGTTTAGTTCAAGGGAAAGAAAACAGAAAATATGTTTTCTAGAAAGAGAGAGGACTGATTCATTGGTTAATTCCTGTATATGTTCCTTTACCTGCTTCCAGTTGTAAACCTGTGTTTATCCTTTGATTACTTAATGAATTTCTTAATTAAGGATAATAATTCAGTCTACAACAGAGTGGCAGCAGTAGCAGTAACTATGAAGTACAAGAGCAAGAAGGGAACAAGCAGTTAAGCATCATACAGGGTATTTCACAGATGTTTTAAGAGATGTCAAATAGTGTTTTTCTTATGCTTAACAATACTGATAACGTACATATTTGTCGGTGTCTTTAAAGTTGCTGAGTTTGTTCTTGGAACTAAAGGGAGAACATTCATTATCTTTGCAGTATATAAATGTGAAATGACAAAGTATTCATATGTAGAGATTTCCTTCCCACACATTCCTATGCTTTTATTAGAATACAGCTTTTATTAGAATACAGAAAGGTACTGCATAAAACAGTGGCCACACATTTAAACACTTCCCATTAAAATCTCATCATCACTATTTACACTTTTGCTAAGACAATCCTTCCTACTTGCACAAAATTTAGATCTGCCTGGAAACTCTTGGATCTTGTTTTCTGAAAAACATTCAAAAACTCAAGAACAAATATGATGGAGTTCTGATTCTCACTGACAGATTAAAGGGAGGGAAAGCCCATCTCTTTTTTAATTAAAGATAATCACTATTATTTCTTCTTTTAATGTCAGTGTCAGAAACACTGTTGTATTCTGTGGTTTTTTTGATGAGTTTGGAATAGTAATTTTTTTTAATTTTTTAATTATTATTATTTCTATTATTATCATTATTATTATTGCTGGTTGCTTGCTTGCTCCAGATAATGGAGCTCTTTTAATAATGGCTGAACATGAGCCAGCAGTGTGCCCGGGTGGCCAAGAAGGCCAATGGCATCCTGGCTTGCATCAGAAACAGTGTTGCCAGCAGGAACAGGGAAGTGATTGTCCCCCTGCACTCAGCTCTGGTGAGGCTGCACCTCAAGTACTGTGTCCAGTTTTGCGCCCCTCATTGCAAGAAAGACATTGAGGCCTTGAAGCAGGTTCAAAGAAGGGCAATAAAGCTGGTGAGGGGTCTGGAGCACAGGCCTTATGAGGAGCGGCTGAAGGAGCTGGGATTGTTCAGTCTGGACAAGAGGAGGCTCAGGGGAGACCTCATTGCTCTCTATAACTACCTGAAGGGGGGTTGTAATGAGCTGGGAGTTGGCCTCTTCTCTCATGTAACTGGTGATAGGACTAGAGGGAGTGGTTCAAGCTGTGCCAGGGGAGATTTATGCTGGATGTTAGGAAATACTACTTCTCTGAAAGAGTGGTCAGGCACTGGAATGGGCTGCCCAGGGAGGTGGTGGAGTCACTGACCCTGGAGGTGTTCAAGGAATGTTTGGATTTTGTGTTGAAGGGTATGGTTTAGCGAGAACTATTGGTGATAGGTGGATGGTTGGACTGGATGATCTTGATGGTCTTTTCCAACCTTGGTGATTCTGTGATTCTGTGAGAATATCAAACTAAAGCCCAGCACACTGTTTTACTTAGCTGATGTAAAACAAATTCTATACTTCAAAGCATTTCATTTCTCAAGTTAAAACTGCAGATCCAGTTGCATTTTCCTGTATTGTTCTATATTATACTATACAAGCAGCTGAATCCACTTGTTGTCTTCGAAAATCTCAGGTAAGGACTTTCCCAAGCAGCCTTCCACCGCTATCCAACAACACAAGGAAGTGAGTTTTAATAGCTCCAGAAGGCCTGAAATGTGACTTTTTACCAGGCTGCCTTCACTAGTGAAGAGAAAAAGTCATACGTGTTTATCTTCAGCACTGCTATCTATTAACTCAGTTTCTTTTTTCCTACCTTTTCTCTACTTAAGGAAGTCTTCAAGGGCTAACTTGCTAAGATGAAGTGTTTCTGTTACCTAGCTACAGGAAATGTATCCTCAACAGTAACAATAAGAGGCACGTATGGGCAGAGCTCTTCTCCTTCAGATGTTTCCAGAATCCCAATCTGTCAGCAGCTGAAAGTTTGTTTTAGAAGAGATGTAGTTAGAAACATACATTCTCTAATGAATTCATGAACGTTGCTGGCCATTAACAACTTAATCTAAACTGCCTTTCCAAAAAAAAAAGAAACAAAAAAAACACCACAACTGAAACTGTTATATTTGATTTCATGCTACGCCCTGCAGTGCATTTCAGCTTTCACTTTGGTTAGTGTAAGAAAGGGATGAATGCGCTGACATTACCAGTCCATGTAGGATGTCGTCCTTCCCTCCACAACATGACTTACATTCTCCCTGTAGGAACCTGCTTCTCCAATCCATTACCAAAGACGTGATGTTGTTGTTTCCTCTGGCTTGATTATGGTAAACATGAAAAACATGAGAAGTGAACTTCAGCATTTTAAATTGCAAAAGCTTTTCTGTGACTGGGCTACTTAGGGTGCTGGACACGTAGTGCTGCTGATTCTGATTTTGAAAGTGTCTATAATCGCTATCAGCATTTCTATCATCTGTTCAGTGGCTGAATAATTCCAGGATATTTTTTGATGAGGGAAAACCTTGTTTCATTATGAAGTTAAGTTTCCCAGCGATTGAGTGTCCAAAGAAAAAGCATGAAGACAAGATACTTTCTTGGCTTTCTGAGATAGTCCAGTTCAGACTCTGTCCTTCACTTGATCTATATACTTATTTTTATTGCTATCCGTTTCTTTCTTTTACAGTACCATTAATTTTCCATGGACAGCACTGCTCATTTTATAGGTATGTGTATATTATGCCTACTTTAAAAAATGGCAAAAATAAAAATTTTAAATGTTTTATGAATGCCTGAAGGCCCCCCTGTTAATATCTACAGTGTGGTTTAGAGCGGGGCTGCCAAATAAACGCACACCATTAGCATCTATTGAGTTGTCTTGGCAACAGAAGAAGGAATCTCACCTCGCAGCAAGAACGGGCTGAATGTCCTTGTGCTTGCGGCTGATGGCAGTTAGTTACCTGCTACAATGTACAAAATGGGTGATGGTTTTGGAGGAGTCTAGGATTTGCAGGCTTCAATCTGTCTGAAATGCTCCACATAAACAAATTTGTTCTGTGGGCCATTTTTCTTTTTTCTTTTTTTCTTTTTTTTTTTTTTTTTGATTGTTGCAAATACACACTGCAAATAAACCATTCACTGTAAATAAATGCAAGGATGTCAAGTATGCAGTTTTTTAGTCAGAGCCTCAAACTGAGTATTTAATAAAATGTAAAATGTTGGATGAGGTAGTATGCTAAAGCTCATAGGAGAATGTGTCTGTAAGTAGCACCAGCATTGCCCACCTTACCTCTTTGAGACCACAGTTTTTTATTGAGGGTACTTTTCATTGCTGCACATCACTTTTATTTGCACTTCTTGCGCTATAATGACTATTTCACTTGTGTATGTGTCTATGGGCACAGAACTTTATTGAATAAAGAAGCTGTTGAGTAAATTAAAAGAAGTTATTGAGCTTCTTGGAACAAACAGCCTCCCTTTCTTTCCTTTTTTTTTTTTTTTTCCTTCTCATTTTAAAAAATTTTTTACTTTGTCTTGCTCTCCATCTATTTAAAGAGATAATAGTTCATGAAAAAAAAGGACTAGTAGTACTGGCAGTATTCAAATAGTTATAGCAAGGAGAAAAATACATCTTTCAATAACATAGGTGAGTGTCATCACATCTGTACCTCTCTTGGCATTGTCTAGAATTATAGTCCAGAAGTCGAAATTCAGCTTCCTGTGAATGTTAACATGAACAAATTACACACAAGGAGTTCCTCAGTACTGAAAGGTTGCAGAAATCATTAAATATCACTTATGTCCCTCTTAAAAGAAGAAAAGGATGTGTGTGGTGAAAATTTTCAGGTCCTCCAGATTTAATATCTGGAGAGTTTTCAGGGTGAAGCTGCACCTCAGAAATGCAGGTAAGTGCTCAGCACTGAGATTTCATGACTTTAACAAGATTTTAGGATTTTTGGAAAGATATTTCTGAGCAACTGATCTAACAAAAGCCCTACTGGAGGTGTGTACTTTTGACTAATTCTGTGATCCCGTGAAACTTCATTCATTTTAAGCACTAAAGAAGACTAGTCGGCCTTTCTGAACAGCATCCTGAAGACGTCATGTCTTGGTGGCCATACTAAATAAATGATCTCTCTGGAAAAAAAAGAAAAAAAAAAGAAAAAAAAATATATATGCATATTTCTACTTTCTACATAAATCACATCCTTTGGAAGGAAAAGGTGTTTGAAGGACTGATTCATCAACATCTTTGATGTCCATGACAACTTCAAATGAAAAGCTCCTAAGGAGAACTTGATATTCACTTCTTTACAAGTTCTTTTTTCATCCATTTAAAGAGGTCTCAGTGCAAACACTTTCCAACATTTGATCAAAGCTCAGGATTGTCTCTTAAAATGTGTAAGCTTTAGAAGAAAGGGCACTGTCACTCAGATACAGTCTTGCAATCAAAGAGATGAAAACATGCAGTGTTTCACCCATTGTAGTTACCCGTGCTATGAAGAAATTATTTCTTTAGCTTACTCTCTGCAACTTGCTACCTCTAGAAAACATAACACTTATAAAAGATCTTTTTTATCTCTAATGAGGTTTTTTGTTGTAGTTTAAAAAAAAAAAAAAAAAGTCACAGCCATCAGACAGAATAGCCTATCCAATCTAGATCTTTCCTCCCAGTCTCATTCTGTTCTTTTCCCTGATTTGGTGTCAGAAGTCACTTTTTAATTTTTGCCCCCATTTATCTGAAACACCTATTTTCTTTATTCACTTCAAGACATTAAATCACTTTTTCTTCTAAACTGTCTCTATAAATTCTTGCTTTTCTCCTTAACTTATAATCAGCCCTCTCGCTGCATGGTATTGTGCGATACTTATCTAAAAACAAATTATATAATGAGCATGGAAAAAACATCCATACTTCTTCAAAACTTTTCTAAGCTTACAGTTGGCTTGGCAGTACATCAGAAAAATGACTCTTGTGTTTATGTTTCCAGAACAGCATCAGGAAGAAAATCAGTTATCTTACATCTGAACTGTTTGAAAGGCTGTTGTGTTTCCAAGTCCTGTACTAACTACTCATCTCATGAAGGATTGTTATCAGAACAATTCTTATGGAAAAAGACCTAGTCTCTTGTGCTCATTGTTTCAAATTTCTCACAACAAACCAATAAATCACTGTTCTGGCAACTGCCTTGTAGGAAGCGAGGGAGCACAGTCAGTTCCATTCACTGTAGAGATGTTAATTCCCCAAGAGCTATGTTACCTCTTTCACTGACACCTTGGAGGGTTCATTTGTTGTGTTTTAGGCATGGATTCCTGCCCTGGGCAGGACTCCTGGGCCTCCCCAAAGCCTATTAAATCTGCTACAAGGTTCTCATTGGTGTCAGGGGGCTTCAATGCTGACCTTGCTTTTGAGCCAGCTCGTGGTTTCCTTAAAAGTGAGGGATGTGTATTGCATTGTACTCTGATCATATGTCCCAAGCCCTGGTGTCATCTCAGAAGTCTGTACAAGGAGGTCTGGCAGTGGCAGATGTTTTATGTGTATCTCACTTTGGTGAACCTTGTGGTTACTCCTTTTCTCTCATGTGGTCCTTTTAAGAGGGGTGCTGTGATGCAATTCAAGGGATACTTGTGGTCAAAAAACAGTGTTCGAAAGTTTATATTTAGTGGGATCAGTTCCCATGGCTAAACAGAAGCTTTTCTAGCAGTCTGAAAAAAGCCCAAATGGGTATGAGGAGGAGTGGGGAGCACAGCAGCTCCTTTAGCCATATCCTGATGCAGCATGTTCTGAATAATTGGGATTTATAAGTTCTTACATAGATGAGAGCCACAAACCATTGGAGTGGCTCCTTATTTCATGCCTCAGCCATACTTACTTTGCAAAATTTTCAGTTTTCTGGTTTAATGCATCTACAGACAGTTCTTGAAATTAACAGTGCAGTAATCCACAGGTTGCCGTCAATATCTGGACTGTGTATCCTTTGCTATCATTCAGATGGACATGTGCTATGAATTCCACTCACAGACTTGTGAAATGGTAGTGGGAGCATGTGGTGCATAAAATGTGCCAGGAAGAATATTTCCAGTCACACTGCTGCTTGGCTCTCATTGGACTGTCGTGCCTGATCTGTGAAAGGCTACTTGCTTTAATGGGTAGCGTTCACAAGTTTATCAAGGTTGAGACCAGCTGGTGGTTATTACTCCTATCCTCAATAAGCTGTAAAAGCTGATGTCTCTTATATGAGGGTGAATGAATTTCTTTAGGCAGTGCTGCACACCTTAATTACACTTGTCCTGGGGAGTCTGTTGGCTGCTGACAATAAACTGTGATAGCAAAATTGCAATGTGTTCATGCAGTCTAAGGTCTGGGAAGGTCAAAACACCTGAAGCCATTATCTAGCCCTGAAGCAATGCTGTACATCCTATATGTTATTCTAGAAATGGTGAAGAAATCCTGGAGCATCTTTTCCTCTTACTTAACCAACCAAAATGAAAACTAAGTAAAATCTTCTCTACTTCTCTATAGAAAATATTTTGCATAGTCTAATTTTCATCTGATGTTGTAAGCTTGGATTTTGACCAGAAAGACAATATAATTATGGTCTCCCTGCAGTCCTGTTTCCCTTATACTGCATCCAACATTTACAATTTAAAAGTGCTTGCTTCATTCATATGACATATGTACTGGCTACTAAACAAAGAAGAATCCTTAAGTTCTGGATTCTTATAATGTGCACATATATTTAATTCAGATTTTTATAATCTTCTTCCCTACGATTAATCTATTTTATAAGATCAAAGGCCAAAAGGGCTGTGATCATTGCCTTTTCACAGCCTGATAAAAAATAACTACAGCATTAGTGAGCTACACTTGACTGGTTTTCACTGTGCAATTTAAATGACCCCTTGCAGTAGATGTATTTGATCTACAAGGACACGACATTCTCAGAGTGCAAATGGTTTGGTTTTCACCTCATTTTCACTAATTTCTAAGTGGTCACTGTCATTCAGGAACTGGACAGCTAGAGCATCAAAAGAAGTGAAGATCATGTGGTCATTGCTGCCCAAGCAATGCCACGAGACAGGGTTTTACACAAATGTGGTCATCAGTTACAAACACTACCAGGAAAAAAAGGTTAATTTAAAACACACTAGGAAAATATCAAAGCTAGTTAAAAAATTAACCTCCAGTTTATACTCTTATACTTGTCTTTTTAATGTCTATACTGCCTTTGAGTGAAAGTGCTGTGAGATAAGAGCATAGAAATATGATTTTAGATAGTTCTACTGCTGTTATTCTATGTGTGTTTGGTACATTTCTTATCCTACAAAAGTAAGTGGTAGTAGATTGCACTACAGATTCTAAAATCATTTGAGAGTGAAGGAAACTGCCCAGCATTTTTAAGTCTATTATACAACACAAACACCTGATACTTTCCTGACCTGTTAATTTATACTGTGAACTGGACCATCTGCACAGACTACATTTTTTTCTGTCTCTGGGAGCAGAAGACATGGTATCAATTAGAGAAACAATGTCTACTTCTCCAAAATGACCTCTTTCACCCTTAACTCCTCTTGGTCACTCAGGCTGAACTTGAAAAGCTAGAAGTGAGTTTGTCTGCCTGGTCTAAACCAGAAATTACATCCCGAGTCTCCCCAGGCCATCAGTCCTTGGGGCAGTGGGGTGCTGAAACCAATCAGCTAATGCAGATAGAACGAAGTTGTAAAAGCAAATCAGCTGATTTACTACAGCTCAGACCTTGGGTGCCTAACTAAGCATATCAGGGATGCAGGCAGTAACTACCTACCAGGGCTGCTCGGGGAGCAGAGGAAGAGCTACTGTCAGGAGAGCAGGAACAGGGGCACAATCGAGCTCTTTCCCTAAGGAAAACTCAGTATGTGACCTTCTGAAATGACTGGGCCTGGATGATGTGCCAGCTGGGGCTAAAGGCTGAAGTCACAGCAGACGTGCTGTTGATTATGATTGTCCCCAGATTGTAAAGTAGTGCAGTTTGTTTCTAGTTTGTGTTACACATTTCATGGAAGTGTAGATGGTCATACAAGCAGCAAAGGAAAGGATAGAGAGGGTGTTACTGGGTAGCATGGATTTCTGGTGTGCATAGGTATAAGTTCATAGTCTGTGGCTGTAGAATTCAATATGATCTTTAATATCTTTAATATCAAATAACATATTCTTTTTACCTCCTTCAGACAGTGCTTGAGAAATAAAAATATAAGAAGCTGTATTACTATAGTCAGGGAACCAAGTAAGCACTCAAATACTGTGTGCCAAACAGGTATATGGTTTCTCACATTTAAAAAACAAGAAACAGTGTCATAAAGTAAAGCATATTTTCCCTTTTTTTTTGTTTTGTTTTGTTTAATGCTTGTACATAAATACTGTATATGTCCCCTCAAGTTCTCTTTCATGTTTATCATGACTTTAATCATGTTGCATTTGTACAACTCTTCTCCAGCAAAGGGTTTAATATAGTCAGTTTGAGAAATGTAATTTCAACATCAGTGGAACATGTTTCTATTATAAGCTCTTTCAACAAAGCACATCGTAACATTTGTGAATTGAA
This sequence comes from Phasianus colchicus, assembly GCF_987193195.1. NCBI lineage: Eukaryota > Metazoa > Chordata > Aves > Galliformes > Phasianidae > Phasianus > Phasianus colchicus. Next base: position 28,176,407 of record NC_143442.1, on the reverse strand, counting down.
AAAAAAGTTAATGTTTATTCACTACACGCTATTTGCTGGATGTTCTGCAAATTCAGTAATTGAGTGTCTGCCTAGGAGAATGATAAGCACAACACCAAAATCATCACACTGCAGCATTCTCCTTGTTCCTCACAGTAACTCTTTCATTGCTAATTCAAATTCTTATCCCTAAGCTTAGTAAAATACACAGAAAGATGCTGAAAATGTACAAAAAAAAAAAAAAACCTACTTATGTGAAATTCAGAAATCTATGCACCAGAATGTGCATAGTGCAATCAGGATAAAAGTGGTTGAATATCTCTGTGTGTGTACATGTATGTATACACAAATACACAGATGCATATACATACATATGTATAGGTTAATAAACCTGATGTTTAATTGCAGTTTTCTCAAAGAAACACTTATATTTATGAAGATTTGTTGTTGTTCTTTATAGAGTTCTCATTTTATCACTGTGTTATATGATACTTGATGCATTTTTAATGTTAATTCACTTAGAAGATATTAGCCACAATAATATGCCATTAAGTAAGACTGGTTTATATGAAAACTGAGTGCATATGTGTGTTTGCACATGCATGCGTGTGTGCAAGTATCTATATGTCACTTTAGCTTCTTCCTATTACTTTAGATTTAGAATATTTACTACTTTATTTTAATTGTTTGCTTGCAGAAGATGAAACAGGCTTATAAAGTTTACTTTACTTCTTGCCATGAAATTGATAGTTCAAAGACGACAGAAATATGACATTCAGCATCGGGACATTTTTATACATTGTGTTTACATGTTAGGCAAAATAAACCAAGGTTACTCTCAAAATCAAGGTGAATTTGGAATGAAAATAAATTAGAAATACCAGAAATACCTTAAATGTAAGATCTTTAGTCATATTTGGTCAATTAATTCAACTTTCATCTGTAGACAATCCACTAGCTAGTGTCCATCAGCTAATAATTTTGACCAGTGATTTGAATGGTCATGGCCCTCAGAGAAGTTTACCACGTATTCAGCCAGCCAAGAAAGTGCCTTAGCACAGACTAGTAGAAGGACCTATAAGGGTCACTGGGAAGCTGACATGGGGCAACCCATTCAGCAGAAGAATCTGGAGTCGTTTATCTTTATTGTGTCATCTCCCACATGGGGGATTCACTGTTTGTTTCTAGTTTCACCAGCAGGCGTTAAAAAAAGTGCTGGTGGTTCATCGGTATTGGTAGGACCTAGATATTTTTCACAATTAAAAGTATGCTTTGTGATTTCTTACAAGAAATGAAAATTAACTGTATAGAAATCAGTACAATAGTTAAACTCTATCTAATGGCTGGAACTAGCATTAGTGAGTATTGCTGATCTATTTCATAACCTGATACAAAAACAGATCCAACTGACAAGTTTGTAACAACTCCTACCAGTTCTTTAAAAAGGGCAAATAGTGAAACTACCATTAAACTCTTGTGCCATTCCAAATATAAAACAAGAAAGCACTAAAACACAAGAAGCATAACATCTTGTCATAGCAACAATCTACACTGATGGCTCCAATCATGTAAATGACAAAAAGTATCAATCAATCATCACTCTGCAGTGCAAGACCAATGTAAATCAGTCATTAATAACAACTGATATGATTAACAAGTGTAGAATTATTATTTTCCAATCAAATAGCCAGCAGCTAAATGATTTGTTTTTGCGCAATTTATTTCAACTCCTTCCAGAGTTGGATATATTATTTCCTTTCTTAGTAGAGTGTCTAGACATGTATTTTCTTTCTTTTTTTTTTTTCTTTTTTTTTTCCTCCATAATAATAAAAGCAGAGTGCAAACATCCAGTTCCAGTTTTCACTTAATTATCCAAATAATCTTGATTTAGAATTAACTGTTGGAAAAATGCTGACTGTACCAAAGGCAGTAGGACAGTTGCTGTTGGGGTCCGAAAGACAGGTCTTCATTCATTACTTCATTTTAAGTGCAGCATAATGTGGCATGATGCCAGAAGAAGGCTTTTATAGATTCACTTTTTTATGTCAACATTTGTCTCACACTTTCTCTGTAAGATATTATTCTACATACACAATTTGTGTTTTGGCTTCCCAAATAGTTATTCATCAATTTCCAGTATAAAAAACAAAAACTAGTTAATTATATCTATGCTTCCTCTTATCTCAGATTATCAAAAATGGATTAACTAGACTGAAGTTAGTGTATGTAATACACTCACTGTTCAACAGTTAAAAAAAAATGCTCGCGTATTCTTCTGCTGCTTTTTAGACGTTCTGAGAATTCTTAATATCGAACCAAAATGATACAGCAATTAATGAAGACATCCACTACTTTTCTGTATCAAAAGAAAGGTAATAAAACAAACCTTATGCAACATACAGATAAACTGTGGCACTTTTTATCATTAACTATAGGAACTAAAATGTCCCAAAATAAAGTAAATGAGACAAATGAATGGAGAATAGTTTCAATGGTACCTATTTCAGCTGATGGTCCAGACTGAATTCAGCATCTTGCTTTGAGGCATGAAGTGAAATTGGGATTCCCAAAGCACAAAGCATATCTTTGGCTAAGAGAGAAGATACAAACATATAAGGTGGACTTCACAGTATCAAAAGCAGCTCTGAGTCTAAAATATATTGTAAAAGTACCTTTTTTATCTTAGCCTCCTCATCAGGAGGATGAGAATTATTCTGGGGAATGGGTATTGCATTTGAAAGTACTTTCAAGCCTTTGCTGAAGATTTTTCATCCATTTTCCTCTAACAACAAATATGCCAATAAAAAGAAGTATAGCACAACAAAATGTAGAAGGGAATCAGTCTGAGATTAAAATATACAGGAAGGTAAAACAAGAATCGATTTGAGCCTTCTCACAAAATGTAGGGGACAGTGTGAATCATTCTGAGTTCAATCTGTCTCTGTATTTTTTCACGTCATCAGAGATTAAAAGTAGAAATAAAAGCTACTTGAACATCCTAAAATCTTTTCCTGATATATTCCCAAACTTCCCTAAAAAAGTCTTTAGTATACTTGACCTTATATTTTTTTATGATGTTTCAAGCTATGGCCCAAGTTAGCACAAATGCCAGAAGCAACCAACAGAGAGAAAATCCTTTAAAAAAAACCTTACTCTGAATTAGGCTAGTCCAAGAAATACATTGACAGCAGTTTGTGTCTTTGTGAGCCAGTTACAGTCCAACTGAATGGAAAGACATCCAAATATCTGCTTGTAAACTTCATTTGGGATTTTTTACTCAAAAAATTGGAGTTTGGATGTGGCCAAATTCAACAATGGGGAGTGGTGCGTGTGCTAATCATCTTGCTGCTTCCTTAGTCTTTGTGGCTTTTTTTGGTATTCAGTATTCAGGTTTTCTTTTTCTATTTTGTTGTTTTATGTTTTTATTTATTCTTTTTTTTTTTTTTTTTTTTTTTTTTCTGCTACCTTCTAATGCACAACAGCACAAGCAATACTACAAATCATGATTCTGTCAGTTTTGTTTCACAGATGTTTCCATTTGCAAGCAGAAGCTCTTCATGGTGCTGAAAGTTCCTCTGCATTGTTGTAATTTGCATACCATTAGACATGATGTTTTTATTTTGAAAAGTTGAAATGTTTGCTGCTCATCGTAACCTAGTCCTAATGACATTCAGTACATCTGTGCCTAGGCAATGCTCTAAACCACAAACATTTTTTACAACTTTTACTGTCTTCCAAGTTTTTCAGTTCAGACATGCTTAAAGACTCCACTTTATGCACACACAAATTGGAAAATAACTACTGGAGAACGAAGTAGGTTTGTAAGTTGCATACTGCATCTGTCTTTTTGCATCTGTCCTAAAAGTTCTATGCTGCATTATGCAGACACCTCACCATTTTCATTTGAGTAGGCTCATAAAATTAATGTCTCTTTTTGTAGATGGCATAGTGAATTAAACAGGTATAACAGAAAATTACAGTAAGAAGTTGAAATGATAATAACAAATAAAAGACATCAGAAAAATAACAGTTTATTCAAATCTTTATTCTTTGTTTCCATGCCTTAAATGTCCTAGCAAACAAGTAACTATTGGTGATCTGTAGAACAAATCCTAGTCAGAGGCAATATGTGGAGAATAGACAGTATTTCAGAGATGTAATTTTGTTAGCAGAGTTCTAATGTTCTCCTACAGCTTTATTCTTGACTTGGTTGATCTTCTGCCCACTAATGTGGGAACTCAAAAAAGAAACTTACATCCTCTGTATCTATGAACGTGCTTCAATCCAAGTGGAAAAACAAGCAATCCATTTATGTGAACAAGCAGAAAGATCAACACTTGATATCATACAGGGATTTTCCAAACAAATGTCTTTGTACTCTTGCCTTCAAAATCCTGATCAAATTCACACACTGCATTTCTGGGCTTTTCTTCCACATTTTCTTTTTTCTTTTTCCCTGGTCACTTTTTAAATTGTTTTCTTCATCTCCTTGCCCTGAATGATTTGGCAACTTTTTCAATGCTTCTTCCTGTACTTAGAACACCTTTCATTTGCCACCTGCCACGCTCTCCAGATTTTCTCCAAATTTCCACCTACATTACACAGCACCAACTTTGCTACCTTGGTACTTTTTCCAGTTGCATTCTGTTCTGAGCTCCAAAAGCAGAAAAATGCTCTATGCTTGTAATGTGTATGCTTTAAGTGCTGCATAAGTAAAATTTCACAGGCCAGTGAGCCTCATCTCTGTGCTTGGGAAGATCATGGAACAGAACCTCCTGGAAAAAATGTTAAAGCACATGAGAGACAAGCAAGTGATCCAAGGCAGTGTAATGATTCAGCCTTGCTCGGCCTAGTTCTGTGACAAGAGGTGAAAGGACCTATGGACCATGCCCCAGGAAAGTGGTGGGGGGGGCAATTTTCACCTCTACTACAAAGACAGGCCAAAGGAGCTGGGCTCGTTCAGTCTGGTGAAGAGAAATCTCAGGGAGACCTCATTACAGACTTCCAAGGGAAATTATAAATGCAAGGGCAGTCAACTTTTTACATCAGTAGGTAGTGATAAGACCAAGGGGAATGCCTTTAAACTAAAGGTGGGAAGATTTAGATTAGATGCTGGGGAGAATTTTGTCACTGAGAGAATGGTCAGAAGTCAAAACATGTTGCCAGAAGAGGTTGTGGATGTTCCATCCCTGGAGACGTTCAAGGCCAGGCTGAGTGGGGCCCTGGGCAATCTGATCCAATACTTGATCTAGCAGTTGGCAGTTATAACTGCATCAGGGTGGTATTTGTCTTTCTATACATTTTTATAGTCATGAAAAAATATTAGATAATAATACATGATTGACCTAACCCAAATTTGAATCATTGTTTTTGAAATCTGAAGGCATGCCCATGAATGCAGAAAAATTTCTTTCACCTGAATGAGAAGTGAATAAACAATAAACAGGTTCGACTTTTTGTTATCTCAGCTATATATCTTAATACACTATGCTTTTCAGGCAGTAGTAAAAATATAAGCTGAGTTATACAAGAAACAGCTCTATTTTTAATGATGGCATTTGCTCTCAGCTAGATACCAATTAGGCAGTCCCCAGTCACTCAAACCCAGCTAACTGCCAAGGCAGCACTGACTGACAGTCAGGCAGTCGAAGACAAAATGTACATGTAAGATCCAAAGCAATACCGAACACACAACCCAACAGTTTCCAACTGTTCCTCAGCATATGCCTACTAATAGCTGCTGGTAACAGAACACGAGTTTGGAGGCAGCTGAATAAAAGACTTCCTATGTGGGGAAATAAAAATCATTGGGAAATGTCAATTAAAAAATGGATTAGGTGGTGTTGTCACTATTTGTATTGCATCTATGTCAGCTAATTGTGCTAGAGAAGGTGGACCAAAGGGCAAATATTGAGGTAACTGTGAGAGCAGAAGTACTTGCTCCAGACACTCAATGTTCAGGAGTTGCTTTCCTTGCTGCCCACAGGAGGACAGATGGCACCCTGGTGTCTAAAAGTTTGCCCAGTGCTTGGCAGAAATGTCATTTGGGATAAGATGGAGTCTGAGCCCAGCTGCAACAGTAACTATGTGGCTGCAGCTAATTATGAGCTTATGCTGTTGTTAAGAGTAAAAACTGTCTCAAGTCAAATATGTGAAAGGAAAGGAAATCATCTCCTTTTGTAGATGTAAACACTCTTGTGCAGACATCATATTGTCCAGGGGTTGATGCTGGGGTGTCTGGAGGACAAGAATTCTTTCCCTTTGTTAACTGATGCACTTTATATCGTATTTAGCAGACAGGACTCATTATGTGAAAAATGAAATGCACAAAAAATGACAGTTCCTAATCATGTTGACTATGATGAAAATGAGTAGTTCTGTGAATATCTTGACTTCCTACAGATCTGTATTATATTTTTTTCCTGAAAAGGCAGAACTGCTATAACAGCCCCGTAGTGGAAATGCTAAGTCACAGCCTGAGGCAGTGATTGAGCACCTGGTGGGAAGGCAGGGCCAACCCATGGGAGCTCAGGTGCATACAATGCATCTGAGTGACTGAAAGGAGTCAGGATCCACTCCTTCTCAGACCTCATTTAAGAGTTGGCATTGGAAGTAAGGGGTTTTCACTGGAGATGCCTGCCTACCTGAGGCCTTCCAAAGGTAAGCAGTTTTTTTTTCTTTGTTTCTGTGGCTGTTGCATTTGGGCTTGTTCTCATTTGTTGCAGTCTAGGATTATGCCATCCTACTACTATCACTGTACTTTTCACCACATTATAGCATTATACATCTCTCTAACTTGAATTAATTCACTCAGATATCTCTTCTTCGATAATGGTACTAATAGGTTCTGGCTACTCTATTTTCATTAAACTAATAGGAAATTGATATGCTTGAAAATGATGTCTCTTTGCCAAATTCAACTGAAATTATTCAAGTAGTTCAACAGTTATTAGAGCAGAACACATAGTATGCAAACAGTCCCAGCAAATATTCTGGAAAAACTCCTGAGTGATCACTATCTATAAAATGAAAAGTCATAATGTTTCTGCATATATTATAATCAGCTCAGGAGACTTCACATGAGTAGTGGAGAAAAAAAAAAAAGATCAAATCATCATGTAAAATCTTGATAATTAAGAATATAGCTGCCTAAGCTGATGGAGGCTCAGACTAAAGATATGGAACAAAAACCAAACTACTTGAAACAAAAGGTGACCAACATTTCAAAAATAGTAAAATTAAACTTGATTCATATTAGTAGGAATGCTAATTATAAATAAATGTGAAACCTGTGAGAAGTTTAGGACACAGATTATGCTGTCTGGAAGCCAGTTGTCCAGGTGGTCATGCCTGGCACAGGCACCTGCTTGTCTGTGGAGTCCTTTTCCAAGAGGTTTCTTCTCACCTAGCCCCATCCTTTTGAACCTTGCTGCCTTTGGTAAGAAAAATGGGGAGGAAGAAGTGGTGAGGGTTAGTAAATGTTTTAAAAATATATTAGGCAACTGAAAATCTCCTGGGGACATGGGGTTGGGTTTTTTCAAGCCAAGTTAGTTTTCAAGTCACGAATCTCACTTTGAAAAATCATACTTTATGTGTGAAGATTAATTTCTTTCCATCCTGCTGTGTCTGCTAGCATCAGTGTTAGAGAAAAGCAAAAGAAAGATAAAGAAACAACAGATGGGGGAGAGAGAATAGAAGAGTTGTGGGATTTTTTTTGTTGTGTTGTTGTTTGAGGCCTTTGTTCTCGTGTTTTTCCTCACTTGGAGTGTGACAGAAGTTTATCCCACTGAGCATGGTCCATAAATAGCAGGATCAGGCACAGTGCCATGCCACACCTCAGTCTCTGCTGTCCCAGGGTCTCACACATCTGCACTGTGGGCACCTGTATCTCCCTGACCAGGCAGCACTCTTCTGCCCAAAGCAATGTGGGGGCCAGTGCAGGAGCAGCCTACCAGCCTCTCACAGCCCAGAGCAATTGCTACTTTTTCTTTTGCTTCTCCTGGCCTTTTTTCTCTTCTGTAAGTCAGTAAAGAAACACAAACATATTTTTTCCAGTGCTGAAACACTAACAGTGTAGTGAGCAATACACTACAATGGAGTTTTTATTGTCCACATGTGTGCAAGTAGAAGAATAAAAAGACAAAAACAAAGCAACCATAAGGAGGGGATTACAAATATTACTAGTTTTTAGAAAATCTGTCCCTCTTTCTTATCAAAGAACAATACTCTTACCATGGATCTAAAACACTAGTGGATAAAAACCTACCCAGGAAAAGCATGATGTAAACTGATGCAGATTCTGTCCCCTTTCTATATTCAGGTTTATTTTAATTTTCACAATTTAGACCTTTTTCCTAGTTCTTCTGTCTGTTGTTTTTACCAGTGCATTGAACTGCGCTAGTGCAATACTTATGAATAAAGACAATAAATTGAAATTAATCATCTCAATTTTATCAAGGTTAAAGACTGAGAAAGTTTTAACAAGTAGGCTGTGGTGATAGATTGTACTTGCATAGGCAACGTGACCCAGATGTGGGAGAAGACTCAATGCACTGAGTGTAACTAAGGAAGTAAAATATCACTGGAACTTTTTCTATTCTTGCTCTAAATTTGTTTTACATGAAGTGTGGGGAGGTTCCAGATTTTGTCAAAATAACTTCTCATCTATCAGAAGTTAAGTTTTTTTTTTTCAAAACTGAGGCTTGTCAAAAATGGTAAGAAGTTACCTGCTGATCTTAAAAGTGTGTTGATAGTGATACAGATTGCAGGAGCTGAGTAGCCTTGGAATCTGTTCGGCAGGATGCCTGAGATATTATAAATTCTTTTGGCTTCTCTCCTATCAGGCTGGCATCTGCGTTTATTTTAAACTGAAATGTTCCTAACAGGAAAAAGTACCAAGGGAAATATCAGGTAATTAAAGATAAAAAATGCACATCAGTTCATCTGTTCGCTATATCACTTTTATATTAGTGTTGTTACTGTAGTTAACTCATCCAAACTCACAGAGTGGTTTGAGGAGGAGGTAACTTAGTGTAATACCAGAGATTTCACACAGGTGAAAGTGGTGCTAGCAGTGCAGAGGGAGTAGCCAAACAAGTCCTGCCCTTCTCTTCTCAGCTCCTCTTGGGAACATTTTGGCTCCCGCCTTTCCTGTCAAAGCAGTGGGAATGCCAGAGCTGCACTTGCCTCCTGTTTAAAGCCCCACTCCCTCCAAAAAACATGCCAGAGATATGATGCTGAGGGAATTCAAGTTCCATATTCTTAGATTAAAACTGGCTATAAACATAAATTGAAAATCCCCCTGCATTTGAGTTGTTCCATTTGCTTGCTAAACTCACAGAGAGGTAGGAGGGAGGCAGTTTTATTTAGTCTACTTAACAATAAGGAACTGTGTTTCTCAATGCAGCTGAGCCTCTATTGTCTATGAACATAATTCCTCAGAGGGACGAAGGCAGCCTGCCTAGTCGTGCCACAGTTGGGTACAATAAACCCCATGCCTATACTTTGTAAATCCCACTTCTCCAGCTTATGTACAAAGATGTAGTACGCGCTGCTGGGAGCCATCACAGCCTAGGAGCTACTGTTTGGATAGGGGTCCATGTGAGAGAAAAGAGGACTCGGGGAAGATTTACACAGCTTGGTAAAGAGCTTAACAAGGTGATTTATAAGAGAAGAGAGCAGCTTAGAGAAAATTAAAAATGGGAAGCAGAATAGAAAAGGTACAAAGATAGGAGCTAAAGCCGTGTAAAAACCTGATAAGGAACTAAGGTCGAAAAAGTGCATAAATATAGCAAAGGAAGTACAAAAGACAAGGAACAAGAAGCATGTTAGCAGCAAAAGTAGCAAGGATCCAGGCCTGTATCAGTGAACACAGGGGGCCAAGAGGTCAAAAAAAAATCACGTTAATGGAAGAGATAAGTTTGAAATCCCTGGAAGCCTGGGTTCATTTCTTTCTTTCATTCTTCATAGAAGATGCCAAGGGGGTCGTGACTGACGGATAGATTACTACAGGGGCTGGTTGAAGGGACAGGGAATGAAGTGAAGAGGCAGTGTTAAAAGGCTTTGTAATAACTCCTGAGCAGATAAGCTGTGAAAGAAAGAATTAAAAATCACCTGGTGTCTGTGGATGTATCACACCATACACAAGTAGAAACAACAAGCTAAAATAGCAAGGAACCTTTGAAAAATATAACTTAATCCTCTTCTGTGAGGGCCTGGCAAAGAATAGAGGATATAAAATCCAGGAGGATGTTATATAACCATAACTCACTTCAGTATTGCTAATGCTATCTAGTTATGGAGTCAATAGATGCAGTTCATTACAGCATTAACTGATAGATTACCAGACTCATCTAATGGCATTGTTACTACAAAGAAATGATTCACTTGTAGAGGAACAGAATATCAGTCAAAAGTTTCTCTGAAATACTTCAACTCTTGTAGTCAAGAGTAATACATGTGTTTTCATTAAAAAAAAAAAAGTAATCTAAATACCAGAAATCTGTAATAGTAATGTCAGACCAGCAAGAAATACTTCTGCAAATCTTATTGTTCATACATATTAATCAGAAATGCACAAAATCTTATTGTTTTGGAAAGATATGTGGCAAAAGACAATGACAACATTAAGCCTACAAAAACCATCAGCATTGGTTTTCATGGAGTGTTGACTGTGTACTGAAGCATGTCAGGATGGATGTGGAGATGGGTGAAGAAAGCCAGTGCTGACATGGTCCAAATGTATCTGTTTGAGGCCTTTAGGGCTAGTATATACATAGAATTCATATTAATTCATACTCTGCTGAGTGAAGGGTTTGGTGATAAAATTTTTGTTCTGTTAGAAAAAACATGGTAATGCAAATGCACTTATTGTTAGACCTGCAGGTATATTTAAATATTCCTAGCATATATTAATATTTCTGTCATCCCTTGCAGATTCTCATATAGTTGAACAAATGGGACAGATGTATAAAGCTGCACTTGAAGGTAGTAGTAATTTTATCTTCAAAAAATAACGGAAACTGAATGGGCAGGAATATTTTGTGCAGAAAATACAATAGAAAACTTCTTCCAAGTCTCAAATGTGAGATATTTCAGTAAAAGAAGTCTGTCATTAGAGACCTCAAGTTCAAAGATTTTGTATCTATTGTCAGCTCTACTTTAGCTCAGGGTATGACCTCTGACAAATTATTTCAAGGGGGCCTATAAAGCAGAATGGAAGGGTTCATCTTACTGTGATGAAGGACAGATCAACGCTTCACCCAACAGAAAAGTGACCATCCTGGCCCATCTGACCCAGTGCCTTTTCTTTTAAGTGTCCCTAAAAAGAATCAGTGGGTGCCTTGAGGAGGTCAAAAGAGCATCTTAAGTATGTAGTGCATTTTTCCTTGAACTCTTATACAGCTTTCCAAAATTTTCAGTTTAGGGATGTCTTACACCTTGTATATTCATTTGCTTCCCATAGGTAAGTGCTAAATGTAAGCAAATAACTTGTATTTATAAGTACTGAAAACTTCCTACTCGGGTCACTTGAAAGTCTGGAGGAATTCATTTCCTGTGCTCTAAGGTGCCTCTAAGCTAACTTGCTTAAAGTTCCAATGAATTGCACTGCAGCCTGTGTGCATTGCAGAAATATGTAGAAAGATGTTCTGAGGCATTAGGGAAAAGGGTTGTGCTGGAGGTGGATGCTGAAGAAGAAATTGTAGATGCATCCTTTGTGGCATTCAGAACATACGTGAGAGCAGATTGCCTCTGTGAAGCTCAATGAGACTTAGTTCTCTGAGTAGTGGTTAGTCCTTCCATTACAGATACCAATCCAGTAGAATCTCATAGCTACACACTCAGGAATGTCACGTGCAATGGCCCTGCCCCTTCTGCAGTTGTGTTTTGTGCCTTCTTGCCTGTGACATCCCTGTACTGGGTGAAGCCGAGACAGACTCAGATGTTTATCGTGCATTACTCAGTTTTACTGTTGGCACTGTAACTCCTCTCCTTTGGGGCTGGCATTTTCAGAGGGATTGTACACTGTGTTGTGCTGACCTTCCATCTGGAGAAAAGAGTCTAAACAGATGTGTTGAATGTAGTTACAAGAGTTATGGAGCTCAGACTCCATTATGATAAAAATGAAGTCACTGGCACAGTGGAATACAAACTGGCCTACCCCTCTGCTATCCTTTCGGTAATGCAGCTGATAACAGAATTAAATCAGGTGTAGCACAATGGTATGGATTGCAGTATTTTGTGAGCAATCAGTTGAGAAGGGAAATAAAGCACAGAGTTAGGAAGATCTTAATAACTAATGCAAAGAAATGTAAATAGCATATCAAGAACCGATCTTGGGAACAGTTCAAAAGAAACCTAACACACTCCTCACCTAGCTGCATTGCTGTCAGTGAGAAAAATGTAGCTCAGAGCAACTTTTATCCACACTTTAGTTGGAGGAAAACAACAATACAATATCCACAGCATCTTTTTCATTTGAACGATGTATTGGACCTCACAGAAGTTCATTTACAATACCTTTCTGTGAAGGGTGTCACTGTACTACAAAGCAACTTGCATCTACTCCAGTTAGTAATTAGCAGTGAAAAGCAGCTACTCAGAAAACCATTCTGAGAAGAGTGAGATACAGTCCATTTCTCACTCATCCATAGTTATTAATGGCAATTTTAGCAATATGTATGAAGAGTATATCTGATCTCTGCTGTCACACACCAGACAGATTTTAACTCAATTACTCCCCTCTCACCTTATCTGAATGCATTTATTTTCCTGTGTGAAATTAGATCAGCCGTTATCTCTGAACACACACCCTCTGAATTGTGGATGGAAATATCCACAAGGAAAAGCAGATGCTCTTGTGATTGACAGAAAACCCTGAAACACTGTCTGTTTCACAGAAACAAAGCCAGAGTTGTCATAGGGATGATTTACTGGGCTGTATTACAGTGGCAGATAGAGATTTTTGTATGACTAAGGGTCTGTCTCATTGCAGAATAAGTAAATATGCTTGCTTCAAATTCAATCTAATCTAATTTGCTGCAGAAAATTAGAAATATTAGTACAGCAACTACTAAATCAAGTGATTTAAACACAATGTAAGATGGAATGAAAAATCATAGCTGCCACCTTATAGTAGGAAATCCCGTAATTCACATTTTGGTGAAAATCAGTAACACCTAGAAGACTGCAGCCACTGGAGAGATGATATTCTGCTGTATGCAGAGATAATTGTAAATTGTGTATTTGTACTTTTATTCTCTACCATTTATTCATAGCTCTTAATGTCAGTGGTATAATGTACACGTTGTGAAAATCAAAAAGGCTGCCATTTCTGAGCATTATAGTTTCAGTTCTCTTAAGAAGACAAAATAGCCTACGGCCACAAATCTAGGAAACCATGGATGTTTTTTTTTTTTGCATAACTCAATATGTTTTTATTCCCTGCTATAGTGGGTACTAATGCAACTCTTGTCTTCTAATACTGGCCTGTGGCACGTTTCTTTTGTGGTAGCTATGCCTGAATGAGAGGGACTACTGACTTCCGGTGAATCTACAGTTACCTGCAGCCCCGTGGACTTAAAATATGAAATATCCTACCAGTTCATTAGTAGTTCTCTGCAAGGAGACATCTGACTTGTATGCTACAGTGAATTAAGTCTTGGAAACCTCAGACATCTTATTTTACTCTAGAGATTTGATGCTTTTCCCATGGAAGGCTGCAAGGGCAAAGATGGCACTGGGCAAGTAAGAGACTGAGATGCTGAAGGGTTTGCGTGGCAAAGGATAAAAAGCCAAGTGATAGCAATGGGAATTTGAAAATTGAGCGTCCTCTGCTTTTCTATCCAATCTGGACTTTGGGGGATTTCTGGCTCCTCTATCCTTGATATGCAGTACACAAGTGAGTTAATGGCCTTTTCTCTTTTCCCTTTGATAGTAGGAAGACACCACAGTGATGTCAGGGCTAGTGAGAATGCAAAGCATGTCACTGTGTCAGTCCTTCCACAGATGTAAGTCACTGTGAAGGGGCTAAACTATATAGCTGAGAAGGCTATATGTGCCCACGTGAAAAATGAAAGGTGACCTCTTTCGGCTGAGGAGAGAACTGGTGGATGGTTAAATAAGGAAAGAAATCTCTGCATAATGATGGGTTGCATCAGGCACCAGGGAATGGGAAGGTCTGTGAGGGACTCCTGTGTCATTTGTTGTGAATGTGAAACCCTTGAAGTGCTCCTTCATGGGTGTTGCTGTGCCTCTTCCAAGACAAAGTTTCCATGTCTTGCACTAAGTTTGCGCAGTTAGCTATTTATACATTTTTCTGTACATATGCCAAATAAAATGGCAACATGCTTTTCAGGCGTTTGTCTTCACCTACTTCTGATTCATCCATGTGGAAGTGGGCAGAACTTCTCTAACTTTAAAAAAGATAAAAAAAAAAAAAGTCCTCTGGAAATCTCTAAATAAAGCCTTGTCCAAGTGTGCCAGCAGGAGTTTCTTAAAAAGCACCTGCAAAGTCTGAAGCAAAATAATTGCTTGAGCACATAGCAAACTCCATATAATGTAAAGAGTAGCATTTTCATTATGCTGGATTATTCTCAAAAGCTTTTTAATTAAATGACTTCATAGCTCTGATCATTTGTATAAATGTATCCAAAACTGCCTGGGGTGAACTAGCTCAACTTGTGGTCCCACAGTGAGAACTGAAAATCATATCATGGAAAAAAGAACAAAAGAGCAATTTTCAGATATGAGCTTCCTTCTGAGAGTCATATTTGGAAAGCAGTAGTACTCCCAAAGATTCTCTGTCCCTCAGGAATGATGTACTGCACACCAACTGCTAGAAGGGAAAAGTGAGACTTTGCAAAAAGCTGGCTTCCATTGCTGAAAAAAAATCACTGAAATTTGAAATGCAGGAAAATGCACAACACTGACAGATTCATCACTTAGTGCAGTTAAGCCAAATAACTTCTTTAGGCATACACATTGTTATCATTCCTTGCAGGTATTAGGATCCAAGTCTGCCCTGTGCTCTGCATACAGGCTGTATGCTCAGGTGTTGGCTTGGCCAGCATGATCTTGTGACAGGAGGACAGGGTCCTCATAAGTTCTTACATAGTGACCTAATGCCATTAGGTAATGTCAAGAACCACAAGGCTGACAAAAACATATACTCTTCATATAGGTATTTTATCATTTGATATCTGAATGCCCTTTCTTGAGATGGACTTACGAGGTCAATTTTATGTTAAAGGCCTAGTAACAGTGAATAGCATATGGGGAGAAAGACTTAATGTTCATGGGCATGTTAGCATTATTAAAATTAGTACAGAATATTAAAATAAAGCAAACAGGTACCACTACTTTACAAACACTGGCTAGAAGATGGAGCATGTTATGTGCCTCTTTCCTTGTAATTCCAGCATCTTGTCAGAAACCACTTAGTCAAATCAAATTGCTGAGTTGTATTTAGTTGGATTCATCAAATAAATGGAATTGTGTATATAGTGTTTTCTTTCAACTTGCAGAACTCATTAATTTAGTTATTTAAAACCCCTGCAAAGAAGCTCCAGGAAATTACACCATGGGGACAAAATATCTTTTAACTGATAAGGTATAAAGACTGATAGTAAAATGACTGATAATGCAGTTGTTGAACAATTGCAGCAAAGCCCAGTCTAGCAATAATCAAAAACATTTGTCTTGGTACGTGTGAGAAGCAAAAAGAAGAAATTGTACTTTTCTAGAATTTCTTAATAAGAATGTAGCAAAGGGCAATAGACCTGCTTCTAAGACAGTCATTTGTATGAAAAAATTCAGATGTCTATCAACTCTTGTCAAACGAACTGAGGAAGTATTCATAACTGTTCTGGTTTCAGAAAGAGGAGGCAGAAAATAAGTTTGAGATTAAAAAAAAAATCAATTAAAAATAATTCAGAAGTAAAAAGTTATGAAAAAATATGTACTTAAAGAGTTAATGACATCTTTTTCCCCCCCCCAACACCTCCAATATTGTTACAGACTGCTTACTGCCCGCTGTTGCTTTCAACTAACAGTCTGAACATCTTCAATTTTTAACTTAAATTATTATTCTACTTATCAGAAAGAAAGCAAAGAGGAGAGCAGGAATGCCTTATTTTATGCATATATCTAATATTAAAGTAATTCAGTATGTTAATAATCATGAACATAATTTATTTGCTGTAACTTAATCTCTTTAGCTTCTTACATAATCTCCCAAACAGAACTATATTATCTCACCATCTTCTGGAAAGGAATTAAGTTCATGGTATTGTATCATAGAATCATAAAATGGCTTAGGTTGGGGGGGGTAGACCTGAAAGATCATTTAACTCCAGTGCCCCTGCTGTGGGCAGGGTTGCCAACCTCTAGATCAGGCTGCCATGCCCCCATCCAACCTGGCCTTGAAGGGCTCCAGAGATGGGACATCCACAACCTCTCTGGCAACCCTCTGTGTAAAAAAAATTTCTTCCTAACACTGAACTTAAGTCTCTGTTTTTCTCGTTTAAGGCTGTTTTCCCTTGTTCTATCACTATCAGACTGTAAAAAGTCAGTCCCCCTCCTACTGTAAGATCCTTTCAATGAGGTCTTCCCGGAACCTTCTCCAAGACAAACAAGCCCAACTGCTTCAACCTTTCTATATAGGAGAGGTACTCCAAGCACTTTGGTCATCTTCATGACCCTTCTCTGGACTCACTCCAGTGCTGCATCCTTCTTGTATTGGGGGCCGCAAGCTTGGACAGTACTCCAGATGGGATCTCATAAACCTAGAGATAGAGGGAGATAATCATCTCCTTCATCCTGCTAGCCACCAGTCTTCTGATGCAGCCCAGGATGCTGCTGGCCTTCAAGAGTGAAACTGCACACTGCTGGTTTGCGTCCTGCTCAGAAGGGCTGCTCTCAATGAGTTCTTCTCCCAGCCTGTAGTTCCTTGGGTCTTCCTTTTCTTGAATATGAGAGTGACATTTCCCTTTTTCCACTCACAGGGGGCTTCACCTGACAGCTATGATCTTTGAAATATGATGGAGAGCATATTGGCAACTGCATCAGGCAGCTCCTTCAGGACCCTGGGATGTGTGTCATCTGGTCCCATAGACTTGGACACAGTCAGCCTCATGAGATGGTCTTGGACTTTCTCTATTCTTACACTGGGTGGGATTTTACTCCCACAATCCTTCTTCTGTCTTCTAAACATAAACAAAACCATATGTTATGTACTTTTCTTTCGTGTATGCATATATGAAATCATTTTCATTCAACACTCAGCAGTGTTATTTGAGATGGCTATTAAAAGGACAGAAAAAACATATGCTGTTTTTAAATGAAAAGATACTTGTAAATATTGTGACTTTATGTTTCTTTGTCTATAACCAGTACTTTTGAATCTCCTGCAAGTTTGCTTTGGCTTCATTTGTGTAACAATACAAATCTAATGGTCTTCTAAGGCTGCAAGATCTAGCAGTCTTCTGTTAGCAACACACTATTTTGTAAAAAGGAAGAGAATTAGATGACTGGCCAGAATCTAAAATGATTGAAAAGGAGAATGCAGCTGTTTCTCAAGTTGTCTAAAGCAGTTTAATCTTGAAAGCATTCTCACTGCCTGGTAAATAGAGCAGGTGAAAGCCTCTCTTACAAGGTCAGGTGTGCCTAGGAAATAAGCAGGTGAAAGCCACTCTTAGGTGGTCAGGGTAATGATGAGCACAAATGGGAACCCACTGCCAGTACACAGCTGACACTGCCCATACATATCCTCTGTAGAACCGAGGGTCTCCTCCCATCAGTAAACATACTGGGGTGGACAAACTTCTTCTGGGATGAGGATTAAAAAAATAAAAAGGGGGTACAATGTCAGATAATTAATCAGAATAAGAATGTAATATCCTGGGCTGCTAGGGCCTTGGCTAGTAGAATATCAGCCTACTAAGGGAATTAAAACAACCAGAACTGTCCTGACTCTTTGTGTTTGCAAAGCAAGGCTTCCTTCAGAAGCAAATATGACTTGCTTCTCTTCCTTCCAAGCTCTTCTTCCATGAGCTTCTGGACCTCTGTTTTGGTCCAAACTGTTGAGAAGCTCTTCTCCAGTTTCATTTAATTGGCATAAATACATGAGAGAAAACATGCCACAGTATCTGCAATACTTAAAACTGTCAGAATATCTTACTGCATTATACAGATTGGTCTCTGGCAATTTACTCTCCTCTCAAAGTGTAGTAAATTGTTTTTGTTCTTGAGCATTTTCTTTTAAACACTACTTTCTCTTGAAAACCTCTGAAATTAAAAGGGGTCTTTCGAAGCTTTCTTTTGAACATTTACAAGGGGAGCATCTTTGAGCAAAGTTGAGATAGTCATCTATCAACTTCATCTCTAGTATGAAGCTTTGATGTATTTCAACCCATGAACTTGGGACACTTTCTCCTCTTTGTTTCTGATGTCAGAAACTTACTTGTACATAATTTTGCCTGTCATGAAAGCTTAGTAGACAGGCGGAAGCACTACTTGTAGAGCTTGTAAATTTGAGAAAGATAATCCTTACAATTGAAGGATAGTTTATTTTACAAAGAGAAATTACATGTTGCTAATTAAAGAGTACTCACATGAAGTATTAAATACAAGAAATCAGCACAGAAAAGAAGATGTTTGATGTGACTGCATGCATAATTCACCAGTGCTTTCCTTTTAGTAAATAATATGTACTCTTACCACTCTGCCCTATGATAAGTTACCCAAAGTAAACAAAACAAAAAATGAAAACACACAAAAAAACACAGGAATCAACAATGAAGACCTATCTCTTCAGCTAAGAAATAATTAAAAAAAAAAACTTTTAACAAGGTACTTCTATGAAAGATTTCCATTTGCATTAAAAATACCTAGACTAGGCTGGACTGGATTATAAAGCATTTTTTGTCATTCTTTTTTGTTCAGCCATGGTTAAATACAGCCTCTCAAGCACCCTGATGCACTGTTACTTTCAGAAGAAAAGAAAAAGGAACCTTTCAGCAACTGGTGCCCATTTATGAAAATTACAATCCTTAGGGAAGGAAAGCATTTTCTGGTTTGTGAGCTGATGCTACCAATTTGTTCCCACATAATTCAGTATGGTGTTCAATTAGGAGAAGAAGCATTTTTAAGGACTTGAACAGTGTTAAATATTTTTGTCAGGCTATAGCATCTTTAAGATAGCTGATATTTCATTTGAGTAGTAAGGACTCAAAAACAAGAGCACAGGAGACATAAGGAGAACAAAAGAATAACTTCATATTTTTAAAAAAGTATCTTTGTAACTCCTCATTACCTGAATTTCATGCTTTTTAGTGTGTTCATAATAAAACACGGGGGCAATAAGTAGCCATGCAAATGCCCCATCTTCCAGGATTAATGTATGTCCTTTTCTTTTCTTGGGAAATGGGAAGTTAAATGTTTCCTGCAGAGCATAGGAAAAAGATGGTGTCTCTTCAAAGCACTTTCAAGCAACTAAGTTGAAACCATATTCTGTCCTTTATAAGGAAACAGAAAATAATAGTCATCTTGCTAAGAGTAAAGTTTAGCCTTTTGCAATGCTGAATGTCCACAGAAATTCAGAATCTAAAAGAATCTGTGTTTACTGTGTTCTGATGTTATGCTAGGAGAAGTAATAGCTGAGATGTTGGGCGATAAATGGACACAAATCCCAAATACAGCAGTGGACCCACTGAAAAGCATACTGAAAAAGGGAAAAACAGTGAGGAGATTAAAAACGCCTGTTGCAGGGGGAAAATGGGACTGCCTGTTAGTTCAGTAGTGTGATCAGTAAAAAGCCTGAACCAACTCTAATAACACTGCTGATGAGATAAAAGTGTTATTTTTTCTGAGTGCAACGAGGGCAAAAATCCTACAACTTGCTGCGCATATGGAAAGCCTTTGTTAAACCAGCAGACAAAGCAGCTGGAAAAAAACATCCAGAATCACCTGTTCCCAATGCTGTTGGTGATTTGAAGAGTATCTATGTTTCTATAAGTGAATTTAGAAGAGAACTAACATTTCTGAGTATGTGGCTGAATTAAAGAAGTTAACAGAGAATTGCCAGTTTGAAGGCAATGATACATGAGGAGCCCCAATACTGTGTTGTATGTAGAATGAAGCAATCTAAAAATGCCTGTTTGCTGAGACTGCTTATACCCTAAGGTGGTCCCTAGAAATAGATGGTTTTGTGGGGTCAGGCCAAAAGCACTAAGTGGCACTACTGGCTACATTCTTTACACTGGAGATACGGAAATCTGATGAAGTAAAGCTTTCCTATCAAATTTTCCATGAAATTTTCTTGCAGTATTTTTTACTTATATTCCTCTTCCAGGTAGAAGACAGAATACAGCCATTCAAATTTAACAAATAGTTTCACTAATCAACTGGTAATCATATTTTAAACTGAAAAACAGTTTCATTCGTGTTGCTGCTTGCTAAGACAATAGGAATTGCCTAATGGCACCTAGCGTCTTCTGAGATTGGTTCAAAGCACAATTTTTGCGCTAATTTGTTGCTTAATTTTCTCCCTATCATTTACATTTACTTCTGCCTTTGATTAATTCTCCTATATACTCAGACACAACAAGATTTTTATTATGTATTGTTTTTTAGGACAGAATTTCTTTGCCATATTGGCTTTTTTCCACAAAACCTGCCATGTCCACTGCTCAAAGCTTGTTAGGACTGATTCTTTTCTAGCTATATGTATGTATTCAGGAATGTGATTAATTCTTCTGGAAAAAAAATAAAATCTATGCAGTTGATAGCTTTAAAAATGTATAACATGGACAAGTGTCACACAGCTGGCTATGAAAAGACAGTGGTATTCATCACAACATTTAAATTAGATTATAGATACAGTTAAACTTTTCTCTCCCTTGCTTCAAGCATTCTTTTTGGAACAGTCACTGTTTTGCAATTCTGACAGGGAGAAAAACACATTTAATTTATACAGCTGAAAAGGCTTGGCCTTAGTTTCAAGATCCTCTCATGAATTTGATAAACATGGCTCATTGAAGAATACAGGCTCAAAGAAAGGAATTATCCATAGTGCAAGATGCAACAGGCTGCTGAAAGAAACAAAATCTTTAAGAAACAAAAGGCTCTCAAGACAGTAAACATGTTTGTTGGAGGCAAATGTTAATTAAAATCTCAGGCTGCCTCTATATAGCATGGAATTTGAGACTCTTTGAAGAATCATTGTGAAGCTGGTGCTTAGGGCTTTATCTCCTCCTGCTCCCTGGTAGGGAAGGGCATCAACTCTGGTGTCTTAAAGGGAGTTAAAGTGCTCAATATTTGGTTCTCAATTTTTTACAGCTTACCAGTTCCTATGAATAAAGGCAACAGGGCTTTCTTCCTTTTCTAGCTCTCTGGACGGCTGTGAGCTCCCAAAACCTGTAGATGTTTATATGAACGTCAGAATAGGTTTTCATAGCACTCTTAAATGGTGGCAGGGAGTTGTGTCCTGAAGAGATGTTGGGTGTTTTAAAATGTTTGTGGATTTTTAGTCTGAAAACGCTATTTACTAAAATTACTGTCACCTTGGTGTTTCAGACAAAATAGAAACAAGAAATCAGTATAAGAACCAAGAAACTTGAACACTTATTGAAACAGTGAATGTGCGACAATGCAGAAGTGAAAGGACTGCTGTGCACAGCAGGCTGAACATCACCAACCTCCACAGCAGCCATTGCACTAGCCTGATACACACGTCATTGCTCACCTGAAGTGGTCAGTTCTTTCAGGCTGAGTGTGGGAAAAGCAGCAGATGAGAATGGGTCATGTGCTTAACACAGGGACCTTTCTGTTTACTGTCACAAAACTCTGGAGGGAATTACTTCCTTTCAAAGCATAAAACTTGCCATTTGATGGTACTAAACAGAATTCCCTAAGACAAGACAAATATTTAAGCCCTCATTCTCTCCTGTGGCATCACAGATGCAGTGGGTAAACCTTTTTGCCAAACTATTTTCTATGGAAACACACACCACTGACAGTGCAAGACAGAACACTTCTTCAGTAGAAAGGAGATTTCAGTGTTCCTTCAGGAAGGGCAGGACATTTGCATGGGTGCTGTCAGCCTGTTAGAGTGTTCAGAGGGAGAACACTAAGAAATCAACAGGATGTCTTTATGCTAACTACAGGCATTAACGCTGCATCTTTCTCATGAAATCTTGCTTCAAAATGGCACCAGTATGGAGAGTAAGTCAGTTTAAGGCCCTAAATCTTGTTCCAGTCACAGCATTGCAGTTCTCCAGTCCAAAATATACTTTTAGTTTGGTAAAATTTTGTTTTGAAGTGCTGCATTTCATGCTTTATTAAGAAATACACATATTAAACTAGGTCACAACCAGGGAAGGCAAAGGAAGAGACAGACATGTCTTTTTATTCAGTATATAGCTTGGTATACTAGACCATTATTTACATTTAAGTGTAGCATGTGCTACATCTGTATTTTAAGCACAAATTTCATTTGAAGACTTTTGTCTTGTGATTCCCACCTTACCAGGTAGACATGTTTGCCACTTGATTGGGTAGTGTATCACCTTGCTTGATTTATCTGCATTTGTGTCTGGCTGTAAAATACCAAGTATCCAAATAGTTTAACCTTTTTCTCTCCAGTTGTACAAAACACCTGTATGAAGAATGTGACTTTTATTACTTTATTCCTTATTCATAATTGTTTGTCAGATCAAATAATTGAACAAATTATTGGCTGTGGATTCCTCTCAAAACTCTCCATAATTCCTGGCCATCTGGGCTAGGAGGCGGTTTTGCTAGTCATGCAGTCTTATTTATGTCCTTCGACTATGCACTAAACAGCAGCCTGTACACTGATGGGGGGATGCCCAAGCTAAAAGCACAATTCTCCTTGAGTTGACTCCCACTGAGCTGCAGTGGGCCCAGCTGTTGTGAGGAGCCCATCAAGTAACAAACATCTGCTGGGGGAAACCAGAACAAGTTGAGTTTCAGGAAAATGCCTGGCATTTTCTTGGAAATGTTCTTGAAGATTTTTCTTTTTCTTTTTTCTTTTTTTTTTTTTTTTTGCTGCTCACATAAGAAAGTGTATCAGTTTTCCAAAAAATGCACAGTGTCGATGCTCAGCAAACACAAATGCACCAAGATAGAGAAGTAGTTCTAGAATACTTTAGGTTTAACTTTCACATCATATGTATTTGCATGCTAGTACTGACACCAGCCTGCCCAGGGAGGTGGTGGAGTTACCATCTCTGGTGATGTTCAAGAGATATCTGGATGAGGTGCTAAGAGATGGTTTGTAGCTTAGGTGCTATGAGATGGTTTGTAGCTTAGTGGGTACTAATGATGATGGGAGGATGGTTGGACCAGATGATCTTGTAGGTCCTTTCAACCTTGTGATTCTACGACCTAAATATATACTTGACCACAAATTATTTCCTTGCCTTATTTACAGAGCAGCTGAGGAAGTCATAAACATAAACACATATATAAAAGTAATGTCTCCTATTTTATTTCATTGGCCCACAATGACAGAAGCAGGTATTGGTGGTATGGCAGTAGAGACTGAATCTTCCTACCAATATCCCATTACATGTTGTTGCCGTGTGACAGATGGCAGCAAAGGTGCAGCCTGACAAAATGGCATCTGATGTGGAAGTGTGTATGAAGCAAAGGTGTCTCAGTGAATTCCTCCATGTGGAAAAAATGTCACCCATTGACATTCATCAGTGCTTGCTGAACATTTATGGAGATCAAACAGCAGATGTGAGCACAGTGAGGTGATGGGTGGTGCACAGCAGAGACCATAGTGACATGAAGCACACGCCACAGCCTGGATGACAAGCTTTCCAGAACGTACAGAACCAATATAAGGCTGAAAGTTATGGTTTCCTAGATCATATCATTACTGGTGATGTGCTGTCAGCTCTACAAGCTGTAGTAAAGAAAACAGTCCATAGAGTGGTGACATGAATCCCGTGTCAAAGAAAAGTTCAAGATGTAGCCTTCAGGGGATAAAGAGGTTTGTACTGTCTTTTGGGATAGTAAATGGTGTGATCCTTCTAAATTTCCTTCTAAATTGAACTTCCAGAATCAGACTAGAGAAGACATCCTTTCTCTTGCAACACAGCAATGCCAGACCCCATATCAGTTTGAAGACCGTGGAACTCATTGCTATCTTGGCTGGGCTGTCCTACCATATTCACCATATAGTCTAGACTTGGTACCTTCTGACTTTCATCTGTTCAGGCCAATGAATGATGGACTGCATGGGCAACATTTTCCTAGCAATGACCCAATCGTAACAGCAGCGAAACCAGCTCTGCTGGTACAGATTTTTACAAGCACAAACTCTTGTTCATCTCTGGCAAAAATGCATAGTTAATGGTGGTGATTATGTTGAAAAGCAGTGTTTTGCAGGGAATTTTCTCACTCAAATATTGTCCCCTTTGTATCCATTGTAGTTACAATGGAAATAAATAGGAGACATTATATTTGAAGCATCGGACATGTTTTTATATTACTGTACATTGGACTGTATTTATATTCATAAATACATTATATTTATATAAATATATATATTTATAAATACACTTTTTGACACATTTCCCACAATACTTACATGGATTGTGACCTAATTTAGGTGTTCCTGCTCCTGCAGGGGGATTGGACTAGTTGATCTCTCGAGGTGCCTTCCAATCCCTGCTTTTCTGTGATTCTATGACACATAATTTCACACTACTCACAGTGTTCTCCACTCAGCTCCCTGGCATCTCCTCTGCAGCCCCTTAATTTATTGATAACCCACTGCAGGCTCTGATACCAGGGTGGCAGCAGCAGCCCCTGCAGGACTCATGCCCATGCAGCTCCACCCTGATACCATGCCTACCCCCCAAAAGCCAGCTATGGACCTGCTCTTCTTGTGCTGCATTTCTGCCTGTCCTTTGCAGCACCCAGATAGGTTATTAATGTGTGTAATTCTGGCCCAGTTTGCTAAATGTGAAGTCACTTTACCTTGTTCTCGGGCTTAAATTTAAAAGAATTTCCACTACTTAATTATCTTTATTATTAATAGACTATAATTTTTTGGTATATATCTTTTTCTATTAAATGTTTTCATTTGGAATTCGCACCTGAAGGTTTTCATATACTTTTCTAACAGCTCATTAAAAAGTGATTATAATGGGTCAGGAAATTATTTGGGAACATAATTTCACATGTGAGCTCAATCTAGTTACTAATTACTGTGTGTTAGCCCTTGAAGGGCCTGGCTGCTTTCTGAGCAGCCCACACTCATGCTGCAGAAGACATCTCTCCCACTTCGTGTCCTGTATTAGGCAGGTTGGGATCTGGGAGCCTCGTAGTGAGCTGAGCAACTGGGATGGGAGTGGGGCTCAACCACTGCACTTCTGGAAAATAACAGACAGCTGCAGGTCTGTAGCACTACATGGTATTTAATAGTTAGTGGTATTTAAAAATTAAAATACTGAAAGTCTAAATGTTGCACAGGTGACTGACAAAGAACAAAGCCCAAAGGTAGTCTGTGCTGTCATGCTACTTCCTGATACTTCTGAGCCCCCTCACTGGCCTTCAGTTGCCAAAGGAAACAAATGGGCACTCAGGTCTTTAGAAGTGAAGGACTGGGCTGTGATGCAAGGAAATGCAAGGAAAATTAAACACAAGGAAAACCCTGGAGCACATATCACAGTGGTGTACCACAGGTTGTGAGCTTGGCAAACACTGCTTCTCCTAGGGATCAGCCACAGCAACTAATCTGAAACACCTGTGATTCCATCACAGACAGCATTCTGGCAGTGGTTTTTACTCTGTTCCACAAGCAGTGTGTATTTTTCATGTTCACTGCCCTAAGAAGCAGGATTTTCTATATTTCTATTTAGGGTTAAGGAATATTAATTTCAGACCTAGCTGACTTCCTGTAAAAATAAACATCCATCCTTACCATCATGCACCCATGCAAAGACCTAAGTACTTTCCTGTATGAGGCTGGTTTATTCAGTCACGGTAGTGCATGAGGAGGAAGCAGCAGTGTGCACTTAGCACACAGATGTGAGTCCTTCATTAATTTGAGAGAATACTGTTAGAAATATAGTTTCAAATGAATACATTGTATTACACAAGAATAAATGCATAGATGCTGGGGACAGAGTTTAGTGGGGAGATAAGAGATCAGGAGCGAGACCTGAGAGGGGATGAGAAAGAGGAGAGCCAGACTGTAGAGCATGCATGCTGTAGCAATGCGATAGATGGATTCTTGACCAAGGGCTTAGCAACCACTGGTCCAAATCCAATAAATCTTATCCACAGGGTTTGCAGAAAAGTCTTCCTAGTGAGAAATAATTGACTGCGCCTCAGGGCAAAAGCAAAGGAATTTCATCATGCACACAGCTGCAGCTCTTGTGATTCTTCTGTCACAATTTAGCTGAAGACTTCACTGCATCTTCCAATGCTCTAACCTCTGTCTTAATGAATTAATAATTAAAAAACATATAATGGGAATACTGAATTAGTTAAGTTAGTTATCCGGTTAGCAGAGGGTATTAAAGCTTGAGTAATATCATCTTGGAATCAGTCTTAGGTAGTCATAAATGTCAAGTGTGTGTTCATCCTGTGTGGTCCTCACCACGCTCTTTCCAGGGTTGCAGACCCTGTGGCTGTCCCTAGACAACAGCAAACAGGTCACATCAGCCTCCTTAGCTAGTCCTGGGCAAAGTCAACCAGGTCAACCTGAAAAGTGGTAGAAGGGCCCTAAGTGTCATGGCACATGGTGGAAGGACACTGGTGCCATGGCAGTGCAGTCAGTGTGGTACCAGGCTGGGAATGCTCCTGGCACAGTGGGCACAGCTCATCTCCATGCCAGGGAGCTGCAGGTGAGGACTTATAGCTAATACTGGGAACATGGCTCTGCAAACCACAGAGCAAGTTTTCCTTCCCTCCTGAAATGCCCACCTTTTTCCATATGCAGAGGTTTCTAAACTTTGGAAATGCATAAAACTTGAAGTAAATAGTATAATTTGGGTATCATACTGTTGAATTTGTGTTTCAGGGGATGCATAATATTGTTTGTTCATGATCTGAAAGCACTAGAACTTAATATAAACTTTTGCATTTTTACACTTCATAGAGAAGTGGTTAATTCACTTAAGTGCTCTTTGAAAACAGTAAGGCTTTGGTTGCTTTCATATTCAGAGCTAGCCTCTTCTGTATGTACTTCCTATTTCAGCAGTCAGTTTAACATATGCTCTTTAATGAAAATCCTCAAGTTAATTTAGATGTATTCAGTTTCTTGGATGTTCACCACTGCTCTCGTTGCACGATGTCAAGCACCCGTGTGGGGCAGTGTGGGCAATGGTCACCTAACAACACTGTTCGTCACATTACTTCTCCCCAGGTCCTTCTGAAATGACTGAGTGCCACAATTATGTCATCAGGGGCTCCAGTATTTCTGCCAAAAATACATACATCTGGGGAAAACTAAAAATGAAAGTATTTATTTTTGTGTAAAAGAGCTCAGCTTCTTATCAAATTCTGGCATTTTTCTTTCATAGTTTGGTAGCAGGGAGTTATTTTCAGTTTGCGTGTTGCTGGATGCTGGAGTTAGACTGATAGTAATTGCCAGAGAAATATGATAACAACGTATATGGAAATTCCTAAGTTTTAACTTCTGAAGTGTTATTTTTCTTTCTTTCTTTTTTTTAATATATATTCTCTGCTTTTTTTTTTCTTTTTTTTCTTTTTTTCAGTGAGACATTAGGAAAGCTCTGGTAAGCAATTAAATCAGTGCAGTGAACTAGACTTACATAAAATATTAACTGTGTGTTCTTAAAGCAACCAGGAACTGCATAAACAAAGGTAGCAAGGTATACTGCTTGGAAAAACCTATCAGTAATGCTTCCTTATCTCACTCTTCTAGGGCAGCACTGTAGCATTAGAAATCCTTTCTTGTTTTGGAGGGGTTAGCTGGATAAAGCAAAGTTGGATGACATAAATTCTCTTCAAGCTTGAAGGCTTAATTGATTAAAGTGTATCAGTCTGGAAGATATAATAGTCCTGATAATTGAATTCATTTCATTTCTTCTTTAAAAAAATAAATAGATGAGGGAGGGAAGGCAGGTAATTCTGGTATAATTCCATTCTCAAGTTAGACAAATTCGTTTGGACTTGCCTGACCCAGCACCATTTTACAGCCAAATGTCAGATTTACTGTGCAGTCTGTCATTCCACATAAAAGCAAAATAATCGTATAGCTGGATTGTGGATAAGTCCGTTTGCTGGATTTTTATATGTGATTTTATTTAATGTAAATATGTATTTATAAAAGTGTATTGTTAAATGTGCTCCCATCACTATTAATAAGATGTTCCTCCTAATCGTTTCAATGCATAAAGGTTTAAAATTATATGTAGGCAAAAGTACATGTGAAAATGAGTTATTTTCAAATACATTCATGATCAGTACTTATTTGTTAAAGATACAAAGAAGAAAATAATCAGCTGCAGCCCACTTCTGTATTTGTATTAAAAGCGCTGTTTCATAGACTGGATTTGTTAAAAGTTGTCTAGAATAAATGAATCTGGTCACTCAAATCATATCTGGTAGAAGTGCCTGCTACTAGAAATTTTATATTAAGTTTTAGGCTGAAGCAAATTTAAATGGCCAAGCTATAAACTTCTACATAAGAGGGTCTGAAAAAAATGCTGACAGGCCCCTATCTGCAGCGATGCCGCCAGGTGCTGTTATAATTAGTTCTTTGGAAGCAGAGAACAGTTCATTTCTGCAAGCGGAGTAAAACCTTGTCTGCAGAACAGGTCTGTTAATTTGAGACCGAGCATTATTTCAGCGCTTGGTCAACTTAAGAAGAATAAAGAGCTTTTGTATAGGTCTGTGGTGCTGAATAAACATCCTCAGGTCTAGATATTGGGTTCCCTTAGTCAGCGGAAACTGGCAGGGGTTAGGGAGAGCCGAGCATTTTTAGCTCATTTAAGACTTAATTTATGAAATAAACCTTTGGACAGACATTTAAACAACCAGCAAACTGCAGAGAAAAAATGGTTTTCAATTCAGCAGGGCAATTGACAGTGAATTTAGGGTCAGTAAGAAAATGCACCTGTTTTTCCTTTTGAAACTTAAAAAGAAAAACTGTGCAAAAGAAGAAAAAACAAACAACACTTGAAGAAGTAAGAGAAAAAAAAAGAAGGACCACAAGGTATATCTTATCTATCTTATCATATAGATCCACTAATATTTTGTAAAAAGATACAATTTGGTCAAATATAAATCACTCAAATCATAAATGTACTGTTACTATATTCTTATGCCAGTCTCTGCCATTCTTATTGTCTTTGCAAGCTGAGCCTTAGTTTATCTATTAATAAAATACATATGCAAATATTTTTGATGCCCCAGGGGTACATTGCCAGGCTGAATTAGTGCTCTTCACTAGTATCCAACATTTACAGAATATCTTCTCTCCTTTAAGCTAACTAAGGCCCAAATATAACTAACAATGCAATGCTAATGAAGAACTCTTAAGTTCTGAAGCTGCAAAGGCTCAAGACATCTCAGCTGTGGGACATGGTCATCATCGCTCTCAGGTGCCTAGTGAGCCCCTGCAAGGAGCTGCTGCCTTCTGAGAGCATTTGAAAGCAGTTACCAACACCTCTGTTGGAAGTGAATTGCTGGCACCAGCTGTTGAGGGTGGTTGCTTATTGTGCATGGTCTGAGAGCAACTAATGGAAACTTATATATGGCACCCATTGCCCTCAGGGCTAGTCTAGAACAAAAGACACAAAACTGAGAAGCTGGCTGTGATACATTTACAGCCTTTTACACAGAGAGAAATGTGAAGATGAAGGTAATAGTTTCCAGCTCTCTTATACAGAGGTACTCATCCTGGTGTTGATTTAATAGCTTTTTACCTTTTTGTACATTTATTAGCTAGTATGTAGTTAATATATCAGCAAAGAGAGGGGAGAATATGACCCACAGGCTGTATCTGATCATGGGACTGTCACATTGCTGCTCCATCTCCCTTCCCAACCAAATATGAGCAAATTACCCCCTTTAACCCTTCCTGTGCTGGTTCCCCAGTTGTAGGCTACAACTTAATCCTGCCTTCTCGTGTAATTAGAGCTGGCCACAGCTGCTGTCAGGGAACAAAATGTTCCCCAGGTCCCTTAACTGTAGGGCTACTCAAACTGCACCTGAGCAGCGAATGTCTGAGTTCTCACCCAGCCTCCTAGAGGAACCTAGAGCTAGTAAGGGCTTAGGTAAGCTGTTTTCCTGCTTTTCTGCAGTTCTTTTTTTTTTTGTGTGTGTGTGTAATGTGTTGTCATTGTCTTCTACAGTTATTTTTGCACAATTATTTTATGAATTCTTGGGTTTGAGTTCAGCCCTGCTGTTTCATGAATTAGTCCCTTTGTAGTTTCCAGTATTTGTGGGATAATACTGAAGAAGACAAGAATGTGCTGTATTATGTTCTAAGAATGAGATTTCTTGTCTGCTGGGGGGTGATTGCTATTGTTTTTACAGTGAACCAGGTAGGTTTTCTGCCAAAACTGTTCTTCCTAGAGTCTCCCTTAGAAATGAAAAGAGTGTAACACTGATTACATTTAAACATTGTATGGTTACCAGAGGGCTTCCTGTGTGTCTTACAAAGCTCTTATGTCACAGCAATTCTCAGACTGCTTCAAGCTGCTGCTTCAGTTCTCACTTCTTACATGGGTTGCCTGGGGAGATGGTGGAGTCACTGACCCCGGAGGTGTTCAAGGAATGTTTGGATTTTGTGTTGAGGGATATGGTTCAGTGAGAACTATTGGTGATGGGTGG
Organism: Phasianus colchicus; assembly: GCF_987193195.1. Taxonomy (NCBI): domain Eukaryota; kingdom Metazoa; phylum Chordata; class Aves; order Galliformes; family Phasianidae; genus Phasianus; species Phasianus colchicus. The sequence goes on along the minus strand of NC_143442.1, from coordinate 28,145,585 downwards.
ATGGTTGGACTTAGATGATCTTGTAGATCTTTTCTAACCTTGGTGATTCTGTGTGATTCTATGACTTTTTCCCACCTGAAGAAGGGTCAGTTATTAGAAGTAGATGTTGAGTTGTAAGTTTACAGTGTAGGGCCCAGATGGATGAATTTTCCAGTCATTCCCTGCTTGCTACTACCAGCGTGGGCTCTGGAGGAGAGCTACCAGGATGGCTGAGGGGGCTGTATTTTGGTGGGGTCTGCTGGTGGAACCCAGTAGTGGGTTAAGTGGGCTATTAAGTTTGAATCCTTAGTATTTTCTGTTTCTGTTTCTTGTTTGTTTCTTCTCTTGTCTGCATATAAATCACCCAGGTGATGCTGCTGGCAAGTCCTGTGGCTAAATTTAATAATGAAAGCATATGTTTTCTTAAGCTAATTATCTCTGCTACACTTGAAATTCAGATTAATTTTCTGTTTCTATAGAAAGATGTCTTAAGTGCATGTTCTTAGTATTTGCGTGTTTGCTGGTTCTATCCATTTTCTGCAAGTGTCTATTTAAGTGTACCTTCTAAGGAAGCCTCTTTTGAGGCAAAAGTAAGGGTTGAGGAGATAATAGCTAGCCAAATAAAAGGAGCGTAGCTTAAGATGTATGTGATATGTGAGTTTGCTGAGAGGCAGGGAGAGAATCTTGTAAACAAAGGTACCCATATGTTGCAACTTGAACACCTTAACAAGGAAGTTGATTATTTCTCTGCTTTCATTGTCTGACAGTGCTCACAAGAGTTCATGATTTTCCACTGATAAAGCTGCTGCAACTTTTTTCCCTTTTTTGGTGGAAATTGAGAATCTACGGAGCATCGAAAACAGCAGTTCACAGGATAGATGAGCTCCCAGGGGGCTTAGTTTCTTAGGGTTGGCGGATGATAAAGGAAGAAGCTTGTTTTGATGAAAGAATTTGGAGAATGTGAATGAATAATGACAACAAGTATTTATAGCAACAGGAATATTTTTCTGTGTTTTTTTTTTTTTGACCGTGCATGAATTTCTTAAAGCTTGTCATCAAGATAAGTAGTCTGCAACTATATTAATGATTAAAGTGAGAGGAGGCTGTGGGAGGCAGAATAGGCAGAAAAAAGAAATTCATACAGTGCTGTGGGTGGTTTTTTCTTTGAGAGCTTTGTGAAACAAAGGTGATAAATACAGGGCGGGGACAGAGGAGTTTAAAGATGCTCACAGAAGGAAGAAAACATGACTTAGTCTTTATGAAACATCTGCACAGCTCAGGTGGGAGAGTAGGAGTGAGCAGCCTGTCTGGGTGCTGAGGGGGGCAATCTATCTTAATTTGGAGCCTGCAGTCATGTAAAATGGGATCAGGAATTACTCCTGGAGTACTGAAATAGAAAGAGCCATATCTGAAAGAAAACTGATACAAAAAAAACAGTGAAGGCAGCTCAAGATGGAAGCAGCAAAGTAATGAGAAGGAAAGTGGAGGCAGATAATGGTCAAGTTGGGAACCGAGGAATAAAGTTCTATGGAATAAAACCTTGATTTCTTTCACAGGATGAATAAGAAAGGGCTGAATTTTTCCCTTCTTTAAACCACTTGGCATTAGGAGAACTCAATGCGAAGCTCGTGTTCTTCACCAATGCCAAGAGAAAGAGAATCAAGGTTGATAGAACGGTTTGATTTCTTTTTTTCATACATCTTGTTTTCCCCATAGATTTTCTTTGTGAGCTTGAATAAAACCAAGAGAAGTAAAGGTTACTGATGTCGGTGTTGCACTGAAAGAAATAGGAATTAATGGTATGGAGCATTTCCTCCTTTAATACCATAGAAGTCAGCACTGTGTTTGACATATTGTGATGCTATCCTTTTCAGTGTTAACTGTGCATGATTTGACCCACTTACTGTAAATTTTTTTTCATGTTCAGTCTTTGTGCATTGCTCCCTAGATTCTCTTCTCCTTTGTTTAATGAAACTGTACCAGATTATGTTGCTGGTTAAACAGTATCAGAAGCCAGATATTGCCTTTATTTTCTATTCCTAAGTGTAATTTTAACGATTAACCTTTTTATGCAATGAAGAGAAAGTAATGCGGCAGAAGTGACATTAAAATTAAAACTGTGCTGTTATTAAAAACTGCTATCAGGATAAATTAGTATTTTCACAGATAATTGCTTTCATCTTTTGAGCCTCCTCATTCTAGAGAGCAAACCCTCTCTTTCCCCATATGCTGGAAATCTTTTCATTAACTCTTTTTAGGGGGTTTGGTTATCAGTAAGAATGGCAGAGTTTTTATTTCCTCTCTGCCCCTCTGCAAGAGCATTATGTACCAAGTACTAGCATCTTGTCTGGTGGCATTAAGCTAAAGTCTATGCCAGTGTGAAAACTACAAATAGCAGTTCTGCAATGATCTTGCGTATGTGTTCAAAACACACCCGTGGAATCTTGCTATGGTAAAGTCAGACTTGGTATCTGCAGTAAACTAGTATTTAAAACATCTTTAGACTTTAGCGCTAGAATGAGTAATTGAAGCTGCTGCTCATGGAGAGGAAGCAAACTACATGTGCAAAGTTTAATTCTTGTACCAAACTTGTCAATACTAAGAAATTCATAATCCTGCCTTAGGTTCTTCCTAAACACTCAAGGGCAGTGTTCTTAAATGCAGAGCCAGGGCAAACAAGCACAGTGTGCACAGCTTTGCTGCACTGCTGCTAGGAGTGCAAATGATGTGTACCACAACAAAGGCTTTTCAGCTTCAGAAGTACTGATGTAGTAGAAACAGCAATATAATCAAAATATCAAGATACTGGAACTTGTAAACTGCTGACCAGGATGTGAGGAGAAAAGAGGGGATTGTTGTGCCTTGAGGGAACCTCTGGAGGAACTGGGGAGTGTGAGGGTGAAATCCTCGTTTTGGGTCCTTCAGCTCCTGAATAAATTGCAGGAGAGATTTCTGAACAAAAGGAACAGTAGAGCCATAGCTGGCTTAACGCACAGATAAGGGACTCCTTCAGCCTGTCCTGCTCCAGCTTCAGCAAATGCTGCTTTGGTGCACTTCTGGGAGGGAAATTACTGGTTGAGAGAGTCTCCTGGCTGGCATGGTTCAGTACCAAGACATAGTTATAGCAATTACCAATGATAAAAGCTGCTTGAAGAGGTTGAGGAAAAATAACCAATGGTGTATGAAAGTGTTCTGGGAATAACTCCTGAAGATGAGAGTTAATGGTGACTTCTATACTTGGAATTAGAAGTAATCCCGGCTGCTCACCAAGGACAGGACCCTGTGACATAATATTGCAAAATATCACCTTGGTATACAGTCCTTTCACGGGCGTGATGGTGCCTGATGTGCCAAGTAAAGAGCATCAAGGAAAGCTTTCCAAGTGCATCTGGGAATGAAGTCTCAAACCTAATAACAGAAAATATGTTACGTGTGTGCTCCTTATGTGAGTTTAGCAATATCACTGAATTTAAGGCCAGAAGGGACTATTAATATCAGCTACTTTTGATTTTCTGTTTTATATATGTCATAGAAATTTCAATTCCTATGTGATGCTCATCACTTCTAATTAAGCTAGAATACAATCTTCAGAAGTTTAAATTAATAAAAATATTTCATGTGATAAAGAATCCAGGTCCGCCACTTGTTAAATTCGATAGAGAATCTAATTGACCCATACATTTACATTTGTTTGAACTTGACACATCCATAGCCTTCATAAGGAGAAACCACCTGGGACAGTGACAGAGCTTCTTAGCCTCAGTAGACCCTCTCCAGATGTGTTTGTTGGATGTTATATCGCCAGCAACCAGAGAGCTTTCCATGGAGCCTCTTGTATTCCCAGCTTGCAAATCTGCTCTACAGGCACTTGCAGGATCAGACAGTGTGGTGATTTTTCTCCTCCTATGCAGACTGTCTTTGTGTACAGCAATGCTTGTCTCTAATGATGCTTGTGGAAATTGTACTTGATACATTATCAGAACACAAATATTGACAATCCTATTAGTAGACATGCTCCTAAAAGTTTTACTTTCAAGGCTTGGCTTAGCCTACCCTGAACAGCAAAATCACAAATGCTGGTAAAGTTTTGTCATCTTATGGAGTTAAGGAAGTTAATATTTGCAAATGCTACAGCATCATGTCTTGTATTATTTCATACCAATCCTTACTGAAAATGTCTGCTTCATACAACTGTAAGAAACAATGGCACATTCAGCTTTTATGTGTGTACCAGGTATTTAAAACTGTAGCTGAATCCTATTGGTGTCTGGGTATGTGGTTGTTAGATTCTTACATTTGACTATCAAAAAGGAACTACTTGAAGCCATATTTCAAAGCTGCTCATCCCTGCTGTCATGGATGAGGGTATCAAAACTCCCACTGACTTGAGGCAGCAGCTTTTGAACTCTCCTAATCCTATAGTTTCTATGCTAGGGTCAGCAGCATTTATTTTATTAATTAATTCTGCACATCATCTGCATTAATTCTCTGAAGCTTTGTAGCTTGCAGTCATAGATATTTTGCATCTCTGAATTATTTGTGAAGAACATGATTAAATTCAAAATGTGTTTTAGGGCATAAAGGTGCGGAAAAAATCAGAGGCAACTGAACAATGATAAAGATGCATAATAACAAGACTTGATGTCTTTTAAAATCTAGATCAAAATCTTTCTCTGAATGAATTCCAAAGTGTCAGACTGCAAAATGTTAGTCTGAGGTGTAAAAATGGAGTACGAAGAGTTCAAAAGGAATACGTTCTATCAGTCTAAGAATGGTGCTGGATTATCCTTGTCTTCCCAAAAGCCTTCAGGTACAGGGACTGCTAAATGCTAATGAGTTTTCTGTTCTTTATTATGTATTTTCATCTCTTTAAAGTGACAAAAGATTTTTCATACAGCAATAAAATTGAAATCCCATTACAGTAATTCAGTGGGTGCAAGTCATGTTTCCAACATAACCTATTTGCAATTCAGCTGAGTATTGTTGTACTCTAAGAATCTTGGGCTACCAGCATGTTCTGCAAACTGAATTTTGACACAAGTTGTCTACATGCTAGTAAGAATTTTGCATCTGTTATCTGTTGCTTGTGGGGAAGTAATATTTGCTAGGTCTTCAGAAGGTTTGCAGGAAGATGTATCATAATACATTTGAGAGATAGCCCCATCTCTCCACTAAGTTAAAATGTAATGTTAGGAGTAGCACCGATCCAATGTGCAAAGGTAAACAAATGTCATGCATTTTGAAACCTAAAGTTAAATACCTGACAAAACACACACAATTTGGGGAAATAAATGACATGCCATATATACATTTTGTCTAAACAGCTGCATTGTATTTCTAATATCTAGATGCATTATGTTTACTGAACAAGATGAGCTTTTTCATTGTGTAGAAAGACCACATCCTATATGTTATTTCTTACTGTAATTTCTCTTTATCTAGCAGGGTAAGGGTTACTAATGTTACTGCTGTGTTCGTAAATTTTTAACAGAAGGAAGCAGCTCAGTCATTAAGGCAACAATATATAATAACGAGTAAGACTGTAATAAACACATCACCCTGTTAAACATACGTGGAAGAAAACGTGCAGATAACAATGCAGTGGATGGATCTCTCACAGGCTGCTGAGTTTATTGTCATAGCAATTTAAAAAAAATCAATGGTTGACAAAAGGAAATAGGCGAGCATGGAAGCATGACTGGATCAACGTATGTGGAAGTGTGTGCTAGAGGTAGGCTATGAGGCATTTTTCTAGAGAAGATGCAGCTGTGTGTGAAAATGCATACATTACACAACAATACAGAAATGTATGGACGTTTGGAAGGGACAGGATGCACTGTGTGGACCCTGCTTGTGTACAGCTAGCTTGCTTTTGTGAACACTTAAAAGTTTCTTTTGGGAAGCATGGTGTGTTCCACTGTGTTTTGCCATCAGCTGTGTTTGGTCCCAGGCATCCTAACCTGCCTGTGTCAGCTCTTATGGCTGGAGCTGATGCACCACCCATTCTGTGTTGCTGAAGGCAAGAGCAACATGCTCTTCTCTTGCAGAACAGGGGTTTCTGACTCTCCTGTAGGGCACAATGGCGTTCCGCTTTGTAACTGCACCTATGGAAGAAAAAAACAGCTCAATTCAGTTGCTGCTATCCTGGCAACTTGTGATAGCCCTAGCTGTTATGGGGGGTGAAAAGATGGGTTATTTGTGTGTGAATTGGAAGGGACCTTTAGAGGTCATCTAGTTTAACTTGAACAACTCTATGACTGTGATTTCATAATAAGGATGTGATAAGAATTAAACAGAGAACTATTTTGCAGTGTTTAGGACCAGAGCATTTATTTCTGAAAATCTGTATCTACAGGAGCATTTGAGTACAGACTGCCTGGTGCTGGTAAACACAACCTTTGTCACATCAGTTCTGGTGGTGGCATGGCAATGTGTCTCCTCCAGAGCTGCTGATTCCCACAGTGGTTTTGCCCTCTGAACTCAAGTCGTGCAGTTGCTCAACTATTGGTCTACTGTGAGAGTAAGAGTTAGATTTCTGAAGACTATGTATTTAATATAATTTCTAATGGACAAAAATATGGCACATCTTTATAATCTGCTGAGCTTACTGAATCTGAAGATATTTTCAGACTGTGAATAGAATGTCTTTCAGCATCACCTACTTCAGAATGCATTACGTTGTGACTTGCTGAAGGAGCACAGCTGGTAGAAAGTGCTTAACACAGAGTCAGTGCATTGCTGCTTCTTGGCCCACAGGAAAGGCATCTCTCTTGTTGCTCTTGGAAGGTTTGAGTGACTTGAGCTACTTACTGTTTCCATATACAAACTATATTGATTTAATATTGATGCTGAGGAGGTAATTGTGACTTAGGTGACCTTGATGGAAAAACCCAGCATCATTAGTCTACAACCTTTGCTGACTGAGTAGTAAATCCAACCTTTGCTTCTGGAAGTGATGGTTAGCTATTTGCACTGAAGCCATTTGCACTGCAGCTGTTCTGGTGTAGCAATTACACTGAACTCGACCTCTAACAGCTTCCTCCAAAACCACTGCACTGGGTTGTACCTACACCTGCACCCTGTCCATTCCTGTGATCCTGGCAGGCTCAGTACCGGTGAGTGGGGTTTTGCAGACTTTACTGCAGAGCATTGTCCTGCTAGCTGCTCCTGTCTTACAGCAATGCAGACTGTCACTTGGTTCTCTTGGCTGCCACAGTGGTGTACTGTTGAACAGAGCACTTTTGGAGTTTTTTGGTGTTAAAAGTCTGTTACGATGGCAAACACGTGAGGAAAATGGTGTGAAAAGAGATGGACGCAGTTCTTGCCACCTATGTAACTTTAAGACAAATTCTGTGATACATAACATTAGTGTAAAGGAACCTGATGTTCATGTATCTTGGTTTGTGCTGTGCTTCCAAAGGTAGTGGAGGAAATGTTATTTTAAATACAAGTGCGTAATTTCAGTGAAGGAAAGAACTGGAGATGAATTTTTGATGCTGCCCCAGAGCAGGTGCAGGCAAGTGACAGCCCAGTGCCGTGCACTGAGCTGCTGCAGGCTTAGACAAGTTGGGTAACAGCAAAGGAGCACAGCAACAAAGCCCCAGTGAAATGACCTGCACCAAATCTGTGTTGTCACTTCAGACAAATACCCAAGAGGTCTGTTCCTTTTTGCATGGCATGCTGATAAAATCTCGTTGTGTTGTGTTCAATTAGCACATAGATTATTTCTGTTGCTGGCTCTAAGCAGCTTTGAAAAGGTTGTCCAAATCCTCAAAATGCTTAGACACTTAACCCCCAATTAATCTGGAGACTTCTTAAATGTTCAAGGGCAGAGGAAAAAAAGCTGAAGTTGTAGAGGAGCTTGCTTCTTCTCTGGTCCAAAACCCCAAGTTTGAAGAATGATTAGGGATGGAGGAGATTGCTGGCTAAAGAACAAGCAGACGGGAGCAATATGCTCTTCCAAACATCCTCGCTGTGTTATTCTAGCCATTATAAAAGAAAGGAAAATAAAACAAAACTAGTGCTTTGAGTGAAGTTATCTTTTACTATATCCTCAAGTAGTTGCACTGTATCCAGCAGTGAGACCAAGGGGGGCCAGTTTGCTCTCAAACAGCCTGCAGTGCATTGGTAACTTCACTGGTAAAGCCTTTGGATTTCTTTCTTGGTTCTCAGAAATGTGGCTCTTCTCCCAAAGTAGGTAATGCATGTGTTATCCATACAAATCATAGCATGCATAGCAACATTCCCGTGTTGTCCTCCTTTTATTTAGTAACTCCTACATTTGTTTTTCTTTAATCTCTGTAAGCCTAGATCATTATATACCGTTTCTTAGATGTTGATATGAGAGCATCGCTCTCGCTTGAAGTTTATATATTAGAATTACTGAAATACTTTGTTAGCCAAACACATTTGTGTTTTTCTTACTGGAGCTGTTCTTCTGAATTCTTTTGTAGGACTTCATTAAAAGAGATTTTTAATGTTCTTGGCAGTGTTAGCCTGATGAATTCAGCTGAATGAATTTTGTCATTTTATTTATCTACTGAGGAGGCGCAAAGCTTCTAGAAGAGCAGAGAAACTTGCTAACCAGACTATGAAAATGTCTCATAAACTGCGTTATTACTTCCAACTTTATTGTGTGAGGGGAATTATTTGGCTTTCTCTTCCACATTTTCTCTTCTATTTTATGTAGTCTTACTAAAACAATCAAATTGAGCAAGTATTGTAAAAAGGATTTAATTTTCTAATTGTAATTTGAATTGTGTGAGTTAATGCATTTCAATATACACAAAGGGTTTTGCTATCCTGAAGCCAAGCTCAAACTATTTAAGCTATCTGTTAGTCACCTGTTGCATTTACTACTCCTTCAGCTAGAAGCAGTTATGGGTCATGCAGAAATGTCTGGTTGCCTTTGCTTTTTGCAGAGCAGTAAGAGCAGTCCATCTCCCTAGCAAGAAATCCAGTGTATTATGTTCTGTATATCTTAATTACAGATGTTGTGAAGTTTAATGTTATTATAATCAATAACTTCAGAGAAACACAGTAAGGAAATGTCTCAAATGCATGTCAGTAGTAAAGTGCATTTGGAACATATTTTATAGGAAAATACTTCACTACTCAGTCATTTAACACTGCAACTTATTTAAGAAAAAGTCTAAAAAAAACTCTAAGAAAATTGTTTCCACACAGGAATATTTGGCAGGCATATCTTCCTCTTTATCAAAGACTGTGGTAGAAATGATTATGTAGTTCTATCACGAGCTTTAAATTAATTTGGGTCTATCACTGTTGCATCTAATGATCGCATCAAATGATTTGACAGACTTCCATTACACTTTAACACCAAAGTTTGTTAAAATGGGAGCTTTTAAAGCTAGAAAACTGCAGGATAGTTTTGTATTTCTGTGACACGTAAATATTTTTCTGTATATTAACACATTTAGATTCAATAAAATTAAAAGCTTTGAGTAAATTAATTACTTTTCTGGCTAGATTACTTGTAAACCTTCTTAGCCTCTTTATTTTCTAGGAAAAAAAAAAAAAAAAAAAAAAAAAACAAACAGTGTGAAGTAGTATTTATTTTCAATAGGAAGCATGATGTTTTTTTTTTTTTAGAATATTTTGTTTGTGGGACTGGTGTGTCACCATAGGTAAATGGAACTCTGCCCAGCACCTCCTCTATCTGTGCACTGGGAAGATGGAATTAGCTCTTGTTTAGTGATGTTGCTGAGAGTTGCTGCAATTTGTCTCAGTTGCAGCAGCAGAATTTAGGATGAGATACACAAAGTACCCATTGGGAGTGCTTAGTGTTTTTCTATTTCCTCCCCAAATATTCTTCTGATTTACATTTGCATAAAGTCTTATGGAAGTTGTTAGGAGTAAAATAGTCCAGCCACACCTATGATTACTTCTGCTGCCATATGATTAAGGAGTCTGGGATCCCATAGGGAAACCAGAGCAGAGAGGCAGTACATGAGACAGCCGAAGTCATGAAGTAAAATGTACCAGTGCTTGCTGTTCTTGCTTCTTCATTTTCAGGCTTGTTCTGTTATCTTAACTCCTCTGCTACCATATTTACTTCCTATCCTGTTGTCTTTGCATCTTGGAGGATTTTAAGTAAAATTTAAATTGCATATACGAGGAACACAATACTGAGATAGGTCTCTAAACCTGTTATTTCATTTAAACTTTGCATCCTGGTCCTCTTTCAGGGGAGCACTGGACTTCCCCTGTGCGTGCCCATTCCCTTCTCACTGAGCTGGGTAAGCTGTAGAGATCTCTTCAGCTGCCTAAGACAAAGGCACTCACCCCTACATGCCCTGCTGATCCATCAGCACGGCTGTTCTACTGCTCCCTTTGGAGCCCTATTGCTGCACTGGAAGCTCCTATCTTACTACCCCAATAATGAGACCCTCTCACAGAAGGAAAACAAACAAACAAAAAGGGATCTGAGGGATGTTAATTTTTAACTCAATTAGTATGTAGATTTTCCCTTCCAAGTTTTGTGGATCTTTTGTTGTTGTTTTTAGGATATGGAAACACTGCTTCTGTTTCAGAACCCTGCTACAATTGACAGAAGATGGATATGAAATCCTGGCACCAATCCATATACTATTAAATACCAATTTATGATGACAGTGTGCTAGTTTGTCTACATTACTTTCTATTAGACACTAATTCAAAACAAAGGAAGGTGACCTGGCAGGACAAAATTCAGCTGATCTGGTACAAGCATAGCAGGAATTATAACAATATGGTTTACTAAAGCAGGGCTGTTGTATGTGTGTAATGTATGTAACAATAATAAGGATTAATGTCTTAAGGATTTCACACCGGAGGTTTTCTGAAGAGAAAATAACTAATGGGCTGCTAATAATTTGTAATGTAACTTCAAATATGCTATTACCTTATCACTACAAAGACTAATTTTTTTTTCTCCACACATTAAACCACTTTTAGTAACAAGAATTATGCTCCCAGTAAATGCTTATCTAAAACCTCTCAAAGGCTGAAGGTAACATTCAAGAAGCAAGCAGGCAGCACAAAACAAAGCAAGCTCTAATCTGTTCTTTTTATGCCACCTGAGAAGGCTGCTGGGCAGTGCCATGAGTTTCCGTGTATTGCCCAGGAGGCTCCCTTTGTGCAGAGACATTTACTCACAGTTGCTTGGCCATAATGAGAGCTCAGTCTTTTGTCAGCCCTTCATCGTTGCAGGATGGGGGGAATAAACAAAAAAAATTTCTTCTCTTGAATCAGACACTCTGAATGAGGATTACACTCTAAAATCTTGATTGTTTTATTAAAATGTTCACTGTACCAATGTGCTCTAGCCTTGGTGACTTAACTCACCACATCGTTCCTCAAATAAGGACACTTTTTTGTAGTCTGAATAAAGCCTTCCTCGCTCAGCAGCCAATCTTGCAATGAGGCTGTAATTGGGAGTTTATGGTATCTGAAGAAGATAGGGAAAATAATTGCCATCACCAGCTCAGCTTCAGAGAGACATGATGTGATGCGGAACTGCTTGAGTCCAATGAAATTCTGCAGAGGGTAAACTATTTAAAGTGTGGGATGCTGTGTTCTTCCCATGGTGAGAACGCCTGGGACGGCTCTCCAGCTGGTGGGAGCTGTCAGCACTGCTCTCACTTAAGCAGAGTTGTGCAGGCTTGCAGCAGCAGAGCTGGAAGCCAGCTTGGCACTTCAAGTGGGCTTTTTCATGTGCAGAAGTTAGTTCTAATTCCAGCTTGTGAGAGTTTAAGTGTAGGAGGAGACTTGTTTGCTCCTTTCCACAAGGTTCCTGCTCCTTTGAAGCTGGGTAATTGAAATGCCACTGCATTTTATTTGTGTAAATTAACAATATCTCCTGGCCAAAAAGTTTAAGAGTACCTAAAACTTCTCAGGTGGCGTTCATCCTGTCAGCAGGTAACCTCTGCTCCTGTGGGCAGACACTGAGCCCTGCTGGAATCAGTCCCCCTCTGTTGACCTTCCAGCTTGGAGCTATGCTGAATATCCTCAAAGCTTCAAAGTGGTGTGCGATGACCAAAGAGAAATCAATTAATTGCCTTGGTTCTGCTTAATTACAGACCGTGTTCTGTTGTCCTTTATTAATTTCATGTGCTAGATTCAGCTCAAAATTATTCACCTTAAGAGATGAGGAGAGGAAAGGGGGGGTGGAGGGGAAGAAGGTTATCATCTCCCTGCAGGTAGGTGGATGCTGACTGTAATCAGTGATTTGATGTGTGACACTGCTACAGTCACTAGACCCCCTGCAGTAAATAGATTGTCTGCTGCCTGCTTGCTGTTTTTTCCACCTTGTCACCTTTCATAGGTTTTCATCTGCTGTATTGTCAATGGCAGCCTCCTTCCATGACTTACTAGGAGAGGGAAAGCTATTAACTTTCTTGACCAATTTATCTTGGCTATCTCACAGAGAATCCCTTTCATTTCACTTATCGGTAATGGAAGCCACCAGTTGTCTTTGGAAATGCTCACGTATAATGTATTTATACACAGCTGCCATTTATTGATAAATAAGTAAGCTGTAAATAATGGAACATTTTAAGCAGTATTTTCCCTTCATGTCTTTTGGCAACTCACACGCTCCTTAGCAGATGTACTTGTTTTGTGTAATGTTAGGAGAGTACTTGAATTCTTGATTAATTGAATCAAAAATAAGTAACAAAACAGATGAAATTAGGAAAGTTGTCATATTTTTCTCATATTAAAAAGGGTTCAAGCAGCATAACCATCAAATTCCAACTTGATGACTAGTTGGAAGTGCTACACTGTTTTTTCAATGGAACTAGGACAGCTTAACTATGCTCCATGGTTTTTGACAATGAGAGATGAGACAGAAAGGATCGTTAATTATAAGGGTATTCAGAAAGGCTTAAACTTATCATGAAATCTATAATTCTTCTTTCTGGACTTCTGGCCCTAGAACTAGGTGGCAATTCTTCATTTTGAGAAATAAGAGAAGGGAGACATTTGAAATTATACTAAGATTGAGCCAACTTTTGTTCAGTGTGTGGGTACAACTATAATCCAGAAAGAATGAAAGATGCAGGACTAGCTATTAAAATTTAACTGTGGTGCTACTTGAACATTATTAAGTGCATTGTTGAGCTGTCTGTCTTTTATGCTCCTTAATGTTGCAGCTTAATGTATTTGGGAAAGGCTTTTTGGAAAGGCTCAGGCTCAGCTGGCCAATGTTAGCGAGTACTGCAAGAAGAAACAGTTGTAGAGCAGCACTGAATAAGGAAGTTAGGAGTGATTTTTCCCACCATGTTGATTTCTTTTTGTTTGTTTGTTTTTTGTTTTATTTTTTTGTTGTTGTTCTGTAGAACATGTTTGACTCTCAGAACTGTGGGTCAAACTTATTCCTAGCAAACTCTGAGGGACAGGAAATGTAGGCTGTTTTCTACCAGTCATCTTTTCCCTCCCTCTCTCTCTCTCTCCAAAGGGAAATGAGCTAGCTTACCTGTCAACCCACCCCACAAAGGAAATGTGTGGAAAATGCTCATACTTAAATCACAAATGAAATTCAGTACTGCAGGAGCTACGGTTACAGTCTATAATAGCTCTCTTTCACTCTCTGCAAGCCACCTGCTCTTCTTACATATCCTCTCATATGCATTCCTGAGCTATATATATTTAAAAATTATTCACAAGCATTGTGTAAGGCACACCACATAGTTGTTCTTGTCCGTCAGAATTATTTTAGTGGCCACTTATTGCAGCAGCATGAAGTGTAAGTTTAACATAAAGTTAATCAAAAGTTCCCAGAAGGCTGGTAGAGAGAATGATGCTCAGTTGCAAACAATTTGGCAAGTGGGACATAAAAAATGAGGTATACTGAAAGGTGATACTGGTAGACATGGGACTTACTGAGCTTCAACAAGTTCATGGAAGCTGTAGAGGAGCTTCCAGGAGTGCTTGTGGGAAGGTAGTTAGCAGGTAAGTTCAGCATGGAGCTTGAGAAATGGCTGCCACTTTTGCACACCGGGGATTAATGTGGACTAATACCTCCTGCAAGTCTGGCATTATTAAAAGAATGTGTAAAACTGCTATCTGTCCTGACTGGCTGAGTTGAAGTGGATCTCCTGTGAATCTGGCATTGTTTGCGTGGCACAGCTCTCTTAATGAGAAAGCAGAAATTAATCCATCTGAGGGACTCCAGAGCAGACACTGCTGGGTTAGCACAGCTCTGAGCTCTCAGAGAGGGAGAGGAAACACTGCAGCTCCTCTCTGGCACAGAGGGGAGAATGAAGCTTGACAGCTTGCTGCCATCAGAAAGACACAATAAACCAGTTACCAGGGAGATGTAGTCCCTGAGCCTCTACTGCAAAACAGTTTTCACTCAGTGCTATTTCCAGGGTTGGAAATGCAAAGGTCTGTTTTGTGTATTTTATGCAAAGCAGATGGAAATCAACATCACACTTCACTTGGCTCCCAGGAATTGAACAGAGAAAATATATAGAAGTATAAACGTATTCATTTTGGAGCACTTTTCAAAGGGAAAAATCGAGCACCTGAGCCAAACCGCTGGTTTGGGCTCTGGGCAGATTTAGGATGAGAAAACTGTTACCTGTTTCAGGCTGTAACCTGTGGAATTTCATCAAGCAGTCTCCCTGTTGAAGTCCCTGCAGGAAAGAGACATTCCCTACCCCTTGTCCTGGGGAGGCTGCTGCAGATACGTGGGCGCCCAGCCCTCTGTGCAGTGACAGTTCTGATCTTGGGTAGGGTTTCCCATACTTTCCTCTATGGTAAAGAAAATTGTGAGTTGCAGGAATTCCATGATTTGTTCTAGCAAAAACTCACTGACAGTGCAGCTTTCTTGTTTCCTGTGTGTACTACCTTTTTTGTGTAGGGCTATTCAGGCTGTGGCACTTCAAAGAATGGATGGAATTTATTTTCTGTAGTTTCTATGTTACTTGTGATGTGTTGCGAATGAAGAGAGTTTCAATGGGAGACAGAAACGAATGTATGCATTAAGACTAAGCAGAGATAAGAAAAGTTTGTTCTGGTGCCCTAATTTTAAAAGGTTTGTTTAAAGGTGTTTAACGTTGATGTTTAGCAAACACTTCTTGCTCTGGGAGCTTCTAACTCTAAAGCATGCTTTCGTGTTTTGCATCCTGCCCAACTCCATTTCATAGGAAAATGGCTTTTCCTCTGCTTAAAGCTGAGAGCTCCTGCCCTAGGGATTTCTGCTAGATACAAATTTTACAGTCCATAGGATCCTTGCCACTGCTGAGCAAGTCTGTGCTGCCCCATGCTGCTGCCTGCAGCCAGCGCTACCTGAGCAGAGCTCTGTGACAGGAGCCATGTCTGACAGGCTGTGGGGTTGCAGCTGTTCAGCTCCAGCGTCAGGAGCTGTTCTTGCTCTTACCTGTGTGTTTTCACAGCTGGTTTCGCATTTGTCACGTGAAGTCACAAGAGACACCTTCCTTCTGAAAAGCATCTGTCTCCAAGCTTTATTCTCTCCCCACGCCAGCAGGTTCCTTCGGTGTTTTTCTGGCAAAATGTGTGTAACTTCTGATTGCCCCTGTAATAATATTGACTTCGTATCTCCTGTAAAGTCTTTCAGAGACAAATGGCATCAGCTGTGCAGTCCTCTCACCTCTCTCCTTACTGCATTAGTTTATGTGAGGGCAGGGCTTGTGAGGAGCACACTGTAAATTACTATTCGGATATGCTCATATCCAGGTGCAGAGCAAACACTGAGCACAGAAGGCAGGCGGCAGGTTGCTGGTGTTTAATTTCACAGTCTGGTATTTTCATTGCAGGAGAAATTTCATCCTTGGGTTTTTAAAGCTATTAAGAGTTTCGGATGATCAAAATTAATCATTAAACAGAACTTGTTTGACTCTGACAGATGACTTCTCCTTTTATCAGTGCACCCTCTATCATCTTGATCCACATCAGAAATGTGGGGCTATCCCCCATTGGTCCTATTCCTGTGCCTGTTTCCACCAAACAATATCCATGCCAAAACATCCCATCAGAAAGACAAAATCCACTTGGCACTAAGTGAGCTTCTTGCTTTCAAGTTCAGAATGCGTGCTGTCTTTTCCATCGTAGGCAGCTTTGGCTGCTCTGCTGTAAGTGCCCCTTTTGGCTGCTGCTAGACAAGCTACTGTCTTTAGCAGGGCTTGCTTAAAACTGCCAGAGTGCTGAAATGCTTCCTTTTGCTGTTACTGCCTCTCCAGCCGGGCTCCCCTCCACATCCTGATCCCACAGGGCACTCCCACCCTCTTGTGCCTCTGGCAGAGTAATCATGAACTCACTGCCAAATTGTGAAATTATAATGCTTTTTCTCACTCTTGACTGCACCAGCAAAGCTACCATCTTACAGGATAAGTAACTCCCTACCCACAGCTTGTCAGCTCGCTGTGGTGCCTTACCAGCAAATAATCTTAACACAAAGCAATCGTTACAAATGGGACCTGTAGATTATTTTCACAGTGAAAATCATTAGCAAAGATAATTAACTAAGACTGCGGTGATGAATAGCGCTGCACTACTGATCAGTGTAATAAAGAACAGAAGTCACTAATTACAGATAGCAAGCCTTGAAGCCAATGAGAAATTTAATTTAACATTGCTACACAGACTCCACACAGTCTAATGTAACTTTGCAATTATCATAATAAAATCTTACCACAGACAGTGCTTCTGGGAAAGTTCCAGGTACAAGGATGTGTGTCCATCAGGATAAAATGGTTTGTGAACTATTAGTTACAGCATCTTGAGAGAACAGATTAAAAACCTTGTGTCTGAACAGGCATAGTGCTTCTGCCTCCCTTGGGCAGGTTCTGAGCTCAGGCACCATTTGCATGAGCTCCGAAGGTTCCAGCTTTCAGAGTGGAACCCTAATGCTGCTGTTAGAGATCCTAGATGTGCATTTTTACTACGGGCATTTCAGAATGTCTAGTTCAGTGTTTCAAAGCACCTTTTTCACTTGATGTGTGTCATGCTCCATCACATTAAAATGATGGATCCTGGGCAACACAAAGTGATGGAACCAACCTCGTTATCCCCACACATAGACAGCAAACTCTGTTTGACACTGACTAGGAAATGGCCTTCAGCTGCAGCGTGTTCTATTTCAACTTCTGAAAGAGGCAATGTAAATTAAATGCTTGCACTGGCAAACAGATCTGTGACATTACTTTCAGAAATTACGGCAAGCTTTTTCTCCTGCCTGCTGTCCAGCCTCCCTGTCATGTGCACTTGAGGAGTGTATGAGTGTAGAAGAAAACACTGGGGTGTACTGGTGTTGTGTCTGTTTGAACAGGGTTTTTTTTTGTCTTTTAGTCTTTAATCCACTGCATATTATATTTGATTGCCATATGTGATGTTTCTGAAAGTTGTTATAATGTGGGCTGTCCTGTGAGAAGATATGCACTGCTTTGGTGAATGTGGGATGACCCAGCAGGTGGCTCAGCACTACACAGTCGTTCCCTCGCTTCCTCCCTTTTCAGTGGGAACGGGGAGAGAGAGGAAAAAAAAAAAAAAATTTTTTTTTGAGTTGAGATAAAACAACTTACTAAGACAGAGAAAAGAAAAAGGATAATAATTATGCTAAGATGAACTCCCAACCCCTTCAAACTCCTTCTACATGAAATCATATTGTATGGAATATCCCTTTGGCCAATTTAAGTCTGTTCCATCCCAGCTCTTTCGGCCCTTCTCTGTGACTGGCCTTGTCTCTATACAGTACTGCTTAGCAGCAGCTATAAACAGTGTGTTATCAACGTTGTTTTTTTCATAGAACCAAAACACAGCATCATACCTGATGCTCTGAAGAAAATAATTACATCCCAGCTGAAACTAAGACAGAGGCTAGGAGCTACATTAGCTGAGTGAAGGTGGTGTAAGTGGGATTTTGGATAGCACAGCTGCTTTTTGACAGGAGTATTGATTGTTCTGGTGTCCGCAAGGTTCTCCTGTAAGGTAAGACTAGATAAAAGGAGAAAGGAAAAAAGAGGCAATTTTCAAAACATGTAAGGGCTTACTGAACACACCTAGGTAGCATGCTGTCTTCATGCCAGTCTATATTGGAAAAGCATTAGTATGCCAAAATTAGACAAATTTGGGGAAAGCTATGAAAGCTTGGAGAATAGTGATTTGAATACATATCAGTTCAGCAGACTTTGAGGAAACCCTTAAAATCTGTTATACAAATGCCTGTCAGGATCTGTCTGGCTCCAAATGTTGCTGCCTGGGGATAGAAGAACAGACCATGCAGCTTCAGAGACCCTTACCAGCTCTATTTTGTATATTCTTCTGTAATTACTGCTCAGCTGACCAGTAATCCTGGCTGTACCTGTCACAGAAAGCTCCAGCATGTTTTAGTTGCTTTCTCATTCCTGCAATCTCGAAGTTAGCTTGAAATAACTATGATGCTGAATCTTAAAGTACAGATGACAGCAATATGCTGATTAAAAGAAAAATATAAGAGGCTTTCCTCTCCAGAAGGGGCACAGAGTCAAGCTGGGTTCTGGCCAGCTGCTGCCTGACTCATGCTCCTCGAGCATACCTCTGCTTGCTCTGAGCACTTCGATTCTGCATGCTTAGTGCAGAGATGGGGAGCCAAGGCTCAGGAGCTGCCTGCCACACTTTTTTTCAGTCCTATGAGGAGGAACTAACCCTCCAGTGGCTTCTACCTGATCCTCAGGATCAGATACAAATACAGGGTCATGACAGTGCCTTACTGTGTTTGCTTCCTTCTTGAATCTGTACAGTGAGTCAACACTCCTGGCTGACTGGGAAATAGTGCAGTGCTTATGAGATACATTTCATCGCGTTCCTAATTCCACTGCAATCATTGTTTTTGCTGGTTTCCATTTGCAGTAGTATTTTTGGAAAGGCAGTTTCAAGAACTCTACAGGAGATATAAAAATGGAAGGCTAAAAATAGCCTTCATTAAAAACTGATATTTTAATTAAACTCCTAGAATTCATTTCAGTGTGAGTTAGTGTGACCAGACAAGAAAAGGTACAGATTGATTAAGCTATTACCATTGACATAATATGATATTAAACCAATAATACAAATGAGTTGAGCGCTTGCTGGAACATGAAGAGAGCAAAAGGTTGTGATCTGCTGCAATGGAGAACATGTTGCAACTAAATGGAAAGTCACAGGGAAAGTAGGCTAGTCCTCTACTGAATTTAAGGTGTCTGTATTGTGCTCATACTTAACAAAACTTGCTACTGTCACTTCGCTACATTTTGGTGTCACTTGTTCGGCAGGAGAATTACAGGCGATGCTTTAGACGTGAAGTAGGTGCTTCTCTGTCCCAGAAACCTGATGCTGTGACAGAAAGGTTTAAGATAATAGGAAAGGGGGTCAAGACGCATGCTTTATATATGTAGTGGTCAAATAAATCGAACAACAACAGCACACACACACACCAAAAAAACCCACATGGAATGAAATGTCTTTTTATTAATGAAAGGAAGATTTATTTTTGTTGTTGTCATTTTTTTTTTATTAGCTATGTGAGAGGGATAGTTGAAGTATCTTTAACTAGTACATTTATTCAGGGCACACAGTCAAAATAAGCCTTCTGTGAGCAACTTGTTTGAGATATTTTATGTTGCTGGAATGAGTTGGGCTACTTGCAGCAAATTTTGTCAAAATGAAGTTGTTCCAAAGGATATAGTTTCCAGAGTTCTGGCACGTCTTTTTTTTTTTTTTTTTTTTTTAATAGAGACTTTTAGACCTATTTTGAAAACCTGACTGATAGTGAAATGCACTAGGTATTTCTGCCTGCAAAAGACAGAAGAAAGAAAAAGTGAATGTAGTGTGTGTGCTGGTGAAGTGCATGATATCAATTCCATGTAAACCAGAATGAAAAGATTTCCACAGTCAGGTGGATCTTATACATCCTCAGGTTTATGACATCATCTATTTTTACATCCCTTCCTACAGTAAGCTCAGAAGCTATGTTTTTTTTGTTTGTTTG
The DNA here is from genome assembly GCF_987193195.1 of Phasianus colchicus. NCBI lineage: Eukaryota > Metazoa > Chordata > Aves > Galliformes > Phasianidae > Phasianus > Phasianus colchicus. The sequence continues at coordinate 28,125,637 of NC_143442.1, read as the reverse complement.
TTTGTTTTGTATTGTAAATACTATACCCATTCTGTTTTTATTGACAAGTCAAATGAAACTGACTTCTTTGGAAAGCCTCAGCTGCAACAAAACAAAATTGTCCTTTTCTGGTCTGTAGCTGAAGAACTGCCTCACTCCTCCTTTGTTTATCTCAATTTATCCTTGTGTCTAGAACATTCAGAAAAACATCATAAGTTCTAAGTTTTGATTATAATGGTTAATTTATGTAGAGAAGAATGCAAACAGATTTTAAACTAATGTCTTTTCTCATGTTTCAGTATCAATTACAAATGATATGTATGTCCCAGTATAATTTTAGCAGAGAAGCACAGATTAAGTGAATGGCACAGAGATGAAGTAGCTCACTAATGATGCATGTTGCAATCCCTGAATTTCTTCTAGTTAAGTTCATTTTAATAAAATACAAAAAATGCCTGACATGAACTCAAAGGAATTACAAATTTGGTAGCTTATAATGACATTTCTATTTCAACAGCTTCTCATGTCCATAATTCTACACAAAGGAGATGCAAATGTGTACCTGAGGCCTTCATTCTCTTCTAATTTATACTTCATTTTGAGGGGCAGATCTCTTAACAGTCGCACTGCTCAAACTTAAACTGTCATGGTTAAAATGATTCAAGACCAAACACCACATTGTCATGATACAGAATGCTGTCAGAGCGTATGCACTTAAAAAAGCCATTATCTTTTAAGCTAGTGCAGCCTGCGGTGTGCTCCCCCAGCTGTCCCAAGACAACCTCTGTGAGCAAGATTAATTAATTCTCCTCTCACCAGTGCTGGTCAGCGGTGACATTTCCTTTCTGCAAATCCAACTTTCAGATTCTCCCTATTAAAGCAAGTTAAGTTGGCTTTCGCTGTCCCATAGTCACAGTTTTTAAGACTTGCCAGTTCAAATGTTTTACTGCTATGGCTGACTGTTTGATAGATCTCCTGCCTATTGCACACCAGGGAGAAATGCCTCAGTTAGGAGGAAACAGAAGATTTGTCGTTACTTTATACATTCTGTGGATAAGGAGACATTAGAAGAAAAAAAAAAAAGAAAAAGAACAGACTTAAAAAACTAACCCATATTTGAAATATTTATTAGGAATAGATTGTTTGTGTTCTAGGGCCATAGACCGTGATGGGTTGGGAAACTTAAAAGGGTAACAGATTTTACAGTAACTGATGTGTTATGGTTTCATGATTCCTTGATGAGTGTTTTTGGAGGTACCGATAAATATGCATATTTGAAGAAATAAGAAATACAAACACAGTGCAAAAAACGTTATTGCATTAGTGCCTTTTTACAAGTGAAAGCTGCATCATTTGATCTTCCATTTGGAGGAAGAATTAAAAAAGAAAAAAGACAGAAGGGCACTGGAAGCACAGTCTGCACGGAGAACTCCCCAACCCAAAGACATTCGGTAGCTCTTGCTTTGTATTTGGTGTGGGGAATTGGAACAGAAAAATGAATTGCTTTGGTTCTGTTTTGCTGAGAAGGTAATCCTCAGTACATAATCAAGAAGGAAAACTGGCATCTTTTCTCAACGCTGAGCAGAGCTGCAGTGAAACATGTTGATGCCGTTTGATGCCGCCTGTTAGTACAGAAGGGTGCGATTTAAGTTAGCACAGTTTAAAAATAGATAAATAAACAGGTGGAAAACAGGCTGACACTGTTTGCAAAGATTGGTCTATATGTACAATACCTTTAACAGCAACCTGCAAACCCACAGGGGTGGAATGCTGCAAGACAGCAAGCATGGATGCAATTGTGTCAGTCATTTTTGTTATCAGAATATTACTTGGGATAACTGGCTGAGAGACAGGAAAATTATGGAAGTTTAAATGAGAAGTGGTTTTAAATAATGTGTGTCTGTAGAAAAATGTGTGTTAGTTTTCACATATGCCTAGTATCTACTGTGTTAACTGAAAAATAGACCGTCATGAGAAATACATGAAATACAGTACTGTTCTCCTTGGTAGCTTACTATTTTAGCAAGCATATTGCCATTTTCAGCTGAACAGATAAAGAATTAATGTTGATTCTATGAAAAACTAGGTTATTATGATTTACAATTTAATTTTCTCAAATTCTTTAAAAACTTTGAAAGTGGAAAATGCTGGGCTTTCTTTGTGCTGGTTTAAATTGCAATTAGATTCCAGCTGGAGACTGCAAAACACAGCAGAACTCTTGCAGGGAGAGTGTTTGCCTTGGCTTCTATTTTGAGAATCCTTAGCAATATCACCTTGTCGCAACAGCTGTTCTGAGAGCTGAGATTGGTGTGAATTTCTCCTCTGCTGCCTGGCAAACTGAAAAGTTGTAATACGTTTTCGGTTCATTTTAGGTTCAGGTATCGCTAGGAGCAATCTTCTTCATGTTCATCAAAAGGAACGAGATGCTAGGATTGCAAAGCAGAGATTCAGGAACTTAGGCAAACTGCTCTCAGTTGGAAGCCTCAACTGGGACCTTATTGCAAAAGCACCAGGCAGCAGAAAATCTGTTGCTAAATTAGCCAGAATAAATGTCCAGAGGTACAAAACAGCTGCCAAGTCACTCCTCTGATATGAGCAGTAGGCTGGCAGTAGGCCTGAGAAAAGGTCTGAACAAACAAAAACAAATTCAGTACCTGTGCCATTTCAACAGTTTGCTAATCTTGCTACCTTGCTTGGCAGTAAAAGCTGTCATAGCTGTCGGTTCCTCAGCCACAGTCCTGGCAAACTGACAGCCTCAGTTACCAAATGGTAAGCCGTGGTAAACAGACTGGACTGGGTGAGTAGGAAAGCTTTCTTTGGAAACTCAAGTGGCTTGAATGGTGAATAAATGATAGGGATGTTTGATACTGGTCATTAATAAACATAGGGGCAAGATGCTGCCTCTGCTGTTTGGCTGGCCCTTGCTCTCACCCATTTTGATTCTTGTCAAAAGATTTAACGAAGGAGCTTCCTGATGAAGTGTGTCCAGGGCATCTTTTCATGTGGTACTGAAAACCATAACCTCTAAAACTTTCTCAGTTACAGATGAAATCTTAAGATCCAGCAAAAATATTCTTAATGTCACCATACTGAATGGTCTGTCCAGTTGTTCAGGCCCTTGAGAAGAAGGTAGGAAACACAGGAACCCAGGTTCTTCTTCCCAGAAGGCTCTCATGGCCTCTGTACCCTGGTGCTGACTGGGAGCTGCCAAGTGGTACTGGGAGCAACTGTGGCCCTGGGACAAAGCCTATGTGTAAGCATCCTAGAGGGAAGCTTTCCAGGAACATTGTTTAAAAAAGATGAGTTAGAAAAGAAGAAACTCATTCTAAGAAAGATAGAAAATTAACATTAATTCTAAAGTCTTTTCTCAATTATAAGCTCTTTGCCTTTTGAGAGTATCTGATTTCAAGCCACCTTCTTTTTTTGTCTGAAAATGTAGATGAAGAATAACACTTCCCTGCACACAGAGCATAGCAGTCCATCATGAATTGATGTCTGCAGCTCCAAGCATCCCTCCTAAGGTGTACTGACGAAGCCTCACAGCAGGGTGGCTTGAGGCTCCTGTGCTACGATTAGCTGGCTAGTGTCTGCCTCAGATTAAATATTTTCCTAAGTGTAAGAGAAAAGAAAATGTGCTTTGCTTTCTGTTGCAAGCCCTGACATCAATTCCTGCAAACACTTACAGATGTCAATGGAACAAATGTCTACGTCATGGTACCCACATACCTTCTATCACTTTCTCTAAAAGCCAAGACTCGGTGGCACACACGGAACTTGGCTGGAGTGGGGATGACCGCACTGTGATGTCTCTGGTACAGTTAAGCCTAGTGTGTCTGTGCTGATGACATTAAGGATTCATTTACTGCTCCCTAGAGAACAGATGCAGACAGAGCCAGTATCATGGGATACTCTGTACAATGGTTCTCACCTTGGGCTTTTCCTTTGTGTATCAGGAACATTACTGAAGTCAGTATAGACACTCTGATTAACAGTGAGCTGTAACTATGTATGTAATTAAATTGTGCTTATTTTTTTAGAATATCTACATAGCATCGTTTGCAGCAGGTAAATAGCTATTGTTTATAATGTGCAGAAGCTACTGGGTTTATCATTAATGTGCCTATTTTGCTGTAAGAGGAAAGCAAGTATTTTGAATGTACAGATGATCTATTACTGAAAAATTAGACTGATTAGCCGTGGTCAGAGCAAAATTAAGTTATTTGTATCATCACCAGTTTGCAGATTTATTTTCAAAGACTTTTCAATCAATCGTTTGGTTATTAGTATTAGGAAGTTAAATAGTCCTTCCAAACATCTCATCATAGACAGAGATGGAAATAGTTCCATGGGAAACCCTTTGAAATTAAAGAGGTCCAGTCAAGCAACATATGTATTTCTATTCATTAGCAAAGAACCAAACTGACCAGGTTCATCACCTCTTTCTGCAGAGTTGTGAGGGATTCTGGGTCCCTCTATAGCAGTGTGCAGGAAAAGTTAAATATGGTGCAGTATTTTCAAATGTAAGTGAGGTCAGGTGTTAGAGAACCCACAGGTACTCTCAGACCAAAATTAAACCCAGTGCTGGGATCATCTTTCAGTCTCTGGAGTTTACACCTGTGGTAGCAGTTCTGATACCAAGGGAAGTTTCTCTCTTCAAAGCACTAACATAAAAGCAGAATTCGTATCTACTATATGAATATTTTAGTTATTGCTAGGCTTCTGTAGCTCAGCTTGGTAAGTCAGTTTTCTTCTCTCATTAGTGATTAAGTGGGTCTGTGTGAATATTTTACTGCATAACTTTTGTGAGATTTTTTTGTTTGCACTAAAATACCTCTTTATCTCCAGAGAACAAAGATGATAGATTTTTCTGGCCATATGGCTGCAGCAAAGTGGTTTCCCTGGCAACTGTAACCCACAGAACTCCTTAAAACTTTTTCCCTTTATGGATTTTTTAGCAGTTTGATTTCAGAATTTCAGGATCTTGTCATCTTCTCCAAAATCATTGCAGCTGTGGAACAGAGGTTAACCATGGAGGCCTCTGAGTGTGCTAGGGCCCTGGGTGCCTTCAAGTATCTGGCTTCATTTGCAGTGATCTGAAGGTTTTCCCTCCCTGCAGATGTTTGGCTCAATTTCCAGGATGTTTAGCATATTCTTCTTGGGATTATTGTGGTAGTCTTCACATAACCACTACTGAAAGGTATCCAGTATGATTTAGACAAACAAAACACAAAACTAGTGAAAGATGAAACATGAAGCCAATGGGACTGCACAAGCACCCTCTTGCTTGGAAAGAGCTTTAAGCAGCTTGCTGGCTCGCACTCTGTCACAGTACAAGAGCTGGGACCAAGCTGTGGATTTCCTACTTGCCTCTTCTGCCATGCACGGAGGGGACAGGAGAGGAAAAAGAAAAGCATGTATTGCTAGTTTTTATTTTAAAAATAAAAATAAGCAAGCTTGATTGCCCAATAGAAATTACAGAACTTTCAGGTACAGCTTCTGAAGCAGATCAACAAACTGACAAATACCTGCACTAAAATCTGTCCCCTTCTGTGTTTCAGCAACCCCAGCGAAGCCTTCACTAGTAGCAATATTGCAGGTGTTATTGCAGGAGATTTATCTCAACTGCCGTGTGTTTGGGCAAACATTCTGCCAGTGTCAAGATGCAAGGATGAGATGCTAAGTGCTCTTTATGCTTGGTAATCCAGATAGAGTTACTGGTTGTGTATGTTGTACATCTGACAGCCATCATACTGATTTCTTTTTATTCTGATGGTTTGGTTCTTTTTGAAGAACCAAATACTAATACGCACGCTAATTATCTTCAAAAAGATAATTAGTAGTCTGAGTATTTATTGAGCATATGATCAGCCACTTTGTAGTAATAGTAAGGAATTAGTTTCAAGAATAAGTTAAGTTTGCAATGATTATTAGAAAAATCATTGAGAAGAACTGAAATCCTGCTAAAAGTGTTGAAGGGACCCTGAAAGGCAACTCATGGCTGATAAGCTCAATTTTGATACGACTACATGCTGGCACAGGTAGTTTTTCTAGTGCCAAGCTGTCCATTTTCAAAAGAAGCTTTGATACTTTCTAGAGGTACAAGGAAAATGCATTTTTCTGCTTTGTACGTAACCATATTAATTGCAGATACTAGTAATTCCATCTATTTCTTCTGTGGATTTATTCTTATCTTTTCCTAGTGAGAGCTAGAAAGATAAGATGCTTCAGGAAATGGGCCAGAGCTCCTGTTCCAAAGCAGTCAAATTACATAATAAGTTTATATATACATACATATATATATATGTATGTATATATATATATATATATACATATGCATGTGTGTGTGTGTGTATATATATACACACACAATATATTTTACCTTTTTCATTTTTTCCTCTCTTCCATAATCTTTTTTAATACTGCAATTCTTTTAAGGAGGGCAATTTGGAAACCACCTGAATTAATCAGTAAGTTGTCAAAAACTCATAAGTTGTTCCAGTCAAATATTAATAATGTTTTTCAAACTCTTATTTTCTTTGTGAGTGAAATAAACAACAACAACAAAAATCCAGAATGCCACGCTGTAAACAAATCCCACAGGCACGCTCATCATTAGGCAGTAAAGCACATAGGACAACAGATGCTGGATCTGAATTTTTCCAGGATAATAAATGTGTTCAGTGTCCCCAAGAAGAAGATTTTAAAGAGTATTTTCTGCAGAGAGCTACATAATTCGTCCTCAAAAGCTCTCTGTTTTACACAGTGTGTTAAAAGAAAAAACACAAAAGAATCCTGGAATAAATAGTCAGAATGTGCTGCTAAACTAGGGGACAGTGTTTTAGAAATAACCAGTTTAGCATAATTAATTACAAAGGAATATGAATCACTACTTCAGCATTTAACTCTTTATTCTATGCTTTTTAATTGGAGTGCTGTTGGGGAAAAACTGGAGGACATTTTCTCTAGAAAACCTTGAAAGCAGAGTCATGCACAGGGTTCTTATCAATGCAGTTAATTTTACAGCCAATAATGGGATATTTGCCTAAGTGTTTGAGGTATCTTTCTCTATAAAAGTAAAAGACTGAGTTACCTCTGGAGCCTGGAGTAGCTTTTACACTATTTTCTTTATCCATTTGCACATGTTATCCTTTTAATTATTTCTCAGATCTAGGTTATCCTGTATTTTCTAATGAATCAGTGGATTATGATTTCCACCTGTATCCCTATGGGCACCAGTAAAGAAATCAAAACTGAATTTACCTGCCTTATCTTATCTTGCCAGTCTGGCAATGAGAGAGTTGGAGCAACTCTCCTATGAAGACAGGCTGAGGGAGCTGGGTTTGTTCAGCCTGGAGAAGACTGCAAGGAGACCTTATTGCAGCCTTTCAGTATTAAAAAGGGGATTATAAAAAGGAGCAGAATCAACTTTTTACAAGGATAGACAGTAATAGGACAAGGGGGAATGTTTTTAAGCCCAAGGAGAGATGGTTTAGATTGGATGTCAGGGGGAAGTTCTTCACAGAGAGGGTGCTCCAGAGATGCTGGAACAGGCTGCCCAGAGAGGCTGTGGATGTTCCATGCCTGAAGGTTTTCAAGGCCATGTTGGATGGGGCCCTGGGCAACCTGGTCAAGTGCCAGATCTGGAAGTTGGTGGCCCTGCCTGTGACAGGGGACTGGAACTCGATGATCTTTGGGGTCCCTTCCAGCCCAAGCCATTCTATGATTCTATGATACTCCCACATATCACAGCTTGCTGGATGCCAGATGCAGTTGTCCTCCTCCTTCTGACTTCAGAGCTGACATAAGTTGCTGATCTCCTTTCAAAATGTAGCTGGACTATCCTAAGAGCTATAAAGAAAGTATCACGTGGTTGTGACCTCTATTTAGTAAGAAAATATAATCTTGAGTTATAGTTTAATGTAGGGTTGAATTTCAGACAACAGTCCCGCTGTTGCCTAATGTTGTGATGTGGCTGTGGAGTTGGCCATGGGTAAGCAGCTGGTGTGGGATCAGGATCAGCTCTGCATGCCCAGCTGCTTCAGGCTCACTCCCCACAAAATGGCACAAGGAAAATGGCTGAAAATGTTCTTCTCAAGGAGGACACAGCATCGCTACCATGCTGTTTTGCTTTTATCCTGTATCTGTGCATCATTTCTTGCGTTCTTGTGAGATTAGTTGATTAAAATGTCTTGTCAGCAATTTCTCCTTTAACTGTTTACCAACCCCTAGACAAGATTCATGAATATTAAAGTTCTTTGAACTCAAATAATTTAGGAAGAGTAAAGAAAATGCTAAGTTCCTTCTGGGTGCTGTCAGGTTTATTAAATGATATTGTCAAGACACGAATTTTCTGGAAAAATGGGCTGAAGTATAGGTCCTGAAACTCTATTTGTTTATGGCAAGTTGTAAAGGGATATTTGAAAATGACAGCATTTCTCCCTCTTAGAGAAGGTGTTCTTGTGAAGAAAGCTGAAAGATAAATGTACTGCAGTTTGGACCCACAAGTGTGTATTTACACCTTCTGCAGAAGCGTTCTGATGTTCTGTGCCAGATACTTGTTAGCTGTGTAGTCCAGGCTGTGTACCAAGTTTTCTTATTCAGTTTATATCTTGGAGAGCACATATTTCCCCTAATACGTGCTGATTGCTATTACTATTATGCTACTTATTTTCCTTCAGGTTTCTCATTTCTTAGCCTCTCTTTTGCTGTCCTTTATCAACCTCAATCAGGTCCCTGTTTAGCCGTGCAAGATTGCTGGTGATTGTTCTTTCTTAGACCAGGATGAGAGATTTTCCTTCACTGTGAAATCCCACATGGAGCTCTCTGCCATCTAGTATGGTGGTTGTTAAAAGAACCTTTCCAGTCACTGATTGACTGGGGAATGGATAGCTGTGGTTTTTTAGCACAGCTTTCTTGGCACAGAGATACCCACATTAAGTGCCTGTAGATGTTGCAGGATGGGAAGTGTCACTTACATGACTCACTCCTGTATACCTGTTATTGAAGCATTGTTTATAAAGATTCTCAGAACTGAGACAGTATGGCTATTTTAATATTTTAAAATGATTTTGCATCTTAACCCTGTATCTCCGTGATCTCTCTTCACGGTCTTCATGATTTATTTCAAAAACAAACAAAAATCTTTCAATGAAATGGGCTCCTGGGGAGAGGGGGAAAAGCTTTGAACACAGGTGAGAGCTCCAGCAGAACAGGGCTGCACTCACAGCTACCACATGTGAGGAAGGAGTAAAACAAGGAGGATCAGTCTCCTGTAAATGACGTGGCTTCAAACTGTAGGGATAATTTGACAGTGGTCATAAAAGCAGAAAAAGACTACCTTGCTCAATGAAGCACTGACCCAACACCTCGGTTTCCATGATGAAAAGTCTGTTTTAGCCTTGTTTATTACAGATTTTGGCAGGTATTCATCACGGTAATTTAGAAGCAGGCTTGGTGCCTTAAAAACGCTTTGCAATTTCAAGAAACAGCTTCTGCAGTGACAGACGTGAGAGATGCAGGGAGCACAGGTGTTGTGCTTAGGGCTGCTCTTAGGTGCAGGAGCAAGACTTCAGGCTTTGTGGCAAAAGGTACTTCCAACTGGAAATGTCTATCTTGACAACAAGTCATATTATAATGCTCCACTCCTACTGAACTTTTAAAAAATAAACCAACTTTGTATCCAATTGGTGCTGGGCTGTGTGCTTTGATAGCCAGTTCTTACCAAAACTAAATGCCGGAGCAGAGGGCAGGGTGAGTGTGTCTTTCTCAGGACCAGAAAAGGGAGAAACCATCATGAGTAGGGATGGCAACCTCAAATACTATCGACAAGGCAAAGACTTTTATTTATTTATTTATTTACTTATTTTAAATCTTCTCTCAGAAGCAGACCGAGAGGTCGATGTTTCCTCCCAGTCCGCCTGAGCCATTCCCTGCTCGGAGGTGCGGTGCCAGCCTAGCGCCGGGGCCGCCTCTTGCGGGGCAGGGGTGAGTCCCACGGGCTGCTGCCGGCCTTCCTCTTTGGGGCAGCCCGGGGCCCCCTGCGGGATCGGTCCCTGCCCTGGGCGGAGGGGCCCGCGGCCGCCGCCTGCCCCGGCTCCTCCTGCAGCTCCCCGTCTGCGGGCGCGGCGGCGGCGGGGTTCCCGGGACCCCCGCCAGGGACGCCGGGGAGCTGCTCGGCGCTGGGGCCCGCGGAGCCGGTGGGGTGACCCGGGCCGGTGTCCCCGCGGCCCCGCTGCCGACGGATCTGTGGGCCATATAGGGCTGCGGCAACGATAACGAGTCTCCTCACGAAGCGCACCGTGAGGCCTCTGAGACTTGGCTGCAGCTCCCGCAGCAGGACGGCCTCGTCGAGCCCGTGCTTGCACAGGAAGTTCATAATGATGCTCGTTCTTGCGTGCATCTCCCACCACCTGTCGGCAGAGATCCCCCTGATCTCCTGATGGAGCCACTGGAACAGGGGGCTGAGATCTCCTGGATGTTGTTGGAAAAAGGCAGCCCAGATCTCGGGAGGAAAGCTGTGCTCAGGAGGCAGCAGCACCGGCTCTGCGGGCTCCTGCTGGCCCTGCGGGCCGTAACCTGAGCGCGCTGTGGGCTGCGGGGCTGGGCACTCGAGGTAATCATCATCCGACCTCACCGAGTATCGGATGGTTCTGATCCCGTGCCCACAGATGGCACATCTTCGCTGCTTCTTTGCCCACCAGAGCGCGCAGCCATAGCATAGCTGGTGGAGACAAGGTGTCACATTGGCCACGTCATCCTGAGCGTGGCCGCAGATGGGGCAGGTCCAGTCTAATTGCGCCTCCATGGTTTCTGGCTGTACAGTGGGCTGGGGAGAGCAAAGGACAGGAAGCTGCTCTCCTCACTGGCGCTGCAGTGGACAGAAGGTGTCACAAACTGCAAGAGAAAGAGAGAGAGAGATTATAGTTGCTCTCTGTTCCCAAGGCAAGAAGCTGTGATGCCCCAGTCCCTCAACAGCGAACCTCCCCACCCCCTTCTCCCCATCGGTCACCTTGGGGCAATGTATTCTCACCTCTGCTGCTGTGAGCGCACCCTGTGGGCCCCAGCTACCTGAGCCAGGCAGAAATGGGGAAATGCCGGTGATGCCGTAGGATGGCGCCAAGAACTGCTACCAGCAGTCCCACAGCACAATGCAACTAAAGCCTCGTTCCGTGATCCAAGTCTCGCAGACACGCTCAACTGGAGTCCAGGCACGAGTAGACACTGGTCTCAGCCAGCACTGGAATTTATAGATAAGGGTCACTGAGGCCAAAGTCATCTCTCGCTGATGTCACAACCCCTTGGTCAGTGACCTCACAGTCCATGGCTACATGTATTTGAGCACCAGCCTGGGCCTCCATCATCCTCCATCATGCAGTGATTTTCCTTTCTAATGGTGATATCTTTGGGAAAATAAAAATTGCATGTTCACTTTCTCCACAATAATCCGTCTTCTGTGAACTGTTTACATTTTCTGAATCTTTTAGAGAGACACTTTGTTGCTTGTTCTGTTTTGAATGCAATGCAAATTGGTGACCATTTCTACATCAGGCATGCTTTTTCTATCACGTGCTCATATCACAGCAGGTTGTTTCCTACGCTTTCCTGTGCAACGTACTCAGTGGGACTTGCCTTAGGAATGGGTTGAACTAAATTATGTACAGAGGTCCCTTCCAACCCCTAAATTCTGTGATTCTGTGTGACTGTGAATTTGCTTGAGCCACCCTAGCCTCAATTGGTGTGTTGCTCACACAGGTGCTGAATCTGGGCTCTGGGAGATGGGAAAGAGGTACACTGCTGGAGAACAAATTAGATCAGAAACAAGCATTGTGGCTATCTGGCCTGTGTAAGGCTGAGTGTTACTTCTGCCTCTTCAGAATGATGATCTTGGCAGGTGAGTGCACTGCACTCAGTAGAAACATGAAATCTTAGTTTGTTCCATGAAGGTAGCACAGATTAAATCCTCTGTAGTGGATATGAGTAGAAGAAAACTTTTTTTTTTTTTTTTTTTTTTAATAACTTCATTTTTATTTCACTTCTGAGACTATCAACAAATTATCACCTCTTTACCTGTTTTTGGTGAAGGGTCCTATAATGCTAGACCTTCATAATCCTTAAAGAAGCCTTTGTATCATAGGGAATACTTATCTGGGAGTAAATGAAATGCTTGGATTCAGATTAAACTGACTGTATCTTTAGGAAGATTATAATTTTGAGTGGAGTCAAATGCTCCATTCTATTTGTCCTTGTACCTGTAATACTTTTTTTGCAAACATGAATCTAGAAACCACAAAGCTCAACATTAAAGCTGAAACAAATGTACATGAAATGGGAAGTAGTATCTTCCTGTTCTGTGGATTTGCCTTGGAAGCCCTAACTCCTAGAAGAGAGGAATCTTCAAATACTTCTTGAATAGTTGATTTAACTAATGGAAAATTTGTACGTAACAGTTTGAGCGTGGGTAAAGTAGAGAGAATTCATAGCTTTAGCCTATTCTTCAAATGCAGCTCGTAGTCACTTAAGGAAAGGGTGATTAAGGATCACCTCTTCGTTTCATGCAGGCGCATCTTAACATCAAGCCATCTAGAGCTGTGCTTTTGAAAGTATGATGAAGATAAACTCACAACAACTACCAAGTATTTTATCTTCTTTTTCACAGCAGTAAAGCTTCGTACAGTGTATTTAATTCAAAGCCTTCTGTATTCATTCCACTTCTACCGCTACGCATACAAGAAGAGCCAAGGCTAAGGTGTCAGAAAATGTCTCCATGCCTCCAGGAAATTTGTGTATTGTCCTTGCAGAGAAATTTTATTATGCTTTACCACATGACTCTGTGCCACAGTGTAGAACTGCTTGGTTTTGCTTGGTTTTGTTGCTGGTTTTTTTTTGGGACCATCATTTTGTGGAATCATTGCTCGATAATATCTATTTCTCTAATCATTGTGCTTGGATATTAAGTCAGTGTTAGAGATACGGTAACTCTATCAGAGATAAGCTGTTGCATTTAAATGGTAGTGAAAACAAGCTTTTCAAAAAAAAATTGTTAAATGATCCTTAACTAAACAAGTTTCATTCAATTGGGTGAAACTGAATGTTTGTATCAGTTGGCAGAATACCAACAAGCTAGAAGTCTTCTCTAATGCAGTAACTTCTGACAGAGGAGTGCTGCTGGGAAGGGAAGTGCTCTGGTCTCTGTGTACTGTGCCAAAGGAAAGTTTTAACTTCAGAGGAGTCCAATAGCATTTGTAGAAATGCTCTTGTATGAGAGGAGAGATGTGTTCCTGTTTATTGGTAAATGGTGAATTATTCAAGGCAAACAACCTTACAGAAGGAAATATAAGGTTTTATTTAAAATAAAATTTGGATAAGCTGAATATTTTAATGAGTGGAGAAATGTCCCAGCGTGAAGTTAGAAAGTGGGGACACTTCAATTTGGACTCTGAACACAGCACAGGCCTATGCTGTTTCTCAAAGCTGGTCCCACAGGCAGATCTGTGAGACCATAGCAGAGGCACAAAGCCACATGGACAAGTTATGTCCCTGTGGAAGTGAAACTTTTTCTACCTAGAGCAGCTTTCTCCATTCTAAAGGTATGAACTATAATACATAATGTCAAGTTGTGGCAAATCATAGCTTAGCACATTCTTGTGACAATTGGGACACAATTTCTGACAATAGACAACAACTGTCTTCGATTTTCTTGTTTGTTAAAGAAAATTTCTCAATTCTGGTATAATTGACATAAAATTGACACAGGATTTCTCTTTCTCTGCTATTCTACAGAGCTGCTACATCATAATCATCTAAAGCATTAAGTTATTTGCTAAATCATTGCATTGCTTGTGCAGATAAATTTTTCTGTAGGAAATTTAAAATATGATTTGAAAGGAGGGTGAAAAGGCAGAGAGGTCATGCAGTGTGAGCTTAAGGAAAAATGAATAGTAAGGAAAAGAATGATTTTCTATCTTGATATTCATTTTATTTGTTGCCAGCTTCTCTGTCAGTTTGTCACCACAGCTGATGTTTTCTTCTCTTCCATTTACTCTCATATTTAAATTGCTCAATATTTGTATTGTGTTTGCTGGCATCATCTTATCATTTGTACGCTTACACAAGTGTAAGTTCCATTTCTTGGTATTGATCCTTATCCTACACTGAGAAGCCAATAAAAGTTGTCCTGCCTGCTAGGGCTGACCTTTAGTGCAATTTACATATCATCTCTGAAAATGGATGGCAGCACAGGGGAAGAGAAAGCAGAAGGTGTTTTTGCCATTTGCTTGTCTCCCTAAAATGTGAATATCCCACTGTGAAAGAGGCAGCAAGCAGAGCAGAAATGGCACAGGCTTCCGTACAGTAAATCCAAGCCTTCCATTGGCATTAGACTTTGTCTTCAGCCTGTGGATGGGATTTGTTCTGATCCTAAGTTTCCCATGAGAAAAAAAGTCAACATGTCTGACTACTGTCAATCCTACTCTCTCTCTTTTTTGTTCTTCACCTTCAGTTTTCTAATTTAGACGATTCATTGCTACATATTTGTTTGTTTGTTTGTTTGTTTCCTGTAGTGCAGAGAAAGTTGTGCACAGACTGTGATATTTAGTTTTTTTTTTTTTTTTTTTTTTTTTTGATCTTCATCTTGCATGAAAACCTTTCATTGCTTGTAAAGTCACACAAGACCTAGTCCTGCTCCCTTAAGTCAATATTTTTGACATTGCCATTGCAAAATGAGAATTTCACCTGAGTTCCCATTAGGAATATGATTTATGTAGTGATGTGAGTTTAAATTATTTTAATTTATGATTGTTGAGGAAATAATAAATGTTCTGCATGGTACATTTTTCCATAAAGATTCCTTTGACTCCAGTGTCCCCTGCAGTTTATTTACTAACAACATCCAAAATACCTCAGAAAATGAAGATAAATAAGATGGTTCCTCTCCATTTTTAGTTTCTTCTAGCAAATTCTCACTTATCCGAGTAAACGAGAACAGCTCAGCAGCCACACAAGATTTGTTTATGTTGTTATGGGCTGCCTATGTAATCGTTTCCAGCGCCAATGGAAACCTGAAGAAAAAATGTGCCAAGCTGCAGCTGGAGCGCTACAAACAAACCATGACATTTGGTGAGAGTTTAAATTAACATATGTTACAGCAGGCAACAAGGAAACAGCTGGGAAATATGACAGCTGTTATCCATAAATAATGTTACATTATCAGCACCTATATTTATATGGGTTTTTATTGGGTAAAAATGCAAATAAGTATTTCATTACTTAACGTGACTGCACTGTAGGAAGAGATCTTGGCTATCTCCAGTGTGCACTTGGCTATTTTCAGCGTGCTTCATGTGCTGTCTCAGTGACTCAAAGCTTATGAACAATGACTGAAGGTCCACTTTTAGAAGCTCTTCTGGAGCTTCAAAAGAGATTCTCTGTTACTAACACAGAAGTTGAAATGATATTGTTCTCCAGAACTTAAATTGTCAGACTAGAGATTGTTTGGTGCTGGTGTTTTTCTGTTAAGACATCTAAAATTGGGAAGGACTGAAAAATCAGCAACTTTAAAGAACAAAGGCATCACTCGTTAGTCTTTTGTCAGCTACTCGTGGTAATTCTTAACTTGTGTGGTCCTTTCTTTCTCCCTGATACAGCAAGATACAAGCTTGGCAATTTTCCTTACAATATCTGTTACACAGATGATGGAAAATATACTTGAGATAATTCCATAGGCAGCTGTGTAAATAATAATTGATTCTTTGCAAAAGTGATGGCACCTGTAGAATCAGTGCCGGCAAAAATTTGCACTGTGTCAGTTGTCCATTGGTTATTATTCACTAGTGTG
The DNA here is from genome assembly GCF_987193195.1 of Phasianus colchicus. Taxonomy (NCBI): domain Eukaryota; kingdom Metazoa; phylum Chordata; class Aves; order Galliformes; family Phasianidae; genus Phasianus; species Phasianus colchicus. The sequence goes on along the minus strand of NC_143442.1, from coordinate 28,109,826 downwards.
TGGAAATAAGCACTGCCTTTATAAATACTTCCCCTAGAATTTTAGCATCTAAAGAAGGAGTTCACAGTCTTTCTTCAGCAAATAATACTAATTCCTTTGTAAAGCTAGATAGTTATTTATTGTAAATACAAAGGCTTGTATTGGCAACAGCTTATGCTAAGGAAAATATTCACTGGGAGCTTAAAAACAAATAAATGAAAAAGGGTCTTTTTATCATCATCACACTTGGCATATTGCTTTTAAATAGCTCTATAGTACAGATAGATACATTAAGAGACCTATTTAATTTAGGCACTTGGCCAAGAATGGGCAGTGATTTTGTTTACAGTTTATTAATACCGAATGAAGTGGGATTATATTCAGTTTTTGCATCTGGAGAAAGCGTGGCTCATAGAAAGGTCAGACTGTTAAAAGGCTACCCAGGTTCCACAAACACAGAAGCTGAGATCCAGAGAACCACAATAAAAGAATTGGTAGAGTATCTAATAGGAATCTGACCTATTGTTTATGTGCTCTCAAAATGCTGTATTGTACCCCTTCCCATGTGAATTATTATGTATGTTGACTCACTTTAAACTGAACAAAGGCAATGTGAAAATAGGTAGAGGTTGGAAAAAATAATTTTAACTTTAAACCAAAAATTGGCATACCTGACCTAGAATTACTTTCAGTCAATTTGCAATGCCTCATGTGAAGAAAAGTGAGGATCCATTTAAAATAACCAATTCGTAGCAGCAATGACACAGATTTGCAAAGCTGTACTAAATTACTACAGTTACTGGGGGGGAACAAATTGGGTCATTTGTTGTTCAAGAGAGACTTTTCTACCTGTAATATTTCTTTCCCCTGCTCTTAGTGCAGCGAAAACCAGTTACTAGCCATCCTCCCAGTCTTAACACATTGTCTGGAAAAGCTGGCAGTATAAGTGGGCACATGTGGGAAAGAAGGCACTCAATAATCCATCCTTTCTGTTTGAGGTTTTTTCCTTAATTAATCTGTTGGTGTTCTGATAGCAAGAAGTGATAAACACTAATTAACATCTTAATTTGATGGTGACAGAAAAGGCTGCCTGCCCTGTTTTGTCACAGAGGACCTAATATATATATGTATAAATTACCTGATGACTTTCTGTGGGAACTGGGGAGCAAAAACAAAGACTGAACTAAGTATGTTCCAAGTCTTCATCAGGAGGGAAGGAATGTTTTCCAAAGAGTAGGGAAGTGAAGCTAATGCTATAGCATTTGCAGATATATGCTGGATGAGTAATACCAGTTTAATCCCTGCTAAAACAGGGATTTTGGACAATAATCAAGGTGTGCTGCAGCTCTATGAGGGCATCATTATAGTACAGAGATTATCATTTTGTAAAAATCTAACATCCTATTTTCTTTGGTTTGAAAACTTGTTTTAATTGGTCACTGCCATTCATTTCCGAGCCACACGTAGCACTGGTATAATAAAATTAAAATTTCAAAGGAGAGAAAGTGAAATAATTCCTCTAACAATGATTTCTTGAATCAAAAATTGGGAGCTTAAATTCTTGAGATCAGTCTTCAGCTTCACATTGATGACAAACTCTTCTTGTCTTGGTTATTCTTAAAAAGTTTCTAGTGAAAACCCCGTGGGGAAATGTTTGTTTTCCTATGGGACTCCCTTATAGCTGCAGGATCTGAATTTTGAGAAATCACTGGCTTCAGCACCAAATAAAAAAGTGAAATATCCAGCCCCCAAAAAAACTTGTGTGAAACTGTTATGAACAATTGGAAGGGAGAGGGAGAGCATGCCAGTGAACATGGAGCTTAGTCACACAGCCATGGAGCTGTGCTCAAGGTTTTCTGCCAACTAAAATGAACTTGTATAGTGGACTGTTCGGGGAAAATGTTGGCATTGTTTCAGGCTGTTATAGAAGCATCCATTACCACAGCTGCGAGGCAGTGTTACTTTTGACTGTGTACCCCAAAGAATTACTGTCTAAGCATCACTAATATTACAAGGCACGTCTGTCCTATGAGTTGTAGAGTCTGCAGACATGGGATAGGTGGGTTTGTCTTTCAAATCTACATTATATACCCTCAGTTAATCTCTATCTTTCTACGTTCTGATTTCCAATCTGAAATAATAACACTGAATTAGAGGCCAAGTAATACAACGCACTCCAAAATGATCTGCATTTGTTTTTAAAGGAGAGATTTAATATTTGTTCTTGTTCTCTATAGCAACACAAAGGATCTGAGCATTTTGGTGGTTATTAACCTGACTGCAAATGCAAGTTAGTGATCAAATTGTTTCTTCAGCAGATATATGTAATCTAAATGTGGTTCTCTAGACAAACAGAAATCAAGGACGTAGTTTCTGTGTCTAGCTGCACATGTTGAAAAAGAACTGCTCTGAGTTCCTCAGGCAAGTCAGAAGAACCCAAGTCATTACAGCAGTGCAAGGAACTTTTTGCAGCACACTGTGAAGAGCATGAAAAAAGCCTTTAAAGATAATACATAAGAACATTACTAAATAAACCTGACTAGAGCAAATGTGAGCAAATGTGAGTTTTAGTGCATTGTCTTAAGATATTCAAATAGTGCTTTGTAGCTTGCTGTAGGAAGTGATGAGACTGTTGTGAAACTGAAGGATGGAAATCATGTCTTTGAAGTGAAGCAAAGGATGTCACCAGTAAGTGACACTGGTCAGTAGGAAATAGCTTCCCACAGTACAGGTTCCTGTACTGTGCAATAGGTGAATATGAATAAATGTTGTAACCGAATTTCATTCTCTGAAAGTGAGTAACTGTATGATCAGTAGAAATGTTTCTGAAGCTAAAAGGAAATAAGAATATGCAGTCAATTGAAAGCAAAAATATTTCTTTCAGAATAAAGTTAATTACAGCTGGCCATTAAAGATGTGCAACTATGTGAGGCATCTTCAAGCAAGCTTTTTCTTTTGGGGCCTATAAACTAGAGGTAGTTTAATCTCTGGTCTGTTGTTTGTATTATTTGTCACACCCTAATTCACAGTGCTCATCTCTGCTGCTTTTTTGTTCTAGAGTCTAGCTTGGTCACTGTATCATCAACAAAGAGCGTGTTTATTTTATCCCATAGCCTTTGAACAAGGACTGACAGATCCAAGATTTGAAGCAGATTAAAAGTCTCTTGTTCTCTTTGACAGCTCTTTCACAAATCAAAAACTCACAGAGTACTAGTTGTAGTACTTGCAGCCTTTCAGTACCTAAAGGGAGCCTACAAACAGAAGGGGAATCAAGTCTTTGAAAGGGTAGATAACTGCAGGACAAGGGGAAATGGTTTTAAGTTGAGGAAGATTTAGGTTGGATGTCAAGGGGGAGTTCTTTGCAGGGAGAGTGGTGAGATGCTGGAACAGGCTGCCCAGAAAGGCTGTGGATGCCCCATCCCTGGAGGTGTTCAAGGCCAGACTGGATGGGGCTCTGGGCAGCCTGGTCTAGTATTAAATGGCGTGGCCCTGCATGTGGAAGGGGGGTTGGAGCTTCATGATTCTTGAGGTCCCTTCCAACCCTGACCATTCTGTGATTCTGTGATACTACCTTGAGTAGATACTAAGTGTACCTTTAGGATATTACCTTTGACTCAAATATTCATAAAATCAAAAGTGAACACATTCTGATCCAGACACACAGATGCATTCACATTCTACGGGCAGTGTATATCTTGAATCAAACATATTATTAAATATCGAAATACAATGTTAACTGTTTGGTATAATCTGTTTTGTAACCTGCAAGTTGGTTTTTTAAAACTAGGATTATATGATGGTAATTCTCTATCCATGATGTGTTTGCCTAAGCACCCATTGCTTTAAATCTTTTCTCTACTTTAACTGTTGTATTAATTATGAGGGTTGCTCCAAAAGTAATGCCTCCTCATTTATTATGTTGGGCCACAGCATCACAGATTGATGTTGGTTGTGTGATAGTAGAGATTGAAGCTTCCCACCAATATCCCATTACATTTTATTGCTGTGTGACAGATGACAGCAGAGGGGTAGCCTGGCAAAATGACGTCTGGCGTGGAAGCATGTATGAAGCATGGGTGTGGAACTGAATTCCTCCATGTGGAAAAAATGGCACCCATTGACATTCATTGTCACTTGCTGAACATTTACGGAGGCAAGAAGTGGATGTGAGTACAGTGATGCAGTAGATGATACATTTCAGCAGTATCCACAGCAGTGTGAAAGACAAGCCACATCCTTGGATGGGCATGCATAGCTGTCATATCACAAAATGAAGAGCATATCCATCAGCTCATCCACGCAAATTGCTGAATTACTACCAGGAAACTGTGTACAGAGTTGAATATCAGTATCAATGCATTGGAAACAATGGTAGCAACGGTGGAACATCATAAAATTTGCTCCAGGTGTGTCCCACGTATGCTCACCAAATGTGGTGTAGGCAAGTGGTTGAAGGTGGTGGAGTGTGGAATCTGCTCGTGGAGCATTGGTTGGAGTTCCTGATCTACAATTCTGGTGAAGAAGCTCTGCTACATGTACAACACTGGATCTTATCCACAGGATTCATATTTTTTCCTTCTGCAAGTCAAACAATTTTCATATTTTCTTTGTTTTAAATTTTAAGTTAGAAGAGAGTGAGCATGGAGAATAATGAGAGGAAAGAAAGGTCCAAAGAAATGAAAGCAAGTTCATAGAATCATAGAATGTTTAGGCTGGAAGGGACCTTTAAGATTATCTAGTTCTAACTCCTCTGCTATAGGCAGGGACACCTCCCACTAGACCAGGTTGACTGCTCTTGAATACTTCCGGGGGGGGCAGAATCGCAGAATCACCCCGTTGACCTGCTGGTCACCCTTGTCTTGCTGCAGCCAGGATATGGTTGGCTTTTGGGCTAAAAGCACACATTGCTGGCTCGTGTTGACTCTTTCTTCAACCAGCACCCCCAAATCCTTCTCCGTAGGGCTGTTCTCAAGCCATTCTCCACCCAACCTGTGTCTCTACTTGGCATTGCCCTGACCCAGGTGCAGGGACTTGCACTTGGCCTTGCTGAACTTCATGACATTGGCATTGGCTCACCTCTCAATCCTGTCCAGGTCCCTCTAAACAGCATTCCGTTCCTGTAGTGTATCAACTGCACCACTCAGCTTGGTGTCGTCTGCAAAGCTGCTGAGAGTGCACCTGACTCCACTCTCCATGTTGCTTACAAAGGTGTTAAATAACACCAGTCCCAGCAGTGATCCCTGAGGAAGACCACTTGTCACTGGTCTCCACATGGGCATTGTGCCACTGACTGCAACTCTGAGTGCAAGCATCCAGCCAATTTTAGGACAACATACAACAAAAAAGGCAAAGTGTCTTGTTAAGGTATTTTTCTTATAATACTTCTACTTGAATTACTGGGCGAGTGCATGAAAAATAATCCAGACAGGATAGATACATTAAAGAAAAGGAGAATGTTTGTCTCTGTACTGACATTTCACTCATCTAAAGGAACACAAGACTCTTCTTTGGGGAGCTGAGTTACTGCATGCACAGACATGCGCAAGTAGTGCCGAGTGTTTTGGCAAGGAGATAGTAGTACTCCATTTTCTCTCATAATTATGTCATTAACACATCTTGATCTTTTCCTAGCCATGACCTTAAATTTGAGAGTTCCCTTTGATTTTTGACATTTCTTGTCTTAGAGAGCAAGCACCATTTGAAATGTTAATAGAGAAGGAGAAGCAAGCTATCATTTCGTGCAGTGAAACAGATTACTGATCATGGGCTCTTTATGTGAAGTAAGTTTGCTGCTGCCCTTTGGGATAAATGCCATTATAAGCGATGTAGAGGTATTCCATGAGTGTTAATAGGATTGTCCTATTAGTCTGTAATACTCATCTACTGTTAGGTCCACAAACACTAACTCATTTCTATTGGATTCATTACTCTAGCAGTCTATCCTATCAATACTCTATTTTTTATTAATCCTTTTGTAAGCTGAAAGTGATGAAAATTCAAAAACCTCTACAAGCATGTCAACTTTCTGGGTAAAATTCACACGTCCTGAACTGTATTTGTATGGAGGATATTTTGGTGCATATAGTATGACAGGAGAATAAAGTACTGCACATATGCCTTGCAGACTGATAGAGCTGTAGAATCAGACAAGAAGTTCAGCCCATCTCCTAGTGGATTTGGTCTTATTTACAATGAGAGAAGGAGATAAGAAGATCTTCTGGTGTATTTCATCATAGAGAAGTCTCATTGGAATTATTTTTGCAATGTGTTGGTCTCTCTAGAGGGCACATGCATCAAATAGAATCGAACATTCAACTGGAACCTTGTTTAGGGATTACAAACACAAATCACAAAGGAAGTTGTACAAGAAGTTGACTTTACTCCTGAAGACTTTGAAGGTTGTTAAGTAGATTGTATATGGAAGATTAAATTACACATGTGGCTTTGCTTGGCTTTTTTTTTTCCTTTTTTTTTTTCTTTTTCCTTCTAAATCTACAATATGGTATAGTAACAACTTGTATTGGTTTTCTCAGAGATTTTCAATTATGACAAAAATCAGATCAAATGAAAAAAAACATTCAGATTTCTTCTGTTCCATTCTTCTCATTTTCCCTCCCTTCAGGACAAAATTTCTCAAAGTCAGACTGAAGTTGTATCATATCTTCAAGATTTTGTTATATACAATGACTGTATTACAGGAAGAGTTCTGATGTATAGCTTGTAAGTTATTGAGACTAAGCCTAAGAAGGTAGAAAATATAGTTAAGCCAATGTGGAGTAAACATATAAGTATGTTAAGATGTTTTTTATTTCAATTTGAGTATGAGGCTATAATAGTGCATTTATTCACAACACAACAAGCTACTATTTCATTGCATTTAATCAACTATATTCTCTTAGAGTAGCAGTTTTGATTCTCTGTCTCTTTGTGTTTAAAATACCTTTCCAGTGAGGAAACCTGATAACAATGCAGAGGAACAGGGGTGATTCAAGTGGGAGGTAAACTATCAAGGCTGGAAAGCATTTGCCAAATGAATGAAGGCACAAGTAGAGCACGTTTCTTTCAAGTTTGCTTGATGTCAGAACACACACCTTAAATACGAAGGATTTAACACAGAGGCAACTGAAATCCTGTTTTGTGCCATGTTGTTGTAGCATCCATGCTTTCTGTGAAGCATGTTTCCCTTTCTTAACATATTCATAAAGGTATGGTTCATCTCTGGGAACAAAAGAGACTCTGCCTATGAGGAAGAGTGAGTAAGGCATGTTCAAAGTAGTTATAATGGAGCCCATCAAACACTGAACATGTATTCTCTTGTTAAACCGAGCTCATTCCGTTGTAGGTGTGGTGCTAATGGACCACTAACACTGTGTCAGTGAGATCATTTTCTACTCAGCTACCCATTCTGTCACTGTCCAAATCATGACCCCAATTAGGCAGACTTAGTTTGGTCACTGCACAGGATTTTTCCCACTAGAGAGATAATAGAATCTACAATCTGTCTTTCTGTGTTTAGCATCCTGAATAAAGGTTCTTCTTTATTGGAAAAAAATGTTTGAAATCATTTTGGAGTCATATTTACTGTGAAGGAAGAGATGAGAGAGATCAGTTTCTCATCATGCCATTAAATACATTTCACATTGCTATCCATTCCCCACAGGTGAATAAATGAAAAGTGGAACAATTAAAAATGTGGGTGATCATAACTTGAAATTTGTTTCCTTTTCTACCCATTTAAGTATGTCATTTTCCCTTTAGCTGTCATTGTGTCTGATTTACTTAATTACTGCACCATTAGTATCCATTCTTCTCAGTTTCAAAAACCTCCTTGCTAAATTTTTAATGACATTTCTTTAAGGACACAATTTTCCATGTCTTTCAGAATTACTAGATGAAATTGTTGTCGGTAACGATCAGATCAAGAGCACAGTGACCTGCTTGCTACATATGATTATTATACTTGCTATGGCAACCACTGCTGATATTTAAGTTGCTTCTTAATTTCCCGGGCTACTTGTGCTTTCCAAACTGTATTAGCAAGAAGACTGTGATATGAGGTTCACAGCCACTGATCTGTTTTGGGTTTTCCTGTGCTGCTCTGGGGGGCTTCTCTCAGATCTGGATCTATCTAGCAGTAGCTGCTTGCATTTTGCTAATGGAGAGAAGTGGTTAGAAAAGAGCTGTGTTTTGTACGACTCTGCTATGAATTAGTCATGTTGGAAAACCCCTGGCATTTGCAGGAAGCTGTGTGTTTTGAAATGCAGGTTACAAGTTGGCTTTGATCAGGCTTTCTTCTTTCCATGTTGCAATTTTACTCTAAGGATGAGTTTCTACATCACTGCAATTGCTGTCTGTTTAGTCTATGTAGAAAGGAATCACAAGAAAGTATTCTGCACCTGCTTTGTTTAAGCTTGTATTTAATGGGAAAAGAAAATCAAATCTATTCTAATGTTGTGAACTTTGCTACAAAGGACAAATAGTGGCATTTTTGTAGCAGTGGTGTTCTTGGAAAGGCCTGATCTCAGCCAGTGCTAACTTACTGCATCTCTAGCTGCAGGAGAGTTGTTCTCTTTGGCAACAAGTGTACAGCAGGGCAGCTTAAACACATCGTGTTTGCTGGCCCTACTTGTGCCTGGCCTGACCAATACATACTTAAGTATTTCTATAATCTTGTTGTTGCTGACTTGGCCAGGTGCCATGTGAAATGTGTAAACTAATACCGTTTCCAACCGCTTTTACTGTGAGGAAGTAGTGAAATTGCCAATTACAATAATAAAAAATGAAAGGGCCACGAGAACTGACAGCACACTGCGCTGAGATGGCTGTAAGCTGCAGCCTGGTACCTCAGCTTTGTGACAGAGACTGTAATGAGAAGAAACAACATTGCATCGGTTCATCTTTTGTTTTGCTGACTGTAATGAGAATAGGAAATGATGTTAATTTAACCCATTCTTTCTTCCTCTGAAGTATTAATAGTGATTCTCTTCAGTGCTCTTCCCCACTGTTGCCAGTGCCAATCCTTTCCAGTGTTGGAAGGGCTCCTGGCAGCATGCACACTTACTCGCAGAATGGTTTGTATTTAGTGCTCTGCCAACCTAGTGCAACTGACAGATATGTTAGCAAAAAATTTCTTATTCTTGTCAGGCTGAACAGCAGGCTACATTCATCGAATATGTCAAGTATTATAATTTGATGAGAGCTCATTCTCCTGATACAGATGCTAACTACATGGCTCCCGTGAGCAGATGCTTATTCAATCCTTCCTGCACGTTAGTGTGATACAAAGACAGATATTCTCCTATTGTTTCTCTGAAACACGACTCACACCTTTTATTTCAAACTATTTTCAAAGAGAGCTCATAAATAAAAAAAGATATGAACTAATGTACTTTATTTATTTATTTATTTAAGAAACAAATTCTTTTGTGAGCAGAACCTGGTTTTAAAAATCATTCTGTCTATGTATTAGTGGTTTATGTCCCCTTAATTGCCTCCCACTGCCAATTTTAACCAGTTTACTCCAGTTCTCTCATTATTGCTTGACAATCTCCTTCTTGCAGGAAGCCTATCTCCTCCTGGCATTCCCAGTTTATTTAGCTGGACAAATTGCCACAGCTCGTTCAGAGCACATGTGTGCTGATTTGCTGGTTGTTATCTCTGAGAATGGGAAAAGATCTTTCCCTCAGCTGAGACAGCAATTTGGATTTCTTTTCAATAATCTACTGTTCTCATGATATTTGTAGGAGCTTCACACCTCTCAAAGCTATGCCTTTTAAAAAGTGACCACTAAGTTCAAGAGTTATTAAAGTAAACAACTATATAGGTGTGCTGCATAGATTTTATTTTACGGGAATCTGGAGAAAATAGTGAGAGTACAAATGATTTGGGGGCAGGAGATAAAATGTAATGTTAATCTCAGACATTTTCATTGCCCTGAAAATCAAATCAGCCTTCAAATTGCATGAGGGTATAATTTTCTTTAGGTATTTGGTGATGAGGATAAATGTAAAATCTTTTGTTGATGAGGAAACTGTAGAATCTATTTTAAGTGAATGAAAAATGAAAGTGTTTTCACCTTGCCTGTATTTATGAATGTTAACCTCCATAAGAAATGTGCGCGATGTTGTTACACTTAGTACTAGGAAAAGAAACTAAGAGAAATGTAGGGGATCACTTTTGGAGAAAAGATTAATATTCCATCCTCTGACTGCGTGTATCTCAACCAGTGCTTTCACCACTTTACTGTGAGAGACTGCAGGTGTTTGTTTTTGTGTAAATGTCAGGCAAGATAAAGTAATCCTTACCTGAGGTTGCTAAAGATTTTGGAGGAATATGGTATGGAATATTACTTTCCCCACAGGTGAGTCATTATACAGCTAATCTGTTTTACCCTGACAGGGTTCTTTCTTCTGATGTATCTCACACAGTGAATATTGATCTGCCACTCTTACCCTGAGTTGGCTTTTGCTCTCTGCTTGTTTCTAAGATGTACCTTGGTTTTCTGTTGTCTTTCTGTCCATTGTTGTCTCCGAGCTACACTTCTATCTCTGATATCTGCAAGTCCTTCAAAATTTTCTTGTATAGATATTTTATACATTTTTTTCTTCCTGTATTTCTGCAATAGCTTATTTATTAGCATTAACTCGTTAACCTGCTTTTCAGAAATGTGACACCTAATGTATGGGCTTTTGGCCATAGTGTACTATGTCAATCCTTCACTGTATTAAAACTTTATACATATAAGTTTTATATTCTTAATTGTCTAGGTGGAAAAGAAATACTGACTTCAGGTGAACATAAATTAGTTCAGTGCAAAGAAATTAGAAGCCTTCACCTTTATTACTTTCAGGAAACCAAAGAAAAAATATTTACAATACCAGAGATTAATTCAGGAAACAGATAATGGTGCTACTTAACCTCCTTAAAGCAGCTGCTGGATTCAGTTTCCAGTAGGGATTGGTAGGTGAACCAATACAAGGGCATGACTCAAAATAAATGTTTACTACAAGGCAAAACAAGTGGCAGTTCTTCTCAGTCCCATTAGTGATAGCACTGGGAGCCCTTTCAAAGAAGGAAAAAAAAAAGGGGGCTATTGCCACAAAATGTTATCAGATGGAATGGATCTTTTTTATTGCATAGAAAAGATGAAGTAATCTTCTGAATATACTGTATTAAAAGAAAAAAAAAAAGTGTTCATAGAGTTAAAAAAATTATGAACTTGGGTTTTTATAAGATTTGAAAGGTCAGGAGGGTAAGCAGATGGCTAGCTGTAGAATTTATTGTGCTTTTAGCAATTGTTTTTATGTTCCAGGTGAAACCTTGTAAGCTGATGAGCCTGTAAAATTCTACAACTCTGCATTAGAGTGAGAATTATGCTCATAATATGCATGTGATTTTAGAGATCTATATATCATCTGTTTATTATCTGCCAAATACTCACAGGATTAGTATTATGAAGTACGATTTTTACTATTCTGCAACAGTGTGTCTGTTTCTTGTCCATTTTGCATTAATGTTTCCTTTGTGAAAATAGCTCAAATAAGCTAATGATAACAAAGTGATATCCTGTGATAGCGTGGTAATGCCAAGTGACATTCCAGCAACCTTTCTGTACTCAAAAATGACAAAATTTTACAAGGCATGTTAAAAAAAAAAAGATTATTGTTCACAATTCCTCACATATGACAAGCTATCCTCAACAGATTCAGTATTACCAGGATCTCAGTGCAGTGCCTTGTGAGAAGGTTAACAGTGTCAGTGCAGAAGTGTCAAAGCAGGGTTCACCAGCACCTACACAGCCCCACTGTGAGACAGTTATTTCTGTTCTCCCAAGAGCTCTGTAGAAAACAGCTCCCTCTCTGTAGCTGTGTTGTGTTCCAGTGGGCGACATTTTGTGTCTCTATAGATCTATTTCTTCACTGAGTAAAGAGATGTCCAAACATGTAAACAGCATCTCAGGCTACGTACCAGAATCAGGCTACTCTCCTGGGCTTGCAGGAATAGCTTGAATGTAGGTCAGTACAAGAACGCAGCTAATTCAACTGTTAAGCCTACAGAGCAGGTCCTTCTTATTCTGACTTCAGTATATGAAGCCAAAGGGCACATACATGAAGTAGCTGTGGCTCCTGGACCATGACAGGAGTTTCTACCACAGTGTAAATAATGAAATAATGGTAGAAATGTCCTGGTGTCCAGTTGGAGTTGAAAAGCATAAATGCTTTGTTTCTATCTTTAAAAACTTCCTAAACATTTTTTCAGAGAGAACAAACTCTCTGTGTTTGAATATTCTGTGACAATAAAAATAGAGTATAGGGTAAATTGCAACGGCTTCTAATTAATTCAACTCTCCGTTGGTTTTGATCTCCTATCTAAAGAAGACTGACCAGGCATAACAAGTGGGACAAATGAGGATGGCCATTGTATGGGAACTGGACATTGTTGTGTTGAGGGATATGGTTTAGCGAGAACCATTGCTGATAGGTGGATGGTTGGACTGGATGATCTTATAGGTCTTTTCCAACCTTAGTGATTCTGTGAACTGCTGAGTCACAGCCTGAACCTCTGATTAGTCACCTGAGGTGAGCAAGGAGTCAGCCCTGGGAGCACAGGTGAAAGCAATTCACCTGTGCTGCAGGAAGGAGTGGAGCCTGGCTCCACCTCTCCTAGACCCATTTAAGAGCTGACTACCAGTGGGGAAGGTTCTCTCTCTCTTCAGAAGATCCACTCCACTGGAGTTTCCTGAGTGAGCCCACGACACGGGTGAGCATCCTATTTATTCTCTTTGTCTCGCTGTGCCTAACTCTCTTGCTTATTTCATTATTATAACATCTTAATATTATTAAATTATATAATATTTCTTTATGTAATTTTCATTGATTATATCAATTACATCAATATTGTGTTAAAACCCTAACTCAGGAAAGAAATGTTAAAATGTTCCCTCACCTTCCTTAGGTGAGGGAAGAGGCACACATGCCTCACATGCAGGAGGTCATTTTACAAGTCTGTGTATGTGGTGGTGCATATCTATAGGAGAGATGTATTACACTCTTAACAAATTCAGCCAACACATCAGCCAAGATGATCTTTAATTTTCCAAGAAGCAGAGCTTTCTCATTGTGGTAACACAATAGAGAATTCTTGTCATTCCAGACTGATGATTGGCTCATGTCTTAGTAAAGTTTCTGGTGCTGAGTAGCAGTGGAAGAAGAAGTAGAGATTGTGGGAGGTTGATGTGAAACCACGCAGTCCGATTTTCAAAAGCTTGGGCCTGCATTCTTGCTGAAATAAAGTATAGCAACTATAATCAGATAGACCTCAATCAGGAAGAAATGAGGGCAAATGGAAATGGTAGGAGCAATATTTGTAAGATTTGTATGGTTGAAATCTTTGCCATTTATGCAGATGTAGCGCTTTTATCATGGAAGACATTATTTGTCATGATTTTGAGAATTGACTGTTGTCAATTGTGCTAAGGTTTGGGTTGTGCTGCTGCTACACTAGGTAGAGTCCCATTATGTTTTATTCTGATTTGAATTTGGTTACCTAAGGTGAATTATGAATAATAATTAGCTTTCTGTTCAGGTTTCATAGTTGTTGTACACACAGTTTTAAATCAGACTCAGTCTCAGAATTGGTACTCTGCTAAATTCAGAATCTAAATGGTTGCTTTTCAAGTAATTCCACCCAAACTCCCTCCCACCCACGCTTGCCCTTAGCTTAGCACCTCTGTGTTCACAGGAGTCGTTGCATAGTCTCTGCACAAAAAAAAAAAGAGCAGTTAACTAAATGCTAATTAAAAGCAGCATGTCAGTTTATTGTGCACAGTAGGAGCAGTCACAAAAGAACATGAACCTGAATCAACTTTTTATCTTTTTTTCTCCTTTTGCTTAGTAGACCTCAGGAGGGCTGAAGAAAAATCCTATTAGGATAACTCAAATTAAAAATTGAGATGAGCCTAAAAAGCTTCTGTGAAATATTCTGTTAGTGCCTCCAAATTTCAATGCAGTATCTGCTCAGCCTGAAAGATAAGTATGCCACAACTTCTGAAACCCAAAATTTGCAAGATATCTTGGGCTCCTGTTAATTCTGGTACTACTTCTTAGTTCTGGGCTCGGTCCTGTGAGTTTGTTGATGTTACTGAGACCTTAAGGTACTCAGCAGCTCACAGACATGTTCAGTACCCACAGTGACTAGTCCCTACAGGCCTGATCTGTGGCATGTTGCCTGGAATGAGGTTTTATATTTCACTGCAATGGTCTTTAGGTTAAGCGTTAGGATACACGATAGAAACAGATAATGAGGGCAGGATGAAAGCTGGACCAGAGTCTGGTGTATGGTGAGAACTAAAATGTCAAGTGGAGAAGCTTGAAGAACTGGAGAAGTTCACCTCACGTACACAGAGCTTGTTTATCATCTTGGGTTGCCTCTTAATACTTATGACAGTCAAACTCTACAATAAAGCAAATTGAGATCATTTTCTTGTTGGCAGCATTCAAAACGTGCCTGTACAAAGCAAGGATACACCTTCACTGCTGCAATGGAGTTCTACCCATTTACATCAGCACGAAGTAGAGGTGCAAAGAGCACCAGCAGCAGGAGAGGGAAGTTTTTCCTATGCTTTTAAGTACAAAAGAGTTTGTTCCTTTAGCTGATGTCTGCAATCTTTCATGGTTTTTTTTGTGAAGTATTTAAAGTCCACATATTTTCTTAAGGTTGAGTTTGCTTAGTAGTGAAAACCATGAGGTGTACACATTTTGATTGATCTACCATACTGTCCTATAATGATATTGTTTTCAAAAAGCATCCCATCTTGTAGGACTTTCCCATTGCTGCCTTTGCTTTGCTGTTAGTGTGCGTCAAGTTGTGTGGCCTTCTCACAGCTGGATGGCCACCTCCTAGATTAGCAGAAGTTTTTTCCTGGGTACCAGATAGGATCCAGTATACCACAAGAGGGAAATTTTTTCAACAGCCTTCTCTTTACTCCTTTAACCCCCACCGACTCTGTTTAATTTATCAGATATCAGTTTCATTTGATAAAAGAGCCCTTGTTTTAAAGGAGACACCAGATACCTTAGTGATAACATCAGTTATGCATAAGACAGAGTAATGATTTATGTGAGCAATAATGATTTTACATGTAAGGTCTTTAAACAACCAATACTGTTAGGTTACCCAAATAGATGCATTTACTAAAAAGAGCCTATTCTCATTACAATTTATTATAAATATACTGTTTTCTTGTCCCTTTAGTTCTCCAGAGAGTATACATCAGAAAGCAAAAGTTTTAAGTCAGTTTTGGCTCAAGCCAAATTCATCAGATGATAAAAAATATTTTTACAAATATATTAACAGCAAGAAGAGAGCTAATCTTCATCCTTTATTGGATGGACAGGAAATGTTATCAGCAAGGTTCTATGATTCTAAGATAACATGCCATATTTGGAACAGCACAGAGAGTCCTACAAACTACATTAACCAATAACAGCCCCCCTCTGGAGGGCTGGAAAACACACTGCCACTATATCCAGAAGGATCCAAGTGCTTTCTTTCACCTTCACCTGGAATTGCAGTAAAATTACAAATGTGGTACTAGGACATGTGACAACATGAGTAGCAGATATTGTAGTGTAATGTATTATTACCCATCCTTGTCTTAGCTACCTGTTTTGTCATTTTATACCAGTCATTTTCAGATCATTTGGCTTTCCTTTTCTGGTCTATTGCTTTCCTCTAGCTCTTAATTTCATCTGGCTGAGAAGCAAAAATCATATTGTAATAAGAGGCCAACGTATCTTCAGATTTGCCAGTGTCAATAAATATTTGTAAGCTTTTGACAGTCAAACCGTGTAAATCCAAGAGATTTGAATTGTTTCAGATACACTCCAGTTATTTTCTTATAAACCCTTGGAGAAGTTACTGGGTTTTCATGCTTTTCTCAAAGCTCATAAGAAGGATAAAGATCTCCAATACTACCAAGTACCAAGTTATTCCCTTAGCTCTAGATTCATCCTTCTAGCTTCAGTGACTCTGTGAATGGGATCATCTTCTAAAAGCTTCTGATTCAGTTTCTTTAGTTTTGAAGACCCCTAGTGTTCAAAAATGTTTCATTTTGCTAGCGGAATTATGGATCCCATGATACTGCCATATTCTTTTCTCTTATCTCTTCTCTAGCAAATTACTTTAACATACTAAGAATGCAATAGTTACACCCCATTAAATCACTGACTTGTTTTGTTCCTCGGTATCTTAGGCTGTGTACTGTTATTGAATGTACGAAGTATTATTCACTGAATCATTATTGGTCATCTGTGGCATTTTAGCACATTAAGGAATTTCTCCAATTTTGAGACAGCTGTTGCAGGTTGAAAAATCAATGGATTCTTTCCCATCAGATAGCACAAATCCCTTCATGGTACCAGTAGTTTCACATTGAATGCCAACAATTTATAATGATTTAGGACAGCAGGAACAGAAATGAGCTTAACCACAAGCCTGTGATAGAGGTTTGAGAAGACATGCATGAACTTTTACTCTAAAATCATCAATCTTATCTATCACTATTTATTTTCCTTTTTGTTAGATGGCCCTGAGCAACACAGATCTGACTTTACTGTATGATTATGCTAAGCTTTCTGTGTGTTCTCATTAGTGAGAAGGCTAATTTCCTACCTGCTTTTATAACATTATGTTTTATTTCGTTAATATACGTACTATATAGTCACAAATACGGATCTTCAGGAAGTGAACACATAAGGGTACCAGACCCCTTGTTTCCATCAAATTGTTTTTCTCTCCAGAGCTGAAAATTTACTCTGTGCATGTCTGCATGTCCCAGCTCCCTGTTGGGACTGAGATGTCTGAAGTGGTTTCAGCTCACTGGAAATGAAGCGTAAAAACATGAAGTAAGCCCACGTTGTTTTTCACACACGGTGATTTTCTGTACTTGATACAGAGAGTATTAGCAACTCGCCAGTTATTTTTGTGGTATACTCTTTATTATGAACAATAAAATGTTCTAGAATTCCAAAAGCAGATATCTAGAGCAATCAGTTGAAGTATTGATGCAGTACATATCATATTTGAGATATTCATTACAATAATGAACTTATTTCTTCTAAAATTTCCCTGGAACACATTTAGCACAAGGTATACGAACTGCACCAGACTTAAAACCTGCAGATTTTACTCAGTATCATTTCTTGAGCATTTTGCATTGCTTTTTATAATGCAGTCTGGTTTAGGAATACTGTCAAGAATTGTATAAAAGCGTTAATGGGTATAAAGGACATATAATGTTGATGATGAAGTATTTTTTTTAATGTTCAGAGGAATTACTCGAGGCTACCCTTTGGGCTTTTTTTCTTGTTGAAAGGATGCACCTCAGAGCCTTTCTGATTTTCTTCTGACAAAAGAGGCTGCAACTACAAGACAAAAAAAAATGAAATATCATTCTAGATTAAAAGATCTACGTTAAAATTAGTAACACTTCCCCATAAGTACAGCATGTAACTAGTAGCACATCTGGAAAGTGCAAAGGGGTTTTAGAGACTGTCTGATCCTATCTTGAATGGTCTGATTGATGCTACTTGCAGACAAGGTGTCGAGGGCTATGAAAGAAGTAATTGCAGAGTTTCTATTTGTCACAATATTCCTTGATGGGATTTCTGATGCCAGTAATTTGTCACAGCAGTTCATTGTCTTGCAGGATGTCAAGCAGAATGGAGATGCCAGAGAGCTGATGATTTGCTTTGAGAACATCAATGTTAGGACTGTGGGATTGATAGCATGTATTGAGGTGGCTGAGGAAGGGCTTGTTTTAGGAGAGGATTGGTGGCTGTTACCATTTTTGCATATGCTGCAATTCCTATATTCAGACTGTCGTTTTCCATGAGATCTCACCTCAAACATATTTGATTTTGTGCTATACAGCAAACCTAATGTTATGAACCTACACAGCACTTGTTAAGCAGAAGGTCTGCTTGGGATTTACAGCCTGCCACAGCATTTTCCCTGCAGTTTACAAACTGTGGGAGAAAGGCATTTTTCCTTGAGATGCTTCCCCATGCCACTAAAAAACTATGGCCTCCTATTGACACGTTATGCAGTGTCAATGCATATGTGTTATGCAGAGGGACTATCTTGGCAGAGTGGACACTGAGCTTGTCCTTAGGATGCTGGGGCAGGTCCTACATCTGCTGCCCCAACACATCTGTGATTTCTCCTACTCCTTGGTCTTTCCTCACCCAAAGAGGCATGCAATGGGAACAATAATATTTTGCTCCTCTCACCCTTTTTCTATAATGCATTTTCATTAAAAATACCTTAAGGCATAGGCAAGTCCTCCCTATGCAAAGTTATTGCCTAGTTTAGAGAGATCTCAGCCTTAGTGCAGAGATTTATGGGGATTCATTCATACAAATAATAAGTCATATTCTTGTTTCAGTGATGCTCTGCATGGGTTTAACATTAAAAAATATAAAGGAAAAACCATACAAGGAACTGGAATTGAAATCCTGGCATTTCTCAGAAATTCTACTGTTAGGCCTATTCTATCATTATTCTTCAAACAGACCATGCATACGTAAATGAAAGGAAAGACCAGTGATCTCCTCTGGAGAGAAAGGCAGCTATGCCTCCTGTCATACCAGAGCATAGAAAAACAACTTAATTGTTATACATGTCACTGATGGCAAGTCCCAGGCATAAGCTGCTATAATAGCTCCAGAAAAAAAAAAAAAAAACCACACAAATGAACACACAGAAAAACTGACTGTCAAAGCACATTTCAGTAAAGTGGCCATGCATGCTCAGGGAGTTTAAATAAAGGCAGAAAAGGAAGAATGCATTGGTAAAAATAAATGCAGTGCCAAAAGATCGCATTGTAGGTTGAACAGCCTTGTGGCCTCTCAGTGGGGTCTTTGGTGACTGCCATATGGCCAAAGAGCAGGTGAACAGCCAGATAGAAAAGATCAGAAAATCAAGGGAGCAAGATACGGAGACCAAGTATTAAACCATATTCTGTACCTATTTGTTTAATTCTGAACATAAAAATTAAAATACAGAATGAACTAGAATCTGGCCTGAAATATAGGTCTTTGTTGGCCTGACAGTTTCAGTACACCGTATATAATGTGGATACTTTTACCCATGCATATTTTTATTCTCAGGCTGCGCATTGGTCTCTGAGGAGGACTGCATGCTAGGCTGGGCTGGCTGCTGACTGAGCAAGTGCACTCACTTTGTCTTTGCAGCCACTGCTACAGCTGCTCAGGCAGGAGTTCAGGGGCATCCAGTTTAATCTCTAGGATGCACCTGCAGGTGTTATGTTCTGGTGGCATTAGGAGGCCTGGTAAGGTAGAATGTGGCTGCAGTAGGTAGGCAAGAAGAGGTTAGTGTGAAAGGATGCTGTATCAGCCAAATAGGATTTTGAGAGAAGCTTCAGGGAGAAGGGAGAGCAGAGCAAGCTAAACAACATCACAGAGACAAAACAAATAAAAAAAAAAAAAAAAAAAGGAGGGGAAAAAAAAAGAGAAAGTAAGAAAAAAAGCAAGGATGGCATACACTGGGATATTATTGAGTGGGCAGTGCATCATGAGATGTTAAAGGAAGGCAGGGTAGAGATAAGTGAGCACAGGAAGGGAAAATGTCAAGGTAGCAGTAATGAATAAGCTATCCTGAGCAAGGTTGATCTAACAATATTCAGTAACTAAATTGTTTCTTTGCTTACTGCATTTTACCAGGATATAGTAAATAATTTGTCAAATGTGTTTTCAGTAGAACCCAGTCAGTTCTTAGGATGTACAGAAATATATCAGAATAATGATGTCTGATCCGAAAAGTGAGGGTAACACTTTAAAAACATACTAGGGTAATTTTTCTTTCTGCTGTTCATGCAGCATAAAGTAATGATCTCTGAAAATACTCTTAGCAATCACTAACTAGAAAATTTCAAAATACAACGACCTTTCAAGTTTATTTTACTGCTTTATATTACAGGAAGGAAGGCCAGATTTTTAGATTGGCTAGAAGTACAAGGCAACTGTTCTCTTTTATAGAGCTGAGTGCAGACCTCTCCAGTGGGGCTCTCTGTCAGAGAGACACCAACCTGCAGTATCTGCTATGTCCCCATGGACCTATATCACTCACAGGTGTTGTGGTCAGTTAGCTAATTCAAAGTAAACTTAAAAGATACTTCCCAGATGGTGTCAGTGCTTTTAATCATTTTATTAAACTATTCTTTTTTGAAGCTGACGCTTTAAGGGGTTATTAAATACTTGCATTTAACAGCAAATAGTATTTCTGAGTTTGCATAGTCTGTCAGAGAGAATGAACTTGGTAGACAGAGGTGTAATCTTTTTTGTGTGCTTTCTTATTGCACCTTCTCATTACTCCAAGCTTTCCACATGCCCTGAATGATACCGTAAGTCTTTGCCCAAATGCATTTTGGAGAAGGCAGATAAAGGAGGTAGTGATGTCACTATAATGGATCATTAATTTTAGTACCAAACTTCATCAATTCTATATTTTCTGTCATTCACTCCTGGAATCTGTAGGTTAAAAAAGTTTGGCATATCCAGCGGGTGAGGGAAGGTTTTAAAACAGGCCACCACATACTGTAGAACCATCTCAGCAAGCACTGATAAAGCTGAGTGATCTTATCTATAAATCATACTACAGCTTGGCACAACTCATCTGTGCACTGAATGCCTTACAAGTTGTTTGGTTTTCATACTAGAAACAAAGCCAAAATGTATTTATCAGAAACAACTGGAGTCTGGAAGAAGTATGTATACATAATCAGGTGGACAAGTGTGAATCTCATGCTATTGAGGTGAGATTAAAAATCACTGTGTGAGCTGGCATGGAGGAAGATGTGGTGCTGGGAGCAGAAGGCACACTGGTGGCAGCACCAGAAGACAGGACAGGCTGCCTGCAGCAGCCTGTGCCTTAGTGGATGAGGCTTTGAAAGGACACAAGTTAGCTGTGGGATAGACTTGGCAAGATTTTTGTCAATAGAGAGCTGAAAATGTAAGTTGTACTGAGCAAGACTCTGTTGGAGGTCATCTGGAATGCTTCTCAAAGATTTCTTAGAGACAAGGGCTTCAGCCTGGTAGTGAGGAGTTTAGTCTGCTAAGTGATGCAATTCTTCTCTGAGAAATAAAAATACAAGTGCTGGCAGTAGCTTCTTGGGTGACAGGCAATGCAGGTGGGAGGCCAGCCACAAACACACTTTATGCACAGAATTAGATGCACATTGCAGAAAGTTCAGAGCCGCCTCCTGCATGGACTAACATGGGCAGCTGTGCAATTAGTGTGGGCCATGATCAATTCATGAATGCACTTACACAAGCTGGTTTTCTGAGGGAGCAGAGAACTCATCTAGGTAAATCAAGGCCCTACAGCAGGTAAAGACTGTCAGGTCAGATATGTTCCAAAACACTGACACTGTGCTGGATATGATGGAGTTTGTAGGAGCTACAAGCTCTTCCTCAGCTTTTATGAGCTACAGATGCCACTGTTTCCTTCTTACCTTAGGTGTCCTTGTTCACTGTGTAAAATACCTGCTGCCTGGTAGTTTGACCTGACAACTAATAATTTTATCAAACATTAACATTCTACAATCTTAGACTACAATATTATTGCATGATTATCTCCCTTCTCATTTCCCTTAAGCTCAGTCCCCTACATTCCAAAAAGTGCTCTGTTTGTTCAGTAATTGACTGTATTTCATCTAAAACAGTGACATATTGATTTCCATTCAAGGTGAGCTTTCATGTTGCCATTTAGAAAGATGTGCTTTGGCAAGTCTCTATTAAGCTACTTTATATTCTCACACGTCCTTCAACTGCTAGAGAAGGCAGCATTGTTCCCACTACATGCCTCCTGAACCATCTCATTCAGCCCCAGCTCCTTTATTCCACTTTCTGTTGGTGTGGTCCACAATATGTGAGTTGATATGCTGGCTGACAGGAGGTGCTTTACCTAGTACTCTCGGTCTCTTATATTTTGATCTAGAAACTCTCTCCAAGCTCCAGAAGTACTGTCCACACAGTGAGTGGCACTGTCTGCAGACATTCCCCTTTCCAATAGAGAACACATTCATTTGCAAACTGGTCCTTTGATGATCATTGTCAAATATTATCACCTTGTCCAAAAGCGTGGCATCAGAAGGAAGGGTGTGTGTCTCCCTCCCTCCCCCCCCCCCTTTTTTTTTTAATTAATTGCATTCTGTTTGCATCGGCACATACATAATAAGAAAGGCCAGCCTTCTGTCTGGAAATACCGTGTTTACCCTGGAAAATGACTGAAGATATTGAAAGTGAAGGCAGTAGCTAATCAAGAAACTTAATGCAGCAGTAATATGGAAGTTATTTATTTTTTTATCACAGCTTTGTGCAATTGCATTTTTATGAATTCTGAGTTTTTCATAAGCCTTTGAATGCAAATCAGACAAACTATTTCTTTATATACAAAACATACAAAAATCTTTTCCATAATATTTCTGCTCAAGGCAGGGAAGCCTAATCTTGACTTTTCCAGATTTCTGAGGAATTTAACACGAATAAAAATGATGTTAAGGTATCAGGACTATTCCTTGCACTGTAACTATGGAGATGCTTTTCTGAAGCTTGTACTATGAGGTGTAGGAACCAGCAAAATATCAGGTAAATCTTTGTATTAAATGATGCTTTTAATCACACTGAGTTTTACTGATTTCAGTATCCATGAAATATGCAGTGATTTTAGAAGACCAATAACTTAATATTCCAATCCATATCTTACTTCAGATTTTGCTTCTGTCCTTTGCTCAAAAATATTGTACACTATTGAAATTTATCACTTTGGGTGAACTCTGGAAGATTTAGGTGAGGGCATACTGTTCTCAGTGCTTTTTAAAATTGCTCTGGAAAAAGTGCTCTGATTGCTGTCCAGTACACACACATGTTTAAACAGCTCCTACTAGCTTGCTGGTAAGTGAATATCTTGATCATCGTAAGAGAAACAAGTAATGTAAGCAGGAGAGTCCCTTAGAGGAAAAGGTAAGAAAAAAGAAAGCTAAGATTACAGACAGTGAGAAAAACAGCGATGAGTGTGTCTGACTGTTCATAGTACAGGTGATAAACTTCAGTTAAGTAAGACATAAAGAGAAAGGAAAAAAAAATCAAGGCTAAGGTACACAGAGTGAATCTGTTGTTTATCCCAATGTGACAGTTTCAACTCTTGATTACTGTTGACATTCAAGCTATAGATAGATAAAGCTCAGTTATAGAAAAGCATTATAACATATCCTTTTTTTTTTTTTTAAATATGAAAGTCTGATTATGGTGTGTTACCAAGAAGGAAGAACAACAACTAAATACTTTAAACCCTGAAGTAAATTTTAAGTTCTTATTAGAAAATGATTTACAGAGAAAAGGATCTAATTCAGAAAGGATGGATTTGCAAAGAGTTGAAAATAGCAACTCTAATTCAATTGCAGTGCTTTCAGTAGGCAGGGGATGTGGCTGGGATGACAGAAGCATCTCTTTCAAAATCATTCCTATCAGGCTCAGACCCTTAGCCAGTAGAGGAGACAAAAACAGGAGTTATTAACCAATACTTGAAGCTCTTGCACTTAACTACAAATAATATGTTCTCCCGAAAGGGTGAATCAGGACATTTTTACAGATGGAAGCTAAACAGATAGTAAGCACGTCCCACAGCATTAGCAGGATGCTACCAGCAGTGTGATGCTTTGGTAGGAGCTGTGGGAGTCCATACAAAATGTTTCAGTTAATTTCTAAATATCTTGAGGTTTCCAACCAGCTGAGTGTGGTTAAGGGTGACTCACCAATGGTTTTGAATCATAGAATCACGGAATAACTTAGGTTGCAGGGGTCATTAAAGATCATCTAGTTCCAGCTCCCCTGCCCCTTCTGTAAGGAACTTGCTCACCAGATATAAGCACTTCCCATCACAGATGTGGGACTGGAACAAACTGCTTGCTGTTCCTCACAGTGCCCAAAAGCACCAACCCTGTTTTTGGCATCTTTCCCTCTGCTGAGTGGTAAAACCCACTGCTTGTCATTGAACACAGTACTGAACGTGCCATGTATTAAATTGTGTAAATGGTTTCCACATCTCTTTTTCTGCCACCCTTAGACCAGACTATGTGACCAATAAATTCACAGGCTGTCATGCTTGCCAGTGAACGACAGAGATTATATGAATGTAGTTGAAAAACGGGAGTGAAGATGACCGGCAGAAGATTTGAAGGGGAAGAATTTCGTTTCTTGGCAAGGTAATAGAAGTTATGAAAGTTCTTTCCAGAAAAGAAATGGTCAGGAGCATCGTGGCCCAGTGTCAAATGGGAAATTAAAAAGTGGGAATGCAAGTGGTAGTTGTTTAATAAATAAAAGAATATGTGGCTTACAGATGATGAAAGTGTAATCTATCTCATCAGAGAGACTTGATATTAGCTTTAGAAAATGCCAGACAGATAAAGGCCTGAATTTTGTTCCTGTGCACAACCAGGGCTGTGTTCTGTGAATGAGATGTGGGGAGATTGTATTGCTGTTCCTTGTGGCTCAGAGAGAATCTTGAGAGGTGTTCAACTCTACACCCCAGTGTACTGCTCTCTCTACACACAGACATGACCTGAGTCATGTACTAGATGTATTTTGCATTAATAGCCCTGTAATTGTTCATGCCTGGGGCAAGGACTGTCGTGGTACTCATAGGTACCACTGGAGAGCAAATAAATCACGGAAATTATGTCTTTGCTCTCTATTCTACACATTTAAAGTATATTTCGCCTCCAGTTCCTAATTTTGGCAGATATTTTTTTTCATTATTTTAGATTGATTACATGAGGGATTTGGTAACACTTTGAAATGGTCAACAATTGTGAATATCTCCTTCTAAGAAAAATTACATTTTGGAACTTAATTAGCATCATGGAGTGATGTATGTTTAAATTAATGCCTACCTTCTTAAAGAGGTATCTTGGAGGGGGGAAGGGAGGAATTTTCTGAAACTAGACTTGAAAATTAAATGAATGACTAATGGATAACTAAGAAATCATTGCGTGTTTTTTATGCAGGGCTTCCTCTGACCTATTTTCAGGATGTATCCAAAATAGCTGTTTCCAGTCTCATTTTTCACATAAATTGAAAAAATACATATATCTTTTTGTTGTTGTTTTGTTGGTGGTGAATTTTTTTGTTTTGTTTTGCTATAATTTCAGTCAGAATTTGAATGTTTTGGATTTTCACTGTGTTTTCAATACCTTTCTGAATGACATTGAGTAAAAGCAATTACCCATTCAGTGTGGCAGAGCTGCCCATGTTGTCACCCTGTAGCAGCTAGTGAATTGCTACCAGTGTTAGAAATATTCTGCCAATTTGTGCTAACAAAGCAGCTGACAGATTATAGACTAGTTTGTAAATATGCCCCAGTATGTGTAGTACAATGGTTACCATCTCTGTGATTTAGCCACTTGTCACAAATTACTACCATATTTGTTGATTGAATAGTACTGGAATTCAGAGCTAATAGTAATATAAATATTGGTCAGTTTAATTTATATCAACATTGATTTAGACCATGCAAGTAGTTTAAATGTTGCACAAATTCATTTATTAAGTCAATATTTACAGCACGAAGGCAATCTCCAAACCCTGTAAACGTCCAATTATTTAATATTAATATCTATAGCCTCAAATGAAGTCAATTTTGCCTCTTCCAAAATTATGAAATACAGTCTGCTTTCATACAGAGGATGGATGAACCAAATATAAGCCTGCAAAAACTTTTATGTTGTGGTAATAAAACTCTTTAAAAGGCTAGTTTTACGAAGTAAGCTCTGACAACCCTTACTATGGGGATACGAATGGGAACACTAATCCAAATATTCTTGTTCAGTTTGCCATCGAATGGATGCAGAAAGAAGGTGAAGTGCTGACTCTTCAGACCTGTGAATCTCCCATCAAGATAATTTCATATGTTCATGCATGTCTCGTAAAGGATTATATTCTTAGGTTTCACACTTGTATTTTGAAACTCTTGAAGCGTGCAGTACTTAAGTGAACTAAAACAGCTTCCAGTCTTTATCCCCCCCCATCAAATCATCTTTCTGTAAGAGACAGAGCTCTGCTCTCTGCCCCTTTCAGTATGTTTATCGGCTTGAGTCTCTCATTCAAAATCATTTTATTCCAGGTAGTTTAAGATTCCTTTTAGGGTTGATTGTAATTTCCTCCTCCCACTTTCTTTCTTGAGCAGAATTAGACATTCATTACTCAGTCTCCTTTTGTTTTAAATCCATTCCACCAAAGACTGGACCATCTGAGGGCAACCTCTTCTCAGAAATTATAAGCTATCTGTTGCATGAAACAATCATTTAAATGATGCCTCTATAATCTCACTTCGTAGTCAATTTTTGAGATGGTGGCAGGCAGAGCTATTACCAATGTAACTGACTTGGAGAAATGAAGGGAAATGCAGATGTTTTCTTGTTGACAGGAGTAAGCTGAGAGCAGGAACTGAGCTGATCACTGATATGGGCAAGATTTGGGGAGGAGAGAGAATGGAAGTGTGACAAATGTTGCATTTTTACTACTTTTTAATAAGACATCTCTCTAGTCTCCTTACTCCCTCTTGAAGAATTTCTTCAGGATGCTGGAAGAGATCTGGAGTCAGAGATTGCACCTCTGCAATCACTGGCAGTGACAAAGGGAGTGGCCAAGAGCAGTCTGTGCACACAAGTAAGTGCACTTACAAGATAAGGCAGCCCATTTACAGGAACATATGGAGAATAAGATGGGAAGGCTGGCTGTGATCCTTTCCCTTGCAAGTGCTTCAGCAGTTGCAGCCCATTCTCTTGTTTTAAATGACACAAGACCATGCCAGCAAATATTATCTCAGCTGCGATAATAATCTTTATGCCAGTCATTAAAGAGTTGTATTTACTGCATTCAGCTCAAGTTCAACAATAATGAAAGATGGTGAGATGGAAGGGAATAATTTTTATCATTTTGAGGGAACAGATTGAGTAACTGAGGTCATTTTAAGCTTTTCATACTTACATTTGATAACATTGCCATCTGATAGCACTTTCATTGTTAAAAAGAGGTCGAGGAAAATAAGTCTGATTCTAGGCAGCGTGTTTTAATTTTTTGTGGCCACTGCTATTTTCACAGTTGTTCAATATATTTGAAGAGCTGCATTGATTCCTTGAGGGGGAAAAAGAGGAGAGAAAATGCCTAAGAAATACTGTCTCAATCTCTGTGGTTAGCTCTTTCCTGTAACTATCAGGTTAGACAATCCACCAATGACAAATAATTTGCCATCTGCAAGACTGTATCACCAGATTTTTGAGTTCCATTCTGAATAGGTTCATTTTGGGTTTTAGAAAATAAGAAATGCTGAGACAAGTTGCTTAGAAGAAATTATTATTTCATCCTCTTTTTAGTGAATTCACATTAGATAAAGGACAATTAATACAAGTCATTGAAGTGTTTGTTTCTCACGTTTGTGTAAAGGACCGATGTAAAATATTTTCCGACTTCCTGATGTATGCTTGGTATGTCTTAAACACTTGCAATGAAATTTACATGAGAAAATTATTCATTAATTCATTTATTAATTTATTTATTAACTTTGGCAGAGCAAACTAAATACAAAGTGAAAACCTGAACAGCCACACACTCTGAGCATGAGAAAACCACCATTTTCTTGTCTTGAACAAAAGACAAATACACCAATCTGCTAGTGAACCATCTGCTAGTGAAATATATTTTAAAGAGCTTTCTTGCAGTCTGAGTTTGCATGGCTCATTATTATTTAGAAGTACAATGCTATTTGATAAATAGTAAAGTGTATAACTCAGCTGTAACTGATTTCGATTCTCTGGCTCAAAAAGGAAAGATAATTTTCCTGTTTTTCTTTTGATTTTGGAACCTAAATAATCTAATAGAGATTCATGAGTGCTCTTAGTTGTATAACCATTTGGGTATACCCATCTCAAAACACAAGGCTAAGAAAAATAGGTTTCTGATGATGCAGGTCCTCTACCTCTGGCAAAAAAAAAAAACAAGAAAAATTGACCGCTGACTTTCCTAGTGTTGTATTCCTCATTAATTTGTACATTGATGAGTCCTTGTCTGACATGTTAAAGCAGGTTTAAAGTATGATGAGAGAATTATGAAATCATTTGAATCAAAGGATTCTTTAATGAGTGAAATTCTTTTTTGAAATGTTGTTTATTAGTGAGTTTCAGAACAGAGGAACAACTCTTTAATGTCACCCCTGGAGAAGTACCAGTCATAAAATGCATCTCTTTCCCTATTCTTTTTGATTTGTGTTTACAGTGACTTTTACAGAGTAAGTGAAAACCAAGAATGGGAAGAAGAGTTTGTGAGAATGACTATGCTTTTTCTTTTTTTTTTTTCCTTTCTAATTACAAAATTTATCGAACTACAGTTCCTTAATTTTTTTCAATTAAATCCTTATTTTAAATATGCTAAGAGTTTACATGTAATTCTCTAATCTGTCAGTGCTTTATGAATATAAATATATTGTTATTAACGGTGCTTATCATAACTGAATATTTTTTTCACACTGTTTGACGCTGGAAGTCATAAAAAAGAAAAAGCATCTTTAATGCTGAAGTTGTTTGGGTATGTGCCAGAAAGTGCTCTGACCCTTAAGAGGGAGGAGCAGATTTTTTAATGTTATTTGAGATATGAATGTCCTTTTAGGCCAAACAAGGATGAGTATTTGTGTAACCATGGTAGATTTGCATCTCACTGCCACAATGCCAGTATGACAGGGAGCGTGGAAATTCTCTGTATTAAGAATATTTCTGCTGGCTGTTGATGCTCTTTCTTACTCCATACATGCGTTATGTTTTGCATATTGAGATCTGAGTTCACAACACTTCAAACCCACTGTTTGCTGTTGCAAACCCACTGTAATGCTAAGTGCAGGGTACAACAACTGCATTGATCTCTACTGGATTGATGCCTTAGAAAATTTTGTCCAATAGCTTTCATGCCATATGGTGCCAAGTCCAGATTCCTATGGGTGTGAGCAAGATCACTGAAATCAATAGGATTAATTTTGAATTTGAAATTACATGTGTTGATGTGCAGCATTGAATTGGGACACCCATAGGACAAGAAAGTTGGAGCACCACCATCATAGTGAGAGAAGAGCACTGGACAATGCCCAAGAGTGCTCTACTATCCAGTCTCCCAGGTGTCTGAGTCAAAACATCCCTAAAGCCAAGTATTAGCTAATAGAGTTTGGGACAGAAAAGCCAGCTGAACCTTTACCCAAGGCTAGCAGTGATGTGTAACTTTGAACCTTGGCTTTCTTGCTTTTATTTCAGAGATTTGTATTTAACCACTGCTGGTGTTTGGAGAAGTGTGAGGTTAGGATTAAACAACTTGAATTCCAGTGTTCTTTAGTCGACTATTATCACTATTCCTGGTCCTCCTAGTTCAATAACAGCCCATTTCTGATGCTCATAAATTCACCTTAATCGTGGTTTGAATAACTATGCAGAAGTGCAAATCTGGCACGTTTCCGGAGTCTTCCCATTCACCTCCGGCTATGTCTGATGAGACTCCGTGACAAATATTGGTTACTGCAACAAGACCACAATTCTTAAAGATATGGCTGCAGGATATTTAAGATTTTAAGTCACGATAAGAGACTGGCTATTTAAGTTTCTATTTTGTAAAATACTGCAGAAAAATATTATCTAATAGTAAGATACTACCTTAGAGCAATTCCAAGTACAATTTATTTTTCAGATGGCTGTTAAGTGGTCAGTTGATAAAATCATTCTTTTAAATTTTACAATTGTTCAAAACAATGGTTTTCTTCTCAAAGACTGCCAAGTAAAAAAGTGAATTGCCGAGTAAAATCTTGATGAGTTTTGCAAAGGAAGCAAGAATTAAAAAACTTTGCTAGTGGCACAGTGTGTGTTTGCAAGGAGGATAGGATCTTATTTTTGGTGAAACTAACACTTTCTATCAATAGGAGTGCACAGACTAAATTCGACATCATTTAATCAATTGCTTTAATTGGAATAAATCACATTTACTGTCAATACTTGTCACCATCGTCGTAATAATACTAAAGGCTATATGTCAAACAATACATTCAATTTGACCTAAGATTTTTCTCCCTGGTCCATTTATGGATCCAAAATTTAAGTTAAAAAAACAAACAAACAAATGGTGATTTATTTTAAAAGAAAAAGTATTTATCCTGACTTTAGCTGAAGCAGTTTTAACCTAACTCCAAAAGCATGTATTCTATCAGTATTCTCAAATAGACAGCTGAATCTGTAACTGCAAGTTCCTCCCCTTGTCTGTAGTGAATAAGTGACAAAAGAACTTCAGTTTCTCTTGTTTGCCCGAATTCAAATTCCTGGAGGAAAAATGACTTTGTTCCATGATCTTTCTGCCAGCTGACACAAAAAGACTAATGACTTTTCTTTTGCTCCATGGAAATCTAACTGTAATGCGTTAATGGCCTTCATTAGATGTGTCACCTAGCATCCCCCAAGCCCCATCATGTGCTTACTGTCCTTCTTTCCTACTGATGTTTTATCACTCTTCTAATGATACAGAGAGAGGCACAATCTTTCAGCAGCAGCACCTGAGATGTCTGCTGGGGGATGATGAGATGGCAGTACATTTCCCAGTCACTGTGCATCTGCCCTAGCCACCGCTCTTCCTGCTTTCTTCAAATCATTCCACATTTCTTGAGATCTCTGTGGAAATATTTGTGAATAGTCTCCTTTCATGCTTGGACTATGTTATGTGATTAGTGCCTAATGAGTTCATTATCCTATTTAACATTTCATGGATAATTTGTGACTATTTAAAAATAAACATGTATATTAAAGGTCTTCATTAATGAGGAGAAAAAAGCAAATGCTGAAATACATATGTATTGATAGAGTAGATAATTGCTTAGAACAGGAAAAAAATCTACTCCTCCTCTCCTGAGTGTTTTCTAAATGCATTAATAAGCCAGTAGACACGTGCACATAAACACACACACATATCTATGTTAGCTTGCTTTGTGTCCTTCTTTAAGAAGTGTTACACTACAAGGAAATCATGGATTCCAAAGAGTTTTTTTAGTACCAGTTTCCTGAAATATGAGAGCTAACTAGTGATTAAGCCTTAGGTATTCTCAGCTTGAGCATTACCATCTTTTTTTTTTCACACAGGGACATAGGGAAATACAGAGTGCAAGAAATAAAATTGAGTTTTATTTGCATGTATTTTGTTTGAAGACTCGTTCAGAAAGGACAGATCCTGCTCATAGAGAGGGATGTGTTAAAAAAGCTTTCAAGTATTCTGAAGTATAAGTACAATGCTTTCAAGGCCTTCTCTAGCACTCTAGAAGAAGTTTTTCTTCTCTATCACTACTGCTTTCATGCCAGCTACGTTGTTGTTTCCTTTGCTATCCTTCTCTACTTTGAAAGTAATGATCCCTACAGCACGCAGGACATAAGTGATAACATTATCTCTGGTAGACATCACATGCCAGGTAAAGAGATTTGTATTTAGCATACAGCACCTGAAATGAATATACTGTCAGCATCCACTTGGCAATATCCTTTAGATTACAGTTTCTTTGCTTGCTTAATGCACTACTATGCTAGACGAGACTTGTGAATCAGGAACTGTTATAAGATATTTGTGTCTAAATCAAAAATAATATTCACTCTAGACGAAATTCCAGTTCCCCACAGAAGCCAGGAAAAATTTGCCTTCAACTTTCCTGTGACCAGAATTTCAATCAGAGTTGTTACAAGAAAAACAATTGAATAGCTTTGGTGGTTATGATTTCAGTCAGAGTCTCCTGCATTTTTATTAAATTAGCACCCAATAACAATAACTTCTGGGAGCATTAGAGGAAAGTAGAAGAAGAAGGAAAGGAAATCTTGAAAAGTAAATACTTTTCTTAGGCAGGCACATGCTTGTCTTTGACAGCGGATGTAGTGATGTCCCTATCTGTGGAAACCTGAAGAGGCACAAACAATTAGTCTGCTATAATCTGTATCAAAGCAAAATTAATGTTATCCCTCAGGGTTACATATGCACAGGCAATTTGCGATAGTAAGAACTTATTGGAAAAAAACACTCTGACTCTGCCCAGGAATAGATTTAGTTCATTATAAAGATAGACAAAGGTATCCTTATCATTCTACTCTAGCAATGGAATACAGCTCACAGTCTTTGGAACTCTGGCTTTGTGAGGCTGGAATAAAAAAAGAATAGACCACACGCCTGCAGTGAATGGTCAAGTTAGCACAGAGCTGTAAAACTAGGGAAAGGAACTGTGTTTGAAAAGAATCATGTTCCAACAATTTTGAATACTGTTTTATACTCAGTAGAAAGCAGTATAGAAATTATGACTTTATCTTTTCACTTGAGATAGTTCTGCTAAACCAACACAGGTATCAGAGCATAGCTCATTCACCAGGATGAGAATTAAGTTCTGAAAACACATAGGAGCCAGAAAAAAAGTATTTATAATCTTGCACGTTGAGTTTGCAATTAGAGACTCAAAAGCTTAGGAACAGTAGAAATACCTATTTGCACTAAATGTACCCAGTAAGGCTGTAAAAGAAAGACACAAGTTCAGAGTCTGGTTTCTGATAAAGTATTTCTGATTTTTCCATTACTACTTTAAATATTAAAAACCAACCCAATTCTATTTTGCTGCATTTTCTATTTATATTCATTTTATAATGGAAAAGGAACCACAGAATGGCTACCTTACACTCCATCATCAAAACATTACTGAAATGTATTTTGCAAAAGGAAGTAGAATGCAATTAGCATTGATTAAGAGCATAACTCACAAAATAACTTAGAACTGGGCTTGCCTTGTTTTTGTTCTTCAGATGTTCCTTTAGCTTACATGGGCACAGACTACCTGTTCTCAGCAGCACAGGCAAACAGAATAGCATGACAGTATTGGTCACAACAGACATTTTGTGCAATAATGTTGAGGAAAAACAACAAATGCAGACAAATATTTCTGAGCCCTGCAGACGGCTGTCAAGAAGCTTTGATCTGCTGTGATGGGGTCAGCTGGAAGGGGCAATAGTTGAAGGAAGACCCAAGAAGGCATGGAAGGCATAATGATGCCTGAGAGTACCTTGCTACTATCCTGATCTCTGTGTGATTTTCTCCAAACTGTGATTTTTCAGATATGTCTGCTGAAAAAATATCTATCCAGAAGTCACTATAGCATGCCAATCCTAGGCTGTGGCAGCACAAGCTCAGCAGGGCTGTGTGAGTATGGTAAGCAAGGTGCCAGCACTCAACAAGGCCCATTTGCAGAACAGAAACAAAATGCACTCATGCTCCAGCTCCTGAAAGTGCTTGCCCAGAAAGTTTGGTGCCCAGAAGAGCAGCCACTTGTTAGCAAGTATCTGCCCCAAAAGTCAGAAGAAATCAAATAAGATCTTTCCAATCGACTAGCAAATATGGGGAGTCAGAGAGACAACTAGCTTTCAGATATTTAAAACTTCATTTCTAAATGTACTAAATTACTCTGATATTCAGATATCACACCGATAAGTTATGTAGTGTGTAGATAAGGTGGAAATACTGAACAAAAACAGAGATCATGTTTTTCTTCCTGATTCTGGATACATTTACAGCTGAAATACAGACATCTCTGACAAATCTGAGCTAAAACCTTTCACGCAGTAAATGTATTTCAGCTGGAAATGCAGAAATGTTATATCATCTTGCAGCTAGGGTATAAAATCACAGGGAAAAGAGAACATTTAAACTAGATTTATCCCCTGTGGAGGACTTCATACGGAAATTAGAAGATGATCAGATCTCTGAATGGTAATTTAATAGCTAATTTAAAAGCTTCTCTTGCTTAAATTGTAAAGAAACCACAAGGTACATAGTTATGTATTATACAACACGTACAATAACACAGGCATATGCTAGTGAAGAAAGGACTCCAAAAACAGTTTGAGTTTCATATTAATTCGAATATATAAGATTACCTAAAATGTCAGGTGCACTTAATCATGTCTTAAACTAGAAATTAACAGAAAAACAACCTATTGTTCTGGCTCTAGGCAGCTCTGCCTAATCCCCATATACCACTCTGGGAAATAATTCCTCATTCAACATCCTGTCTATTAAATTCACCTGCGCATGAAAGAGTATTGCAGTGCAGCCAGAGACTGGGCACATTTATCCAATCTGGGAGCTGAACATTCTTTGCTTTCACCTCCCTCTCTTTTACATCCAGGGCTGTAGCTTCAGTGCTTCCACTGAGCCCTGATGCAGCAAAAGCTCTGCCCTGCTCACTCAAGCAGGCAAGCATCAAGCCAAGTAGGTCTGCACCAACATTTGTACCTTACACTCGAGCCCTAACTGCCTCCTGCTGTTTTTGTCTCTATTATTACCTTTAGGAGCTTTTTACATATTTCCTTTTATAATAATGTTCCTTGTGCAGAGAGGTCAGAGAAAAAACAGAACTATTAAACTGATTGCACCGAGCACAATAGAATTAAGTAGCGCCGCATCAAAATTGCGCAGGAAGAATACATTTAACAGTACTTTCTTCTCCATTAAAAAAGTAATTTCATATTATTTTTTAAATAATCACTGGCCATTTTTTACACTGACTTCTCCAGGCTTACAGACACTGTTGTGAAATTGGAGACAGGTTTGATTGTGCAGCTGCAGAGGAAAATGGACTTTGTTAATGGTTGTGATGCACTGCTCCACTCTGACCTCAATCAGATGGACGAGCTCCAAAGGGACTTGACCCTTCTGTGAATTTCTTACAGTGAGCCTTGACATCCTGTGGGAGTTTCTCCTGACACCTGCAAAAGAACAAGGTGTATTCTCTTCTCCAGCACAGAAAAAAAAAGAGAATAAAAAAGAAACAGCAACAACAACAAAAAGAACAACAATGAGGAATCAGCTCAATTTCTTCTCCAACTATATAAGCCTAAGACACTCATGGATTCCCCCACAGGGAAAGCTTCTGACTGATATGTTGAATCAAGACAACACAAAGCTCTTCCAGCTGTCACGGCACAGTAAATGTACAGGTTCATTTTCCAGAAGCCAGGTTATTCTGTCTCTGCTTCCAAATGAGCTTGTTTGCTTATTAATTCAATCCAGTTGCTTCTAAGACAGTTTCACTGAAAATAACTAACTGATATTTATGCACTCAGCCTCTGCTTCTGTGATCTGAGCACAAACGTTTCATACACAAGGAAGTCTGAAGCATCTCAGAGCTGCCTCCTGGCAGGGACACACGGACATCGGTGGGACAGGCTGGGACTTCAGCCCTGTGGGCTGCTGGCCAGGGAGCATGGATGAATCTCACCCACAAAGGGGGAAAAGCCTCTGGAGCAGGCAGCATAACAGGTCCCAGGGCAGATGGGGTTGAGCTCATCTCTCAGGGTTTTGCAAGATGCTTTTCTGCATAAAAAAGAGATGCATCCTCATGTAAAGGAGTTGACCTAGAGTCCTCTGAAGTGAAAGAAGGGCTCCTGAAGGTGATCAGGCATGTTCAGTCAACTCCAAGGTAAGAAGAGCAGCTGTTTCTTGCATCCCACTCCTGGTGGCTTCAGAAAATCTCCTTGTTGCAGCATTCTTTATCAAAGAGGACCACCACCTAATAGGTGATGTGTGACTGCAGTCTTCTCATCCCTTCAGCAGAGGTTTTTTTTTGTTGTTTTTTTTTTGTTTGTTTTTTTAAAGAACTGCCTCTTCTGTATTTTCATACTGTTATGAAAAAAATACTTGAGGTCAGAACAGCTTTTGGAATCAGTCTCAACTTTTAGCCTGAACAGGAGGAAAACTTCCTACCCTACTGACTTATGGCTGAAAGTAG
The DNA here is from genome assembly GCF_987193195.1 of Phasianus colchicus. Lineage (NCBI taxonomy): Eukaryota > Metazoa > Chordata > Aves > Galliformes > Phasianidae > Phasianus > Phasianus colchicus. Next base: position 28,073,949 of record NC_143442.1, on the reverse strand, counting down.
TGTTTCACTTAAACAATGAATAGATGTGGATGTTCTGTATTCTTCCAGAAAATGAAAAAAGCTTTTACTCAAAAACAAGTAAAATAGTATTTTAGTGAAAATCAAAATAGTCCCTTTTTTTAAGGAAAGAAATAAAAGGAAAAAAATAATTTCCTTGAGGAAAAACATCTTATTATCACAGAGATTTACAGGTTAAAAAAGAAGAGCATGCAGTAACTGCCTAATTACACTGATCTGTCAATGACAAATATAGAGAGGAAGAAATTTCTATATTTTCTGTTATAAAAGTACTTATCTCACCATTTTAAGGGGTGATTTCTCAATTGCACTGAAATCCAAAATTATCCATTTGATCAGTGGTCTAGGTAGATGAAAAATCTGGTCAACCCATTAAATAAGAAAGTTAATAAGAAGAAAGAACCATCTCACAATTCATGAAATACTACAGCAAAGTATAATTTTTCAAGTCTTAGTAATTATGTTGGCTATCATACCATTACTGACATAATGTGAAGCTAATAAGCCAAGTAATTAGAATGCACGAGGTCAGAGTTTTCACCTTAATATGTGAAGGGTAAATGAGAATGAGGCATTACAACATTTAGCATATAGCTAAAACAGTCCAAAAGCAATACAACTGAAAGTTTACTTTTAGAGGGAAAATGTTAATCGAGTTGGGCACTGTTTGCATTGCCTTACATGCTGGGCCTGAAGAAGGTCATTATGGGGCTTTAATCATGTTAAAATGCATCAGAGATGTGAGAGTAGCTGAGTTTCTTGTATGTGAACAACTTGGTGCATTCTGCGGCTGTGGTGAAATTCCTTAAGTCTGAATTGCATTTCTTGCTTACAAGACATTTATAAATCAAATGCTGCTCTGAAAACATCACCAAATACAGACACCCAAATCAGTCCGTATCAGAGAAGAGGATCTGCAGTGTTCCTGAAAAGAGGAGGGAAAAGATTCTTTTTTCTTGTGTTTCTGTTCACCACATTGCCAGACCTTAGCCTGTTATTTTACATTCACACTATCAAGCTTTCAGGTATTCTCAAAATAAATATCTGACTACAGATAAAATTAAGCTCTATTTGCCAGCTTTGTTTCAGGGAATAGTGATGATCCTCGTTTGACTGTGATGCATGGGGCTAATCGGTATGATGCCATGCAAAGGATTCATAACCTTTGCTTGATTCTGTCTTGAATGACACCTCTCTTTTTGATTCCCATTTGTCAGTATCAAAGAAAAAGGGAGATCATGAAATTGGTCTGCAACAGATCAGTGGAAAAATGCATGGACTGAATGAAGTCAGTGGAAGGAGTCATTTCAGTTCTTATGGCAAAGCAGCAAGAAAAAGACTGCTCCCAAGAAGGTTTTGGATTCAGAAGGTGCCTTTGAAGCTCCCAAAGTTCTTCATTTTCGATGCTGTAAGTGATATCAAATGCTAGAAACATTAAGAGCTCTGAGGAATGCATATTCCTACACTTTGCTTAGCAGCATTACTTTGAAGGACATTATGTAAAATTCTGAAAATCACTTCAGATGGGATAGAACCTATGGCACACTTGATCAGCACTGAAATGTAGATGCTGTCACATATTTGAGGATCTGAGAATCTGATCTTGATGGGAATGGGAGTGGAAGGCTCCCTTCATCCTACACTCGTTGTACAGAGAATGGTGTCTGAGGGGTCCATTTAGGGAATGAGCTTATTATATGCAAGAAAATTATTTTAAAAAATGTCCTTCAGATCCAGTTTTAAATGGAAACTGGAGCATGTGTAGCAAACAAACCATGATAAAAGAGTCAGACCAACCACACCACCTCCACTTTCTGAAAGCAGGAGTGGGTACTAGAACATGAAAGAAGTCATGATTTTCCAGACCTGGAAGGAATGAATGTTAAAGAAAAGCAGCTGTCTTCTCACAGCAGCACCGCTTTTATTCTCAGCACCTTTTTTCTCACAGCCCCTCCCGTGAACAGAGATTGGGTGAGCAGCAGGCAAGGAATGAGAAAAGTAAAGGGAAATCCCCACCTGGATCATATTGGCAGGGAGTGCTGGGTGACAGTGGTGGATCAGCAGGTCATACATGATTTGCAATCCCAACAAACTTCTCAGTGACCTTCAGGAGCAGTTTGCTTCTTTTTGACTTCTAGTCAAGAACTGAAGCTGCTCACCAAAGCAAGTCTTTTTGGCACCAACAGCTTTTGCTTCTACCTGTTTAGATCCTGCTAAACAAAATGTCAATGAAGTGAATATAAATGAGCATAAAAATAACTTATCATTGCCAGACTATACACTCAAATTATAGTTCCTCAATAATTTCTTGACTGATGCATCTAAGCATATATCTTTCATATTCATGCTAATTAATGAGTTGGCACCTCAAGAGATTTAAAAATATGCATTTTCCTTCCCTGGAAATGTTGTGTAAGACCCCAGAGTATTTCCATGTAAAATTCCATCTAATATTTATATTTCATTAAAATATACTTTCTTTTTTTTTTTTTTTTTTTCATTTTGGCACAGAATCTATCATGTAATTCCCACAGGTCTTAGCTATGTTCACACAAGGGCATGAATAATTCAGAACATGACTTTTGCACTTCATTTCATTACTGTTTTTTTTCTGCAGCACAAACTGTCCACAAAGTAAACGCAAGCTTCTCAGGTGCACTTCCTCCCAAGTGCAAGTGTTGCATCTCCCCAGTGAGCAGTGCTGAGCCTGCAAGAGGCTAAAGGAGCTTCAGGGAGGAGATGTTGCACTTTTTTGTTAATCATTTCAGGAGATAACACAGGCTTAGGCTTTTGAATGATGGAGATCAGTGAGCTTCTGTCTTCCTATTGCCTCTCTAAGAGGCTTTGTGATAAGATGCTCAGACATCCATTTTCTATTTTTTTTTCACTCGGTGAGATGTCTCAAGCAGATAAAGGACTGAAAAGTGCTCAGATTTCATCTATTCATCCACTCCTGTCCCCCTGCTGTCCAAACATCCTGTGTATATCAATGAGAAAAAGCAACGCAAGCCATGATACTGAAGCATTTTAGACTTTGCACTTCTACTCCAGAGGAAAGTTAATTTTCATCACATTACGTGTCTCTGTCATAGATGCAGGTGTGAACGTCACCAGAAGACATACATTGTCAGATTTTTTTTCATCGTATACTGGAGGCAATTATTCACATTTAATATCTGAACTTTAAATAGCTTTAAAGATGTCGAAGCATGTGTCCACTGAAATATAAAAGTGGAAATAAAGTAAAATTCCAGTAGGCCTCAGAGGCACGAGGGGAAATATCAGTTAGTGTAAAGACTTGACAGAAACTGGAAAAGTAGTGTTCTTGTTTCTAATCTCTTCTGGTTTTCAGCAGAGTTATCCCTTGCTTGATTCTTTGGTAGAATTATGATCTACCAAAGTGCCTAAGCCAGGGGAAAGACTGCTGCCTAATTCATGGAGATATGTTATATTAAGACAATAAATGATTGTTATTACCCAATTTTATTTTAAAGAGATGGACAACAGACTACTGGGAAGGAAAAAAAAAAAAAAAAAAAAAGGGAAAAAAAAAAAAAAAGAACATGTGGATCTCCTTTACTTATTTCCAGTGCATAAAGAAACATAAAAACTTAAAAAAAAATTGAATGCTGCAGGTAAAACAGGATTTCTTTCTGATTAACTGCGGCAGAGACAGAGCTGTGGAGGAGCTCACTGCTCTGCAGTTTTTTGTAATGCCTGTTCTAATGCCAGTCTGAATTCCTCAAGCTTACAGAAGCAGAGAAGAAATCTGCTAGGATGAGCCTTCCTTCAGGTGCTGAAAGTTTCTTTCTCAAGCCCTCAAGAAAACCTAGAAGAACAGGAGCTGGAGAGAAGCAAAGTGCTGGTGAAAACACTGCCCTTATCATCTCTGCAGTGCTGCTGTCTGGTTGCAGTCAGTGAGCTTGTTGTGAGGAGTAGGGTGCCCCTTCTGCTCTGGGACCTGCGTCAGCAGGGAAGGCACAAAGCAAGTCAGGATGAAGCTGGCTCCTACCTGGTCTAGAAATCACTAAAGCAAATGTTTCCGCATTAAGAACTAGCATCAAAGAATGCTGTAGTCAATATGGAAAAGTCTTATTTTTGCCACTAATTTTTATTTAGAATTTTCTTCCTGAATCTGATGAAAGCTAGATGCTTGACATATGTAGACCATAAACAGCTGACAGCTGATCATCAGCCACAGCTAAAACATGACTTCCAAAGCGACAGGTGGGGAGAAGCTTAGAGAACTTGACCTGCCTTAAGCACATCAGCATGTGACATCAGCTCCAGGTTAATAAATGTTCTTTACTGTGAGCATGTGAGAAGGGGCTGCTCAAGTATAAGAAGTTGCCATATGGCATAGCCAGTACACCTGTGGTGTTGCAGAGAATGATGAATCGTGTGCTCTAGCAGTTAAATGGTGTCATCTGTTACTTGGGTGAGGGAGGGAGAGACCAACATATAAGCTAGGTAGCACATCTTCTCCAAAGGCTTGAAATAATGCACCAAGACTGGACTGCAGTGTGCGTGTAAGAACACATACCAAGTGGGTGGAGGAGAAAGGAAGATTTAACATGCTTAGTGCTATTTCCATCCTAGCAAACCCATACAGGGATACAACCTGGAATATTTCAGACCTGAGGTCAGTTTTGACAGTGCTGTCTTACTACAGGCAATTCCAAATTACTTACCACAGAGAGCTGGAATACAGAAAAGTCTGTAGCATAAATTTAGACTAACCAAGAAAAATATGTCTTCCAGGGGCATTTATTTCCCCCATATTTTCAAAGTAGCTGAAAAATGAGGCCACAGGCAGCAGGTGCAGCATGGGGCACTGGGTGTGGAATGGCCAGCACAGTGGATGGCTTGCTGGCCACAGTTGCAATCTGGCTACTGGTCACAAGCCAGCGAGCAACAGCTTAAGGGGTGGGCAAAATGTAGCTTTTGTGCTCACTTGGTTTTAATGGTCTGGCATTCATGCAGAAGGCGGCTAAAGGCTAACAGAGAGTAATATACTCCATGTCATGGCCCTTACTGTGCTACACCAGTGTTGCAATCTACATTGGACTGATCTTGACTGGCAGAATAGTCTTGCAGTACATTGCCAAATAATCCCACTCTTGAGATTATTAAAGTGTTATATAATACTTCTGCCGGAAAAAGACTCTCTTGTGGAGGAACTCCTGGGAGCAGTCTTCTCTCTGCCTTCTTGGGAACCTACACACCAAAGGGAAATAGCTGTGAGATGTTGAAAGGTATTAGGAAGTTTGCTGTACATCAGCAAATAAGTGGATATAAATTTTGAAAACAAGAAGAACTTGTACTACTGGATGCACTTTAATAGTTCACTACTGTCTTGTTAGGTTGGACCATACAAGCTATGCAAAATACTCCAGTACTGTGAGTTCAAATACAGCTCCCCAGTCGAGGCACAGATTTTTGGCATTTTTATTCTTACAGTGTGCTTTTCACTGAATAAGACATTTTGCAGCATAAGTAGTAGAGTCTGCCTCTTTGTTTGTTTTCCCTTGACCAGAATACACAAGAGAAAGAAATGAAAAACAACACAGAGTAAAAGACCTGTAAAAATAGCTTCTTCTTAATATGGGGAGCATTCATGTGAAATTACAGAGAGGGAGAAAGTGAACTAGCAGTATTGTCAGGTAGAATGGTTCTATAATTGGAGGAAAATGTGAGTGAAGTAAGTACAAAATAAAGGCTCGGCAAATAGAAAGAACAGGCAACAGTGTCATAGGTGGGAAATAGCAAGTCTGAGTCTACACAACTGACAATAATCTGAGAAGGGGGCCAGGGCATTTCCTGAAAATCAGAAAAAAAAATGCCTCGAGGTAGGATCTGTTCAGCTGAAGATCTTTGTTGATGGCTGCCAAGGTGCAGGAGAAAATCTGTTGGCTTGCAGGAAGGGTTTCCAGGTGATAACATAGCACAGAGACAGATGAGGTTCTAAGGAATCCCACAGCCACTTCAGGCACATTAGCAGTCACTGTTAGATTTTGTTGGTGTTTCCCTTGCCTTTTTCTAGGTTTTCACTTTCCCCTTGTACTGTGGCATCCAAAACCACAGAAGGGGAAACTGAGCAACCAGCGATTCTCCTGGCAAAGCTGCTCAAATAGAAGTGCTGTCAAATCCCAAAGGAAAAAGGTGGGCGTACTTCCCTTCTTCCTTTGAAATAGGGAGCTGAATTATGAATATGAGCAATGAGTAAAAGAACTGTGATTTCTAAATCAATATTAACAGTAGTAGGACATACATTCCACCTTCCGCAGACATGACTTTCCATTCCCACAACCCAACAAGCCCAAGGCTGCCTGCTTGCCCCTGCTTCTCAGCAGTGTTGCACCAAGAGGGGCAGGGGCTGCAGCATGGCTCTACTGTATGGGAGCATCCTTTCATGTCGCAGAGACTTTCTCAAGCATCTGAAAGATGTCCTGTGCAAAGTCAGGGTGCAATAAAATCCCTGGGAAGCTCTTTTGTAAAATCTCCGCCATCTCAGATTAGACAATAGCTAAGATGCTCACCTGGGAGATTTAGATTTAAGTTTCCTTAGAAGTAGAAGCAAAATGGAGACCTGAATGAAGTGGGGATGAATCCCAGATGCCACCAATTATCCTCTCTTTTTCTGATCAGAAATTTTGTCTCAGTTCCAAGAAAAAAACCATCCTTCAAAACTGGTGCGTCTGCTCCGATGGGTATTTCTGCTTGTGATGAATTGACATCTTCTGAAAGCACTCGGCCACTTCTGCATGTTCTGAATTGTTTTGTTGTTTTCCAATCAGGAAAAACAATTCAGTGCTTATGTGTGTGATGAACAGATCAAGATTTTCTTGTTTTCTCTTTGTCTGATTCCATCCATTTGTTTTTGTTTTGCTTCAGAATGAAAGACAAAAAGTGAAGCTCTTCTATATCTGTGAATGGTTCCCTTCCACAGTCCCCAGCAGAACTGCCATCAAGCAGTTACGGTGCGAAAAGTGAGGTAAGAGTAATTCCTAGATAACAGTGTCACGTTTCATGGAATGGTGGAGTAATGGCAGGACTGTAGTGCAGTATTTGAAACTCTCAATGTACCTTAAAATAGGTACATGAAAATAGCATATTGTGATTGAGTATGACTCTGGACCAAATTCTGTGAAGTTCATCTTAAGTATAGTTTATAAATTTATTTTTCTTATTATGTAAGAGACATCATACTTAAACTACATGTTTTGTAGTAAGATGATCCAAACAGCTGTCAGTGCAGAATACAGAGGGTTTTTTCCCAAATTGTTTATCGGCTGGTGTGGCATACTAGGACAAAAGAATCATTCCTCACAAAACATCTCAAAAATATTTGTAAGCTGAACCAAGAAACTGCTGTCTGTAACCCTCCCTTATCTATAAACACAAGTAGAAGTACACTATATTTTTTTGGTATAGTTTTCAGAAAAAATGGAGATGCCTTGAATAGTTATTTGTTTAGTGAATATTAGTTATTTTCTGGAGTAAGGAGATTTTGCCTCTTATCCACCAGATCAAAATCACACCTGAGAAGAGGAAATGCACTACTCATTATTTTGTTGATGCATAAAATGTACCATTATGTGTATTCATGAGAGAAATACAAATTACTTGTTGTTAAATACTGAAAGATATAAGTTATAATAGAAATGGATCTTTTGAGATGCATGCCAAATGCCAAAGGATTTGTCCAAATGCTACAAATGTTGAAATTATGCAACTTAAAACTGCAGGCTTTTTAACAAAAGAAAAAGGGGCTAACTACAGGAATTGTAATTATCTAATGCTGACAATTTAAATGTAACTGTGTGGAAGCTTATAGGAAGATTTTAGCCTGTGGCGTATGGTGGGGAAAAGCATTGTTTTGCGTTTCACTCTCAAAGTTCCTTTTCTATTCCCAGAGAGATTGTAACACACAAATATTTCCTTTCGGTTTGGCCTCGATTTCCAAATTTTGTATTAGCAGCCATAAAAAATAGTGAGAAGCAAAATCTTTCAGAATTAGTAATGGTCATTAGCATGTTTGCTCTATTTTTTCCCCCAACAATTACAACCAAATGGAATACTTTCTCTACAAGCATTTCAGAAAACAACTATCGCCTATCTTTCAGAAATTAAGATATTCAACTTTCAGACACCATCTTGGTGTAGATGCTGAAAGAAAAGACCAGGAGTAATGTTAGGACAGTAGGTGGGACGGAGACCAAGATACCGGTCTGCTGGCTTTGAGTAGGCTTTGTTGAAAAATTCTCCAGTGGGTTCACTTAAGAAGAACCTGCCTTTCCCCAAATCTAAGGCTGTCAGAAGTGAGCTACACCCTCAAGATGGGCTGGAGGCTGCAGTCCCAACTTACGACTTCTAACAAAGAGGTAAGAGTTGCAGTCTTGCCCTTCATGCGTCTCATTCTGGATCAGGCTTAAATTATGAGGAATTGTAATAATCGGGGATTTAGTAACAAAGGGACAGAAGCATATGCTCACACGGACTTACATGGAAAAGAGGTTTTATTGAAACTCAGAATAGACTGTCACCACGGTCAAGGAATAGTCAGGAAATGAGAAAATCATATGCCAAATAATGGTTTAAGCATTCAAGGCTGGGCTTTTCTAGTCACTGTTCACAGGATCATTAAAGATCAAAAGTAAATTTATTCATGCCTTTCTATCTTGTACATTTTATCACTTTCATATTTAAACAGTGACTTCCGTATATGTGTTTGTGTTTACTGGAAACCGAGCTGACTAGCAGAAATGTGATAGTCTTTTTTTATTATTAGGGCTTCTTGAAGTTTAAACTCTTAAATCATATGTGGAAAATATTAAAATAATACTATCAAAGGCTCCGTCTTTTGGAGATTCAGTTCATAAATATGCACTTTGATGGAGGAAATGCAGACCCTTTTATGCAGTATGAATGTCATCAAGGAGATATTCTCATGCTAATTATTACAGACAATTCATGGCTGAACAGCTCTCAGATAATGTAAAAAATGGCGGGGGCTTATTCCTATGTTCTGCTATTCTGCTAAAACTCCTGTTAACCACTTTTTCACTAGCTCTGCTATTTGCTTGCAACTTCCCATCTCCAGGGAAGAAAAATTCATAGTTCAGAAATATTTGTTGGAGTTGCTGTGAGGCCCTAAGGACACTGAGCAGCCTCCACTGGGACCCCAGGTACCCCCTGAGGTGCAGGAGCTGCATTTCAGCCCTGAGGGCTCCCCTGGAAGTGTAAGTGGCTTACCACACCTGCCTTCCTTTTCAAGGCAGATAATGATGTTAGGTGATCAGCCTGTCTCAAGTGGTGGTGATATCAATGATAACAATGGCTACACTCAGTTAGAACAGTTTTTGGCATCTGACAGACATATGTGATGAAATTGGAGATTTAAGTTGTGATGACCAAACTTAAAAAACAAAGTGCTTATTTTCATGGGCTTTGTTATTGGCATCTCCATGCCATCAATGAGATGAAATCCCAGTGCTCTGAGAAAAAGCTGAGAAAACCATCCTGTCCTCATTGAACGCTGACTCTTATCTTCATAGCCAGAGATGTGAGCATCTTGAGCTGGAAGAGATGTAGAAAACAAACGAGGGAGGAAAAACAGCTTACAGCAGAACAAGTTTAATATATTTTTCCTTTAGCATTTGGGGTGAGGAAGGGAGGGGAGGGAAGTGTGTGCCAAATTTAAAGTTGACTGCTGATGGCCATTGCTTATGTAATGAACTTCCACTTGCCAGCCCAGTGCACAGGGCTGATTGACCTTGGCAGCAGTACACAGGTATTATTCTCACACAAATCCAGCACTCTTTGGCAGTTTCTGCAATGCTCAAAACAGAAGCAGGCTTGTCAACTTGTAGAATACATTCCTCCTAATTTTTTTTTTTTTTTTTTTTTTTGCCATTTTCTTTCAAGGAGCAAGGAAAAACCAATGCAGATTTATGTGTCCATGATAAATAATGTTGCAGCAGGGCAAATGTTTTAATTTGCTGTACTGAGAGAGCAGTTGTGCAGCTGGGCAGCGTATAGAAAATGTTGTGTAGAAAAGCAGTCACTTCGAATGGATGCTGGAAAAAATGAATGTAGGTAGTAAAGGAGAAATAACCGAGGTTGAGCATTCTCACAAGGTTGTGATGTTAGCATTTCCTCTGGGTGGGTGCAGACTCTATTTTCTGAGCCATTTTGCTGTCAGTACATATCCTAAACAGGATTCAAGAAAAGCTGAAATGTGCATAAGTGTGAACCAGAAAATGTCAGGTTTCCAGGTCAGGGAACTTGCAGAAAAATAAATAGGGGGAAAAAATCCTGTTTTTTTCTGCAGAAGGGTATCTGCAATAACTGGCATCTGACGCAGGGATTAATTACAGCACAACATTAGTCAGGTCTGTCAGGATTTCACCACTGTGGGCCAGAAGCACTGTGAAGCTGGTAGAGCCCCATGTTTTGGATGGGATCGCAGCTGGCTTTCAGGGCTCATCCATTCTGGGAAACCTGACGCCCTGCACACAGCTGTCCTCTGCAGCCTGCACAGAGAGGCCATGCTCTATGAAGCTGTCAGAGAGAAGAGTCACTCAGCTTTGCTCCAAGTTTGTGGGGTTTTTTTGTTTGGTTGGTTGAATCCCAAATCTGAAAATAAGTAGGGTAACCTGAAGAACTCAGTTGAAGGTTTGTCAGAGTGCTATCTATTCTATGAACTTCTTCACATAACATCTTAGAAGAGCACTTGTGACAGCATGGGGTGGCTGGATCCTAGCGCAGTGGCTAGCACAGTGATGCAGTGCTCTGATTTCCTTTTAGAAGAACCCAGCTGCCACCTTCTTCCACACTGTACCTTGGTCAGGGCTCTGTGGTGATAGCTGTCACTGCCCAAATGGCCATTTAGCATCTCGTTCCCTTCAACCTGAATAAAATTCACTTTCAGCTAAGCACCTATAGCTGAGACAAAGCCACTGCGTATTGCTTCATTTACAGTTTGTGTCTGGTTTATACATTCACAGGCAGGCAAATAGAAAATGAAATATGAGTTTGCCCTCTCTTACTTAGCAGATGGAAATCTGCTGCCAGGATCTGTGAGCGTGGGGTGGCCAAGTCAGGTAGCAGGCATAAGGGTATGAGATGTATGTATAGAAAGTTTGTTTTAAAACTGTCTCCCTGGGACATGGAGACTACTTGATTTTCAAGTTCATTTGTTTGCAAATACAATTCAGGCATGAATGAGATCTTTTTATTTAAAGCAGATTGATTTCATTTACAATGGATAAAAATCTCTCTATGCTATACCTTTCATCTTTGTTCAAAAAAATATGCATTTTTAATCACCTCTCTTTCTGTGTCCAGTAGTGACCCAAGCATCTAATTCTGTACAGGGTGAATATTTAATTTGCAGTGTGATTCTGCTGTTGTTGCAGGTTCACCCAACCCTTAGGCATCTTGGATGTACATGAAGGATCAGAGCTGCCTTTCGTAAGCTGGCTTGGTAGTTGTTAGTCTGTCATGCTGATACAGGGAATGGAGCAATGGCTCTGAATACAAACCCTGCACAACCAGCTGCTCCTCTGAGTTTTCCCTTAACTTCTGAACCCTCCAGCTGTCAGCCCTTCTTTGTCATAAGAAACTATAAGAGAGGGCACTCCTGAGACACAGACCGCACTAATTTGTATGTATATATATGCTTGCAATTATTGGTGTAAATACTTAGGGTGGCCTTTTTGTTTTGGTTTGTTTGCTTCTTTTGCTGGTGGATTGTGCCTTGCTTTTATGTTTTCACCCAGCTATAGAGTAAGTGCTTGAAGGAGAAGACAAGATGGGATAGTAGAGGAGGGTGTTATGTTCGAGCATCTTTGTCCTTTCAAACTGATCCCATTAGCAGGTCCCCGTGGAGAACACAGCCAAGTTCAGGCTGGAAAAGCAGGACTTGCTGGGGAGCCCACTGGCAGACTCAGGCTGCAGGGCTTGACCTCACTGGCAGAATGAAGGCAGCTAAGGGACAGCACACTTTGTACTTGTACAAAGTAATTATCTGCATTTGTATGACAATCAGAAAGGGGTGCCACATGAGAGTATTTCATAATCTTCTTTCTTTTTAAACTAAAACTTTTTCATTTGCTTTAAAAAATATTATATATTGTCCTTCCCTTTCAGCACTTTATAAGCTTCAATTTCTTTTGTGTCTTAATAAAGAAAGCAAAACTGAGCTGAAGTTTTTAATATATTAAATCAGAAACCTAGACTGGAATGAAAGATAAGAATCCAATAACACCAAAAAGACACGTAGAACAGAATCGGTTGTAAATGATTTATGCAGCAGGATTAGGAGGTTAAGAAGGCAAAATCTTTAATGTTCACTCATGCAAGAATGTCAAATCACTTGTCTAAATAAGGAGTTTGACTGTCACAGACTTCAAAAGTGGGCATTTTCAGGTAGTGCTATTTGCCTTAATAAAACTTTGATCTAAGTATTTTCCAGGTAGTTAATGGCTAGGATAGTCATTCATCTGAACTTTGAAAATGTGTTTTGTAATCTGCTTTAATAAACAGCTATTAATAAAAGACATGTTTATGTGGCTCAGCAAGGCCATGCTTCCTAGGCTTGCCTGCTTTATCTGCATCTCTGCAGTGCTTTTGCAATGAAAGAGTGTGCCTCTGGTCTGGAGGGGTTGCTGCAGGGCTTGATTTCATGCCCGCGTTGCTTATTCTAGGTCAAAAGTTGCAGACAGTTGTCTTGAAAGTTGGACAAGAGAGGGATTTCTAGGTACTGAGGAAGGACACCTGAATGGCTGGGGCTGGAACTTTTAGTTCTTCATGGCACATGGGCTCTGACAGGAAAGCTGTGTTAGTTAACTCCCCAGCAAATGAAGCCTCCTCCCTGCCAGCAAATGTCACTGAGGGTTTACATCTGTTGCAAACACTGGAGAGCTGAGCATCAAGCCTAGCTGCAGGCAGACAAAAAGCAATACCAAGTGTCTTGCTCTACTAATAACAAATACTGCATGAATTTACAGTATTTGAGGTGAAAATTAAAACGATGTTACAGGAATTGCATTGTGGCAGGTGCTTTCATTCAGGCCATGGTTTCATAGAGTTTGTTACTGGCTCTAAATACCAGATCCGAATTTAAGTGAGCCCAACTATGTTGTTTTTTTTTTTTTACTTGAGCCTTTCAGGATAACGAGCAAAGCTCAGTAGTTTCTCTTCAGAAAACATGATGTGAAATATCCGTAGTTGCTTAGTGTTAGCAGTGATGCAGATCTTTGCTACCTCTGCTGGTGGCACAGGGGTGTGTGGGGCTGCGCTGCCTGCAGACAGAGCAGAGAGAGGAGCTGGGGCAGAGCGGGGAACGCCAGGAGGGACAGAAGAGGCGGCCGTGCGACCACAGCACGGCTTTGGGGAAACAAAGCGAGGCACGACGAGGCCACATCTCAGCCTTTCTGGTGTGTCTGACAAATTAGCTCCTGCCTCCTTCTGTGCGGGACAAGGATGACATCGCCTGGATGTTGGTAGTCACTGCAGCTGCCCCCGAGCTCTCAACCCGCTGCCACCACGGGGTCAACCCATGACCCTTCCCCACCCCAGCCGTATAATTGCAGTTCTGCCGTTCGTTTCCCGGCAGCACTTCCCAAAATCTCAGCAGAGAAGTGCCCCTGTGCAGGCGATGCTCAGGAGGGCTGTAGCAGGACTCGGAGCCGTTCTCAGGACTTGCTGCTGGCCGAGGGCTCGGTGCTGGCCGCAGGCATCTCCACCCGCTTCCCACCTGCAGCCAAACAGATCCCAGTGCTCGGCCAGCAGCTCACCGCCCCGAGAGCAGCCCCTTCAAAGGAGGGAGGCCGCAGAATCGCGGCTGGCAGAGCGCTAATTAAAATGCTCCTCGCCGGCACGTACAGAAAGTTAAGAGACGGAGAGACAAAAATACTGATTTCCATTTGAAAAATGTTCAAAGCTCACCGTTTTTACAAAAGCTCAGGAAACTCTTCTGAGAGCACAAGCTAGTTAGTCATTAAATTGGTAGTTTATTTGTTTTCTGAGGGGGATGAGATGAAGTGGGGAACGCGGGGGGAACACGTAGGAGTTGAAAGAGCACTCCTGTTATTCACCGTGCAGCCGGGAGCAGAAATAAAGAGGCAATTAGAAGGTCAGAACCAGTAATAATACGCTGGCAACCCGCGGAAGCTGCAGAGCAGGTGTTTGTTTGCTTGGTGTTTTTCCTGCAAACCATCATTAAAGCTGTGCGACGCCACCGGTTTTCATGCCACGATTATTTGCATGCAAATTTGACATCTTCAATGTGAAGACAGATTATATCTTCACTAATTCGGTCCAAGGCAAATTGTAACTATTTCCTTAAGAAAACACTGCTATTCATGAGGAAATTATTGAGCACAAACTGAGTTTTTCATGAATTTAGCCCAGGCAGCCAGGCAGAATCATGCTTTTATTATTTACTTCCACTGTATAATCAGCTTTTCATTGGAGATGACAGCTTTCAGCCAAGAAAGTCCAACGTTCTTTTCTAAGGAAAACATGACAAACAGAAGGCAAAAAATGTTGAGCTTTCCCTGGGTCTGAAGAAACCTTCTGGGTTTTGCTATTTTCTCCACAAATATACATACATGTGCACTGACATATGCTCCCAATGTGTGCAGGCAGGGAGTTCTGACCCCACTGAGAGTTATGGACCTGCGTCAGTCCAAAGTGATGAGGTGAAAAGGTCTTTGGGGGCTTGAAATGGAGAAATCAGGGCTGAAATTTACTCCAAGAAATGCAGAAGTGAGGAGTATATAATAATTCTTGCATTTATATATTTATCACACAGGTGATCATCATTCTCAGGCTTAAAATGGAAGTGGCATGTGGGAAAGGAGCCACACAGTATCATTTAAGCATTTTCCCTGTTTTGTGGTACTATTTCCCCTGACTTGGGGTATATGCAACAACCTTGTACAGCCTCTGGCGTGAGTGCTGCTGGCTGGCCCTCCTGCAGCAGGAGCATGGTGTTCCCAGCTCTGTGCCTTCAGGGTGGCTGACACAAAGCAACTTTGATTACCTGAAAATTGAGTCTGGAATTTCTAGGAATCGTGTCCAGTGTGCAGTAATAGGCCCAGAAAGCACAGGCGTCCTGGGCTTTCCTTTACTGCAGGGCTGGAACTCCTGGTCTGAGATCCTGGTTAAATACATAGTCATGGTGAATTGTGCAAGGTAAAATTCTTGAGTCAGTCTTCCTGTGCAAGTACAGGCCTGCAACAAAATTTGCACATTTTCAAGAGGTGAAAGGGAGAAAAAGGAAGGAAACTGCTGCTGAACTCTTTTTCCTCTCTATTCTTCTCTACTACTCAGTGTATTTTCCATGTGTTCATTTTAAAGTGAATTTCCCTGCATACTCAAGAAGCACGTGCCACCTTCTCAAAGCTGACAACTTCCAGCTCTCCTTTACCTACCTGAAAGAGAAAGATCTCATGCTTGGTCTTTCCATAATGCATGTGGATGCTGAGTCCTGCTGGCCTTTGGCTAAGGCTCTGTGCACAGTGAGCATCAGCTACTGCCTCTCCAGAGCCTTTACATTTGTTTCTATCACAACAGACAGCAAGGCTTCTATCTCACATGCATACTTAAAATGGAAGATGGAAAAATATTAATGTTTCATTGTCTTCATGTTTAAAAGTGAAACCTTTTAAAGAAGTGTCTCTTCAGCAAGGATAAGAGATGTTTTTCTTAACCGCATAGCAACAAGCTATAGCTGCAATTATTTATATCGAGTATGAAATTCCCTCAGTGCTTCATTTATTCAAAGCTATATTTTTACCAGGTTTTTGTTTTCACAGATGGCTAAGCTAAGACACCGTCTTGGGCTTAAATATCTACACAAACTTTGGCAGTCCCCACCAACAAATAAAAATAGATTAAAAACAAATCAACACACACACACACACAAAATGCAGTTAAACATGCAAAGACCACTAAAGAGCACAGCAATATTTTAAACTGGTTTAAAACTATGATTATCTACCGAGAAATTTAATGCAGTTCTGTCATTGCAACGTGCCATTAAATAAACCTTTATGGGAACCACCAGTTGTCAAATGACAATTGTAAGCTGGATTTTTTTTTTTATCACTTTACAGAAGACAAAAATTCATAATTTGATTCTGGCACTTGCTCTGAGTGCTTTGCTGAAGGAAAGTTTGTTATTTTTGTTTAAGAAAAGAAAGTTGAGCACTTGCAACAAAAATGTGCGCAAACTATTTGATTTCCATGTTTTTCTTTATGCTTCTTCATGGTGAAAAGGGATGGTTTGCCAATGTTATCATTTTTCAGTCTTTCACTTAGTTCAGAAAAAGCACCCAGTGTTTGCTCTCAGTAGCCTTGCCTGGGTATGTATGGAGAGTGAATTCTGCCCTTGGGGCACAGAAATCACCCACTTCAGTGTCTGCTGCAGTCCCCCAAGCGTTCTGAACCCAGGCATTATGGCACCAATGCATCTGCACTGGAAATAAGAGCTTTTGTATTCAGACCAAATTACCATCCATTCATTTGGCACAGCATCTGCTCTTTGAGATGTTAATTCTAAAAGTAACTAAAAGTCCCAGCTATTTTCAAAGAATGAATTTGGGTGCAATATCATTTTGCGCTTGGGAACCATAATTAAATTGATTGCTCCCTTCCCTCCGGAACAAGTATTGCATTCCAAAGAGTCCATGGTCTCCATTTGCTTCAACACTAATGTGTTTTCCTACTATTTTCCAAGCAGTGTGTAGTATTTTGATGTAGATGCCTTTTATCCTTGGACTAACTCATCTTTCTACCAAAGTATTCTGTTTTTTGAGAGCAGTGAAGAAGCAGGATGGGTTTACCAAGACATCAGAGACCACAAAGACTGTAGACCAGAAGGACAAGGGTAAGGTTATTTCTGCCTCGTCAGAGCACAGAGGTATTTGAGGAGGATCTTATCTTCAGATGAGAAGTTTCTTCCTCTCCTAATCCAAGCATCAGTTTTAGTTTCTGATACAATGTGTTTAGGCTCAGGAAATGTTTATTCTAGCATTAATGAAGCTTAGAAAATGTGGGATGAGTGGACAATGAGTTAGATTGAGAACTGGCTGACTGGCAGAGCTCAGAGAGTTATCATCAGTTGAAAGACTGTAGCTAGTGGTGTAGCAGGGGTCACTGCTGGGTCTGATCTTGTTTTACATTTTCATTGATGCTATGGATGAGGGGATAGAGTCCACCATCAGCAAGTCTGCTGATCATACAAAGTTGGGAGGAGTTGCTGACACATCAGGAGGCTGTGCTGCCATTCAGTGAAATCTGGACAGCCTAGAGAGTTGGGCAGAGAGGAACTTTATGAGGTTCAGAATAGGCAAGAGTAGAGTCCTGCACCTGGGAAGGAATAATCTCATGCATCAGTACAGGATAGGGTTTGACCTGCTGGAGGGGAGCTCTGCAGATAGGGACCTTGTGTTCTGGAGAACAACAGTGTGCCTTTGTGGCCAAGAAGGCAAGTGGTATCCTGGGATGCATTAAAATGAGCGTGGCCAGCAGGTCAAGGGAGGTGTTCCTCTCCTTCTACTCCTCCCTGGAATACTGTGACCAGTTCTGAGCTCCCCAGTTCAAAAAAGACAGGTTTCTCCTAGAGTGTGGGAGTCAAGTTGATGGGGGCTGACTCTTTTTGGTGATGTGGAACAATAGAACAAGAAGCAGTGGGCAGAAACTGGAATGCAGAAAGTTCAATACTAACACAAGGAAGAACTTCTTTACTGTCAGAGTGACAGAACACTGAACAGACTACCCAGAGAAGTTGTGAAGTTTCCTTCTCTGGAGATACTCAAGACCTGTCTGGACACTTACCTATGCAACCTGCTGTAGGGAGCCTTCTTCAGGAGGGTGTTGGACTCAGTGATCTCCTGAGGTCCCTTCTGTCTCCTACAGTGCTGCTATTCTGTGAGTTTCCTGAATTATGTACCAAGTCTGATGGACAAGAACTCTTCACCGGGGGGGTTATTTTGGCTCTGTTATCTAAAAGTGCCAAAAAACCTGTTCTGTCTCTCTCTTGTTCAATTTTCTGAGCCATAGTATTGGACTAGGGCTCCTTTGAAATCTGTCAAGGATGTGGAAATGACATCTATGGACCAGGTAAAGGAAAAATAATGATTCAAAGCAAGGTTTTGTATTTAAAGTAATTGAAGTTGCTTCAATTTGTGTGGAGATCTTATGAATGAGTTACCATCCTGTGTCACACAACGTCTGTGCCAGTGCCATACTCATCAGCTAGCATGAGAGGGGCTGCCCCAATTAGAAGCAATTACTCACTTCTATTGTAGTTCCAAACAGCAAGAATAATGAACATTTTTCACAAGCTCCTGCCACATCATGTTTTCATATCAACCAGTCAATCAGAGTCTGTATAAAACAGCATGTGTCTGTTCTTTAAGAGAAGAAACAGTTGATTGGTACCAGAAGATGAGTGCAGAATGATTTAATTGTAACCCTTTGGCACATCTGTGTTAGCTATATTAGGCACTTAGACCTTTAACACTGACAGTGACAGTGGGAATTATAGTGGGATAATACAATTTTTAAATCTGTACTTACAAAAACACACACACCCTTTTGATCTCTGTGACTAAGTGTTCCAGGTAATTTCACATTATCATTTAGTCTTTCTCCTGAACCAGAATGAAAACTGTTAACTCCCCTCTTCTGCACAAACTACCTGATCTATATCAAATAAGGAATATGTTCCCACAAAGAGAACATTCTTATTGATTGGAGATATATTGTTACTGTTTTATTATTCTTGATCATTACATGGTTCTCTCCTGCTAGAATTTTTTATTCATCACTGAGTTATGGAGTTGCAAACTTTGCAAAGGCATCCCCTCTCCATCTGTAGCTGGAGGAGATGCAGTCTTCTGGCCAAAAGCAAGGTTTACCTGAATGAAACCACTGACAATGAGCCATGATTTTACCACTAAAGTTATTTGAAGCCCAGCCCTAACTGAATTCCTAACTGAATTTTTCAGGATTGCTTTAATATTTCAGTCTTCTGGAAACTGTGAAAGGAGAGCCATGAGAGGGCAGCTTTCTGGAAAGACAAACTGAACTGCAGTTTCTTAAGGGATTGCAAAGTCCAGGCACTTATTGTCTTCAAACAGAGAGAAGAAAGACATGTTAGTCTTGTTTTCTGCTGCTGAGCGAGCATGATCCATGATCTTTCTAATGATGTTTTAGTTATTTCAGTCCCAGAGACAGCCCACCGCAGAGTGGCTGATTGGTAAAGGACAGCAGCACAAGGGCTGTGGTAGCACCCCAGCAGGGACACATGCAGCTCCACTATGTGCAGTTCAGCCTCTGCCAGCACTGCTTCTTGCCAGGCTGCTTCAGCGTGGCCTGTACATTTGGCTGTCTCTGAACTGCTCACTTTGCCAACTTCTCCACCTTGCTGCAGGTCTAATTCTGTGGAGCCTCTGCTAAAACCAAGTGCTCCTGACAAACGGAGGCCTGGGCTGTGCTGTTTGGCTGCCTGAGAACATTGAGCCATCTTTGTTAAGGAGCCAGCAAGCTTTCAAACTCTGTCCTAACGATCCCAAATGTATCATTATGAGAAGAGCATAGCTGAGTTTCTTTTATTGTTTCCATTTGAAACGTATCCTGCACTAAAACATTTTTGTAGGGCTGAAAATTCTTTTCAGAATCTGCTAATTATTTTCACAGTCTACAGTCTGCTCTTACATTTCTAATTGCGACTATTAATCCTCACTCATCTACATGCCCTAGATCTGTGCAGTGCAGTAATGCATTTTATGCTCAGCAGCACCTTCCCTCTTTACTCATTTGTCAAAAGGGTTATCGTACAGTTGATGCTGAATGTGAGGAATTAGCTGCAGAAACTTGGCCATTAAAATGAATGCCTGTATATTACTTGTGCCGGGCATCAGTATGTAAAAGCAGTAATTTCCTCCTCAAATATGTGGACACATATCACTAGTTCTATTTAGATTCATACAAGTGGCAAAAAAATAAAAATAAAATTAGAAGTTATTTGAATGCAGTTTCACCTTTGTTTCAAGGTGTCAAATCGTATTAAAATTGTAATTAACAAGCACCGGGCTTGACTTCAGTCTCCTGATTCATCTTTGGTTTCCCAAATATTTTCTAATCCACTTTAAAACATGGCAAGTACATAACACAGTCTGTTTTTTTCTAGATGCTGTCAGTTAGCTACTCACGCATATTGACACCAAAGGACTGGCAGATATTTAGACACCAAACAGTCCTCAGTACTGCCAAAACAGGACAGCATCCCTGCCACTGCATTTGGAGATGAGAACGCAGTCAGCCTAGAGCTGTTTCCCTTCAGATGTCCAGAAATGATGTGCTTTCCATTCCTCTCTTACAGCAAAGAAATTCCCCTTTTCTGTCTAATGAATGTTGCCTACCCAGGCATTTCTGGACAGATTTCAGTGTGCTGTTTGATGATGAAATCTGTTAGTAGCTGCCTTATCTGGACAGCAGCTGACACTGCCCTTATCCTCACTGCCAGATAGAGCAGCCAAATATTTTCTCTTGGCTAAGAATGAAGAAGTCTACTGAAGCATTCATTCATACTGAAATTTGGCCTACTATTTTTATGGATAGCCCTCAAACTGCACAAAGGTCTGTTCATTTCTTGGCTTATGGTTATTTATATTCATCATACGCTCTCTATGAGAAGACCTCTCGGAGAAAAATGGTAGAGAAGACACTTTGTTAGTTAGAGCTTTCCTATTAGTCCCAGCTGCGCTGTGGCCAGACACATCAGAACCTATGTGCTCCTTCATTGGTGTGCAGTTATGTTTCATCTTCATTCTCTGCAGCCATGACACAAGCTCTGTTCCAGGCTCTTGCACAAATCCAACACCATGTCCCAACTCTTGCATTTCTTCTGTGATGCCCATTGAGACACACGAGAGTGAAAAATCTTGCACTCATCTCCCACACCGAGGGTGTCCAGGTTTCTCCTGCGGTCTCCCTTGAGTAGTCTGAACCTTCATTCCTTCTACCACGTTATATGGTAGGAATCTGCCCAGCCCTGTTTAGCTAGCATATTGCCAGACTTGTGTTTGAAACTCAGCTCTTCTGATCAGGCTGCTCCAGGAGTTAGTCTGTTGAATTTGTTCTTTTCCCAGTGGTCTCTTTAGGCTGTCCCATGAGTAATGACTCCTGCAGTAGGAGGTACAGAGCCATTTGTGCCAGTTCTCCTCTTAAATTTCTGTAAATGCTGTATTGCTTGATGTGCTTTGAGTCCAGGTGGTATTCTTGTGGTTCAGTTCACTTGCCACCAGTAGAAAATCACTTCCAAGCCCTTGTAGGTCATTTAAGCATGGAAGGATAAAATCCTTTCTTTCTCCATTACCTTGTGCAAGCTTTCATAGATGATTACACTTTTCCTGCTAAAGTTTGAAGATATATCAGGTTGAAGTTTAGTATATGTGTAGAAGCAACTGGGGTGTCATACTCTAATCAGAAACGCTTGATTAAAAGAAGTTTTGCTCAGGAGATCAGAAAACAATCTCTTTCTGAAATAGATCAAATCCTGTAAGCAGAATGTGTGCTTTTTCTTGTAAGACCTACTGGTATGCAGAGATGTCATCATTTGAGCTGACGAAGAAGTCTCAACTTGAAATCCAGCCTTGCTTTGCAGAACAGCCTCTCTGTTCTGTCTACTTTCGTGTTTCACCCAAGCTGGTTAGCCATTTGCTTTCTAGCTGAAATAATGGCATTTATTCTAATTCTTCCTTCACATTCACCCCATTAAGTTTCTGTTTGCAGTCATCAGCCACTGAAGAACACTGCTTTGCAAGCATCAGTATTGGGCTCATGCCGGAACAGTGCTATGCCCTTCTTTATCAGCTTGCTGATGCTAAGCTGATAAGTTTTATCTTCTCTGGAGGATGATGCAGCAGAGTTGCCTCTAAAACAAAATGAAATTCTGAGTATGTGATGGAAGCTCTGTTCCAAGGATCGAGAGTTCTCAATATGTTAGTGTGGTGCAATGTGTGACCTCAGCCTGGGGACTGCACCCCAGGGGAGAACGGCTGCAATGACTCCAAAACACTGCGTTATGATGTATTTGATTCACTTATTTTTTATTCTAAAGTCTTCCATAAGTGTGCCAAGAGTAAATGAATTTCTGGAGTAACAATAAAGAAAGGTGCCTTCTTCAGGAAAATGGAATGTATCTGTTGAATAAAAATCAGGGGAAAAAAAATCAAGTTAAAATTAGGTATAACATAGATTATTTTCTGTCCCAACCACCAAAAAAACAAACTGCCTAACACATAAAGGCTAATATGTGTATTGAGTCCTGGTCTTATGCATGCCTGCCTTAGGCTTGCTAACCCCTAGCAACCTTAAACTCCTTGAGTAAGTGTAGAGCCTTCAAAAACATGCTGATATTTAATACCCACTCCAGTCTCTTAAACACTATTGCTTCAACCAGGAATGGTAGACAAGTAACCATGGCACCATGCCCAGCACTCTCCAGGACTGTCCTGGATAAACTGTCAATGGCAAGAGCTTCAAACGAAGCAGAAACTGCAAGAATTGCTGTGCATTGGGTCACACTCAGATAATAATTAAAAAAATAAAAATTTCTGATGCAAATGTAGATTAATTTTAGCAAAAATCATAGGATGGTGAGTGACAAGTAACTGAAGTTTCCAATGGGTGGGTTTCAGCTGTGTTAATTTTTCCTCCATAGCTTTGCACCTGTTCTGACCACCACTAAAATTATCAAAGGATATTATGTTTGAAAACAGATTTTGTTGGAATAAGGTTTGAAAACCTGACTTTGTATGAGCAGTCTTTCTTAATAATGTTTTCTTAATTTTCCTAGCCTTCATTGAACCCCTTCAATTCTTTTTTTCTTACTGTTTTAAAGCACTTTCCAAGAAAGCATTTGCAATTTTTTACTGCTGATAGTTTAACATATTCCTGCAAGATTCTATATGAGTTTGGAAGTTTTGATTTTCTCTTCTTTAAAGATTAGAATGTTGCCATCATTTTATCCTTCTCTATACTACTTGCAAAGTGCACATGGAGTTTGCTATTTCCTCGTAGCAGCTTTAACCTTCCTTCTCATTTATCTTCATTCTGAAGATATCTTCGTTAATGCCTTCATGCTGCTTTAGAAAACACACAAAGACCAAGCAAGAAATCACCTGCACCTGTGGGCAGACCATTGTTGCTAGTTTCCGGTGAGGGCACCAGGTGTGAATGCTCAGCATGTGAACGATGAGGACTCAGAGGCTATAAATGAGACCCACAGTGAACTCAGAGATGAGTGTTTTGTGGTCGCATGGACTGGATGGGCTCTTTGTTCTTCTATCTAACTAGAGGTATTTTTTTTTCTTTATGTACTTTGTATTAGTATTTTACAGCTTATTAGTGATTTAAGAGTTTAAAGTGGTGATTTTTCTCTGTGTGTTACTTGGTAAATCCTTCTTACTTCAGAAACAGTGTTTAAAACTGAGTAAAAAAAGAAAAGCAACCTTCATAGTATTGTTTACTAATGGCACTTCTACTTTTTATCTTCATTTAAGATTTCTTGGGCTCAAGAATCTAGGTGTTCTTTGATGTAAAGAATAAGAAGAATTTATAACACAGGCAGGTTTTTCTTTTATGAATTGTCTAACGTAGGTTGGGGTCTTACAAAATGAATGTTCTAAGAAAGATGGCAAATTTGAGGTAAACTTTAGCTCTACTATCTATTAATGAGAAATTTGCAGTGTGAATCTACATTCAAAAATCTTTCCAGAAAAAAAAAATGTCCTGCAAGAGTCCTGAGCTAGAATTGGAATGCTGGGGGAATTTTCTCTTTTAATGTTAGTAATTAAACATGCACAATTTGAAGACTGATGTCTTTACAGCCTGCTTTTTAAGATAAAGTGAAGCATCTCAGTGTTAGTTGAGGGATTCATGTCTTTTTCTTGCACCTACTGTTCCAAGACCTACCTATACCTAGCTGTATGCATTCTAAGTGGAAAGGTATGGTGTGATGAGGGACTCTCATGATCTTCTCTTAATATGCAATGGCTTAACTGATATGTCAGTTCAGAAAGCAACACAAGAAACTCTTCACACAGACAGTGCTCTCATTGCCTTATTGTCTTTGTTATAAAGTTATGGTTAAACCAAAAACAAGGGCAGCACCATGTTTTCCTCTGTTCTGGCTATTTGTAATATTGATATGAAGGCAGGTGGATGCTTGGGAAGTATCCGTATTAAACTTTTATGTGACCTTCAGGAGACAGGCACTCCTCAAGGAGGCGATGAAGTTATAACTCTACAGCTGATTAAACAGATATGAAATATTAAACATGAGTAAACTGAGTTTTTCAAACCCCTTATGGTTAGACAGTGGTCATCTCAGGTTCTCTACTGTAAGTAAATTAGTAAAGGTGAGTTTAAAAAAAAAAAATCAAAGCTTAGAACTGTTAGGCTGCAAGCATGCTGCTCCTACAGCTTCCCTGGAGTTAGAGCAAACAGCACTTCTGAAACTTCAGTTGTAGCAAGGATTTCTTTTGTCAAGTGTGTAGCTGTGAAGTCACTCTGATTGCTACAAGGGCACAATGCTGAGAGATGTTGTGAAATAACACTTCTGGAATAAAGCCAGGGAGGAGGCTGTGCACTAATCTATGGGCAGAGAGTAAGGAGGTGGAGACAGGGTTCTGGTCTGCAGGTAGCTCATCAGGAGCATAACACAAAAGCAAATGCCACTATCATTAACTGTGGAGGTGTGCAAACTTGCATCCACTGCTTCCTCTGCCGTGCCCCTGCAGCACTGTCTGAGGAAAAGCAGAAACAAAGCTGCTAGCAAAACCTCACTTGTTTTTCCTCTGAGAAGCAAATAATTGAAGGAACCATACTTCAAACAAAGCTGAGACTTGGAGATCCTAGTCTTGGCCAGAGGTAGGTTGGCAGCTAAATTGCATCTCCTCACTTATTTCTGACTTCTAAATTTTTTTCAAGAAAATTCTAATCATCCTGCTTATCACAAGGTGTTTATAGGAAGACAAAGTTTTTACATGCCAGATATATTTTTCCTATTGATCAACACAGCCAGTCCAGATCCTAGCTAGGCACCAGCAGCTTCCCTGCAGGAAATTTTTCTCCCAACAAAATGCAGTATGAAGAACTGGGGAGCAGATAATGGCATGTTCTTCTGCACTTATGTTCAAATGGTGGGTTTGAAGGAAGCTCTCTTAAATTGATAGAAATTAGTTGTGGGTAAGCCTGGGAGGGTCACTGCAGAAGTTAGGAAAAAGGATATTTCCAAAATGTGTTTTAGTTTGATCCCAAGGAATGCAAAAAGTAAACTCTTTAATAGTGTGAATGTGTGCAGGAAGTAATGCATTTTTACATTTTTCAAATATTACAGAGCAATATTTCTTGCTACACAAGGATTTTGTTTTCCAGCGTCTTCCATCATTTAAGAATATAGATTATTTTTGCTCTTTTTTCAGTTTTTATTTAGATTGTCTCACTGCCTTTTGAAATACTTCATATCAAAATCTTTTATTGTTTTTCTGGCACCTGTTGCAGAAGCATAAAAATCAAAAGCCAGAGTCTGTGTTATTTACAGTGTGATAAGCCTCTCTGCTTTCTCCTTTGTCTCTCACTTGCTGCAAAAATGTTGCTGGAATATCTACATTTTAGGACCTTTTCTGAAAGATAAGGGCAAGGGGATAAGTGAAATTATGAGATAAGAGCTAGATGTATTGCTAAATACTTTTTTCCTCACAGAACTGGATAAGCTAGTAAATGGGGACCTTCAGTTTGTTGAAGTGGTGTCCTTTGAAATCCAGCTCTGAAGTTTAAGAGAATAAATGTTGACTTCAGTGCATGGTGTGTTGTGTGTGAGCTACTGTTGCTGCATGTCCCAGGGTTTGTCATACAGAGATTTGATGATGTCCTGCTCAGCCTATACAGAGGTGCTAATTAATTATGTATATGCCTCAGGGACATGCCCTGGCTTGTGAAGCAGAAAGTATCAGTACAGCTTCACTAGAAGCCTTTAGACCTGCTCAGTCTGTGTAGTTCAGTGCAGTGGATGCCATTGAATGGGCAGCAGAAGCAGCCCATCTCAGCTGTGCACAGCAAGCAGTGAAGCACTGTGGCTCCACAGTGCTGGTGTGCTTACAGGTGCAGAGAAAAGGTCACCTGTGGGGATGGGGAAGTGTTCCTGCTTTGCCTTTGAGCTGCCCCTCGGAGCTGGATTATCACAGAAACAGCATTAGCAGCTTTATCTGGCTGTCCCAAGGTTGGGGCAGAAATATTGCATCCTGATATGCTATGCTTACTGTATAAATGGGCTTAAGTCAACTCTGTCATCAGGAAGAGCCCTTAATATCTCCTGAGCATTTGTCCCTAGATGCACAGCCTCCTGTGCAGCCTCAGGGGAGATTCCTAATGGACCATGCTGGAACAGCATGCTGTGTGCAATGATGCCTTGCTGATACAAATCAAGTCATGTGTTGTAGTTTATATCATCCTATCCAGTGTTTTAAAGCATTGTTGCACTTGCTTTGAACAAACAACTTCTGATGACCCTAGATCCTTATGCTCTCATATGGCTTGCCAAAAGTCTAAGTTTATTGCTTTTGTGACTTGCTTTTCTGAGTTATTCATGGAGGAACTCAGAATCTATGTATTGCTCAGATGTACACAGTAGCTTTACGAATAAAATGGAGCAATTTGTGCTTGCATAAAATAGGGCATCTTGTTTTGCACAGGATGGGAAAAAAGACCTGTGTGATGACCAGCCTACTTTGTGAGGTGTTGAGTTCATAGAATTGTTTGATTCTGAAGGGACCTTTAAAAGCCGTCTAGTCCATCTCCCTTGCAGTGAACAGAAACAACTACAGCTAGATAGGGTTGCTCAGAGTCTGCTTTAGCCTGAACTTCAATGTCTTCAGGCATGGGGCATCCACAGCCTCCCTGGGCAGCCTGTTCTAGTACTTCAGCATCTTTTTTCATATATCTGACCTCATTGATCCTGATGTCTGGGTAGTTAAAGCACTTTGGTTTTGCTGTTTATCTAATCAGGGCAGACACTCAGTGTTTGTAGAGTTAAGAACTGCCCAAATGACAGAAGACCTCCCCCAACCTACCAAACTCCCATGCAGTCAGAATTCCTTTGGGAGAAGCTCTAAGAATGACCCCACTTCAGCTACCTCTGGAGCTTGGTTCATGCTATTTCTTTGGTCAAACACTATGCATCTTGATATGTAGAACTGATAAGCTATAGTGCAAGAGTAAGGTTTATCAATGATGTAAAAGAATGGGGCTTGGATGGATGTTGTGGTTTGGTGATTTTAATTGTCAGTATTTCACATTAGAATATCATGTAGAGCAGTGGGAGTTGAAGAGTTGATGTTCTGGTTCTGTGAACTGCCTTTTTTTGGGCATATTCATTGTCGGAGGGGAGGGGTGGCACTCACCCAGAGGACTTGTGACCCAGAGGAAGGAAGGTGGAGCTCGTAGCCAAACAGGACAGACGTATCAACCTCGTGGATTCTGCCAATTTAACAGCAGAGAAGCACATAGTTCCTCTGCACTCTACAGCATGAGGCCTTGGCTTTGGACATTCCCTCTCTCATTTTGTTTGTTTCTGTTGGATTTAGTAAATCAACGTTCTTCCTCAGATCACTGCAGTTGCTCCAGTTTTTTTAGACCCATCTACTATCTTGTTTCCTCCCCCCTCCCCCGGCCCGGTGTGCCCTGCCTCATTAGTCATGGGGGTCAGGCTGGCCCTAAATGGCTATCTTTTTTTTTTCTTCCTCTCCTGTTTTTTTCCTCTTCAGGCCTGTGCCCCCTGTCACGGAGACGCATTTAGACGTAACTCTGTGATGATGGAGCGCATCTACCAGCTGGTAGTAAAAGGCCTCCTGTTTGTTGGTAATGACTACTTAAATTCACTCTCAGAAAAGTGGTTCTGAATATATTTTATTCTTTTCCAGAAGGCATCGTGACATTTGCAGGTATCTTTTGTTATCTCTTAAAAACTAGTGCGGACACTCGTTTTTAAATATGATGAATTTCTGAGTCAATATGGGTAGGGTAAAATGAAGCAAGTGTGAAGTTGTTTAGCTTATTCTTTTAATTCCTGCTGTGGACAAATCAAATGTTTATCCCAGCTGAACTGAAAGTGAAGAGCAGTAGTGAATTTAACAATAGAAAAAATATCTTCTCTCTTTGAAGCCTGTTGCCACACACTGGGTTTGGACATCCATCTTGTACTATTTCTTGCTTTGAGATATGATGAAGTGCATGATCAGTAGTTGTGATTTCTGACAGTGAAAAGCAAAAAGATTGACATTTGTTAGGTTGTGGGTCTTTCTGAGCCAAAAGAATTCAAGCCAAAATCACTGCTCAGTTGAAGTGTCCTTGGAAAAGCTAGTTAATATTTTCAGCAACAGCTCTGAAAATGAATTTGACAACTTTTTTACAATTAAAAAAAAAAAAACAACCTCTAAAAAGTCTCCAGTGCTTTCTGGGACAATTATGGTAGGCTTAGCCATATGGTTTCTTTTGCTATTCCAAGAAGAAAAACATAGACTTTTCCCAGCACGGAATAATCATCACAAAGATTTTAAAGGAACTGATCTATAAAAATGAAAAATACACAATTTATGGAATGATAAATCAACAGTCTCATAGGCACATCTAAACCCCACTTACTAGAATGGAGCTGAGAATGAAAGTGAATCACAGTAGTACCTTTGAGTCAGAAAAATATAAATGGGTGTTGCAGGATTAACTTTTTTAAAGGAAATTAAGTTAACAGTAGTTGATTCTGTTCTCTTAATGCTGTTAAGCTTCTTAGGATCTTTCTCTTCTGTAGAGACCAAATGTTTAGTTTTATTAAAGGGACTTCAAATTCTTTATTCCATCAGTAGGGATATTATTTTTTGTAATGTTTTGCCAATTGTTTCATTATGTATTTATACAAGTCACACATTTTAATTTCTGAACATCCTTTATCTGTTGCCACACAGGGGAGTTTAACTGAAGCTGGGAGGATACGAAGATTTAGTCCTTTGTAATAAAGAAAAATGTGTAATTTCTTTCAAAGAAAATTAATACTGAGAGGTAATTTTTGTGGAGAATCAGTATGTAGATTGAAAGCTTTTTGCAGTCCTCCTTTCTTCCAGAAATAATGCAGTTCTACAACTTTGTGCAAAGTGAGTCCTGTAGTGCCACAATTATGTTCAGCTAAAGGATTTGTCTGATGCCAGGTTGCTGTTTTGAATCCAGCTGGGTCTGAGAGAGACCAAAATTCACATATCCCTTTTGTCCGGATCAAATAGCAACTTTCCCTGCTATCTGATGCTTTTCTGACAGTATTCAAATTTGATTTTCTCCAAGCATTCAGCAGCACCCGGGCATGAATGCCGGAAAGGTTGTGTACCTGCAGCAGTACAGATGCAGTATGTCGACTGACCATGATATAGTGACCTGCATTAAAGAAATCAGCAGTTTCACAGAAGGAGCTTTCATCTCAAGTGTATAATCAGCATGGCATCTGATCAGGTGCCAAGTAGATGATGGTATGCCATTAAGTCAAAAATGCTTGATGGTGCAGAGATAAGTAGCTGTGTTCTGTTACTTGCTATGCAGAAACAAAATACAAAGCATTGGTTTTGTAATGCTGAAAAACAGCTTGATGGACACAGGTTTGCAGCTCATTGCATTTATTCTTTGAAAGGACTTGCACCAGCATTTTCCCACTTGTTTCAGTCTTGGTGCTGCTTTGTGCTGGGCTGTCCATTGTGCTTCAAAGCTACCTTAGCCAGATTTGTGACCCCCTTGTGACAAAAGGGCAACATGCTATATCACTACTGTGTGAGGCAACATTGGGAGGTGAAAATTAAGGGGAGAAGGCTGGAATGCAGCACTTGTACTGTGATGTGATCATGGTGGTTTCCGATGGTCCCCCATGTAGGCTGCACCCCATACCAGGCTACACTGAACTTCATTCTTGTCTTCTCTGCTGAGGCACTTGGAGTAAATCGTACTGTATGGAAACAAAAAAGATCTTACTTCATAGAGCAGAGACAGAAGGCCTGCAAAAAAAAAAAAGCATTTAAAATCATATCAAAAAGACACCACTCATCTTTGCTCAGTATTATTTTTGTCAGCATGTCTATCACTAAATCAAACACAAGTCATTCTTGTCTTTATACCCATTTCTGTGGCATGTTGAGTATTTTAATGATTTACTGTGTTCTTTCATTCCTAACTTGGTTGTTATTGGACTGTTTAAGTTAAACTTTGGAGTAATTCCTTCTGCATGATGGCCACTTGGATGCTTTGGGATGCAGCACTGTTTCTACTTTGACTTGCTAACTCAAACTCTCCTCAGCTGTAGGGTTCATTTAACATGGGAGGGGGGGGGGGGGAAGTGATCTGGCATTGTAACTTGAAGAGTGCAGAGTGCTGCTGCAGTAATTCAGATGTAGGATCAAAGCTTGGCCAATGATGACTAGGTTTGCCAGCTGAAGCTCTCAGGCAGGGAACACAGCAGACCCTCTGGAAGGAGGTGGTGTCATCAGTATTAAGTGTTCCCAGTGCAACTCTGAAGAGCTTTAGTCTCAGAGGGAGGTAAAGACTAGAGGAATGGGAGGAAGAGCCTTGTTTTGGAGGGGTAGCTGAGCAGAGACATCAAAGAAATTTCTCCTGTTCTAAAACAATTACTGAAAACAAGACAGCAATCAGGGTAATTTGGGTAACTGTTTTCTGTAGCAAACTCTTAGGAGAACTGGAAAAAGAATGTTAGATGAATTACTTTGAATTGTGTTGCTTGTGTTATAGGAGACCTAAGGGTGGCCACTGGAGGGAGGATGGAAGCTATCATAAAGGAACTCAAGTAATGACTCAAGTAGCAGCCAATGTATGTGGTTTTTGTGCAGATGAAAATCTGTAGAACATAATCTGTATTGAAAAGGTGAAAAAGAGAAACAATATCATCATGAATCTGAAAGAAATGGGAAAAACCATTAGCCTGCTTCTGACATTGTTAAGCCTTTTTCTACAGCATTTCTTCGTGCAATAGCTGCTCTTTTTCAACACTGTGGCATTTTGCATTTAATCTGATGGTGATTCTCAAAGCATTTATGTATTCTATTTGTAATATGAACCACTGCTCTTTCACTACAGGGTTCACATTTAAGATTAGACTGCTGTGATTTTTCACTGCTGCTCTGGTTGAAGGTCATTCTGTTTAGGAAATGGAGAGGGCAGTTGCCAAAAGGTAATCTCCTCTCATTTTAGCTGGCAGTTGGCTGTCAGGTTCAAATCGCAGCATTAAAAGTCACTAACAGACTTGCTTGCAGTCTAGCTAAAAGCAAGAAATGGATGGGACGTTCTGCAACTGTTTCTCTGTAAATTTTAATCCCAGCTTTTCATGAAAATAAACTTCCCCAATATAGGGCATGCAGAGCAGGTCTGATTGCTAGTGTCAAATGCTGTCCTTAACTCCACTTCCTGATTATGTAATTTGTGATGTGTTAGATCATATTACATCATAATAGTACTCAGTTAAGTTTTCTTTTTGCGTTTTTCCTCTCTCAAACTACAAATTCTCAATATCATCTTGGAGTAAATCTACTTGAAATTTCCTTCCATTCTTAATAGCGCAACTAAGATTCAAAAAAAAAAAAACAAAAAAAAAAAACTGCACACACACAAAAAGAACACACCAGCATGTGTCTTTGCATTATGTTCACCAAGGCTTAGTTTACTTAGTTAGGAGATGAATAACAAAGTATTGTTTTTCTTAGTTCTTATACAGCAGTTTCAAATATACAAGAACACTTTTCTTTAAGAAGAAACACAGAAGTCAGGGCTCATCAACAGTGGCTAAAAGCTATAGCTGAAATTGTTATGAGGGAAACACCACTGAAAGGTTAGATCACTTCTTGAAAGATAAAATATCCAGATATTCTTTTGTGTTCATTGCTTCTGCCTGCTTCTTTTTAACAGAATTCAGATCATAGTCTGTGTTGCAGAATTTTGAAGTCTCTATCTTAGATTTATTTAAGAACACTTGTGAAGGGATGGAAAATGTGACCAACTTTACCTTCCTCCCCTTATTTTAGCAAATTGCCCTTAAAGAAATCTGTAATTTGGAGTGATGTTGATTTCACACATGGTGCAAAGCAGAATGGTGCTGAATGCTTCCACTTTGCAATCAGACACCTCCAAATGGCTTTTACATTATCTTTATTCCATGTGTTTTAAGGAAAGATGCAGAGCATTAGGCTGAGTTTATGGAGAAAGGGCCAACATATGGCCTTCTCTGTGTGATACCCGCTTAGAGCTGTGAAGTAGAGATGTGTCTTTAACTGATATTCTTGCATGTATGTGGGGAGCACAGTGGGTAATATAATTGGAAGGATCAGAAGTCATCAAGAGGCCTCTCTTGAGGGCAGTAAATATTGGAGATGCTGAGCTTCCTTTTGAGAAGCTGAGAAGGAGCTGCGAAAGTGGGTAGAAATTTCCATCCTCTGAATAGCATCTGAGATTAAACAAAGGGTAACTGGAAGCTTGGGTCTATTATTAGTTTTAGCTACAAAAGGATATGATGCTCTATTCCAAGGTGCAAAGGAAAGCTTACAGTCCCTGGTTTAGAGGGCAGTTGGCTTTTTGTTTGCACACAAACTGCTGTTCTGCTGCTCAGTAGTTAGAAGGAAGCATCCAACAAGCAGAGGGAACCTATAGTCTACAATTTTTTTTAAGGTTTTCCTATCAGTTTCTAGAAAACTGTAGTAGTTGCTTTTTAGTCCGTGAAGGCTTAAAAATCATCACTATGAAGGCAATCTGCAGGTGTGATTAATAAGCCCACATAACCATGAAGCATTTAAAGACAGTCTTCAGTGAATATGAACAACTGCTAAATTGCTTTTGCCTGTTTGAACCTTGGAGAATGTGATACTTCGTGCTCAGGGTGTTCAGCTGTTTATGAAATGCCAACTTTGGGCTACCATGGGACAATGAGTTATCATTTCATTTTGTGCAGTGTTCGGGTGTTGTTTTGATTCTCTAGTGGTGAAGTGTGTACAAGGGCCTTTTACAGCAGTTGTTGCTCTGTGTGGGGCAAAGGCTGAGCTGTTCTGGGAGTCAGGTGCCTCCTTCGGCCATTTCCTGCAGAAACTGTGGTTAGGCTTTCCTGAATCCACAAGAGATATTGTGTATATCTCCTGGCTTTCTGTTTCCTTTCTCTCCTGTCTCAACTTCCAAACTTTTGGAAAGTCGAGGCTGATTGCAGAGGAGTTGATATCCACATGAGCACTTCCTGAAGTGCCTTGTGTTCATTTGATCTAAGGAAAAACAAATTAGTCAAGAAATGTGGTTTCTAAATCATGTTTTTCTTAGGGAATAGACAAACAAAGAAAAAATGCCTTAAATGCTTAAGATGCTTTGGTTTTCTGTTTTTTTGCCTTTGCTGGAAAGCTGCTGATATGAACTTAGTGATATTCCTTCCATGTGATGAAAGTTTCATGGAGAAATACAGAATAAAATGACCTTGATTTACCTGGGTACTAATAAAAGAAGCTATATGAATGTAAGACATCTATATTCCACAGAAAACTGTGGCACCAGTTACACAACTTATTTACTGAATGTGGATGATTGGAAACTGCCTCTGGAGGTTTGCAGGGGGAAAAAAAGGAGACAATTCCTGACAACCACTTAAAGTAACATTTTGATAAGTGTTAATTTAATTTAAAAAATAAAACCACAACATCTTCTCTGAAATAGGACTTCTTTTTTGATTTTTTTTAAGCCTGATAAAATCTAAGAGATTTCTTCGTTTAAAAAAAAAAAAAAAAAGAAAATTAAACCTCAGCTGATCTTATTAATCATTTCCTTCAGTTTTTTAAAGCAAGGATCTTCTGTGTGATACCAAGACTTTGATAAAGCCACCAAAACATGATTATTATATTTTGTTTAACTGCATTGAGATGCTCCTTACTGGCAATTCACTGTTAGTTGAGTGTGCTTGCTTTAGTGATCAGTGCAGTGTTAACCTTTGTTGACTTCTGCTGTCATGCAAACTAAATAACCCATAACAACTGGGGGGATCTGTCTGTATTGTTTTCTACTGCTTGAATAGTTAGCTGGAGAAGGAGGCTTAGAAGTGTTGTTTTCATGACAGAACGCAGCTGGAGGAGCACCAAAGCTGGCTGGAAGGGCCTGGAGCAGAGGGTCCTCCGAGCAGCTCTGTGTGCTGTGCCTCAGTTGGGCCCTGGCGGCCATCTTAGGGAGCAGCCAGCTCTGGCAACCTGCCTTCACAAAATGGAGGCGGCCACCTGTGGATGTATGGAGATTACAGCAGAGAGTTTTGGAGGCTTTGTGATTATCAGGGGTATAGGGGGTTCATTTTGTGGTAACTTATTTCTCAGTTTCTACATTGTTGTTGTTTTTGCTTTTTTTCTTTTTATATTCAGGGTGCCCCCAGTGTGAGGTGCTGGGGTCCCCAGGCTGGGGTCTAGCTGCTCAAACTGGCAGGCATCCCCTCTGTGCTTAATTAGCAGTTTTATGTCAGAATTTCTCTTATCACACTCAAGTCCTCTTAATAACTGCTCCTGTCACCATCTTCCCCTTCCTTTCTGTGTGCTCCATGTAGTAAGCAAAGTAACTTTTGCTGTGGGTGAAATTTGAGGTTTTCTTATGTGTCATTACTTACATCTCAAAAACAAGTAATATAACCATTTTTTTGCATTTTGTATCTCTTCTGGATCTGAAATGGAACTCCATACATTAGTTTTATTCCAATTGTGCAAGTAAAACAACAGAAATCAAGGCCAGAGAATATTCTCAGAGCTGCATGTGTATATCTACACTAAATTTTGTAACTAAAAAGATGACATTGTTTGCAATCTTGTTTTTACTGTGATGTTTGTGTTTGGTCTGACCAGAAAGGATTCCTGTCTGTAGGCTACACTGGTGGTAGAAGGCTAGAACCAGCCTGACTTAACTCATCTACCCTAAGCCTGAAAAATGGTGCAAAAAATGTTCAGTGCACACTGAGTAGCATGTGGGGCTGCATGAGGCCCTGGGGAATGCACTGGAGATGCATACAAGTCCTTCCGTCTTGTGCTCTTGGGGACTGCTGAGTCCTGTGAGACTTGCAAGTGTAGTGATACTTGAATCTCTTAGCAGAAGGGAAAAGAAAGAAGGGGGAAGAACAACTGCATTTGCTGTCAGCTTATTGTTTATTGCTTGGTGATTATGTGTATAATTCTGTGATGTAAGACTAAATTTCCAACAGTAGTTGTTTTTATGACCTTGCCAGAAAGTATTTGTCCCACTTTAAATTCTGGCTATCAGTTATACATTGTAATAGTTTTGTAGAGAGCTGTGTTATTTTTGTAAACCATTGGTAAACTGCCTGAGTTCATTATGCTAAGAATCTAAGCAGGTGTTTTATCCTGTTTAAATGGCTATTGAAACTACTTCTCTACATCCTAATATTTACGTACATGTTGCTGGCAATTGTTGCAAATTTTAAGACGTATTTTTTCCTAAAAGTGCAATCAAGAAACAAAGTCAGAAAAAAAGCTTGACACTATAATAAATCAGAGCAACAACAAAATTGTAAAAATCATTCGTAATGACATATTCTGTTGCTGTACTTGCTTGCTAGATTAGATTTCTGCTAAAGGTAATTGAAGAAAAAATTGTTCTGGTTAGAGGGATAAAATACATTAAAATTAAATGAGCTGCTTGAACTCTGCTTAGGCTTTAAGATGTCATATCAAGGAAAGAAAACACATTAAACAAGCTTAATAGTTACAGTGTGGGGTTGACCATGTAGTACCATGCACACTAGCCTTTATGTTGTGCTGACATGAGCCCTCAGGTAATGACCATGTGTATAGGAACTTTTGAGTCACAGCCTGAACCACTGACTTGAGCACTGGAGGCAAGGAGTCAGCCATGGGAACACAGGTCAAGTATTACAGTAGTATTAGTATATTCTAACATTAGTACATTCCTATAATTAGTATTCCAATTGCCTAAGAATGGCAAGATCAGTTTGCGTTTATGTGGAGAGGCAGGCAGTGGACCTTTCAGGTCCTGCCACAGGGGCATGTGCATTCACCAACATATTGCTGTAATCTAGTGGTGTGTGATTTGTAATTGGAGAAAACCTGATAATGTTAACTTATATCATTATATTGATGATCTCCTGTTCACATCTGACTCTTTGGAGGCAGTAAGATA
This sequence comes from Phasianus colchicus, assembly GCF_987193195.1. Lineage (NCBI taxonomy): Eukaryota > Metazoa > Chordata > Aves > Galliformes > Phasianidae > Phasianus > Phasianus colchicus. The sequence goes on along the minus strand of NC_143442.1, from coordinate 28,037,655 downwards.
GGTGGCAGATAGATTAACTACCTATCTGCAAGAAAAAGGATGTGCTATAAATCCTCAGAAGGTGCAAGGTCCGGTTCTGTTCATAAAACTCCTGGGGATAGTTTGGTCAGGAAAGACCAAAGTGCTACCCAGTGCTGTAAAATACAGGGACTGGAAATGCCTGAACCCTATAACACCTTAAGCAGCTGCAGGAGTTTTCAGGTATATTGGGATACTGGTGTTCCTTTTATACCTCATTTAGTGTGGCTGCTGAGGCTATTGTACAGACTCAAGAAAAAGGGGGCGGCTATGGGACTGGGGGAGAATGGGACAGGATGCTTTCCAACAGCCAAAACTGGCAGTTAAACAAGCCTGGGCATAGGATATATTTGATCCTAGCCTCCCAGCCACGTTGGATTTTCATGTCACTCAGGATGGCTTTGTCTGGGGCCAGGGTTCTGTTCAGACCCCCATTGGATTCTGGTCTCAGGTTTGGCACGGAGCAGAAGAAAGATATAGTATGATTGAAAAACAGTTACTGGCTGCCTATTCCGCATTAGAGATGGCAGAGCCAATAATTCAAACGGCTGAAATTGTAGTTAAGACCACCCTGCTGATTCAGGGGTGGATAAAAGATCTGACTCAGATTCCAACTACGGGGTACCCCGGGTGCAAACAGTGACACAGTGGGTCGCCTCTCTCAGCCAGAGGAGTAGTCTGTCTTCACCATTAAAAGAACTTCAGAAGATCCTTGGCCCAGTGACATGTCACAGTGATGCACCAAAAGAAACATTGGTTGCTCCACCAGATAAGAATCCCATTCAAGAGGGAAATATTCTATTCCTGAAAATGCCTGGTACACAGATGGGTCCAGCAAGGGCAACCCGAGCAAGTGGAGAGCAATAGCATACCATCTTTCCACCAAGACAATCTGATTTGACGAGGAGGATGGTCAGAGCAGCCAATGGGCAGAACTATGAGCTGTGTGGATGGTTATAACTAAGGAATCTGGTGATGGTATCCTGAATATCTGCAAGATAGTTAGGCTGTGTACCGGGGGCTCACTCTTTGGATTGCACAGTGGGCCACCCAGGAAAGGACTGTTCACACCCGACCAATCTGGGGCAAAGGTATGTGGTTAGACATATGGAATACAGTTAAACGCATGACTGTATGTGTCTACCATGTTTCTGGTCATCAGCCCCTACAGTCACCGGGAAATGATGAAGCTGACACAGTGGCCTGAGTTTGATGGATTGAGAATTCACCATCTGAGAACATCAGAAGCTATGGCATAATGCACAATGTGGGCAGCTGCTAAAGCGTGGTGACTGTCCATACAGCTACCTGACATCACCCAGGCATCCTGATACTGCAACGCTTGCTCAAAGGTGAGACTGAGATCATTGATCAAAACAACAGTCCATCTTGCTAGAGGATACAGTCCTCTCCAGCGATGGCAGGTTGATTACACTGGGCCCCTCTCTTGGTCTGAGGGGGCGAGATATGTCCTGACTTGCATCAATATCGCAGGTGGGCAGCTGCAGGCGTATCCAGTACCAAGAGCAAACCAGGCATATACCATCAAGGCACTTACTAAGCTGATGTCTGCCTACAGGGCACCTCAAGTCATTGAGAGTGACCAAGGGACTCATTTTACAGGTGCAGTGATACAACGCTGGGCAGAAGAAAAGAACATTGAATAGTAATTCCACCTCCATGTAATCCAATGGGGGCAGGCCTCATTGAACCTTATAATGGTGTTCTTAAGGCTGCTCTGAAGACAGAATCCCAATCCCTGCAGGGGTGGATGAAAAGACTCTATGAAACTCTGTGGGAAGTGAATGAAAGACCTAGAGATGGCAGACCCAGTGTCCTGAAAATGCTACAGACAACATGGGCCTCCCTGCTTAGAATCCAAATTACCAAATTACAGTCACTGATAATCAGGTAAGACCCCAGATTGGCAATGAAAATAATCTTCTGCTCCCTGTCCCTGAGAATTTAGAACTGGGTACCCATAGAATAAAATGGCCTTGAAAGGTGCAGGTAGGACTAAAGTGTGGGCTACTTGCACCTTGGGGGAGATTATTGGAGCTGAGAGGCTCAGTAGTCCCTCTGGTAATTGGTACATGACTTACTGATATTGTGGTCAACACTTCAACTTTCATTGCTAAAGGGACCCCTATCATGTCTCTATGGCAGATCAGGACACCTCCTTTGGGGCCTGACATAGTTGTGCATCTGCAGGTATCTGGCCAAAGGGTATGGTACAGGTGGTCAGAGCATGCCCCTGTATGAGCTGAAGTGTTGACCCAGGATAGAATTACGGCCTATATCCTGTCCTGGAGGGCAGACCTTCCCCTCCTGGTACCACTGAAACATCTGTATTACTCTCTGGGTCTTTGAGCCTTTAGGATCACCAGAAGGGACAAAATGCCATCAGAGTTCCAGTGTTGCTGTGAGATGATGTGTGACACCTGTGATGGTCTGCATGGGACTAATGGAGCATAGGATGGACCTGCTCCACATGACTACATGCCTCCAGTGACATCATCAAGCACTGGCCCATGAATGAGCATGAACCTCCACCATACACCAATCATCACTTGTCTTAAATTGTGTCAACCTGCATTACGACAGGCAATTGTGTAAAGATCATGATGTGTCGGATCTCTGTATTAGGGAAGGCTCTTGCTCTAGCTAACTCAATCATTGGTTCATGCTGTGAAGGGGTGAAGTGTATGGGAACTGTTGAGTCATGGCCTGAACCACTGATTGATTGTCTGAGACAAGGACTGAGTCAGCTGTGGCAGCACAGGTGAAGGCAGTTCAGCTGTGTGACAAGAGCCTGGGTGCACCTCTCCTAGACCCCATTTAAGGGCTGACTGCTGCTGGGGAAGGATCTTTTTCTGGAGATCCCTCCCTTTGGAGTTTTCTACTGTGAACCTAGGATGTGGGTCAGTATTTCATTTATTTTTGTCTCTTTCCACTGTGATAATCTAACTATAAACCTGTGAAACACCATCCTAACCACACCACTCTTCTAACTGTTCATTTGTTAATTGTACACCATAATATCTGGGCAAAATGTCCATATGTTTACCACCCTATCCCCAAATTTTGCCCCTTCCCTTCATGTTCTCTTGCACAAGCGGTGTGTTAGCTATCTAGCTGAAGAACAAGCTGGTACAGTTTACAGGGCACAGAGAAAAGCATTGTGAGCTCAATGAGCATGCTCCTGCTGCTTCAAGGGAGGGAAGATCTTGGTGTTCTGGCTGCTGGGATGTTAGGCTTTTTGGGGGTGGTTCTGAGACCAGAAAATCAACTTGCTGTAAAGGAATATTACTGAAGTGCTTTTCTTTTGGAGAAATACATTTTTGTACTTCTTCCAAACACTAAATAATGAATTGAAAGAAATAATTCTTGGGAAAACAAGTAGGAGACGACTAAAATCAGTAATCTTCAAAGTACTGTACTTGATGATGAAAGATGAAATGTACAAAACTTTCTCTACTTGTTCCAAAACAATGCACCTTTAAAAATGTGTTTAATTCCTCATGCCTGAATTTGGAAGTAGCACATACTTTTTGAGAGCTCTTTTCTCTGCTTATCTCCCAATCTCCTCTCTTTTTTTTATCGTTCTTTTCTGTTCTGTCCTCCTTTTCTCCCCGAAAGAGTCATTCAGAACAACAACAACAAAAAACCCGAACAAAAAAAACCCACAAAAAACAAAATGATCTTTCTTCAAAAACAGAATAACAGAAAAAACCACAATTTAACCCATTTTACATGGCTGACATGGCTGTTCCCTCCTGAAGTGGTTTAGGGGAGGTAGCAATAACTCCTTAAAAGCATCTTTATGTATCTGTAGAAAATGTGATTATTTTTAATTTATTGTTTACACTGCTTACAGCTTACACTGATGATAGCAAAACTTACAAACTTACAAAGAGCTTTCATATGCAAAAAAAAAAAAAAAAAAAAAAATCCCACAACCATTCGACTGAAGATTTGAAATGTATTATGCTGATCTTGTATTGAAAGACCACCTTCTCTGGGTTTGAGTTCTATTATGTGATTTTTCTGAGGATTTTTTGTTTCTTGGGCATGTTTCTATTATAGGGTCCTTCCTTTTGAACCTTGTGTGTGAGATAAATAAAGGAGCTGGCTTTGCTTTGTAAATCAGTTTCCTAGTAGGTCTTCTCTGAAATTCTTCTCAGAATTTGGAAAGCCATCAGACAGATCTTCATCAGCAGTTTAGCACTGGCTGCACACTGCAGTGCAAAGCTTTGAAATTACATAGATCTTTCTTTTCTGCTATTATGCATCCTGAAGGGGGATTTGTTATCTCATTGTCAGGGGATTTGGAAGGGGAAGGTGAAGTATTTAAGAGAAGTAGAGCCACAAAATATTTTTGACTGAATACAAGGTTTTGTCAGCTCCTTGGAGTTCAAAGTTGTTCTCCTTTTCTGTTGCTGATGTTGGGATGTAGCCTGTATGAAAGTTTTAAACAGCTGCTGGATCATTACAGAGGAAAAAATGCTGTCCAGTTTCCCAGTTCTTGGACTTGTCTCCAGTAACTGACTCATGCCAAAGTATTTAGGTTTTCTTTGATCCATTTTGCTGATGATGCTGGGGTACATACCTGGCTGTTGGTTACATCAGGCAGCTCCTGCAACCTGGGATTTAATTTTAGCCCCCTTGACCTGTAGTCTGAATATATGTTAGTGCTCTTCAACTGGATTAAATTATGGTCATTTCCTTCCTATGAAACCCGCTTCTACCAGCATGGCCATAACCATTGTCACTGAGAGTGATCTGTTAAGTATAAACTTGAACTTTGATTGCATTTGTTTTAATTAGCAGATAGCCCCCATGACATAGGAGTCAGTAAGCAGGGAATTCTTGCAGGACAATAAGGAAATTGTTTAATTGTGATCAAGCCTCAGGTGTCCAAAACAGTGTCAGTTCAGACCCCTGCTGTTTCCTCATGCCTCTTCTAGCAGTGACACATGTAGGAGTTTGAGGAACTAGTCTCCTGCAAGACCATGGGTTCTGCTTTCTATTACCAAGTCAGAGCACATACCAACTCTGCAATACTGGGACAAAAATGCCTACAAAAGAGACCACAAACTTTCCTACCACCAGGTGAAGGTAGATGCTTATAGTGAGTGTTGAATGTAGCTGCTGATTCGTATGTTGAGTTAACATGCATGATAGCATCAGATAGCCAACATGGGGGAAAAGTCATTGATTCTGCAATAAAAACTAATTCAGAAAGTTAAGGCCAGATATCTTCTTGCCTCTGCCAAAAACAGTATCTACCAAATGGAAATGAAGAAAGATGGGTCCCGTAAGCTCTTGTCTCTGCAAGTTAAGGCTATATTTTAAATTGAGAGCAACAGGGATCAGATGCCTATTTAGAGCTGTTCGTGCCTTTTAACCATCGGTAGTTGTTTTTTGTGCTAAATGAGAAAGATGTAATTACAAGAGCTCATGAAGCTATTTCTCTCTGGTATATTTGGATATATGCAAATAAGAGGTAGCCTTCAGCATTGTAGTATCTCAGAATCCTTTTCATAAACAACCCTGAAATTGTTCTGCAAAGCAATATCTACCTTGCTGACAAATACAGAACAAATTGTGCTATGTGAGATTCAATTTTTTAATAGACCAAAAAAAAAAGTGCACAGCTATGCAGATGTTTCAGCCATTTGGATTGCTGTAATCAAATATGGTGAAGAAGCTCTAACTGCATTTCAAGTTTATAGCATGCCAGTTCAGCTGGCTTGACTATTTTATTCTGTAGCAAGTCTGTTGGAAAATGCATTCAATAGAGCAAAATGGTGCTGCTGCTAATATTAATAATAACACTTAGCACTTCAGTTGTGTTTTTTATTTTCACAGTGCTGTACAGATGCTAATTAATTAGGCTGACAAACTGAATGCCAAGTAGAGAAAAAGGCTTGTGTCACTACTTGCAGAACAAGTTATCTTGATTATTGCGCTTTTAATATTTTTCTTGGGAAAGAGCACAAAGTCTAAAAGAACAACTCAAGTGTGCAGAGTGCTGCAGGGTACTGTAGGGGGCAACTGACATCCTAACAAGTGACTATGCTGATCCCAAAGCTGTGGCAAGCTCTTGTGACTTTGTGTTTTGTACAAAAGGTGTCAGTATTCCAGGGCTAGTAGGCTTTTAGTGATGGAAATGGAGTGAATGTTTTCCCATGGTGTGAAATTCAGGTTTGTTTTTCTAATTCCTTATAAATGCTTGAAGCAACCCAGAAGCCAAACCCCTATCCTTCTTCAGAAGTTATCCTACAGAGTAGTAGTTTGAAGCCTGAAAGATGTCCCTGTAGCTGGAAACTGCTTTGAGGTTAGATGAGCTGCTGAAAACTATGTAAGAGAGTTTGGTTTTTACTAGATATGGTAACGGAGTTTCATAGAAAATTAAATATGAGTTACAGTAAAAGCCATAGGTTGTACACTGGTAGTATTAATCTTGTACCAGGCAGCACAGAGATATCATCCACCAGTGAGTCACATGCTGCCCTGGTTCAGGATCTTTTCCCATGTGAGCAGTCACGGTTTGTGCTGCTACAGCTCCTCTGATGCTTGCCTGGTACAACCCCTTCTCTTCAACCCATCTCCATCTCAGGTGCAACTTCATGGAGTAGACTGGTGTTAGTCTTTCTTGGGAGCCAGGAGATGGGAGAGTTAGTCTGCCTTGAGTCTATCTTACAGATTGCTGCTCTTTTCTTTACAGCTTTTTTTTTTTTTTTTTTTAATTATATGGCAATTGTGGTTGTATGAAACTGGAATCTTGTAGAATGGGATCTGCCAAGGAGGAGGACACCTCAGGCATTTCTTAGGTTAGTTTGAAGTGGTAAATGTGACTGACCAGTACCTCCAGTAACTGTTTTGGTTATTCTATACATTAGAATAACCTCTACTGTACTGAGGAACAGTAGAGAATTTGTATGAGTCAGCTGTGAGTTGTCAGGGAGAAATACAAATCTGGTCCAGCATCAAATGTACATCCACAAGGGCTGAAGCATTCCCTAGAGCTCAAACTGCAGTTCTGTGAGCTTTACTCAATGTAACCATCTTCTGATGCAAACGGGCTTTCTAATTTGTCATTAACTAGCATCATTGATAAGCTAACCTCACAGGAATGGGAAGGGGGAGGGAGGGGGGGGGGTGGTATTCAAAGATGCTCTGCTGATCATCTGCACGTATAAAAGAGCATCCAGAGGTGGCTTTATAGGCAGCTTTCCCAGTCTTATATGCTTTATTATACATTCAATAGCTAGACCACGGGAAAGAACCATGTTTAAATAGATAAATTTATATGTGAAAGGGACTGTACAAATTATTGTAGCAAATATGAAAATAGAAGTAAAGGTGAAATATTAGTCCTTTTTTCTCCTCTTCCAGAATAAATGGAGGCTTTGTTAACTGTTTTTAAAAGAAACGGGGTTTTATTCTGAAAATGCTGCTGCAGTTGATTGCTGTTTCCAAAAGACAAATAGGCTGCTATTTTGGAATCAGCAGTTGAGGAATTGTCTTTGCCTGGACTGCGTTTTTTCAATTGCTCACTATAATTATGATGATGAAACACAAGCTAATTGTCGGTCTGACCACCAGGCCTTTGTTAAACAATTAATCTTTGGTTTGATGACAGCAGTGTGTCTAGCATCCTATTTCCAAATTGCCTCTTGAAATTGTCTTGTTTTTCTCTGTAATACCAAGAAATCACTGTTATTATATTTGTCGGCAATTTGCATGTGAGTGGTTCCTTTCCTGCACTGAAATACAAATTTCAAGGTGTTTCCATAGCTGTGTTGACAATAATGGTATGATAATTTCTTATCCAGTGCTTTTTAAAATGCATATATATTGATACACTGTTTTTTCTTTTCCCCCCAGACTTGTCTTGAGAAAAAAACAAAGTAGTAAAACTGGTTGTGTTGCTAGTGAATGAACTATCTGACCATTTTATTTCATATTGTGTTTGGTACTTTGTTTTGAAGCATGGTGTGGTTTCTGTACTGGTATCAGTTGCTTGCATGCAATTGTTGCTGGAGTATTTTGGACCTGACAGCCTGGTTTTCCTTGTGGCGGATGGGTATGTGGAGAAGACTGTCCACTGCAGCCCTGGCAATGGCTCTCTTAGCAGATCACTCACCCAATGGCATGCAAATAGGAGAAAGAGATGCTTGCAGTCAATGAATCCAATGCAAGAGTCAATGGACTCCTGTCCAAGTAAAATATTGAGAAACCTATAAATGAAATTTTTTTAAATAAAAAGAAAAAACATGGAATGTTTTTTTTGTGTGTGTTAATACCGTTTAATTTCCACCATTTTTTGAAAATAGTGTTTGTAGTTCCTAAAGCTGTAGTGATGGGCACTGCAGCCTGTTGCCAGTCCCTGGAAGCAGTGGGATTAGAAGGTTTGCCAGTACTCTTAAGTTGCTCACTGCACTCTGCTGTCAGTCTCTTCTGTAGCAGAAAGTGAAAGCACAGTCAAGCTAATTGAAAAGTTATAAAAGGTATTGCAAAACTCTCCTACTCTGTGGAGGGATGGGTGGTTGAGTACTATTCAATTCAGAGTACGTTTCATCTGGGAGAGCGCTTAACAGCAAGTAATTATTCTTTCCAAGATGTACATCAGGAAGGATTGTGCTTCCCAAGAACAAAGGCTCAAATGAGATCTCCAAGAACAACACAAACCAAAATGGGTATCATTTTCCCAGTGAAGATGAGGATACTGTGTCTATATTAATACTGCTGGATCAACTGGGGGGAGCTGTTCATTTGCAGTTAGGATTGTTAGGCACTGACTATTAATGCTCTCTGGCAGTAGCTCTACACCAGTGCTCAGATGCCACAACTGTTTATTTACACACTCATAATGGGCAGCTGTAAAGCACCTCTGCACTCCTGGGAACCTCACTGGTATTTGTGCTGAGATCCCTTAACACTCTTATTGAGCATTAGAATTACTCAATTTTTTACTATACAGCATTGAGTGCAAAAGTCTGCATGTGAATAAGAGTCAGTCAGCTATGTTTGTTTATTTAATGGAAAAGGGCTGATCTGGCTTTGACAAATGGCATGATATCTGTATATTCATGCTGAATCTACTACAGTGTTTCTGGTTTTTTTCCTGTATCATTCTGAAATCAAATCAGTGTGTATTGCAGCATTTTATATCCTGTTGTTAAAAATGCATCCCTTGGTGTATATATGTTATTTTTGTATGTATGCCAAACTATAGATCTTATCTGTCCTGCAGGTACGCATGCAGACTTTGCATTGAATGTTCTCTGTTGCAATTCAAGATATAAAGAGTTACCTTTGAGCCTTCTCCACACATTCACTCTCTTTCCTCTTCTGCAACCTCCCTGCTTCTCTCTGCCCAGTTTGGGTCTCCTATTTTAGCTGAATGAAATGTATGTTCCGTATCCAGCATTCCAAACTCTGATACTTGCAAACCCATTTTGCATTGAAGTTACATTAGAAAAACAGACTTTTGTATGAGTTAGTTCTATTCTTGCTTTTTTCAGGACATATCCAGTGCATCTGCACTGAAGATGTACAGTGGGATAAGCAAAAACAAAACTTCACTCATACAATATAAATGACTTTTATCTTCTGAAGAAGTAATTATCTAGTGTTGTAGGAAAAGCAATAATAATTCACTAGCACATCTTCCAAGTGACATGGGAAGCATCAGTCAAAGTCTGTTCTGTGAAGTACAGGAGCTGTTAATGTAGATAAAAGCTGAATTAGTGGACATACCAATGCACATCAAACTAAAGCCACAGATATACCAGCTTATAATTGTATGCACTGTTTTGTGGTATATTCTCCCGTGTGCAGGCAAAAATAAGCATATCTTCCAGTCCCATTTCAGTCATTTTTTTGAATGCTACATTTTTGTTGTTTCCCCACTCTACAAACCAGGTGTTCCTTTCTTGCTGCAGAACAACAATACATCATTTAAGTGAAGTTCATTTTCTGAAGCTCGTTGAGTTGAGTTCTCCATTTCCCTGTCTGTATCTGATCAGCTAGTGGAGGCACTGGCATGTGTCATAAATTTTGCTTGTGATGTGGACCTGCTGAAACATATACCGATTCAGAGACCACATCTTCTCAGCATCCCACTAGGCAGGAAAGGAAATGAAATGTTTGTGCTCAGCTGAAGCAGGAGGGCAGAGCAGGAGTGGAAAGAATTCTTAGCAGAAAAGAAGACCTCTCTTGAGAGAAAAAAGTACGTATTAACCCCCAGAATACTGTTTATACTTTTCTCCAAGAACTCTTTCTCAAGCAGTCTCTGAGTCCAGCATGCCCTTTACATGGAGTGATTAATCAAGGCTTTCCCTTTTATTTCCCCAAGCAGTGAATGTATCTTCTACTTTATAGAGGTCTGCTATGAACTTGTTTTATAACCTGTGTGTAAATTGTGTTGAGAATGAAAGCCGTTTATAATTAAGGAGTGCTGTGATGAGTAAGAAAATTTACTCTTCTGTCCACAGAGGTGGCTTTTGTGACTGTTCCACTGCAGTATTTCCCATGCTGTCTGACATTCACGTTCTGGTGCCGTGTCCAAGAGTGATAGAGGGGCAAGAAAGACTGTTACTTTTGCACATCGTACGCATTATCACATAAATGTGGCCTCAGTAATCAAGAAGATGGGAACAAATGTCCTAACTCAGTTGTCTAACCTCTGGAAAAACTTTCCCTGCTTCTTAAGTAAGGCATTTTGGGAAAATTGGCCATTCTATTCCTCTTCTCTGTAGGCATTCTGTGGATCTTCTACCACTGTTTGTCATTTTCATTGAATGTTGTTCTCCAGCCATAGCCATGCTGCTTGAGCTCACTAGACTTGATTTCCAAGCTCAAGAATTTGTGGAGAAGGGATATGTTGCAAATTTGGAGGATGCCAGCTTTAGCTCAGGAAGTGGACTATGCTGTTGTACAGTGACGTCAGGCTCCTGTATTATCCTGTCTTTATCCTGACTGCAATCTCAGAGAGGCAGAGGTCATGGTAATGAAACATATCCAGATGAGTTTTTCTTCTTACTGTTGGAGATTACATGTCCTCCAAGACTGTCCTCTAGTCTGTACCACAGGGATGAGCAGTTTGAATGATGAAGTTCCACTTATGAGGAACGGCTGAGGGAGCTGGGAGTCTGGAGAAGAGGAGGCTCAGAGGAGACCTCATTGCATTCTACAATTTCCTGAAGGGAGGTTGTGGTGAAGAGGGGTTTGGCCTCTTCTTCCAGGCAACGAACAGGACCCGGGGAAATGGCAGCAAGTTGTATCAGAGGAGGTTTAGGTTAGACATGAGGAAAAACTTTTTCTCTCAGAGAGTGGTCAGGCACTGGAATGGCTGCCCAGAGAGGTCATGGAGTCGCCGTCCCTGGCAGTGTTCAAGAGGCGTCTGGATGAGGAGCTGAGAGATATGGTTTAGTGCTTGTGGTAACAATGGTAATGAGAAGACAGTTGGACTAGATGATCTTATAGGTCGTTTCCAACCTTGTGATTCTAAGTATCTGAGTAAATGGATACGCTACAAAATGCCTTGAAGTTGTGTCAAGTGAATGTGTTTGAGTTGCATGTGTATTCATTTCAGGGTGTTTCCATGATGACTGAATTTCGTACAGAAAAAAAAGTATGTAATAATAGATGCTCTCAGGTAGCACGTTGCAAGAAGAGGGGAAAGTGGAGAAAGATTTAACTGTGCTTTGTCACTCTGGATTACTTGCTTTTGTCTGTTTGCTTCAGGGTTTTTTCTTAACTTTGCATCAAGGGTGTGTATTGACTTAGCTGAATTGTTGAAGGTGGTTGCAAATGATGCATGAAATGAAAAATCCTTCTTCAGCCTTTGCACAGAGTGCCGGCAGACAATTCCTTGCAATCACTGCTGAGCTGCACTGTGCTATCAGGTATACCTAGATACCCACAGAAATTGTTGAACTTAATGGTAATGGAAGTTCATCTTTGTGACATTTCTCTTATTTATTTTACCTGCCAGTTTCTGCAGACATGCAAGCCATTGTCAGGGCAGTTGCCATGCCTGAAAGCAGTTGCACTATAATCCTACTGTGGTAATAACTGCTGAGGGGGCACCATTAGGTACTAAACTAAAGAAAATAGACAGTCCCCTGGTGTATTTCTAAAAAGCAATTCCTTTGGCTTCTTTCAGATTTCAGTGTATGCATGTGTGCTTTTAAATATTTATTAAGAATATTTGTGGATCTGAATACAGGAGAAAGAGACTTGTGCAAGCAAAAAAAGCAAGCAGAGGGGAATGGGGTGATGAGAAGGAAATACAGACTGGATAGTAGATTAGATTCCATTGCTCAGGATAAACACCAAAGAATCATAGAATGGCCTGGGTTGAAAAGAACCTTAAAGATAATCTAGTGAAAAAGAAAGAAAGAAAATGTGGTGTGCACAAGTTGTAGTACATAAGAAATGGCTCTGAATAGCATGTGTCAGGATTGAGGCCTTTGGTGGTTGAAATTGCTCTGGTTTAGAAAGGGGTAAGCTATTTGCATTCTCAGTCTCCCCACCCTGACTCGGCAGATCTGAGACAGCATTGGGAATGGAGGAAGCCAGGGATCCTTGCTCCAATGGCCTTCAGAGCATGCTGCAGGCTCCAGAAAGTGAGCCTGCACACTTAATGATGTATGAGTTCACTTAATAGCTTTCTCTATTAAAAGAATTTTATTTCTAAAAGCTGTTTCCCAATAGCTACAATAAGAAAATGCTGCTACGTTAATCGAGCAGCGTGCATGCACAACAACTGACTCCAGAATTATAAGTTTATCTGCAACTTGCATGCTTTTTGTTGTGAGTGATGTTTAATTTATGTTAGCAGAGGTCCCTCAAAGGCCTCTCACCCCAAGCAACATTTCTGACATAATTTGAGTATCTGAAAAGCTTTATTTGAAGAGTAAATGGAAATGTTAGGGCATGGAGTTTAATTGTGCCAGTGCTGCACAGCTGGTAACAGCAGCCTATTCTGAATTTGTAGCCACAGCTAGGTTTTTCAGGGAAATTTAGTTGGAGGATGGTGGTGTTTGTCCACTTCCTGGCTGGCTGACAAGATGTTTTCTTAGAACGAGGTGCTAATTACGTTTTTCTCAGTTTTCAATAGAAATGAAAAGTATTTGGCAGTTGCCAACAGCTTTGCAAAAGTATGTTAATATCATAATGTAAACTTTGAACATGAGATTGTGCTTCAGAGCTGTATAGCTTAACAAGTATGTTTTGTGCTACGGACAAGATGATCTGAATACAGAGGTCATTACTAGAGTAAACCATTCTGGAGAGCATAAAAATCACTAGAAAGCGTAATAGCACTGACCTTTAGCAGCTCTGGTTCTTTGTGAAGATGGAGCACAAGAAAATTGGCCTATAGTGAAAACAAAGATTAAATCAGATTGAGCAGGAGTAAATGTGTGTAATTCCTTCCTATTCCCACATGGTAGAATAGTTACAAGAGTAAGCCATTCAGAAGGGGTGGCTTTCCCTTATTTCCAACAATACAGAATCTGTATACCACCAATTCCTATCTCAAGACTGTTAACGCTTAGACTTTAACAGAGGAAAACTTTCAAAAACAGAACAAAGGAAATATCTCAAATAGTGAACATCAATTTTGAAATGATTTAATTAATGATTGACATTCACCTGTAGATATGTTGTAGATCATATGAGGAGGTGCTCTTAAATATGAGTGCCTGTGTAACCTTTGGAAATTGTCAACAAGGGATTATCAAGGGAGTTTTCAGTTTCTTCATTTCCATTAGCAGAACTAAAAATTGCACCTCACTAAGAGGAATAGATGAAGGTTGGAATGCAGTTTGAATATAACACAAAAGATGGACACGGTCTGCTTCTACAGGCCAATGCATTTGGAACAGAATCACATTAGTGCAGGACAGTCCTGTCATTCCCTTTGACAGTGACAGTCTCAATAGTGGTATTTTAAAGCCTGTGGGCTACTGTTTAGAAGAAAGGATGATGAGGTATTGATTGTATTTTAGTTAGAGGAGATCGAAAGTGAGCAGTCTGTGTGTGTCTGGTTACTGGTGTGGACAGAGGAACAACTGGGAAGCCTGGAAACCTTAGTTTTGACTGGAGGATGCAATTCCACTGAAGTCTCAGTAATATTTGCAAATTTGTCACTGATATCAAAACTGGAGGATAGGACAGGTCAATAGGAAACCATATTTTGAAATTATTAGGTCTATTTAGAACAAGAGATTGTTCTGTTAATTTTTAAATACTTATTAGTAAAAATCAAACTCTTACAATGATTTCTCAGTGAAGCATTGTTCTTAAACAAAACTTGCTCTCAATTTATTTACATGAAGTCTTGAAATAGGAGAGTTTAAAAAAAACACAACTGTTCTTGAAAACACATTCTGAATAATATACTTTGCTAAATAAGTTTTACGTCTTCTATGCAGATATAGCTATAATCTTTCTTCTTACTACAACTGAAAGACACTTCTCAGACACTTCTGAATCTCCTTACTTCTGAATCTCATCTTTTCTTTAAATATTTCTTCAGAAGAAATAATGAAACATGCACTTTTTCTCCTGCTGTGTTACTACACCCATTTTAGAACTAGTGTCATATTTGTATTCAGTGATTGCTTCATGGCTCTATTTCTTCCTGAAAGTTGTAGTGTTTACATCTTCCCGGTACAATCTGCTCTAGGACCTATGCATGATGATGACAGGATCATTTACAATGTTCACCTCCTTGCAAGCAGTCTCTGACTGATTTGCTTGTGCTTGCATGTGATGGTTGCCCTCCTGAGGATACACAAAAGTGGAACAGCCCCAGGGACTCCTAAAATACTAGCCAGGCAACAAGGATAACATCCTTTTCCTTCCCTCAGGAGCCACTAACTATGCTCAGAAGATGAGCACATCTTTCTTATGACTGCAAGGAAAAGCAGATAATTCAGATCCCCAAAGAGATTTGCCATATAAAAAATGTCCCTTTTCCCTACCCAAGCTAAAGCAAATTCACTTTTCTAGTCAATCTGATTTAGGTCAGCATGCCAAGCACTACAAGTGCTGCTGATCCCTTCAGAGCAACAGCTTCTTTAGAGATGAAGCAACATTCAATGTAAATGTACCCACTGGCACCACGTTGTCTGTTCCCCCATGATTTTAGGGTATACATCAGCCATTGCTGTTTCAATACCTGCTTTTCTTCTCACCAGTGTAATGTATACTTTTATTTTGCTTTCTCTTAGAATGTCTTTGTTTTATCTGGATAATAATCTTCATTCACAAAGACTTGAAAACATTTTATTGTGAGTAACTTGTTCTTAGTGACAGATTTCAGAAAGTTCAAACAAACCCCTTAGAGCAAGAGGTTCTCTTTGTAGTAGCCTGGGAGAAGGAAATAGGTTTTCTTTTCTATATTAGCAGTTTCTCATCTGTGAGAAGAAATCCAAGACCTAAGTTTTGGGGTAATCTCACACAGAGATATTGGAAACCATTGAAGAGTCTCTGCAGGATGCTTTCTGCGTGTTTAATTGTAAACATACATAATAGAGCAAAGAAAGAGTAACGTAGCCTAATAGTCAAAGCAAACCTGAAGGAGAGAAGTTAGAGGTGAATCTCATGGACACAGAAAAGGGTGAGTCGAGTGCCAGCAGAATCAAGCCTTGTATTTTCAGGTCAACTTACCAGTGGAAATTTTCACTTTTAAAACACTAAGCTGACGGGCTGCATTTTTGAGGATCACCAAAAAAGTATTCCCTACTTTTTTCGGAGCTCCTTTTGCCCTTTGTTATCTTTGGCAATCTTACATTTCACCATGAAAACTGGTTCATATGAATAGGTCTACAAACCTCATGGTAAGAAGGGGGAGAATATTAAAATAATATTGAAAAGTGTTAGGTTGAAATGCTGTAGAACACAAACTACCCCCAGCATTCCTTCTGGGGTTAAAGTATACCAAGGAGGGAAAGAGCAACTCGCATTCAAAACCCTGTCCTTTTTCATATTGTGATATTTGGGACGTGCAGCTCAATGGCTGCCATATGGGACTGGAAGCAGATCACCTCTCAGTTTCCAGGTCTGCAGCTCCATGCTGTAAAAGAAACAAGCAGAGGTCTGAGGGGGTGAGATCCTGGAGAGAGCTCATCTACCTGCCCCTGGGCTGGGCAGCACTGTGCACATAAGGAGCATTTCTCAGTTTAAAGCTTGATTCTATGATCTTTAAGTGCATAACTTTGGCTCTTCTAGATTCAGATCCTGCCAAAATGTACATCTTGTCCATCCTTTTGTTCTCTGTAGCGTAAATGCAATTTAACTTGGCATAATGAAAAAATAATCCTTTGGGGTTTAAATATTTTCTTAATGAATGTCCCAGGGTAATACACCAATATTCCCCTTTTGCCATTGTATTTGTAAACTTGAAATATCTTGCTGTTTCTTTCTGCAAATAAATTAATATAATCCAATGGAAAAAATAGTTGATTCAATTATCTTATGATTTTAATTTTATACGTGAGATTTTCCCCCTTAATCTAGTGTTTCTTATGGCCACCACAGCAAAACTGCAATTCTTTTATGTCATAGAAATAAGAGGGAGACTACTGAGATTCACTTATTTTTGAATCAATATTTTTTTATTCTAAATGTCAAAGGTGCTGCAGAACCTCAGTCATTTCTTTCCATGACATGAGCAGTATTAATAAAACAAATAAAGGAGACCATACTGTAAAATGTGAATTTTTAAAAAAAGAAAATCAAAAGGAAATGCTGAAACTCGCAGCCTGAAAATAAAAGGAAAGAATCTTGAATTTTTTATCAGAACTGTGTTTGGTCTGCAGTTTTGAATGCATTTGTTATGCCTTATATACACAAAGAACAATCATAAATCAGATGATTTTTATTATTTTTCCAGATTAAGGCAAGAAACAAACAAAAAAGAAGATATAAACAGCTCATTTTTTTCCTTTATTACTGTGTGGTTGTTGACTTTGATGGAGTGACTTCAAAGACTTTCCTTTTCTTTTCAAGCATGAGAGTAAAATCAGACTCAAATTCTCTGTATATAAAAGAATGCCGGCTCAGAAATGTTTTCCATCTTGAACTTTATTTACTGTGTAAAAAGTCCTCAAATCTCTTTTTATAAACCCAGTAATAAAGCTGAATATTGTTAAATTTCAGTAAATTGGTTGATGTACAGATAATGTCTGACAGTTCGCAGGGTGGGAACTCATTATGAAGTTGAAGTGAGAAAATGAATCAAATGATAGGAAGTTGTCTTGCAGTGGAAACAATCAGGAAAAATTAACATTTCAGTCTTGGTTTCAAGATTTTTCTTCTAAAAGAAAAGTGTGAAAACTGTCCCATCCTGAACTAGGCTCACTGTGACCTGCTGTTCTCAGCATTGGAGCCATAACCACTCAATCCCACAAGTTGTTGTCTCACCCATTTCAGGAGCTGTGCTGAGATGGTGGCTGGTTTTCTGAGAATTCATTTTGTTTCTTTTCCAAAGTAGAACACTTGGGGCTTTGAGGTTTAAGTGTGGGATTTCCTGTCTTCCCCCCCATTCTCCATTAGGAAAGACAAATTGCATCAGTCTGCATTCCAGTTATGTCTGATTGCTGTGTAGAACAGACTTCAGACTGGTATTTAGCCTTACATTTATATGAGCACAGAGAGAACTATGATATGGATTCAACCGGAGTTTCTTTGACCCATGTGTATAGAGAATGACAGATGTTTTTAAATGCAGTTGTTTGCTTTGCTACAAATTTGTCTGTATACAATCAGTAAGAAAGGAAAATGTTTCAGGTGGCCTCCATGTTTCTGTGTTCTGGGGACTAACCTGGAACTGGCATGGTTTTAAACTAAGACAGGAGGTTTAGGTTAAATATTAAGAGGAAGTTTTTCACACAGAGGGTGGTGATGCACTGGAACAGGTTGCCCAAAGAGGTAGTGGATGCCCCATCCCTAGAGGCATTCAAGGCCAGGCTGGATGTGGCTCTGGGCAGCCTGGTTTGCTGGTTGGTGACCCTGCACATAGCAGGGGGGTTGAAACTAGGTGATCATTGTGGTCCTTTTCAAGCCAGGCCATTCTATGATACAATATGAACTGTGGTTCTAAGCATGATCACTGCAGGGGAGAAAAATGGTAAATTCTAATTAAGCATGTTAGTAACACTGGATAAAATAGAAATGAATTTGATTCATTTTCATCAAGAATGGGGCATCATAGCGATCAAGCTTAGAATTAATATTTGATTCTTTTGAAGTCATTAATAAAAAATTTCCTATTGGGTGAAGTACGTCACTGGCTGTTTCTTGTTCTTGCTGGATGGGGAGAAGGCAGGTTCTGAGAAAGTAAAAGAGAAAGAAAACATGTCAGGCACCTGAGAGGCTCCTCTTATTTGCATAAACTTCTAAAAAGGGGCATACTTGCAAGAGAGGAGATAGTAACTTATTTACGGAACACTTCTGCAGATGCAACAAATAAATTCTTTTATAGAATGTGAGTTGACAGTACAGTAGATAGAAGAATCAGTCTGTGGGGTGCGAGGATGGTTTCAGGCAGATAATGTGCACTTCCAATCCATCACATCTTGACTTCAAATATTTTACCTTATAGCATGGGTCCTTCAAATCTAGTGCAGAATCCAAGGCTTCAGTAAGTTGTGTAGCACCACTGAATGATGCTTGCTCCCTGAATGAACTAGACTGGCACTTGAATGTGGTGATGGGCTTTTATAAACCACAAGGTGGGTGGCAGAGCAATCCGTAGGAAAATTAAGACTTAATTTTTAGGAAGATGAAAGATGTGCTAAGAGGCTAATCATGAAGTGAACAGAAGGAGGCTGGAAGGTTATAGGAGATGAGCTATTCAGGACTAAAGGATAAAATGAAAAGCAGCAGAAATAAAAATCAGAAACCTAGAGTGAAATTTGATTTGGATGGTAGTCATCAACTCTGAGATTCAACCTGTCATTTATCCAGATAAACCAAGAACAAAGAAAGGGACTAAATGATTTTTGCTTTTGCCCCAAAACAGTGACTACCCTATATTTCTAATAGATGCTATGTTCCTGGGTGGTGGTGGTGGTTGTTGTTTTATCAGAAGAACTCCTCTGAGAGAGGCTTCCAGAATGCTTACTTGGGTAGAAGCTGCTGTTCTCAGTCTACTGTAAGGATTACTGTAATTGTGGTCTTTGGACTTCAAAGGAGCACTAACTCCCAACTTTTCTTAAATTCTAAAATTCTGCTTTTCACTTCAATTGATTCTCTGAATGTAGATTTCACTGTAACTGGAGCATATCTGCATCTCTGAGGAGTTAGATACACTTCTCTCCTTTTGTCGCAGTGAGAGGGCAAGAAGAAGTACTTGCTCAATGAGAACTGGAGGAGAGCTCACTAAAATGTTTCCTTGTTTTGTACAACTATTCATTTTTAATTCTGTTGAATCAGTTTAAGAACAGTGTCACTTCTGCAGTTCTCACTGCCTATTGTACTGCTGCCACTGTACACACCTGCAACTTTCATTGTTGCATCCTGGAGTTCTTGCTGGGTTTTTACATCAAAAGAGATATTTGATGTGTTTATCCCTAAATGAGAC
Organism: Phasianus colchicus; assembly: GCF_987193195.1. Lineage (NCBI taxonomy): Eukaryota > Metazoa > Chordata > Aves > Galliformes > Phasianidae > Phasianus > Phasianus colchicus. Next base: position 28,018,028 of record NC_143442.1, on the reverse strand, counting down.
AGGGAGAAATACATGGAATACATAAAAGCATAACTGTTAGCAGTGTGAGTAGTGGGAGATTTTAGCCTGAGATTTTAATGAGCTTGGGCATATGTTATTTGGGGAGAAAGATTCCCTAACAGAAAAATCAGAACCAGTAATATTGAAATGCGTATGTTTCCAAATATGCCTAAGTGGGGTTTGACCCAAGAATTCGGAAGTACCTGTTTTCTTCTTCACCTTCATACTTTGTTGTCTTCTATCTATTGAAACTGTTGGACTTCATTTGCCACACAAATAGGACAGCTTGACTTTCCTAACAACAAACATCAACGGGTACGGAGGCTATTTTTTCTTTTCTGTTTGATCAAAAGGTATGCAGTCTCTATGGGAGATGCTGAAAAACCAGCTTTCTTAATTTTCTGGAGCCAAATCCCTTCTGGCCCGGAAGGTTGGAAAGATGTTTTCATCTTGTTGTTAAACACAGTAGGGAAGATGGGTAGTTGAATAAACCTTCCCTGTTCAGCATGGGGAAGAGCAAGAGTGGTATCAGAGGAGAAAAGATGAATTAGACAAAGTGGGTGTGAGCAGGTTAAATGTTCTAAGTGCAGTAACTAAACATAGAAAGACTTAAGATGAGAAAGCAAACCTTGTAGAGATGGTATGATTTTTTTCCCTGAATGGTTTTGTGTATCGGTCATTCTGGAGTACTTAGATCTAAAAAAAAAAAAAAAAAAAAAAAGCCTGAAAATTGAAAATACTATTGAAATCAGTATTTTAATTATCACTTTCTCACCATTCTTTCATTTAACATGCTTAATATTGAATAGTATTAGTGATTTTAACTTGTAAGCTAAATACTTAGTTTTGTCAGACAAATAAACCACATGTCAAATAGCCTATTATGTCTGAGAAGATTTTCTCCAGTTAATTGAAAATGAACTTAAACTAAGCTAAATTGTATGAATGTTTAATCTTTCTTTGTTACACTAAGGTTACTACTGGTGCAAGCACAGGCACATTTCCAAAGAGAAACAACAAGCTTTTTAGTATTTCAGCTTTGGCAAATGCTAAGAAGGGCAGTGACCTGTAACACCAGTTAAGAGCATGAACGTTTCAAGTTCCCAAGCATTCTTGCTTAAATACAACTTGTCGAAGTTTAGATTTGTTTGTAGCTGAGGGAAATGTTAAAAAAAAAAAAAAAAAAAAAAAGCTGTTCACCACCATCATTAAATGCAGAGGGAATTTAATCTTTAGAAAATTGAACTAGTTTGCAAACAGACAAGCAAAGAGGCTATTTTAAGGATCAAGCAGCAGGATAGACTGGATCTCCTGTCTCAAGGGGAAATTATGGTAGATACAGCTCCCTGTGGCGTGAAACCTTTGCTAATCCTCCAAGTGTGTGTTCTCTGTCTCATCAGGCGTATCTTACTTGCAGCACTCTGAGGCAGGTCTTGAAGATAATGCATGTGGGAGCAGAGAGGCGTGAGAAAATTGCCCTGCATCCTTAGAGGAATTCAGCATAGAGAATGCAAAAGAGTCCTGAGGAGAAAAGGTGCACCTGGCAGACACACAGCTGTTAGAACCCATGTTAAGGCATAAGTTGGGTGAGAAAAGCTAGGGAGGTCTACAGCTCTCTCCTGAATCTCAAGAATGGTTGTGTGTCCAGTGAGCCAGCTGTTAACAAAAGTCAGTATTGTACTTACATGAAGAACAGGCAGAAACTAAACATTTAAACAATCTCCTAGCCCCCTAATTATTTCCACTGTCTGTAGTTCACCGTGTCTTGCAGCTCTACAGAGCACCTTGTTAACTTTCCCTTCTCTTTCCCTTAGTTACAGGTGCTTTTTCATTCCACTGCCACAATTAAAACTGAGATACGTGTGGTACAAATGTGCTTTTTGCTCTGTCTCTCAAAGCACAGTCGTGAAGAGCTTGATTCCAAGCCCATTGATATCAGTGGGAGCCTTTTTCTTCTCAGTGCATTCTGTGCCAGACTAAGCAGAGAGATGGATGAGAGAAGACAATATGGCTATCATTTCTTCCTTTCCTCAAGTGATTTACACAAGCTGTTCTCAATGCAACTTCTGCTTCTGAGTTTTAGAATTGGTGTGAATTGAATGTCCTTTAGTAATCAGAGTAGATTGCATACAAATTCAGGACATGGTTGAAGTGAACTGAAGAATGTGATGCAAACAGTGAACATGTCTAAGCTTGCAAATGTTTTTGTGTTATAATATTATTTTTAACAATCATTTGAATGATGATATTGTCTTTTTTATTGTCACTAGCAACTCCTCTGTGATCAATTCAAATCAATGAATCAGAGACAGATTTCCATGAGGCCTGCCAGGTGCTGCTGTAGTCCGAGATTGATGCAGTCTCCCTTGTTCATTTTCCTTTCCCTCTCTTTACCTGTGGCTCGAGGAAGGGAGGGAGTTCAATAGCTATGATAACTCTGAAAGCTAATGGGAACTAAACTAAACTGTAGTACTGAGGCAGAAACCAGCTTTCTGCCCCAAATCTAGAGTGGGATGAATGGAAACGATTGCACTTGCTACAGACACCTTATCCCCAGTCTTCTTGTTAGCTCTGAGACAAAGAGGACCATTATGGTAGAAGTGTAGGTTGACAGACTGGGGACTTTGAGTAATGATGTAGACATGATTTTTCTCAAGGTACTGTAGAATTTTCATTTAAAAAAGTATAATATTAAAAAAAAAAAAATAAAAATCATGTTAAATATTGAATTCTTTTCAAACTAATGGATTGCTACTCTCTCCATTAGAACAGATGCCCAAAAATAGTACCTGGAAAGTATTCTTTGAGCTATCAGTCTTACTGGGATGAAATATATTGAGTGACAGGCAAGTTCAAAAATAATGATTTGTCTCTTACTCTTCCTTTAACCTCATGCAAGTACGGCAAGAGTTTGAAACTCGGGTGAAAAGCTCACATTAAGTCAACTTTCTGCCTTCCCCCAGTAACACCTCAGATGTCTTAATATTTGGAGTTTCATTTTGAGGTCATCTTTATTTTGACAAGGCCAAGTCCCTGGGACACTCGGGATCACGGTCAGCTTCTAACAGCTCTATGCATTGTCAGAGAAGTGTGCGTGAGGTTTCTGAGTGATAGCTGGAGAGCCATCTGCTCCCGGGTTTCAGCTTAAGCGTGAGCAGAATGGAGAGAGGAGGCAGTTCTACCTCTCTGCATGCCAACTTGGGCAAAGCTTAGAAGAACTTCTCTCCAGAGATAAAAAGGAAGATTTTTCCTTTTGTATGCACTCATTTCCCTTGTACCTTTTCTAGAGTTTTGGATTTCCATTTTTTTGGCAGATAAATTGTCAAAATTATTTGGAGTAGAGAAGACATCTGGGGCCTGTGAAGTGGTTAAAGTATTGGCCACTTCCATTTCTGAAATATAAATGGTTGTAATCATCTTGTATGTGATCTAGAGTCAGTTTGGGGCTCTCGGATTGTAATTTCGTAATAGTGGCAACTGAATAATTGTATGGATAATTTGTTACCATGTAGGGCAGCTCTGAAGTTGGTGAAAACAAGTGATATCTGGCTGAGGAAGGTTTGATGCTAAGAACGCTAAAATGCAGTTAAGATTATCTGTAACTTGCCACTTTGTAGCAGGGAAGCATTGTGTATTGTTCTTGGGAAGAGGCACCTTTACTTCAGTTTTGTCCCAAAGGTAAGGACGTGCAGTCTGTAGGGACAAACTCAGGATGAGGACAGACAGCTCTGGAGTCAGCAATTAGAAGTCTCTTTCTAATGTTTTAAAGCAGATTGAGTAGAGTTAGACCAGCTAAAGCTGGACCAGTTAGGCCTTCTGATTTATGGTTTGTCAGTGTAATAACTGTAATTATGGCCATGACACTTATTACAAACTTCTACTAGTGAGATTCCTTTTGAAGTCTTGTTTAGCTAAGCTAACATTTTGTGGTAATGACACCTACGTCTGGTACTGTCAGTTTAAAGAAACCACCCTATTTATTGCTATGTAAAGCTATGTTATATGTACATTGTGTGAGAAGCATACTTTAATTTGGGACCTATGCACTACTTTTTCTTATGTGAACAAGCGAGTTTTTACTTCACTTAGGAATAAACTTGAAATCAGGAAAAATATATATTTCCTGCATTTAAAACTTCTAGATCTTTTTCAAAGAAGGCAGCTTAGTGTGATAGTTAATAATCAAAATGTTCAGGAATCATTTTGAAAGCAGTACAACAACTCATATGAGATAACAAGATAAGCAATGTGTCTTGCACGTAGTGTCAGGACACCAACCACTAGCTAACTGTAGGTTATCTAAGTGCATGTGACAACAGAAGCATGTACACTTAACTCCTTTAAAATTATTGCTTTGTTGCAGTGAAGAGACGATTTACACTGCTGAAGGACTTCCACTGATTCTTCCAGAATTCAGAAAGTTTTTTTAGAAGAACCATCTTTAACAGGGGTGGATAAAAAGACAAAATATAATATGTCAATTTACACAGAAATAGAGAAAATGTATCTTACCCTGTTTTCTCAGATTTACTTGCAAAAAAATCCATCTTGTAATTACACTGTAATTTGAGTGCTGGGAACAGACAGCCTCTGTCGAGTGGCATGTTCAACAGCAGAGGGTGCTGCCCATCCTGAAGACCACTAAAGGGGATGCAGATTCAAGAAATTGACAGGATATTCCTTACTACTCTTTCTCATCTAAATCCTGCAAAATTCTGAACATGTCTATAGGGCTTACTAAATACAACAGAAGATAAAGAAAAAATATAATATCATTACCTCTCTTACATTTTCTGTCCTCGTAGTGGCAGCTTTGGGGCTGATTTACTGCTGATAGACCACCATTTTGCCCTTTGAATGGAGAGCAATGATAGTACTTAAAGGAACAACTACTTTTAAAATGCTTCTCCAGAAGTCAGTGCAGTGTTAACTACAGTATTTGTAAATCCCTTATTGTAATAACTAAGCCGTTTTAGCTTGTAGGCACAACTTGTGATTACAGCACATCCAATTCCTGATAGGCTGAAGCTAACGAACCTTCACTTTGACATACAGGTTGTCACTGAACAAAGTATGTTTAGCAAACCATCAGAACTTGTGGATGATGGGAAGCAGATGTATCATTAAGCACTAAATGGGAATATCATTTACAGTAGGTGTCATGTTTCATTTTGATAAACCACAGAAAAAAAACCCACCACTATGTATCCAGTGCTGAAAGCAATGTTTTGAAAGGTAAGGCTATTGATAGTGAGCTAGGCTTGCAAATCTAAGATTTATTAGAAAATGATATATGACTCGAGCATTAACGTGAAGGATGATGAAATGCTAGCTGATATATGAGACGGTATTCCATGTAAAATGCTGAGAGAACAGAAGCTTGAAAAGAGCAGCCTTCCTTACCCTAGCACTTGAAAACATTGAGTTTCCTACTTGTAAGCCTTTTAGGTGTGAACCTCCTCACCATTTAAGGTCTTTCAAGTTAAGAATAGTTACTCATCCCAGCTGTCCTGGCTTATGTAAAGTGCAATCTTTAGTTCACAGAAAAGGCAAATGGAGCTCTGAGTCTTGGTTGGAAACAGCAGAGTTGGCATCAGCTCTTTGGTGTTGCTTTCTGTTGCTATAACCCAGTCTTCCTTACAAGCAGTGACTGCCCCTCTAGCTGAAGAAAAATTGTTGCTGTCATTTTTCATAGCACGTGATGATCAAATGCATTTTAATGGAAATAAGAAGACATACTGAAACATGCTTGAAATTATCCTGTTGTTGGGGGAAAAAATCCTTTGATTAATATATCATACTCCTGTCACCGTTACTTGAGTGCCAATTTACCATTTTTAATGCATGTATCTCTTCTGCCTTTTGCTCATTTTGCACATTCCTCCTCCTTTTTCCTTTCTCTTCTACCTATTTAATCTCATATTTAATGTCATAAGATGTTCATCTTCTAAATCCCAAGGCGCTTGGAAGAAAAATGCATGGAAATCACACTCCTCCTGGGGCTGTTTTAATTCCTGTTTTCATGGTTAGTTTTGTTAAGCCTTTGTTCATTGCAGATTTCCACAGAAATACTTCTTAACAATTGTTTTCTCTTTCAGGAATCCATGTCTAAGTATTATAACCTGTTAGGCATTTTTAATGGGTATTTACTCTATTCCCCTCCTTATGTGTGAAACATGTATGAAGCAAATGCAAATCATATAACATTGTTTTTCTGGGCTTTTTGCATTTGAGTGATGATGAGCCCTGCTGGGAGGCTGAGGATCATTCAGGTTGTGAATAGTGGTGCTGCTGGAGTGCTGGTCCAGTTTAATTAGGCCACATCAACAGGGCCAAATTGTAGGTGCTGTCAAGGGACGTGTTTGCCTCCAGATCCTGAAAAGCTGGCTTCATTCCCTCAAACTTCCCATCCAAGTTGGATGGTATTGGTTGGTGGTATTTTCCCATAAAAGCAGCAGTAGACTGTGATGGGCAGTTCACCTCGAGGCACTCACGTTTAGGTTTCTAAATGGGGACTGTAGCTAGAACAGGAGATAATCTATCTTCTCCTTCCTGTTATATGAGCAAAGAAGACTCCAGGAGGAAAACAGATTTGCTGAAACACCCTAGCTGATAGTAAGTGCTGCTAGGTGATACAGAAGAGCATTGTGAGGACAAGGATGATGATTATGAATGGCTCTTACCTGCAGAGTGATGGATGTCCTTCACTTTTAATCACAGTGCTGCAAACTGCTGGGTCCACTCTGTGAACTGACCTCCATGATCTCAAGTCCCTCCGAGGCTTGCTGTGCAATTAATGATAAATGAGTAGCCATCAAATTAATCTGAGGAAAGTAATAAGAAATTGATAGCAGTACGGCACAACTGTTAAACTGTTAGTGGTATGTGACTAATCGTGCTCAGAAGTTAGTGTCTTTTTGTTCTTCTGACATTCATAACTTGCTAAACCTTCTCTTCCACTGGTTATCATGTCAGATGGATCCCTTGGGAAGGTACTTTCCTTTCAGATGGTGTATAAATGTCTATAATTCTATGCTGAATGCAATTTACTAACAATAGCAGTGCTTTAAAATACATTAAAAACTTCCTAATTTCTATATAAAGCAAGTTGACATTTAAGATAATTTGTTAACTGCAGCAAAAATATACCAACTCTGTATTTTTTTTTTTGTAAACAGCTGTCATGTAAGACATGCAATAATCTGTATCTCGAATGCAAACAGTGCTTTGGAGAGTCTCATTTTGAATGTGGGAGTACAAAATCAAAAGAAGCCCTTTGGGTTATACCTATGTTAGGTCTGTTCACTGGGAAAGCAAAACATTTCTCCTAACACTCATTCATCTTTCTTCTATCACTTGGCAGCAGTGCGAGCTTTTGTCCTGTAGGTGATCTCAATTCTTCAGTCCGCCTTTTGTGTTTGTGCTGTTGGAACAGAAAGGAGCCCCTTGTTTCTGGATATCAGATGGTCCAGGATCACCCTGCAGATCTTATTCAAAGAGTTTTTATTAGCAAGATGAGAGAAGTGCACTGCAGCACACAGCAATGCACAAACACTTCAGGTGATAAGGAGAGAAAATATGTAATCACAGAGGCAACGTAATCAAATATTCTTAAAGATTCCTGGTGATAAGCTTCCTCTTAACAACATTTTGGAGGATATAACAATTTTTAAACTGTACCAGCACAGCACACGTTGTCTGACTCCCAGAAATCGTTAATAGTCTGTAAGCCGTGGTTCTTAAGTGAGCTTCCGAAAGAGCAGAAAGAGGATTTATTTCCAGAGACGCATTATTCTGAGTGCATCCTTCATCTGGACACTGAAAAGATTCATTTTCCTTTCCTATTCAGCTTGCTTCCTTGCAGGACTTCTTTTTGTGAGACATCTCTCTTCGCATGATCCAGGCCTCTTCTAGGAGATAACTAGGCTGCCACAAGCCTTCCCCATTCTCTTTTGCTCTCCTATTATTAGAGCAGCTATCCTTTGTGGATGCTATTGTCCTCTTTACTTCTATTTTGCTGGAATCAAAATCAAATGCTCTGTTTCTCCCAACACACAATGGTGGAAACACACTTTGCACAGAAAAGATCTGTATCTCTAGTTCCACTAGTTATCTGCTTCAGGATTCCAGTCTTTATTCTGAGCTTATATTATTCTGCTTCTATTCAAATTGTGCTCACAATATATTTAGAGGTATGTGAAACATTTGCAAGCACCTTATCTTTATTTAAAAATAAAGTAAAATTTTATTTCCTTCTCAAACACAGTCTTTTGAGGGAATAAGGTTTTATATGCTCTTTGTGCATAGTAACGGTGTTGCTAGGGGGACAGTATTTCTGCAGAATCTCCTTCAGTTGAGATTTCATCTTAGCATTTGTCAACTTACTCAGTGAGGGAAAAAGAGATCATTAAAAACACACGCAAAACCACCACTTGCATTACCTTAAACTTTCTGCACATTCAGAGGTTATGGTAGTAAAGACTTGCATCTCCTTTCTATTAAGCGTGATGTTCATCAATTTTGTGTGGAAGTAAATGAAATCAGAATACTATTTTCTCTTCAAAATGTGTGAATAATGACTTTGTCGTTGTGATCAAGCTTAATTACCAAGTGGAGAATGTGCATCTGGCACACACAGCCACAACAAATTAGGAGTGTTTTTTACCTGAAAAGGATAAAGCATAAAAGTGCTTTGGTTTATTTTGATTCTGTGCAATCTGAGATCTTGTGGTGGTCCACAAGCTTTCATCACAAGTTGCCAAGCCTCTTTCTCACCTCTCAATGTGCATGCCTTTGTGTGAACGTGTGCTGAAGCATACATCCAATCATCAGTATTTGATGAAGGATTTTTTGTGTTCTAAGTAGTTTTATTTACGATATTAAACCAATTCCAGTTAGGCCATACCATAACCTTTCTTTCTTTTTTAACACCCTCTGCTGCGTCACACCTGCTCTTTTAGATGATAAGCTCAGGACATGTCTTGAGGCAAGGAGCCATTTAAAATAAGTGTAGGAATCACATTCTGGCTGGGGCTTTTCATTTGCAGCAAGAAAGGGAAGGATGGAGAGCCTGCATGTTCTGCAGTACTGGTTCTTCATGTTCAATATTCCTGTAGCTGTGTCTTCACCTGTTTGGGTTATGATTGGTCCATGTTATTTTCAACAAAATCACAACTGTATCTCAAGACAGATGTATGTGATCTGTTTCAGTTGAAGTAATTTTCAAAACACAGTCAGAATACAGGATTTAGTTACTTAATTGGTAGAGGAGGAGATAAGATGCTGCTTCTCATAAACACATTTTTTATTTTTCTTGAAAATCTGTTAGATTCCGTTCCTTCACTTAAATATTTATAAGATCTAAATAACCTCTTAAAGCATCTTCAGAGAAGACTCTTCCGTTACTTGAATGTTTCTGATTTTTTTCTAGTAGGGGAATTGTTTAAGAACTCAGTAAGCCAAATAATTCCCTGCATTAATCATAGTATTTTTAGACTCAAATGTCAGTGTAAGCAGAGAAATGCAGCAGATGAACTCATTATATTTTTCTGTAAACTCAGTACTTGTACGATGGGGATAATTATAGTGTGATTCCGGACCTGTTTGTAAATTGAAGATGTTTTTAAAATAAATAGCCTAAGAACTTCATATCCACAAAATATTTCTCATCTTCATGTTTCCTTAAAACCATTTGAAGTGTCATTTGCAAAGAAGCTGCTGGAGAATAAGAAATAGCCATCTGCAGAAGGAGCCATGAATTATGTGGAGAAGGCCAGAATTAGAGACATTGCTGCAGAGCAGCAATATTGCAACCTGTCACAGCATCTTTGCTCACAGTTAAAATGTGATGCAAGCACAACCTACAAAAACAAAACCCAGAATCATCAATTACGTATTTCCAATAATTCAAACAGTGTAGAGGCAACCTCTGAGTACAGCTTTGATTTCTTGGGACTCTAGGAAGTGCTTACCCGCAGGATATAGCTTTCTTTCATGAAATCTCTTTGCACAGCTCTCTTTGGGAGCATCTTAGATGCTTTTATACCTGTACTTGCGAATAGAAAGAGAGGTTCTTTGGGCTTCATTTTTGTTAGGTGGGTCCTGGTTGGCTTGGTTTATTCTGCTCAGCAGAGTTCTTGTTTTTCTGCTTGCTTCTGCTATCAGTGTTAGTTACTACTTATCCACAAAGTTAAATGCCAGACTTAAGCAGATGCCTCTTCAGAATGTTTAATTATGCTCAGAGCTGTGGAAAAGGCATTCTTCAGGACTAAGTTCAACAAGTTTTTTTTTTGTACGTCCAACTTGTTCCAAATCCCTTGGCTTAAACCAATACTGCTTGGGCACATTCTGCTGAGAAGAAAATTTGACTTCTCCGATTCCAAGTCTTGTTTTCCCTGCCCACCTTATCACCCACTGCTAATATCTCGGTTAGGCAGCATTGGCAAGCTCCTTTCTTTTGAGGGAATAGTTAATGAGAAGCACCAAAACCATCTGTGCACATGGTTGTGCCCTGTACAAACATGTTTGTGAATGCGATTCCTAGTAATGCTGTTAAACAAAGCAGGCACTTTGTATCTGTAGTCAACAACCCTGTAAGCCTAGGGTACTTTTTAAGGTTAGCCTAAGCCTGGGGAGATAAAAAATAAATGATGCTTTGCCTTTTTAATCAAGGGACAATATTCTTGTTGGCTGATGGAAGTGTTTTTATCAAAAGTAGCTTCCAATCATAAACTGTCCTGTTAAGGCTGTAAGTTCTTCAGGCCAGAATTCTTTCTTTCTCATTAAATTAACTAATTACTGTCTCACTAGATCAATGGATTTAGGAGTAACTGGCATAATCTGGCAGGGGAGGGAAAGCTGCCAAATTCCTTCACTTTTCTTAAATCTATTAGCCCAGGATCTGTGTGCTGGCAGCAGTTTATCAGTGTGTAATTAATGGATGTAGATGGTCAATTGTCATATCAAAAGGGGGTGAAGATAAAAGTTTTTAACTTAAAAATGAACAAAACCCCTTGGCTGCAGGAGCAGATATTTGTACCCTGGGAAATGTCCAAGGGCTGCCTCTGCTTTTCCCAGTGGGCACTGAATGCCATGCTGAGGACTGCCATCCTGGTAGGGGCAGCTGATCCACCGAACCATAAAACCACCTATTGTTCATGAATGCATTAAAACCTTTGTCTGGCTCTGCAAGAGAATGTTTAGGGTCCTGTCTTGAGCAAGAAATATAAAAAACAGGATTTTACAGGTTTAGAGAGCCAATTAATCTCTAAAACAGTTGGTCCATAAGGTAGGAGGACTAAATTTTAGAAGGTTAATGGTGCAAACAGGCAAAGCCATTTCTCAGCTGCAAGCACTGCACTATATCCTACTCCCAGCTTAACTATCCAAGCAGCTTTATTATGTTTGCTCAGCTTTAATTTATACATGCTTTAACATGCTCTTAGTTATTTTTAATTTTAAACTAAGAAACCCTTGGCAAATCTCTTCCAATATAATTAGAATTTTTCCTTTAGTTTGCTATTCAGTCATTATTTTCTTATTTCGGCTTTATTTTCTGGGGGATAAATCCTCTTATTCATTTGTTTCAATGGAGCTTGAATAAAGGTCATTTAAATTGATTCACCTTTCTTATCTTCCTTGCATTTACTCTATAATCCTACCTTCCATTGTGAGGAGGAGAATAGCTTTCTTTTCTCTGCCTGTTTCTTCTGAAAGAAAAATGGCAACCTTTTATTAAATAAATCTAGAAAAGCTGTGCTCCAAATCCATATTATCAGTAGCTTGGGGAAACAAATTATTTCACAAACTTAAAAAAAGAAAACATACAGCACTTTTCAGAGTTTGCTGTTAGATAGCCTGAACTTACTGCCTCAAATCCCATAAATGAATGAGAGGAATACTTTGGCACCATTTGTAAAAGTAAATGCACACGCCGAGACCCAGGCAGCCAAATACAAGAACAGTTTTCCTTTGTAATTGCAATGTATGTGATTTGAGATATCTGCTTCTGAAAAAGAAAATTCGGTTTCTCATTCTGCTTCATAATTTGTAAGATAGAGCACAATGCTAATAATTAATAGCAGCAAATAGGTCACAGGATCGTAGAATGGCTTGGATCGGAAGGGGCCTTGAGGATCATCAATTTTCAGCCCTCCTGCCCCAGGCAGTGTAGCCAACTGTTAGATCAAGTGCTGGATCGGTATGTTTAGGGCCCCATCCAGCCTTTTATTATCCCTCCAGGGATCAGGCTTCCATAGCCTCTCTGGGCAGCCTGTTCCAGCACCTGACCACCCTCATCTTTGTGATCATCCTTTGCGCCCTATCCAACAGCTCCACGTCTTTCCTGTATGGAGGGCCCCAGACCTGGATGCAGTACTCCAGATGGGTCCTCACAGGGGCAGAGTAGAAAGAGACAATCTCCTTCCCCTCCCTTCTGGCCATCCCTCTTCTGCTGCAGCCCAGGCCTTCTGGGCTACAATTGCTTATGTTGTACAATTGCTACACTTCTGGCTTATGTTCAGAGTTTCATCTATCAGGACCCTCAGGTCCTCAGCAGGGCTGCTCTAAAGTAGTTTTTCTCCCAGTCTGTATACGTGTACATTTCCAAGTCCATGACTGTCACTCTGTAGTTGGACAGATAGGGCTTTATTTCAAGATAGTTTTGCTGGTATTGGAAAGGTGCCTGAAACCAGTATGAGCAAATCAGCACCAGCATCTTGTGGCAGGAGGGCATGAGCACACAGAGGCATCTCAGGGTGCCAGGCACAGCTCCCATCCCAGCCAGCTATGGGGCATCAGTGGCACTGGTGATGCGGGCTGCAGGGTAAGCATCCGTCCCATGGGCTGTGCTTCAGCTGCCATGAAGCCTACAGTAGGAGGTCCCAGCCTTAAAGAAATTAGATTTTACTGAGCTTCTGAGCCCTGCTGGAATGTTGTTCCTTACCCACTATTTGCAGGCATTTCCACGTTCACAGCCACAGTCCTCACTCACCAAATTAACCTCTTCACATGTATATCAGTTTCTGAAGCTGTACCAGACTTTAACCTGAGGGAATGCTTCTGCTCTTTGTTTCCAAACCTGAAGCAACATGCTAGCTACTTCTTCATGCGCTTTTTAGTCTTTTCAAATACAATGCTAGACTTCTGGAAAGCACCAGCTGGAATAGAGCAGGTTCGTAACATTTCTAAAGGGTTTGATATGAAAATAATCATGAGTGACTACTCAGTTTGCTTTGAAAAATTGCTTGAGTGTCTACTTATATTCTTCATTTATTTTCCATAGGCTCTGGCACTGCTATATGGGCACTTTCTGGTCCTTTGCAGGGAGAATGTTGGTTTTTTTTCCCCTGAGTAAATACCATTCTGCGATGTAGGACAGGTTGTATGCAGCCAAAAACAAAAGGTATTTTTTAATACTGGAACATTTAAGGAAGGAAGAGAAGGAAATGTGAGATTATGCCATATAATTAAGAAAATAAAAACAACCCAAACCAATCTGTTAACAATATGTTCCCACATGTAATGGTGTATGTTCCTCATTTTAAGCAACCAAACCAGTATAGCATTTTATTTTGTTGCCAAGGTTACTGAATTTTTAATAGTCTCTAGAGGGTAGTGGTTTTAACTCAATGAATGGCAATATTGTTTAATTTTAAGAATATTCTGATAAAAGCCATTTGAGCAGAGGAAAATCTCTTCTTCCTTCAATTAAAAAAACAGAAACCCACAAAACCGCATAAAAATAGAAACTAGATTGCCATTTAAAAAATATGAAAAAGAAAAGGCAATTTTCTGGCCACAAAATTGATGTAAAAATATAGGAGGAATGAGCAGTTCTATAGGGCATCCCCTGCATCACACCATTGCAGTGCCAGTGGGACCAGCCCCTGCAATACCACCTGGTGTGTCTGCCCTGCGGCACTGAGTGCGGCAGTCCCAAGCACACCAGCAGTCAGTGTGGGGTTTGCAGCAGAGATGCACCCCTGGCTGTGCTGCAGGCCTTCAGGTCATCCTGCTGTACAGAGACCTGTGGACACTGCCAGCTTGTTTTGGTTATTACCGCACTGAGTTGGCCAGCAATCAAATGCAGACTCAAGTGTATTAAAAACAAATTTAGGGGAGCAGGGAAAACTTCTCAGGGTGATATCATGGGTAGAATATAGGTAGTACAGTGAAGATAAAGGCACAGGTGACAGCAGTCAAGGCATAGTGATGCTAACAAAATTTTACCTGGTAATCACTGAAACAAACAGGTGAAGGAACTTAGTGCCAATCCTGCATAATAGCAAAGATGAAGTTGGTGCTAAAGAAAGGGAAAAACGGGACCACAATTTGATCTCTTCATTTCAAAATTAGAGAGAGGTATTGAAGAGAGGTAGGATTCTTGCATTTTAGCTAGAATATATTTGTCTTTATGTATATCTGTATGCAGTTTTGTTATAATGAAAGACTTGAAAAAGTAGTTTTATGTTGTGACAAAAGTACAAATCCCCTGAGTGAGACAAGATACTCAGAGGTGGCTGGGGCTTTCAGGTGTTTGTGATATGCTGTTTTAAAAGGGATGACTTGTTGTATGTTCTCACACTCAGGACAAGTGGACAGCTTTGGGGTAACCCAGTGGGACAGGTAGGACTGCAATGAGCCGAGAAATCAGAGTGAGATTCAGGAAGCATCCCTTAAATTCTCAGCTCTTCATCAGAGCATTACCTAATGCTGGCTGATAAATTAGTTTGTTTTGACCAGAAGCTTTTTGGTGCCTTTAAGTGCCTTCAAGACTCTGGAGCGGTCACAGACTCCAGCTGAACCCTTGCACTATTATCTCAGCCTGCTTTTTTCTGAAATTCAGAGGCCTGGCTAGGCTGGTATCCATGCCCTTCCTCTCAGGGTGCTTGCTCCCCTCTACAGTGCACCTCACACTCCCAAACACACATAATACAGCACCCACCATAATGGTCTCAAAGTGGCATTTTAGAATTTGGACAAAGACAGTCTCAAGTAAGATTTCTTTTCTCACTGGTAGCCCAGTAATGAAAGTGAAAACTTTTTGGTTTCATTAGGTTTCAGAAAATTGCTTTCTTCTAACTACCCCGGCGCTCACTTCTCGGCAATGCTCTTCTGTGAGTATGGCTGTTAAATGCGGAGTGCCACCACGCGAAACTGAGCCACACTACTGGGTGCTGCTATAATGACCTGCCTCATGCATATGTATCACAGGATGAGTAAGACAGAATAAAAGATTAGAAACTTTTAACACTCAAAACTCTCCAGAGCTTCAGCACTGGAAATTGGAAAGGCATTCTGCTGCTTCCAGAACAGAGCACAGAGTGAGCTCTGGGCTCTTTTTGGTCTGTTGTCGCTGCTGCTTGGTGCCTAACAAAGAAAATGGAATAGCAGACCCAGTTATTGCAGTGCTACAATATTCTCTACGCTAAAAGCAGTAACATAAAAGGCACTAAGCTTTTTGTACAATATGAAAAAAATTAACCATCAAGGACTGGTGGACTAATTACTAGGAAAAATCTGGTTCTGGAACACACCCGGGTATTAAGGAGTTTGAATTCATTTCAAAATTAGATAAATTTAGTTCTGCACACAGTGGATCGTATTTGATATAATCACAATGAACATTACCATGTACTGTGCAGTGAGGGAACTCAGCTAAGCTTGCCAAAATTCATTCCTGAAATCACCGCCAAAGCAAAAAAATAGCTTCCCCCCAGGCACAGTGTCGAAGAGTTTTAAAAATACTTCAGAGTGATGTTAGAGTTATGTTTCAGAAGTACCTAGTTACGGTTTGGAGGTGATATCTTGCTACTCATTCCCCATCCGGAGTCCTTTCCAGGATCTCAGATGTTATGGCTTTGCACGGTCATTCAGCAACCATCTGTCACCTATCTCCTTTGGCTCCGTGTGTCCTCTGCTCTGATCATCATTGATTTTTTTTTTCCAAAAGGAGAACCATAAACTAAATGCTGTAATTATTGCATTCAGGTCAAGGAAAAAAGCCCTTTGTTGCTGTAAATTGTTTATGTGTTTCTAAAGTGTTGGTTAGAAACAGCCAACAAAAGGAAAAATGATTTTATAGGAGCCCTTTCACACTGAGATCATTAAGCTCATGTCTACAGCTTCATTATCAGCCTTTATTTTCTGAGAGGTAAAAGTCATGTGCAGAAATTTCCATGCTAAGTTTTAGTGCCGCAGAGAAGTATTGACTTTGCTGCCTGAAGTCCCCTGACCTTGCTGAGTTCCAGTTGACTGTTTTCTGGTTCTCACCCAAACTGCCCATTTCCCTTAGAAAGCACACACGGCAAGCAAGCTGCTCTTCTACCCCTCCTTTCTCTGGGCTGATTTACCACCGAGCACAGCTCATGTCCCAGGGCTGTTCTTGGCTGCCCAGTCCCATCTCAGGACTTCCCAGTGGCAATGTGGGCAAAACAAGGGCACAACTAGGAAAAGCAGACCAGGGAGGGCATAGGAGCCATTATCAAAACAGGAATAACACAGAGGTCAAACCGCTGTGTGTTTTCAGCAGAGATTCACTGCCTCAAGTAACACATTCAAATGTGAATCCAAGGTCAAAAAAGAACATCACTGTCTGGGATTGCTTGTTCACCAGAATCAATGATTTCTTCACTAGTGAATTATTTGTTGGGAATACAAGCTTATTCAATGCCATTAGGTGGGGCCCTGAGACACCTGATCTAGTGCCTGATTTAGAGGTGCCCACGGCAGGGCGGTTGGAACCAGATGATCTTTGATGGCCCTTCCAGCCCAAGCATTCTAGGGTCACTGTAGCACTCATTGCACAGCTGTTTGGATTGCAGCGTATCATCTAAACCATAACACAGGGAATAGGATTGCTTTACTGGTCTACAGGGACACTTTTCATGTGATCTCTTCCGTGTTTCTGAACAAAGCATAACTTTAGCAAATAGTTGCCAAGAGGTGGTGGCAGAGCAGGAACGCGATCTGTATGGTCTGTATATCCTGAGCCTGTTGCACTGCATCGCTGCCATAATTTTTACATAAGTAGGTTTTTGGAATAAGGGTGCTTTTCTTTGCTTCTCTCTAATACAGAGGCTTTATGCTTACTGCCGTTCAAGAGACTGTCAAATCCACATGGGGTTGTGTGTAAAGTCTTATTTTCTGGCAAAATTATACCACTATAACTTTTTTAAAAGAATCTGCCACTAGTCTTTTCAAAAAAAAATATGAAGGACATCTTTATTCTACTGAAGTCAGTGGGATGTTTTCTGTTGGCTTCAGTGGAACTCAGTTCTGCTCCAAATGTTCCGGAAGACGTAGAAGTGAGCCAATGCACTTGAAGGCAGGAAAAAATGAAATGTTATCATGTTCTTTTTTACCCATTGTAATCAAATCCTGTAATCCTATAAAAAGACAGAAAGATGAATGCCTTCAGAAATGAACAAACAGAAGTTTCTGTGCAAGAAAGTATTGATTAGTTTTGTTTGAGGTTCCAGGTTAAACTCTTTGCTGTTTCTGGGATTGGTAACTCCAAAACTGCTGCTCCCTTTTGATAAGAATCACTTTGTTTCTTTAATTAGTTGCTTTCAGTAAGAACAAGCAGTAAATAACCATGAGGCAAGAACAGCATCTTTTTGTGTACTGCATTCATTAATCAGTTAACAACCAGACTGTGATGCTCTTTCCAATATTCTGACCAAAACCAGAAATTATATTAGCACAATATTAAAAATGGGATATCAGGTTTTGACTGAAAATGATTTTTGAATATTTTGTAAAAACATTGTAAGCCTGAGCTTTTATTTTGCATTCTCTAGCAGATTTGAAGTATAGGAATGCTTCTGTTCATTAACGGCATAACTACCTGTTGAACGTATTTAACCCAGTGCTACTATTTTGTCAGCAGTCAATGATTCCCTTCATCAAACTTAGTTCTAAATCTGAGAGGACAATTGCCTTATGCCTTCACATAAACGTGGCTGTTCTAAGCCCTGTCCTGAGACAAGTCCTGAAGGGTTTTCTCTGGGGTGTTTTCTGTTTTCCCTTTTCATAAACTGTTTGTTGCTCTTTCTCTATCAACCAACTAGAAGTACTAGAACTGAAGTCTTTTCTCCTGTATCATCTGTAGTGTCTCAGCATTTCTAACTGAGCACATCTCCCACAAAAAATACTCTAGGTGTGAAGTGTCTCTTCTATCTGTGAAAATAAGGAATTGAGATCTGTCTCAATGGGATTTTGGAGATGCTACTCAGTCCTGCAATGTCTAAGATACAAACAACAACAGTTTGTACTTTGGTTTTCCTGCATATTGAAGAGAGAGGAATTTGTTATTTTAGAAACTAATTACTAACTTCCAGTATAAAAGCAGAGGCAGGCATTGGGAAAGCAACAGCTGGTGCTGCAGTGCAGTGCCAACAGCTGTCAGAGCCACAGCATTTCCAGTGACACACAACACAACTGTGTGCTTGTAGGCTGTTGCAATTAGGACTGTATGGATAGTGACTTCTCAGAGGTGGATTTTTTCTTTGTTTCTTTCTTTTTGTTGTTTTTTTGTTGTTTTTTTTTTTTTTCCCAAGTATTTGCACAGGTTTACAGTTGCAAAATGATGTGATAATGGAACTCTGAGTTGGTTTTTTTATTGGTAGCACTTTGAAATATATTGCTAGAAAGATGCTTTCAGAGTGTTTTCTTTGCATTTATCTCTGCTCTGCCAGGTTTCAAATGTTCCCTCAAAGGCTTCTGGGAATTCTAGTTTAGTGAGGTGTATTTTTTCCCCCAAGTAAAGGTTTGCAGTAAGAATGCTATTTCCTTTCCAAAATTAGAATGTGTTGAATTCTTAATTCTAGCAATTGATCTCATACCTTGTCATGAGAGTACGAGGGAAAAACAACCTTGTGTGAGGCTGCACTTGTACCTACACAGTCAAAACCCCTTTTGGGGAGAAAACTTGTTTACTTGACACTGCCTTGCCTAAGCAGTTCTGGAGGAGAAAAGTGACGGAGAAAGATTTTGTGTGTCTGACTAATCTGGTGTGTAATTTTACACACACACACACAAAACAACACCAAAGAGATCTTAATTTCTTCTGCAGGGATTTTGGAGTACGCTAACATTTATTTGATTGTTTTCTATTTGGATTAATATCTTGGGGTTCAGAAGGCAGCAGGCAAGAATCCCTAATTTGGGAACAAACTCTGATTAGAAAGACAGCAAAATGTTTTAGGGCTTCCAATTACCACTGAAAAACAATTAGTTGGATGGCTAATAGTTTGAGACTTGAGTTATTTCAATGATTGGTAGAGTCTGTGAGACTGAAAACCTGTTTATTTATGTCACCTTCATACATAGCAACTATTTACGTAAGTCAAATACAAATATATATTCAATTAAGTAATAATTAAGAACTTTCACAGACCCACTGTGTGTGAGACCAATTATAAAAGTACAAACATCTTTGCGACTATGCTTTTTACATAAACATGATTACAAGTAATGTTGTCTTTGAATTCCTTTCTTCAAGAAAGCAATTTGCTTTTAGCCTACAGGTGTTATGGTACATCACTGCAAAAAGGAGATTGTTCTAAGTGTAATAATTAGCAAGGATTTTCACATTACTATTGCACACTGCTTTCTTCATGTACTGTCTTCAAACAGTGCATGTTTTGCTATGGCTTTCTTAGGCAATCCTCTTGTCATTTTTCCCTAATTTAAATACTTTACTATTGTTGTTCTTAGCAATGAAAGTAGGTTCTAACTTGTAGCTTATACAAATGAAGTGAAATTGGGTTTGGAATTTGTTACTTGTATTTAAAAGACAGTTTACTTGAGGCCAATAACAGTAGTTTGGGGAAATAGATAATTAATCACAGTCTATATAGCTGGTGATATACTTTGCTATCTCTTCTTTAATGTGTCACATCATCTCAGAGATTTGGGTCTCTTTTGCTGTAGTTTAATGTTGGTTAAGCTCTACTGACAGGAGTGAAATTATTTTTCATTTACTTGAGAGTACATGACACCAGAGATTCATTTTTACATACCATGTCTTTATGTTTCCTAATACAAGGTAATGACGCTATGCACCTGTTAAAAAAAAATGATTTCTCATGCTGATGATTTGCATTATCTAAAAATATCAGCTGTGCGGGTGGGACAGACATTGCTTTATTTTAGTAAAAATTAGAAATTCAGTATCTCTTAAAATGTCCCTTCAATCTTTGTTACATAACTAGCCACATGATACCATGAAAATCAAGCTTCAGTCTGCCAGGATGCACAGATATTTGTAGTTTACCAAGAATAATTGCAAACTGGGGGCAGTGACCAGCCCTTTCCCTTCTCCAGTTGCACTTTGCTGAGCTCTCATTCATTCTAATGCAATGAGAATGGATATAGAAAACATCAGTGCACCTCAGTTTTTTAGATGATAAAGCCAAATTCAAATTTAAGATCTTAACCACCACTACCAAAGAAAAAGCAGAAGTTGATATGTAGACAATGGACTCTAATCTGATTATCACACCACCTCTCTAATGTGTGGTCTGGGAGTCGTCTGTGAATCTTTAAAACTTAGTCATGCTCCTATTTTGTAAGAACGGGATAATACAGGACTGTTATGTTTTCTTTTTATATAAAGAATAAGATACCTTTTCAAAGCAGCAAACAACAGATTTTCTGTAGGAATCAAGAATAATGAAGTAATAACAGCTGGTTTGGCATAATACTCATTGGTTCAGTGTGAGCATGACTTGCCTCATTGTGTAGTTTATATATAGATTCATTATGAGCAAAAGCACAATTTACAGGAGCATTATTTCCTGAAAGGCTTGTTTTATGCATCATCTATTTTTCTGGCACCTTACAACCATGTTTAACCTGTATAAAATTAACTATATTTATAGGTGATATCTAAACGAGCGGAACATGACTTTTTTCTCCAGCCTATTTCCTAAATCTGATACAGTGCCTCAGAACAGAACAAACCTGATGAATTTTAGTTCTGACGAGACCTTTGCAGCCAGCTCCATTTCTACCTTATAATAACAGGAGGCGGATTGCCTACAGAAATTTACTTTGGTCTTCTTTAAAATCACAGACTGTAGATCAGCTGGAGCATGCCTCATCCCCCAGAAAGGATTTGGGGCAAAAGCATATTCCCTAAATGAACAAAGAACTTTCGCTTATCTAAAAAAAATTTTATATATATATATATATATATATATATATATATATATATATATATATATATATAAAAGAAAAAAGAAAGTGAAAAAATGGCATTTTACCTCTACTAGAAATACTTTTTCCATGAAATGTAGAAGATGAATTCTAATAATTAAACAAGTAAGGGTTTTGTAAAATTGTAAGGGGAAAAGAGTTTTCTTTTGTGTAAATTGGAATGTCACCTGCTGCCAAAGTACAGACCTATTTGTCTCACAGAATTCCACCTTCCAGTAGTAGCTAGCTAACTCACATCTCAATGATTGCTCTATGGCTTATTGATCAGAATTAGTCTTTTCTAGCATCAGAATTTTTGTATGGGAGGAACTCACATACTATTCACCTTCAGTAACCTGTGTACTAGCTGACATTTCTTTATGTCTGAAACTTCTTCAGGTCAAATATTGAATAAGAGCTCTTTTACCCACATACAGTAATCACTACCTGTAGTGATGCAGTCCAAGAACCCAGTTCCTCAAGGTTCACCTTGATTTTCAATTCAATTCAGACTCCACATCTTATTCAGTAAATATTCATATATATTTAGAAAGTGAAATATGTGGGAAGCAGAAAGTTTTCAATTAGAGGTCATTATAGTTTTCTGTGATTTAATATGAAATGATCTTCCAGAAAAATCCCAAACCTATGCTTTTTTCTAACATCTGCTTTTCCCCAAAGAATATTCATATGGCATGCTGTTCGTTCGTTCTTTAAAAAAAAAAAAAAAAAAAGATGAAAACTATCTCAAACAAAATGATAGAAAATGATGTGAAGCTTTAAATGTCACCTTTCTCAATGAAGTTAGCAGTCGAAAGTCACAGGAGAAAGATATGTTTTAAAGTCTGCTGTGTGATAAAGACATGGCAGCCTCCCAAGAGAGAGATGCCGTGCTGATAAAAGGCAAAGTCCGCTGGCTGCACAGCCACCTCGCCTGGAGCACCTTTCCCAGTGACCTCTCCCCACAGACCACTACTGAGATTATCACAGACTGAGGAAGCTGTGCTTCAGTATCTAGGAGAAGAAAGGATGATCATTCATTACCATTTAACGACCTTCCAGAGTGGGAGTTCATCTCAATAGTATATTAAAGCAATCCATTCAGGTATAACAGAATAAATAGGCCAAACTATATCAAAATCCCTGAGCCATAAACTATTTATTGGCAATTGAAAGATAAGCTTCACAGAAGCAGCTACTGTGTATTTGCCTTCTGGTATAAAGCTATTTTTGAATCCTCAAAGATATATTTAAACACCCTTGCAAAGCCACCTGTCAGCTGAAGGTCTGTGGGAAGAATGAGCTTCTGTCTAAAAGCTTTGAACACTGCAACAAGCTTTAGTTTTCAACTTAACAGTTTGGTGTTTCTTACAATAGTCTTTCATAATATAAAATATACTGTCACGGTGAGAAGACTTGGTGAAATTAGATTTAAGAAATCTGAGCATTAACTAAATACTGATCGTCTTTGTTTACAAACATGGTTCAAAAGGCTCCTTTAGTCAAATGTCCCTCTTAGAAAACCAGTAGTTAAATTTAGGACTTGAAGCTATAGTTAGACATCAGCAATTAATCGATGGCAAATAGTATTATGGAAACTTTATATTGAAATAATGTATTTATGATGTGTCCTTGAAAAATAACAGGAACAAACTGTGTAACAGCAATAGTGTTTGTGCTTACTGAATTGCATCCAGATCCATGCAAGTCAACCTTCTGTTTAGTTCTGAAGAATAGTTTCCAGAGTATCTGCAAAACAGTGTGCAGCTCTGCTCTAGGGAATTGCTTCAGCCAGGCCTGCCATTGGGAAGAAATAGAAAAAGAGGTTTTGCATATCAAATCATTATGAATCATAGACTTATAAGGTCATCAAGTCCAACTATTAATGGCCACTGTCAAGTATACCAGTAAACCATAGTGATCATGAACCAGTTTTCAGTCCAAGACCTCCAAAGATCGCCTCAGGTAGGATTTCTTTCTTAAATGAAACAGAGCTTCCTCTCATTATTTTTAAAGTAGTTCCACAGGTCTTTCAAAAATCTTTAGATGCTAAGCCTGACCGACCAGGTAGCACAAACAAGAACAGGTTTATAAAATACAGAAACGTGTGAAAATGAATGTTGAAATTCATACTTGTTACAAATTATATTTTGGAAGACATCCTGCAATTTGCCCGTACTGTGTTTGAATGAATAGTCTAAAGATAAAATGTGAATTTTAGGAATGAGTAGTAGAAAGCTTCTCTGTAGAAATTCCCGACACTTTTAGGCAATGCTGCTATGTACTGGGACATTAGCTCAAGTCCCATTAAAACCCACAGAAATGGCAAAGAATAATACCTCCATGACATCAAACTTAGCAAGAAGTGAAAGATAGTGTCCAGATGATAAATAACTCATCCCCACAAAAGAGCAGCATTAAGCTGTATAGGAAAGGAAAAGTTGAGTGACCTTGCATTGGCAGTTAACCAAGAGTTAAAAACATTGCTTAAAGACAATGGGAACAAATATTCCAAAGGAAGGCATTTTCTGTGTGTTCTCCCAGCTGTGTAGGCCAGAACAAGAGCATAATCAGTGACAAAAGTTGCAGAACTTGTCTGAATTGAAACGTTAATATGTCCTTGTTATTTCATATGGAAAGAAACCAATCTGATAGCTGAGCCAGATAAAGTACTGCTGTCTAGGAGAATATTTGTTCTGAAAGTCAAAATTTGTTCAAGATATACCTATGGTGTGACTGTTATTTAAAAATGATAGTTACCTGCAGAAGCAAATCAACTATTATGAGAAACTGAATATCTATTCAACACACCATCTAAAAATTTTTTGCTAAGTGCTTTCACAGTAATTGCGTTCACTTTAGAGGTATAATCATAAAGGCTGGAGCTGTTGGAAGTAGGACCTTTTAAACAGGAAGACGTAGATTAAAATGAAAGCTATAAACACTGATAAGTAAAAGGTATGTGGAGTATGTTTAAAATGTGCATATGAGCTCCAAGTAACTGCAGATGTGATTATCGTTAAAAAAACATTATAATGAAGGCTTTTGGTATTGTGAAGATTTCCTTTGGACCTGTAGGTTTATGATGTGAAGAGCCTGAGTGTGACCTCTAACCATTAAGTATTTTAATTCTTAATCAGCCTTCCAGTCAGTGCTACTCCCTGCACAGAGCAGATCGGGAGGCAAAACAAAACAACTGTCTTCCTATTTTACAAACAAATAGCACCAGAAGAGACAAATAAAGGCTTAGAATAACTGCAGTATTACTTGAAAGTTCAAATATAGGATATGTGTAATAGAGTCAAATTGCTCTGTGTCCATATGTTGACAAACAAGACACATCCCATTTCTTGCCTCATCAATAAACCATACTTAGTTCTCATTCAGGAATGGAAAAGCTCAGAGAGCTGGAAGCAGCAGACTACAAAGTTCAGTTCACGCTGTTCTCTACGTGTTGAGGATTGGCCTCTCCCCTTTAAGTGTTTCAGTGCTACAAAATTCTACTGTTTGCAGAGCAGCAAATGGATAAGTACAACTCTAACACTGCTCTTCTTTTTGGCTTAACACAGTCCATCATCGCATTTAGTTACTTCACTGGCACTTAGCTAAACTGGGAGCCAGTTCTCTTTCATTTGAGTCTGGAAAGCAAAATAGACAGGGCCTCCAGTACTTGCACATAAATTTCCATGTTACGCTAGTGAGTAAACATTAGTATTTGACAAGGGTCACACTGCATCATTCTGTTTCAGATCAGTTGTAAATCAGTTGATAAGAAAGCAGGTATTCTTTTGCCTAGATGATTATACCTATTAACTTAAAAAATCATTTGATGTATAGGTGAAAAAATTCCAGAAGTTATCTTTTTGATGTCAAGTATGAAAAAGCATATACTTCATTAAATGGCACATCAAAAGGATGAAAATGCAATCATTAATCTATATTTTATGACATTCTCCTAACAATACATTGGAGAAATCCACCTTGCATCAAAAAGCAAAAAAGTCCTGAAAAAATTCCTTGAGCCTTTTAAATTTCCCAAGACCTCACTTTTATAGCCACAGATAGCCATAATTATCATTTTCTCATGGCATTTCCAAAATCAGCCCCACAGAGGCAAGGTGAGGGGTGTAAAATATAAACACACACAGAGTATATAAATCCTGTGTCTTGGCAACAAACAATTTATTGCATTTGATCTATGTGACTCTTGGAGCGTGGTGAGCTTCAGACCTAAATTAAAGCAGGCTAATTTTTTCTGTAGCTCACTCAGCTCCTCCCTCCAATGTATTGAGGAACATCTCTGTCTGGTGACACCACCCCCAGTGTCAGATTTATATTGCAGTAGGTATTGTTTCTAATTGACAAGGAAATCCATAGCTGGCAAGGAGGGCAGATCTCCATCCTTGGTAGTGTGACAGAAGAGGGCAGAACCTTTCGGTTGAGAAGCCTCTCACTGACTTTTACAAGAGGTATTGTAGCTGTGAGCACGTTGCCTAGCAGGAAATTCTTGAAGGACTAAGCTACAGCACTCGGTCATCTCTCTTGCTTGTGGAAGGCAAAAAGTCATCTGAAGGTTGGACCTATTTTGTAAGAATCTGCCTAAACAGGCACCACTTCTCCACCCAGGTACACTGAGGCAAGAAGAAAAACAGAGAGGACACAGAGGTGTGGATGCATTGTAGGTCTGAGTTAGCAATGCTGGACCACTTGCCTGCTTTGGTAGCTGCACCCTTATGGCAGATGCTGTGATGATATGAGCTAGATGAGAAACTGAGGAATCTCATTTCCTGCTGCAGACCTGTTCTGTCTGATCACAGATGCATCTGAGCACCTTTGCAAGGATGGTGAGATCCAGAGTAGCCCAGGAAAATCAGAAGTTGGGTCTAGATGCTGAGCGGTTTATTCCTGACGTATGGAGAGAAGGTCCTACAGAGTCTACAGGGTG
Source organism: Phasianus colchicus (assembly GCF_987193195.1). Lineage (NCBI taxonomy): Eukaryota > Metazoa > Chordata > Aves > Galliformes > Phasianidae > Phasianus > Phasianus colchicus. Next base: position 27,991,882 of record NC_143442.1, on the reverse strand, counting down.
GATGGCGTAGGAGTGTTGCAGACAGACCTCACTGTTTTCAGTGGTCTGATATTTTATATTGCATTTTGAAGTGTAAGCTGATAGCATCAGCATATGTGGGGTTTTGTTTTTAAAGACAGCTGCAAGATTCTTCTTAAAAGTTAAAAAAATATTTTATTACGTTTCTCCTATGGCTTAAAATCCCCAAGAGAGAATAAAAGCTCTAAAATATTCTACCACTTTAAACGTGGGAGACTCGTTGATTTAATGATGGATGACATCCCAGGAAATAAAATGATTTTGATTTTAAATATTTGAGAATGGTAAAAATGAATTGACCCTATGACTGTGTCCTGAAAGCAGTTATGTAGACAAATCTGACTGTCTTCATTTCTCACAGAGCTTGATGAAGAAAATCAATTCAGTTTCTTCTTGTAGCTTTCCTGTTGTATTTGCATTTCCCAAAATATGCTATTGAACAAGTTTTCTGGCAAATACATTGACTTACACAGAAGCTTGAAGCAAATATTGGAGAAGATTCACAGATGATTCTTTTTTCTCCAACTTGTGAGTGAGAATATTAGCAATGGAAACATGCTCTGCAGTACAATATTTATCCAATAGTAGCATGACTTATTTATGCTATTAAGCCCAATCAATATAGATGGAAATAAATACGTAGATGGTCACTATATCAAGGAAGCTACTCTATCAAAAACATTTCTACCAATAGAATAAAAGTAAATAAAGAAGAAGAAGGAAAAAAATAAATAAATGAATGTTCATTACCAGAGTGGAAGAAGGGGAATTTTGAGTTTTTAGACCGCAGGATTTGTCAAAGCAAATTTTGTCATTTCAGAATACTCCTGTTACCTTCTTATAGGGACATACATCATTCAGTCTTGAAATAGAAGTGATATCATATGATTTAACAGGACAATTTGTTTTCCATACTTCCATTATCAAATGCTAAGAATAATCATGCCAATATTGCTAAGCTAGAAGTCACAGGAAAAATTTCACTACGATGTCGGTAATTCTAAGTGAAGGATAAATTTTCTTTAGTCTGTTTATAAGCTTTTGTGGAAGAGGAACAAAGTTTTTCATGTAATGTGACCTTTTGATACCAGTCGTTTACATATACTTACTACAGATCCAATAGATGGGATACAGGCATTGTTAAAAGAATCTGCATTTGGTGGTGTCAAAAACAGCCTCAGGGTTGTAGTTTACCCTAGCACAGTATGGGGGGCAGAATTCTGCTCTGCACTTCCTTTGAAAATGCCCAAGGAGCGGAGATGGTTTTTCTCTTGTCTGTGGCAAATACCCATCAGCTGTGAGTGTCCAAAAGGAAGATGAAAGTGATGCAAAGCTTCTGATAAGTGTATACAGTGAGTGCCCATGCTTAGCAGGACAAGGGGAAATGGTTTTAAGTTGAGGGAGGGAAGATTTAGATTGGATGTCAGGGGGAAGATCTTTACAGAGAGAGTGGTGAGGTGCTGGAACAGGCTGCCCAGAGAGGTTGTGGATGCCCCGTCCCTGGAGGTGTTCAAGGCCAGATCGGATGGGGGTATGGGCAGCCTGGTCTAGCATTAAATGGGGAGGTTGGTGGCCGTGCATGTGGCAGGGGGGTTGGAGATTCGTGATCCTTGAGGTCCGTTCAAACCTGGGCCATTCTATGATTCTGAGTGGTGGCCAGTTGGCTCAGCATCTGGGAGAAAGACTTGGCCAGAGGCACCCAGATCCTTCCTCACCTTCAGGGCTCCTCCTAGGGCAGCTGGGGCTGCTTGCCTTTACAGTGGAGAAGTGTCCATGGCACACAGAAATTCTTTTTATTACCTTTGTCCCTTCCGAGATTTGTCAGCAGCAGATAATAGTAGATCTGCAGAAGGCTGGACTCCTGGCCAAGGGTTGAACTCCTGGCCAGATTCTACCAGATTTCTGGCAGTTAGAGATATTAATTGGTTAATGTTTGTTGGGGGGGAGATAGAGTAATACACATGGATTTTGTTTCCTTGCTAGGCTGGCATGTGGGCAAGTTGCTGGATGACACTTGATGGTAGGATGTAAGGAGAGGTGTCTGTCCTGTCTGTGCTCCCATGCAGGAGAGGAGGAATTCCAGGAACAATTCACAGGCAGGGAAGGTGAAGATTTATATCCCTTGCCCAGGCCTCGTGTAGGTGAGATTTTTTGTCTTACACAACCATGGCATGCTCACAATCTTCATATCTTCCCCCTGTTGTAAATAGTGTAAAGAGTAACAGGGCTGACAATTAGCTAGCGGAAACAAACCTTTTTTTTTTTTCCTTCTTGAGTCAATCTCCAAAGAGAAAATAGTACTTTAGAGTACCTTATCAGACTTTTCAGCATTCAGCAAGTAAAGCACCTCTGAACATCCTCCTTTTCTCTCAGGTTTTTCTCCCTTTAGTTTGAAGGTCAAAGGTTTAATTTGTATGCTCATCTCTCTCTTTCACTTTCCAGCATATCCCTAATTGAAATTTGACACATATACCCATTAGCTGAATTTATTCTTTTTCCATGCTTCATTAACAATGCTCTTTGCTATATTACAACGATAATGCTCATCATAAAACGCTCTCCTATGCTATGTGGCTTACAATGGATGGTGATTGATTGTGTCAATGGTAACATGGAATCTAGAAGGTATAACTTTAGCAGCTGAAATTGCAAACTATTGTAGGAATCTCAAGAGTTAAGGCTGGATTCTGATTTTGAAGGGTCTCGTAGGGGCTGTAAATTGCCAGCTGGCTTCTCTGGTGCAGTTACACTGACCCAGCTTCATGACAGTGCAGCTAAAGCAGAATCCATCCCATCCTGAATGTTTTGCATCTGAGTCTGTTACAGCAAAGTTCTTTCTCCTAGCTGAACTTGATCTTAATCTACATTATTCACCTGAAATGTTGAATATAATTTTCTACACTAAATTGTGCACAATTGAGTCTTGTAACTAGAAAATGAAACTCAAAACCATAAATGCAAATGAGCTTTTCATTTTAAAATTGCAATTTCCTTTTCTGATGTATGGTAGCACTTGTCCATGAAGTTTTGTCTTTTTTGGAAAATGACATTTTCCTATGGCGTGTAAGTTCCATTGGGTTGCCATGGAAACTAAGCCTCTCTTTTTTTCCGTCTCTAAGTCTTTCACCTTGAGAGGAAAATGGTTGTCATTTACAGTGCATAATTTTGCAGGTTAAACTTTCTCTGATCGCTCAGATAGTGATGAAATACAATTCCAGAGTTCAGGGACAGGGGAAGAGGGGAGAGTGCTCGTGTATTTCTAAAGGTGACAGTCAAATCCTTCAATGCCTTTCAGCCTCACTTCAGCTGCAGAGCGAGGGCTAGGAGTCTGATGTGCTGAGCAAACGACCCAGGCACTATACTTTATGGCATGTTTACAAGGCAGAGCAAACAGAGCAATTCCAGCCTTGCTGCCCTTGCTCCAGAGCAGGATGCAGTGAGCCAGACCCAAAGGTTGAGCTTGTTCTTCCCTCCAGACCCACAGATATTTCCCCTTAGAATCATAGAAAATCCTGAGTTGGAAGGGACCCACAAGGATCATCGAGTCCTTCTCCTGGATCCACAAAGGACCACCCGAAAATCAGACCACGTGTCTGCTCAAAACTGGTTTGCTTTAGTCTCTGCGCAGGGGGCCATGCATGTTATGGGTAGCCTGTGGGAAATAACCCGGATTATGCCCCAGGTGGATGCCCTCAGTAGAAATAAAGAGTTTGTGACAGTGTGCCCACCCATGGGGACTGTGCCATGGCTGCATGCCATCGCTGCAGCAGCCGGCCAAGTGCATGGCACCCTGAGGCCTGGAGTAAAATCCCTTCTGAGACTGCTGTCTGCTTAGGTAGATTTTTTGCCCATGAAATCTGAAGTGTATATAAAAACATTTTGTCAATGTAGAAGGTACCTGAAAGTAAATTGAAAGGCAGTAACATGAGTAAAAGACTTGCTGCTTTTATGGCTAACTTTAGACAAGATAAAATGGCTATCTCTACTGTAACTGTCTTTGAGGCTTTAGGCAGAAGAGGCTGAGATGTGTTTAGAAAAAATTTGGCTAATCATCTGAACCTCTGAATGCTTGCCAGTATTATCGGAGGCTTACCAACCACTTGCAAACCTCTGCAAACCAATTAGCTAATGTGTGCAAATGCTTGAGGAATGATTAGTCAGGAGTCATTTTAGGAGCAAGTATTTAGCAGAGAGAGAAATGGATGTTAGCTATGACTGTGCAGCAAATGAGTGCTTGAAAGCTATAAGCAGCAGTAAAAGTTTGTGTCTTGGTTTTTGGGGTTGTTGGGTTTTTTTTCTTGCACTGCCAATTTCACCTATGGGAAGCTGTGAGTTGGAATATTCAGCTCAGTGAAGGACTTTTCTTCAGCTGTTAATGAACAGCACTGCTGTATGCTGCATGATGAGAAGTAAAGAGGCCTGAAAAAGCCTTTGCAGGAGCACTGCACTGCACTTTCACTTAAAAAAACACTCGATATGTGTTCCAGCTGTTTCCTACAGATGTCACATGTATGCTTAAAGGTCACTTTTGAGAGCATCCACTGCCCCACTGTTCTTTAAATAACGCACAAACATTTCATGCGAGAGTAGTGCTTCAAATAAAAGAGGTAACAGAAATAAATAAGTCCAAGCAGCAGACAAGGCATGGAAAAGAAGGTAACTCTGAAGGAAAAGCTGCCTACTCTTTTGACTGCTGTTCCGACTTTAGAGAGCCAGGACTGGTCCCATGGGGAGAGAATTTGGCACGTTAGGAGGTGAGGAAGCTGGGCCACTTTGTGACTCTCTTTCCTCCAACCACCCCAGCACTGATGGAGCCACCAATCCAGGTCACTAGGGACTTTCTGGTCCTGTATAGTCTGCTCTAAAAAAACATGTGCCTTGGGAGCTGCCATGACGTGAGAAAGGCAGTAGCTCTTTTCAGAGGGTAATGGGACTTTGAAACAGCCGATTTTAAAATTACTGTGACTTCCTCAGAAAAATGAAGTCATATGAGGGCTTGCTCTTAAAGGTATCATACAGGCTTGATTTTTTTTTCTTATCATTACATTATCCTATAGTTGATGGCAATATCTTTTAAAGTACACAGTCATGTAAAACTGAGTGGTAAGATGTCCAGATGTTGATGTTTGAGTTAGCAGCAGGTAGTGTTTAAGACCAGCCTCAAAATGACCTCCAAGATAAGAGATGAGAAAAATTGTAATATTGAGATCCTAAGAATAATTACTGAAAATTGAATGGCAGTTCACAAGCGTTTGTGCTGGGGTATGTGGTCTTCATACTCTGGTTCAGCCTAGTTAAATTCATATCATGAAAGTGAGCACACTTTTCCTAGAAATGCTGTGTCTGCTTCTGTTATGCGCATCTAGTCGCTTGTAAATTTGGTCAGGAACAGCTTGTACAAAGAGAAAAGTGAATAAGTTATGGTGCTTTGATAATAGCCCCTTATCCACCTGGCAGTTTATGAGAGGTTTCATAAACCTATTTACTTCAGGTATTTTTTCAAATACGGTGGTACATTAGCAAGCTGTCACAGTACTTAGAGATATCTCTCAGCTGCATATAAAGGAAGTGCACATAATTACCATTTGTTTCTTTATGGTGTTTTATTACAAGAAAGTAGCACAAACTGTCCTATATTCTCCTGCAGAATACAAATTTGTCTCAATATATCGGCAAGTTAGTTGGAAAGTCTTTATAATTCCTCTCTCTTGATATGTCCATTAAACATTTCAAGGTTGTTTTTTTTTTTCCTACTGGACACTTCTGATTCTCCTCCTTAACAGATGGAAGCTTGTACTCATCTGATGAAGTACATTAGTTTTTATCCCCCAAACTTATCTGCAGGTACACAGGCTGCTGTGACCAGCATGTCCAGCCTGTGCTTATAGCCCATTTTCCATGGGCTATAAGCACATGGGGTTTGCTTGGGGTTTATCACTTTGTCTTCCCCTCTCCCAGCTGCTGATGTAGGTTCTCAGGGCTTCTTTTTACTCATGTTGTGTCAGTCTATAGTACTTGCAATATAACTTGCTTTCCTATATGAGTTTATATAACAGAATGAGGCCATCATCTTGGTTAAGATTCCTCAAAACTAATGTGAAACCAGTAAACAAATCGCTGTGTGTTGCTGCAAGGGAAACTAACTGCCAGCCCTTGTGTTTGCTTTCCGATGCTCCCTCAAACACAGGTTATGCCACTTTGCTTTGCCTTAAAAAAAAAAAAAAAGTAAAAATCTGCTGTAGTTGATAAGCAGCATTTTCTACAGCTTCCCTTTTCCTGTATGTTCCTGTATGACAAACATGAGGGAAGTGGTGGGTGTGTATTATGAGCCACCAGGGATCTCGTGTTGCCAAGCTTGTACTAGGAAGCTGATATTCTAGTGCAGAATTGGTACCCCAAAGTAAACTGCAGCTGCATTAATACTGAGCATGGGAAAATGGGGTAACAAGGCTCCTTTTATCTGCTACATTGATCAGAATTCGCATCAAGGTGAAAGGAAATTCAGAAGACGATTCCTTCAGGCTCCATGCAGCCAGTGTAAATCAGTCTTGTTCATATGAAGCACAGTAAATATGGTGCTAATTGACAAAGTTATTGGACTGATTTCTGCTGTTCTCGCATGCTAAGCTGTAGCAGCATAAAATAAATTATAAAGAGAGCTCAGCTCCAGCTATCAACTTCATGTACATGGTAGTTACATTTTTAGTGAGAAGGAACTGTCCATTTGCAAAATTCCCTTGACTTTTGTAAGGAAGTGGCACCTCAGCTGCAGCATTGAGATTTTTGGTGGCCTTCCCTTTACAAACCTTTCTGTGGGTACGGTCACTTAATAAGCCGTAGAACAAAGGATGTAATCACTTGGGAATAAAAATGCTTGCTGTGATTGGGAGTTTTTTACACTTAAAGTTCATTCATAATGCTGGTCAGCATACAACTAGTCAGACAAAAAAACCCAAACACTAATTGGATCACATTCTCAGACTGGGGAACACTCTGGTTCCCCATCCAGGCTGAACAAAGCCACCTGTTTTATCTTCACTCCCAGTCAAATCCCAATCTGTTCTCGGTTCTGGTACCATAAACTGACGCCGGAGGCTCCTTTTCTCTTGTCAGTATGCTCACATTTGGTCCAGAACTGTATCACTGCGATCATGACCATCTGCATTTGTGGATGGGTAAAACGCAGTATAACCACTGGGATTCCATAAGTAACAGTAAATGCTCATTTTTGCCAGCTTTTTAAGAATGTTTACGTAAGTGTTTTTCTTACTCCATTGAGAAGTGTTTTGAACATGGCAAGAGTATTTTCAAGCCTCAAAGCTCTTGCTGAATATTGAGTGAGGATGAAGCAATGATTGATATTGTTACATGATCACCACTGCCTTTGTTTTTAAGGGTTACTTAGCAATTTAGCAGAAGGGTTCCTGTTCTGCTAAGTAACACTTAAAGCATGCCTTGGCAAGTGACCTTCAGGACTCGTCTGAGAACAAGGCAAGGTAGAGAGCTAAGCTAGAGCAGGAGGGAGCTGACAAGCTGGGAGTGAAAATGCTTAAACAAGTTCCACTTATTATAAGAAAATGTAAGCTACTTTTTCACGACCCGCACTGTGCAGTCCTACAATTACATGGTGTGCCGTTGTATCCTAATCTCTAGCAGCAAAAGCAAATAGGTCAGCAGAACAATTAGGAGCAAGTCAACATGAAGCATCCTCAGCTGGAATCCTTCAGGTGACACCTGGCGATTGCTTGAGCTTTAGGCACAGATAATACAGGCCGTAGCTGCCTAGCTGCTGTTTGAAGGCGGGTAGATCTGAGACACCCCCTAACAAAACTTCAAGCAAACAAATTGATTTGCTGTATTTTCCTGTCTATTATATTTTTTACTATTGCCTACAAAAGAAAAAAGTCTTTATCTTTCACTGCCACCCATAGCAGGAGGCAATGAAACATAAGGGCATACTTACTGACGTATTTTGGTCTTCGTCTCAGTTGTAGTAACAAGTAGCAAGTATTTGAATCTGATTGCATCCTGTTTCTAATACTGAAAGGAAATAGTGGTTAATAGGGAAGGAGGATGCCACTGGATTTTAATGTGTTGAAGTTGAAAATCTGCAGGAAGTCACAGGAGGAGTGCAAATACAGACTGATGATATGAGAGCAGCAAATGAGGAGGAGGAGCTTGCTAGCAGACAGAGGAGAAGCAGCCTTTTCAATAGCTAAACACTATTTGGAATATGATAATTTGAGTGGGAAAAGCTGAAATGAAAAAAATGAAAAAAACTAGCTTTGCATATGACAGATAGGCAGATAAGGAAAAAAGATTGAAAAACAAAACTTAAGAGCTCAATTTATACCTTTACAGTTATATATACAGGATTTTTTATGTAAAATCTATATTTTAAAGGCAAGAACTACTGATGGAGTATTTAGGGTAACTGAAGGTCTCTATCTGATAATCTCAAGGTAAAAAAAAACAAACAGATATACTTAGTTGGATCTATTTTCAATTAAAACAGCCCAGAAGAAATGTTGGTCCCTCCTAGACTGCATGTCCTGCTTAAGGGAGACTTTCAAATATTTTAGTGACTTTTATTACACTGAAAGGGTTCACGGTTGCTGTCAAATGGATCTTCATATAGGAGCACTGAATTCACTGAAGTTGATGAGCATAGTAGCTGCCTGTCGCTCAGGCTAAAATGAAGAAAAAGCCATTGTGCTCCTTTATGGAATAAGACACATTAAACAAGAGAAGCTATTCTCCAAGGTACAGCCAAACATGGCCTTTGTAGACGGTGAGTCAGGTGGCCAGGAGGGTTAGGTACACTCCATTGTGCTCGCAGAAAAGAGTCCATTTCTATTCTCTGATGTAGTTTCCCATTTAGGAGGGGTAAATCAGGCTTGTAAAAGGCCCAGCTGAGAGGCAGCACGTATGCACAGCATCAAGAAGTGTCGTGCAGCTCTTTGGGGGAGGTAGTGGTGGCTGCAGTAAAGCGTCAGACAGGCCCTGCAGGCTGCATCTATGCAGAAGAGGCAGATAATTAGGTCCAGCACCTGCCCAGCTGATGTATTGCTGTTAGAGAAAATGTTTTGAAAATATGGAGAAATGAAGAGATGTCTGAAATAATAATGAAGTTAAATACTCTGTGGGCAGAAAAACTGAGTGGGATCATCAAAGTAAATGGAGCCTAACCAGAAATTTCCTTTAGAAGCAGTTATTTCAGGATACCGTTATGCTTCTCAGAGACCCAGTGGAGTCCAACCGCTTAATTACCATTTACGATCTGGATGCAAACCACTACCAATCTTTGCCTACTTGACCTAGAACTTTCATTTCTCACTTTTAAACAGACACAGTACTTCAGAGATCTGTTAGTATCACCACGGCCTCAAATTCCTTGGCTATGGAAGGAAAAAGAAATGTTTGCTGCCACCCAGAAAACCTTCCCTGCCTTGCAGATCTAGTTCCTCTGTTAATTGCCAAAAGGCAGAAGGTTGTAGAAGTTAACTGCTAATGCTTTCTCAGTCCTTTCAATCAGGAAAGGGTCATATTAGAGCTGAAATAAGATTTTCTTCTTGTTGAGGTAGGGAATTTCAGACTAAGATTAAGTTCTTAATCCAGGCACAGTTTTGTCCCAGAGGGCAAATCAATTAATATTTCTGTTACCCACTACTAAATTGGATCACTATTTATTCTCCAGCCCTTTTCACATTTGCCAATTAACCTATGTATATCTAAACCTCAAGTTCTTGAGGAGAGTATCTGTGCTCAGCATGCATATGTCTATGATGCTGAGGGTACTACCATTTTTTAGAATCCAGCTGTAGCAATACTTAGAGTATGTACTAGAGCGAGGCGTAAGAATATAAGAAAATACATATCCCCATCTAGTTCTCATTTCATTTATAGAAGCCAAGGAACAAATTTTGGGATAACTATGGGAAAACAATGTGAGACAACCAGAAATAAAGGTAACATTCTGCCAATGACTGATAGAAATGATCTAGTTTATTGTTGGGACTATATCCAAGAGCTACATGAAAAGAACACAAGCCATTTAACTTTTAACATCTCCACTTAAATGTTATCCTATTTTATAAAAACAAAAGTTGTTACTGAATTAGACCGACAAAAGGATACTATGTTAACAAAAACAGTCTACAATGTGAGTTCGGTATGTGGCATCACAGGGCCTGAAAAGCTGGAGATGTGTTTAAGGACACAACAAAATTGCTCACTGAGTACAGAAGGCAAAATCTTCCACTGCAGATCCAGATTCTATTTCAAAACTAAAAAAAGGTAAATTCTCCTAATCAAAGTTACAAATTGACCTAATTAATTTTATAATTAACCTTGATAATTGAAAGGAAAAAAGGTGACCTTCACTGAGTTTGTTCAGTGTTTAGTTTCAGACTATAAGCAAATTCATTCCAGCTAATAAGGCCACTACTCCCAACTGCTGATGGGATAAAGTAGAAATTAATTAGCACATGCAAATGAAGACTACTTTTATTATACTGTACTGTAGTTCCTAATTTATTCTTCTAAAGTATTAAACTATTATAATATTACAGTTTGAGGATGCTATGTCTTAGAGATCTACAAACATGTGACTTCTAGCAAAACATCTTTCTAAATAAGCAAGCTGTTTAACAATAGGATTAGCATTTACTGAAACCACATCTTTAAAACAAACAATTCCTTAACAGTTTTTGTGAATTATCCTAATTGGAGTAAATCCTTTCAGATTTAGGTCATCTCATTTCAAGTTGAAAAGATAGAAAAAGCTGATTTATTTGATTTAGGGTTGAATAAAATAAACAGGATTTCATTAAACATACAGAGCAACGATCTTCTGCATCTGCATATAAATAACTGCCCACCTCCTGGCAGGGCAAATAACCTGAAATAAGTTTTAAACTGTCTGCTATTCCAGCAATGTCAGCTTGAATTAATTCTTCCTGAAAAAGCTTTAAGGATGGAGCCTCATGCTAGAAGCCAGGGTAGTGTCTCACATGGGCTGTCCACTAACTTGTGGGAATGATGGCAAACGTCTCACTGTAGTCTGACACGTAATGGTAGGGGGCAAAGAAAACTTCTCAACTGCTATTGGAAATGCTCTCACACTTCCAAAAACTTGACTCAGAGGTCTCTAAAACATGTTTTGAATCAGCAAGTGGCAGAGTGCTCCTAAAATAGATATGAGAAAAATGTCTTCCTGAAGAAGGGGTATCTAACACCCAGGGCTTCTAAAAGGAGCACCATACAGTGTAACCATTATCCTTGCCCATATCCGAACAATTTTACCTTAAAACTAATAAGTGTTTTTTAAAACTACCACTGAGCAGAATAAAGATTGGGATAGGTGTGGAAAGGGAGCATTGGAAATATTCACTTACCCATCTGTCCTTTCTTACTTCTCTTGGTTCTAATGTAATGCTTCTTGGGTGTTAGAGAGAAATTAGAATCCTGGGATAAAAGAACACTAACAAAGCATTGTAAGTCTGTGCAAAAAGTGGCTGAAACTTTATATCTATTATGCTTTTATTTTAAACTGATGGAGTGGAGTTGCAAAGATGGAATCTTCAGGTAGGGCTGCTCAGACAGAAACTACCAGAAGGGTACAAGTCTCAGCTGTAGTGACCTGCTAGCATCTTTTGCCCCACATGTATGTTATCAATTGATTTTCATTATCATACATCCACTTTGGATGTCATTTTCCCAACTTATTTCTTAAAATCTGCAATCAAATGGGAAACTACATGCCTCACTGAGAGGAAGCCCTTCCATGCTTGCATGCACTGTGCAGAAATTGTGCTTAGAGTACCCCAACACTTGAGCTTGGCAGTGCTGCCCACACAGGGCTCTAGCCTCTCCAGCATGAACCAGCTGGAAGGGTCGTAACAGAGCGAATGCTCTTTGTGAGTGGCTTAGCCCTGACTTCCTTGTTCTCACATACATGGGGTGTAGGAATAGAGTAGCGGTGGTTTATAGGGTCTCAGACAAAAAGAGCTTTAAAAATCTCTACCACTTGCCCTGACTTCTCTGTTTCACAGTTAATCAAAGCAGGCAGTAAATGCAGCCCCCACTGTGAGACTGGCACTTTTTAAATGATTATCTAAAGCTGTCTCCTGAAGTAAAAGAAGCTCTTCTGCTCCTGACAGCTTAATAAAAAAAATAAAATATATAAGGCTCATTTGTCCCCATTCCTTGAAAGCCATTTAAGTACTTTAAAATGGATGCTTATGTTTTTGTGCATCAAGGACAGTCTTGTGCACTGAAATTGATCTTGGAATAGAACAAGACTAAACAGCATTTTGTTTTAGGAACTTATTGAGGTAGATGTAGGCATTAGGTAGTGATGGCCACTAGTATTTTTATGTTCTTTTGCACTCATCTCTCCTGCTATACAAGTCACAGTCCGTGTGTGAGAGTTGGGAGGGGGGGTAATTATCATGGGTTGGAGCACTTCTAAGACACTCTTCAGATGCTTTTAAAAATGAAAAAGGCAACTCTTGTTAATGCAGAGCCACTCAAAGTCCTTGATTTTGGCACAAAGGCCAAAACCGTGACAGCTGGCAGGTCTTCGAACTGAGGACTGTCTGCCACCCATGGCAGTGATCTGTCTCGCTAGACTCTACATCACATATAGCATTTTGAGGAACCATGGCCTTCAGGAAGTGCTCATACCCATGCACCAGCTAGAGCGTGCCAAAGACAGCTGCAACTCATTCTCTTGTGTTGGCTGGTCACAGTGTTTTATTTCCAGAAGATGTGAGTGTGGCAGTGGCAAGGAGGGAGTCACCAAGAGCTGGGATGAATGAACTGTGAGGAAATGGAAGACTACAAAGATATTTAAGCTGTTATTTAAGGACAATAATCTTTAGTGCTTGCAGTTGTAAGGCTGCTTCTTCAGAAAGACAAATAAGCAGCTGCAGAGTGGCTGCCAGAGCCTGCATGCTACTATATTACAAAGTGGGAAAGTTTTCAGGTGGGAACATCCCATATTTATTATAGCTCTATGTTGCATCTGCATCCATATGATCGTGCACATAGATTACCCTGAAAATAATGCCTCCTATTTAGCTCCCTGAAAATGATAAGAACTTTTCTTCTCAGAGTGGCCAGACACTGGCATGGCTGCTCATGGAGGTGTTGGAGTCGCTGTCCCTGGCAGCATTCAAGAGGATGAGGAGCTATGAGATATGGTTTAGTGCTTGTGGTAGCAATGGGAGTGGGAGGACAATTGGACAAGATGATCTTGTAGGTTGTTTCCAACCTTACAATACTATGATTCTATGACAACAGGTACAAAGAGCACAGTAACACTGTTTGATAGAACAAATTCCCAGTTACAGAACACTATTTTTCAATGTAGGTACCACCATTAACTATACATTTTTGCCAGAAAAAAAAAAAACTAAAACAAGAGCCTCTATGATGTGCTTATGAAAATCTGCATTGCCATCTTGGGCATGGTTTGTCTATAATGCAATGTTGGAAGGTTAACCTCTACTGCCATACCACCAACATCTGTCTCTTGCAACGCAGGCCAACATAATTAAACCGGAGGCATTAATTTTGGAGCAAGCCTTGTATACCATATATGCAAACAGCATTCCTAGGTGTGCCATACCCGGACAGGGTGCACAAGAACAACAACAAAAAGAAATGCTGCTCAAGACAAGTACTGGACCAAAGTCCTTAAGTGGAAAATCAAATTTATGATATTTTTTGTTTGTGTATTCTCCTTTTAGTCCCTTTCGGACATCAGCAGTTGCTATTGATTTTTACTATTGATAGTTCTAATGATATTAGCTCTAAAGCACTTGTTCAATCCAACCCTGGTTCTTGGCACAACAATATAATAGACATTGTTACAGTTCTGTTCAAACCACTTGTGCAAAACCAGTGATGTCTGCACATCCAGTGTGGTAAATAGTTATCAGCAGTGTATAGTTGCACTGGTGTATCTTCTACCACTGTATTCAACAAATCCTTTATTTTCAATTCTTGAACCTAAGACTGAAGAACATGTGACATGCAGAATTAGAGACAGCCTATTCTTACTTGAAACGCTCAATACTGTAACCACTGACTTACTTCATAGATGGAGAGCAGCTTCAGACTTCATTTTAAACTGATTGGAATAGAAGATGACACTTTAATAGGTTATATCCTTCTTAAACCATGAAGTCTGTGGTTTATACACTCTGCCAGCTCTGTTGCTTTCGCATCATATCTATGTCATTCATGTGGGTAAAGATTTCTCAGCTAACAATGCCTAGGGACTTGGGATGTTAAGCTTTATTTTTATATATATTTTTATATATGTAATAGTATTTTGGCTTTCTACAACTGCGAGTTTCATCGTTTCATACAAAGACTTCAGAGGCTCTGAACAACCCTTTAGGTAGATAAATACAACTGTATCTATCAAACAGAGGCTCAGAGGGATTTGTTCAGTATGCAGGGATAACTTTCCCTGATTACATACAATATATTTTATTATGATGGCCAGCTGGAATAGAGCCCCTTTATAGGCAGATGCAAACCAATGAGGTTTTACTATTTCCTAAGACTGCAACTGAACTTATTCTATATTTTCTTTTTCTTTCACATACTGTGTATGATTACAACACCCTACTCAGAATGCATTGCACTTCTTTTAATTCTCAAGTACAGTGGATCACAGACAAAAACTGTATCACATCTGGTAGTACTGTGTTAAGAACCTGTGCAATTTTCTTGCTGAGACTACTTGGGGAATTATCTTGGCTTGTGCTATAGAAACCTGGAATTATCCTTTAGATTTTTTAAACTACTTGAAAATGATCTACCTACAGCCAACAGCTGGTTCCCAAAGTGACTGCCAGTTTCAATGAAGAATCTCTTCAACAGCATGCAGTATATGATATTTCTGATAATGCTATATCCAGCTTTACTGAACCAAATGTAGCATTTTCAAGACATATGTTTGTTCAGCACTGAAGGCTCATTTTATGAGAAAAATGAAAGTACAGTGCATTCTTCACCATGCATAACAGCAATACCTGGCCTATGAAGAATCTGGAGACGTGTCCTTTACTTCAGTATGTGATATATTTTTGCTCTTCCTCTGATACATTTAAAAGAAAAGATGCTAGAACTTCATGACCCAATTGTTAGAAGTAGTTGGAAAATTCGCAAGTTACACAGAGCACCTTTTCCCAACCCTTTGAAGGCTGAATGCCTTACACCTTTCAGTGACTCCTTCTAAAATCCTTTGCAAGTGTACTGGCTTCAGGCACCATCTGACAGACAGTCCAAGATCGATGAGCAGAGCCCAGGACACTTCTCTGTAGCCTTTCTTATCTGTACTTCTTTCCTCAGGCTGACAGAGAACGTTGCATCTCTTTCTCAAGCTGAGTAACATGAGTTCATCACCCTGCAGTGCATTGCTTCTCAAAGCCATTCAGGAGATTGCCCTGAAGTAGGGAATAGCTACAAGACTGCTGTGAGCATATGAGTCAACGTCTGAGGCTCTTTATTTTTTTGTGAAGATAAAGGTGCTTGAACCTTTGGGAGGCAAAAATCCCAGTTGGGCCTTCTAGAAACCTGTTTCAGGTGGATTTTTCCTTTCAATTTGTGTGATGGTATTTATTTTACAATCTGAGTCTAGCAGTGAACCAACTTGGCTGATTGTCTTCTGATTGTTGACAGGGACTCATGATGTTGTTATTGGTGTATGTGATTACGGGGTTTATCTTGGAGGGAGCCAATTACTTCAGCATTCATCTAAGAGGTTGCTGCAGAAATGGGTATGACTTCTGAGTTCACAATTATGCTGATCAATGTCTTAAAATAATGTTACAGAAATTATTTGATCACACTAGTTAATTAACAGTTGGAAATGATTGAGTAATCAGAACTAATGAACATGGAAATCTGACTTAGGTGTATGACACAAGGGATAAGTGAATGCTGAAAGTTAAAGCTATCACTTATCTATACAGTTTTAAATGTATACAGAAGCTGAATATGGGGAATTCTATAAACACACCTATAAAAGAGAAGGAAAGCAAAAAACAGAATACAACCTGCTTCAAAAATCAGCTTTGTATGAAAACATACAAATATCTTTAGACTCATTTTTCATTGTCTTAGATAGTCTGTGGGCACCTCATCAACTATCCTGAGATTTATTCATAAATCTGAAACATTCTTAATAGAAAATTACATTTGGTGAGTGAAGATTTTTCTAAGCATCTTGAAAACACCAATAAACATTCCAAACAGTCAGCTCTGGGAGATGAATGTTTCAATGGAAAACATTGTTTGCAAAGCTTCTTGTTCATAGAAAGCTTAGGGGTTTTTAACCCTTGAGAAATCTTTGGAGTGTTGTTATTCTTTGATCGAAGTCAGTCTATGATTTTCTTTACATAACTTGAATGTTATCATAACGTGTGTTCCTAATTTTAAAAAATACTGGAACATCAACAATGGCATAAAATATAAATGACCACCAAAGATAGCAGTCACTGACTATCCTTCCTCCATATTTAGCTCTGCAGTTGAATACTCCATTATCCAGAGATGGAGCTTTTACTAAACCTGTGCCCCTAGTTGAGAAACTACACAAAATAAAAATTCTCTATCTAAAATTCTCTGGGGGAATCTCTGCCCCATCTTGTTATTGTCCCTCCCCACAGAAGAACCTTTATGCAGTGTTACCAGGCATGGCACTCAAAAATGGCCAATAGGATAGCAAGGGATTTGTAAGCCTGTGAGGTAGAAAAGAAAACAACATTTATATAATATGGTTTTATACACATTCAGATATACACATCCATAAATTAATGCATCTTTCAAAATTCTCATTACATGCTGTTTAGGAATGGCGGTCTTTCTGATACTTGCTGAATTGGTGCTTGAAACACCAATTTAAGCACCTTCAAAGACACTTTGGACAAAATTTACATATCTGTTTTGATATAAATACAATTTTATGTTATATTACAAGACAGCAGTATTGTCTATACATGGATAATTGGCAGGGATTTAAATGAGATTACATGCTTATGCATCTTACAGCACGCACTGAAATTGCAGTGGAGGTACAGTCTGCATTAACAGTGTCTAGTAATGAAGGTCAGAGGGTAGATCTAATGTATAAGTAGAGCAGAAAGATCAGAAAAGTTTTATTAGAGGCTGGATATCTTCCTGGTCATCTTGTACAGGAAGGTTAGCACCTGTTACCTCTTTCTCTGCATCCACATACCCAAGAAGACACACATCTTCCTGACACTCAGCATAGAGCCCAGTGTCAGGTCGTGCCAACCCTGCACAGCAGTGTGTGCCTGCGGGACTCATAAAAAAGGAGACAAACACCAACATGCTGTCCCCGTTTTCACTCTTCCCCACCTAAAGTCCCTGGTCGTAAGCATTCTTTTAGTGTACATATAAAAGAAAATCCTTCCAGGAATGGTGATTATTGACTTGCTGTTTAAAAGAAAATGGAGAGGAACTGAAGTGAGATAGGAGATGTATTGTGGATCGAAGCCATATCACACGCAGTTCACTGCAGGAGGCTGGAGGCTATTCCAAATCATCAGCAACGGAAGAGAGAATTTTTCAGTGTGAGCTCTAGCAAAATGAAATAATTTCTAAAAAGACCTGAAAGAGAAAAAGCTGAAAGCTGATGTCTTTCTCCCCCTTGTTTTCTGGCATCAGTGATGCCCATGGGGTGGTGGATTAGGACTTACCTAAGGAAGAGGGAGATAAGTCATTCTTTTCCTCTTATATGACAGCCTTTTTGTACAGCTGGTGGGGTCCACAGCATTGTGTATATAGGCTTTTCGGCTTGCAAACAGTGGCTTTCACAGCACAGTGCTGCTGCTGCCCTGTGCCCATACAAGCTGGATCCCTTCCATGGGAGCTCCCTGTGCTCAGGGGACATTCATGACCCATTGGCCCGCAAAGATGCGGGCATGGGGATAAAGGTTGCTTGATGGCATTTCTGCCTGCTGGATGCCAACAGTCGGTAGGATAGGATTTCACTGCAGGTGTAAATACATTGGGATTTACTCACTTTGTTTGGTGTAAATTACACTGTGTCTCTATATGAGATTCCTGACTTAAAGAGAAGGAACACATGTCAGTGCAAGGCACGCAAAACACATGGTTTGGAACTGTGAAGTCGCTCTTCCACTTCCTCTTTGGTAGCATGTTCCTGAGATTGTGTATGAGGATACTGGAAATGATGGTGTATATCACAGGGAGGCATTTTTTCCTTTAGAGACCAAAAAGGCACTATGTTAACATTTCAGAAAGGATTCACGTGGGTCTCAGCAGTGTTCCCCATACCATTACAAAGGTTGACATTTGCTAATCGGAAGCTGAAAGGGTTAATTGGAAATAAAGCTGTTTCTTAGAAAAAGAGCTGGTGCCAAACCAAATGCTTCTGAACTTCCTGAACATTAGAAATGAGATTTACCTAAATTCCTGTTTTATTCACAACCTTTATCATTATACCAGGCAGATCCAAGATAGCCTGAACTCCGTAGGACTTAAAATCCAAATCCAAATATCACAGCTTCTGCCTATCTCTGTCTCTCGTGCGTTTGAAGTCAATGGCATGGGAGATAATTTTTTAACAGCAGAGCCAAAAAGAACCATCAGAGCTGGCCTTTGCAGGAAGCAGGATGGAGCTGACTGCGGCTGGGAGATATCGGCAGAAGTGCTAATGAGAGACTGTCACAGCTCCCATCATCTGCTATGGCAGATAAAGCAAAGCCACTTGCACAAAAAGCTGGGGAGGGAGAAAGAAGTAACAGTAAGAGAAAGATTAAAAAGCGAGCAGAAGTGTAGGTATACGCATACGTACAAGAAAGATGCTTATGTATGCATATATGTATGATAGCTCGCAGTAGCTTATTTCATCATTTTCTTAAAAGCGTGGTGGAGGTTGGTGCTGGTCACAGAGCAGATTCAGAGAGCACAGAGTGATGGAGGAAAACTCATAGGAAAGGGAAGCAGAAAAGAGAAGTCAAAAGAGGGCATTTAACTTTTTGGGTGGGAGTTCTGAAGAGAACTGCCTGAGATAAGAGAACTAATGCAACCCAACTTCCTTATTTTTTATTAATGTGGTGCAAAAAGTGTAATGAGGCTATGTGAGAGATTATAGCAAACATTGCAGGAGCACCTTAGGGAGAGAGAAAATCCCTGAATCACTTGCCAAGTAGATAAGGAGGCTTTGATATAAAAATAGCTATGAATGCTGGCTACAGATGTTCAGCACCTTTGTTCCTGCACCACAGAAAAACCCATCAAGTGAGCTCTGGTATTTCCAGCTTCATGTCAGATAACACATCTGCCTTGAAATGAGAACTCCAAGGCACAGGCCCAGCTCCTGAGCAGGGTTTGGCCAGGGTAGGAGTGCCTGTATCAGCACAGTGGGCTCTCTGCACTGCACGACTCTCTGCCAGCCCATCCTGTGCAACTTCCTGTGAGTTCTAAACATGCTGCCATGCCAAAAGGAGGGGGTCTGTGTGCATTGCCTCCACCCTGCAGACAGAAGTCAACCAAGAGACTCTGCTGTGTGTGACACAGCAGGACAGAGCCTTCAGATGGTGAGCAGTGCCACACTGGAGTTTGCAATAGACATTCTCAGAACTTAGTATTTCAATATATTCCCCACAGCAGAAGACAACAATTTTCAGGCCAAGTAGAATTAATGAGGTGGGTAATGTTTGTATCTTTTAATATTCCTGTTCCTACGAGAAGCAATGCTTATGTTCAGCAGCCTGAACATTACAAAAAAAAACATTCATTTTTACCATATTGGATCAACTGATCTTGGGGTAAATACAGCAGAAATTGTGTGCCTGGCTTACTGTAATTAATACTCCAGCTAGGAAAGAACTTTACTTGTGTGTTCCTGGTTTGCTCATTCTGTGCACTTTTTAAACATATATACATGTGCCAGCATATTTCGCAAGCCTTTTGATGTTTTATTATCTCTGTATGTGGGTGGTTTGGTTCCAGCTATAGTTTGAAGTGCAAATTTGCCTTACAGTTTTCCTGCGTGAAGGTTAAAAATACAGTCACGAAGCAGCCCCCACACATTTCTTTCTGTGTTTCCAAAGCAAAAATCTCAAACAAGGCGCTTTTTTGTCAAACATCTGCATATTAAAAAAAAAAATAATCAAATAACAGCCAGCTGTTAAATAAACATAAAGAGCTTCAAAGCCCACCGTCCCCAGATATCTCTCCGTATCTCTCAAGCATTAGTCGCAATGCCCACCCCACTAAAAGCCTCCTGGGAGCAACAGGCGGAGCAGCAGAAGGAACCACGCGGTGCTGGAGATTAGCTCGGTGCCTGCCGCTCCGAGCCCGCTGTGCCTCTCTGTGCTTTGTGTGTTCCCGTGACTCATATGGAAATGAGGAGATGGAGCCCAACCAGAGCGTCAGATCTAAAATCAAACATAAAATCAGATATTCATTAAATGAGCAGTTCCGTCTAAAATACCAAAAAAACAAAGATGAAAGTGTTAGCTACATGTTATTTTTTACTCTTTCTTCAGTGCTCTCGCAAAGCAGGAAAGCGTTCTCCCAATTTTGCTGGTCCATTGGTCAGTGGCAGCAGCAAACACTGCAGTGTGGCTCCTGGGAATGCCTGCGGAGTTACTGAAATCCTATCAGGTGTGCACATGGTAGGGAACAGAGAAGGAGGCGGTGTGTTAAATTGAGTATTTTGTTCTCCAGTATAGAAGGAACAGCACATCAGAGGGTTTTCTGAAAAGATTTTCTGTGAAAATTAATGTTTAAAAGTATTAAAAGTAATAGTGAGGCTCTCAAGCTCTAGGTTGTTGCAAAGAAGAATAGGAAGGGCTAAAGGGCTTGTTTTTAAAATGTACACTTTTTTACAAGGCAAAAAGATGCACGCGGGCCTTTCCAGGCCAGGAGGCAGCACACTGTGCCATAAGGGGTGTGATGCCCCTTGGTCAGCTGGGAGAGCTGGCTCACAGCAGCAGAGCCACAGCAAAGGATTCCTTCAGTGCAGCCAAGGGCAGAAGGGAAAGGAGGGTGGTTTGCTCCGTCAAATTTTCTCCTCGCGATACTTTTGAGGCACTTCATGCCGTGTGTTGTCCTTTATTACAATAGTAACCTTGTGAAGTCGAGCCCTTTGTCGAAACCGTCAGACGGAGAAGGAAACTAAAAGGGAGATTTTCCCAATTTCTTTGACTTCAGCAGTCTTGAGGTGCCTCTTTTTATGTTTAATGAGAAAGGACAGAAGTGTGATTTTTCAGGCTGGAGATGCTCCCTTTAATAATGCCAGCAGACTAGAGCTGAAGTAGCTGGTGGCTAGAAGTGACCTGATCCCGTGCTGCTGGTACGCAGTACCCTTCCCAGAAGGCAGCTATTCTGCTGCCGCTAAGCATAGGGAGGCGAGGTGAAATACTGATGGTGATAAGGTGTGCTTTTTAATCCATGCCAGCCAATGGTAATAGGATTCTTAATCCACCAAACGTTACAGTGACAGAAGTAAATTGGATCTGTGGCTTGGTCTTTCTTTTATTCCTTTGGATTCATTCTGCTTTATTAATATACTTTCCCTTAGACGGCCTCTTTTCCATCCATTCCAGCTGTGAGACCCCTTTTCCTTTGCTTATCCCTGACTTTCAATTTCCTTTCGACAGTGCTTTATTTCTGGTCTGCTGCCGCCTTCTTTCCCTTTCCCTTTCCCTCCCCTGCCTTGGAGCCTGATATGAGCCACACATTTCCCAGCCAGGCTGAACTTTAAAAGTGTGTCTTTTCATTTGTGGGAGATATGAAATATTAAAAACAATATTTCCTCGCTTCACTCTCAGTAAGGGCTTTAAGGAGATGTTACAAGGATTATTTTTCTTCTACTTACTGGAAAACAAAGATAAAATTGTAGCTTTCAAGTAGGTCATTTAATCTTAGAGCATTTAATTGTGAGGTTGCCAGCCGTGATTTGATTTTTCATCTTCTTTTGTTCCAAGGTTACAAACCTTCCAATTCATTTATATTTATAAACAATGTTCCCACTACATTACATGCATGGATTATTAGGAACACCTCACAGTAGAGTACTATCAACTTTTTGTACATAATTAATTAAAAGCCTCAAAGTTACCTTTTATCAAACTTTCACAGAGGTTTAGCATATCAGAAATCTCAAAATGAAAAAAAAAAACATTTAGACCAAAGGGCTATCCAGCTTACCCAAGTAAGGAAATACTCTTTATTTCATGGGATTTAAAAAAAAAAAAAAGGATTAAACCCTAAGTGGAAATCACCTAGGGCAGAATGTGGTTGCACTGATAACAGAATTATATTTTGCAGTAAAGGGAGCCAAACCCTTGCTCTAATTAACAGACCAGTTCTGATAAAAAATAAGTCAAAGGAGAAAACTGCAAGCCCAGAATTATGATCTTACCCGAGAAGGAGTTAAGGTGTGAGTAATAACTGACCCCTAACAGTTAAAGTGCTTATAAATCATCCTCAAGAGGGAAGAGGACTGGAAATGCAAAGCTTTGCCTATCTGCATGACTGCTGCTTTCTACAGCAGTTCCTCAAAAGCAAATTGAGCCTTTCAGCTTTAAATTAACTTGCAAAAATTTGGATCTGAGGCCAGGTCAGCCTCTTTCGCACTTTGTGCTCATGGGATTCCACACATTGTCCTCATTTTGTACCTGCCATGTGCAGCTTGGCCAACCTAGTAAATTCCTGTCCTCTGAGTGTGAGCTCTCTTCTGGGTTAAGTGCCACAATCAGTGAGATTCATAGGCAGGAATCGTCCCTGTGACTCAGGGCACTGCTAGCACATAGCAAATACACGGAAAAGTTGCAACAGCAAGTTGCAGCATTTATTTAGCACTTTATTAGAGCTTGCAGCTTATTCTCTCTCTGTATAAGTTTTGCTATGAAAATTAAAATGTTTGGGGAACGCAAGGGGCTTATTTCCCTTCTTTCCCTTACGACAAATTGCCTTGGAACTGCAGGTCAGTAGCAGAATGATGTATGCAGGTGAAATTTCTTGTGCTGCACAAATGAGTGGGCTGAACCCTTGCACAAAGGTGGATTATCTGTACTACGGTTGATGCTTACGCTTCCACCAGTCATTCCGACGGTCAGGAGATAGCAGAGGATCTGTGCGCGAGCCAAGGAAGGCTTTGAACTACGCTGCCAGCTCTTATCATTTTTAACAGCAGACTGAAATAGTTTCCCAGGTTCAACAACTTCCTGTTTTTCAAACGCAATAAAAGGCAGCTTTGCAAGGTGGTTATCTGCCAGGGAGTTTTCCTTCTCCTGGTAGGGCACTGCTGCTGCTGCAGCAGTGTAACTCAACAGGCAGTTTCTCTCTAGAGGAAATCATACACTGAGTGTCTCAAATGCTAGGTTAGATGTCACATTTAATTTGAAAACTGAGATGCTGTAATTCAGAAGGAAATCTTGGCAAAGTATTGCTGATTAAACAAGAGGGCATTGGTTTTGCTGAAAGGAGTTATTCCATTTGATACTGATTATCTTTAACAAGTTTTCCTAAAAAACTTAAGAAAGCAAAGGTGAGTAGGCTTGCTCTGAATTTCCCTTAAGTATTAAAAGACAACAAATGTTAAAGATCCTAATGGTGGAGGCTTTACTGTTATCACTCTAACCAGCACTCCGGGTACCACCATACTGAGAAAGTAACAGAGAAAATTTCTACTTCTCGGAGACTGAAACAGTATTATTTTATTTAAAGAATATTACACCTTGGAGTATTCTGTGTAATTCAGTGTACAAAACTTGAACACAATGGTGCATTTTATATTGCTCTTGTTTCAAGTTGTCTGCATTTCTTCTATGCAGATGAGCTAAAATGTGTGGCTGTTCTTTACAGAAATTATACTAGTCTTTGTCTTATTAGGCACTAACTGTCATTTTACTTCAGAAACCTGTCAACAATCTTACCATAATTTATGTGTTTCCAGTGTACATACCTACATCTAAGGTCTTCACCCTGGGCTTACTTCAGTGGCAATCTAGTAATTACTGTCTTAACATATGATTAATGCTTACTTTTGTTTAGATGTATCACATTCAGACTTTTACCAGTGATACCAACTGGGTATCCAGTGGCAATAGAGAGATGTAAACAGGAATACTACAAACTCTTCCCTCCTATATGTAGTCCCCTATGGAGATACAGACATAGAAGCGTACTGATGTAGCTTTTCTTTTCTTTGCATATATACCAATGGAGGCTAGTGTAAGGTACAACATTAGGTAAAAGTGGTTGCTTAGTAGTGATCTGGTGGCTATAATGAAAGGGATGTTTCCTTCTGTGTAAAGAAACAAGTTCACTTGAAAAGGCCTGGCATTTGCCAATTTCCTTAATCATTTTCATAAAACAGTGAGGTTGTATGAACTGCAGTAAAAGGCACTGATTGCCACTTCAAGACTTCTAGTTGAAAGCACAGGGAAACCCCCCTGCTGTCCCTCTTCATTCTGTGTAACATCTTGCAGAAATGCTGTAAACTCCATTGTTTTAAAGTAAAAGAAACCATTGTCTTTAATGTCTTTCAGAACACTTCCTATAAATAGTTAAAATCACTCTGCTGTTCTCAGTTTAATTATTTATTTGCAGAATAATTATATTACATGTCAGATTGCATTATCATTGAAGTTGCAAACGATCCTGAAACAAAAACAAATGCTGTCTTCTCAAGACCAGTAACCTCAGCATTTCAGACACAATGTTAATTGTTGTTTCACTGCAGAATCCGTATAGAATAAAAATAAATATGACCGTCAGAGTCCTGAGATTTAGTTTAGAAGAGTTAACAAAACCTGCAGATAACAAGAAGTGAAGGATTTCCCATTGCAGATGCTTGTCTGTACCTGTCAAAGTCTTGCAGAAAATAATATATCCCTCAGCAGCAGTGGAATAGGTAAAAAAGAGTGTTAATGGTCAATTGGTGGAAAATGTGAATATGCAATATATTACAATAGAATAGCATTGTTAAAGCTAGAGTTGATGAATAGTTTATCAAAATCTAAGACTTTCAATCACACACGTACAAAATAGTGCCTAGCAAGCCCCAAACTGAACATGCTTATACTCATTAAAGAAAGGTTGATTTTTGTTATTTATTTGTTTCCTGATTGTTTGCACAAATCTGCCCATTTCTGTGAAGCATCAATCTTGCCCATCTCTCAGAAGGACGCAGAACTTTTCCACTAACCGTAATGTTGCTTTTAAGCACTTTCACAACATTCCTTTCCTGTCACCAAAATGCAGATATGTGGACTGGGTCATATCAAAGATCTGTCCAGTCTAGTAAACTATTTCAGCAGTGGCTAAAGGCAGATGGCCAGGGGAGAGCTGAGGACCATGGCAAGAAGTCTGACACTTCCCCTGATAGTCCCTCAGCTGCCAATCATCCATAGTTCAGAGACTTCTGGAGCTCTGCATGGAGTCACATCCACTGGATTTCCCATCCAAACAGCGTGCCCAATCTTCTCCTTGAGCCACACAGACCTTCAGCTTTCAGTATTATTGCACAGATGTTACATGAAGACCAATCTGCACAGGAGATAGCAGTAATTGTCTTCTGTCTGTGCAGATTTTCCAGTCGTACCTACTTAAACATTATGGTCTTCGTTTCTTATTCTGTGCTGCTTTACAGAATTACATCCTCTTCTGTATATAGTGTATATGGTGTATAGTACATAGCTCAAACGCTGGTGCTTTATTGTTTGGGTGCTTGGTTTTGTATTTATGAGTTCATGAACTAGGAGGAACTGTTTATACACAGAATGCTAAGTCAGACTTGTTATTTGAAGGGAGCAGAGTCTACTGAGTGAAAATGTTTTGTTTCATGGTACAGAAGCAGCTTAGGCCCTCCCCTTTACCCACACCACTGTAATCACCACTTCAGTACTGGTCCTCAAAAGGAACGTTCAAAAACATGGAGAATAAGGAGAATGTTGTTACAGACTAAAGGGCTTTTGGTACTCAGAAAAGAGGCCATTATTTGCTCTCAACTGTGTGAGGTTCCATCCCATGCCCAACCTGTATCTCCAGCTCATTTCAGCAGATTTAAACATTTAGGGACACTTTGCACTAGAGATATTTTGTATTATTTTTACCAGAAACCAGCTTTCTAATTTCTGAGCATACAAAATGTTATTTTTTCAACTGTCTTTCAAGGCTTACTAGATTAGATTTGAAATCTTCTCTACTTCTCATTTAATATATGCCACTTTTTTTTTTTTTTAATTGCAACCAAAATACCATCTGTGCTGAAATTTGTTGCATTGCATTTTTGCTTTGGATATCAACTATTTCTATAAAACATCACTTAAAATCAATTAGTCCCTTTGGACATGAAGATAAACTAAACAAACAGTTACATATATCTTCCTACGCTTTTTTTCCTCTGGTTGTTATGGTATTTTGAGACGTACCAGATTTGTCTGATGGATGAGTCGCTATGTAATGACAGCAGATAAAAATTCTGTGATAGAAGTTGGGAAAAACATACAAGGGAAAAAAAAATTATCATTCTGCTTATTGCCATCCTGCATGAAGGATAACATCCTGATGACTAGACTAGTGACTAAAATGACTCATATCTGCCCATAATGGATGCTGAGGATTCCATGCCCTTCACAAAATGTCTTTGCAAGACCTTCAGGAGGACCGCAGATGAAGTCCATAGCCACAGATGAAGTCCATAGCTGTTCTTGTGTTTGTGTGCTTCTCTGACCATCACTGGGCTGCCAAATCAGCTGAGGAATACTCCTCCCAGCTCCCCTGCTTTAAATACCTCCTTTACCTCCATGCTAATATTTGTTTCCTGTTATTACCTGCAGCATCCTGGGTACAGCCTAGATGTGAGTTGTGGGGCTTCTGGCTTTGCTCTCATGATCGGTTCAGTATTGTTTAAGTATGCATAGCTACTAAGAAGGAAAGCATATCCTCCCATTTTGTTGCCCTACATGTAGAGCCAACACTGCGATAATGGAGGAAGCTGGATAAGGCTGAAAAGAGGAAGTGGCTGAAAAAAAAACCCAACTCAATAAATAATTACCAAATAGTTTTCAACAGTGGCTCCATGAGGAGGATCCCTGCACTGTCCTTTAGCCATTAACAACAGGGGCACTGAGGTGTCCCTTCAGTCTGCACTTAGACACAGTCCCATTGCAGTCACAGAAAGGCAAATAAATCCCTGCAGTCATCTGATAGCACAGCACAGGCCTGTGACTCGAGGCTGTTTTTCTGCTATATGTAGAGCCCAAGCTGTTATTAAAGAGAATTCAAATTTGTAGCTTTTTGTCCCCCTAAAATTTATCTCAGTGGGATTATTTACATGAGATAAAGGTCACAGACACATCATCTTGCTATTAGCAAAAACATACAAACATTATATTCTTAACCCGAGACTAATTATTTAATTTCTTATTTAAAAAAAATATATTGGAAGTAAATCTTCACTGCCGCTTGTACATTTTCCTCTCTCTTCTAGGAGGACAGCACCTCTTTTCTATAGGATCAGCAGTGTAGCCTAATGGCTAGAAACTTGGGAGAAACAAAGAAAAATGCCCTCTGTTAGACTAAGACAAGGCATCAGGATGAGAGCATTTTCCAGGCCAGTTCAAAAAATAGTGCTTTCTGCATCAGAGCTCCCAGCATGGGGTCTTTCATCCCAGCTTTGCCAAATTCTCCCCAGTGTCCTTTCCTACATCTTCCTACCTTTCTGTGCCTCACTTTCTTAGCTTTGGACATCATGCTTGTTTCTTTCATCCTTTGTCAGTCAAAAATTAAGATTGCAAACCCTTCAAAGATCAGGGTGCACCCATCTTCTTGCCTGTACATAAAGGGCCTTACATGGCTTTTCAAATAAAACTGGTGGGTAGTAGTAGAAAATAATCAGAGGTGGAGCACAGGGCTTCTTGCATTTGCAAGAGATGCCCCAATAACACTTGATCTTCTTGTGTACGTTATACAATGATTAATAATTGCATTTTGCACAAATGAAAGCTGGAAATGGCCATCCTTGACCCTGTGGCAGTTACATGCAGCGAATCCAGAAGTGCTCTGGCTAGCAACGATGAAGAATCCTTCTCGACTAAGTCAGCTTCATCTGTCCCTGCCCTTGACAGAAAATTTGCATGTGCTATTGTATCGTCATTGTACTCATGTATGTGCAGTCTGCATCTATGATATGAGTTTTACAGGGGTACAAATCTTGGGGCATGTCACGAAGAAACAAGGGCTTTGGAAAGCAAAAGAACAAGCCTTGATATTAGAGTACAAGTGTTTACATTTACTTGTTAAGATTTGAACATGGCAAACAATTGCCTTGAGAAGGCAGACGCTCAAGAAACAAACTCTGAAGGTCTGATTTTACTAAATGCCAGGCAAAGAGCAACATAATTTTAAGGATGTTGATGCATGTAATAAAGTGATATAACCTTGAAGAGGTTTTTTGTTGTTGTTGTTTCTTTCTTTGTTTGTTTGTTTTTTAAGTATGTTTTATTTTTCTTTCCAGAAAACCTGTAAGACCAGAAGCTTTGCTGCCGTTGGGAAACTGTTTTCCTAAGAACACATCAGGTTGCCTAGAATGGATGTGAGTAACTGAAGAACACCCTAATGGCAGTGATCCTCCCAAGGGGCTTTTCCAATACCTCGGTATTAGTTGGTAAGAAGCATGAATGAAAGCGAACTATAGCCTCACTCTGGTCTTCCCTGTCCAGGAGTTCCCCCAGGTGGGGGCCAGATTTCAGGATCAAGATTTGCTGTTTGTCTTTATACAATTGCTGAATGTACCGTAGCACATACAGACCAGTCTATGTGCTGCACATACCATAGCATAGGCAGCATAAGGTGTATTATTAAGAAAGAAACCCTATCCTGCACACCATTAAGAGTATACTATGCTATAGGCAGAACAGCAAGACAGTGGCACATCAGCACATCTTAATGTATATAACAAATAGAGGAGAAAGTTAGAAGTCTTTGCAGCTCAGACTGCTCCCTCTGACCCCACTCTTCCCTTCAGTGTGAATATGGTAGACTTTGGAGGTTTTTCATTTCTTTTGTGCATAAATAGATTTGTAATTCTGATCCAAAGCAAGTTAGCAGAGTTCTCTTGGCCTCAGTGAAACAATGCCACCTTACAAACTGAGGCAGTATTTTTAGTTACTTTTTTCTGTATGCCATGTATAAGTTAGGGTTGAAGTTTCTAACTGACTCTGTAAGTCTAGACCTTCTTTTCAGACCAATCTTTTGAAAAGTAATTCAATATTAATTCAATAATTAAAAACAATTAAATAATAATTCTGCATGGGAAACCTCGCCAGGTGGCTTCTACTGACAAATACACATCTTTAATTTCCTCTGCTACTAAGTAGGTTGGCTTGCCCCTGTACTTTTCACTTACATCAGCTTTGATTATATTTTACTCTATAAAAAGTCTGCATCTGACAGCATGGAATGCATTTTTTTCCAACATGGAAACTGTAAGCAGATAACAATAATAACATCTCCTTCTATGAGAGAGAGTGAATGAGAATATGTCAACTTCTTCTACACTATTATCTATCTGAATGAGGTCAATACTTCAGCTCTGCTGACCTTGTCACAGAGATCACAAACTGCAAGACAGAAGAGGTTAAAAGAAAAGGGCTTTAGGTAGTCAGTTGTACATGGCTACAATACACAAAACAACCTGCAGTTATCTCAGAGACTAGTTTTCTTAATATAGAAACTAGGTTTCACCTTCTGTCTTTCAAGAGTTTCCAATACGTGTTTCACAGTACTTCCTACCACTTCTTTGTAGAAATAAGGGAAACACCTCTTCATTTAAAGAACCCCCCAAATTGAATAAAATAAAGCAAGTTCCAGAAATATGGACATTACAGATTTGCTCTGTTTACTTTTGTTGTGCTTTTTGAGGAAGCTGCTGACGTGTTCAGCGAGATATAGTAATATCAACAGGAATATTATGGTAAACTTGATATAAAGAAAATCATGATTCTGATAGCTGCGTGACTCCTGAAAGAGGTCCTTGTTCTGTAGGGCTACCTAAATCTCAAAATGGACCAAAACCCATACTTAGGTTCTTTCCAGAATGCAGTCACAAAGACTTTGCTCCACAGCTTCAAAATTCACAGCTCTCTCTGCCCTTAAATGGCCAGTTCCTAAACTCATGGAACTGTAAACACCATAGAACATTTAGCCATAAATGCCACCAAAATTAAAAACATACAGATCTGCTATGAACACCAGAGTCCCTCTCTGCCAATGTTAATATTTAACATTTCATGCCATCTTATTAAGGACTATGTGAGTATATAATGTAATTTAGAAGAGCTTTTCTGCTCATAAACTATGGCATCTCTGGAGCAGTTAATATTTGTTCTGGGGATCAACTGGTACTATAACTGAAATTGAAGATGACTTTTTCATTTAAAAAATCCTTTCTAAGCCTCATTGACTTTGTGCCCTACACACAGTCTAAGGTTTGGAGCAAAAACAGAGACCTGGAATCATAGACTCTGATGACAAAAAAAGTCAGTTATTGGAGGGTTTTACAGGGTTTTATCCAATTTGATCCTACTCAGCGTATATCTCAATTTCACAGTGTTTTTAAAAAAGTAAGTTTTATGAATATCCACTTCTGTTTATTCTAATGGATTCTAGGACTGAGAAAACCGTATGCTAGGAAGTAGGGCCAAGCCATTGAAATAATTCTTATTAAGTACCATAAAACTCAAGAAACACATTTCAAAAATTACTGTGTTAGAGGAACTAAGACACCGATGGAGTCACTAGGCGTCTATATAGTAGTACTTGGACAATACCAGTTAAATGCATAAATAAGTTACAAAAAGCACAATTTAGCAGAACCAAGCAGGCCCAAAGGCTGTATGCGATTTTGCCATGTAGATATCAGAAGTGTCCTGACTTACTTATTAAGTGGCACAGAAGCAGAAAGGTATCAGTCACCATCTTGCCCTTCCCCTCCCTGGATCAGCACTTTGAGGGCATGTACTCTGAATGGTAAACCTTTTCAAAGCTGCCAGATCTGTCCTCAAACAAATACCAAACAAATAAAAAATGTGCTTCATCTCCCAAAGGATGTTATTAGGTCAAGAGGAAATTCAAAAATCAGAGCTATTTTCTAAATTTGCCTTTTTGCAACTTCATGTTTCTAAGGAAAGAACAAAGGCCTGAAGCTCCATGATAAAAACGATAAAAATGGGTGGTATTTTATCTTTGCAAAGTTAACAGGACAATATTTTTTTTATAGGTGCTCTGCCTGGACCATCTCATGGGAATTCAAACTGTGATCCCATAGTATGTCCAAAGGAAGGAGACAAGCATGACAGGTAGAATATTGTTTTCCTTGAAATTTTGCTATTTCACATATTTGTTTTCTCTGAAAATCTGAAGTCTAAATTAAAACAAAGACAGCAATACCCTGCACTTTTAGTATATCTTGTTTATAAATAAGGAAATTAGACAATTCAGAAATGGTTTTCGAGATGAGAAAAGGCAATGGAAATCTGTATGCCTGAGAGTGGTAACTCAGAAAACAGTTTAGAATCACAGTAAGAAAAAGAAAGGATGCCAATATGCCTGCCAAACAATAGAGTTAAAACTGGGACATTGTTTTGGATATTTATATTTGACTTATGTGTAGAAAACAATTTTTGAATGCACTGTATTAAAGTGAGGATGGCTGGATTTGTGGGGGCACATATAACACTGCAGACATGACTGCAATTCCTGAATGTCTACCTGGGGATGAAAACAGTTGCTGAGTTTACAAAAGCCTTTCATTTCTGAGGGAAAGCAAATACTGTATGGACTGTTCACATCCATTCAGAACTGAATGTTTTATTTCAGATGGCCTCTGGACAGTCTGTTGTAACTCCTTCCCAAACCTTTACAGACGTGCGTAATTTGAAACACAGAGCCAAAGATTAGTTCCAGAAAAGTCTTGTGATGTATTTAACCATAGGATCAAAAAGTTCCCTCTGATCCCAAGTGTGAGAGATCAGAGACTAAAGGATCAAGCTTTATAGCAAGGAGGGTCAAGCAGAAAGTTTCCAGCTCACAGTATAAGCACTGTTTTTTATAATTCATCAGTGCTCTTCTCTGAAGGACTGTCTCTAGCATGGCAGTTTTTCTTTTCTGAATGGCAATTATCAAATCACAGCTTAACACTAACATTGTTCATAAATGTTCCTTGTGACATTTCCTTTTTTTTTTTTTTTTTAATCAAGTCATTTTTCCAGCATGAAACAAGACTTTTATTGTTTATATATCGTAGACAATGGACCTGCAAACACAGTCCTTATAAGCCCTGCAAACCTCCTCAATGAGCAAAAGACAAATTGTGATGGAATTTCATAAGTTACTCCATATCATTCATGTTTCCAGAAGTTAAATTAATTCCTACAGGAAGGCATAAATGTAATGCACATTTTAAGGAGCCATCAGGTTGGCTTTCTCTGTAGGCATAAAATAAATATGATACCCACTTCCTTTCTCAAGAGATGCACATTTTGCATGTGCACACAGCAGAAAATCCATGTCACTCAAAATGAGGGGTATTCTACTAACCAGCCACACAGCACTGGCTTTGTTTTCAGAATGGGCAAAAGTTCAGGTATAATCTTTCTTCCACTGCATTCAGTGGACACTTTTCCCTCTGAAGCTCAGGAAGAATTTTATGTTTAAGACTTTTGACCTGACTCTGATTTTGAGCAATCAGATTAGAAATGCAGACTTGATTTCCAGGTGAACTGAGAGGCCACCAGTGTCTGGGCCAGTGCTGCCCAGGACTCCGTGAAGAACCACAGAGACAACATTAAGTCTGTAAGAATCCGCATAAATGGAACACATCAAATCTTTTCTCTTTAAGTTGTCAAGTGAATAAAACACAAACAGGTTAAACAAGCCTTTTCAGTGAAGCCTGGTGCAATACTAAAGCAAGCTTGACATCCTGTGGCCAGAGCTAGCATGAGAATGACTCAGCCTTTGAAAATCTGAGCTTACTCTCTCTGGAGACAGCACTACAATTTAGGGCTCTTATTTTTGTTTGAAATAGGTGTGACAGTCCTGCGACAAGTGAGTAAGTACACTGGAAAAAATTATATAAAAGTGTATACTAAATATTTCTGGCAGCACATGACTAGGAGATGAAAGAGAGTGATTCCATGTGATGGCCAGGAGGGCTTAATCAGAGAGTAAGTAAGTGGGGTTTGCCTACCCCTTCATAGTCCAGGGAGTCTGTGTGACTCCTCCAGATCACTCCTTCCTTCAAACGGGGTGCAAATACAAATATAGACCTAAAGACCGGGAAAGAAAAAATACGAGCACAGAAAGACTAGTTTCTCCAAGAAGAAACAGGTGCAAGCTGAAATTTAAATATTTGAAAAGATTATTTATAACATCTTTTTAAAAGACTGCTGCTTCTTTTCGCAGCCCAGATTACACAAAAGAACAGTCGTTAAAATATTTGCAATAACTGTTATAAAACAATCACATGTAGCAATCTCAGCTTATTGATGCACAAACAATCAGTCACTGTAAGCCTTTCCAAACCTACATGTTCATGTAATTTGGGAGAACTCATCCTACAGCCAAAGATAGCAGGGCAATTTGCTAGAAGTTAATACAAAATAAATTATTTCTGTTAAAAGAACAACTGGTAACAAGAGATGTCTCCAGATACACAGTTGCTGAGGCAAGACCCAACATGGCAGTTACACAATACCTTGGGATGAGGAGTGCTTATTCAATTAATAGGAGACTGTCTTTAAACTTTCAAGAACATTGGTATACTTTTAAATAGAAGTTAGTAGATTTATTGGTAGGCTAATTAAGACAGAATAAGTATTCATTTTCTCTTGTTTTGCTTCTCAGTGCATGCAAAATAAATTACTCATATCTAACTTATTTTAAATATTCAACCATGGCAGGTTTTCCAGGTTAGCTGCATGGCCTTTGGTCATGTTGGGAAAAATAATTGAATTCTGCATACCTATTCATATTCATCACTCACTTTTTCCTTTTTTTTCTTGTATCTTTAGGACAGCTTTCCACACTCTCAAATGGTAGTGTTTTAGCATTATGAGAGTACATATTTTGATTTTCCAGCATCCTTTTTTTTAAACCTTTTTTAAACATGGCATTTTAGTGTATGTATCTTTGGAGAGACTCTCCAATCCTGAGGAGACAAAGCAGTGAAGAATTTGAGCATTCAATTACTTCTTCTTTTTTATACTTTGTGTGATTAATTTCATCATATTCTGGTTTTATTCAAGTTCAACACCAAGCAAATTGCTAACTCACTGAAAAAAATTAAAATGTTATTACTGTTAGAATAAAAAGTTATTAATGATATGAAGAAACATACTGAATGTCATTTCATTATAAAAAGTAGATTTTAACACTAAATGTAGAATTAATGTTCCTTATAATAATGTACAACCATGGTTTGAGATTCACAGTAGACATTCCAGGTCTAGCAATTAAAAAGAGTCATCTTTAAAATAGGGAATTTCAAAAAATTATTAAGAAAATAACACCTGGAAAATAACCCCAGTTACCCACAGGCATATTCTTCTAACTAATAATCTCATTTAATCTTACTTGGTTTCTCTCCATGCCTGAAAATCCAGAAAGCTTCAGTGTTAATTCTTTAGCTCGAGTTTGTTGCTGAAACTAAAAGTTTTTGCCAAGCTAAAATAATGTATACAGGTGCTTCTACTAACAAATGCTTACTCAACCATAACGACTCCTAGACTGTTCTGTGTATTCGTAAGATGAACAGAAGATCATAACTCTTGAGGCTTAGTTTACTTATTGAAAAATCATCAGCCTAGACATGTACATACACAAAAAGCATATGATTTGTGTTAACTAGAGATGGAAAGCTATTTCAGTAGTTCTGTTCTGTTGACACACTGGAACTGACTGCCCAGAGAACCTGTGGATGTCCCATCCCTGCAGTTGTCAAGGCCAATTGGGATGAGGCCCTGGGTAGCCTGATCTGCTGTGTGGCAACCAGCCCATGGCAGAGGGTTGAACTGAGTGGGCTTTGAGGTCCCTTCCAACTCAAGCCTTTAATAGAATCTTTGATTCTATGATTCTAAGGTAACAATACACACGTGCAAACAGTGTCTGCGTGCTTCTCGGGTTTTTTGTTTCTATTTTTAAATTATTTCATATTAGAAAATAGCTCTGCACAATATCCTTACTATTATCCTTGCACTATTTTCTGTTTCTAATCACCAAATAATTACAGCTTTATGAACCCTTCTTACTTAAAGAGCTTCAGCTGTGCAGAAGAATACGCAGACTTCTCTGAAGAGCTTGTTTTTTTTTAGCGGGTGTGTAAACACACAGGAACATGATCTTCACTTCGCAAAGGTAGATGGTGGCAATTATAATTAGAGTGGAGATGTGTCATTCCAGATTTGTGAGCTGTTATCCATCAGTACTTGGGGTAGGAAGCATTATTTCATTCTGCAACATGCTGAATTTCCAGTTGATTGAAACTATTTAAAGATGTCAAATCAAGCCTTTTCTCTATGTCATACCACAGCATTCAATTTGTATTTCATTGTTATCACAACCGCCACAAAAATAAGCACTTCCTGTACAATGGACTCCACTAACACTTCCAATGCTAAGGATTTGTTTTGCAAAATACTTCGATTTGTGGAGTAAAAATCTCAGGGGTACTTACATGTAATTTTCAAACATAACTCTAGACATGTTAGACCTAAAAATTTAATGGTGTATCATTGGAATTTGGGGTTAAATGAGATGTTTAAAAAGTAGCCTGACACCAAACTCATACTTAAACAAAAAAAACACATTTTCAATAGGGATGCATTGCTGTTGCATTTCAATGTCATTTCTGTTGTCATGAAATTAACAGACCTTTGGAAATATTACACCAGCCTACCAAATGATCTTGGCATTTTTAGGTGACTGACACTAGCATCTTTACCTTTGCAAAACATGCCATGGAATCCATGTCCTAGTAGATGTCTGTCTAACCTCACACTTCAGTAAATATCTGTACGAGCAGTAGCTGTTGGACAGCTCAGCGAATTAACTTCGGTCTGGAGGAGGTGGAATGGAATTAGATTGTTACAAGCAGTCTAGGCAACAAAAGCTCCTCTGCAGATGATGTTGAGATGTCTGTGTGTTTATGCAAAAAAAACCAATCAAACAAAACCTGAAACAAAACAAAACAAAACAAAAAAACAACTTCAGGAAAAATTTAAAGCCCAGGCTAAGAATAAACAGAACTATTGCTTTTTTAACAGATACTTCTCAGCAGGCAAAATTTTCTTCTTGCTTTATACTCAAAGCACAACAGAAATTGTTTCAGTATCCTAGTATTTGGGTCGTAACAGCATGCCCTTTAATACCATGATGGATGCATCTTCAGTGCTGGCTCAGAAGAGGATAGGAATATGACTTACTGTATAACTGCAAGTAATATGTGATGGCTTGTAGCATGAGATTGAAGAGTGATTTAACTGCAGCTTGAAAATACCAAGAGTGAATCCTCAGTGTATTTAGAGTTGGCCTGTTCAGCTATTTAACTCATGATTATTCATTAGTGCAGTTATACCTACACTAGAAACTTTGAAATAGCAAAATCTTATAACAAAATGTGTTTTCTATTTCAGTTTTTAGTTGTTTTCTGAAATGAAAGAGAAGTCAAGGAACATAAACAAATGTTGAAATAAAGCAATTTTCGAAGATTTCAGATATGCCATACTGGGAAGAACATAGTTTAAGATTTTTATTTAATTTGAAAGTAACATAATGATGAGAGACAATTGTTTTGATTTGTTATTCATCATGTTTTGGACAACCGTACAGCAGACATGGGCACATTTTAGAAAAAAATTAATAGCATGTTAAATGCATTATGCTGCACTATATTTATGTTTTCCCCAGCTACTAATACAGTTTTCTAATTGCACTGCTGGGTCTCATACTCAGATCACAATTTTTAATTATTGACATATAAAACAATCAAATGTGATTCTTCAGCAATAAATTAGCATGATATTAGAGGAAAACAAGCTGAACATATTCACTAATCAAGTCAATGGCTCACCAACATGACTTCAATCTGCACAGTTACAACTGTTGAACTACGCAGTCCAGGTTTTCCAGCAGTTTTGCAGGCAAACTCAATAGCAAACAAGGAAAGATGCCTAAAGAGCCTGCTGTCTGAGCTGGGCTTAGCTCTTTTTAGGATCCAATCCAGTGCTCATTTAGGCAAGAGACACTTCTGTTCTACTTGCACAGGCACTAGATCAGGTCTCAATTGACATATTTGGAGAAGGGAGAAGCTATCATTTCCTTGGTCATTTAAAGAAC
Source organism: Phasianus colchicus (assembly GCF_987193195.1). NCBI lineage: Eukaryota > Metazoa > Chordata > Aves > Galliformes > Phasianidae > Phasianus > Phasianus colchicus. Next base: position 27,954,445 of record NC_143442.1, on the reverse strand, counting down.
TCCCAGTGAGGGACTACAAAGATCAGGATACAGGATACATATATATGAAATAACTTAGAAGATACACTGAAAATGAAGCAAAGTTACTACCTCTGCCACAAAATGTTAGCATTGTTAAGAGGGCTGATCTCCTTACTATAAACATGCAGAGCTGTGTTATTTACTGGCTTGTTTACGCTGTGCAGCCTACACACCCATGCAGTGTTTAAGACAGGCTACACAGTTTCAGCATGGTGCTCAAAATACTACCCATCTATTTTTCTAGAGATGTCAAAGTGATGGGAGATGCATAACAGTGGTTCCAAAGGGGCAGACAAACCAAGGGAGCACAGCTGAGCTGGCAGTACAAGGGGACAGTGGGCACAGATCTTGCAGCTTTGCAGGCATACAAACCACAGATTCCTGTGGCTGGCGAGTACTAGCAATGAGAGCTTACACACAAGATTTTGCAGGGTCAAAGTCTTTATCAGCTCTGTCTGCTCATCTCAGGCCCTAAGGAAAGTGTTTGCTTTGTGTGGGAAAACAGCTTGGAATCTTGTACTCTGTGATGTTACCACCAAAGTCTCAATAATAAGGTAGTTCAGACCATTTTGTACTGGGGCTTGCACTAAAAACAACAGTCAATGAAATGTGCAGAGTTTTTTGGTATGTTAGTTTCTCTTGCCACCTATTTCCTCTCCATGAAACTGCTCTCTTCCCATTTGTGGCAATGTGAAATACAGAGATGTCATATTTAGTGCACAGCCACTCCGCTCCTCCTTGGCATGGCACAACGCAGAGCAGCTGAGCACCAAGTGCTGCCAACACTCTCCCAATCTGTCTGGGCCTGATGCAGCTGGAGTCTTGGCAGATCAGAACTTTTAAAGGCACAGTGAGATATAAGCTTTTACCAGCTTGTTTCAATTCAAAGCTTAGTGTTTTCTTCCCATGCTTTTTAACTATAAATAATCTTCCATGGAAAAAAAACAGAGCCAGGTATCAGTTTCCTCTGTCTTCCTATTCTGCAATTGTTTTTAGGCAGTCTTTGCATTTTTCTGCATCATTTTCTCATACCATTCCAACATACTACTGTGCAAAATACGAGATCTGAAAGATTGCTCAGGTCAGTAAAATTTAAACCAGAGGCAAGCATGCAAAATAACAGAGATGCAGTGTTTCAACAGGGTAATTATGGGTGGTTTTTTAATTCTGTTTTCTATTGTCTTTATGTTTTCTTATTACGGCTGACAGTCTCTGCTTTGATGACACAACATGGCTTCTACTCATGCAGACCAAATAAGACATGAAAGAATTTGTAAGATTGAAAACTTGATCTAGGGTTTTCTGTAACATTTCCTTTGTCAAACTGGACTCTTAACATTCATTGCTTGCCTTAGATCCCAGCTGCTAAAAAGCATCCAGTCCCTGCATGTATGGATGGTATGAAGCTAACTCATACTGCTTAACACTAAGCACAGGGGGATGTAGAGATCATTAGTTCATAGCTAAAGATTAGGAGGCATAAATAATCCACTGCATATGCATGGTAATTTAATATGGCTTGGAGAATTTCCAATGTAATTTAAAAACACAAAATGCCTTCATGGTCTTGACTGCTACTTCTGTGATGCAAGCTTTTCATTTGTGTGACTGATTGGCTTGATTGGTTTGGTTTGGTTCATTTTTTTCTGAGAAATCAGGTTTTCATTCCACCTGATGAATGCCTTTTTCAAAGAAATCTAAAAAAATCCTGGTTTTCCACTGGCATTCCATTTCAAGATGTGACTGTCCTTTTGGATAGAGCTGGCATTAAAAGATAACCGGGGCTCAAATAGGATAAAAATAGTGTCTTTTAACTTATTTTTTTATTTTTTTTCTTCCTATATTCGGTTTTACTCAACTCATTCCCCATTTTATTTTTCATAGTCCTTATTATTCACATTCTCTCTCCCTGCTGATATGGTTATGTTGCTAACTGGACTCCAAATAAGTGTATTCTACTCTCCAGTTCAGTAGGAGGTGTGATAAAGAGTTTCTATCAGAGTTCTTCCCCTCTCTCCCTCCCCTCTTTCTCATTATTAATCTTTGATAACCCTCTTTTTGATCTGCGCACTACACTCTGCTAATTTATGGATGCTTTTAAAACTCAGACATGGGATTACTTCATTTGATTCATGGAAGGCCACGAGCACTTCAAATTAACCTTTTGCTTCCTTGGAAAAAAAAAAAAAATTACTTTGGGGATTTGGTTCACCTGTTGAAAAGGAAACTGTCTCTTCTTATTTACTGAGATTGCCTCAGTACCACAGAGATGACTCATGCATACTCTGCAGGGCTTAGATGGCACTGTAAATTCACTGCTGGACACCATGGACCTGATCCAGAGCAAACTTAGGTCAAAAAAATCATTCCCATTGACTCCAATTGCAAACTTGCATTATACTGAGTGCACTTTGTTCCCACAGAAATTAATGGAAGAAGACAGTGTTTAGTATATCAAAGAACCATATAAAGGTGACACCATATTGTCTTACTTAAAAACAATAGCACAAAGTGACATCACCACAACACTGACAATTTTATTGTGACCTTTGCCTATCTATGTTTACTGTATTCCTTTTTTAAAAAAAAAAGTTGTCCAGAGAAAGATGTCGTCAGTGACCAAAGTATGTATGAAGACTTTTTTTTCTACCACCAGGGGGACACAATATTTGCAAATACCTCATTAGAATGGGAAAAATAATTCCCTAATGGAAAAAGACAGAGAAAACCCTTGAAAGGATAGTTCACCTGAGATTTGGGGTAAGGATCTATGGGGCTGATCTTCAGTCAGACCTGCAAATTTCTGAGTGTGAGAGACTTCTTTGCAGAGATCCACAGAAAAGAGCTGTGTAAAGCAGTCACACATCTCAATGCTGAAAGACTTTGTCCTGCAAAAGTATATGAGCTATGGGTTAGGAAAAATTCATGTCATTCTTGTCTAATGCTGCTCACGAATACAGCAGTTACTATATCCTTAAATACATATATCAGAATTTGAATGCAAATACTTTCAAGCACTGAACGTGGTTCCTCTGTTTGAAAAACAGGCAGATCAGAGGTTTTGCATCCTTGCCTGTGGCCATCGGACAGGAAGCATCACACCATAGTTCTGAGAAAATAAAACCTAGCAGAGGGTAAAACAGGAGCAGACACTAACTTTGCTTTGTGCTTTTCTAAGCATCTTACAAACAATTACTGGCAATTAGTAAACAAACTCAGAAAATGAGTTCTTATTATCTTAACACTGTTTTCCTTCTTCACAAGTTTGTCCTCTGCTACCCTCAGAATTCAGAGACAAAACCAATTCTCTAAATCTGGTCCACAGCACTACTCTAATTACTGGACTCCTTTACGTAACTACTAATAAACATCACAGTCTTATTATTCAAGCACTATTACTGTGCATGCCATACAAACCTGCACAAACAGCCATGAACTTAGAAAGGCAATCGTGCCTTTTGAGGGTTCAGTACAGTGCTACGTTGTGCATACCCAGCAGGGCAGAACAGGGCTGTGACAGAAGCCCTTTCTGTTAAAGCCTTTCTAGTCAGACCATCCATCTTTTGACTCCAATAGCACAGGTTGCCTATATAAAAACAAATAAATAAATAAAAGGAAATACTTCCTGGCATTAAATGTGAACATTACATCCCGCACAGCTTATCCCAGCTACCTTGCTTCAGCCTGTCTGCCTCTTAACGAATCAAGACTCAATAAAAGCTGGCTTGATCTGTTTTGCTTGTTCACTTTTAGTTACACATAGAGTTTATTGTAACAAGTCATGGTGCAGTTTACTGCATGCAAGAGTATATATGATATTCAAATATCTCATTTGAGCACAGTTTTCTTGCTTTTTATCCCACAGCATGAGGCCATTTGTCAGAAGGAGAATGCTGTTCATTAGAGCTAACGCTATAGGAAGAGAATACTACAGACAATCTTACATCCCTTTAGATGCTGGGATCTCACGGTGATGTAGGATTGAATGGGCCTGCCGTTCACAAACAACACATCGTGAGCTCCCCATCCATAGTGCAGTGGGTCATTAACTCTGAGATGTACAGTGGTCTTCTGGTCAGGACATAGAGTATTACTAATGCTAATATTACATGAATCAATACTCGCTGTAATGCTGTTGATTATCTGTTCCCTGAAAACAATGTTTCAGGTGCAGATTCTAATAGGACTCGAGAGACATGTAGCAGAAGTAGAAGCTTTTTTACCCGTAAAAAATGCAGGATTCTGTAGTGGAACATACAATGAAAACATTGGCAATTTAGGGACTGAAGTTTAATTCACATTTACAAAGACTTGGAATCAGAGGTTTTTTTCTGAAATCACATCAAAACCTTTCTCACAGAGAACAATTTGGACCACATAATCCAGATTCTTCTTGCCTTTCTTCCTCCTCCTTTGTTTCTCTGCATAAGCCAAGTACTCTCATAAATCAGACTTCTCCACTTCTTCAGGAAGCAACTCAAATGCCAGAGGGACCAAAGAAACAGCAATAACTATAGTAACACCAAAAGCCGCAATAGCACCTGGACCTGCACTAGCAGCAAAAAGTGCAAGATTTATAGGCATTCCTGAACCAGTGCAGAAAACAGAGCTGAAGTCATCAGCTTAGAGCAAAGCAAACTTGCCATGCTGTAGTACTGGTGAAAAAATCTTTTCAAGGTCACTTGATCCCACAAGTTCCAGAGTTTTTAGGATGAAAATGTCTGTAGCGTACACATGCAGTCATGTTTATGTGCTTCTCCCTTTTATCTCCATGCTAGCCTAGTGAGAATAAGCCTGTGTGCTGAGACATGAATGAGCTGCATGCAGCCCCCGATGGCCAAACTATCCACTGCAGTGAAAAACATTAAACATCAGCACAATGCAAAACAGATAGAAAAGGCAAAAAAGGAAAAGGAAAAAATGGAAAAAGGAAAAAGGAAAAGAAAAGGAAGTAGCAGTATGGCCCATTTTACTCTTTGTGCACTTAACGTGACCACGTAAGAAGGCAGTGTGTCCTCTTGACACCTTTGCTACTTGGAGTAGTTCTTTAATATGCATCCCAGCCAGCAAAACCAAGCTTACTGCCAGTGCGCTTAAAGAAATGAATCAGAGTTGAGATAGTTTCAATGTTCACAGTCAGATGCTTAAAGATGCACAAGTGTTTGTTCCTTGTCATGATGTAATGTGCCAGATGATTGGTATAAAAGGTTTTAGTTGTGGCTGAGCACCTTTCAAAATACCCCATGGCCATGTTTTCCATGGTGGGTGTGGTTCAATCTAATGAGTCATGACTTCATTAATTTTTGACGAACGATTAACTCGCTTTTCAAAAAAATGTTTTGGGAAAAGAAGAAACAGCTCTCCTGTAATCAGTGCAGGCATGCAGTAGTGTTGGTCATGGTTAGTAATATTTTATAGTATATATATGACAAAGTAGGGAAAAATAACAGGAAGATCTCCATGTGTACCAGTTTTGACCGCATTACGGGAGAAATTGGCATCCAATGCCAGAATCATATAATCTTCACAATCTCCTGAAAACCTCACAGTGTTAACATTTCCTTAGTACAATGTGATACTATATTCAGATGTGTTATCAGGAGAAAGAAAATAACACGACAACAAGCTAATAGTGAGAAAAACTGCCTTGATATTTCACTTAGATTTTTTCAACGAACAAGTTAAATTGTCCTTGTTTGTCTTCACAAGCAGCAGGATTCAGTGCAAGCACAAGCACAGGCTGAACAGAAGATGGACTCTATTGCATTATTTACAGTGCTTTGCACAAGCCCTTTTGTATGAGCATTTATTAATTGCCTGCAAAATCAGCAAAATATGTTCCACGTGTGTCAGCGTAGCATATATTGAGCGTAATTGCACATTTGAGGCACACGGTTGTTTATGTCACTTTGTAATCACACTAATAATTACCAAACAACCAAGTAATTCAATGAACAGTAAATGTAACGTGTAATTACTTTATTAATTTCCACATAACACGGAAGAAGAAAAATCACCAGCTCAATCTATAATTTTGCTCTATTTGCAAACCCTATCTTTTTGTAGATATATGAGAGAAATTATGAAAACACAGCACAGGAGATGCACAAACATAACTCAGTGTTTGCTTGATGTTTTTTGTGTTGGCATCTCTCCTGTGTGGAGCTTTGAAAATTTATCCTATAACATCAAGCAACTTCAAGGCATCCCAGACTTAGAAAATTAAAAGGAAAAGAAAAAAATAAATTCTGCACTGAGATACAAATTCCACCTTCTGTCAGGGACTTACTGATTAGAAAACTCTTTATAGGTTAAGCCAACCATTACATTTTTATGTTGCTATATATTTCAAAACATAAAAAATAAAACATTTTCCCCATAAAACCTTTCAAAACCATAAATACTCACACAGTCCACAGCTCCAGACGAAGTTACGATTTATTATTTATCTGTTTTTATATTCTGCTATAGTATCTCTTTCTTTTATAAGCCTGGCAAATCTCCCACAGAAGTTTCTTCATCAGCAGTTATTTTAAAGTATAGTCTTAGTCCATGCTTCTCATGTTCTGAACCATTCTGCAAGAACTACGTATGTTTTCCCAGCAAAGTTTTTCAGTCCAAGAATCACTGAATTTATGGAGCATTTTGAAAGCATTTTAAAACTAGTATGCATTATTTTGAACCATGCCTGAATACCTGCTGAGCATGATTTTTTTGTCATAAGTGTTACCATGTTCATGCTGCCCTTGGTAACAATGCTGAAGGCAAGCTTGTTTTCATTGTCAAATGATGCAAGCCTGTTGTATCCACACCTAGAGGAGAGCTTGAAACCCTGCATCTGAGTTTCTCTATCCGGAGCCTCTCTCATCTGGAAGCAGAGCCAAAGTGTGAGCTGTTTTTCTGTCCATTCTTATGGACCACCAGGAGTAGAGTGTTTGAAACCTACGCTAACATGGAAGTATGGATGCAGCCTCAGATGTACATATAGCTGTTCTTGCTAGATATGACTACTGGTTGTGACTATTACCAGAATGCGACCTCCTCTCTGAAACCAATGCCAGTCAACTCTGAAGAACATGTTGGGTAGAGAAATAACTGATCTGCAGATCTAGTGCATGTTTGACTTTCAGTGGCAGTGGCAGAAGGTCTGGTCCAGCTCACAGAGACAGTGTGCTCTCATGGTCGAAGGATTCTCAAACCTCCATTTGTCCTTTTCTGCTAAGCATAGGGGTATCAGTTATTTGTACCTTCTTAATGTTGCACAGTGACATGATCTTAAAAATGAAATCTTTTATTGAAGTTGCTATTTAACAGTAAGACTAATGCTAAGGGTTAACATCTCTTAGATTACGACATAGTCCTACTATTAATCCCAGAGAGACCTGAGGCCCACTTGTAACTATTTACATAAGAAAAATGGCTCCAGATGGACCTGGAACCTATCTCATCTCAAAATCATTTTTGAGCATATCTGTTCGTGTACAGAAATAGTTTGTTCTTCTTTTGTCATTTTATAAACTTTCAGGCACTCATTGACAAGTGATTGGCTGGATAGTTTATCAAGAGATAGCATGAGAAAGCAGTGAAATAATAGACTGAATATAAAAAAGGCTTTAGTGAAAAATGTAAATGCTTTGCTTTGTCCTTGATGTTTAATACTTATATCTTTCAGCTCATCTACTTTATTTATTAGACTTTCACCTTATCCCTCACATTTACTCTGACACACAGAAGTTCTTAGTTCAGAGAGTAAATATAGTACAATGCAAAGGGTTATGCACATAAAAAATGCATTAGGGAAAAATGTAAATGCTCAGATTTGTCCTTGATACTTAATACTCTTATCTTTTAATCCATCCACTGTATTTATTAGACCTTCACCTTATCTCTCACCATTGGTTTGACAGTTAAAACTTCTTAGTTCATCAAAGAGTACGTTTGCTTGTGTGAGCACTGAATAGTACTCCTGCTGCCATTGCTAAACCTACCATGGGTTGTGCAGCTGGTGACACTGCTTCTGAGGGAGTAATATGAGAAGTTTTGAATAGAATCTCTGGCACAGATGCCCATACAGCATCAGATTTGTTCTTGTATTTAGAGTAAGTAAATAGTCATTTCTATGAACCGTACTGCACAAGGAGGTCTGTGCATGCTAGTACTGCTACCAGTGAGGATCTGTGACCATTTTCACCTCTAACTTGACCAAAGTAATGGAAGGACCTCATCTGTTATCAGTTTTATTATGCTTGGTAACACTGAGATGTAAGCCAGCTTGGCTTCAGTGAACACACTGAGTGACATGTCGATGTTGGTCGTTTTACTGCATTTATGCAATACTATTTTCTTTTGTTTTTCCCATTAAGTGAACAGTTAGTAAGAAATAAAGGTTTATGAGTTTTTAACAGGACTATTAGAAATTATGAGGGTGGACTCATTCTGGTCTGAACGTGTCCTAATAAGCTATATCTTCCACCAGTGTCTGGAGTAATTGTCAGTCACTGTTCAGATGACTTTAATTTTTAAGGCATAATTTTCAACATCCTTTGATAATGCATCTAAAAAATACTTCAGTGCTGATTTAGAACTGAAGCTTAAACCAAAACACCATTAGTTTCCCCCAGAGTACAAGCTGTGTCTCTAGAGCAGAGAGTTTTATGCCAAATACCACTATTCTTAAGAAAAAGTGAAGATAATAAGTTGTCTAAGATATGGTGTTGAAATGTTGATAGAAGTCTAACTTACATAATACAAAGACAAATGCAAAGGATTAAACTACCATATAATTTTGAATCCATTACAATGTGCCTGAGTGATTCTTTATTAGGGAGTCTCAAAAAAGCATATAATTTCATCTTCCACAAAAGCTGTAATCTCACTGTTGGGTGTGTTAAAAATGACATTTCAACCTCTCCTCTGAAAATCTTTGATTTTGTAGTTTTCTGACAGGCTGCTGTCATTATTTTAATGCATCTTGTGTTTATTGTAATAACATAAATGATCAAATGTATTTTTTCTCAGATCAGTCTGGAGAGAGATCTCTAAATCAGTCCTGTGTAACATTAGGTAAAGAAGTTATAATTGGATTAAGAGAAACTATTGGCCAAAGAAGCATTTAAGCTTTATTTTGTTCATTTTTATGTAACAGGATTTGTAGTATTAGACTTCTGAAAACTATTCCCAAATATATTTGTAGTTCTTGACTTTTAGAAAATACTTAGTTGAGATAGATGAATTTGAGAATATATGTGTGTAAGGGAACTGTTGAGTCAGGGCCTGAGCCACTGATTGAGCACCTGGGGAATGGACCCAGTCAGCCCTGGGAGCACAGGTGAAGGTAATTCAGCTGTGTGATTGGAAGGGGTGCAGCCTGGCGGCATCTTTCTTAGACTTCATTGAAGGGCTGACTGCTACTCAGGAAGGATCTCCTTCTGGAGATCCCTTCTTGGTGAAGCTTTTTCCTGTGAACCTGGAATCTTCTGATACGGGTAACTAATCTTCTTTTCCCTTATAGCTCTTTTCTATCATGCTGATCCTTCTGTTGTTACACCTATGGTGAAACACCTTTTTCCATCATATTGCCTGTCCAGTTGTTACAATGTGCAAGTTATAATACGTATATTTCTCACAAATCACTTGCAAATCGTCTTTATAAAGCTTACTAAGCCATGTACAGTGACATCAGGAGGTGTACTTTGAACAACTGGAAGCCATCAAACTGAACCTGTTAAGAAATATTCTCTAGTAAACTTGAAGATGGATGGGAGAAACTTTGGCACCTGTTAAACTGAGGTTGATTTCTTAGAATTATTAGAATGAGAATTTTTTTTTTTTTTTTTTGGTCTGAGAGGTAGCATCATTTATAACTTAATATCCTGTAATAGAGTGGATTGTAGCTCTTGGGAAGCTGCAGACCTGCCTTTTTTTCCATCAAGTTCCAGTCTCATCTTTTGTGGTTGTTAGAATATGTCTACAACTAAGTACCAGGGCACAGTGTTGAAAGCAGGATTCAGGTCTTGAAAGCAAGTCATTTGGAATGACAGCCATATCAACAGTGAGCTATGAGCGTCACTTGGAAGCTGTTTTATTCTCTTGTATATAAAGGTGATGATAATTAACAATATATAATCTGTCTTGTGTAGATAGTTGTAAAAGTAATAACAAATGAATTCATTCAGGAAAAATATCTAGAATTGGCATTAAAAATACATGTGTAATTTTATTTCCATGCAGAAGATCTACTTCTGTAAGTGTACTATCATTCTAATCAAGTAAGTAGCATATTCATTAGAGGGAAATAAAAGACTGAAGCTTTTACAGTTCAGCAGGCATCTCTTACTGATGGTAGCCAGAAAAAAAAAATACAGAGAAAGGTCAGTTTTCACACTGAAGCAGAACCATGGGCAGTCAATTAATGGTATATCAAATAACAACACCACTGCTGTCCTCATGCAGTAAAAAAGCTTATAAGTTTGCATATACAAGCCCACACCCTTAAACTGGATTAAAAATAAGTGCGAAGTTGCTGTTGTTGGGTCACTTCAGAAGCTCCTTATCCCAATAGCCACTACTTTCAGTTTCATACCAAGTTATTTTCTTATGTGAGTAGAGTGATCGGATTTAGTCCCTGAGTGGCTGATGCTCACTCACACGAGTACTTTTTTAAAGTGCTTGTTTATGCTACCTCTTGGGTATTCCCTGAAAGGTTCTTAAACAAATGCTGATCAATAAACATAAAAGAATTTTAAAAGGGGTAATTTGACACTAGCTTTCTCTCACATCTGCTAGAGAATGCCAACACATGTGGAGTTCAGTGAGTCCAATGTACAACCTGATCTAAATGGAGAAATTAGAGACTTCACATGTGAGCCTTGTGCACATGGCTTGTTGCTCAGCAGAGACCGACTCAGCCTTTGGCTTAACCTCTGGCTATAATAAATCTGAAACAGGTAGGATGTGGTCTTCTTGAGCATTATCATTTAATTTCACAGATATGTATTTCCTATCGTTAAGGATATGCTGTATAATTTACAGGAAATATCACTTCATGAAGCTCTGCATTCTGACTTCAGAAGTTTTCGAAGTTTCTCAAAGAGTTGGAAATAATCTATTGCCTGAAAACTGTCAATAGATTATCGATCAAATGGCACTTGGGGGTTTCTCTGCTTTGACCATGTGGGTGAGATTGGACCCACTATTCAGTTCTGATATTCTGTTCCTGTCACTAGGCGACATCCCTACACACACTGTTTATTAGGAAAAGGATCTGGTTTTTGCTTCACTTGGCTGTTCATTTATCCAAGCAAAAAGATGCAGTGTGGGCTCAGGAGATTTCTTGTCCATTTTTTTTCTGGGCTAAATGTATCTATCCTAAACACAAAAAGATAATTATGGAGATGTTGAGGAGCCTGAGAAGAGGAAAACTTCCAGAAAACAGAACTTGTATCAATGAGACAAAAGCAAGAGAAAAGTACTTTGAGAACTTGGTAATGATAGTGAAATAATAATAGTTTTTTAAAGGTGAGGGAGCATACTGAAATACATGGACTGCTGACATTATGTCTGTTTATCTCAGGTGAAAATTGTAGAAGTGATTTAGGCCAGACTTGCAAAGCTGTCTTGGTACCTGTGATGCAGGCAGCAACTCTGTGCAGGTCACCAAGGAGATACGATGACTGACTCCTCCACTACTATTGGAGGTCAGCATCCAGCCTGCTACAGGTCTTTTAAAAGCACCGTGTCTAAATTACCGTATTTATTCATTGAGCTACTTTTTGACAATGAAGTGCCTGAGAAATAATCGGAAATAGAACTGGCTGTTAAGGTATTAATCATCTTTGAGCTAGTAAAGCTTTATTTTCCTGTTCCTGAGCACCAAGTACTGACGGGTTTGCCTCTTGTGGTCATTATATGTATAACTGCTCTTAAGCTTAAGTTTCTGTTATTCAAGAGTTTTGTTGTTGTTTTTTTCCTCCTTATTGTATTTTGTAATTATCCAAGATTTACATCTGTTCTTTCATTTTTACAGCTCTCAGCACAAGAGGGAATTGGTAGATGCTGTTTGTCCATTGGCACGTTTTCATCTCCCAGAAAAGTGGAAAAATATAAGATAGAATACAAGGGCTCTGGAGTTATACTATGAATAATCTGTTTCTGACACGGTTAGAAGCAAGTACATTTGAGTGACACTGTGCACAGAATGAGCAATAAGCAATAGATCATCAAAGCCTCGGGTGTTAAAAGCAGCAGTGCAGACTGGGAAGAACAGCTCATACTAGTTTTAGTCATCTTTCAGTTTTTACCAGATTCAAATGAGTAGCACAGACTCTGGAGGTAAAGAAGAACGGCAGGCAGAGCAGGAAAACCTTTGCTGGTCATTTAAACCGAACTTGAAACTTTGACCTTAATTTTTGCTGAGTGTGTGAATGGCAGAGATACTATTGAATATGGAACGAGTCGTCTTAAGCACTTTTGGGGGGGAAAAAAAAAGTGTGTGTGTGTATGTGTATAGATATGTGTGTATATGTATATAAAAATAACAATAAGTGAGTTGGTAAAATAAGTACTTTTTAACGTTCCCAGGAATGAAAAGGGATCAATTTGATTTGTTAGTCTGCTAAGCAGTAGATTTTTTTTGTTGTTGGTTAAACTGTGTTGAATTTTTTTTTTCAAGTATCAAAGTATCCAACTAATATGATATAGGTGTCCTAAATCAAGTTTTCATAAGAAATGTAGTGAACCTCTGTATCTGTTTCCTGATTTTCTACATTTACTATTTTACTCATGGTGAAATTAATATTATATATTGGCAAAGGGAGTGAACGTGAATTCAACTGTAGGCCTATGCTCATTCAATGCATGTTATTCTTCACGTGTATTAATAAGTCAGATCAAGTCTCTCCTACAACAAATTTGTCAGGCCTTGGCGTGGTCCAGTCCTTTGTAAAGCTGTCCCATTCAAACTACAGCTAGATGGAGCACGCAGCTGATCAGAGCAGTCACTCATGTAAGCGAATTTGACAACAGAGAAGCCCGGCAGATCTCGCGAGAGCGGCTGACGCAGCGGGGGCGTTGCCAGGGCAACGGCGGGGGATTTAAACGGGCGCAAACCCTGAAGAAGCCCTTGATCGCCGAGGATCGCCGCTTCGGAGCTGTTTCAGCCAGAGCCGCAGCGGCTGATCGCGAAGAACACGTGGATCTCGATCGGTTCCCTCTTCCGGGGGTCCCCGAGACAACAGAGAAGCCCGGCAGATCTCGCGAGAGCGGCTGACGCAGCGGGGGCGTTGCCAGGGCAACGGCGGGGGATTTAAACGGGCGCAAACCCTGAAGAAGCCCTTGATCGCCGAGGATCGCCGCTTCGGAGCTGTTTCAGCCAGAGCCGCAGCGGCTGATCGCGAAGAACACGTGGATCTCGATCGGTTCCCTCTTCCGGGGGTCCCCGAGACAACAGAGAAGCCCGGCAGATCTCGCGAGAGCGGCTGACGCAGCGGGGGCGTTGCCAGGGCAACGGCGGGGGATTTAAACGGGCGCAAACCCTGAAGAAGCCCTTGATCGCCGAGGATCGCCGCTTCGGAGCTGTTTCAGCCAGAGCCGCAGCGGCTGATCGCGAAGAACACGTGGATCTCGATCGGTTCCCTCTTCCGGGGGTCCCCGAGACAACAGAGAAGCCCGGCAGATCTCGCGAGAGCGGCTGACGCAGCGGGGGCGTTGCCAGGGCAACGCCTTGAAAAAACCTCCGGGAGGGCAGCGACGCGTCGCTGCCCACCAGGGCGGAGAGGAGAGGCGTTATCACTGTGAGGTAAGTGGCAGGTGCGGGGTCACCCATTAACGACCTGGTAAGGGGGCGAGGGCAGGGCCAGCACTATCAGCAGCAGGGTAGGGCTTATCGGTCACGCCCTGTTAAGGCTATTCTAGTTGTGCTAATTAGTCTTCAGGTTCTCCATGGCTCCACCCCGGCGGAAGGCTACTGTCTCTAAAAATAATGTGGGGACCCAGACAGAGGCCCCCTGCACATGTAAAAGAAAGACTGCCAAGAAGAATGCAGAGGTGCAGACTGAGGTCCCAAAACAACATGCTAGTGTGCAGGTCACTGGCTGTGATGAGTGCCAGAGCCTGGCCCTTGCAGTGCCAGGCGATGGAGGCAGCACTTGTGTAAGATGTGACCAGCTAAAGGACTTACTTTGCCTTGTGGTCAACCTGAAGGAGGAGGTGGAGAGGCTAAGGACCATAAAGGAATGTGAGAGGGAGATTGATTGGTGGTGCCAGTCCCTATCAGCCCAGAGATCTTGGCACACAGCTGAGGCTCTGCGTGGAGCGTGTCACTCCCTGCCGCCTTGCAAACAGGTAGTAGAGGGGAACCGGCAGGTAGACTGTGTTCCTGCTGCAGTGCAAGGCAATTTGAGAGCAGAGCAAGGCAATCTAAGGGAGGAGGAGGAGTGGAAAAGGATACCAGCTCGGCGAAGTGGGCGTCCTCCATCCCGACCATCCTCGGCTCCCCAGGTGCCTCTGCAAAATAGGTTTGAGGCCCTGAATCTCGAGGGAGAGGTGAGTGAGGGGGTGGAGGGAGGTCCACCTGTAAGGTTGCCTCGGGCGAAGCGGTCGACCCCACGCCTCAAGACTGCCTCCGCCCGGAAGGACAGAAGGGTGGTTGTCATAGGTGACTCCCTGCTGAGAGGAACGGAAGGCCCTATATGTCGGCCTGACCCTACCCGTAGGGAGGTGTGCTGCCTCCCTGGGGCAAGGGTCAGGGACATTGCTAGGAAACTTCCTGGTCTGATTGGCCCTTCTGATTATTACCCATTATTGATAGTTCAGGCTGGCAGCGATGAAGTCGCTGAGAGAAGCCTGAGGTCTATCAAGGAAGACTTCAGAGGACTGGGGCGGGTAGTTGAAGGAACGGGTGTGCAGGTGGTTTTTTCTTCCCTACCTTCAGTGGCAGGGAAGGATACAGAGAGCATCCAAAAAACCCGCCTCATAAATAAATGGCTAAGAAGTTGGTGCAAGCACAGGAACTTCGGTTTTTTTGACCACGGGGCAATTTACTCTGCGCCTGGCATGATGGCTGCAGATGGAAGTAGCCTGTCTCCAAGGGGTAAGAGGATCCTAGCCCAGGAACTGGCAGGGCTCATTGAAAGGTGTTTAAACTAGGTATGAAGGGGGAAGGGGACAGAATGAGGGCCACTGGGATTGAGCGGGTAGTTCGTGGCTCAAAATGGAGTTCGATGGGTGAAAAGGGTGGAGTTCAAAGGGATGGAGAGAGGCAGGGGGGTGCTGCTTCCCTAAAGTGTCTATACACTAATGCGCGCAGCATGGGAAATAAACAGGAAGAGTTGGAGATCTGTGTGCGGTTGCAAGGCCATGATCTCATTGCGATCACGGAGACGTGGTGGGACAGCTCGCATGACTGGAATGTTGTCATGGAGGGCTATGTGCTTTTTAGGAAAGATCGGCTGGTGAGGCGGGGTGGTGGAGTTGCTCTTTATGTGAGAGAGCAGCTAGAATGTATTGAACTCCACCTGGGGGAGGGTGATGTAGCAGTGGAGAGCTTGTGGGTGAGAATCAAGGGGCAGGCTGGTATGGGTGACACCGTTGTGGGTGTGTACTACAGGCCCCCTGATCAGGAAGAGGAGGTTGACGAGGCCTTCCACAAGCAACTGAAAGTAGCGTCACAATCCCAGGCACTAGTGCTTATGGGGGACTTCAATTATCCAGATATTTGCTGGAAAAGCAACGTGGCCAGGCACGCGCGGTCCAGACGGTTCCTGCAATGTGTCGAAGACAACTTTCTGATGCAGATGGTGGAGGAACCAACGAGGGGAGGGGTGTTACTGGACCTTATTCTCACAAATAAGGACGGGTTTGTTAAGGAAGTAAAAGTTGGGGGTAGCTTGGGTTGTAGTGACCACGAGATGGTGGAGTTCAAGATCTTGAGTGGAAGGTGCAAAGCAAAAAGTAGGATTGCTACCCTGGACTTTAGGAGAGCCAACTTTGATCTCTTCCGGGACCTACTTGGAGCTATCCCGTGGGCTAGGGTGTTAGAAGGTAAGGGGGCCTGTGAGAGCTGGTTGGCATTTAAACAGCTCTTCTTCCAAGCCCAGGATCGGTGCGTCCCTGTGAGCAAGAAATCAGGAAAGGGTGGCAGGAGACCTGTGTGGATGAGCAAGGAGCTCATGCACAAACTCAAAGGGAAAAAGAAGGTCCATGAAATGTGGAAAAAGGGTCTGACCACTCGGGAAGAATATAGAAATGTTGTCAGGGCCTGCAGGGATGCGACGAGGAAGGCTAAAGCCCACCTGGAATTGAATCTAGCAAAGGTGGTAAAGGATAATAAAAAAGGTTTTTTTAAGTATGTTAACAGTAAAAGGAAGACTAGGGAGAATGTAGGTCCCCTACTAAGTGAGGGGGGTGTTCTGGTAACGGGGGATGCTGAGAAGGCGGAGATACTGAACGCCTTCTTTGCTTCTGTCTTCAGTGAAAAAGCTCCCCCTCGGGAATCCCAGGCCCTGGTGGTTAGTGAGAAGGTCTGGGGAATGGAAGACTTCCCTTTAGTCAGGGAAGAGGCGGTCCGAGAGCGCCTAGGCAACACCAATGTTCATAAATCCATGGGACCCGATGGGGTGCATCCACGGGTGCTGAGGGAGCTGGCAGAGGTGATTGCTGAACCGCTCTCTATCATCTTTGAGAGGTCTTGGAGAATGGGGGAGGTGCCTGAAGACTGGAGGATAGCCAATGTCACTCCAGTCTTCAAAAAGGGCAAGAAGGAAGATCCAGGTAATTACAGGCCAGTCAGCCTCACCTCTGTCCCTGGAAAGGTGATGGAACAGATTGTGCTGGATGCCATCTCCAGACAACTGGAAGAAAAGGAGGTTATCAGGAGTAGTCAGCACGGGTTCACCAGGGGGAGGTCGTGCTTGACCAACCTGGTAGCCTTCTATGATGTTGTCACTGGCTGGGTGGATGGGGGGAGAGCAGTGGATGTAGTCTACCTTGATTTCAGCAAGGCATTTGACACTGTCTCCCACGACATCCTTATAACGAAGCTGAGGAAGTGCGGGATAGATGAGTGGACAGTGAGGTGGGTTGAGAACTGGCTGACTGGCAGAGCACAGAGGGTTGTCATTGGCGGTGCAGAGTCTGGTTGGAGACCTGTAACCAGCGGTGTTCCCCAGGGGTCGGTGCTGGGACCGGTCCTGTTCAACATCTTCATCAATGACCTTGATGAGGGGGTAGTGGCCACCCTCAGCAAGTTTGCTGATGATACGAAGTTGGGAGGATTGGCTGACACGCCCGAAGGCTGTGCTGCCATTCAGCGAGACCTGGACAGGCTGGAGAGCTGGGCAGTAAGGAACCAGATGAAGTTTAACAAAAGCAAGTGTAGAGTCTTGCACCTAGGGAGGAATAATTCCATGCACCGGTACAGGTTGGGGGATGACCTGCTGGAGAGGAGCTCTGTGGAGAGGGACCTGGGTGTCCTGGTGGACGACAGGTTGGCCATGAGCCAGCAGTGTGCCCTTGTGGCCAAGAAGGCCAATGGTATTCTGGGGTGCATTAAAAGGAGCGTGGCCAGCAGGTCGAGGGAGGTTATCCTCCCCCTCTACTCTGCCCTGGTAAGGCCTCATCTGGAGTACTGTGTCCAGTTCTGGGCTCCCCAGTACAAAAAAGACAGGGATCTCTTGGAAAGAGTCCAGCGGAGAGCCACAAAGATGGTGAAGGGCCTGGAGCATCTCCCCTATGAGGAAAGGCTAAGTGAGCTGGGTCTGTTTAGCCTTGAGAAGAGAAGACTGAGAGGGGACCTGATCCAGGTCTATAAATATCTAAGGTGTGGGGGGCAAAGTGGCGAGGCCAGACTCTTTTCAGCAGTGTGCAGAGACAGGACAAGGGGAAATGGCCAGAAGCTGGAGCATAGGAAGTTCCGCACCAATGTGCGCAAGAACTTCTTTACGGTGAGGGTGACGGAGCACTGGAACAGGCTGCCCAGGGAGGTTGTGGAGTCTCCTTCTCTGGAGATATTCAAGACCCGCCTGGACGCCTACCTGTGCGACCTGGTGTAGGGATCCTGCTTTGGCAGGGGGGTTGGACTCGATGATCTCTGGAGGTCCCTTCCAACCCCTACGATTCTGTGATTCTGTGATTCTGTGAATATTTTCAGTTCCTCCTTCTTGAGAAAATGGAAGAGTTCTTCATGCTTTCAGATGCTGACATAGGCATGAATTCAGGTTGAAAAGTGCAGCACAATGGTGATATTTTTCATAAAGTTGGGAGTGACTGAAAAGAGGGAGTTAGAATGCTAACTACCTTTCAACATTAATTATAAAGGCTGCTACCAGGCATGTTCTATAAATATCCACCCTCTTCTCCAGAAATAACTAGAGCATTCCCTGTGATCCTGTTATCACACTGAAACAGGAATTCTCGTACTTTTCAATTTTGATAGAGATTTGTCTCATGGGAGCCAAATGGAGGGAGCATTTACAACCGTACTGACCAGAGAAACCTTTTCTGTTCATGATTGCACTGTATTTCTGAAGTAGAGGCATGGCAATATTTTATTTACTTGTCCTTGCAGTCACCAGAACTGAGAGCAGCCATCTTTCCTAGAGCTACAGCAGAACAAAGTTTGGGAACATCTGCACACATTTAAAATAAGATTTTGTGATTGTCACTACTTCATGCAGTATGCGAATGTGCAGTTTTTACATGTGGCTTCAAGAAATTCATATTAGGGATTTGAAATTTCTCTTCTTACGCTATGGGCTGTAGGGCACATTTCTCATCTTTGATAATGAAATTGCTGCAGTAAGCTTCCAGAGCAAACTCTTGCAGTAATAAATATCATTTTGATTGTTTTGGTTAATCTTGGTGGAAACATTTTCAGTAAGAATTTACAGCAAGTAAAAAATATCCCACGTAAAACATCCATACAAAACTCCTGTGTAAGAGAACTTCTCATGGTAATTCACTGAGGTGACACCTTAAGGCATTTCAAGGGTGCTTTCAAAGTCCCGACTCCCCCACACATCGGGGTTCAAATATTTTCTGTCTGCTCAGGGTCGCTGTTTTACCTACAAGTTATTGCTTGTATGCATGAAATATCTATTGTTATTTTTTCACTGTGATTTTATTTATTAGACTGGAAAACATGACAGACAATTTGTGATGATGTCAGCCAATATCATAAAATAGATTTTTAACCAAAATATGTTTCAGACTGCTACTGTAACAAAGTTGTGATGGCAATATGTCATCTTCACAATAAAGCTCCTTATCACAGTTCTGGGAGCATAAATGGCCACTCAATGAATTTCAGAAATGAGGAAACCAATGTTTTGTTTGCTCTTGTTTTGTATTTACAGATAATTTAAGCAAAGCACAGAGGAAGTTTTTAGCAAAATGAAAACTCCTTTGGATATTGGCAAATGGAGTTTAAAAAGCATGAAGAAGAAATAATACGCTTACAGCGGGACTTCATAGCATAATCCCTGGTGAAACACTGATTTAAATTATTTAATAGCTACCCCATGTTAGACACTTAGTAGAAGTGCTATAGTCTGGATGTTGAGTATGTTCCTACTTTTTACTTCTTTCTATATAATCCATTCAATATGATATATGTTGGTTGTAAATATCTTAATATCTTTATACCCATGGAATAACTTCCATAAGGGTGATTGATCTAAAAACTGATAACCATTTCAGTCCAAAGACATGTTCATTCCTTTCCTCCATTGTAAAAGGTTTAAATTATCTTTCCTTTCTAGTGTAACTGCGGTGACTCCCATTGAGTTGGAGCATCCTATTTGAAAAAGTCATAATTAAATAGGAGAAAAAGGTGAACCCTTCTCACACTGCACTCTAAAAATGTCAAGAGATATTTCTGAACAGCTCGTAATTGGTATTCCACATATTTCCCATGTCAAAATTTTATGACTAGCATAAAACTCTTCTGTAGTAAATTTTTTTCCAGAACTTAAATCACAGTTTTGAAGCATAATGGCATAAATACAAGATCTGTTTTTTGAACTATTTGTTCTATGCTTATATAATATAGGAAAAAATAAATTAAAAGGAAGGATATACACAGATGCACAAAAAGTCATCAGAAATTATTCTCTTAAGCTTCTTTATATCTTTTAAAAGTTTTCTTCTTAGCGTGCATCTCTTACTGGGGAAACATTAATAGCAATGTAATTTATTCACGCTAGGAGAAACCTGCAGCACCAGGATGTTGGACGGTGTCTCTCTGGTCAGTATCAAAAACCTCATTAGAGATCAAAGCATGTGCATACGCTTTAAGCTTTAATACCAATTAAAAATAAGGTTAATTGCTAAATAAGGTTTCTCATGAGGCGGGAGGCTGTACTACGACTCAGCCATTTCAATTTTATGGGGGTGTTTGCTTTTTAAGTGATTTATCAGAGCAGCATTTTCAGTTCACATGATGGAGTAGTGGTCTGTTGAGATGTCCATAGGTGGCCATTTGTCAGACAGGCTCACAGCTTTTTGCTACAACAGTGATCATATATGGACTGAAATTATTAGAACTCCTAAAACATTTTTTTTTTTCAAACATCAGTGAAGGAATACTAAGATTGTAGAGAACCTTCATGATGATTTCCTTCTCTCTTTTCTAACCACTATTCTTTTATCTAAAGAAATATATGATTTATTTCTTTTAAGTGAGTTAGTAACAAAGTACTTAATTGCAAGTTTTCATAGTTTTCCAAGGAATTTTACTTTCTAAAGTAACTTGGAATAAACTAAAATTAGAATTACTGTATACACAAGCATTATCTCCCTCAAAAATATTCTAAATCAATGTATGTTCTGATTTGTCCTCCAGACTTTTTTTTTTTAAACTTTAGGCTATAGATCCATAACGGAAAACATTAGCAATTGCTCCCCAGGGTTAATTCCCATAAACTGACTCAAATCCTGTAAATGATAAGCTGAAAAGAAGGAAACATTTAATCTTGCAGAAGTAACGTTTCATTGCTCCAGCACCCAGAAATTATGCTGAGTAGTCTGGAGCTCCATCTCCTGGCGCTTATCAAATAACTAAAATAATTTCCAATAGTCTCCTAATGTGTATACTGACACCTTGGAGCACCCAACCTTTGTTTCAGGGGCAGTTGCAAAATTCCTCATGTTAGGCTTGTGACTCCTGAGGGCACAGAAATGCGTATTCACTGCGTGCTTTACTCAGTGTCTCCAGTCCCAGGGGATCCCTCTGTCCTCCAGCCTTCAGTGTGGGCTAGGCTCAAACAGCATGATCTGGCTTTCAGTGAAAATCATGTGAACTTGAGCATATTGCCCTACTCATGAGCTTTTTTTTTAGTAAGGTGAAGAATGAAATTATGTAAAAACACTGGAAAATAGAATAAAAATTGCATGTTCTGATACATTTGTGCTGCTCTCCAATGGTGAGTCATGGAACGAACTATCATTTGGGGGTCAGAGTACAGTATGGGAAATAACTATATGAATTTCTCAGTTAAACTGGAGACTTTTTTTTCTGCATATATATAAATAGGTAGGACTATTTGTGTGTGTGTTTGTGTGTGTGTGTAATTACACATAGAAATTTTACCAGAGATGTTAAAAAGTAGTGGTTACTTTGTAAAATACAACAGCCAAAGGAAATAAAATACAGATAGGTGTCCAAAATCTACAGTAAACAAGTGAATGTAACACATGAGAAAAAAATAAATCTGGGTTGGGATGCCAGTTTGGAAGTTTGCATTATAGGGTCTCAATGGGGAAGATAATGCATTTTGTCTGTGCATCAGCCACAGAAATATCTATAATAGGCAAGGCACCACCAATAATATATTTCAGGATTATTTCTGTTCTGAAGAACTTTAGCAAGATTATGAATGTTAATTATTTTATTAGAGTCTTATTCTATCATTTTGCTGGTAAAGGCACGCATTCTTATCCTACTTGTATTAATTTTTATCCATAAATAGATTCAGAAATCAACATCTCATCATTTCTTGAGATCATTATATGTTTGTCACTCTGAAAGTAATGCCTACTATTTATTTCCTTGGAAGAAGGAAAGGAAATAAATTTGTTTATGAAAGTCTGCAAGGCCATCCAGAACACGGCTTGTCTTTCAGGTCGCTGTTGCCACACCAGAGTGCACCACCCACCAGCTCACAGTGCATTACTTTTAGAGTAGACACCATATGACTAATTTAGAATGTTTTCACCTCTATTTAAGTAATTAAAAGTAAATAAGTGAGTTGGATCATAAATTTCATACACTAGCTTCATCATACATAAATATAGATTCTTTAGCAGTGCTGTCAGCAGAAGCATAGTCAATTTAGTGATTAAGTTTACAGCTGATCCTTTTTTACTTTATTTCTTCATCATTTGAAGGCTAATAAGATCACAGGGAATTCTAAGTCTATTTGAGAAGGAAGAACTCTCGTGAAACAAAGAGAATATGTAATAAAGGACAGTGATTTTTTTGGGAATGAGTGGCGTTTGTGATCTGTATTTAAGTAAATTATTTGTGCATTTTTTTAAGAAGTGTCCATTGCTCTCCCCAGTTCACCAGTGCAGCCTCATTAAATATTTTTGTGAGTTTTAATCACTATTTTTTCATCTCCTAATTGATGCAAAGTCCTTAATGGTTTGGCAGAATTAACTAGAGAGCGCATCCAGCTGCCAGCCCAGGAAGGAGAACAGATAAAATAGCATGGGAATATGAATGAAGGAAGAGTAAAAGAATGGAAAAATTATGTTGAAGAGCTTTAACATTTTTTTCCAAGAATAGGAGTAGTATATACTCACATCTACTCTTAAGTTTAATCACATATAGTCTAGATTCTAAAAAGACAGACAAGAATTTATCTGGGGCTATGAACTGTCTTGTTTGTGCATCATTATGCAGCAAATTCTAGTAATATATGTCCATCCTGCCACAGGGAGCAGAGAATACTAGAAATCACTCACATTATGTATGGGGCAATTCTTTTAGAAACTATTATTGCTACTCAAATCATTGCAGATTCTTATTACAAGGCACATGCCTGATCAATAGCCTGCTTTTATTAGTTCTCTTACCAACCTTCTGATATATTAGACATGACTGATGGAACTTAAAGCAGTTAAAACAGAAATAATGCAGAAAATTTTCAAAGCATTGGTTTAAGTGGGAAATTTCAAGTAGCTGTGCTTTTCTGCTCTTTTTCTTGCAGCAGTCTAAAAATATTTTAATGAGCTCTGGCCTTGAGTTCAGACTCTGACAGCATGAGTAGACACAAACACATAATAATTCTTTAAGACCTGTTTGTAATTCCACTGAAATGTTTCTCTTTTGTCTCTGTATCTGTATATGGATCACACTCTTTCATAGTATCCACAAAAGAAAGGGACAGAGCATGATGGCTAGTCTGCATCAGGCTTATTACAAAGCTTGTAACATTTTTTTATAATAATGTAATATTTTCATAATATATACATTTTATAATTATCACACAGTCCATACCATTTTTGCCTGCTGGGGCAGCCATTAGAGAACAAGAGGCTTCAGATTTCCAGCTGGAGATCTCTCACAAGAATGTAATCAGCTGGACCTGAACCTGATTGCCTAATATATTGAAAAAGAGAGAAAGGAGAGCAGAAGGGTGGTTCGGTTCTTTTGTAGATGGAAGGTCCGCTGGTTGGAGTTAGCATAAAGAGGATGGAACACTAAAAGTACTTGGTAGGCTTAGTGTGAGGCTGTAGGGCTTTTATGCCTCTTAGAAAGTGCTTGCTGGGGTGGTTTCATATTATCTTAAATGTGTGGTAGACCTTCAAATAGGTCTTCTGAGTCAAGCATTCTGTGGGCTATGTTTTAGCTTCTCAACCTTGCTTGCTGATCTGGTGCTGTAATGTTGTACCTGATTTCTAGGAAATGCATGCTAATGCTTACAATCGTAGCTTGTGCTTATAGATCCACTGAAATCATTACAAACATGACCTGTTAAATATGACCTAATGTTTCAAAAACTCCATCCTAAGACTTTTTAGGAATTCATGGTTCTCAAGTCTTGCAGTAATACAAACCCAATACAAAACCAAACAACACAGTCCTGATTAAGGCTATAGTTTTGCTGAATTTAGGATAAAAAAATTGTTTCTTTATTATGATCTAAATCCTTAAGCACACCCCTTATCCTTTTGATGCTTATGTCTGTGTTGAAGATTTTCAGCTTCATATCACTATCAATTTCAATAGCATACTTTTACATTGTCACATAATTAATGGGAATATTGGCTTAAATAGAATGCAAGGTCAACCCCTTTACTAATAACTTCTCTGCAACGTAATTATTCTCACTTTATATGACTTATTGTTAGCTTTCCATTAGCTACAAGCTTTCCTTTCTTCTCTTCTTGTGATGTTCTTCAGCTTAACCCATAGGTTCTCATGAGATACTTATCAGGTCTGCACAAGCCCACAAGGTAGTTCTTCTCACTAAGGGAAGGTGGTAGCATGTTTTCCTAGAATCATAGAATCACAAGATTGGAAATGACTTGCAAGATCATCTAGTCTTAACTGTCCTCCCATCGCCATTGCTACCACAAGCCTCTAAATCATATCTCACAGCTCCTCATCCAGATACCTCTTGAACACTGCCAGGGATGGCGACTCCATCATGTCTCTGGGCAGGCCATTCCAGTGCCTGACTACTCAGAAAAAGTTCTTCCTTATGTCTCACCTAAACCTCCTCTGGTACAACTTGCAGCCATTTCCTCAGGTCCTGTTTGTTGCCTGGGAGAAGAGAGCAAACCCCTCCTCATCACAACCTCCCTTCAGGAAGTTGTAGGGTGCAGTAAGGTCTCCTCTGAGCCTCCTCTTCTCCAGGCTAAACACTCCCAGCTCCCTCAGCCGCTCTTCATAAGACTTGTGCTCCAGACTCATCACCAGTTTCATTGCCCTTCTCTGGACACATTCCAGAGCCTCGATGTCTTTTTTTTTTTTTTATAGTGAGGGGCCCAAAACTGAGCCCAGTACTCAAGGTACGACCTCACCAGTGCTGAGTACAGGGGCATGATTACCTCCCTGCTCCTGATGGACATTCTGCTGTTTCTAATGCAGGCCAGGATGCTTCTTGGCCACCTGTCACACTGTCGGCTCATGTTCAGCCGATCATCAACTAACACCCCCAGGTCCCTTTCCTTTTCACAGTCATCCAGCCACTCAGTTCCAAGCCTATAGTGCTGCATGGGCTTATTGTGGCCAAGGTGCAGGACCTGGCACTTGGCTTTCTTGAACCTCATCCCATTCACCTCAGCCCAGTGATCCAGGTTATCTAGATCCCTCTGAAGGGCCTCCTTACTGTCAGGCAGATTGACACTACCTCCTGTCCTTGGTGAATCAGTGATGTGCTTTATCTGTTGAATTTCGGTGACTTATGTTCTCTTATCCATTCCTTCAAAACTACTTTAAAGCTTTTCCTTATGGAATATTGAGTTTGACTTAATCAAACACAGTTCATGACTAACTGTATAATTAGAGCTGGTTAGTACTCATACAGTAGTGCTGAGACAAATCTTACAAGTGATGTCAAATGATGGATAGGTATGTATAAATCAACAGAAACTCTCTCTAAGTTACGGTACTACTTAACTTTAACAAACCTACTGTGAAAACATTAGCATTTGGAATTTGGCCAAATAGAGTTACTTTCTTTACCTGCTACCCACGCTTTAGAACTAGCTGTTGCTTTTAAGTCTGTTCTTCTGCGCCCTAGCACTGTAACAGAGCATCTTTTTTTAAGGAACACCAACATAATGTACTTACCAAAAAAGAAGTAATGTTTGCTACAAGCAATGGCCTAGTATAAGACAAGATGGCTGACAAAGAAACTGCTGAACCAGAGTATGGCACAGCTGGCAAACTGTAACCATAGGCATGCTACAGCTCTGGGGCCTTAGTTTCCTCATTGCTCTTGAACAGTGGGCGTGCAAATATTCAAGATGTGCTTTGAGATTAATGTTAGTTATTAAGGAAATTATTACTAACTGTTCTATCAGAGAATAGTGGCAGGATATTTCCCGAAACCTTGAAGTGAAACTTATTAAGGAGGTCTCAAGCCAGCCATGCAAAGAGGATGCATGAACAATGGATGCAGTTCATGCACTCACTCAGCGAGGTTGCTGCCTTTCTTCTCCAGACAGTATCTCCAACTCTTTTCTTAGTTAAAGTCAAATCTCCTTCATTAAGTTTTCCTAGAGTTTAGCAAACTATAGCAGGACTCAGTCTTAGATGTATCTCTATCCATGTGTTCCTATTCATATAAGTAACTTTTAAGATATAAGCTTCCAATGTTGTATTTTGAGAAAACCAAGAGTTTCCACTAACTATGCAGTATCCTTGCAAGTTTAACATGACAACTTTCTGTAGTGTTTTTTCTTGTTCCTGTTAAATTGGCCTTTTGAAGACAAAGGGCTCGTGAGCTTTGCGTGTTAAAGGCTAAACTTTTTATAGTGAATGTGATATTTTAAGGCTTGAGGGAGATTGCAGCTAAATTGAGAAGAATGCCATGAAGTCCTTGTGTAAGTCATTCACCTTGTAGAGCTCTAGGCTGAGAGAGCTCAAATGCCACTCTACATAACAAGCTCAAAAACAGTAATTTAAATAGCAAGTGCAAACTCCACTTGGGAGCCTCTGTGAGGCATTTGTGGATTGCACAGCGTAAACTCCTAAACAACATTATCTGAAGAAAAAAAAAGAGTAATTCCTTTTTTTAAAGTGGTAATTCAGGGCCCAAGTCTCAAAAGCATTTGAACGTTTCAAGGACTATCGCTGTACAGAAATGTTCTTAACTACAAGAATTAAATTTTAAAAGGGATTGAGTACTTTTTTCAAATTCAAATTATTAGCTTAAAGTCTCACAAGAATAATAAAACTACATATGTATATTTTTGTCACTTCAGCTTTAGCAGAAAATATAATATTTGTGCTTTAAAGCTGAAAAGCTAATGCTTGCAGACAAGTGATGTAGAGGATGTTGGAACAGCATCTTAGTGGCTCAGAAGGGGCAGGGAAGAACAAAATCTGTAGCTCCTACATCTAATGCTGATCAAATAAAAATATTTGGGACAGTGTAACTGTTCATTGGAGAAAGTTTCAACGTGGACTAATAAATACAAAGACATCACATCTAGTCAATAAAGTTATTAGAAATCTTTAAGTGAAATGTCAGAGAAGTACAGCTACATGTTTTTTGATCATTATAACTTTCTCAGCTATGTTAAAAAGCTGTACTTAAAATTCAGTGGCAATGTTTGCAGCTGATATGAACATGTCTATATTCAATACGTTTTTGTAATTTTAGAACAGAAAATGCATTTTCAAAATTATGAAAATATTTGGGTTTTTTTTGCAAAATGACGTATTTTTAATGAAAATATTTCTTTATTATATATATAATATTATATATTTTATATCTATATTGTTTTTTAATTTAGTGGTAGAAATAAATATATTTTGCCCAACCACCATCAATTTTAAAGATTAGTAGTTCACAAAATAGGCAAGATGTTAATTCTATTTCTTTAAAATGAGGAAAATTACCTGCTGGAAGTAAATTCTATGTCTTTTAAGAGAACAAATTTTACAAGTCTCTCTTCTAAGTCCACTGAGCTCAGTATTTCCCTACTTCTGACAGATTTTTCATTTTTAGAGAGATTTTAACGTCTTTTTTTTTTTACTGCAGAGTGGTACTTTTATTCAAGTACTAGGTCATAATAAGAAAAAAAGAAGAGATCAACAGCAGGATCTTCAGAATTACCTTAGTTCTTATGAAGCTTTTTGGAAGTACTTTGGTTAAAAAGGCATCTAAATACCATTTTCTAGAATATCACTAAATTAGAACTAGGTGTTTCATCTTTAGCTGTTGTAAAGATGATGATCTGTGCAAGAAAAATATGCAGTAGTGACAAAAGTTTATGGCTTAAAGTCCAAGTAAATAGGTAAAGCGTGAAATGTCTGGTTTCAAACTCAGCTGCAATATTATGCGTGTTTTTGTTTTCTCTTAACAATTTTTCAAGGTACTTTTGAGATAAGTCCTGCAATTCATATACAGTCAAAGCTTCTATTGAATCAGTAGAAACTTTGTCCACTTGCAAAAGTACAAGCTGCAGCTCTTCACCCTAAGAATTTAATATAGCTCTAATGCTTCATTATTGGATATTTATTTGTGTGTTAGTCTCAGCTGATGAATGCAAAAAACTGTTGAGTGAAAAGTTGTTTCTCTTTACGTTAGCACAAATTATTTAACTGAAAGGTTCAAAGAGGTGCATCTAATCACCATGTTCCTTTAAAAGTACTTAAGTATTGTTATTAAATATCATGTGAAACAACCTTATGGACCTCCTGAAGCACTGCTAAAATGCAAAATTTTATATTTATGCTAGTACTTACAACGGATGTCATTTTAGTACTGAACAAATCCTTACAAAATCTGTAAAGGATTGAGCTATTTCCTGTAAAACTGCAAGATTGAAGAACCTGTAAGCACAGAAAATATGTGCCTCTGCTTAGGGTGAGATTACTCATTAAAAATTAAAATAAGTGACACATTTACAAACTACACACACATTTACAAACTAGCAGTTGAGAATACTATTGCTGGTATTTAAGGGGAAAGCCTCTATTAACACTAAAAGCACTTGGCCATTTAGTTGTGTATTAGAGAGACAAAGACAGTTATCGCTAGCTACAGCAACACTAATTTCACTTGTTATTTAGCACCCTCAAATACCTGTTCTCGAACCACTATTTTTGGTCCTAAGAAAATATCACCTGTATATAGGTTGTGGTCTGGTGTGTTGCTCGTCTGTTTTTGGGGGTTAATTATTCCTTCAGAACGTGCTCGCATTGGCCTGCAGAGGACAGAACCACCCATCAGAAATTCCTGCCAAGCTACATACCTGACACCCATGAAGGGAATAGTCATAAAAGATATGTCTGTAGAGTAATATGGCTTGTCAGATGTCTAGCCAAATTCTCTTTGGTCGAAAGCACGTAAGGACTTTGTTTAAAAGAAGTGGAGCTGTAGACAGACATATGGATGATAAGTGCTAGGTACTCTTCTAGCAAATTCAGACTACAGGTAGGGTGGTAGAGCTGCTCAGCTGTTGAGCTTGAGCAAGAACAAAAAAAGTATGACTTATGGTTCCTGGCCTCTCTCCTCTATGACTTAGGCATATAATAATAATTCTTGCTGAACTATTAAAGATTTTCAGTCTTTCACAGATATGTGTCATTAAGAAAACTTGTTAGATTATTTTCTCACTAAGTCCCTAAACTGATCTTAAGAAGGAGTTAAGAGTTAAACTCTTCCTGATCTTAAATTTTGGAACTGTGTGTCATTATTATTGATTCTTTTTTCTCTCTTTTTCACACTGGTGTTAATTTGATGAACATTCTCGCCCAGTGATTCTCTTGCTTTTTCTTCTCTGCTTTCTGTTTCTCAGTCTCACTGGGAGTAGGTCTCCATCATCCTTGATCCCAGAGGAGGCCGTGTACTTGACTGCCTCCACAGTCACTAAATGCTATCATTGTATCAGACAGGGACAGAAGAGTTCTATGTGAGGAAGAAGACAGAAAAGCTGCAGGGCAGCTTGCCATAAGTACTTCCAGTTAATGTTAATTAGCCATAAACCTTCCTAGACTGCTCAGCCTAGGGGTGGACTATTGACTTCTTCCTTAACATCTATTGTCCTGCTGTCACCTTTTTAAGTAATGATTAAACTGTGAAATCGGAGTATGCAGCCTCTTTAACAAATTGTATCCTTGATTCAGTTTGCTCCATACTTTTTGTATCTGTTTATTTCCTCTGTGGAGGGCAAAAGATTGCCAGTTTGTTCCATGCTCTACCAGAATCAGAGTATCAGTCTCTGCCATCCAGGCACATTCAAAGGGCTGTGGCTTGTTCCTTCAAACCAGAAAAGCAATTATAAATCATAGCACTCATAATTTACTTGGTCTCCTTGTAGACACAGTCATGGTGAGCCGAACTCTGGATAGCTTCATGAGCCTTGATAAACAGGATTGTTTATAAACAGGGATGTTTATATCAAAGTTAGGAAGTCTGCATGGTGCATGTGGTTGTCATCCACCTTAGCAACCGCAGCACATATGTTGTGGTTCTAGCCATAAGCAGCAGTAAAACATAATAATATTCCGGTCTGGGACTTAACAACACTGATTTGAAAGTAAAATTCCTTAACGTGTGTCTAATTGTAGATTCACTATCATGATTTCCCAATCTTATTACTGTATCACTAGATCACAGGGAGAGCTTGTTTAAATAAAACAGGGAACAAAATAATGAAGTGGAAGAAGCAACGTCTGCAGCTTCCCATCTTCAGAAATGTTTCTTGGACTAAAGAAAATTAATTTTAGTAATATCTGTATAACGTTTTCCAAGTAAGTAATTATTAGCCTCCAGCTCACAGTTTTCAGGTAGGTGAGGGGCAGTTGGTGTTAAGGTAGCTCTGTGACAGATGCCCTGGAGAAAAAGCTGTCAGATTCAAATAACAATTGCATTATATTTTTCCATCCCAAAAGATCCATCTAGATACATTAATACTCTTCATTAAAAATTACTGACTGTTTTCAAAAGATACATTAAGAATTGCATGTAATGTAGCAAAAGTTCAGGAGCACAGCGATG
The DNA here is from genome assembly GCF_987193195.1 of Phasianus colchicus. Taxonomy (NCBI): domain Eukaryota; kingdom Metazoa; phylum Chordata; class Aves; order Galliformes; family Phasianidae; genus Phasianus; species Phasianus colchicus. The sequence goes on along the minus strand of NC_143442.1, from coordinate 27,923,747 downwards.
TGGCTGCAGTGATCACAGAACTGGCTTTGCTGATTCTTTGCCTTTTGACTCTCAGCCCTGCCTTCGGTGTAAGAGGTCAGGGACAGGAATAATGAGACTGTCTCCTATGAAAAGACCTAACCTAATGGAGGCACTGGCGTCTCTTTAGACTTCTACAGCAAAGGGGCTGAAAGAGGGGATTGTGGCCAACTCCACAGTGCAATGCACAAGAAGAGCAATGTGGCAGTGGGAGCAATGGGAATTCTGGCCCCTGCTGCGAGACCTAAACAGGACTAGCAGCAGCCATCAAACTCTCTGCAAGGGCACCCAGCAGGAGAATGGCAACAGCTCTTAAACCCTCCACAGGACATTAGAGATGAGTACTAAAAAATACTAGAAAATCACACAGGAGTACTTAAATATTACTTGATCATTAACATAGTAATTACATCAGTGCTGCTCCTGCCTGGTGCCATAATTTAAGAGGTTTCATTGTTTTCATTATAATCAGTAGCAGTTATTTCCTGTGGTTCGTTGCCCATAAAATGTTCACCATGAAAAAATAAAATAGAGGCAGAGACTTTGCCATGATGACAATTAACATCCACTATGGAACTTGTGCATCCTTGTGCTGCAAATCACTCTGGTGTGTTTCATCAGGCTTCAGAGGGCCACACAAGGCACATTTCTCCCTGAAAGCTTTTAATAGAGGCTTTTAACTAAGATTTTTATTGGAGCCATTTCTTAAGAAAAGGGCATTCGTGAGGTGCTGCCATACTACTCCATCCCAGAGAATCCAAAGTGATCTTTTGAAAGAGGGGAGGTTTTTATTTGAGTATAGAAAATAAGCTATTTCACATTCAATTTTGGGAACATCTGACAGCATAAACTGTCGTGAAGCAGATGCAAATCCCTCACATGATTTGATTTGATTTGATGAGTGCTGTAGAGAGGAAAGCATCTTTCCTTCAAATGGCCGCAAAAGGAAAGGTATTATGAACCCAAATAACTGTAAGAGTTGTGTTTAGCAAACACAAAAGGTGCAAAGTACTCAATGTATCTCATTCACCTACTCAGTAACGTCTACTTCTCTTTCCACCAGCCATGTCCAAGTGTGCAAGAGCTTGAAGAAACTAAGCGTGCACACTTGTAGGTGAAAGGTAGTTAGTCAAAATGTTTGAAATCTTAAGGATGAGGGTTGATTCAACAATGTAGAAAATAATTACAGAGGATGAGTATAGAATAAGATTCAAGAGATCTTCCAGCCCCATTTCTTTCCCAAGTTAGGCTCTGCTTTGCCTATAGCATTTCCTACTGTTGCTTGTTAATTTGCTCTTCTAAATAGAGAAAGAAGAAAAAAGAAAAAGAAAGGGAGGGGAGCGCTGGCCCTTCATTCTAGTAGAAAAGTGTTTCACAGATATTTTAAAGAGGCTCTGTGTTTACTATTTTCTGTGGAAAATACAATAGTTCTTCCATAATATTGTATAATCCAGCTTGCAGAATACATTTCCTATGAGGACTGTAATCTTTTGACCTAAGAGGGATATAGGAAGCAAACTATCAAGCTCTGTTGCCATCAGAATGAAACTTCAGGAAAGTTATAAAATGTGAATTCATCTAACAAGCTCTCAGAGATTGTGCAAATAGGAATGTAAATGATGGTTCCTATCTACCAAATAGACGGCATGATTAATTAATGCACTACAAAAGAAGAAAGTTTGATGTTTAAAGCAAGATTGGGTGACTTTCAATGTATTAAGTTTTATGGTTTTGATGTGAACTGGGCAAAGAATTATAACATTCAATCAACATGAACAGTTTGTATTGATCTGCATAGAAAATTGGATAAAAAGATATATGGTCTCACTATAAGCTTTTTTTTCTTGGTTTTATTTGCTTTGCAAGAGAGCAATATTTTTCTAAGTGTAGATTGAGTGCAATGACTCCATAAAACGGCCCAGGAGGTTTCTATAGCACCATTAGAAGTGTGTTCTCTCTGCTCAGAAGCTAGTGAGCAATATTGCTGTGGAAATGAAGTCCCCTGGTATATTATTCCCACAGTGGACGTGATGAACCAGCACTTGAAATTCACCTGAAAAAATTCCAGGCTGTGGTGGCTACTATAAAAGCAGTGCAGTGAATTTTTCCCTTTAAACATTGCTTGCCAAATGAAAGAGTCCTACAGAAATTAAGTGCCTTGGGAAATCATTTGAGATGAGATAATTAATATTAGGACTGTAATTGTTGCTTTGCAATTCTATGACACATAGTTTCGGTTTTTTTTTCCTTTTTTTCTTTCTTTCTGTGCTTGAGCCTTCCATGAACAGATTCTGGTTGCCTTGACTTCATTTGTTAACTAAAAGAGCTGTTGGACTCAGTGCAGATAAGGGCTCTGTTGCAAAGGGAGATAACATAGAAGGTAGCTGTGACGTAGGGCATAGCCCCTCCTCTGCTCTCTTCACTCACGTAAGGGGGGGAAGATGTGCAAATTCTGTTCCCTCACCCATCTGTGGGGTACAGCATGCAAGGTTGCCTCAGCAGGCTGGGTTGTTTTCATCTCCTATGAGGAGAGTTTCAATGATTAGAAAATACTGAGTTAGCAAGGAGTGATGAGCCAAGTATGGCACGAATGCTAACCTACCCTCCACAGAAAAACCAAGCTGGTCAGATCGAATAGACCATTGATATGATACCCTCTGAACAAGAACGAAAGGAAACCTCTCTGAAAAAACAGAGGCGACTTCTCTGAAATTAATCCATGCCATCAAACTGCTATAACAGAGAAGACAGTTTGTCCCCAGCTGTTTAACTTTGCCACATTTTGTACCACCTGCAATGACATTTCATTACTATAGAGTGACAGCAGCAAAACTACCATGCAGCTATCAGCAGGAAAGGAAATTAGTGATGATTATGATTAACAAAACATCTCTGGCTCAGCCAGTGCCAAGAGAAGACAGCCTCTAAAGGAATCAAATAGTGGAAGTATCAGGAATATAATATCAGCACCACCCTGTGGATCCCTTGATCTGCTTCCTCCTTGTCTGGGTCTAAAGGAACCAGAGTAATGTTTCTGGAATTTTCTGGTCCTTATTCGTGTGGCTGATACTGAAAACTCAGCCTGGTTTCCTTCCCACTTGAATGAAGTCCAAAACACTATTCAGAAAAGATGCAAGTTTCTGTGGGACTGAATACATTCCCTAATGAATGCCCTGCTTGTCAGCAGCCCAAATTCTGTACTATAGTCATGTCTGCAGCTTTTAAAACTGTTCCCAAAGGACAGTGAAATCTGATAGCAAGTCTAAGGGAACACAACTGAAATCTAATCCTGCTTCATTCATAGGTGTTAGAGATTTCCCCATTGTGTTCATCTGATTCAATTAATTGGAAAATGTGTATAGTGGAAGAAGAAGATCTCACCTGTGAAAGTCTATGTTGGCAACAACTTCTGTCATAAGTAGAGTATTTTGGCTCTGAAAAGCATCACACCTGCTATTTTGATTTTAGTGGAGTGTTACTTAAGGTAGCAAATTAAGAAAAAATAATAAAGAGAGAGCAGCTGCATATCCTTACAGTATAACTTTTTTGCTCTGGCGACGACTGAAGTCATTCAGATTCATATAGAAGTAATAAATGTCATTCAAGAAGATGCATATAATGAACCAACAAATGAAATTACCTCTGCTGCCCCCTGTTAAAAAAATTCAGTCTTAACAACTAAAGCAGTCAAAAACACAGACTGATCTTCCATGGCAAATGTTTTTATTAACGAAAAGAGGAAAAGTCCCTGTATACATAAACTACTGAAACAAATGAGAGCATTCTTTCTTGTTCTCCTCATACTAGCAAGTCATCCAAGGATTTGATAAATATGTGTAGGAAATTCTCTTAATCTTTGACTGCGTTTTTTGTCTTTTCAGAAAATCAGCAACATAGATGTAACAAATAGCTGTGATTTATTACCCCCAAAATGCCTTTCCTATGATTGACTTGTATAGTGAAAATCCAAATAATAATTTTATCCAAAATATATCAGCTGTAAAGATGTATGTGATCATCTGCAGTACAGTGTGTTGGTCCAGCCTCCAGGCTGAATGACTGAAACATAAGAAACATTCTAACAAGAGATCTGCTCGTGCAAATGCTCACAAACGAGCAGACAATTAAAGCCAAGGCAAGTCATACCTTTTGTCCATTTGTCTCAGCAAGCTGTCCTGAAGAAGATCTACCCAGGACTAATTCAAAGGAAAAAGCAAATATTAAACAGTAGGCAATTGGGATCCCAAAGCACTCCTCCTGGTAAAAAGCAGGGAAGACATAGCAAGTTATTTCTGTAGAAGTTCCAGGTTCTAAAGTTACTTTGTTTCCATACTTTGATTTATTTTGGACTCAAGTGACTTCAGACTTTCTTAGAGAATGTTTTGCAGGCAGGATTGAGGGTTTTCTTCCCACAAGGAATGAATGAGAAGGTTTCTCTGTAGGAGGCTGTCGGACTGAGTGATTAGTTTAATACTGTTGAGACTTTATTGTAATATTAATGGTGTGTTATGGTGCCTAAGGTCTTTGATAAGCATCATTTATTATTTTAAACCTAAGTAAATAAATTCAGGAATCATAGGAGAGGCTTCTTGCTTGATCTTATCAGCAATGTGGCATAACCACAGCCAAAATTATGTATTCTACTTATTTAAGAAACTACATATATCAAAACTCTAATTTTATTTAAACAGCCAGGAAAACATCAAGAGGATGAAACTTATCACCGAAATGTATATTGCCACTCTACTAGTCTAGTATGAGAGTAAAAAAGGGTTTTAAGCCACTACATGGGAAATGAAAGCATCACTTCTCCTTGATTAATAGGTAGATTACTGAGTCAATGTTTTGAATCTTTTTTGTAAAGCAAGTCTCATCAAAACCAGTAGCATCCTTCTCATTTTACTTATTTGAAGTATTTAGGTTTTAAAGTGCAGTAAAATAAATTCACAGTCAAACTGGAAAAATAAATCCAGCTCAATGATTGCATTTTTTTTATTTTTTTCTAACTTTAGATTTATGGGGAGAGGATTATTGTTTTTCCCACTGCTGTAGATATTTCTTCCTCATTATTATTTTTTATTTATTTATTTTTTACTGTTAGCATGAAACATCTGGCTAGCAGCTAGCTACCCACTGTCACATCTTATATGCATTTTAAACACCTAGGGGGCATTTTGAGTTTGGCTCTAAGTAAGCAATTGGTAATGCAGCTGGTGAATACTTTCCATTCTCTATTTGCCAGCAGCATACATTTTAGGGAGGTAATCTGATCCTTCATTGCGACAGGAAAAGTATAGCAATAATGAAGGTTGAAGTAGTATTGCAATTAATTTTGTCAAAGAACTGGTTGTTATTAAATACCATATTAGTTCTGGTCAAGGAAATATCTTTTGTATAGCCATTCCTAAAGCTATCAGTCTAATCCCATCTCAAAATCATACAAATCCAAGGAAAATACGTGGATCTGTAGGTGCTAAGCAGAAATTTAAAAATGTTCTAAACATTATGTTCTGTGTAGCTCTGTGCTATACATTTTTTCATTAAGCTCATTACAGATTATCTCAGCTTGTCCTTCTAGGAAGGGATCCTGTTGAATGGCTGCCAAACGACAAAGCAAAAACCAATAGATTTGAGCTGCAGAGATTTATGTGTGGTCTGATGATGTGATCTGGGTCAGTTTAGTTGAATTGTGCAAGCTCCCCAGTGGAAATTTAAACAGAGATGTTTTCCCCTTTTTACCACCTTCCCTTTAAATGAATGCAATTCCTGTCTAAGTGAGGCCTTCATTTCTATTTTTTTCTTTCAATCTTCTCATCATCTGAAAACGTGTCTATCATGAGAATTTTCCATGCAGTGTATCTATGCTATTGATAAAGAGCTATAGGGCACTTCAGGGTACACTTCCCTTTACTGCCTGAATTATTCAGCTTCTTTACAGAAACTTAAAATGAATAGGTAAATAAAAATGAATGCCTTTTTCTTTTCTCTCATCACTCCCCTTATGTATTTCATACTGTTAGGAGTGCTACACTCTTGCCCTGTGCATGCAGTCGTATGTCTGCAGTGAGATCAGGCTTTCTATTATGCCTAAAAGTTACACTTTCAGTAATTACTTTACACATCCATGCATATAGTTATCTAGCTAGCTGAAACCCATTTCTGATTGGGATTTTTTTTTTTTTCTGGCTTTAATAGAAAGCGAAGTGAGGAAGCAGCTCTAGACTGACTTTCAGAAATGAGTCTTTCTTATCAGGAATTAGTGTTTTGTTGCATTTCACAAACAGAGTCATTAAAATTTGATGAAGATGAGGAGCAACAATGCAGCCAGATGTGCCATGCATTTTCAGGTGGTCTGTGTTTTCCATTCAGGTGAAAAGCTCATGCTTCCTTATCTGATTTGAATGACTCAGGTTTAGCCGTGCTCCAAAGACAGGGTGAAATTGGAGCCTGTCAGATTTTTCCCTGCTGCTGGGCCAAGCCCATTACTGAACTACATTCACTGCAGTAGTTGCAGATGTTTGCATTTGCACAGAATGAGGAAATATCTCCATGCAAAACAAGAATTCATCCAGCACCACTGTATTAAGCTGTAATTCCAGCCCATGGCCTACAGTGCTGAGAAGCAATATGGCAACAACAGGCTGAGGAAAGAAGACAGACATTTGAACTAGCTCCTGTAGAAGCTGGGCAAAGAGAAAAGCAGCTAAGGCACTGTATGGGAACTGCTGAGTCACAGCCTGAACCTCTGATTAATCACCTGAGGTGAGCAATGAGTCAGCCCTGGGAGCACAGGTGAAAGCAATTCACCTGTGCTGCAGGAAGGGGTGGAGCCTGGCTCCACCTCTCCTGGACCCATTTAAGAGCTGACTACCAGTGGGGAAGGATCTCTCTTTCTTCAGAAGATCCATTCCACTGGTCTTTCCTGAGCGAGCCCATAACACGGGTAAGCATCCTATTTTTTCTCTTTGTCTTGCTGTGCCTAACTCTTGCTTATTTCATTGTTATAACATCTTAATATTATTAAATTATATAATATTCCTTTATATAATTTTCATTGATTATACAGGCACTTGCCTTCCAAGTACAAACAGGGCAAGTGTTACTGACAGTGCCTCACGTATGTTTCAGAATCACTGATTCATTCTATTCCTTTTGGTAAATGGAGATTTGAAAGAAAAAAAAAACGGCTTAATCCTCAGTGTAAATAAGCCAAACCTACAATATTCTCAATTTTCAAAGAGTGAGATATTGGATTTTCCTGAAGCAGAAATGATTCATTTCCAGGAATTGTATCGTGGTGTCCATCTACCTGAGGCTCCCAGAGCCATCTAATAGGGTGTGCAAAGAAGCCGAGAACAAATGCTTTAGTTACTCTCTCTGTTAATTTTCTTTTAATTTTCATTTTCAGCCTTTTCTGCTTTGCAGGAAAGTATGTGTCAACAGACCAGAATTTAAAAGGTGACAAACTGTGAAGAATTAAAACTTCCAATTTAACAGATGAGCAACTGCAAATAAGAGAATCTCAGACAAACACTATTTTAATGAAAGGTGACATACCAGTGATAAGACAGTTTTTTCCTCTCTCTTCATCAGGTAACAACAAATTAGTTTAGGAAACCATATAATAATACTGTGAATGCAGTAACAAATTCATATCCTATGCTGTTAGTTTTGTTTGCTTGTTTGCTTTCTGAAACCATATATGATATTTTTTTTGTAATGGTATATTTTCTTCACACTAGAAGTGTCAACACTTGTTCATGTCTGGAATGGCTTTCATTCTTATTACTCTCAGGTCTAAGGTTTATTTTCTTCTCCTCTGCAGAGCTTTACATTTTAGTGCTGAGTGGTGGAGTTGGTGAGTAGGGACTACAGCAGATTTCCTGAATTTTTCTAGCATTTTGTGACACTTCACAAGTATAGAAGTGATTAGATGTATGTTGGCTAGTTGCTTTTAATGAAATTTTCCAGTGCAGTATGAATCAGAAGGAAAACTAAACATACATAAAGTACTCTAAAAGGACACTTCTGCTAGTAAGCATCGCATGGCTACCTCTCTCAGGATCACACTGAAGTAAGTTTTCAGATATATGCAATTAAACTCAAATGAATACAAAGGCTAAATAACTTCAAATGACCTATTAGCAACATACTGTGTTTATTACACAGCAAGTGATCATGCACTGTCATGTGTAAGATCACAGAAATCGCTCCTTTTGTCCTACTATACTTTAGAGTGTAAAGCATAGCAAGGAGATTTTTTCATAAGTTATAAGTTACATGAAGAAAATAACCAGCAACTTGATACAAGACCCTGAGAATGAAGTTTCCAACTCAGTGACAGTGTCTTCAAGGTGTCACAGTCAGCTCTCAGCATCACTTCCAGCTGCAGTCCTGAATGTATGGTGTAAATGCCCCTCATCAGCATGCCCCAAGATAATTATCTACCCACTCTCTACTCATGTGCTTGAAAATAATCTTTAATTTATTTTCATGTCTATGGCAGATGCCACAGTAAAACAACCAGTGGGATTCTCTCGTATGCGCCTCTGCCTCACTGGGTATTAATGAGATTTTCATTTAAATTTCATTAGGGAATGATTTCATGAATTCAGCATATGGGACTTATGGTTTAAATTGTTTAAAGTGGTACTTTGGCTCCGTAAATGTAAAGTATATATGACAATGGGGTATGTATGCCTACATAACACTTCTGTGATTAATTGGTCTATATTTTATGTAACAATCTGAATCTAAAGCAAATGCCACAACTTGCATTTTTTCCACTCTGAAAAATAGCATGAACTAGCTGTGCCTTTCTAGGCTGCATGTAAATTTAATTATGAGTGGGTCTGGTTTATATATGTTTGGGGAAAAAGAACTTTCCCCCTTAGCAATATCTTATAATAAATAATGGAAATATGAGGTGGTTTTGCTTAGATTATACCTGGCAATTGAAAGACTATCAAGTAATAGGAAATAAATATTGGAAATTGTTGGAAAAAAATAGCTTAGATGGACAGTCCAGTGTGGGGAAAGGCAAATGATCAGTTGGAACTTCACCTGCAATCAAATGACAACCATTCATTTCATGCTAAGGTTGAAATTAATACATATATTTATCACAACAGCTACGGACAGTGGTCTGGATTGTTCCTTTCTTGTTCTGCCTTGGTACAAATGCAAACGAGAACAATATGAGTACTGCCTCTAATATTTACCATCAAAATATAAAAGAAAATTAATATTTTAGAGGAGAACGTAAGAACATCCTAAAAACATTTTCATTAGCAAGATAGGCAGATTGTTTTGCACAATGGGAAAATTAATGTCAGGTTTTGGGAGGCTTTATACAATGGAGAAATCTGACAAATATGAGACCTTTTATTATTTGTAAGGACTTTGTTCCAGGTTGGAGGTGGGAATAGCATGGCAGAAAGCATTAATATTTTTATTTGAGACCTTAGCAAAAAGATAAAGATGACTGGCATCATAGGCTAGAAAAAAAAATAGCTGGTGGGATGGAGATAGGTAACAAAGTGCAAGGTGATGAAAACAAGCAAATGTTATTTTAAAAAAAAAAAAAAGTAGGGAACAGGAACCAAGATAAATCAACACAAGGAAAGGCGTTATCGAAGGGGCGAGGCAAGGAAGCGATATTTGCAGCTACATTTAGGTAAATAAGAGCTTGTAAAGTTTAGATTCTTTGAGTCAGATGAAGGACTAGGAAAAAGATGAATTGGGAGTTAATGTACTTGTTGAAATTACTATGGGTTAATGAATTAATAAAGTAAATGTGAAGGAGAAAGAAGAAAGAGCAGTTGCTGGAGAGCTGGGCAAGGACAAAAATGATTTGTTGGGTGGAAAAAAGAGTGAGAGTAAAATGATACTTGCATTATAAGAGATGAGATGATTATGGAAATGTGGGTGGAATATGACTGGGAAATATGAAATGGGCCAAAGGGAGGAGTGGTTTATCTGTACTTCTATAAGCTTCAGCCTTGACCTACAGCTGAAATCAGTCCTATTGCACTGAAAGAGAATGTTGACCCTGTCCCTTCTAAGCAAATGCCCAGTTTATAAAAGCATGAAAGGCAGCAGTTCCTCCCCTTGGACAATGTTTTAGCAGAGTGGGTATGGCAAGGGTTGTCCCTGCTCTGACGCAGTGACCACTCAGCTCCAGACTGAGGAGAATTCACAAGGGGAATGGATCTGAAATGGCTCGTTGCGTGCCCTATATGTGTTGCACATAGCCACTCCCATTACGTTTATTACTCTTGAAATAAAAGGATGTTTAAACTGAACAACTCACCAAGGCAAATGCAGTAGATGTTAGTTGTTCTCATGAGGATTGCTGTTTACTTTTCAAGCTATCTGATTTTGCTGCAGATTCTTCTTCAAATCTGCCCACTGATGTGTTCAGCAGTTTTCTTTCCAGAATATTTCTTCTCTAGTCAACCCTGTCGATCTTTTCAAGTGAGTGGTTGAGACTTTCCATATGTTTTCACATAAGATTCCCTCCTAAATCACTACTGAAGTAGAAGTATACATTCCAGTCTATATAGAAAAGCCTGGATCCTGATCTTATCTGTACCAATCTCCCACTCACTACAAAAATCAGATCTTGTAACAAGGATGTCCTGACTCCCCTGCCCCTAACAGGGAAGCTTCTCTGTTGCCTTTCCTTAAGAAATAAGCTATGATTAGTTAGAAAAACTGTGATCTGTTGGAAAGAGGAAAACATTAGATGGGCATCTTGTTGCAGCTTCTTTCACTGGTAAAATATATTAAATGATAACCCTGAGTTCTAATTCAATACTGACAAAATGTGGGGTATAAATGATTTATAATTAAAGCATTCATTCAAATTAACAAAAATACTGATGGTATGATAGAGGACCATCTGTACTGTGCCATCTGGCAGGTAGAAGGACAAATAAAAATCAAGTAATATCATTAATAATCTTTCAGGGAGTACTTAAAATTTTTCAGTAAATTAGATTTACGGAGTTCATTACCTTTTTTAAGCAGGAGCATACTGTCGCCATTATTTATGTGTAAGATGCAGACTTAACCTGGAATATGTCACCTAATTAACATAAGCAACACTTAAGTATCTCTGCAGTATTTTAAGAAACCTTTAGATCATTTGTTATTCAGTAAATTTAGAAGCCTGAAGATGGTCCCACAATGGCTCCCAACCACCTAACTCTCTCAATTTCAATAGGAATTCAGCACCAAATTGGAGCCCTGTTACTATTTAAAGTAGGTATGAAACTACAAAACTTTGAGGTTAGAGGAGAAGAAAGGCTTTAAGTCGTACAAGCTATGAAAAGAGCTCTTAGGGAGGTTCCAGGGTACACCTGCAAGCAAGCAGGATCTTGCTATACAAAACACATCCTAAAAACTGTAGCTAAAAATAGGAAGTCCCATCACTTTGATAAAGTAGTTCTCAAGGAATGCAAACAGGGCAGTCAGGCTCCACATCTGCACGTTTCCTAAAAATAGAGCTGTGGGAAGAAACCATGAAACACAATTTGCATGCACCTGCAGAAGGTGAGATTGAAAGACCAGTTTGTCCATTTCCAGCCCAGCCCCTTTACCTGCTTCAGCAAGATAGTACAAGCAAAAAGTGCTTCTCTGAGGAATAATCAAGTTTGTGATTTTCTGTGTTAGCCATTAGTGTGAGATTTCCACTGATTCTGGGTTGTTTTTTTTTTTTTCCATAACTGATACAATGTAAGTATTCAAAGAGATTTTCCAAACACCTTTTTCTTAACCACGTATCTCCACGTTCCTGTGTAAACAATCCATTTCCATTTTGTTTACACACATTCAACAGTTTGATTCCCTTCTTGATTCCCAGACAAACCATGTTTCAGTCTTTTAATCCTCCCTCTTAAGTAAAACCCTCCAACTATACTAATGACTCCATGGTTCATCTTTGAACTCCATTCAGTTTACCACGATATTTATCTCTGGTAAAATTATACATACATCTAAAAAGCCATGTAAGGAAAATTTTTTTTCTGCTCTGTTGCATAATGATGCTGTATGCTCCCTTGTCTTTGCTACATTGCTGCAAAATCATCTCTAGCTTCCAATCTGTTATCTCCTCGAGTTTTGGCAGTGCTGTTTTTGCAAGGTCGCTCCCTCCCATTGAATCTCTTTTGTATTAAATTCTTCTAGATATGCTTATCTTTCATTCTCAATCGCTCTAAGGGTTGCCTGTTATTCTTGATACATACTTTATTTTTTCTTTGGTATTTGCAGCTCTTCCTCTTCATCAGATTTCATTAATTTTGTTTTTCCACCCTTCTGTAACTGTTTAAATAACACAAATGTCATATAACATGAGATCAAACACAAGAAACGGTCTAGTAGTAGCCTGTACACTGTTACTTTATAATTTAATGATTCATCTTTGTTAAGATTTCAGTGTATATTTCATGCCCATGCACAAACCCATTGCTATGGGAGCACATTTTCAGGTACATGATGAATGCATAAAAATCAAATTATATTACAACCATCATGCTCTTTCTGGTGTGCAGTGTTGTAATTCCTTTGCAGAAACAGCACTTGAGTTTGAGTGGCAAGGTCTATCCTCTACGAACTCAAATCACTTCTATGTTGCGTCTCTAGATCATTAAGGGCATTTATCAGCTCTCGCTTTGTTAATTTTTCAGGATTGGAATTGTGCAGTTGGATTGTGCTGGTAGGCACACCTTGTGGTACTGCAAAGAGGACCCCCTGCCACGTGTATCTGTCCTACCTCGAGGCCACTCAGACTCCTACGGAGAGACCAGGACTTGAGAAGACAGGACCATGCTAATACAGAGGTATAGTTTCTGAATCTGCGCTATAGAAATGCTTTTCCACAAATATATTTGTACGGGAGTGTATGCTGTGGCCTACTGTATGTACAAGCTCTTTCTAGTGCAAGTCTTTGTTATTTTGCTTAAAAATGTCGCTTTAAAAATTAACATTCAGGGTTAGTTGGAAGATCAAGACCGCAGTCAGATATTCTGCATGTGAAAGAGCAGAAAATTGGGCTGCAGAGAAATGCAGGCATTACTAAAATACAGGGCAAACTGTGGCATTAATTTGCAAGCATCAATACCTGCAGCATGTTAAAATGAAGAGATATACAAATCAGGAAAATCTCAATTGTATCTAAGAGCTGAGGTTTGTCAGAAGTGTAACTACCTCGTTAAGTAATTTTCTTTAAGAAGCAAATGTATTTCCAACCCTTTTTTATTTTTTAAGCAGGATTGTAGTTCAGTCTTAGAACCAAAATTCCCTGCATTGTTAGCCAGATATAGATGGCCACAATAGCTTGTGGGTACAAATGTGAGACCAAATACAGGGGCTTGAGGAAGATTTCAGCAATGGAATATAGTCTGTTTCACTAATAGCTATTCCCAATCTCATCCAAAGCCATTTCAGATAAATATATGAGTAAAATGGCATCCTTCCATGAGCTGTGGTTATTTCTCAGAATTTCTTGGTTCTCTCCAGCCACCAGAAGTTTTCAGAGATGGACGTGCTGTTGTCCTTGAGAGGAACTGGAGGACGTCTCCATTTCTGAAGTAAGAGCACAGAGGAGTTGTGAAAGTGGAGTCTTCCTGTTTATTGCATTCCTTGGTATTTCATGCAGTCCTGGGAATACAGATATTTTAGAATTTACAGTATGAAATGTCAATATTGGAGTTTTGCTTAACCTTTGTAGTTTCTCCCTATGGAGAAAATTTTGTATTCTCTCTATGAATATGTGTGTGTGTGTCTGTGTGCGTGTGCATGAGCATATATATATATTAAAAATGCGTATGTTTATAAAATACATATATAGCACTTCCCTTAGTTTCAGAATGTCATTCCCTGTGGCCTTACCTCTATTACACACATCATTCATTAGATTATGAAAACCATTAATGTCAGGCAGCAGAACCAAATGAATTCACTAAGGGACCACCATTAGCATATCAAGTAGCTATTTCTCAGCTAAATATTCCTGACAGCCCTCATTACATATGACGGATGGGCTTTATAAGAGGTAGTAGTTCCAGAAGAAAATAAAATCTCAGCATTCTACCACATGTGGCCCAATAACTAGATATCATTTTTTGACTGTCTGTTTGCATTTCTTTCCTTTTTTTTCTTTCAGAATGAAACAGTTGTAAAACTCATAAATAGATTAACTGCATAATTCAAAATTCATTAAAAATTGTGGGCCTAATTTAGCCCAGTTTCTGAATTCTGTAGGTGCTTTAGTCATGGGATATCAAACACTGTGTGCCACATAGCTGGATTGCCAGCAGCCTGTCAGAAAAAAAAAAAAGACACAACTGATAATAGCAGCTGAGGCTGGATTTTAAAAGACCGTGTATTGCAGAAAACTTTAGGAGTGGGAGCCCAACATTTCCTAAGATTAAAAAGAAAAGGAAGGAAGAAAAAGAAATAGATTTTGAAAATAAAAAATACAACTGTATCAAAGCCGTACGAAAAACAGGCACAAGCCACAAACAAATCAGTCTAACACTTCCTTACACCTGCAGTCTCCTGCTAGGTGCACAGAACTGTGGCAACTGATAACTCCCTTTGTGGGAGTACAGACTCCAGCACTTCATTCTACAACATGATAGGAAGTTTAAAGCTTGCTGCTGTATAATTTCATGGAAATGTCCGTAGTGCAGTTCGTGGCCATGAAAAGTTGGCCAATTTATGCTTAAAGACAGAAACTTTTTAATTTTTAAGGAAAGATGACATTTCTGTTCTTGGGACATTGAAAACAAGTAGCATGATGTTTAAGGGCTCAAATCATGTCATTTACATTGATGACAGAACTGAAGCCAGGCAAAATTGTCAGGGAAAACTGTGTTCTCATAAAAAGAAATCTGAGCATTGCTCTATAATCAGGCTATCTTCAAGTAAACAATTCCTCAGACACCCATTAATTCTATTATAATTAATTAACCACTTCTGCTGGTTCTAGATATGCACTAAAACTGGATCCAGTATTTTATTTCAGTTCTCTCTTCTACGTAAATATTCTCAGTGGAGGAATCTGCTCCTAAAAACCTCAGTCACTGGTATTGGTGTTATAATCTGAACTGTGTATAAATGGTTTGTTTGTGTGATCAGTTTGTTGACTAATGGTGAGAGTGTATTTTCCATGCATTTTATTCTTTTTATTACAGTGGTGTAGCCAATGCAAGAAAAATTGTTATTTTAAATTTAGTGTTAAAGTAAACCTACAAATATACTTTTTCAAGCAGTCAAGCTGAAACATTAAGTTGAACACTTGAGTTTGATGTTTGAATTTTAAGTCAAGCTCAGAAAAATTCTGAAAGGTGAGTTGAAGTATGTTTTGTCATTCATTCACAGCTTTACAACTGTTATGCAGCTGAAAAACATCTGGCACTACAAAGAGCATGAAAGTGAGCTCCCACCCCACCAGCAGAAGCCAGTCACACCAGTAGAGTGGTGTACTACTGCTGCTTCAGCTGTCCATCCTTCTGCCAGTGGCTGGATGACTCAAGTCCCAGAATCTTCTCAAAAATATGAGGTAAGGCATAGTTTTAGAATATGTATGTTTTCCATCACACTTTACTGCTTTTCATTTTATATTACATTATTTCTGGAATACAAGAGGAAAAAACTAAGTAACACTTCATAACTAACTTTAAACCCTCTTCAATTGCTATCACAATACCCCCAGTTGTTAGAAAACATGAGACTTGTCATAATTTCTTTGGAAGAACATGCCTTCATGATACTGGTATGTACTTTTTGTATTAAATGTTTTTAAGAAAAAGAAAATCCACTTAAATTCAGTAGTTTATCTTAAGTCCTGCAAATGTATCTTTGTTCTCATTGTTAGGTAGCTATATAAAAGCTGGTTGAGGCCATGATTTTTTGGCTACAGTGCACTTTCAGATGAGATGCAAATTCTGTATTTAGTAAACAAATACAGAAACTTTGAGACACAGCGGAAGTGAGTTGGTAAATATCTATGCTTATTGGCAACTTTTCAAAAGAGGGGATTTTCAAAAGAGGAAGAGCTGCTTCCTAGGCTTTTATTTAGAGGCTATCAAAAATCAAGGATCCATCCTTGGTCTGAGTGTCTTACAGCACACATGCAGCAAAGCAAAGGGAATGAGCCAGAATCCTGTCTAGAGTGGGCCTCAGCTGCAGCAGGTGCTCCAGAAAGGGCTGGACCTTTGGTCGGAAACCAAGACCACCACCATGTCCATCCTGTGTCCATCTGCTGGAGCACAGAGCCAAAGCATCCTCCCCTGCCCGCTGTCTCCTCATCCTAGCCAGAGGTCGGACTTCCTAGGGAAACAAAAGTTGGAAAACTGCTGTTCTTAGCCTATCCGTAAAGAGAAATAATATATTTCTAAGTCACTCATTAAGTAATGCAGGTACTTAATCAGCAATTGCTGACATCTGTATGCTTTTACTGCTCTTCTGCTTGGTAGACCAGTAAGGCAGACTAGTAACATAGCAGCCATTTCTGTCTTACACAGAATGCCTTCAAATATTTCCAGACTATTAACAGATTCCTAGATGTAACCTTTCTGACATATTCTGCCAGATTATCTGAAGTTTTCTAATGAATCTATCTCTCTTGCAATCTGATTCTGCCTTCTTTGAATTACTTCTGTCTGAATTATAGCTATAGAGTACCTTTGTGTTCAAAATTAAATTCTGCATGTTCTACATAGTTGATTCAGCAGGAAAAGCTCTGATAGCTATGGCCATTCTCTGCAAAATCACATCTTAGAAAACTTCCCAAAATGCCTGACTTCTCCAACTGCTTTATGCCATTAAAAATCTGCGTTTCATTCACTGTAGAGTTTTCAGTGCTTTTTTTCCAGCTGGCCGTCTTATCCCATCCATATCTTTCCCATATTTCTGAATTCATATTCGTCAGTTTGAGTCTCATTTTGTGATCCTCTTTGCAATTTTTTATGTTCTTTTCCCTTTTTGATTCCTTATCTTTACTGCTAGTAAGTTAATGTCATTTTCTATTCTAATCTTGCACTGTTACTCGTACTTCAGTACCAATAGTGAAAATGTTAGTTAAGATGCACCTTCTCCAAGGACACCCACCACTATCCTTATTGTTCTTCAAGTACAGTGCTTTAGCTGGGTTTTTCCTCAGCCCACACAGCATTGTTCCCATTCAAAATAAGGTAAATCACTTTTCATGTGTGTTTTCCTGGGAATTGCTATCAAGTGTTTCGCTAAAATCTAAGCACATAATCTCAAGTGCTTTTTTATGTACAGATTTTTTTGCTTGCTTGCTTTCTTTCCAAACATAGCAATATAATTTGAATAATGTGATTCATTATTTATAATGCTGGATTTTCGTGGTGCTGTTACCTTCTAAATCTTCAGTGATTTGACTTAAATGAGGCAGAAGACTCCTGTGTAAACCAAATTTTAAAACAGCAGGGCATTAATTTTATTATTATTCAAAAACATAGTATTATAGCAGAATCAGAAAATAGACTGGACACCTACTGCACAATGATTACCACTGCCACATACTGATGTAACAGAAGGATATGTTTGCTCAGTTTCTTTTCCCAAATTTAATTCCTGCCTACTACATGTTAACTTTTTTCATTTACCTTTCACTGTTGTTTAGAAGAAGGGAGTCTCCCAAGTTACAGAATCAGATTCATTAGAGAAAGTCTTTTAAAAGTATTTTTCAGATATTTACTGAAATCTTTGGAGTAACACTGTTCAACTCTTTCAGAAACATTTTTCCTTTCAGTTTAATTCTGTACCATTTATATAGACGAATCACGATGTGGTAGGAACACTTCTGAGATGATTTCACATTACCCAGAAAAGATTTCAATTCCTGTTTTAATGGCTTTTTTCCTCTCCTTTCCCATCCTATTCCCTCTGTCTCAGCTGCCCTTCTCTCCCCTCCTCTTCATTCCCCTCCTTTCCATGTACACTTCTTTACACCATGCAGACTGCTTATCCTTGAAAAATAAGTCCTCTAACACAAATGAAATTTAACCACCTGAATGTGAAAGAACTCAAAGTAAATGTTTGCTACTGAAAATCCCATGTGATAAAATTATAAGGAGTTGTAAAAGTATTGAATTTGGCTATCTAGTAATAGAATTTTTAACTCTGTGATTTATATTCCTGGCCAAGACGTATATTGAGATATCTTAGATTTTGATGGGAATTATAATGAAATATAATGACAGTAATACTTACTCCCTATGAAAGCACTAAAATGTTTACCATCACCTTTCCCATGCAATTAACTTCAACATAGCATTAATACAAAAGTGATAATTATTATGCAAAAGAAAACCTCGAGGGCATATTTCCATGGTGTAATGAATAATTTTCTTCAGATTGCCTCAAATTTATTCTGGTATCAACAGTTACATAGAAATGAAAAGGAATAATTAGTGATAGAAGTTCAGTGCAGGAAAATGAACTCTGCTACATATTGCTTATGAAAAATTAGCTTATACTCAGTTTCCATCAGCAATTGTGAACAATTAATCACAAAACAACACCTCACAGATGATATAAATTGTCAGATAAGAGTAAACTGTTTTAAAAATTAACCTTGTATTAACCTTTATAATCACCTGCTTGTCCTGAGATATTAATTCTGATGATTCTTGCTACCTGTAAAATTATTTAAACAGACGTTGATATACAAATCCATAATATAGGTAGAGAATTTAGAATTGAGAATTCATTTAGCAGGGCTAAAATCTTGGTCTTCCTTTGGTAGTTATCAATTCAGAAGCCATTCACCTAACTGTTGGAATCAACAGGTCTAGGCAAGAGGGTGGTATGCCAAAATAGCCATTGCTCTAGTTCTGCCATGGTGCTGATTTGCATGTTCTCTTCTTCATATTTCATTTACTTATGTCTTCATTTTCCCATCTGCAAAAGCGGGACGCTAATACTGGCCCTGCTTGTGAAATACTTTGATGCTTGCACACAAGAAATACAATAAAGTTTAGCTGTTATTTATCATGGCCCATTCCTATATCACATGTAAGTCAAAGCTAGAAATATTTATAGATCAGTAGATACTTTTGTATTTCTTGAGTAGCAGAAGATGTCACAGATGTTCAGTATTATAAAAAAAAATATGAACAGGCAGACCAGAAAATAAATCACATTTGTGTTTCTTCTCTTTTCTAAGAAGTTTCTATGCATCTTTCGTCAAAGAGTGATTAATGATTCCACCATTTCCATCCTTCTGGAGCTCAGCCTTGACAAATGCTATTCACTGTTTCTTCAGTCATATGAATTTTAGAAAATATTTAGAAATGTTTGATTTGAAGGCATTCATTCAGATCGCAGAGAAATGCGCAGTGTTAGTGAGTTCAATTTGAGAATGTGCAGTAGCGTGGAGAATATTTTAAGAATGTTTTATAAATATTTTCATGTTGCTGTGTATTGTCTCAAAATTAGAGCATACAGAAGAAATGTTGATTGAAGGTCTTGTTTGCTCTTTTGGCTACAAGTCAGAGTGTGCAAAGATTTGCTCACGTTAGATCATAATAATACATTTGAAAAGAAATAAACTTAATAAAGTTGAAAAGAAAGTTTTTTGCAAGAATTAACACAGTAGATAGCTTGGTCAAATAACTATTGCAATCCAGTCTCCAGACTAGATCTTTAAAAGAAGCAGGGAATAAAACAGTTTGAAGATACAGTGCAGATTTCTGTATCTCTTTATCCTTAAGAAATTGTTTGAAACACAGAATTGGAATAAAAAAAAAAAACATAATGACAACCTGGTATAAATGTTTCCCTCTCAGGGACAATTTTGGAGAGAAAGATTTATGTGGGGACTTGGCCTACACCTGCAGATATATTTACATACTAAAATGGTGGGAGCCAATGGTCAGGTCAGCTTACCGCATTTGTGGCAGCTCTGCTCACTACTGGTGCTTTCTGGAAAGATCATCAAGGCCCGCCTTTAGCCATTCTCTCTGACTTTGACCATTTATGGTCACATAATCCCACCTGAGTCCTTTCCCTCACATCAAATCAACTCCTTTCTGTTCTCAGAGATGCGCAGCCAGAGGCCAGGTCCCAGGGACCTGAGATGCACAGGCAAATTCCAATTGGAGCTTCATCATCCCAGTGTTTGGTGACAATTAGGGGGGAAAAAAGTAGATTGAAAAAAAAAGGATGTTATGCTTTTCTTCATATATATATATGGGCTTTGGGAGATTCTGCAGTGAAGGTCCAGAGCTGGTATTTTTCTTTCAATAGATCATTGGCTGGGTCAGGGTTATCCCCAGCTTATTCCAGCATCTCTCTTACAGGTGAGAATCTACATATATGGTAATGTCAGATATTGCTTGGCTCTGATACCTTGACATAGTGTCTCGTTTGTGGGAGGAAATGTCAAAATAGAAGCTCTGGAACCCACCACTGTGAAACATCCACTGTTGAGAAAATGTCTAGCAATTTCCTATCCAACATTTCTCTGTTGTTTCCTTGGTGTCAAGTTTATAAAGAGCAGACTTCCGTGCTGTTTTTTGATAGATGTGTATTTCTTTGCAAATGCCTTGTGCTCGGCAGCTGGTGAGCACAGAGAGCACAGAGGTTCTCTGGAGGGCTGAGGCCTGTGCTAGGCTGTGCAGAGAAGGGAAAGAAAAGGAAATGAGACAAATGGGAAGGCAGGAATAGAGAAAGTCCTCAAAAAGAAAGATGGTGATTAAGCTTGGTCAGGTAATTAACAATGTCAGAAAGAAATGCTGAATATTTAAATAAAGGAGAGGATTCTAGAGAAAATGCTACAAACCACACAGGGAAAATAAAAACACTTCTGAAATAAAGCTTCAGACCTGGGATGGAGAGAAGCCAGACAGGTAACATTAATGTATGATCTTCCTTTGCCTTAAAATGATGACAGAGCCTGAAGAGTTGAGCCCCTCTGCAGTGCCTGACCATGCAGCCATAAAAATCTGGCAGCTCTGCCTCACTAATACAATGGCACCACCGAGATGATTTTGTTCTTTCTTTTCCAATGATTTTTAGGCAATTATCCTTCTATTTCTAAAGCCTTCATTTACTGATTATCATAAATTTCCCATAGCACCTTCCAAAATAACTCAATGTAAACAAAAGCATTAACTTTGAAAACTGGGGAAGTGAAACAGATTAGGAATCATATCAAATAATCATATCCTCCTTACTACAGAGAGCAAAAGGCAGAATAAATCTTTTGCTCCGTGCATCTGGGAGCTTAGATAATATGGTCAAAACCAACTTTTACATCATTTTGTCTTTTAATTGATTAAATAATACAGCAATACAATATTGTGTGTTTAAAACAGACAAAAGCCAAAGCAACTGTTTTTAAAACAGCACCACTATCCTCTAATTCTCTGCCGTGCTTATGGTAACTGTAGCTATTTTTTTTCACTAAACCTATTCATCTTTTCCTGTTCTTTTCCCTCTTCCTCCCTTCTCCCAGATGGGAGTGGAGAGATATGGAAACTGAATAGAAAAAAAAAAAATGATTGTCTTTGTGCAGGGATGTGCTTTTAGGACAATTGAAATAACAAGTTGCCATTTTCATCCTACAAAGAAGTAGGAATTACTGATCCACATTTCTTAGTGAAGTCTCATCTTAAGTTTGGAAAAAACATTCAGCTAAATTTATCAAATCGTAACAGGGAGAAGAGCTGAACTTGTTTGTCACGAAAGTTTGTCTTTTTTCTTCCCCCTTTTCTCATCTTTTCCTACTAACTATATGAATCTACTCATCATGACTTGCATGTACCTTTGACAATGAATTAAAAAGCATGGCACAGTTCCCAAGCATATCCATCCCAACAGAGCATATTTTTCAGATTTAAGATTTTGCCTGGGAGAGAAATAGGTATCTATCAACGGCTATGAATTTGAGCAAGAGTAGCTGACTACAGCAGGAGGTGAAAAAATGCAGAGAAATATCTTGTGGATCACAGTGATGAATTTCTCTGTTTTTATAGACTTCCAACACATTAAAATTATTTGCTTCCCTATATGTCCAAGTAAAGGCTGCTCACTGCTTCCTGTTGCAAGAAAGGGCTCAAATTAAAAATATATATATACAGCTAGTACTAATTCAGATATAATAGACAAGTTAATGGCACTCCTATTTTTTATTCAAGTAATACCTCCGTGCAACGATGTATGTTGGCAGTTTGCCCTTTACAAGGGCTGTATTTTCTCCCACATGCAAGTATCCTCTTATAGACACACATCCTTCGGTTATGACAGGCATAAAGTCTGCGTGAGCTGCTGTGCTCTTACTGCTCGGAAACTACAGTATACAAACAAAGCCGCTTTTAAAATCTTGTGAGCTCCTTAGAACCAATTCATATCTATTTCTTTAATGCACAAGAAGGATGCCTTGTATGACAAAGAGAACGTTAAGGTTTCTCTCATTCTGCCAGACAAAGGCAAATGAAATTGTAGCACAAATTCAAGTGAGAAATCAACTGTTGATTTAGTAGTCAAGGGCAGTTAGGCTTTGCATAGATTACAGAAAATCTAATTCTCCCTCCCTCTATAAAACAGTTCAACCAGAAATGAGCTTTCTACAAGTTAGATGGGTCAAATCTGATTAGCTCTACAGGGAGAAGATGGTCTAAACCATCTTTTCCTCCCAAAATAATCTAATGCATATTTAAAAGTTCAAAAATACAAAACTTGTGTGATGATTGGGCAAAAGTTAAGTATGACATCTACATTGTCTCAGTGTAACTCTTTCATTACTCGGTATAGTAATGAAGAACAAAGTATAATGAAAGACAGACTGCAGCTTGCTTATTTAATTTTTCTGTCATGGCTTTCCTTTTAAAATGTTTTTGTGACTAACCTGTCCTATATTAGGACCTCCAAAATCCATGTGTTTAATTACACACTGTGGCTCTTTTGAAAGCCTGAGACATTTCCTAGTTCTCCAGAATGTGAGAGCAGGACTTTGTTCCCATCCTTGCAGTATCCAGAATGCATTTTCTAACATCGTGTAATGTTAGAAGCAGTCTCCAAACCTTTGAAATGTGTCTTCTTAAATGATTGAATGAATGTCAAGTTCCTAATAAAAATATCAGTTCACGAGGCTCAGCTTACATCAACTCATTCATTTCAATTTCTTCTGGCCCTTAGAAGAACTGGGGAAAAAATAATGTATCTTAATCTTTTAATTGTTATGAAATGTGCCACAGAAAATAATCTGAAAGAATGGAGTATTCAAATGTTTGCCACACAAAGATGTTATGGACACCATTAAGATGCTTGACATAGGAGGACTGCATATGAGTCTTGAATTCCACCCTGGATTTTCTGTGAAAGAGACTCAGAGAAATTCCCCAAACTAATTAAGCAGACATTCAACATTATTAAGTTTTGTCCTGCGAGGCTGGGGAAGGAAAAGCCTGGTCTTAGCACAGCAGAGCAACTGGGAAACAGAGCAGCACTCCTTCAAGCCTGGCTCTGCTCAGGGCTGTCTGAAAGGCATTAGCGAGGGAATGATAACAGCAATTCATGGGATGAGATGGTTGGTGACACTTTAAATAATTGGTCATACAGGATAAATATCCTGCAGGGGTATGGTTTTCACAGCACACTGCAATATATTCGATCAGATTTGGGTCTGGTCCATATTACAGAAACACTTTCATATCTTAAAAGAACTATATCCATGCTGACAGCCTTAGGAAAGTGAAAGGACAGGAAAACCCGTGGTGGAATGTGGTATGGTAATTCCCATACTGCATGACAGAAGTGGCAAGGTAGACCTGCTTTGTTACATCCTAACCATCTCACAGACAAATGTATAATGTATAATTCATCCCTTACAACTGATGTATTGTATACAAAGGTGGGGAAACTTATAAAGGAAATGAAGAACAGGAAGCATGCTGCTTCGATTGTAACCATTTAAAGTTTTTTCTCTGGCTGTGGGTAAGTACCCACTCAGAACTACTTTTAATTGCGCTGAAAAACAAGAGCATGAAAAATATCAAGGGAAAAGGAGTGTGTAGTGGAAAGGAACAATAGTTTTAATTGCCAGTTGAGGGTCTGGTTTCAATTTGTGTAAAACGCCCTTTAATAAGTTTGCCTTAATAAGCTGTCCATTACAAGTCTAAATTGCTAATCGAATGGAAAGAATTTGATTATGTTTTGTTAGACTTTCCCCTTAACAATATTGACTTCAAGTGGCTGTCCTAATTGGACATTAATGGGAATATAAAAGAAATTAATGGCAGACTCACCAGTTTAAGCTAGGGAAGCGTGCAGACATGACAGCTGAGAGTGAAACCAGTTCCCAGAGTTACTGTCTCAGGATGTGTTGGAAACCCATTTCCTGACATCACTGGAGAGGAACTATTGGGAAAGGACTTCACAAGCTGCATTCTCGTGTTCATATTTCTAAATTCGAATATTCAAATGCCTCTATTTAGCTCTGGATTAGCTGCTGTAGATACAGACTTGAGACTCATCCCTATGCACTTTTAAATTTGCTTCTTGAAAGCTGCTGTTATCAATTGATTTGTTCCCTGGCATTGTCAGACAATTTTCCCATTTTTGCTTATATGATAGGGTGAGGCAGGATCTGGTTAGGGTTTTCTTGCTTAAAAACATCCCCTTCTGCACTGGAAACAAATTACACTAAACTTGATGTCTTCTACCGCAAACGATATTCTTCTCTAAAATTCAGGCAAGACTTTCAGAAGCATCACAGCAAGATCAGTTCAAGAGACACTTGATTAGTTTCATACTTCTGCAAATGCAATAGACTTTGCACTTGTAGCAGATCAGACACCTCTGGAAATAAAAGTTTCTTAACTTAGAAACTTTAGTTCCACTGTTTTTCAATAAATGATGCTACCAGAACTACACCGAGTCACAAGGAAGAGCAAAAGAAAATGTTCCAGGCCCACAAACATATTTCTATTCTCCTAATCTTGTTAATGCTATCTTGCAATGTACTGTTTTGTCATCCTAGAGAAAAGTCTAATTGGCGCAAGTATGGGAAGACTAAAGGAGAAAAGTATACGCAGATGGGGTAAGATTTCATTTCATATGGGGAAAGAAACAAAAATAAGGAGCTCTCCAGTATAAGACATTACCTTTCTTGAAACAGATATCATTAACTAAATGTCATAGCTGTCAGCATGGCACATCTAGTCACATGAATTGCAGATTCTCTATTCATCTGTTTACATATGCTTGTGGTGACTATTATGTTTTCTGCTGCATGTGAAGGAGGTTGCAGAGCTTCTTTATTATAATTCACACACAAGTGCTGGTGAAACATATGACAATGAAAAATACCCCAGGAAAGGAAAAAAAAAAAAAAATTAAATGAAAGAAGGATAAGATTTTATTTACTCGCAAAGTTATTTCCGTGAGCACACACAAACAAAAGCCTACTTTCTAAATAGCTGTGGAACAAAATGTTTAAAAATATTGCTGTGAATTGGGAAATGTAGCTACTTTTATCTGAGGATCTGCCAGCAGAAAAGCTGTGAGTTGCTGTGAGGAGGAGGGCAGGGAGAGGGCAATCACATCCAGCAGCTTCAGGTGCTCCAGCACTGCGGTCGTAGTTGGCTGTGTTGGCCACCCATCAGACACTTGCAGCTCATAGGATTTGCAAAAGAGGCTCCCAGTAGCAATATATGCAGTGCCAAAGAGCTATTTGTATTTTGCAGTCGTCAAGCCACGTTTCACAAATGCTTTGCAAACAGATAAAGCCCCTGTTTTGTGGAGTGTGCCAGGAGAGTGCTGGCTGCGGGAAGGACTGCACAGAGCTGCCAGCAGTGCAGAGCTCTGTTCAGAAATGTGCCGGCAACTTCGTACAGCAACGTGAGAGCTATTTTAGATTAAGAGCAGCAACCTATTGGCAGCTTATCTGCTCAGCTTTCTAGCTGGTCTCTTTTCTTGCTCTCTGTATCTTGCCCAAAGCAGTATTGAAAATAAATGAAATTTTGCTGCTGTTGCTGCAGCTGCAGTTTCCTCCAAGAGAATCCTGTTTTCGTCAGCTGATGAAAAAATCCAAGTTAGCCATGTCTAGTAAAAACGCTTTCAGCACTTCTGCATGGACGCTGACTACATAAAACCCACACCTTTTAGGCCATAGAGCACTGGACATTTGCTTCACCAACCAAATAACAGCCTAAGTGTTTTTTTTTATTTTAATATTAACATATAAGCATTTGAAGCTTAGGTAAGGTCTTGTATAAATCTGGAGTTGTGGGCTGTCAAAATTCACCTTAATGTCTAAGTGGTGCCTAATAGACTATGTTGGGATTAATGGTGCTCTTAAAATCAGGAAATGTCTAAAAGAATGACAAGAGTTCTTGTAGGCATCCCACAATCTGATCTTTCTGGATATAGCCATTCCCAAATGCATTCCCAATTAATTTTTTCTATACACTTTCTGTGAAATCTTCATTTTCAAGTTTTGAGAATTATTTACTTTTTACTGGAAAGCCTAATGTTCTTAAGTAGATTGTGAAATTGTCTGATATATTCTTTCTTTGAGCGTGATGATTTTCCATTCTTTTTGCTTTATTAATAAGCTTTCGTGTTACATATCATAAGGTATTTTCTGTAGCCTTCAGCCCCATTTTCATAGTTCTTTTTAACTCCTTCTACAAGGCTTTTTTTAGTGTAAAAGGAAGACTTCTGACTGGCCAGACTATTTCTAAGACTATTTTTAATAAAAATCAGAAAGAGAGGAGAGATAAAGATTTGATAACTTTCCATGACCTTACTGAATCTGAATTGTTCCAGAAAGGGACATTGGACTGATGTATTTTCGAACTCCCAGTTTGTTAAGTGTCTGCTCTCAAGTAGGTTTTCCACAGCTGTTTATTTTTGCACTTGATCTTCCTGCCTGATGCTGGCCCATCAAACCCAGTCCCAGCACACATGCTGCTCAGCTGCTGTATGTGCCCTTCACTCTTCTTTAATTGAAGCACAGTTTGCACTCTTTGCAGGGATTCCGCAAGGACAAAATTTGTGCAGGCAAAATGCCAGAGCAATCTTCACTGGAAAGCCAGATGTTTCGTTTCATCGGTTGGCTGGCAGGCAAGGGTGTACCAAGGGACAGAGCAGAGGAGAGATCTCTGCCTTTTTCTTAAATCAAGCCCACAGTTAATTCGCCACTAAGTTAGCAGCCTCCGATTTTGAAGTGAATTGGGTTTTTTCACCAATGAATTGGAATGAATTAGGAAACAAAACAAACAAAACTCATCAAAATAATTGTAACTCTGGGTAGAAGGAAAGAATTCTAGGGAGGCTTCGAACACCTTCTGAGTGAAGGCGTTCTTAAAAAGACATACCAGAAACTGCTGTCGTCTGGATTGCAAAAGGAAAAAAAAGTAGTAGTAGAAGAAGCAAAACAGTTTTGCTTGTTAATTGTGTTTGTTTTTCTTATGACTAATTTATTAAGGACAATTGAGAAAGCTAAAGCGTTTGAACTGAATTTCCATTTGTTTCGCTATTAAAGTTCCTCTGTGAAATGTATGTTTATTTAAAGCATCTCCAGCTACCCATTCACAATGCATTTGTTAAATTAGTTAAGAGACTTTAATTGGGCACTGGGGATTTGTTGTGCTATTCCCAGATCTTTTTACTAAAAATACATGAGAACAGTGAGCAATTTATTTATAACCTTGTTATATTAGGCCATTACCAACTTCAGAGGTTTTTTTTTCAACATGTTTTTAATTTGCATGGACAAAATTCAAGCAATATTTGCTTTATGTTATTTTATTTTAATAGAGCAGCCGGCAAACTGTTTCTAGTTAAATACAGTAGAACCACCTGTTATATTTGGAACAGAGTCTAAGAAAAAGATTAAAAAAAAAAAAAACAAACTGAAAAAAGGAACAATATTGAATCATCAGTAGAGGATACTCTTCCTTTCTTTGGTATCCCATTGTAGCAGAAATGTTCAGTCTTGGCCTGAAGCAGTGATTGAGCACCTGGTGGGAAGGCAGGGCCAACCCAGGGGAGCTCAGGTGCTTGCAGTGTGATTCATCTGAGTAACCAGAAGGGAGCCAGGATCCACCCCTTCCCTGACCTCATTTAAGGGTTGGCAGTGGAGGCAAAGGGGTCTTTCTAGATACCCTATATCCCTGAGATCTTCTAGGGGTAGGTAGGTTTTCTTTTGTTTTTCTGCTTCTGTGGCTGCTGCATTTGGATTTGTCCTCATTTGCTGCAATGCAAGACTTTGCCACTTTGCTATTATCGTTCTATTTTCCTTTGCATTTTAGTATTACACTCATTAAGATCAATAGTTGGAGCAGATAACTCTGAGTTATCAATGCACTGTTGTTCTGTATTAGCATTATCATCAGGAATTCTCTTATTTACTTTGATTTGATCCTAGATATTTCATACCCACTAAAATACCATGTGCCTACAAGACACCTATCCCAGAGCTCTATTTAGTGACTGGCTTGTTCTTGCTGGCGCACGGAGCCATTCTGCCAAACCTCTCCAAGCCTGTATCAGCTCTGTAAGTATGAAATTTGTCCAGGAGACAAGGAAAAGGAGCATTGGTAGAACCCTTGGCTTGTCAGCCTTGTTTCATCCAAACAGATGGGAAAACAAGATGGTATTTCCAACATCTTGACCATAGTTCAAAACGTCAGGATTTCTCCAGAGTTTAGAAGGCTAGATGTGTGTTATGCCTTTTCTGCTAGAAAGCCAGGGATTATTTACAGGTGTTTTTTTTTATTATTATTTATTTACAGAACTGTCTGTAAAAGCTCAACCTTTTGCCTACAACCCCCAGACTATTATGGGGGAAAAAAAAAAAAAAAAAAAAAAGAAAATAACACACAAAAAAAAACCAAAAACAATAGGAAATTGTTCTTGTGTTTTCATGGGAAAATCAAGAAAGCTCTCTATGGATCTTTTCTGTTCTTTCTTAACATCCTCATCTGCCAACAGAGAGCAATATATGGCAGAGGGGTATAAGCTTGGTTTAAGTACAGGTAGCCTGGGAATTCTAGTTGAGCTGAAATCCTCATTAACAGGAATGGTCTTCATGTCACTATAAAAATGTAACAACAAAATAAGGACTTTGACTAATATGCATAGATTGCTAAGAGGAAATCTAATTTAACATCAGTTTTAAGTTCAAAGTGCAGATTGTAAGAAGGAAGAACCAGGTTCAAAGTTTCAGTCCCCCGTTATCTGGAGTCAAAAAACAGGAATGGGGATTTAAATGTCCCTCAGATATGATGCAGGCATGAAGATGCTCTTCAGCCAGGGTCAGGTGCCTTTCAGACCAGAGCCTTGGTGTAAGAAGCTCTGTACTGGCAGATCTGTTTGCTCATCCAGAGCCACAAGGAACCTATTGGACTGGTTAGTCACCAACGGCTCATTCCCAAGAAACAGCATGTAACTAAATGTGTCAACTTTCCAGAATTAATTTTTTGTCTTGTTAAATCCAGTCGCTTGAACATAATTTTCACTCCTGCTGACACTGATCTGCTGCGATGTGATGAGTGAATAAGTCAACAGCTGTAAATGTTAATAAGTGATTTATTTAAGCTGCTACAGAAGTCAGACTGCTTTCATGTAGGGGAAATCAACACCATACTCTCAAAGCCAAATATTTTTACTGAACATAATGTTGTATGAAGCTTGAGTTGTTTTCCACAGCCCAAAAAACAGCATTCTGTTATTATACAAAAAATTGCTGTCATTTTTCAAAGGACTGTACAGCCGTGGTACATGAGGGGAGTCCTGAATTGATACAAATTAACATAAATGCATTTTTTTTTCAATGGAACCATCCCAATTCACACTGGCTGAGTTCCTCCCCAAATATGTATTGTTAAGAAGAAAGCAAACACTAAGTAACACAAAATATTTCAGTTGGGCACACCAAAGATAAGGAGACATATGCAAAGTTCACTTCCCACATACTCACCTATCATCCTACAAAAATATTTTTTCCTATTTTCCTCTAGGCTAATCTGCAGAAATTATATGTCGTAACATTTCCCCAGACTGTACGTTCTGTATTTTCTAGTTTGGAGTTTAATTTCGCTTTCTAGCTGCACCTTACATTGTAAGTTTCTATTCAAAAGTGGCCAGCTTTTTTTTGAATCAAAGAGCTAACATTGCTTGTTTGTCAAAAGCTGTAAGGGGAAAGATACTCTGAGAGCCTAGAGTTAATGACAGGATGCATGCAGACCCAAGCACCTCTTGAAAGATCACAGTTTCTGCTCAATTAGGACCTGGTCTGATTTTCAAAATGTGTTCAAGAAAGTTTTACTGAGGTTAAAACCTTTATTTTTAAGCAAGCTCCAAGTACATGGAAATAAAAGTGAGAAAAGACTTAATGAGTCCTTCTGGGGTTTATGGCTGCAATCAAAAGCTTGGAATGAACAAGTGGTAATAAACCAATTGATGGCACCGTACATCCTGGCACACTGTACATGCGCAGGCAGCACATTGGAGAGTACTTGCTTGATTTTGCAGAAAGCTTACAGCTAAATCTCGTATTCAAAAACATGAAATAGCAATCAAAGCATTTATGATTGTTCTTAAGAGATTGTAGACATTCAAAAATCTATCTATTGCAACAACGGGAAAATCTGGGGACATTTAATTAGTAAAAAATGTTTAAATAACGTTTAAAAAATGTTAAATAACGTAGTTGATTTTTATGTTGCTTGCTTACATCTTTTTTTCATGTAGCTTAAAGCAAGCGTAGTTTTAAAACCCAGGCAATATAAACAGCGGGAAGAAATTTTCAGAAAAGTACAAATGACAAACATTTCACATAGCTTATCAGGAGCCATCAAGAGCAGCTTTTCTGGTGAACGCTGAGTTTAGCAGCTAATATTCTCACAATGCCATCTTGACAAATTTAGCACTCCAAAACCTGAAAGCCCAGATTTATACCCATCTGGCACTACTGAGAGACAAACATTCATACATCAGATGTGCTGCAGAGCTAACATTCCCATACAGGATCAGTACTCATCCTATTCTGATCTCATACTGTCACCAAACACCGCATGGCTCCTTATTTCCCTGTCCAGAGCTTTGTGAGTCCAACCACTTGGAAATGGCAGAGGGTGCTCATAATATTGGAACTACTAAGAACATGAAATTATCTTTCCTTTTGTGACAGACATGAAGAAAACTGAGTATTTTGACACTGACAGTTAGAGAATCTGGGTTTGCATTGGAGTTCCAATGACTTTCTTGCACAAGGAATATTTTTTCAGTGATGAAGAAGAATCTCTTTTCCAGCATAACCAGTGCAGATTATGCTATCTTTCCCAGGTGCATGAATTTATTTCCATACTGAGCAATGCCAGCAGTGCACCACACATGCTGGAATGACTCTTCCTATGCACACAACTAAACACAATGGCAATAGATGATAAAACAGATGGGAGCTGATCTGATTGTTTTTTTTCCTGTAGTAGGAAAGCAGACTGTAGGACAGTAATCTTCAGATGACTTCTCCCTGATTGAAACAAGCCCATTCGATGATTTCAGAGAAAGTTCATAACACATCAGACTGTTCTCTTCTATTTGCCCTTGCAGTAGCTGTAACAGCTTCCACATAGATTTTTGGGGCCTTTTGATTATTGTGTGTTCTGGAATCTTTCATACCTGCAAATGGTCTTAAATGATGGTCTATTTTCAGGTAAGAATTACCCCTCAGAACTTTTCCATTTTGTTCACAGGGGAGCTGTGCCAATTTTGTCATAACAAGTAAGCCCTGCAGTGAAAAAATAATGTGTCATTTGCCATGGAATTAATTTCTTTTTCTGTCCAATAATGCTGCTTTTTCACATGGAATTTGCACTCAGGCTCACATCAGATTTCTAGGAACTTTTTCTGGCAAGGGAGCAAAACCACAAACAACTCACCAAATAGGCTACTCAGTGAGCTGTAAGGACTGACTTAGTGAGGTCAGGTACCTACTTTAAAAGTTGGTTTCATCTTTTGACTTTTGGTCTCAAACTAAGTTATGGAGGAAGAATTTTTATTGGAATTGCAGAAAAACAATGGGACACACATGGGATACACAAGAAAGGTACTACTGTACAGGTGTTAGACTTAATGTAGATTCTCCACACACATCTGCACATACAGAACAGCCACGAATTTCTATGCAGTGAAGATAAGAAAGAATTTAAACTCCCACAGAAAGGGTTTGTTTTTTGTTCTCTATTGTAGTAAAGATGCTTCACAGGTCAATGGGGTTGCAAATGTGATCCTATATTCCCAGTGTTACAGACACATTAATAATGATATTAATAGTATGGACAACAATCAAGTGTGCTACAGTATGAGTATAGATTTCCAACAACTTTCAAAATATAAATTGCATTATTTTTATAAGCTATCCTCTTCTAATACTCAACAGCATTGTACAGTAGCCTTTGTATTATATTGATGTACAAAGAAGTGGAAATGTTTATTCATTCATGTTTTAATATACACCCACACCTACGTGTAGATGAGTAGCCTGCTCATGCATAAAAATCTGAATATTTAAATACTTTAATCCATACTTAGCTAAGCATATGAGTAGCCAGATTTTCAAAGGAACTTGGGATATAAGCTCCTTATTTCAACGCAAATTAATTAGCAATGACATATTTAAGTTTCCTGCTTTACATACCTAACTTCATTTCTTCCTCCCAAACAGAAAAAAAATGTATTAGCATGTTTAACTAGCTATCTATCAATCTCTGTGTGTACGCATTACACACACAGTCATAGATACAAAGATCTAATGAGCCCTCTGAGGTATACAAATTATTAAAAATATAGAACACCAAATTCTTAGCTTAACAACACCTCTGAAGGGAACAGCAGGAATGAGAAAATAAAACTAGACCAAATACTCAACCTAACAGCTCCCCAGTGAGGTATGGCAGTCTAGGAAAGTATAATAATGAGATCAAATACAAATTACAATATGAAAAGTGAAAATTCAATATGCAAGTATGAATAATACAAAATTACATTAGTAAAGTGACATCTTTTATTAGCAGAACTTTCTACAGCGTATGAAACAACCTACTCCACACAATACACCCATGTTCTTTTATATTTCCCAAATGTAACTGTATTCAAATTTATCTCACAGAAAAGTAGCTAAGTATAGGAACGTAGATGGAGCATCAAGCTGTGTTAACAGAATGCCTAACACTCACCTCGGCTCCTTTTTTTCAGTTGGCTTTGAAGTGAGGACCTATCCGCACAGCCATTTGGTATAGTCCAGACCTCCCTTGAGCATCATTGGATTTGAGTAGCACCAGCACATGGGGGAAGTATCGTGAGGAATCTATTACGGTAAGAACATCCTTTTATTGAAGCTGGCACTTATGGTGTAATGGCAAATGAAATGTGCAGGGGCTACAACCAGTGACAAATACCCTGAGACATAAATAAGCTATATGCTATATCTTGCCCTAAAACCTTCTATAGATATAGTAGCTGCTTGGATAAAATAAAATAAAGGTATTGTTCAGACCTACTTATCTTCAGTCCAGCTATGGATAGCAGGGGGCTTGCCAGGACCATCCAATTTCAGATGTTGCATTTTCATGCGTGACTTTCTCCATCCATTTCTTAGACCAAACACATAAAGAAAATGTATTTTGGTCTGTGAAGCAGAGTAACACTAGACATTCAGGCCAGAAACAGGGCAACGTCTTTCCATACACACCAGACAATTATGAAACATGTACTTTCTCCCCCAACTGCGTACTATCACAAGGACCATCAGTAACAGGCTCTTCCGTAACTTGTCCTGTGTTTGTATCTGGTTCTCCCTTTGTCTTCACAGAACTACAGTAGAACCAATTCTGCAAATGTACTCATAGCACAAAAAGCCTTCATGTAAATAAGGCTGCACAGAGCTTGTCCTGATTATATGTGGAGTTATGCTCTGCAGAGAAATAGAGTTGAATGTTAATTTTTAATTTTATATGCAGTCCTCTAAAAGTCCTCCAACACCAGAGGAAAAAAAATATATTTTTTTTTCAGGTACATCCAGAAGTTAAATTAAAAAGCAAAGAATGTATTTTTGCTACTAAGATGAAATACAACAAACACTGTGATAACATTACTTTAAATCAACACTACCACTAGAAAAAAGTAGACTGTTTCTGGACGTAAAAGATGCCAGGGAAGTCAAGCTTCTTTGTGTTCTGTGTAGAGAAGCTCCAAGCAACACAATGCTGGCAGATTTTGGCTATGCTATTTGCTCTCATTTGTATTTCTGTATTGGATTCAGCACAGTGGGGAATGCTCCCAAGCAATTTATTTTCACCAATCATACTATTCTGCTCTTCTCACCTCTGGGTACTAAACAGAAATCTTTGACAGGTAGACAGTTCCTTGCATAGGAAAAAAAAACCCTAATGACAGGGAGAAATCAGTTGTTGGCCGAACACAGTAAATACAAGAAAGAGAAACAGCTGAAGAAAGACATTTGAGATATTTTGACATTCAGAGACAGTACATGAGAAAACTGGCTGCCTACCAACCTGAGGGTACAATGATACTGACAGGTTGCCATATTGTTATCTATATCTTGCCCTAAAACCTCTCAGCTGAAAGGAGGAATTTCCTGCTGAGATATCAAAGTTGTACATAGAGCTTTAATTACATTAGGCATAATATTTTATTCTAGTAAAATAAAAATGTCACTGATGCTATTGCAGATGCTAAATATTGTTAGAAGTGCTGACACATGCTAGCACCAGTTTTAATGATGTCGTTTGGTTATTTCTCAAAGACATGTTCCTTGGAGTGATGCATCACAAAGGAAGGTACCAAACAACATAAACAAGGATCTTCTCTGACATAAAAATATTCACCTTTGTAAAGAAGGCATCAGAGGACAAAGACACTTAAGTTCTAAACATTTACAATGGCTAAATGATTAATTTCTAACAGCAGTGACAACATCAGCAACAACCATTTCTTTACAGTTAGTCCATAGTTATGCTTCAGCACTAAATTCCATGTGCACATGAAAATTAAAAAAATTATGACTGGGAATAAAGCCGTGGATTCTCACTCTTCTGTAAGTGATATTCAGAATCTTTTTGTTATAAAAAATCCTTTGGTAGTTTATTTTTTTGTTTGTTTTTTGATGTTCTTTTTGTTTTAAGAGAGGGAGATGGAGAACCTTTTCTAGTAGCATATCTATTTCAGTACAGCAATACCTAACAAATAGGGAAATTTGTCTGCAAAAAAAATTTACTGGAAGGAAGTGAAGGCCTTAAACAGGCATTCCAGGTATTTCAAGTTTTGCATTTGAGAAACAACACTGCCTTCATTATTTTCTACTTCAGCGCTTCTGAGCAGGAAGAATTTAGGTCAGTGTTGAGTCTGAGTTACTGCTGATAAGTGTCAACAAATAAAATTCTGCCCCATATTTCATTCTTTATGAAAAATGAATGAGCATGGGGCAAGGAAATTGCCTATCCTTCTGAGACAAGGATCTGTTAGCCAGTGCATTTGCATTTTGAAATTACTTTTGAAGAGTCAGTAATGGACTTTCAACACTGAGCCTGAGACACGCGAGACAACATCAGAGAACTGGCCATATTTACTTTTGTTGGTCCATGGCACATGAGCCTCATCTGCAGATAGAAGATGGGTATGTTTAGGAGCTCTGGTATAAAAAATAACTAAATAGTAGTGAGAAATTGGCTTTAACTCTGCTAAATATGAGAGTGGCCTGGAAGCACGAAAGGAAGGATTTATTTTCCGGCAGTGGAGAAGAGGAAAGAGAAGTTAAAGGGCTTTTTGACTGTAGCTCTTCTTCCATAAGTTTAGTACTTTTCACATGTGGCTGACTTTGTAATAGATTAGAAAATAAAATCTCTATAATATATTCTTGAATTTATATTATGCTGCTATAATTGTACAGTCCAAGAGCTGGAAATACAAGTAGAGATCTCTCTTCCCGTTCCTCATTCCTCTGGTTTCAGAGAGGAGTATTTCATCCTCCAGGGAACAATGCTATCTGTGACCAGATACACGTATTCAAAAACAGTGATTTAGATCATCCCTATTCCTGATATCACCTGCCAGTCTATATGTCTCAATGAAACTATCAGGATTTGGGTACACGCTTCAGTTCTGCATGTTATTCAGCTTGAACATAAAAACTGAGGACCTACCTACGCAGAAATCAGGCCTTGCACCGTAGTAAATTGCCTTATAAGTTTTATTGGCATTTATACTTCTAGTTCTTCCTTTTATAATCTCTCACTAGATTTTCTCTCATGTATAAAATATAAAGCAGTGATGTTTTTTTTTATACTGAGCTTACCTAATTGGTCGTTTTTGTAGTTAAGGAGAAAAAGCAGAACTTGTGAACAAAAACTATTCCTTTTTATGTACATCTTCCTTTAAAAATGTCTAGGGTGTTCAGTAGACTAATTAAATTTTAATTAACCATTTTCTTTGTTCTAGGATACTCTATTGTATTGCTAGAACAAGCAACGTAGTACAATGTAGCACAGCCTTCAGAGAGCATACTACTAGTTCTTTAAAAGAGAAAATAAATTGGTGGCTCTAGGAGATGGAACTTCTGCTGAGGTGCAAAGAATTGTGACGTGCTTTAAATCAGCACAAGGCAAATAAAAGCTTTGATGTTTTAATCTGTTTCTGTTACTAGATATTCTACATTGCCAGATAAAATGTACATTTTGGAGAATAGCCATGTTTTATTAAGGTAATTCCTGGCCCCATCAAGTCAGCAATTCAAACTGTTTTTTGCTGGGGTCAGGTTGGCCAACCTTCCATCCCTAATGTTTACAGTCTTTTTAAAATAAGAGTGTCAGAGGAGACTTAACAATAATCAAGCTTTGGTCTCACATTCACAAAGAATAAAAATAAATATACACATAACACTCATCCCCTTCCTTAAGCCTACCTCTATCGTAATAGTTTACTCTGTACCTCTTGTATTTTCTTCTGGAAGTGGTTTCCATATTTGTAATGAATATCCAATGTTATAAATCCTACTAAGATTGAGGCAAAGCCTTCATTCATCTTGGACTTCATTTCTACTTTACTTACAATCTCTGTGCATCTTCACAGCAGAGGTATGCCATTTTTCAGTTTTCTTTTAGGTAAAGACACACTGCCAGTCATATTTTTGTTAGATATCTGACAAGCTTAACCATGTTTGATGCGAAATTGAGTTATTCAAAAGGTTTGCTTTTGAATTCCCATTCATCTGGAACAAAGGATAACATAGTTCTCCATTTACAGTGTATAAGAAAAGAATGACTTACACAGAAGTAGGGTTCCTGCGTCAGTCATTATATCATTACATCATTACCAAATTTTAAAAGAAATAGCTAATCCATGCATGGTATTTTTGCTTTGTGGTTGTACTGTAAGAGAAACAGAATGAAATTCAGAAACCATGGCTTTTTACCAGCTAAAATGCAAAACATCAATGATATAATCTATGTCAAAAATGCATAAAGTGACTTGAATGTAGAAGAAGACTGGTACAAGTTTTCAAACTAGGAATAATTTAACACACTTTATTAGAATGTCACCTTAAAGGGACGTGGACAAGTGAGTTGACATATTTCTAGCTTGTGAAGTGAAATAATTCCTTGAATCACTGGAAAGAATTGATTTTTGTATCTTTTACTATAGCAATGTAGTAAAAGCGAAAAGATGAAAAAGGCCTATTAGTTCATCCAGCACATAGCAGTATATTCACAAGTGCTTTGTCCAGGAAAATTTTAATAAGCTCATGGAATAGCACTTCAGATGTTTCTCACAGGAAACTATCTTTCAGTCTGCTAAATTCTAGTGTAAGGAATTTTTTCTTTCTCAAAACGACTTTTTTTTGCAACAATTCTGCTATTTTTTCGAAGTGAAATCCTGGTCTATTTGAGTTATGGACAGGTTTTTGTTTTGTTTTATATTTTAACTGACTTCAAAGTGTCTGTGATTTTTCCCTGCATAGTATTTCTACTTTTTTTTTTATGTGCAACTATTGTGCAACTCCATTAAAAAGCGCACAGAGCTGTGCAGGTTTGTGACTGTTTATTCAACTAAATTCAATCATTGTTGCCAAAAGCTTCTTCCCACTCTATTGTCTGCAGGGCTATGTAGTCAGAATGTGCGTATTCCCTCTTGTTTTCAGCCTACTCTCCCCATCACATGCTGATGTATTATCCAGTCTCTCTCCCTAGAATCAGGACTCATCTCTCCCTTATTCTTATAAAAACCTATTAAATTTCTCAGAAGCATAGGAATACATACACAAAGGGAAACAGAAATGTAGAGCATCTTTCTCCACCACTGGCAATTCAGCAAGAACAAAACGCGTGTATTGCTGTGCCACAAAATGCAGGCTTCTTCCACTTGAGAAGGAAGACAAGTCCGTTTTGTGTTACCAGGCACAGATACTCTCTAATGGCCCATGTACCTTGATCTAGCATATGCACAACAAAGGGGAACAAAGTGTCTGATAAACATTCTCATAGCTTTCCACCACAATGAAGGCAGGCCCTTCTAGCAAAGGCCAGGCTGTGTAAAATGGGCTCCCTGATGCCTTGATTCCCATGCAGACACATCTGCTGGAAACGTGGTAAGAATTCTGAATGGTGCTTTGATGTGCTTAGGTGAAAAGTTTGATGGAAGTGCAAAGTGCCATTTACAGTCTCTTTTAATTTTATTAAGTGCATAATTCAAATCAATAGCACTGAAACAGGCACAGCAAATTGCCTAAAGAGAAGTTAGAGGAACAGGAGCTCAATTTCCTAAAATACCATTAATTTTTAAAGCACGTAACACAGCCCTGATTTCTTCCCATTCAATGGATATTGTTAAATCTTTTGTCCCACTCCTTCATCATCAGTTTGAGAAAAGTAAGTGAAATGTTGAAGATACTCTAACATGGTCTTCAAACCTCTAATCTGTAGTCAAATCTAGAATATCCTTTTCTATACTGTCATCATCTGCATTTCCCATCTCTATGGTACCTTTACTGGGAAAGCTGAAGCAATCTATCAGTCTGCTTGAGATTCCCTACAATTTTAGAGCAAGTCTTGTTTGATTTCAAATTGCCATAGCAGAAAACCAAGGCATGTTTTTTTTTTTTCTAGTTTCTGCCTCTCTGACAGAATGTTGCTTTGCTGTATTCCTTGTCAAGGTTGGATGATGATTTTCAGTATTCACCTCAGATGTGCAGTTAATTAGTATTAATCACAAAATTACCGTATAACTGCAAAGACTATAGGGACTACATATGCCTCATTAAGCTAATATAGCTTAAGAACTTGACAGGACTTGTACATGTGTTAGTTACTAAATCCAGTAAAAAGTGCTATCAAACTCAACTAGTTCACTGTCAAGCCTAATGCAAAGACAGGATGCAATGAATTGTGTAAAGTCTTTTATGTTCCTAACAAAAAGTGATGAAGTATTATTATTTCTGTTGTTTTTACTACCACTGGATAGTTCATGACCTTGATTCTAAGAAGACCCGTAATGAGCCAGGTAATGCAGAAACTAAATACAAGAAGTAGGAATTGCCACAATGGCGTACAAAGAGAACTGCACAAAAGAAAGCAGTACTTGTTGCTTAAATAAATGCTGTCCACCAGAAAAATGGGAGTTAATCAAAGGAAGCATATCTGTCTGTGAATGCAGTACCATGATAAATGTTCTATATTTTTTTCTAAATAAGTGTCTAAAGAGGTACAGAAGTGAAAATTAAATAGCAATGAAAAGCATAATGAAAAATGGGCTGGAGTAATTATGACCATTTTATCAACACAATAAATAATCCTAACAATAAGGCAGTGTTAGTAATAATGTGCCTCTTTGTGTTCATTCCAAAGCTCAAGCTGAATCCTCCTGCAGTAGTTTACATTTTGAGTTAAAATAAGAGCATTCTTTCCCAAAACCCATAGTAAATGTGTTAAATTCAAAGGCTGCATTGCAGAAGCACAGAAAACATACCCTAAGGTGCACAGCACTGGCATCCTTCATTTAATTGCAAGATACTGTGGTGATATGTTTGAACAAGGACTCAGAGGTCTTGTTGGCTGTGTGTGAGACAAAAGACGCCATGAGGGTCTAGAATTAGGCTTGATTTCTGCAGCAAGAGTAGACAGTTAAATGCAAACAGCAACATGTGGCTTGCTTTGCATAAGCATCTGCATATTTGGGTTTGCAAAGGAGAGTAGCACAAAGGCAAAAATAATGTGTATTCCTGTATCATTCTTTTGCTTTAAAATTTTGTTTCATCAAGGACCTCAGCACATAGAGGCAGCAATACAGGATTCACTTCTGGAAACCCTTAAAATATCAGTCTCAGCTATTGTAATTATCCATGATCATAAACCAATTGAACTTACTATGTTAGGTTTATTACAAAGTTTTATTAGGAAGCTGCTCTCTCATTTGATTCTTCTACAGGTTAGAAAACTTTTAATGTAATCCCAAATATATTAATAGTGATTTGTTCCTATATGAAAATGGCTTCT
Organism: Phasianus colchicus; assembly: GCF_987193195.1. Classification (NCBI taxonomy): domain Eukaryota; kingdom Metazoa; phylum Chordata; class Aves; order Galliformes; family Phasianidae; genus Phasianus; species Phasianus colchicus. The sequence continues at coordinate 27,883,173 of NC_143442.1, read as the reverse complement.
AGCTTGTGAAACAGTTGTTTTCTTGGTGTTTATCTACATATGCAGTTATAAACAGAAATTCATTCATTTTTCACATGCTTGTATTTTAAAAACAAATATTTTAGTTCACTTTATCCTTATCATGAGAATGAAGAAAAGGGTGGAAAGAAAGGAGATATTTGGTGGGTTTTCTTTTTTGTTTTAATCGAAACAGCTTCAGATATCACTTACTGCAATGTCATAGCCAAAGCTCCTATTTAGTTCAGATTGGATCATCCACTGGGCTTATCTGGTTCCCCAAGGTCTTTTTCAGTCTTAGAGGACTGACTGAACAGCAGATATGACTTCATGTGTTGTGGGTGCAAAGGCCAAGGAGAGGCAAACAAATATGGAACAAGGAATAGATCATACTGCTGGAGAAGTCAGTACCAGGTGTCCTATGGACCTCTGAGTTTTATAAATCAAACTGGCATCTTAAATTAGCATTGAAGTCAACTGCTTTACATAACGACACTAACTTTTGCCTACCACACTGGACAACTAACAGAACAAAAATTGTAGCACAGTGGCACTTCTAAAGAAGTGGCTAAACGAAAATCTCCTGAAAAGCATTCTGCTAATGGTCTTGGAGAAACCACAGGCCAAGTGATACTATATGAAGGCATAATTCTTGCAGGCATTCACAAGATTTTCTGGCTGGGAAAATCAAGCTGTGATCCACGGTGGCAGATGGAAAGGAAATTACTCTTGCGCAGGCTTGAGAAACTTTCTTTAGCTTGCTCTATCTTTTGCCAATGTCTAGCAAGTTCAGCTGGATGACAGTTGCAGGCTGACTGCCCAGGTCCTGTTTAGCAAAGCAGCAGAGGCCTTTTTTTGTGATTTAATCAGAACTGGAATCTCTACCAGCAACAACAGGGTTTTAGGTTCCAGAATATTAATAAGAACACACTCACTCTATGTTAATCAAGGACTTTAATTTTTTAATTAACAAGCATTGTCTAAGTGCTTTCTCCCAATGACTTTAGCTTTTCCAGTATAAAAGATTCACTAAATTGTATCAGAACTGCTGTAGATCTATACGATATTCTATGCAAAAGCTGTGTGATAACTGAGATACCATAAGCAGTCTACAGCCTGTCTCCCATGAGGATACAGCAACACGGATCTTCTTCAAACTTAAATAATTTTGTTTGTTCAGCTGTGCTGATGCTGCTTAGGATGCACTAGAGAAATGAAAGTGTGGCCAGAAGTGGTCTATTTGCAGGTGTTACTTAAAGGCATTTTTAAAGTCACACTGTTCCTTTTGGCGGTGTTTTGTTTCTCTTCATATTTCTGGGAGTTCAGATTCTTCTGGAGGGAACTTAGCAAAACTTAGAATCAGGAGCCTTCTGGAAGATATTACTTCTCATCATACATTCTGGTAGTGAACAGAGGGCAGCAAGTGGCGTTTTGGTTTGGCTAATGCTACCAGCAATAACTTAGAGTTTCTAATTCTGATCTAATGATGCTTTGGAAGATATGGATTGATCTTTATGGGATTTCTACCATTCCAGAGAAAAATGTTTAGTATATGCATTAACCCACTCAAGAGGAGCCTCGTGGAGTTTAAATGCCAAATGAACATGTGAAATACTAGGTTTTAAAGTGGAGTTTGCACAGCTGCCATACTGGATTACTTGGGAGCAACTGCCTCCACAGTTCAGTATAATAGGAAAACAGAACTTTGGATCTGCCTTTCTGCTATTTGGCAGAATCCACCAATAATGCAGTTGGCCTCAGCTTTCACTCTTCTTTCCATTCATTCTCTCTGTTTCTCCCGTCCCTTCATTCCTTCAGTGCTCTGTATGTTTTCTTTAAGTTGTTTAGATTTAAATTACTTTGCATTTTTTGCAAAAAGTAAACTTTAATAGTTGTGCCACAGTAATAAGAATTTCATCAAGTTGAGCCAGTTATCATATAATTTGATTCACAATGTAGGAAGAACTGCAAAACATTTTCACAAAAATCAGTGCTTGTTTTGTTTTCACTCTTTGTAGAGCCAGACCAAACAATTAAATGTTTTGTAATAAAATGCAAAATACAGCAGATTATAAATATTAACAGTACCCAAACTATTTTCTAGCAGCTGAAATGAAAGTCAAAGCATACTTACTATCGATAGCTTACGTGTTGGGAATCTAAACATCAAAACTTTATCTCCATTTGGTGCTTTGAAGGAAATAGTAATTTTCTTGTTTCTTTTTCTGTACTTTGACACTGCCTTAAGAGTTTGCATTGCTTTGGAGTAAAAATACGTTTTAAAAGTTAAACGATCCTTGCTACTATTATCAGAGTTTGAGATATGAGGTATGAGTTTTTCTATGAAAGAGATTTAAGGTATTGGGTAGCACAGAAGGGGCCATCCACACTGCAGAACATTCTCCAGTAATCTATTGCACAAGGCATAATGGTGCCTCAAGATATGTTTAAGCACAAATCTTTTTACTTTCCTGACCTGGCTAATATATCTTGCTTCAGTGAAGGTCTGGGATGCTTAGAATCTCTGAAAGCAACGCCAAAGAATTGTTATTTTCAAGATCTATACTCACAGACAAATTAAAAAAAAAAAAAAGACTTTGCCTGAGATTAACAGTTGCACAGGCCAAATTTGGAATGTGAAATGTAAAACTATGTGAAATTAACACAATGTAAATTCACCAGGAGATAGTAGGTTTTTTGTTTTGGTTTGTTTTTTTTTGTTGTTTGCTTGTTTGTTTTGCACTGGTGATAAGAGAAAAACAATACATTGCACTTGGAGGTAAGTAAATGTATTAAGATGAACAATTGTTTCATCTTAACATGAAACAGTTGCTCACAAAAGAGTTTATGTGCAAGTTTGATTCATTTTGATCCTGTTGACTTAACATAGACTAAATCCCTCATCCTTTAGTTTGACATCACACGTTCATCTCATATTTACTTATTTGAAAAAGCTGATTCTAAACCAAACCCCTGGAATTATACTCCTAATAGATTGCTTCAAAACAAACAAGAAAGAGAAAATTGTTCAGATCTCAGATATAATTTTATATGTTCAGCATTTCCTTAAAGGACTACTTTCTGCTTTTTTTCCACTCCATGTCTGTTTGTCAACCATGAGCAAATGCAGTGTGTCTGTCAATTCTGCTTCTTGTTCATATGCATATAATCATATTCTGGTAAATGGGACTGGTTGTGCCTTTGTAGGAAAATAAGACTATGGTTTAAAACTCTTACTTCAGACAAATAAAATGTAAATGGAGTGTGAAACAAAAGCCTTTTTGAATTATAAAAAATATTGTCTTTGCTTTCTCGCATCTCCTAAACTGAAATGAAGCTGAGACCTAGTAAGAAATTTTAGTTTCACCAGAAAATGTTGATAAGATCAGATGTTGTGGTGCCCTTGAAAGTAACCATTTAGAACTGAACCAAGTACAGTGAGCATCTAAGTACATTCCTTGTCATTTACAGTAGTATCTGACCTTTTGCTTTAAGTCACTGTGGCAGCAATGTATAGAAATGCCTACAGAACACAGAACAGCTCATTAGATTCAGGATGACTATTCATACTTTTAAAAATGGTAAAAAGCCCTCACCTCTTAAAACCTGAAATTCCAAAGATAAATTTGTTCTTCAAAAAATATACAGGTAAAAATTACATTGCTTCAGTGTATTTTGGTGTACAGAATCTTACTCTAAAACTTACTGAAGTGATTTTGAAATTTTTGCACTGTCTTCAACATGATTTTGAATCAAGCCCATAATTGCTGAACTGTTTCATCATTTAACTACAATTGTATTTTCTATCAAAATATGTACTGAATGTTGACAAGCATCAGTGTTCTGTGTGTTACTGTACTTTTAGTCTGTGTTCTGGTTATACATGAATACAATGAAAAAGTCAAACATAGCTTAACACTGAGGCATTACAAAGTCATAGACGTAAGGAACAAACAGAATCTACAGCTCCCACTCTATATTCTGTTAAGGACAGATTGATTTTATTATCTTCTAATGAAACTACATGTATCACTATCCTGTCATCCCTTCTTGCTATCCCCAGCTACAGTCCTGTAATCTGTACAGTTGGTGTCATTGAACTGGAGTTATTCTTCAGTCTTACTAGCAACTAAGTGAGATGAATGAAATCAATATTCTTTTCCTTACAGGTGAAATTGGTTTAGTAATGTCTAACAGTAGTTGAACTTCATTTCTTTGTCCATTGCTGCACTACAACCCTTCAGTGTGTATTACTTGGTATTTGAATTATCATATCTTAATTTTCAAGCAACAACTCCATCTAGAACAATGAAATCTTTCAATCTTTGATTTCAAGTCTATTGAATACTCTGGGCATTTTCACCCACTACGTATGATCTTTGCTCAGATTGTGAAAGTGTAAAATAAAAAGATATGTCCTAACAGTGCACCATTTGCAGTTCTAATATCTAAGCATGAGTTATTTTGATTATTTTTTAAAGAAAATTCATTCTTAATTGGGGCACACATCTATACAAAATATTTTCATAGAATTTTGTTTGTACTGAAGGAAAACACGAATCTTTTTTCTGACTTTTTTCTGACTGAAAAGATGCCAGCTGGAGCAAACGAATGAGTCCCAAAAAGAGAACATTTGTACAGCTGGAGTCTGAATGTTATCAAGCTTCTTGTTTTTGATTGACAGTATAATAGTCACAGTAATGGAAAGTAATCAATAATAGTCCCTCTGTAACAGTGTTAATAGTATCATCCAAGAGTGACTGGTGAACAAAGTATTCAGAGGTTCGGCTCAAATTGAGAAGGCATTTGAGGCTTCAGATCTGTGCCTAACCCATTGGGGGTTCAAATACTGTTCAAAGATAGGTTAATCAGTAATCAGGCTTACTTAGATTGTTCAGTGTTGCTCTAGTAGTTGGTATCAAAAACTATCGAAAGGAAATATGATAGAGGAAAGGAATACTTTTTAGAATCAACAGCTGTTAAGCTTTTAAAAGATTTGATTTGGAAAAGTAGTTTAACTTGTGTTACTTTGAACTAGATCATTCTTCATGAACTTCTTGTGTACTTAACACACAGAAAGATGGTGTTGTTACTCATCTCGATATATGCAATCTTCTACACAATACACATTATTTAACAAATTTCAGAACATTTCTCAATTTTAATCCAACACCAATAGAAACAGACATCCATGAAGGTAAATAAAACAGAACACCGTCTGAACTGCAGATGACAATGGTATTTGTGGAAAGGCTTCAAAAATAAAAATAAGTAAATAAGTACACATACTTTCCAGGGTGAGAGTATGACGAGCAAACAGACTATAGAAGCACTTATGGGACAGAAAGTTGGGTGCAAAAAAGTGCAGTAGATAAGGTTATAGGGATAAAATTTATAGGTAGAGACTATATAGGACTGTAAGCAATGCTTTTGTGTATTTTTACTGGAGAGTAGAAATGCTGTGCCCGGGGTTAATGCAATAAGGTACAGTGCTTTGTAGAAGTTGGTTTGGTTTGGTTTTTTGTTGCTTTTATTGTGCTTTTGGTGTATTTAATGCCTCACTAGACCTAAAAAAAACCCTAGGGTCCAATGCTCATTTCAGTTCAATTAAGATATACAGGCTGTGCAAAATACACATCAATAGGGAGCCACATTTTCAGAAATAATTGCTTATCCATGCACTTTTTAGCTCATTATAACAGGCTCATGGAATCCAACTTTAAATAAAGGCTGTTGGTGGACTAAATTATAGCACAGTATCAGGAGACTTCATGAGCTAGATATACTCTATTTTATTAAGCTTTTATTATGTATAGTATGAATCAGCAAAGCATTCAGTCTCTGCTAACCAGAGTCCCTGTACTTACTTTAAATCTTGAAGGTAAATATTTTCTGCCAAGGGTACTCTGTTAATGAACTGTAGGTTTTGGGCTTTCTCTGTTAAAACTGACTTAACAGAAACGTCTCCCAGGTACTTTCAGAATTTCTTCCAAAAAAACCCAGCAGCATCAGCACAAGGTATGCTTTCATACTATTGAGAGACAGCATGAAATTCACTTCTATGTGATATTACATTTTACATGCCCATGACCATATCTTTCCATGGAAACACACCATTGCCTAAGTCTTTTAAGATGAAAAGGATATACATATATATATATATATTTAGATATATATGTGTATCCAAATAAACAAACAAGTTCTTTCTCTGACAAAATTAATGAACTCTGCTTTGATGCAAAGCCACAGGCTCTGCCCCTACAGCTTCCCACAATGGCACTGCTGCCTCTCCACCATCCTGCCTCCAGCCCTGCCGCCATGGGCCACCAGGAAATATGTAATGGCTGGTTCAGGTTACAAACATGCTGATGCATGCTGAAAGGGAGTAAGCTGCTCTAATTTTGATAATGCATATAGAAACTCGGTACATTTTTTCAGGTTACTGCCTCAGAAGCTTAAAATTGGGCAATATTTTGAGTGGCGTAGGGAGGACTGTTAGGGAATGAGAGCATGTTTTCTTGGGCAACGAAAGGTAGTTTTTTGTGTGGTACGTAGTGTACGGCTCTTGTTACTCTGGTGAAGAGATCTCAATACCACAAATAACACTCACCATGTGTGGGTCAGGTCATGAAACCCTGCTGCCTGCCTACCCAAGTAATACCTTATCAAGCTGCAGAAGGACGCCCTGTCAGTAACAACACTACAACTGCAGGCAAGATGAAGAATCATACAGCCCAAAGAAACACCAATGAGGTATCGTTACACTGATTTCCTCCTGCTGAGCCCACTACATTTACAAGAAGAAGATGGCACACCTGGGCTGCAGGTCCCTGAGAGCTAACGAGCTGCAGCTGTGGGGAGGTGGTGCAGCTGCCCCAGCACAGCTGAGGCTGGCGGGAAGAAGGTGCTAGAAGGGGCCGGGTCAATTGATGTGGGAGCCATTTCAGGAGCAGCAGGGAAAGCATTTTGTGAGGAGTGATATGTATTGGTGGGTCTTAGGGCTGCTGAGGTAAAGCAGAAGTAGCATGTAGGCTGGGGTAGTGCTCCTATGGTTGTGGAGATACTCCTTTTGCATTTTTAGGTTTTTCTGTCTAGTCAGTAGTGTTTTTGTGTGGCAACTGGTTTTTTTTTCTGCTGAAGCACAGGATTAGGAATGTGAAGTGTGTCAGCTTCAGGGCAGGGTGTAAGCTGGTGCCATCTCAGGGTGTGAGGGGAAGTCTCCATCTTCTGTGGTGGTGGCCGTGTGGGGCCTGAGGGGGAAACTTTGCAAACACCACTCTGAAGAAAAAGTGCGGAGGAAAGCAGTGAAGTGGCATGGTGAGGGAAAGCTGCAGTTCCAGTATGAGTTTGCAGACTGGGGACCCTATTCTGCTGCCTTGGAGTGACTATCTCAAATTCTGGGAACTTGGCAGAGGAAAAAGAGAAAGCTCACAGCTCCACGAGGACCCGCTGTAGCCTGGTGAGTTTGTTACATGTTTTGGTTTGGGATTTGCTTTCTCCTGGAAATCAAATTTGCTAGTAAGTGGTGATGGATAAGGTTTGAAAGTACAGTAAGGCTCTTCAGGTACCTCTAGGAGCCAGTTTGCTCATTGCAAATGTGTCCAGAGTGGCAATGATAAAATGTTCTCTTCCTCTTTTTAAAGAGGAAAAATATAGTTTTGATGCTGTACTTAAAGGATCTGATAAAAGAAGTATCTCTAGACTGGGGTCAGTGCTGATGATAAATAGTTGCTTTTTAAAAACTTTCTTCTGTGAGTGTAAAACCAGAAGTCACAGTGGAGGTGGTTCTTGGCCCAACTTTTTTTGAACTATTGTTGCTCTCTTTTTGCTGATGTTTTTGTTACAGTAACTGCCTTCATGTTTGTACCTTAATGCTCTCGCAGTGAAAGGTTTAAAGGCATGTCCCTTACAGATAAAGAGGGAACTTGATCTATTTTTGAACGAGCTAAAAAACTGCAACAAAATTATCATAATACTTGATTATAAGTTAAAAATATATCTAAAACAGGGTATTCTAGGTAGCCCTGCTCTCCAACCTATAGAGAAAGATAACTTAAAATCATCATTCTCAGGAGTACCTAGTTACTTTTTTGCTTTAGTTACGGGGATAAATTAAGAACCTTGCTTTGGTTTTATTTTTTTTCTTTGCTTTCTTGAGTCTTTTGCATCTTTCATAACATAAGCAAGTAGTAACATGTAGACACTTACAGACAATTCCAGCATTATACCAATATCTGCCAACGTCAGAAAAATAGCAACCAGTCAGCTGGTGTTTTGTATGCAAAATAAGTGTTGAATGCACATACATAGATACCAGGTCTGTTTTAAATTTTCAGCATACACAAAGTATGAAGTCCTCTTAAGTACTGAGGGAGTTGTGGAGCTGTATGGTTCAAAACAAAGAAAATGTGTGCAGAAAATACAAACTTCTGAATATGCCTGTCCAGTTTTTTTATCAGGATTATTCAGAAGTTGAGGATGTCACAGTTCACATCTTACCCAAAGAAATAATCCATGTCAGCAGTTTGGTTGCGTGTTTTTCTTTGGTTTTTCTTTCTTTTTTTTTTTTTTTTTTTTTTTTGCTTAATGTATTAAAAAATCAATTAAATATTTAAACCAATAATAGGCACTGTATGGCTTAATGTATTAGTGATTCTGAAGCATTAAAATGGAATATAGTGCCAGGTATGAAGATTGGGTATTGTTTTTTAATTGCTGAATGACATTCAGGGGTCTTCTGAACAAGATACTGGATGTGGATTAATAGTATATATTTTAGCCTGCCCATTTATAATCTCTTCTGCTTTTGTAGCAAAATCCCAGTGTTTGCTGGTAACTGGTCAATAAAAAAAAAAAAAAAAAAAAGTAGAATGTGATGTAAACTTTAGGTGCCTTTAATCTTCCTGGAGATTTGGAAATGTTCATTGCAATTCTGTTCTCCAACGAGTGTGATGCAGTCTTAAGTTTATAGGCTCATCAGTGCAGAGTTTGAAGGCTATGATGCCACTGAGAGGCTAATGTGGGGGTATTAAGAACACTGTATCCAGTCTCTTCAGCTTCCAGGGGTTTTTTGAGGTGATCTTTAGAGGGTAGGTGGGAGAAAGAAAACTATGTTGGTGTCTCAGTTAATATAATTCAGAACTCTTATTTCTTCTGCACATAGCAGCTATTGGTTCCCATGGAAAGCAATAAGCCCTGAATTCCAGTGATGGAGAATTTGGCATGTTTTTAGTTCTTCTCTGGGCATGATGGTCTTCAGTACATGTAGGGAAGCAATTCCTTTCAACAAATACAAGATGGAAGATGGGAGGCATTACTTTCAGAGTGACCTGCATACTATTTATTTCCATGGAAACTACAAAAGATACAAGGAGTACTGTTTCATAGGAAGAAATCTCAGCTACAAAGCACTATTTTCCAACTCAGTCATTACCATTACCTTTGCATTTTTGCTAGTGATGAACAAGAACCTGTGTGCTGTGCTGGTAACAAAAAACCTGTACCAGTGGAGTTGACCTGCTGTCACCACTGCTGAAATGCATCACTCACCATCTCACTGTGCTCTCATTCACTGTTTGGTCTCCATAAGTGTTCAAGTATTGGTAAATGTCAGTGGGTGCCATTTTTTTTTCTCTTGGAGGAATTCAATGGCACACCTTTGCTTCATCCATGCTTCCATGTCAGATGCCATTCTGTCAGACTGCCCCTCTGCTGCCATCTGTCACATGGCAACAACATGTAATTGAATGCTGTGGGAGGGTTCAATCTCCCCTGCTGTACCAGCCAACATCTGCCTGTGATGTTGTGGGCCCCTGTAGCAAAATAGGCATTATTTTTGGAGCAGTCCTTGTGGAATACCAAGCTTTGTTTTGGATTCAGGCCAGTTCTACTTGAACAGCTATCAGTCTCTCTGTTTAAGATTTTCCTACCTGTGGAATGTATGTTTCCTTCCAAAAAAGAAAAAAAGTATAACCTTGCTACAATGAAGCAGCAGAAAGTTGCATTCCTGAGTTAGAGGATACAGAGAGGGCTAGCTGTGATTGCTTTACCAAAAGAAAAACTTTCAAGACCTTGTGTGCCACACTTCAACCTACAGAGCACTTGAAGGGTATTAGAGAATACACATCTAAAAATGGGTTTATAATGGAAACCTTGACAGTTGTAAAAGCAGAGCAGTAAGCAGGTACCACTATAATTAAGAGCAGTGACCCTTCAAAGAAAAGGGTTGCCAGCAGGTAAATAAACTGCCATCGTGCAGCTCACCTTGTTAAACAGGAAGGTTTGGAAAATGATTAGAGAAACAGCATCAATCAGTGTTACTTTATACATCAGTTATAAGAGACAGCTGCCTGCTGTGGGACATACACTGTATGTACTATTGAAAACAAGGTCTTTGTGCTATGAGTTGTGCTACAGGTGATCTGAGCCTCTGAAATTATATCCTGTTTATAGCTGTCAAGTTCTTTAATATAATTTTTAATCATGTCACGTTTTCCCCTCCAACCTGGATTTCTATTTATTGGTTGTTTTTTCGTCAGTATGTCTCATTCTGCAGATGCATTTAGCATATTTTGGCCCTGCGTGCAAGCTCTTCTCTGGGATGCTGTTGTGAGTTTTTTGGTGGGAGAATATCTGGTTGTTTCAGGCTTCAATACATATTTTCAGGCAGCTTTCTTTTCACGTGGAAAGAGATGGTGAAGAGAGACTTCTGAGACTTTGTACAAATTCTAATGGCTTCTCCACCCAAGCAGGGAGGGAGATGTGTGTTTGTGATAAATTGTATTACCAGAAGACTGCTTTCTACTGGAACACAGTATTTCTAAACATAACATGCACTTTTGTGGATCATGGATTGCTTAGGTTGAAGCAGGCAGAATAATACTCTCACTTTTAAGCAGTACTGTGCTGTTGAGTTTTTGTTTGATTCTTAGTTTTTTTTCTTATGGTGCTTTCGGTCTAACAATACTATTAAATTAGGCTATTAGATTACAAGTACTTTAAGCCCAAGATTAACTAAACTAGGCAAAATGGAACAGTATAGAACATTGATATGCAAAATATTCTCTGTTGTTTGCAATAAGTATCATAATGCCTCTTTATTCTGACCTTACCTAACCAGTGCTCAATGTAGGATTGGATGGAGTGTTGACACAGGTGACTGGAAGCTTCCATCTCAGCCACTGCAGCTAAACTAGGATCTGTCACTGGCATTTGGAAGTGAGTGACTGAATTTCCCATTTAAACAGGGTTTTCAGTAACTGTGATGTAGACATGGTGAAATTTAATTTTTAAAAGGATACTTGCTGAGAAGTCATCAACCATTACATCAACCAGTCTTATTTGGCCACTGTCTTGTCAGTCTTCTTAATCTATGCCTATAATATAAATCCTGACTTTGGAATACTTGTCTGCTGTGACAGTAATGGGTCGTGTTCATTGTGCAAGCATGTTATTGCAGTATAGACTGATAAAAGATTGATGTCTCCCTGCTGTAGAATACCAGAACATTGTCTTAAGTGATGTAATGAAGCATCACAGAGAGGGATGTTGGATTTTGTTCACTGTAGCTGGTATTAGCAGTTGTCTTTCAAGGGTGGCAGAGAAGCCTGATTTTATGGAAACCTACCAAATAATATCTGTGCTTTCCAACCCTGCAAGAATGTCATAAACGCAGCCTCCAAAGAGACTGTCAGTAGACTTCTTAGTCTGAGTTTTAAAAGTACATTATATAAAGCTATATGTATTTTTACTTGCAATTGAATTAATATTCAGTTGCTTAAGTTATTTTATTTAAACGTTCTCAGATCAATGCCTTGGGAAGGAGTACTCAACTTTAGTATCAGATCGGTTTGGACTTGCCAGGCTTTGTTGTTAAAGTTGATTAAAATTTAAATAAGCTTACAAAGCAATGGAGTTAGTGGTGCAATAATCCTGTATAACTACTTTCATTTATATTTTAAGCTAACCTGTTCTACCTTAACTCCAGATGCTAGACCTTAACTATTTCTCTGCTGGGGAAGGCAAGTAGAACTGTACAGTTGAACTGTGATATCCAGAGGAATCTTTTCCCACCAGTTTGATACTTCCAACATTTCTATCATTTCATTCTGTAATATTGCCAGAAGAATGTGATGCACAACAGTTTCAATTCCCAGCTAACGGTTACGGCTTTAGAAGCTTAGCAGGTTTTTTTCCTATGTCAGTCTTCAATTCTAGGTGTGGTACAAGTTGCTAGAATTTACAGACTGATACAGGGTTTCTTTAGCAAAAATTAACATATAGATTAGTTTTCATTAAAACTCTAATTCCATCTGTATTTTTTTAAAATGTCTGGTTAATGCCTATTGTGCATTGTCACTGTGACTTGAAAGGAGCTTGAAGCTCTGAGGTTTACAAGCAGCTCTAATTTTGACTACTAGCCAAGTGAAGCATGGCTTCTGAAGGTTTCACTTTCTTAATCCCTTTTTAACTCTGCGCAGATTGCTTGTTTGATTATCATAGTGGCTTCTTTGATAAAGCTGCTTATCTTGGAGATCAAGAGTACTGTATCTATCAGCTTCGATTTATAAAATTCCAGGAATGAGTGACTGTCTTTTTATTTAGATCTTCCTGGTACTTTAGTTTTTGAAAAATGGTTTGCACTAAGCAAATAATTCTTTCAGTTGTGGCTTTTATTCTTGCTAGTTGATAGCTTTTTCCCCAAAAGTTAACCAAAAGCTTTAACAAGTACTGAGTCACGGATATCTCTTTCTCCTGGATGTGATCCTCTTAGTGCAGCGCTGGGTGTTCTTGGCCCTCTTTGCTTTTATCTCTCAGTTCCCAGTCTCTGTTGTTGCCAGGACCTCTTCATTCCTGGGTACGTAGCTTTGATTCACTTTTTGCAGAATTACATCTTGTGCTGTCTCATTCCTCCTGCTTTCCTAGGTCTGTCTGAATAGCATCCCTGCTCTCAAATATGTCCGTGCCCCCACTAGTGTGGTGTCATCTGTGAACTTGGCAGCAAAGCATTGTCATAAAAAAGATCCCTGTGATACAGCATTGTTACTGGCCTCAAGTGGCACATGATGATGAGCAAACCATCTGATCAGGTATTCACCTACCTAATTGTCCACCCACCTAGACAGTAATATCCTAGATTGGGTAAAGAAATCCCTGGGATTTTTGAAGTCTTCCCCCTCTTTCATCCTGGAGGGCATACAAGCTAGCCAGACTTGATTCACTGTCTATAAAGTCATATTGATTTGAGCATATATTCTCCAATGTGACTTGTTCCATGGCTTTCTTAGGCACCAAAGTAAGATCAGACAGCATGTAACTTTTTTTTGAAAAATGCTGTAGTGTTTGTCTTCCTTAAAGAGTTATCATTTTAGTTCAGGGTATTCTGTTACTGACTCATTGAAGGATTTGCTGTGAGCTTGTATGCATGATGTTGTGGTCATTACATTCAAAATTTCAAACTACTACAAAATGTGCTGAAAGGCATTATATTACTGTTTTGGCCTACTGTAAGGGGTTCTGCTGCTAAAGTCTCTCACTCACTGGTACTCCGTATATGGACAGGGGAATAACATTATGATATTTCCAAGCTCTTAATAACTGTAACTGCAGTGGCTTGCATTCATTGCTCCAGGAAAGAGAGGGCTTAGCTCTTGTGCTGAATTTGAGAGCCTATTTCTCATATATCTTGCAGCTTATCAGTGGAGAAAAACAGGGAGCTTCAGTAGTGACTCAGGTCACCTAATAACTGGATCTAGTCAGGATGACACGGCTTCATTAATCACTAGGATCACTAGGAGCACTAGTTAAGTATCTGGAATCTTCAGTTAACCCAGGTTGGCACACCCTTCATAGGGTGTTTAGCAAGCTTTTTTCTAAGACCGCTTCTCTCTCCCTCCTACTGCCTTTCTTAGCATCAGTAATCAGTGTTATCAAAATCTTTCATATTTGTAATGAGATACGAACACAAGGAGCTGTCACTTATCAAGAATCCAGTGAGCCTGCTCTTATCTCTGACCAAGATCTGTTTTAGATGCAGTGGGGCTGGGAAGGAGAGATTCACCCCCATGTTTTGTGTTTGAGAGCCCCGAGCTGGAGGTTAAGCTTCCTTTAACTTTGCAAGGTCATTTTCAATCAGAGTTGTGGTGTTTGGGTGTTTTTTCTTTTTAATAAAAAAGATGGCTGGGAATCATGAAGCCTTCTGTGGATGGTGTTTTGGTGTGTTTTGTTGTTTGTTTTTTTTTTGCATAATATTATGTATTTCCAAATCACTGCGATTTTTTTTTTTCAACAATGAAAAGGTGATCTTTATTCTTCCCTTCGTAAGTTTTAATGATTTTAAACTTCTCTTCTTAAATTATAAGTACTGTATATTTAGAACTAACAGCGTACCTTCTGCATATAATCACCATTTGCTTAGCTTGAGTAATTCAAGCTGGTTTTCTTACTTGGTATATTATTGAGATGCATAGATGTACTTAGCCTTTTGCCTTACATCTCAACTTGTTGGCTGTGGCAGGCTGTTTCTCTACACAAGGATTTCCAGCTCTGGCATCTTTGATTACAGAATGGGGTTGCCTAACAGATGTTCTGCAAAAAAAAACCTGATTCATTTCCATAATAATGGTCAAGTTTCTGCATCTTGGGCAGTATGATATTCTGTAAAAAGAGAGAGAAGATAGAATCAAAATGTGGTAGAAGAGCAATTGATGCTTATACTCTCATATCTTCATTTGATCTCCACTTTCAGTCACGCCTTTGAGTTGAGTTTAAGGCTTTGAGTGTGTTTATTGATGTTTAGAAGATTTTGTAAATTGTTACACAGTTACTTGGCTTTTGGTGGTGAACACCTAGAATTGTCTTTCCTGTAGCATCCCTAGAGAACACTGTCTGTCAAAGGAGAAACAGAAAGTTCTTTCTTGCGTAATTTCATACTTGTTTCATGTTGCTAAAACTCATTTGAATGAATGAATGGAACAGCTTCCACTCTTAAAATAAAATTACTGTGGTGCATAGTTGTTAGAGGAGAATTTTTTCCTTTAGATTGATTAGAAGGCTATTGTAAGGGTTAGCTGGAATAATGACAGCTCTTTATTAATGCATGCTGCCTGCATATTATGATAGCAGCACAGAAGAAACTTTCTTTTCCTGTCTTGAAAGATATGTGAACCTTTAATTGCTTTAACTCAAACATTAAGCTTGTGAAGCTGTCTGGATTAACTTGTTCTAACACTTTTAAGTAAGTTTGTTAGGTGGTGACTGTGATAAATATAGTTGCCCTTCCTCCTCATAAGCTTTCTCCTTTCGTGTTTTAGTTGCTTTTTCATATGAAACATTCTTAAGGTATGAAATGTTAGGCTACTTATTAATTCATATTTCAGGAATGTTGCTGACCTTTTGCTGTAATTCTAGATGTGAGTGGGCACATGATGGAGTCATTCACCATCACATGTAACATAGGGTGAAGTTGAAGAAAGCAAAATGCAGTCCTTGCAGAGAGGGTAAGTCAGTGGTTCATGCCACACTCTTCTAGAACTTCTTTTTGAGCAGCTTAGTCTCAATAAGAAGAGATGCAGTTGTAATTTTTTTTTCTGACACTGAGGAGCACATTCCTCATTTACCCATGGAAATTCAACTTTTGGAGGTCATTGCCTGAAGCTTGTCTTAAGTGTGCTTCTTATGAGACTTGCTTATCAGCAGTGGAATACATCTGTGTTCTCTTGCCTGCAACTTGGCCTCTGGAAGCATTGCTCAAGGGTCTGAATGGACTTGCACAAAACCAGCTTGTTAGTGCTTGGAATCAAACATTATTTACCCATTTGGCTCTTCCTGAAAATAGTGTGAGAATGTATGCTCTCTCAGGTTATAACAATGTTCCTTCGGTGCTGGCAGTAGAAGTTAATTAGGAAGAACACACAAGTATCTTGTCCACTTCTCTTGTAGTAGCCCAGCATTCTGAATTGTATGTGGATTTGCTTTTAACTTTTAGCATTTGCATGTGTTCCAGCAAATTCAACAATAACAATATTAAATGAAGGATAGAAAGAAACATATTCTGCTAAGGTTTCAAAATGCAGATTCTGAAGTGCTCCTAATGCCTCACTCTGTCCAATTTAGGCTACTAAGCTGATGCCATTGTGTTGCAGAAAACTTTTATCTTGAAAATATTTTAACCCTTTAATTCAAACAAGTATCATTTAAGTTCCTCACAGAGGGTTAATCCATTCTCCACAGTGAAGTGCAGAAATAACATACTCTGTTCCACTGTCATCCGTATAAAATATTGTTTACACTCCAGGGCAATTGCTTCGGGAAATTATTGATAGGAACTGCTGCTCCTTTACAAGAAGAGTACAAAAGTCCTTCTTCTCTGACCAGGGGCACTTGTCAGCCACCTTTGCTTTATCACCAATGCACAGAAGCATGGAAGATTGGATTTCAGACTTGAAATAATAATAAAAATGTGTAGGAAATACTCTTTAAAACTTCACTTGGGAACTTATGTGAAGCTCTGAGCCATCTCTCTGTGCTAAAAAAGATTTGTTCAAAACAAAATGAAATTCAGAGCATAAGATAGACAGTACAATCAGTATCAGACTTCAAATGCACCTCGTTGCAGCTGAGCTGAACATTATAATTACAATTATAACTCTGCAGTGCTTTATGCATAAATTATTCAAATTAAACCACATAGATTATTCAAATTTTATCTCCAAGAAACACTTCTAAAAGGCTGCTAACGCTCACGTTACAACTCATTGCTAACAAATGTAAAACTATTAAAGTCTTGGGGTTTTTGTTTTTTTGTAAGAAAACTTTTGGGATCTCAGCTCTGTCGATGGCCAGTTTCAAGCTGAATCAGTCTTGGGTTAGCTGTATTTGATGGTAAAGGTGTTGTAACTTCAGATCCACCTTCAAGCTTAGTTGATTAAACTGGTGCCATTCAGTCATTCTATTCCTGTTAATACTAAGTGAAAGACTGTGTTGTTTTTGTTAATGAAATAATAATACAAAAAGGCTGATACAAATACTTTGACATGGTATTGGCAATGATTTGATTCAGTGATAACAAAACAATACTGTTAGCAGTTGGAAAAAGCTTCCTAAGAGGAGTTCTGAACAGAGTGAATCTGACTTCCCCAAGTACATCCCTTGTTTTGAGCATTTCTTGTAGTTGGTTGGATCACGCTGGACGGCAATGTGATCCAGTTGTTCCCCTGCTGCCACTGTGGGCAGACAAAGCAAGTTAGACCAGCCTATTGCAGAACATCTGAAACCAGGGAAGCGTAATGGGAATTCTTCCTTTGTCCCTGTTTACTACCTTGCACTTAGATTCTAAAACATAAGCAATGTAGAGTGTTTCCAAGTGCAATTTGTATTTCATATTCTCATTACTTTTATAATCAGAATTCTCTTCAAAATTTACAGTACTGAGGACTATGAAGTAGGTTAAAATTCCTTTTATTAAAATATATTGCATATGTGAATTAATCACTGTCCTATACTGTGACTGGACTCTTTTACTTCTTTTGGGAGAAAGGAGTGAGAAAAATGCAATTTTATATTCTCTTTCTCTTTGTGAATCAAAAGCAGTACAGTGGAAGAGCAGAGTTATTTACTGTTCTGCTACTGTTTGAATGTAACAAAATGCTCAGCCAGATCTAGAGTGTGTGTGAAGGAGTTGCTGGATTATGATGGCCGACTGAGTTTACTGAAGCTGTGTGCTCTCTTCAGCTCAGTCTATGTTCCTGCTGTGGGTACTCATTAGCCAAGAAACTCCATAATCTTGAAAACAAGAAAGGAGAAGAAAAATGAAGTTAGGAATAAACGTTAGCTGTGAGACAAGCATACAACGAAGTGTGCCTGTTATCCTGTTTAGAAGGAGCAGTATGCTTGTAGTGAATCTACCTCTAGTGCCTAATACTCATTGGCTGATAAACTCTAAAGTAATACATAAATATACTCAGAGGCAACACAAAGTTGAATGATCAGCTTTGTTTTAGTATCTCCTAACAGTGCCAGGCTAGTGGCACTGGCTTTCAGTGCATTTGGCACTTCAGGATATGCTGTGTTCCAAGTTGCTCTGTGGGTCCCTCATGACCTTGGTCTTGCCAGGTGTTGGGTTGTGACAGTCCTGTGTTGAGGCACTACAGGCTGCTACTTTCCCCATACTGCCATAGGATGTAAAGTATTGGCAGGGTATGGAATTATTTAAGTGCTCTAAAGGTGTTTCTGGGAATCCCAGACCAATATAGTGAGTGTTCTACGAACACAGAGTGAAGATGTGCCTAATCCAAAGGGATGAAAAATCACACAGGAGATGAGTGCAAGCAGATGTTTTCAAGCCAGACAGGGGACTTGAAGAGAAGGGTGAATAATCGCAGACAGCATGTTATCTATCCTCTTCAGAGATGTCAAGCGTAAGCTTGCATTTGTCAGCACTGGATACAGAAGTCATGCCAGAAATAGACAAGTCTTCAGGGTTTGTGAGTTTTTCCCCTGTAGAGATGGGCAAAGGGAAGAAAAAATAGAATAAAAACACAATGGTCTTGTTCTGAGCTGTTTCAGCATTGTATAGTCCTAGAGGGGAGAAAAAGAAAACAATGTAGAATTTCTGCTGTTTGAAGGCACTTTTTTCTCCCTTTTTTTGCCGTGATGTTTCCAGACCTTGTAAATACTCACTTCTTGTATCTATTAATGTAATAATAGTGAGGTCAACTTTAGGTACTTGATAATCTTTCTCCTCAAATAACAGTTTTCAAGGTTTTTGTGTGAAGCAGTCACGTACCTTTCAAGACCCACTTACTATCTTCTAAGAAGAATAGTAAATCTCATTCTTGTAATTTTTCTGTATTGTGTTGCTGCTTTTTCAGGTATGAAAGGATAATTGGTTCCCATTAAAATGGGAATTGAATATTTATTTTGTTTTTTGTACAGCATAAAAACTGTCAGATAAGCCAGTTATCCAGAGCAGCTTGATGCATGGTTTATCTGGATGGCTTGCATTTTAATACACTTAAAGAAAGGTGTTATATCTTGGTATGAGAAACACTGCTCATGTGTAGTGACAAGAAAATTGGCAAGGATCTGGAAATTGTTGTGGGAAACCAGTTGAGGAGTAGTTCTGTTGGGAGGCTGTGGACTTAGGTGTGTCCTAGGGTGTGTGGGCAGAGAACTAAGGCTGTTGTCTTTGAGTGCTCTGAAGGACAAGTGATGACCTTCCTTCAGAAGTGCTGGGTGAGTTCCATGCCTGTACTGTGTAGCAGATTGAAACTAGCAGCCGTAGGTTCTCCCCTTAACACTTAATGACTATTGAAACTCAGGCATTCTAGAGTCTTGAATGTTATCCTCAGGAGCTATTGATATCTGAATTGGCGAATACTTAGTGCTGGAAGACTGATGCAGCATTAATCTGTTACTTGATCTTAGGTATTGTTGCTATTATGGATATGTTAATGTGTGTCGCAGCAGGTATACTTGAAAATATCATTAAACTGTACTGTAATTCATGACCTGGGTTTAATCACTGAGGCAAATTACTAGTTTGAAATTCTGTCATCTGTATAGCAATTCCTACACAAAGTGCTGGTTGTTAACAGACCAGCTGTGAAGCAGAGGATTAGAGCTGTGCCACTTTTCAGTTCAACTTCTTAGCTAATGGAATGTGTTTCTCCACCCTCACAATCTATGGGCACTCAATCTTCCCAAACATATACTGGAACAAACATTTAAGAAGATGTGTGTTTGGGGGAGGCTTGGTGGATTTGAGGAGTTGTTTTTTTTTCCTGCTGGCTCTTCACTGTTGAGTCATATGAATATTGAAAAATGACTGAGACATACAAAGGAAGATGTCATCTGTGACTGCAGACACATAAAGGGGCATATTATTTCTTACCAATGTAAGCTTTAATAATTATAACATTTTATTATCAGTAACTACTTGACATCAAGTATGATAAACAGCTGTAAATATCTGCAGGTAAATAGGTGAGCATACCCACATCAAATACTAACACACTTTCATCACTTTAACAGAACTGAATTAAAATACGTTGATAACTTTCTTCTAGGAGCAAATTCAATGAGAGTTTTAACCCTTCTCTCTGTCCCAAACTCTTACTCAGTCTGATTTGGTCCAGTAAAATCACCTAATTGATACTTTAATGTTAGGGATATTCTTAAATCTTTTACTGGCCATGCACTTAATTAACGTAAGTCATTGAGTTGCTGAATGCAAGAATCTGGCTTGTGATTCACAGGAGAGTCTGTTTTAATCCTCTTATTCTCAGACATCTTAATTCTGAATTCCTCAGTGTCTTTTAAGTCTTTCATTTAGTATAACTGTTTCCTGAAAAATCAGTGGGAAGCAAAGTTAAGCCAGCATGGAATGCCTTTGAAAATCTCAGTTAAAGCCCAACTATTTTTTTCATGTTAGACTGACAATTTACAGCTGTAGCAAATGCATTGAAGGAGGTATGTTGTGGGTGTTGGTTTTTAAGTCCTGTCTTTTCCAAATAAGTAGCTAACATGAATTTGCAGACATGGTTATTTACAGATAGAAATTAGTATTGCTATGGCATTTCAGTACCCAATAAAGGAAAATAGGCTTGCCTACCAAGTTCCTGGAAAAAAAACAGAAGGTCTAAAATTCCTCTTAGGCTTTGTATCTCTTAATGTAAAATAAATGATAATACTTTCAATGTCATGCATCCATCATCACAAGTCAAGTATTACGCTGGCAATATTTATAGTAACTCAGTAACAACTATACGTGTCTTGAGGGTCTGTATAGAGCTAAAAGGACACCTAAGAACCATTTCTTCTTCCTGGTGTAGGCTAGTCAAACCTGTCATCTTCACGGTTGTGTAAGCAGTACAGTATAATCTAACTGCCCTGAAAGTGAATGTGCCATAGTTAAGACTCATAATATGCAGCTGCTGCAGACCAATAGCAAAACAATCCTTCCTTCCTGCAGTGATGGAAGTCATAATTCTTCTGTATGTTGCTGGTAAGTTTATATAGCTACAGTAGTAGCAGCACCATGTGACTTGATGGCACTCTAGGTCTTGTATTGCACTTGACATTTTTTGGTTCTAGAATGAACCACAAGAGCTTCTCACTTTTTCTTAATTTGCTCTTCTCAATTTTGGGGGTAGGAAATAAGGAAGTTATAACTTCAAGTCCAGTTTTATGTCTTGAGAGCTTTCAAAAGTCTGGAACTCAATAGTGAGTCTATGAAATACAAAAAAGCTTATTTATCAAGTCAGACCAATGCAGTGAATAAACAGGTATGTTTAGCTACTTCAAGTCCAAAGGAAAAGAAAAAATATTTCATTCTCTCCTCCTGTCCCAACATTCCATAAATCTGTGTTTCAGTTTGTCTAAGACTACTTTGCTGTTTGACAAGTTTGGAGTTTAAAATAATTTAACAAATCAGAAATGAAAGTTTCTGTTGCATGCAAATTTTAAACTCGTCAGCTTTAGTTGTGTAAAAGCATGTCTAAGAACAGTGTGACATGAATCAGAACGGTGTCATTTCAAACCCCTGCAATTCTACGATATTTTTTTTCTGCAGTTCCCTTTTAAAAATTCCCAATGTTATCACTGAAGATATCTATTCTATTCTGACAGAACTGTGGTAGACTGTAGGGTGAATCTTATTTTATAGGCTGCAATTATATGTTTCTGAGGTATAGTTGTGTACTTTTTATGCAGCATTTAAGATAAGTGTTTATCCTGTTGAGTAGTGTAGCTCTCATAGGTCAATAGGAGCAGGACATCAATGTCCAGTTTGAGTTGCGAAGATTAACAGCCTTGGAAATATTACTTTAATTCATTTTTCATTTTACTGCGCATAGCAATGCAGAGTAGTATCTGATGCTGTATGGTTGTTTAAAAAAAAAAAAAAAAAAAAATGTTTTCATGGTGCTTGCAGTTCAATAACTTTTCCTAGTAAGAGTTGCCCACTGCCTTAAGGTTAAGGCTAATCGTCATGTATGTTTGTTGTACCAACACTATTTTTTTTTTTTTAGTAAGGAAAACTAGCATTTTATCTAAAATATCCAACTTTGTTCATCTTGACTTTTCACTAAATTTATGCTGATTGCATCTTGTCAGCCCGCCTGCAAGAAAGATAAAAAGGAAGATCGGGGGAACTACAGGTTTGTCAGCCTGACCTTGGTGCCTGGGAAGGTCATTGTGATCATCAGGCAGAAGACTGTCCTCAGTGTGCTCGCTTGGCATTTGTGGGATAACCAGGGAGGTCAGGCTAGACCAGCACAAGATCATGAAAGGCAGGTCCTGCTTGACCAACCTGATCTTCTAGGACCAAGTGTCTTGCCTAGCAGATGTGGGAAATGCTGTGGGTGTAGTCTACTTAGACTTGGTAAATCCTTTGACTCTGTCTCCCACAGTGTTCTGGAGAAACTGGCAGCCTGTGGCTTGGACAGGTGTTCTCTTTGCTGGGTAAAAAACTGGCTGGAGGACTGGACCCAGAGAGTGGTGGAGAATGGAGCTAGGTCCAGCTGGAGACCAGCTGTGAGTGGTGTTCCTTGGGGGTCAGTATTGGCTCCAGCACTGTTAAATATCTCATTGATGATGTGGACAAGGGGATTAAGTGCACTCTCAGTAAGTTTGCAGATGGCATCAAGTTGGGAGGAAGTGTTTTTCTGTCTGAAGGCAGGAGTCCAATTCTAGTCTGAGTCCAATTGTATTGTCTTCAACAAGACCAAGTGCTGGTTTCTGCATTTGATGTGCAATGCTACAGGCTTGGGATAGAATGGAAAACTGTGCGGAAGAAAAGGATCTGAAGTTATTGCTCAACAGCTGGCAGTGTGCTCAGGTGGCCAGGAAGACCAATGGCATCCTGACTCGTACCAGAAATGGTGTAATCAACAGGGAGGTCATTGTTCCCCTGTACTGAGCTCTAGTGAGGCTCCACCTCAAGTGCTCAGTTCTGGGATTCTCTCTACAAGAAAAGCAGTGAGGTCCTGAAGCATATGCAGAGAAGGGCGACAAAGCTTTGAGGGGTCCAGAACACAAGTCTTATGAGGAGCAGCTGAGGTAACTGAGATTCCTCAGTCTGGAGAAGAGGAGGCTCGAGAGACCTTGCTGCTCTCTACAGCTACTTGATTACTACTTACTTATGTCTCACACTAACATCGTGAAAAGCTTTCAAAAAAGTTTCCTATTGGTCTAATGTGATTCTTACTGTCAGGCTTTGAGTTAGCCAACATGTGAAATGCAGGTGTGGCTTTACAGATCTCCTAACTGCCTTTCTGATAGTGATGGTGACCTTAGATATTTGTCAAGGAAATGAGGGCTGCTTTGTTAACGCAAGCTATTTTCTCTAAGAGTTCTTTTACCTTGCTGTAGCACCATGTTTTTGCTGTTTGTCATGTCTTTTTACTAGAAGCATATCCCACCTGCTGAGCTTTATTTTACCATTCATGTACTTATTTCACACCTTAATATGATGACCTGTAGTGATAATAATATTCAACTGAACCATTTCCAAACACATCTTCCTTTTGAAGGGTTTATTTTTAATATCAGTGAACTAAATCTTCAAAATACAGAGAATATTTTTTCTTAAACAAAAACATAAGTTTCTTGTATGGCCCATAAACCCTTGTTCTTTTATATTATCAAAGATCTCAAATGCCTGGGCAAAGTAACACCTGCGTTCATTTTTTTGATCAGGCTATCTTACTGTATTATACAGTCTACTTTCATTTTCTTTTAAGGATAGCAAATAGAAGTTGCATGTAGGGGTATGTATTTTGGAAGTATTTGTAATTCACTCCAGTCAATCTATTAATTTTATTTTCCAACACATTAATCCATGATTGATTCAGATTTATGGACGCCTGTTGCTTTGTCGAGTTATTAAGCATCAGAGAAGTTGTTGCTCAAGGATTTCACTTTCAGTGTATTATTAGATTGTTGTCTTATGACTGATGTGTCTTATTACGGTCTTATGCTAATGACCTGCAAACTGGAGCCTTCATGTCTGTAAAATGACATCTGCAGCCCCCAGAGGTGTCAGGAAACTGGTGTGCATCTGACAAAACAGTGGAACTGATGTCTTCTGCTTCTGTTGATGTCAGCTTTTTGCAACTTCCCCTAAAGAAAATGAAGGAGTAATGTTATCTCCAGAAAGAAGCAAGAAAAAGCTCTCATACCAAGACTCGGATTAATTGTGGATCAAGAGAGAAGTACAGAAGTGATGGGTTGTGCTATTATGCAGACTTTGTGGTCGGAGAATCTGCTGAGATAAAAGGAGTTATTACAGAAGGACAGTAGGAAGCATGTGAGTCAGAAGAGGCAGTGAGCTAAAGGAGGAAGATGGTGGTTAGCTGTGTCTGAGTGGCAAGTAGAAACATGGTACAATCTCTCATCCACTCACTTTGTTTGCTGAAGCTTTTGGGAGTCTGGGTAAAACAGGTACGTTGATTTGCTTTCCAGTATTACTGAAGTAAATCACTGTAAATGTGAAGCTCCAAAAGCTGCATTTGTAAGGACTGCTTTATGAGCTGTTCGCAACATCTTAGTGATGGTTTTTCAAGAGCAACAACCCTGAAGTTGCTCACTTTCTGAAGTCAACACTGAAGAAGAGTAAAAGGGTTGAAAAATGATGACTGAAGTCTATACAGGCAGGAAAACTCAAGTTTTACCTCAATGTATGTGATATTAGTATTTCATCCTAAAATTTCATTCCCATTTCACAGTGTTTTGGCATCAGGTGCCTATGTGACCAGTTAAAGATTGTCTTGAAAAGGTAACTCATAGCTGTGGTTACTTTACTCCTCTTGCTTACCACTCAGCTATCATGCACATCACTAGATCAGCCCTGCAAGGGCTGCCACTGAGTCGTTGAAAAAGCCATAGGGTTCATCAGCCTGCTGTCAGTCTTGTTTCCCAACATCCACTTGCTTCACTCTAGCATCATTTCCTCTTTATGCTTCTGATTTTCTGGGTAATCTATAATGTTCTAATATTTGGCAATACCACCTGTATTAACTTTGTAAAATTAGAAATAGTGTTGATGTTCAAGTTCTATCTTAGCACTGTTTCCAGGACTCATAAGCATTTTTTTCAATTAATGGAGTAAATAGTAAGCAACCTTTTTCTACTGCTACTATAACATGACAACTCTTTTGACTATATTTTTATTTCCCAGTGCTAAATTTAACAGCTACCTCAGACCTCAGTAAAAAGTCTGACATAGAATGCACCACTAGGAGAGTTTTAGGGATCCTCAGTGAAGAGGAAGGCAATGCAGTGTATGCTGTTAATTAGTTGAATTTTTTTGTCTCTATTGCATGATTAGGTTAACAAGTAAATAGAAATAGACATTAAAATATGGAGGGAGGGGAAAAGAGAAGACTTAAGTCTGGATTGGAATGCCCAATTTCCATTAAGTTGATGGGAATTCAGATCTTCCAGGTAGTTCTGAGAACCTTATCCTTTCTATGAATACTTTCCATATCTGGCTTTTCAGTTAGACTTTTTTTCTAAAAGTAACATGATACAAGGCTTGCATTTGTACCATAAGGCAATGGAAATCAGGTGGTTCCCATTGGCTTTATTGAATGTGTCTTTGCAAATAAGAAGAGGGAGCCTTATGCAGATGTATAGGATAGGACGCAGTAGAATAATATTGGTAGTAGGTACATGCTGTAGACTCTTCTCTTGCTGAAGTACTGGGAAATCTGGAGGATATTGCTTTCCTCAGATATGAAGCATTCATTATAGGTGCCTTTCTTATTTCTTTTCCTTCATAAAGTAACTGGATTTAAAACTCAGGTTTTTGAAGTAAATGTCTGAATTGCAATGAACTTAGCCAAGAGGATGATGGTAATATGATTGAGAAAATAAGTACACCTGCAGAGCTTAAATGTTATAACCTCTCAATTCACTTTCGGGGGGGGGGGGGGGAAGATGTTTTTCCTGGAGTGATCTCTTGTTTGCTCTTAGGGCATGCCTTTGTGTTGTAGTTTCCCATAGTCAAAGAGTAAGCTTCTAGCACAATTCTGTTTTCTATTTAAAAAGAACAACAAATACCTTTAAACTCCATGAAGAGATCATATTTCACTATGATGCCACTTCTAGAAAATTAGATAGTGTTTATTTCCTCAGGGGCAAAAATGTAGCATAATTGCCATCCAGATACTACTCTCAATTTCTGTGTCTTTCAACACTGACTTTCCTAGAGCCAGAACGTATTTCAGTGCTGCAAACCAGGCATAAGATCTTCTCTCTGTTTTAGCACATCTTATTTTTCTGGGTTTTTTTGTTTTGTTGGGTTTTTTCCCCTGTTTATGTTGCTTGATAGGTTTGTACACCTCTGCTGCCAGGATGGGGTATAGCCTGGTATTTGATCTGATATTATACTGAATTAATTGGACAAATAGGAAATCCCATCCTGATTTTTCATATTTCCTGGACCCTGAGCTCTATGCCGTTCTCAGATCTCTTCTCTTTCAGGATGAGGCACTAAAATGCCTTTCTCTTTTCCCTAAAATTTGAAGTGGCCCTCAGGCTAGCCGTGCCTTTCCCCAAAGCACCTTACAGAATGTCTGTGATCTGTGCTTGCTCCAGTCTAATGCTTGTCAGTAAAAACCAGATGAACTGTCTAAGTTGCACTTAATTTAGAAATGGTTTAGAAATTTCTTTGGGGTTTTCTTAGATGTGTATGGTCTCAGTGGCATGTAAGGATTAGAAAGATACTGCAGCCAAATGCATTTCTTCTAAAACAAAGAGAATGTATGGCATGTAGAGAAGTAACTTTGATGTGTTACTCTACTGCTTCAGTTTATATTTTCTTTTTCCTGTCTCTTGTGTATTAATATATCTTTTCCAGGTGAGACTTGTTTCTTTCACATGTTTTTGCAGACTTGAGAGATGCGTGGGTTTGCAGTCCATATAGGCTGGGGAAATGAAAGGGAAGATGAAGTTCCAGACTGGTTGGCAGGATTGGCAGAATGGGAACAAAAGTCTCCACAGCTCCAGGGAAGGGACTGTGCAGGCTGGCTTCTGGTTTCCGAGGATGGGATTTTGGAATCTTTTCATTTTTATTAATCTGTTTTTTCATCAGCAGCAGTACTGAACTTCACAAAAGGAATGGGGGGGAATAACGAATGTTGAATATTTAAAGCCTGTCCCTTAGAGACGGCAGTAGGCCCAAGACCACCCCTCCCTGTGGTCACATCAGAGGGCTATGAGCTCTGAATGCTGATACATTCATCTGTTCTTCAATTTGGTCAGATGAGAGATGTTACTCAGCAGGATGAGATGCATATCCGAAATACCTGGGGCTTCATTTCCTGGATTCCTGGGTGTAATTCATCATTTAGCACTCAGACTGAAGAGTGCCGAAATACTCAGCATCAAGTTTGAAGGGGGGAAAAAGCTTAAGTATTTTAAACTTAAATATTGGCTAAATAGCTTCCCCCTGAATTTGAGCTTTTAGTCAAGCACGTACTTAATTTGTATTTCAGGTTCAGTTCTATTAAACCCAGGTGCTTCAGCACCTTTCTGTACTGCTTGTGTTTTGTGAACTGAGTTCACTTGGCAGGATCAACTCTACGTTGTCTTCTTACAATTCTCAGCAAGGCATCTGCAGTGACTGTCTTCACTTTGGGGGGAAAAAAAGTTTACTTCTGTGAGAACTGTCTTCAGTGTCCCAAAGGAGAAGGCCTGTAATCTACTTTTAGCAAATTAAAATCTAATACAGTTTGTCTGCATTTCATTTATGCCTCAGGACAAATTAATGTTTAAAAAAAAAAAGCCTTTGAAATGAAAATGGTGAAACTTCAAATTAACCTACTTGTAGTGTTTTTATTTCAGGTTTCATTTGGGAATTGAAAGAACTGTTAAATTGCTTGTAGGTAAAACATCAGTGACGGTTTGCTTGCGTTTTTCTGCAAATAGATTTTTCTCTCATAAAAGTACAGTGAGATTTGGAAAAGCAATGAGGAAAATAGTTATACCTGGTCTTTTTCTGAAAACTGTATTTCATGCTCCAACATTTTAAGGTTGGATAAGAGGTAGTAATCCTAGAAAATCATACATCATCGCTCCGAAAATAATGCCTCCAATTTTTGTGGAAACTACAACTCATTTGAGAAGAGAGAGGAGCAGGGTCTTGTGTATGTGCCGATGTGTTTTTCCTGGTGAGAAGAAACAAGCAGTAAAGAAATTCTTTCTAAGCTCATTCTTAAATTTTCAGGATTTGGAGAGAAATGTTACTTTTACCATTAGGAAATATTTGCACACTGAATCAGTATGTGTGGTGAAATGGGGTGGCCTTGCAGTTGTTTTGTTACTTGTGAACCATATGTTGGGTTGACTTCTGCAGGCTTAGCAAGCCATGCCTGCCTGCGATGTCTGACAGCAAAAATGCTGAATGTGGATTGTCTGGTATTTAATCACCTTACAGAAAAGTGTGTGCAGGGAAATACTTCACAGTTTTTGTCCTAGTTCACAGTACTTACAGCTTACATACTTAAAACTTACCTGCAAAGCAAAAAAAAAGTGACATTGTCTTACTCAGCCCTTGTCTAAAAATAAAGCATACATGTACATTGTAGTCTTTGTAAAATACCAATATTGTTTTTTGCTTTTTTCCACAAAGCTTCCCAGCATGTTTTGGAGTTAAGGTTAGCTTTTTCTTTTTTAATACAGTGCTAAACCTGATTCTTCTCCAGCTTCTGAGCTCACTGTCATTTCTTTTCACCAATTAATTCTGATTGTTTCAGTGTGGAAGGGACAAATATGAAAGCCTACTGACAGCCTCAGCAGCAATTTCATTCATGGCATATAAGCCCAGAGGGTGAGTGTCAGGAAGCTAGCATTCTGTTAACTGCGTTATCTGTGTTATGCAAAATATTTTACTCATCCTTTTTTTCATGTTTTGGTTTAAAAGGACCCATTATTTTGTGGAATCAAAATTGGCTTGCTATGCAGAAATGTATTAGTTGCGTGGATGTATTCTTCTGTCCTGTCTTGGATAGTTACAGGGGTTGTTAGGCCACTTCCTTCAGGGCAAACACAGATCACCTCAGAGGTTAGAAACCAATTGCCGTCCATGATGAAGCAGTACTCAGTGTAATAAGTGGTGTAATAGCAGTGATTAATTTTCCAGTATTTTGCAACATGGGTAGCCATGGCTTCTGGTTTGGTAAATGTCTACACTGCCTGTGACGCTTCCTCTTCACCGACTGTGAGCGGAACGGAAAAGTTGCTCTCAAGCCTCAAATACTCATTGCCACCAGTACTGAGTTACCAAATTAAATGTTCCTTTGATCAAATTCAGTGCAATATGCCTGCTTCCACAAACAATAGCTGCAATTAAACAAATGCTTTAAGCTTGATCTTCTCTGCAGCTTTCCTTATTGCACCAAAGCTGCCAATTTCCCAAAGTATTGCAAAGCATTGTCATTGCATTTCATGCTGGTGTGCTACACTTTTGTACAGTACTACTTACTGAAAGCACAGCCACTGTGTTCTTGAAAAAGGACTCAACTCAGGAAGTAGCCTACAAAGCATGAGGATTTGTTTTATACACTGAATGGATCGCTTTTAACCTTTGTACAGTCACTTATGCCAGTGCGAAGTGAAGCATTATAAAGGCTCCCTAAACACTGAAGCTCCTGGGCCTTTATCTGTACCAGTGACGGATGAGGTCATGTGTAGTGATCCCACAGTGTTTATGGTTTTGTCTTTTAATATTTTACAGTTCCACTATTCTAGCATGATTATACCCTTAGCAGGCGTTCATGTTAAAGGTATTCTGCAGTTAGGTCATAATTATTTTTTTGGTAATGTTTCCCTAAAGATTAGGCTGCTAATATACAGAAGGATGTACTTCAGGTTCTGTACTTGAGTCTGACTGCTGAAGATTTTTACTAGTTTGGTCTTGTTCAATCTTTTTCTAATGAAATGAAAAGGTTTGAATTGTGAATGTTTGACACCTACTTAATGAATTATGAAGTATTACTTCAGCGGTGCAGTGAGTATGTGCACATCATCTTTGACAGCCAAGGTGCCAAATAAAAGCCAAAACTGACACACATGAAGTTGAGACTGAGTGTTTGTATATCTAACATCACAGCACTCTATCCATAGTTGTGTGCAGTTCTTTCTCTCCCATGTTGGCTGCCTGTGCAAGAACTTTGTCTGAATGATTTTGTTTAGTTCTAAACTGGTAGAACTATGCCCAAATGTAGAGGTTGTACTTGACACAGTTTCTGAGGGTACGTGAATCAGGAAAACAATGGTCGGGATGAAGGAAGAACAGGGCAATGTGCAGTCTTGAAAGCTAGCACTGACTATAAACCCTTAAAAAATAACGATAGTGACAGATGTAGAAATAAGACACTGTTGTAAAAAGTAAGAGATAGTGAGTGTATCAACAGTGTTTTTGAAAGTGGAACTCAGAGGTGTTTAGCCCAGTTACCAGATGCTGCTGTGTACTTTTGCAGAGGTGCTATAGCCAGCTCTAGTTGAAGCACAAGTGTGCGTTTAATAGAGACTGTTGAATAGGAGCCAAAATTGCTGAACTCAAATTGCTTTAATACAGCACTATTTCCTTCCATGTATACAGTTTAGTCTAGAGTTTGATGAAGAGTTGTTGAATCAAATCTGAGTTAATCTCAAGACACGGGGAAATATTCCATTACAGCTAGCTAAAGGCTATAGTGTGATGTTCTTTCTCAGACAACCCACTTAGTGATGTCCTAGACACAGTTGGAAGATGAAAACTCTTTATTGGAGTCATGGAAGTGTAATGTAGAGGAATGGGGCTCAAGTCTTTCACAGAAAGAACGTACTTTAGCAGAATATAGGGCTTTTTGCCTACAAATCGCATCATACAGAGACAATGAAGCGTAGCCTTGCTTTTCTGAGCTGAAGAAACATTACTTTACAGTTTCACCATTAGTGGGTATACTGCAGGGGTTATTCTTCTGCATGGCAAATAGTGCCTTTGGAATTCCTGGATTCCTGAATAATGTCTGCCTGCTGGCACTCGTGCAGGTGGTTTGTAAGGCAGGGTGTGAAGCTTGGTGCGTTGTAGTCATGGTTCAGAGCTCGTAGGCTTACCCTACTGCTGTTTCTGTACTTTGGGAAGTTCCTTGTGACCAACCCAGCCCACACCTCTGCTAGACACGAATTACTGTTATTAATTAGCATATGAGCAGAAAGGAGATAAAGCAAGTTGTCTGTGGTGTAATTCTGACTTCTGTTCAACAAGAGCCATTGAAGCACCTGCAGTTATTAAGAGTACAGAAAAAAGAAGCGGTCTGACTTTATGGTCAGAGAGATTAATTACACAAATAAGGAGTTGCTGTAACTTTAGAAATAGCTAGCATGCATACACTGAGCTCAGTGGTGCTTCACTGAGCCATCTCTATGTCCTGGCATTGCTAAGACAAGGATGTGTTTCACCTTATCTTTTGCATTGTTTCAGTGTAGTCCTGAAAGCACATCTAGACCTGACTGGATTTTCACTTTGAATTTTTAGTATCTTTTTTTTTGTCTAAATGAGGCATATCTCATTGGTGATTTGGCAAAGCAGTTCCAAAAAGAAAGCAGCTACAGTGCCCTTATGTTTACCTCTTATTAGCCCTTTCAGCTGGTATTGATCTATACCTATAATATAGAGATACTTAATACTTTCTTGTTGCATGAGATGTACCTTAATGAGAATGTGAAAATGTCTTTATCTCCTGATTTTTGTCTCTGTTTTAATGACTTCTCTGCTCCTGTTCACAAGAAAAACCAATAAAATCAACTGTTAGCATTGAGTCTAAAGATTTAGCTCTGCTTCCCATTCGTGCCAAAAGAAGTAAGCATTCAGGCCTATTCTTACAAGATTGGACCATGCAGCATCAGCGTCAAGAGAGGTGGGCATTTTATTTCCTCCTTCCACTTTAATGAAATTCTAGACAATGCACATGCAGGAGGAAGCCCCAAAGCTTTGGCTGCTGTCATTAGTTGTTAGAAATAAATATGAAGGAAAAAGCAGAAAAAGCAGAGTTGCACCTGTCAGCAATGAGAACTATTATTTGAGGTGGCCTCTTTCTATTCTGACTGATAAAGCAGAACAGCCACTTCAGTTTAGGAAGATGTAGTTATTCATGTGGGCCCTTTGCATCTTAAATATTCTGTGGTCCAGCAGGAGCGGTTAGCATGAATATCATGCAAATGCTTTTAAATTTGTGCCAGCAAAATTTCATCGCTCCAGATGTTCACAGAAGTAAATTCAAAAGAGGTGAAAGCATGGTTGGAGCAAAATCACATAAGTTCAAACATATTTGTTGGAATGAATGACTCATGCATCTCTGCTGGAAACACCTCAGGCTCATAATATTTATGGAGACCTGCAATATAAGAGCATCACTAGCTTAATTTGCTGTTTTTCAATTACGAAATCTGTCCTAGAAAAGCAGTGCTGATTTCAAATGCAGTCAGCCCTAGCCTAGAGAAGGATTTATCTGTGTGTGTTGATCACATTGAAAGCTCTCTATAGTTCCTGTTAACTGCCAGACACTCCCAAGGACTGACCCTCTCACCACGCACCTTTGAAGGCCTGTAAAACACCTCCAGAAACAGCCTTTCCATTCCGTATCCTAATAAGTACTTTTGAGACTCTCCTAATGTCAGTATTTACCAATAGTATATAGCAGGAACCCAAACACATTAAGAAAAAGTACAGCAGACCCCTTTGTTTCTACAGAATTGCAACTGATTTCGATAATGAAGTCTTCATAAACTTTGTACATGGTCCAGAGGTTCTCCAGAGTAACTTTCAGGTGTAGACACCTGAAAAGTTACCTTGGACAAAGGCAGTGATAATCTGGAGTCAGAGGTCAGCAGAATACGTGAATATTTTCTCAAAGAAGGAGAGGGGAATGTATTTTGGGATGGGAGGAATAGGTGTATTTTTATGTATTTATACATATATACACATGTACACCCTCTTTCATTTGGTCCCTATTTAATAAATTGCATTACTTAAATGATTCGTATCTGACCTCAGAGAATTTGGAGAATGGGTGCAACTAGAGCCAGATTTCTGAGTGACACTTGCAAGTCCTGTGATAGGAAAGCTTTTCTGGAGGTGCCTGAGTGGTAGGTACTCACATGCTCAGCACTAAACTGTCTGATTTGGAGACAGGAATGTTTCCTTCCCTAAAGCAGAAGGGGGAGGTATTGTGCTTTGTACATACTTGCTTAACAAATTGTGCTACTTCCTTTCACTTCCAAGAACAGAAAGCTTTAGCAGGGTAGTTGTTGCTTATTTCTCCCTTTTCCCTCTTTTGTGGGTAGTTTTGCAGCGATTGTGCTTTGTGTCAAAATCTTTATTACTATAGACTGATGGAAGTGACTTATGGTTTGTAGTGCAAGAGGTAGGACATTGGTTTTCTAAATTTTCATTTTTCATCTATGGCTTGAAATCTTTTCTGCATTTCTATTCAAGTGACTGTTGCAATTAGTATTAGTTTTCACCTCACTCTTCTGAAGTAGTTTTTGTTTTATGCTTTCCAGTAAAAAAAAAAAATCATACATATAATCCAGTAATTCTGTCTATCACTTTGTCTAACTAGGCACTACCTCCTCATCTCATTTAAGCCCTCAATTTTGGTCCTCCTACATCTGTACAGACCTATGCTCCCACAACAGGCAGTAAGATTGAGTTAACCTGCAACAAAACTCCTGACGTAGCTTTAGTTCTGCTTGGTTTTCTTCCATCTGCCATGCTGTTTAACTCCTTGCCGAGTTGCAGACTTGTGCCTGTCTTGTTGCACTGCAGTGAGAAAGGAGAGGCTGTTATCAGCAGTGCTGATGGGGAAGATGAAACACCAAAAGGAGTTGGAGAAAAGACACTTGAGATTATTTCAAAAGGCACATGAGTTTGTCATCTGCTTTTATGTGGTTTGTAAAATGCTATTCAGTAATCTGCCCAAAATCATCTGCATTTGATTCGTTCCATTTTAGCAGCCATATTATTTCTGCTAGCAATTGGGACCTCATTTATCTGAAAAGCAAGTGTCTGAGCTTTTATTTTGAGGTGTAATATGCCATAATATTTTGAAAAATGAACAAGACATGCCTGATTGGTTAAAAAGTCTGCATTTATGTAAAAATGTTCAGCAGGCTGAGTGTTATGTTGGAAATGCCAGCATTCTAAACTTTGATGTAAAACTAATGTCATGAGACGTTTTAATATAGCAGTGTATCATGCCATAATGCTTCATTAAAAGAGACATTTGGAAACATTAGACAAAGTAGAGTTATGCAGAATGAAATATTGTACACAGTATTTTCAACTCAAATATTCCTCTCTCAGTAGTTTATGGCAAAATGGTAATCACAGGTGAAGACAAAGCTGCCTACACTGCAATCTGTATTTGGCTCCTCTTATATCGGTACATTGCACATTATATCAAGAAAATAATAGAGAGGGATTTTCAACTGCAGTGTTGTTCAATGCACTCCTATTTTGAGATATTAACTTGAATTCCATGAAGAGCTATAGGACTCGATTATTGAAGCACAGCATCTTTTCTCTTCATGCTATTAAAGAGTTCTCTCTTCTACATCTTCTGTGCTCTGGAAGAATATATCGCTGTCACTTTCTGTGGCGTTTACCTTTCATCTCACTGCTTTTCAATGGCTTTCAAGTCTCTAAGTGGTATCCAATTTATTTGTATTCTGATGCCACTTCTGTGAAGCATACCTTTCTGTCAGCTGAGTGCGAGCTTTAGGTGTTTTGTATTTGGAAGCTATGCTGTAAACAAATTGACGATATCAAGTGCAGCCTATCCTCTTGCAGGCAATTTCCACCCATTTGCTGTAGAGCATTATTCTTCAGTTCATTCAGCACAGCCATTTAATTTCACCCAAGTAGGGCTGGGGTTGATTCTCAGTCACCATAGCCTGGTTTAAAAACTCTCGGATTTGTGTGGAGGCCATGTGCTAAATGCAAAAGGAAGTCATTGTATGCCAGAGATAATGGAGACAATTATTCCCCTCATCATTTTTCTTCATCTTTTTTCTTCCCATGTTAAAGGTTTGTCAGTGCTCAAAGCAGTTCTGCTGTACCTTGCTGCTGAGTTTGTAACTGCCCTACTTGGCTTTACATTTGATAGCAAATGAGCTCTCGGGTGCTAAATTGTCACTAACACATGAGAGGATTTATTTTCATACCTGCTTTTCCTTTTTCTACTTACATCAGCCTTGTACTGCCTTTATAACTTACTGCTTGTCTAAATAGCCATAACCAGCAGTGATTTATTGTTTGTAGCATGTATGCTTTTGTTCTACCTTCACCATTTCTTCTGCATTTTTGGTGAATGTTAACAACTTCTTTTATTGTGCATATTATCATATGTATGTAAAAAAGGGTGACTAGATTGTTTGCAGAATCATCATTCTGGATAGATTTTTCAAAAAGCTTCATTTGGATCTTTTAAACATGCAGGTATGGGTATGTTTTAGAGTTAATAATTATAATTTAAGGTAACGAGGCAGTTGGGAGAAGATGTTGATCTTTTATCTTGCATTTGTTTATTTTCCTCTGGGGTATTTTCCAGTGTTTGAGATTTTAATGACAGCTATAATACAGTGCAATACACTATTACAAGAAAGTAGTATACTTATAAACACAAACTTTTAAAAATGTAATAAATTACTATTATAGTATTTAAAAACCAGCTAGCCAAATGGTCCTCGTACATCTGTTAGGTCTAGTGTTGCTAGGAATCTAACTTTAGTAACAGGCAGTACATTTTGCTTTGCATGTTAAGTCATTGTCAGGCATAATGGAATCCCTGACCATGTAGTTAGGTGTGTTGGCCCCATACTTATAATACTTGCTTGTCTACTTAGAGGCCAGCTAGGTTGCGATGGGAATTGCTTTTGTAAGATTTTTACTTTTTTACTTAATTATTCAGATTACTATTACTACTGTTTTACTAAATTATTCAGATTTGCTCACACTGAAGACTGACACAGTATAAACAAGCGTTGCCTAACATCACTTTTGAATTGTAATGAAGGATTTTGTTTTCTAAAGCTTGTTTTTGTTTGAGTATCAGCAATAATTGCTACATCTTCTTTTACAATCAAAATCTTTTTATAAAAGCTGTTAGTCTTGGCTGGATCTTTTGAAGAAAAAAAAAAATCATTTTTCCTATCTGAGGACATGCTTTTACTATATACTTGCTTAAGCAAAGCTAATCAGTGTACCTCAGAACTTTTTTTTTAGCCAGGGAAACCATAACTGGAACTTGAAGTATATCAGGGAGAGGGAGGCTAATGGAGAAATGATGTAGCTGCCTGTATCCCTAACTTCATTCAGTAAACAAGATAGATGCCAGAGCACTGTACTCATTGGTGTTGCTGTTGTTTTCTTGAAAGTCTTGCTGAGAAGTCTGGCACTGTGTGTGTCCCAGCCAGCTTGTGCTCTAGTGGCATACCCTACATGTTCTTCTATCAGACATCTAAAATATTCCAAGACTAATTTTCCGTAAAAACAATGTGTGAAAATGACTGCTCTTGCTGATAACAGTGCCACATTTTGGCAGTTCCGGCATAGTGCCTCTTGTCTGTGGAGCTCGGGGGTTGCCCAGACTTTGTTCATTGTTTGGTCTTATTGCCAGCTACTGAAGGAAAGGGAGCATAACAAAACAGCTGCTTGGATTGCAGTGCAATCTCACTCGTGCCTGGATAGCAAGAAGTTATGAGGACAGGCTCCAGACAGACTGTTGGCAAAGTTTAAGGGCTTGTTCCAAAGCACACTTAAATCAGCTGGAATAAAAGTAACTGAAGATGCTGACTGACAGAGAGATAAAAAGGGGTGAAATAATGCAAAGAGAACAAGATTTTTGCCAGTTACTTACAGGGAGCAAAACCAAGCAACGTCATCTTCATTAATCATGAAAGATTTCCAGGCTATTTCTCTCCTTCAGCTTTCTTGACAATGCTGTACAATAAGTCATAAGGATTTTTAGAAAAAATTAACATTGAAGTCATTATTTTCCAATTTCTTAATGCATTTTTTATTATACTCATGGTAATTACTGGGTGCATAAAAATGTCAAGAGAACCTACTGTGCCTCCAGCAGATACCCTAGCAGATTTATGATGGCAGCAAGCATCCATTTTCCCTGGTCACCTTTTGTAGATGTACGTGCTGGTTTAGTAAGAGTGAACAAGGTGCTGTTTGTCATCTACATGTAAACATATAGATTTTATTTTAAAGAAGCATATGTGGAAAACTAGTTGCCTGCAAAGGTGTAGTGGAAGGACAGACAGAGAGGATTTAGTAAGGCTCAGCTGAACTGGCAAGTTTGAAGAAGTTGGAAACTTGGCACATTTTAAGAAGTTGCTAATGCTTGCTAAGATTTGGGATGATAGTGAAATATTTTATTAATAAGACTTTGGCTTTCGTTACTGATATTTGTACAAATAAAAGATGAACATATGATGTTTCTGTAAGGAGAATTGATTCATTATTTTTATGTACAGTTTTTATGAAGGAAATGTCAGCACTTTTGTCTAGAGCGCTGATCCAAGTGTTCTGTAAGGACAGAACTCAAACTTGGCTGCTTCTAGTTTCAGTGAGCTGGAAGACATTAGGCATGTTAAGGTACTTTTGAGACTTTGATGGTACAGCAATTTAAAAATGAAGGTCTTATTCATCCACAGTAATGAATTTAAAGGAAAAAAAAAAATAGGATTCCTGAACTACTCAGATGGCTCCTGTAGAAATTGCAGTATGCATTCTAGTGCAGGTCAAAGAACCTGAAAGCCTCATTTTTTAACTTGAATGGTAAATAAAGATGAGATGCCAAAGAAATTTCTTGGGTTGTCAGTTTTCATGATCTGAGGGGAATTTTAAAATGAAGGGCATGATATCTTTTAAGTAAGCAAAAGAGTGCTAATATGTCTGGACGTTTTCAGCAGCTTCATTTGTCATCTGTAGGTGGAGTTGGAGTAGGTTCACATTCCATTGGTATTACCTGAATTTCTGTGCTGCTATTTGTCCTCTTCCCATGTTCTTGCAAGGTTTAGCTGTTAAATTTCCTCACCGCAAAAAGACTTGAGCAGTACTAAAGCTCAGGAGTTCTAAGTCCAGAAGTTTTGCACTTTTCCACCATCTGCCTTAATTTTCTCCTTTAGGCATTCTTATCTATTGCATGTTTAGAATGGGAAATAGATGGAACACAGAAACTCCTTCCGTGTTTTTCATTGTGTGCTGCTGGGCACAGTAACTGTGTGAGATGTAGATCCTGAACAGCCACAGCTAAATGTAATTTTGGTGGGCATTCAGTCTGCATAGGAGCAGGCTTTGTACTTTTGTACTCCTGTGACAGACAAGAAAAGCAGAACTCGTGAAACCAGTCCAGACTTTAGAAAACACCATCAGAATCTTCCGGCTTTAAAACTGTCACTTCTAGTTAGGCTGGGTTTTCATTTACTTATTTGATAAATCTTGCATATTTTCAAAGAAAATTTGAAACTATATGATGAAGACCCAAATCTGCGTTGCTTAGAAATCACATACTAATAAACTCTATCAAAGAGTTGATTTTTTTTTTTTGAAAGAGGTTTTATTTGATGCTTTTTTGTGCATTTTTACTGTATACATTGTGTAATATATCATGACCAAATGACAAAGTGTCATCTTTTTTTTTTTTTTTGTCTTCCTAAGCGGGGCTCTCACTGATTTCAACTCTCAGAACTTGGCCTGAAGTCTCGACACATCCCTATTATTAGAATAGATTGTCTGTAGTCTGTCTGGCTCTGAATTTATTCACTCTGTTCTGTCTTAGTCTCCTCACAGTTAAGAGGGAATTTTTTTTGCTGTTTTTTACTCAGTTTTGCCACAGGGCTGTAATGGCTTTAAGCCCTCAACCTTAAGGAAAATTTTAATTGGGAGATTTTTCTTCTTATCTCTAATGTACACTCTAGAGTCTTATTAGAATGGCTTTGTTGATTCTGCTTGTAAACAACGTTCTTGTGTCTGAGCTGAACTGAGTTGCATTTAACCTCCAACCTTGTAAATGTAGCATTGGGCTGCTATTGCCTTAAATGAGACTGCTGTTGGAAAAAATGTAGTCTTGGTTGAACTTAAAAGATCACATCTTTCTACATTTAATGCAAGGACTTTCAGTTGTAAATGGTTGCCTTTCTGGTAAAACATATCTTACAACAGTTTCGAGGCACCCTGTTATTTTTTCCCATACACTGATTTAGAAGTACCAGTCATTGGTTGTAAAGGAATACCACTGCAACAAACAACTTGCATATTAATATTCCATTTTATGGGTATGAAACCAAGTTATTTCTAAATGCATAAATGTTGTGCTTTCTCTGTTGTCGCCCAGCGTCCAGACCTTGAATCTGAACAAGGATTTGAAGCTAAGAAAGATGAGATTTTCCACTATCTGCAAATAAAATCCATCTGGTCCTAGTAGCTTCCATTTTATTGGTGGTAGGAAGCATTCTCTTTAGATGGGCAAAGAAAGGCTGAATTTCTTTTCCATTAGCCAGATGTTTATAGAATGGAGATATCTGTGCTAGGTTTGCTGTTCACCTCTTGGCTAGTTCCATTGGCTGGATGGCATTACTCTGCAGCTGAACTTAGCTGCTTTTATATGTCCTCAGGGAGCTCAGATTGAGTTCCATCTTGACAGGTTACATTGTTCATATAGACATCACCGTGTTTGCATTGTGGTAATTTTTAAATCTCTAGAGTAGTTCTGATATGGTACACACAGGTTATTGGTACAAGCAACCAACGCAGCAAATAAACTATCCCAATTCTGCCACTTTTGAACCAAGAAGAAAAGAAAGGGTCTTTTCCCTTCCCTACTACAAGCTACTTCCCTTTAGTAGCTTGTGGTAGCAGTGGCAGAGTGAAGACGGTTGGACTAGATGATCTTATAGGTCATTTCCAACCTTGTGATTCTATGATTCTATGATTCTTGGCATAAGGGCACACCCAGCTAAAGAAACTGTCAGAGAAAAGATTCTTAGTCCTGCATCCTGTATCCTATTCTGGCAAGCCACAGTGTCCTGTGTTTCTGCCTGAAATATAATGTACAATTCCAGTAGCGATCCCAAATAATTTTGCAAAGGTGGAGAAAAAGAGCTTTGTTTTCCTTACTCAGTCCTATGCAGTTCTGTTACATGACCCGACAACAAATGCAATAATTTGCATTGCTTTTTCTGAAAGAGTTTCAGTTTGACTGGGCAGAAGTGAGCCTGCATAAGAAATGCAGCCATTGGTATGCGGTGCTTGCTGCTGTGGTAGTGCCTTATTATAGCATCACAGTCTCTTAAAAACCCAAGTGTGTTACTGAATAGAATTCATATCTCACAGTGACATGCAGTAAAAGATAAATTTTCTTTTGGCTTGATGAGAACTTACGAAAAAATATATAGTGGGAATTATATACGGGGAGGAAATAACGTGTTGTAACATGTGGAGTTCAATATGAAAAGCTCACAATCAAATTCTCCCTGCGTCTAAGATGTTTGTGTTTACTCTGTCAGATTCCTTCCCCTTTCTTCCCATTTTTTCTCTGGTGCTGGGGCAGAATACAGCCAGATGCTGCATGGATTACAAAGTACACAGCTGCTAAAATTCTGATTGCTCCTCATTACTGCACTTTGATTCTCATTGTACAGTTGGGCCTGAAACCTTTTTTATGTAATGCTTATGCTGCCCTGTACAAAACGCCACATCTTAAAATAGTATTTTGTAAATCATTCCTCAGCTTATATAATGTCACTTGCTCATGACAGGCAATTAATTTGAGGACGTGTTGGCCTGCTTTGGGTCCCAGTCACGTATTATGCTATTATCACTCATTTCTCTGGTTTACATTCAGGCATCATCTGCAAAGATGGATGAAATGAGTAAGTAAATAAAGGGTTACTTAAGCTCTGACTCACAACTGTGTTTTTCTGAGAGACACTGTAATGCAGGAGTGCTTTTAGCTTTTGAGTAAAGCAGAACAAAACCAAGAACATTTTTTTTTCCTTCTGGACACGAAAAACTATAAACAGAAATATGTTGAGAACTTGATTATTCTCAGAACTCTTACAATCTGTCACTAAAATGAAAAGGAAAAAAAACCCACACCCATAAACAAAACCAACAAGCCCCAAACAATTCTCTTACGTAGAAGTCTGCCTACTTTGGCAGATAAAGCAAAGTCACAGCATAGAAAGTGCTGAGATGCATAAATAGCTGGGAACGTGGATGTTGTAGAATGTTGTTTTCAAGCAGGAGTATGTCTGTGCTCTGATACTTTCTGCTGTTACGGCATCTTCTAAATTTTCCAGTGAACATTTACAAGCCCTATGCAGGTAAGAAATCATAATCCTTTGGGAGAACATCTAAATTTGGTTACACCTTTGATTATAAACAGAGAAACTGAATCTGCGGTCTCTGAGAACAGCCAGCAGATGCTCAGACTCTCCCAGGATCTGACAGAGTAACACAGCTATCAGTGCTGTTGTAACAGCTCTCTTTCTCATCGGGAATTCTGTCAGTATCTAACAGGCTGCCACTTCACACTTTTTAAACAAAACAGTTCCAGGAAATAGCCAATACTGTTAGAATTCATCTGCCTTCTTTCTAACAGTGGAATAGTTATTCACCCTCATTTGTTGCTGTCCCACGTTCGTTTCAGTGGCCCCTCAGTGTTACCATAACCTCCAAGGATCGGTGAAGCTCCTGGAAGTTTGTCATGCATGATTCTTGAGCTAAAATGGAGTTACAGAGCTTTCTTGGAGAACAGACTGATTTTTCAGGTGGAGTCTCCAAGAAGTGTTTATAGAAGAACTTGTTGATTTACATTTATATCCGCTTATCTAAAAGAGAGATTATTTTAGCAGCTTTGAGTAAAAAATTGCAGTGCTTTGCAAAGCAGAGGTGACCTAATGAAGCACAGTGTCTGTATGTGTGCAGCTAAGTCCAGTAAAACTCCTATTTGATCCTCCAAATGTGTCATCTGAGAAGCTTATAAGTAGGCGCGTGGTTGCAACTGAAGTGAACAGTTTCATCTTTCAGTGCTAGAAGACTATTTTTTGTTGTTCTGTGTTTTACGCGCATGCGTGGATTTTAAGATTTCTATGTTTGTGTCAGATTTTGGACTCCTGCAATTGTTCTCTGTTTACAGGGAGTGTACACTGAGAATAATGGTCTGTATTATAGAGAGGGAAAAGCTTACGGATTCTACGTAATCTGTAAGTCTTCTTATTTTAGAGTGATTTTTTCTTCATAATAATTTGACAATAAAAATCCTTCACGGGGCTGAGAGCAGGAAACCAAAATGAATTTCAGTAGAGGTGTGAAATGGAGCTATCCATTTTTAAATCTGGGTATCATAACCCTCTTCAGGTTGCAGATCATGTAGCAGTAATTAATTCATGTGAGAAAGCTCAAATGTTTGAGAAAAGCCTTAACATTTTTCATCTGATTGATTTCTTGTAACTGTGAAGATTTTTGACTATGTAACGGCTGCCCATCAATATTGTTGTGTACTTGTTTCCTTCTTACTTGTAAATATTACTTATAAGTAAATAAGTGGAAGAAGTGTTAACACATGTAAAAAAGCTAATCCTATTTGCAAATAGTTCAGACCTTTACTTTTTAAGACACTTGCTGTGCAGTTGTAAATGGCTGTTGGTACATACGTCTTGGTTGCTGCAAACACTTGTAAATCCTTTACAAGAAAGGAAAAGCCATTTTGCTTATGAAATCATTAATTTGTTGTA
Organism: Phasianus colchicus; assembly: GCF_987193195.1. Lineage (NCBI taxonomy): Eukaryota > Metazoa > Chordata > Aves > Galliformes > Phasianidae > Phasianus > Phasianus colchicus. Next base: position 27,840,378 of record NC_143442.1, on the reverse strand, counting down.
AGATGTTTGACCAGTTCTAGATTATAGGAGTTCATGCTTTTTACAACTGTCATCATGAACAGTCTGTGAGAAGAGAGTTGCTGCTGGTTTATCATTAGGCTAATGGAAGATCTGGAAAGTGTCATCGCAGGCAATTGTGCAGAGTGGGCAGTAACTCACCACATCAGATGCCATTTTATCAGATTGCCTCTCTGCTGCCATCTGTCACACAAAATGTAATGGAATATTGGCAGAAAGGTTCAACCTCTGCTGCCATCCCACCAACATCTGCCTTTGATGTTGTGGGCCAACATAAGAAAATAAGAGGCATTACTTTCAGAGCCCTTGTATCTCCTGTAGTAGTACATCATCAGCGTAAATTCCACCATCAGTGGAAATTCTCACTTGAGATTCTCGTGTCAACTGAGTGTCTTTGGAGACACTTAATGTGGATTCTAAGTGAAAGATTTCTGAGAATCCAGGTACACCGTTTGAACACAATCCTGCTTCTCTTCATATGCATTACCATTTCAAAGTATTCATATGTTTGGAAATTATTTATTATCCTGATATAATATAATTACATATTATAATTTAGGTCTCAAACCTGGAAACAAAATCTGTTTAATGCGAACACATAGATGTTAATGTTAGTTGTTAGTGATAGAATCATTAAGTTAGAAAAGACCTCTAACATTGTCTAGTCCAACTATCAACACATCACCACCACATTGACGTGTAACAAAGAATATCTATCATTATATATAGACATAGCTGATTCCTGTGTTTGGTGAAAAGAAGAGAAAGCAAACCAGATTTAATTTGGAAGCAAGAAGCATTTGCTTCATGAAGCTGGTTGGAATGGAACAGATAAAACTGGTGAATTTTGTTTACTGGAATTGTCCGTTTGATTCTAAAGACAATTCACAAGCGTAATCAAACACGTAAATTTTCTTTTTTATCACTGATGTCTGGGAGTTATCTTAGAGAAGTACTGAGATGCTATAACCTCAGCTGGGCCCTTTGTTTGTTTGTATAATCCATACTTAACTGTGAGAGTACAGGGTTTTTGCTTCAGTGAGCAAACAGCTGCTATCTAATTCAGTAGCAGCTTCCGGTCTCTGAGCACTGTTTTCCCATCTAACATTGCAACATACCTTTGAGACGTTGACAGGGACAGTTAATAACACGATGAAGAGCAGCAACATCTTTGTTCGTGTTCTGGAGAATATGTTTATTTCACACTATTTGTATTACCTTGAGAATTTCTACACGTCTTTAATTTAAAAGGAAATAAGGAATGTTTTCTCTTGGTCCTTTTGAGAAGCAAATTTGCTTTTGCCACGCTGGTGAATTGATATTCAAAACAAAGTAAATGAGCCACTCAAATACTTTAACACTGATTCCTCTTTGCACTAGTAGTGTTCTTCTAGGGGTGTTATCATTCATTACTGGGTTTGTTTTCCTTTTGTGTCACTGTGCTATTTCCTGCAACCCATTTTAATCATGTGAAGTAGATCGCTTTCTAAGGTAGACTCCTCGAGACTTCGAAAAGCAAACCTCACAGAAGGAGAGAAGGTGTTTGTTTTTTCATGGACAGCTGTTACATTTTAGACATTCAGAATTCTTGATAATTAATGTAGTCCTAAAAATTAATTTCTGACCTATCAAGGGTTTTAGATTGCCTGAAAGCGATTGTTAGGCATACATGTTATTTGCTGTTGACAGGTTTCTGAATGTGGTGGTGTAAGATTTATTTTTACGTTGAGTTTTTTGTCCGTATTTTGGGCTTATTCTGCTACATGATGTTATGAACATCCATCTCGGACTAATTCATTTTATAAAACAAGGGGAGAAAATAATCATCTCAGTCTCAGTTTCAATGTATTGCAAATAGGACTCCAATAGAAGAATTTTCTCTGCATCTGCAGCATGTAATTGGAGGAAAACTTCATATTTTGCTGTTCATATTTTCATTTAGAGAGATGTATCGCTATCTAGGACAGTTCTCTATTGCTCAAATAGCTGCTCAAACCAGTCTTAATATTTCAGAGATGTTCTTGGGAAACTAATTTGAAATTATTTGTAGTTTGGACTTTTTCTTTTAAACCAAAAGTTGTTCTGCTATTGAAATGGCAAATTTCAGTACAGTTTTTAAGCATGCCCTTATTTACTGAATGAAAATTACTTTGGTTTTGTACTGTGATACAGATATGTATATTTCTTCATTTGTATTATTATTTCTATCCTTTGTATTTAGTTGTATTTTTTTCAGTTATTGATAGAACATTTTTGCTACAGATATATTTAAAAAAACCAAACACATCTCATTCTTCCTGATTCTGCTAGCTGTAGAATTCTTTCCATGTACTTTTGCTTTCCTTACTACTTTTTTTTTTACAGTTTCTAGCTCTGATTTATGATGATTACCATCAGCTTGCATTCATTTGTGATTTGATTCCAGTGGAAAGTGCTGATTGAAAATTGTTTTACTCTTTTCCCTTTCAATTCTGTTTTCTTGTGCTTAAAGGTTTATCAGTTCCCTATGTATTTGACTACTGTACTTTAGCTTGTGTATACACTGTCTTAATACTGTTGTTATTTCAAGTACATTTATGACAGTGAATATCAGTACCTGGAAGATCCCAGGAATGATCTTTGTAAATTTGACAATTTCAGAGGTTCATTTGGTTTCCAGGCTGGAGAGCACTCCTTACTGATGAACCTTTGTTATATGTGGCATCCAGTATAGTGCTAAAATAATCATCATCTGATCTGTGATTTTTCTATTCCTGTTTTTTTTTTTTCTGAGTTTCTGCTTCATTATAAGGAGGAAGGTTAAGGCCTTTAGAGTTTAAGGTGACCGCTTACTATTTAACTTTCCTTTTATGTAATTTCCCAGAAATTAGAAATTATTAGTCCTGAAGGGTATCTCTAGCATGTAGATGCTGGCCATTGTGACTGCTGATTTTTTTTCCTTCTAACAAACAGTTTACAATATTTTGCATCTGTTCAAATATTTCAGTGCAACTTTCTCAACTTTTAAGTTATTTTTTTCTCAATTCCAATGTTTCCTTGGAGATTTTACTCCTTCGGCCAGCCAAGTCCCCAAAGCCTTTTTGATGATTTTGTGATCTCTATAGGCTTTGGGTAAGGTTTCATGAGGCAAAACTGCAGACCAGCTTGGGTAGAGTTTTAGAAACTGTAATAATTGTGATATAGGTTAATATTGAAGTATATTAACACAATGGGTTCTGTAACTGTTAAAAAGAAGGAATTTACAGAAATACTCTTTGAATCAGCTTTTCCATAGTTTGAGTACAAAATATAAGAACAACAATTTATTTATCTGCTGAGATTCTACAAGTGGAAAAAAAAAAAAAAAAAGGTAGTCGTGTCTTTGTATTGATCTGTTCTATCTGTTTTGTGGGGTGTGAGTAAAATTTCAGACACTATCACTTGGCATGCCTTTGATTTCAGTTCTGATAAATCTGTAATTTGGAAAGCCATCTGAAATGCATTTTCTGAGGGCGGTTGGTACCTTCCTGTATTCTGACAGGAACACCAGCTGTTACAGGTTTTGTGGACTATGATGTAAAGTAGAATCAAATCTCTTTGGGGAAGATATAAGACAAAATATAAGAATATGGCCCTATAACAGAGAATTTTGAAGAAAAAGAAATTGAGAACAATTCTCAGAAAGTTTTTTTTAAACATTTTTCTCTGAAATGGTAATGAGTCAGGTTCTCTAAAGGCAAAGAATTTGTGTTCATGTATTTGAATATGAAAAGATATTCAGCTGTTAAATACAGGACAGAGTTAAAGTATGAGCATTATTCTTGCAAAGCATATAAAATATGAACATTTATGAACATACATTTAAAAATATTTCTTAAAGAATATTTAAAAATAGAGTAGTATTCAGATTGTTAGCAACCCTGGTGTGTGCATTTCTAATGAGACATAAGGAGTGTATACCTAGAATTAAACTTGTAGGGTTGAAATACCCTCCAAGTAGCTATATGCTTAGGTCTTAGAAGTAAATGTATTTATTAGTAGTAGTCATGACCTGAATGAAGATTAAAAAACACATTTTCAGCATTTCAGCAACACATCATTCCTTACAATAAAAAGCTCAGTCTGATAAACATTTCCTCCTACGGAGCAGTTGTTAATATAAGAACTGCCTTTTTAATTACTAGGACATTAAGGGTTTAAGACTTGGCTCATGTTTGTCTGTTGTATTTCCAGAAATTGCTGTGCTTGTAATCACAAGACATAGGTTATTTGGAACAGTTCAATTAAAGCACTGAGCACACAGTAGTATATACATGACTTTACTACTTTAAAGTCATGTGTATATAAAAATATTATTTCATCCTTAGCTGGAGAACTGTAGGATCCCAAAGTGCTGTACTGATCGCTGATGATATTCCATTTTCAGAAAAGGGGTGAATGAGGTAAAGGAAGGTGCAGTAATTTTCCAAGATCTAACAGCAGACAAGTGGAAGGGATGATTTAAAAAATACAGAATCACAGAATGGCCAGGGTTGGAAGGGGCCTCAAAGATCATGAATCTCCACCCTCCCTGCCACATGCAGGGCCACCATCCTCCCCATTTAGTACTAGACCAGGCTGCCCAGGGCCCCATCCAATCTGGCCTTGAACACCTCCAGGGGTGTGGGGCATCCACAACCTCTCTGGGCAGCCTGTTCCAGTACCTCACCACTCTCATAGTAAAGAACTTCCCCCTGACATCCAACCTAAATCTTCCCTCCCTCAACTTAAACCATTTCCTCTTGTCCTGAAATACCTCTAGAAATAGGCAGTGGTTCACTTCTTTCAAAAACTAACCTGCCAACTAAATCTAGGTGACTATGCTGAATAAAACCTTGCTGTTATTCAGGTCCTGGAATCATGCACCAAATAGTGTGTTGTTGTTACTGCATATATGACTTTTCTGTTTAGGGTCAAAACATAGAATCAAGTCTGATTCCATTCCAAGGATGGTGTTTGTGTAGGACAGTACTTACAGGATCTTACAAAATGTTAATGTTATTGTGACCCAGAAAAATGGAGTTATGTCAGCAACAAGCAAAACTGGAACTTGGAAGCCAGCAAGACAGCCTTGTTTTTTATGTACTTGTTCTAATGGTTTGTCATTCTATATAGCCAAATGAAGTATGACATTAAATTTAGTTCCATTGCCCTTCCAGGTAAGGACACACTGGAGCATAAAATAAAGCTATCAATTACTAGGGGTAAGGCCATAAGTGACTTTAAAAAATAAATAACTCTTAATTCATTTATTTTTTCAAAATCTCATCATCTGTCAAAAGAGACTGATGGCTCTATGAGTCTGTAGACAAACATCTCTTTCTGCTTCTGACTGGCTGCTGTAAATAGAACAGGGGCATCTTAATGGTATGGTAATTTTCATGGTATTTTCATTTTCAGAGTAGTCTCAAAAGCAGAGGACCTGGACCTTAAACCTCTCTTTATCCATTTTTCTGTTTTTGTGCAGAACATGGTGGGCTCAGAGGCTTAGTGTATATGACAAGCAGCATTACATACACAATGTACAATGAATTCTGACAGTATATTCAATAAGGGAAGAGTTTTAAGCGGTAGCTTCAGTCACTTAGTTAAAGTCAACTGGCTAGTCATTTAATCTCTGAACTTTGGGTTGTGATATCTGTCAGGTTCTGGATCTTTGCAGATTAGGAAAAAAAAATAGCTTGTCTCAGAAACATGCTTCTGTGATTTTAATGCTGTACCAGTGAAGCAAAGGAGCAACACTACTGAGCATCTACAGGAGCACTGTTAATGAGTATATTATTCTAAATTTTAAAATGTTAGTGCAGAATCACTCATGCTGTACCTTATGTAGCATAGTTGTTTTTTAGTTCTTTTCTTCCCTGGTGGCTCGTCCATGAGAACCATTCTCAAAGGTAAAAATGGTATGTGCAGTTATTTTTAGGAACTGTCATTGCACAGCTCTGGTATCAAAAATGCAAGATGGAACCTCAGTCTCACAGGGAAATAGAATATATCCCTGATTTCATGGACATATGCTTGAGTCAGCAGCTAATGTCTCAGAAGTCTCCCTAATGTCTAACCTAAAATGTTACCGCTACTGATTAGGTCAGAGCTTTGACCTGATGACAAGAAAGCAAGTTTTCAAGTCTCAAACAAACTGACATTGACCCTTGGAAAGGAGGAAAAATGACCCATGAAGTTTCCATCTGCTGACAGAATAAACATCTGTAGCGCTCATGACTGGCACGAGTTCAGTGGCAGTGAAGTTTGCAGTGGGTGATCTCTGGCTTCCTGAGTTGTGATAGCTTTTGAATAGGAATGGCTACAAATGGCAATCTTAGAGACATCTCTTAGGAGTCATTGGTTCTGCCTACTGGAGACTATGTAAGAAACAGGACTACAAGACTGTGCTAAGTTTAAAAACTTATATGATGAATGAACATGAAAACTGAGTTAGTCACAAATAATTACTGAATACCCACAGGTACCAAACCATGAATGTTTTTTTGGCATATGAACATGCTTGGTGTCTCTGTGCTTGTGGCCTCTTGCTCCAAATCAGAGGCACTGCATTCACACATTTGAGAATATAGTAGTCTATCATCTCTACTACAGTTGTTTTCTTATATTAAAGAATTACTCAAAACCAAAAAAACCTTCAATCTAATCTTTTAGTTCTTTAGTGTCCGAAGATAGTTTTTTTATTGTACTGTATATAATACGCTATTTGAGTGTTCTGAAACCAGACATTTCTCCAGGACATCTTGGAGTATACGCTATTAGCACAATTCCTCCATCCCCTTGTGATAGCAACCTATGGAACACCCTTGAAAGATTTGAAAATTAGGACTTTGTTATGAACACATGCCTGAGGTTAGTTACATAATATTTTAACTGCTGTATGCAGGCTAGTCAAAAAAAGGGTAGATGTGGCACTGAAGGATATGGTTAGTGGTGTGGTGCTGGTGGTGGACGGTTGAACTAGATGATCTTTATCTTAACAATTGTATGGTTCTATTTAACACTTCTGAATGAAGGAGATGCAAGTTCAAGGAGGAAGAAAGCTTTTGTAATTTAAGAGGAAAGTGATTTTAGTTAATAAGTTGGCTCCCCTAGAAACTGCCAAAGTGCTTTGATTAGCAAAACTGATATTTCATCTTAAAAGAAACCAAAGGCCTGACTTTCATTCCACAGTGTTTTATACCATCTACCCATTAATAATTTGTCTAGAAAAAAATTGGGATACTTAGACTCAACAGTGACAGTAATGTTACAAAAACATTTCATCTTTAGAAAGCAGTATATTAAAATCTTTTTTGGTCTGAATGCAAAAATGCAACAGAAGTTAATGGTGAGAGGCTTAGCCAGACAACTCCAGACTACTGCACCCGTTCTTTAATTTCCACTGTCACTGCTGTGTTACAGCCTGCTATGATAATTGCAGCATGTACTTCTAAAGTACAATCTGTTAGGAACATCAATAACATAGTCTTTAAGTAAGTCTATTGTCCTGATTTATAAAACACTTAGATGCAAAATTTCATAATTGACATTGTGCCAGTTCCTAGTTTTGAAAAATGTAATTAAGTTGGTTACTAGCATCCAGCCTATAAATGATATGTAATTGTTTGAGCTACTTTATTTGAGCATTTAAGTAATTAAAAAAAAAAAAAGTTGGGAAATTAAAATTGGAAACCAGTAGCTTGAAACATGTGTAAATCAAGAAATACAGAACTACTCAGGTTTCCAGAAAAATATTTGGTTTCCTGTTATTCAAGTGTAAATTCTAATAAAAATATCAAGTGTGTAATTATGAACCAGGTGTTCTTTTATTTTTATAATTGCTGTAAATCTACATGATGGAAACTATCAAAATAATCCTATTTCAATATTAATTTCCCTCCCTGCTTTTAATCTTTAAATGAATGTTCTTTGGATTTCATGTGTTCATCTGTTTAGAATCTGTTTGCTATTAGTATAATAGGATTATAAACCCAAAAGTTATTCCCTTGGTGATTTTTAATTCAGGAGATTCAATTCCTGAAGTTGAGTAAATTAATGACATTATTTTGGGGGAAGAGCTGACAGATTAGAGTGATACCTGACATGTATTTAAACCCTTATAACCATTTCAAGATGCTTAAGCTCCAATCTTGAAACATAAGTTAGAGGCAAACTGTCCCCCACTGCTATTCTATTTCTTACAATGTGCCATGTTTCTTTAATTGTCATTGCACCATATTAGAATCCATGGTGTGGGGGAAGTTATTAGGCATCTTCCATAGAAAACGCATTTGCATAATCAACTTGATGATCTAAACAACACATTGAATGCACATTTGAATCAATTAGGTAGACAATTCCAACTATTTTGCACAGTCATAGAATTGCGGGGGTTGGAGCAGACCTCTGGAGATCATCTAGTTCATGACCCCCTGCTAAAGTGGTTCCCTAAAGTAGGTTGCCCCAGAAAGTGTCTGGATGGGTCTTGACTATCGCCAAAGGAGGAGACTATGCAACTTCTCTGGATGCTGTTATAGTGCTCAGTCACCCTCAAAATAAAGGAATTTTTCCTCGTGTTTCTAAGGAAGTACTTCTGTTCCATCCTGTGCCCACTGCCCCTTGTATCGTCACCAGATGCTGCTAGAAAAAAGCTTGATCCTATCCATTCACTCTCAACTTCTAGATCTTTGTAAGCTTTTTGTCAGCCTTCTCTTCTCTGGGCCGAATAGGTTTCTCAGTCTTGGTTTCTCAGTCTTTCTTCATATGGGAGATGCTCCAGGTCCTTCATCATCTTTGTTGCCCTCTATTGGACTCTCTCCAGAAGCTCCCTGTCCTTCTTGAACTGGGGAACCCAGAACCGGACAAAGCATTCCAGTTGTGGCCTCACTAGGGCAGAGTAGAAGAAGAGAATCACCTCCCTCAACCTGCTGTCCACACCCTTTTTAATTCACCCCAGGATACCATAGTCCTCGGCCACAAGGGTGCACTGCTGGCTTATGGCCAGCCTGTTGTCCACCTGGACACCCAGGTCATCCTCTGCAGAGCTCCTCTCCAGCAGGTCAGCCTCTATGCTGAAGCATGCAGTTGTTCCTCCCCAGGTGTAGAGCTCTTCAGGTGTGTCAGCCACTCCTCCTGGCTTTGTGTCATGGACAAACTTGCTGAGAGTGGACTTTATCCCATCACCCAGGTTGTGATGAAGATGTTGAACAAGACACAACCTAGCACCAGCCCCTGGGGAACCACTCTGCACAGTTGTAAATAGAAATAACCTGAGTTTTCTCAGTGCTTAGATCTCTTGGATTTTATTTTTGCAGGATCTGTATCATGTAGTGAATATCATACAGACAGTTTGATATGATTAGTTAATGAATGCACATCCTAATGTATAAAACATGTGTAGCTTAATATCTTCTGTCAAACCTTGATTAAAAAAAAAAAAAGTTCATTAGACTGAATTTTTGACTGTACCTTTAGTAGCAGAAAATACCCCAGTTCAGGCAGCAGAATAATTTTGATTATTGAACGTGGTGTTCTCTGCAGCATCCAGGCTGTACAGTGTGCTTTCCATCTCTCTACAGTTTGCTCTTTGTATCTTTCCTCAGTCAATTTTAAACTTTGTGTACTGTTTTTGTTGTTGCTCATTTACCATATGATTATGAGGGGTCTCATTCCACCTTGTTCTCAAAATAAGCATGAGTAATGATAATGTCACAGTTTTCACCAAGTAAATGTTTCACAATTGCTAAAATTGATTTGATCTGCCTTTTTTCTTTTTAAAGAAAATTGAGATTAATTTGGAGTTATTCTGCCTTTTTTTGTTGTTTTTTTTCTTATGTGGATGAGGGATTGTTTTAGGCTTATTTCATTTCAGGCTTTACTATGTAAAGTTGGTCTTAGCTTTTTGAAATGGAGGGGAATGTCCATTTTAAGTTAAGAGAATGTTTAAACAAGGCAAAATGTTTTAATCGCACCTTTTCCTAGAAATGTTCCAAGGCATGTTTGTTTTAGCAGAGAAATAATTTGGCAACTAAGAGTTCAAAAGGAAGAATGTGTAGAGGGAAGACTTTGCTACGGCTTTCATGCTTTATTCACTGCAAAGAGAAATTGAATAGAAAATAAAGTTGTGCGTGAAGGTTGGGCGGGAGCGAACACAAGGAAGATAGATTAGGTTCAGCATTGTTTCTGTTTAAACAGAGGCAAATTGTGCTTACCTAGAAAGCGTGATATTAAAATGCACATGGCATAAATTCACAGTGCACCCTGAATGCTGGTTATGGCAAAGCTGCGTTCTTTCACGAGCAGATCCAAAGAATGCATTATTGACTTGAAGCTGCAATGAAGTTATTCACAATAAAGCCGTTTCTGCAGGTTAGAAAGGCAGCAGCCACTCCTTCCTCAAGGAGTGTTGCATGCTCAATCCATGGTATACTTGCTCCCACATTCTTAAATTGCTGTTTCCATTTTTCTCTCCTGCTTTGTTCTGAGACTTCAGGAAGTGCAGTAGGCACTTGGTCATTTATCGCAGGATTAAGGGGGGTGCCTAAATATTAAATTGCTCATAATTGTTACTCAGCATTGGGCAATGAAATAGATGTATTTTGTCAATCAGCACTGTCATCAGCAGTGTTTTCCTGTGGAGTTACAGGATGAATAATTTCCATCAGTATTGAATTAAAACTTAGAAAATGTTTATTTTTGGTCCGTGGTTAAGATATTTACATGTTAGTATCTAATAATCACTAGACCTATGAAATGGCAAACTATAAAAAGAATCAACATGTGAATTTCTGATGTGTTTCCATTTATGATCAAAATGATGTTTCACTTTTCTTAAAAAGCCATTCCTTCTGCAAAATTGTGAACTCCATTCCATATTTCTCACCTACATCTCATGGCTCACTGAGGTATTGAGGTGTGATGGTGATGATGTAAATGACCATTTTCCTATTAAGAGATTTGCCTCATAAGTGTCCGTGGTGGTAGAGGAAGGTTTTCCAGTTATGCTCTTTGTATTCTCAGCAAATAAGAGTCAGTAAAGGATGAGTTTTGAATTATTACTTGACTTTATAAATACCTTTATTACTAGAGTTTGTGCAAGAAGGACTTGCTTTCTATGTTTCAGGATGCAAGGATGCATTTTCCTTGCTTTTTTTTTTTTTTTTAACTTGTAAAAAGTATATTTGGTATGAGAATTAGTAAGTAATAAGCTACATGTTGAATTCCATTTAATAAGATTGCTTTACAGAGTGAAATTTCACTTTAATTCCGGGCACAAAGGGGACTGTGTGAAGGATCCTGTGGAAAAAATAATTCTAATGCCACTGCTTGTGCAGCCTGTACAAAGTTGGTTGTTACTTATGTCAGAGCAAATTAAAATAGTAACATGGTGAACAAATTTACAGCCTAGAAAAGGTTTTTTATGATATTATAGTGGACCCTGCTTGTTCTTAGAGGCCCAGGATGCATTCAAGCTGCCTATTTCTCTACTTCAGTGCTACTCCCCAGCACATCTGCCCCCCAACCTCAGCTCTTGGTAGGGACTTTTAGTGGCCTTGGCCCTTAGGGAGCTATGGTAATGGCCGGACTCCCTCCATGCCTTGATTGAGATGAATTCATTAATTTAATAGTACACTTTTCCATCACATATACTTGGCTGAGTTGCACAGTTTAATAATTGAGATATTATTTACAATTCGTCTTTGTATGTACTGTTGGTGAAGATGAATACACTCCTGATTTAATTTGTCACAGATCCGGGCACCTGTTTCTCTAGCTGAGCTGCTCCATATCTCAGCTGTGGGTTTTCTGAAGTACTTTGGCAACTGAGTTACATCTTCACTAGTTAAACAAGGTACTTCAGCTGTAAAGTTATTTACAAACTCTTCTGATCAAGCTGCATACACTTGGGCTGAATTTGCTACAGACAGCACTTTGCAGATGGATCTGAATTCTTTATTAATCATGGTCGATGAATTAATTTATTTGATTAGCGGTAATTTGCATTATTTGCTGATTACATTCTTCAGTTCCCACCCTAAAGAGCTGTGTTGTTGCTAGTGCTGGTTAATTGCTTACTGCACTGCTTCAGAAAGGATGGCATTCTGGTTGTGGATAAAGAGATCTTTGTCTCGTAAAATCCTTCCAAGAAAAATACTCCTTACATGTCGTATAGAAGGAGATAAGTTTAAAAAATCAGAGGTACATGTGAAACCATGTTTTCCTGTAACCTTTGAGGCTTTTTTGTTTCTTGTGCTATGTTTGCTTTCTCTTCTTCTTGTTCTTCATAATTGTTAAGTGCTGTTTTTCTTACGGTTTCTTTGGCAATGTTAGATTGGTTTTCTGGTGTTGTTTGTTTTTTTTTCAACAGTGCCATGAGAGATTTTAAAACAAGTGCACCCATTGGCATTAGGTCCGCCACTGGCCTACACTGCAGTGTAAATCCCCACTGATCTGCACTCAGGTACATGTGGCAGACACATAGAGAAATGTAGTTGTAAGCTCTGAGGGTGGCCCAGTGCAGGCCATGCAAGTTACTGGGCCAAGCTGCCTTTTTTATTTTCTTCAATGTGTTAAAGTGTACTGTGGTATACTTCCCCTATTAATAAGAAACATTCGTTCAGGAGACTGTGTGCAGGCTCTACACAGGCCTTGCAAATATTTTTTTTCATAAAACATCTTTGAAATACCTGAGGGTCTCTATTATAGGTGATTAAGTCTTTGCTTCTGTTGCTCAGAGCACCACTATCTCTGTAGTGCTTAGAGTAAGGCATTATACTTAGTGTTCTCACCAATGTAAGTGGTTAACAGTCATCACAGAACTTACAGCAAGGAAGTTTGAATGCAGTTGCTGCCTGAGAGGGCTAGCATAGTTTTCTCATGTGCATTGCTACATTCTGGAGCATTAATTTTTGTCTGCCCCTTGATAGATTTATCCTTCCGTGTCCTGAGGTGCTCGCAGTTGTCCTAGAAGAGTGTAGTTCTCTAAATCCCCTAAGAATTCAGAAATCTCAGTATCATATTAGCCACCTCTATTTTTCTGGCACTACAATAGTTTTAAGCAAAAGGTTACACATTATAGTGCTACAGTAATTTCATACCTGACTGCCTTTAGAACATCTTAGTGAATATCATTTGGTCTTGGGGATTTGCCGCTTATTCATTTTAACAATTTGTTCCTAATTCTATTCTACTGACACTTATCTTTCAGGTGGTCTGTCTGACACGTCCACCATAACAAAAGTTTTAGGTATAACTTGCCTAAATTTATTTAAATGTGTGTAGAGAGTTCATTCTCTTGCCTTCTGTAAGCACTTCTTTCTCACCGTAAATCCTTGTTGGCCCTACAAAGTCCCAGGCAGCATTCCTGCTCCTGGAGTGTTGAAAGAAACTAGTTTCAGTTTTTATCTTGTTAGCAAATTGTTCAGTGTTTGCTGTGTTCCTGTTGTGTTTTACACCTGCCTTGCTTACATTTGTAAAACAGGAGACAAACAAAAAACCCTTTACAGTTAGGCTAAATTCAGTTTAAGCTTCTGTAGTAGAAGTAAGTCTTCCTTTTATAATAATCTTTCACATTCATAGGTGAGTTTCCCTTTGGAAACTGAACATTGACATAACAGGTCTCGGCTTTTCTGGTGCTCAGCTTAAATGGAACTTGCTTTACAACATACCTCTTCTACTTTCTTCTTAAGTTTGTCCCCCTCTCTGTGCCCTTAGCTTTGTGGTTCCATGAAGCATCTGAGCATGGCTTGGGCTTTCTGCCCTTTCATACCCCTTGGCTTTCCTGCAGTGGCTGTTTCTAGTTTCTGAATGGCTTGCAATATCAATTCTATTTTTAAACATAAACCACATGGGCTTCCAAAACTCAGAAATATAGAAACAGGCAGTTAATTCTATGAAATTGAGGACTTTTTACATACAGTTATTTTGTCAGCCAGTGGGTCTCTCCAGTCGGTTTTGTATCATGTTCTGAGTCTTTTCATATTCACTCAATTCAGCCATGGCAACTAATCCTGTTATTCCATCATTATTATTGATGTTTTGTTAGAGAATTTGTAAATTTCTCTTGGAAATTACAGAAAAAAAAAAAAAAAAAGAAAGAAGCATCTGCTTTAAAAAGATATGTTCTGTGTACAGTGTCAAAACAGTGAATTCTTTTGAGAAAGTGCCTCTATACTTTTATACCTTATGCCAAGCTGCCATAGATGGTTACTGCACTCTGGTAAGTAATTGTTCTGCTGGCATTACACCCACATTACCTCAAAGGGTGAAAATAAAATTATAAAGTGCTGCATAAAGCCTGAAATGGCTACCTTTAAGTTTAATCTTCCCCTTAATGTTGTAGAGTCTATAAAATATGCATTAATTCAAAATTTTAATAGCTTTTATCAATCCATCTTTCCTTTGTAAAGTAGACAATATCTAATATGTACAGTCTCTCTCTCTTTATGCTTTCAACCTCATGATAAATCTTACTATCTTGCCTTTTTAAGGTTTTAAAGTTACCTAAGCAATGTTTGATCATCTGCAGCATGCAAAGCAATAAACAGCTCCTGTCCTTTTACACAAGCAGAAAGAAAATGGTTCACAATATTTTAACATATTGGCAAAAGAATCATAATTGTACACCAATTAATATGTTTCTATTGACTATATACTTTTCCTTTACGTACAAACTTGCAGTAATATTCCTCAGCTTACTGCTTTCTTAATGAACTTCCTACATTACATAGGAAAACAATTTAATAAAACGAATTACATGAATAGAAAAAAAGCCATCAGTGATTTCAAGTATTCCATCACGAAACAATATTAAAAATTAATAATGGGATATTGCTTGTACACGTAGAAGTATCATAATTGCAGTCATGCTTAACAATCAAGTTATAATACATAACAACCAGGGTATGACTGGAAAAAAAGGATAAATCTCTCTTCCTGAACTACGGAGAGAGAGTAGGATCAGCAGCTAATGACTGTCATCATCCAGGACAACAAAAAAATGAGCCCACCCTGAATAGTTTTTTGTTTTTTTAGTTTTTGTGGGTCTCAAGATTGATGGATGGTTTTCTAGGGCAGCATTGCTTCAGCCCTATCCTTTGTCCTAGGCATTCATGATACACGTGCAGAAAAGACTTTGTCTTCCCTCTGAATACACTTAAAATGTATCAAATTTCAGATATTTACATTCTTGCTGTAGTTTTATCATTAAAGTTATTAAAAAATATCCATCTTAAGAATAACTGATTAATATTTTTAACTGAGCATTTAATGTAACAGAGAAACTGACTGCCACCTGCAAAATACTTATTTAGATTTCAAAAAGACTTTTTAAACCTTCAAAAATAACTGAGGTTGTATGGATAGCTTTCAAAAAAATACTGTAAAGGAGAGTATTCATGCTTCAATGTTTAAGCTAAATGCTGTCATTAAATATTGGTAGTTTAGGATTTAGTTCACAAGACTCCAGAGTCAGATAGTCATTGCTCTTCCCTTTAAAATTTCCTGTTGTCCCTTTGGATGCTTCAAATTACATCTGTAGGTGTGACAACAGATGGAGCTGGCACTTATTCTGTATCTTAGTCCAATAACTTAAACCATCCAATTTCCCATCCCACTGAAAAGTTGTGCTGTGAGTGGTTCAGCTGAAAAGTCTCAGTTTAGAGGATGGTGACCTGCAGCAAGGGACCTCGGTATGCTATAGCCTTCTTGGTAGCCCACACTGAATTCCTGAATTTGTGTTAGAGTTTGTCTCCTTAATGCTTGTAGGACATCACACTTGGGGTTTGGCTCTTTACTTTTAATTCACTAAAATCCACTTGAATCAATTAATGACTATCTTTTAGGAAAGGGGGAGTAAGCAATATGCTCAAAAAATAGAGGGGAGTGTCACAGAAAACTGGAGTTTGCTGATGATAGAAGTGTATGGATGAAAGCGGGGGTTGTGGCAATGATCAGGAGATTTGAGATAAAGGAAACTGAGGCTAGGGCGGATAATCCTGAGATTGCCCACTGCTCTGTGTAAATGGCCCACTCTTCACACAGCCTGGGAGCCAGTGAATGCTGCCCATTGCTGGCTTTTGTCAGAGATGGAGTTTTGCATGGCAGACAGTCCCTCTGCATCCATGGTAAGCTACAGCTCCATACGTTAGGATGAGCCAGCACTGATGCTGAGTTTTCCAGTATCCATGCATCATAGCTGAGATACCACTTTTCTAAATTCTCTCTGTGGGTAACAAATATGAAAGTCAATTCCCTTCAAAGAAGCAGAATCAGGAAGCTGTAATGTAGTAGTGTTACCTATCTCCCTATCTTTTTTTCAAGCAGTTCACGATCAGCTCAGTGTTGTTCCTTCCTTTCCACCCCTAACTTCATCCCACTGGCGAGACCTACAGCAAAGCACATAGAAGAGACCTTTCTGCTGAGAAGTAGTTAAGGGAGCAGCACTCAGTGATGCTAATGGAAGCTAAATACTGAAAAATGTGTTCGTGGCAGGACTTGGTGATCTCAGCACTGTGCTGTAGGGCAGCACCTTGTGCAAAGCTGGACAAGTGACAAGGGCACCTGCAGCTGTTGTCACTGGTGCTTGGCATGTGGTAGAGGTTGCTGGTTGTACTCATCAGCATTTGTATAACCTATTCAGATTATTTCAGCAGTGTGACCTACAAGATTCTGGGTGTTTTGAATCAGTGGTTTAGCACAGGTCTTTCATACAGAGGCACAGTTACATACTAACCAGAGTGGCTAAGACCAATTTTTATGTGACATTTTACTCAAATAAGTTATTTTTTATTGGAAAAGATGCACAGATTTAAATGTAAGAACAGCACATTAGCTGCAATGCATGCTAAAAACTAGAGAGGAGATGGTAACAAGCCAAGCAATTAAGTTTCATAGATCACCACCTTTTGCAAAAAACTAACAGCATGATTGTTATCTATCTCAGAGACAGCGTGGCCTTATGAAACATGTCTCTGTCATGCAACTTCTGGAGAATTGTTAGGTCAGTCTGTTTAGGTCTCTGAGCATCTGAATTTTGTTTTCAAAATATAGCTGGTCAAATCCTGCCTAGTCTGTCAGGTCTCTTCACTACAGATGCATTCCCTGCTCTCACACAGAGTGTTGCCCAAGCGCTAGTTAAGAGCGACACCAAGTGGTTGAACACTTTATTCCTATACGACGTTTTTCAAAATACTTCCTCTGCTTCACCTGTGATTTTGAAACATCACTTCACTGTTGTTTGGGTTTTTTGCTGTTGTGGTTCTGTTTTAAACAGCCCTGATTATGCCAGTGAATATTTTTTTCCCCTTAATGCACGCAAGTTCTCACTTGTTATATAACCAAATACCGTTCTCAGAGTGCTGCTTTGATTCTTTCTGTCTGTACACTGCTATCCGTGTAAAATTTCCTTTCTCTAGAATAAAGAAATCACTGGATTTTAATGAGGTATGTGTTGAAAAAGATATGCAAACAGAAAAGCAGAAACTGCACAGAAATCCTTTGTAGAACAGCAAAAATAAATAGGTAAATCAGCAACATGAGCTATTAGGTAGAGAATCTCCAAGGAACTGAGAATTTGGTCATGCCAGAATAATGCAGCCTTGTTTCTCCTACACGTCTTTTCAAATGGAAGGTATCTAGTGGCAACCAGTTCCCCTGTTTTCTTCCTCATCAGAACTCTTGTGAAGGAAGGACAGGGATAAAGCAGCCTGCTTAAAACCCTGCTGACAAAACCAAAATTGATAGTACTATTGAATTAGAGCCCACTGCCAGACAGCTATTTATATGGTGGCATCGTTCATAAATCCACAAAATAACAGCTCTTATTGTAGTCGTTCCTTTCCTTATCAATCAGTTAGAGATTCTTGGTGGCCTTATTAGCACCATATTTCTTAAATTTGTGATACTTCAAAAAGAGCTCTATTAGCCTGAAGCGTTGCTTTCCGCAGCAAGGAGGATGGCTAAGTTGAATTGGTCTTTCTTAACAGCTATCTTAGCAAAAAAAAAAATACCATCTGTAGAAGTCCAATGCTCTCATTTTTGTTATCAAAAATAGGGCAAGAGAATAAATATTGAAGAACATCTAGGCAAATGACAGACAGAAAATACCTATCTAGAAAACAAACTTAAGGAATTGGGGACCGGGGAGATTAAGAGTGGAGATTACAGAAAAAAAAAATGTTTTTTTAACAGAAGTCATTGGTAATTCTCTGAGTTAATGGCCAGTCCTGCTACTCACAGGATAAGTAGTTGTGTAATTGCTTGCATTAAAAATGACACCAAAGAAAGATCAGTTAAAGATGAGTGAGTAAAGAAATAACTACTTAGGTCAGTCTGCTATGCTTGCTAAAAATAGCATATTTAAATAACTACTATTTTCTCAGGATTGGCAACTGCAGACATGAAATTCTTTCCCTAAGTGAGTTTTTGGCATAGATAGTAAGCTCTGTGCTATTCATGTAGGACAAGTGCATTTGTGCCATTGAGTTGGAAGGTGACAGTGTTTTTTGATGGTGCCCTTGTGGTCTCAGTAATTATCAGCTCCCTTGCCAGCATAATGAATTAGTGGAGCAAAATACAGTTGATGCCAGTAGAATTGTGAGGATTCAACTAATTCAACTGCTACTGCAGAAGCTGCTGATGTGTCAGGATGAATGGAGACAAAATGCAGGGGGATACATCTTTAAAAGGAGGAAAGGAGAAACTTTCCCAAGGAAAGAGCAGGATAATCATAAGAGGCCTATACCCATTTTTTATGATTGGCTATAGTGGATGCTCTAGTTCAACATTTTAGCGTACAGGGTTTTTTGAATTTCAGTAAATACTGTGTTTGGGTATTGCTGTTACATTTTGATGTTTCTTGCAAATAAGCTGCTATTAGTAAGTTCTTGAGTTTTCCAGGTAAAAATGTTAGTATACCATCATTCCAATTATGTGGTTACACACAGACATGTAAGTTCCTTGGATGCCCATTATCTGGTAGTTCTTTAGCAACCTCTTCTTCAGGAAATTCCGTTTAATGTCTCAGCAAGCTGTGCATGGTAGTGGCCCAATTTTATAAATCACAGAATAAGGTTTCTTGATAGTAGTTACTTTCATAATTTTTTCATTATGAAACCAGCACTGATTTTGTACATGACTTTTCATGGAATCATAGAAGCCATGGACCATGAAGTTCAACTCCTGGCTGCACACAGGACCACGCAATCCAAAATCAGACCATGTATCTGAGAGTGTCATCCAGGCACTTCTTGAACTCCGGCAAGATCGGTGCCATGACCGCTTCCCTGGGAAGCCTGTTCCAGTGCCTGACCACCCTCTCGGTAAAGAACCTATTTGTGATATCCAACCTGACCCTCTCTTGCTGCAGCTTCATGCCATTCCCTTGGGTTCTATCCTTGTTACCCGAGAGCAGAGATCAGCCCCTGTCCCAGCATTCTCCATCATAAGGAAGCCATGGGCCACAATAAGGCTTCCCCTCAGCCTCCTCTTCTCTGGGCTGAGCAAACAAGGGAACTTCAGCCACTCCTCATATGTCTTCCCTTCTAAACTCTTTACCATCTTTCTAGCACTCCTTTGGACATTCTCTAGTAGTTTTATGTCCTTTGTGTACTGTGGATCCCAAACCTGCTGGAGGTACTGCACAGTACTCGAGGTGAGGCTACACCAGCGCAGTGTAGAATGGGACAATCGCTTCACGTGACTGGCTAGCAGCACTGTGTTAGACGCACCCCAGGATGTGACTGGCCATCCTGGCTACCTGGGCACACTGTTGATTCATGTTCAACTTGCTATCAACCAAGATCTCTTTCAGCAGGGCTGCTCTCCGGTGTCTCATCCTCAAGTCTGTATGTATAGCCAGGATCTTTTTCAAGTGCAGAATCCAGCATTTAGTCTTGTTATCTTTCAGCTGTAGATGAAAAGTAAAATTTCTGGGCATAGGCCATTGGTTGCAACATCAGCTACCTCCCACTGGCAATGCATCATTGCATAAAAGTGCTTATTCAGTTGTGACTTTGCATACTGTACCACAGTGCAATCTTATATTTTAGAGCATCTGCTTGCCCAGAAAGAAGTGATTGTTTTATGTATTAAGTGCCCCTAATGACAAATATGTGACTCAGCTATTTCTGGCCATGCCTCTCAGCGTTCACCATTTCAAGAAACAGCAGTTGTTTTGTTGCCAGAATTGCTTGATTTCCACAGAGATTTGATGCCCACTCATTGTCAATGCTGAAATTAATGTTATAAGAAATTTCACAAGAAGGGCTGTAAAAAGAGCTGCTTATGCTATAAAAGGAATTCCATATGGCTTCACATTTCCCACATTAAAAATCCTTTTGCTATTCCTCATTCATGCTTTATCAAGTTGAGAGCTGTGTTACCATCCTTCTCTTTGAAAGGGCATTCGAGATAGCACAGAGAATAAAGTTTAAATGCAAGAGAAAAAATTAACTGTTTTTAATTAGTGGCAAGGTAGGCCTGTCTCATATTTATAGAATCATAGAATCATCCTGGTTGGAAGGGACCTTTGGAGATCATCCACTGAAAGCCCACTGCTAAAGCAGGTTCCCTAGAGTAGGTTGCACAGGAAAGTGTCCAGGCTGGTCTTGAATATCTAGGAGGATCTTTAATATATTAGGAGGTGTTTTAAGATGATGCTATTTATCTCCATTTGGAAGAGGAACTATGTTTTTATGTACTTAATTATTCATAAGTCATATTTTGTAGTGGTTCACACCTGCAAATATCGAGAGAGTTCCAAGACCCCAGGCAGCAGTCATTGGAAGATAAGCATTAAATTTCTTTCACAGTGTTGTAAGAATTGAACAACATGAAACTTGCATTTTCCAAGATAGAGAGTCAGGAAGGAGAGTATACTTGAGATATTTGCTGTAAAGCAAATTTAAGATCTTGAAGAAAAAAAATTACCTTATCTTTCAAGATCCAGGCAGGTTTTGTGACATATGAGGTACCATATGGGATACTGCTGAATTGTGGGACTTGTTTCAGCTCTTGCTGAGGCTATCTAAGAGATATTTTGAGATGTTTTCATACAGTTTGCAGAAGTTAATAAAATATCGTATGAAACAGCTTCTGAATTAATCAAAAGCATTTTGAATCTCTCCTCAAACTACAGAAAAGGAAGGCTGAAAGCTGTTTAATATTGATTAGCCTCCTGTGATAAGCTATTTTTTAAGATTCTGATTGCATCTTTGGGTAGGGTCCTACAAAGCTGTGAAAAAGTCACCCTTAAGTCCTGATTAGCAGTTCTTAGTGCTCGCTCCCTCAGTAACTAAGAGTTATGAGCTTGTTTTTGGGTTAGGCAGCTGAATCAAGTGAAGTTACAGTTTGTGGGTTTGGGAGTTTGAAAGAGTTATCCTGTTTCATTGTCAAGAAAATATATTCTTGCTTAGTGAAGTCCACTTTTCTGTACTGACAAATTCTTTCTTAAGGAAAAAATCATCAGATATGCTAACCCACAACCACAGGACATTTGCCATTTTCTCATTGTTGTAAACTGTTGAAGTTTTCAAATATTTTTATGAGACTGTATCAACTAAAGGCTCATTACGTTAACAGAGAATTATATAATAGAAATTTTAAAAGAATCTATCCTTTCTGTACAGGTACAATATGATCATTTCTCTCCTGGGATAAGTGAGCTCTTAGAATTTTCCATAGAAATTCTCTATCTGCCAACTTAGAATATGTTTAAGGGAAATGTCTTAAGAAACCTAAAAGTAGCTAAGCAGATAGAAGCCTACTGCGAATTATATGTCAACAATAAATAAAACCCAAATTTCTGTCTCTTAATGATGTACAAGTGATATATAACAAAAGACTGCATTCTTAATTAGGAGAGCTTATATAGTTAATGCATAATACTCAAAGTGCTTTATCTGAACACTTCATAGAATAGCTACTTTTTTCAAAGCATCCTCTCACACTTTACATTAACCATTCAGGTATGTTGTAAGGGTTAAACCAGCATCAGCCCTTATTATTGTACATTACTAATTGACAGGACATAAGTGACTATTCATTATTTTTCAGTGAGATGATTATGCATGAGGTCTTAGCAAATCTTTTAATGAAATCATCATGCTGTGCATGTTAACGTTATAGCAGTATCCTACTCACAAGAGGGAGAGAGAAAAAGAATCATTAATGAAGGACTGAAAATGAAAAAAAAAATAACTTTTTCTACTGGAAGGAAAATGCCTTGTGAAAGAAAAGGAGAATTGAAACCAATTTTATTTCTAAGTTTTGGAATTTACCATACTAGTAAGTGCTGCCAAACAACACAGGACTCCCAGCTCTTTGAGTAGATGCTGCGTGTTTTGTCTTGCTTTTGAGACTCTTAGGCATTCAAAGCCTGCAGACCAGTGGTCTCTCTGTGTGGGGGGCACTTTAATCAGACTTCTTGGAGGGAAAAAAAATAGCTTCTACACTTTGTAATCTTTAAAGAGATATCTGAAATTTTCATTTTAGTTCATTGATGCATGGAGAATAAGATTGAGTTCACTCAATTTTATTTCAGCACTGTTGACCGCTTTTTACGTATACCAAGTGAGTTATTTCTCTCCTGTATACTTCTACTTTTATTTACCATGACACCCAATGAAGGTGTCCTTTGTGTTTCTCATAAAAAGAAGGACCAGACTGATGATAGACATCAACAGAAAACTGAAATAAGAGGCACTTGAATAAATTCCTGCATCCAAGAATAGAATAAACTGTCTTAATGTGCTTTCAACACCGAACTTTTTATGGTTATGCTGCATCAAGGTAAATCGATACTTAGTGAACTCATAACTCTTCTCTTAATTCAGTGGAAATGCAAGTGGAAATATTTTGGAAAATCTCCAAGCAATAAGTAGCATTTTTGAGCAGTGCTGTACATTTTTTTGATGTTATTATATAGAAACTGTTCAAATATGCATAGTTATTCTTTTTGCTTGCTTTTCATACTTTAGAAAATAAATCCAACAGATTTATTTTATTTATGGTATAGATTGGACCAAAATACCAACAGAAGATTTATCCTTTTATATTAAGTTGTGTGACTGAGTTTCTCCACTGAAAATCTGTTGTGAAATCCATAGTAAGACACAATAGTCTTTGTGGTTGAAAAACATCTGACATTCTGGTGCACCTTAATGAATACTTCAAAAACCTCTGAGTTTAATTTAGGTTTTCTATGACATTCTGTAGGTGCTTTGTTACGATCGTGTTTCCCTCAGCATTTGCAGGTATTTCTTGAAACTGTGTGAATGAAAATGCATTACAGCCCTGTGATCGAAAATCATTTACATCCTTGTTCCTGTAGTAGTGAACTCACCTATTCAAAGACCAGAAGAAAGGACCAATTCAGAGGCAATGGGTGCAAACCTTATGAAATCAACGGCGCTTTTAGATACCAGAATTAAGAAAAGAATGTTTTTCTTTTGTCCCATTTTCTACAACTATGAAATATTAACAAGTACCTCCGAAAGAGGAGAAGTACAGATTTGTTGGAAGTCTGTAGACTTTTCAGGCCCTGTGGACTGGATAGAGTTAGACAGCCACTCTAGCAGTAGTGGAATAGCAATCTGAACATGTGATACAGTAAGAAATATATTAGCAAGAGTTGCAGATGGATCATCAGCAAATCTTAAAAATTCAGAGCTGGTTTAACTTGTCAAGAACTTATGTGCTTATTGTAATTATATTTATGTAAATAAAACCTACTTAGAGGCCCTTCTAAGATGCCTACCCTGGTTAGTTCTCCAGTGGCAGTTGTACTCCGATGTTTTTCATACACAGCCATTTCTAATCCTGCCAAAGGCAGCATTCCCACTGCACTGAGGACATAAACATTTACTGATGTTTATTCCTGTGAAAGTTTTGTGTTTAAACAAACCTTTTTCAAAGCTTTCTAAAATCTTGAGATCAATAATTACATGGTTCTTACCTCATTCGTTATTTTCTGCAACGCCTATTGTATTTTATACATAACTTTCAGGGAAGTAACCCTATCTGCATATACTGAGGCTACTTTCAGCAGCTGCCATTTGTTGCTTTTCTCCTGTTCACACTGTCTCCAAGAGACTTGACACTCAGGTAGCAGCTTGTGATCTCCTGAAGCCTCTGCACAGGGCTGCACATGGCTGCTCAAGTGTGAGCAGGGGGTTTGCTGCTGCAGAGGTTCCTCTCAGGGGACTTCATCAACTGCTGTCATATCCTTGCCATGGCACCTCCAAACACACAGCAATGCTGTTTAAAATGGTAAGGTTTTGCTAGTTTAAAAAGCCGTTAGTTGGAAATAGTGTCATGGGCAGTGTTCAGAACAAGATGGGACTTGAACAGCTTGGAGTTCAGGGAGCATCTCCACTGCATTTTGCACTTCAATGTACAAGTGGCTGCCATATCAGGAGCAAACTGCACAAGGCTCCAGGGCCATGGATGGCAGGGAGATGGGGATGGGAATTTGCAGCCTAAGTGAAAAGTGTCAATGGAGAAAATGATTTTTTGTTAAAAACAGAGAATATGCTTCTGAATTTTTTTTTTTTTTGGTGACAAAAGAGATTAAAGTGTTGGTCTAATGAAGAATTATATGTGAAAAAATTTTTCTAAATCTTTTATCCCTTTAAAAAATGTCTATGCTTAAATGGAAAATGTTATTTTGAACAAAGCTGTCTTCAAATTTGAAACATTTCCAGTAGAATTCTCTGCCTTACTTGTCTAAAACTATTTGCCAATTTTGCAAATACTTTGAGCTTCCTGAAATTAAAGGAGTTGCAAACTTCCTGCTAAGCAAATAAAAATTTTGCCCATCTCTTTGCCAGATACCTTAAAACCCAGCAAAAAGAGATAATTGCACTTCCTGCAAGCTCATCTATACAATTAATTAGGTAGTAAAGATGGGCATGACTCCCAGGTCTGAATTAAGGCAGCCTGGTTTTTTTTTTGTTTTTTTTTTTTTAATATTCCAGCACTATGACAGAGTTGCCTTCCGGCCTTCCAGATTTTTTTCATAATTGAAAGCTGGAAATAGTGTCTTATTTTCCTATTAACAAATCTGAGATTCTGGTGCAATCATGTTACTGTAGGTGTTACTGTGGCTTTGAAGGCTTCAGTATGTACTGCTTTATCCCTTAATCAGGTGCTGATGATGTAATTGGATAAGGCTTCCAATTACATATGCTGTGGAATGGTTGCTGTGATTTTTCAAGTGAGCGGCTGTAAGAAACTGGGGCAGTCCCATCAACTCCTCCTTCTGCCCAGCACTGAGATATGGCAGCTCAATGTCAGGACACTGACCAGTTTTGGGTGGCAAAGGGGAGTTACAGGTGTCTGAATACATTTGTGCAGGGGGATTGGAAGAGTAATGTTGTACAAAGTGCAGCTGAAACTTTTTTCCAGATAGTTCTGTACTTCCTTGGCTTGGCGGTGACTGGAAGAGCAGAGGGAATTTTTTCCATCCCTAGGCTTTACAGCTTAGTTAGCCAGCTGCAGCCTGTCTGGTCTCATTGCTAATTTTCATAGCATCACTGTTGTTTTTTCCATAACAAAGTACATCCTCATCTTTTTGATCTGGCTTTTATTAATGCTGTAAAAGAAACAGAAGTTGAGGTTCCCATGCAGAAGCCTTGCATGTATGTGTGCTGTGAACCACACAGAACAAAGTGTTTCCTGTCTCTTCAGAACAGGCTGCTCTCAGAAACAGAAGGTTTGACTTTACGAAAGCGGAAGTCTCAGTTGTTAACTTTTGTATCCCCGTGACTATATCTAAGTGAAAGCTCTTTCAACCCATCCGTTCTGCACGCTGGGTGCACCCATTACTTGTCTATTTCAACTAAAGGAATAAGGATTGACATCTGTCAAGAGAGACTTTCCTTTATTTCAGAAACATTTGCAAATGTGAAATAATTGGCTAGAATACCCAAGATCTAATACATACCTTAACCAGGAACCTCCATCCTGTCACTCTTCAGTCCTCTTCACATCCTTCTCCTTGGTTCAGCAGCATGCGTGGTGGGGAGCAGCTCCAACCTGCATTTCAGTAGCAGTTTGCCTGGTAAGAGGGAACTGTGGTGGAAAGTGCTCTGGATTTGTGAAAAATAATGCCCTAAGGTGGCAAAATGAAAGCAACCTGAACTGGAGAACACTTTTGAAAAGTTTGCTCCATCAAACCTTGATGAGACCCTGACTGAAGCTACTGCCACAGATATATTTGCATGTACTCATCTTTGGTCTTAGCATGCACTGTGTCTGTTACACCTTCAAAATCCCCATCTTCCCTTTCCTATGTGCAACTGAAGGGAAAGAAAGGAAAAAAAATGCCCAAATGCTCATAATGCTTCATTTCAAAAGTGAATACCTGTTTACAAAGTGGAATCACAGTGAGAGACAGCTGTTTTTACCCAAAAATGAGGTGTAGGTCAGAATGTCAAATACTACAATATAGTCCTGTAACCACTGTACTAAATGGAAGGTAAATGAGAAAATAGGATAAGTGTATGTTCTTTAAAAGACAACCATTTTGATTAAACACAACTAATTGCTTTTAGCCCTCTGGGAAGCTGAAGAAAATAGCTGCCTTCAAAATTTATGATGCTTCTTTCTTTTCCGTGAAGCTATCCAACAGAACTGTAACCTGCAGGCAGGGTTAATGTAAGAGCTGGGTTGTCAGGGCTGCAGGATGCAGCTGATGGAACAAATCTTTCCCAAGCCTGATCTGATTTCTCCTCCCCAGAAGCACTCAAGGCTGGGATGGATGGGGCTGTGAACAACCTGCTCTAGAGGGAAACG
Source organism: Phasianus colchicus (assembly GCF_987193195.1). Lineage (NCBI taxonomy): Eukaryota > Metazoa > Chordata > Aves > Galliformes > Phasianidae > Phasianus > Phasianus colchicus. The sequence continues at coordinate 27,813,564 of NC_143442.1, read as the reverse complement.
TCCCTGCCTATAGCAGGGGGTTGGAACCAGAAGATCTTAAAGGTCCTTTCCAACCCAAACCATTCTATGAAGAGTTTCAAGACATGAATAAATGCTTGGGTGTATCAGGGCTGGAGTAAAGGCAAAAGTAGTTTGGATAAAGCGTTCTTGCTGAGCAAACAGCATTTCTTTTTTTTTTCATTGAGAGTGTAAATGGTAACTATGTTAATGTTCCTGGTATTGCTCACAAGAGGTCTTTTAAGATCTCTGAATACTCAAGTATTCTTCTACTGGGCAAATTTGACAGGAGACCACTGGGAATCTTTCATTTTTGTTTTCAGCAATAATAAATTAAAATTCATATATTAAAGTACATTGATGTGGTAGCCAGGCCCACGTGAGGCATTTCAGGTAGGTTTTAGTAGTTGCTTGCTGACTTTTTCCCAAACTGTTACAAGTGGACTGTCCTTTTCTGTCAGAAAAGTATATCCTTGGCCTCTAAAATCTGCAGTGACTCTACAGTCAGATAACAGGTGCTTCATGAGAGACCAGATGCATGTAATCTGAGGCTCCCCAGAGCCTCTCGTATCACTGTGCAGTCTATCATCAGGCAGAGTTCTTCAGAATTCTTTCCAAGTCTTCACTAGATGCTGTTTGCAATACCTAAGTGGTGGGGATCAGAACGGTATTTAAAACAAAACACTCCAAAAAAACCCCCACACCATTACCAATGCATTTAGCTGTATTACATTCCTGCTTGCTGCATGAATACACTTTTATAGCCCACACCACCAGTGTTGATTTGTCCCTAGAGCTGTGCTCTTTTGAGGATGCTACCCTGGATTTCTAAAAGGAGATTTGGTATACATCAACTTTATTGATGTCAGTACAATGCATTCCCATACAAATAAATATACCTTGGATGGGAGATTTTTCTGCTACAGCATTAAGACATGCAGGTTGAGTTTAGGTGATTCATGACTCATTCTCTTTCTGCATTTGACTTCACTAGTAGACTAACAGTAAAAAGATAAACTACAACCTCAATGTCCTCTGCAAATTTGACTTTTGTGGAAATTTATTTCAAATCTATACTCTAAGACATATTTCTATGTACTGTAAATTTCAGTTGTAAGTAGGCAGGACAGCCTGTCAGAAAGGCACAAAATAACTCCCCAAACTTTAATACCAAGTTTGCTGCCTTAGAAACAAGGCTGCCATTTCAGATTCTAATAAAGTTAGTGAGAGAGGGCATACCTTTCACTGAGGAAGGTTACAAGGTGAAACCATGAGGAAACATTGTTTTGGCATTTTGTCTTAGGTAAGATGCTATAGATAGCTAAAGATTTTAAGGAGAGATTGCACCTGAAGTAGTGAATGAGAGGAACCTTCCATTTTTTCTGAGCTTACCCTGTAGCTGGGTTCAATGTGAAGATACTTAAAGAAAGGCACGTTTACCAGATGTCTACATATGAAAAACATAATGGAACAAAGAAGAGTGGAGTGCTAGAAGCTTAAGAAAACCAAGCCTTTATAGCCAAAGGATTACAAAATATCCAAGTTGCAAAAGAATTATAAAATAAAATTTAGAAACTGTTCAATGTAAATGCCAGTAATAGCGTTCTCATTCACACAGCTGCCCTATTTAAAAACAACACTGTTAGAAACTAGGGTGTTTTGTTTTTTTTTTTTACATGATTGGAATATTCATAATTCGGTGACTGTACAACTAAATCTCAACTAAATTAGATCCTTATAGATTTTCAATGGATGTCTCTCTCAATGGAAGTTTCCATAGTTACCGCACAGTTCTGCATGGAGCACACTTTCATCACAAATTGTTCACATTTATATACAAATAGTTTGAACACATTTTTTTTTTTGTTTTATTGGAAATGAGAATTCATTGTCTGTGCCTGGGCACAGCAGTGGTCCCAGAAGAATTCTTTACTGCCCTCCTTTTTTTAGGATAGTCAGCTATCTCTGGGCCTTGGGGATCTTCGATGGTGTGAGCTGACTACAGGTGCTGTTGAGGATATAGAGTGGCAAAAGTGATATGGAGGGAAAAGGTGTTTCTAAAAAAAATAATAAAATATTGTCGTTTTTGGCAATTATAAATTATATGATGGCCTTACAGTTCATCTTCAGAGCTGTCTTGCTGGAAGAAGACACCAAACTTGTTCTTCATTCAGCCTTTCATGATATCTTTGTCTCTTCTAATGATTTTCCACATTTATATAGACTCAGACATTGCTGCTGTTTACAATATTATTTCTGATACAATTCTGCAATTCTGAAATTGAGAGCTATTTCTTTTCACTAGTTTGATAAATTCAGAAAATAAACCTGGTTTTTTTTATGACTTTGTTTCTGATCCTTATGTGACTAATTTGGCTCAAGCCTTCTTGGCATGATTTAATAGATGGGACACATTTTTTTTTTCTTCTCCCTGCTCCTTTACTAGTCCCTCATAATTAATATAAATTAGAAAAACCTGCAGGAGGCCTAGACTTCTCTCTGAATCCATTTCCAAGATACGATTTGTTATGTTTAATTGCAAGTAGAGTGTCAAAGGCAAGATGGAAAATTAAGTGTTCTAAACATCTTGACATGTAATGGAAATTAAGCTCCAACTGCTGTCTGTGCCTTTCAAAATATTGCTCTGTTCTTAAATCTACCTGTTGAAATTGCTGCCCATTTCCAATTTTTCTATGTCCAGACACCTAGACATTTAATGCAAAGTTATCTCACAGTAGTGCTGGGAGGAACCTTGGTCTTGAATCTGACTCTTCTCTTTCCTTGCATTCATTAAAAAAGGAAGCATTGATTTTGTTGCTTGGTATGCAGGAGTTTCAAAATACTCTCCGGTCAGTTTGGGGGGTGGCCATTTAAAAATGAATTTCTAAGCTTAGTTAATTATCGGTGTATTCAACCTGTCATTCATTGGCACTGTTTCCACTATTTTAATGATTTCCAGAATCTTCTAGTAGAGGATAGAGGATTTTAGTAGAGTTATTTTCTTTATCTTTCAGCAGTTGGAAAATCTAATCACTGCTAAAATTCTTCTGGGCTTTTATTAAGTTAGCTCTGATTTATATAATTTGCCATGAAGTTCATTAAAGACTTCATTAATTTTTCACCAATCTGTAACAGTCTTATCACTGCTGTTTTTATTAGCTGAGATATAATTAACTAGGTTTGACTTTTTTAATTTGGGGGCAAGTCATTTACCTGCCCTCTCACCACTTTCATAATAATTACATTTTGCTTTGTCAGATTTGAAATGGTTCTCTTCTTATCCATCAGTTCTAGTGATTAGGACCCTCTATTTCAGACCAAGTGTTTGTACTGACATTTTCATCTCAGCAGTTTATGTTCTCATTCTCATTATCTGACTGGATCTTCATTTTTTTTCTCTTTCCAGAAGAATCATGTGTTTTGATACTTCCAAGGCTAAAAAGGCAAGACCTGCAGTTCAACCACATACCCTGGATAGATTGATGTCAGCCCCAAGTTCTGTTGGTGTATGTCCATCTGCCTTCCAGAAGCTCCCTGGCTCATTCTTGGAACCAGAAAACAAGAAAGCCCTGCAGAGGTATGTTGCATATTAGACTACAAGTCAGGGCACTGATTACAAGTGTTTTATAGTGTTTTTATATACAACTTTCTGTACTCTGGTAAAGCTTCTCCACACCCCCTTACACCATCATCTGTGGTATGCCATCAGTCATTTGCATTTGACTTCAAGTCTCTGCCAGTGATTTGCAGAGCACTAGCGTTGTTGGGTGCATGGCCCCACTGGAGGCCTGGAAGATCACTTGGACCATTCTGTCTGTGATGGACCAGTGCAGCACAAGTGCCAGCCTAAGGGCCTGATTCCTAACTGCCAAATAAAGATAGGGTATCAGCAAGTAAGTAGTTACAAGTTTGTGTCTTGAATGAAAAACATGACTGGCTGGAGGAGAGGGATGATTATTTCTCTTTTGCTGACATGTCTGTTTTTTGCTGAAAGAGAGTGTAGCTGGGAGTGTTGGACTGTTCACGCTGAGTCAGCAGGCTTTTTTGCGTCTTAAAGCGTGATCAGCTAAGAGGTTCTCACAGGAGCACTTTTGGCAATGTATAGGGCTGGCAAGAAGCCTGGTGTGTGCTCTTGCTGAGGCTCTCATAACTGTGTTATAGGATTACTTTCTGTTTCTTGGTGCGTGTTTCATGTGGGGTTCTGTTTCACTTCAGTATATCAGATCTCATGGGCTGATAAGGATTGGGAAGAAGCTGAAAATAAGTGATGTGAACATAGAGCACCCCTTCTGGTTGGCTGTGTTTCAGTGTATAAGTCACTTACTGTTTTTTCTAAATTTGTATGATGTAAATAATAAATATAAGTAGGTATTAATGGCAGGAGTGGGAAGGGGAGTGGGAGTGGGAGAGGAAAAACTGACAGTTCTCCGGTTTGCCACAAATCAGAGATGATTGACCTTTTTGAGTCAATCTAGGAATGGCAAAATTAAATGAATAATCACAATTTTCATAGGAAAAATGAATACAGAACCCTTTATCTCCTTTTTTTATTTCTTTCAGAAATGGCATTTGTAATTGTTTCCTCCAATACTAATTAGCAGTAACTAGAGAAGAAACATGGTCTGGGATCTTGCAAAAAGCCCTGGATGTATTTGTAATTATTGTTATAGTTTCACATTTTCTTCCTTTGCCCCATTGCATTTGTGTTCAACCTCGTTAGAGTAAAGTAGCCATGTAAAAGGTATCAGTGCTAATTAAATGATCACTCCAAACCTTCTGTAACTGCAGTATTTGGAGCCTTTGTACCAAATGAATGTTTTGATGCAGAAAGCAGAGCAATATACTTTTTAGGCACAGAGCCTGCTTGGAACTCTCAGGTGAGCTGCTGCATGCACGGTAACCTGACAAACATATGTATTGCCTCCAGTACCTTAAGTGCAGTAGGTGTAATTGACATCTTTGTTAGGATTTTGACAAACCAGGCATTGAAGGGCTTCTGGGATGTGCAGGTGACTTAGGTTCACATGGTTTCAAGGCTATGTTGCTTGCATTTACTTAACTAAAGAGAAAGCATGCAAGGCTAGGAAGAACCTTTTGCATACACTGGAATCTGCTTTGATGCAGGAGTATGTTCTGATATTTAACTGAGTTTATTCACAGATATATCCTTTACATTTAAATGTTATTTAGCAGCAAAAGAGTGAAAGAATCTCAGTTAATGATTCTTCTGATTTTCAGCAAGGTTTTACTTTCCTCTTGACAGATGGGGAACTATTAATATAACTTATTTCTAATTCTCATGATTGTTGCAAATACTGCTTTCCTCCTGCACAGCATATTTGATGTGAAGAGCTAGAACAATGTGTGTCAGTGTGGGAAATAAGCTTGCAATTCTGCACTGAGGTCTTCAGATCATACTCTCTAGAGCCTGTATCCTGTAAAATGCAAAAGCTCCTAATGGATATTCATTATTTCCAGCAGATAAAATTAGACTTGATCAAATGTCTAAATTAAAATACCTTATTCTATTTAGGCTTCTTGATTAATTATTTTACAATTACTGTTCCAATCTTTAGATGTTCTCTAAATTAGCAATACTACCTTTAATCTCCAAATTGTTCCTAAAATGTAGGTTCTATACCCGTATCAATTCAAATGGGAATAGGAGGTTGCTCACACAGAATTCACAGCTTTGGAGAGATTTAATTCTCTAATATTGTATGTACCAGATAAATTCACTTGCCTGCAACAAGATGCAGAACTAGGATTTCTTATCATATCCTTGAAATTTTGAATTCACAAAGGTGAAAAGAAACAGTAAAAATAAAGACTTCCAAGAAACATCAGAGAAGAAAGGACTTTTGTCTGTTATTCCATAGGGTTTTTTTTTTTTTCTCTTAATTTGTAAGTAAAACTGTAACATTTTTGTGGTAAATTCTTAATAGTATAAAATGAAAGAAAATCTGTCAGTCTGCAATGGAAAATAAGCAATCTGATCTTTACATTTGAAAGAAAATTGATAGTTTCAGGATCTCAGCACCTCCAAAGTTAGAATTTAGAGGCTTTTTTAATAACCAGTGTCCTTCAGGGTACTTAGAACCCAAGGGGTGGAGAGAGCTTCCCGTGATGTCTGTCAGTTAGCAAAGATGTTTTCCAAAGCTCAGAACAGAGATGTTATCATCCTTACTGAGTTGGCAAGATGGCCCTTTGTTCTTTTCCTTACTCACGTTTACAGCTCTGCATCATTCCTGCCACTGTGAAGTTGTGGTTTACCTTTTCTGGCAGCCTTTGCAGAGTCCAACTCTGTAGCAGGTGACTGGTGTAGATAAAGTTCACCTCCAGCAACTGGTCGCTTCTGATGCACTGGATTGTGTGCATGCTGCTGAGCTTCCAGGGCTCCGAAAGCCCTCTTCCCAAGCTAGTCCTTCAAAAAGATATGCCTCCCTGTCACTGCACAAATCTGCACTTCTGAGTATACTGTAGCTTGGTGATTCTTTTTCATTTCCCTCAAGTGAATAGGGTGCTGGTGGAGATTTGAGTGTCCTGAGCAAGTCTTGCAGGTTTTTCCATGATCTGCAGCAATCTATTATTCCAGCTTTACATTGATCTTGCACACAGAATGGCAAAAATCCCTTACGAAATATCAGAAACTTGCAAACACTTTTGAAACAAGATATATAAAGCTTGATCGTAGTGGAAGCAGCTGGTATATTGTTCACTCTAGCAACTGACTTAACTGTACCACGTTAGTTTCTTTTCATGAGCACTTCTCTTCATCCTCATGAAATATTCGCTTAGCCTTCCTCAGTAGCCTTATGAATATTTTAAACTGTCTCATGCCAGCAGTACTCCTCTTCCATACTATTTCCCCTAAGATCTGTTCTCAATTCGTGTGCTACTGTTTTGGCAAATGCCTTACTGTGAACAATCATGCACTCCATGGTTCAGCTGAGCGTTCTTCAGTTTGAAGAGGCATAAGCCTTGTGCACATAGAACTCATTCATGAGTAGCCTGTGAATCTAGATATGATAAAGGAAGGGAACAAAGCTGCATCTGTCTCATGAACACGTGTAGATTTTCTCAGTGTCTTCCATATTACCTATGCTTCTAAGGACTTTTTGTGCTGGGGCATAAGTGCAGAACAGCAAACTGCAGTGTGAATTGGAAGCAGTTAGCTACTCTGTAGTAAGTACCAGTCTGTGTGTGTGTACACTATAAAATGTAGTGTCAACTTCTATTACATGCCGGTGTCCATACTGGGATTCCACTGAAGCAAAGATGGTGTGTGTTAGTTTTTCTCTTTTTACAGAATTCTGTCTTACTCAACTTTATAGTCCACTCTCATTGTTCATTAACAGTAATAGCTGGCAATATGTTTTATTAGACTGTCTTACACTGGAGGATCTTAAAAGTTACTTACAGTATACAGCACCCAAGAGAGACTAAAGAAATATACTGACGAGGAATCTCTTCAACCATCATGGAAATGTATATTCTCTAATACAGAGTGCAAAAGCACAGTAGTATGCAGAATGATTTCCAATAATATGGGAAGAAAAACTGTGCACACTTGAAGCTAATATTATGAATGTTTTTCCAATTGACACCTCGAGAATTTCTACTCATTCATTTAAAGGCAGTAACTTATGTCATGTTGTTTTTGAATGCAGAAAAAAATTTGCACAGTGATGCTCTCAGAAAATTGAAATCGCTGAAATTCATTTAGGATGGGATAGATGGTGTGAACCCACCACTTTAATTGAATTTCAGTACAGCACATGGTCTGACCTAGGAAGGCAGGCATTCTGTTGCTGTTAGTCACATAAGCACTTCTGTTATCACATGTACTTTTTGTATAGTTCAACCAGTTGCTACCGGTAAAAGCATTTGGTTTCTCTTAATGGGTAGGGATAAGAGGAGCTCACATGTTTCTGCTGAATGTATCTAGAGACTAGTAGCCCTAATATCTCTTCAAAATAGGGTTAAAGATAGAGAATTATTCCGGCCAGTAGAAGATATGCTAGTACTTCTGTAATGTATTTTCTGCAGTATGCTTTTGATGGAAACACTTGTCAATAGGCTTAAATGTGCTGTAGATTCTCTTGGATTTGGATTATTCTGTTTCTCATTTTTATATATTATATGGTTTTTTTATGTATATATATTTCTTCATATGCATTATATATTTCTTTTTAAAAAATATATTGTTCGCATTTAAAGACTTATTATTTTATGCTTGTATTGTGTTTTGGGTGATATTTATTCTTTGTAATTCAGAAATAACTATGTCGGCCAGAATTTTTAGGTATTTCTTGCTACTTATTTCATAGTCCATAGTGTAGAAATAGAGGTAAAGCATTAGCACCAGCTTTTTCAAACAACATTGCTTTTTTTTTTTTTTTTTTTAAATCACTGATTCTTAATCTTTCAGGAAGGTGTAAAGTGTAAGAGACAGGTAAAGGTTTTGCTCCTGCTTGAATATCTGGAGGAATAGCGTGCTCTCAGTGCCAACCCAATGTCTTTCTTTCCATTATAAGTGGCAGAGAGAGGTAGTGCTTGGATTTATGTACTGTGTTTGGATAGCAGTCAGATAAGGTATCTGACAAGAGAGAGTCTGTTCTGTAAAACTTGATTCTAATGGGATCAGTCAGTAAAACCCTTAGGCTTTGACCACTTCAGGCTTACTAATTTATGAAATGAATACTGAGGGATGGCAGCTAGGTGAGATTAAAAGTCTCTCCTGCACTGTGGGAGGAAAACAGGATATGCAGCACTGATGTTAGTGGATTTGTTTGAAAGGGCCAATAAAACTCTACAGACCTGATAGCTGAGTGGCCAGCAGGCCTAGAGGAGCTTTGATGTTCAGCAAGCAAAGCACTTGGGCTGCAGGGTTGTGGGGAATGGGCAGCACAAGAGGAGTGGAGGTGCTAAAGGAGAGCAAGCCTTTTCCTCCTGGCTGCGTTACCGCTCAGAATCCAGCTTGTGTTTCTTCTCCCATCCCTATACTGTTTATGGCTCTTCTGTTTTCTTTAAACAGGGTTGAAAAGATTATGTGGATTTCCTGTAAGAGTTCCAAATTCTGCTTTCCTTCTACAAAGAGTGCTTTCATTATTTGCATTAGAGAGAATTAACTGAATTTGGGGTACAGATTTGTTTGGGGAAGGGGGTGAGATTGTTTGGTTGGTTCTAATTCTAATTGAAGAGAAACAAAATATCACTGTTTTTCATGATAGATATCTTCAAAATACTGAGACAGATATTTTAAGTACTGTATATGTTAGCTAGACTGTCTCTGATTTCAATTCAGGGTAAAAATAGGTTGCAGTTATTTATTCGCATTGTGCAATGCAGACATGTAACCATCTAGAGCATTATTTGATCAACACTGAGTGAAAGAGTAATAATTTTTTGACAGTACTGCAGAAACACAGAATACCAAGAACATATAAAAAAAATAAGCTGTTTCTTGCACTTATTTACTTATATTTCAGCATTAGGTACTGTGCACCATTAGTTGGAATCCTAACTTTTCTTAAGTAAAACCGACGAGGAAACTGAACAAAAGTCAAGATTACAAGACCCCTTTTAAGCTGCTGAACTGATGCAACTTTCAGATATTCTGAGGAGGATTTTGCATGTTGCACAGGGATGTGTCTGATTTAACTCAAGTCCCGTAGTCTTGAAATATTCATGTTATGCAGAAACTTGTCTGAATATGAATGTCATCAAAATCTGGTGCATTCAAATCATGGCCACCCAAATAACTGTTATTCTTGTATTCCAAAACTCAAGTCCTAACACATCTAATCTTAGTTCAGACCCAGATCTAAATTTCACAGTTGAGATCTCCTATTCTCAGTGCAAGCTGTTAGTGGATCAGTCTCAAATCTGCAAGAAAAATAGATGGTGTTTTTAAGTAAATATTAGTCATGTCTGTAATACTACCCAGTGCTACTTATTTTGAAAATCTTCCTTTAAATGTGAACAAAAAAAAAAATTAGAATTGTCCTATATGTTCAAACTGCTGCTCTGAGTGAGCTATGTTTGTATAATCAATCTGTTCCATTCTGTTCTTGGAGTTATAGTTCATGGTTTTCAAAAATAATTTTTCTCAAAAAATTATGTAAATCCCTATACACCCCTGCAGTAAATCCAAATCAACTGGGATTCTGTTGGATTTATTTCTCAAATGTCTTTTTACTCTTCAGAGCTGGAATAAGAAGTGTTTCTGTTTTTCAGTGTGCCAAAGTAATTTGGCTTTTGTGTCCTCTACAGGGGTACCTATTTCCCTGTGGACCTCTCCCTCAGCATGTAACCAGGAAGAGGTGCATCACTCAGTTCAAGTCACCAACATGGGAATAAATAGCCAGTTTTAGAAGCTTTTTTTTTTTTTTTTTTTTTTTAAGTATGTAGCTCCTGTAGTAGCTCTACACAGATGCATATACAAAAAATAACCAGTGAAACTGAGCATGGATGTAATACATTTGCATATCACAGATATTTGCTGTTGTATTTCCACAGCTGTTTTTCTTCGTGTTTTAATGTACTGTCTTAAGCCCCTAAGCAATCTCAAACAGCCACCAATTAGAGCTCTGAAGAAAATGTTTCCATTTCCCTGAAGTATGGAATTTCCCTTAATATTGCATATGTTAGCTTAGTGGGTGGCTTGCTTTTGGTGTGTTTTTAGAGTTAGACCTCCAAACAATGATGTTCTTTCTGCCTGTAATTAACAAAGTGACTTGTGAAAAGAAAGTGGTGGCAACAGAATTACAATTTTCTGTCTGTATTTACCAAGTGAGAAAGCTAGGGCCCAATTTCGGTTCAAGTCAGTAGGAACTGAAAAGCCATAGAAGCTGTAAACTCTTCCACCCCATCCCTGCCTTAAGCAGTCTTTGCCTTCCCTGCCTGCATGGCTGCCCTCCTCTTCTTGCATCCTTTCAAGTCACCTTCTTTAACCCTCTGCCCAGGTTCCCAGCCAGCTCCTCTGGGCACCCACAGGACTTTGAGACCTCATTGCCTCTGCTCCTCCCCAGATCTTCCTCTGTTCTTGTCTCTCGTCATTTCATGTGCCTGGACATCACTGATCTCCATGGGAGTTGCATCAGTTTAGTTCATGTGCTCTTAATTTCACTAAAGTAGAATCACCACTATTTAATTGCAAAATATGTGGCTATGTAGCAGTGCAGCCTCTTCCTTTTCAGTACCAGCCAAAAATGTCAACTCAGAAAAAAAAAAAAAGGTTCCATTTTTCCTTTGCTGAAGGTTAAATGAGTAGGCAAAAAAGTAAAAAAAAATCTAGGGTGAGTTCTGAATTTCACCACCACACAAAAGATGTGGCTAGGTGGGAAATGCAGCTCAATACAGGAAATGCAGATTCTTGGCATTCTTCTGATGCAGCTTACTGCAGACTTCTGCCAGTGGAAAGAAATACTTACAGTTTCCTTTAAAAGCAAGCTTTTATGCGGGCTAAAAGAGAAGGTACAGAAGATTATTCCAAGCAGAGCTTGGATTTAAATTAAACAAAGTGACAAGCTGCATATATTTCTTAAACTTGTGACATTTGTTTAACAGCATTTGTGCTGTGGTTGGATAAATCATGGAAAGCAATGCTCTGCCACAAAGTTAGTCCATGATTAATGCTGAATAACGGCTTTTCCAAGCACCTCTTACTGCTCCTAAGAAGCTAGGAGTAGTTGCTTACTCTTCATTATACAATTATCAGGTTCTTATCCTTTTAGGCACCGTAATCTAGATTTAGACCTTTCTCCATGCATAGCTGTGCCTCTAATTGAGTTTACTTAGGAAGTGAATTATGCACTTGGCAGTAACAAATCTGACAGCCTCATTTGTCTGGTTCTCAAACAGCTGGCCATGCAAACAACAATATTATCAGGCACAATCCCACTATTTGTCTGTTAGCTCAAGATTTTTTCTTCATTGCCTGTCTAGAATACCTTGTATCACTAAAACGCTTTACAGCTTTTTATGACTTTCTGAAAGGAAGGAGAGCCTATAGATCTAATGTCAGTTTGTAGTGTTCATCAACACAAAATGCTTTAGTTATTGTACTAGTCTGTATTTGTAAGGGAAGCTTATTTACCTAAATCAGCTAACTCAGCCTGCTATCCAGTGCAGGCTAACAACAATGCTGTGTTCACTGTTACCACAGGAAGTGTTCCCAAAAATTGGTCACAAAAAAGGAATTTGATATGTAAATAAGTATAAGAAAATTAAAATTTATATTACGTATATATAGCCAGACATGTCTATGCCAGTTACTGTGGTACAGCAGCAGCACAGCTCAGAACTGATAAGCACCATAGAGAGAGGAAAACTTCTGGATGAGGATTCAGAAGATGCCAGTCTGAGGCATGGTGTGATACCCAGAATGAAAGGGAAAGGGGGAGGGTCCACTTTCTGTCTTCCTGAACAAGGCTGCACTCCCACCAATGCACTTCACTATGTCACTGTGAAAGACATTGCTTTTCTTCAGGGTTCAAAGTTACTTTAATTTCCCAGTATTATCATTTCGTATTGGTGCTTCCAGGATTAAATCGCATCTGTGGTTCAGATGAAAGTGTAGGAATGAAGCTTCATGGATGCAGGAGCGGGCATACATTTCCCAGAGAGTAAACACATAATAAAGAAGCAAGCTACTGTCTGACATTTTCAAACTCTTGAGCGCTTGCTGTGGCTACCTCATATTCTAGTACCACTGCAGCAGGAGATTGAGAGGTGTTACAGGTGACTGTAGGTTATGGATGCAAGGATGATGATAATCCTGTGCGTAACTAAGGACCTAGCTCAGATATTCAGTACCAGCTCATTTTTACATTGAGTATTTTACTCATGGAGACTAAATAAACTGTTCAACCCTCATGCTCATGGAAGAAGGAAGGCTTGCTTGTTGTGGTTCAATTCTACTCTGTTCAGCAAAAGTCGTCCTTCGGTGTGCACTAACCTTCAGCAGTTGTTGGTATCTTTCTTTTTTTTGTATTACAGAGGTATTAAAAAAAGAAATGTGGATTCATATACTTCATTGCTTCCTTGAATGGTACCACAATGCCATATGAAAAAGCTGTTTTGACCAGTGCTTTAGCTTTGCTGAGGTTAGTTTCACAATATACCATAACTGATTTAGAAAGCATCGCCACACAGTTATGGTATAACAAAATGTTCTGTTCCTCCTGGTCACTGCCTAACACTTGTCAGAGTAACACCAGCCTTTATTTCTCAGACACTTGAGTTTTTCAGTCTGCAGCTTAAAATGAGAAATTTCAGCTTCTAGAAGATTTCTTTTTTTCTTAGAAACTTTTAGAAGCGATGTAGAAAAAAGGGCTGGTACTTTTATGTAGCGTCCATGTGTTTCCAAGTGCCAAGGGCAGCTTCTCTGACAAACCGCAGGTAATAAGTCATATCTCAGTATTCTCATCAGGATATCATCTGACTGATCTTTTGAATTCCAAAGGGCTTTCTTGGGCAAGATAAAGTTACAGAGATGCAAGAAATTAAGGATTGGTGCAGCCACTGAGATTTTCAAACATTCTTATGCTTATGACTGTAATTAATGGCAATATTAATAGACATACTTCCCTTCTAGTTGAAGTACATTGTTTTTTAAATAAAGATCAATGTATGTAAAATATTTTTCAGATTCAGTACGTGAAAGTACTGCTTCTAATGAGTCAGCAAATGGCAAACAGAAGACCACTTGAATTCATTTTACTTGAAGAACACTAGTATACATTTACTTTAGCCATTTAAGTGAGGTTATCTCAATATAACTAAAACCACAACTTAGGCAACTTAGCACGAAGAAATGCATTAAAAATAAAGTTTAATTAGGGTATTACTTGGTTTTATTTCATGCCACTGCATCCAAGAGTACTCAAGTGTGATCATTAAGCACACAGATATTACTGAGTATCAGTGGTTCCAGATAATCAGAGAAAAGTAATCTTCAGTATTACAGAAAATTTGCATAGGCTAATAGTTTGTACAGGATTTTTTGTGGTACAAACCCCCAGCAAAGTGAGCATTTAGAAATGTTATTGTTACGGATGTTTCAACAGTAAAAATTCCATTCTCAGAGGCAATGGTTTTGTGGTGGATAAGACGTGATCAGAGTATAGTATCTTCGTTATCCATATTGATGTCATTTTTCCATGTGCTGATGCTATCTAAAACCTGTTTCTATTAGGAGATCAAGTGGATTTGATTTAGGAGTTATACATGCACTGTATATATAAAAGCTGTTTTTTCCTTCTTAAATTTAAAATGTAATTTATGCCAATAACTGCCTTATGGTATATACATTGGGGGGGGAGGAAGCCATGTAACTACTTTTCTCTGAGGCAAAATTGCTAGGCAATTGCTTTTTATTTTAATTTTCTTTTGGATAAAACTTTAATCTACGCTTGTTAGAGGCAGAAGAAATTAATGTATTAATGTAATGGGATCCCTGTTGGAAAACTTTTGGAATGATTTTTTTTTTCCAGAAAAAAAAGGGATTTTATATAAGAGGAGGAACACCCCTGAAGCATGTTTTCCTCCTGTCATTTCATACAATTAGATCAAAATACTATTCTTTTTTCTTTATTTTCTTTTTGTATGTTTTGAATACATACAAAATACATACATATTTTTGTATACATAAAGTCAACATCATTTAACCAAATTTTCAATTGGTTACAAGTACAGCCTTTGCTAAATGAAATTAATTAGAGCCATATTGAAGAATTTGAATGGAAAGAGAGCTGGCTGTAAAAAATTAACACAGACACAGATAAGTCACTAAGACAAATACTTTTTATATCTGACACTCTATCAGAAGTACGTGACCTCTGTTCACATGAGAAATGTGCAGTCTAGAGATCTTCTTTGTTGCATCTAAATATCCAAACAGACTGCTAGAATATCACCTTCTTTTTGAAGTACGCCAGAAGCCTGTCCTTTCTTATCAGAGTCTAATTTGGCAACACTAATACACACACATGCCTTCTAGACTCAATTGTTGCAATTCATTATAGCTAGGAATTAAGCCATTTGCCTCGAGACATCTCCAGCCCACTTACTTGGCAACCTGAGCTGCCAGCTCCCTGCTGTCCACTTTCTGCCCTACTCTCTGGCCTGGCTCCCTGCAGAACACAGAATCCAGTCCAGGGGTGATAACTCCTGAAGGGCACAGGCTGCCTAATCACAAGTCGTCACTGGAGTTGGCACTGCTCAGTGCCAACTGGATGGGTGGATGTGCCTCGAGATGGAGCTGGCTGTTCCCTCACAGATAGGCACGCTCTTGCTATTTTTGAAGGTATCTCTTGAATCCTTAGTACAATTAAACAACCCTCTGAGATGTTTTGCATTCACACAGAATGAGGAATAGCCCAAACTCTCTTCTTCCTAAGTCTATTTTTTTAAATAAGGTGCTGGAATAAATAGAGGCATTTAAAGTTATTCATTAATCACTATATGTGAATGAAGTTATCTGAAAATAGTATCTTACTGAGGTTCAGGAAAGTCCAAGCGACTGCTACGTCTTGCTGCTATTACACAAACAGATTCTGTGATCATGAGATTTATCTGACACCAGATGGACCAGAAGTCTCTGACAACAGCTAGTAGCAAATGTCTAAACAAAGAGTTGCCAAATTGAATTAGCCTAAAGGAACAATTTCCTTAAAAGCCATTCCCAATTCTTTGCAGTCTTTTTCTTAGGAACATCCTAAAGGGCTTGCCTGTGGGTTTGTGTTTAATAGACTTTGGATATGTGTAGAAAACTATTAGATACAAATAGTTGTTCTTACCGAAGAGGTTACAAGGATGTGTGAGAGCGTGAAAGTACATTAGTATTGTAAAACCTAAATAGAAGGTTCTCCTGCTCCACAGCAAGTCAGTGATCTAAACTTCAGTTTGCTTTCATCTTTGCAGTCCATTAAGTACCATTAAGGGGGGTAAAAGAAGTGTATTTGCATGGAGATAATACAGGAGCACAAATAACAGAATTTGATTTATTCTAAAATGGAGAGCACAGATTGCCACAGTTTCAATAGGTGTAAATGTGACCAGCTATGTTTGGACCAGCTTCTTTTTCAGTACCAGTGGGAACAGTTAAGTCAGAATCTGATAGGGGAGATTCTGATCACAGCATGGTAAGGCATACTGGAAATTCAGTGAATGTTACTCGCTCTGCAGCTGTTGGGTTTGCCCCCAAACCTGTGGAGATATTTCCCTTTTGAATTTTCATTTAAAGTATGAAGGAAATGAATGCTAATATTTTAAATTCATCCTTTTAATATCCTGACCAATTGCAGAAAAGCAGTAAAGGACAAACAAAGGAATCTTTACATACATGCGTATATATATATATAATATATATATAACTGGTAATACATGGTAAAAAAAAAAATTCTTTGGAAATGTGGTCATTAAAAGCAAATCCCTGTCACAAAGCGTGGACAAACATAGTCCTTGTGTGCTTTTCTCTGTGTAATTGGCATTTCATGCAGCAAAATTTTTAAGTTAGTGACCAAGAAGTGTTGCAGTGGCTCCAGTCTCCTCAGCTACTTAAATATAGCTGTAGTTTTTTTATCAATAGGTGAGTTTTCTCCTTTGATAGGACAAGTATTACAGCACAAAAGCAGATTAAAGGTCTCTTCAGCAGTTTGGCTTGATTTTGGTGATTGCTGGGCCAACTCTAATGCAGCCTCCTGTCACCTCCTGTACAGCTATTTCCAAATCAGCCTATATTGGGGGATAACCAGAGGTGAGGCCAAGCTTGAGTTAAAGGGCAGGACTGCAGTCACAGACATGCAGCCATTTCATTATTTTTTTCTTCAGTGGCTGACATGGGAAGGAAAGAAGTGTGGGATGTTGACAGTAGTGAAAATATTCAAAAGAAAATGTGAAAAATTTCACAGGTAACTGTAAAGTTAGCTGGAGGAAATCAAAGTAGATGTTGAAGCATTAAAATGTGTACTTACCTGGTTGGGTGGATTCTGTAATGACTGCTGGGCAGGATTTCCTTGTTCTTCGTAAAATATGATGTAATTTATTAGATTATCACCTATATTGGTAGTGCTAGAAGCAGGTTCTGTAAATCCACATTAGAAATGAATATCCTGAAAAATTTTGAAAGCTATAATATGAAGTAGTTGTAAAGCAAACAAAGAGGCAGCAAAGTGAATGTCAGTTTCACTAAAACATGAGGCTTCACCTTAGGCCAAAATTATGTGTAAGTGGAATAAAATTGCCAGTAATGATCTTGGTCATTGATGTTTAATTATGCATGTCATTATGTAAAGTTCCTATTGTAAAGGAATTAATTAGTAACACATACAATGTCTCTCTTGTAGCTTATATGCACCTGTTCTTAATTACCATTACCATAGTATTGAAATTAATACTGAAACATGCTTTGTTACTTTGCATTTTCCATAGCACGCTATATACAGCTAGGATTACAACACCTTCAATGAGCTCTGCTGACATTGGATATTCATCTATTCATCCTGCTGTTCCATACCATATGGTTATTTGCTGAAGATCACCGTTAACATTCCTCTGTTCTAAACTCAGGTCAAACCATACCTTCCTGTAAATCCAAGTTTCGCAGTGAAGACAAAAAATATCTGAATGTGATTTTAGTCAGCATTTCTAAACCATTCTAAAATCACCCTCTTTTTTGTTTTCTGTCATTTTTTATCTTATCATTTATAGATTTTCTGTTACTATCATATACCATTTCTGTAAATAGTCTACATAAAATAACTTAGTAGATTTTCATGGCATTCATTATCATATGATGTCCTGACAGAAATAGTTGCTAGGGCTAGGAACTGTGCCATTACATTAGGCTGTAGTCTAAAAGCCTATTTGTTAACCGTTCACTGCTCACATACATCAGTTCTACTTTAATTCTTTGGAATACTTGACAGCTGACAGTCTCTATATATATAGAAAGCCCAGTTTCTATAGCATTTAAATGGAAATGAATAATGCATTCTCGTGTAATTAGTGAAATTTTTCATTGATATACATCAACAATTATATTTAACAAAGTTCTGCCACAAGTAAGCAATCCTTAAAATAGTAACCTTTCAAGTTTCAGCAAATCATCAGTGAGGTTGACCTAAAATTTCATGGAGCCAACAACAAAGGAATAGAATGAGAACTCCTCTGTATTTTTTCTCAAGTTCCACTTTTATTTTTGTTTTGAAACCGTACAGCCCACTGAGACTTCAAGCACACAGCTACTTAAAGCTATACATTAAAGCTAAGGAATAGTTTGTGGTAAATTAAACCTCAGTGGGCACTTGTAGGAAGGCAGACGTGGCTTTCTAGATGGTATCTGGTTCCTCAACTGTTAGGCAGATATTAGGTGTGCTTCAGGCAAAATGTGGCTTAAGGTGCCCTTCCAGATCCAACACCTGTTCTTGTTTAGTTTCACACATACTTGAGTCAGACCAACCACAGCCTTTTCCTTTCTCTCTTCTCTGGTTATCCTCCCACTTAGTCAAGCTACAGCTTTATAGCACTGCTGCTATATGATGAATTGTCACTAAATCTCCAGACTGATCCACATCACACTCGTATTCTAAAGTAAAAGATTTTGACTGTCTTGCATACCATTGACATATGCTTTCTGGTTTATGCACTTCTGTGCATATCTCAGAATTCTCAGTATTCATGTTCCCAGTAGGAGCAAAAATATGGAAAGTGAATTAACATCCAATAATTATTAGCAACAACCTAGACAACCAATTTTTACTACTAAGATAGTAGTTGGTCCATGATATACTAATATACAGAAATAACACAAATTAGCTTGTAATTTTTTAGAAGAACAGAAATGAAAGTTTATTCCCAGTTATGACTTAAAAGTATGTTCATGCTAAACTATAGCATTTTTTTCACACGAGAATGGATTTCTCTGACATTCTCTTAAGCAAATTGAAGTTTTTCAGTGTAACTTGTACTGGATGCTCTCAAGATGTGACACAGTTGTGTTTCAAGATGATGTCACAGCTTTTCCCTGTGGCATTCAGAAGCTGAAAAAGGGAGAAACTACAGTCATTGCAAGGAGGAACCTTTAAAAAAAAAAAAAGTGACAAATGTTGCAAATTCTCAAAAAGCTTAAGAACAAAAGTAATATTCACAATTTCTGGGTAGTTAGTATTTGGATCTGAACACTGTGCTGCAGACTCAATACGTAGAAAGCCAAACTACTACTGATAAATGACAGCCAGATTTTGTTTCTAGTGTGAATGTAAGGCTGACAACCCAAAAGCATGCATTTAAAGTGTTTAAATTATTATTTTGCATAGTTCTTTAATATTTGTATTTAAAATAATTATTCAAATAAGCAATCCTGACAGATCAGAAGGAAAATCCCAGGACTGCAGAAATGTCTGCAATATAATTACATTGTCAATATGTTTTAAGTTATGAAGATAATTACAGTTTATCTTCGCAGAGAAGTACTCTAGACCATCACAAAATAATTGTAACATGTAGTCACAGAATCTACTTAATTCCCTTGTCCAAAATTAGCACTTGTGGTTTTAGGGCTTGGATTAATGCTTGTGGAAGAAAGAGAAGCAACAAACATTGTCCTTGCACTGCACAAGCATTCCTGCTTTTATCTTCCAGTTCCCTAGTGATGGGTGATTTCTATTTCTGCACTTTTTCTGAGTAAACTGCTAGTTTGTGTAGAAATTTTGTGACATGCACAAGTTTTATGTATTGGTTTCCCTTTCTGTAATGAATCCCAGCTTACTGATGCAGTACAAGGCTTTTGTCTGATTTGGGATCAATCACTGGAACTCTACTACTGTAAAGCAACTGGAATTGTTCATTAATCTTCTAGTACAGTAGTTTTATCTTTCATGAAATAGAATTGATTTCCTTATCTGAGCTTGTGAAGGAGTGCAGAGTGCATCTTTCTTGATGCATGGCTCAGGGTAACCAATAATGAAGAAGCTTTGGAAGTCACAGATTTTAGGACACCAGAAATTGCTGCTTTAGGTGCAAAAGTCTGGTATTTATTCATAAGAGGACTGCATATTGCACAATAACTAGGTAGCATATGAAAATGCAAGAGCAGTCTCTACTAAAATTGATGTTTAAATTTTAAGAAATAAGATCCGTTGGGAATATAAGCATTTCTACAGATTTTAGTGTATTTATTCCATGCCAAAGAGCTTCAAAACAGTTTATATACTACAATAAATCTCTTCTGTTGCAAGACAGATACTTTTATTTTTTTACTTATATACTGTGTTTGAATCAGTTGCAAAAAATTAGAAGAATCCTTGAGTTGAACTGTTGAGTAATTTAAAGCTTATTTTTCAAGTACCAGCAGGATCAGGACCAGACAGCCTTTCTGCCATATTTTCAGGCCGGGTAGTACCAAGAAGCACTGGAAATCTGATGAGTATCCTGTTGGGTTGGGTGATTTGTTAGTTTATTTACCAACTTCATGGTTAGTGATCCTTCAGATCCTTCTCCAAATCATTAGAAAATCTTCTAATAGTAATTTTAAGCCCAGTGATAGCAGTATCTAATGTCACTTTGAGTAATTACAAAAAGGAGCCAAGTCTTGGTTCTCCTCTTCTGTTTAACCAAAGTTCTACAGTAGTCCTCTATCTAAAAATTAACATTTGAGAAGCTATGTTGTTTCCCATTCCTTTCCAGTGTAGTCTGGGAGTGTTTGTACGATTCTTGTGATACCATCGACACAAAGTCTTGACTCAAAGTCTGGTAAAGATAGTCTGCATTACTCTGAATTTAGTTTAGATCACAGCTCTTTACCTACCATCTACCCCATCTACTTTGCTGTAAAAAATGCAAATAATTTAAGCCTGAAGTATAATTAATGTTCCAGACCTGCAGTCCAGTTCCACATGACTACTCTTTGAATAAGGTCATACTTTGTTCATTTTCTTTCCACTGAGAAGATACTCCAAGCTGTGCTAATATGCTGTGGACAGGAAGGAGAAATGAGCTACAATTATCCCCTGATCAGCAGCATAATTTTCTTAATAGCCGTTTTTCTTGCTGTCATATGCCATTTGCTCTTATTTTCAGAACTGTCTGCATTAATAACGAGGCTGTGCATCTAGATACTACTGTTAGCAGGGGATAAGCTCTACTAAAGTAAAAGTTAACAGCCACTGTCTGTGCAAAGACTGCTGTCAACAAATGCTCAGAAGTAACAAAGGAGATGGAATGAAATCTCTCTTAGCATAGTTGTTTGGAAAGCAAAGCAGCTGGAAACAAACCCATTCCACCAGGGGAAAGTCTTGATCTCCTCCAATAAATTGCCCAAGAGCACAAGCAGGGAACTATAAATAGAGTAAACTTATGTTTACATTCTGTAGTTGCTTATTTATTTAAACTAAATATTTTGAGTTATCTCAATTTTCTTATCACAGTGAGATCTACTATCCTTTTGTGGTGGTTGTTGTTGCTCTAGGCCAATGGTGCGCTTAGATGTAGCTTGAAGAATCTGTTAAAATTCAACTGCATGCAGAAGACCTGAACAAGGCCAGACTGTCATCAGTAGCGCCTTTTTTGGATTACATCTCACCTTCATTTACCACATTGTTAAATGACTTTCAAATTGTGGTAAAACTGATTGCAGACTAGTGTCCCCACAAGGCAGATGGGATAAATAGTGAATGCGGCCGGAACTCATTCAGTTCTGCAGACACAGAAGTGCTTAAGCAACTGTGCCATTTAGAAGGCATTACCCAGATTCCTCTCAAAGGAGAATGACATGGCTAATGTACCACAGAAAATCTACATGAGATTTCAGAGTGTGAACTGTTGAACCTCAAAAAATCATTTTTTTTCGTCATGTCTTCAGGGGTACTTCAGGAGTACTTTTGAACAGAAGAACAGATCAGTTCAGAAAATATAAACATAGTACCTCCCATTTGTTTGATCTTCTTAATGGAATCTATGACAGAAGGAGGTATTAAGTATCATTATTGGAGGATAAAGTAAAAAGCCTTTATTCTACATATGTCTGAATTAAAAGTGAAGGTAGACCCAACTACTGGTGCAAGGTAAAATCCTGCATATTCGTGAATTACAATGAGTTTCAATGAGTTACAGCAGTTGCCTGAAAACCTTATTAGTTCAGTGGATCACATTTATGTGGATGTTAATAATTATAACATAAATAAGACATTGAGAATAATGTAAAATGGCCTTAGTATGTCTAAGTTATTACCATAGTGTTACAATTACTGGAGTTTAATAGAGAAATGGAGGACACGTGAAGGAAGTAATTGAGATAAAAGAGCATGGTAAATTGGTATAGTCCTGCAGAAAGTGATGAGACACAGTTATTAATTTCAACAATTTCAAACTTACATAAAGCAAGTTCTGCTTCTCCTGTGTCAATGAATGGCTGTGTTAAAGCAAATAGTCCATACTCGTAATGTAATTCCTGTAGTTCATAAATCTGGAAGGTTTGTTAAACATCCCATTTGGTTGTTCTGCAGTGCTGTGCTGCTTGTCCTTGAGTGTTTCAGCCAGTTGTAATTACAGATGGAGATGTCTTGAAGTGCTGCAGAATATCTCTTACTTTGAAGTGTCTGTCCTGAATGATTAGACATGCCATCAGCCTGCCTCATTGCTAAGGCCATTCATGAATCTCAGATGAAATAAGATAGGTCTCTTTTGTGTCTTCTTTATACTAAAAATGCCCCTCCATTACTATCCCTGGAGTTATCCCAGGAGTCTTCTGCCCTTTTGAGTGGCTTTTTCAGATGGAGGTAAAGAACACTGACTGGCTATCAACAGAACATTAAGACGAAAAACAAGAAAGAGGAGAAAAAAACTCAGAAAGGTACAATAGCTGCCACGCTTCTACTTTTCTGTGAGAAATAGGGCAGAGGTTTTCCATAAGCAAAATAATTACTACTGTAAGAAATGAGTCACAAGAAATACAAAAAGTCCGGAAAGCAAATCAAACTGCTGTTTCTTGGAGCAGTTCTATAGGAGAAGTATGGGAACAGTTCCTGCTGATGACTTAAGGAGTGTGGAATAGTGTTTAGGAATTTATCTTATGGTTAATAAGGAAATCTAGAAAGCAAAATGCTTATGTAGTAGGATATCTAGCAAAACCCTTTTTGAGCTCCTTTCTATGAGCTCTCCTACTTCTGCATATAGTGACTTTTCTAAAAGCCCCACCAAAACTCTATGGCCTTATTGTAGTACTGCTTTGTGAGTAGTTATCAGGTCTTAAAATAGTCTAAAAATTGAAGATGACCTGATTTCACACACACCTAAACTGTCCAGCAATTAATTATTCTGTTCCCAGAACAATCTTCCCCCTGCTAGTTGCACACATTTCTTCCACACCTTTCTCCTCACTCCATCTTCCTTATTCCTAGAGGATTGCAGAAGATCTTCAGCTCTACTATTCCAAAGAGCTGAAAAAGAACAGAGCATAAGCATTAGTGTCTTTTGTTTGGAGGCTGCGGAGAAAAATAAAAAGATGCGGGTATTGTGAGATGCTTCAGTGCTTTCAATGAATGAAACTGTACAGTGAGTGAAACACTCTCTAAGAGAGAAGGGAACAATTTTTAAAATGTTTGTATGTTCAGATTAGTAATTAAGACTTTGCGTAGACATTATAAGAGGAACAACTAAGACTGGATGAAGCTGAAAATATGTGTTCTGAATGTGAATTTTTGCATTCAGAAGGATAATTAAAAGGGATAATTTGAGAATAAAGAGGAAAGAATAACAGCTGGAAAATTTCTCCAAGTAGAACCTCCAAATCTTTTGATTTCCAGAACTTCTTCAGTACAATATTTAATATATGATGCAATGTTCCTAGGATTCACAGCTGCAGATCTTCAGAATCTGGGAAAGACTGGAGGTTTGTGACTGTTTAAATGTTTCACCTGTCTCAATATAAGGAAAAAATATATAAAGTTGGGAGAAGGACCTGACAATTTAGGAACGTGCAGATTATCAGTCTGGGTCATTTTTCTCTAGAATAGTTTCAGGAAATCCATCAGCCTTGTTTTTCCAGCTGCTTTTCTTTAAAGGTAGCTAGGTCAGCATAAAACTTTCCATAAGAGAGCAGCATTTACATTCTGCCCCACTGTACACACACCCTTCTTCAGGCTCCTTATGGGAGACATGGTGTCATTTCTGATGGGGGGAAGAAGCAGTGTCAGTGTCAGTGTACTTGCTGTGTGGCTCCTCTAAAAAAATCATATCCAAGTTGAGATATTTCAAAACACCAAAATCTGTCTGTTGTACTTGCATCTCTTTTAATGAAGACCAATTCCTAGGATTCATTAGTAAAATAAAAAAAATGAAATATACTTTATATTAAAATAGAGTCAGAATTAAAAAAAAAACAAAAACACATTACAGTTTCTTGAATGAGCTATTTCAAGCTTGAGAGCATTTTCAGAATTGCATTTCAGACATAAAATCCAAATATTAAGTTTTCATATTAATTAAAAAAAAAACAACAACACAGAAAAAGAATTCATAATGTCGGTCATTGAAGTATTCATATAAAAATTAAAGAGGCACCTCAGGCTTTTATGATATAAATATGTATATGTTTCCTTTGAAGTCTGATCCTATAGCCACGGACATCAAAGACTGAACCTCTTCTGGAAGACACTAGTTTCTGAAATGGCAATTCTGTTACCTGACTCTCCAAATAAAGAAGCTTTTGTGAAGACCCTGTTATTTGTATTACACATAGATTACCACAGAATTGTTCAGTGCTATATATGGTCATTAATATTCAGATGTTTTCAGAAAGAGATATATGAAAATGCTATCAGTTCAGAATCTGGCTGTAGAATTCATACATCCATACATCTCTTTTGAGGAAGCATATACTAAGAAGGAAAATCCACCAAAATCTGTTTATCTGTAACATTAACACATCAAAGTTTATTATTCAAAAGCAAATGTCATAAAACCAAAAACTTACAGCATTTGCATAATTCGGACAAGAAATTTCATGTCAACTACTGCCAGTTTTATTGGCACTTTGTATAATGATCCTCTCCTGTATTTGCTTCATTGAGCCCTAATAACATTTGCCTTTCTTCCTCAATTGAAATCCTGTTAGCATGACAAACACTGGAAGAGAAATCTTCTAGGTGATTTATGAGAATGATTTATGAGGAATTTGATACAGCATCATTTAACAGTACTTAATCCTGGAACCTTAGCCTTGATCTTCATTAACTAGATAAATACTTCCAGGTTTTTTGGTGTTTTTTTTTTTTTTTTTTAAAGCTGAATTTCATGTGCTAAAGTTTATCAAAGGAAAAAGAAGGAAAAAAAAAAAAGCAAAAAAGCAGCTTGGTTTAAAGAAAAAACATGATTGAAGGCCAAATTTTGCATATCAAAATGAAGCCAAAAATCAGAGTATGATATAAGGCATGACAGGCAGTTCCCATAAGGCATACCCCAGATGTGGCATAACAGACAGTTGCACAGCAATCATGACACCAGCAGTGTTGCAGTACCTTCCCTAAGGTCTCCTGCCCTGAAAGCAAGAGGCATCAGGCAGATCAGAAGCTCGCTGTCGTGCTGGTCCAGGGGCTGGTGTGCCTTGTGGAGCCTGGACTCAGATTTCTGAGATAAAACAGTCATCTTATACCAGGACTGTTGCAGTAGTGTGGTTGAGATGGCACTCATTCAGGAATGTTTTTGAGGCACATTAATAAACTAGAGAATTTATGTGCAGCTGGAATTCCTTTGTATTGATACAACAAATTAAGTGCAGCTATGGTCCACAGTGTTCCTATGGTAAAAGATGGCTTTCTCCTCCTAGAGAAACATGTAACTTGGATAAGTGTGGTGATACTATCAGTTATGGAAGTCACAGTTGGTGAGACTGGCAGAATCTTGGGGGGGCAGGGGAAGAACTACAAGAAGGAGTACCGCCAAGCAGGGCTAAGTGTGTGCGTGCCAAGGTCTCCCTCTCAACACAGGACAAAAACACCCATTATCATGGTCTGTGCTCACAACCTGTGCTTCCGTTAGGACGTAGGACAGAAAGTACATACATGGCTGCAAATCCAGAGCAGCCTTCTTCCTCCTCTTGGGAGGTAACAGAGGTCTGATGAGACTGGAAATTTATTCCTTGGCAGTGATCGACTTGCAAGCTCCATATCTTTGCTGTATTTGGTTGTTTTCCTGCTAGTAAAACAAAGATGATTCAAAATTGTTGAGAATAGAGTACAAATGGAATAATGCACCATATGCTACTATTGACTTGTACTCTAAGGGCACCCACCAGACCTGGTTATGGAGCAGGTCCTTGTTATGTTCAATCACTATTCTGCTCATAAACACTGAAGTGCAAACATCTAGATATTGCCTTGTCTGCACTAAATTGTAATCTCGTATCAAATTCTATTCCAAGTCAATTTTCAATTATAGTATCTGTTCATGCATTTTGTGCAGATTATGTAGGAAGAAGCTTACCTTAAAACATCTGCAGTAAGACAAGATCACATAAACATTATTTCTTGCAGAAGGTTCTGCCCATAAACTATGCTGAAGTCTGTGGAAACAGTCTGCATCAGCACAATCCTACCTTTGCATTTACCTTTTATTATCAAAATGGAGAACAAGAGAAAATAAAACACAAGGGGAAAAGTCAGATTCCCAGGCACATAATCAGCATGCTCAGACAGAAACTGACAAATCTCTGAAAATTATGTCCCTTCACTGTAAATCTGTTCAGTAAACTACATTAAATATCACTGCTGAGTATCTGTTTATGTACCTAAATTCCCAGTAAGCCATATGGAAAATTACTTTCTAATATGGAATCAACAGAGCTTTTTGATAGTAAAAACCCCACACACATGCTAAACTGTTCCAGAGCAATTCATGTAGTCAGCAATCTGCAATTTACAGACCCTAATGGATGCAGTACACACTTAAGGAATATCTGTTTCAGCAGCAGCACTGTGCTCTGTTGCCCCACAATACAAGCAATAGCATACAGTTCTTCAGTGTAAAAGACAGTATAAATTACCCTTGTAGTTGAGATTAATCTGGAAGGTTGATATCTATACTCAAGCAGTTTCTCCTCAATTGTGCCCACTAGGCTCTTATGGCATGTTGCTTAGCATCAGACATGTTTCAGCTCTAAAGATACTTTTATGCACTCTAATCTGCTTATGAAATATAATAAGGATGCAGCTTGCCATCAGCACACAAATAGCTTTTGTCAGCGAACATGCTAATTGCAGAAGTATGTGTTCCAAGACTTTCCGTGTTAGTTCCTTTAATGGACTGAGTATGCTTGATGTTTTCTCATTACATCATTTTGGATGCAAGAAGGAAAGCAAGTCCCAGCACAGATTCTAGGCACTAAGAGTTGCAGGTTGTAAAGATTCACATAATAGTTCAAAAATTTCACAAACAAGAGAGTCATTTTTAGATAGGAAAATGCTCTGACTGGATAATCTGTTAAACACTTAACACATGCCCCTCGGAAGTCAGTAGAGCATTTGGATTCTCTTCTTACCTCGTAAGATTTTGTTAATAAAAGTCTAGCATGATGTGTAGCCTTCTATTTGATCTTTCTAGTTCAGCATCCTCAGTGGAAAATAGCAGAAGAGTTATGTATTTGTACTTGTAGATGCCTAGGAGGATTTCCCCTTTTTTTATGATTCACCAAGCTTCAGTAGGATTCAATTAATAAAACATACTCCTAACTGCAATTCCCTATGGTACGATAAGTCAGAATATCAGGGCCACTGGTATAAATGCAGACAAGTCAAAACTTGAATGTCTGGTAAAAAGTAATTCATTTGCATGTATAATTTTAACCTAAATAAATAAATTTTGTAAGGGCAATTTCATAAGATCTTTCAAAGCAAACTATGAGGAAGAAACAACTACCCTAGCTGCTGCTGCAGAAAAGCAAAAGGAGAAAAAGCAAAGAGAGAGCAAATTTGAGGAAGAAAGCTTATTTTCATGCCTTGAAACTTGAGTATATATGACAGCATAAACTGAGGGTTAAGTAACGTTAGCTGCTGCTGCTGAATTCTAATTAACAGGACTAAATAACAGAAGCCCTTGGAAGAGGGGCAAACCTGGCTCTGTGACACTCAGCCCTGCTGCATTTAGTGTCCAGGCAGAGCCTCACTGCTGCCGGAGGATCCTGGCATGCACAGGCATCGACACTTCAGCAGTGAGGAAGAACTGTGAGAAAATACTTTGGACTAAAAACTGCCTAGAGCCTAAACATTGGGAATGACTTCACTTTTTAGACTGAAAGGAAGGTAGGAAGTCCTATTATGTGTAAGGAAGGAAAAAAAGTCTTTGTGGCTCACTGGTGAAGTCTGAATTGGAAAGTACTAATTTAACACGAGGATAGTATGTGGAATGATAGCATCTCTTCATATGAACTCATAAATTAAAACATATTTCACGTTCTAAAGGGAACATTTCTGTTGGTTATAAAGAAATTATCAAAACCTAAAACCTCTGAGTAATTCATTGTAATTGGATTCATAGATTATCACTGAACGCTTGTGTCAAATGAGGAAAATAACGTCTCCAGAGGTATTGAGCTTAAGATGAGACTGTAGCAAGTCATTCTCAAAGACTGTTCCGTTCTTGGCAGCTCTTCTAAGAGCACAATGACTGAACTGTGTGCACATAAAAGAAGTGCCTATACCTAAGGCTTTCAGTAAATTGAAGGTTTGGCTATTCCAAGAGGGTGTGAAGGATATGAGGAAAATCTAGATTCAAAACAAAATGCCAGATATTTAACTCTTTGTACAATACCTCTGCTTAGTATGGGGAGAGCTGAGTGAAATGCACTGCATATGTAAACAAGTCCAGCCTTAAGATATAGACAGAATGTAACTGAGTTTCCTGGGACTTGGTAGCATAGGTATGTAGCCAAAACTTTTGTGAGGGCACTCATTGGCATTATAGTTAGTATTTCATGCTTTCATTGTAAGTTAGCATCTGCATCAAATTCCTTTCTTTACCAGGTGGTCTTTTTTTGGTCTCTTTTTCTTCTAATTTCTCTTCCTTTGTATGCTTTTCTTGAACTGCTTGTCCTAATCTGTGCCCAGCTAATTATTTCAGTTTCTACTTGCATGCTGCAATTCACTCATGTTCCTGTTCCTTCCATCGTCATCATCATCAGAAAAAAGATATTGGTAATGTGGCATTAGCACTTTAATTTTGCAGCTTTGCTTGCATTACTAAACATATTTTAGCTAGAAGTTTGACACGGGTAATAAATAATTTGCTGGTTTGCTAGTGCACCCATAAAGTATGTATCGCTGCTGAAAACCAAACAGAGATCGCTGGAGTTACTGGACAAAATCCTAACTTGAAAAGCACTTTTCTTCCTCTTCCTTTTTATTTTTTTTAATATACAACTGAAAAAGCCCTTATCCTAATTACAAATACAGCATATTCTTTCAGAGGTATCTGTGTCACTTCATCAGAGAGGAATCTGCTAGAACCGTTTTGGGCAGGCTTTCTCTCATTCCCCATCTCTTCTTTGGAGAGGCAGCCAGCTACTTTCCCAGATCAAGTTATTGAATATATCAGCTCTCCTGCAGTTAAATGGAAGTTCTTTTACAAAACTACAATGCTTTTAAGTCCACACCTGCCTGTATGAAAAATCAGTTAAGTTTCATTTCTGTGGTATTGTCCTCTGGATTAACTTGTGATGCAGTGACCCACGTTATATCTAGACCTTTTCCAGTGCATTCTTTACAGAGGATGCAGAAGATACAGAAGTTGCTGGTTATCAAACATTAATTTATTATAAAATCAAAGAAGAAATTGATTGACATTAGTCTCAAAGGTAAAAAAAAAAAAAATCAGGCCCTTTTGAGAATGAATGAACTTGTGTGATATTTTAAACCAGCAAATTTGAAGAAGAATTCTTACATTCTTGACTGTGCTACAAAATATCTTGAAGATATTGAAGCTATTCAGTTTATTAAAAAGAATAAGAACAATAGAAAGCAGTCATTTCCCCGTTTGGGAACACAAGAAGAACAGGGCAACCGTTTTACAAATCTGCACTACAGATCCAAGATGTCAGATGAGCATAGCCAGTATATAGGATATCCTCGCTATAGGATTAAATATATAGTTATTGTACAGCAATTCAAAGTAAAAGCACTCACTGAAAAAATGAAGGGTCTAAACAAAATTCTTTATAAATAAATAAATAAATAGGTCTAAAGTAATTTTTCACTATCAAGAATTTACCAGTGGGAAAAAGAAAACTTTAAATTATTTATAACAACACGATTAACTAGTTAAACAATTAATAATAAATTTGCTTTTTCTCTAACTTTTATTGCTGAGAATTAAAGTGCATGGGTCTTAAGTAAGGTCTTGTTTCCAGGCTGTCACAGCTTTTATAGTTCATGAGGAACTACCTCATCTGTAATTTAAGCTTCCGTAGCATCTAACTTTTCACTTGAGCCTGCACAGAATCAGCACTTTTTTGTATGCCTCTATGAGATTGCAAAAAATAAAGCCATTTTGTAAATGAGTATTTACTCATCTTAAAGCAAGTGGTTGAGGATACACCTTGTTCATTAGCACAATTACTGACTTAGCTATGAATAAGTGAACTTGGCATTTGAATTATTTATGAATTTGCAGGAATTGCAGAAATGTATTTTGGGGCTGTGTAATTGATCCAGATTTTCTCACAGTCCAGATGTTGGTTCTAAACTTTATTTGCATACTTGGACATCTTAACGAGAAGCGCAAATGTGGAGACAGGTGTTCTTAGGTTCTATAAATGTTGGTGGAGTATGGAAACGATTACAGGAGGAGGTCCAGAACAAAAATGTCTAAATTAGTTTCAAACTGGGCCTTCTTCCTTTGTGCCTCTCAAAATGTTATTTTAGATGACACAGACCTATGCTTAGGAGAAAGGAAACCTTGTACTAACCCTCAACTTTCAGGAGACTAGGTTGCAGTAGGTGCTACAGTGGTACCCTTAACAAACTCCAATAGGCCTGGAGCCATTTATACTAACCTTGCACTGCTTTTGCACTAGTGGAGGTCTGCCCTAGCCCCTTCAATCATACAGTCTTTCTAAAGTTTATATTCTGGAGTTATGAAGAGTCCTGACATCTAGAGACAGCACAACCACTGGTTGCTAGTTTCAGGCAGCAACCTCCAAGAACACTGTCCTACCTGCAGAGAACCTGGCAGAGAACCACCACAGTCTGCAAGTGAAGATCCAACCAGAAGACAGTGAGCTCATAATTCATAGTTCATAATTTCAGGAACAAGAAGACACTCCACTGACAGCATTTTGTAACCTTTAACAAGACAAATCTCTGCAGTCTCAGGCTTGCTCATTGCTTCATAAGGTAGACTCCTTAATAAATTGCACTGGAAGTTTAATGCTTGGAAGGACAAGGCAGTTGTCCTGAAATACCCTTTGGAGGAAATCAGTGGCAGAATCTTTGAAAACCTGTCTCATTTTATTCAGTATTAAGACAGGATCCTATATAGTTCATGATATAGTCTGGCTTAATTGCTTGTTGTTGTTTGTTGGTTTTTTTTTCCCTCTAACTCTTTCAAAATGAAGGCTGGATACTAAAAATAACTTCTTGTCTGAAAGAGTGATCAGGTACTGGAACAGGCTGCCCAAGGAGGTGGTGGAGTCACTGTCCCTGGCGCTGTTCAAGAAGAGTGTAGATGTGGTACCTAAGAACACCGTTTCATGGGCAATATTGGTGGAGGGTAGACGGTTGGACTGGATGATCTAACAGGTTTTTTCCAACTTCTATGATTCTGTGTTTTTCCAGTATAGCATCTCAGGCTATATGCCATTAATGATCATCCAGGCCACAGCTACGTTTATTTCTGTGCACAATCACACAGTGTTCTGATGAAGTGTTTACTTTTTAAGTCAGTCACTCATATCTTAAAAACATGAACAAGTGGTCAACTGATTTTTTCCCCAAACATGATCAAATTCTACAAGTATCTGCTCTGACAGAAGTACTTTTAAAATGTATGTGTTAAAGCAAGTCAAAGGCAGGAAGGTGAATCAAGTAGGCACTCACATTAGGATGAGATAACTCAGTGCTTTCATACTGCAGGGTAGCTATTTCATGGTCTTTTGCTTGTAAAGGGAAACAGCAGTTCTGATTAAACACTGTTTTATCTGTGCTCTTTGTAAGCATAACTCAGTGAAGATGACAGTATGATATGGCTGAGTTTTGAAGGTTTGTGCTCAGAAGACATCTATCTTTAAGGCTAGTACCTAACATGGATTTACTTCTAATTAAGAACACCTGTAGGGGCCTGACCAGAACCTGTGGTTCAGCAGCAAAACTGCCGAAGGGCTCTGAAAAGGCAGAAAATTTGTTTTGTCTTTTAATTTAAATTATAAGAGTTCAAACCTGTGCCAGCAGAGTAGAGCTATATAATTTATGAGCAATGAGGGCAGCTCTTAGGCCCCTCTGAGGTGATTTTTATCAGTGCAATAGCATAAACAGTTCTTCTTTACTTGTACACGGTGGAAAGAGAGCACTGGGAGGCAGGCTGTATAAAGGGGATCCAGTCTGTGCTATCATCTATGTAGCCCACGGATCTTCAGGTAAGTGTATTTGCATTCCCCAATTTCTTTCTGGAGCAAAGGCAGAGGAAGAGGTTGTGCTGAGCTTTCAAAAGTGTGCTAGGGAGGGGAGTGCAGGCTCTGGGCTCCATGGCTCCATGAGGATCAGTTAGAGCACCCCATTTTGTTTTCTGCTGTTAAGATCTTTTAGAAGAATCTCTTCTGCTTTGTTTGATAAATCATTTGCCTTGGTTTTGGAAGGGCCAGGAATGCCAAACCTCATGAGTGGTATAATAGGACTACCCACAGTAATACAGACTGTACTCAGCTGTAAGAAATATTTGGGCCCTTCTCAGCTTGTGTTTAAAGAAGTTTTATTCCCGCACACAAGTAGGTGTTATTTAAGGGCTGGTTTTTGAGTCGAATGGAAGACAATTAGATATCACCAGATCATTATTGAGCATGCTTTACAAGTACAAAAAACATAAAAAATCTTTTATTTGTGTGCTATATACCATTAATATAGTCATCTCTGAAAAGATGACTGAGCAGAACAAAACCTATTAATTATTGTTCTTCTATTACGGTATGAAGAGCTTTGGGAGACTTAAATAATAAACTTTTATGGCAGGTGTATATTCTTCTAGCAAATGCTAGACAAGAGGTGAGAACAGCTGAGAAATATCAGCTAACTGGAAAAAGAACTAGGGCAATGCCCAGGTGACCCACCTCCAGAAAGCACACAGGCTCTGGGATTATCTGGTTTCTGTTGCTGTCATTTTGTTTTTGCAGTTTTGAGTGTAACAGTGATAGGAGAAGAGATACATTGAAAATGTTAGTGATTTTTGTGGTTGCTTTATTACTAGTAGTTTCTGTTCCTTCGCTTACAGCTCTTTTCCTCATGTAGTCATGTACCACCACTATAGTGAAGTGGCACAACCACCACTATGAGTTTGGGTTTTTTTCCCCCAATGCTTATGCCAGGAGGAGAAAGGAAAATCAGTTCTGAATTAAAAGATCCTGGGCTTCACTTTGTTTTCCCTCATACAAGGTATTGTACTTTGTTGTGCATCTGATGAATCACAACAATTGAACCAATTCTCAGACAGTGTAAACGCAGTGTCACAATGTATTGGTGGGCTGTTAGGATTTGTAGGTGAATGTCCTCACTTTTAGGCTGCATTTCTTGAAAAGAGGTTTCAAGATGGGTTGTTCCTTCCTCTGTAATAAGTCATGCTGTTTCTTTGCCCGTTCTCTCCATCACTACCATTCTCCATGTCTTGATACTAGAAAGTCAAGACTTTGCTGTCTTTTTGTAGGTGGTGGGAACAGTATTGCTATCAGAGAAGTTCAGATATGTAAGGAGGACTGCATGCCTTACTTGAGACCCATAGGAAATGTGTATTCCAAAACGTCTGATGAGCTCAGCACTTCCTGAAACCATACTTACAGTCAATAACATTTTTATTTCGTACATGTAAGAATGACTTGTGTGTTGTTTGCAAGTGCAACGTAGGCAGATATTAATATTAATATGTGCCCACTGCAACTACTTCTGAAAACAACCCACTAAACCACTCTGATGTAGTTCATACCAAAGACAGATGTTTGATATACCTGGAATAGGTAAAGAAAATAGATGGTGTTCTATGCTTCAGTAGTTTAGGAGCAGTAAAACTTGATCATTTTCTGACACGACTCAAACAATCACCACATTCAAAGCAGGAGCTGTCTTTTGATTTCTTGGGGACACTCTTGGTGTTTGTTTAAAGTTTAAAACTTTAGAAACTTCTCAGTTCTGCCTGAATTCATTAGGTTAGGGGAAATGGGTCATCTAAATCTCTGCCAACTTTGAGTGCCACAGAGATTACTTATTGCTTATCTCCATCAAGAATAAAATGTAAAAAGACCTTAAAAGTCTTTGTTGGCTTTGGTTCCTGATGTTTAGTGTTAAAACAGCTGCAGTAGTTGGAGTCTGTGTTTAAAAATAAATAAATAAACAACAGTAGCAAAAACCACCACAACCCCCACCATTTTGAGGTAACTATTTTTTTAATTTCTCTGTAATGTTGCATGCTGACTGCTGCAGAGGGAGGGATGAGTACACACTTCAAGTTCACCCTGCCATTTGCAGTAGCAGAAGATATTTAATTTAAAATCACCTTTTTCCTGATGAAAAGCTGGGGCTCTGCTCTCCTTAAGCACCGTCATTTGGCTTAACTCTCCCGTGCTGCCCGGTTACATCCCTTAAAACCTGGGGTAAGAAGTGTTTCTTGAAAAAATGATTAAGAGGAAGAGTCATTTCTACTCTTAGAAATATTTTACAACATAATGTAAGAAGTGAGTCAGACTGTAGGTTATGCTTTGATTTAAAAGAACCACGGCCACAGTTCCAAGCCTGAACATGAGCTTAGCGCTCTCACTGCTCTCATCTTGGAACTGTTAAGAATTTTAAGCCATTATGGTTTGTGACTAACTCCACAGCTTACATTGGCACAGTCTCAAAGGCAGGCATTTCCCTATGTGTGGAAAAAAGTGGACTCCTTAAATGGTCTTTTAAATCGTACTGCAAGCAATCTTTACAACAGCTAGAGGCATCGTGTGTAGGTCGTTTAATTTCTTCAGCCTTATTATCCCTTTAGTGGGTGTGTGCAAATACTGTAATTCTCCCTTCAGTAATCCAGCAGAAGTTAATCCAGTGACTTCTTATGGGATCTGTACTGTTTGTTGTACGTTTAATGCAATGAGTTTGTTCTGTAAACAGAAGATCAAGGTCAGAATTCTCTTCCAGAATCTAAACATCAAGAAAAGTAAAAGTAGCTTTTGATTAAAAACTTAGTATGTAAATTATTCTATCTTAATTCTGATAAAATTGCTCATACTGTGATTGAACAATAGCATAGCTTTATACTACTTTCAAAATATATATTATATACTTAAAAAAAAAAAAAAGTATGAGTCTGGTTTCACTGGGTGATTACGCAGGTTGTAACACCCACTGTGGCTCACACTTCATTTTCATTGCACCTTTCTTCTCATTGTGAGTCTGCTTAGCTTTGATCCAGAAATGAGTGTTTGCAGTAATGAACAGAAAAGGAAAAATATTATCAAAGATAGTTTGGAAGCTTTCCTCTGCCCCATTTCTGAAGTTCTGCAATGGGATCTGAGACGGGTATTTCCCTTTGTGAGAAAGAAAGAACTGAAAATGTTCTAAGGCACAATTTAATGCTGTATCAGATGTGCTTTATCCCTAAAATAAGGTAAGTAGTTGAAGTATATATTCATCTTGTCGGTCATGGTGAAAAAACAGAAGGCTGTGGACAAATGAACCTGCAAGTATTCTCCTTAGATGTTTGAAAATAGCTGTGTGTTAGCTGTACTGGATTTTTCTGTATTGCTTTATGGGATGTGTCCCAGAAATACAATGACGTAGAATCTGATTATTCTATTTTTTTTCCAAGTCGATCATTCTTAGCCACCTGAAGGACAACTGCATTTACATAAAGGTTTTTTGTTGCTTTGTACAGGTCTTC
Organism: Phasianus colchicus; assembly: GCF_987193195.1. Classification (NCBI taxonomy): domain Eukaryota; kingdom Metazoa; phylum Chordata; class Aves; order Galliformes; family Phasianidae; genus Phasianus; species Phasianus colchicus. The sequence goes on along the minus strand of NC_143442.1, from coordinate 27,777,453 downwards.
ATTAAGCAGGCAAGTCTGCTGGTCAGATCCCAAGCTATGCATGGATCTGGAGCAGATCATGCCAAGGAAGTGGTCGAATGTCTGTCTAGATGTTACCTGTATCAGGTTTTTTATTTGCATCGTTGCTCACCAGACAATTGTGGTGATTTTACTATCTGTTGAAAAAATAATAAATACACGGTTTGCTTTTGTTGTTTGGTTGTTCATTTGTTTTCTTCAGCTTATTTTCTGTAATACTTGCATTCGAGACTCACTGCTGCTAACAGAGAATTGAGCTGGGATTGATCAGTGACAGCAGGACAAGGGGAAATGGTTTTAAGCTGAGGGAAGGGAGATTTAGGTTGGACGTCAGGGGAAATTCTTTACAGAGAGAGTGGTGAGGTGCTGGAACAGGCTGCCCAGGGAGGTTGTGGATGCCCCGTCCCTGGAGGTGTTCAAGGCCAGATTGGATGGGGCCCTGGGCAGCCTGGTCTAGCATTAGGTGGAATGGTTGGTGGCCCTGCATGTGGCAGGGGGGTTGGAGATTCATGATCCTTGAGGTCCCTTCCAACCCTGGCAATTCTGTGATTCTGTGATCCCAAAGTGAATATCTTCTGTTCTCTCTCACAGTGTGCTAACTATTTTATGTTTCAATAAAGCCTCTTGAAAGGCTATTTGTTAAAGTCTATTTGAAACAGTTCTTATAGTAGGACTGGAAAGTAGAAATCTTCCCTCAAGAGTTTCTGTTGGAGAGCCTCTGCCTTGATCTGTGCTAGGGCATCTCTAGGAGAGCCCAGTGCATATGTTGATGGTCATTGTACGACAGCAACTCTTCTTCGCATCAGACAGAATAAGTATCTTGCCAGACTGGGCAAATCCATGAGACCTCCCACTATGATATATGTGCTATAGGGAATATGCATTCTGTAAGGTGAATGGTATGGCTTTTTCATTTATGATAACTGCTCTGGGTTGGAGAATGCAGAGGTATGCTCACCTTAAAACAGAGCAGTGTGGTAGGGTAACTGTGGAAAGACTATAGAGAGCAGACATGGAGAGCAGGAATGCATCTTCATACACACAAAATTCCTGCAAGTGAAACTAGTGCTGTGACCTAAAAAGGCCAAGGAATAATGCTGAAAAAGTACAAATCTGGAAATCATCAGCTTGAATCAATCTACAGGAGAGGAAGCAGGCTTGGGAAATCTAAGCATTATCTGCTTCATGTTCCTCCTGATGTAAAGCCTTCAGGGGAGGGAATAATTCTGTGTGATGGTGGAGGATGAGCTGGATGCTTATAATGCCGTTGTTCTTAGTTAGCTGAACAGCTGGCTACAATATTACCCTGGCTGGAGTCTTGAGGGTTAGGAACTAATAGCACAGTTACCAGACAGGAAAGAGTGTCTTTTCTGTTGAACTTCTGTCATGTGTTTAGTCTATAAGAAAATAAGATGAAATACAGCAGCTTTAAGAAAGAAATAAATTAGTCTTAGGTTGGCAACATGATGTAGAGGGATAGGGATTACTATACAGTTATAATTGACTTGAAACGCAGCTTGTTTGATTGTAATGAAAGGACTAGGAAAAACAGGAGATTCAATTGTGTTTTCCAGAAGACATGTGCCGCATTTGAGACAAATACTTCCATTTTATTAAAATCCATGCAGTTCTTGTATAATGCTGCTACCTCTCTCTGTCCTTAGCAGCATATAAGTCTAACCCTGAAAGCTTTTGTTAGAGAAAAGCTTTTCCCTCTTGTCCTTTCATCTAAAATTCCATGTGCATGAAGTAGTTCTTGTTTTTTTTACAGGATCAGAGCTACACAGTTCTAGTAACTTGATTCTGACAAACTTCAGTATGGCCAGGGTCTGTCTTCCTTGGACACAGCCATTGGCGAGCATCACTTATTCATCAGTTCAGTTTAGGTGGAGCTGCTCTATTTTTATCTATTACACAAATAGAAATGTCAGTGTATTTACCTGTTAGATTTGATATATGATTTCTTAATCTGTGCTAATTTTTAGGCCCCTTGGCAGTAGTAGTAAATAGCTTGAAAAATAGCATTAGTGACTCAAAAGCTGTTGCCAGGTTTCTCTGGTTTGCTTTTGACCATACTAAGCATTAAGCAATTAATCTCAAGGTCTTAGGCATGGCAAAACAAAACAACCTTATAGATGTGGTTTACTGTCAGTTTGAGAAAGCTTTCCTTTAGAGTGTAGAAGATGAAAGAAAGAAGAATGAAGTAACACAAGCAATAATTGTATTACAAAATGCTTCTGTAAGCAGAGACCAGACTCAGTATTAGCAAACTTTTAACCTGTTTTCCAAGTGTTCTGAAGCACAGGTAACATGATAGGTCAAACAAAATAGCTTGTAAGTACTATACACAACTCATGCACATATGTATTTTTCTAAGATCTTTCTAAAAACTACATGATTTTTTTTTCTTAAAGTATTGTTTTTTCATTTGAGAAAGTTTGACAGACTTGGTAAGGTGAAAGGTTTTCTTTGAACTTAGTGCCAGGTTTTGTGCAGATGAATTAAATAGCCTATAAGAAATGTTAAATGAAGTGGATATTCAGCATACAACTATCTGCACATAATCAAAGTAACTTGTCTTTTAGTGGATATAGAAAGCACACAGCACCTACAATGCTGGAAAGATTTGATGAGTCTAATATATGCGTGTATGGCTGAAGAACTGTATTGAATGTTTTTCATGCTCAGTGGGAGAAACTTTCTGAAAACAATAGAGAAAGACTGCAGGATTTTGGCTTTGTTCTTGCTCTGTGCCACTGAAATACATTGTGTATTTTTAATTATGGGAAGTAGAATAAATCAGCTACAGAACTATGTCCAAAGTGTTATTGGATGACACAGGGCAGTAAGTACTTGCATATCTGAGCCAGTCATGAATGTGCTTCATGAAAGTGTTTATAACGGGTCAAGCTGACCAAGATCACATAGAAGCCCACTAATAGACTAACCAATGAACAGCACAAAATGCCAACACTGGGATGCCAGGCGACAGCTCAGGTGTAGAAAAGCACTTCTTATCTGCTTGATGTCATTCTCTGATGAGAGCTAGGATGAACTCTGTGTGTACGTAACAGCATATAAAACAAAGACTGTTTATATCACCAAATGGCTTGAAGTAAACAAACATTGTGAGGATTCAAGTTGCTTTAAAAATATAACTGTGTCTTCAAATATGAACCAGCCCCAGCACTTCTCCTTCCTAGCTGTCTAGGCATATATTCTGATTTCACGAAGGACTGGAAGGGTTACTATTTTTTTTGTTCATTTGTTTTTCTTTTCTGATAAGGGATTGGATTTCAGGATAAAACATTTCAGCAACACACTGAAAAGTTATGAGCAGGTTTCTTAATAATGACAGTTTAGAGAAAGCTTAGCAAAATGTTAGCAGAAGTGTTAAAGGAAACCAGGTAAAAATGGCTTTTGCAGAGAAGGTCACAAGTGCTTTTGGATTTCCTTTTAGGTTCTTATGTAATTTAAATCAAAGCAACTGAAAGAGGAAGCACACCCACTTGCCAAGTACTTCCAGTGTTTTTGACAGGTGTGCAGAAGGAACATAATCTCTGCTACAACTTTTGTAAGCTTCATTAGAGTGCAAAATTAAAGATCTAAAGTAAACAAGGCTTGTACGGTTGTATTGTCTCACTTACCCTTGGCTGTTCTGGAGTTGTTTAACCACATTAAACAGAGATAGAGTTTTCAAAGTTAACAAAGTTCACCAGCATTTCATGAAAGTCATTGTGTGACTCTCATGTGTTAGCAGGAAGAGGTGTTCGTATAGCTAGCGTTAGAGGAGCACCCATTGATTTGTTGGGTGTTGCCCACGGTGGACAGATCAGAGACAAGCTGCAGGGTCTTCTTCCACTAAGCACTGTGCACAAGAAGTGCTAGAAAGAAAAGCAGGAGAAGCTAAGGGGTTGGGTCTGATGCTATGGATATGGCTTCTCTTTTTCCAGCAGGATTGTTCTATGTTGTTAATAAAGCCATTGTTCTATCTTGCTAACAAGGCCACTGTAAACCAGCTTTTCAGAACAGCTTACCGGAGTAATACACCATACATGCTGTCATTGCCCAAACTAACTAAGGGTGAGCATTTGGGACTATCACTAAAGGGAATTATATGTCACAATATATGAAATAGATTTATATGTGCAGTGCTATATTTCATGGGAACAAACTTGTAAATTCTAGCTTTTTCTCTGAGAATCATTAACTTAAACTCTCTGGAGCAAAACATTTTCCATAATTATTATTTATACCTTAGCTTAGTAGCTAGTCAAAAATTTTCCACTGTCTCACTCCTGACACCTGTTATGCCTGTTCTATTGCTTTCCCTCCAGCCCTGTCTGTGCAAAGCCTTTTCTACCTTGTGCTGTTCCTCTAAAGAATGTAACATTGCCCTCACTGGGGCCTGAGCCATGGTCAGCGGTGCCAGCATGTACCTGGAGGAGGCTATCCTTGGGCACTTTATGGTTCACCCAAAGAAAATCTTCTCACAATTGCTGCTAGGAGGAGGGGAAACAGAATCATGCAATAGGGATCATGTATGAACTCATGTGTAGGCTGTATGGATCTAAATCCTGTATAGCTGGGTTGAGGTTTGAGGTCTGTAAGATTACAACTTCTTCATGGGACAGTATTTGTATTTGGGCTGGGAAGCAGGAGGTGCTGGACAACTTAAGTCAACAAAATATCTGGAGTACATAGGTGTATTCTTGGCAAAGTAAGGTTTGAGGTTTGCAGTAGTTATGACTAAAAGTTTTTGAAATTTCCCTACAACATGAATAAGTCTCGTGGGTGTTACGGCTGTTCACAGTAGTTGTGTCCTCTGCTCAAGGGGCTCTTCAGAAGTGTGTTCTTCTCTTTGTCTCAGCCGGGAGTTTGGAGAGTCTGCTGTATATCGTATGCTATCCTTATTATAATGCTTTATGTATCTAATGCCAAAGATACTGTGAACCCTTTAGTACTCATTTTGCAGCTAGCGAGCAGATGATCATAGTAATCTCTGCTGGAGATTGATTGCACTGTCTGGATGTCATCTTCTCTAGTGCCACTGATGTTGTTCTAGAAGTATAGTAATTTGGGCTTAAGAGCAGAACTGTTGCCACCCAAATCAGCAGAACTGTTCCTGCTGCTAATTTATCTGAAAGCAGAATTTGTTCCTGTAGGGCAGCAGTGGGCAAAGCTATCTGCAGCACAACTGCTTGAAGTTAATTGTGTCTTGCATGGCAGAGAGCCACAGTCAGTCTAAAAGGTCCTCAACTTGAACTGGATTTGAGCTCGATACCTTTCCTGATTGGAGCAGGGCCTTCTCTCCAAAAATCAAAACATACTTCCTCTACTGGGGAAAGAGCTGCACCTTCCTCTTAAATGTTCTGCTATTTAACAGTCAGATATCTAGTTTTTCTCCCGTGTTGTATGAAACAATGGACCCTGCTTTCTTTCAGTCTTTCTATAACACCAATTTCCCATTTAATACACATAACCCAAATAAACTTCACCTCTGCTGTTCCCCAAAACCTCCTCCCCTATCTTCATGTTACTTATTACCCCATTAATTTTAAATAGTTGGTCTCCGTAGCTACCTCTTATCTTTATCCCCTTAGAGATTCTATTTATCCCACAGTTGTAGGCCAGTCGGATTCTATTCCTGAGCCCTTAGTGGCCTCCTGCCTTTCCATGTACCTATTTACAAGTTACTCCTGAAGGCCTAGCTGTTAGACTAAAGACTAAGCCCAAAGTTAGCTAGATACAGCTGCTCCACATGGCATGATAAAGTCATCAGGCTACAGGAAAAAATAGAGAAGTAGAACATAAGTCCTGTACAGCCAAGAGCAATTAACAGTATTCAAACAATGGCTAAACAAACTGAATAACAAAATGAAGTTCAACATAGCCAGGAAAAAAAAAAACAGTGCAACAAACTATTTTAACTAGATAGCACTGTTCACAGTGCCTTGCCCTCCCTCCTACTTAAGTAACTGAAGAGCAGTCTGGGATTTTGCCTGATAGGCATGGTTATTGGGGGGATCACTCAAGAAAGGAGAACTGCACTGTGGCTGCTGTACTAGCACACCTGTGGTGATGATGGTGTCTGATACAAAAGAGTCAGGAAGGATAGTTACTTCAATAGGGGGAGGCTGAGGAGTGAGCAGAAACTTGCATTTTCCAAAAGACTCAGCTGTACCACTCTCTCACCTCTGACTCTGCATAACAGCATGACCAGATGCCACAGGTTCACAGTCAGGAAGGAGGGATTGAGGCAAACAACAAACAGCAACTTCTGCATAAGGAGTTTGGCTGTATGGGTAACAAGTATATCAACCCGTGAGATCAGTCCAGTCACAGTAATGTTGATTGGCAGGAACCTCAGGACATCATCTTGTCATCAACACTGGGTATAGGCAGCTTTATCTAGTTGAATCCTTAGAATCTCCAGCGTGTGATTCTGCAGACTCTGGATAACCTGTTCTAGTGCTCTACAACTAACCTGCCAGTCTGCATGTATGCAATCTCATCTGTGATTATTACAATTTCTGATTATTACAATAATGTCTGTCTACTATTGAGAATAGTGAGAGGAGAATCTATTTTTCACATGGAAGAGGAAGAATGAATTTGTATGCATACACTGCATACTACTGGGAAGTAAGGGCCAAAGTAAATAAGATGCCACTTCAAATTCATTGCTGCTCATCTCTAAATTGTCCATATACCTGAGAATCTCCCAATTCACCTCCACTTGAATTCTAGGGTTAAAGCTGGTTGCCTTTGTCGAAGTATATTCCATAAATTCACCTCAGTTTATGGGGTTTGCCAGGGAGCAGGAAGGAGACAGTAAAAAGAGTCAGCTTTCTTTCTATGGCTCTCATCTCAAAGCGATTTGGGAAAGACAGCTGAAGTGGCTGCCCTGCAGTAACTTTGGTGAGTTGTGGAGAGGATGATGAAGGACGGTCATCAAAAAATAGACTGTAGTAGAGACAGTAGATAAGAAAATACTGCAAGATGCTATGAATTTCACAGTTAAAATGCTGGTTAGGAATAGAATGGGTTGAATTGCCTTATGTGTGTTTAATTGTCAGTACAGGTATTCACTTTCATATTGCTGAGATTACAGTAACATTCAGAAAATAAAAACCTTTACAACACATTTTGCTGTTCTCCCCTTGTTAGCTTGTCGAGCCAGAAGGAAGGATGGGGTTAGAAGATAAATATGGTTTGTATTCATCTTGCTGGATGTAGTGGTTGCTGATACAATTTTAAAGTCATTTACATCAGGGAAGTAAGATTTTACACACACACGCACACACACATACACGTAATAGGGAAACTTGTAGACTTCAGTTTCCCACCAAATCTTGCTAGAACAAGTGCTAGTTTGTTTCTCACAATTAAATAGCTTATCTGTTCTTGCAGATCCTTCCTTGACTTTCATTTGATTCCTCTTCAAATTACTTTCTGGCCTTCTGCCTTAGAACTGAAAAGGTTCTTCCTCCTCCTCTTGATTTTTCCATGGAATAACAGTCTTTGATAATTAAGGAAAACTGACAGCCTTCTCCTGACTGCCCTTCAGCTTCACTAGGGGTGGCCATCTTTGCCTCCTGAGTTAGGGATATGCTTTCTTGACTGTGAAGTCCATTCATGAACCATGAATAGACACAGTCAGTGCTAGGAAATATAAGAAACCTGCGCGTAACAATGGAGTGTCAATCTATACCATTGTTAGATACAAAGATTTTAGGGCAGACAGGAGCTGTAGGGGCATCTATGTGGCATTTATGAGCTTCTGCCGAAAGCTTACAACTTGGCAAAACTTGGAATGGACTTCTTAGAATGGACTTCTTTTTTTTTTTTCATTATTATTTTTTTCTGGGGACAGTACAGGATCCCTTCCTGCTGTTTTCTTCCCATTATACTTTTGTATGTATAGCCACTGCTCTCTACTATAACATACTCTCATAATTCTTTTATCTCTGAAAGCTGATTCTTGGTAAGTAGCTAGAATTTACAGAGCTTTCCACACACACACAAAAAAGTAAATTAATTTTTTAAAAATCTCATCCATGACTTGAACATGGAATATTTCAGCCCAAGTGGCTGAAATCTTGGAGAATTACAAGCAACTGTTAATATATCTGGTGAGGAAATAAGTGATTAGCAAGCTTATTAATAAGTAATATTACAAGCACACTGTTAACTCATTTACATTATGCCTTATACGTTGTGTGTGTGTATTTACCTGTTAGAAGACTGGTCAAGTGAGAAAAAGACAAATGAGATTTCATTCCTTGGGATTATGTATCTTAACTGGTAAAGTGCAGGTTGCTTTTGAAGAGAGATTGGTTCATATTTGAAAGCATTATAAAACACTGTATCTGTTTCTTTAACTTCACACCAATATTATTAATCTCATAAAAAATAGTAATAATAAGTGTTTTAAGTATTAACCTTGAATTATTTCTCAGTGTTGAAAGACAAAATGGGTTCTTTTGTTCTGGTTCATCATCCATAATAAAATGCATATAGGTCAAACTAGGCCTTCACTGACAATTGCATAACCTTACAGAGTTGCTGCTGACTAAAAATAAGTAATTATCTTCCCACTCTCCTTCTTTTTGTGTGTGTTTTTTCTAATGAAGTACAAGGAAAAAAGTGATTCTTTAGCATATTCTATAGAGCTGACAACATAGGAATATCAAAATTTTTACATTAGCAAAGGCAATATTAGTCTATCAAGATACAGAATTCATCAAATATATGACTGAACAGTGAGAGTAATTAATACAGAATACTGGGTAATCTGACATGGTGTTGATACTGATTTGGTATTGTTAGAAATGCCTACCCCAAACAGCACAATGGTAGTGGAAACAGTGAACAAATCAATATCGAGAACGTGTACTCGCTTCGTATCTTAGAAGTGACAGCAATGAGACAAAGGCCAGGAACTCAACTGAAAGTAATGTATCGTGTGTATTTGTCCCTCTAGGTAAATCATGTATATAGCCTGCATAATCAAGAGATTAGAAAAATTCTGTGCTTTATTGTTTAGAAATGGAACTTTCAGCAGTAGAAGTGAAAACAGGACGTAAACCAGCACACATTCTGCAGCACAAAACGTGCTCAAAGTAACAATCCCCTGCGGGACTATCCATGCTTTTGGGCTAGAGGGAAGCTTGATGGATGAAGCAGTGTTTTCCTTTCTCTTGCCAGCTTCTCTGGTTTTCCTCTGAAAGAGGGAAAAGCTTTGAGCATCTATACGCCACAGCAGATACAGTGAAGAGTCCTTTATTGCAATACCAAGTATTCTTTTAGCTATGTTTACTAATTTCTGGTAGTATACCATCTCTACGTACTGTCTTCAAATATTTATTAGCAATATAACTGAGCTACAGACGTTCAGTTTAAAATTGGTGCAAGGAAATTTTGGGCTGGAGGCAAAAAGCTTTCGACTCACAAGTCAAATATATAGGAAAATAAATAAGACATGAAGACAAAATTAGGCCAGCACAAAAGAGAATATGCAAATCCCAGCATGCAAGCAACACTTCAGGAATCTCCCGCAGAGCGGGAAATTACCTTAAAGCTCTTAGAACTCTCTCTGCTCCAGAGAAGTAATGGAAATGGAGGGCAGAAAATAATTTGGCCTCCTTGAACTAGAGTTGGCTTGTGCCTGCCTGTCTAATAGGGATCTAGTGACATAAAGTTGTGGAGATACCGAAAGCCTAGCTGGACACTGTGCTGGACAACCTGCTATAGCTGACACTGCTTAAAAAGGGAACTGGTGACCTTAGAAGGACTTATCCAACATAAACTACTGTATGATTCTGCAGTAATGTAAAGAAAAGTCTCTGGCAGTTTTCAAAATTAGATAAAAGTGAAGCATGCACTCCCAAGAACAACTGCTAGAAATGACAACTGGAGTTAGATAGGACTGCACATAGTATTTTCTCATAGATTTAGAGCTGCATGGGACATGCAGATTTTCTCTGTTCATGTATTAACTATATGCTTAACAAGATTTTTGCTCTGCTGTGGCTCTGGAGCTTTAAATAGTCCTTTTGAGGTCTGGTGACCTTATGATTGAAGCAGTATGAAAATGAAGCATTGCTCACTTGAAAAAATTATATACATGCATAAAACCTTGAGGAATAACCTCCAAGCTACATGTGTTTGCTGTGGTACTTGGCTGAAGACAAGACATTTGAAATCTTTAAATGGGAACAAAGGAATGAAGTGTGCAAGGGACTGGGTAGTGAGAATCCAACATGCCTAGTTGAAAAAATAAGGGTAAAGGCTTAAATCTGCAGCCCTTAAGAATTTTCATATATCTTTATTTTATGCACATAATCTTTTTTACTTCATTGGAGTACCTCATATGTAAAACTAAATAAGTTTACATGTGCAAGTCAAATGCATTTAACGATCCTGCAGGGGCTTTGGCTGCCTGTTGTGGAGTAGAACTCCTTGCAAGCTCCTATTACTGAATTTAATCCTCTGTGTGTGAGCATTGTTATATGGCAGTTCTTCACTCCTGTAAGCATTCCAAAGCATTAACCCATTCCTGAGAATACATTATTACAGACCCAGTGGTAAGCACATGCAGACAAGAAACAAGCTATCAGTCTATAGACTAACACATTTAATAAACAGGAGTTTTCAGTCATGCTGCAATAAGTATTGTGAATATTGAGTACAGTACATTGATCTTTTGCTGGTGTCAAGCCTAACCACAGTGTATTTTTATCAGAATCATGAGCCATTACCAACAGTGCTTCTTGCTGAAAAGAAAAAGAATAAACTTTAGTAATTGGACCTTTGCTTGAAATGTAAAGTATATGATATAACAGATTGCTGGAGCAGATTATATAAGAAAATGAAACTGAATTGTCTTACTTCTTTAGAATAGTAACTGCGGCCGTTGTATGAAGAAAAATATTTCCCAGGATTCTATTATAGCAGTTTAAATGCATTCATCACTAATTTTATGTGACAACCATACAAAGAACTAAACCCAGTTGTAACAGACCTAGAAGATGGGTTATTGATTGTGCTGATATATCTCACGTTGGTTTTTCAATTGAATTTTGAGAATTTGATTTTCCATGGTGTTGCCATGCTAGTGTAAAAGTAAGGGCAATTATTACATCAAACTTAGCATTTGCCATTCGCCAGGTGTTAAAGAAGTGGTATATTAGTTTAAATCTCCAAAATGAACATTGAATGAACTTGAAATAAGTTTAGAAGTATGTTCTAGCTTTTCATTCCAAATGATTTGAAGTAGGGAAGGTAACCAAACAAGCCAAAGGCTGTTGTGTCCTGTTCTGTCATTTAGTCATGTCTGCTACCAGTAGCCATTACCACTCTTGAAGTCTTTCTGTCCATACTCCCAATTGTGCTAGTCATTAATTAAACCAAACATGCAGGCTGGATTTAGAACATCCATAGGGATCATTCCTGAACAGAGCTACTTGATCATGCCTTCATTCCTGAAACCAGCCTGTCCACTGAAAGTTGCATTGCTAAACAGACCTTCCTTTCCTGTTTTTCTTATTTCTCTTTAACTTTTTTTCATAAATAAAGTGTTTCAGTGTTTTTGTTTGTTTTTTAAAGTAGCAGTAATTTACAGATATGGTTTGTAAACTAAAAGTAATTATAAATCTCGGCTTGGCGTAGTGCTTGGCTGAAGAAGTTGTTTGGGTTTTGTGTGCATTTTTGTTTAAGTATCCAAATGCCCTATGTTTGACTGCTTTGTGGTGTTTTTTTTTTTTTTTAATTTAACAAATAATATTTTACTGACAAAGCTTAAAAGATATCCAGTAGCTTGCAAAAGCAGAATGGCAAGGTTTATTTAGAATTGCTTCTGTCTGTCCAATAAAGTGAGAAACTCAAAGATGCTAGTTTTTAAATTAACTACCTGAACCATGTGATTTAGAAAAGCTTCCAAGGAATGAAAAGTATGTTTAATCTGGTAATGACTTGTTTGATCTCTTGCTACCAAAGCAGCATAATCTGTGTCGATTTCTCAGGAGTTCCTCTCTCAAATCCACTCAACTTTTTTTACTCAATAACTTGAAAAATTACTCCCTTACACTTCTGAAGCAAAAATCTAAGGCTGAGATTTTCAGAGTTCAGTGAAGCCCAGGTGCCCACCTACTGAATTTAGTGGAAACACAAGGAATATTAACAAGATGCTCAGCTCAGAGTGATGCTTTCCAGTTGGCTGTGTTTTTGACTTTACTGTAGCTCTAAGTTAAAACATCTCCACAACTTAGTGATTCTTAGTGTTGCATCATCATGCCATTCTGATTTCCCTGTTCTTTCCCCCACCCCTCAAAATCCACTGAGAAGAAAAGCAGAAGGGCATATGCAAAGGGCTGGCACCTTCAGCATCTGGGGCAAAACCCGTGGAAGTAAGCCAACTTCATTCAGCTCTTCTCAAGCACACTCTTTTTCTTGTTCTGTGCTGTGCTTCTGCCTGGGCCTACTGAGGTCTTTTGCCACGTACAAAACTTGCAGCCAGTGCTCTGCCTGGCTCTTGGGTGCTGCGTTCTCATCAGGGCTGCAGTGTGTCCTACACAGAATGAATAGTTGTAGTTAGTATTTGAAACACCACATTCATGTCATTAATTCACTTGAGAATTTAGGGGGAAGGTTACCTTTGTACTTTTTGTCCAGCCTCTGTTTAGGAGGGTACTGCATTGTAGCTGCTGTGTTTGACACCTTCTTCATTTGTTACACTGAGAGGATCTCATTCATAGTTATTGTAGGGCTTTGTGCATGCTGTGGTTGTTTTATGTGGCCTGTAATTGGCTGTGCACTTTCAGTAGCTTTATATGTATCTATTGTTAGCATGGAATCTTTTAACATTATAACTCAAAGTATGGATTTTTTTACTAGTTTCTCCCAATTTAGTTCATTGTTATATGATTCAATAATAAGTTATATGATACAAAGCTGGTAATATAGCCATTCACCATTTCTTCTAAATTCTTCATTGAAAATAGATTTATTACATGTCAAGTTTTGGATTTTTTTTTTCTTGTTATTTTTTAATGATCCTGCTAATCTGCTGTCATTAAATCAAGACTGTGCTGGCAAAGGTGATAACCTTTATCTGTTAGTACAGGTATTTCTCTGTTCTTATTTTTCTTTCTTTCTAGTTCAGCATCACTCAAAGCTTGTAGCTTTGCCCCTTATGATCAAAGGAATGTAAAAATTTCTAACCTATGTTCTGCTGTAGTACCAGTGCTCAGGTCTGAAATCTGATTTGCTACCATCACAACTGTGGGGTTTTTCTGACATGGGGATATGAAAGTTTGGTAACTCAACAGTACTTCAACCACCTCTCTCCACCCCCAAACTCATAGTTTCAAATTTATACGCCAATAAAGGCCAACATGATCTGAAACATTATTTGTTATCAAACAATAATAAAGAAGACTGTAGTTTCCTAATCTTTCCCAGCTACACTAATGTACACACCTATTTTAGCCCCTTGTACGTCCTTGCAAGAAGCTGTTTAAATATTTGTCATGCAGTAGTAACGTTCAGTAAACAGGGAGTGAATGTAATAGTTCTGTGTCTTCAGACCTGTAGCTCTATGAAGTGCACTTGTCTTCAGCCCATCGTTTGGGGCAAATGTTTTGAATGGCAAAAATTCCTATATCCAATGAAATAAAATGACTGTGTGTACATATTTATGTGCATGTATGCTACGACACAAATGCATGCATATACTACACCATTTTTTATATTGAAAAATAATACATATAACTTAGTTAACATCGATCCAGCAGAGCTCGGATCTATAACTATGATCAGGATGCCTCAAAGCTGAAAAGTTGCTCAGATTTTGTTCAGGCCTATTTGAAATAAATCCATGCTAATAGAGATTTTCTGCCTTTCTTCTGCAGCCACTCCCCCAGAACACTTACAATACTTGTTTACCTTGGGGCTTGGGAGGGAAGCAGTCTTTCCAGCCAAACTGCTTTGTTAGCCTTTAATCAGTTATAGGGAGGAGTCAGAGTTAAAACTTTTACTTTTTTCCATGACTGATGAATTCCTGGCTTCTCTTCATTGCTTGTTTCCTACCTATCAAAACATGCGAATCCAATGGTTCCAAATACGTGCTTTAGATCCAGCGAGCACCAAAGGTACGTGGTGGGCTCTGAGGCCCATACAGCAGTGGGCATTTCTTTCATTTTAGGAGCTAAGGAGAACTTCAAAGCCTGTAGTCAGGAGCCCAGCTCTTGGATTAGCATGTTTTTATGAAAATTTTTCTAGTGGAGAAAGACTAACAAAAGATATAAGTTGAACAATAGATTTGAAAGCTTGATATATTCTTTTCTCAAAACTTCCTTTCCCAAAAGCACAGGATAGCTTTGGAAACTGCAGTCATAATCCCTTTGTGCTTACTAGAGGTCAGTCCAGTCTGCAGCAGAGCTAGCACTTGTGCTGTTTCCATCTTCTTTCCATTTTTGTCATGTTGGATTGAGAGCCTGAAGCAGCACCATCTCAGTGAATGTGTTGCTAAAAACTCCTGCTCTTTGACTACCTCTAAAACTGCCTTAGAGAGGACAATGCCATTTTTGTTCCAGCTGTCTCTTAGTAGCACAATGGGCAGGACTTTCTTATTTGACAGGTATTCGGGCTTAATACCCAATTAAAAATGATAGTAATCAAGTTGGGGAAGCAGTTGAAAGAAACAAAAATTTCTGGGTGAAGGGAAGAAAAAGTTTTCACCCCTGAAAGACATTTTCAGTTTTACCAGTAATCACCTATCTCTTCTTGATTGTTTACCACACAGTCCACAACTCAAGTCCGTTTCCTGCGCTATCCTTTCTGTCCCCTACATTCAGTCACAACCAATAGCAGTGAGTAGCAGCTAAGAATTCCATTCCTACAGAGCCCTGTTTACCCCACTGTGCTGCCTTCAGCTCCAATACTGGCCCTGGAATCTTTGCATTGTGTTCCGGTACAAAATGTAGATGTCTTCAAACTATCAAAGTGCCTCTGCTTGAACATGAGTGTTTTATGATTTTAGGATCATTGATTCCTTCATCTCAAATCTGTCTTTGGAAATGTAGTCAGGAGTATATTCCTTCAGAAAAGGAAAAAAGTCACCATATACTGCTGCTAAATCTATCGGTCTCTGTAAATTTATTATGAACATAAGCTATTTGCACTGATCACTTTTTAATGAAGCTGGTTGAAGAGCTTGCAAACAAATATGCAGTGTCTGAATATATAGATATTTTTATATATAGATATCAATTTTAAGAACGGAAGACAGCACAGAAAGTTGTAAACTATACAAGAGCTCTAACTAGGCTTCAAAAATTGTACTTTCCCTTTGGCTGTGGGCCCAGCGTAACCATATTATGATCTCTTGGCATGAAACCATGTCTCTTACAGTTTAATTATTCTGTGAATGACTAACACTTTGCCAAAAGCTTTATTTAAGCACAAAAGAATGGATGACCTTCAAACAAATCGTTCTTGGGTATCTGAGAAGCTGGCTGGAAACTACCGGACACATTGCTGAGCTGGGCATTGTACCATTAGCACAGTCGCTTCCTCTTCTTTCTTGTGCTGTCCTTGGGCCCAACCTGACCACTATCATTGCAGCAACATATCTCTAGATCATTCTTTGTGACAACAAAGGACTATAAACCTGGTTACAAACCAGGTTACTTTTTATTCTGGAGGCAGAAAAGCAGCTCTCATCAGCCTCTCAGAGCGGTTCTCCATATGGCAGTTTTCTTGCCAAAAGGGAGGCCAAACCTGGCTCCTAGGGACTTTCAGAATCACCAGAAAGTTCGAAATGCCGGATGCCCTACCTGTTCTGGGAAGCTTGCTTACCAAATGTTTGCTATCTAGCATTACCCCTAGCTGCAAAAGTACCATTAGCTGCTCACTGGTAAAAGTGTTGGGGGGGAATCCCAAACAGGAAAATGATCATTTCCGTGTTCATGTGAGCTGTTTTCTCACTCACAGGGGCATAAGTTCCAAACATGCTGTTATCATGATCTTTTGATGCTAACATCGCTGCTTTCTGTGTGGGAGTGAACTAGCTTTTGCAGTGCTAGGGGAAGATACATATCTGATCAGGAAAGCAAAATCAAAGATGTCTGCAGTATCATCTAAACAATTTGGAAACCCTATTTGCTCCAAACTATGAATAAGCTCGCATGCTAGCATCTTTCTCTATTAAAAAAAAAAGGGGAAACACTTTCACAAGGACAGCTATTGAATACCAAAGAGCTCAAACCAGAGAGCTGCTGGATCTCGCATCCTTCTGTTCTTTTTGATTCTGCTGAAGCCCTAGATTTCACTGTGCTTCTGTCGCATTGCTGAGCATCACAACTCTACGTTGGCACTACTATACACGATGAATTACTCTGTTCCCTTCTTCGGTGCTAATCGGCCAAACTCAGCTAATTAGCAACGCTGCTGACTGAAGCAGTTCCCAGTATAGGCTTGCAGAGGTGACTTTGTCCTCAGAAAACAATCTAGTTTTTGAACATGCTATGTAGGTATCTTAATGTATTTCCAACTTAGTTCCTTCAGCTAGTTGACGAACATGGGCCATTGTTAGTCATCCAGACTGCTGGAACAGCATGTAACCTTACTGAACCTCAGCTGTCGTGTTAGTGAAAGAACACAGAACAGTTATATTTCTGAGATCCTTTAACACTGGGCTTCCTGGTTATGAAATGCAGAGGTACTGCAAAAGATGTGTTTCATAATAAGTATTGACTATTAAATGCATACCCTACAGCATAATGTTCTTTCCAATAAAACAGGCAGTAACAAAATCATCATGCTATTCCAGATAGGGAGTGTTGAATAGCTCAAACTGGATTTTGGCAAGAAGAACAACACAAACAGCAACAGGCCTCATCTTGCTTAAGAAAAAAAAAAAAAAAAAAAAAAAAGCTAGAAAAAGACATTAACTTTTTAATGACCATATACAATCAGAACTTTAATCTTAATTCCAAGAAAAGGTACCTCAAGCCATTAATTGATATCTCAAATGCAGGCTCAGGCACTGGTTTAGTAACAACGTAGACTAAGCTTAATGATGCTGTCTGCTAGGTTTAGCTTAGCTTATACCTACCTACTTAGTCTTTGAGACCTAAGTCTGATGCTTACTGATAACCAAAGACCCTTATGGTTTTTAAATGTCTTCTACAAAACAGGTGGTGACGCTCTGTGCATTACGAAAGAATATTCCATGGTAGGAAGTGGCAGTATGCTTAAATTATACTGAACGTCAGCTCAGTTTGTTAGTGGGTGAATTTATTAAATAATGCCTGTCAAACTTGGGTCCCACAGTTCCTGTTGAATATGAAATCAGAAAATAATAAGCAAGAGGTTAAGGGAAAGAAGAGCAGCTTGTGTGCATGAGGTTTCACGGAGGAGATATCACTGGGGAGATTCCCTTGAGGGAGTTCCCCTGAGGAGAACACTCTGTTCAAGTGCACAAGATGGCAGAGCAGAAGGATGGAAGGAAGGAAAGAGAGGTCTGTGGCCTTCAGAACAATGCAGATCATGACCTAGAAGACAGAGGACTGCTCCCATATCATCAGTGTCGTGTTGGATGCCAGCTGAATTCCCATATACCCAGATGATGTTCAATACCAGAGCAGCTAGACGCTGTCCAGTGCAATGAGACTAATCTATTGTGGAACAGTGTGCTATAAATGTGCAATGTAAATGTAAAGTCCATCTCCTACACTGTCAAATAGATTTCTAGAGCAAAGATGAGTTTCCACCAGACTCAGTGCACCTTGCAGTGAGAGGCACAGCTACAAAGGGTACAGTTTAGCTAGATTGAGGCAAGTGCACAACCTAGCTCAAGTACCTCCAGCCAGAGGTGTTAGCAAAGGACAAAAAGGGAGTGAATATAAAATGACACCTGCTTCACTTCAAAGAAAGATCAAGAAGGAAGAGGGAAGAATGATGAAAGTAGAACAAACACTCCAGTTTTGTAGATGTGGTTAGTTGTTACCAGCTAAGCCATTGGTGTGGCAAGTATAGAGCTGATGGGAATTGCTGAAAAAAGTACAGGTAGTACTATTTTCAAAGATCATGATGCTGTTCGAGGTAATGAAAGCTGAATGTCTCAAACTGCATGTGAAAGTTTAAATGCCCACACAGGCATAGCTAAGATCTTATCTTAGGTCTTGTAATCATATGATGAACCACCTTCTTTCCTAAGAAAATGCGTATCAAGCTGTAGGCTATGATGGTCTGTAATTTTCACCATTGTAAAACTAAGGCAAATTGTTAGTGGTATTATTGCTAGTTCTTTGATTGGTTGTAGGGCCGGTTCTACTGATTTTTACAAGATACATGCTGTGTTTCTGTTGATTTTCCTTTGACAGGCAAAATAAAATGTGGCACGTGTCTTGCCTCCACTTACCTATGGGACACATCTTGAGTGATTAACTGCAGATCTCTTTCAGCCATCATTCTCCTTGATTGCAAAGCAGTTCTGAAATGATCACTCCAAAGTTTGCTTTCAAATAAAGTAGCTAATGGAGATCTCTGTGTGGGTTTGCGGAGATAATTTGCTTTTGCCTTTCAATTAGGCATTCCACCTAGAATTCTAAGTGTTCCAAATATAAACTTCCTGGCCATCCTTCAGAAAGCTAACAAAAATGGCTGTAGATTTTAGGGTATGGGGTTTTTTTGTTTGTTTTGTTTTGTTTTCTGTTAAACAACTGAAGAACTCCTGTAAGCTGGCAAATGTAAGGTTAGTTAACAGGACAATTGACTGAGTGACAAAAAGGAAGGGAAAGATTCAAGTGAGGCATTGAAATGAGTGGGATTACAGTAAAAGTCAAGTGTTATGTGTCTTCAGCATTCAGACCTTAGATAATAGTTTTGATTTTGATGCAAAGGATTCCTTGGATAGCAGCTGTTTTTTTTTTCCTGAACATTTTAAAATATATTTACACCTCAAATCTGTTTTGTACATATTTCAGAAAACAGGTTGTCTTCAAGGGAGATTTACAATGCAGAATCAGGCAGCCGCTGCCATTTACTATGTAAGAGGCAAGTCCGGATTTTCTTTGGTTCAGTCTGCCCTATTACAAAGCAGTGTTCTCTCTCATCACTTTGGCCATTTTAGGTGTCAAGAGCAGATGTTTATTTTTATTTCCCTTGCACTCATCAATCTTTTGTTTGTTTCTTATCAGCTAGTATCTATTCATTGTCTCTGTCTTGTTGTTTTACATTTATTTGCATTAAAATATGTCGTTGGTCATTACCCCAGGGGTTGACTTAAATTAGTTTTCTGCATCTAGCAGTTTTACTCTCTCTAGTTAATGTGTCACCTAGAAATAAAATAATTTTCTTATATAGAAGGTAACTAGGGCAGGTACCTGAATTTCTATCCCTTAACTGTTTATTTATTCAATTAGTCCATTTTTGTAACTAGCTGGTGTGGAAGCCCCGTAAGTATTACAGAATAATTAAAACCAGAATGTTCTTCTCTTTCTGAAGTTGGGGGATCTAGAAATTGGAGAACACACACAGAAAGGTTTTTTTTATTCTTTTCTAAGAATAGCTTTAAGGGTGATTTGGATAGACAACTCCCAGGTTTATGAGGCAGAGCTGTATCAGCCCTTCTTGCAGTACAAGTCTGGTAGATAGAAGGCAGTTACTATCTGAATGTGTCTTTCTAATGAGCTCTTTATTATTGTTTTCTCTTGTTGGAGTCTACACCAAAAAATCTTTGAACAGTCCTGTTACCCACTCAATAGTTGTACTGCTCTGTAATCATAGTGGGTTTTTTTACTTCTGAGTACTAAAATACTCCACATGTAGGTGTACTTACATTAATTTTTTGACATGATTTTAAAATCTTACTGTACATAATGTAATCTCTTATAATAACTTCAGATGTTCACAGCAAAATATTGAATGATAAGGAGAAAACTTTAGTGCAAAAATGAAAGGTAAATGGTTTGGTTATCTAAATTAGGTCTTGATAATTAATGCTGATATGTAATCTTTGCTTGAGAGGTTAGTAATAAGCTTTCCCAAAACAGTATTTATCAGATTTCTAGCATTTGGTTCCTCCCTGCTTGCATATATAATATGATAGCGTATATAATCATGTGATTATTTAACTGCAAAGCCCACTGATGATTCTAGAAAGACTTGGAAAAGCAGGATTCTCAGAGGTAGCATCAATGTCTTCCTGCATGGAGGAACATCTTTCCTCTCTAGCAGAATGTCCCCTTTTGTCACCCACTATTGCAGTTTTAACAGGCTGAGTTGCTGCCAGGGGATACATCACTCTGCATCAGCTCACCTACATGGACAGGTATAGAGGTGGGGGAAATTGTTTATTCCTGATGTAAGGAAAGTGCTTCTCCATCATCTGGTAGTGCCTTCTGGGAATAATCAAATTTGATGGTGACAAAACCAGATTAAGACTATCTGAAAACAGACTTCAAGATGTAGAATAAATAGCCTGACTTTCATTCCCAACAATGTCCCAACTCTTCAATTAATTTATAACTCTATCCCAATTGAACAGTTGAATACTGATGGTTTTGTACATGGCAAGTTTAATTTGTTTCAGCTACCTGTACAAACAATTCTAATCTACAGATCAGTTGACTCTGATTTGAATAACGTGCATGTATAAAACAGCAAAACATGTCTAAACTTAATTTGTGCTGATAGAGTGACTTAATAAGCCAGATTTGATAGGTTTTGAGTATCTTAGATATGCACAGCTGATAACTGAAGTTTATCATACTAATTCTATGTAGTTAAATGTACCAGTTTTTTGGTAGAAACACAAAGAATGTTAGTATCATGTCTGAACAAATTACCTGTAATTACTTCCTGTCAAAACTGACGTAAAAGCAACAGGAAACAAGTTAACCCTCTTAATTGTTTGATTACTGGATGTTCTATTGTCTGATGCAAGGAAAAAAAAAGACATATTTTATTATTACCATAATTTTATTTCTGTAGAGCAGAATTACTTCACAACATCGTCACCATGTCCTTTGCACACTTTATTGTCTGTTGTTTGTAAATCGTCTCAAGGGAACTCACAAAGCCACTTCTGGCAGTCTCTGATAGAGGCGGGAATTTTATATGGCTCTCATGACAGACCTGTTCCCATGAGTGGTCTCCTTCATGATCAGTTCCTGGTAGCAGTCTTGTGATAAATATCGTAGACGTGTTTTGAACCTCCATGTCCATGAGATCTCACCCACTAGTCTTCTGTGGCACTGCTGTGGATGACAGGCTTAGGGAATGCTTTTAGTAGACTAGACACCAGTGTCTTCTTTCCCCTTTGCGGACAGAATCCAGTCATCTTCAGGATAGTCAGTAAGTATAACAGGATATTTAATTTCTTCTGTTTTCCTAACTGAGCAAAGAGTATACTACAGCACAATGAAATGAAATATCATCAAATTCAACAAAAGAATTGTTATCAAAGTTGTAATTGCAGAATAAGAATTTGAGTCTGCTGTGATCTCCCTAGATCTTGGTCTGTAGGTGTAAACCCAAGGGCAGAATTTGGATACTTTATGAAGCCAGGAGTCATAGGAAGTCAGCTTTTCTTTCCCCACGCTCTGTTTATGTAACTTTAGGAGGACCAAAGAAAAGTATTGCTTCAGTTTGGGCACAAAAGCAGTAAGTCTGGAAATTTAGAATGATATTTTTATATTACAATTTCATGTGGGAATAAAATATTCTTCTAGTAAACTGCTTTAATACTGGTAGCCATGCTATTAGATGCAATGACATTTTGGCCCATCTCTTTTATTAATTCAGAAGTGCTGTAAGAAGTGCAGTCACCTCATTTATGAGGGTTGGGAGTTCTGGACATGGCGGTGATGGTTTGAAAGCCTGTTGCACACTAAATGCACTTGGCATTGATAAATAGCTTGCAGCTGGGCTAGCAGCATGTATCATTTATTTTTTAAAGCGGGCAGTTTGATCAGTGAAGAAAAAAAAGTAGACACGTCCCAATGTAATGAAGGATACAGCTGAATCAGCAAGGTGTGTTAAATAGTAATGAATGAAACATGCTGCTAGTGTGGTCATCACTCATTTTTAATGACACAACTATTTTCACACCATTCAAATATAGAGTGTTAATGGCATACAGTCAGAAAAAGCTCAAAAAGAAGCAAATCACAGCATTTCCTCCTGAACTGCTCTTAGAGTTGTTTTAGGCTTTAAACAGGCAAGTAGTAATGTGAAACTGATGGAGCAGAACCTAACTTAACTGTCCGGAGTCACTAAGTGCCTGCATTTAAAAAAAGTTATGGTGAACTTGTTACTCCTATTAAGCAATGAATGTTATATGGTGGGTTTATGTATTTTCTTAATTTAAGAAAGGAGTTGTATAACTGGAATTGTAATTCCCTAGTGATGGATCATAGTAGCTATAGCCAAGCAAGGGTAAGACGTGCCACCTCATGTTAGATATTTAACCTAAGGGTGGAAAAATCGTGTTGTCACCCAGAAACAATTTTTGGAGGGAAACAGTTTGGGATGCAGAAGGTTTTGTCTTAAATCCACTGTCAAAGACTGCAGCAGTGTTGGATTTGACATGAAATCTCATCTTGGATAAACTGCAAGTAAGCTGAATTATGTGATTATATCAAATAAGACTGTCAGTTATATATGCACCTAAAAAAAAAATCATTTTCTGTGATAAGCTACATGAAAAAAACCTCAGCCTACATCTCAAATTGCTTGAAAAGTATTTTACATCACAGCAGGTTACAACTTTGTTTAGGGTTTAACCAAGTACTAGAGCACTATTAGCATAATCTGTTTACTGTCTGGGCAGATGATAATTGCTCCCAGATAAACCTAAGCAAAATTACCATTTTGAAATCATGAAGGGGCACTCAATGGCAAGGAGGGAGGAATTCTGAAGTTACCTGAATTAATATTAAGAAATCCTTCTCAGTAGGGTGGAGTGAGTAAGAAATCTTGAATCTTAATAACTCCCTAAGAAGGGTGTTGGTAGTACAAAAGGGAGGGATTCCCAAAGCTAGCCTTCCTGTATCCCTCAGGATATAAGCTACACAAAAGGACTGAATCCCTGAACATCTGTGCTAAGAATGTGACAGCACGTTGGCTGGATAGAGAGGAAGTAGAAGAAACTTCTGGTATTGCGATAAGTAGATTTTCTACGGCTCACTCTAGTTTCTGTCCTGTCTATAAGTGTTTTGTAATTCAATTATCTGTTTCAGATTTTGTATAAAAATATTTCTATCTGTTCTTAGTTCACCTCGATTTGAGTGACTTCAAGGTTTCAAGGTATTCCATCCTTTACAGGCATGGTGAACTTTAAACTGGGATGCTGAACCATTTTCATTATATGACCTCTCAGATATCACTCTTAATTAAGTGTACTGCCACTGAGGTGCATAGGCTACTCTAGTGATGACAACTCAGGACTATGTGTCAAAGAACCACAGTCTGGATTGGCAGCATTAGCCAGGAAGCTCCTTGGTATGCAACTACTAACAATTACTGTTTCCTATCACTGTATCTTAGCAGCTTTAGTGTTATCTGCTTCTATGAATCATTTTCCACGAAGTATAGGAACATGGATTTAGGGATGTTTAAGGTCTTGATAGGTAGAGATGAGCACTGAAACATTTACCACATACTTTTTTATTAGAGAGAGAAAATCTTGTCCTAGATGATACAGAGGCTTTCAAAAGCATTATTGTCCTGCTTAGATTGTACTCATGTAAATCCTTTTACACATTTACTTCTACATGATGAATATGCAAGTGCACGCTCCTAGCCAAAACTGGTAACTGATGTTGTAGCAATTCTACCTGCAACATCAAAGGCATGGGATAATCAACAGTAGTGTCTTTCAGCATTATGTCTTTTGGCAATTTTCAGATAATTTCAGGGGATTAAGAAAAAAGTCATAATCAGAGAGGTTTTGATTTGTTTTTTTCCTTTTTTTTTTTTTGCTATGGTACTGCTGCTGGTACCATACTAATTCACATCCTAGTCAGAATTGATCTGTCTCCACTATTAAAATACCTCATTAAGATTTAAAGTGTTTCTTAGTCTGTATCAAACTTGTTCTTTTAAGGTCACTGTTCTTGTTGAGACAACAAAACTTCCCCATCACTTTTCCCTATTCGCTTACACCATCTCTTTCTCAGTTCCTTTTTTTTTTCATCTTAGATTTGCATTTTTTAAGTTGACTTCTATTCATTCAATTACACCCTTATCTTTATTTCAATTTGCTTTTATGATTTTTTTCTTTTTTTAATTTCTTATCATTTTCCTCTTCCCCTTCCACTGTCATCTGGTCTATTCTCTTAATTATTCTAACTCTTCCACTTAGACATCAATGTGTCATTCCAGATGCAGCTATGTTAAAGTAGTACTGGCCATTGCATTCTCTTAAATTAATTGGAAAAATCTGTACTTTTCTCCTGAATTAAAAAAAAAAAGGGGGGGGGGAGGGGAGGGGCAGGGAAGAAGGAGAGGAGAGGAGAGGAGAGGAGAGGAGAGGAGAGGAGAGGAGAGGAGAGGAGAGGAGAGGAGAGGAGAGGAGAGGAGAGGAGAGGAGAGGAGAGGAGAGGAGAGGAGAGGAGAGGAGAGGAGAGGAGAGGAGAGGAGAGGAACTTTCTTTGCCAGCAGACAGGGTGGAACTTTTGTGATAAATCTGTTATACTTTCAGTTATTCATCTGTGCTGGTATGTAACTTAGTGGGACTTTCTCCTGCTTCTAACTTTAATCTGCAGGCCCAGATTTTACATTGCTCCTTTTAATTCTTGCTTATGTATTTTAATTACTTACATCCATTTACAAGCCTTGCTCTTCAGATCACTAGAAAAGATAATGCTCTTTCAGTATGTCTAACTTTGAAGCACTAAGTGCTATTCTAGGTTCAGACAAGGAATTTACTAAAACTCAAAGGCAGTAAATTCTTTTGGAACAGGGTAAATATATCACATTGCTTCCAGTTTTTATTTCTTTTCTCACTAGTTTTAAGTCACTTGTACTGCTTCTACATATAGCTGCATTAGCATCAGAAATGACAATGTGCTGTTTATTTTTTACTTCATCATTCATTTACGAAGCAGTTAATTTCAAATTCAAAAGTCAGATTAATGTTTTTGGTTTTTTTTTTGTCTAAAACAAAATCATCTGGATTCCTTTGGAAGAGAGCTTTAGAAAGTATTTTTTCTTAGTGTTCCTTTTAGTTAACAAGACTCAGATTTCCATTCAGAGTATGAAGAAAATAAACCATCTTTGTGGTTTTAAGCACAAGAGCCTGTCTGCCCAAAGCTGACATTAGGAGGAAGGAATCATTGTATCTTCCTTTTCTTGTCTGAGGAGCAGTGAGATATATTTAAATTGTCATACTGGTCATTGTTTGCCAGTAAAGGACATCTGAGAGGATTATATTGCAAGGACACCAATGTCACACAATAAATGTGACGTGTGACACATAGGGAATATCAGGCTTCCTTCATATAGGCTGCAGTAGGATGCCTACTCAATGGATGCCACGGGTTTCCACACAGAGGCAATCGTGGATGAAAACCTCACGCTATTGAATATGTCTGCAGTAACTACGTGAGAAGGAACTCTTGTCTTTCACTTAGGACAAGACCAAAACACCAAAACTGTTTGTTTTCTCAAAGAATCCTCCATCTAGGAGAAGAACGCGCTACTGGCAAAGATGAGAGTAAGTTGGCTGATTCTCTCAAGCTGGCAGATCATCCAGGGGATCTGTATATACATAATACACGAATACTGAAGCTGTTACAACATTTGTCATTGCTGATGTAATTCTCTATTGCTAAAGCAACTTCTTTTCTCAGAGAAGCAACTGTGAGAGACCTCTAGAAACAACAATCTTAAATCTAGCTGGGACGTGAATGGTGGTAAGAGGGACTTATGACTTACAAATAGCTAGGTCTGCTTTCTGAAAGCTTCAGGGACATTACAATGCAGTATGGCTTGCCAATGCTGAAGAGAAAAAGATGTCTCATAACCTGCGTCACTTCCAAAACTGGTTCAATGTATGAAATGAGCTACTTTGATGTTCTCAGGTGCTTTCTTTCTGGCATTCTCCCAGCCCAGTAACCCTGAATTTTCACCGAAGTACTGCCTCAATGTATCTGCCATCCACCTTTACAAAGGGGGAGGTGGGAGCAGAAAGCTTTTCAGCACTGCCAATTCCTCCAGGAATCTGACTCAAGTGCCACTTGTCTGTTCCAGGTTGGCTTCCATTTTGCCTCTTTTCAGGTCAAACCTCTTATTTTCTACTATTAAAGCAGTGAACATATAATCATATGCTTTTTCCACCCCTTTAATTTTGCCTGAAACGGATTCTGACCCTTTGGTTTTAATTACTATGAGACAATCCTGAGCTACCTTTAAAAACTCTCGGTGAAGCAAGCCCATTCTATTCATCCTAATTGTATTTTTCAAATTGATGATTATTCCTGCCATCCAGTCTTCAGGTATGTTTGAACTGCTCACAGACATTTGTAGTTAAGCTCCTAGGAAGTCTTCCTATAGAGTAGCACCTCCAGTTAATAAGAATCCAGTTCAGGCTCAGATGTGAAGGAGCTGTAGACCATTACCCCTCCCCTTCTGTCAGTGAGAGCAAGGCAGTGTATTAGCTATTAAATCTAGATGTCTTCTATTACAATTTTCAAATGTGTACCAATTGATACAAACAAAGTTTGTTCTGCAGAATAGCAGAATTTCAAAACTTGAGGCTTTTTAAGAGTCTTGGTGTTGTCTTGGTCAAAAAGAATTATTGCTTTAATTCCATTTGGATAAAGGATGCTTGCCACATCCTCAACAAGTTCACTATGACTTTCATAGGTATGCAATCCCATAGCCTTGTCCAATTTCTCATAATTGATTGCTAATTCTTGAAGAAAACTGCAAGAAGCAGGGACTAATGGGAGATAAATTTGCCCACTTTCACTCTCCACCTTCAGAAAATCTGTACCTGAATAAAAGTCTGTAGTAAAGACTTTTATTGGTAAAGAAGGACGAAGAGAAGCACAGAAAAAAACAAAACTTGTAACTCAAGTGAGACAGGACACTACCTGATGAAGGACACTGCAGGTATTCTTTGCATAAATGCTCTAACTCTGTTTCCTCTCTAACTGCGAGGGAATGTCAGACACAATGCTGCTCAACCCATATCTGTTTATCTCTTCATAATTATTCTCTTAACCTTAGGCCTTTCTCTCTCATACGAAAGAATAAAGCACCCTGGATTTGCGCAGACAGGTTGTTAGTGCTCTACAGAGGAGCACTATTCTTGTTGCTGCACGAAACATCATGTAATAGTGGAATTAAACTAGTCTGAAGATGCAGCATCTGGCATCTTCTCACTAACAGAGAAAGAAAGATCACTGCTGGACTTAAAAACTCAAGTTTACTGCCTCAAAGGGTTGTTGTTTTCTTTGTTTTTTTTTCCTGCATTTCATTCTGTCTAGAAATTCAGACCTTTGGCAGCCTGTAGTAATGACCACAGTAAAAACACATGTTGTGTTTATTCTTCAATGTCAAGTAAATAAAATAGCCCTTTACTAAGTTACCTCTTTATTCTTGAAATATTAGATTAGTCACTATTAATCCAAATCACTGTTTGAAAACATTATCATTGTCCACCAAAAGTAAATGGAAATTATCCCACAGACTTTACTGCTCACTGAAACAAGTAAAGTAACAGTGATTATTCTGGTGTTCATTTGTCTATTTTAGGATATACTGAGAGCAGTGTTCTCATATGTTTCTTCTGAAATAATTTAGAAAAAAATAAGTCATTTTTGGAATTTTTTTTTAACGCTGCAGTTTTAAATTTGCAAAGTCTCTTAGTAAGTAGCTTACATTTGAATGTATGAATAAATGTTCTGAGTAAGAAAAGAGAAGAAAATACTACTGTTAATTTTAGTCCATGTGCAGCAGTTTAGAGTAATCATAAACCAACCAGTAACTTCCACAAGAGACATCCCTCTCTGGAAAAAGCATGGTAATCAATAGAGATCTATGCATGTAACACATGTATCTTCAGATTTATACCAGGTAACAGAAATA
This sequence comes from Phasianus colchicus, assembly GCF_987193195.1. Taxonomy (NCBI): domain Eukaryota; kingdom Metazoa; phylum Chordata; class Aves; order Galliformes; family Phasianidae; genus Phasianus; species Phasianus colchicus. The sequence continues at coordinate 27,749,331 of NC_143442.1, read as the reverse complement.
AATGATAGCCTCTCAATTTGTTGATCATTTAAGCTAATATAATGCCCCAACCTTTTAATGAAAAAACAATCATTTGAGAAGTGTCAATCAAAGAAGACAGGGTGTATTAACAGCTGAATGCTGCATACCTAATAGGTCTGACTGATCTCTGTGAACACGTCTTCTTGTGCGTCAGCTAGAAAGCCATCTTCCTAGAAAGCCATCCTCAGGGCACAGATAGTTTTCTATTTCTGCTGAGCTGCCTTAATCAGTTCAGAGGTCTAAGCTCACCAGATTACAGTATTTTATTTCCTTAATTACAAGATTCATTCTCCATTCATCGCTCCATTCTTCTCCTGCTAGACCGCTTACCCTGATTCCAGCTCTGTATTAAATGTTTTTAGATATGGGGTTATTTAGGCATTAGTGAAACAGAATCCATTTTGACTGTGAGCAATTAAGAGAAAGTGCACATCTGATCCCTGGAAAGGAGTTGCACTAGCTTCTGAGCTAATGCTCCTTAGACATTCTTGTAAGGGTGCAGACATTGGTGGAGTAATGATGGCTTAGCTTTGGAAAGATATTTGTCCAGACTAATAGCTCTTCCTGACAGAATCAGAATTATTATAACCTGCTCTGCAGCTGTTAAATACAGAATTACAATAGTTAGACCCAGTTCCTTTTTTTCCACACAAATTCTAGTCAGGAGAGTTGTGAGAGCATCGAGTTTTGTTTATTATTCAACATCATATATGGTTGAACTGTAGCAAAGCAGCATTAGGCTTTGGTTCTCAGTACCAGTGAAGTCCCTGGATAAGGCAATCTTTTATGGCTGGTTTGGGCTTATGGAAACAGCCAAACGGCCACAATCTCACTTTGCATGTTGCACAACTTGATTTAAAATACATCTTAAAGATTCCTGTAAACACTTGCAAAGGTCAGACTACAATGACACAGTCATTCAAACGAGAAGCAGCTTCTGCAATGTGAGGCTTTATGTCTATGGCCACATCTCAGGAATTCCATGAAACTAGTATCGATGGTTTCTGGTGGATGTGTTGAAATATTGCCTCAAGCAAGAAAGCTGAATAGCTGAAAAACTGAGTAGTTACTTGTGTCATGGTCTGAAGGGTTCATCATGCAACACTCCTCCCTCCCCTCAGGAGAAAGGTGAGGGAGGTGAGGGGGGAAAGGAAGAGGAGAAAGAAAATTGATTGACATAAGAGAAGCTAATTTATTAAAAGGAATGTGAGATAATACAAAATAATTAAGAGTAGTACATCAAAACAAACCAAAAAAAAAAAAAAAAGAGAGAGAGAGAGAGAAAGAGTCATTCTGTCAGTCCAAGTCTATACTGGCAGGCCCTCTGCAGCTCATCTCCTGAAAAAGACAAAAGAGCTCCTCCCCCCTTACCCAGAATCAAAAATCACGCGGAGGCTCTTGGAAAATGCAGTACATCCCAGTGTATCTTCCTCTTGGAGAGTAAGAACTCATGTGAGGCTATTAGAGGAAGTAGCTCTGCAGTGCACTGTGCCTCTGCACCCAAACAGCCTGTCTCATAATGTCATGATATGGAATACTGATTAAACCAGGATGTGCTTGATTTTCAGTCTTAAGAATGAGGAGGATAACACAATTGGCTAATCAGTGTTGTATTTAGTGTTGCAAAAGTGCACGAACATAATGCTGCCATCCCTGTCAGCACTCTCTTATGTAAGATCAAAGAACTCACTGCTAGTTTAGGCTTTGCGCTCAGGAAGAAAACACTGAGTTTCTAACTGGTGTTATGTTTTGTAAAACAAAGTGCCGTTTATGTAATAGGCATCTCCAGTTCCAGGACTAGGGTGCTGGAGCTGAAATGACCTGTATTGTGAGCTGCTCTGAGTATAGATTGTTGTTTTGGTTTTTTTTTTTCCCCCTGTAGATCTAGAACCAGGAGATTTTGGTGGATTTAAAATTAACAAAGTTATTAACGTGAACATACGGAGTAGTAAGAAAATTCTCCGAACTCTGAAAAAAATGCAAGTACACGTGCTTTTAGACATACCATAACATACCTCTGTATTGCTACTTGGTTCTGTTGCAGCTTAACCTGGCAGGCAGCTCAGCACCATGCAGCCATTTTCGAACTCCCCTCTCAGTGGGAAGAGGGAGAGAATCAGGAAAAAAATATGGAAAACTTGTATTAAGCTGTTTTTATCTCATCTCACAACAGTGTAAGTGCTGCTTGGCAACTCAAACAACAGTGGCCACTAGTAAAAATAACTCTATCTCACCAGAAACTCAGAAAGGTTCATATTATTTATTTTATGTATTGTTTTACTTCTGGTGGTAGTTTGCCTATGAGTTTTACTTCAAAATTTTAGAAGATGCTTGCTTAGTATATTTGCAGACAGTAGACATATATATGTGACTCCATTTGGCTCCTCCATTTGTGACAATATGGATGACAACACTTTCATTCACTTGATCCTCTTGCTGGCTCCCAGATAGACTTTTTCCTATAGCTGGTCTACAGGAGTGCACCCTAAAGTTAAGGAAAGTAAATTTTTCTACAAAGTGGTCAAACAAGAAGAACTTGCTATGAAGCGTAACTTTTTAATAACACCCTCTAGGCACAGAAATGAAGGTAAAGCAAAGAAGCAACGCATTTTAAAGGCAGACAGTACATCATTTCTAGAGCATCTATAGTGCATACTTTCCTGCAGCTTCTGACAGCTGAAACCACTGAAACACGTTGCTTACAATGAAAGAGAGAATTCAAAGAAGTAAAAGCTAAAACAATGTCATTGAGAATGTAAGATGGTAAAGAGACTTGCAAGGATCTCTATGAGAAAGAAAGCAAGCCATGCCTATTAAGTGACAGCTGTCCACTACTGCTTTATCATAGATGAGTTTGGTTTTTTTGTTTTTTTGTTTTTTACATTTTTCTCATCCATTTTATTTTTAATATTTTATTGCAACTGCAGAACTTGGGAACTGAAGTTTGCAATTTAACCCAGGTATTATGGAAGTGAGCATATTTTAGTAGATTTGAGATCAACATTTTACCCTGATTTTTCAAAGAGCCACAGAGTAAACAGATGCTTCTCAGGAGAGATCTGAAGGTTTCAAATAGAAAGAACCAATGCAACCATGGTTCATAATGATTTCAGTGAGTATGAAGTATTTAATTAAAAAAAAATAGACATTATATTGTAGCATACTTGACAGAAATCAGGATTTTCTTATAATGTATGCAGTGTACTTAAAGAATGGACATAGCTTTCAAAATGCCTGTTTTTTTGTATCTATCAGTCTCCAGAAGTGGCAGAATCTGGACAAAACAGGAACGCTTGGCAGTGTCCCTACACCCACATACTACTTTCATGTCTCCCCCAAGCTCTGCATTCTACTGCCAATGCTCTTTGCCACAGTCACTGTATAGTCACCACATTTTTCAGTAGTGATTGTGACATGCAAAGGACGTGACTCATCAATACCCTAGAGCTTGTGCCTCACTAGCGTATTTGCATTTCCATTGATTTCAAGGGGCTACTAAGCATCTGAGTCAAGGCAAATCCTTGCCTGTGTAAGCATGGGAAGATTATTTAAACTCCTGAATTGGAGCCTGACAAAGTGTAAGTACTGTGTTCCTCTATAAACTTGTTTTATCATCATTTTCAGTAAACAGTGAAAAACAGCCCTCCTTTAGGCTTAGTAGGTGACCATGGGAGATTATTGCCTTAGGGTAATGGAAACCAAGTAATCTTTCTTCCACATTCTCTTGGAAGTTTACCAACCAGCAGCACAATGGGGGGTGGAGGGAGGAAAGTCACATCCCATTGTCTGAACTGGACTTGCTGTTCCCTATTGAACATTAGTGCACATTTTTCTAAGGGCTTAGAGATTTATCAGATGGAAAGCTGCTTTCTGCCAAAGAAGTTCTTAGTGTGTGCACAGTAAAGAAAATACTGTCATTTACATATAATTCTCTGGTATTTAAGCACATCTGTAATCATTCCTACCTCGTAGTCTGTGGATACTTTGCAGTAGCTAAAACTAATCTGTATTACATTTTAGCTTAAAACACTCCAGCAAAGTAGTCTCGCTCTGGAATCTCAAAGTGATGCCCTTTAAAACCCTTTTGAAAGGCATAAAACCAGCACTGAAATAAGTTCTCTAAAACAGCTCTAGTAGTCAGCTTTTTTTTTTTTTTTTTTTTTTTTTTTTGTGGGAGGTTGCTGGTATCTTGTTTTGCTTCTTCAAGGATATGACACAGTGAAACAAAAGAAAAACATTTTTTATTTCCTTTCTGAACTTACATTAACAACCCGCTTTCTTCCAAAAACAGAAGAGAGTTTCAGGACCACGTAAATATTATTACTAAGCTTTAAATGCCCTGAAAACAATGTCAGGCTAAAGCAAACAGTCCACAGAGGAGATGCTATGCTTATTAGCAGCACCATGACTGTGTGTGTCACTGTGTCAGCCCCATATAGGAAACCCTTCTCAAACCATCTCTTCCTGGGTAATGTTGAAGGAAATCTGTTTTAAAACTCGTCAGTACCTCAGGAGCAGAACACATACATATTCCATGTCCCCTGCCTCCCCAGGCAGGCAGTGTGAGGTGCCATGCGACAGCAGTCTCTGGTCAGTCGCCTTGGAGGTCTGTGCTGAGGAGAGCCAATGAGCTGTGGGAACAAAGCTTCAGCTTTATATCTGAGCTCTTATCAGGAGTTTTTCTTACAGATCCTCTGTGTGATCTGTAGCATTAACAGCAGTGGACTGTTGTGAACACAGCCCTGTCCAGTGAACATCTCTGTTGACGAGATTATGTTAGCATAAAGAATCATTCTGCTTTGCCTCAGGAGTTCATTGACTTTTGAGATGAATGCTGTTCCTGTGCTGTTATGCAGTGTGACTCAAATGGTGTTTAGAAAGAAAAAGATGCACTGCTTTTCAATACATCCCACTCTCTCCTGCAAAAATCAGTTTTCTCTACTTTAAGTTTTGGATTACATTGAAAACTCTCAGCAATACCCTCTAAAAAAGCAGCCCTCTGCTGCTTCTCTGTTGGCAATATCTGGCCCTTTTGCACTGCACACGCCTCAGTTCTCAACAGTCACAGTTCTGTGAAGTGATTTGCAGTGTCCTCCTGTGAAAACAGCAGCTCTGGTTTTAGGACTACAGCACTGTGATAATATTGGTTTTACTAGCTCAAAGTTCAGTTTCAGAGTAATGATAAATAAAAAAGCCCTGCTCATACAGCTCCTTAAAAAGAAACTGCATAGATAGCAGCTTTTCATGTTGAGGGAAGTGATTATAGGCCATGCAAGTGAAGAAGAGGAGAAAGAGGGAAATGACAAGAATCAGACGCTGCTGCCCTGCATGATGAATTTGGCACTCAGCACTGTGTAAGTGGATGGATCTGCTCCTTAGGGGGAGGGGGCACATGACTGGCAGTTCTTTTTCTGATTCACTGCTTTTTAGAGGTTGCAATAACCAACACTATTTTCTTACAATTAGAGGTACCTGTGATATTGTTAATGTTGCCTATATTTCTGGGGCCAACATTAACATGCCTTCATTTTAGAGTAGGGAGGGCAAGTTACATTAGATCTGTGATTCTGTGATTAAGCAGAAGTCCTCTCAGAATGGCAGCAGGGAATTCCAGTCATTCGTATGCTATGAATTTGACACAGTCTGTATATACATAACGTTATCCTGGAATTGCACTGTCCAGATAGGTACTTCTAGTCATTTGAGCTAAGTTTGAGATAAGCTTGTCAGCAGGTTTTAGGATGGATATTTCCTAGAATCTGGCCTCTGCTTTACATGGGAATTTGGCAATCAATCAGCTCCAACCAGGTGTGCCTGATTTAGTGGTCAGCAACCCTGACCACAACAGGTTCTGTGATTCTATGATTCTATGACCTGAGCAATCCTGAGCAGTCTTTTGAAGTAACAGGCTTGCCAAAATATTCCCAGCTTCTTTGCAAAGTATTATTTAGTACTGACTTTATTTTAGTTTCTATTTGGTTTTAAGGAACAGTGTCTTGGAGTTCCTTCATTATGTATTTGCCAAAGGATGCTATGTTGTGCTTCAAAAAATAACTCTCAGTTTTTTAGTGAACTGGAAATTAGGGAGATTAAGGCCTTAAAGACTCCAAATTTTATTTGCAGTTAATCCATCAGATTTGTTTCTCATTTAGCCTTTAATTAATAGAAAAATAACTCTGAAAATATTAATGAAAATACATTACTACAGAGTTCTACAGACTCTACTTTATAACTGCTCACTGTAAAGAACATCTTTTGTCTGTTTACCATTTAGTTTTAAGTGTCCTTTTCCAGTTGCTTTACCAACTAGAGGCATGAATTCAGACTTGTATGCTTTTCTTGAGAAAGTATACAATTATTTCATTAGTGGTACCACAGTGGCACACTTCTTGTTGCGTATATAGGAATGAATTTTCAGTTATTAAGGGGAAAGTAAGCGATAAAGGAAGGAAAGGTTATCTGAGAGAGGTAGAAAACATAAATATTATGAATGAAATCAAGTATTTTCAAGCATCTTTTTTTTTTTTTTTTTTCAATTTCAGTGTGGTCAAAATCAGGATCAAGCTTGCTTGAGGCTTTTTTTGCTTCCCTTCAGTTTGACAGTCCTTTTGTTATCTCTAATTAATGCTATTTCAACCCAGCCATTATTTTCATTCCACTTGGTTACTGGCATTCCCACTCATGAGTCTCCTCAGAGCTCTCACGATGCTCTCATACCTGCCAAATGCATCATCTGACATGTCAGCAAAAATGCATGACGTTGTCCCCTCTTCCGCAAGCAGCCTGTCTAGTCCCACGCTCATCTGAGGATGTGGTTTAAACCTCTCTTCCTTGTTGAACAGAAAATGGGATACATTCATTACTATTACTCTGTCCTCCTGCTATAGCTTAATCTCAGTGGAGTTCTGTTTTACATAAGTCATCAAGTGAGGCTATGAAGCCATAAAGCTAGAAAAATACAATGGAGCATGGCCTTGCTCTGCCTCTCTTCCCAACTTGAAGCTGTGTGTATTCACATGGCCTTTCTCTTCATGTAATTTCAGTGATATTCTCCTCAGACTTTCACATTTCTTGTCTTTTGAGCCATCTTCTGTGCATACCTGCACTTCATCACTGTTGTACCCTCAGCAAATATGCAATTAGCAGAGTGGTGTGCTTAGGCTGCTATTGTACAGGTTGTATAACCAGAAGGATGGAAAGAGATAATAGAAAATAAATGAAATGCTTATCTGTGTCCTAGGCTTGCAAAAAACCTCCAAAGGGAGTAATATCTAGAAAGAGACCCTTCCCTAGTGGCAGTCAGCCCTTAAATGGGGTCTAGGAGAGGTGCAGCCAGGCTCCAACCCTTCCTGTCACACAGCTGAATTGCCTTCACGTGTGCTCCCATGGTTGACTCAGTGCTTGCCTCAGGTGATCAAAAACGTGACTCAACAGTTCCCATACAATTGTGTATCTCAGCTGAAGTTTACTTTTTTCTCTATAGCTATTCAAGCTTGAAGTCACACTCTTACTTGTGTCATTTAAACTGTAATTACAATCCAACTGCGCAAAGCATTTTTGGGCAGCAACGTGCAAAATAAAGCTACAACACCTAGTAGTACTGTGAAATGCTGTGAAAGATTTGGAAATTGAGGCGTTTCCTAATGTAATTCATAATCTTCCTGGTACCTCCTTATTTTTAGAAATTGGGGGCTTTAACATGCTTTTTCATTGCAGAATATGAGTGAAACAAATTTTAAAATAATAATAAAAAGTAGAGGGAGGGGGAACACAACAACAACTTCAGTAGATACCAGCATTTCAAAGTCAGGTGATGTACTTTTAAAGTTGCTAGGACCCCGAAGGCCAGCATCCATCTTCTTCCTTCCATTATTATATATGGCATTAGTAGGCATGGAAGGATCAACACAGCAAAGCTTAGCTCGCTCTTTTATGAGTTAGCTGTGCTCCCTAAGCAGAAGGACAGTTAGCAATAACTTTGAATTTGAGAGTCTTCTTTCTGGTTTTATATTTTCTTACTGGTACAGATAACTTAAAACCAAACAGGCCTAAGAATATATTCCATTCATAATTTGTTTTATTTCTGCAAACGGTATCTGTGGTGCTTCTTTTCTCTGAGAGTTCATGTTCTTGTCATCTCTGTGGATGTCCCTTTGATGCTTGAGTTCTATGATAAAGAAGGGATGAGGCATCAACAACATCCTCTGCTGTCTATTCAAGCTTATGTTACTGAAGCATATCCATAGTAGATTCTAGTAATTCTCCTTCCACTGTTGAAATTGCATAGTCCCTCCTCAGGCATTCAAAACAAGTAGAACAGAAACTTAAGGATATGTTGGCTTTCCAGTTCCACCTGCTGATGTTGAACGAATTGCGTTCATTTAAAATTTGTCATTTCTACTTCTACGTGTAACAGAACTGCCAGAAATGGGGAACTTCACACCCACACATTTTAGTTGCTGACTAAAATCTAGCTTTAGAAGAGCTGTGCTTTTATGGCTCATTTAGATCTTGGTTATAAGTAAATACTGCTAATCATTAAAGTGGAGGTTAAAAACTGGCAGGGACTGACATCACAGATACTGACTTTCATTTTCTTACTTCAGTCGGTTTGTTGATCCTTTCAAATAATGTCAAGGAGAGTACCGTTAGTCGCTCCCATTCTATTTGAGAAGAGGGTGTAAAATTCCTGAACATGTAAAGAGATTACATTAACGTCAATATTTCCTTTTCAGCAAGGTGGGTCAGTTCTGGAATCAATCCAGTTTTCTTTCATAAATACAAGCCTTTAGAGGAATTTTCAGTCCACTCCACCTAGCCAGCTAACACAATTTGTTAAATGTTTTGAACCCTGCACGGCGCCAGCAGGGAATATCCTATATTTATTGATACAGAGGCTTTTTGTGGTTGGGAACATGAGTTCTTTGTGCTCAGCAGTCTCACCCTAGTCATGTGCTAATGGAAGCAGCTGACCACGGTGCCTTTTCATTTCATTATGCCTTTTTACTCTCTTGTCCTAAAAAAGTCTTCCAAACTTATCAGATAGGTCAATCCCAAACCTATGTTCTACTTACTTGTTATAAGAATGGAAAGACTGAAGAATAACTGATGCAACAAAGCAGTATGAACTGTATGTCTGACAAATCATACAATACAGCAGATAGTCTGGGTCATATCCTCATATTCTTTGGTATGAAGACAGCCTCTAAATGTGACACAACATATCTCTGTCCACAGAGAACAGGTGTCTTCAAAAGGCAGGAAGGAAAGAGAAAAATAAACACAAACCTTCTGGAGAGGAAGAAGGTTGTGACACGCTGCCCTTACTTTTAGTATCTTCCATTTTGAATCTTCTCCCATCCCTGCTACAGCAAACCTGCTGAGCCTCTGATCCAGTGAAGGGCTTTGAGCCGCTTTAGATAAGCAAGTCTAGCAAATGGTGCTAAAAGAAATAACAACACAGTAAAGTCAGAGTCATTTAGACAAATCAAGTTTTCCCAGCAGAAGTCTTGCTGTGGATAAGTGAAACTAGCATTTGCTAGCTTTGCAAAACGAACGGAACAGCTACAAGTCAAACTGGCTTCTGTCCAACTGCAGAAAAAAGTCTGTGTAAGGAACAAATACTTCAGCTGTTGCTGCAGCTTCACACACCCTTTTGCTTATGTCCTTTGATGTTTGTGTAACCGTAAGTCTACAGCCAATGAAAAAGGTTTTAACATCTTTTTACTAAAAATGTCAGTGCATGTTAAAAACAAAAACAGACAAGAAAAGAAAACACAAACACAAAGCCAAACCCTTTCCCGCAATAGTCTAAAAAGTTCTGAAACAAACTTCTTTATAATCTATTTCTTGTTTTGGCATGCTTAAAAAAATATTTCACAAGCTTCTGTTTAAATGTGTTTCCCATCAATATTTACACTAGTGCCATATTTAAAATTACACACAGCAAGTCACTGACACTAATACTTCTGCTTCAAAACCTACACGTGCCTATACACGTATATATGCTGACCTATATATATGCTGCACTTATGGGGGAGTATGTACATGTTGTTGTAAGGGAAGGGTAAGATTTGTTCTTTTAAGAACAACAGCACAGTTCAAATATATTTTCCCTTTTTGTCCCATCTTACAAGTAAAGAAACTTTCAAATGGTCCTTTTGGGTTGGTGCAAAACTAACCAGACCTACTTTGAATTATCACCGGAATTTCTACCAGTGATACCAATTAGAATTTAATAAACAAATCTACCAAAGAAAAACTTAAACAAGATCACCCAGTTTAGCAGGAATATGGAGAAAAAAACATATACAGTCTCCAGTAAAAGTGCCATTTTGATATACTGCCTTGAAATAAATAAATTTGGCCTTTAAATTCAATGCAAACAAGCCAAGTCATCCTGAGGCACTGAAATCCCCTGGAGGACATCACTGCCTATTTCCAAGTGTGAGCTTTAATCTTACAGTCACTACTTACTTGTGGTGATACTTAGGCTCATATGTGTCAATACCCAATCTCATTGTCCTCTAGCAATGAGTACCTACCAGACTGCTATACTGAATATTGAAAGTACAGGTAAATCTGTTCAGTAAAATTAACTACACATGGCTATATGGAACACTGGTAAGTTCAAAACAGAGGAGACAAATCTCAACAGGTCATACTTTTGGCATCCAGATTAAGAAATTATGTAAGAAGGAAAGAAAATGTCTTCTATATGATTCCATGATACTTCTTTTCAACAGTTCTTGTCAGCATACTTCTGAGTAAAGCCTCCTGTAGTAAAGCTCTTTCGTTACAAATAAATTTGGTAAAAAACTCTCTGCTTGACAAGCAGGCCTTGCCCTGTTAGCCATTCTCTGTCTTCTCAAGGTTAATTCTGTCCACTTGCTATCTCCATGAAAGTCTCTGACAAGCTGAACAGGTAACGGTCAAATAAGAAATAGCATTTCTGACTTTGATTCAGGCTCTTAGAATAAATGAAAAGCAAGAACAAAAGCTGTAACAGTTAAAGAACAGGAAAGGAAATAATGTAAAGCACAAAACCAGGTATGCTGGCACTCAGATTGCCCTGAATTCTGATGAAATCCTTGGCCAACGTTATAGATGTTTGTGAAGGAACAATTTGATTCTTCGAGCCATCTTGGCTGCTTCTTTAGACATCAGCATTTCAAACGTAATAAAAGATGAATTTGCCAGGAACTTCTGCTTTAAGGGCACAAAACTTAATTTTGGGAACAAGTCATGACAATGGAAGATGTGTCAACACCTTCAACTATAGGCTTTCCAAGCAAACTTCTCTTGGTTAAGATTTTTTTTTTCATTATTATCGTTCCTAATCCTGAGTGGATACTTCCCCGAGGACTTCCTACAGCTTACATTCAGAAACAAAAAACAAGAACAGAAGCTTTGTGCAGAATGGGTAACTGGAATTAAGAATGTAAATGGAAGCAAAACATAAATTCGCCTTTTAAATTAGCAGTGAGTAAAAACTTTTTCCTAAACAAATGACTTATATTATGCATAGATAAGTCTCCTTATTTAAGTTTTCTATCCCCGATATGTAGTTGGGTTTTACAAAGGGAGAACAGGAAACCAGTGTATGAGATCTCTCAAATTCTATCCAACCTTGCATTTCTCTTTAGGCCTGCATCTTGTATTCAAAACATAACTCTATAATCCCTTCTCTTGCTTTATTGTCTTCTGTGGCAACACAACTAGCTGACCTAAACCCAGATCTGATGGCCAAGTGTTCTGTGGAACATAGGAAAGGGGAAGAGGGCAAAGCATGCTTCTGAAACTGGAGATGTGTGTCTAGACAGGGCCTCATTCTGAGAGGAGCCCTACCAGAAGCCCTAGTCTGCTTTTGCAGCATTGTACCACAAACACACATCCGCATCACTTAGTAGAATACATTCCCATCCTGCAACCCAAAGTACGAGCATGTACTGTTCAGTTGTACTCAAAGTGTCCAGTGAGAAAAGGGGGTGGAGGGGAGAATGGAAAGTGAGTTCTTCTTATAAAATCGTGGTAACATACCATTCTGTTTATAAATCCTGAATAATTGATCTGGATCTGCAGTGTGCATTTGTGTTGTACCAAGCTACCAGCACTCCTGCAGTGCTGGCTTCCCAGCTTTGTTGTACAAGCCTCCCTGCAGCACAGAAAGTTGTTCCACATGCTTTACAGGGAAGTGTACTTCTTATAGTGATGTGTGATTTAAAAGTTTTTGTTCTTGGTTTGTGAAACTGAGGTGTAGAAACTTGTAATTCCCTGCTCACGGCAGGGGAGTTGGAACTAGATGATCTTACAGGTCCCCCCCAACCTAAGCCGTTCTGATTCCTTTGAGTATCTATGCACAGGCAGCTAAAATATGCAACTAACACCAGAGAGAAGTAACCTCACAGCAAGGGACGATGTACCTTAGGGTAGGTGTCTAATGACCAATGTCAGAACCAGGTCTGTTCTGTACTGTACTGCACCAAATAGCTGAGAGAAGAGCTGAGGGCCTGCTGTGAGGCAGAAATTATTCCAACTACCATAAAACAATCTGGGGCAGTGTTGTGATATAGGCCCTCCAAATCACTTTAGCAGTCCCCAAACCTTGACCTAAACAATGGTTCTCAGATTATAATGAATATTCATAGAGAAGCCATCTTATCTGAAAAATCTTGCTGCTGGTGGTTTTGCTGTTATTGTGCTTTGTTTTTCTCCATGACTTCAGTTTTCTGGTGATGTGATTTTTTATGGAGACATGGAGATACCAACTTTATTTAATGTTATGTGCACGTTTTATTTTTGGTATTTAAAACTGTCTTTGGATTCCAGAGATACGTTGCCGAGCCAAAATTTACTTCAGAAGGCTATTGCGGTGAGATAAGCCTTGGGCTGAGGTAGGACTGCAAGTAGGATTGGCTCTGGTTCTGTTGGGCCGCACCTAGGGCAGCACACATGTGCCAGCCAGCTCAGCAGAGGGACATGCTTGGAAAGCATGAGGCAGATTACTTCAGCTCCATAAAAGGAGAGTCTGTGAGAAATACGCGTGCTTCCTGCGCCGAAAACAGGGGAGGTCTGAAGCCTGCTAGGGAAGCATCACTTGGTTTTGGAGGAAAAAGTCATGCAAATTTCTCAGAAACAAAAAGGAAATGACTTAAACCATATATGACGTGTTCGACTGCACCTCAGCTTTTCTATAAATCGCCATTACAAAGCAAGCCGGTTTATTTAAGCAGCATTTGAGGTGAAGTTGCTGTATGTTCTGGGTCTTACAGTGTAAACCAAAATGTCTGCTGAGCCGCGGTGCTGTTCCGGTAAAGGTTTTAATTTACATAAGGCATTACGTATGTTTGCTGAGCCCCACGGCTGTTATGACTTTGTTGAGGAATCAAATATATTGTGATCAGGGGCTGCATCTCCATCTCGAGTAGGGGACACGTTTATCACGCAGACAGCAGTTTTGTTTCACGAGTAAGCCTGACGGACTGGCTGGGTTCCGTCAGCCAGGACAGCGCGTATCTTTCCTGGAGCGATCCCGGGGTGACAGCCGAGCCGTGCTCCCCGAACACCGCCGGCACTCCGCTCGGCGGCCGCTGAACGAAGGCCCGGCCCCGGCGCGCACCCAGCCGCAGGCCGCGCCGCCACGGCAGCGCCCAGGCCGCCTGCAGCCGGGCGCGGGGCTCCCGGCCGGGTGCGCGCCCGGGCCCCGCTTCGCTCAGCCGCCGCGCAGGGGGGATAAAAGGCTGCCGGTCGGGGCTCGGCCGGGTGATCCACCCGCCGCTCCGTGACAGCCGGCGTCGCCCGGCGAGCTCCTCCGGGAGCGAGCGGCACGGCGCGGCCCGAAGCCGGGGCTCCGTGGGGCTCGCTTCCCGTACCCGCGCTCCGCGCCGCCGCCCGGCCCCGCTCGCTTGAGTGATGAGCGCAAGGCGCCGCAGGGAGGGGAGGGGGAGCGCTACGCCATTTTCGTAGCTGGTGGAGTAGGGGAGGGGGAAGCGAGGCGCGGGGGAAGGGGAGGAAATGGCTCCGCATTGGGCCGGGCGGGCTGCGGGGACGCGATCCGCACGGTGCGTAGGGGCGAGCGGGGCGAGCGCGCCGGGGGTTGGCGTAGCGGCGATTGGCGAATAGCGTAGCGGCGGCGGCGGCAGGAGCTGCAGGAGGAGGAGGAGGCGCCGCGGCGGTTTGGTACCGAGCGGAGAGGGAGATGCACACGGCACTCGAGTGAGGTAGCTATAAAACCCCATTTGTTTACATTCCCTCCCCCACAAGCGGCCGGCGCGGCGGTGCGGGTGGCGGCAGCCTCGGGCCGGCGGCGGGGGGGGCCCGGGGTTGCGGACGAGGAGCGGGAGCCGGCGGGCGCTAGCGGACATCTCCTTCCCCGCGATGCGGAGCGGCGGGCGGGGGGCACGGCGGCGCGGCCGCCTCGTGACGTGGCGGTGCCGGACCCGCCGGGTGGGCGAGGGGCCGGGGGCGGCGGGGGCCGCCGTGCTCCGAGGCGGCGGGGCGCGAGCCGGTCCCCCGCCCGCTCTCCCCGTCCTCCCGGGGCGGCCACGCGGCAGGTAAAGCCGTCCGTCCGCCCGCAGCGGGGGCGCGGAACGCGGCGGTTCCAGGCCGCTGCGGGGGGCGCCGTCGGGCCCGCGGCGGCCGGTCGGGCCCGCTGCCCCGGGGAGGCGGTGCGGCTTTCCCCGCTCGGTGTCGCCGCTTCCCTCGTCCTCCTTCCGAGCGTAGACGCGGGCTGGGAGCGCCCCGTTCCCCCGGAGCCGGCCGCCCGCGGCCACGTGGAGCCCCGCGGCCGGCCGCGAGGTGCTGCTCTCTGCGAGATGGGAGCGCGCGCAGCGAGGTGTGAGAGCGGGACGCGGCCCGCGGGGCTCCGCGTCGGGCCCTGGTAGGTGGGGGCGGTGAGCGAGGCGGGCGGTTACGGCGTCCTGGGCCCGAACTTCGCCTAAGCATGGGCAGAAACTGCAGCCAGGCTGTGTAACTTGCGTGCAACCCCAAACAGTCAAGGTAAGCTGAGGGGAGTCAGGAGGTTCTGTCGTTGGCTGCGGTGTAGTGTGCACGGAAATGAGGAGTTTCCTGTGCCCTCACCTGTGCTTAACCTGCGTCGGTGGATGCTGAATGTGGAGCCTTTGGAATAAAGCTGTTCAAAGAAATCTCCCGTTATCTTTTGTCTTTTTTGCTTTGTGCAATGTCCCTATCTGCTCATTCTTAATCCCGTGTTTCTGATGTGTAAGCACTTGGATTTGTGAATTCCAACCAATTTTTGAGCTGAAAATAATTCTGTTTTCTTGTGCTAAGCGTACAGCTATATGTAACAGTAACTTATTGTGGATTTTTTTTTTGTAATATGTCACATCGTAGTACTGGGGGAGCCTGCGATAGATGAAGGCTGGTACAGCACTGAGAACTGCACAGAACAAGGCCTGGCTTTTGCAGATGTGGAAGTGATTGTCCCATTAACAGCAGCAGTTCCTGGGAGTGTGTTCTGGTATTCCTCTGGGCAGTAGTAATGGATACGATGACATCAAAATGAAAAACACAAAAATGGGTTCTAAGAGATTCCAAGGAAAATAGCACACACTTGGATTTTACTTGAGAATGAATTTTCCATTGGATGTGTAGAGGAATAGGAATTCCCTGTGGACTGGTGAGACATGCTGCTCTAATTCCAAATCAGATGTTAGGTTTACTGACAGTTACTTCATAGGCTGATGTTCTCATGGCTATAGCGTTGATGCTTTCTTATGGCTATAGAAGAAAACTACTTGATAAAGATCTATCGTTCCTGAAATCTTTTGAAAATGTGTGATGTGAATTTTCCTGATTAGGTTTTTGTTCTACAGTGTTTCAATTGTTGTCTTGTAGCCCTACTTAAACTGCTTCCAACACGTTCATATGTGGAAGGAAAGAAGCATGCAGCCATGCCGTGTATTTAGAGAATAGGGCTTGTGTATAGATCACAAATAAATTGTGTATGGTCTGTGAAATCGATGGCAATTCCTTGTGGACATTGCATTAGCGTCTACTAAAGGTGCACGTTGAAGAGGTGAACATGATTTCCTGTTGGGAATAGGCAACGAGAAAGTAGATTGTGCCTGCATAACTTTTTCTAAAACAGGGAAGTTGTTTGAATGAATGTGCCTTGGTTTCACATAGATTTTTTTGTGCTTTTCAGTCTGTCTTAAGAAACAGATGCACCCCTAGGACAGTCTATCCACTTGTTAACGTAAGATGAACTGCAAAAAGCAATGCAAATATTCACAGGCTGAGCTATTGCATGTTTGTTTCTCCCATTACAAAGAAAAAAAATTATAGTGAATCATATTAACTTGGGAGTATTCTGGAACCTTTGCTTTCCATAAAACACAAATCCCTGCAGTGATGATCTTTGTCTCCTCCAGTGGCTGGTCATGGTCTGATTGTGGTCTTCACTAAGTACATCAAGCAGCTGTTATTAAGATACTTACATTAATAAGAGATCATCTGCAAACCAGTAGCTGGTCCAAGTAGGAAGGAACTTTGAGGTGGTGCACAGATCACATGATACTAAGCTTGGGTGTATGTACAGACTAGAAGCATGTTTGGGTCTGTTAATTTTTGCTATCCTGTTTTAATGGCATTTGATCGTGATTTTTGAAGATGGTCTCATCTTCATCAGTTTTTACAGGAATAGAAGTTAGTTTGAATGTATGATGGGCATTTAATAACTATTTCCAAAGCCATATTACCTTTTTTCATCGAATGGAATTACCAAATTGGGATTACACAAAATCTGAACTCAACAAAAGTTTTTCCTGTAAGCTTAGGTTTGGTCCTTAAACGTGGTGAAAGTCATGGTAACTTAACAGACTGCAGTATGGAATAAGGGTATAAGCAACAAAATGATGTTAGAAAAGAAATCTTACTGCAGCTTACTTCACAGTTAGTCAATCAGCTGTCAGAACATTGGCTGTTATGTTTCAGCATGTTCCAGGATTGTCAAATGAATGTCAAATTCTGACTTGCTTCTTAGCACACCTAAAAATGTCATCAGGAGTTTCAAAGAAGTAAAGCTGGATTATGGTTCTGTTGTCTTTGTGGAAGTGCTTTTCATAGAATTGAGATTTAGGTGCAGAGCTAGTTCTGACAATACTAAGAATTGAACAATTCATGCCTTTGGGGAAGCAATTTCTGTTCTAATTTAAGGAGAAGCAGTATAATTTCCTCTTGTTCTGTGAGAGTCCAACTTAAAGAGCAAATATTTGAAATACAATTTGATTATTTGTAAAGTATTTCTCTTTGGACTGCTGAAGTTATCTTAAATGAAGACTACTGATTTTATCTTGGTGATTTGGAAGAATTTAGATTGTTCTTAGGTCATTCTTAAATTGCAACTGAGATATTTAAGTATGCCTAATAATGCAAGATAAAGTAATGTGTACCAATTAGGTGAAGCTAATAAAAAAAGAACAAATTTTAAGTTTCCAAAACCGATCAAAATATTGATAAGTGTTCTGTCAGCATTGTAATCTCCTGGGTGAGAAAAGGGCGTGTTCTTCTTTTGTCCTGTTCAGAATGTTCTATGTGATGCTGCATCATTACCGTCTCCAAGGGTTTTTTTTTATTTATTATTGATATAACATAAATTTGAGGAGTAAAAAAGAAAGGAAAAAACACATGTTTTAAGTCACTTAGGTTTTTTTGTTACCTCTTATGCCAGTTTAGTCCTTGTACAGATGTTAATGTCCCCAAGCAGGAAGCCAGTGTGAAAGATTGCAGAGATCATGGTTTCCTGATGCTTGTCTCAAAAGCATAAAAATAAGGGATGTTGAAGTTATATGTGGGACGTTGTGCCCATGCTGGGGAGTGTGCTTTATTAGATTAGAAATGTTTTCATCATCTTAATGTTGCGTTGTGGCACCTCATCTTTGACTTTCCATTTTTTGACTTGCCTCTTGCTGCAGAGGAGGAATGACTCAGCTGCCTTTTCTGTCTCAGCTGCTGCTGACCTATGAGCTTCATTCTTATCTTACTACCACATTTTCTATACCTTGCTGATTCCAAAAACTATGCTGAGAGTGAAGAGTCTGCTTGTTTTACTAATGCAAAATTAGACTGCGGTAGAAACTGATTAGCCTGATATGTCATTTGTACTGGCTAGTTTGTTGGAGAGCCTGCATTTAAGAAACAGTCATAGAATCACCAAGGTTAGAAGTGATCTCCAAGATCATCCAGTTTAACTGTCCATCTACCACCAATATTTCCCACTAAACCATATCCCTTAGTCTGCATGTTTCTTGAACGCCTTTGGGGGCAGTGACTCCATCACCTCCCTGGACAGCCTGTTCTGGTGCCTGACAGTTCATTCAGAGAAGAAATTTTTCCTAATGTCCAGCCTGAATCTCCCCTGGCACAGCTGGAGGCTGTTCCCTTTAGACCTATCACTGATAGCACCAGAGAAGAGGCTGACTCAACACTCAGGGAGTTGTAGAGAGCCATAAGGTCACCTCTGAGCTTCCTCTTCTCCAGACCAAGGAATCCCCATTCTCAATAGCAGGTGTAAGGTGTGTACAATTTGGGAACATTAACTAGAAATAAGTGAGAAGAGCACCAAGTTCTGAAGAGGTAAGAAGTACAGAAAGTTGTAGTCCTCATGCATTTGTTTCAGTGCTTGAGTGACAAGATGTAATTGGTAGTCCTTGGTATTAGGTAGCTAAATCAATGTTGAATTGAGGTAATAATGGAAGTAATTGAATAATGGTGTTTGTGTCTGAAAGTCATACATCAAACGAAGTTCTGGAAAAGTATTCATGTGGTTAGTCTTTTTCTAAGATAAAAAGCCAATGTAAGATACAAACTCTTCAGAGTGAGTATGTGCAGAGGAGGTTGTATGTGAAAGTGCAGTATTTGCATAAAGCTACAAATGTATTCCGGCAGAGGTCTTGTTCACCAAATTCTGGCTCAGTGTTTCTGCAGGTTGTTTACTTTATGAAGTTCCCAGTTATATCTCTGAGTAAATAGCACGATAACAAGACTTTCATTACTGACAGGTGCCCCTACAATATTACATGTTAAGATCCATGTCTCAAGGTGACTTGATCTTTACTGCACTCATAAAATGATCTCTGTACATTTTTATTGCAGCTGCATTTTGATTACTGCGGTGATTATTAATGGAAGAACAAAATGCTTTCAATACTGGAAATGATAATTGATTTACAGCTGATGATAGGATATCTATAATTAGTTCCTCTTCTAACTGAGCTGGTTGCTGATAGATTACGGCCATACAGAGTTAGGAGCATCAAAGCAAAACAAAGAAAAATATGCATAATCTTCAAAATAGTCCCTCATAGGTGTTATCCAGTGTGATTCTGAATGCTGGATTTAACTTGTTCAGTAAAATAGTAGTAGTAATACCACAGCCAGGGGGAACAGCATGCGGGTATGCATCTTATGGCTAACCAAGTCTTACTGTGCCACCATGTGCACTTCTTCATTCATGCCAGGTACAGCGCAGGGCAGAAGAGCTTCCTTACTGACAAGTGGAATATTGTACTCTGTTTTAATGGTGACTGTGCTGCTTCTCAAGGCTCTATGTAATTTATATAACGCATTCTTGTAAAGGAAGGCCTCTCTTTTCGTCAGGCTCCGCTGCCTTGATAATTGCTCTCAGTCTATGAAATGTAAGCCATATCATTTTGGCCATATTTTTTGCTAGATTTGTTGCAGAGCATTCACAGGAACGTTTATTTGTGACCTGAGTATCTGTCCATAGAAGACAGTATTTCAGCCTAGAAGTACATTTTCAAATTGTACTAGCTTACATTAAAGCATAATGAATTATAAGTTATGTTTTATTATGGTATGAATTATGCAGTTATTTGACTGCAGTACTGATAATATTGTATCTTTGCCTCACTACACTTCAGTGCTAAAAATAAAAGTATTCCCTTTTATGTAATACTTGATGTTATGCATAAACAGGCTCGAGTTCCAGCTCTTCCTGTTCTGAACAGTGCATGAGGCAGTCGTCTGGCAGAGGTGTACTGCCAGTGCTTGAATTTTTCAGTTTTAAACACTTTTGCCAGCAGTGTGCCCAAGTGGCCGGGAAGGCCATTGGCTTCCTGGCTTGTATCAGGAATGGTGTGGTGTCTGGGACAAGGGAAGTAATCCTGCCCCTGTACTTGGTATTGGTGAGGGTGCACTTCAAGTACTGTTCAGTTTTGGGCACCTTAGTACAGAAAGGACATTGAGGTGCTGGAGCAGGTCCAAAGAAGGGCAACAAGGCTTGTGAAGGGCTTGGAGAATATGCTGTATGAGGAGAGACTGAAGGATCTGGGGCTGTTTAGTCTGGGGAAAAGGAGTCTGAGGGGAGACCTTATTGCTCTCTTCTGTATCTGAAAGGTGCTTACAGTGAGAGCGGGCTTGGTCTCTTCTCATTGGTGACAGGATGAGGGGAAATGGCCTCAAGTTGTGCCAGGGTAAGTTTAGGTTGGATATCAGGGAAAACTTCCTTACAGAAAGGGTTGTGAAGAATTTGCATAGGCTCCCCAGGGAGGTGATTGAGTCACCATCTCTGAATGTGTTTAAAAACCATTTGGATGTGATGCTCAGGGACATGATTTAGCAGAGGGTCGTTAGGGTAGTATGGCTAGGTCGTGGTTGGACTCAATCTTTAAGGTCTTCTTCAACCTGAGCAATTCCGTGATTCTATGACACCATTTATTTCCATTAATTTCAGTAAATACATATTAGTTGTAGTAGGTAGTATGTACGACGTGTAGCATATTAGCCTAATATGCCCATGCCTAATTTCTTAATACTTCATAACATATTCTGAACTACTCTATTTGCATGTTATCAAAGAAGAACAGCTTTCATTGGTTCATATGGTAAAACTTCATTTTTTTTCTTTTTTTTTTACCTGTAGTTCAAAGACAACTTTGTGCAATGTACAACATATGTTTACACACCTTACTCTGCAAGATGCAGAGTCCCAACAGAAGTTCATTCGTAATCTTTTAGGGCAAAAATTCTCATGCTGACTTTTTCTAATCGCATAAGTTCAGTAATAGTGAGAAGAACGTGGGAGGTTTATGCTGACTCTTGGAAGAATGGATTAGGATGAGATACTTTACTGAGAATACAACAATTGTACCAAATTATTATTAGTTCTTTTGGATTTGTATCAGATTTGTGGATCGAATTAGTTGCAGTAAATCACTGTCTTTGCAGAGTGCATTTGGTCTTCTCCTATTCCCCATAGAAACTGCTTGGTTGCCTGCACTAAGCAGCTATATTAGTCTAATGAAGGAGTGTAACGTGGTACTTTTTAGCCTTTGATGCATGAGAGTGCATCTCATAACCTAAAAGTTCTATAATTTAAGCTAAAACCCCTTTTAAAATATATGGATTTAATATTTAAATGTGTTTTTTGTTGTTGTTAATTAGACAGTTGACAAATCAAGATGATGTTTTGGAAGAAGACAATGTACTGCTTCTTAAAATGAATGAAATTGAAAAATACACGTTGTCACTTTAGGGAAAATTTAGCTTCTACAAACTTACTTTCTGGAATTTACTCTCTTGCTGCTTCTTGATAGCTAACTGTGGATTTAGAGTCTGAATGTGAAAGGCAAAGGATTAATCACATTTTAGAAACAGTGTATTTTCATTAGGAAACAAAGAGCAGTGTGTCGTTTTTCAAACAGAAGCAATGTATTTCAATCATGAAGAAAATAGGAACTTTTCAAAGAACTCCTTGTCAGTACCTTAACAAATATTATGTAGTAGTTCCGATCAGTGACTGACGAACAGTGGAATGCTGTACCTCAGATGCTCTGTTGCTTTGTAGCCTGTAGCCTGTGCAGTCATGCTTTTGTTTTGTTATCATTTTTCTTGATCATAAACAAAGCTTGATCCTTAACATTTTTATCTTACAGTCCTATTACTGGTAACACACGTGTCTAGAGTCACATATATATTATAAAAGTTAAAAGCTAGATATGAACGAGTATGTGTAGTTTAATCATGGGACAGATTATCCTGGATGACGTGCTTGATCACGAGGAATGGGCGTGTGATCTGTGACAGCCAGCACGGAGGCTGGTAACGAGCGGCGTCCCCCAGGGGTCTGTCTTGGGACCGGTGCTCTTTAACATCTTTATCAATGACATCGATGATGGAATCGAGTGCACCCTCAGCAAGTTTGCTGATGACACCAAGCTGAGTGGTGTGGTTGACACGGTTGAAGGACGGGATGCCATTCAGAGGGACCTCGAGAGGCTAGAAAGGTGGGCCCGGGTGAACCTGATGAGGTTCAACACGGCAAAGTGCAGAGTTTTGCATTTGGGCTGGAGGAATCCCAAGCATCCCTACAGACTGGAAGGAGAGGTCCTTGAGAGCAGCCCTGTGGAGAAGGACCTGGGGGTCTTGGTAGACGAAAAACTTAACATGAGCCAGCAGTGTGCCCTTGCGGCTCGGAAGGCAAATGGGATTCTGTGCTCCATCAGAAGAGGGGTGGCCAGCAGGGACAGGGAGGTGATTGTTCCCCTCTTCTCTGCTCTTGTGAGGCCCCATCTGGAGTACTGCGTCCAGGTCTGGAGCCCCCAGTACAAGAAAGACAGGGAGCTGTTGGAGAGGGTCCAGAGGAGGGCCACAGAGATGATCAGGGGACTGGAGCACCTCCCCTGTGAGGAGGGGCTGAAGGAGCTGGGCTTGTTCAGCCTGGAGAAAAGAAAGTTGCAGGGTGACCTCATTGCAGCCTTTCAGTACCTAAAGGGAGCCTACAAACAGGAGGGGAATCAACTCTTTGAAAGGGTGAGTGACAGCAGGACAAGGGGAAATGGTTTGAAGCTGAGGGAAGGGAGATTTAGGTTGGATGTCAGGGGGAAATTCTTTACGGAGAGAGTGGTGAGGTACTGGAACAGGCTGCCCAGGGAGGTTGTGGATGCCCCGTCCCTGGAGGTGTTCAAGACCAGATTGGATGGGGCCCTGGGCAGTCTGGTCTAGCATTAGGTGGAATGGTTGGTGGCCCTGCGTGTGGCAGGGGGGTTGGAGATTCATGATCCTTGAGGTCCCTTCCAACCCTGGCCATTCTGTGATTCTGTAATCAGAAACTGATAAATAGTGATTTAGCAAATTAGATATCGAATTGGGGAGGGGTAGTATTTCAACCTTTACTATTTAGGACATCAGGTTATGAGATTTTCCTGTTTATTAGAGATGTTTTGGATCAGGAGCCATGCTGTAGCTGCAGCTGGTTTTGGATTCAGTGGTTAACCATGGAATCAATCGTTTGGCTCTTTTTGGGATTAAGTGGTCAGATTAATAAATACTTGAACTGAGCTACTTTGAATGTTAGAAGTAAAATAACTTGCAGGTGTGAATTGACTTAATTTTGTAGAAAAGGTGTCCAACCCTGGTCTTACATGGTGTGTTACATTGGATAGCCTTAGCGTATCCATGGAATTCACCTGTTACAGAAACTCATCTTTATATTCTGTGATTGTTAAGTATTTCTGAGGTGAAACTTGTGGAATGATGGTCACGACCCGCTAATGACTCCTGGAATTTAGAGGCAGAGCCAGTCTGCTTTTCAGTTGCTTTCAGCTAATCAGTGAAAAGAGAATGAAGCATCTTTCTCAGATAAATTGGATAATACGCAGTTTCGGTGGTAGGCTGCCACGCTGTTCCTCTTACTCAAAAAGTGGAAAAACAAACCATTTTTATACTCTGTGTAGAATGTCTTTTTATACTTAAGATTGTCTTTTCTTCCAGAATCCTGTATTTGTTTCAAGATACAGTTATAGTTGTTCGTGTTAAATGTTAGAGACAGCAAATAGCCCTTTTCTGTTGTTGTTCTCTTGCTTTTTATACATTCTAAAAAAAAAAAAAAAAAATAGTATCTTCTGGTTTCAGCTCGTGGGGAGGAGGTATCAAAGCAGTGATAGAATGTGGCATTTATTTACCACAGCTTTGAGAAGTAATAGAATCATGTAAATTGAAGAAAGCTGCTAATAGTAGTTTGAAAAATGACATGAAGATGGAAGATCTAAGTGAAGTAGAAGTCAGAAATGTCCTGCTGATCCCATTGAGAAGGATAGTGACTTCAGTAGCGCGGAATCAAATTAGCAGTTAGTCCAGAAAAATCTGTTTAAGTTAAAATAGGGAAGGCACAGTGATGCTTAAGGACGTGAATAGCATCCATGTTTCAGGTACTGGAAGGAGAGTGTACAGAGTGAAAACAAAAGCCAGCAACTGCTATTAGATCAAGTTAGAATGCTACGCAGCATGTTCTAGGCTAGGTGCATCTGGCTCAGTGCAGTTTTTCTAAAACTGGTTGCAGCCTTACTCTTCAGTATCTCTCTTTGCTCATCTGCGTTGCTGTTAGGCTGTACGTGCACTTACGAGATGATAGACATGGGGAAGTACATACAGACAGCAGCATTTTCAAGACAAGTTTTTGTATTGCTTTATTTAAAATTATTTAACCGAGAAGACAGTTCTATTGGCACTTCAGATTAAATCCATAAGAGTTCTGCTTCCTTTCTCCTCTTCTGTCTCTAATATTGCAGTATGAATAATAATGGCATTAAGTACAATGCTTTTGTTCAGTCACCTGGAAGCTGTGCACCTGCAAAGTTGTTTCAATAACTTGTTAAGCAAATACCATAGTTCACTGTGAGTAATATTTTTAGTTTTTAAGCTAATGATTGTTTTTATATCCTTGAGCATTGTCATCACACAGTCCTGTAGTAGGTAGTCCTGCAGAGTTTTAGCAATAGTCTTGGCTCAAATAAATGAATGCTAGGTTTCTGTTGAAGTCTACTTGGGATGAGATAGAAATGGCACATTCTGATTCAGCTGGCTAATCATTGGGCTTATCTTACTGTTGAAATATGTACAGCTATTTTTTTTACATGGGTCAGGCAAGTTAAATGTTATTTTTCAATCTGCTGAGATGTCTTTATGAAGACTTGTTTGTTTTTAAATTGTAGAAATGATCATTAAGCACCTTCAGCTGGCAGAGCACATATGAGGGAAGCGTGCCTCAGTCTTATTTTTCAATGGCTTTTGTGCTTGGTGGCTGTTAATGACTATTTTTAGGAAAAGTGAGAGAAACTATTAGCTTAATAGTGGACATATTGAATTCCTGCTTGGATTGGAGCTGCAATGGATTGTTTTAATTGTGATCATTTAGCAATTAAAAGCTTATCAAAGGCATGCCTTTATTCCTTTTGATGTTATGCAGTTCTAAGGTACTGTAAGGATGAGATAGATACAATGATATAAGTTACAGCAAGAATAAACATACTGCCACTGGTCTTAATGCTTCATTATAGACATTTTTATATTCTGTGTTGCAGAGAGAGTTAAAGAAGTTTTTCCAGAATGACTTTCAGTTGAAAAGTGGTTCTTTTTTGTTGTTGTTGTTGGGTTTTTTTTGACTACATTTTGAGGTGGCCGGTTGTGTTTGTGCTGAAATGGGCTGTTGGGCTGCAAGTCAGCCAGCTCTGGTGCTGCCACCGAAGACAAGGTTGCTTTTTCTTTTTTTTTGTGGGGACTGCAGTGTTTGTGCAGCTGCACAGTGAAGCAGATAGGAGAAGTAATCTGTCTTGAAAATAATCTTTTTTCTTTTTCTGAGCTGTTTCTCAGCAGAATCTAATTGTACAGCTGCACAGTGAACAGATCAGCAAACAAATCTACTGGTATGCAAAAATGGTTTTATGGGAATGAATGGATGAAGCAGCAGGGCAGGGCTGCCATAGGTGCAGCAGCATCTTAAAATATTTGTTAAACTTCAGCTTTAGTTCTGATAAAAACATTTGCTTATTTTCAGTGGAAAAATGAAGTACTAAAATGCAAATGTACCTGGTTATTGTTTTCAGGTATTGCATTCTTACAAGCACAGGCATTATAGAATGTAACTAAAAAATGGAATGTTGACACAAGATCATGCCAGCTCCAGTGTGAATGTTGTGTGTTAATAATGCGTTATAAACTGTATAAAGTTCATATCCAAAAGACAGTAAAGTTGTGTATAAGCATATCTGATACTTAAAAAACATGATTTGTTTTGATGGCTTTTATATTATTTCGAGCTATAAGAAGGATCCCGTATTCAGCAATTCATTACAAGTAATTGTCCTTTTGAGGAAGGTGGCCCACTTATTTTCTCTTCGAAATAAAACAAATGCCCCTTTCTGTACAGCTGAGCTACTAGATTACGATTGCATTAATTTGGGATTATTTTCTAGTGTGCTTGGGCTTTGGTATTTCAAATACTTCAGATTTCCAGTTTTGAGAATGTGTTCACAATGTGTTCAGTTATGCATAAATGCTTTCCATGCTATATGTCTTATCTGGTATTAACTTAGCAAATATGGCTTGGATCAATTAGTTGATGGTCTGTTCCTGCAGAGTGCCCCTCCTACTGGGCTGTAGGTTCTCAACTGAATGAGTTACGCTTATATCCACAAACCTGTTACACTCAATTTGGGGAGGGAAGAAAATACAGGAGATGGGTGAGAACTAAAGTTAGAGGCTGTGAACTGTAACTTCTTATGTCTGTAGAGTGTTGCATGTTTGTATATGCAGGAGCTCGCATCGGCAAAAGACTGTTAAAACAAAATGAGATTAGTATTTATTTAAGTACTTTTGTGGATTTCTTTAGTGTCATTAACAGGAATATTTTGATTTCTCTTCGAGGTATTTTTTTTTTAAATCCGTTACCTTGAAAATGAGTATTGGATTAGTAGGAAATGACACTCTGGCATTTGCTTAAAACGGGAAATTTAGGAAATGAAGGGTAGATTATCTGAGTTGCTAGATCCAAGAGTTTCTGGACAGAGGAATAGAGTGGAATATTGCAGGTGGAGGGGGGCTGCAGGCATCGTTTTTGCATGTGAATTCGAGTAAACGTCTGCGATGTGAGAGAGAATTTTAAATTTTAGGCAGAACAAGGAAGTGCCTGTATGTGCCAGTACTTTTAATTCAAGAAATGTGCATTTCACATATATGGAAAAGAAAAGACATTTCTCAAACTCCTTTTACTCTGAGAAGTTGTTACTAGAACCTAATGACAGAAGTGCTTCAACTGTCAGTACTGAACAAAGAGAACATCTTCGTTTGGTAAGAATATTGCTTTGTCTTTATGTCCGTTTGTCCTTCTCTGTCTTCTCTTGTTTTAGCTGACTTTGTGTGTTTGGTATCTGTGCAGTTTGCAGCTTCTGGAGGTTGATCAAGTCCTGGTAAGGTACTTCGGGCATTGAGGCATTCAGGCAGAGTACTCTGAGAGGAGTCTGAGCTGTCTTTCAAATCATTTTTGATTCTTTTTCAAACAGTTTCAGTAACGTGGTCCTCTGCAGATGGAATAAAAAGGCAGAACGTTCTTGCGAGAAAGCATGGAAAGAAAATTAAAAGGGAGAAATTTAAATGAATACTTGCAAGGGCAGAAATCCAATGCATTTGTTTCAAATGTTTCTGTTAATTGAAATCGTTGGGAAGGAATAAGACAAAAGTGAGGGGGGAGAAGTTGAGCACTTAGACCAGTCGGTGTTTGCGTACTAAGAACAGTGCTGTAATGTATGGGTTGGAGCACTTCAGTGATATCCCCAGTTGTCACCTGAGCTTGAATTTTACAGGACCGCATTATTGGAATCCAAGGGTGCTACTGTAAGTCAGACCTAGCCGTCAGACTGGTTTTCTACTTTCAGTGAAGCGGTTGATGATAAACAAAAATGTCCCCCCAAATAATGTTCCTATTCCGGGCTTTAATATACTTATGTACACTTTCTTTATACATACCTTTCATGCTACAGGTATGAAATAGAAGAGCGGTTGAAATGTTAGGGGCTGTGAAAACATTTCAGGAATTCAAGGGAAGATGAGTGAGAAAGGCTCTAATAATACCCACTTTGATTAGAGATGGATTTATTTCAATAGAGGAAATGCCAGAAGGAGTGGTGTGGCATAAGAGATGCTGTGAGTTTTCCATACAGAGCAGGTAAAAGATGCTGATGCTGTGCTCAGATTCTTTGGCCTCAAGCCTCCCATGTAAAAGCCTTGTTGGTGAGTATGCAGTCAGAACTGCATTGGGTCGGAATGATTTGCTTGCTCTGAGGGGACACTGGGGTACGTTTGGCTGCCCCGTTTGCATTTCCTTAAATGCCAGTAGGCACAGCAGGGCTGTTTATCTTACCCATTGTACGTGTGCATGGTTATTCTAATTTTGCAGCATGACTTTCAGGTGGATTTGTCCCACTGCCTGAACTCATCCCAAAAGGCGAGCCTTGTTCTTGTTAGCAGCAGGTTCCATTAGGTCCCACTCTGGGCTGTGGGTTTTAGCTGCTGTGGTTTCTGACCCAGACTGCAGCTTGGGGATGTTTGCTCGTTTCTGTCCCCGCTGGGTTCCCAGCCATCCCTGTGCTGTTGAGGAAAGGAGGATGGGCAGCAGGAATCACGAGCACGTAAAGTAAAGCCAAGGCTGGCAGCTATAATATCTGGAATCTTTTCCACGTTCATATCCTTGTCCTCAGGCTGCCTTTCTACGGTCTTTTGAAAGGGTTCAAGGCTCTTAATGTGCTTACGCTGAGATGAGCTGTGTACAGTTCTGTGTCACTGATGTGTATCAAATTTGGACTTCTGCTTTCTGGTGTTATATATGTACGAATACTGATGGACGTACTGCCGGGTGGGAGCTATCTATAATTGCCTAGCAACTAATGACACATAAAAATGAAAGAAAGAACCTACTCTTATCAGTTGTTCTATAAGAGGCTTTTTAAGGTACGGATGTTTGTTTTGTAAGCATCTTCTGTAAGGTAAGAATTGAAATACAAGATAAAAAAGACTATCTTGGACTTAAAAATATTGTGCCAAGGTTATTATTAGTTTTATTAAGAATAGACATCTAAATTGATTGTGAAATAAGTGATATGCTTATCTCTTGAGTTTGAGCAGTGAATCGTGATCATAGATGACAAACTTTTAACCATTAGGACATGGAGAAAAGGTACCATTCAAAGCTAAATACCGCAATTATACATGCATGACTGACATTTCAAAGTAATGTGTTAGTAGTATTGTATGAGACGGTCACATGAACAAGATCATGAGGTTGTGAAAAGGATTATGATCATGCTTATCATGCTTTAGTCATGAATTTCCCGATGGAGACATTTAAGTCTGAATTGTGCTGGTTTAAATGGGAATAGTTTTGCTTTGCCTGTTCTGGTTGTATGACCGTTACGTGGCAAAGGGGAAGACAAGGTATCTTACCTTCAAACATAGTATGCTTTCATTAACTGAACTTACTTACCACTAAGATGGTGGTTTTATACCAAGAAACTGAAGTTAAAGAAAGACTAAACAATTTTCTAAAGAATTACAGTACGCTGCATGCACTTACCTACTCCTGCATCATGCAGGCAAGTGTGTCTACACATCTTTCTCTCAGGGCTTTCCATTATCTTGGGTACCTCTTAACTGCTTACTCCAGCCCTTGAACCTGCTCTTTACATTGAGTAACATTCCTCATTGTGAATCTTCATTTCATGAAAATCAACGTATTCTTCTAGAAATGCGGAGCTCTGCTGATCCGTAGTCAGCCACGCGCCCGATCCAGTGCCTTACGTACTGCCAAGTATTCTGCTTACAGGGATGACACAAGTCATAGAGCCCAGGCTTCCAGCCTGTGTGGAAAAGAGCACAGGTTTTTATTTGAAGGCCTTGGAATGAGTTTCCAGATGGTTGTGTGGTCTGAGGGTTGGCTCAGTCCAGTGATTCTTGGATAGAGGTTTGTAACCTGTTTCTTTCCACTCCATCAGCAGCAACTTCTGTGCTTAACCGTTTCCTCAGAGGAGAGTGGAAGGGCTTCTGGAAGGCATTTTGGGATGCTTTTAATGTTTCTTGTTTAATCAGACTGTTAAATAGACTCTGTGGGTGAAAGAAAAGACTGCACGGAAGTCTTCTCAATAAACTTTGGGGCTGAACTCATCCTTCTAAAGTTCCTGAAAATGAAATGCTTGTTCAGAGCCCTGAACTCAGACTGCAGTGATTACAAATTCCTAATAGAAGAGCTGGTTATGAAGGTGTAATGTAAATGATTACCCATGGATCTTTCTGATATTCCTTGAATCTTTTTTGATATGGATGGCTCCAGTTGACAGATACCCTTCTGATCTTACATCTCTTACTAGATTAAAAGAAGATTCTGCTCTTCTTCTTTTCTTTTAGAGCATTTAAGGTTCCAGAAGGTGAATTTTCATCTTCTGTATTTATAGAAGTTCATGGAAGGAAACCTTTTCTCCAGTTTAATGTTTTAACTCATTTATTTGCTATATAAAGGTACAAAACAGAAGCCCTTTCCTATTTTCAGTTCTTTCTGTCAACCTGTTGCAGGTATAGATTTTTGTATGATGTGTGTGCCTGTACAGTAATGTGATTCCAAGTGCTTAAATGCAAAGCATCTAGCTAATATTTTAAGAAATTAAAATGGATAGGAAATGGTGGTGGTTTGTTGTAAAGCAGTTTTCTGCGTTTCAGTTTCACAGAACACAGCATCGGGGCTAGAGAAGAATGAGTACGTACACCATTTGTTGTGTGAAACTCGATCTCATTTTAGGAGAGTTTGATCAGCTCTATTTGAGGTGCACGCAGGGAGCGAAAATTGCTTTCGGTGTAAAACAGGTTCCAAGTACAGTTGATCTATTTGCCTCATACTTTGCCAGGGTGTCTTGACAGTATATGGATGTATAAAAATCAGGCTGGTGGATTCCTGTGCTTTGTCAGCTCTCATTTCCTCCTCAATCATCCTGAATATATAAATAATTGTGTGTGAAACCCTACTTCTGTACTTACTTTATTTTTTAGTCAGCAAAATGTTTAAATAATTTGGGAAGCTCCTTGCTTGCTTCTTCTTTTCGTATGTTCCTTTTTGGTTGGGAGGGCGTCACACAATTGTAGGGGTCAGAACGGACCTCTGGAGATCATCCAGGCCAGCCCCGTACAGCAGCTCATGCAGGAAACCAGCAGCTCAGGCAGGTTTTGATGATCTCCAGAGAAGAAGACTCCACAACCTCTCCAGCAGCCTGCTCCAGCACTCTGTCACCCTCACAGTAAAGATGTTCTTCCTTATGTCCACGTGGAAATTCCTGTGCTGCAGTCTGTGCCTGTTACATGCATCTAGAAGAAATGCTGTAATTTACTTTGTCTTGTACCAAGGGGTACAAATGAAGTATTATTAGAAGGCCTTGACAGTGCTTGAATGATGGCTTTAACATCTCTTTTATTCTGCACAGAGAATATTCTCTAAGTCTCTAGAATTTAGACATCCCAAAATGTAGTTCTTGGTTTGTTTTTCAGCTTTTTAGTTTAATATCATTGGCAAATAAACTCGTGGCTGTTTCTTAAAGTTTCTTTTCTAATAATTATTCAAATATTTGGTTGTGGGTTTTTTTTGTTAGCAGATTTTAGAAAATATTTTGTGAGCTAATTAATTGTTCTCAAATCTGAAAACACATTAGACTTTATGCTGGGTCTTCATTACTACCTGATGTTGAAAATTGTTTCTTACATTTAATACAAGGTAGGAGATGACATTGCTTTGATGTTTTAATTTCTGAAAAACAGAGCAAATTGCGTGTGTCTGCGTAACAGTATTTTTCAGGTTGCGTGGAGGGATATCCTTTTCTGTAATATAGAACTTTATTTTTAAACCAACGTCCGCATAGATCTTTGAGATCAGTAAATTTATCTAAGTAAAATGTACTAAAAAGAGAACAAAATCCATTAGGAATACTATGAAATTGGTTGATGAGAACTTGTTTTGAAATCACTGTTTGCCAGTGTAAGTTAGGAGTTGTGCGGTGTGTGTTTATTGGAGGCAGTTTAGCTGCACGTGAAAGAGCAAATGATGCTGGAGTTTTCAACTCTACTATCTTCCCATCATTGCCATAAATAAGAAAATACAGAGCATAGTGTTATTTTCAGTGTTTTTATTCTTTAACTCGTGCCTTGTTGAGATTTTTCAGTATTACCAGCTTCCATAGGCACAGATGCTCCTGAGAACAGAAGCAGAAAAGTTCTTATCTGACTGACTGTACATGCTGAACTTTTACTTGTAACTGTCTCCTGTAAGCGTGGCATATAAGACTACAGATCTGAAATGCTCAGAGCCTGTCTTCTCACTGTTATAAGAGGTATATTAATACAGTACCTGAAGGAAAAAATTGTTTTTCTGTTAATGCTAATATTTAACAAGATTTGAGTCAGTTGGTGCAAGTAAGTACTGGAATGATTATAATACTGAGACTGTTTTTACACCTAACTGCTTCCTCTTGTGTTTCTTGTAGGAAACAGAGATGAAGGTACACATGCACACAAAATTTTGCATCGTTTGTTTGCTGACATTTATCTTTCATCAGTGCAGTCATTGCCATAAAGATGGACGTGACCATGGTCCTGAAGAGGGACATGAAGACCACCATAACTGCTATCAGATCTCAGAGACACCCTACCACCAGACCGCAGGATCAGAATCTGTGCCGAGTAAATTTTCAGCGTCGGAAGCTGAAAATGAACAGAAGTACTACATTGAAAAAATTTTTGATCGTTATGGTGAAAATGGAAGACTATCCTTTTTTGGCCTGGAAAAACTGTTAACGAGCCTTGGCTTAGGAGAAGTAAAAGTAGTAGTGATAAATCATGATGATATTGGCCACGATCATGTTTCTCACCTATACGCTTTAGAAGTACAGGAAGGAAAGCATTTGCACTCTCATAACCATCCTCATAGCCACTCCGATTCAGAAAACCAAACCGTGGTTGGTATGGCTGAGAAGAAAAATCATAAATGTAACTCTGAGAGAGATGCGGTAGTGTCATCTATAAAAGGTGATGGTAAACGTATTCACGACCAGAGTCACCATCACCATCATCACCACCCTCATCCGCATCATCATCTTGACCATAATGGTACACATCATTCTCGTAATGATTCAGTCATTCACAATGAACACGGAGAGCAGAATCACGGGCCTTCCACAGAAACAAACACGACCCAGGATCAGCGTGAAAGAAAACAGCGGAAACAGAAGAAGAAACGAAAGAAAATCAGTGAGACTTCAGGAGATAATACTCAAGACTGTCCTCCGAACCATCACCTAGGTGATCAGTGTGAGCACAATCGTGTTCATAAACACGATCATGTACATGATGCATCTCACTTTCATGTGCACCATCGTGAGCACAGTGGCGATCGTTCCGCTAATCACGGACATCAGGATTCCAGCCTAGGTAGTGAAGATGGACGACACCATACCAGCAAGCGAGAGGCACCTTGTAAGCACACAGGTGTAAGAAAACACACTATTTCAGCACATAGTCATAAGGATCGTAATGAAGACGAACGTGATTGTGAAGAGGTGAGTACGAAATGGAGAACTGGTAGGTTTGCTTTTGCTGTTATTAAGTAATACTTGAAGATGCTTACCCACAGATGAAGCAGAATGAACTGTTCTGCCTGCCCGTCACCCATCTTTCTCAGGTTATATTGCCTATTTGTCTTCATTTAAAGGGCAAGGACGTACTTAAAGCATTCTAACGTACCTTGCTTACAGGTGGTGGGTTTTGTTATTGTTTCTTTTTTTCCTCCAATATTCAGGAGTACCTCTTTTTTTTTTTTCCGTTATTACATGTTTTGGACTTTTTGAATCTGAGACTATTTACATTTTTGGAAGCTGCGCAGAGACTTTTTCCCAAGATAGGAATGTGTATTTTCCAACGTGTTTGCTTCTTTGTTCTAAAAGATTGTGAAACACTATAGATGCAACTTCTGTAATACTGTGCATGGTGTAAGCTTTTTCTTCCGTTACACTTTTCGGCATCCACTATTTCTTCCAGGTCCATAAATTCACTGTCCCTATCCCCTCACAGTTTACAGCACGAGCAGGATGGTTTGATAACATGGTTTCAAGTATAGCAGTATAAAAAGGGATGGAGCGAGTGACAAATCAGTTTTTTAAAGTTAATTGAAAAGGGAAACTCTAAACACTAGAGCGTTAATGGGTAAAGAGAAGCATTAGAAAACCTGGCTTGGGTTGATTTATGTTCTGTTCCTTTCTTCTTGCTCTATCTTTACTGCTTGTACTGTGTAACTGTTAGAAATGAAACTTGCTTTTACTGACTTTTATCAAAAATTACATAAACATTTGGGGACTGAGTTGTATAATGCAGATACACTTACAGTTTGTTCCTCTTCTAAACCATTTAAATCAGCTGAGGCTGATTGAGCAGTGATGGAACATTTTGGACCAGTTTTTCACTGCTGTATGTGTTCTGAAATCATGTGCTATGTTCTCCACAACTGTAGTTTTTTTTTTCTTAGTGAAATATGAAGTTGCTTTCATATTTAATTTTTTTGTACCATTTGCTTGCAGTGCTTGAATGTTACTCAGCTGCTACGACGCTACGGTCTGGAAGCCAGCTCTCAAATATCTCCTGAATTTTTTATATATATGTGTCCTGCTCTGCTATACCAGATTGACAGAAGGCTTTGTATTGTACATTACGATGAGCTTGAAGATTTTGTGAAAAGTAAAACTGCATCAATTGAGAATGAAGATAAAACAGGTGCTTCAGGTAGGTGTGTCATATCCAAAGCCTTCTGATAATTTTTTTTTTGCATAGTGAATATTAACTTTTCTTCAAAGTTTGAAACATCATACAGCTTAGCATTGACTGCAGAGTGAAGTAGTTTAGAAGATATTTGAGACAGTACGCTCCGTTAAGTCAGTAGACAAAGCATAATTTTTGCTTAATCTTAGCTTCTCCAAAGGAACCGTGACTCTGGGAAATATCCACTAAATTGGGCTGCCCAGACCCCATTCAAGCTGGTCTTTACTACCTCCAGGGATGAGGCCTCTACGGTACCTTCTCTGAGCTACCCGTTCCAGGTAGCACTTCTGAAGATCAGCATATCCTCCTGCAGTTTGGGTTCTTTAAATCACTTAAAATTTTACAACTTCCTTTTAGAGAGGCTGAGATGGTCCACGCATTTGTCCATAATTGAAAAGTTGCAGTTACATCAGCGCTAACTTTATTATTAAGTTTGATTTGCCTATATTAGTTTAGGAGTAGGAGACAGTGCCTTTATCAGTACATTCTCCAGAAGATATGATTAAAGGTATTTTTTAAACATGTTATACAGAAATCTCCTATAGTGACATGGTATCTTGTAAACTATTGAAAGATTGCTGGAAACTGAATATCCTGTGTCTTTTATATGGCAGCAGATCGTTTGTTTGTGGGTAGTCTCACCATAGTAAGAGTTGGCCCTTGTCCTGCCTTACTACCAAGAGGATTTGTAGAACAGCGTTAAGCATTTTCTGCTGATTGAAATATGGAAAATATGGATAAAACTGTCACGTTGCACATGTTTTGAATCAACATAATTAGAAAGTTTATATGGTTGAGTGCTTCTTTTTAAAATAATGCTTTTTCTTTCTCTGTAATGAGTAGGAGAGTTGATGAGTAACGGAACTTGAAGATCCTGTAAAATTAAGAGACTTAATTTGCAAAATAAGCAAGCCTTATTGTGGACAGTAACATACCGTAGTATCTGGTATTTTGGGTATAAGCCACATTAGCCAGTTAGTTATAAAAATGTGTGGGTTTTTAACTTACTAATTCGGTTTTGAAAACAAGCACTAACCTCTGAAGTAGGTCAGCCTGATGAGATGATGACAAATCCTGTAATCTAACAGTGTCACGTATACAGTGTTGTTTCTAAGTATGAGACTTCCGGTGATGTAATGACATTTTCGCTTTTTAAGTAAGGAAGCGAATCATAAAATACCAAATCTTACCTAGTGCTTGAGGATTGTGGAAGGTGTGCTTGCCCCAGCTTGTGTAAACTTTCTTCACTCTGTACTTAGCGAAGTTAGGAACACACAGGCCATTTTTAAACACGAGATGTCTGTGCTTCTCTTTAGTTTTAATGAAAAGCTTTCCAAATGTGTAATAGACTAACGCTGCTTCTGTTTGCTCATATTAACTTGTATGATTTTCACTAGGTCCCCCAGTGCAGTTATCTAGAGCAAAGTAATTTAATTAAATGATGACCGAAAACTTATAAAACCTGTGTTAGTTTTGTACCTTTTACTGAGATAATTCTTAAATGTCTTCTGTTACGGAGGTTTCAAAGTCTTCTACGTGCAGTTGAGTTTTCGTAGTGTACCCCTTGGAA
This sequence comes from Phasianus colchicus, assembly GCF_987193195.1. NCBI lineage: Eukaryota > Metazoa > Chordata > Aves > Galliformes > Phasianidae > Phasianus > Phasianus colchicus. The sequence goes on along the minus strand of NC_143442.1, from coordinate 27,713,090 downwards.
GAGTTGCATCCTAATAAATAGAGCATTCCTACAGAACTTAACTTACATACGGGAAACGTATGCCTACTGTGAATCAAACTAATCTCTTTGATTAATAAACTTCTAGACACCTAAGAGAGGAGCAGGCAGAGAACTGTATGATGTGTGTTATTTTTCCCCTCTGCTTTTCTCCTCACATCCCCGTCTGTTCCGCAGCCATCCAGAGGCCATGTGGACTGTCCGACTGCTGATGTGCAGTCAGTCATAGAGGTAGATCCCTGTATGTGCTGTACCTAGTGCAACTTCTTATTTCACTATAGGTTTTTAGCTGGAATGACCTAAAATCAGTAAGCGGATGCATTTTTCAGATTGGGAAAGCGAATCTGTTTTCCACATCTGAAAAACACTGTGGTTTTCCTAAATTATATAGTTATTTGAGGATGTATGTTGCTGTAGTTACTGGCCAAACTGATGTTTTTTTTTTTCTTTTCTCAGTTCAGTACACACAGATCTTATGATCTTCTTTTGTCGTTTGGTTGACTGAACAGATTGATGCTACCCTGCCTGCTTAATTCAGTTCTTCTGAAGTAGGGCCTGAAGTTGTAGCAGCTCACTGTTTGCATGAATGACGGAATAACAGTAGATATTGGCAAAGGTCTTTTAAGTGTGCTTGTGCTGTGCATTTACAGAGTAAAACTGTGTACATCTGAAGTGGAACAAGATGATTTTGAGAGTATAATTGCCCCAGTTCATCTATCGGTACAAACATATATACCTGAATAAGAATCTAGCCCCTTGCTAAAGGAGCAGCACAGAGAAATGATGCAGATAAGCACTGAGCAATTTTTTTTAAGCCAGGGATCAGTTAGAGCTGCTGTTAAAAAGTATTTCAGATGTATTTGCCCTGTAAATCTGCCTGTGAGGATGCCAGCATTCCCTTGGAGCCGACCATTCCCCGAATCCGGGAAAGGCGCGATGGAGCCTTTCTTAAAGGTTGCGAATAGCTAGCCTTTCTCAGCTTTCTAAAGAGTGTACCTTTCTATCTTTATATTCTGTTTTAATATACAAATAGCAGTGCAGTATGGTGCGGAGCAGCCAGCTTTGTTTGCTACCTACTGTTTGAACAGAGGTCCCTTCCAGGGGAAGTTGTTGGATCACCTCTTTCTTGTTTTCTCTACAAGCATTTTATAAGGCAGAATATAATTGCTTCACTTCATTGACTAAGCTTTAAATAGTATTTCTGAGACTGTTACACACCAAGGTCTTTTATTACTAATGAGCTTTTGCAGAGCTTGTAATATTGCATATTAGTTCTACTTCCATAACATTTTAGTGTTTTGGTCACTACGGCTGTTTGTCGGTGTAATTTTGTTCAGAGTTATTAATAGCCCTTTCATCTCAGGATGTAGCTTTATCAGAATCACTTTGTATGCACATGTTAATACCGGGTCATACCCTGCTTTTGTAGGTAGTTATTTTTGTGTGACTTGAAAGCTAACTTTTGGATCCGTACCGCTTTTAAGAGGTTTAGTAGCTGCGTTTAGTAGTTTCTGAAGCCGATGGCCAAAGTCTGAGAGGGGCAGAGATTCTGTATTCTCATTCTCATGTGCCTCATTTTAATCATGGTGCCGCGTTTAGATGCTGTATCATTCATAAAAGCATGTAAGCCCTTCAGAGATGTGTTTGCCAAAGCTACACTGTGACAGATGAAACTTCAGCCAGTTCACATCATCTCCATTTCTGGTGTCCATATAAGGCTGTTGGTCATTTAACCTGGCACCTAACATCGTAATACCTGTGTCTAGATTGGAGATTCAGTTTCGTGCCAAACAGCTGTAATTTTAATTTGGGCAACTTGGATATGTGCTTTGTGATTTGGTATTGAGTTACATCTTTACTTGTCCCTTACATGTCCCTGTCCCTTTCAGCAGGGCTTGTTTGTTGACTGTACGTGATAGAAGTGCTCTGGCGATGAATCGAGGTTGTATAGTGACAGTATTTTTGTTTGCAGGGTCTTGCTTCCACTCTAGAGCTACCTCTGAATTCCCGTTTTCTGCCTTCCTGTTCTTCACTTCCGCGTCTGATTGTGGCCCTTGCTTTTTCACCAATTCCTGTTTTCTTCACACTGTTCCAGTATATGCCACATGCTTTCCAAAGCTTTTTCTAGTCAGTTTCTCCTAGTGGATATGCTCTTATAACGTTTGCATTTCAATTGGGTTGTTTCCTTTTCTGCGCTGTCGCAGGGCATGTGCACACTTTGTATGGATGAAAAAATCCCAAAATAAAATTTAAAGCAGCGAGTGATGTTTAACCAGACAGGCTGCAGCAGCCAAGGTTTTAGTGGCAAAACCTTACTAAATCTGCGCTTTTAGTACAAATGGAGTTCTTGGGCGTACGACTGCTAGCTTATATATTTCATTGAGCAGCTGCAATGTTATATTCCTTCTGCTCTTCTCCCTATCCCCTCACCCATTTCCCAAGGTGTTTGACCCTGCTCGGTCAAAAGCGAGTGGATCTTCACAGACATAAAGGAAATCATATCCTGCACCCAAGTAACAGAGATGCTAATGCTTTTAAACTCAGAAGTTGCTAACTTCCCTTAAAGTTCACAAACTAACAGACAATTAGAATTAAGAATGAAGCTAGTAAGAAAATTGGAAATACCTGAAACATTTAGGCTAATACTTGAGAGGAATATTTTAGAAGTTCAACTTGAGGAAATTGTGTTCTCAAAACTTCTCAGCCCAAGCAGTTAATATTTGTACAATGGGAGCTTGTAGTGAAAATTTGTAGAGAGCCATATCTTTCCTTGCTCTGTGTCACTGTAATACATTATTCTCCATAATGACACTGGTTTTCTTCTGCAACCTTATTTACTATATATACGTGACTCTTAGTTTAATAAAGTTACGTGTAAATTTCTGTTTTGTTTTGTAAGCATACTTATTTTATGTGTGTTGCTGTGATATCAGTGAGAAGAGGCAACTCATTAATATTGCTGCCACCGACTATTCCTATCTTCGGGGCTGTGTGGGACTGTGAAACTTAAGAACTGTGCTATTGGAATCAAGCAGCTTTTATTTTTCTTTGAACTTTCTGTGGTTGGACAAAAAAGAAAGTATTATGTTAGGGTGAGATACTGGTTGCAAGTGGCATGTTTCCTTGTTTGTAGGATCTGTTTCTTGTGTAATTCCTTCTTTTCCGTGTCATAAAGAAATCTGCATGTCTCCAGCTCACTGGGTTGTGCTGATTTTAACTTGCCCATTATTGCTTTTTCTAATGACAACAGAAAAATGCATTCTGGTTTTGTTTGTGGCAAGCGCTTTCATCTCTTCAACTCTTATTTTAGCATTTGTTAACTCTTTTCTCGTGAGTAAAAATGTGTACTTCAGAGCACCGGATGAAGAGCGTGGTGTGTAGCTAAACGTTATTTCTACCAAAGGGGAGAAATATTTGCTCCAATTTAAATTTCCATAAGAATCTTGTGAAAACTGGATGTTAAACATGAATTAATGCCTGCGAAGTCATAGTAAGCTAAGAAAAATAGCTGAGATTTTTTTTTTTGTTTCAGCATGAAATCGTTTTGTTTTTGTGATTCATTAGTGGGCTGCAGAGCTAAACTGGGAACTTAAGTCAGAAGGAGTAGATGAACTGTTTTGTTCTTGGCTGATTGCATTCTACTGGGTTTTTTGGAGTTGTGACCTAGTCTGCGTTATTTTTGCTGTGGATTCAAGTGCTGTCTTGTATTTTTCAGCACCTTTAGGTTAAAGGGGAGTCACCTTCTTAAGAGATAGTTGAAAGTCTTTAATCAGACTTAGAAGTTTTAGAAGTATTGTTCTGATAACCTTTCTGTATCCATTTCTTCCCACAGCCTGGGTTTGTGGTATCATCTCTATCACCGTCATTAGCCTGCTTTCCTTGCTAGGTGTGATCTTGATTCCCATCATTAACCAATGGTGCTTCAAATTTCTTCTAACTTTCTTGGTAGCTCTGGCTGTAGGAACAATGAGCGGAGATGCTCTACTCCATCTGTTGCCACATGTAAGTATTGCTATTCTTACATTTTATCCTAATTTAAGTGCATATATAATTTATAAATGCTTGACAAGTGTTGACACAGAAACGTTCCTTTATGTAGAAGTGAATTGTCTTAGCTACTTTCTGAAACAGTATTGGAGTCTTGCCATTAAAACAAAGCAGGTTTCTTTAAAAAACAAACAAACAAAACAACAACACAAACCAAATATAATTGTTGTTGTATGTTCATAGCCAAACTTCTTTCAGAATGTTTTTAAAAACACCTGAGACCAACAAGATTATTTTAAACTTAGCAGCATTACTGTATCTTATCAACTGGTATTCTGTATCAGTACCACCTAAAAGTATTTCAGGGGATTCAGCTTCCTGCTTAGTAGCTTCTGGGGAGAAAAAAAAACTTCTAAGTCAAGAAACTGCCCAAGCTCCTGGGAAGGTAAGCGTGTTTTCATTTGTGACAGTTGATGTAATTTTTAGAATAGGAAGTATTTCCTATATTGTTAGTTATCTTCATCCTTTTAACTAAAAGACTAATGTTTTCTGTGTGTGAACTTAAGTACAGATTTTGTTGTTGCTGTTGTTCCAAAACTGACTTAGGACTGTAGGAATAGTTAAAACGTGAGGTTTAGTTCTTAGTGGGAGTGTGGCAGCTGTAATTTGTGTGATATTCCTGAGCGATTCTCTGATTTTTTTTCAGCACAGTGACAGAAAAAAGCTGGAGAGATGGTGTCGTTCCCCCTCCCCCTCTCCCCCCTTGAAAATTAACCAGAGGAATATCAAAGTAATGCATAGTCTAACAAAAATTTTCTGTGGTAAGATGTGTTTAAAAAGAATCTTCCACAGCATCGTTAATGCTGCTTTTTGGGCAAGGTTACACATTTTGCCTTCTAAGTTTTGAGCTGTTTCAGTCCCCGGTTGCACCAAGTCATCCTGCGTTCTTACTTGCTTTGTAGTCACATGGAGGCCACAACCACAGTCACCACCATGGCCAAGGTCACATTCACGAACACAAGCATTCTCATCGACATGCCCATGGACACGGAATAGAGAACGAAGGCTTTCTAGAAGAAAATGATCCAGTATTGAAAGGTCTTGTTGCACTCGGAGGCATTTATGTTTTGTTCATCATTGAACACTGTATAAGAATGTACAAGCATTACAATAAACAAAAGGTACGTGGAAAAATTGCATCCTAATTTAAAAACATCTCAGCTTCTGAGCGTAGAGGGAATTGTCTGTGTGATAACCGAGCACGTGCTGCTTATCTGCGTTGTTTGATTTCACGTGAGGAAATGCCTTATAAAAAAGGCTGCATTTAGGATAAGGTAATCTGGGAGGACAAGGTAGGAATCTGATGGGGGGAAGTGTCATCTTTTCAGCCAGATACATTTGGAAGTAGACCTAAACAGAAGAAATTACAGCTCTTTCTCTGGCATGCTATCATTTCTTGGCAAAAGTAGGAAAAGTACATACGAAAGAAATGCTAACGGAGGAAGGTGCTTGTCAGGCAGTTGACAGGGAACTAAACTGTATACTGCCAGCTGATGGTGCCAGCATAACGGAGAGATTCACATCAGGAAATGCCAAAAAAAATTGCAGACAACTTAGGTCCAGAAGTAAGCTGTATTCATGATAGTGGAATGAAAAGAGAGTCGGTATTTGAGGGCCTATGTGACAATCCATTGATATTCAAACCATGGAAAATCGACGTTGTTTTAGCAGTCATTATAAATTTTTATCATGTTTGCTTCCATCACTTGACTTTGAGGAGAAAATGAGCTGTAACAGTTGCTTCCAAAAAGAGTGAGGAAAGATATCGACTTCTCTAGTTTTGTATCAAACTTGCTGCCTCATCTGGGCAGGTAACAGGTGACTTTCTGTGTTGGTGGAAGCATATATTGTGATAAAGTGATAAAAGCTATTACGTTGCGTGTGTCATCTTTGAGGTTAATTAAATAGTTAAATCCCTAAGGCTGTTTTAGCAAATCTGTGTTCGCTGCTGTACAGGCTGCAGACAGGAAAGTAGCAAGCTGTTATCTAATGGAAAATATGAGGAAGTTGGAGGAGTCGATATTTAAAATTAAACAGGATAGGAGCTGTTCTTGCTGTGTGCTTGTTGTCTTGAACGAAGCAAGTATAATGACTCTGCATACATGTGTTTCTCGGCTGTTACAGCATTCTTTGTCATATTGTACTCTGTTAAAGAAGTGATTTCTAAGATTTTTGACAGTATTTCAGTTTATTTTATTTCAATCACTGTCCCTCTAAAATCGGGCATTAAATCTTTCCCGTTGCAGAGTAAGCAGAAATGGTGCAAGAATAAACAGAGTGAAGAATCACCAATTGGAAGGAAACTTTCAGATCAGAAATTAAATAATAGACCAGATGCTGACTGGCTTCAGCTCAAACCTCTTGCAGGTAGGCATTTATTTTCAGCGTTTTTTCTGACTGTGAGATTCAAAGTAACGGCATGTAACTTCTGGCATGTAGCGCGTCCCCTCTTGTACAGTTGTGCTGCTGTTATGTAAATTGTTGTTAATAAGACTTACTAGGCTTTCCCTGTGCTATATATTTTGTTTTTGTTAGATCTGAGAGCGACGCAAACACTTCCTGATATGCCCTGCAAGTGGTTCTCAGACTTCTGAAGCAGTCAGGGTTTTGGGTGGCCGTGATTCTTTGGTTCTGGGAGTGTTCTGATTAAGCTGGCTCAGCCCTGGTAAAAACTAACACGCGTGACCTGAAGGAGTGTAATCTGTTACACTTCAGAGATTCCAGTCTGACCAATTCCCGTTTGGCTGAGAAGGCCAAGCGAAAATAATTTCCTTAATAAACGTAATTGAGAGTCTCAGTTATTTCTCAGGTATTCAAAACAACTTTCACGTATTGTTTGTTCATGACAGTCGAACTGCTCATGCAGTATGCACCCAGATGGAATGCCATAGCACCTGCCTTGAAGGGATGAGAGAAGGGGAAGAGCTTTGTTTCATAAACTTCCCATTCCGTTGCTGGCGTGACTGTTGTAACTCATTTCCTGAAGAAGAATCCATGCGCTATGTTTGTACAAATACAGTTTGTTCATTTGAGCGGTTCCTAGAAGGAAATGTTAGGTCTGCAGCCTCTTTCATTCAAGCGACTTAGAATGAGATTTGAAGGATTGACATAGAAAAAGATTTTTTAACTATGAGCGTGGCAATACGTACATTTGAAATGCATTCATTTTCTTTTAATGAACAATCAGAGGAGCTTTGCTTCTGCTGATGCAGTTTTATAGCACTGTTCCTCTGAAAGTATATTCAGTAAATAATTTACAGTAAAGCTACCAAAAGCCTCTGCTAAACTTGAATTTGGACTGCAGCACCCCTATCACAGATATGAATGTCATTTCATTTGTTTTTCAATCCTCCAAAGTACGTATGAGAGCCTGCTTATCTTGAAGTTCTCTGTGCTGCTTTTTAGAAGTTCTTACCACGGTTGAGTTGTGCTTACGTGCCTGTGGAATCTTTTAAACTATGAAATTCACTGCCTAGGACTGTGGTTTTGTCATTGTTTCATTTGTGTTTTCTGTAACTGGTTTTGTTTCCTGTAGTATAGATTGTCAATTTCATTTCATTTATTTCATTTATTTATCAGTATTTTAGAGGTATCAGTAGGCTTAAAATTCATGCACGTACAGCTTTGGCATCCTTTTTACTTCAATTTCTCTGTAAAAATAGATTTGATTAATTGCGAGCAGGGTAACGAGATACCGTGTGACACAAGTGTCTGTCCTGCAGAAACATGCAGTACAGAAACTACTATGAGATCTGTTGTTTAGTAGTATTCTTCGGTGACTTATGTGCTGTAGATAGAATTGCATGCCTGTACAACATTGGTACAGTCCTGGCAATTGTCCTTATCCAGTGTTGAACTGTATACTTTGTCTGTAGCAGAATTACAGGTACAGTCCATCAGGCTAAACCTGTGGATGCTGTAAATGCTGTATATGCAAATTGCTGAAAGATAGAGTAATTACATTGGAATATTTACTTTTGGCAGAACATTGACCGCACTGTTATTAGATCGGGCTGAGTTAAAACACTGTTTTTTTACTTTCACAAAGCAGTTATAATATTAGCTCAGTGTTGCGGTAGGTGCTGGCGATACTTCATTTAAGAGTTAACGCGATGTTTCTCTCTCTCCTCTGACTTCAACGTAGGAGCAGATGACTCAGTTTTATCTGAAGACAGACTTAATGAAACCGAACTGACCGACTTAGATGGCCAGCTGGAATCTCCTCCCAAAAACTTCTTGTCTGTAGAAGAAGAGAACAACGTGCACCATTCTCACAATGATGTCTTACGTGCTGCTCAAGAACACGATCTTCATGATTTAGAGTACGACAGCCATGGCGAAGATAAGATGATAGCTAGAAAACACAGTCACCACTGGCATCACAAACACTCCCATCATTCCCACGGCCACTGTCATTCTGGAAAAGACCTGAAAGATACAGGGATAGCTAATATTGCTTGGATGGTAATCATGGGAGATGGCATTCACAACTTCAGTGACGGCTTGGCAATAGGTAAGCAAAACTGCTGAGTGTTACTCAGCAGTTTCCTACCTTGAGTAACTTGGGTAGTACGTTAGAAGCGATCACAGGGAAGATTTCCCTGTCTTCTGTGGCTACCGGCACTGTTAAATCATAGCGGGAATTAAAAGGTCATCAGTTCTAATAATCTCCACTTTATTGTCTGTTTCCACCACGATTACTCTATTGATGTCAGCAACAGGAGCGATCTCTGTTAAATTGAGATAGGCACAGAGAAAACTCCTTAGGGATTGAGGAATAACTGTAACACACACATTGGTTGTTTGGGTCTCAGTATTTACCTTAGAGTAAGAAACAAGAAATTCTTTAGAATTCTATTTACTTAGGATTTTAAGTATTTGTAATAATAATTTTTTTGTTATTAGTACCCAGTATTTGTAATTAACATACTGTGAGTCTGGTTGTCGCATCGTTCCTCCTCCTATGCTGAAAAAAAAAAAAACTAAGCAAAGTATTATTTTTGTTTACAATTAATGTAGATTTATTTCTAGCCAAAAGTATAAGAAATTAAACTATTGAACAGGCAAATTAGAACAATTACGGATCTCATTAGCTTATTAAGTCAACGTTGATTTATATAAACCTCCAGAAGTGATTCTTTTATGTTCCGATTTATTTATTTCAGTAAAGTAGATGCAGAAAGCATGCAGTTGTGAACTGCTTGCAGAAGGGATGTGTTTACCTACTCACCTGTTTTAAAGGACAAGCTACTTAGACAGGTTTTGAATTAATGACAAATTCTTCTATAGTATCTCCACTTCTCTTCAAACAGTTTTAAACTAAAATAACTGCGTAACAAATCTTGTTCCATTTTAAACACGTAAGACGTTTTGGCAGTAGCTTCTAAGGTCTAACGGGATCGTTGTGCCACGTATTGAGAGCTTCGCTGTTGTAAAACTCCATTTCTAAACACTTCTACGTCAAATCAAAACAGCTGAATATGCAGTACGCTGTAGATTTTAGAAATGCTCGTACAAATCTTTTTAATATATCAACTTATAAGAAATGCATCGGTTTCTAAGAGAAGTTTGTTTTCTCTCTGTCTTAAGTTTGTGCTTTTCTACTTACATTTTTTGGTTTGGCCTGCTCACTGCAAGCTCTCCTTGTATCTTTTCACTTCTGAAGTACAAAAGTTTATTGTCAGTTTTCTCATCTCTAAATTATTTAAGCTACAAACTTTAAGTCAATTGAATTACATTAATATATGCAAAAGTTACTTCAAAAAAGTCTCACACGAATGTTTTTCTTCATATTGTCTCCTAAGTTAGGCTTGTTTGTGTTGCTGATATTGCATTAGGAATAGGCATTAAAGAACTGTTACACCGTTAGACGGGATTTCCAACCTGGAAGACTGTTGCTCTTGTGCTTTTTTAGTTACTCTAGTGTGCTTGAAATGCCCCAAATGTGTAAAGGGGTGCTGTTCTTCCCTTTTGCCTTTCTGTCTTTGTTTTGCATTCTCTCAGGTTTTGCTGTTTGGTTGAACTAGGTAATAATGTACGCAGCGTTAATGCACACTAGGGTACTTCCGGTATAATCAAAGTACTAGTGTGCGTGTTTTAAAAAAAGGTGGCGAGTCTGTTGAATAAATTCACTGATTTGAGAATAGTAACTGTCTGGGAACTGCTGAATCACGGACCGAACCTCTGATTGATCACCTGAGGCGAGCAAGGAGTCAGCCACTGGAGCACAGGTGAAGGCAATTCACCTGCCTTGCCGGAAGGGGTGGAGCCTGGCTCTGCCTCTCCTAGACCCATTTAAGAGCTGACTACCAGTGGGGAAGGATCTCTTCTGGAGATCCCCTCCTTTGGAGTTTCATAGCGAGCCCAGGATACGGGTGAGCGTTCTGTGTGTTCTCTTTTGGTTTAATAACTGCTTAGCCAAACTCTGTGGTATATTTCATAATTATAACATCTATACATTCATTGATTATACAGTAACGTGGTGTTTGTATCTTTTTTCTCTTTTCTTTCAGGAGCAGCTTTTAGTGCTGGTCTGACAGGAGGGATCAGTACATCTATAGCAGTATTTTGTCACGAGCTGCCCCATGAATTAGGTAATGAATTCTATAAAACCGATACTTCATGTAAGACTGAATGAACGCGTGTGTGTAAATGCTGTTGTGATACTCCTCCTGATAGCTGGTGGATAGGTGCAGTTGCAGCAAGGGTGACCGGACCTTTGGAGAGTGATTGAGCAGTATTGTTTCAGCATAAGTAATGAGACTGTCAAGATCTGTTTGCCAGGCATTTAGCTACAATGTTCTGTGAAGTATTTTCAGCACGCTTACAAAGGTATTCAGGAGTAGAGAGGGTACATTTTCTGCATTTTGTATGGAGTCTGTTGCGTTGTCTTGAAAAATGTTATATATTGTATGACATATTACAGAAAGTTAAATGATGAAGTAGAAGTCTTTGTGTAGATGTCCAGAAGTACTGATTGTACTGATTATCACTGAGTCTGGTCAATTTGAATGGCTGTTTGGCTAAAGCCTGTAAGCATCGTTGCTGGTGCCTTTGACTCTTGCCCGTAACTAATGCATTTTTTCTCGGGTGCTAGCTTGTCATGATGAAATATGTGCTTGTGTCAGCCGCGAGGTACGTCGCATGAAATATTAGCGCATCCCAAGATTTGCAAAAGAGCAGCTCGAGAGAGGAGTTCTTGGTGGTTTTCTTTTTTTGTCCATAGCCTGAACTGGTGCGAGATTAAAGCGATGAATTAATACCTTTAAATCGTATTTTAAGCAAGGCATTGCCACACACAGAGGTGTTACAAGAGTTTTTGTGTCCTGCCGCCCGGTCTTCTTTTGAGACCCTCTAGCCTAGAATCGTAGAGTCATAGAACAGTCTGGGTTGAAAAGGACCGCAGTGATCATCTAGTTTCAACCTCCCTGCTATGTGCAGGGTCGCCAACCACCAGACAGGGCTGCCTAGAGCCACATCTAGCCTGGCGTTGATTGCCTACAGGGAAGGGGCATCCGCAGCCTCCTCAGGCATCCTGTGCTTAATCACCCTCTGTGTGAAAAACGTCCTCCTAGTATCTAATCTAAACCACCCCTGTTTTAAAACCATTCCCCCTTGTCCTGTCACTATCCACCCACGTAAACAGTCGTTCGCCCTCCTGTTTACAAGCTCCCTTCAAGTACTTGAAGGCTGCAATGAGGTCTTCCTAGGGCCTTCTCTTCTCCAAGCTCAAAAACAAGCCCAGTTCCCTCAACTTTTCCTCGTAGGAGAGGTGCTGCAGCCCTCTGATCATCTTACTGGCCCTTCCTCTGAACCCGCTCCAAGAGCTCCATGTCCATTCTGTACCGGGAGCCCCACGCCTGGACACGGTGCTCCAGATGGGGCCTCACAAGAGCTGAGTAGAGGGTGACGATTGCTTCCCTCTCCCTGCTGGACACCCCTTTTTTAATGCAGCCTGGAGCGCAGTCAGCCTTCCAGGCTGCAAGCACGCACGGCTGGCTTGTGTCCAGCTTCTCATCCACCAGGACCCCGAAGTCCCTCTCGGCAGTGCCGCTCGTAAATGGTTCTTCACCTGGTCTGTATAAGTGCCTGGGATTGCCCTGACCCAAGTGCAAAACCTTGCACTTGGCCTTGTTGAACCTCATTAGCTTTCTGCAGGCCCAGTTCTTAAGTCTGTCCAGGTCCCTCTGGATGGCTTCCCTTCCTTTCAGTGTATCAACTCCAATTTAGAGAGAAGGGTGGGGTGAGGGACCATGTCAAAGGCTTTGCAGAAGCCCAAATAGATGTCATCCGTCACCCTTCCTTGGTCCACCAAAGCCATCACTCCACCATAGAAGGCCACCGGATTGGTCAGGCAAGATCTGTCCTTGGTGAAGCCATGCTGGCTGTCTCGAATCACCTCTTTTTCTCGTAAATGCCTTAACAAAGCTTCTAGGAGAATCTGCTCCGTGATCTGACCAAGCACAGAGGTGAGGCTCACTAGCCCGGGTCATCCTTTCTCCCTTTCTTAAAAATGGGAGTAACGTTTCCCTTCTTCCAGTCTCCAGGGATTTCACCCAGCAGCTACGATTTTTCAACTATGAGACGGAGAGCGGCTCGGTAACCACATTCGCCGCCTCTCTCAGAACCCTAGGATGGATATCATCTGGCTCCATGGACTTAGTTACATTCAGTTTCATGAGGAGGTCTCGGATACATTTCACTTCTACAATGGGATGGAATCCACTCATCTCACCCTCACCTGGAGCTTCAGGTCCTGGCAGACATGACTGTACTTTTAGCCAGGCCTGCATTCCTCCAGATCACAAACTGTACTGCGGCATGATCGCTGCAGCGTTTTAGTTGGGCGATGCCTTGGATTGCTGAGATAGTAAATGTAGGCTAACTTAGCTGCTTGTGTCCAGAGGAGTACCAATACTAAACTGCTGTATTTTGTCTTCAGGTGATTTTGCTGTGCTTCTTAAGGCTGGTATGACAGTAAAGCAAGCTATTGTGTACAACCTGCTGTCTGCCATGATGGCTTACGTAGGCATGCTGATTGGCACAGCGGTGGGACAGTATGCAAATAACATCACCTTGTGGATCTTCGCAGTCACTGCAGGCATGTTCCTCTATGTGGCATTGGTCGATATGGTAAGACAATTTTGATTTTTGTTTCCCTGGTGCAAACCAAAGCAGCTGACATTCTGAAAATTCTTCTCCCATGTGGCCAGCGACTCCGAGTTCCTTGCCAGGTTTCTCTGCCTTGCTGGTATCCTTGAAGCATTAGTGAAGAGAGCCAAAAGAGGTTCCGTTTCTACTGAATTTCCTGGTATGAGCAGGATCTGTCTTGCAGCTTAGTAAACTTACCTCTGCAATTACTGCCACGCTGGGCTCAGGAAACGGAGTGTCAGTGGGGCTACTGGCTTCTCGCCTTTAAATTCAGCTTTAGTTATGGAGGACCTGCGATAGTCCTGCTTCCGCTAGAACCTTTAGGACCGGGACTCATGAAAGCTGATCACCACTGTCTTTTTTCTGTCAATATTAAGACAGCCAAAAATGGGCTATTTCTTTCATTTTAGAGAGCTTTAATTAGTAAATATGCCCCAGTGTTGAAGTTGCTCTTATAAGTCGGTCAGTCCTTTTCAGATCTTGCTGAGACGAGTGGCAGCATAGTAGAGAATAACTGTTTGCAAATATAGATGTTCAGCGATAGCCTATAGTTACTGGATACCAGCCACTTTCCTGTAAGTTCTGTGCTCTTATTTATTTTCCTTTATGTACTTTGACTGAAGAATGTATAAAGGAAGGCAATACTTTTATTCTGCAATATTTTCATTCTTGGTACTTTTCCTTAGGCACATTAGCATTCAATATAGTCTGACTCTAAACAAGAGAATTCCTAAACAACAGGAATGCCTCTGCATGATACACTTGAAACCACACCAAGTTTGTGTTCCTTAATCTGCCTTCCTCTCTAAGTCCCTGTATTCTGACACCTAATAGGAACGGATTTTGTTTTGTAGCTCCGCTGAGGTCCGCTACAGGGCGACTGACCTTCTGGCATTCTTGCATATGATGGAAGTTCATTTAATTAGTTATATTTCTATATTTCTAAAGTATAGTTTGCTCCTAGTTGAGAGGAGGTAGAACCTGAACTCAACTCAGAAATCTTAAATCCTTAAGGCTCTCCATGACCTTCTGCTGTCACTTATGTGGAGATGAGTTGAATTCTATTCATACTGGTAAATTTTATATATATATAGCAAGAGACTATAAATTTTCAACTGCGATAGGTGTTTGTACTGACAGGACTAGTCTTAATACACAGTCACTGAAGTTCGTCATATCGAGAGCTTATAAATTGAGAAGTTCAGTAGTTTGTAGCAGAGATGAGTAATTTTCATAGCGGTGTGGTTTTTTTACAATTAAATTTTCAGTGGATCAAATAGTCAGTTTACGTATCTTTGTGAAATACAGTAAGGCAAGACCAAATAGGCGATATATTAATCTTTTTAGCTGATCTGAAGGTCTGATAATTTGTTTGTTTGTTGTACTGTACTCAAGTATTTGGAATAACCAGAACAGTTATAGCCTATTTTATGAAGAGCTACAATAGAGACTTGTGCTCTCTACTGACTGAAGTTTGTTTGATCTATATAATGTTTTGCTTTTTTCTCAATATGGTTTATGAAGAAATGAACTGACAAAAACATAAGGTAAACAAAGGAAATCCTTTAAGTTATTTTTGTCTTGCCTGGGTGGTCTTGTAAGGCACTTTGGAAGATTTATTCTTACATCTTCCACGTCTGCATTTACTTAGTGCTTCTGTCAGTACTATTTGATGTTTTCCTTAGAGTTGAGAGTTGAGGAACGGCCACAGCTTTCAGAACTTTCTATAGAAGTCTGTGAAATTACTCCTGAATTACCTGTGACGTGCACAGTCAACCTCGCTATTCTCAAACACGTGTAAATATATGTAAAGCATATAATGAATGAGACGAAGGGCTGAGTTAATCGACTAAGTCTTTATAGCAGTGTGGCTAGCTTTAATTGAGTAAACAAACTTGAAAGAGCAGACCGAAAGAATACTGGGCTGGCCCTTGAAATTGGAAGTTCAACTAGATGTGTGATCCAGGAAGAACTGTAGGAGAGCCCGGTGGAAAAGAGTTTTCACTTAGTCTCAAATACATAATGTATTTTAGTAGACAGCTTTTCTAAAATGCAGTGATTGTGAATAGTTTTAAGTATGTACTGGTGGCTTGTTTTTATAACTAAAACCTCAATTGCTTATTCTTTCTTGTGAAATATTGTCTTGTAAATTTGTCAGTGATTAAATACAATAGAGGTGAAATAACTTTTTTTTTTAATTGCTTTTCTTTCTAGCTTCCAGAAATGCTTCACGGAGACGGAGATAATGAAGAGCACGGTTATTGTCCGGTGGGGCAGTTCATTCTGCAGAATTTAGGCCTGCTTCTTGGATTTGCCATCATGCTGGTGATTGCCCTCTACGAAGATAAAATTGTGCTTAACATCCAATTTTGACCGTATTCTGGTGTTTGCTGTGGATACGATGTTATTACTGTACGGCTTTGAGTCTGCACTGTTTCACTGTATGCACATTGCTTAGAGGAAAAGCAGCGGCTTGCACTACTTACACAAGTACGTTCTATTCATTTCTGTGTGTATTATCGGCTACATTTTTCTGATTTAAATCAGATGAGATTGCTCAAACGCATCTTCTAAACTCCATTAAGTGGCAATTGGGAAATAGTAAATTCCAGAAACAAATGCCAAGTTCGGTGCGCTGCTTGCTTATATAAACAATGACAGTGAAGGATGTACGCACTTGGGAAAAATAGCATTTCATACCGTGTTTATCAGAACCCAGAAAATTTTACAGCTGAAAATCATACCTATGCAAGGAACCTTTTAATACTGCACAAGTCTAAAGCAGCAGGCATATATATATGTATATATATGTATGTATCTTCTATCTGTGCATATATATGCGATGCATGCGTAGCGCTGGTTCTGCTGCATAGTGGTGACTTTAAGTATTAAATCTTAACAACAATAGATGAGTGGAAACCACTGTCTAAAATATTTAAAAAAAAAAAAAAGCCCCAAACCGTAAGCTGCACTCCCTTATTTTAACTTTATGTATGTGTAAGAAGGCAGGCTGTTGCAATATACGCTGCAAAGTGCTATAATGTCCTGTTGAGGATCACTTTGACGATGTTTTCCTGACTAAAATTTATTTGATGTTTGTTCTTTGTATTAGTAGGAAAATGCAAACTGCAGTAGAATTAGCGCTAGCTTGGGGAAATCCCCGATGTTGGAGTTAGTGAGCTATTCCTGGTTCTTTTCTACAGATGCTAAACATGTATCGTGTGCCACTTGCAGCATAAACTACTGAAGAATTGTGGCTGTGAATGTGTGCAAACTCTTAATTTTCTGGAGAATCCGTATGGGACTTTTTTCTCTAACAGTTACTTTGGAATGTTTTCTTCTATGTTAAAGTAAAGTACAGCAAACATGCTAGTAACTGAACGTGGGCACAAGGGTTAAAATACGCTATGTGCATGTAGGGTTACTTACTGTACTCTGTTTCTACAGTGCCTCAAAATCAGGCGTTGTGGCACCAGCCATTTCTGCGGTTGAGACTAAGAAGATTTCTACTTCCAGCATAAATTTTAGTTCATTTGTATGATTTTTTTAAAAGGATTTTGGTCTTTGATTATTAAAAAGCAAACGCGATAGAGCGGTTGTATGCCTAATGTGGAAGGATAGACTGAAAGTTTTCAGCCTTAATATGCTGGGAGCCCATCCTGGATCAGATTTTGCTGAGGTATACTGCCAGACAGGAGCGAGGAGTTCTTGTACCCGTTATCTCCTTAAGAACAAATACGCAGCGCGAGTCGATTCTGTAGTTCCACTCGTAATCATGGAAGTAGCCTTTTCCAAAACATCCAGTTTGCCATCTCCTTTGTGTATGCCAGGTAAGCCGTTGCTCAGCTATGTGCTGTGAGTTTTGTTTCAGTCTGCTCGCTGCTGAAACCGTACCAATGCTAACAGCTAAAAAGAGCACCAGCTGGTATCTCATTCCATTTCAAGTTTGTGCGTTTCCCGTGGCCTGTTACTTTCTGAAGCCTCATCGGTCCGTTTAGTTCTTAACAGAAGCAGCTTGTGTATTTTCAAGGTGTTGGTTGGTTCTTGCCAGTATTTCTTTCTAATGCAGTATCAAGGAACAGTATTAAGGGTCCGTTTGAAAGAATAGCGCAGTTTCTTCGGTGAAGAAGCCGAAACGCAGAGTTTAGACATGTGGCCATTTGATGCCGAGAACTTGTCGGTTCGTTAGTTTTCCTCTTTAAAAACATTTACCTTTGGACCCTAATGAGCAAGTGTACTGTTATTAGCTTCAGATTGCTGAATTTGTGCAGTGCAACGATCCTAGGTGACACTTAATTTACCCGGTGCTCACCGTACATCCCTGAATACCTTTTTCAAGGAGACTTAAGTTATCGATGCTAAGATCCTCTGTAATTATCCTGTGACTTATATTGCCTATGTATTGAACTGACCCTTAATTTTAATTTTTTTGTCAACTCTGTCAAGTATAAGGGGGCCATGTGGTCTAACCGACGTGTGTGTCATTTTTTTAAGTAAGTTTATTTCTTTTAATATGTTTCAAATGAAAAATTGTTTATTTGAGGTAGTATATTTACTTTTGTATTAGTTGGAGTATGGTTTTTGCTTAATACACTGCCTGCATAGGAAATATTCAACTTCCTTTCAAGACCTTCTTCAGACAAGGGAAAATACGGTCTTTCAAGGCAGGTACTGGATTTTTTTTTCATTAAATACATATGTTGTTTGTCTTTCATTTTGTAATATTTATTACAACTTACCAAGGGCAGTGTAATGCCCATGACTTCCGCTGTAGGTTTTCCACCAGTTCTGAAATTCAGATAGTTCTAATGTACGCTTTTAAGTCACGTTACAGATGATCTGAATTCCACTACATTTCCGCTTGGTTTGTACATTCCATTCTGTTGAATCCAGAGTCTCATCTCACTTGTACTTGTTGGAGGGCGTGTTATTTGTATATTAAAATGCTGTCACTGTGTGACATCCCATATCAATTTTGATGTAGATCACATTGCACTCGATCTGCTGTGATTACGCTTAGAAATACTGTTGTTGCTAGATGCAGTGTGATATTTTTTAAATAAAAAAGTCCCCTCTTGGTAACAATTGAGTCTATGGTTTCTAATGTGATTATGGTCCTTTAAGATACAGCTGAACTATCAGTCTTTTTGTTATCATTATTTTTTTTTAATTTTATAAAGCTGGAGAAGATCAAATGCTGTTCTGTTCGTTGTCAACAGTGTTGTGTTCATTTTTATGTATGTTCCTTATAAACAAGGAGCCTTCGAAAAATAAAATTATTAAAGGAGCAGATGTTCTTTTTGGCTTTCATGAGGTTTTATTCTGCAGTCTTGTATTTTATATGTCACAAATTGCAACGTGCAAAATGTGTTTTGCTTTATAATGAATCCTTGCATATGTAGACTTACTTCTTGATATGGCCATTCAGAACTAAAACGCATTCTTCACAGGTGATCTAGAAAAGGAGCCCCCGCTAATTGCTGTACATTTATGAATTAAGCTGACATAATAATGCCACCCCCCGTTTGATCCAGTGTTCCTGTGGTTTATCAGAAGGAAGGGTCATCGCGATGACGAAGTTGGTGGAATGGCCAGTGGTTGACAGTACCCCTCTTCTCTCGCTGGTCTTGTACACTGGAGCCAGGTAACTGGGTCGTTGCGGAACATCGGCTTTCTTACAGGGCTTCAACCATATCTGCAGCAAAGAATAATCCTTTACGCGTGAGTTTGTTTTTTAAGGGGAGGGGTGGGAAACCTTCTCAGTTGAGCCTAAGTATTTTTGACAGCAGTGTTTGCTTTTCAACAGATTGGCCTGAAAACCTACGTTTTGTTTAATCTTTTCTTTGCTGATTGCTTCCTCGAACAAGATCTGCAATGCTAAATGTACTGTTGCTACTGTTACTAGTAGGTGCTGTCAACTTTTGAGTTACCCTGTTGCTCCCTTAAAGTTTGCCACTTCGGTATTTAATCCATAGAAGTTGCTCACATATAATACTATAAAACTGTTATAAAATGTAATATACACTCACCACAGGCACTGTATCGTAGAGGACTTTCGGATGAGATTCTCCTAGCTTTTTAGTTTCTCTGTTCCAACGCGCTCCATCCAAGAACAGTCCCTGGATGTAGACCCCTAAATCAGTTGAGTAAGAGAACACATTACAAGAATGCTGGGAGGGTTTTCTAACAGAAAGCAGCAGCCACTGCAGCACACTTTGCCATCAGCTGATTGACTGTGTGGGCCTCCGTCAATTTTTGTGTTAAAAGTATTTGATTGTCTGTTTGAAACACTATATTTCTTGCCAAGTTAAAACTTTATATAGTTACAGTTTCATGAAGTGTTAGAAAGTTACAGCATCTAGCAGTAGCACAGCATGTCCTGTCTTAAATCATAAGGCAGGTTTAAAATTCCAATTTAAAATACTGGACATGATTTTTACATTTGTCATCATAAACTCCTGTGTTTATGATGTATACTACGTGCTTCTGTCAGTTTTTTCAGAGGATATTTGAAGGTATCTCTAAGAGTCTTTCAGTAGTTCAACTTTGTTGTTTCAAAATCTAACTCACTTACAAAAACACAACTTAAAGTTATTAGTTTAACAATAATTTCAAGTACAATCAAGTAATATATAATATATGTAATCTTTAATATTAATTATAATATAAATTGTAATAAGTAAAAAGTATGAAAGTTTTAAGAAACATTTTAAAAACCACGATGAGAAGCTGAAACTGAGTGGGTGATGTTTTCGTAGGCACCCTGCAGCAGCCTTCTTTACACAACTCCCAGTCAAACAGATTCTCTCGAAAGTATTAGAAAGAGTGTGATTATTTTCCCTTCCTCCTAAGTCATTTTATTACAAAATGTTCAGTTTAATGCTTCATTTTTCTGAAGTTAGGAGACTGACCAAGTAGTTTTTAAGAATGTAGTTCTGTACTGTGCATCCTAGTCAGATCCACAACCTATTTTACTATGGATAGCAAAGCAAGTGCAGGCAACAGCAAATGGCTTTGCTTTCATTTGTTTAGGAAAATTTCCCAAGTTGTATAACCAGGAAAAAAAAAAGGGGGCTTGAAAAATTGGAAGTTTTAACTGTAGTGGGAAGTTAGGGGGTAAGAACTATTCTGTTTTGATGATATTTTATCCCTTCAGGCAAAAATCAGAGTCCACTAATGTTTTACGTAGCATTTTGCTTCTTCAGTATCTTGCGCATTTCACAGGGGGAACAGCACCCTTCTGTATGTTTCATAGCTACCTAATTACATTCAGTAACTTAACTGCTTAATTCTTGAGTCTGCAAAATAGTGTTAACTAATGCTCAGTTTACTTACCATCAGCAGGAGCAACTTCATATTCCCTATCTTCCAGCACTTCATAGTCAAATGTTAGCAGGTCTATTGGAATAGTGTACTTTCTGGCGTAGTTTTGCTGGGCACCAGTTAAGAATGCTTGCGTGAAGAAGAATCCTGAAATCCAGAAGACAGGTGGCATTCCATTTTCATACCACATCTGCAGCAGCAAAAGAGAGAGAAAGAAGTGAGGAAGCATGTTTTTTTGTAGTATTTAGAAAGCAACTTAGATAATAACAGCCAGAGTAATTTATCCTCCCATGCATCCAAGGAAGGCTCCATGGTATTCTTGGCATTGCTCAGCAACAGCTAAGACAGGGGTGCGTTACATAAACAGTGCATTTCTCCTAGAGCCAGCACTGAAAAGAAAACCACTCTGCCCCAGATGAAACAGGAAGTCATGCTAAGGTGTATTTTAGTGTTCGTGGTCTTATGGTCTAATTAGAAAAGACAAACACCAACACCTGTTGTCCTCAGTCAATAGAGATGACTAAGGCACAGAAGAGTGCTAAGCATTGAGGTGACTTAAGGTCAGTTTTGGGCAGCTGTAATCTTACAGGTGAAAGGTCCCACAGCTTGCAATTAGCTTGATCCAACTTAATTCTACAGAAAGCTGTTACTTGACCTTAATGTAAGAAATTTCATGTTATGACTGGGGAAACCGTCACATCCCTCTGTGCAAGGACAATACAGGGAACTACAGGCCCATGAGTCTCACCTCTATAACTGGGGAGAACACAGAACAGAACTTAGTTGGTGAGATCGCAGAAGGAGTGAGAGTGTGACCTGAGACAACCATCGTGGTTTCAGAAGGGGAAGGTCATGCTTAACCAATGCAGTAGCTTTCTATGATGGAGGGGCGGTGACGGTCAGCATTGCTGAGGACTTCAGCAAGCCTTCTGACAAGCTCCCCCACCACACCCTTATCTTGAAATTAGAAGGATGGGGATTTGATGGGTGGACCGCCTTGGACAGAAAGGCAGCAGATAGGGGTGGTGAATAACAGTTACATCTCCAGGTCTTTCCTGTAATCAGCAGTGTTCCCCAAGGAAAAATGTGCAATGGAGCGCGCTTACCTGTAGGAACTTGAGTCTACTTAGGAAATCATTAATGTAGCTGCCCAGAGGCTTGAGACTTGGGTAAGACTTGATCATCCACAGTCCTGGAATTTTGCCTTTCAAAATGCTGTTCACCACTTCTTCCAGTTCAGCTGACATAACTACTTGCCCCTAAAACAACAGGAAGATAATGAAATACGTGGTCTTAGCTGTGTTGGTTTAATAAGGGGGGACGGAGGGGAATGGGCATAACAGGAGCAACACGATAGGGGCAGCATGACACCACAACAGTGCCCATTTTTAACAGAAATAATTGTTAAATGCTAAATAGGACAATATCAGGTATACCTTCATGGCTTTCTGTATATTGACACAAGATTCACGTATCATCTGCAACAACTTGTTGAAGCGTCCCATTTCCTGAACAAGAACGGTATTCATACTTTCACTGTAAGTAGTTGGATATTTTCTCATTGCTATTTCAATATCAAAGTCACAGGGCAGTTTACTCAGGATGTCACCTGTCACTTCATGAATAATGTCATCCATGGATTTGGCACCACTACCAGCTGCCCTAGACTACAAAGACAAACATTTAAGATTTGATAACTTAAAATATAGAAAAAAAAGTTAGTCCATTTTCTAACATTTCTACATCTGTTCCCTCAAAAAACAATTCTTTTGAATTTAATAACCAAGTGCAATAATGACACAAACTCTCATTAAAAAAAATATTGTCAAGCCAAATAGTTACTACTACAGAATTAACATAAAAAAAAAAAAAAATCAAGGCTCGTTAACTGAAACTAAATCATCCAGACACCAGCTTACACAACCATGAAAATACAGGAGCAGACGATCATAAAAGCTCAATCTTGTCATCTTTCTGCATTACCTGAGTAAGAAGAATGCTGTCAAATAAAAGCTGGGTTTCTGACTGATCCTTAGTAATATCAGCATTTGCATGCATTCCAAATATCTCTGGGGAAGGATTCAGTGGAAGTGTCCTGGTATATTCAATGTAGCTTTGGTGCTGCAAAAAAAAGGAGTGCTAACATGTGAAAAAGACAAGCAGCCCAACATTTCACCACAGGCCAAAAACTACCATCCAAAACCACTAAAAATTCTCCTTGCAGACACTATCTAAACAAAGCAGTAAGTTACATATCCAAACTAAGATGGCATATGAACAATCAGAACAATTCAGCAGCTGACAACACCCCTAGATTTCCTCTCATCTACTCCCTTCCTCTGTACTCAATAATGCCCTCACTGAAACAAGGCTAGCTATTGCAACACCCCCAATCCTTGCAGAGTGCTCTGCTTGCGGAGCTGCTCCTGCAGGGAGCCACTGCTCTGACACTTCCCTTACCTCACCTGTGCAATAAGCTTATAGACTGCAAGGTCCTTTCCAACACCAATGACCCTGAACAACTAATTCTCGTATGCAAGGTTAAGTACTATCCTTTCAACTTAAGCATACATATTTGTACGCATCTATCTATACGTACATATTTGAAAACATACATATTTCTACATGTATACACACGTACATACATGTACAAACGCCTATATACACGCACCCCTGAACCCCCCCCAACCCGCACGCCCACCCCCCCTCCACGCCTATATACACGCACCCATGAATCGAAACACATTTATTATAAGTCTTTTATGTAGTACTGCTTTAATTAGGCCACTTCTTAATACAAATTTAACTTCTACTATGTCTACGACTTTCAGGTACTTACATCACCTTCTGGAGGAACAAAGTAAAGGCCACTCGAATCAAATTTATAATCTCTATTTGTTATGACTTCTGATGAGAAAAACATGTTCAGAACACTACGGAGTGTGCGGCGATCCCAGTCATCAGTGACTCTGCCACCGTAGTTACATTCCCCAGTCATGTAGCGAAGAGCATCATATGGTACCTCCTAAATGAAAAATAAAAAAACCACCACTCTACCACAACCTATAACTTACACCAACAGCCACATTACTATTGCTATCGTCTAATTCAAAGGCAACCAGCATTCTCTCTAAACCATAACAAACTATCATTTATAACTGATTGTTCAATCTTATACTGTACATCACCCAATCTTCAACTACTAAGTACTTACACTGATCTTTATACTTAATATTTAAGTATTTATACTACACTTGAGCGACTTTGGTCTTATCAAACACCACTTATTCTTTAGAAGAATACCACCATAAGAAAGAAGAAGCCACACCAGTGCAAATCAAAGTCCCCTGATACAAGTTTATAGACACCTTAACTGCAGTGATCAGTCCTTGTTTGTCTAATTGTTATACATAATTATGCCTTGTAAATTATGTTAATGCACAGGAAAACACAATTGAAACATTTGAATTGGGAGCAAAAAAAGAGCAAGGGGGAAAAACATTAGGGGATAAGAGATAAATTCTCATCAAAATTCATATGGTAAGGATTGTGATAAAGACAAGGTGCTGTAAAATGTATGGAGCTATATAGTAACTACATCCAAACCATTACCACTTCCAGCAGTAAAACCCTTCCCCCTTCTTAGGTGATGCATTTGCTTAGACAATGCCGTATGATACAACATTCTGCACGCTCATTGTCCACTCCCCTAAACCACCCGCCCGCCGTACATTGCTTGCTATTCCCTATCGCTTTTTCCTATTAACAGTTCTAATAATCCAAAGTACACCAGACTGACAGTGATTTGACAACAGCAGCCTAGCCGTAACTTCAAAGAGTTCTGGCTATAGTCTTTTGCATAGGATGCTGAAACACAAACAAGTGTCACGTATGGCTAGCGAAGTCCAGACGCTCTTGGACGAAACATTGCTTAGCTCAGCAAATGAGTAAGTACTCAATTCAGCTACATTGACACAAATAGAGCTCGCACATCATCTGTGGTACTCTGCAGTCCTGTATTATCCCTATGACTAAGTCAGTCACAGCGCCTGCTCCGTGTAATAATTCACTGCTTCCAACGACATCTCCAAGAGCTGAAGCCACAGCATCTATCTAGAGACAGAGTAAGATTCAGACAGAAAAAACAACGTGGACTGCACTCTGCTCTATTCTGCATGGCAGACAGCCAATAGTGGAATCTGAAAATTTCCAGTGCCAATTGGTTACCGATCACAACACGCTGATCTCCTAAAAGGATTGTTATTCATACTGTTGCAAATAAACGTTCACTGCTCAGTCCCAGGCCCCTACTAAACCACCGCCTGGGGAACTCTCGGCTGCCTGGGTACGTGCTCTCACGGGTCTATGCTGCGCATGAGAAGCGCACACAGGCCTCGGGAGTTTGCCATACCTCATACTGGTTGAGGAAGATGTGCAGCTGCTGCACGCTGATGCGAAGATCAGTCTCATTGAACTCATACGGGATATTCCAACCCAGTGGCCCAAACTTCCGCCTTTCTTGCACCAGCGCGTGGAAGAAGCACAGGCCATACAGCAATGCCTTGAACTCAGCCTTACAAACAAATGCAAGTACATCACTATTAAGTACGTGCTTTACAGAATGTCATTTTAAAAAGCTGTTCAGACAATGTCTCTATTCATTCTCAGTAAAGATCTCAGGCCTTCAACGTGTAGGAAGCTTATGTTTGGTTTGTTTGCAACTGTGAACATTTTGGTAAAGTATTAGATCTCATTTAAAAGAACTGTACGATTAGAGATAAATAATAGCAAATATTTTCAGGTCAAATAAGCTTGCACACAAATCTAATCCTGAAAACAGAGCTTTCCGAGTCTTAATAAAAGCAGCAAGCACTTTGAAGGGCATTTATGTAAGAACTCTATAAATTCCACTGGCCATCACGGTTCAACAGAGCAACCGCTTATTTTGTGTTTTGGATAAAAGCCGCACGACAACCACCTTGCAGATTTGCAATGGCAAATAGAAATGAAGTGAAAAGCACGCTGTTAAAGAGCCGCATTATTAATACCACGCCAAGAAGTCACCGCTGAAGTAGGAGATGCGCAGAAAACATTTTTGTTATAGGCAGCAGAGAAGTAAAGTAGTTCAATTGCTGTAAAGGACAACTATTTAATTTGTTACCTTTTTTCCCCAGAGCTAACGTACGCAGTCACAGTCTTCTTTAACCCCTTTAGAAAGTAAGGCTGCCACCGCATTACTAACCATTTTTTTGCAGCTGTTGAAAAAATTCGGGTCAGATATTGGATCCATCAGATATGAACGAATTATGTTCGCCCGTAAACCTTTTGGTGCTTCGTTAGTCATTTTCACTCCGTTCTGAAGTACAGACACTGGAAACGTGGCAGATGGATAACTGGTGAGCCAGATTCTGAAATCCGGATGTGTTGTGTCGGGGTTAAGCTCCTACAATAAACATATATGAAAACAACTGGAATAAATGACAGACTAATACACATCTCCTCTTATTATTTAAACAACTTTTTTGAAGGGAGTTGCAAAACATACCAGTCCAATGTTGAATTTCTAAAAGATTCCCAAGCAATGATGATCAGATTCAAATTGATGACAATTTTCGTTTTGCGGGATGCCAGAGCTCTTTTATTTATGACTGTGGAATACTGAACTGTAATTTCTGCTGTTTGCATAAAACGTGAACAAAAATGAGGTGCCCAGTCTACACCTCAACGACACATGTACTTTGCATATTGAGTGTCGTATGGCTCTTCTCAAAAAAGCTACAACAATAGTATCAACACATCAAAAATGCATGAAGAACTCCAGCAAAGGGTAAGCAAGAACTGTACTCCAGTACTTTTTTGCAAACCTGCAGCTGTTCAAATGTAGCATTGTTTAGCATGCTGCTTTTCTGCAGCGACAGATGCACAAAAAAAGCTCTCGGCCTAAGGAGGCAGCTGTAGCGCTCGATTTAACGTTCGGGGAATAGGCCACATCCGCCCCATTTGCGGACACTTCCTACTGCAGCAGCCAGAACGACAAAGACGGAACCGACATGGTGATTCCAAGTAATTAATGGGAATCGCCATCGAATATAGGAAACTGTCCACGTGCGTCAAACATATGTTCACTACACTTTTGAAAATATTAGTTATTTTTACCTCACAGACTCTTTCCAGCATGGGCATCCACGAGCTCGCCAAATGGCAGTTCTGCAGAACTACCCACGTTCCTTCCTTTACTGCTTTCTCTATCATTCTCATGGCTATTGGGCCTTGACCTTGACCGAGCGACAGAGAACTAAGCTTTGTGTCGCCATATCCCTGCATAGAAAAAGCATGTTAAAGGTAAGAAAAATACTGTGGAAGCACAATGCGTTTTATAGGATTAGAGTTCACATCCATACATATTCTTGAATTACTTTGCACTACTTGTTTTAAAATACAGTTTAAAACGTTTTCTCACGCCACCCCGGTTGACTACAACCTCTCAGCAATCATCTGTCAGTGAAAGACTCCTGCTATGCATCCATTTAATTCTGAACTTTACAGTTCTGACAGTTCCAAAAAACTCCTATAGATACTCTCACAAGGAACGCTCTTCCTTATGATGATGCAGACAGCCTGCAATAAAACGCACAATGTGTTTACTGCTCTGTGGCCAGATGGTTGCATGACGCTCAACAGCAAAGAATGCTGGTAGTCACAGGCAAGCAGTGCAAGAAATATATCTCACAGAAACCTAGGAGCTTTATACTAACAACGCTCTTTTACAGAAGTAATGATTTCTACTGCTGGGATTTTTTTGTTGGTTTGTTTGTTTTAAATACCATCCTAGTCAAAGCAAGAACAAATGCACATATTAATTTTTTAAGTGAAAAGGCCACCCAAGATCCTACGTTACTATGCTGTCAGTTAATGCTTCCTCCTCAGGAGAACCACGAGATCCGTTTCAACGTGTTCTTAGGCACCTAAAAACAGGCTTCTGAGCTTACTTTGACATTTCAACTTCTACTCAATTAGCTGTTTATACATACATGCAAACACACATGCAAACGCATCACCTACCTGAAAAAAAAAAAATCCAGAGATTTCACAATACCTGATCGTCAGCAAACTTAACAAGTGCTGCCATAGGGTCGGCACCGGGAGAAAGTATAAATATCAGAGGTGCACAAGAGTGGCTGTCAGAAAATGCACTTGACAAATCAAATGGAGGTGGCTCGATAAATGGACGGCCCAGGTTGTGAACGATAAATTCCTGCACCATTGGTATTACCTAAAAAAAAAAGAAACAATAAAATCTTTACATCCTATTTATGCATGTCACTATGCCGCTTTAAACAGTTTACTATAAACTACGAGGAGAGTATTGCTGCACAGAAAATGAAACGCCAGTTCAGTCCCAAAGAAATCACTTAGCATGTGTAACAGAAAACCAAAACAATCTTGCAGTAAAGACATGGCCTGACACAGTTGAAATAAGTGACCCTCAATATCATTTTCATCCTGCATCTGAACAGAGTAACGTGCTGATGTAAGAACTTGGAATCTCGCCTGCACGCACGCTATTTGTATTGCAGACTAGATTTCACCTTTTAAATACCTTAACTGAGCTCGTTTCAAAAGAGATAGTACCTCAGCTTTGCAAACCACTACAAACAACAGTATCCTACTGCATAAGCAATGAAAATTATATAAAGGAATATTATATAATCAAATAATATTAAGATGTTATAATAATGAAATAAGCAGGAGAGTTAGGCACAGCGAGACAAAGAGAACAAATAGGAGGCTTACCCGTGTCATGGGCTCGCTCAGGAAAGACCAGTGGAGTAGATCTTCCAAAGAGAGAGAGATCCTTCCCCACTGGTAGTCAGCTCTTAAATGGGTCTAGGAGAGGAGGAGCCAGGCTCCACTCCTTCCTGCAGCACAGGTGAATTGCTTTCACCTGTGCTCCCAGGGCTGACTCCTTGCTCACCTCAGGTGATTAATCAGAGGTTCAGGCCGTGACTCAGCAGTTCCCATACACCTACCCATAGGTCTTTTAATTTACTATTGTAAAGTAAGCACAGTACCGTGCATGTGAAACTGTTTATAAGAAGACAGCTTGAAACTTTTATAACTAAACATTTACAGGTATATTTGTTTTATTTCCCTCTTGACTAAAATACCTTGCGATGCACTGAATACTGTATAATTACCAAGTCACCGTTACAGAGTTCTAACAGTATCAGCAAATGCAGTATAAGATTTTGACCCCATAACATGAAATTTAAGTAACTCTAAACGCTTCAGAAACACCAGTACTGGTTCAACCACTTGTCACAAACTGTGCCTTTTTAATAGCTTTAATATAAACTCTACACAAAATGACTGAACTTCTATAAGCCTTTCACTTATATCTTCAACATTATAATCATAAAAGCAATACAGTTATACATTATAAGTACCATTTCTTTCAGTTAATAAATACACAGTATGAAACATTACATATCTGAAACAAACTTGTTTCCCAGTCATCCCACTCTCATCCATATGTTCTCACTTATTTTAAAGCCGCTCTGCTTCACAGGTGTAGTGTGTCACCAATTAGGAGAATACCTTAAATTGGAGACCTAGGAAGGAGAGAGCTCTGACCTACGCTCCCTGCAGTCTGCACAGATGGAGGCACTTCTGAAAGAGCTCCTTTCAGCTTCAAGTCTACTGAATGAGCTTAAAGAGATGTACAATTATGAAAGCCGCTTAAAAACCTTTGCCAATTGGCCCTTCATGAAGAACTGCAAGTGCACTCCAGAGAATGTGAGTCTGATAAAGGATGCCTTAACCACGTCCTACTCTTGGTATACTGTGAAGGTCAAGTCCCTCACATTAGTATTTTTTGTTCAAGAGAAGTTGTGAGCCTCTGCTTAGCCTGAAGTGAAAAGCTGAGCAGTCTGTCTTCCCTGTGTTCTGAGATACTGTAGCAAGATGATTGCTTTTCTTTTTTTGATTGCAAGTTTATGTATTTAGTTTGCTGATCTACCTTTAATTTTTTGTATTCCAAACTTATGGTTACTTTCTGTATTATGTTGCATTTCTGCTTGCAGACTCTCTTTTTGGAGACAGACCTAGAAGAATATTCTACTTCATCCAGCAGGAAGGATGAACTAGCAGAATGATTACTACTTGAACCTAATATCAGAAGTTAAAATTGTCTTAGTTTTAGTAAACTTAATCTTTACGTCCTTGCAGGCTTCAACTTGAGGGCTGAAAAGAGGAGACTGTGCTTCTGATTTGGCACATGTATCAAACAAGTGGGTTAGATCTCAGCTAAGCTGTGCTAAAAGAGTTATCTAAGAGGTGATTCTTGATAACTGAAATGAACTTGTTTTTTAGCTTTCCTACCAGATGCCATTCTAAACTGACAGGAAAGTGTAGCACTCTACTCATGCAGTTTATACGTAAGGGTTTTCTGTGGTTGCGGCCTTACACTACAGTTTTTCTCTAGGAAAAAAAATATATATATATTCCGGGCTACAGCAGATTATATGCACCGATAGCGAAATGCTTCTGTTGGTGTGCTAGTTAATCTCTGAAATAGCAAAGGTACTCTGGTGGCCTGTGAACATGACAACTATGTAGAAACTTATTCCCTTGACCTGACTGTTCCTTGTTCCTTTACTAATTGATCTGCCCACTTACAGCTCTTGCTCTTAAAACTCGTTTTTCAGCTGGATCTGCGCAGATAGATATGGTGGGGAAAGACGTTACCGAAAGTTCTCTGCGACAGTTTGATGTGAGCATGAGCTGCGTGTTGGATGAAGTTCTAAACTTTTGAACTGTCTCTTGCAGATGGCAAAGGCAGGCTTTATCCACTGCCGAAGTGCAAATGAACCGGATGTGGCAAAATGTTTCTTTTGCTTGATAGAACTGGAGGGCTGGGAACCTAATGACGACCCATGGTAAGCACAGGCTTAACCATGTTCTTTAAATATTTCTGTATATCTCCATGACAACATCCCCCTTATTCATTACAAAATTAACAAGTTTTCTAGCATTTCAGTAAACTGAAGCCTCCAAAAGTTTATCCTATCTTATACCTCGAAACACTTGCTAATTATACTCCATACGGTTTTTAATTTCTCTTTTTGCATCTGAAGAGGATGTTTTTGATTCGGCAAGCGGAAGATGGTTTCTATCAATGCTGTAAAGTCAGTCCAGATCTTGCCTTGTACTGTTTCTCACTCACGGTTCATGCAACCGGTTTTTATCTAACATTGGCTGAATTGTATTTCAGATGTTACCTGCTCGTAGACAGAAATATTGAAGAAACTTGTCCGCTTTTTATGCATCTTGAAGTGCAATTTTCTTGGTTTTAATACCCATTCTTGTTCTGGGCTCACACTGCAGGGAGGAACACGCCAAACGTCGTAGCTGTGGATTTTTATCTCTTACTAAGCAGTTTGATGACCTGACAATGGAGGAGTACTACATGCTGGAGAAGACGCGGCTAAGAACCTTCCTTGTAAGTGTTAACTAAGTAATCTTAAAATGCAAAGCTGAACTACTTAAAAAAAAAAAAACACTCCTTCCTTTTTTAAGAGGGTTGAATGCTAAGGAAGGAATGATGGTGTAATGCCAGAATGGGACTAACGTGGAATTGATAACCAAAATGCCTTATTTGCTAAGTAACCTGCACCCCTAGCCTTTCCAAACCTAGTTTATTGTCTAGCTTCTGAAAGATAACTTAGTTCAGTTACGAATGTTTGTCCAACAATTCACTGGAGTAGAAAAGTGAACTTGGGTGTGTGTGGAAACTACAATTAGCAGTTCCATCTTTTGGAACCTGAAAAATAGAACTTGGTCAGACTGCTGCTTTTTGTCTCTAGCTTTACACAAAACCGCTGTTTAACTACGCTGTCAGACTTTAAAGCTCCTTTCGAATGAGTCGCGGTTCTCGAGTTCTGATCTTCCCTACAGTATATGTGCAGGCTGTACTGTTGACATATACTGAAGCACACGTATCTGAGCTTTTTTAATTGATGGCCTTTGATATGCTGTCAATCTTAATTCTATGGATAATAGAACAAAGTGAGCCGAACTCCCTGAGGGGCACGTTAACTGTGCCCCGTATTTGTCGTCTAACCACTTCGTGGCTTTGCGCAATAGATCTTTATCTTGCTTCTAAGGTCTGATATTGAAAACATACCTGGTGGCTGTCAAGATTATATGAAGAATAAATAACGCTCAAATAGCTAAAAATAGGAGCAGTCTGCTTTAGTGGAAGAGGTCCGATACCTCAGAAGGTGGACTAATTGTAAAAAGTTATTACCTAAACATACCTAAACTAAAACTAAATTCAAGACTCTCTCCCTGATGTGAGAGCTAAACAATGGGCTCACAACTTACAAGTTTGCTAAATATATTTAAAAAAAACTGCTGAACTGAACCCCACTGGTGAGGCTGGTGGAAGAGTTTCTGGATCAGATGGTATACGCATACGAATTACCTGATGGACCAGTGTGCACCATTCAAACAATGGTAATGCTCATAAAAAGCATACTTCTAAGCTAAGATTAGTAGCAGATAAATGACTTCTTAAGGATCTAAGTTCTGAACCCCTCTGAATTGGACAGTTAAGTTACTCATTTAAAAATCTCAATCTTTTCCTTTGCTTTAAGTGCAAAACTGGCAGAAGCATAATAAATGCCTTTGAAGAAGAAGTTGCTGCAACTAGGAAGCGTCTTGTGGATAACTTTGTCTCCAAACATCGATATACGCCACAGCCACCAGCACCCATCCGAGCCGATCTGACTTGCCAATCTTCTGAAAGCTCACATCATGAGTCCAGAAGTTAAATATGACTGACTTTTTTTCTCTTATACAGTAAAAATATTTTTATTCCTATGCAAATACTTATATTAATCTGAACAGTAGTTTGAGGAAGCGTGGAGAATTTTTTAATAGGCTCTCTAGAGCAGAAGTAGTAACTGATTTATTTCTCTCTTGCAAAATGCTTTGTCATAGGTAGGCATGGACTAATGCTAGTGAATATATATTCACAGGTTATATATATATGATAAATACGCAAGCAAATACGTTTATTTTGCTTTTTGTAGGCTGACTTTTGAATAAAGATGACTAATGGAGAGTACCTGTTGCGATCTACACCTTATTTGAGCCAGATGCTCACAACAGTCCTGCATCAAAATACTTTCTATAGAACAAAATGGATCTGGGTGCCTGCTGTAATTACTACTTAACAGTCGACGCTACTGTTAAATTATCTTCCTACACCAGTCTAACTGGCCTTGGATAGTGAAGTAAAAACTTCTGCAAGCCAAGTTGTCAGACATAATAAAAAGGGAAAGTCACTAGGCCCATAAGACAGCCTTGAGCTGGAACCACTAAGGAGATTTTGGTGTACACAGTGAAATGTAAGAAAAGCTTAAGTCCTATCCTTCCGTGTTAAGTCTGCTTGTTACGCTTTCAGTTGTCTGGGAGGAGAGGTGGCTGGTCTAGACTAACTTAAGGTATATTCCATGCTGTATTGTTACGTAAGTAAAAGCTAGGGTGAAGGAGGAGGAGAGGGTACATTTGGAACGATGGCATCTATCTTACTGTGATTTTTACGTGGTGAACAGACTACCTCAGCATGAACTTTCAGTCTTACTATTTCTGCTTCTCTCCCCCATCTCACTGTGAGCACTGAGCAAGCGCCCACGTAGCGCTTAGCTGTCTGCTGGGGCTAAGCTGCAGCAACGCAGTTGAAATGCATACTTGCAAATGCTTTTGGTTTCTAAAATACGCGTGAGGTTTTTTGAATAAGGCAGTAGCCTTGTACATACCTTGTCAGGTCTCAGACAGCGAATGACGAGCATCCTTTGGAATTCGCCCAACTTCTCTTGCCACTCTGCAGGAAAATTCTCATGCTGAGGATCCTAAAAACATACATATTTAAGCTTTCTCTACAGCATTTGTGAATTGCTAATTATCTTACCTTGAGATACATCAATTCACGATGGACTTTTTATTAATCTGCAGGAATAGGACTTTTTTTTTAAGAAAACAACATTAAATGAGGTTAAATAACACAAAGTGTATCTAGGGAGCGTATACTGTAGCAGAGAAGCCAGTCATTTTTAGGTGTTTAAAATGTAACGACCCCAGTTGCTCTCCTCTCTAGGAAGACGGTGGACGAGACATGAGATACATGGAACGCTATGCTATTATATGATAATCACTATTTATGCTGCATCTGAGTGAAATTGAACAGAAAAACTGAGTTCAAGAACACCCCGGAACTTATTTTGTAAGTAGCGTATAGATATTCCAGCTACATTACAGCAGTTACTAGACTGGAATAGCAATAAGCATGTGGTGTGTGTTAACTTACTCAAGTACAGTGCTATCTGGCCATTGGTGTTACAGCTGTGCCAGGGCAACTTAGCCTCACTTGTAGAGGGCTGGGCACAGAGGTGTGCGGGTGGACTACAGATTCCAAGCAACTTTGATTTAGTAAATTGAGTCGCAATGGAGCTTGCGGTCCTCAAAGAGTCTGAACTCTGACCTTTAGTACTTAGCGCAGCATTCTGGATTCTAATCTTATTTTTCAATTAATATATGGGGGAAATATGTTGCAGTGAAAACTCTAATGACTCTCTAAGAGCGTGGCAAAAAAACTGCTAGTTCGGGATCACTGAAAAAAATAAGAAATGCTAATGAGCGAAGGTTGCACAGAAGACAGTTACGAATTGTGCTACTGACAAAAATTGTTCATTTCACCATGAGAAGCAGAGATGCAGCAGTAAGCTTTGAGGTTAAGTTGGCCGCCTGGCTGGGGGAAACCAAGTTTCAGTCCCTACTCTAAGATACAGAGCTTAACTTTAGATAAAATACACAGAACTCTTGGAGCAGGGAGCTGAAGTCAGGTATTCCCTACTTTTGGAAGGAACCTGAGTTGCAAGAGTAGAAGAAGAAAACATCAAATAGTTTTCTGGTGATCTTGAGACAGCTATATTTGTTGTACAGTTATTTATGCCGAGGTGGCTCATGGTCATTTTGTGCCTCTTTCTCTTCCTTTCGTACACGAAACTGCCCTTTGCCTGGTTGTGTGTTACTGGGGATAAACTATACTGGTGAAGAAAATGGCCTCTGTCAGAGAAAGAATGCTTATTGAGACCCATTTACTAGCACTTCTTAACATCCCAGTGCGTTCACAGGAAAGTATTAATAATAGTACTATTGGAGCTGGATGCTGAAAAAAATGTTTTTATAATGAGTAAGATGCCTAGCGCCTCTCCCAGATCGAGACAGTGACAGGCAACATATATACTGTTCAGGGTTCAGTAACGGCAGTCCTAGTTGCAGCGTTACTAATTTTTTAGATTTTTTTTTTTTATCATTTAGCTGCTGACCTGACTGTGCAGATGTTTTTTTTGAATGATATTTAAGTGAAGAAATTCCAAAGAGTTTGGCTCTTTGAATGCAGTTAGCGGTCAACACGTGGACCTTGATTCTTTTCGTCTGCAAGTCAGCACCTTTACTTTGAAATGGTATAATCTTAGTGTAGATAATGAAGTAGTCTCCTTGCCCTCTGTTTCAAAGGCTGTGATTTCCACATTCGATTTCTCAATGGCTAGTGTTGGAAGATGAACTGAAGCTCTCAACTTACTGTATATGTTATGTAAATGCTTAAGGAAAGCTTTAGTTCTGCTATTTGCCTGTTTACTGCTATCTGGACGATTGAAGGAGCTGTATCTGCTCAGTTTCTTAGAAATTTTTCATACGGTCATGAGAAATTCCAATTAAAAATCCTTTAGTTTTCCTCCTTGCCCCCGTCGAGTCCCTTTGTTAGAGAAAGGATTTCTGAATCTTTGAAATCGATAAAACGCAGCCTTTTTAAAAAGAGTATAACAGGTCACAGGCTGTACATTTATATATTTTCCTCACTTATCTTATGGTGAAAAAGTGCTTCACTCGACTAGCGTGAACAGATGCTATGGTTTCAGTGTTGGAAACAGTTACGGTCAGGCACGGCGCTATTGGGAAATGGTAGTTTTTAAAATAGTTGGTCAGGAATTGTGCGTACAGTGAGAGCTCAGTGTATCTAAAAGCAGAAGAGAAGCAGTATGATAAAACGAGAGCTGAGAAAAGTTGACAGAAAGACAAAGTGAGTGCCTAAAAGTGGAGCATAAGTCAACTATAGAGCCTCAATTTTGAGCGTCCAGTAGTGAAAAGGTATAAAGAAATAGTTCCTGCCTATCTGTCACTCTGGAATAGGACACAGGTCTCCTGAATCCCACTTGAGTATTTCTACAATGTAACAGTTGTTTTCGTTGCTGTCTTTTTTTTAAATTTACCCAAAAAAGCTGAATACCTATGTAATGGTACGAAAAGTCATCCTCAAAGCACGGTGAACAAATGAATAGACCGATAAGGCACCAGCAGCTGACTTGAATTTAGTTAATTTCACTTTCGCCTTACTTCCACAGGTTTTGCCATCTTTTACTCTAGCCCAATTCAAATCACCACCCGCTATTCAGTAGCCACCTGATAAACTGGTAGTAATCTGCCCCTCCACACCATTTGCTTAAATTTCAACTTTCATATATGCAGAAACCGACCCTGTAAAATGACAATACTTCATTTTCTCAGAATAAATATATTCGACATGTTAATTAGCTTATGGAAGCAAGCGACTGGGAATGTTAACGTACCAAGCTGTCGTACACCGTTTTCCATCCATCTTTAAGTTGCGTAAAATCCTTACGAATGTTTGTGAAGCATGGCAAGTCTTCTAGTCGACAGATTTCGTCCCATGATTGTGGAGGAAGCCAGGTGCATGGATTAGAGAAGGGATTGTCCAAGCCTATGCCACCGGTCAGCAGGAATTTCCACTCATCCTCTTTAATCTGCAGAGAAAAACAATGCTCTCAGAACCAACTAAATGAAATCCGATAGTTTTAATATGTTCTATAGGAAATCACTGTGCTTATCTGATTTCTTAGACTAGTTGAAAAAGATTCCTACCTAAAACAATTAGTGTCTGATTTTCAGTTAAGAACGAATTTGAGGAACTGAAAAACTAAATATAAAAGCTGATTTTAAAAGAATTTTCATCTGCGTTCCTAAACTGGAGGAACGAGCAGTTTAAGACAAAGTTCTCTTTGTCAGATGCGTTCTTAATTCCCAACATTTTGAAGCGAAAGAAGCAAATAAAAACAAAACCCATCCTGGAAGTACTTCAGGGGACAATTCAGTTTGAAAACTTTTTACTGTAATGTGAGTCCAAGTATGAAAAAAAACTATTGGTCCATTACATGTCTCATTCTTTTATCTCAAAACTTTGACGGCTTGAATTTTGTAATTCCAAGCCACTCGTCCATCGCTGTGTCAGCTCTTGAAAGTATTCATTTTAATGCTTCTGTGATACTGTGAGACCACCGAGCAATTTTTAGTAAGAACCGCTTTGCAGATAGTGAAGTTAAAGTAAGCATATTTCATCATGAATTTAAAAAAAAAAAAAATCCTAGTAAAGAAATATTTTTTAAAGAATTAGTAAAAATTAACAAAATTCATGTTGGCTTTCAGCAATTCTTTGTAAAAAAAAAAAAAATTAAAAACATTTAACACTTTAAGTGAAAAAGATGAGTTATTTCTTAAATTGCCACAATTCATTTTTATACACTTTTAGAATTCAGAATACATTACGGTAAAATCTTGTAAAACCTTAACCCTAAGAATAACACAGGGCGGACTTAGGTTTCAATAATGTCCAGAAAAACTATTATCATCTAGTACGATTTGTGCCACATCTGTTTGTGACAAATTTATTTTTTTCTAGAGAATCTTTTACACTTCTCATAATTGCTTATGAAGCTCAAACAACAAAATTCTGGATTAAATATTACTATTACATATATGCTTATTTTCCTATTTTATCCTCTCAATTCTTACAGCTGGTCATTTGAATGTGTGAATTATTTTTAATTACTTACCATTTTCTCATATTTCAGGAGATTCACAGTTAGACAAAAAGAGAAGAGCAGCTTGTCCTTTTCAAACAGCGAGCGACAGACATTGACGTAAAGTGAGTAAGTGAAATGATCCTTGAGAATCTTCAATCTACAGGTGTCAGGAAAAGAACTATCTTCTATTAATATCATGCTTAAAACCTTTGCGTTTTTGAAACCTATGAATAAATTGGATCGCCTTAATTGTAACAAACTCTCTGATCAGTTAGTCTCCAAAGAATCATCAAATTTGTATACTGATTTTTGACCAAAATAACAAAAACCAAAATTATGACTCCCCGACACATTTTGCCGAGGAAACGAGCAGTCTCCTCTAGGAATGGCGAAAAGAACAACCATCTTAAGATTCATTATGAACAAGAATACCACGGCTAAAATCCAAACTGCAGATTTTTGATTGTCCTCTGAAATCCATTTCCTACTCTACAGACGCTATAATCCCACATATATGAAAAAAGTTATGACTATTAATTATTTTCTTTAATTTAAATAAAATAGGAAGCCATCGATACAGCTTTGTTGGTCATCATTTCACCAAGAATTAAGTTAGAACAGTCAAAATAATGAAAAACCGATACAGATTGTTAGAAACCAAGCACCTCCATTTGTACAATTATGTCAAACAAAGAAAAGAATGAAGAAGAATATAAAAATCAGAGTGCATAGTGAATACCATCTGACTAGCAGAGACAACCCAAGACAAAAAATCCCACGTGAACTATTAACTGACAGAATTTTCTGGGCCTCAGCAGGTCTGCCTTATTAGTCTTTGCCGGACAAAACTGTGCCCTGGGAATGCGTACTGTCAGCTGTAATTCAGGTCCCACATCTTCCTATTTCTGCTAGCACAAAGTTTTCATTTCAAATAAGCTAAGTAAACTTTTTTCTTATCGCTCGCTGACTTTGATTTAGGAACATAGGTGCGTGTGGCTGCTTTTTTGAGATGAGAACACCTAAGATTTAAAGTCAAAGAGATAGGTGTATAGAATGCAGGCTGTCTTTTGGCAGAAGGATAAGTTGAAAGTAGCTTCAAATACGATAACAAAATATTAACTCTGACTTAAATGCGTAGCGTTTTTGATAAAACAGGTATGCTAACCTTGAACTATACAGACCTTGATTAAACTCTAATAAAAAAACCTTCATAACTCAGTATGCCATTAAAACAAACGCTTATACGTTAAGCGCTACCTTACCAGGTACTGCACTTTACTTGTATTTAGATAAAGCACGGACTGTAACAGATAATTCAGAAATTGTCATCTGCAACACTAACTGGTTTTTCTGCAGTAGTTTCTTCTGTCTTCTGTTGACTGAATGAACACGGAAGTAGCTAAGCAAGAAAAGCGAAGCTCTGTGCATTTAATCCACAGCCCTGGAGCTCAAACAAGCCACCAAAGTAGAATTTATTAATTGAACTGATGGAATACTGAAAAGATCTCGTAGAAAATCTCTGTATAGATAATTCACTTCAGTGTTATATTCTGAATAATCCTATTGTGACTTTAACTGATCACACGTAAAATAAATCCAGGGCTTGCTTTTATTAGATCGTTAAAGATTGCAGTTTCTCCCATTCTCGTGAAGAAAAAACGGAAGAGGGAGGGACGCCGCGCATACGGAACCATAATCAAACAGTCCAAAATTTGCTGGGTTAATAATTACTGCTTTTTTCCTACTCTACATCCTAGGGCCCCGGACCCAAGACTTCATTCTTTCTTACCAATTGCATGAATGTTTCTCATCAGCTTCTGGAAGGCATGCAAAGTCAATACATTAAATACAAAATTAAGGTGAACGGAACATTTTAATCGCTGTGCTGCTGTGCAATTTCACACGTGGCTTAAGTTAGCAATTACTAAATAGAATAGCGGAATATGTTGCACTTGTATTATATCATACCATTTTGTCTCTATGAAGAAATTGTCTTCCAGAAAAATATCTGGCAGATATATACAAGGAATGTTTGAGAACGCAACGCCTTACAGGACACGCTTTGCAGAAATGGCAATAACTTCTCTAGAGTAACCTAAAATACGTCTCCAATTACAAATAGCAAATTATTCCTCTTACCTTGTTTGTAAATCTTCTGATTTCTCTGAGTTATCTATAGACATGATGAAAAGGTTAATAAACCACATGAGAGAGTACTGATACATCGGCTCAATGTTGGCTAGATCAGTAATAGAAAAAAACAAGATCGATGAATGGACAGAAATAGGACGATAGCCCATACGAGTGGCATCAATCTTCCTTTCTGTTTCTTCTGCCACAGCTTGCTTTTCAGAAATCTCATTAGCCAGAACTTTGGAAGAAGACAATATCTTAATAGCGGTTTCGTCCTCCAAAATATTTCCTTCCGAAGCTGAAAGAACTTCTAAAATCTTGTCTTCTATTTCTTTTAGTTGCCTATGATAAAATACAATTTTTTTTGCTTATTAAATTTGCTTATTTTCTGCTAGTTTTACAGAAGAAGATTACGTGTAAATTCTTTCCACGGTACGCAACTTACATAAGAAAACCTTTTTGTATCTGTTACTAAGCGTTTGCTTAAATTTCTGAAAAATTAAGCTAATTTCAGACTTGAAATAAACATTTCAAAGGAAGAATGTGTCACGACATTTTGAACACTAAGCATTTCATGCTTTGATCTGCAGATCCCTTCCACATGTGCAATAATTGCAAATAAAATGCACAATGGGGAAAAAAAAAGTAAAACATCAACATTTGTGAGGACAGCAAATAATACATGTTAATAACAACTTGAAAATAACAACTTGAAAAGGACACGTAAAGACAGAAGGCAGGGTCAGGACTTTGCTCTACAATGACACATCCCCCTATGTTCTTTAATATTTTATTACAATCCCACAGATAGCAAATTACGTCTCTGAGAGAAAGTTATAACCGGTACGAATACAAGAAAGACTGTGTGTTTTAATCAGCCTAAAAACCAAATGAGATGAGTCTGGGCTCTCGAAAATCATGCTCTTGAATTTCCTTTTAAATCAGATCTAAATAGAACAATTAAAAAACACCTCTGAAATGTATTTCCTACGATTTTGATTTTCTTAAACTGCAATCTGCTTCTGTCCCTAAAAAGGGAAAATATCTTCATACCTTTTATTTGCAGCCCCTTGAAGGATGAGGGCTTGTTTTTCTCCCTCAAGATCTGGTCTTTCTCTTGCAACTACTATTCCAAGAAGCTGATCCTGCATTCCTTCTGAAGTTATCATGAAATTCAACAACGTTACCTGTTAGAAGGAAGATGTTTTGAGAGTTGATCTTATGCAATTAAAGTGCTTCCTCATTTACAGGATGAGGAGTGCGTAACGACGTGTTACATGAAAATTGGACGGTAAATGAATTGCAGATGAGAGTTTAAGATCGTGTACTAGAAAGTTAGCGCTTGAAATTACATGGAAACTGTAATGCTTCAAGTGACCGGTCCATGTAACATAAATGAACGCTTGCACGTAAAAAAAGGATCTTCCCTTTCAATACTCTTATCCTTCAAATAGCTTTTTCAGAGAGATTTCTATGAATGGAAGATCCAAATTAATGCACAAGTTCTGTAAATACATTTGTTCATGTTTTTTTTCCAGATCTGTTCAATCCAAACATCCCACTACAAAAGGGATGCCAACACAGTATTTTAGAAAAAAATACAAATACAGATCACATTTTAGAATTTTTAAGAAACTGCTTACTACTTTATAAAAAGTCTTTGCAATCTTCATAAAGTACGTGGAAACACAGATGCCGGAATTACACTTTTAATTGACGCTGCTCCTGCAACATACATTTTCCTTTTTTAATTGTGCCGTTCGCATGCAGTTTGCGTTGTTATTACCACAAATATTTATATCCTACTACTAGCATAATAGCATCTCTTTCTCTTGAGGAAATAACAGTAGCTTAAAAAAAAAAAAAAAAAAAAAGACATTTTAAAAACTTGTTTACTAAAAGAATTTCTGTGCTGTAACTTATAACTGATTCAATAAATGAGGTGCTCTGGTTGAAACAGCAAAAAACATATAGTGTTTGTATGAGAAAGGTAAAAAATACATTACCAGTAGAGACTAGAAAATACTTGATGCACGTAATTCAAAACCAAGAAAATCAACTTCCTGATTAAATTCTCGGCTTGAAGGAACTATCCGCTAGTGTCTATAGGTTCTTTTTGGGCTTTTTTGGTAGGTACAGATAATCATTGGCTTGTATTTCCAAAGAATGCTCAACCTTGAACCTCAGGATTAGTGACGATACAAAATACCCGTACCATCAATTTGTCTTAATCTTCTTCCACTATTACTACAAAAAGTAGTCAAAACCTTTTTTCTATGAGCTTCGCTTGCGAAGTTAGGAGGAATAGTATTCTCCTTTTCTTAAAATACAACATTAATAGGTATTCGTTATACCACACCTCATTTGAGGCTCTTTCACTGCTTTTTTTAAACGGGAATTTTGAGAGAAAGTTCAGTTGTACGTGACTCAGTACGATCTTCACAAGCATCGCAGCCTATCTTCTTAAGAATTTTAATACTTGTAACCTAATATATAGAGAGATCTAAATATTTAGATCTCAAGTTTATAAACAGCAGGAATATTTCAGAATCTCATTTCTCTTCCTCAAAGCAAAAGGTTTGCTATGAGCAGCTTTGAGGTAACTTTTGGCCGGAGCTGCCACGCTCTGAAACGTTGGCTGGCTCAGATACCTGAACTTCTGAGGACTAAGCGCAAATGTTAGAATCTGCATTCTTCCCTATCCTCAGAGGGTCATAATGATGTTTATAATGCACATAAATAGATGGCATTCCTAGAGCTGAAAATCATGAGTTTCTTTAGTGCTTTTTGAATTACGCAATTTCTGATAAATAATCTTACAAATGGAGGAAAAATACTCTGAATGGCTAATAACTGCAAATATATCTCTGTACTGCAAATACATTTTATACCTGTCTTTGAAGGCTTCACTGTATAAGACATCAGAATTCATTACGATCATTTCTATGAAATACGATAGCCCCATCAACTATTTTCTCTAGACTCTTTTTCCATTAGCTACCTCCAGAGCGATCTTCAGGATAATCCCACCAAAGGGTGTTAAATTACATTCAGACAAGGTTATTTAAATATTACTTTTCTGTCCTCTTCTCCCTGTATCAATTGCTGATTGACAACTAGAAGATTTTATTTCTATTAAGTATCAACAATTCTGAGGAAATAATGTTCATACAATTTTAAATACGTATGTACTAGTCTAAGAGTACATCTTTTGGAAGCTCTCTTCCTGTTATATCTCATCTTTTTTTTTCTTTTCCTGAGCCTGACAGTAATTATCTTTTTTGAGAAAATAACTGAACAAAAGTTATTCCCTTTCATTCATTTTTTGTGCTTTTTTCCCCACTTTCAGTACTCCTTCGTAGTTGAAACTTAACTTAGCCTTCCGTGTTGCTGAATATCACATTTACAAAGCTTGACTCAAAGATTCTGCGTTTCAGTACAGTGTTTAACCAAAGTTTGCAATATTTTTTAAATAAAAACTCTTTAAAAGGAGCAACGAAGAAAAAGTGCAGTACTTCTCTCAAGCAATTTTAAGATGAAAACATCACCTGTTTTATTCTTGAAAGCAGAAAACCTTTTTTTTGTTCCTCAAATATAAAAATTATTTCCTGAATTTAGCATTTGTTAACAATTCTTATATCTTTCATAAAGGAGGCACAATGTCAGAAATTACCTATGCTACAAAAAAGAATCTTGAATATGAAAGTCTAAGTAGAGTTCGCATGTCATGCGAATTTTACATTAAATCCCTGAATATGCTTTTGTAAAAAGGGTTACTGAAGAGCATCAAGAGATATAGACTGGAAAAGGTGTTAAAATAAATCAACATTTTCTTAGAGCATGAAAATACGTTGGTACTGCAAGGTAACGTATTAGATACAAGATACAACACTAGTCTTCTAGCAGTGCCGAAAAGAAAAAAAAAAAATTGGTAAGCTAGGAAGAATCAACAAATGCCAGAAAACCCGCCTTAGCCAAAGAATCATTCTAAAGTTAAAACAGAGTTATACTTTCAAAATTCTAACCTTGACAGATATTTCAGGAAGATAATGTGGATTTCTCAGCTTAGTTGTAATGTAAAAGCGGAATTCAGGAGCATACTCAATAGTGGAGTCTCCGAGGCAAATGCATATACTTCCCGACTGCTTAAACGTCTGTTTGAGCAATAGTGGCTCTAGAATAGGATCCAGTTCTTCTCCAATATTCTCTAGAAGCACTTCAATATAACGTAAGCGTTAGTAGGGCCGTCTCGGCATTTATACTACTTAATGACTGTCTTATGCAATTTGTAAGCAATGCACAAAAAGTAAAAATATCAATTGGGCAAAATTTACATATCTAATTAACATTTCTTAGAGCATTCGGCCAATTGAAAACCAAATTAAAGAACTGAATTTTTGATTTCTTCTTTTTTTCTTAATACTGTATCTATTTTCAAACAAGCAACTGAAACTCCTATTACCGCTGCTGATGGATTAGCAGTAAATCAAAACATTTAAAATTTAAACAGCAGTTTAAAATTACCATTTTTAAAAAGGGACCTAACAACAAATACCACGTGCCACCAAAGAAATCACTTCAAGTATCTGTGCCTTCTTGGCTTTCAATGTAAGACTTCAAGAATATCAAAATCAAAAGAGAAATAAGGGAGAATAAACGATCTATTTCTTTACTTGAGCTCCAGTTATCCAATTAAAATTAGCTGCAATTATTATTACGTATTCTATTAACTAACTCATTTATGTTTGAGGGTACAACAGTATGGCAGCTG
Source organism: Phasianus colchicus (assembly GCF_987193195.1). Classification (NCBI taxonomy): domain Eukaryota; kingdom Metazoa; phylum Chordata; class Aves; order Galliformes; family Phasianidae; genus Phasianus; species Phasianus colchicus. The sequence goes on along the minus strand of NC_143442.1, from coordinate 27,668,702 downwards.
CAGTAAAATTACACAATCCAGACATCATTAAATGATCACAGCCTAGCACTCTGGTAATTCATACTCTTAAAAAGCCATAAATAGAAACAACGTTACTTTTTAGAAGTCAAACGATCGTAACATGAAAACAAAGATGTGATAGTTCTTGCAGAGCAATTAAAAGATACCAATTAAACTGAGGATTACAATCATTTTCTCCTAAGAATTAGCTTATAGCCTGCACCGAGGTCATCAATGATGATAGTTATAATTTGACACCAGAGTTCTGTTTTTTAGTTAATTATGCCCTCTCCAGGTTTTCCTGTAATTTACACTTTCATTATTCAATAACTTACCAGGACTGCCAAACTGAATGCAATTTTCCAGTGTCGTAACAAATTGAGGGTCGCTGAGCTTGATTACATGCAAACTATTGACTTTTTCCATATTCTTTATCCATTTATTTGCTTGACCCTGAGGATCTATCATAAGAGGCCATCTTCTCGCATTTCTGAAGGGAAAAATACAAATTTCAGGGCTGAAATATAAGCTCTTTACTGTTACCTCAAAATCATTTTTAAGGCAATATATTTTCTTTTTTCATTAAAACAAAAGCTTGCAAGTACAAAATCCTACTAGGTACATGCTCAGCTATAACCTTGAGCGGATTAAGAGGAAACGCGAAACTTCAAGTTATTTGCTCACAAAAAATAACTTCCCACTTTCAAAGAAAGTACATAGGATAATAATTCTTAAATCCTAGAAAGATTAATCTCATTTAATTTTATAATTCTTTCAAAATAAAAAGATCGCTGTAACTTTTGAAATTTTGAACAGCTTTAATGTTGTAGACTTAAGTAAGCATTTCCAAGTGAACAAATAGAATTTTGAATGCAAGAGGTGTCTTATACTCCAAGGTATCATCTTTTAAACCTAAAGCACAATGGACACCCAGAACGTCTTGATGTTATTTTTGCCAGAGCTAATTACTACTTCATGGGGTTTTTTTGCAGTATTCTTTACCACACATAGGTATGCTGACTCTCAGAACAGTCAAACACAGAAGGCCTTCATCGCTGTTAAAACCATTTTTAATGGATGAAAATGCATAAGCAATCACCGTGTATATTTTCAAAAATCTCTCTGAATAGCTCTCAAATTCTACCTTTAAAAAAAAAAAAAAAAAGTGTTTATCGTTATAAAAACCTCAAGTTGCATTTTTATATTGTTCTTGAGGTCCTAAAAAAATGTAGGCACACACATATAACGACAAGCATAACATGTATTTTCAACCTGAGCTAAACTTATCTGATTTTTCAAAATTACGAGCCATCGTTATTTAGTTTTAAAATGCTAATCATCTTCTCATCAGTTCAAAGGGAATTTTGATCAAAGCTTTATAAAAGTGATGGGAGGGGATGTACTGTGGAAGCGGTGGATTCATTAACATCGTCAACTTTTGAGCTTAGGTGATGGAATTATTAATCCGGTAATTGCTTACAAAGTTACATGCTACATCTATAATCCCAGCATGCCTCTGCAAACTCTGGTAAAGTTTTGCTTCCAGACGTATGATCAATTCTGATTTTTAAGTGTGAAAAATACATTGAGGTTTTTAGCTAGTGAATTATTCTTTGATATCTGTTTAGTTTTGTACTCACAGCACCTGCCTAATTACCAAAGCTGAATTATTACCCACACGCCTATGTTTCAAAACGTTAGCTTAATATACAATTTTAGCGAAGTATGAAAACATTCGCTCTGCACTAAAAGAAGCATCTGACCACCAGCATTGCACAAGGTCAGCCTCCTCAAACAGTGACAAGAATTTTCATGTAAATGGTAACAAAAATGAAAAGATTTGTATCAGCAAGTTCACACAATACAATATTGCAGAACTGACGTGACTTACGTGTTACAAAGGTATCCACTAACAGGCTTGCCAGCCACTACTAACCTGGTTCTAAGCAGCTTTTATTCTTTGTATGGAAAATACAGAGCAACAAATGTGAAACAAAGTATATGGGCTAACAATCAAAAAGAGAACACCAGTCAAAACAAGGTGAATTCAGCTTCAGTTGCCCTAAGAAGAAAACCGAGAAGAAGCTGGAAATCAGTAGCTACATATTGGACAGAAGTGGGAGGTCCTTTGTTGAATCATAACGCGCCTGGATGTTGTGCCATTTGGCAAAATACTGTCTGTAGACAAGCAGATGAGATCTATAGCATCTCCATAGCATTTCCATAAAGGGAAAGAGTAAGTTGTCCTCAAAGAAAGATTTACAAAATAATCTCCGTTAGCCCTGTAGAACCTCCCTTGGTAGTAACAGACAGCACATTTCTTTTAACGTAACAGAGCTTTAGTTTTTGAAGGGTGATTACTTTTGTATCTACTGATTCTTGCATTGTTCATTAATTCAAAATAGGATAAAGTCAAGCTTTAGAACAGAATGTTTATCACTTTGTATTTCTTCTGCAAATAGCTTCTGTTTAATCTATTCTCTATAAAGAATCGATCAAGAAAAAAGCGCTGTCATAAATACCTGAAATATATATTAATTTGAAGGTGAATATCATTTGGGTTTTTTTTTTTTTATCCTGTCTTTATGCATATATGGAGACATCCAAAGCACGGGTGAAGCGCTTTAGAATATCTTAAACTGAAGAATAATCCCATACGCAGTACGTTTGTGAAATATCATTGCTTTTGGTATCATTATAGCAATCCAGAGGAGTTTAACAAGAGGAGAGGGAATTTAAAAACTTTGCATTATGAAGTTAAAGGGTATTATTAGTATTTCTTCAATTGAAACATTACAGTCATTTATTTATTTTATAACTCTGGTTGTTAAACCAGCTATACAGTTTAAACCTATGCAGTAGAAAACCATCTACACAGGCAGTTAACAGAAAAGCATGTTGTAAGGAAGTATTTAAAACCAATTATGCTTTTTAAGATTTACTTGTTTTACTTACGAGATAATGATGCCGTTATCAACAGAAAACGTGTCAGAGGGTAACCCAGCAATATTCCAAGCTCTGATTTTCACTGGCTCTCCCAAGGTAGTCATTAAGGAAAAATCATCAGAGCAAGGAATGTTTTTCACTTTACACAGTAATGTCCACTCTTTGGTTTGCATCTAGGTGAGAAAAGAAGCAAATATTAACTAAAGTTCTGCCTATTTACAATATTTCCACAGCTATTAAAAACATAATTTTCAATGCATTTCCTGTACTACACGCTACAGACAAGAGCAGTATATCTCCAAACGGAGAGAAACTCACGCTTCTGTACAGAATATCTAAAAATGTCACTAAAAATGCCTTTGCATATATTTGTATATATGCATGTATATATTTCTATACGTGAAATATATTTATATTTGGTTAGAGATGCCTCCACGTGTCTTTTACGAATATCATCTATGGCAGAATTTACACTTGCCAGGAATACGTTTCAGAACCCTTCACCATATTTCTCCAACAATATTCCTACTTTCCCAGACACAAAGTGAGTTACTTGAAACACACTTATAAGAATAAAACAGAACTCTCTCAAAATTATGTAAATGGGATGAGTAAAACCTCCTATTTATGTACACTATAAATACTTATAAAATAAACTCTCTCTATAAAAGATTTAAAACAGTAATATCAAAGATTTACATTATGAAGAATACAATATTATGAAAGAGCGGTACAGCATTTTCTTGAGAAAAATGGAGAAAATCATGACTTTGATTAAAAAATGAGGGAAGGAAGAAGTGCATTAAATTTAGATTATTACAAAACACACGGATGAAGTTACAGGGCGCATTACTTTTCTGTAGCTGGACGTAAATGCTCCTAGGTAAGCTACAATTCCTGACGAAATAAGTATATCCCCAGTCAAATTGATGTATTGCTTTGCCAGCTCCAAAGCGGTCTCATTCCACCGAGTTTTCTCACCACCGAGGCCTCCAATCAACTGCTCTGCTCGCTGCATTTTTTTGCAGCATAAATCAACCTTAAGGGAAAAAGAAACAAAACTGATTATATTACACGATCGCTTGACAAATATAAGAAAGTATTCACAATTAATTTCTCTTTGCAGGTGCCTTCTTCCACAATTTCCTGAAACATAAAGAAAGCATCGACTTACAAGTGAAATGTTTCAAAAGCCAAAGCACTCTCGCTACCGGCACAGTGAAACCCATTAAATTAGGAAAGACAACAAATATGAAACCCTCAATTCACCGCAGTTCACGATAGCTCCGCGTGCAATATGGAAAGTATTAAAGTCAATGAAATGATCTACCTGTTGCAAGAGAATCAAAAACACCTCAAAGAGATCATTGTCTCACTGAAGTAGGTACGTTATTTCCTATGAGAAAAACACGTACGAATACATAAGCTGCATTTCTATTGTTGCAGGTTTCTATCTAAATCAACTTTCCAAGTTTTTTCCAAATTTTCCGATTTGATTTAACAGGTATTTAACCCAGCTCTGAGTTCTTTCTATCTAGTTTGGACACATTTCAGGCAAAGGAGAAGATAAAATGGCTCCATTTCAAATTCTGAATGTATTCTTGTAACAAAACCTTATGACGTTGTATTACAAATCTTAAAAACATAAAATAAAAAACCGTCGTCTAAGCGTTGCCTGTCTCTCTGCACACACAGTAGCTTTGCAGTCAGGAACAGAGTTTACTGTGAACACGCTCAAAATTGTTTTGGCACAAAAGGTGTAAATAAAACCTCAAATGTACTGGCCTGCAAGTTAACGCTTAATCAAACCCATTGAAACCACTGAAAATTAACCACCTCTCAAGAAAGCAGATAAGAGTGAGGATGCAGGAGAGCGATGTCTGTAAATTCATGACATCTGCATTTTTCCTTACTCTAAAGCATTCGTTCCCTATGCTTTGTCCATTCAAATCTTCAAGATCGTATCACCAAAATAAAAAGATGTCAATCTAGAAGACAGCACAGAGGCAGTTCAAAGGAAAATCACCATCTGATAATGAAGTAAATCTCAAGTAACTCTGATGAAAAATCAGTGGAACAACAGTTCATATTTTGCATCACGTACCTGATTTTCTAAGTCAGTCTTCTCCTGTTTCTTGGATTCCAGTGTCTGCTGGAGTACAGCCAATTTATCCTGGACTTCTTTCAGGTCAGCTTGTTTCTTTCTTAGACCATCCATAGCAATCTTCAATTCTCCTTCAGCTTCATTCAACTTCAGCTTTTTGGGCGCAACATTTTTTATCACTCTAAACAAAGCCAAAGAATATATTGAATGCCTGAAAAATACACCCTCATTCCAGAATTACTATCAAAAAAAGTTAATACAGGAAAGACAAAGGGAAATGTCAGCAACTTGGCAGTTATGCAATGTTCTGTTTTTCATTATTTGATGCTATGAGAAGACAATCAGTGTTTGCTTCATTTACTTCATTATTTATTTCTGTGCTGCTACTGACTGACTTCGGCAGTTTCCACAAAACTTTCTGTAATGACTAATACCTTGAAATGAAAATGGTTATCCTTCCGAGCTGTGTCTCATTTAATCACAACTTAGAATCCATTACAGATGGATTTCTGCCATTGGAAACACATAAATAATTGTATTAAGTTACAGATACACTGTACAGATGCAAAGAGCTAACCCACAAGGAAATTAATAGCTTTTCATATCCAAGGATGTATTTTCCAGTTTTGAAGATTCCAGTATTTTTGACCAATACTTCTACAAGGAGAACATCGGAAGCAACACAAAATTGAAAACATACTGTTTATCTTTCCAAAAATGTAGCAAGACAAGGTGCCAGAACGTCCCGATCTCAAATGAAACTATTCCACAAGCATTAACATTGTAATTAATTAATCCTCTCTCTTACTTCTAAGTTGCATATCCCCTTCAAAGTCCACATTTGTAGTTAATTTTCTCTCAAAAAATAGGTCACCGTAACATTTGAAGTTGTTCTCAAATGAAGAACTACCAAGTATGCATTTCCTAATATTTTAGTCAACGACTAACATTCAACGCTGCTTACCATGACTCAAATTTCAAATTGACCTTAGTCACCCAGTGGTGATTTACTGTTAAATGTGGATTCCAAATATTTCCAAGTAGGGAACATCATCAACACTACGTATATTTTTTCAGCGCACCAAAAACAACGTCTGACATAAGGTATCCTCGGGGCTTGATATGGGTCAGAAACTTCCAAAGACATTTCAGTAATACCTCTGTTCAGTATGCAACACGCTAAAAAGGTTAACTTTATTTGCTAACTAAATAAACATTGCTCCCGTGCCTTCTCAGAAAAATCTAGAACTAAAAATCAGGATATACACCTTAATATCGGATATCTTCTATGAATGAATGTTTATGACTGCTTATTTGCACAAATCTTGCATCAGTAAGAAGTAATACCAAATTTCATTTAGTGTAAAAATAAACTCATTTCTTCAACAAAGTTTATTTTAACTACTATTTTTACGCATACTTACTTATCATAAACATCCATGGCTATGACCCATTTGCATAAACCCTCTGCTGCCGTGGAAGCATTTCGAATCTTGTCTGGTACAAATTCAGGATTTGTAAGATACTGTTTTCTTATGACAGCCATGTAAGCCGGGGGAATGTTATCCTTGTCATATTCATGAAGAGACTGAAGAAATCTTATGTCACCCAGAAGTCTCTTAGCTGGACCCCAGAAATCCTCAATTTTTCTTCCGGAACCTGTTGGATCAGGAATCCTATCTGCCTTGATACCTTTAAGGATGCATATGGCTTCCATTACAAGCTTGACACCAGCAGGAGGACTCTTCATGGACTTAACCACTGTAATATCCTTATAAACATACAAGTGAATAAAACAAAACAAAGAAAAACATCCAACTTTTAGAACTCTGAACATTCAATTTGAATTAATTTCTGTTACAGTAGAAATAATAAGCCTTTTTCTATCAAGATAATATTTTTCCACATACATCTACTATTTTCAGACTCAATAATTTGAAACACATTACAATTCCAAAAGCTTGTGTAGTTCACACATATATATATAGCTCACTTTCATTCCGAAATATATATATATATATATATTTTTCACCACCTGCTCTCTTTCTCTCTTTGAAGCGCTATGGAGTTTAAATTAATATTGCCTTCTAAACAAAAAGACCTAAAGCTATTAACAGTCAATTTGGAAGAGTAAAAAAAAGTCTCATATGTAACTCATTTTTAGACGTAATTTCTGCTCCTAAATCAGCAGTGGGCACTGCCACTTCAGTTCAGACGCTTAATAGATTTGGGATAACACAAGGTAAAACTGTCTCCAACCATAATACTCTCCAAGTACAGAATTAAATCAATTAGTACTCTGGTTAGTCATTAAACCCCCAGAATGAACTAAAGGAGGAAAGAAGCAACTAAGAAAAATACTGCATCACGCAAAGAAAGAATTCCAATTTCTAATATGAATAAGCAATGCTTAAAATGCAAATGTGTAAGCATAACATAAAAGAACAAAATAATTCTACACATGCAAACACAACCAATTAAACAGAAGGTTAGTGAACTAAAGATTTACGTAAGATCATTCTTCTCAAAGGATAACTCTGCATGAAAATTCAAGTATCCTTCCTAACAGCCTTTCTCAGAGAATAACATACTTAAAACATTAATGGAGTTCTAGACTCATAATTATCTTGCCAAATGGTGCTAGATTTTGACAGTTCACCCAAGGTTTTACTTAGTTTTGTTTTTGAGTTCTAAGACCTTGGCAATTTGGATAGAAAGATGTATCTTATACGATCTGGAAATCTTTACTCATGCAACAAAAACAGAGAAATGGTAAGACTGGATGAAAATAGAAAGAAAATAACAACAGTTAATGGAGCTTTAGGCTTTGTTTTAAGAAAAACAACTGTAACCATGCAAGTGTTCAAACGAGAGAAAGAACAGATAAATAAAGCCAGGGAATTTCACTGAGACAGTCAGAACACAGGTTGATAGGAACTTCGGGGAAGGAAGTCTAAGAGAACAAAAGACCAAAGTTAGCCATTCCATAAAATAAAATTAAGGACAAAATACAAATAAACTTAATATTGATGAGGGTTTTGAGTAAAATACTATTTTAAAGACTAAATGCAAACTAAGTTGCAACTAAAAACAACGTGAAGTGTAAGAAAAGCAAGAAAATTGCTATTTTCTGGAAAGAGGAAGATATCAGTATGTGATAGTATAGTCAAAATGATAATGCTCTTCGTAATTGGTATGATGACAAGCACGCTCTATCAAAACAGTTTACCAAAGTGGCAGATTTCAGCTCCAGAAATGCAGTATTTTCATTAATGAATGCACGATAGAAAAAAAAAAATTATACTAATTTCATAGTACTCAATTACATACAGATACGTTTCTCTAAAAAAGATACGTACTTGTGCATTTACGTACATGGGTTATTGGGCAGCGTTTATTGTCAGCGGATGAATTAAGGGTGAATCACATAGTCCAGAGTAAGTGCTATAAGCTCCCCTACATGGATTTTGTTTTTGTGATGCTACTTAATTATATTTTGAGGAAAAACCTCTTACTCCCTCATCCTCCCCCTGGAAGCTCCTACTTCTTTTTTCCACTCCTCTTATAATAAACTTTTTTTGATACACTAGGCATTCAAAGAAACTGAAGAATTACTTAATTGGCCTTCAAAGCACGTTCCCGTTTCGTTATTCACAAATACACAACTGCCTTGAAGTGTCTAAGAAGTCATCTACTATTTCCACAAACCACGCCAATTAGGTCTGACAATGACCTAACCTAAAACTGTTGATAACAACAGTAGCTATAGATAACAAAACATTTGCTTTCATGTAGGATTTCCTTGAAGTATTTGAAAATCCCGTTCCTCACAACAGAAGCAGCACACAGTCCACCCTCACTTTTGCAGTCTGGGAAACTTCCTCTCATCCCACCACGGGCGAGGCAAAACTGGATAGCCATAAAACTACAAGTTAACCACTTCCAATTCCAATGTCATACTCCCTTAGCACGAGGAGACGCAGAATCTCAATTCCTAGACTCCAAAAGACTAAATCTAAAAATATTACTTGACAGGTTGAAAAGTTCTGAATAATAAAGTTAAAAGTATGTGCATTTTTTCTAACTTGGCTAGCTAAGGCAAAATACGCTTATAGCTATGAATTTTGAAACATCTAGTATAATATTTGATCGTGCAATCCACAAAAACAGTCTTATCGTATTTTTGCTACAAAATACAGCAATATTTTTTTTAAAAGCAAAAGATCCCCAAAAGCATACAAAATAAAAAAAAAAAATTGTTAGTATAATGTAAACTCTGCAAAGTAGATATTCAGTGCTTACGTTCCTCACAATACCTCTCTAGTGCATAAACATACACAGTTACATGTACCTGTGCAGTGAGAGTGTCAAGAGCAGCCAGAGCAGCTTCTAAATAAGGCATTGCTTGAGCTAAGTCAGCATCACATTCATCTTTGATGGCTTTGGCAGCCATAGCTTGCTCATTTGCCACAGCTTCATCAGCTTTCACAATTTTTTCCGTTTTGGCTACCTCTGAGGACTCTTTTTGAATAACCACCATCATCTCATCGACTTGCTGGCTGGCTTCCCGTAGCTGAGGCTGCAGAGCTTCCAGCTCAGACTGCATCGAGGAGACTTGAGATGTAGCAGAGTTCAGTTTCTCCAAGCCAACTTCGTATCTTCTTTTCATTTCCATCACCTTGCTGAAAATTAATAGCACTTTATTACAAAAACATTTTATCAGTATCGACTACTGCATTCACTAGGGCTCATTCCCCAAACTTCTGAATACATCAAGTAATCAAATACTCTATCATGCTTGTTTTATTTGCTCAACAAATAATGAACGTACCAGGAATTGCTCGAGCCACAGTTTTTAACTGTTCCACTATCCATACACAGAGATTAGTTTATAGATAAATCTACTATCATTTCAAGATAAGCGAGCAGTTATTAAGCTACTGCCAACAGAGTGCCAAGAACTGCAAAAATCATGATAGAGTAGTTAAGAGAGAAGAAGAGAAGAGGGAAGAGGTGAGGCTGGAATGAAATTAGTATAATCGAGAAAATCCTTTTAGTAGCAGAATATGACACAGCATTTTTTAGCTAAACTTAAGAACTTGACTTAACTGGTATGGCAGTGTCCACTCAGTGGGAACAAAAGGAAAGCAGAAGAACTTCCTTTCACCAGCCACAAACATACAGTACAGCTGCACAGATGTGCAGAGACCCTTTCTGAAGAAGTTCAGCACAACTGTAGCTCACTAGCAAGACCATGGCACCTAGCAACTCAGAAGCTGGTTTCCCAGGTATCTTTCTTGTGGCCTCCAATGACTCTCAGAGGAAACAGGATGTACTAATTATTGTAATTTCAATTATGTTTTAATTTACTAGAAACAATTCATTGTTTCGTTCAGATTACCTATAGAAGATAAAAAAATTATACTTTTTGTGAACTTGTGCTCTATTAGTAAAGGACTCTTCATTGATCCTTACGTGCGCTTCTTTTCAAGCAGGGTTTTAAAAGTGGAGATCAATTCCAAGTATGAAGTAGGTGTAACATAGTTGTGTCTCTGAAGCTCCTCATGGTATAAATCAGATAAAACAATGGTAGATGTATGAAAGCTTTTACACATATCAATACAGCCGCTTCGAGTTTCTTCTGACATTTCAACATCTTCCAAGAAGCGAGAGGCAACTGCTTCCAATGCATCCTCAGGCCACGTCTACGACAAATGAATCAACACTTCTCTTACTCAGCACTTCACACTTATAGATAAAAAACATTTTAGAAAACAAAAACAAAAATCTTTATCCCATTTCATAGATGAAGATACCAAGACATGAAGAATCAACCTGCATTATCATTATAGACGAGGATAATAACATAACTAGAAAGAACTCCAATACCTAGAGATTTAGTTCAAGCCTCCTGTCATGTCTCATCTAGAGGAAACATTGTTACTAAAAGGAAAATCTCACATTTTCAATGTGTCCATATTGGTGCAAAATTGTTACTCTTCTTCAAAAGAATTTTTAAAGTTAGACCAGAACCTTTTAAAACTTGATGGATTGCATATTCTTTAAATCATGTACCTAGGGTCTTTAGGATGTCATATGCAGAATACAGTCTTATTGCAGAGTAGAAGGGAAAACGTGGTGGTCTGCATCAGAAAGATGGTTTGTTTGTTTGTTTTTAACAGAGGTTACAGTTCCAAACTTTTTTTTGGAGCACAGGTTCTGGTAGTCTTTTTAACAATAGAAAACAATTCCTTTTTAAATCTATAATGTCTACATTACTACGTTCATTCAGCTATGCTCTTACACTGCAATCAGACATTTATTTTCTTGATAATTTTGTATTCTTCCTACATTAGCTTTTATTACAGTCAGGTTTATTCTATGTGTATAAACAATTTAAAGCATGACACTAAAAAAATCCAAGGTATTTTTCGCTGCTATCTCAATCAGAATTACTTGATACAAAAATGGCTGAACTCATGTTTCTACTACATTTCCATTAGAAAAACAAGCCAAATAAAATTTTTCTTTTTACCTGAAACCAGTCTAGTGTGCAGCAGTTGACAAGAGCAGGAAATTTACGAAGGCGATTACGGAAAGCATCTCCAATTGGACTCATTGCCAATACTATATGAAGTTGGTCTCGGCAGCGATCAACAAACATGTTAAAAAGAGCTATAGGACTACCATCAGTTTGCTTTGTCCTGTCCCTCTGGCGATCTATTTGACGCATTTGTTCACAAATTTCTTGTTTCTCATCTACTGCAAAAAGGTTTGGCACTTCACCTGCATTCAGTAAGTTGTTAATGTCTTCTAAGAATGACTCTTTTTTTATCTGCGTATCAGTGAACAAAAAAACTCCCTGCACTTCTGCTTCCGTAGATTTTCTTAGTATATCTTTTAAGTCTTTGTGCCATTCGTTGGTACCATAACTTTTAGTTATTTCAACCTGGAAAAGGTTGTACTCAGCCATGTGGGCTGCTAATCGAGTAAGAGACTGCCGGCCACTACCTCCAACACCAACAAGGAGGGCATGGCTACGAGGCTGTTTCAGAATACGGGAAATTCTACAAATATGTTCTATAGCAAACTGGAACAAGACTAGCTGCATTGGCTTTTTGCTTAAGTTATTAAACTCTTCAAGGTGACTCTCTACAACTAATCTCAGCTGATCTGCATCACTGATCTCTCTATATTTAGTGTCGTCTCTTTTAGGGTCATGAAAATCACAAAACATTAAGGTACGTAAGTCATCTTCCTCCACTCTGCCGTCATCATTGGAGTCCAGATTCTGGAAAAGTTCATGAAAGTCTTCATGCAGGTCCTTATTCACAACTTCTTGGATAAATCCAACAAGCCAAGCCCGATCAGGATTATCCACCAAGCGATCATAATATACTCTAAGGACCTGTACGATCAAAATAGTTACATTGTAGTACTTGTTTCTGCTGTTGAACTTATATTTATTTTAATAAAAATAAACCAAATACAAATCAGAAAAAAAAATCAGAATATAAATAATCTTAAATTTTCAATCCATAGAAAAAAAAATAGATATCTAGAGTCAATTGGAACAATATTATTACCTTGAAATTAAAGTACAGATCTGTGTGGAAATACATACACATATGCATTTGCTATGCATATTCTAATAAATACTATGTGTTTATTGATGTATAAATGTAAAAAAGGCTGCTGCAGATGAAGGAAGCCTTCTGATCTTTCTGTTACAAAAAGGAGAAGTTAGGGGTTTGTATTTCAAGAAGGAAGACCACAACTGGATAAAAGGAACTCTTTTTTATGAAAAAGATGGTGAAGATTAGAAATGGATTTCCTGGAGTGTGTCGTACTTGCACTTAAAGAACTGTAAGAAGCTTCTAGAAAAGCTTCTTCAAAATTTGATATTGCTCCTTTCTTCATGTTATCCTGCTTTGAGAAAGGGTGGTCTATGGGCTGAACACCAAAGAAGTATTTCATCATTGATGAAAAATATTTTAAAAGCAACAATTATAAACAACATTGCTTTCCTTTAATTCCAGAGGTAAAATATAAAAAACAAAGAAGGGATGTTTCTAAGTTGCTCCTCTAAGGCGTCCATCCTACTATGATTGATAGGAAGCACTTGATGAAGGCAGAAAGATGGGAGTTTCTTCTAAAGGAAGATCAGAAGAAAAAAACAAACAAACAAAAAAAAACCAATAGTAATAAAATAGGGATCAAACTTTAGATCACTCAAATTTCCAGAGATCCAGGACTACTTGCTGTTCTTTTCACAACTGATTGGTCTTTTTTTGTGGGGAGGAAGGAGGGAAGAAATCAAAAGGACTGCGTAAGCATTCAAAGCAGCAACCAGAGGCCACATAATCACATGCAAGTGAATCAACAGTCAACTTGTCTACAGAGATATGATTCGTATTTGCATAGAACCACTGAATGTTTTTGGTTGGAAGAGATCTTGAAGTTCCAACCCCCATGCCACAGGAGGACAGGGTTTCCAACCACTAAATCAGGCACTACATCAGGTTGTCCAGGATCCCATCCAATCTGGCCTTGAAAACCTTCAGGGGTGGAGCATCCGCAACTTCTCTCACAACCTGTTCCAGCACTTCACCACGCTCTCGGTGAAAAATTTCCCCCTGACATTTAATCTAAATCTCTCCTCTTCTTGTTTAAACATTCTCCCTTGTCCCATTACTGTCTACCCATGTAAAAAGTTGATTTCCTTCCTGTTTATAAGCTCCCTGTAAGTGCAGGAAGGCTGCGGTGAGTCTCCCCACAGCCTTCTCTTATCCAGGCTGAATAAGCTCAAATCCCTCAGCCTGTCTTCATAGAATATATGCTCCAGCCTTCTGATCAATTTTGTGTCTCTTCTCCAGACCCATTCTAGAAGCTCCACATCTATCCTGAGGTGAGGACTCCGCACTTGGACACAATACTCCAGATGGGGCCTCACAAGGGCAGAGTAGAGGAGGATAATCACCTCTCTTGCCCTGCTCGTCACCCTTCTTTTGGCCTTCTGGGCTACAAGAACACATATAGCACTACTGGCTCACATCCAGCCAGCACTTCATCCACCAGGACCGCTAAGTCCTTCTTGGCAGGGCTGCTCTCACAAAGTTCTTCTCCCAGACTGTACACGCATCTCAGAATTCCCTCACGCAAATGCAACATCCCGCACTCCTACAAACCCCCTCCTCACATCTGTCTAAGTGCCTCTGGATGACATCCCTTCCTTCTGTAATATCAACTGCACACCACTCAGGTTGCTGCCATCTACAAACCTGCTGAGGGTACATAGATAAAGATGTTGATGTGCACCAGTCCCAGAGTGATCCTTGGGGACACTATTTGTCACCAGTTTCCACCTGGACATATTTGATCAAGTCTGCCCATTCAGAATATAAAAAACCTTGTCTCATGAATGCGATAGCAATTTACAGCTGCTAGGCAATAGGAAATGATATCACAAAAACATTAGTAGTCAAATCTGCATCTTAAAATAACAATAATTATAATAATAACAATAATTTCTTAGCATTATGTGGTTTACCTCATGAACCCAGAGACGTTTTATCATTTCTGTAGATTCTGTTGTTTCAGGCCTTGACAGGCAAACACCTTGAATGACACGTGAAAAATCACGGAGATTGAACAAATAGTGTGATTTGGCTGGGGTAGGAAGTAGATTCTTCATAGCTTCTTTATATATATGCATGGTTCCATTAATAATTTGTGGAATTAGTTCTACAAATTGCGGTGGAAAGCTGTAACTGATAAGGCATAAAAGGTGGTAATTAATAAATAATACAATGCACGCACACTTAGATTTACTCCTGAGTCCCTGCCAGTTTTAAAATTCTGTACTTACAGAATCATAAAATCGTTATTTGAGCTGCAAGGGACCCTTCAAGGTCATCTAGTCCAATTCCTCTGCAATGAACAGGGTCACACACTAGATCAGGGTGCTCAGAGCCTGGTTCAGACTGATCTAGAGTGTCTCCAAGGATGAGGCAATTCCACCACCTCTCTGGGCAACCTCTTCCAGTGCCTCACCACCCTCATTGTAAAGCCTTCTTTCTTATATCCAGTCTAAATCTCCCTTCTTTTAGTTTGAAGTCATTTCCCCTTGTACTGTCTCAGACTCTTTTAAAAAGTCTGTCCCCTTCTTTCTTATAGCCCCCATTCAGATCCTGGAATGCCGCTATTAGGTCTTGCCGCAGAACCTTCTTTTCTCCAGGCTAACAGTCCCAGCTCTCTTAGCCTGCCTTCACAGGGAAGGTGTTCCATCCCTCATATCATTTCTGTTGCACTCCCGTGGATATGCTCCAACAGGCCAACATCTCTCCTACACTGAGGACATAGTACTCCAGGTGAGGTCCCACCAGCACAGAATGGGGTTATACTTCCTCACAGGCAGTTTAAAAAATATCAGTTCCCTGACTAGATTAAAAGACCAACCTTGTCTATGAATCAAATCTAGCAACCATGGAACACGCTCCACAGAATAATTGTTTAGATAAAGTTTAGAGTTGCCTAACATCAGACATAAGCAATTATACCCTTTCCTCCCTAGATTTTTACAACTAACAATGGCAACAGAAAAGTTAGTCAAATGCCCTTGCTGTTTTCCTTCTATCTCTCTTCTCAAAGGGTCAGAAGCTGTCAAGCATCAACCTACTCTAGAAACAGGATATTACAATTTTCTGAGACTTAGCTGTTAGAATGGATAGAAAAATGGAAGTTGAATCAATAAAATATATATAAAAAAAATCTAATAATACAATTTAAAAATATTCAGCAGTGAAAGACTGAAGAAAGAATAAACCTTCTCAAACCATGGGAAATTTAAGAATAGATTCTGGTTCTGTTCTTTGAACAATTACTAATCAAATTGGTTTTATACATCAAATAATACTATACTACAGAGATATTTCAACTAACTTAATTAGCCTCAGCTAATCTAGAACTTCGTTGGAAACTTCAGAAGAATAAGTTCACTATTTTAGCATGATCATCAGTTCAGTTGGAGTAAAGAATACCACAAAAAGCACAGGATATAAAAGATGTTTTTTTTTTTTTTTTTTTTACAACATAAAGTTCCTACAGACGTATATTTCAAATTTCCCAGTAACATAATAAAATTATTTTGATTTTTCTAAGGACCAAAAGATATCTTACCATATAGTCAGATGCCAGTCTAAGATTCTAGAAAATATCGTGTACATGGATTCATCATCAAACTCATTAATGGTAATTTTATTGAAGTGTCGCAAAAATCGTGGTGTTACCGGGTTTCGACCACCACCTATGTATTAGAAAGCAGTACTATTGTAAATAACAGAAAAAGATAAGAGTAAAACAGTAAAAGCCTAGCAATATTTTTTCAATCTTCATCATTCATTCAGCTAGCACTGCCACAACAAAAAGTACTGCACCATGTCATAAACTTAATGAAAGCAAGAAGCTAGTAAAAGTATTCATGGTGTTCTCTTGCAATAAATAGTATACAAAATAAAGACTGAAATGGTCAAGTTATAGATAGACTTGAACTTATTTTAACCACAGTTCTGTAGAAGAAAGACTTTATCATAAACTTTACATGTATTTTCTTGATTTTGAAAGCATCTCCATGTAAAAAAGCTCGATATAGGAACAAAGGCAGGTTTTACAGAAAAAGTGCCTCCAAAATTTGGCCAAACTAAAAAATAATTTTGAAAAAGTAACATGCGCAATTAAGCCAGGCTTTTCTTTCACAGTTTCCCTCTGTTCAGCTCCACAGAATAATTGTTTAGATAAAGCACTTTGAACTGCGGATGAACACTGCTGTCCTAGTTTCACAGCTAAGAGTTCATTTTCTCTTTTTTCCTCATAGTGTCTGGTATAATGCTGTGTTTTGCCTTCAGGAGAAAATACAGCGTTGATAACATCAGTGTTTTAGCTGTTGCTGAACAGTGCTGCACAGAGTCAAGGACATTTCAGTTTCTCAGCTTCTCATACCATCCTACTATTGAGGGGGACTGACGACACACAAGAAGTTGGGAGGGGACAGAACCAGTATAGCTCATCTAAAACGGACAGAGGATGTTCCAAACCATATGATATGATGTAAAAAACCCTGAAGAGGGTGGAGGGAGTTGACAGAATGCGGAGCTGCAGCTAAGAGACTTTTCCGGAAGTAATGTCTCCCATTTTATTATGTTAGCCCACAGTAGCATAGGCAGATATTGGTAGTATGGCAGTAGAGGATGAATCTGCCAACTAACATTCCGTTATATGTGTTGCCATGAGACAGATGGCAGCAGAGCGGCACTCTGACAATGGCATCTGATGTGGAAGAGCATATGAAGCAATCACAGAATCACAGAATTGAAGCAATGGTATGTCACTGAACTCCTCCATGCAGAAAAAAAAAATGCATCCACTGACATTCATTGATGCTTACAGAACATTTATGGTAACCAAACAGTGGATGTGAGCACACTGAAGTGGTGGGTTGTACGTTTCAGCAGTGGTGACAGCCTGTCCCCTCTGCTGATGCAGATTTTTTTTTTTTTTTTATGAATATAGCATATGGGTTCTTGCTCATTGCTGGCAAAAATGCACAGATAATGGTGGTGACTGCGCTGAACAGCAGTGCTTTGTACCTGAGAATTTCCTATATCAGTGTTATTGTGCTCTTTGTATCTGTTTTATTTTCTATAGAAATAAACAGGAGGCATTACTGTTGGAGCACACTACACACATATAGCCTACATGTACACAGGCTATGAGCAAGATGATATCCTGACATCATGCGATTACTTCATTTCTTTGCCAAGAAAAGTAAGGTTTATCTGTTGCAGACCTCCACCTAGTGCTTTTTGAAAAAAGTTTCAAACAAGGTTTCATTAGCTCAAAACATTTTCAAAATTACTGTTCAGATACACTCTTGTCTTCCTGCAAAGCAGTATCTCCTCCTGTTAGGCTTGTGTAGTCAATTTGCCGCTCCTCAACCACTTTAATTTGACTGCTGTTCGTATTTTCTGCAAGGAAAGCATTCCTTGAGTCCTATCCATAGTCACAAAGGCCAAAACTAAAGCAATAGCATTTGGAAACCAAGAAACCAGAGAAAAAAAATGTATAATATACGTCTCTTACCTGGTGGTCCCATTGCACAAACAATCTGAATATCTACAAGTTTAATCATTGAGCAATCTTTAAGGTCATACCAATTCCAGTGATCTAACCATTGTCGTAGTAATTCAACAGGAGGTTGAGCACCATAGACCTCTCGGGCTGGCATGTTAACATCATCTACAAATACAACCTGAAAAGGAGAACAAAGGAATTTTGTATTTATTGATTTTGCTGTATTGTAATAGTACACAAGTACAGTCTTCTGAGAATCATCACAAAGTTCTTACTGGATTTGCTGCCAAGTTAAATAAAAACAAACAGCTACAAAAGAAGCCGTGGCAATTCTAAAGATGTTCCAAAACATACAGAAGACAGAAAATCTGTATTTCTCTTCTTGTATCTGAGAGTATTTAATAAGAGTGCAAAATAGTACTTGCTACTTTATCCTTCTGCGCCACTGACATGCCTTTTCCCATAAAAATTCAAGAGACAAGAAGAGCCATGAAAGCTTCAAACTTAGACTATCAAGCCTATTAATCGTTATATCATTTTTGGCACTGCTATTCCAAAGCATATGCCGCTGGAAACATCTTCACACAGTTAATCTAATTCAAATAATGCAAGTTCTAGAAACACATTTATGCCATTCATCCCTCTTTCTTCTCTTTCTGTTATTTATAATTGTAATCTCAGCAACAAATTGAGATGGCTTTGAATGGAAACCTTTTTGAGTTTCTATATCCATTTTTGTTTACTCCAGAGTTCTGAGTATCTCTTTGCAGATGCCCACACAAATGAGCAACGAGGGTGAACAAGCTGCTTTTTCCCGAAACATCAAAAAAATCCAGACCTACAACCAATGACAAACCCTTGGTAATTCCACTGTCAGATTTATATAAAACTCAGAAACCGCAACACTCAAGAGTTATATGCTCTCAGCAGCACCTTACCCATACTGAACTCTTATTTAAAGCACAGTATCACAAAACACAAAGGGGGAAGTACGATATGCTTATCACTGTTGTTCATATCATATATCTGTATTTTACCATTTTTTCAGTCGATTAAAATGAGATGCATATTACTAGCGAAAGAAAGAACTAAGATTGGAAACTTGTGCACATAAAGGAGAAAAATTAGAACTGGGGATTTATCAATCTTTCTTGTTATCGGTTTCAATCAGTTGCAAAAATAACACACTCATATTTGTTTGCATTTTAACACCTGCATACAGAAATATATCAATTACCATTCTTTTCCCGAGAGGAGGCCCAAAAATTCCTTTTCTCCTTTTATCCAGCTTTGACATTATAATATTCTGAGTCTGAGCTGCCGTAGTTTGTGCTGAAAAGTTAATGAGTAGTGGCTTATAGACTTCTTTATTCAAATTATTTAAAAGGAAATTCTGGAAGAATTGAGGAGAAAGTTAAAATAAATATGTTGACAAATTTTAAGGAAATCTAGCAAATAGCAATTAAACAATTTGTACCATTTTTATTTCATTCACAATGACAAAGAAGTTATGATTAAAGCGTTATCTTAGAGAATATTTCATGAGATAAACCAGTATTTAAAATAATAGTGAACCTTATTTGTCAGAGAAAAATTTCTACTTTGCTTAACAGACATATTCACGGATTCTAAAAAAAAAAAAACCGAACCACCAAAACATGCCTAGTATATTATACAAATTCAGTACGTTAGTATTTCTACAAGCAAAACATTTTATCATATTATTAGGAGTTGATTTATAAAGCCTGTAATAACCCAAACCAAAAAACGCTGAAGTAGACACAGGTCAAAATACTTTTGCTTAGTTTTGAAGAGGAATATTTCCTTCAAAAGGCACAGGAAAAAAATGTAAAAATAAGTTGTATAGTCAAGATTGATCTTATTTTATAATACTAGCTACCTTCCAAAGTCTCTTTTTTATTAGTTTAAATGTAATCTCCACAGGAAATATGGATCAAAGTCATCCTTTTAAGTAAGACTGAACGGGACTCATTTCTTACCCACACACAGATAAAATCACAGGGTTGGAAGTCATCCTTTCGCACATGGCTACAGAGCACTACTGCATATAAATTAATGTCCCTAGTGAGTTGCTTAATCTCTTATCAATAGATGTTGGAGCTTTTGGACCTCACAATCTTTTTAGCAGAAATAACATTTACTTTCTACTTCTCAATGAAGACAGTGAAAATATAACAGTGACAATATACAAAAACTGGAGAGAAATCTAACTCAATGATAACATTTCTTTCAGTCTTTCTATCAATAGTGAACTCCCAAGAAATACCACATTCTTAAGTGCCACTCCCAAAGTAAACTGGGCAGTAAAAACTTACCATATTCTTCATTACAAAGGAATGCCTTGTTTATGATTTATTGTATTTCTGTTGTCTGCATTTCTGGAACATTTTCTGTGAGCAGATCTTGTTCCACTCAATCTTTTTTTTTTTCTTAATTATTTCAGAATAGTAACTTAAAAATTGAGGTAGGTTACATAATCCTTACTCGGTAACTTAATTTACTACAGTTAATTTAATGATACAAAAGGAAGAGAAAATAACAGCTTAGAAACATGAAACTTAACTTGTTTATCTGCTAAGATAACTTTCAAGACTCGCCCTCTGCAAAATGATTGTACGCTGGTTTTGTGCTGAGTGCATGAACCAACAAAAGCAAAACTCTCTACAAAAAGACATGATGGAGGAATGGCTTCTCTCTTAGGAATTATTTAGAGAATCTCAGTTAAAAATGCAGTAATGACCTTGTTTTATCTCCAAAGCGTTAAACGTTTTTTTCCAAAATTATAAAGTATACTTTACGATGGATCTAGATGGAAAGCAATGAGAAAAGCTGATCTGGGAATTTCCCTAATTTCATCAACAGCAGGACCATTATTCTGCTACAGTTCCATTACTTATTAGGCTTTAATAGTCTCCCAGAAAGATGGATAGCATCAGGATTTAACCCACAGTGCCTGTCTGATCTATCTGAAGATTGAGTTATCTAAGCTTCTTAAAGTCATACATCAGAATTCTTAACTACGTCATACACACTGTTGTTAAAATATTTCAAAAAAAATCTATCCTTTTTCTTCTTTCTTTAGCTTAAAAATCCTGAAACTAGAACAAGTATTAACATTTTGCCAAAAACATTTTGTTTCAGAAATCGCAGAAATTGCAAACCACCAAAAACTTCAGTCAGTCTAATCTGATTGTCAGCATTATTTGTATTTCTTTTTCATTTTCTCTTATGGACAAGGATATAAAGAGTATTTGGCGTTCTATAAAAAGAATACAATTATTTTGATATATTTTCTTAATTTTTACTTCTTAATGTTTTTTATTGTAGTGAACAGATACAGCCAAGCAATTTTTTAAAGAAAACTGGCTGGGACGATTTTGACAAGCTGATTTCCCTTCCCACCTACAGTCTGTTTCTATAAAGAATTATATATTAATACTGATTCTAATTTTTTGCTTTCAGATTTCTTTCAGTGACAAAATTCTTGTTCTCCACTGTTTATCAATCCATGGAATCGCCACAGTGGAATGTGAATAGAGGTTATCATCTCTTAAACTTTTCCACAATAGCAGCAGCGCAGTTTTGCTGCTTTTAACTCTAGAACATAAATGTTTCTTTTTCTGTTTTGTTTTGACTGGGTGAATTAGTGAATAGTCTTTCGTACATCAGCTTCACAACATAAAGTAAATCAATATAGGAATCAAATTGAAGAGTCTCATTTACGTGGTATTAGTGGCTTTTTTCAATGGATATTTGAAGGCTCCATAAGAATCTAGTCTAAGTGTCAAGAAAAATAAAGATAAAATAAGAAAAAAAATAACACACCTACATAACTTCTTTTCTGGTTGCTCAGAATTTACTTTCATAATATCTAAAATATTCATGTCTCATTTTATATACAATATCATCATGTCACTCTTCATCTAACCCCTTTCAATGATCTTTAACATCTGTTTTAAAAGTACTTACAGTGATATAGGTACTTTTTCCAGTTCCTGTTGGCCCCACAAACATAGAAGGCTTTTGATGCACTATCAACAACTCCATCAAACACATATATCGAACTGTATCCTGAGTTGGCACTATTATTTCATTAAATGTCACATCCTGAGGTATAGGAGGAGCTGACTTGAGTGTTTCTACCCAAGGTTCCCAAATTCCTGCTCCCTATTTTAATGTATATGAAAGTCAAATATTAATAATAGAGAGAAAGAAGCAGAATAAAACCAATGCAAATAGAAATATCAAAGTTCTATGAATTAATGGATAGAGTTATCAGCTAATTTTGAAAAGTATTAAAAATAATTTCACAGGTTTCGGTACTATAAATATATATATGTATATATATATATATATATATATATACACACACACATACACACACACACAAATATAAATAATTTTCTTTATCTAGGATACAGTGCATTGCTGTCAATTCTGACTACTTACACAGAAAAACTATGCCAGTGCCTCAAGTGTGCAATTACTGAATTACTGAATTTATGACTGAAAGACAAGTTTTTTACCTTAACTTTTGTATCAATACACATATTACGTATATAATGGAAAAAGAGTACATATAATTATATACAGTAAATAAGTCTGTACATAAAAGAAATTACTGCATAAATTCAATCACAAAAACTAGGAAAGCAGAGTTGTTACTTTGACAGACACCTTACTCATTATAAACAACTCAAAACTATGGAATTTGTGGACAAACCAATTTTGGTGCTGAAGTGCACCAAGATTTCCTTTGATCACTCTACTACAAGAGTCTTTAAAATATGTCAAAAAAATCAAGAAAATTAATGTAAGGAGATTATATAATTGTAAATAGCTCTAAAAAAACACTTTATTTTCTATCCTATCCCCCTAAATATCAATCTTCAGATAAAAGTCGTATGAAATTCCTAAAGATTGCTCTCTCCTTAAGTAAGGAAGAACATGTTTTTCTGGATTATTATCAGAAGACATAAAGCTTTCACAACTGATAGAAATCTCACTTCCTTCAGCAACATGCAGGTATCATGCACAAGCTGAAATCTAGGCGTTTCTCATCATAATTCTCATTGTAAGCAACAGGAACTTACAGGACTGACAAACTCCAAATAGATCATTTATTTTATTTTGGAGTTTCTGGAGCATGCTAGATAAAGCTTATGCAGTCTTCATCAGGGAGAGGGCATATCAAAGATTCACATCTTGATCTCAGGGAAAAGGGACAAATGAGAAGGCACAGTAGCAGATTTTCTGCTAACTACTTCTCTACAACTTGCAATTACTACAGTAGCTGAAAAGACAGACCTTGGTACACTAAAGACCCAGACAGAACACTGGATATTACAACTGGCTTATAAGGAAGAACATCCTGCCTATGCTGTCACAGAAGCATACAATAAAGCAACAACAATATACAACAATACACACCTTCTAATATTCATCAAAAATTACTTAACAGTGTAAATTTTGAGGGACTACATCTTCTTTAGCAATCCTCACCTTTTTGACAAACCGATAATCATAAATGGTTCCTTCTGTTGGAAATGGGACTGTGAACACCTTTGAAGCGCGTTGATCAGTACTACTCAACAATTTATATTGCTCCCTTGTCTCCTCATTAATTGGTCCTTTAAGCATTTCTCGAACAATTTTGTCAAATTTCAGACGATCATCCTCTTTACAGCTAGCTCCTACAGACCATGTCAGTGAAAATAAAAAAATACCCTACAGTTGGAGAAGAAACAAATTCAGTACCTGTAAATTACAAATGTCTTATTCACTAAGCCAAAAAACATTTTTGCATGAGATCACAATAGAATAATGCTTGACCAACTTAAATTTATGCATAAAGCTCAGGACCACGCTTCCAGTAAAACGGAACACCATTTATGCTGATTATCAGTATCTGATCTCCTTTGCTGTGCAGCAAAATCCCTGACCTACTCAGTGCAAAGCCCTCATTTTGAGAAAACTCAAGCATAAACCGGGTTTTATTTCAAAACAACAGAAATTATACTTCTGTTACTCAAAGGACTGCCCTGTAAAGTGATATCCTTGTTAAACCTGTATAGACACGCATATTATGCAGGTAATAGTATTTTCCTAATTGGACTTTACAAAATGCCCATTAGAATGATTGAATATAGGTATTATTGCCTGTGAAATCCATCCTACTAAGTCCCAAATTGAAGGTGCTAATTCTTTACGTTGAACATGCTGCCTACCTCAAGCCAAGAAAAAATGTCATGGTCATTCATAGCTTTAACTTTGGCTTCATCTGCAAATTCATCCATCATGCAATCCATCAGATTCATTAGCGACTGAATTAAGTTTGTATCTGAAGTAGGAGACAGTTCCTGAAAAGAAAGAAGAAATACTCTTGATTGCATGTATGTTTTACTCATTGAAATTAGACTAGTTGTTTTTTTTTTTGTTTTATTTTGTTTGTTGTTTTTCACTTTTTTGTTCTTTTGCGCGAAATACATTCAGAAGCAGGTTAATCCCATGAACATCTTGCTCACAAGCCTTAACTCTTAACAGCAGTTATGAAAAATAAAAATAAATTGATATTGTCCTACTAAAATGATTTATTCCTTGGAAGTAAAAACAGTTCATATGCTCTTTTTTTCAGAAAAGCTCTTTACCTCACCTTTGTGTGTTTCCTAATAAACTCAAGACAGAGAGGAGCCATTGCATCAAAGAGGCCTACTATAAATTCTTTATGAGCAGAGCTGATTCCTGAATGCATTGTATTTAGCCAAGAAATCATTAATGGTCTCCAGCCTAACATATGGGGCTCCATATAGATCATACCACACCTTGAAACCTAGAAGTAAATGAACAGGTACACGTTATATTGTGCAATCTCTGAAGTTTTTTCCTCACTAAAAGAAAGTAACATTGAACATTACAATATACAGCTTTTAGGATTACTAGAAAATAAAAGGGAAGATAACATAGAAGGAGGTGGTGGTGTCACCATCCCTGGAGGCATTCAAGAAACATGCAGATGTTGCACTAAAGGATGTGATTTAGGGGAAAACATTGGTGATAGATGGACAGTTGGACTGGATGACCTTGGAGGTCTTTTCCAACCTTTTTGATTCTATAATTCTAGGATTCTAAGATGGTATGAAATGTACAGTGAGGTTCTGTTAGCCATGAGATGTATGGTCAAGATCAAACCAATCTTTATCCTTGAGCAAATGGAAAATATAATCTTAGTGACATTTTCCACTTCAACAGGATTAGTTCCCAATGTTAAGGTCAAAAAGGCAGTAAACTGACCACTTGATCGCCCAGCACTTAATTTTAAATTACATTTTGCATCAGTTTGAAGTAAAAACTCTCCTTCCCAGTATGACTATGCAGATATTTTGTTCCCTTTCTATTATTACCTGAACATATTCTCATATTCAGGAGGAAACTTTTGCATTCCACAAAATGCCATTAGAAAAAAAACAGACATAACAGAGATTGACTATCACAACTATCACAAATACAGTGACCACTGATTCTGTCAGAATCTGACAATTAAAGTTCTGCATATTTATTATTGTTTCTTGTCAAGGACTTGGAAGGATCAGGTCCAAGTAGTTACATAGGGTCCTCAGAAGAACACACATAATCTCTCACATGATATTGTAAGATTATGAAAAATCTGAAGAAGAAAAACCAAGATGTAATGTCTTTTACATTAAACAAACATCAAATAATTGTTTTTCTCAATCAGGTATATTTAATTAAAAACAAATTAGAGATTTTCACTTTACCCTCCATAATGAAAGATAGTTGCAATCAGAAATTGAAATACGGTACTTACAGTAGCAGGAGAAGCAACTTCTAAATCCATTGGTTCAAAAATAAGGCTCATTTGCTGTGACATTGTGATGATCTCTCCACTCATAAGGCACAACTTTTTATTATCGTCAAGCACAGTATTCATATTCTCAATCCATACTGCATCCACTGGTCCATCAAAAATTAGCCATTTCCTATCTGGGGTCTGGTTAAAAGAAAACAAACAAATAAATAAATAAACCCCACAGATTATTGTTTTCTTTTTTTTTTTTTAATTATGTTCACTAAAGTATTTTAGCACTAAATTTTTTTCTAACAAAAAAAAATAAAAATTCTACATACAGAGCTATATTAATAAAGTTTCTGAAATCAAATGTAATCTACACTCACAATTTAGATGTATTACTCTGAAGCATATACTGTAGACAGCTACTGAGGGTTAATACCTTTTTTACTAGAAACTTCCAGTTATACTTGCAAAGCAGTATATTGCTTCAGTTAAACTACAACACATTCTAGTAGTTATGACAAAATGAAACTATTAATACAACAAATACAAACCATCAGTAATACATACTCCAGATTTACCATGGAATTCAATAGGCCTAACTTAAGGAATATGGTATTCTAGCAGGTAATTAAAGGTATTCGTAGTACTTCTTATGCAACAAAATACAAATCGCTTTTGCAGTTCTGTAAACACTATTAGAAGCAGCAAACTTCATGTCAGTTAAATTCAAAACATTATTAGCTCACTGAAATTTATAGTGGTTAAGTGTCAGATGCTACAGTCACAGCAAAAACAGAAGTAATTGTCAGGTAGATATGTAGAATCACGGAACTGTTTGAATTGCAAGGGACTCTTCTGTGTCATTAGTCCAATTCCTCTGCAATGAACAGGGACACACACTAGATCAGGGTGCTCAGAGCCTGATTCAGACTTACCCTGAGTGTCTCCATGGATGGGGCATTCCACCACCCCCTGGGGCATTCCACCACCTCTCTGGGCAACCTCTTCCTGTGCCTCACCACCCTCATCGTAAAAACCTTCATCCTTATATCCCGTCTAAATCTCCCCTTCTTTTAGCTTGAGACCTTTACCCCACATACTGTCTCAACAGACCCTGCTAAAGAGTCTGTCACCTTCCTTCTTAAAGCCCCCCCTTTGGATTCTGGAAGGCCACTCTCAGGTCTCCCTGGAGCCTTCTCTTCTCCAAGTTGAACAGCACCATCTCCCTCAGCCTTTTTTTTTTTTATTTTACTCAGTCAAAATGTTTCAATGGACTTTAAGGAAGTTCAGACATAAACCATGCTCAGGAATGAGTTTTATCCAAAATTAACACCAAAACTAACATCAAAATTACCATATACATAAATATTGGAAATTTTATTCCAAACCACACAAAATAAGGAAGGACAATGTAGCATAAGGATTAAATATTCATTTATCTCTAATAGATGCAAAGAACAACAAAATTTGTTTTTACATAAGGACTTTTGAAACACAAATCTTAATTTACCAGCACACAGAAAGTCACTTGCATGGAGCAAAGCAGAACTAAAATGATCTGCAGTCTCTGCATTCATATAATTAAGCTTATTAATCCTACAATTGTTGTGAACACAGCATAGAAATGCATGTATTGAAAGGTCATTTCCAATAATACTTTAATTCTGTTTGCGCTTACTTGAGAAGAAGCAAATGCTCTGAAACTCACTGCTAGGATGCCATCTGACCATTCATGTGAAACTGGATCAAACTGTCCATATAGCTGACCCATTGTTACAGATTTGGGATTTAAAACTGTGATCTGAACTTTGTTTTCTTCCATCAGCCCCTATAGGTACAAAAGTGTTAACATTAAACATTTGTTATATCATATGTTTTAGTTTGAATTTTACATATATACTAAATCTTCATAAAACTTTTATCAGGTTAGAGAAGGAAAGATATCATAAATATTACATTTCAAAGATGGAATACAAGTGCATCAAGACAAATCTCCCAACTTTATCGCATGTAACTGGAAGTATAATTTCAATACTGAACAGTGGCTTGATATATAAAAATGGATTTTATTTAATTTAAATGTTAGTGAATAGGACATTAGGCAGTCAGTTAAGATACCCAAGAACTATCCTTATACTTGCAGGGATGAAAACAGGTCAAGTCCTGTCTTTGTTTCATTTATCCCATGTTTAGCAAAGGAATAAGTATGACCATCATGGTAAATTTCTGAGATTGACATCAAAACACTACTACAAGGAGGTTGTTTTTTTTTTTTATTTGGTTGTGTTTTGTTTTTACTTAAACCATGCTAATTTTATTTTTTATCAACTTCAACTGATTCTTTTCTTGTCTCCTTGTGATTAAAGATGACATGTAATATTGAACAAATTAGAGATTAGGTGGGTAAAAACCACTTGAGGAATGAATCTTCCTTAAGTTTGAAAGAACAGCTTCTCAATCAAATTCTTTTCAGTTTTCCCTTATGCTTGCCTAGAGATCCCTGGAGTAAATTCTCTATTTTGTACAAACACAAAAATATTTTTTTTTAAATTTGTTTGAAAATAGATTTCACAAGAAATACTTATAAAATGTGTCTAGATACCTTCTCGCATATGTCCCCCAGTGCTCCTGCCAGAACCCGATATGCACAAGTTTTTCCACCAAAGGGCTCTCCAACTATCATAAAGCCGTGACGCACAATCATCATCTCATATATCTGCAGGATCTTCATAGTAAATACGTCAGTCATTTGCAAATTCATAGCAACACAGTTTGTTTTGATGGCTTCCAACAGGTCATTGTAGTCTGGTTTTGGCAGCCTCACACCAGGAAACAAATCAGAGGTAATACCCTATTCAAACAATTAATTGAAAAGCATACTTATTTGCACTGTCATTAGGTTTGAAACTAATGCAATCAATCATTTGTCCTTTAGGCAAACTAATATTTTGATGAAAATAAAATAATTATGAATGTCACATAACATTATCTGAGCCAAAAGTTCTTAATTTATTACTGATATTTATTTCAAGAGCCTTTTTCATGTTTATGTATGTATACGGGATTAATTACCTAATTGATCAGCTTCTATCAAACTACTTTACAAAACATACTTTTAGAAAGCGAAAAAAGCTTTTTCCTTTCTCTCTCAATAACCAAAAACTAGTTAACAGAAATATAAACAGTAGACCCATACGGTCAGTGTATTTGCTATGAAGGAACAGCTAAGACTGTTTAAAAATAATTAGGGGCTAAACTGAAGTATTTGGACTACAACTCTGATAAATCTGTTATATAATATTAACATTTTTAACAAGTTGTTTTATTTTTTTTTAACATTAGTGAAAATACTTTTTTGTTAGTTTGTTTGTTTTTTACCTCAAAAAGTGGTAAATCATGAGACAAGAATTTAGGCAGGTTGACATCCGTAATGGATCTAAGCAGCAAAATTTCTTCATCTTCCAATGGATATTTCAGCTAAAGAAGATATTAAATAGCATTAC
Source organism: Phasianus colchicus (assembly GCF_987193195.1). Lineage (NCBI taxonomy): Eukaryota > Metazoa > Chordata > Aves > Galliformes > Phasianidae > Phasianus > Phasianus colchicus. The sequence goes on along the minus strand of NC_143442.1, from coordinate 27,639,187 downwards.
GTCATTCGTTTTAGAAACCCAATGTTAAACACCTATTTGATTGAACAGCTCCTCTTGTGCATCTGTGTAATTATTTTTTGCACGTTCAGGTCCACAAACAATAGGATACATTCTGGATGTACGTTTATACTTTGATATCAGGGTGTTTTACAGTAGCTTTCTATATTCAAGCCAACCGAACTTTATTTTATGCCCAGTTACAAGTATTATTATGAACCGCACTTTTTTCTAAACCGTTAAATTCTTGCTTTTTAATGTGTTTATTTTCTTCATAAAAAGAACAAGTTTTCCCTGTTTTGAGGTAAATCTTTTGCTTTCAAAATGGAAAGTCTAAAAGATTGCATAGAGATATGTTCACCAGCAGGACATATGCATCTTTTTGCCATGATATTATTTACTTTTTTGCTTCAGTTTCTTTTGCTGGTAGTGCGCTGGGGTTTTTTTTTGTTGCTTTTTTTTTCTTTTTTTTGGGGGAGGAGATGGGGAGGGTTTTGATGTCATTTGTTCATAATGCACATCAAAATAAAATACTGTATCCTAAACAGTTTTTCTTAAAAAGTGGAGAGAAACTGGAGACACACTTGGCAGTCAAGCCAGTGCGCTAATGGAAGGTGTTAACATACGGCAAAAGCACCTAAGGGTGTGAAGAAAATAATTCACTAAATCTGCACTGAACTAGATTTCTTGAAAGATAATCAACACACTTCATGGGCTTGCCCATCACCAACCACCATTAAGTTGGTGATCAAATCATGAACTTCTTAAATTCTCCTGGTTTGCACCCTAAAACATACCCCTTTCATTTTAATGTTCATCACTGAGTGTGTACTTGCCATTATACAGAATTGTGTACCTTTTATCATGAAAGAGCTACACTACTGAGTAAGTTTCTGGGTAACAAAAAAAAAAATTAAGAAATCATTTACCTTCAGGTTGCCAGCAGCAGTAAGTACTGACTTCACAGCCCTCATTCCATAATCATAATGGTGCTGGGACGACAACTGCTCAGAACACAGACGGTATGTAGCTACGATTTTTACAGACAGAGGTCGTGCAGAAACAAAACCACAAGAATACAGAACTATCTCTGCAATCATGGCATAATCAGGAACCATCATAGCTACTGTTCTAAAGAGAGCCTATTAAGTACAGAAATGAAAAAAATCACACATCATTATATACAACTTTTTCTGCAATTACTTAAAACACGTTTCCATTATTTCCTTAATAAAGCAGGAGCCAATTAAAGTTAACTGCCATTATTATGTCTACACTGTAAAATTTTATAAGTTTTCCCTAACTGTTAAGCAGTACTTTACAATTATGACAATTCATGCTTACAGTTCTTCTTCATTCAAGATTAACAACAAAAAAAAATTACAACACACAAAATGCCACAAGCTTTAGAAGGAATAGGGAGTGCAATTCAAGTACCATAAACAAGGTGCTGCATCAGACTCAACTACTAGCATTGTTTAGCTGTAGCCAGTGCTTCAATTTTACCATATTTTAACCGAACACGTATCAGAATAGTTTCAAAAAGATAAAAGTTTTGTTGCTTTTCATAATTCATCAACAAGTTTTCCAAATTATCCTTTTTCACTTATAGAATTAATGTTTTTGAACCCTCTATTCATAGTATGTGTTAATGAGTAAACTTCCCAAACGGTTCTGAGAATGTTCATACATTATCAATTTATCAATTTATACATTATCAACTTATCAGTATCTGTGCTCAGATTTATTTTCTTGCTATGGACATATGACAACTGTATTTAAGGGGTAAGAAAGAATGTAGCACTCTTGTAACAATCACTCAATAACGAACTTACAGAAGACAGAAATCTCTAACATTGAAAACACTGCAAATCCCATCAGATGTTACCTTGATTCTTGGTCAGAAGTAAAAAGAAATTAGTCAAAGATCAATTTTTGATTCAGCATTAAGATATCACTTTTTATAAACTGTGAAGTGTTCCTTTTATTCTCTGAACTTTCAGGCACGTAGTAAAGAAACATTAAGCTTCTGTTGTTTGTTGTTTTTTTTTTTTTTTTTTTTTTTTAAATCAGTTGGGTTTTTTTAATCCTGACAGACTGATAAACCTTAAATCACTCAACAATTTCCCAACATATTTAAATTTAGATTATTTCTATTGTTAAATCTAATTTACTTTAATAACTTCTTTTTCAGAGATTATTTTTATGCTAATGTAATATAAACAAACAGTTTAAAAGACTTGAAAGGTAACTGATATTAAATATTCTTAATTTTTTTATTTGAGCTTTTTTTTTTTTCCACTTTCTGTGTTAACTATTAAAAAGATTAAAATGCCAAATGTACAATACCTTAAGATTGTCAGGAAGCTCTGAACGTCCAGCATAACCAGGATTCATGGTAATGAAGACAGCACACGTAGGGTTAAGTTTCAATTCAGTTCCTTCGAATACTAATATTTCAGATCCTGAATTAATGCCTGTAAAGGAAAAAAAAAAGAAACAAAACCACACTGCTGTCATTGTTAGACTTTTTTTTCCCCCCCATCTCTAGTCTTCGTCATATGTAAAACAAAGTTATAATTAACATAACAGTTTACCTCTTTGGATTGTAAAAATCTGCTGAGCAACCACAGAAAGCACTTCCAAATCAATTCTGTTGAATTCATCAAAGCAAGCCCACGCTCCACAAGATAACAATCCCTAGAAGAGACAGGCATCATATTAATTGATTGGTGCCCATTTATTTTGAACATATCAATGTTGAACAAAACAATTCAGTAACGAGAAAAAGATTTACTGTGCAAAGACAGAACTTATATCCATGATTTAGGGCACTAAGGTCTACTTAAACTCACTCTAAATAGCAGAAATCACCAAAAAGAATTACAGATATTTAAGAAGTTTGCTTAGGGAAAAAGACACAAAACTTGTACCATGTAAACTGAAATCCTGTTTCCATAGGCAAAGTGCTATGAAATACATACATTTTGCATGTTTTACCTTTCATGTCAGCATTTTGGAACTGGACAAGGGGGAAACCTAAACAGGCCTCCAAAAAACCTACTCAGTCTTTTTTTTTCATGTCTATACCTGATGGGGGTTACAACGACAAGAGGCAACGTAAGGAATTCTGCAGGGTTAAAATTAACCATTTTGTTTACAGTAGGAACAAAAATGACCTTCTTCTAACAACATATTACAGCATGACATGTTACCCAAAGTATAACTGAAGAGCAATTCGCTTTTCCTACAGTTCTCCTTGATTTATAGTTCTTTTTTCTATATGTTCCCTAAATGCCACTGTACTGTCTCTGCTATACGTATAGTGTCTAGACAGAATCTTGTGATTTGGTAACGGTTGTCCTACAGATTCCTATTTAAGACACAGAATTTTGCTTTAATTGTTTTACAGGTAAAAAAAAAAAATTGCTTTGCTTATTTGTTTGAATTTCTCTCATGTCAAATCTTGAAGCCATGCCATGCAGTTCTGTCACTTAACACAAATGGGAAGAATAATACCAGAGCAAAAAAGCAGAATTGCTCTATTTTTGTACCATTCCAGTTAGGAATAGGATACAGTTTGGGACTGCACAGATACCATTCAGAATATATTTTCATAATACAGAGCTGTCTACTCAGGCCAATAGCAATATAAATACACTTGATTTGTTTAATACAATGGTTCTTGCTAGTTTATTTAGAGTTTAAATTAAATCCCAAACCCCCTAAATTTGCAATCAGCTACTAAAAATGTATTCATTTAAATGGCATCTATGTTATCTATATCGAACAAATAAAATCATTATGGTATGTTCCATTTCTAAAGCACAGAGAAAACACTTTGCTATTTCAGGTGGATTCTTAGGAGAAGACAGACCTATATGTACAATACTAGCATTATATAGTGGCCTAGAAGTGGAAGAAGTTACACTTCAATTACAAAGGCAAATAAAATATTTTCACATAATTTAAAACATGACCCTCAAGACTTTTCCAAACCTTAAAGAATTTTCCCAACGCAATGTAATCCAATCCATCAGAACAATTGAAAACCACACACTGCTTAGCTACAGCCTTTGCTAAATCCTTTGTCGTTTCTGTTTTTCCAGTTCCTGCAGGACCTTCAGGAGCACCTCCAAGATGTAGATGTAGTGCACCAAATAGGGTTCTGAAAAGAAAAGAAAAAAAAAATTGTAACAATTTTATGCTATTCTTCTAGCTGCTCCAACTTCTCCCAGAAACTCTTAAAACTTGTTTAATGTCTAAACTTTCTTCAGGTTGTACAGTTTGCGTGCTCCTGGTAGCTGTAGAGATGCTTTAAGTTTATTGAAAGTTAAAAAAAAAAAAAACAAAAACAACACCATAGCTTACTGCTTATTATCCATTTATCACTAACCACAGTGTTACAAAAGATTAAATTTATTAGAAATTTAAATTAAGTATTCACACAGGATGAATTCTAATCAATTAAAACACTTCTAATTATGCCTATTCGACCAAAGATACAATCCTGGAGTCATCCAATTTAGGACTAAAATATCTCAACTAAGTAGATTCTTGCAAGCACAGAACATTTAGTAACAAGTGCTTTTACCTGTAGCATCTGTCTGTAAGTGGAGTAATAACCAGCCTAGGTGTATTGCCAAGATATTCATATCCATATCTCAGTCCAGCATTGATCATTCTTGTTTGAAGATGTCCTTCCTAAGAAAATAAGGCACTGACTTTATAGGTGAAATGATTACACAAAGAGAAAAGACAACACAATATTCCTCAACTTTGTAAATGAGCACAACCCTTTTAAAACAATTGGTGCAAAACAATTGCTCTGAGACAGCCCGTGATTCAATTAAACAAAAATATCACCATTTAAGAGATAGTGAAGTATGAACACAAAACCATTTTTCCATTAACTTCTATCGAGAAAAAATCCTACTAACCATATTGCTGAGTAAAACAGTCTTGTTTAGCTACTTAGAAAGATGAAGGTCTTTCTCAAAGAGAAACAGAAGTAACTGTATCTCAGAATTGCAGGAAGGTTGAGGCTGGAAGGGACTTCAGTCTATCATTCTAAACCAACCTCTCTTCTCCGTCCCCCAGAGCAGACCAAGCAGGCTTGTATCCAGACGGCTTTTAAATATCTCCAGAGCAGAAGACTCAACAGTCTCTCTGGGCAACCTGTTCTAGAGCTCAGTCATCCTCACAATGAAGAGCATTTTCCCTGTGTTCAGTCAGAACTTCCTGAGTTTCAGTTTCTGCCCATATCTCATCCTATTACTGAGCACACACTGAGGACAGTCTGACCCCATCCTCTTGTCATCCTCCATTCAGATACTTATGTACATCGATCAGATCTCCCCAAGCCTTCTACGAGCTGAACAGGCCGAATTCCTTCAGCCATTCCTCTTATCAGAGATGCTCCAGTCCCATAAATACTTTAGCAGCACTTCACTAGACTTGCTCCAGGAGCTCCAATGGCCAGTAGCTGAATTTATAGTCAACTTGATGACTCTAATATGGCAACGCAATATATTTTAATTTTAGGTGCAATGGCTTCTGTACAATGGGAAATGTTGTCTTGACAAATGCAAATATACTGTATACTACCACCACGCAGTATAAAGGTTACTATTTTTCCAAGTAATACATAAAGCAATATTGACATCAGATTAAAATCCTTAGTTGTCATCTAAGCCATTTTATACTCTTCAGAAACAACAGTAATAAATAGTGTTAATAATAAAAATTAGTCTTTGAACAACAGCAATCTCTCCTGCAGATTCAGCCAACGTTCTGAGATTAGCAATGATGAGAAAGGGATTTTAATTAAAAACTGATTGTAGTTGGCTACTGGACACGTTAGTTAGCAATCCACAGAATTATCAGTTAAAGGTATATTCTTATCAGTAGAAATTATCACATCACAGTAACTATTCTCTGTGTCAGCAAGCAAGCAGAAATCGAAAAGCTATGAATGGAAATTATCTTCTAACAGGATTCAGAGGTCTCACTTACCTCCCAGTAGTATCTAAGCTGACTTAGCCATTCAAAGTCATTCTCATCTTTGATTTTCTTGCTTACTAGAGATGCAAGAACATCCCTAGCATGAACATCAAGCACAACAAGTGCTCCAAGTGTCACACGATTCTGCTTAGACAGCTTTCCTCGCACCAAGGTGACAATGTCCTCTATCTGTTTATTATTCTGTTCCAGAAAATCCTCTAGTGCCTGGGAAAATTTTTACAAGTTAGGTAACTGCAGGTTTAGTCTAAGGCATGAGGATTTTTTCCTTATATTACTCTTCTTTTTCTTTATCAAAATATTCTCACTATTACAATAGTAAACTGTCATTCACAGACATCGTTCAACAGGGCTTTTATCTGTTTGATTCTGGTTTTTTAATGTTACAGAACAATACATGGAGACATCAATGACACATCTCAGGAAACAAAACAGCATAACTTATTTCGTCCTGAAATACATGAATTACTCCTTAGCTTTTTGTAAATTTCACATTAAGAAAATGAAAATGACACATTTTAAGGACTGGCTTATATGTATACAATATATTTTCTATGCTTAAGGAACATCACAGTACTAGAAAGAAATTAAGTTCTACAGTAGTTGGAACAACCTGGTTACAATCCTTTTCGTTCTCATAGGTTGTGGTAAATCGGAAAAGTTCAATTTAAGAAAAGCACTTATATCAATTCTGAGAAGGGAGAAGTGATAATTTCACTAAACTGAAATTAAAAAGAAAGACATTGGAACCTGGAAATTGTTAGTTTGCCACTTAGACATCCGTATCTTCTGCACTAAAATGCATGCTCTTTCAGGAAGCTGCATTCACTGAAGGTCCACAGTAAGCTTGATTGCTCTGAATCCTCACAGAAAAGTCAGAAATTTCTGCTATTTGTCTGAAGAAATCATCTGTTTCAGATTTTTCTCCACACTAGAATGTTGTTCATCTTCACATACTCTGGCAGTGGTAACCACCAATGAATTTTTCTTATTTTGATATCTCTCACCCCAGATAATTATTTCCCAACACGAAGCTTGATTAAATCATCTGCTTAGAATTACTTATTACTGAATATAAAGAAGCAACCAAAGTTTAAAATCACTTCAATTTCATGAGTTGCTTCAAAAGTTCCAATCAAGCAGCATTCAAAACACATCACCCAAGTCAGGGATAAAAACCCCTTGGCTTACCACCAAGCTTTCCAAGCTTTCACCAAGCAAACTTGTAAAAACCTACATATTAGTATGTTCTTATCTCCCATTTCAGTATCGCTCTTTACTACTGCACTTCTGACTATATACTCCACTGAAAATGAAAGTGGTCCACAAAATATTACTCTGTAAATTTATCAAACAGTTTTGTTTCTATACATCTTACCTCACTATCTGTTTTAATAAAAAACTTGTACCTTTATACAGTTATCTGTAGGAAACAACTAAAAAATGTTGAAAAGAATCCTGTGTGTATGCATGTGTATATGAGTAAATTTTTAATCATAATAAGTGACTTAAATGAGACTGGTATCCTGTCCCAGAAAACACTGAAGAGCTTCTGTTAAAAAAAAAAAAAAAGTGTTTTGTCACCATGTGCACAGAGTGCCTTTGATGTCAGCAAAAAAAATGCTGTAGGCAGGATACCATTTATTTTGACCAGGATAAAGCTGCGTCATGCAGAATGCCTCTCATGCGGTCAGTGACTGTCTGTCATGTTTTGTATGCTTTAGTACAAAATAGAAATGGTACAGATAAAGAATTTTGATTGTTCTGAGACTGAGGGTTCTCCTTGTCAAAGATTGGTGACAGACTGTTAGGAGGTGCAAACCTCCTCCCAGTCCTTCACTAAATACAAGTCTCTTTCTCCAGCAAAATGGAGAATCTTGGGCTGGGGCCAGATGGGCAGAACTACCAGCACAAAAGAATTTGACTAAAGCCTACAGAAATGACAGGTTTCCCTGAATATCCAGGTATAGGAAAGACTTAACATACACAGCAAAAGAGCCTTGTTTAGGCTCAGAATTCCGTAACAAACATGCCCCAACCAAAAAAATGAATTTAATCATTCCTTAACTTCTTACTTTTATTCACTAACAATCTCATTAAGATGATGCTGGCTTCAAAATCTCTGGATTTTATGCTGGATTTAAAATCTCTAAGGTTAGAATTTTTGTTTCTCCCTCCTGAAAGACTTTCACAAAGAGAAGATAAATGGTGCAGTATGTAGAAACTTTCCTTTTTTCCCGAGAGAACTGAGGATCTCCTTTACTACTACAAAAACAAATTCTTTTTAAATCTTTTTCAAGTCTTCCAGTCCATTGCAAGACTTATTCCTTGTATTAGAAATACTGTTCTCTTCTTCCTTCAGCTCTGTCCCCTCAGAAGCTTTTTTTTTACCTTGTCTATATGACAAATAAAGCTTCTTGAAATGCCCACTATCATCAGAAGCCATTGCTTCCACTTGCGAATAAGTGGCATTCTATGGCCTTGAAATACTCCTCCATATATAGACTAAAGAGTAGATTTAAGTTTGTGTTTGTGTTATAACTCAGCTATATATGAACAGCAAGAACCCCAAAACAAATACTGCAGATGTTTCTCCAGTTGATACCATCACATTGCAAAAACAGGCAAGAGAAAGTATAATGAAGTGTCAAATATACTAGTTTATGTAAATCCTGATGCCCCTTTCTCTCCTAACATCAGAGAATGAAAATCTAGTTGCCTCAGACGATAATGCATATCTAGCAACAATTCTGGAACATTTCCAAATATAACAAGTAATAGCAATCCTTACTGATAAAACAGAGGAAGGATTTTGCAAAACACATATCCTGAATCTTAATTCAATGCCTTAGGTACCTTTCTTCTCACTACCTAGCAAATGAGTAATATGTTCTGTATCAATCATGCATTCATTGTTTGACCAGAGTGAAGATGGTGCTTATCTTCTGCTAGTCCTAGCCGATATTTAGAAAAAGTACTGAACGTGTTGGAAGCTAAGCTAAGTTACAGAAACTACCTATGCTAGTTAATAGTATCTGAATACACCAATGACCTGTTTTCACAAAAACATATAACATACATGTTAAGCTATACAGAATGTATTCTGGTAGTGTGCCAGAGCATGCCTACATTCAAAAGAAAATATTAACTTCGAAATCTTCAAGAATCACAGCTCAAGTGTACCTTCAAAGTAGGTATTAAAAAGATTAATCATTACACTGAGTAGCTACTCATTCAAAAAAGATAACTAAAGGTTGGATTCATCGCTGCGTTACATCAATTTGACAAAATTTAAATATGCAATGAATATTCTTACCTTCTGGCCATTTCTAATAGACATCTCCACCTGCATTGTCCAGAAAGTTTGGGATACACAAAGAACTGTTTGTCCAGGCCACTCTCGTACCCAGTCAACACGTGGAGTTTTGGGATAAGCTTCAATTGCATCCTGAATGACCTATATAGGATAGAAGCATGTTGTAGCCACATATGAAAATAAGTAATGTTTAGCTTTAGAATTTAGGTTAGGTTGCAGTACTAAGAATTAAAAATAAATCAGCCTCAACTTTAACTCTATGACACTGACAGCCTGCAAGAAAATCCCTCCAAGATTAAAAAAATGAAAATGTAATAACATGAACCAAGTGCTCACAAAAAATTTCTGAGAACTAATTTCACAACACGTTCAGGCCACTGGAAACATAAAATTTTCTACCTCCATCTATAATGAAACTAGAAAACAAGTGCAAATACAGTTTAGTTAGAACAAACAACCCAAACTGAAAAGTCTTTTTAAGATACAGTTATTCTGCTATAAATTCAGAGCTTTTAACTTTGCAGTTCGTATTATTTAAACTTATATCTAACTTGATGTATATTTTCTAATAACAGAATGATAAATCTGGTAATTACACCACTCAAGGATAATCCCAATGAAATGAAAACTTAGGAAAATCTTTCAGTCCCTAACATTTTGTATTTTTTTCTTCCTCCCATTAACAAAACTAAGTAAGAGTAAGGCAAAAGCTTCAGAAAATTTAGATGTCTCCTCAGAAAATCAGTGTAACACTAAACTTGGATGAAAATCTGCTCTATGTCCTGCACTTCCAAGTCTCTTTACTTTTAACAATTTATACACAGGATAGCACAATTAACCCATTACGAAAAAAATGTATCTGTATTGACACCACAACTGCATAAATATACATGTTTCAGATCATTATAAGAGTTTAAAAATCAAGAGTGAATGCAGACAAATGGTGCTCAACCATTTCTTACTTATATGCACCAACCAGGTGAATTTATTCACTTCTATTTCCTGATACGCCATTAGTATAATTAAACCGTTATACTGTACAACAGCATCAGAAGTGTGTACATTTGATTACCTCACTTGACATCGAAGAGAAACAAAGAAAATGACAAAGATAGCTAAATGTATGACATGATGATGTGATCTTGTGAATACTCGAATAATACAATCTGAAAAGAGTTCAGAATCTTGATTAAGGTAGTCAGAATTACGAGGAACGTTAAAAGGAGTATTAAAAAAATAAGGGCATACTTTCATACGAATCTTGTCCTTTAATACCACACCAAGCGTAGAACAATCTCTGACAAAAGAATCCTTGGGTCAAATGTTTTTCATTTTTAAGAAATTTAGAGCATTATAAATCCAGAAAACTGATATCAGATTAGTTGTTGTTTACTGTTTGTTTGGTTTTTTTTTTTAAAGGTATAATCTTAATAGACTGAATTCATGGTTTTAATGTTCATGCTGTGCAAAGAATAAAAAATGAGTCCCGTATACGTGAATGTTAACAGAAGAAATCAAGGCTAAATGACAATAGCCTAAGAAATAATTAAATAACTTCATTTGGAAATGAGATCCAGAAATACTGAAAGCAAATATGCCTAAATACATCAATACTTGGAAGTACTGCTTATAATCACTGATAAAGGACAAATCAAATTGCAGTTGAAGTGACATGTAATCAAGGTGGCTTTCTACCTCCAGAAAATATTATGCTTAAATGCCTTAATTCAACAGACTACTTGATATGTGCTTAACTTTACGCATGAGTTTCCATGAACTTTACTGCTTATGCCTCCCAACACTCCAACACCAGGACAAAATACTACAGAACCATTTAAGTTGGAAAAGACCTTTAAGATCAAGTCCAATCACCTACCTAACTACCAAGTCTACTAATGCTAAACCACATCCCACAGCACCACAGACACAGTTCTTAAATGCTACCAGGGATGCAGAATACATCACTGTCCTGGGCAGCCTATTCCAATGCATTACCCCTCTTTCTACGAAAAAATTCTCCCTGATATCCAATCCAAACCTCCTCTGGCACAACTTGAGGCTGTTTCCTTGCATTCTATGAGCCATTTTCTCATGTCCTAAACATAGCTGTTTTTGTGCTGGACACACAACACAACTGCCACAACTAAGTACTTTCAATCTTTAAACAGCTACACATCGATCACCTTGCTATTTTTTTCATACGTCAGAGAATAAAAATAAAAGCGTTATGATTTGTTACCTTGTGGACACACTTCAGCATAGCTGCCTCCAGTTCAACGAGCCATCTTTCAACTTGACCTCTAGCTTCAGAGGTTGAAATGGTCTGCGTGAGTTTCACAGTCTCTCCTTCACTACTTTTAATGTGTGTAATATCTAACACATCAGTAAAAACCACTCTTGCAATTCCTTCGAAACACTTTTTCAGGTGAGGTTGTACTCTAGAAAGCAAAACTAGTATTAAACAGCTTCTGACAATGTTTCCTTTCCAATCTTAGAAAAGTAGCTCTAACTTTTCAAAAGAAAAAAAAAACTTTTGAAGAAATTAAAGGTCATTTTAAGCTTATTAATAAAATTATTATCCTCGACAACAGTTCTTTTGTGTTACACCTAGAAGATGCCCACTGCACGACTCTGTGAGGACCAATTAAAGATGTACAATATTACTCATGTTTTCTGTAATATATAAGCTAAAAAAGACAAATAGGAATCCTTTCTTTAACAGTTAATCCACCTCAAGTTCATAAAGTTTCATTATTTATACCTTTCCACAAAAGCGTAGTAGACATTAATGAATAAAACAACCCTGTTAATTACACTGCATTAATATTTCTTAGTGATGACAAGATTGTTTATTATTTTTATTCTTATCCTTGCATGGCCTTGCACTGGACACTATCAGATCTGAACAATGGGAATAAAACTGTAGTGTATGGATCCTACCTGAATTTCAATTTTCCACTGGGATAAAAAACAACACAATATGCTAATTTAACTTTGAATTATTAATTGGACTCTTGAATTTTCCAAAAAACTGCGTACAGAAAGGTTACTAGTTTAGAAAACAAAGAAGAATTCAACTAGTTACATTAAAAATCACTCTGCATTTACCTAATACAAAATCCAACCTAGTATATTCTTAACGCCATAGTTGTCAGTGGGGAAAAAAAAAAGTTATAGAGAAACAATATGGCAACCCTGTCTGCACGCACAACGAGTCACAAATGCATCTATTAAGTACTACTGTACCGGGTCGGATCTTTGGTCTCTGAAAGAATCTCAAGGAGTTCATCATTAGATAAAAAAAAGAATCTGGGGAAAAACAGGCGCTTCTTCTCTAGGTATTCATTAAGTCCCTTGAGAATTATCTCCAGAAATTCATTGCACTTCTTCAGTTTTTCCAACATCTTCTCTATTGTTATCACTGCCATCACATGTTTGTCCTGAAAAAGAAATTAAACCAGATAAAAACATTCATGTGTATTCACACAGCAAAGCAGTAAAAGTCTTGAGCAAAATTAAACTTTATTTCATACTTTTCTTTACTCTGTAATTGCCAGAATTACAATTTATAATCTTCAGTTTCTGGCTTCACTGGAAAAACAGGCAGTCAGCATTAAACTACATTTGCTATTTCTGAAAACAATTTTCAAAACATAATCAATTCGTCAGAGTGATTCCTGTCATTTTGTTGAATCAACAGCAATGTACCCCATACTCATACCTATATAATTAAGAAAAATGAACCAGCAAAAGATTGTGATGGATTTTTAAGTTTACTTGTATGGCAACAATACTGACACATTTTATCCAGTAATCTATAAAATTTCAATGTAAAAAAAAAAATGATCTCTTTTCTCATGTAAAATACTTCTATACACAAAATCCTGAATTGAGATGGCAAAATTGCAAGTAGGCAGCTCTGCTATTGTCTATAGGACTTCAGTACTAACATTAACTAGTCATATGCTCTGAAAAAGACATCCTCTTATCCTAATGTTTACTAACTAAAGACATCTTTAAAGATTTTTGCTAATATGGAGTTATAGATTCTTTAGAAGTATCACAAATTCTAGTTTTATTTTTTACGATAGCACCGGAATAACATGTACTAAGATACACTGCTTGATAAACAGTTCCTTATATTTTTACACTGAGTAGATAACACACATCTCTTAGCTACTGCCTTTCAAATTAACACCTTCAGTGAAAAGAACATATGTACTTAAAAAAAAAAAAAAACATATTGCGTGAATTGAAAGTTGTATCAATTAAATCAAAAAAAAAAAAAAAAAAAAAAAGGTTTTGCAAACAACCTGAAGATTATCAAGCTAAAATGCAAGTTTGAAAGAAATACAGTTGTCCAAACATCAAACCCTGGCATTTAATTGTGACCTATCAATTTACAGCCTAATTTCCAATGCCTTTTTTAAGCCACTCACCAAGTATGGAATTTCTGTAGCAAAATGAGAGACATTTCCAAGTAGGAAATCCAGATTTGCAGACAGTGGAAGTCAGACCAAACAAATGTTTCTACTTAGATCCTGTGTGGGCACGAGTTCACGTATGACTGAATTTATTCTAGCACTGTGCTGTTCAGGCCCATACTGGTATATGACCTGATTCGCTAACCATTCAACTGATTCTTGTTGCAATACATAAACTTCTACAAAATCCCAGGAAAGGAAGGTGAAGTGATCAGTCTTGGAACATAATTCAATAGCTTTCCCTTTACCAACTGCATTTCTCTGGAATTTGATTGAGGCCACGGAAGAGAAGGAAACAGAGTAACTAGAAATCTTAGACTCTGCTCTATCCAGTGAGTATAAGAACTCCTGGCTGTAGAATAATGCACCAGTAAAAATCAAAGATGCAGCCAAACTATTTCCAGTAGGAGCAGTTTCGTCACAAAACAGAATGTCTCATTCAAAAAAAAAGTTCCTGATGGGGCTTGCAGAATTACACACTATCACAGTACAGAAGGGTTGGTCGTGCTGCAGTGACAGATGAAGACAGACAAGACAAACTTCTGTGCAAAGGCCAGAATGTATCTATGAGAAATTAATTCCTCACAGAGCAACAATGCATCTCTGATCTACCATCCTGACTGCTGTTCAGCTTCAATTCGGAGCATTCAGTAACAAATTCCAAACTCAGCTACAGTTCAAAAACTCGTAACGTTCTGAAATGATTTGCAGTTTGCATTTAGCTTTGGTTCAATTCCCTGCTCATAATGCAAATATGTTTCTAATCTACCAAAAACAAATAAACAACAACAAACATAACTGTATGCTTATCTAATCAATCCTCATAGGTTGTGCTCCTCCAACATAATAAGCAATATCCTCTTGAACATGAAATACATTTACCTTCTGTTACTTCCCTCTAGCATCATACTAAAACAGAACAAAGTAAATTGAGTACTTATATTTCTCATCTATACATAGATAATTAATCTGTCAGCATGCAAATGCAGTTAATCATCTGTTTTATAAAACACGTTGTAATGCATAACTGGTGCAACAGAAAAAGGAATTGCTTCCTTTCTTAGCATGTTTGTAAGTGCAGCTGGTGGAGAAAATCAAAGCCATGTTGCCAGCACCAGAAACAGATTCTTTCTGTTTGGTTATTCTTTCGTATGGAAAAAAAAAGGTAAGTGAGGGGAAAAAAAACCAAACATTTTGCTTCTCAACACATAATTCCTATTTACAGCTCTGCTAAGGCGTGGAGGAGAAAAAGGGAATGCCCCTATCCTGAGTCATTCAAAACTTCAGTTCTGTTTTTTATCGATTCGAGGAAAAAAAAACTGTGTCACAAAAACTATAAATGAAGTGTATGAAAACAATTCTAGTACCCATCTAAGAGGACATTACTAACTCCAGTTTTCAAATATCATTTTTAACATATCACAGGCTGTAGCCTTGAATTTCTTTCTTTGCTTTCTTCCTCAAAAGAAATACAAATGCTTCTGTATTCTAGTTTTTGTGTGATCATTTTTTTAAATTTATTTATTTAAGACAAGCAGAAAATAAATCCTTTAATCCTCATTAATGCTTTGCTTAAATTCAGTAGTTTTAATGAATTGCTGATAAATGATTATTTAAGTTGGTGAGGGGTAGCTAAGGAAATAAAGTAAGCATTTTTATCCCTCTCACAATTTTATTATACAGCCAAATATAAATGTAAAAAAAAAAAAAGCACACTGAAGTTTGCATTATTACTTAAGACCATTCATACTGACTGAGAAACAATATTTAAGACATAAAACGGAAACAGCGTATTTGTGGAAATAGAGTGCCATCTACTGGAACAAGGCCCACTTGTTTAGAGAAAGTAAGTTCTGTTTCATTAAACTACTCTTTTGACATTTATAAATCCCTGCAGAAACAAAAAAATATTGTTTTTTTTTTTTTTTTTTACCAGTGATAAGATATATCACATTCAAAAATAATTTAGAATTGATTAGCACCAAATATTTCAACTAGAAGACATTCTTTAAAAAGATAATTGAGCAGACACAACATTTACAAATATATTGCTCAACACAGCTCTGAAATTCTTGCCTTTTTATTATTACTGTTTTTACCTGATTCTTCCCTAGAATGAATACTGCTGATTTCACATTAGCTTGTTAAGTTTCTGATTTTTCTTCTACATTAGAAGATGGAAAAAAGAAAGAGCATGAGGGGCACGGCTAAGGGAGAAGAGAGTGTACATGCAGCAGGAAAGAAAGGATGAGAAAAAAACTAATCTAAAATTTAACTGGAGCCTGGAACTACTTGAAGTGCAATCAAAGAACAAATCAGAACAAAAATAAAACAGCAACCAACCAACAGAAAACACCACAGACCCAAGCTCTTCTCCATAGAGACAACTGGACAAGAAGGAGCAACAGGTACAGATATTTGCTTGGGGCATTCAGCTTAGACATTACAAAGCACAGCATCAAAGTCTCTGGAGGTTATCTCCAAAGATTCCCTGTCCTTGGAAGTTTGTGGCTGGCTTGATCTAGTGCTGGCAAGCACTCCACTTTGAACCCCAGTGATCCCTCCCGAGCAGTGCTTCTGTGATTCAATATGAAACAATTCTACAAAATCATTTTTAAAAGAATCTAAGAAACGGGGCTAAGAAACAGAAAACTGATTACTGTGCTACCAGAAGCAATTTTCTAGTACGTACTATAGATTCAACCCACATTCTTAAGTCATAGACACTTACCTGAAAAACTGATCTCATCAAGTCTTTCCATGTTTTAAAAACAGTATTGAATTGTCTGCTTTCCTCAGGCATCTGAGCCATGATGTCAGGAGAACTGAAAATTGGCTCCAAATAAAGCCAAGTAGCCTGAACCTTCAGCCATTCATCCAGGATGTCCTGCGCTAACAACAGCTTTCCTTCCCATTCCCTGTGAAACAGTACAAGTTCAAATGCACGAACTGATGCTACCAGACCATTCCTCCCACACTGCTAAGACCTTTTTGACAACTTGCATATTCAGCAGGCGTAAGTTTTAATATTGCAACGGAATATCTCATTCATCTAGCCTGGTTTCCTGCATTAACAAGTCCACACTTGTTTCTGCAACAGGATCATCTGTGTGTTTTTAAACTATATATTTTTTGTAAGATTGACTGTAGGATTTCATAGACTAAATTAGTAAGAAGACTAACAGCATCAGCAAATAAACAGAGCACGCACTTTAGCATGTAGTATGTATGGACAAGTTCAATTCAGAGAAACTGAGTATTTAGTCAGGTTATTGGCATACACAAAAGCCCAGATTGCTATGTCTAACGGTGTGCTAGGTGCAAAAGAAAGCCATGAAAGTAACATAATCTTGAAAATTAAGTCATTAACATGTAGATATTGTCCTAGGAAGGCATTTAGTCTCACTTAAAAGAATTCAAGTAATAAATAGCTAATAAGGCACTTAAAGCATTACTTATCATTTCTGAATTCAAATTCCCAATGTGTACGTTGAACATTTTTGTTGCTAAGACTCCACCAATATTATTGCACATCAATATATGTACACAATTCTATTATTCAAGAGTTATTCCATCTTTAGTCATTTATCAATTTTCTGAGTCTTTTCAATTTTTCTGCACTATTTACAATCATTAATAGCATAATTTGATAATTTTCACTATCTCACCAGTATCACATGGTACAGACATGGTGTTATCAATTCTCTGATGTCATCAGTATTTCTAATTCCCTGACACAGACAATTTGAAATAATTATTTGTAAAAACAGCACATCATTTTGCAATTCTCATATCACTGGGCAGTGCAGATAGAAATATTTTTAAAAAGCATGCTGTTGAAATACGTATCGTACAAAACAATACACTAATTTTCTCAACAAGACCATCATACAAGGGCTGCAGAGAATTCAGTAAAATTATACATGCGAAAATATACTGCCTAATTCACCCATTTACCTGCTACAGATTGTAACCAAGAGCTACTCTTCCATGTACCTTCTCCACACCCTAAGTCCCTCTTTCATCTCCTAGGCATTGGCATTTGTATATCGTGTATAGTGATCTTACTTTTACCAAAGGCAGAGAAAAATGCAGCTTTCAAAGAGGAAGGTTATTTTGTCATATCAAAATTTTAACCAAGGAATTTGGAAAACTTTCAGGCAGGAATCCAGAATTCTACGTGCTTCTTGGGCTATTGAGAAAGCAACAACTCTGTAATCACCTAGATCTCAAATATAGAAGTTATTGTTATACTTTGTAGTATCACAAATTCCACCGATTAAAAAAAAAATTAACTTTAAAAAATTAAATATAAAAAAAGAGCATCAAAACTTGGATGAAACTACCATAGTGTGTTTACTCTTTTCCTAAACACAGTTTATAGTTAAACAGGTAAAGACAACCATTTTACATTAGTAAGGAATATTCACTAAATATTTTATACTACAGTGCAGTTGTAATAAGAAAATTAGTACTAATCGGAATGTATATGCATATATGCATAAGTGTGCATACATGCTTCTTACGTGCTGAAATCCGAAATTGCTTTTCTGGATGCTAATGTGAGTTTGGAAGTACTTATAGAGCTAGATAATTATAGTCAAACTTTAGATGAAAGATCTTATTCTTCCACAATATGGCTATGTTTGAGAAATTCATGAAGCAAGTAAAGGATTTATTAAGACAAAAATCACATTAAAAACAGTGCTCAGAGATACAGAATTTTTAACATGTTAAGCTATGTTTTGGACCTCAAGTTTCTTTTAGAATGAAGAATATCTTCCATTCCTTCCCTAGAATTTGTCTTGTTTTAATTTTTCTGTGTCTCCTTTAAAAAAGGCTAACATTTTTAATTAACATTTGAATGAATGGCTAAAAGATTCAGCAGCTTTAAAATGTATGCAGAAAGGATAATCTAGATTTTTTAGTTCACAATTTTTCCTTCTCTAATTCAAATTTAAACTATTTGGTTAAACAAAAGCAATGTTACAATATCTGCTGCCTTCAGTACCAGAGCACGTCAAATACGTTTGTTTGTGGCCTCTCCAATGCATTGGCACTTTTAATCAGATGTAAAAAACATGCTTAATAGTAAATAATGCTTTCTTTGACACAGACAAAAGCCTTAGCCCTTTAAGATGAGATTACTTCACTGCTTAAGGAGGACAAAAACAAGTGAATGCCCTATATTCTTAGTTAACCAGAATCTATCATTTCTTCTAGGCAAGATCACTTAGTGACTTTCTATTGGAAAATAAAACAGAAAGCTTACCTTATCCTCTTTTCATAATGCTTAATGAATTGAGAGCCTCTCATAGTCTGAGTTTTAACAATGTGATCATCCAGTAACAACTGAATATCATCTACAGATGACAAAATATGGGTTCCTGTTTCTCTGTAGGCAAGAAGAGTGAACTCCATTTGATCCCATTCAGAAATCATTTTTGTTAAAGCTTTCTCAAGTGAATACTCTTTGCTTGCTGTTTCACTGATCGTTTCAAATTGTTCTTGGAATGGTTCAAGGTGCAAATTTATGTAAGTCAAAAGATTTGAGTCTTCAGAAGGAGCCAGAGGGAAACCAGCAATTTTTGACATTTCTTCCCAGTGCCTTTCTTGCAATCCAGGATTGCAAATCACCTGAATTAGAGGAATGTGGCACTTGAATTCCTCTACTTTTGATTTAACCTGCCGTGTTAGTGCTAAAGCACTTGGAGAATTGTGGAAAGTTTTTTCTAGCTTATACAATCCATGCCAGTAGTTTCCTACATCTGCCTCTACTTTGTCTGGATCCACTTCCTTAAATGACCCCTCTGTCCAGCTTTCGTGCTTTCTGTTGAATTCAACAGTCATTTCATAGAGACGTAGATAAGGAGCAAGAACATTCCGGATTGTTTTGTGCTGAGGGTACTGAGATACTGGCCAGCCAAATGACTCTTCTTCTGCATTAAATTGATCAATCTGTTGAGAGAGAATAGAAGCATGAAATATAAACCTAGCTCTACGTACTATCAAGTCCTTGTCATGGTTATTAGAGAGGCTGTCTAGTATCTTCAACAAGCTTCAAACTATGTTTTGAGTTACTAAACTAGTCAATTATTCATCTGCTGGCACTGACTGCAGTTGAAGCAATCCTTCTGATAGCTCAACATATATGCTTATCAATAGAGGAGTACAGCCAGAAGTTTAAAACAGTACCCGGACATTACTCTATAATTTGCATCAGTACAGAGGTGATAACAGACAGTAGGTAACAACAAGCATCAGAATTTATACTTTACAGAACATAGATCCATGCAAACCTACACAAACTTAATCCACTTTTCCTCTATGCAAAGTACTATACTGTTCAGATCATATAGCAACAATTAATTATGTACAGTAAACTTTGTTTAAACTGTAAATTGCGTACAATGTTTCAGAGATGAATAAGGAATGATTTTGCTACATATCAGTAACTGTGTTACTAATTAAACTCTTGGCTCTGAAAACACAAATGTTAAACCTTGCAATTCAAACTATCGGACTAGTTTAGACTACAACCTGTACCTTTTCAGCAGCAAGATCCAACTTTGCTTTTAGCGCTTGAGCCTTCTTCAAATATCTGTTGACTTCTTGAACATCTCCTAATGTGCTAAGTTCTTCAGTCTGCTTAAAATAGCTTTTCAGGTCCTCCACAAATTGTTCACGCCGTATCTAATTGAAGCACGTGAAGAAAAAAAAAATCACGATCAAATTAAACTTCTGTATAAGGGAGGAATAACAAATAATTTTGATTTCACTTTATTAGGATACTTCACACTTGCAGACACCCAGCATATGAGATTTTTAGTATCTGTTCCTCTCACATTACAGAATTTGACTTGAATCTTACTATTAGCTGCAGTGACTTATTGGGTTAAATGACAGAAGTGATTTTAGTTTCCCCTCTGCTATGCCATAGAATATAGTCAGACACAGAAATTTCAGCTGTGATGAACGTAGCTGGTAGGCAGATAATATAAAGCTAAACTGAAGTAGCTAGTGTACCACAGATTGATAAGCAATAATAGGATTACCTTAATCAAATGACAGCTAAAGCTAAACATTTCCATAAGACATAAGTGTATCTTGTCTTAAAGCCAAACGGTTCAAGGACCGATGTTTTCCTCATATATGCCACTTGACCACAGACATGTCATAGCAGGTATCAGTAGTGGTCAGTGTCTGAAACCAAGCATCAGACCATGCAAAGCAATAACCTGTTCCAAGGTAACACAGTGCATGCTGCACGTTTATTTGTAATACAAAAAAAAAAAACAAAAACTTAGAAGCTCCTTCTTTGAACATACCTCATAAACACAGAAACTCACTATCTCAAAATATTTACTGTCTAAGACAAAATGTTAATTAGAGTAGGGAGCACAAGAAAGCCAAAGCATATGTCTATACAGGCAGTAACCCTGACACATCAGCAACCTAATAATTAGCAATCCTTGTAGACATAACCTAGTACTCAGTGTAGTAAACTGTAACGTAAGAGTCTTCTAAATATAATGGAAAAAAGAATGTAGCAGAGAAAAAAAAGTTAGAAAAAAAAACAACAAACCAGAATTAAGATGTATTTATGACATGTTTGTCATAATGCTAACAGCTAAATCACACATAAATACTTTATAATTATTATTGTTTTCTTGGACCTATAACATAAATTTCATATACTGCAATTGACTCCAAAAGATCTTCTCGAAACATATACATGTCTTTAAAGCAGCTATCTGAATTTTACTATTTCATATAGACAGCCTTCATCAACATCAATGAAAATTCTGTAACAAGCTTTCAGAAAGCAAAATATGATGCGTGGCTTGTATTTTAAAATAAACAACGTCTGAAATACGAATGAGTGGAAAACAGGCAAAAATTAGTTAGTATCAAGATTATTATGAAAAAATTATATGGAACACTTTTTTGAATACATGAGAAAATAAAAGAGGTTATTCCATCCAATATTATTTCATGTCCTAGATGTTATTTAAAATCAGTAACAGAAAGGTTTTTTTAGATGTCATTACAAACCTTAAGACCATCTTGAAACTGTTCTGTTTTCTCCTCAATTATCCTTCTGTGCTCTTCAAAGATATCTGGCATTCGTGCATACCACTGAAAAATGTTCCTGTTCAGTCGAATGTCTGCTGGCGAAAAGCTGACACACTCTATCAGGAAAGCAATATAATTTAAAGCATCCACTAACTTCTGCTCCAATTCAAGCATGTCCTGTGATTCCACTTTCTGTATACAAGCCTGAAAACAGAAATTAAAAGGAAAGATTAACATATATAATTTAATGCCAAAAAGAAACAGTTAATAGTTAAATTTCAAAACTAACTTTTTACTAGGAAAAATTAATAAATTTAGAAATACAAGATACAAAAACTTGCTTACTTGGGGCAGCATGGTACTATTTATTTTTACAGTACAGGACGTGTGAAAACAATTGTCTTACTAGATATTTTGTTGAACAAAACTCAAAAGAATGGTCGATATAGTATGCACAGATCTTGGGACCAATGAAAACCAGCCCAGACAGCCTACTGTAAGTGTTGCAAATTTGGGCAAAATGCAGGATGCTAGCAACTTAAAAATAGTGAAATAAATACAAAGATAAGGACACACTTCAGAAAGGAAAGCACTGGGTGGCCCAGTTAAGATTAGGTCTTCCCTAGAAGTAAGAATATAAAGAATATTGTCAGTTACTGTACTGCTCATTATGACTGAAATAAAAATTATACTCTTCTTTCAAATCTCAAGAGTTGGCAGTGAACTGTGCTGACACACGTAAGCATTCCATGCAGCACACTTAACAGAACTGTTAACACCAGCCCAGTTTAAATGACAGTCTGTAACAATGCTTTCTGAAAGCCTCTGGAAGAACTGCATTAGTAATAATCTGGCCAATTTGACAGATCAATAACATACCAGCATGTAGAAAAACCAATATCATAACTGAAGATAAAGAAAATCTTAATATGACATAATGTGAAATTACTGGAAACATCTTTAGGTAGGGATAAACTATCCATTGAATCTACACTTCTGCTCATTTTTAATAGCAGTCTTTACATATCAGAATACATTTATTAGTACAGAGCTAACAAACAACAATCTATTAAAAGAATCCAAAAGGAGACTGAGACAGCCCTCCAGCAATTACCTGGAATAACTGTTAGAAACAGAGTTTGATGCTGGTTAAAATACTGCATGTTACATATAGGTATGGTAATTTGTGACTTTATTCCTCCAGCAGACATGTATAGTATCACATGTATTCTAAAGGCACCACATTCTCAGCACAGATTTAAACTTCTAAACATTTTATTTTTTATTCAGAAAAAGATACTGCTCCTATATTCTGTGTTTAGCTTCACCGTAACAAAAGCTCAAACCACTCAGATTCAAATTCAGCCAGCCCTCAGGAAGCCAAATTATTTTAAGCACACATCTACATTCCACACATTTAATAACAAGCACGTACATCAAAACTTGACTGAATAGCAACAGACGAAGTCATGTTGTTTTAAAAGCATATGAAAATACTTTGCTGAACTGGAGCCTGAATACATCAAAGCAACAGCAGAGTTTTGATTACAGAAGTGGTATTTATAAGTGAGAAGATGGGATTTTAGCTATCAAACTGTAAACCCTAATCTACTAAATTTTAAATGATAATTCAACACAGTATGTAAAAACAAAATTACTTCATACAACTTGCCAATGAGTGCTTTTTAAAGCAAAATAGTCAAGAACTAAATACATATTTAGGCTCCTTACATTGGGGGTTTCGAGAGGTTTCTTCGATTAGTTTAGGATGTTACAAATAGATATTGAGTCTTCAACATCAAACTCAACTGCTTGAATTTAAATTGGAGGAACTAAGAAACATTCACTGTTTGAATATACTATCTGTTGAGAAGCCTGAAGAACACAGGATCTAAATTTAATTATACTGGTATGCTGCACTGCAGAAATTGTTAGCTCCTTATACTAGCAAGAGGGAGAGAAATAAAACAGTACACTTGCTCCAAGACAATATCTTTGAAATCTGTGCCTCACAAAAATCTGTGACTAAACTTCTCAGTTATACCTACATTATTAACTAAAACAGAACTGGCTCGTGGGCTCAACCAGAGCTCAATCAGTGGCTGCACTTACTAAATCTGGCACTTAGCCTTGTTACATGTTAAGTGATTAGACTGGGCCCATCAATCTAGCCTACGCAGATCCCCTGCTAAGCCTTCCTAATATCAAACATGTCAACAGTCCCACCTAATTTGGTATCTCCTGTGAGATTACTGAGGATGCACTAAAACTCCTCATCCAGACCAATAACGAAAACATTAAAAAAAAACTGGCCCAAACACTGAGCTCTAATAAATGCCCCTGATTAAAAGCCACCAACAGAATTGAACTCCACTCTCTAGGACTCTTTGAGTCCAGCCATCCAGCCACCAGTTCACCTGGAGAACAATGTATCTGTCCAAGAAATGAGATGCCAGTTTCTCTGGGAGAACACTGTGGGAGATGGTATCAAATGCTTTACTAAAACCAAGGTAAACCACATCCATAGATTTTCTCCCATCTACTCAGCAGTTCATCTTGACAAAAAAAGGAGATCAAGTTAGCCAGGTAGGGCCTATGGTTCATAAATCCACGCTGGCAGCTTCTGATCATTTGGTTGTTTCATAGACACCATGTGATAGCAAGAAAGATGATCTGCTCTGCAGTTTCCCCTGCAACGTAGGTCAGACTGACAGATGTATGATTCCCTAGATCTTTCTTCCTGCCTTTCCCATAGACTGGAATCACGTTTGCTAAACTCCAGTCAAACAGTACCTCCCAAATTAGCCAGGACTGCTGGTAAATTATTCAAAGTGGCTTGGTGAGGGCTTCATTAGTATGAATCTTGTCCAGTGCTAAAGACTCATGAAATTTCAAAACATGAAGGAGTGCGCTTAAAGTTTTCCATTGAATGAGAAGGAATTCATCTCTCTCCCCATCGCTGTTTTTCAAATCAAGAGGCTGAGCACTTTAAGAACTATTGGCCTTACTAAAGAAGACTGAGGTATATAGGCAGGAAGTACCCCAAAAAGGCATTAAATACCTCACAGGATGCCTGTGATTAACACAGTGAATGAATTTCACGAATTTCTGTTGTTTTCTGAGAATCTTCTTTTTAATTCCAGTCAAGTCAGCAGCTTTTTTTGCCAACTTCTTGTCAGCTCTGATTAAGTCATCATTATTTTTACCTAACGACATGGCTGACAAAGAACTCGTACCAGAAGCATCAGCTCTGTCATATTCTTGTTCCTTCCTTTTGCTCCCACATTATTAGCATTATCCTCAAGAAGCAGTTTCTCCATAGTAATCTTTTTAAGCCACTTGCCCATTTGGTGGGAGTTAGGTTAGTTAAAACTGAACAATACAATCTGTAAACCCACTCTTTTACAGATTTGTGTGCCACTGTAAGCACACAAACTGCAATGCATTAATTGCAATACATTGAAAATGAATGAATGAGCGAGGGTGCTACTGTGACCCTTCACATTGTGGAATATCCAATATTCCCTCAGGACACATACATAGATGGTACAAGACCTTCTGACATATGGACCAAGCAAGGGGATCAGTGTCAATCTACATATTAGATGTTGGTAAAGCTTAATTTCCTCCTCAATTGTTTAGATAAAAAAATATAAAAGTTCTAATATTTCCTTCATGCACTCCAATGGATCTCTGTGTGCAGCTGCTGGTCTGCACACACCTGGCTTTAGAGAGCACTGCCTTACAGAGTTTTGGTCCACGTCAATGCACTCACTTTCCAACAATATCACAGTGCAGATGACTGCAGAGACAGAGTTCTAAGTAGTCAGTTCAGTTGCAAGCATGATGCTTTGGTGAGGAAGAGTTTAGATGTCTCTAAAAGAGCCAGGCTATGGGCATTTGGCCTCATAGCTAAAAACGACCTGTCCTTTTTAATTCTGTAACACATCACCAGTGACTTCAAGAGGGTCAGAATCACACCCATTAACTGTGTAACTTTCACACGCTACTACTCCAGGACAGAATAACAGTATTCACAGCTGTTTTTGCTTGGTCTCATTAAAAAGAAGAGAGTACCTTAAGTTCCATGAGCTCTTGTGTACTAGAAGGAGTACTAAGGGCTTTTTCCGATATTCTCTCAAATTCATCACATAATCTGAAAAACAAACAGTTTGGCAGGTTTGTTTTGTTCTAGTCATCCTTACACAAATCGCATACATTTGTAACAGCAAAAAATAAATTATCATATGCTTTAAGTTTTATGAAGTTCAGCAGTGGAAGCAAAAATAAACATATTTCAAAATACATTTTCAGTTTGAGTTACCTCACGCTTATATCTTGATGATCCTTGAGCATTTTGGCAATAATTTTTTCACAGATATTATCTGCTCGCTTTGCCAATGCATTTATTAATTCATCACAATGCAGTTCAAACATTCCTAGACGAAGATACTGTAATACAAACTTAAATTACCCAAATGCTGAACAACTTTTACCTATAATCATTCATTACCTTAAAAATAATGGCAAGACTCTCACCTAAGATTTCACTCAAGCCAAAAAGTGCTCTAAAAACTATACAGTGAAGAAGAGAAAAAAAAATACATACTTATGAATAACTTTACTTCTCTCTGTGCACGTCAAACTGTAACTAAATCTTAATTCTATCACTTTTTATCTTGACAATCTACTGCCTCATGCAGGAAGGGCATCTCTTCTCTGTAAGGAGGCAGCAGCGGATGTTGTCTGGTGACATTACAGAGTTTGAGGTACATCTAAAAAGCAGCAATCTCTTAGAAACATGAAATGTGTGGTACTGCTCAGGATTAAAACAAGGGGCCTCTGCCTCCCAGTGAGTCTCAGAATCCAGTGATTTCTTTGATTAGGGCAAGTGAGCTTGACTTCCATACACAGAAGCCCTTATGACTAACAAATACTTGTTTGTCCAGAAGTTTGCACTGAATGCAAGGAACAATTGACAGAAAATCACTTAAAACTTTGAGTTCTTTTTCAGAATGTGAGAATAAAGAATTCTTACCACAGAACATCGTTATAAATACAAAAAGAAGAGGATCACATTATGGATCACTTCACATATTTAGATTCTTGGAAGGAATTTTGGTGTGACCAGATCCCCACTACCTTTAGTAATGTAAAATCTGGAAGGAGCATACTGTGAGAACCTTCACAAGTCTCCCAATGAATATCTACTGGGATGCTCCAAAAGTAATGCCTCCTGCCCTATTACATTGGCCCACAACATGGTGGTATGACAGTAGAGATTGAACACTGCCACCAATATCTCATCCCATGTTGCTGCCAAGTGACAGATGGCAGCAGAGGGGAGTTTGTGACAAAAGGGCGTCTGAAGCAAAGATGTGCCGCTCTATTCCTCCATGTGGAAAAAAATGGCACCCGTTGACATTCATAAATGCCTGCTGAACATTTATGGAGGCCTAACGGTGGATGCTGGCACAGCATGGTGCTGGATGGTGCATTTTAGCAGTGGCAACAGTGACAGTGGGTCACTCAGTTTTTCCAAAGTACAGTAATCAGGCTCTTGTTCATCACTGGTTTAAAAGCATTTCCAGTGGTGGCAACTGCACTGAAAAATAGTGCTTTTAATTTGCTCTATTTGTATTTTAGAAATTTCTCTATCAGATAGTGTTACTTTGCTCTTTGTATCTGCTGTTTCCATGGAAATAAATAGGAGGCATTACTTTTGAAAGGACCTACGCAGTAAAAAGCACTATATTTTACCAAAACAAGGCAAATCCAACCCAGAAATGCTAACTTTTGAAAAAATGCTTATTTTTCTGAAAAAGTAATTTTATTTCACTTATCTCACAGTTAATTATCATCAATTTTGGACTTAGTGTTCTCAGAGAAAAAAACACCACTAAAATTAGGAATATTTATTTATAATTTACCTTTCTAGAAGTATATTTTAATTCCTCACTGAGTTTCTGATACTTTCTAATTTCTCCTTTCATTTCTTCAAAAGTATGCTCCTCAATCAGGAACCGATCAGAATCTTGTTCAGCTTGTTTATTTATCAGGAGGCTGTACTTATCATAAACCTTGACATGTTCCACAGGTGCAGCACTTTCTTTGATAATTTCTTCTCTGATCATTCTCTTATGTTCATCCAAGATCTCATCGAGGATTACAGGTTTCAGGACAGCTGATGGGGACTCGCCTTTTGGCTTTGGAAAAAAAAAAAATAGAGAAACAGGATAAATAAATAAATAACAATCAGAAGGACACCACATTCTCAATTTACACTTATTTCTGTAGATCAGTTATACTACAGAAGATTAACAGGATAGAAAAAAAAGAACAGTTAAACGCTACTTCAATTTTCTTCTAATTAAAGTTTGATTCCAATTTTTTTTTTTTTTCTTTAATACACAATTATTTACATACAACTACCAATTTTTTGAATCCTAAGTTACAGAAGTTTATCTCCAGTAAGTGAAGAATAAGAGCTCTTCATTCAGGAACTCAGAATTCTAAGTAGAAGTCCATTCCAAATAAACTCATCAATAATTTTAGTCTACACTGTCTTTATTTTTCCTGAATGATCAGCACAATTTCAATTTTGCTAACCGCCAATGATTTCTAACATTGGAAACATGGAAAGCACTTTCCTGCAACCCCCCAGATGCTACTAAACCTTGCTTTTGTGCATTTAGACGTGCTTGAGATGCTTCATTTGTCTTTTTAAAGGTTATTGATGAGTGTTTTTATAAATAGTAGTACAGCTATTCAAGTTTCTGGCAAAACAGAAACTGCTTTAAAATTACAGTTTAGATTTTTTTAAAGGACAGTCTATTCATAAGATTCTATATTTAAAATGACAAAATCATTTCCAGTGTCAAAATGAAGGCCTTTTTTCAGAATTCTGCAGAAATGTGTTTAAAATTTCAATGCATCAATTTTGTTTGCAGTATATAATACATTTGCAGTAGCTACTGTAGAAAATAGGACAGAGAAAAATAGCTGATGACTTTTTATCTGCTTAGAGAACAGTAACTGGTCTTTTCATACAAAAAAGATGACATCAGAAAGTTCAAAATATCACCAAAGCATATTAATGTATTACCGTGTAGTCTGACATTATGACTATTCATTAAAATACTCAGGAACTAAACGTGGAAATAATGAGAAAACTAAAACCATGAGTATTGTAATTTCTTACCAACTTAGAAAATAATTTGGTCTCAACTCTCGGTATATCACTGACAGCATTAATCATCACTGCATAAACATTCAGTAATACATCCTCATAGTCATTAAAGTCAGGTTCAAATTTAATACAATCATTCACAAGTGTTGCCCTCAGGATGAAACCTGGGTGTTCGTAGGCTCGAACTGACTTCTAGCATGAAAAAAAAAAAAAGATTGAAGTATTATTTGATCTAAATAATGCAGAAAATGTCAAAGGATCATTAGAAATTACTCAGGACTTTAACTGCAAATTACAATTACTAATCCTATTAAAAATACCAGTGCAAACATGAAGTATGTCTCTGATAATAAATAACAGTTTTATATGAATTCCAAGATTCTAATTCTACAGTATTGTTTTTAGTTGACATTAGAAGTATCTTCTATACACCAGCCAACAACTTATATAAAGTTGTTCGCACAAACTGATGCAGAGTAGTATTACAGCAGCAGCCCTCACAAGAGTAGGAATATACAAATACAGGTACAGCAGTACACGCACCCATCATCTAACCCAGTCACTGTGGAACTACTTTCCTTAAAAATAAAAATAAAAAAATAAAAAAGTATTATTTCTAATTTTATTTGCTAAACAAGAACCTGATTAAAAAATAAAAAAAACGCAGTAAATGGTGTAGTCTCTTTTGCAGTATAGATTCCTATGTATCCCAATACAAAAAGTTCTGTATGCTTTTGTTCCTGGTGGCACCATTTGATTTTATATGGTACCTTTAATCTGGATCAGAGATACAGAAAAGTTAAAAGATGCCTGATATCTTCTAACTATAATAAATTGTAATTAGGAGACATAAGGAAGCATTTAATCACCACTAAGTAGCTTGTAAGGAAGCATTTAATCACCACTAAGTAGCTTGAATAATGGATAATTCAGAAGCAGAACATTCAGAAGCAGAACATTAGGGAATATACACGTATTTCTAATAACAACAGGAAACAGCACTGTGGACGTCAAATCTCACTTAATTCAGAAGTATATAAAGCAACTTGGGGAAGGAGTAGGAAAGAAAATCATATACTCTGCTTTCACAGTATGATTCCTTACTTAGATTCTCTGCATATTTTTTTCATATTATTTCATTATTATTCAGTATCATCTGGAGCTAGAGGTTCTTTGGATATCTGAGAGCAAGGATGTATTAATGGAAAGCTGAACAAAGATTCAGTTCCACTACAAAACATAAAATTCACAGAGAAATGTTTAACTCCACAATAGACATTGTGTAAGTCCAAAAGTGAAACCCTTCTTGCTTTTTTTTTTTTTGCTCAAACCACAGAAGAGATGTCTACAGACAGCAGAGAGAAGATAAGCCTTCGATACAAACGGGGATTACAGGGAGGTAGCACCAGAACACTGCAAGACGTACATGGCATTTATACCACAGGATTTCTACCTTAAGCCTAACTGCAGCATGTTCCTGTAGTTACCAGATTTAAAATGTCAGTATTTCCCTTCTGACGTAAGTTGTTGTGGTTTTCTAACTCTATTTAATAAACACTGCATACCTAAAATACCACATCTTTTTTCGTCAAGAAAACTGAGACCAGAG
Organism: Phasianus colchicus; assembly: GCF_987193195.1. Lineage (NCBI taxonomy): Eukaryota > Metazoa > Chordata > Aves > Galliformes > Phasianidae > Phasianus > Phasianus colchicus. Next base: position 27,608,495 of record NC_143442.1, on the reverse strand, counting down.
TTCATATTTTCTTTTCTTCCCTGAGTAAAGCCAACAGGAAACAAGTTGAAGGTACAAAGATAGGCAGTGCTGCTGGTAGAGGCATGAAAGAGTACTTACTGCTGGTTGAACAATTAAATCTGTAAAGTCCTGAATTGACTGTAAAAGTAATTGTTGCAGTTGACGCGTCATTAAGGTGGCAGCACATCTGAAGAACGCCTCTAATTTAGCAGTGCTGGCATTGCTGGGTATTTGCTTTCTTTTATTACCTTGGTAAAAGATTTTCTGCACTTCTGGAAGCCACCTAGAGAGAATGCAGTATTTCTCTAAGTTCTTCAAGTGATTAGTATTAATGAACCTATAGTTTTAAGTCAATTGCTGAATGCTTGCAGTACGTGCATGAACAAAGAATGCTGCAGTATACTTGGAGAACTAATGTAATTGGCTCATACAGTAGTAGTACCTTTAAATTCAAAGAAATCACATATCTGAAAATGTTATCTATTACTATGAAACCATATTTAAAATAAAAAGTACCATGACAGACAAATCCACCTGCTTGCACTAGTCTCCTATTTCTCAAGTCAAGAGAAAGACCTCATAGGCAGCACACTTTAGTCCCAGAGACTACACAGTTCCTTATCCATCTTTGTAACCTTAGTAGATTTTAGACGTCAAAGTTTTCCACAGGGAATTCTGCCCTGCCATTCTTAGCCAAAATTGTGCCAACCTGGCTCTAGCACTGGAGAGAAATAGGAAAGATGAAAACACAGAAGTGTGCAGCCTTACAACTGTTTACGAGGTAGATAGTAATAGGACAAGGGAAATGGTTTTAAACTAAGACAGGGGAGGCTTAGGTTAGACATTAGGAGGAAGTTTTTCACACATAGGATGGTGAGGCACTGGAACAGGTTGCCCAAGGAGGTTGTGGATGCCCCATCCCTGGAGGTGTTCAAGGCCAGGCTGGATGTGGCTCTGGGCAGCCTGCTCTGGTGGCTGGCAACCCTGCACATAGCAGGGGGGTTGAAACTAGATGATCATTGTGGTCCTTTTCACCCCAGCCCATTGTATGATTCTTCAGTTAAGAACACAAATACATTTTCAGGGTCAGAAAGAAATAGAAATGAAAAGAGTTGAGGCAGGTACTAACACAATTATAGACCAACACTGAAATAAAAGCTTTCCATATCATGACAAAAAAACCTGACAACCAAACAAGAAAAATCACAACCCTAAATAATCAGGAATCTAGTAAATCCAACAGCCATTCTTGTTAATTAAAATCTAGAATAGTAAAAAAGCAGTAGTAAATAATTGCAGGAAGCAATCATTGGGGGTTGGACTGGAAGATCTCTTGAGGTCCCTTCCAACCCCTGCAATATCTTTACTGAATAAAGATAAGATGTATACAAAAAATACAGCATGGCTACAAATATCTAAAAAAACAAACAACTAGTAATTACAATCCTTCTACTGTAGCATATCGAGCATAATAACAAGAAAATTGCCTGTCTTTCAGAAATATTGCTAGATGGATATACAAATATTATGCTGCTCTCAAGCACTTGGTTTTTCAGAAACCCTCTTACACTTTAATGACATCCAGTGACATTAACAAAACATTCTTTAAATGACACTGGTTTAAAAAAAAAAAAGTGAGAACATATAAACTGAAATATCAAACTCATTAACAGAAGTTCTATACAGGTATTGTTATTAACCTAACACTAAGATGATCTCAATTACTCCTATCCATAGGAGGCACTTTGTTTCTTTGAAGTAGGGATGGAGCAAGTCTTATTACATAAAAATTCCATCACAATTTACTTTTTTAAATGTCATAAATTATTGATAGTAACAATACTGTACTTTTTCAGTGTATCTCTTCAGAATTATAGCTGTTTTAAATGGCCTGAAAACAGGGCGGGGAAAAAAAAAAACAAACAGGGAAACTTTAAAAAGCAGACTAATCTGAAATAGCTCCAACAATCCTCTGAAGAATAGCAATTAGGTGACAAGGGAGTCCTCAAAATAAAAGCTTTTCTCAAAATAAACTGAAATACTGATCATGTCCCACTAATTATCCAATTCTCAATGAATCTATGCCCTATAGGAAAAAAAAAAGCAAAACAACACACCAGAATTCAGAACAAGAAAACAACACAAATCATAGTAAGCTCAACGTTTACAAAAATATTTTCATTCACTGGCCTCAAAGCATTTCCAAAAACACTGAATTTCTTTCTTTAATATGTATTATTAAAATTGGTCACTTCTGCTCTCTCTGCAGAGTCCAGAATTTCAAAAACTCCCAAAGAAAAAGATTTCCCCGTAACTTAAAATACATGGATACACTGGATCGTACTTCCTAGAAAGAACAGCTTTGGATTTTCCTATTTCCTGGATGACTTGAACCTGGAAAGATGCAAGTTCCTCAGCTTCCTGTTTATTGTGAAATAGTTCTGTGTCAAGAAGGCGTAAGTTTCTGAAATAGAATATAACATGAATATTTTAGAAGTATATTACAGTATTTCATTGTTTTCTTATTTCCGTAAAACCTTATTTCATATTTAAACATTTATATTTCATTTTCAGAAATCAGCTTCTATAATTTCAGAAACACCAAATGCAAGTCTTCAGCACTTCCTGTATACATTATCTTAAATGGAGATAATAATTTTTACATTTGATTACATTAATTAGTATTTTCAGAGTTGAAGTCCATGCATATATTTGATCCCATACTGCATATGGGACCAAACATTGAAACTTCTAACTGTTTTAAACAGCGACCTTCCCAAAGACTTGGTGGATTTTTACAAATATTATGAAATAATGTAGAAATAAAAATAATTATCTACACCAAGCTTGGAAATAATTTTCAGTATTCTTATTTCTTAAACAGTTTAATACTGTCTGTTCCTTAGCAGATACAACAAAAACAAAATAACCCACCCCTGGCAAGTCATTACAGCACTTAAGCGATCAATTCATTGCCTTTTTCATCACCAGTCAAGAAATAAGGAAGCAGTTTGAGCTGCTCTGGAAAGACAGATTGTTTTGAATACTCCTCACCAAAGGTAAAAAAAAAATCCTCAAAATTAGAAAAAGCTAAAATGACTATTTCAAAAATGGAAGTCTTCTTCAGACTTGTCAGAAGCAGGAAAGTCGCCAGTTTGTAAGATAACAAAGAAAAAAAGATAACAGAGATAAAAAGAGGGGGAAAAAAAAAAGACAAAGAATATCAGATTTCTAGCAGCTCCATTCTGGATCCTCTCTGTACAATGGACATGATGGCACAAATTGTAGTTTCAGTAGGACAGTTATAGAAACAAAATGACAGACAATCACAAATTACCAGGTCCAGGTGGTATCTCATCCAACTATAAAACTAACAATCTAACTCCCATCTGCAGTTCCTTGCTTATTAATGCCTAGATACAAGAGGAAATAAGATGGCAAAGGTGACTTTTTTTTTTCCTTAAATCATTCCCTATGATTTCTGGGGAAGTACAGATAGTAAAGGCTGATCTGTACACTCAAAAAGCTGGCAGAAACTCTCCAAAGCATGAAGTCAGAGGGCACACAAACAAATATAATTTGGGAAAATGGTGTTTGAACAAAGCCATAGTGTTCACAATCTGTGTTCAGATGTAGATATTGTAGCTGTCCCAGATTCAGGAAGGCAACCTGGAAACCTTAAGATATCACCATCTACTATTTTCTTACCTAGATTCGGTAATCACTGAGCATCTGGAAAGCTAAGAAATATTGATAACACTTACTTAAATGAAGTTTCCCATAGCTTCAGAACAGCTAGCATTGAAGGATTTATTGCATGCAAGTTTTCTTTTATGTAACTGTATGCTGACATGAAGGACTTTTTCCAAGGTTTTGGGACTACTTCTAGTCTAAAAAGTTAAACAAAACACAAACACATAGGAAAAAAAAAAAAGCAAAACAAGAAACACAGTAGAATGAACACAGCTGTTCTAAAAACCAAAATATTTATACAGTTTTAAGATAATTATATGCATTACGATAATTGTTTTCCATCCCAAAAAGCTTAGATAGATAGCTTAAGTAGCTCAGGAGATGAAACTGATTTTCTACTCATTATTCAGGTATTAAAAATACTGTCTTCAAATATTGGTCAATGTATATTAAAAAGACAAAGAGAAAAAGAGAAATATTGGTCTTAGGACTTTTAAGAGATCTGTAGCCTATTTATGATCCCTTATATTAAGAATGTAATAAAATCATCATACATTCATACATAATCAACTAATGAATACATAATTTTCTGTAGTACATTTTTGTTGACACATAATATTCAATTGGTCAACATTCATGAGTATAGAGCCTTTTTATAAATCCATTTGGTCTGCTTTCAAATTTTTAAGAACATAAAGCTACTTTGGTGGGTTTTTTTTAATATACTTATAGGGTGTTTTTTTTCCTTTAAAAACTTAAACAGGGTCATTTGCCGTTTTCTGCAGACAACTAAATTTTACTATTAAAATACTGAGTATTGCAATTGAAAAAATAGACCTTGCAACCTTTACTATCTTTGCTTTAACTTATATTAAATTATACACTTGTAACTACAGTTTTTTACAGAATGAACTGCACAATCCCATTCAGGACTCAACCACAGAACTATTCAGCTTATGTCTTCGATTGTTTCTAACAGTTTCATACGCTCTCTGTTTTTACAGCAATATCACAAAACAGAGTTTAATACTTTCACCTGCCTCAGATCCTTCTACTTTTCATCAAATCTCAGATTGATGAGTTTCCAAGCAAAGGAAAAGGTTATGTAGATACATGAGTACATAGACTCCACCTCAGAGAACTACAGACCTACATGAACAACTTTCATTTGCTCTTTAAGTGGTTTCTACATATTCACATTGTGAAATAACCTTCTAAATGATAATGTCCTGAAAGGATGGTAGCAATGAAGCCATAATTAGAATCTAAAATACTGCTTTGCCATACTGAACTTCAAGCTTGGACAACAAATCTGATCAGAGGTATTTTCTAAATCTGCACATGAAACAAGGTAAACTGCACAAACAAGGAACTGGTAATTCTGATATAAAATGTTTATCCACTTCTCAATGAATCTGTATCCTATTGGAGATTAAAAAAAAAAAATTTAGCTTTAGGAAGTTGAAAAAACCTTCCTGAATTTCCACATCTATCTGACATATTTCTCTAGAAGAAAATTTTGTATTTCAAGTACTGTTACTGAAATAAAATCATTTTGCCAATTGACTGTTGTAGTAGGACAATGTTATACTTTGGGTTTACTATGCAAGCATACGAAATAAGCTTATATGAAAACTACTGCAATGTCCTATAAAATGATAGTTCCTAACAGGCATGGAAGATCTACAGTCAGAAACTGTAGGATGGCCTCTTATCGGGGGATAAAATAACTGTTTCATTACACATTATTTCTCTTTTCAAGATGAAAATTGTCTCAGTAATATCTGTCACAGCCACCCTCCTATACACTTTAATGCCTGCCATTTGGTATTTGAGAACATATACCTCAAAACACAAGAATTTGCCCTTCCATATCTTATTTTCAAATGCTGTGAGATTAAATGTAGGACTTCTTACCAGTTAAACACTGCAAAACAAAACTAATTCCAAACAATTATTCATGGTAGACATATTTTTTCCAAGTTTTTCCAAGGAAGCTGTATAAGCATTAATTGAGCTAATTAATAACTAAAATGTATTTACTTTTACTGTTTTGTGCAGTGCTCAAGCTAGCACTGAGCAACACTACTTAAGATTATTCATTACACATATTACATCACCGCTCTCTAGTCAGTCCATTTGAATAAATATATTTTCTTACTCGGCACGATGAGGTAAAAGAGAATCTTTCTTCTTGTCTTCATCTTTTTCTCTGGTGTCTCTTAAGACAAAGTCAACTAAGAAAGGTGTTTAAAAATAAAAGAAAAAGAAAAAAGTGAAAACAAAAATAAGAACATAAGCTTAGCAAAGAAATAAAGATAAAAAAAAACGTCCAAATGGACAACTCATTGACATAAATGGTTTTACCTGGAAATACATGAAAAGAGATTTAGTAGAAAGCTATACAATTAAACAGGAGTTTAGAAAAAAAGTATCTTTTTAAATTGTTGAAAGATGCAAAATACTGGGTAATAATAGCTTTTACTATTACAAGGGTAAGGGCACCACCATATTCTTTTCATTAAAGTGCTCCTCAACCATGAAGCAGAGCGCTTTATGGTAGTTCTCTCACTTTTGGTAGCTCTCAGCAGTGAGCAGCACTCAATGACAAACACTTTCGAGTATTATCAACTTAGGATAAAACTAGTAAATATTAGAAATCTACCTATAGCCTTCTTTACACTCAGAAAATAGTCTTCTTTCATTTCATCGGTCAGTGAACGTATGCTTTCATCAAATGATTTCAGATGCTGTGGAATTAAAACTAAAACATGATCTAACCAGGCTTCATCCAGTGGGGCTACATTTGCTGTATCAATTCCATGGCGAATGTAATAGTAGTATTTCTGCAGGATAGAAGAATGCAATGTTAAGTTCAGTACTAGATAGTAATTACTAGCACAGGTTTCAGTGAAACATGGGCTTATTTAGTAAAAAAAAAAAAAAATGTAACTAGTGTCAAGTGCTTTTTTGTTTTCATAATTCTATCATTATATCGATCATCTTGTCTATACTTACAATAAATAACTGGCACTGTTTTAAGTTTATCATTCTTGAAAATAGCTTTTCCCTACCACAATATCCTTCTCTATTGCTGTAGAGGAATCTGCTTTTGGAGACTGGGATTCATTAAGGGGTTCTTCAGTAATGTCCTCCTGCCTGACATAAAAACAAAACAAACAAACAAGCGTGCATCACATTCTTCAGATACATTCAGTGGCATAAGCAGTATATAGCCATCAAACACATCAGCTATGAATAAGCAGCACAGAACAAATGAGACTGGCAAAACTCTACAAAAAACACAAAACACTGTGATTCAAAAAGAACACTGAAGCATGCAACCAAGTTTGTAAACAACCTGCTAAGGTTCAGATTTTAAAGTCAGTGATACAGTTCACTGTCATATACATATTTTCTTTTGATTTGTAATCTTCAAATTTTTGAAATGACTAAAAGATTGGTCCGTCTATCAACAGGAGAAAGTACGTTTTTCAGAAATCATTAAACTCACAATATAATGTTAACGAGAGCACTTCTGAAACGTTCCTGGCTTTTTTTCAGATGACTGCTGCTCTGCAGTTTAGAAGTTGATGGCTCAGCTTCATTATCTCTAGAATCTTGAATCTTGAGTCTCTTGCGTCTTGCCTTCAAATACTCTCCTTGCAGAAAAGCACATTTTGAAATTAAGTTTTAAAAACCGTTCAAAACGCACGACACATTTCCTGAAAGATTTTCTTTAGTAGTACCAGCTACTGTTCACCTTACCAGATGGGTACTCATTTTTTACAGAAAACTCATCTGGCTCATCATCTTCCCACTCTTTACTCAGGCGGAATGAAGGACAAGTCTGCTGCCATGGTTGATGAGACCTTGCCTGGAATAAATATTTTGTGTTTTAGTTTTACACAAGTTGTAGGTGCGAGTAGCACTTTAAGATATTTTAAATACAAATAAATAAATATATAACCTAGTATATAGTAGGAACAAGGCAGCATAAAAATCATACAGTAAACTATTACCTACATGTTGCCCTCAACTTCAAAATATCCAGCCCAGTAGAGATAAGCACACTAAACTTACATGCAAATATTTGCGTGTACCCTTTAGTTTTATACTTTAAGCATCTACAGATTTGTTCAAATATTCTACCTGCAATGTTTTAAAAATATTGGAACATATTTCCAAATACTTAAACGTGAATAGTGTAAGTACATAATGCAGAGAACATGCACATATTACAGTTCAATAGATTCTGAAACCTGTATATAACTCTGCCGTGAACATACTTGAAAATGAAAGCATACAAAAAATCCAACAAAACTACCTGAGGTAGCTGTGGTATTAAGCTCGCTGCTCTTTTTGCAAACTTCCCTCTGACACTTGGAGCAGCCTTGGGAAAAATCACAAATATTTTAATTAGTACTAATATTAGACTTCCAGCCATACTTCAACTTGTAAAGAAGCTATAAATCCATTTTCATCTCTGATCCATAGGCTGCTCTGGAAGTTACACCTCCCATTTATTTCAACAGAAACTACACCAGACACAAAAAATAGGATAATACTACTTGATAGAACAAATTCTCAGCTACAGAACAATATTTTCCAATAGAGTCACCACCATTAGCTCTGCATTTTCACCAGCAATGAACAAGAGCCTGCATGCTGTGTTATAAAAACCTGCACCCATGGAGGTGGCCCACTGTCACTGTCACCACTGCTGAAACACATCACCCAACATCGTTTGGTCTCCATAAACGTTCAGCAAGCATAAATGAATGTCAACAGGCGCCATTTTTTCTGCATGAAAGAATTTCCTTCCACCTTCGGTTCATATGCACTTCCATGTCATGTAGACACCATTTTGCCAGACTGCCCCTCTGCTGTTCAGCAACAATGTGTAACGGGATCCTGGTGGGAAGGTTCAACCTCTGCAGCCAATACCACCAAAATTCACTTCTGACATAATGGGCCAACATAATAAAATAAGAGGCATTACTCTCAGAGCAGCACTCATACAATAATTTTTGTAAGCACAACCACGTCACTTCTCCAATGATTTCTAGCATGTTTCCATGTAAAATTTAACTTTCCCAAATACCTTTTACAAATCACAGGCTGGAAAAATCTATTTTATGCTGGGAAGCATTTGAAGTATATTTTTGCCAAAATAAACATTAAAGAATTAAAACATACCAAGAAATAATATAAACATACAGTTAGGTTTTTCATTCAGGTTCCTCAGTTAGCACATACCTGTCCTTTATTCTAACCCATAAACTTCCATTGAAGACTGCCCAGTACTCTCTGCCCTTCCACAAGGCTGACCCCTCAGCATGACACAGAAATGCTGGCTGTCCCGCTGACTGTGCCCAGGATCCAACTAACATGTTTTCAGCACAGCACCTCACTCCGAGCAAACAAGACAAGCTAGCTGTACAATTATTTAAAACAGGCAAACATAAGCACCTTTGGCTGCTCTTCCATTTGCCCTCTGCTTCAGCTTGGTGCCAGTACCCAGCATTACCCACACCACCTCTCTTTACGCAGCTGCGCTTGCAGTAAAGTAACACTATATTTATGCCACAGCTGTGCTTATTGTGCTTTAATTCTTAAGCAAGGGTTGTAGAGTGGAGAAAAGCTGCAGAAGTTTGTGAGCACACCTGAGCTACCCTTCCACAAGTCACCTTGTGTCATGATTTTGGGTTTTTTTTATTTGATTTTCAATATTCTACATCAAAACATCATGTACTGGAATTAATGCTCTAATTCTACGTACCTATCCCCATACATTATGGAAGTCATGGGATCTGACCCTTCCAGGGGGGCGGTCTCTTACTGCCTGGCAGTGGGTGCTGGAGGTGCTTTCCTAGCCGTTCCAAGCTTTTTCAGGTTTGACTCAGTCTCAGGAACTCTCTCTCATATTTTATTTGATTTATTAGTCTCAATTTCAATTAGATTGTATTATATTGTATTATCTTGCATTCTGATATCATAGTTAGTAAAATAAGTTTACCTCCATAGTTTGTTGCCGCTGTTTTTTTCTTTTCCCCCTTCCTTCCCATTTTGTGGGCCCAGGCGGGGGGTGGGGAGGGCAGGGGCCTACTGCCCCCTGTCACGGGCATGAACTGATCTAGTTAATTCCGTGACACCTTGCAGTGCAGCTGCGGTGCTATAGGACACTCAAAGATTAGACACACAGTTACAAGAACTGTAGCGATTCACATGCAAGTCAGAAAGTCCAAAGTCCAAAGAAAACCTCCATCAGAACTCAGGAATTTGAGTGGTAAAGATGTAGCACAGAGGAACAGTTAGTGGGCATGGTGGAGATGGGTCAATGGTAGGACTGGATGATTTTAGATGTCTTCTTAATGATTCCCAGACTCTGTTCTCCATGGAACAGTTTCCTGCCTACATTCCATGCTCCAGCCTCCTAACTATCCCATGATCCTGGTTTGTCAGCAGCTTTCTTACTGCTGGACCTGAGCCAGTCACTTCAGTTGGTTCTGAACCTTGAGTATACACATGCTCTTCATTCTTTACATAATAAGATTGATGTTTAGAACTACACTAGCATCAATGCTCTTTAATGTCCTCATCAAACACACTGACAGTGGGATAGAGAGCACTCTCAGCATTTTTAATGACACCAAACTGTGTGGTCAACACACCTGAGAGACCCAGATGGGCTCCAGCAGTGAGACCAGGTGAACCTTATGAGGTTCAACAATGTTGCCCTGCGTCATGGCAACCCTTACCATCAATGCAAGCTGGGATATAAAAGGATCGAGCACAGCCCTTCTGAAAAGGACTTGATAGTAATGGTGGATAGGAAGCTGAACATGAGCCAGCAATTTTGCAGCCCAGAAAGTAAACTGTATTCTGGGCTGCATCAAAGGCAGCATGATCAGCAGGTCAAGGGAGGTGATCCTGTCCCTCTACTCTACTCTACTCTGCACTAGTGAGACCTCATCTGGAGTGGTTATGTCTAGGTGTGGAGTCCTCAGTCCGGCAGAGACATGGACATGTTAGAGCGTGACCAGAGAAGGCTACAAAAATGGAACACCTTCCCTACCAAAGCAGACTGAGAGAGCAGGGGCTGCTCAGCCCAGAGAAAAGAAGGCTCTGGGAAAACCTGATGGCAGCCTTTCAGTATCTAAAGGTGTCATGGTTTTGTGATTTTTGGTTTTCGGTATTCCACATCATAACATCATGTGGGGCACTGGGAGTTTAACTGTTAATGCTCAAGCTCTGGGTACCTGCCTGGAAGAGAAGAAGGGGACATTCCCCAGGGGACTTTGGGGTCGCAGAGAGTCTCGAGATACAACTCCTGGCAAGGTCACCTGATGCACTTTTCTTTGCCTGCTTTTCGTCGGCTCTCCGCCCTTTTCTCCCTGCTGCTCAACTGGACTGCGCATCTCACCTCAGCTCTCCGCGTTGTGGTGAGGCCTACCCACCTTTCGGACATTCTCTCTCTCATTATATTTATTAGCTTCAAATTTAATTATATTGTATTATAGTGTGTTATCTTGCATTCTGATACTATATTTAGTAAATTAGTTTGTTTCTCCTCAGATTGTTGCCGCTGTTTTTAATTATTTTGGGGTCCCCTGTTCCCTTTTTCCGGAGGCGTGGATCTGCGGATCCCTCCACCCCGCTAGTCACGGAACTGGGCAGAACCAGCCCGTAAACCGTTGACAAAAGGGGAGCTATAGGAAGGAAGGGACAGACTCTTTAGCAAGATCTGCTGTGATAGTACAGGGAAGATTTACAGTAAGAGTGGTGAGGCACTGAAAGATATATATTTCAATCTTGAAACCCGTTCTCAAACCGTTTAATCAGAACGAAAAGCAGGGCTGCACGCTTTTTGCCGCTCACACGGCTGCGTTCAGCCCACAGATCGAAACGCATACAACTATTCGCTGTAAGCGAAGCCGGCATCGCGCGGCCCCCCCGCGCACCGCCGTTGCTGGGCGCTGGGTGCGCTGCAGGGGCCGGGCAGCGTCGGACACGGCTGACACAATCCAACCCCCTGCTACGCAGGTGCCTACAGCAGGGCGGACTCCTGGTTAGGAGTAACAGAAACCTGAGCGGTTTCTTTTCTACGAATAACAGAAGTAGAAAAGTTTTCACCGCGTGCAACATTACGCGGATTTGAGTTTGTTTTTGGTTGTTTGTTTGTTTGTTTTTTGGTTAAAACACCAAAGCGTTCCACACGGCCATCTGTAACCCTGAGATTCCAGCATCCCTAACGCCTCGCAGCACAGCCGCTGCCGGCACCAACGGTCACACAGAGCGGACCGGACCGGCGCCGACGCGCACCCTCCGCTACGCACCCAACGTAACTTCAAATCCACCAAAGGAATGAGCCGAAGGAAACCGGCGCAGTTCTAAGGACTTACGTCGCTTCGAACAAACTCCGCCTGGAAGAGCTCGCAGCGCGGACGCTGCAGCCCTCTTTCCCCGCACCAGCACCCCCTCAGCAGCTCGCTGCACCGCAGCTGCACCCCCCCGCCAACTCCCGGCGTCAAATCGGCGCTGTAGCCGCGCAGCCCCGTACCTGCTCGGTGTCCATGTCCGCTCGGACGAGACGGGACGCGGCCGCACTGAGGAGCCGCCGTTGCCCCGCAGCGCCGCGAGCGAGCGCGACGGTTGGGCTGCAAACCGCGACGGCCGCGCGGGAGCGGCCCCGCCCCGCGCTCGGAGCGAGTCGCCTGTATGGAAGAGCGCGTTTTGTCTGCGGTTTGTTGATTACGTTTGCCAGGTAACACAGAAAGCACAGTGCGAAGGTGCAGCCACAGCCCGCTCCGAGGGCAGCGCGGCGGTGCTGAGCGCTCCGAGCACGGCACGCAGGCTCCGCGCCCAGGTGGAGGTGCAATTTATCGCCCGAGCATCGGGGGGGGGGGAAGGGGACACAGCTGTGGTGGGTGAAGCTGGTGCTGCTTAACTTCAGCTACAGAAAAATGAATTTCAACTTCATTCAGTGAGATTTCAGCTTTATTCAGGGAGGTTTTCTTCTAGGAGGAAGCGCACGATGCCCTTTTGTGGCAGCTCCAAGAAAATAAGGGGGGCTAAAATGGCTCTGAACTGGACTATGCCATACAGCTCAAACAAGCATTCCCCCCTGCTTTGAAATTAGCAGGTGGTGAACACAGCTGCTGGTTGCAGGCAGAGCTGTGGTACCTGCCTGCTCCAACTACATGTAATAGAGAACAGCTGTGCTCTTAAAAGCATTCTTAATAAAGCAATGTCTGAACTCTCACCTGGGTTGATAATGTGTGTGATTTATTATTCCTCTGTTATATTTATTATATTGTGATTTTGTTATTTAATGTGTTTTTTCATCCCTTATCTTCCCCGTGTGGTAACAAGAACAGCACTGTCCAATCATGTGATTGATTCATTGAACACATTTTATGTGATAGACCAACCAGCCAAGAATTTTTATGCCATAACTTAGGTACCTGCTTTTGATTAAGGAGTTCCATTATACTCTCATCACTGGAAGATGGCCAAGCAGTTCAGCTTTGTAATTTACCATTAACGTGGTAAGCTTTCAATACACTGATCTATCTGGTATTTTTTCAGCATCAGTATTTTTCAAATCAGCCAGCTGCCAGGTTCTCAAGGCATGGGATGATTCCATTTCCTTACAAAATGTAATAAAATTGCATGCTTTTATCTTGCCCTGACTTTACAACATACTTTTCCAAATGTAACTTACCTTATTTGGCAGCAGTACAATTACAGCTGTCTTGTTAGAAAGATGGGCAGCTATCAAACGGTAGAACAAGGGGAATCGTCTTAAATTGAGACAGGGAAGGTTTAGGTTAGATACTAGAAGGAAGTTTTTCACACAGAGGGTGGTGACACACTGGAACAGGTTGCCCAAGGAGGTTGTGGATGCTCCATCCATGCAGACATTCAAGGCCAGGCTGGATGTGGCTCTGGGCAGCCTGGTCTGCTGGTTGGCGACCCTGCACACAGCAGGGGGTTGGAACTGGATGATCATTGTGGTCCTTTTCAACCCAGGCCATTGTATGATCATCTGGACTATATATTTTTCTAACACCTCCTTTCTTAGATTAGAAAACTTTTTGAGAAGGCAAAAATCAAGCTGCCCCAAGTCACTAGCAGTATTAAACAGGAGGGTTTTATTGATGCCTTAAAAATAAATAAATAGAGCAGCATTCTTTAGAAGAGCCTTCGGTGCAGAAAAAAATTCAAATTATTTCTAAACTTAATGCTGTAAGTAACACTGAACTAATGAATACACTATATCTTTCACTAAAAAGAAAGCTCATTCATGCTTTTCTAACAATGTGAGAGCTTTCTTTTCAATGAAATGTGCCTTTGTAAAAAATATAGTATCCAAATCACAACACATTACCACTTCTTTTGAATTTAACTAGTTTCCTAAAGGCTTATATTTCCAGTTTAGCCTTCTACTTGAAAATTAAATGGATGTAGTTAGTGCCCTAAAGAGGCTAATATTCGTGTCATAAACATTCTATTTAAATTTACATGGTCATTCTGCAAAAGCCATTAGAATACATCATTTAACATCTTCATTAATTACCTGTGATGGGGCAGAATGCACCCTCGGCAAGTTTGCAGATGACACAGAACTGTGAGGAATGACAGACGGGGTTGCACTGCTATCCAGGGGGACCTCAAAAGCCTGGAGAAATAGGCTGATAGAAACCTCATGAAATTTAACAAGTAGTGCAAAGCCCTGCATCCAGGGACAGACAGCCTAAGGCACCAATAACCCCAACATAAGGAGCCACCCAGCTGGAACGCACCTTTGCAGGTGTGTTCCCTTGCCACAGAGAAGGTAATGGTATCCCAGGCTGCATTAGCTAAAGTCTTGCCAGCAGATCAAGAGAGTTGATCCTTCCCTCCCTTTCTGGAGATAGAAAAGCAAGCAGACGTGGTCAGGGAAACCAGCTCTAGGTGGCCCTGCTTGAGCAGGGAGGCTGGATCAGATGACCTCCTGAGGTCCCTTCCAAACACAGTTCTGCAAGGCTGTGAAAAAATAAAAACACAGTTTTGAAAAAAGGAAAAGTTTATTTATTTAAATATAAAATGGTCATAAACTGCATAGAAATACATCTTAAGTCACCTTAAAATGTTCCTCATCACTCACCAGATTATCTCTCCAGTAATATGGCAGGAAGCATGATGGGCTAAAAATCGTCGTCTTCAATGCACTTATTTACCTTCAATCAAAGCAGTGTGAGCACAGTAATATTTTTAAAATAAACTCAATGCACTGATCCAAACAAAATTTGGCTCAACACATACTTGAAATTTACATGAAGTACAAACTTCAAAACTTAAGTTCCTTGGATAAGACAAATCTTCATTTATTTAAAGATAAGTTAACTCCAGAAGTAGTAAGAAATGTAAACATCAGATAACTTGATTAAAAACTTAAGGAACAATAACTTCTTTCATAAAGTGCTGGCATATAACTTCAGCTTTATTTTTCAAACACTAAAAATAGAAAACTAGTAGAAAGACTTCCACAAGCTTCCCAGTTACAATTTCAGGTCAGTGATAATTTTGAAGAATTTGAAAATGTAACTCTTTTAGAAACCATTTTTTCTGCCTTTGTCCATTACAGCTTTTTGATGTTCTCATCTTTAACTTGAGTGAATATTAACTGCATAGTAGAATAGTTTGCATTTTTAGTTTGCCCAGTTCAAATTCAGACTCCATGCTAGTGAGGAAAAAGAGAAATAACAGTCCACGTGGAAAAGGCCAAGGACTTGGAAAAGTAAAGGTATAAATAGAGTACCTGGACACAATCCAACAACTAACCCCAGCAAAGGCATTTAGTAATTCTACATGCATATATATTATCATTACCACTGTAAAGACTGCATAAAAATACACAGAGGGAAATCAGTGCAGTTTATTTATACTGAGGCATCTGAACTTCATCCATGCTATTATTTCATTTCATTGGAGATTAAGTCTTGGAAATTTTTTTTTTTTTACTTCTGTCAAACAAGCCAAGAACATCACCCAAAATAAAAGACAGAAGTCCTCAATCTCCCCCCATGCTTTATAGTGAAAGCTTACATTAAAATCTAAAATAATAAAATTGTTCCTTCCTTTTGTGAAGAAAGCTGAAGTACAAACTTATGCCAATTATTACCATACAATCTCAATCATACAACATTCCAAAACCTCCATCTGCCTAACTATCATTGGATCAACAGCCACGCTTGGAAAAGTATTAGATTGTGATATTTTATTATATAAAAGAAACCAAATTAAGGAGACTAAGTCTGGAATTTTCTAATCCTTGGGGCTTTGAACTACTTCGAAGTGCTATTTACTTTCAAAATACTTATAGAAATTTTAATATATTCTCTACACAGAGTTTTAGCTTCAGTGTTATGATTAGGATCTTATCTTGTCAGTTTTTCAATGTTAAACTGTTAGTTTCAGGCTGTTGTGACATGACTGGTATTTGCTCTAAGCTCAAGTTTGACTTAGGCGTTATTTCTCTGAGCCTAGAAACAAGAATTGAAAGGGATATAACGTGAACACGTAACAAACCCATTAAACAAAGCAAATGAAAAGGCTTAAAATAACTACTGGGTAGTTTGCCTTTAAATATTAACACACTGCAGTCCATTTCTCAAGGCAGGCATGAAGCTAAGTTGTGTGAATAACAGTAATTGACAGAAAAACCCACTGCACATCTACATTAAAAAGGCATAATGAAAAGCTTTTAATTGCAACTTTACTGGCAAAAAAAGTCATTTTCAGTTTATTCAGTTATTAATTTGAACTTAGGGCATTTCATGGCTTTGGGTTCATTTTTTGGTTTTAAGATAAGAAATAGATTAATAATTACAGACAATATACTTCAGATATTTTATGAAACAAAACTAATGTGTATCAAATGATCACAACAGAGTGGAAAACTTGTCCTCTTCAAATCTAACTCACCGGTAAGAAGCAATGGATCACTAACACAAGGACCGACAATCTACCCGTTTTCTGTTCAAGCATTACATGCATCCACAGGAAACAATGGAAAAACACCACGCTGAATATACATTTCAATCTCCAGGTGCACCAGATCTCTAAGATGGAAACATTTCCTTAACTACTAACGATACCAGAGAAAAAGCAGTTTTCCAGATGGCCCCAGCAGATCAATCGTATTCCCAGAATGCTGCTTTTAGCTGTCATTTAAATCTAGGAGAACGGTCACCGATAAGCCCATTAAGACAGCTAGGTTCAGTTCTACCTGCTTAGATCCGCTTCTAAAGGCTAGTCATAAAAATGCACACGCTATTCAGCCGCTGTTTGGCAAAGCTCAAAGTTGGCAAAACTCAAGAAAATGAGTTTATCTAAATACACGTGCAGGCCTTAATTTGGCATCATTTTTGGACTGAAATTTTAAAAGTGCAAAAATACTTAATTATACCTTCTTAAAAAAATAATTCATTTTACTGGTGCTACAACTCCAATTTCTGAGGAGTTAAACCCATTGCCAGCAACGGATAGAAAAGGAAGCACCAGAATAAAGAATCAAAGTGCGTTTCCAGTACAGCAACACTGCACAAATTGGCAAGCCAATCTTGCACTTGCCGCTGGAATAGATTACACTAAACCCATTCTTATAAAAGTCTATGTTACGCATTAACATACAAAGTCTGTCATGAAGTCTTGGGGATATTGCAGTGAATCATCAAACCGGAAGCGTTTGGAGACTGTACTGCTGTCCTCTGGGATGTTTTCTTTGTCTTCCTTGTCACTACAAGTACCATTACAACTGGATCTCACATTCCGCTCTTCTGAGCATTTCGTTGCGTGTCCTGGCATCAGAGATGGGCAGCAAGATTCTTCAGGGCTGCACAAGAGTATGAAATCCCCTTGCCGCAACCAGACATGGGAGAGACAGGCCTCTGCTGTGGGCCTTTCCCTTTGAAAGAACAAACGGTGAACTGTTTAAGTTAATTTCAGAAATACTAAAACCATAACTAAAATACATCTTAGAACTTCTCAGCATACATGAGAATTGATGCTACAGAATTCATATTGATATTTTTTTCCGCCACCACTGCTTCTAAAAAGCACATTAGAACCTACATGGTTCAGGATTAAGTGTTGGCAACACGCATCTAGATTTCAGCTGACAATTTTCCCTGCTGCTGGATGTCCAAACTGGTAATCTTCTCATCAGAACAAGAAACAGCCAGTATTCAGTCCCTCGGGATGTTTTCAGCCTTATTTACATATATGTGCTTGTGTTTATGCTTTTGAAGTTCTACATTTTGTACAGATTGTTATAAACAGGCGAATGAATATGCAGTCATGAGGTTTTCAAGAAAGGTCGAAGGACATGTTGTCATCAACTCTATCAGACATTTTGCAATGTTTTACTGATGCAATTCATCATGGTACAAACTCTTCCAAGATCTATTTACTTCCCAACAGACCTCAGATTTACGAAATCATTCCTTTGGATAACCTAGTATATTGCTACTCCAGTTTTGCACTGTTAAATTCTACAATACAGGAAGACATTAATATTTGCTGCTCAGAGAAGTCTTATTATGGAGTTGACAATCTGAGGACAGACTTTTCCCTTGTAATATTCTAGAAATATGCACCAAGAATCAGAATTGGAAAAGAGTTACTGAGCACATAATGAAGACTGAGATGCCCAGAAGAAACAAAGTAGAGTACTAACTGTGGCAGAAAGCCAAACATTCTGCAGGCCCACATTAACATTTACCAAAGCAAACTCTTCATAATTGCTTCCTTCATAATAATACCATTTCTGTGAGTTGCTCCAGCTACTGACAAAGCCTCCACATGAGATAACTACGTAGAAAGAATTATTCATCCATGATTATATCTACATATGTTTATACAGAACCCTTATTTCCTCAAAATAGGAAGTTCATGGATATGGTCTACTATCATCATCCCTTACTATCAAAGAACCACTTTCTCAACCAGATTGTTCAACTCCTGCTTGCTGAAGACAGAAACTACTGCATCACCACAAGTGACAATACATAGCAACACAAACAATATTACTTCACAAGACTTAGAGGAACATGACTAGCTGACTTGACTAAACATTATTGTCCAGTACATACACACCTTTTTTTTTGGTGCACATTTGTTAGTGCAAAGGATAAAAACAAGTCCCCATTTAACACCATATAGCAAGTACAGACAGTTAACCAACCCCTATCATTTTCCTACTCTCAAAGACCATTTTCCCAGAGTTCAGTTACTTTGAAAGGCTGTAATCAGTACCCAAACTCCCAAAAAACTCGAAGTTATGGTCATACGCATTAGAAGCAAAAATAAGTTTGTGCTTTTGGTTGAGAACTTTTTTTTTTTTAAAACACTGAACAGGGCAAAACACCATACATATATATGTATATGAAGAACACATACATAGTATGAAGAAAAACACACAGTCATAAGACAGCCAGGTTTTTATATAAAATATGTTAAAGTAAAAAGCTCCATTAAAGATGTAAGGAAACATCCAAGCACACATAGAAAGATTACATTTTGTTTCTCCAAACTGTGCAACAAAATGTTAGGTTGTAGACAAAAACCTGAACTTTCCAGAATACATTTTGTAAGATTTCTGAATAGTCAATCCTCTCAATGAAAAATATTAAGTCAAAATTTGAAAGTGAGCAAAACTCAAAGACTGTGCCTGACTACAAAAACAGCCAACGAACCAAAGATCCCTTACTTACCTTACAGAAAAGCAGAAACCTTTAAATATCCAGGTCATAATACCAGCACATTGTGAAATATTAACTGATCATATTAACAATGTTAACCTCGCAGGTTAACACTGTCATATTGTCCATGTATTCATAGACATAAAAGAGTACATTACTTACTCAGGATTTTTTATGAGAAGTTTTTGAATGAAGTCTTTGGCAGGCTGTGAAACTGATGAAAATGTTTCTTCTGAGTAATCCACATTAACTTGAGATATATTAAGAAAAGTTTCTTGATTATCAGCTCCCACAAATGGAGATTCTTGAGTCAGCAGCATATATGATATTACACCTATGTTCCTGAAGTAAGAACACAGTGTGAAAGGAATTTGTCTTCTCATACTTGTTTTTATCTACAGCAAACATCTTGATGTATGCTACACTCAGAACTAAAACCAGCACGTGACCTCTCAGTTCTATATGATTCAAATGTAAATGCATGTAAACACACAAGGAAATTTATCTGTATCTCCATGAAATTTATCTGTATCTTCTTTTTAATTGCTTACTTACAATAAACCTTTTGTTTCCTGCTGCTGAGACAGTTACAAAAAGGAAATATATAACTTTTACACAGTCCATTCTTGCAGAACAGTTCTTAGGAACCAGATAAAGCTGCATCAGAGTCTGGAACTGGCATGCAAATTGCTAACTGGTCACATCTACCTCAGTAAAACAAATTAACACAGACAACCTACCACATATCCGTGGCTGTGGTAATAGGGTCATAGTTTAAGATTTCTGGAGCTACAGAAAGAGAAGGAAAAAAAGACATTTTTATAGCCATATTGTTCAAGTAACCTTGAATTGTGCACTACATTCCTATCAGCTTTTCTGCCAACTTTTGTTAATTATTATCAAGAGCATCAGCATGATGATGTTTGAGTAATCAGGTTTAAGTTTCTTCAGAGGGTGAAAAATGTTATTCCAGTTTGATTAGACACTGAAATTTAAGTGGTTCAGACTGAAATGGTACTATGTGGCTTAATATCTACTCTATACAAGTCCCAAGATATTCCCACATCAGATGTCTACATCTAAAAAGACTTTCCTAAGAGAATTTCAAGTACTCAGCTTTTTTCAGGGAAGCCACAAGTTAACACTGCAAAGCCAGGTGACCATGCCAATTTAATGACCAGCAGCTGTTAGCATGCTATTCACCACAGATTCACCTGCTCTTAGAAGAACAGGTGTAGGCAATTCTATTTTTTATTGTTTTATTTTTTTAAAAAGGAAACCTGCCCCTCAGCAGGCCAAATGTTAAAGGCAGTTTTTCACTTTTCCCAAGAATATTTTGATTTTAAAATCATACTAAACAGTTCTCATTAATTGAACCTGTACAACTATTCAGTAGTAGTCTACAACAGAACAAACAGTATAGCAGGAAATAAGGTGTACTTATTGATATAATGTCTTTGTGTGTGTGCAAGCAATAGTTAACTTCTCTAAAGAAAGAACAGCTCAGAACACCACACTGCCTTGTGCTGCTTTGTCAGTTCTCCACTACTAACTGACAAGTTGATAAGCACATTTCATCAACTGTTTTTTCCTCACACATCAGAAAACCTGATGCAGCTCGTTCATACCGAGATACTCGGTGGTTCCCATGATTTGCCGCAGCTCAGTGCTATTCTCAATCTTCCGAGACATGCCAAAATCTACAATCTTCACATCACCAAGAGGATTGATGCTGCTCAGCAAAATATTTTGAGGCTAGAACAGAAAAAAATTCTCAGCTCACAGAAAACAAACTGAAAAAAAATGATAATAATAAATAACATTTCAGTTCATATTGTTATTTTTTATTTACATTACTGAATTTTATTTGTTTAAGTTATTTTTATCTCTAGCACACTGTTTTCTCATCTTTGCTATGTATATTGTGATAATCATAATTTGTTAAATAAAGTTGAAGACAAAGTACTAAAAAAGTCTGATGCAGTCTCACCTTTAAATCGAGATGAACAATATTTTTTTCATGCAAGCAACAAAGTCCTTCGAGTATTTGTCTGATAAGCCTTATGATATCACTTTCACCAATTCTGTCATCCAGATCTGGGACACACAAGTTGAAGATTTCTCCTCCAGCGGCACTGAAATACATTCAGGAACATGAATGTATTAAACTTGAAAGCTCAAGCGAGACAAAATTTATATATAATATCTATGCTTAATTTATGTTTATTTATCAGTAGCTATTTACCAAATGTTCATCCTAGAGGCTGAGAAAATAAGGCTTGTTCCCCCTCTGTTTGAACACGCTTATCTCAAAGCCTCACTTAAAAAAAAAAGAGTGAAGATGTCTGGTAATGCTTTTTCTTCCCTCATATCTAAGTACAGAAGTTCAGATGGTGAAACTGAATTTTGTGGCTGAATTGCTCTTATGTGTTTGGAAAACTCAAGCTTGCTACTTTGAAAGAGAGCCTGAGATGCCTCGAGGATTAGATCTATCATCAGTTCCTAATAGAAAACACCTTCACAAGTTACAGCTGAAATTCCTTCAATTAATTCCATAAATGATTGGAGGTTAAAAAAAAACATTTCTATTCTCTGATCTGGGGACTAAAACTATTGTCACATGCACCAATTACAATTCAAGGAACAGACTGAGTTGTAGAGGATCACCTCTGGAGAAAGAGGAAACTGCATACTTGCTACCACAGACCTTACCGTTCTGATGGAAGACTAGATATCAGTCCTTTCTGTCTGGCAGGTACAAGAAATAAGATATAGCAACTGACCATGACGAAACAAACAGTTGCCTGGTCAGTCAGTGAGCAAAGTCTTCAACTCGTGTAAACACGGAATACTCTGAAATACAGGGACTTAGCTCTGTCACTTTGACATCTACCACTTCCAACAGAGATGACATTGACTAGATTTATTTATTTTTTTTTAAAGCATCTCAGTATGTCTTCCTCAAAAAAAAAAAAGCTGTTGTTTACTTACAGAACCCTACCATTAGCAGAGCATAAAGGAAGCATGGAAATAACCTTGTGTAATCATCTTGCATGTGGTTTCTTAGTTACACACTACATGTTGCCACAGTGTCAGCTGTTTCTTTCCAAGCCGGGTTTGAAATCATTACTCAGCCTGTTCTAACTGCCTGAAGCTCCCAGCTCAAGACTAAAGAGAAACAGACGACAGAAAACGTCAGGAACAGATTGGTTAAGTATGAGTTCCACGTTTAGTAATATGAGTCTATAAAAAGGGAAGGATACTGGACAACCTGGACAAACAGTTACTAACCTGCTGAGGCTACGTGAGGTGTCACTAACACCTAACCTAACTGCATTTATGACAAAACAGAGAGGAGGAGAGACTTCAATTTTAGGAAAGCTTTCAATGTTCTCCCACAGTATTCCTGTACCCAAGTTATTATTATTATTTTTTTACTGAAGGGGTGGACCAGATGTGTAAAGAGCTGAACAGCTTCACTATCTGGGGCACTCACAGACAGCAAGCTGAATGCAGCAAAGGAGGTTAACAGCATTCTGGGCTGTAATAACAGAGAGTAGGTTGAGGTAAATGACTGCTCAGCACTGTAGACCACAGCTAGAATGCAGCCTCCTGTTTTTGGCTCCCCAGTTCAAGGAAGTAACTAAATAAGTTCAGCTGAGAAAGCAAGTAAAAGAGCACCAGATGAGCGAGCAGTAGCATATACAAATAAGTTATCTTCAGAAAAATAAGCTAATGCAATCCTACATAATGCCAAAACTTGAATTGAAAGGCATAGCTCAGGAAATCTCAACTGACATTCTTTGAAATTACTGGAGCAATCCAAAAAAGTCAGCATACATTCAATACCCTCAGGAAGGCTGCTGAAAACACCAAAAAGCAGCAAAATGATCTCTGTATAAAACCTTACCATGCAGTTCTGCTCTCCATACTTTCAAGCAGTATATAATGAGACTACTGAAGATACAGAGCGGGGCAAACACAAGGGCAGACAGATGTTTTACAAAGAGAATCCAAAGAAACACTGACTCGTAAAGTTTGAGTAAAGGGTTATGGAAAAACCTATGAATGGTGCTGACAAAACAATCAGGGTCAGCATACAGATAAATAAGAACTATCATTTATCAAATCCCATAGCATGACAACCAGGACACACCTGAAGAAAAGAGCTGATTACGTAGACAAAAAAGTAGTATTTCCTCACACATCAGGTAACGAAACAAGCAGTCCAGGGAGGTTGTAGAGCCTCCTTCTTTGGAGATATTCAAGACCCACTTAATGCCTTCCTGCTCAACCTACTGTTGGGAACTTGCTTTAGCAGGGGGAAGGACTCAGATCTCTGGAAGTCCCTTCCAATCCCCGTGATTCTATTAACACAGAAGCTGATAGTATCGCAGTGTTAAAAAAATAAAAGCACCGAAGATAAAACAGCTTCACAGATGTCCATAAACACACTCTAAAAGGAACTGGCAGATATTCACTACAACACTTCTGGTTGCTGGGACTTTTCAAGGAAAACAGACTGCAAGAAGCATACAGGACAGGCTCACAATCAAGACAGAATTAGCTGAGCTGAAACAGAGGTGAGAAAAAAATACATCAGTGCAGCTTTTACGTGAACTTGTTCTTAATATGAAGTTCAATACTTGTCATCTGGACATAGTCTTCCACATTAGCACTTCAGTCCTCACTAAGGTGTTAGGGATCACTTAGTTCTAAGGGGAAAAAAAATGTTCTTTTTTTCCTTCTCTTTTTTTTTCCCCCCTCCTCTTTTGAAGGACAATTTAGCCACAGTAAAAGGAATTTATCACAAGGCATGCAGATCACCACTGCACAATTCTGGCAGCCTGGTCTGGTGATTGGTGACCCTGCACATAGCAGGGGGGTTGAAACTAGATGATCATTCTGGTTCTTTTCAACCCAGGCCATTTTGATGATTCTATGATAAAAAAAATATTTGAAGCAAAACTTAAAGCCTATTTAGAAAATAACTTGCTGAGTTCATCTCACCAACTACATTTTTGTTTCTCACATACCAAACATTTAAACATACATCCATTATGATGAATAACTCAAACTAATTCCCACACTAGAACACTTGTTTTCAGAGCTATGAGCAGCCACAAGGGCATCTGAAGAGACACATGAATTTTGGAGGAAACAGCTACAGAAGTTAAGCAGTGTTACAACAAGAGAAACAGGGGCTTCAGAAGCTCAGCATCTACGAGTGAACTGCTATTTTCAGTCACCAAGACATCTCACACTGTCATTGGAGCACAGAGCATCAACACGCTCAGCTTCTCTGAAGTCAGGACTTGGTATCAGACCGTCCTTTTTTGGTATGATTTAAGATGCTTCAAAGCATCATCCACCCTCCATGGGATTTAAGAGGAAACTCTGCTCAGCTTAACATAAAAGTTTCTTTAAGAAAAAGAACTACATATCACACCCTAGAACTTATGAGTTCTAGGCTTTATGTTAGCTTTGTTTGACCAGAATATTCAACAGAGCCTGGTGAACGCAATGACCTGCTCACATTCAGAGTCCTGAGAGAGGCAGTGTTTAAAGGCACAAAAAAATTTCCAATTTGAAATGAACGAAAGCACCTACAGAAATGAGTTATGCAATGATGAGAAAGAAGCAGGTTTCTGTTTTTAAAGCAATTTGTAAAAAAAAATAAATCAATGCACATTTTAAATGTTGCGTAAAGAACTAGTATAGTTTTTGGTGTGTTTTGCTGTATGTCTCTATTCCACAGTCCAACACAGCTCATTAGCTATGAATTGCACAAAATACATATCCAAAATCAAGGAGTAAAGTGGCAGCAATGGATGCAACTCCTGAATTTACATGAGAATAAATCACACCAAGAAGCCCCCAAGATCTTAATAGATATTAGTAAATTAAAAAATCATCATGAAATATTAGCATAACGTATACAGCGTAGTGTAGCAATTCTTATAGGTGTACAGACAAGTCAAGCAAAAAGCAAACAGGTTGGTAACTACCAGCATGGGACACGTGACAAAGGCATACTTACTATTCCAACACTAAGATGATTTCATTTGCTGTTTCATAGACTTCATGGAGATTAACCACGCGAGGATTAGATTTCATTAATTCAAGCACAGCAATTTCATGAAGAATCTCCGCTTTGCAGTCTTGACCTCTTCTTCTTTTCTTTAAAAACTTAGCTGCATATTCTTGACCTGTGGATTTAGCTATACATTTTCTAACCACACCACATCTTCCTCTGCAAAATAAAAGGAAAAATACATTAGGTCTTCAGATAGAAAAAGTAATTAGGTTGCCATTAGAACTAAAAAGGCTTGGCACTCTGCCTTTATGTTCTGAGCTGGCCATGTTCTTACAGGGATAGCAAGGAGGTCACTTCAGGCTGCTCAGGGCTTTGTTCAGGTAGGCAACATTGGGTTTTGTTTGCTTTTTCAACAAAGTACACACACACACAGTATAGCACATACAAGATACAGTAGCAGGACACACCAACAGGATACAGTAGAACAAAACAACTGAAAAACAGAAAGAATGTAGGGGAAAAGAAAGCATAACTCTACACTGCGGCCAGAGGCAAAGTTTTTCTGTGCAGAAAACTTTGAAGTCATAAAAAAAATCCATTCACAAATGATGCAGGACTGCTAAAAAGTCACATTAACGCACTAAGCTTAGAAACATCTAATCAGAAAAAACACCCACTGCTTAGCACTCCCTTTTCCAATTGCAGTCAGACAAAGTGAGCTGCTTTGTTTCCCAGCCAACTGTTTAGGTATGGAAACAAAAATGTCTTTTGGCAAAGATGTGTTTTTAAAAGAAAACCGCACAGTGCAGTTAAAACACCAGGCTGACCTTTCGAAAAATTAGGGGAAAAATGCAGTTTTTTAAGCCAACTTATAAACTCCTGAAAAAAAAAAAAAAAAAAACATTACCCTACTTTTATAATCATCAGTTCTGCATTCCCAGAAATGCCTCACTGCATATTTGCAAAGTGTTTGCAAATTATACAAGAGATATCATTAAAACAAAACAAAAAAACACTTGAAGGGCTAAAATTGTTTAAAGCTTTAAGAACTGTTTCAAAACCATTTGCAAAGAAAAACACCTCCATCTGTGGCTTCAAGCAAACACCACATTTGCACGTGAACAAAGCGGATGAGAGGCTCAGCACCAGCTACATAAGCTGCTCCTTTTCAGCCATCCTTGCTCCTAGCAGGAAGATGGTGCTGTCCTGCAGGCTGAGCCTTCCTTCTGGTGCAGAACAAAACAGAAGAAAGCAAAACTGAGCAGAACGGCGCCTAAAAGGAACATCTGTGACACAAAACACACCTCTAAGGTTTTTTTTTCCCTTACAGTCTATGCTGTACCAGCTTCTCTCAGAATGAAACAGACCATGGCCATGTTAAATGCACTTTGTGCATATCCAACTGAATCACAGGAGATGCAAAGCTGACTTGTATTCATACTGCTGTCAGTATTTCTTTATTAGTATATTTATTTAGAAATAAACTCAACAGAACTCTTCCTCTGTCATCATTTATTTCAACATCAATTAGATTTGTCATTTATTTCTTATCTAGTAAATTCAGAAAAGCAAATACTAAATAAAAAAATCAAGAGGCAGAAGTGATTTACTACCTGGTATGTGTACAGTCTTGATTTTAGCAGCTCTTTTTAAGCCTGAAATAGCCAAGTACTTTCCCAACTGCTAGATGAGCTATTATTGCTGAGCGTGATGTCACCGAGCTGAATTTCTTAATATACTGAAGTCTGTAGATATTCCCCACGGCTTACAGTCTCATTTTAACATCACACCACGCCATCTACCATGGCAGTTTCTCTAAAATTCAAGAAGAGGAACTGGTTGAGTTTCAAGAGAAGAGGAAGACCTTTGCTGAGTTTCTGAGCATCGCACTCCCAGCCGCTCTGGGTACAGCAGCTCTGAAGGATCAGAGACACCTCCAGAAGAAATCTATCATGTATGAATTTCCACATCTTTTACATGATATTTGTAGGGTATCAACACTTTAACATTTAAAGCTATGAAGGCAAAAATTGCATCTTTTAGCGTGCAAAAACAATAAAACTGCAGCAACTTGAAAAGTAAATACTTAGAGAGCCTGGTAAACACTATTAGTGTATCTCCAATATGCAAAAAGTTCCCAACCCCCAAAACACTGAATTTGCCATAGAACTCCTCCTTCAGTATAATGTCATTCTCTGACTTTTAATCATAGAATTACAGAGTGACTTGCGTTGGAAAGGACCTCAAACATCACCTGGTCCCAACCCCTGCTGTGGGCAGATTGATACCCACCAGTTTGGGCTGCCCAGGGCCCTGTCCAGCATGGCCCTGAATGCCTCCAGGATGGGGCACCCACAGCTTCGCTGTGCAGCCTGTGCTGCTCTCTAAGTAAATAATTTTCTCCTAACATCTAACCTAAATTTCCTCCTCTTTTAGTTTAAAGCTATTCCCCCTTGTCCTATCACTGTCAGACCATGTAAGAAGTTGAACAAGCCCAGCTCCCTCAGCCTGTCCTCACAGTAGAGGTGCTCCAGTCCTCCAAGCACGTTCGTGGCCCTCCTCTGGGCCTGCTCCAGCATCACTTTCTCCAGCCTGGACTCTGTTCGTGCTTCAATCTGCACAGACCTCAGATATTTCATAACTGACTCTGTGTCCTTTACCTCAAACCATTTACAGTGGACAGCATCTTCCATCTTTTTACTCCTACTTTCATAGCTTTCCTGCTATGCCCGAGCAAACGGAACAAACTTGCTCAAAGGTAGGATATACAGGTGTATAAACAATTCATTCAAATCTATATAGCAACATTTGCTCATCATGTAGACAAAAGAGGTTTCTAGAGGAAACACAATCAAGGACAAAGACAGTACATCTTTTTTTAAGTAAGCAAGGACTTGGAAAAATAAAACTTCATTTCTAAAAGCACCTGCATACAAATTAACAGACACATGCAAAACTGCTGAAAACTCTGTTTCTGTTAGCTAAAAGCATTATGGAAACCACACAGAAGTTAAAGAAGTTAAGGTTCTGGTTGAAGTTATGAAGTTGCCATATTACTCAGTGTCTCAAGATATGCTGAGTCTCAGAACAGCTAACAGTGATCTCTCAAACAAGTAATAAAAAAGCATCACCAAAACTTGGAAACTGTCATATGAGATAGCATCTCAGCTTAACAGAAAAACTGTGGCTTGAAGAAACAAGTCCAGCCAAGTTTTCTTCATAGAATTGTTTGAGTGGTGGAATTTCCCCAGAAATGAAAAAAGTTAGATCTGAAGTTAGATCTGAGATCTTGCATTAAAGCAAGCACAGTGCTTCCCCCCTCCTTACTGCCTGCAAAGCAAATGCAATGCTGGAGCGCTATATTGTGCAGCTCCATTTCTACTTATTTCCGTATCTCAAGTTATAAACCACAGAAATTCAACTCCTTTAACAGAAGCCAAGCCATCCACACTGAGGACAGAACTACTATAACCCACCGAACAGAACCTCCCTGCTCCACGAGTTGGTGCCTTCAGTACCAAAGGACCTAAAAGATAAGGCTGTGGGAGGAACGAAAGGGACCGGGGAGGGTTGAGTAGCAAAGAACAGAAGAATGACTTAAAGGTAGATGAAAACTGCAAGTGAACACATGCAAACTGTTAGGCCAGAAAAGCTGAAAAACCATATTTGGCAAAGATGCTTGTCTACTTCTGATTCTTTGTATTTTGGCACTTTTTTTTTTTTAAATATCTGCTTTCACATGTACATAAAGTACTAAAAACTGAGGCTGGGAGTCAAAGTAAAAAAGATGCTTTTATTTGCTTTAGACATCATCTCACATCACAGGTAAGTCTGATCTGAAAATCCAGCTTTTGAAGAATACCAGAGTTGGTACATGGAACTGGTTCTGTAGAGCCTGGCATTGAGAACTAGGACTGACAAAGTGCCACAAGCAGAGCAAAGTTAAGGGCTACAAGGTGTACTTTTATAAAGAGTATGAGATACAAATAGACTGGAATAATCAGGAGAACTAAAAAGGTGAAAGAGATTACCAAGTTATGCCTGCCTAAGCAAGAGGTAGGAAGGATCACTATTCAGCATAGGAATGCCTAACAAATTACAAATGACCCATGCCACTTGCATTCAAGGAACTTGGAAGCATCACCAGCCTATTACATTTGTGTGGGTTTATACACAATTCCCTGAATATTTTCAAGGTACAAATTAACCCAGTTATTTTAAATAAGCATAATTCAGATGCCTTTAACACAAATACTTTTATTTTCTTTTGTTTGCTATTTTACTACTGCAAACACGAGTAAAGGAAGCAGATGGCCAGATTACCCTTGGTTGTTAGAAACGTAACCATAAAAGGTCAGAGAAAAAAGAGGCCTTTGTTTTCTGGACTTAAAAACAACAACCAACCAACCCTCAACTGAACAGTCAGCATCACCAGCTCAGAAGTGCCATTCTTTGTCTTGCAGTACTACTCTAAGTTATCTCTTCTTGAGTTTATATCCCTGTAATGTACTGTGCGAATGGACAGGGAAGGAAGGACAGAATCTTCAACTGACATTGCTATGAGAATAGCCTGAGCCACCCTGCCATGGAAAAGGCTGGCACGCTATGTCTCACTGTACCTTTACCCTATTGCTATGGAGCCTCTTAGACAGTGAAAAGAAGGGAGCAGGAAAAGTGGGTGGGGAGAATCGTTCTTCATTTCTCATCCACGGCCGTAAAAGTTTGCCAGAAAGCAAGTCCATCATTGCATACAATTCTACATCAGCAGAGAGCACTCTGACTAAAATATACAGCAGCAGCCTTACCTTCCCAGCTCTTTGGACTCAAGCATGTAAAAATTGTGGAAACTGTCCATCCTGATTTGTGTCTGCAGAGACATGGCCAACAAGCCCGAAAGGCTTCTGTTCTCCAGCTTTCTCCTGGACATGGTTAGGAACAGGTCTGTCCCTTCTGCCAGCCACCTGGGAAAGCAACATAACGGTGAGTCAGGGCAATTCCACAATCACCGTGCAAGGAAATCTACACAGATCAGGGCTTATGTCTATCTGAACTGAGCAGCCTAAAGCTTGTTTAAATGTGACCAGAATATTACACATTTAATCACTCTACATATACAACTGGAAGGGAACACCAAACAACAGAATCAAGTTCTGCTGAGGAAATTAATTGAAAAATGAATTATTTTTTTTTTATATAAGCTGTTTTAACTTAACCTAACTCGATTACTCATTAGAAAGCCTGATGAACGGACAACTTTTTCTCTGCAAGTTGTGATCACTCAGAACCAAATGATGAGTAAGTCACCTTAGCAGACCAGAATAACGGCACGTTCAGAAGATACAGCACGCATACTATTTCTACTACTGATTAAAAAAAAAAAAAGCAGCTATTTAAAAGCTAAAAAACAAGTTTGGGCACTCACATTTACAGGCCTGAAGCATCTCTTCAGGCATAATGTAAAAGCAAAGCAGGAAAAGGTTACTGAAGGATATCAGCAGTTTTAACTGATAGCTTATTTCAAGGTAAAGGGCAGGTTTACTTTTGTTAGTGATAGTTAAAAAAAAAAAAAAGAAGAAAAAACAGCTCAGAGGCAAATTATAGTCTGGACACAGCTGACAGCCATTAAAAACACTTTCAGTTCTCAAGTGACAGCAGTGTGCTCTCAGAAGCTTCTGAGGGAGCACTCGCCCCAACTGTGTTTCAAGCATAACCCAGCACCCATCGAACCTTGTTCTTGGAACGTGGTAATTCATACTGCAACTGTTCTGGGTATAAACCATGATTCATGCTTTAGCTCTAGTCAAGGAAAAAAGAAAAAAAACCCAAACCCACAATCCTACAGTTTCAAGATAAAGTTCTAAGTACTGTTTGATGAGCATGAAATAAACTGAAAGCTTACTAAAGGTTCCCAACGCAGGGTATTCACGCCTGTGAATCACCCTGTGTTTGTAACAAACCAACATTTCTCTCCCCTTGCTTACAGGGCAGCTTATCATGTCAGAGACTGATATGGACGTCTCCAGCTCTACGTCGCCAGGCTGTTCTCTGAGGTGCCCGCAGCGAACACAACTCAACAGTGACCTCGGTACCGCAGGACTTCAGCACCAGCACTGGCGTTAGGGACAGGTGAGCGAAGCAAGGGCCGGCTACCGCTAAATGCATGCAGCCGCGTTTCACGGTATGGCCGTTCTCAAGAACGTGCTTAAGAACAGCTTCTGCCTCACACCGTGAGGATTAACCGTGCTTCCCTGGTAAGAAACCACATCTCCCTTCAGCTCGGCGTCATCGAGAGCGCACAGAAACACAGCGGGCACCGAGCCGCAGCCGAGCGCCTTACGTCGTCGGAAGAACACGGTGCGACTTGTTTCGAATCTAATTAGCTATAGCTGCGTTATTTATCACCAAAATTAGGAGCGGTACCGGTGCAACACGTCGCACCCAAAGCCCTGAGGAACGAGCAGAAGGGCGCACGCGACTGCGCGGGCTTCCAAGCGACCGAGCTGCGCGGGCTGCCCGCCGTGCGGCAGGGGGCCGGCAGGCGGTTCGGGCGCCGAGCTGACCGCGGGGACAGCAGCACCGCCCGCCCAGGCCCGCGCCGCCGCACACCGGCACCGCGAGCCCGCCGGGGCGACGCCAACGTACGGCGAGGCGGGCAGCCGGTCCTCGAGCCCAGCGGGGCGCGGACCCGCCGCCGCGCGCCCGGACCGAGCCCGCCCCGCCGCCCGCAGAGCTCCTCCGCCCCAGGCCCGCCCGCGCCGCTCGCCGCGGGCGCCGATGCCCATCGTCCGGCAGCCCGGCCTGGCCGCGCCCCCGGGCGCGGGACGAGCCGGATCTCCTCACAGGCGGCCCCGCGCCTCGGGCGCTTCTCCACGGCGCAGAGACGCGCACCAGCGAGCCGCGACGCCCGCCTGCCGCCCCGCGGGACCCGCCCGAGCCCGGACCCGCCGCACGGCGCGGGCGCGCTCACCTCTCCCCGCAGAGACGACGCAGAACGCCGCCGCTCCGTCAACGGCCGCCACGACCGGCCCTCGCGCTGCAGGCCGCCCCGCACCCCCACCAACCGCCGCCCCGCGCAGCCGGCGTTTGAAAAGCGCAGCCCGGCAGATGTGGCTGCCCCGGCGGCGCCCGCTCGCCCCGCCCCCTCGTGCCGGGGAGGAGCCAATCCGCGCCCGGCTGCCCTCGCCGCGTTCGCCACCATTGGTCGGGCGCCTTCCGCCCGCACGGCGCCCCCGCCCGGCTGCCCTCGCGCCCCTGAGGCGGGCGGAGCGCGGCAGGTGCCGGCGGTCCGGCCGCTCCCCTCAGTCCGGGGCGGCAGGGCTGCCCGCCGCCAGACGGACGTTTTGTCCCGCCGCCGCCGCACGGCGGGGCGAGGCGCTCCTGCGGGCGAGATGCGCCGATAGCGTCGGCTGGTCGGGCGGCCGTGGGGCTCATCGGGTACCGGCAGTAGCGGGACAGCGGGGAAGGAGCGATGTAACGGTCGGCGGCACCTGCTAGCCCAGAGCTGCGCTTCTGGTGTAACTCCGGCCCGCCTCAGCTTCCACCGCCGCTTCGTGCCTTCCGAGCTGCGGAAGTTTTTAACAGAAGCAGTCGGTTTCCCTCAGAGCTCCGCCGTCCGTGTGCGGTGCCAGCCTGGGCCCTGCCTCCATTATAGCGCGGCTTCGGCGGGTTGGCTGAAGAGCGCAAATACAGGCGTAGGAAAGATGCGCTGTGCTGAGAAGCGCCGTGCGGTGTGAAAAGCAAGCAGCGTTCCGAACATACCGAGTGTGCCGCAGGAGAAAAACTGCATGATGGCGGCAATTAAGGTGCTTTAGGTTATTACAGCACGTGGTGCCGAAAAGCAAATGACGGTGCTTATGTGTCTGTCTCCTTGGCTGTCTGCGTGTCCTCACAGCTCCTTCCAAGGGCAGTATCTGCTCCACGCACCCCTTCAGTTCTAAAAAACAAAGAGGGAAATGTTTTGTGGCACGGGTGTATTGCTGTAGTCTTGGTTATCTGTTTACATCATAATGCCATAGAAACATGTGGCACTCGATGAAGGCTGTAATTGGCAGGGCTCCACCCTGAGGACTTTGGAATTTTAATTAGATACAGAGAATGGCCAAGGGTGGAGGAAGGGAGACAGCGGGGTGAAGGTCACGGCAGTGCAGGATCCTAAGCTACGCTTGTTAGTAATGCATGTGTCATTAATTGATATTTTTTAATTATCGTGAATGTGTTAGCTGCGTGATCATAGAACCATAGAATGGCCTGGGTTGAAAAGGACCACAGTGATCATCTAGTTTCGAACCTCCTGCTATGTGCAGAGTTGCCAACCACCAGAGCAGGCTGCCCAGAGCCACATCCAGCCTGGCCTTGAATGCCTCCAGGGATGGGGCATCCACAACCTCCCTGGGCAACGTGTTCCAGTGCGTCACCACCCTCTGTGTGAACAGCTTCCTCCTAATATCTAAACTAAACCTCCCCTGTCTCAGTTTAAGACCATTCCTCCTTGTCCTATCACTATCAACCCATGTGAACAGCCATTCCCCCCTCCTGTTTATATGTTCCCTTCAAGTACTGGAAGGTCGCAATGAGGTCTCCCCAGAGCCTTCTCCTCTGCAAGCTAAACAAGCCCAGTTTCCTCAACCTTTCCTCATTGGAGAGGTGCTCCAGCCCTCTGATCATCTTAGTGGCCCTCCTCTGGACCCGCTCCAAGAGCTCCACATCCTTCCTGTACTGGGAGCCCCAGGCCTGGACGCAGTACTCCAGATGGGGCCTCACAAGAGCAGAGTAGAGGGGGATGATCATCTCCGTCTCCCTGCTGGCCACCTCTTTTTTAATGTAGTCCAGAACACAGTTGGCCTTCTGGGCTGCAAGCGCGCACTGCTGGCGCTTCACCTTCTCGTCCACCAGGACCCCCAAGTCCTTCTCCGAGGGCTGCTCTCAAGGAGATCTTCCCCCAGTCTGTATAAATACCTGGGACTGCCCCGACCCCAGTGCAGCACCCTGCACTTGGCCTTATTGTACCTCATTAGTTCTCTCGCTTTCTTTAGTTATCTACCCATCACCAAGTTGGCTTTTTTACAGTTTTTAGAGGCTTTCATGGACAGAACTATTTCTTCCTGATCCATTTTTCACTGCACAAAGCTGTGGTGTACAGCTCAGGTTGAGAGCCACAGGCCTTGCAGGAAGCCAGCCTTCAGTTAGAGGCTCAGTTCCCTCAAGAAATGATTTCAGCTCAGGCTGGTCACAACTGATGTAATTTGGATTGAACAGACAGCAAGCTTCCGAGTTCAGCAGATAGCTTGGTTGCTGGAGGAGAGGATAAGTGGAAGTCATTAAGAACCACAGAGATGGAAGCCATGAATGGCTGAGCCTTCTTAACTCATTTGTAATACCTTCTTTCACAAGGCAATGCCCTGACCTGTAGCACCAAAAAGGCCTCAAAAAACCCCACACCGTAACCAAGCAATGAGTTTTTTGTGGCACATCCATTCCACAGGGCAGTACATACTTACGCAAAGCAGAATGAAACTTTACCTGAGGATCTTCAGTGTCCCAACTTTCAGAAATCACAGGGAAAGATGTACATCTCCAACATGCTGTCTCTGCTACTGCAGCCTCCAGTCATCATCAGCAGCTCCCTGCAGAGTGGGTGATGGCTGTTGTACAAAGTACCTGCAGTTATGTGCTTGGAGGAAGAGCATGGAGCTGGCATGCTAGAGTATCACATAGGGCAGGAAAGCCAAAAAATGTGCTGATTCCATGCCTCTCAAATTATAGCATAAAGCTGCCTGTCTTAGGGGTGGTACTCCTGTACTTACCAACACCACATTATTGCTTCTCTCTGTATGGATAACATCCAAAAAAAAAAAAAAAAGAAAAGAAAAGAAACAACAAGAAACAAGCAAACAAAAAAACACATTAAAAAGCCACCACACTACAGAGATTACTCCATACTCCAGACATCCACCAGAGCACTTTTGGCTGAAGCAACCTCATTGATCCCACATGCTCAGCTACAACATGAAACACTCAAAGCTTAGAATGCAACAGACCCCTCGGAATCAGCATGCTATCTTTTGCTGTTTCTGCAGTGTTCAGCTGTGGAAATCATCTAATCTCTGAATACAGACACTCCACAAGAATTACCATGATTCTCATTAATATAGATCACTTAATCTTTTTTTTTCTCCCTGCCAAAATCTCTGCAAGAGTGCCACAGCATTTGCACTTGGGAAATGAGTAAGAAAAGGCAATCCTCAAAGCCAAACAAACTGTATTTCAGGGATTGCTTAGCAGAACTGCCTTAGCATCACCTGACATGAGCTTTGTACAAGCCTCAGTCCTCACACTGAGGGAAAAATGTGCAGTTGCTCAACACGTGGTGCCAGTTATCAATGATCTGGGTGAAACTGTCTTAGGAGTCTAAAATTGAAAAGTATGACAGAGGCTGTGAATGGTGTTCTCAGAGCCTATCCTTTCTCCACATAGCTCCCCTTTAATGATTTAGGCTAGCTTGCATCGTGCTTCTGCTAGAAGCAAGAGATTGCAAAATTACTGTCTAGAAAAGTTTTAAAATAGTAGAAACATACTTCAATATTAGATTCTAAAAAGTGTTTGTGAAAACCGTAGCATAGGGGAAGTGATACTGCACCATTCAGCCATTCAGAAACAAAAGTCCACTTGGCCTGTACCCCAGGGAGGCCAACTCTCACCCAAGAAAGACCATGACCTCACAAAGCAGTTAGTCTCACCTGTTACCAAAGCAAGAGAAAATCTTCAGTGGGAGGCACTGGCTTTTATGAAAGGCTGAAAAATATCCTTTTCCCTGAAGACATTTAGCTATGAAATTTCAGTGCTGCGTATCAAGCCACCTCCATAAAGTGGTGGCTTGTTGCCCATTCTGGTACTCCTTTCAAAGGCAGAGAGCCTTTTGAGAGATGTGGGCATCTTCAGCGTGTTGTTTGTAGTTTAATTTAGGATAGCCTTTGTTTCAAATCAGTTTTTGGTCAAATTCCATTGCATTTGGTGAAGAATCCTTCCTTTTTCTGCTGCAAGTGATGATTTGTAGTGTACCAGATTCCAGAGGCCACCAGAAGTCACTTAGAAAAGGTGACATGAGACAGTATTTTGTGATTTCTTTAACAGCGTTAAACTGCTGCAAATTTTATGATGTAATCAAAGACACAATAAAAGAGTTGACTTCCAAAGTGGATTTTTTAAGAAGATTTATTTTAAGTGATTTCATGATGAAACATGGTCTTAAACAAAATAGAGATCAGTAGGAAAATAAAATTATACACAGAAATCTTTTCCCCAAATGTTTTTGAATAGCAGGAAATACAACAGAGCAGTCCTGTATTCAACTGAGTAGATAATTATGCGTATCTGTGAGCAGTCAAACCTTATGGTACAATCCTTGAAGCCAGGCACGAAAAAATGCCCGTCATACTCTCAACACATTTCGTAACCACTCTCCCTGCCTCAAAGAAAAAAAGTAGAATGTGATGCAATGTAAATAAAGGACATACACCATCTTAATGCTTGAAGCACATTTTCCCCATGTAGTGCTTTGTGAAAGATATATACCAAATTCAGATGAAACAAATCAGCTTGTAGAAAGATAGAAAACCTTGGTATTGTATTTGATATACAATCTTGTGAACACTTAACTGAAACGTATGGAAAAGATTAAAAAATACACCACATGTGTTCTACTTAAAGCTTAGAAATAAATATGCACTCTATATTCTCAGTGCCTGAAATTCTTTAAAAACAAAGAACTTGGTACAAAATTATATCAAGTAATCATCAAAAATGAGGGAGATGCACCTATATACCTGTTAGATTCTGGATGCCTGCATCCCCACTACAAAAACTTGTAAAACTATATGCGCTTTCAAACATGCTGAATAACCCAAACCATAGCCTAGCAAGGGCACAAATACTGACTGACCCAGGGCTACCAGTACTCCACACCACATCCCTCAGGAATTTGTTTTTCTACAAAGTATTCCCCTTCCATACCATACCAGCCCTTACAAGTATAAATGTTCAGTCACTGATACAAAAAGCAGCCTTGCTGATCAGAATTTGTGGATGCCCTCAAGGCTATGTCATTCAAAGGAAAAAAAAAGCATCTTCCTAATATGACATATTTACTTAGTATTATTATAATTATTCTTCCTCCCTGCAATGCTGATAATAAACAGCAGTCTCCTGAGTGTTGCAGACTCATTGCAGAAAAATATCCTGCTCTATGGAACTACTGACTCACTATGGTCCAGCATATTTAATATCTTCTACTGCAGGACTTAACAGTTTATAAGAAACTCGTCACCTCAGTTCCAATACTGAAGAAGAAAACTTGTAAGGAATTCTTCCTTTGACTTTTATATCTGACTTGGATATCCAGTAGTCTTGGCTTTTTTTTTTTTTTTCCTAGCAAAAAACCAGGTCTGCTTTTAAGTAGAGGACCAGGCCCAGAAATTCTTCTTGTCCTCTTATTTGTTCTTTTTTTTCTGATAATATCACTAAACTGTGAATGAACTCAAGACCTGCATCAGCTTGGCCAAAGCTAACAAGATAATTGAGAATATTTTTATTATCTTAAATAAACTAGAAACTTCACATCACTCCTGAAATGACAACCAAACACAAAAAACCCTCTTTGTAGAAATTCATGGTTCTTCAACAACCGTAACACAAGGCTCAACCATTACAAAAATAAAAACAACCAACATTTTCATAGAGATAAATGTTGGGGGTTTGACCCATCATGTTTAAAAAGGAAAGGTACCTTTACCAGTGATGATTTAACTTCTTAACCGATACTATTTCTCTTGCCAAATGTGGCCAGTATTAATAATTATCTGTAAAAACAATTAAGGAGGACTTATTTTATTTAGAAAAATCTTAGAGCGGTCCAGATAAAATAAATAAACAAACCAAGAAAAACACAGTAAATATTTTTCTGATTGCACTCTTTACATTTTCAAAACCTAAAATAGTTAGCCAAAACACATCTTCCATTGTTGTAACAGCAATCTATTTCATGATGAATAGTCATTTTTCCTGGGTAGATTATCAAAGCCTAATTTTTAAGCTAAAAGTATCCCCTTTTGTACGTCCAATGGTCAGTACAGCTTACTGTCCCACCTACTCTTTGCAAAGCCTTTTCCTGTCCCTTCTTTCGGTTGTTTTTACTCAAGAACTGCTTTATGGCTCCATTTTTTATGTTGTATTTGC
Source organism: Phasianus colchicus (assembly GCF_987193195.1). Classification (NCBI taxonomy): domain Eukaryota; kingdom Metazoa; phylum Chordata; class Aves; order Galliformes; family Phasianidae; genus Phasianus; species Phasianus colchicus. The sequence continues at coordinate 27,569,786 of NC_143442.1, read as the reverse complement.
TGTGTGGAACTGCCGTATTTTATCATTTACTGCACCTACAATCACCTTCCTTCCCCAGCATTAGTTATGAGGCTTCAGAGATTTATTTGCTTATTTATACAGTAATCTTTTCAAAATTTATTCAGCTGCAATTTCTGACTGTAGTCAGCATGGCCATTAAATCAGATGTCTCAGCAAAGCTGTCTTTTATTGACCACATTTACACAGTTACAAGTATTTCTAACTATCAAATTGTAATGTTCCCGATCTAAAATGAGAGCTTTTCAGTAGTTGACAGAGTATGTGAGGAGCTGCTTGTATCGCAAGCAATGGAAACATGAAATACCTTAAGGATGAAACCAGTTGAAGGGAAGTATGACAAAGCCTTCATTTGTGGAAGGCACAGACTTTACTACGATAAATAATCCCTGCTGCCATGATCTCTGGATCCATACTCACCTGCGTCCCTGTGAGGGCTTGTGCTTCCACCCAACGGCATGAAGCAGACCACAGGAGTGGGGCATTTCTGGTGATACATTGCTAGAAAAAACTACTGCCTCATACTGAACTCCATAAATCCAAAGTCAAAAGACGTTGGATACGTAATCGACTCTCTGGTTTCCAAAAAGCATGACTTGGATGAAGGACTTGAAGATATTCTAAGTAAACGTACGGACAATGCTAAACTGGGAGGAGCTGCTGAGTCCCTCAAGGGCAGAGGGTTTGCAGAGAGATCTTGACAAATCAGAGGGCTGGGGAATCACCAACAGTGTGATGTTCAACAAGATCATGTACTGGATTTTGCAGCTGGGATGGGGCAACCCTGGATACACGTACAGATGGGGGGAAAAGAGCTGAAGAGCTGCTCCACAGAAAAGGACCTGGAGGTGATGGCAGGTGATGGCAGCAGTGTGCCTGGAGCCAAAATGGCCAACCACTTTTGGGGGGCACCCAGCCCAGCGCTGCCACTGTGCAGGGAAAGGGACTGTCCCCTCTGCTCTGTGCTGTGCAACCTCACCTCCAGCACTGGGTGCGGGTTTGGGTGCCATGGTACTAAAAGGAAATAAGACTATCAGCATCAGAAAGGCAACAAAGATGAGTAAGGGTCTGAAGGCAAGGTGTGTGAGAAGGTGTGTGAGGTCCATTGGCTTGTTCAGCCCAGAGCAGAGGAGCTGAGGGGAGCCTCATGGTGGCTGCAGCTCATTACAAGGAATGGAGGGTCAGCACTGATCTCCTCTCCCTGGTGAGGGTGACAGGGCCCAAGGGGAATGGCATGGAGCTGTGTCAGGGGAGGGGCAGCTGGGGGTTAGGGAAAGGTCCTGCTCCAGAGAATAGTGGGCATGGAACAGGCTGCTCAGGGCAGTGGTCACGGCCCTGAGCTGCCTGAGCTCAGAATGTGTTTGGACAGTGTGCTCAGACATGGGGTTTGACTTCTGGGTGATGCTGTGTGGAGCCAGGGGTTGGACTCAATGTCCTTGTGGGTCCCTTCCAACACAGGAGATTCTGTGATTCTATACTGTGTTAAGAGATCTTTTTTCTTCAGTCATTCACAATGTGAGAGGAACTATGATCCCACCAACAATTTGGACTGAAGGGGGCTGGCTGTTCATGCAAGGAGACTGATCTAATTCTGGATGGAAAAATAAAACACCACAATCTCACTCTGATACTACAGTTGCAGTCAAATGCTGATCACCTGCACTGTCCCAGAGTGACTGTAGGATTAAATGCAAAAGGGCAGCCAGCTTTTGGAAAGCAGCCTAGCATAACAGAGACCAGCTCCTGTGGAGCTTTGTAGGTCAGTACATTTAAAAACTGATTATGTTGCTACTAGCAAAAAAACTGTAAAATTAGTGGAACCATATACGTCCTGAATGCTTAGTAAAAGCCCTCTATGTAAGACAGGGCTTTTCTAGTAAGGGCTGATAGATACATTTTTGGAAGTTAAAAAAAAAAAAAAGAAAAAGAAAAAGAAAAAACCCCATAATTTTCATTATTCATTATATATTAGTTTAGTTTGTTTGTTTTTTAAGAAATGAAGGTCTGGAAGAAACATAGCTTGGCTCCCTTTCACCTTCACCATATCTTTAAGAGATTTCTATCATTAATATGAGATATCTATCATTAATTTGTTCCTTACAGATTACATTTGCAATGTACTCTGACTGCATTTGGCACATAAAGAAAGTAAGTTTGAGATTCCAATTATCAGTTTAGAAGGAGACTAGTTAATGAGTGTAGTACTTCTTTCACATAGTCCTCAGGCTATGCATTTTTAATACATACAGATACTACAGTGGGCTGTACCATTCCAGAGGAATCCTTGACTGTCATCCTTTCACATGCAGTCAGGAGGAATTTAAGTAGTGCCAAATGACTCATTACAATGCCACTGTTTTTGAAAAGAACTCTCAAATTAATCGTGAGTTTAAAACACCTTAAAATTCCTATAGCATAATGTGGCTGTGAGCAAAGCAGAGCCCTAAATGAAGTTTTAACCTAAACAATACTTTTTAACAGTAAAATTACTTTAAAAGCACTAGAAATGTTTTAATAAAACTCTTTTCATAGCAATGGGCATTTGAAATATTAGAAGTCCAGTATGTAGGCATGAGTCTGAACTGAAAAAGCACTGTGAAGCTAATGATCTATTTGAAAGAAATGCAAAAAGTAAACAAAAACACACTGTGAAAACCATGTGTTTATATGGTCAGCTTGACAATTTTGCGTATTAGTCGGCACGGGTCATAATGAGGCTTTTACTCTTGTTGGATTTACATGAAAGTTCTCCCCTCAAACCACTATTTACCTAATGTATATTTACTGTTCCTGAAAGCAATGAATTTCAACTTTAACACTTTACATTCTTTTTTATTGCAAAATATTTAAGCAAAAGGCTAGACTATTCCGATAGCAGCCACTGTGATCATGCTAGTAACATTTTAAAGGTTTTCTTTACTTGCAGTGGGTGAGCTAGTTAACCCCTAACACTTCTGCAGTTCTTTCCGATTGCATAGTAAGGCCAAAAAGCAAACAGTTTAAGCCAGATTTGAGCAATTACTCTGAAATTTCACTTGGAGTTCAACATGCTTGCCTAAAGGAGGAAGAGATGAGAAGGGAACATGAGAGCAGTGGTTGAGTATTATTATTTCAAGGTTAACTGTAACGCTTTTAAGGTTAAGTTTATAATCTTATGACTGGAGATCATACTTATTAATACCTATTAGTGCTAACGAGAATAAATTATCCCCCTGAGCCCAGCAAAGAAAATCAGTGGCAAGAAAAACGCAACTGCTAGTATAATTGAATGCAAATATGTTTCAATCTCTGAAAGCAATTAACTTGCTTTATGCTATAGGTAAGGAAGTTACACAGGTTATTCAAACACAGTTACCACAGATTCCCCTTTTATGAATAACTGCCTCAGTCCACAGACAGTGTACTTGCAGATATCTCCATAAACCTCTGCAGTTCACACTGGAATAACTCAGTTAACATCTGCAACGAGCCCTGCTGCGACTACATTTAGTAACCAGATGATACCACTAATGCTTCTGAAGGAAGCTTTTGTTGTTGTTGAGACTTAAAAAATAAAGATACATAGGAAGCCTCAAAACTGTCCTCTTTCCTATAATTTTAAACTAAGCAAAATGCCAGTCTGCTGCTCTGGCAGTTCATCTCATGCCAGAAACTTCATCTGATGTGCTGCCAGCACGCTGCTCCTCGACTTTTAGTTTCCCTGAAGATTACAGGGAATGCAGCGTAAATAGACAGATTTCACCCTAGATGCTCTCTAAACAACGTTACCAGCTTTTTATGATAGGTTCACAACACAGACAAGCACAATTATTTTAAAAGAAAAAAAAAAAAAAGGAGGGGGGAAAGGGGGACAAATATTTGATGAATACCAAAGAAAAACAGCAGGACGGCAGGGTGGGGAAAAGGTTTGTTTCCAATCAGCAGAACTGTGTTAAATTGGATTTTATTTTGGACTGAAAGAATACTTTCAATAGATAACCTGCAACTTGCTGGTGGTGCTACCTACATAACAGATGCACTCTCCTACCTGCTGTGACTGAAAGCTGATGTGTACTTCTGGCTTGCAGATTCTGTACTGTTTGCTCCAGTAGGCACAACACTGCATCAGTTCAATGATTATGAGCTTTCCCAGTGTATTCAGGAGCGTTCTGGCTAAGCTAGTGAGAGGTAGCACCAGGCACACAAAGAATACCTCAGCTCGCTGGGGGCTGAAACTTGGCGTGAGCACACCTCAGAGGAAGGTTGGCATGGTCACTGGGGTGCTGGGTGCCACACAGCAGGCAAGGGCCTGCCACATGCTTTTTGGCTAGCAATGCATGGCTCAGCTTTCCAGCAAGCAGAGCACCTCATGGGCACCTTACTTCAACTTTTGGGGGTGCTTCTCCAGCCAGACTTCCTGCCTGATGGAGATGCTGCAGGTGAAGCTCGCACAAGTAGCTGAAGGGAATCTTTTGCCTACTTCCCAAAGACAAGCTTTTTTCCTCCCTACATGGAAAGCTTCTTAGCACTGTGCAAAATCTCTGAGGAGACGCAAGGCTTTCAGAAATGCTTTTTCACTTTTCTCCATTCTGGACCCTTGTGCCTGCCACAGGACTGCATAACTAAAGCGCCGTGGTCACCAGCTGTAGCCATCTGGAGGACATGGAAGTTGGCTTCCACATGGGATACATTCAATGGAAATGGTTTCCCACACTGAAGGGAGAAATTCCATTCAGCAACAAAGAGATGTGGGGATCTCAGAGACCCAGACTTCATTTTCTATACATCTTCTCTACTAATCTCTTCAGAGCAAGAACACTGCCTATATCATCACATATAGCACATGGTGTGCTCGAGGCAGCATTGGTAGCTGTATTTGGGCAGCTAACTTCTCACTTTCAAATAACATTTTTTGAGGGTCCTCCAGGCAATGCTGGAGGCAAAAGAGCAAGAAGCAGCTTCTCCTCAGTCTCTCCAGTTCTTAATGCTACATGGATTCCAGACTTTTTTGACAGTTGCTGCAATGGTGATCCTGTCACATCTTTACAGAATAATGGATCATCGTGACTAATTTCAGTTGTGTATGTCTAAATACCGAACAAATGGGTGCAGAAAATATATTTAAATAAAAATTGACAAGATGCATTTATTGTTCTTGATTTGTACAAAAGCATAATTTAAAGGCAGACTAGTATAAACTTACTTTGTGCCAAATATTATAAGTTTTCATTCCAAAGAGTTTCTGGTTCAAAACTTCTAGATACAGTTTCCACCTGGGAAATCTCTTTTTTAGACCACATATAACACAGTGCTGTAAAAACAAAATTCTTCAGTCCTTCAACCACGCAAAAGTTGTGTTCTGCTTTGAGTGTTCTGGAGTTTTAGCTACTCAGTGAATGGATCACAGGAAACACAAGCAATGCTGGAGTGACCTGCCTACTGCTCATCTGTACTCTGAAAAAAGATGCACATTAGCATCTGTGACATGCAATTTTAGCAAAGATTGATAAATATATGTCTAAAAGTAGGGAGATGTGATTGGATTTCTCTTTGCTATTTCATGCCAGCCAGAAGTAGTGCAAGAAAGCCTATGTTACTTGGCTAATGGAGTCCCAAATGTCATGCAGAAGCTCAATTATTCCTGAAATCAAAGAAGGCTTTCACTCTGATTTTGCAACTGGGTTTTCCTTTGCACATGTAATGTTTGCTCAGGAAGCCTGAAGGGTTTCCTCAGTCTTTGCTGCCTGGCTGCACATAGATTTCCGACTTGGAGGGCGGAACGGCAGTCTTTGCCGACAACACCTCTACTGACGTTCACGTCCATGGAAAAACATTTCCCCAGGACCAAGCAGGATACCTCCCTGAGATGCCCTTTCAAGAGTCTCCAAAGCAGGAAAGTTAAGTTTACCTCAGAGGCTACTTTTCTCACAAAACAGCGTGCTGTGCTTCGGCACTGTCACGAGTGCTAGCGCAAAACTAGATTCATGTTCTTGTCATCCAGTATCCAAGTGCAACTTCCTGGAATTTAAAAAATGTGGATGCACTGTGTAGCAGCAGCTGCACAAGAAAGGGTGCGCAGCTGCATTAGTGTTCCACAAAACCATCTGGAGGAAAGTACCAAAAATAGATGCAAGCAAGCCTTGTGTATTTCAGCAAAATTAAGCATAAAGAAATCGGTGTCCATGCAGTGTTTGATAGGCTATAAAAACTCTTTCAAATAACATTTGATAAGAAAACTATTTATCAGTGAAAATGCAAGAAAACTGTCAGTGAAAATGCAAGACTAAGGAACAGTTTACATCCTGTGGGAGTTCATTGATATGCAACAGTGGCATTATAACCAGTAGCTCACCTTAAAGTAGATTACTCGTGGATTTCCACCTAAGCTAGTGTTCTGTGGTGCTGTACAAATAAAAAGTTGTGGGGACCATATGAAATGCCTGTACTAAACTCCACTGCATTAAGTAATCCAATGCATGAAAAAATGATCCGGCTGCATTTAAAATAAATGCATATTACAATATCACATATAGTATTATAAAATTATTACTTATGTGCACAGTCCTGATATCTATAGACACGGCACCGTGAAGAAAGCCTGGTTCCTAAGTGTTTTTATAGATACTTGATAGTGATGCATTTTGCTATCAGTCAGATCATAACGTCCCTTCAACTTTGGTACATTCAGTGCAAAATATTTCTGGGAATTTTAATCTTATAAAAATAAAAGGTATTTTTTTCCCTTGAGAGTGCTTAAAGAATAAACACCAGCAGAATGTTCAAGCATGAAAAGTGACAAAAACAAAAAGAGCATTTTAGTTTGCTTGTTTCCTGTTTACACTCTAAGAAACATAATATAATGAACCTATAAAAATAAACAGAAGTCACCGTGTTAGGATTTTTTTTTCCTGATATGCTGTGATAAATTGCTAGTTTCTTCTTAAAATAGCTTCCATGCAGTATAAATCATAAAATCAGTCCTATTAAGTTATTCAGTTCATTATAATAGCTCATCTTTTGTCATACACACCACTGGCAAACACATTTTCACAAACCTCCTTAATGCAAGCCATTGTTGCTTCATCCTTTGCTGACTTTGCTTCCAATTCACTTCTGCCCCAGGAACTTGAACTCTGTGGTGCACCTCATGCAGGCACTCGAAGTCTTAGGTTTATCAAGTACTGGATATGCTGTTATAACACATGGCATTAAGTAATGTACCTTCATGAATATACTAAAAAAAAAAAAAAAAAAGTATAGTGTATGATTTTTCACTGGATTTACTGTGTAGGTGGGGCCTGAACGATTTCACATTTTGACTTTAATTTTCTGTTCATCAACTTTGATGAAATCCAGTTTTCAGGTACATGTCAGTTTTGCAGTAGCCAGGCTGACACAACATGGGATCACACATTTCTTGTTTGCTCACAACAAAACATAGGAAGTTTGATTATCCTTAAAAAGTGTGGGTTGCAAGACTTGGCTTTCCCTGCACTTCAGGCACACTCCAGATTCACTGTAGAGAATCCTGCCACTATAACAATGCTTCTTAATTGCTTCATAAGCTCTTTCATGGAACCTCATTATTGGAATGGCAATCTGAAATCCAATACAAATGTTCATTCATTCTTTGAGAAGTCAGATCCACAAAAGTTCAAAGAGCTGGGCACTGTGGTTTGCGTATCACTCAAGTCCAAAAGTACTTGTCTCTTCTACTGCAGTCAGCAGTTTTTCATATAGCATAGAGAATGATGGATAAGGGGGAAGGTCCAGACGATTGAAACAAGTGTGAGCCCTGAGGGGAAAAAGAGGAGGTAAAGAAGTATATTATTTTAAACAAAAGAAATTAGGCAGACTGATATACGCTCACGTATAGATGGCCAGTGTTCTTTCAGAAGATTTTGTTCTCTCAAATGATGTTGTCCAACTCAACATGTAGTGAGGTTTAATGTACATTTCTCTGATTATAATAAGCCAATAAGATGCATTCATTAAGGCATTCAGAAACATACTTACAGCTCAAAAGACATGGGATAAATTTTACCCATTAAATGTGCATAAGACAAGAATGCTGTAATTCAAGTAGTCTGTCATGAAGTCTTGGTTTTAGATGCATCTTAAAATGAGTTGTTTTTTTTAATATGGATGATAGTTGAATACTGTATTTGTAATCCGTCGCACGATGATGAATACATGTCGATGAAATATTAAGCAATATGCTAGATATTCAAGGAAACAATCCCATAGTAATTAAAGACAGACAAATCGGATGCTCTTCCTTGCACATTTCTTCAGCATGGACTGTGTTTCTGGGAAGATGTTGTAAATCAGCATAAGCGCTATCTGTGTATCTGACCCAGCAAGTCAATGACCTTTAGAATTACTGTTTGTAATGACAAAGAACTATACAAGTAGCGATAAAACACCACTGGGCCTTCTTAAGAGAAAAACGACGTGCTTGGTTTCTTTCTCTGTTTCTAAAGTCCATCTATGAACTGAATCTTGAGACCTTTTCCTAGGAATAAAAAGGGAAGTAATGTATGTTTCTTCTCTAAGTAGAATAATGGGTATCATTGCCTGACCCCAGGGCATGCCAAGGATAATACTTTCTAAAATATTATAGTGAAATAGTTCTAGTGAAATAGATAGAGGTATTAACTTGATGGCTTCTTGAGAAAAAAAATGATGGGAAGACAAACTGGAGGAGGTATCTTTTCCACTTGGAAGCTTTTTACCAAAGCCTCATTTTGGATGGATTTTAGAGGATGAAGATCTTCTTGTATTTTGGCAGGTCTCCGTTTAGAAATATTTTATTCTTTCATGATAAAGCACATCTCACAGCTATTTAAATACAACAAATCTGGCAAGTGATCTGCCCTTAATCTCTGTGGCCCATATTAAGTATAAATTGTAACATGAATGACAGGTCTGACCGAGGTCCTTCCTCACAGAGAATGCAACTCCTCATTTAACCCAACCACTCCCAGAAATCTGTCTCTACAACAGACCTGTAATAAGCTTTCTTTAAGCCAGAAAGTGCTGCCCTCCATGGTACCAAATGTATTAATTGCTGTTTTAAGTGGCTCTCCGCTCCCAACTATTGGGATAGAACATGATTGGGCTAATCTAGTTTGTTAAAAACATGAGACCATTACAAATCCTCAATGAAGGGGAAACTCAGCAGTCTTACAGTGTCATAAATATATCAGATTGAGGAAAAATATACACAGTAAAGAAGGCCATGCTGTCATTACAAACAGGTTGAAACATCAAATATGCAATCACTTTTAAGAAGTTTTTTGAATTTTGCACCCCCAAATATGGTATGCTTGAAAGTGTAACGGTAGTATATGGTGCACAGTAGAGAGAACATTTCCCCAGCATGAACTCTAGCAGCCCAATAAAAATTTCTTCACTCTGCCATCCCACTGAGGCTCTTGGAAGAAAGCTTTCTTTGCATTTCTGTTTTGCCTTTTCAAAAACCAACTAACAGTGTATTTTTCTTTTTCTATACGAGCTTCCACTTAGAAGAAAGACCTGATTTAGACCTGGCAGCAGATGGACAATTGGAGCAAGGTGTCTGGAAGGGCTTAGCAATCACAGTAAACTGTGGAAGAGTCTCATGCAATTTGCAGCTTAACCACATGCTTCTGCTGCATTGGGCTGGAAACCACTCATTAGAAGTATGGATCATGCTGTGTGGGCTGTAAAACCGCAAGTTACGAAAGGCACAGCATATAATTAGCAAAGGCTTAATAGCAATTTGGCATATTGTTTACATTTATTAAGAGAATTGAGTTTTATCTTAATTTTGAGGGCAATTCTGAGAACATCATCATCTACTCTGGAAAACCAAGTCATTAAAAGACAAAAACTTAAGATCTTGGTCTACTGGGGGAATGTATGTATTTCTCACCTTCATAAGAAACTTATTCAAGCTTCAGGAAGAAAGATTATTTGTTTGTTGCTTCTTTTTCTGTTTCCCTGCGCAGCATTTTCCCACTCTAGCATCTCAAACCATGTGGAAACTAGATATCCATGTTCCAGGAATCACGTTTGAGGACAACATGAAAAATATCTTGGTTCCTGAAGTCCAGATTTCCAGTTAAGCTTCACTTCATTGTAATTTGAACAGTATTACAGTAGTAAAATCATAGAATCACAGAATGGTTTGGGTTGGAAGGGACCTTTAAGATCATCTGGTTCCAACCCTCTTGCTATAGGCAGGGACAGTCCCTCTAGACCAGGTTGCTCACAGCCCCATCCAGCCTGGCCTTGAGTGCTCCCAAGGTGGGGGCACTCACAACCTCACCGGGCAACCTGTTTCAGAGCCTCACTACCCTCACAGTAAGGGTAAAGAATTAGGAAGTAAAGAATTTCTTCCTAATATATAGTCTAATCTACCCTCTTCCAGTTTAAAGCCGTCTCCCCTCATGCAGTTGCGACCTGCCATTGTCCCTCCCCAGCTTCCCTGCAGACCCCTTCAGGTACTGGAAGGCTGCTATAAAGTCTCCTTGGAGCCTTATCTTCTCTAGGCTAAAGAGCCCCAGCACTCTCAGCCTGTCTTCATAGGGGAGATTCTCCTGCCCTCTGATCATCTCTGTCCTCCTCCTCTGGACCTGCTTCAGCAGCTCCATGTCCTCCTTGTGCTGGGGGCTTCAGAACTGGACATAGTACTCTAGGTTGGGTCTCAAGAGAGCAGAGTAAAGAGGCAGAATCACCTTCTTCAACCTGCTGGTCACACTTCTCTTGATGCAACCCAGCATACAGCTGGCCTTCTGGGCTGCAAGCATACATTGCCAGCTCATGTTGAATCTTTCAGCAACCAACAGTCCCAAATCCTTCTCCTCAGGGCTGCTCTCAAGCCATTCTCTGCCCAGCCTGCATCTGTGTATAACTTAGGGCTGAAGATGATAAAGGGCCTGGAGCACCTCCCCTACGAGGAAAGGCTGAGTAACCTTGGTCTGTTCAGCCTGAGGAAAAGAAGACTGAGCAAGGATCTGATAAATGTTTATAAATATCTAAAGGGAGGTGAGAGGCAAACAGATGAGGCCAAGCTCTTCTTGGTAGTGTGTAGTGATAGGACAAGGAGTAATAGCCTAAAACTTGAACACAGGAAGTTCCATACTAACACGTGGAAGAACTTTACAGTAAGGGTGATGGAGCACTGGAACAGGCTGCCCAGAGAGGTTGCCGAGTCTCCCTCTATGGAGATATTCAAGATTCAACAGGACACCTACATATACAACCTACTGTAGGGTACATGCTTCAGCAGGGAGTTGGACTCAATGATCTCGAGGTCTGTCCCAAACCCTGAGATCCTGTGAATCTGATATGCCTCACAGAAATCTCACTATTTTGATCCAGCAGAACTGATTACACAGCAATCAGAAAAGTTTAAATTACATAAACATCAAATGAATACTTCTGTGTTTGTATTCACAGCCTCTTAGACTACAATCACATACCTACGTAACTGTATCAGTTGCCTTCTGTGTCTCAAAATAAGGAAGAAAAGATAGGGACGGCTATTTTTGAGTGCTTTTAGCTGTGTTGTACTTCTTTTAGATAAAGAAGAAAAAAAAATCCACTGACCTGTTGAACCCTAGCTTTTGCCACCCTCATGCCAAGCATAACCTGAGTTTACAAGCACTCCCATTGAAATCAAAAGGGCAATTTGCAAGGTGTAACAATGCATTTGTTACCTGAAAATCAGCAAGAGTCAAAGAGCGCTAGTGTAGCATTCTCAGCAGATCCAATAGCATGTTTACAAACAGGCTTGTTTGGAAACCTCTTCCAAGTTTGTTATTCAGTGTCTTACCTTCCAGCCAGTTTTACTTGGTGTTTGCACACTAAGACTCTGAAGTTGGCGAGACCCAGGCTGAAACTAGTGAGACACAGGCTGAAGCTAACACTGTACACAGGAACTAGATATTTAAAAATGCAAGTACAGCTTTCTGCTGAGGGCTTAGTCCACTTAAGCATAAGCATGAAAGACCGTTTATTTTTTTATGAGACCAAAGTTCTACACATGAATGTCAGGAATTGCCAGCTCACAACAACTGTAAGATGTTTGTCATTCACAGTCAACAAACAACTTGTAGCGTTGGGTTATTTTAACACTCACATTTGTACAAGTGTGTTAAAAGCTATCCACAGAGACAGAAATAAAATTTTCCTTAAACAACAGTATCATTAGTTAAACTTCAAGTTCATGATTCTCCTAAATTTGAGGAGCTGGCACTTCCTGCTTACTAGCTGAACTGAATGTAGCAGTTTAAATTCTTAACAGATTGTTCCATGTTGCTCTACAGGAAGTAGTTTAATTCTTCTGTTCATTACAATTAGGACTCTGAATAACCTTTTCAGAGGAAATACTGATCATCTTGTTCAGGCATGTCCTGACCTTTTCTACACTGCAGTCTGTGTTTGTTAACACCAGGAATTTTAGTACTAGAGAATATAGAGATAGGCTCCTACAATTCATTTTCTTACTTAAACCTACAAGAAAATAAATTTGATTTTGAAGTCACAAATTAAAGCTTTTTCTTTTTAAATATAATTAAAACTAGTTCATAGGTCACAATAATTATAAAGTAGGCTTATCTGACTACCAGGTATTATTAAGTCCTCAAAAGATATCGAGTATTTGTTGGACCATTTCCAGAATCTACTTGTAAGGTAAGGTGGTAAGATGGGTTTGCTTAAATGCCTCCTGGTGTATCTGTGGATCTTACAATGACATCTCTGTTTTTGACTTTAAAAGTGTGGCTCAATGGTTCTGCAGGCAGAAGCCAACCCTAGAGATGTCCCTGCCTCTGACATTCATCTGGAGGAAGCATGTAAGGGCTGTGTATGGGACATACCCTTCCTGCGTTGGACAGCCACCTTGCAACATTCAGGAAGTAAATGATCACACATTTAATCAAACAAAATATAACAAAATAAAAAATACAACTGATTATCATTCTAATCTAATTTCCCATCCAAAAAAGCATTCAAATATAGACATCAGCTACAGTTATGTTGCCTTGTCCATTCTATGAGGGGAAAAAAATGATTTAAAAGAAAAATGCATGACAGTGGAATAATGAGGATGTAAGTTTTCATGTAAAGCAAAGCATGCTTGCTTATTCACTTAAAGCTTGTTTATCTGTCATCCCAGTAGCTCCTATTCCAAAGTAACTCTAGTATTAACATCACGAATCCAATTTTTACACACGGTTTTACCTTGGAAGGGCTGTGATCTTCCCCCACTTCTCTACGCAGAACCTTCTTGGCCCATTGCTCCCCCTTAGAGAGGCAAACCCTTCATAAGGTATGCTGGATGTGCCTGTAACAAACTGCCAGCACAAACAAAGCATCAAGAATATTGGATACACAGATGGTGCAGGTTAGGAATCTATTTATGTCAGCATACTCACTGAAGTCCAAATGCTTATGTAAAAGCATTTGCAAAATAAGGAAATTTGTGAGACACAAGTAATAAATGCTACTTTAAATGCAGGATAAAGGAAAACAGGTCGTTTCCTGATAGGGCTTCAGAAGAGACAACTTCCCAGATTAATTTCCTTCAAAGGGTTCTCTCTGAAAGCCAGGATAAGGGTAATTATCCTACACAAGTATTGTAGGAGAAAACACTATTAATATCAAGTTATTTTAGCTTAGGCATAAGTCTTTTTTTTTTTCCCCTGCTATTTTTATTCTTTATGAAGAGGAACTAAGAAAAAATAATCACGTAGGCTTTATGTAAGGCCTTTTTGGCCCTGTGCATTTCAATATCATTATAAACAGCAGTAGATACTATAAGAAAAGGACACATTCTGAAGTGAAGTGCTTAAATAGCTAAATGCTCCTTCTTTCTACTCATATGGGTAACTCAATGATCAAATGTAAATTTAAATAAGAATACACACTGTGAGCTTCAGTCACTTAAAATTATTACAAGTTAGTACCTGATGCTGTTCAGATTACTAGCATCATCATTATTTTTGGATATCAAAAACTTAGGTAAAACTAGACCTACTAATCTAAAATTAGCAACTAATTTTAGATACACAAACAATTTCTATTCAGAACAGTTGATTTCTTACCTGCAGAAGTCTTAGTCGTTGTTCATTGTTGAATCTTTCCACAGCAGCCCAGAACCACCGAATTACGATGTGATTGTCATGATAACCTGTTAGAACAAGACGACGCTTCATAGCTTTCATGATACAAAAGCATTTGAGAGAACCGTGAATAAGTCTTTCCTAATTTAGCCCTCATCACTGTAATGCTGCATTTCTTAACCACCTGCAGCAAAAGGCAGATGATAGAAAGCGCCTCCTGAAATATTAACAAATCTTAGAGAATCAATTTACAAAGACAAAAAGAAATTAAATTTCTTTTGCACGCATGCTTTTCATTAGTCCATCACTGATAGGAAAGGGAATTCTTGAAATATTCCAATGCTTTGCTATTTATGTATTTTAAACTGCAACATTTCTTTTGAAGTTCTCAAACACCCCCATGCTTTTTACAGTTCATAACAACCAGACTGCAGTCCCTGGGATTATTTCTCATCTTCTTGAAAGAAGACTTGAGAAAAGGTGACCCTACTAAGAACGGGTACCATTTCTACTAGTCCTCAATGTCTGGGTGGTGCTTTGATAGCATGCTTCTGAGTACAGTATCGTCTTTGGAGAATTGTGCTCTTTGATGCTGTCTGATAAACAGAGTAAGGGGAGAGCTGCAAGGGGAAGCAATGAAGCAAACTAAAATGGACAAAATAACTTCTAATGCAAACGGAACCGGAGAAATACAGAAGATGTTGATACTGAAGGTGTATCTCACAGAAAATACACTAGCATCTTAGAAGCTGGGTAATTCCAAGACCCCCAGTACAGTCAATGAACAAATAAAAACTGATGTTACCTCCTCTGTATTCTGTATTATTTCTCCAATCACTCAAGTCAATTTCTGCTGTTCCAGCTATAACCAGTTCCAGTTCTCTTGCATCAAATACAGACACAAGCCTTGCATCAACCACCTGTGAAAGAAAAAAGGCTCATCTCTTACTAAGACATTTATCAGGTAACGTTTGTCTTATGAATAGATAGAATTTTATTTTATTTTTTCTTTTTAAAGGCACAGGCTTTATTTCTTAAGCTGCGGTTTCAAACGGTTGCACTGGAGGACCACAGTGCTTGGGGCAGAAACTTACTGACAAATAGTAGTGAATGATTTCAGGACAAGTAGAGTTCAATACATCCAATTTAATTGTTTGTGATAAGGCAGGTAAGATAAAAATGATTTGAAATACACTCGGCTGTGATAGGCTGTGTATAGTATACTCTAAAAACCACAAAGCAGAAAGAGTCCGCTCACTTTAGCACTGCTTATCATACAAACAGTGATCAAAAGTATCTCCCAGTTTTAAGAACCAGAAAGTTTAAGTCAATGACTAGCACTGATTTTTGTACACACATACACACAGATACTGTAAGGGCACTTCTGATTATACATGCACTAGTGTTTTGGGACTACTTATTTGGGAAATGTATATGAAGAGAAAAATATTTAGGAAGAATAGAAAAGAAAGTATGTTCCAGCTAAGAATTTCTTTTACCTCATAGAAACCACGAACTAGACTTTCTGTCTGTTGTACAACTCCTCTCTCAATTCTCCATTTTACCATTCTTTCTATATATTCTTTCTTGTTTTTTTCTGTGACTGGAATGTTGGCACCCCCTGGCTTTAATTCCCGTTCTGTGATCTTAGAAGAAAACAATCACAGCATTATTAAGATAAATATTTACAACAATTTCAACCTTGAAGTTGAATAATTCCTCAAAAGCATTAGGGAAGATTCACTTTAGCAAATTGGAATATGTGAAACAATAGAACACAAAATAAATCTTTTTGTTTGTTTTCATTAAGTTATATTTAGTGCGAAGTAAGAAGAAGCTCAAAAGAAAAAAAATCTTTACAAAGATTAAAGTAGCAAAGTCCCTAAATATTGTCCTAACAAAGGTGTTCCAGCACCTCTGAATGCTAACTCTACTGCAATTAAATTTAGGGAAACTACCTCCAGCAGGGCAATCAAAAACGTTGGTATTTCAGATAGTTTCCAGAAAATCTCGTTAACCAGAAACACAGTTTGACAGGTTCAAAATAATAACTACTCCCAAAATTTCAACATTGTTTTAATCAAACAGAATTTCACAAAAAGAAGTTCAAATCAGCATGGAATGACAGTCATTTTTCTGTTCATGTAAATGTTTATCTAGTAATAGAACAGAGAGAAGAAAGAAAAAGAAATTAAGAATCTTGCACACCTGCCCAAAAACTTCTTCATTTACAGTAAACGTGAGATCCAGGATATCATGTATATCATTGTCTTTCATCCACTGCAAACTCTGGTGAAACTCTTCATCAAGATATTCCAGGTCACTCAGATCACAGAGTCTAACATAAACATAAACAAAAACAAAACACACAAATACAGATGACAGCAGTAGTGTGTGTTCAGCAGCAAAACTCAAAGCAGTCCTGCAAAACAGACTGAGAATAACGTCAGCTGTGAGAAACATGAACAGAATAAAGATGTTGTTATTTCAAATCTCCCTTTATTTACCTAACAATAGCAGCTACTGTATAACTCAAACTGAGTTTACGCGTTATCAAAGCCCCAAAATTTATTCACTTGCTTTTCAAGCTTAAAGTGAGTCCATCTCATATTTTCTGTAAAGAATATTTTGAAATTATGAAAATACATACACTGAAGAGATAAAAACTTCAAATGAGAGAAGAAACTGTAAGTTTTTAGTAACAATCCTTTTCACTTATGTTCCTCTTGTCCCTTCACTGTGCAAATAAGTCAGTTCACATCATCTTCTTATCACAAAAATAGCCTTTTTTTTTTCTTTAATTTCTGCCATATCTCCCCAAGCCTGGTCCTTCTTTTACAAATCCAACCTGTAAGCCAAGTGCCCTTGCTATCTTTAACAGTTACTTCTCCAAGATTTGAACACATGAGCTTCTAATAGTATTTAATACTGGAGTAGCAAATTCTGCAATTCTTAATTCTGGACAATAACCTGTGCTGTGAAATAGCACACTGGGGGCTAATCATATGTAAGCTGCTTTTCATCTGTAGGGTTTCCTGCCTGCTACCATTTTTGGGCATGCAAAAAGTCAGCAAGAAGTCCTGTACTTTTCTTATTGGACGCTCAAATGTACTTGAAGTGACACCCTGCAGTAACAGTCCCTATTTCAAAGCAGATGAGTTGGGCACAATGCTCCATCTGCAGAGGTGGTTTGGATGGCTCCTAAGCTCTGAGGAAAGAAAAGATCTGTGACTGTGATGGGGAAATTGCACAAAATAGGCTGCATACAAAACTCGTCACATCATCATCTTACACTTAACTGCCCAGATAACCAGAAAGTTAAACAATTAATTTAACTTGGTAGTTATACAGTATTGTCATTAAAGTTCATCT
Organism: Phasianus colchicus; assembly: GCF_987193195.1. Taxonomy (NCBI): domain Eukaryota; kingdom Metazoa; phylum Chordata; class Aves; order Galliformes; family Phasianidae; genus Phasianus; species Phasianus colchicus. Next base: position 27,552,306 of record NC_143442.1, on the reverse strand, counting down.
GGGGCAAGTCCTCATCCTCATTAAAATGATACTGTTAGCATATAGGAACTTCAAACATTTACATGGAATAGGAGTGAATGCATTACTCCTTACTAGTAAAATATATGATGTTTTGAAGAAACATGCCCCATCCTTGCAGACATTCAATGGCAGGCTGGACCAGGCTCTGAGCAACCTTATCTCATGCAGGTGTCCTTGTTCTTTGCAGGGGATTTGGACCAAATGACCTTTAAGTGTCCCTTCCAACTCAAAAGATTCTATGATTCTATGATAACCTTCCAGGCTTCTCCATAACAGTTTTGAAACTGAGGACAAAAACTGAATTGCCTTAATTTCATTATGCCTTAACTTCCAGACATGCTGGGCAAGTGCAGCTCACATTCTTTAAGCCAGAACAACAGTAGCAGTTCTGAAAATCCAGTCTGAAGCCTATCAAAGTAAAGCTCCTCAAAATGGAGACTGCCTGCAATCAGAGAATTCAAGTCTTGCAGGCAAAGTTAAGAAGTGATTCACATCCTATCTTATGAGTCATTACTAGACAAATGAATAACATTTCTATTAATATCTAGAACAAAACCACAGCATTTCATTCTACTAGCTCAAATGTAGGATTTTGTTAAGAAAGCTGATAGTATTGTTTAAACAAATCATACAGATCAGCATGAAATTAGTATCAAGAGCATTCCAAGTTATTAGGTAACAGGCTAACACCATAATCAGCAACAAGTAACCTTTTAAAAAAATGCTGGATTAAAATGAAATGTCTCAATAATATGTAAAGGCCTGTCATTTTGAGGATAAGATATCCGTGCACAAAATGCTACTGTCCATGGGCAAAGAAGCAAGCCAAAAAGGAGACAGAACAATTCTACTCACATTCGGAGGAGGGCTTTATAAAAGGGTCGTGTAAAGAAGGCATCTAGCAAATATTGGTGTATCAGAGCAAGACCAAGGATTCGACCACTAAACCTGAACCTAGAAGACAAAGAGTTATGGTCACTGTACTGAGACTTTGTGGTTTGTATACTGCTCTGTCATCAAAACTTGTTTAAACATCCAGATAGCATTTTCAAGTCAGATAGCTATGTCTAAATTGCAGTGTTTTTTTTCTTTTCTTTTTCTTTTTTTCTGTTTCTTTTATGTTCCCAAAAGAGCAAAGAAAAAAAAAATGCAAGTTTGGAGAGTGTGGAAAATCCCTCAGATATCTAAGTTGTAGCTTCTCAGAAATGTCAAATCCATACTTAACCCAATCCATACTTAACCTCTGCCAGACTGTGCTATTTATAAGATATCTTACAAAATGTTCATTTTCTTTACACACCTTGTCTGTGATTAATTTGTTCTTGTTCCACTGAGAGGCTGAAGGTTCCTACACTTCCCCAGACTGACAGTTATCACTGTGTTTCTGCATACAGTGGCATTTTGCTCCCTCTTCTGACTGGTAACTATAGACCTCTATATGTGTTTTCACAAACAGTGGCTAGCAGCTTTTTATTTTACTTCTTTTTTATTATTTATTTATTTATTATCTTAGAGCCTCATGTCAATGTGATCACATTCATTTTCCTTTTCCGTTTCTTCTTGTTGTCTTCATTTTGGTGGGTATATAAGGATGGCTGGGGTGAGTTTGATAGATTTGAGGTCATAACATCATAACAGGAGCATCTTGGCAAATCTGCTTGTGAGAATTATGATCTATTGTGAAAAATCCTACAGATGTTTGGAACTAGATTTAAGTTGAGAAGTTCATTTTTTCTTCGAATTTATGCATGCTGAGCCATGTTTTACTTTGAAAGATTAGGGTTTTATTATACCTGCCTGTACAGAAGCTCTGCAAGATGTGACACAGAGCTTTCTCCTTCTGCGTATAACTGCTTGTCACAGATGCACTCCAAATCCTGAGACTGTACAAGAGCAGCACTGTCACTGGCACCAGCATGCCCAAGAAGGAAAGCATGGGATGACACTTCCATCACCCCAGACAAGGTTTCTGGTCCTTCACTGCAGAAGCCAGGGATGAACACAAAGTGCTGGCAGAAGCTTCCTAAAACCTGACTGTTCTGCTTTTCTCACATGCTGCCGTATTGGAGTTCAACAGGAAGGCTGCTTCACCTTACTGGACACAGTCAACACTTAACTTTCTATTTATTTTAAAAACTATTAATGAGAATCCTCTCAGATATTCACTCTTCACAAATGGTTTCCAGCAAATAAGAGCCCAGTACCTCTCTGTCCTACACAGATAAGCAGTTACTACTCCATTTTTACTGTATTCTGCTTACATGACAGAACTGTCTGCTTACATGACAGAACTATCTGTTGATATTCACAGAAAATGCTTATAAACTTTCAGAGACGTCATGATCTGAACTGTCTTATGAGTGTGAAAAAGAGATTAAAAAAGCCTTGCCAACTATTTTAGAAGTATGGGTGTACATAGTGCAGTCTTTGCTTAAGAGCTATGTAACCATCAGTCTTCCCCTTTAATTAAGATACCTCCAGCAGATAAACAAATATACAGCAACACCTGCTTGAAATCTCCCTTAATATTCTTAGTTGACAACAAGCCAAAATCTCATGCATTTTTTAATGCACAAGGAGTTAATTTCGATTTCATAAAGTGACTGTCTGCTGAAGTACAAAAAACACAGAATGTTGTGCTGTGAGATAATCCCACGATACATGTTCCAAACCACACTTTTGCTGACCTCGTGAGAAAAAAGATCATTTAAAACCACCACGAGAGAAAACAAAATGAGGAAATTCTATAGAAATGCAATTACTTTGCTGCTGGTTAAAAAGATCAAACTATGTTCTATACATCTGAGCAAATATAAGCATTCTCTGCAAATGGAAATAGCAGAAAAGACAAAGATATCTGAAAAGCAAAGAAAAAAAAAATTCTTACCACTCATGGTGATTGTCTACAAAAGCAGACATGGGACTTATTTGTACTGTATAGGTATCGTTGGCTGAATACTCAAATAAACCATAATATGGATTGAAGAGCTCTCTAGACACCAGGAAAAAAAATTCCCTTGAAGGTCCACTGTAGTCCAACCTTTAAAAAGAAACTTCACATTACTATACAGTGTTTACTGTGTGCAAAGGAACACTTCTTTGAATTTACATTCCTTACAGTACATTTTCCATTAAAATTTCCGAAGATTTTAACCAGAACCCTTATCCAGCAGATTGCTTAATCTGGATGTGAAGGGGGATGTGAAGTTCTTGTGAGGATCCTCTGAAAAGCAATGACTTGGAGGACTGGAAGGAAATGCTCTACATCAAAATTTTTGGCTGTAATTTTCCCGCTGTAATGTTTTTGGGCTTTTTTTTGCCATGAGAATATAACCAAATAAATGGAGGTGAAGGCAAGAAATGTCTGAGGGGAGGGAGATGAAACATGAAAAGAGGCAACATCAGACCTCTCTGCATCTGAAAAATTAAGAATGAAAATAGAAAATGGCCATATTTTGTCCATGTAGACTTACAACAGTAGGACAGTTGAAGGAAAATATTTCTGTTTTTCCTAGCAATTGATATTACTTAAGTGATTTCTCTTTCTTGGTCTAAATCTTTTCTTGTCTGTCTTCCAAAGCTGAGTGCACTTAGATGTCTTTTGGAGAGCGTATTTCCTTTGTTTTTGTTATTTTTGGGGTTGTTTTTTTTTTTTTTTTTTTCTATTCCAAGATTCCAGCACTAATGAACAAGGAATCTAAACCTCTTCTTGTATCATAAACAAACTCACTGCTGACAAAGCACTGAGACTGAGTTTTGACATTATGCCACGGGTCACCAGTAAAATGAGTTAAGTATGAAGTTAATGCTTTGGTAGAGGAAGAAAATCAGAGGTTTTCCTGTGGGGAGGAAAGATTACTATAGTCCTAATAAATAGATTTTTGATAGCTTGAAAATTTCATACTTTTATGAAGGTCTTGCTTTAGCACTGAGACAACACACAGACAAAAGCATCATAGAGAAAGTCAGCTTTCACATAGGACCCCTGCTACTAATGTTTTAGGTCATAAACTTTAACAGAAGATAGACACAGATGAGAGTCCTTTCTGAGGACAACACTGTCAGGAGAATAAGAGCTAGGTACCATTATCAAGTTAAGGACAAAGCCTCCCCCTTTTGTTGAAGGAAAAATATTTTCCCTTCAGTCATTTGGAAGCACTTAGCTTCTGCTAAGCTTCAGAAGCAAAGTACTGAAACAGATTCTCACCCTGGCAAGAAGGGTAGATTCCATCCTCAATTTGCAGGAAAAAATAACAGTTTGATATCATGGACACTGTCGGATCTTAATCTTGGCACAAATACCAGATCAAGAAAGGGTTGTCTGGAAGACTCTTACAAACTTCTGGGATAATGAGACTATGAAAACTGAAGATGGAACAGAAACTGTGTGCCTGACTATCAGCCATTGCATACAGCTCCCTTTGTACATGGTGTTACTGTGAGTCATGCTAAATAAATCAATCATGAGAGTCCTGCACTGTCAGTCAGATTTATCCCACAATTAAAGGCTTGGCACAAGGGTGAGAAAACTTCATACAAGAGGTATGCAACCGCACAGCAGCTGCAACTGTAGGGCATTTGGGTATTCAGGAGCAGAGAAATATGTTGTTGGCAACGTGACTCATGTCTCCTGGGAAGCGCCAGTAATATTTCAGATTTATCACTATAAACACAAACCAGCTTCTGCTAATAGTTCATAGAACTTAGGGAAAATAACTTTAAGAAATCATATTCTTTGCATTAAAATTTTCTTCACTTTCTCCGAATAAAGTATGAATACAAAAAACATTAAACTGGCATCGCAGTTACACGACTGTAGAAACTGAAGGTTGAAGGAACATACCAAACATTATGAGATATACAAAAAATTGTATGAATGGCAATTAACTATGCCTGTGTTACTCACTACACCAACAGAAGTTTCTCAGATCGTCTTAATCTGAGAGGATTCTATTTCCCATTACTTTCAGTCTTACACCTCTCTACCAAGAGGAAAAGCAATGCAACAGCAAACTTCCAATTAATTTTCTTTAAAAAAAAGGAGAAACAAATAAAAAAAGATTCACCTCCACCCTGACCTGTCTTTCTACACCTAGCCAAATGAATGGTTCAATGTGATACACATCCTTGCACCACCTCTGATGAAACAGTATTGTTTGCACATATCCTTTCTTCATTCACAACACAGATTTGTAAATAGAGAATTGACCTCATTTTAATTTACTCCATTAACTCATTCTTTTCCATTAAGAAGAGAGTCTTGTTTACAGCTAGATATAGTGGAAACAGTATGTATCACCTCCACTTCTAGGTCACTCTTCATCTTGCTGTACTAAGTGACGAAATGCAAAAGCCTGATGTCTGATGAAGGGAGACAGTCTATCTGGATCAATCTCTATCTCATGTATGATTTTCAAATTTTCCCTTTCATTTTTAAATCTGAGTTGAGGCTGCAGCTGCAAAAGTGAAGGCCAGTGGGGCTGTGTAAGACAGACCTTGTTGCTGCATCCCCACCCTGCTCTGTCAATACACTGTAATCTCATCCTGCATCAGCCTCGTCATTCCAGTTCTGAGTTTTTCCTCAGACAGCATAGTGATATTATTTATATGAGCAAGTCCACACTTGGCTCTCAGCTGTCAACATTTTAAGACTTCACCAGGTCTTTATTAGCAGTAAGTAGCTCAGGGTAAACTTTAAACAGTTTTCAAAGTAATCTAATCTTGTATGAGATGTCTCTATAACAACTTATCTATTTTAAAAATAGACTTGCACATTGCATGGCAATCGTGCATACTACAGCAGCCCAAGAGCTGTGTGCTGCATTTTCCTACATATCAGAGAACAAAATTTTCAATTTCTTCAGAAAAACACTCATGAAATGTGCTCATAAAAATATTTGTGCCTAGTGCAAAAGGCTTTAAGAGCTGACAAAGGGGATACAAAATAAGAGACAAAAACGGGTAATTACTACGTTGTTCCACTTACACTTGCAAAGAAAACCTGACCACATCTTGCCTACTAATGTGCACCTCACAATCTATAAGACATCAGATTTTCATCAGACAGACTGAGCATTCTATGAAGTGACTTTGTAATGTCAGGAAAACCTGTGTTTATTTCACAACTGGCAACAGCCTAATTGCTTTGATTTGTGAAGCAGGTCCTGGCCTAGAAAGACGATGAGAGCCTCCTGCAGCACTGAGGGCTTTCAGATCCCACTGCCTTACAAAGCAGTTAGTGATTAAGCATCTAGCCTGTTCTGGAAGTATTCCCTCTCCAGCAAATGGCAGCTATCTTTTAACAGCCACTAGAGATACAATAACAGCACTGACAGAAAAGAAATATGAATAACAGAAAAAAGCAGTTTGTTTTTCTCTTTGCTTTCCCGGCAACACTCTACAACACACACTAACTATTGTGAAAATTCACATAAACACATGTATTACTTCTGCAAAGGCAGGATGCATTATATTTCACAAAGCCTAAAACAGTCATCCTGAACAGCTGTATGTTCTAGGCTTGTAAATGTGGCATTTCCTGACCGCAGTCCTTCCTCTTTTCACTCTAGACCACAAAAACTTCAGCGAAACAGCACAGCTGCAAGACAGTTTTGAGATTACATTTACTTCCCTGTTCTACTTACCCTTCTTCCCCAACAAATGTGACATAGAGTTTATTTCTCTGCAAGTCTTTTCTTGAGTAACCCATAATCTGGTTAAAGGCATCTTCAAGCAAGTGATCTCTCCTGATTATTAATCTGAAAAGCAAAACAATAAATTGAATACATTGAAACAATAATTCATGAATATGAACCACGCTTGGAAATACCTACTTATACTGCAAGGTACAAGATGACTCACTAGAGCCCTGATACCCATTTCGCTGGAGAATTTGATCCACACCAGGCAGCTTCTGTCTGCTAGAACCTGGAAGCATCTACTGAACATTTCAGTAATATGTCTTGTACAAAGAAGTGTTGTTTTGATTTTTCCACCCTGTTTTATTCTTACATTAAGACCAGAGTAGGAAAAATCCTGAAATGAGCATTTCAGTATGTCTAAAATTCTTCTGCAGGGCTAGGCCTCTAAATTAGTCTTTACTGTAAGCAAGAATCTAACTCTTTATGTAGAAATCAATCTCTTATCAAGGCAAAAGATAAAGCTTTGTGAAAGTCACCAAATGTTAACTCCAGATTTGAACACCTCTACATTATCCCCAGTGTAGATGTGATGAGACAACAAGACTAAAAGGAACAGTAATTGAGACATCCAATATAAAATGAAATAAAATATAGAAGAAACAAATTGAGACATCGCATATAAAAACACTCTGTATCTTTTAATAGAAAAATTGTGAAATCAAGGAGACATCACAAAGATCTGAAATACGAGGTGAAAGAATCCTACTCTCTTAAACATTTTATCCTTTGCCAAAGAACTGTGTTTAATTAGTTTCCTGAAACTTGGCTTGTCTTACATTCAAATACTGCCTTATGCATGTGTTTGATCAGTCAGTCAGACCCAAGCTTGGATCTGTGCCCCACACACAGAGGCAACCTGCCCCTCCACATGCCATCTTGCAAAGCCCTTGCTGGTCTTACTGCTCATGCAGCAGTCAGTGGTTGCAGTGTGCTAGCCTGCAGAGAAGGAAGCCAGGAAACAGCAAGTGCAACAAGAAAACCCAGGCAGTAGGAAAACTGCTGGAGCTGTAGTTTGAAAGAAAAAGAGCACGTCAGCATGTGCTTGGGAACCCAGGGAAAACTGTTCAAAGCCAAGCTACTTTCCTGCTTTAAAAAAACGCAGTGTGATGGCAAACGAGTCAGGAGAAAAAAAAGTGCAAGAAATGTAATAGATCTCACAGGTAGCAAACACCATTCTCTTATACCAGCTATTTGCCCACGTATTTAGGACAAAATATTCACTGATTAATCTTTAAGCGTTTATGACTTAATTACATTATAGGAAAATCATGTTTGACATCTGCTTTTTAGGACTCTTAAACATCACCACTTAAACCCCATTTCAATTTTGGAATTTTTTTTTAACATAAACAAAGTCTGAGCTCTGCATAAATTCCTGCAAAATGTAAGAAGTGACTGTTTGGGGAAAACACGCCCCTAACTCTTAACAGAACAAAGGGTTTTTAAAAGTATTAGCTTCTCGTAGTAGAGGGAGCCAATTAGAATGTCAACTTGTTTGGGAGGAAGTATACTTTCTCATTACAGTTGATTTTGATTTGCCTAAACTATGTGAGTTGTTTTTTTTTTTTTACCTGGAACAAGACTTGATGATTTACAAAATTATGAAAGTATCTGATGACGATGATCCTTACTGTATCAGTATGTCATCACATGATTACCAACTAAACAAAAGAGGAAAGATTTCATCTAAGCACTCCAACAGTAGGAGCGCTGAACTTAAAAATATCAGCAGTTTTCTAAGGTGATCCTTGGAAATGAATAATAATTTACCAGTCCTCTTTAAAGAGTCTATAAAGACTTGTAAACAACTCAGAAGAGAACACCTCTTTACCAAAGAGGACCACATGAACAATAGTGGCAACTATGTACAAAAGATAAGCACACCTGATTTTTCCAACAGAAAAAAAAAAAAAACAGAGGAAAACATAATTATTTTTATCACAGCAACAGCTATGATGGAAGAGTTCAGAAGCCTCCTCTTCTGCATGCCTTTTTCCAAAGCACTTTTTGTCACCGCATTAATAATATTGTTCATATAAAACTGCAGTTGGAATTGATACAGCAAAGAAGTGCCCCAGAACTTGCTGTATCCTCTGCTATGAATCACATGCTGTCATTAAATCTCTTATGACAGGCTTTATATTTCCAGAAGTACGAGGGTAACCATAACGTCTGCATTCCTTCTAATAGGAGGACGCTTGCAGACGTGCAAAGATAAGCAAGGCAAGCTTCCTGAGCTACAAATCCAGTTTCATGAGATTCTTTAACATACTTCAATTTCCCTGGGCCTTGTCCATATCCTTTAGTCTCCAACTTTCTGTAGAAGTTTCTCAGCTTGGCTTCAAAATCTCTTTTGTAAGGAGCTGGAGCTCGGGCATTGGCACGCTGAGTACCTGCAGGAAGCAATAAGCAAAGAATGAGCTGTAGTGGCATGACCTGATTCATGTCCTATCATCTACTGAAGACTCCTGAACAGCAAAAGGCATGGTATGTGTTTGGTTTAGTCACCCTTACGAATGAATAAAAGCTGCGTATCTTCAAATCTGCTCTGTATCCAAAACTTTCTGATTGTCATTTCCAATAGGATCATCTTTCTAAAGCACATCTTAAAGAGCAAATCCAGGTAAATGTAAAAGACTGATTTAAAAAAATAGCATGATCAACTGGTAAGGCTTTTGTTTGTCAAGAACACTCAATGTCTCAGCTTCAAAACAGCTCACGCTCATGAGATACATGTTGTGCTCTGTTCTATTTTTATTATTCTCAGCAAAACTAAGACTCCTGAAATGAAGTATAAAAATTATCATCCACTGTGCTGCTGTTGCATATACCAAGCCAAAGAACTTATGGAAATTCCTTAGTGGAAGATTTCCCTTGGGAAAGTACAAGAGAAAATGGAAACAGTACCAATTTTAAGTTCATGGAGCATTTTATTTGTAACTGTAGAATCATACACAATACTCATCTAAGTGAGTTTACTTTTGAGAACTCATTTTCGAGGGAGAGAGCTGTTTGCCAAAAATATTACATACCTCCTGCATTTATAAGTCCAGTATACACAAATCAACTGTTCTGTCTGATCTATTTGAATATTACAACCTTTAGAACTTCCACTGGCTCTCTGGATAAATTACTTCAGTTGATTTAATTGCATGAAAGTGTGCCAAAAAGGCAGTTAGTTAACCCTAGTCCTGCTACTTTCATCTTCTAAACTCTATTTTTTATTACATTAATTACTTCCCTTTGTGGGTGTGTAGACATTTCCCCCAAGAGCATGTTAAAAAAATTTCTCATGCCTTACAGTATACATAGGTTGCTAACTGCTTATACACACTGGAGATCAACTAACAGGTCAGTAAGACACAAGAAATATAGACAAGGAGCTTAGAAGCACGTGCTTTAAATGATATCAGTTCTTACATGAATTTTCTTTTGGCTGTCTGTAATGAAACTAAGCAAATATAAAAATGCTGTGAGTGAAAACACGATAACATTTACAGTTAAGACAGGGAGAATATGCATCCTTTCAGCCTTTGCTTGCAGAGCCACAGCATATATGGCTCTGAGATGAAAAGCAAGCAGAGCATCCTGCGGAAGTGGCTGCTGTAGGAAGCCACACAGTCAGTCTCACTGCAGAGACCAGACAGTGCAGGCAAGATCTGTATTAACACTGCCATTCACTGGTGTTCAAAAGACCTGCCTGACCAGAAAGACACTTGCCACTTGTTCTAGGCTCAGAGTAACACATGGGAGGCATGGCAAGTGTCAGAGAATCCTCAGAGCACGAATGGCAGTATGAAGGACTCCTCTGGAAAAGCAAATGATGGTCATTGGTTAAACTATAGTGGTTATCCTACGTTACTGAGAGTGCAGAGGGTATCTAACCATACACTCTCTCAGCTGAACAATGTGGAGTACTTAAAGAAATTTGAAACTATAAACAGCCTCTTAATTATTGGCTTCTTTTCCCCTAATTTGTTTATTCCACTTTGGGTCAAAGTAGGCACAAAAATGTAATCACCAAAAAAGAACAAAAGCTTACTTCAAACTTAACCCCTGGAGGAAATTATTGCTAAGAGATACCAAAGAACATAAATCTGGTAATGCATTACTTCACGGCTCAGAAATCAACAGCACATTATTCTGACAGCACATGACAAGTTCTCATTACAAATCACATGCATATGCCAAGAAATTCCTGGGCAATTATAGTGATTACTTCCGCCTTGAGAACAAAAGATGTTAGTGGGAGAGCTAAAAAAATGCAAGTGATGTGATAATCACATTTGATTTTCAAAGTGTTTATATTCTAAAACAGATATAAAGAGCAGCTTCATGATTATTCATCTTCCCCAAAAGAGAAAGTACAACTGATAGTGACTGATCAAAACAATGGCTCCTTAGTATGCAACCTCTTGCAGTACAGCACGGCCAGTTTAGCTGATGAGAAAACAGAGCCTTCATAGAAATCAGGGGTCACTTATAATTCCTGATCAAAAAAAAGATATAGGACTTCATTTGTACACCAACACAAACATTCACTCTTGCAGACAAACAGGGAGATTCAATGGTCACTGTATCTTTTTCTATGCAACAGAATAGAGATTACAATTTTAAGGAGGATGAGACTAAAGCCATCACTGTTCATCCGTTTACTGTGTGCTACTTCTTTGAGAAACAGAGGCAAATATCACACATTAAAGATTAAACACACTTCATTGGACTGAAACTTGGCCCAGCATGCTTTGATGCATGTAGTAATAACAAAAAAATTACAACTCTGAAAAAAAAACACCTGTTTTTACTCCTTAAGAGAATGCTAGGTTTGCATTTAGATGTAGTTAGAAGTTGCATACATGCGTATTTTCAATCTTACTTTCTTTGCAATGGAGGGAAACAGTTCTAGCTAAGTCATCTATGAATCCAAAACATCAAATATACGTATTATAACATTATGGCAGAATGCCATAAGATCATAGGATAGTTTCTCTCAATTGGTCTTTGTCTATGAGGTCCCATGCCCAGTAGGACAAGCTACCACTCAGGACATTTTTATGTCCTTTCAGTCTGGCTGCCTGAAAAAGTATAACTTCTTCTCCTAATGACTGTGGACAGGGAAATGCCCATAAAGACCACAATACCTTCGCTGGTGAAATGTTCTGGAACTACCCAGGGTTGGTTGCATCCGAAATGTTTCCTCTGTTTTTGTTCTCTACTTTTTAGGAGTCATCCTAAGCCACATCTGATAAACTGCAGTGGTTTTATTCAATTTACCTATTATTATATATTCTTGAGAAGTCTGTGAATTTCACATTGCTATACTCAGTCTTCAGAGGTGAAATGGAATTTGAAATAGTTTAGTTTTTATTAGCAACATAATTAGCTAATACGTGAAACATCAATTTCATTCCATTCTGACATGTGCACTTCCAAACAGCTGCAAGATGCTCTCTTTTGACCTCTTGTTAAGAGACAACAATCTGCCTTTACATGTTATTGTTATTATTTACTATCCAACAAACGGTGGAATTTCAGTGTATACTTACTAGATCTCATGTTTTTATTTTTCTAGGCATTGAGATCTTGGCATCAGCAGTCATTTAGTTGTTCAACATCAGTGAAGAACAAGTTTACATGTTTTTACAAGTCAGAACAATAATCACAAACTCTGAAGCTGGAATATACCTATCTTTTTTACTGGCAGAACACCTCATGAGCCCAAGGCAAAGGTTCACATTTGATAGTCAAATTCAATCACACTGGCTGGTTTTGCTCAAAAATAGGACTAGATCTTTGTTGTTACTGGAGCTACAGAACTTGGATTTTCAGAAAGGTGGGAAGTCATGATATGGCAATATTTTACAAATATCATCATTATAAAAATACTGCAGTGGACAATGACAGCAATTACAAGTTCACTGCTTCAGCTCATCTAAGTAAAAGCTGGGAACTGCAAAGGGAAATATGTTTGGATATAATTTCCAAATGCTCCGTTTTAGGCTGCTCTGAAATTGAATTTGGAAAGCAAACTAAAAATTACAGCCAAGTAACTTGTCTCTATTCTTTGACTTCTGGGAAGGCAGCAGGAGTGTGTTCCTGACTTTACTGATCTAGAATTGATCTTTACGTAGTATGAGAAATGGTTCTTATAGACTCTGTGCCTTAGAAACTTACCTGGAGAGTTCTGGGGTGAGGACACTGGTGAACCTCTTGGGGACTGGCAATAGCTGGGATGAAGTAAGGCATGTGGCGGCACATATGACATTATCTCCTCTTCGAACAAACTTGTAAATAGAAGCACATTTCAGAAAGCAACACATTTATTTGCATGAATAAAAGATATCTTTCTAAAAATAAGTATCTATTTAATCTGTTTTCTTTGTTAGTTACTTGCCTATTTCCACTATGCACACTTAAGAGTCATACAGAGTCTTAGAATATTACTGCCATTCCCACTGAAACTTAGTGGAAAGCAATAATTACTGCTAAATATTGTGAAATATTAGACAATATGTAATATGATGATTGTTTTCAATACTAAAATACACTTGCTCCATTTGTGTTTTCTCTTTTTTTTTTTTCTTCCATTTGCACTGTTATTAGAAAAGGGTCAAAAACCTTAGTCATGATTTCCTAGAAAAAAGAAAAAGATCTATAATACTGCACAAAGACCAGGAACAAAGGCAAATATTCTAAGTCTCCAGGGTTAAGATTCACATCTGAAGTTGTTGAATGTACTGAACAGTGAGTTATTTGGTTTTATAGGTTATTTCCTTGTCTTTACCATTGATGAAACTGGGTATTGCATTTATTCTGTTCAGACTATTTCATGCCTCATCTAGAACTGCCACACGTTTAAAAGAGAAACAATAAACATTTTGCAGCTCAATAATTTTATCAGTGTACATAGTGACAATATATATATTAAAATTTCTGTTTCTTCACAACGTTGATACAAGCAAATCCACAAAAAGATAAAAATTTATTTTCAAAAATTGAACTACAGAAATAAAATCACAAGCCATTCTTTTGTTGTAGAACTTAAAAGTAGTGTTTAAATAAATTATGTTTCTTTCTAATTTTGTTCAAAGAACAAAGAACTAGAGCAATTCTTTGCATGAGATTTTTATTGAAATTTATTTTTTCTGGTACCTCTTACATTCATTACCTCGTGTTGTTCTCCTCAAAAATATACTCTGATGCTGAAAACATGATAAAATCTAAACCACTACTTCAATCTTGGATTAAATGAAGAGAGTGTTAAAATGATAGTTTTTGTTAAGATGATTATTTGTGCTGAATAACAAACAACATGCTTAGAAGAACAAACAAATATTTTATTCTTAGCAATGTAATATCACTTTCAGAGTGATGCACTGTATTTCATTCAGTTCCTAAAAACATAGCTTCTTGAGTGTTTTTTTTGCTAGCTGCAACTTTTTACTGAAGTACTTGAAAAAAAATGTAGTGTTCCCAAGCAATAGAAGTATCAGAAATAATGATTCCACCCAATTGTTCACGAGACCACAGAGTTCTTCACAAGATAATTACGCCACCCCTAACCCCTACACAACTACAGAAACAGAGAGAGAAAGGGATACAGTCTTTCCCATGGACATCCAGCCAGCCAAAATACTGAATTCTGGCGTCATGAACCTGAGGAAGCCTGACTCATTACAATTAGCATGCAGTTTTAGCATGGTTTCTTAGAGGAGTCATGACAATACTCTTTGTTAGAAGTAGAAATCTACAAAGACTAAATATAGGTAGGAAAAGAAATTTTAGTATCTTAGTACACCATTATTTTAACACAGCCCATCTTTGTTTTTACTCCAGTATTTACTCACAGCTACAATAAACTTGCAATAATCCAGTCTAGTTCTGAGGTTTAACATGCAACATTTTAGGGAACTAATGGATAAACAATTAACATTTTATCATTAATACATCCTTGAAGCAATGGCATTATAAGTTAATTACTAAAATGTGAAGAAAATCAAAGCAAAACTTTTCAGTTAGGTATTTTTAGAAAACAAAACCAGAACAAAACAAAAACCTAGAGAAGAGAAATAAAATACGAAGGATATGAAGTTTTTCTGGGATTGCACTAACTCTTTGACTTTTCTCTTAAAGATTAATTATACTGATGATTGATTTCAATAACATAAATAATTTATTTCCTACAAAGGAAAGTTTGAAATAAAAATCTTGAATTTTCTTTATTTCACTAAATGGGTACACACTACTGTCTGGAAGGCTCCTTAGCAGCTGCCACAGCATATTCCATCCATGCACAGAAAGCAGCAGCACCTACCTGAGTAACATGACAAGGTCTGCATCACTGGATAAACGCACCAAGCCAGGCGTTCCCTCTGTCCGGATGAACTGGATCTTCTCCCTGTGTAAGCCAAAAAGAGTTACAAAATATCTGATGTACACCCCAGTAAAAAAGAAAAGAACAGAGTATATCACAAAAACCTCTAGGCTACACTTCTGTATTTCAGAAACCATTTTTTCCCCTGCCACAGCATATGCATGTGAGTAGTAAAATATTACAACTAAAAAGCTAATTTGTTCTGAAGAATGATTCGTTTCCCTCACTGATTCAATGCTTCAGGTACTGCAGACATGCAACCAGAAAAATGAGTTATTCAAGTTCACACGAGCGGTGGCCCTGAATTCAAAGCAGCAGACCAAGCCCTGTGAGAGGATATTACTATTCAGAAAGTGAACTGTTTGAAGCAATTCACAAATGTACAAATGTAAGCCATATGTTACAATGCTCTTATGATTTCTAAAGTGGGATTTTCAAAAGACATTGCATTTAGCACATCTTCCAGAAAATCCTTGCATTGTTTCTCCCTCTCTGCTTCACCCAAGTACTCAACTCTCCCAGACCCAATCTGGACACTACTGTGGAATCTATGCATCCTAAACACTGTGCATAACACACTCTGGATTGTTGTGATCTCACTATGGATTTTTAGTATCCATATTGAATATAGATATATAATGATTTGGATTATTCCTGTTCTCTCTACAGTCTGTAGAGTTTTTTCCTATATTCTAAAATGAAAGGACATCCTATTCATTTTCTAACAGTAAAAGATAGAATTTCTCTCTACCACCATCATCAAATAGAAGCATAGGCTGCAGACAGAGGGTGGTCATCAATGGCTCTATGTCCAGGTGGAGGCCGGTAACGAGTGGCATCCCCCAGGGATCTGTCTTGGGACTGGTGCTCTTTAACATCTTTATCAATGACATCGATGATGGAATCGAGTGCACCCTCAGCAAGTTTGCTGACGACACCAAGCTGAGTGGTGTGGTCGACACGGTTGAAGGAAGGGATGCCATTCAGAGGGACCTCGAGAGGCTAGAAAGGTGGGCCCGGGTGAACCTGATGAGGTTCAACACAGTGAAGTGCAGAGTTTTGCACTTGGGCCGGAGGAATCCCAGGCATCCCTACAGATTGGAAGGAGCCGTCCTTGAGAGCAGCCCTGCAGAGAAGGACCTGGGGATCCTGATGGATGAAAAGCTTAACATGAGCCAGCAGTGTGCTCTTACAGCTTGGAAAGCAAATGGTATCCCGGGCTCCATTAGAGGAGGGGGCCAGCAGGGACAGGGAGGTGATTGTTCCCCTCTACTCTGCTCTTGTGAGGCCCCATCTGGAGTACTGCGTCCAAGTGTGGAGCCCCCAGTACAAGAATGACAGGGAGAGGGTCCAGAGGAGAGCCTCAGGGGACTGGAGCACCTCCCTTATAAAGACAGTTCCAGAGCCTACTCCAATTTACATCGATGCCCAAATAGAAAGGTTTGAAGAAACGAATGGTAGATTTCAAAAGACATCTTAGTATTCAGTTAGCAACATCAGAAATCAGAAAAACATTTTCTGGGTTAATGTTTGCAGCTCTCCAAATGAACACAATCGATAACTTCTCAGGAGTTACCACTGAGAATCGTAATCCAAATGACAGTTTTTAAGTATATGCCATTTATCCCCTGTCAGGATATAAATCATATGATTGGTACCTTTGCCTGAGCCTTTTATTTAATTTTCCCTTCATTTTGTAATAGCACATTTCTTCTCTTTCCCTAAACTTTACTTCAGGGAGTTAAATAGAAATACAAAAAAGAAATACTGGCTGCAGCTTTATGGATATGTTGTCTTTCACAGGCCAAAATTCTACAATTTGTTATGTGCCACTGCCAACTTTAATGACAGCAACTAATTTAGATTAGCATTTTGTATTAGACTGGGCATAGCAGACTGACCAAATTTTAATACCTGAGTGAATGATTCCTGGTAAGATCTGGTTGACGCTCTTGTAGAATTTCAAAGATGTTGGGCTGCCGCAGAAATGCAACAATCTTGTCATTGTAAGCTGAAAATACCAACAAAAACATTGTACTGAAACAACTGTATACTAAAAGACAGGATGACATTCCTTCTTAGTTTTGAATAATGACCGTGAATTTCACTTTCACAGTCATTAGTTTAGCAGTACTGCATTAATTTATATTTATTGTGTAAGGCTACTCATAGTGCTATCACAGGGAACACATCTGATTATGAATGTGATCTGATTACAACAAATCCTTTCCACTGTTAATTAACAGTGTTAACTTTTTTTAGCAATTCCTATTACCTTTTATCAATCACACTCTTAGCTAAAGTCAAACTATAGTATTCATTGCTAGAATTAAATCAAGGTTCTTAAGTTTCCGCTGCACTGAACCATTCTCACTCATAAAAAGGAAATGTGAAGTGACACAAAGCACGAGACAATGCTTACTCTGCTATTATAAAATTAAAATATGAGTCAGGGCAATGGAGAATCCAATATCCAATTTTATAACAGCATATTTAATAGCAATGTAGACAAGGTTCTTTCTTCAAGTACCTTTAGCATCTCCTTCCAATCTGTTTGGTGTCACTGTAATCTCTACAGGCCCTTGGAGAGATGTGACTAGTGTTAGAGTGATAAATTGCGCTCTGGAGATGCCGGATTGCACTAACAGACCAGATTGAGAACTTAATTTATAGACGTAAATATAATGTCATTCATCTCATCATTTGTATGACACCTGAGACCTACAAAGCTAGGCAAGAAAACAAGATGACTATAACCACGGACATTATAAAGCTCTTACAGGCTGGGTGTAGGGTAACTAGGTGAATACTCTTCCTCTGAGAAGTAATAGTCTTTTGTTGTTATTCATACTAAGATTCTGCTTAAATTTCAAAAATACAGTGCATCCAAACAGATGGCTGTATATCCAGGCTTCTTCTCAAACCTTAACTCATCCAGGTTTGTGTGCTTACAGTAACGTTATCTGCTAGTGGAACGTGGCTTTTCAAGACTTTGACTAGACATGTATTCATCAATTCCAATTACTCAAAGATTAACATTACTCCTTTTCTTCTTTATAACTTTACAAAAAGACAGAAATAAAAGATTAGAGATTAAAAGCTTATAGTTCAATGATATCCATGTATTCTTGATATTATTCTTAGAATTTTAAGACCAGGTGAAAATAAAATACTAAACTCTCTTCCATTTTCAACATTAACAAACACTACTTAAACCTAAACATACTTCTGATGGTATAAGCATTTCCACAATTGACTTACAGCCAACTTATATTTGGCTATGTTTCTCAAGCATCAACAGACAGAAGTAGGTTACAGTCATTCAGGAGCCTTCCAAGAATAGCTGACTAAAGCTAGTCAGAATTAGAGAAAAACAATTCATATATAATGAAAGGAGTACCTATTTTTTTGGTGAATTTTTAAAATGTATTCTCTTAGCTATGTATTCATTTTTCTAAAGAGATTCCAGGACACATTCCATGTTGGTGGTGTTCAATCCATTCTCAAACATTAAACAATCAGTGGAAACACCCATATTCTAATCCCAGCTGAGGGAACTGGGATTGCTTAGTCTGAGAAGAGAAGGAGACTCAGGAGAGACTTTATAGCTCTCTACAACTACCTGGAGGAGGTTGTGGGGTGAGGGGGCTGCCTCTTCTCCTGCATACCTAGCGATAGGACTAGAGGGAATGCGTTCAAACTGCACCAGGGCACGTTCAGGTTGCATATTACAAAAAATTTCTTCTCTCAAAGAGCGGTCACGTGCTCGAATGGGTTGCCCAGGGTGGTGGTTGAGTCCTTATCCTTGGAAGCGTTCAAGAAACATTTAGATGTTCTACTAAGAGACATGGTTAGTGAGGAAATATTGCTGGTAGGTGGGCAGTTGGACCAGATGAGCTTGAAGGTCTTTTCTAACTTCGACGACTCTATGATTCTATGATTCTGTTCTAACTCTCACTTACTGCTGAGCCTGTAGTGCATGCACACCATGCACACAGCAAGGGGAAGGATTTAAATTAGCAGAGATTTTCAAGTAAACATGGCAAGTACAAAGATCCAGTTATAGTGAATCGGATTAATTTATCTTGATTTAGCACAATGTGACAGCTGTTAGATTCAATAAGATAAATTCTCTTCTTGGTGGCATAGAAATCAGTAACTTTGTGTGTATGTAACTGAGAACAGAAGTTAAGCTAATGACTAATTCCAAGCTGATTAACACTTTATGGAATCTTGCCAAAAGAGATACCCAGAAGTTCTACAAAATCACTTGAAATACCTAATTATGACACAACCTGCTGGCTTCAGCTCCTCCTGTTACCACTTAGACTAGTGGGATTAGGAAACTCAGAACAAGTAGGATTTTTACATCAATTGTTCAATTCTGCATTGACACCTGTTATTACTCCTGCAGGTTGCAACTGACTGATTAGACAGAAGTAGCCCTAACAAATTGTAACTTCCACCCACCCCTACCAAATGAAAAACACAACAGTGAAGACGGATGTGACACATTCAGTCACAGAGTACTTCTCTGAAAAGAGGCCATATGCTGACTTACCCACTGGAACCACATCCTGGTACTGAGCTCTACTGACTGTATTGAATGTACTAGATGGTCTTGGTAGAACTGGTGGTCCTGCATGACGAGAGTCCTCTCCAACCTGAAAATGTAGAAGTAAACACAATCAGTGTTTCTTTGTCAGCATATACTTAGGTATACAATAGAACAGTATTTAAGTGAGTACTTATATGACTTAAAATTAAACATAAACATAAATTTTCACAATTCTCAGTAATCAGTGTAGAAGGGATCACCTATCTTGTAAGAGAATTATTAGTAAAACATTATTTATTATGTTAGACAAGAGAAATCAAAACCATTTCTTTCCAAGTTTATTACTATTTTTAAATAACAGTCCCATTCTGAAAAATAAATTCTCCTCTAAAATACAAACTGGGAAATTTTCAGAGAGTAATTTTGTACTTCATGTACATCTTTACCCATATTAAAAGTTATAAAGATCAAAATGCAGCTCTTTCATTAGCACCATAACCACTCATGAGCAGAATTTCCCTAAACTCAAACTGGAAAGAATTCTGTGGCTAAAACAGCAATATAAAGTGAGTTCACATTCAGTCAAGGTAAATGAGTCCAAAACCGGTAAAAACATTTCTTAAAATCACTCAGGAGAACTGTTGTGAATTCTTTGTGTGTTTACCTTCTGGAAGTGATACATACAGCATATCAACATTTTTTAGTGCAGAACCATAACATAAAATTGGTTCTCGTGGCATATGTGATGCTGGGTCAACTTCTACAATTTATTGTGTGCTGAGGTTTCAGTCATTTCTACTGTGTCGTTATTTTGTATTTTATCTACATAATGCTTTTTGTTCAACCATTTTTTCATTCTCTTGGACCTTTATGTTTACTTCTCTATCCCTTTGCCTATAGATAATTGTTACTATGTGAATTACACTTCCACATTCCTGAGAATTCCAAAAAAATTCAAATGCAAAAGATCAAATAACGATAAGGGTTTTGTTAAACCCAGACTCTGGCACCACAATGAAGTAAAAGACCTGAAGTACCTCCCAAGATCTTTCTGCCCTTGGATAATACTCTCTGGAAAAAAAAATAATAACAGTAATTTCCTTTAGGCATTGTGCTGGAAAAGGAATGGCATCATTATTAGCTCCAGCTTCACGCTGCAGTTCAGCCTTAGCTAAAAAGGCATTCCTTACACTGGCTATTGTTTGTTTTAGAGCATCTCCCTATAAAAACTGGGTCAACAGCTTCGTAACATCAAAGTTTGTGGCAAGGCAAATCCAAATAAAGTATTTTGAGAATTTTTTTCATTAAGTGCTCATCTTTCTGCAATAACATACAGTTCCATGATACAATGGCTTTAAAATAGCTGCAAATAAGCAATATTTAAGTCGTAGGAGCAGAAGAAAGCATACTCAGTCTCATACATATTAATAAACATCATTACATCATCAGCCTCCAAATGGGAATACTGTTTTGAATTGCTGTTTGAGATTTCTATGTGGTGCTATACTTATATTCAAAATAGAACCACAACTGTAATCATACCAAATGAATATTTCTAAACTGGCATTAAGAAATAGATGAAGCAATTTAATTTATCTAATCTAGATGGAGTAGAATATTCCAGCAGAAAATTAGCACTGTGTGTATGCAATGTATGTACAGACTTCCTGTAAGATGAACTACACTTATGCTGCAGTATTGACAACTTCAACAGAACAGCTCATCTGTCTCTCTGTATTTTGAATGCAGATGTTGAAGTGAAGAAGAAAGATAACCTGTGTATCAATTTGGTGAAGCCAAAAAAAACACTTATGTTCTCTTATAAATCAGTAGGAACAGAAAAACTTGGTTCGTCTAGTGGAAGATCTAAACAGTTATATTAAGACCATTTTAGCTGCCTTGCCTGCTGCAAGACACCAGTGCCTACACCACATAACTGCACTGACAGATAATGCTATTTAAAATCATTCATAAAATATACCTTACATTGAGGGTGGCCATGGGAAGTATCCTTGACAACTAAACCACATTCATACAGGAAATGATAACATACACAACCAATGGGAAAACACTCCCCACAGCTCAGCGGAAGCTCCGATAGAGAAGTAGCAGAGCAGATTCACGCACCAAAACAGATCTCTGGCAGAACTTGATGTGCCACAACACTGAGCTAAAAATAGGATAAATCAGAGCATCTCACAAGTTGTAACATGTATTATCTTTTAATTCCTGTCATGGGATAGCCCTCCTCTGAAAAGAGGAATCATAGCCACCAGCACAGAGTTTTAATAACAACTACAACTAAAGATTAAACCATTGTACATACACTTGCTCATAAGTAAAAGAATTTACAGCAACAGTATGGAGACTTGTGGTGAAAAAGGTCCACAGTGGCGCATCAACATGACAGACTTTCAAATATTTTGCTTTTAGAAAGTAGAGTTAAAATACATACATAAGTCATACAATGGTTTAACAAACCCATATGCAGGAAGAAGGCTTTTTATGCTTATTCATATTGTTGCACATCTAGATGTATACACACGCACACATTTTTTTCCTCTTATTTGCAAAGTTATAACCTACATAGTTGGCAGACACCAGGCTTGACAGCAGTAAGTATTTTGATTGTAAAATTCAGGACACAGATAGTGTTAACCTGTAATCAGATGCTCTCCTGTGGTTAAATTGGGTTACTGCAAATTAAAAGTAAAATTAATGCTGATGGTTTGTTTTTTTTTTTTTTTCTGAAATAGTGTATTTCAAAAGGAACAGTGACATTCCCTGTTGGAAAATAATACCATAAACATTTATGGCTGAGTACCATCCAGTTACAGAGCAAAGATGTTCCTCACAGCAGAATGGAGCTGTGAATGGAATGATGTGAAAGAAGATGACCCTAAAAGCCTGGTGGCTCCCAACCAGAGAGAAGAGGCAGAGCAAACTTACCTCACCAGCACTGTGGCTGCGTTGCCTAGTTAAGTGCTGCCGATGGACTAAAGCACTGGTAGGCCTGCTGCTCTGCAAGGGAAGCCGAGGGTCAATGAACGTGGTCGTGCGGGAATTGTGATCAACAAAGAAAGCCTAGAAAAACAAAAAATTTATAGTCAATTGTTTGTATGACAAGAATACTCAGCAACTAAAGAATTAAATGTCTAAGGTTAATGTGTATTCAGGCTCTAGGATTCAGCCTCTGATGTCAGGCTTTCGAAATTCTTTCTTGTGTTACTGTGGCTCACATTATCCTTCAGCAGAAGAAGGATAACAGTTTTTCAATTCACTGGAGGGATTAATTCTTTAATACCTTATTTCATTCATGCCTTTAAAATCCTTTGAAATCTTCAGCTGGCCAGTTTTATTATGATTGTCAAGAAAAAAAGACTCAAATACTTAATAAAAGTCATCCTCATGTTTTCTTCCCTTCAAATATTTAATAAAAGTCATCCTCATGTTTTCTTCCTTTCATTTCCTTATAAGCAACTAAAAAATGTCATTAAGGGGCAAAACCATTCCCCTCTGTGAACTACTTAGCATATAATTATGAACACAAACTGGTGTGCAGAAGTCAAGTGTATGACTGCATCCTATGATGCATTGTGATTTCAGGTCAAAAGATATTTCTGCCATCCTCATGTTGCAACTATTCTAAGTTCATTAACCTGAAGAAATGTCAGTTGGGGACAAAAAGAAGGTGGCAACAGAAACTTTTAAAACAGGCAGCTGGTAAAGAAATACCGCATGCTGGCTGGTCTGTTGTTTGCTTAAAGCAAGGTCACAAGAGCACATATCCTGGAAAATGAAAACCTCCTGCGCTACAGTCCAATTCAAACCAAAAATTGTTTCTAAGCCTTGAGATTTAAACTTTTTCCAGTATTAGTGTTGCACTTGGAAACCCGCACTGTTCTATTTCAACTTACTTCAGCTTTTTTTTTCAGTCACAATGCTGGAAATATGGAAATGGCAAAAAAAGATCCTGATTTTGAGGAGAAGAGTTACAAGAAAGTGACATCTGGTTTGAAGAATTAAAGTCTGGACCAGCAGAGAGGTGGTTGGGTCTGCTGGAGTCATTTCTATTTGTGATACCAGTGAGGTACTTTGACCACAGTTTCATAAACAATTCAGTCCTGTGGTGTCAGCAAAAGAAACATTCCCATCTTCCCCCACCCTAACCACTTGTTTCATCCCTTGTGCACCCCCCTCCTGCCTTGTACTGGCACAAGTGTTTGCGTGGCCACACAGTGAACCCTGCTGGGGAACTGGTCCAGGCCAAAATTATTCTCTTTTGTCTGTTTCCTTGCTTCTTCTTCTAACCTCAGTCAGCCCACCAGGGACGAGAGAAGTGCAGAACTGGATCTTATAGCAACCTACAATATTCATCAAATCATTATTCAGGCTGCTTAGTACAGACAGGATAGAGAAAATGAAATTCTTGTGACTGCCATGAATGTAAGTAGGCAAGCCAGTGTGCCATGTTACACGGCAACTAAATATTGCTATGGTCAGTGGTGGGAGAAAATATTAGTATTTCCAAATCCCAACAAAAAGGAAGTACATGGAGCTGCAAATTGTGGCTGATGTCTGGCTGGGAGAGACAGAAGGAACACCAAACCTGCAAAACCTCAAAAACATTTCAGAAGAGGGCAGCAAGACCCCTACAGCCTTAACAGTGAAGGCCTGAACCTAAGATCTGGGTATGCAAGTGTTGAACCACATCACCTGAACACTGGAGAAGAATTCCCCTTCTGTTCAGATGAAATAGTTAAAAATATTTAAGTGAAACAGTGTTCCAGAATTCACAAACAACACTGCGTATCAAAAAATTACAATTTTAACTGCAATGTTTGAGCCTGATGCAGGACTTTTTTTTTTTTTTTTTTTTTTTTTACCTTGACAAATGATATCATCACCTTCAGCACAAATATTCTGAAATCTATTTCAGAACATGAAACCAGAGGAAAAGCAGAAAGAAAGCCATTACAAAATGTTGGTTTGAGGCCTGGCAAATGATTGAAAGAGGCTGCTGCAATGTATCCAGGCTTTTTGAACTATTTGCTTCTCATTTATAGGTTTACTTCACTTACTAACAATTGGTTGTTTTGTGTGTTTTATACTCATGTATCTACTATTTCTTCGAGTCTCATCTATGCATATTTCAAAGCTGTGAGGGACATTCAGCAAACCAAAAGTTGATTTCACTAAGTCGACACTATAGTGTAAAATCACTTAGGAAAAACAAAGTAGCAATTCAATAGTGGAAGAAGTACTATCTACAGTTGTTCTACACAGTATGTAGTGCTCTTTCACATTACATTTAAATAAAGAACTAACCATACATACCAAGTTTAAGACAAGTATATCTTATTAACTATGAATGCTTGCAAGTCAGCTAGTAGCAGCCTACTCAAAGCCAAAAATACTACTTCATAGCTTCAGTGAAGATATTCATTAGAGCCGTGATGTGGATATTAGCACACAGGTCAAAACACAGTGAATTTCTCAATCTCCTTCACAAAAAATTCCTCTCATAACAGCTGTCTGATTATAATTCATGAATCTTATGATGCTTGAAGAGAATGACATAAGGTGAGTAGTGCAAAAATTGTAACTTATCCATTAAACATGGATAGTTGCCTAAGTTATCTTTCACGTTAAAGTATATTTAAGCTTGCTAAAATACCTTTCTTCCTATTCAAGTCATTAATAATCAATTAGAATTTCACAGTAGAAAGAAAAAAAATACCTCTTCTAATTTATTATTATTTATTTGAGATGAGGCCAATGGGATGAAGTTCAACAAGATCAAGTGCCAGTTCCTGCACTTTGGCCACAACAACGCAAGGCAACACTACAGACTTGGGGCAGAGTGGCTGGAAGGCCCTGGAGACTTTCAAGACTAGATCAGGCTCTGTGCACCTGATCGAGGTGTGGATGTCCCTGTTCATTGCAGAGGAGTTAGACTAGGTGACCTTTAAAGGTCACTTCCAACTCTGAGGTTTCTATGATTCTACCATCTGTAATGCCACTCAGAAATCCCATACTTGATGTGTTGGACCTCCTTGGGGGTTTTATTGTCTGAAGGGGATACATGGAGGTGTCCAGGAAGAGTGGGCAACTGAGCTTAGTCGGGAAGCTTTGAAGGGAGTTTGGAGGTGGGCAGGCCCCACTTGAGCATGAATGCCTGCAAAGGTTACAAGCCATTGGAACTACACTGACATCAGGGAACATGAACTCTACTGCTCCCTTCTGCATTAGGGTGATTAGAATAATCACTGCGCCTTGTGAGCAATACCAAGCCTCTTACTACAATATACTTGGAGAAATAAAGGAAAATATCATCTCAGCACAAAAGGGGATGTAATTGTGTACTGTGGCATGGCTAATGTCCATTTGCTTCTCTTTAGCTTATGCTTTCAATAAATGAAGGTTTGATTTTGTTTGGTGTCATCAAACATGTTTCCACATACTGGACATCACTCTCTTCCAATTGCTGAATAAGCTTTCCTACTGGCCACATGCACTGTTTGTAATGAAGACAACTCAACATAAAGAGCATAAATAACTGAGCTTAATTCAAAGTGAAGAAATCCCAGTGGGGATTTATTCAGTGCTTCCTTTCACTGATTAACATTTGTCATAACCTCGCTGTTAGCAAACACAACACATGAAAGCTAAAGGTCTAATATTCTAAATGGGGCACCTATTTATAGTCAATTGAAATTGTCATATTCTTCAGGAGAGAACCAGCCTCTGAAGGACCAAACAAACAAGGATGACATAGAACTGAAGAGAGGGAGGCAAATAGCATATCCCTAACAGGGTCTCCAAAGGAAAAACACAGTGCTTTCCAAAGTTAATAAATACAAGATGAAAACAATCCTCAAGTTCTTTTTCTAGCCTTCCGTTCAGAATCTGCCTGCAATCTTTTCAAGCATCAAGTTCATTATTTACATGGACAGCATACCAGGGCTGATAACATATGAACTGATAAGCTTAGTGTGCCTGTAGTCCTAATTAGGACTTCTCAGACAAATTGATAAGCCTTATCACTTCCTCACATGTTAATCATAGTCTATTTTTAAACTTCCTATCTTCTGCAAAGAAAACCATATTCTAGATAACAAGGACACGCTAGTCTAAATTTACATTAAAATTACATTACTACAAAAATTTGTCTGTTATTTTATTAGAATTCCAGAAGTGACATTTGTTTTGCAGACCTTGCAACTATTCATTAATGAATGAAGATCTTGAAACTTCCTACACAGTTTCTGTGTGGTTACCCAATATAGAGTCAGCAGAGTAAGTATCCCTGTGGCTATTGCAAGTGCACCAATATTATTTCAGAATCTGATGAATGCTGGAACTACTTAGCATTTGGATAGAGGATTCACCTAGGAAAACTGTTACATATTAAAGAAAAAAGACCAAATAATGCACACTAATAAATTTCACTTGAGATGCTAAAGGTTGACAGTTAAAGAAGAAAGTTGATACAAATAATCCAACAACAACTCAATAAAATTCAATAGATAACAAAATTAAGTAAGTTTACATTGAAACTTTCTTCTGACTACAAAGGCAAAACTCTAAAGCACTTTACTGACCTGCTTATATTTCCACATTAAATAATTATTTTCAGAAGAAGTTTTAAGACATCCAAAGGAATCCAAGTGACCTATTTCAGTGTGAAAAGACTACTGATTTTCCATTAATATTTCTTATAGTGATCAATATTTACTTTTCAGTCTCCTTTTCCTCTCGCATAATGTTTTGCCAGCATAAATAAGAAATTCCAATCTTATTTTGAAAAAGGGAAAAAGGAAAAATATGCATCTTTACGTACATTGGGGAATCATGGGCATTTATGCTCCTTCTAAAGAACAGTAAGAAGAACACTAATCCTAACACTGCAACATTCAAAAATCACACACTGAACAGAGATATAAGTGTGTCACTTATAAGTTACCTTGCCCTGATGGTCATGTTTCATTTCCCAACCTCTTGGCAGCTCCAGCTGTTTGTTAGCAAACATGTTTAGGAAGCCCACCAAATCACGATTATGCTGGTAGCGCTCAAAATGGTGGGTGTCCCGCCGGACTTTGGTGATCATGTGCTTCAAACATGTGTTATTTGTAAACATGCGGTAGGCACTCTGAAAAACATGTAACAATAATAACTTTACTACAAAAGACAACACCTCCACTCTAAAAAATGATCATTTCCAACTATGCAGCAGTATCAGAAACTGGTCATCCTTACGTGATTTTGGAATAAGTGTTCAGTGTTTTGTTTTT
Organism: Phasianus colchicus; assembly: GCF_987193195.1. Classification (NCBI taxonomy): domain Eukaryota; kingdom Metazoa; phylum Chordata; class Aves; order Galliformes; family Phasianidae; genus Phasianus; species Phasianus colchicus. Next base: position 27,524,358 of record NC_143442.1, on the reverse strand, counting down.
GCTTTCATTTGATGCACATGAACTTCAGCAAAGTGTTAAATACAGTAATTTGGACTCCATCTACAACACTTGTGCCATGAACTGTGAAGAATTTCGTAACATTAGAATTGCTTAAAAGATTAAGATCTCATAAGTATTCTAAGATATCTGCAGTAACAAGTCAAACATAGCCATAGAACAGTCATAAAGCTGGTAAGGTTTTCTGCAGAACAGAGACATATGCTTGTAGAACTTATCACAATTACATATAAATCCATAGACTTCTCAAAAAAGAGGGAAAGAAAGAACCCTATAATTGCAAGCCCATGTGTAATTTATCTAATAAAATTAAACAGTAAAAAGAGAGCACTGAGGAGCAGAGAAAACTTTACATAGAAGGGAAAAATAAACAGTTTACACTCTTACTCCAGAAAAAAAAAACAACAGCCCAACAGAAATCAGATCTTTGTCTCAGAGCTGGCAATAGACAGAAGCTAAAACATAAGTCCTTCTACTGCAGTGTGCTGCTACCTAGGATCGCTCTGTGCTCCTACCTTTGTTCTCTGGCCAGAGGTCTTATCTGCCTCTGCCCTATTTCAAATATTGAAGATAAAGAGGCATACTCCAAGTAGAATTTTTCAGATATGCACAGGTATGCGTATTAGAACTGAATTAAAATCTATCAGTAATTAGAAAAAAAAAACCTGGATAATTTACTAATGTGCTTGCAGACAATAAATTCATCCCACTACATCTGTTCACAATATATATTCCTTACGAGAAGAAAAACAGGGAAAAGAGAAAAGGAAAACATACACTCAGATGTCTTCTTGTTCACTGTGATCTCTGAAGTATTTTGATATAAATCAGGTAATTTGGGTGACACAAACCTTCCCATGAGCAGCAAAATGACCATAAAATAGAAACTTCATTTTCATTCAAAAAAAAAAAAGTCCATCAGTTTTTGAAGAATAAAGCTATTGCTTCAATGAACAAGTCAGTTTGGTATCCTAAAAAAGATGCACAGCTGAGTAAAAAACAAAAACTTAGAAGGTCTAATGCCAAATAGGACTTCTCTGGCAGCCCACCAACTGCAAGGAATGATGATGAGTGTTTCAGTTGATCCAGCTTCCATATGCACTACTAATATTTTACCATCAAACACTGAGTAATACCTCTGCATGCAAAATATCTGTATATATAAAGATGTATTCATCAAAGTCTTTCACCTGAACAGACTGTACTCACAGGGTTAGAATGCAGCACTGTAAAGAACTCTGGGCTGATAAGAAATTTCACAGGGGGAGACTGGAGCAACAAAGTAAGTCTGGATCTGGAGGTAGAGTGAGGCAGCACATTCTCTCTTCGAAAATCTAACAGCAAAGTGAATGACAGTTCACAACTCCAGTAATAAATATTACCAAAACACTACTGCAAACAACTACATCGATTAGCTACACAAAAAAGAAAAACACTGGGTATACAATTGTATTGGTTTCATTACCCACATAAGCGCACCCAAAATTTTTCTAATATCTGAATTTGTATCTAGAAGATCTAATTTGTTGCTTTTGATGAAAAATCATTTAATAATAAAATAATGTTTCAAAGTACTTCCAATTATTTTGGTTACCAATCACATGCCTATATATAAATTGCAAAGAAGACCCCTGTGTCAAGCCTACAATGCTGTATTGTAGCTGTACGCAGATAACAGTTATTTTATAAATGCTGACCAATGCATACAGAAGTCATTGTACATTTAAAAATGTTTCATTCTTTCTTCCTTAAAAAGCAAAATAAATTAAAAAATCACTGCCAGTAACACAGCTCTGATCCTGACACAGTACTTAAAATATTTAAGCAGCTTATGTAAGTTAAAAACAGGTTGCCACAGAAGTACCTTTCACATTCAACTTTGAGTAAACATTTGGTTCTTCTCCTAGCAACTGCTGAAGCGTGCTGATTTCTCAACAGTATCAGGAACTGAAAACACATAATGTGTAATATTTTCTACATCATTTTCCTAACCCCCTTTGAAAATCAATAGCATGTTTGGATGCACGTTTCAAAGTAATTGAAAAATTGTAAATTCAGATTGGGTCTCCAGCGATTTTACTCCAAAATTTTACTCCATCTTCGACACATCACTGTTTCTTTCTTTTACATAACATGGAATTTGCACAATTCCCCATCAAATGAACGTTAATCACATAAAACACAGCTACCATGGATATAAAAGAATAACCCAGAGGCAGAGAAAGGAGAAGAAAGGCAGTGAATGAAACTGTAAAGGAAAAAAATAAGAATAAACTGTAATTTTTTTTAAAAAAAGAGGAGGAAAAGAATGAGTGACATTCAAAACCTGGATGACTAAATACTACTGGGAAAAAAGGGAATAAGGGACCTATTCATTCTGCATATAAGAGGAAAACAGAAAATGGAAAGGTAATAAGTAAAGGGAAGTAAGTGAGAAAAAAAAAGAATTTGAAAAACCGGTTCTAAAACAGCACACTCCCAAATGCTCCTATGTTTACAGAGTGACAGGAGTGTACCGTAAGGATTCCTGAAGCTCTGCCTCAATACCTGGGCTGGGAGCATCATCCAGCTCCTTGGTACAAAATCTGTGTGTGTAACAATCACCTCTCACATCCTGGAAGATGCTGGGGCATGCTACTCATAGGTCCACTGTCTTAGATGGGTAATCTGGAAACCAGGATGTGTCAACTGGGTGGATTTTTTTTGCAGTTGGGAGGCTTGCTAATTTGTTTTATGAAAGGCTCATTCAGTTGAATTTGCTAATTAGGCTGAATTTGCTTTAAATTCAACTAGCTGCTTCTGCAAAGGCCCAAACAGGCATATGAACAAAGAAAAGGAAAAGGCTAGGGTAGAAATAAAGAAAACGAATATAAAAGGGGCATTTGGCCAAATCACAGATTCTGCAGTGACCTGAAATGCAAGAATGGTTAGCATTGCTTGGGCAATAGATGAACTGAGAAAGGAGGATTATGGGAGAATATAATGAGAATCTGCAGACAAAAACAGAACGGAAACAGACAAAAACTACAGAAGTGATCGGATGGCTAACAAGGTAACTATACATTTACTAGTAAATTTGTAGTAGGAATATGACCAAGGAGAGAACTGCACAGCTAGAGGAAAAATAAGGAATGATGCTATAAAAGTATTTTATAAAGATCTTTCCTTATGCATTCATTTGGAAAGTTAACACCAGGTAGACAATCAATAACTAAGGACTAGGAGAAGAAAGAATTCTAGTCCTTTCTTGTCCTGTAGTATAACATTACAGAATGTGGCAGCCCATAAAATTTGTAACTCAGACCACACTATTTTATACTCTTTCTCTGCTAATGTCCTATCTGTGTTTTTACCCAGTCAGACACTGACAGAAAAAGGCTCTGACTCTCACATTCATCTCCTTAGCACATCAAACAGGTTGCGCCATTGTCTTAAAAAACTAGACAGCAATGAAAACAAATTGTGACCCAGACTTCCAGGAGCAGAAAGTATGTCCTGCTCTATGTCATTAACTAAATCATCCGCAAGATGAATGCTACCTTTAGTGATTTTTTTTTGTTTTTACCTGCATTAGAATGGTGAAAATCAGTTTCCTCTCCAGCTCCATCCACTGCACTTGTATGCTCTTCAGGCCTGTCATTAGTCATTGTTCGGCGGATGCTCTGATACCTAGGGTTAGAAAACTGGACTTTATATGTAGTATATGGTAACTATGAGCCAACTCGGGCTCTGAGGGTCTCTAGTAATAAAGTTAGGCTTGCCCTACTTTTCTGCCATGTAGCTGAACCTCTTTTAGTATTATAAGCATCTTGAATTTCTAAAGATCATTAGCAGATTTTTGTTAGCTGTTAAACACAGGTGAAATATGATAGGTTCAGAAGCCCACATACAATCTAAAAGGAACAACCACATAAAAATAAACATACATGGCCAGCTGCAGTAGCAACTGGGACCTAGTCTTTCTACTCGGTCTTACAGAGATAAATAAAGTTTTGCAAACACACAATTCACAAACAATAATGGTAATTCTTACCGGCGATTCAGCTGTTCCATTTGCTGTATGGAATTTGATCTCTGGAGAATCTGTGGGGCTGGAGGGGCTGTGGGTCGCTGCCAAGTTGTTGTCCTGTTCACGTGGTCAACATAAAATATCCGTCCATGGCTGTCAATTCGAGCCTCCCAGTCTAAGTAGTAATAAAATACTGTGAACTACAGGGAGTTTGGGGTTTATTTCAGCATTTGTTTTACTTTTTTGTTATATCTTTTACAGGATGACTGCAGCACAAAACTTTCTCACTGAAGGGCTAAAAGACACAGCTTTTCCCTGATTTTATCCCCTAAATCAAACTCTTCACGCGTTCTATGGAACCCCTATGTAACAGCATAGAGAAATGAATAAAAACAAGCCCTCAATAAACAGTGATTGTCCTAGAAAAAAAAAAAATTAAATATATTTAATATAATTCTCTTAGACTAGAGCATTTAAAGATGAGATCTCTGAGGCTTATTTGAGTACAATAAGCCAATGTCCAAATGTCAAACATCTTGCAAAGCTTGACACACCTGTCCCTGATTTTCCCCAGCTAAAAGTAGCAGTAATGAAACAGATGCCAGTGCTCTTCCTGGGTGTTGTATGTACCTATGATATAAATAATAGCAGAGAAGATGAACAACTATAGTTATCAAACATCTTCATATACTAAATGCATGTTCCAGAATTGCAGATCTTGCGATTATCATAGCAAATTCACCTTGTTGTCCAAGCAGTAACTATAATGCTGGTTTTGCTACACAAACTACAAACAACATTAGAAGTCTAGCATGGACCATGATGGTCTCCTGCAACTAATGTTGCAGAAGACCAGACTATTGTATCAGTAACTACTGTAAAATGGGAACCACTGTTTTATTAACAATATCTAACATTGAGTTATGTTGGAAGAAAGAAGATAGCAGCATGAGATCCTCTGAATGCAGTTCTTCCCCTCTGTCCATAGGATACATACAATTTCACAAAAAACGTGCAACCTACTTAGCATGTCAGCTAAAAAGAAATCTTTAAAAGTTCAAAAGGTTTATAGAAGAGACTTTCTATATCTTAAGTCCACGTGGAAACTTCAGTAACTGCAGTAAATGAATTAAAAAACCACAGCCAGGCAACCAATTCTAAATGACCGCTTAGAAAGAAGATATAGAAATATCTTCATAGCAAGAGAAAAAATGAAATTCTACTGTCAGCTACTGAACTAAGTGACACCCTTAAAACCTCAGGCTGTATGTGCGTTCTGATTATTGTCAGCAACTGAAAGTAGCTAAGTGGCTCAGTGCATGACAATGTCAGGTCTGAGTTGAATCGCAAAGAAGTTAAAAAAATAAAAAGACAGGTTTTGAGATAAACGGAATGTGTCAGATCTGCAAGACTGCTGTGTATTTCAGCCTACCACAATGCTGTTCTTCTTATTTCTCTATGGTGCATGACCAGAACAGCCTATTAGTGATTAGAGTATTATTACTGCAAATGAACTATGTAGGAAAGTAAATTTGGAGCAAGAAAAGCAACATAATGGGATAGGAATAAAGAGAACTGTTTTAAGGAATAAATTTCAATTCCAGGAGAAAATGTGTTAACTTCATTTTTCTCCAAGTCCACATTAAAAACTGAATATTTTGCACTATGTTGTGAATTAAAAGTTCAAAATAAACAAAATTGCACCAATGCAAAGGTTATGGATTCATCACTGCACTTGCTATTCAGAATGTAACACATTTCAAAGTTACTCTAAAAGAAGAAAAAATAATTTAATTTCTAACTCAAAAAACCAAACAATTCAGCATGCTCTGAAGAACCTTTGGTTTTTTCTCCCCATAAAGAAAAAAAAATTAAAAAGACAGAAACCGATGCTTCAGGGCAAAGATCTCATTTCAAAAGATCAGTATCTATCTACTGATGAAATAAAAATACACACATTTCATTATTCAGTTTAGATTTCAAACCCTTACACTGTATAGCAGTGGACCGTTCTCCTGTAGTGATTATATATGTCCAGTTCCAACAGTCGTCACTTCCGTAACGTGTTTGAGGAATAAAAGAAGTTTTGCCTTCATTCATCTTTAACTACACAAGTCTGAACAACTGTGCAATGGGTCCTGAAGTAAATAAAGCGCCTCCATCACTACTGTGATGACAAGGATATCTTCCCATAGTCTAACTGTTGCTACCAACAGTGTTACAAAGAACTTAGCTCGCCGAACTGCAAAATTGTATTTAATCAATTTGCTGATCTTTCCCTAGGAATGTTATAGCACAGTGTTACATGTTCGAGACAGACATACTAGGTATGTCCTGCTCTAGAGATCTGTTCTGGGCAGAGATTCAGGGAGAAAAAACGAATCTTGGAAGCCATTAGTATTAAAGATTTCATTCACATTAACAGATGAATGATTACCGTAACTGTGGCATTGGGCTTTGATTTTAAAGGTGTGTATGCTGGTGCGTAAGCATATATATGCCTGTGCACAACTGTGTGAAATCCCAGCAAATGTCAGAAGTGTTACAATCCCACACAGCCAGACCTTCTCCATTAATATTACAATATTTTTCCCAACAAGACACTGTAGTGTACAGTTTGCTTTTGAAACACACAACCATGGTACTATAGAGGTTATCTCTAAGCATTCCTAACTTATTACACCTGATCTTCCATAATGTTCTCTCTCCTTTTCAGTATGAAAATGATAAAAATTCAAATGAAGTCTATGTCTCCCAGCCACTATTTTGTGAAAAATAACTCTGGTTTATTGAGATGGCAGTTAATTAACTTCAGGACCCGTGCAGAGGACTAATTTGTTATATGCACTGCTCATAACAGAATCAGCAGGGAGCAAAATATTCTCATCGCCCTGACATTCCAATGCATGCTTCTATCTGTGTTCTGCTACATGACTCCAATCACCCTCTCCAATTATCAGGCAAACTCAGTCCCTTTCCACACAGTGGATTGGGTTCTATTCATTTTACATTAAATATCTGAATTCCTGGTTTCTTTAAAATCATAGAGCTCTGTCACTGACTTCACTGGGCCAAAGTTTGATTTTTTCTTTCTTTTGTAAAGTCATTTCCTCATTAGTTGTGTACATTTGTTTTTACTCCTTCCCACCTTTTTAAGTATCTAATACTAAACAGATCATCACTGCTACAAGTTTAATCAAATGCATCAGTTCAAAATTGGGAAAAACATATTTTCCATATATATTATAGAAACAATTCCTCAATCAATTTAGCTTATCCAACAATTGCATAACATCCAAGTTTATGCAAAAGCATTGACAGTGCCTCAGAAAATGCAAGGAAAACACAATTCATGTAAACTGTAAAGACAGAAAGATGCTATTTGTTTCTTTGTAAATCATCACTATACATGACATCCTTGTAGATTTCAGTGTGCTTGATATCTTGGCCCCTCACAAAACCTGTCACATCACTTCCATCCTCACTTGCTCTGCATTTTTAAAAGGCAGCATCACACCTTCCTAATATTCTGCAAATTTTGCTTAACAAGTCTGTATACATCAAGTATAATTATCATCACACATCCTGATAGTTTACAGACTGAGCACAATGCCCTCCATGGGAACAGCACTACACTTAATCATCATCCTTCCTCATTTAGAGCTACTCAGATGTTCATTTGTAGTTCTCACATTTAAAAATGAAACATAATGAGGTCTCATTAATAGCATTCTGGCAGCTTATCCCTGCATTAAAGTATGAGGAACCTACTTGGTGGTAGTGCCTCATCCACTCGCTGGTACCGGCTAACATCCTGACGTACTGAAGGCAGTGACCTCAAGGGCTGATGGCCATTGGCTTGAGCACCTAGAATCAAAACGCCCACAAATTACGTCTCAGTCAATGTGGGTAAAACCTACAATTGTCTCTGAAGTGAACAAGACATGCTACAACTTCTGCAGGACTATGACATTTTAGGATATACCTAAGAGTCATTGGCTTTTCTGGCAAAGTAAGTCAAGTCTACAGCTCAGGGTGATTTCTCTGGCATACTCTGCAGTTCTTGTCTAGAAAACATCACTTCTTGGGACACACCAAATCCTCCTGTGACCAAGAGAAAGACGCAGACAGCCATGTGTGCCCAAGCCTTATCCCAGCAAAGGACATGGCCATCACAGAAACCTGATGTGAGGTGACACTGCTCATCAATTTTCCTTGGTGCAGCAACATTGATTAGCTAGGATCTGACTGATTACTAGGAACTGACTACTAGTAAAGTGTCTTAAATGTCTAGAAAATGATGCAAAATAATGTGTTGTATTGTATTTGTTATTTTAATACTGAAGTTATTCTTTCCAAATCAAAGAGTTGCATATGGGGAGAAGAAATGAATAGACCTATGATTTCTCTCCCACAAACAGGTATAACCATAATCAGTACAGAAGTAAATGTACTTGCAGGGTTTAAGGAAGAGAATTTATTTGTGCTTACCTCATTTTCCCCCTCCCCTTCTAACAGAATCACAGCTAATGTTCCCTGAGATTTCTGGTGCAGTATTTGGCACTCAAAAGTGAAAAAAATAATAACACTGAAAAAATAATTTGCTCTTCAGGATTACTGATTTTCAACAAACTTTTAAGATAAATATGATTTTCTACAAACACATCCAGAACAGGATGTACTTCAAAGACAGGGAAATTAACCAAAACATCTGAAATGTTATTAAAAAGAGATGTCCAGAAATCCAACTTGGTCCATGCACTTGATCATACCCACTTCAATCCCTGAATGGGTAATAAATTGTGAAATTAGCTTGAAAAAAATCTACTATGGACACAAATCAATTTTCAGTGATTTTAGCAAGATGCAAAATCCTCAACTGTTAAACTAATCTTACAATTGGGAATAGCTTTACAGTTTTGAGTAATGCATTCCTCTCTGCCTATGATTCCTGCTGTGTTAGGTTGTGCCTAAACTGACAATAAACTGCAAAAGTTAAGACAGTAGCTGAGGTGTGATTAAAATAACTCTTTTTTCAGATTTTATTTTTTAATTATCCTTACATTTTAGTGCTTATATTTTTTTTTTCTTACCCCTATAAACATGCTGGAGAAAAGATCTAAGTATGAATTCTAGATTGCATATAGTTTGGGGATCCATCTATGACTTCCCAATTACCACTTCAATTAGCAAGCAAGACAATATTGTGAAATACTTTCCTCCTCTTCATTCTCCTTCTCAATACTCTCTCAAGAATTAAAATATATCCAATTTCAAAACAAATGTCTTCATTTTTCAGTTTTCAGTTTTGATGTTTAAGAGTCTCTTAAACAAAGCAGTGTCTCAAAGAAAGACAAATCTTTAAGGAGAATGAAATTGAGAAATCATTATCTTTATTTTCAGATGTTTGTTTTTAAATAATATTTTTTGACTGCAGAGTGGTCACTTCATAAAGTGCTCCTGCAGTTGTTACCTCCAGTAGCTCCTTCAACCTCTGCTGTGGCACCCTCACAAGGTGCTTGGGCTCCTTCTGTTTCTTCATCCTGAGACTGGCTATTGCCAGCTGCTGCCTGCAGGCTTCTTCTTCTTTGCCAGACTTCTTCTGCATCCTCTTGGTCTTGTAATTCACCTCCCTCAGCCTCCTGTACTTCCTCCTGAGGTAACTGTACTGCAGGCAGAGAACCAGAAGTACTTGGAGAGTCCTGTGTTTCAGCAACTGGCTCAGTCCTGGCCACATCAGTGGCACAAGCTCCCTCTTCTTCTTCCTGAGAAGAAAATGCTGGAGTCTCAGGAAACCTGGCACTTTCAAAAGAACAGCGCATTTCAACTGAGGAACGTCGCACAGTTGCACTTTCATTACAAGAGCTGTCTGCCCCTTCCACATCACTCTCCCCTTCCTGCCGGGTGCTAGCCTCACTGACACTTTCTGTGCGAGCAGGATCGCTCTGCTCAGTTTCCGATGACAGCTGGGAAGGTTCAGACCCTTGATCAATAGACTCTGTTTCACTAACACCCCTTCTGCTCCCAGCAGCAGCATCGGCAGCTCCTGCATCTGTACTACTGGGAGGCTGCTCTGCCTCCTGCACAGCATACGAGTCACTGCCAGCCTGCTCTGCCGGTGTTTCACTCTGAGAACCTTGCAGGCTTTCACCTTCAACTAACTGTGATGGTGAAAGCTCTGGAAGACTCTCTGGCTGGTCATCAGTTGAGGGCAAAGGAGCTTCAGAGGCTGAAACGTTTTCATTCTCTGCAGGCCCTTGTGTTACCTGATCTGACGAGTAGCTTAAACCATTTCTTTCAACATTTCTTGTAGCACCATTAAGCATTACTAAGCCACCATCATCTTCCAAGGAAGATGGGAAACCCAGGTCTTGATGTAGCTCATGTTCCTCCTCATCTGAGTCAATGTGAAGCATTGCATTAAGTCTTGTGTCAGTAGGGAAGCTACTCCTCAGTTTTGGGGAGGCTCCACGAGGACGCTCGCCAGAGGCAGACGTCCCAGGTCTGGGATGATTACTGTGTTCTATTGCATCCAGGTAGTCATTCAGAGAGTCCTGGCGACCTCTCGGAGGTGATGATCTTGAAGCACCAGAGGTTAATTCATCCTGATCTGTTTCTAGTGTTGTACTAGTCCTTAAAGGATGTCTCTGGATTGTCTCTCCGGACGAGTCCTCAAGGACTGGACCATTGGAACACACTGTGGAAGTATCGTGATGTCCTGCTGGCATGTCCTCATCATCAGAAGGGCTGCCCAAGTCTCCATTTACAGAGTGAACTCCTAGCAAAGTGCCAACTGTTTCCGGTGAAGCATCTGCAGGGACACAAAGATTGAATGTGAAATATGTAATGCAGCCACCATGAGCTCATTCTACTTCTGCAGCATCACAGAAGGGATATAAAAATCATCTTCAAGTTATAGGCTTATTTTAATTAGACAACAAAGTGAAGAAAATATAGTTAAAATAATACAGATATCTACACTATTGTAACAGCAATCACAGAATTTTCTTTGTACAAATCTATCCTAGTCTTTAGCAAAATTTCACAGGCAAAAAATATTACTCCCATTTTGCTTTCAAAAGGCATAGCATTGCAAAGCATCTTGCCAAACTGTAAAACCAGCCTCACAAAAAAAGGAACCAGTTTTCTACAGCATCCCTCTTATACTCAGCAATGGGATATATATAAAACTAGTTGTCCTTAGCACCATGCAAACCAACACCCAAGACCACATTAAAAATCACAACTGTGCACAGATACAAAATTCTATACACAACAGTTATTTTGAGTAAATCGGACTTTTCTACTGTAAAGAATGGGAATCTACCCAAGATAAATGGATGATTGTTGGTGTTTTGGAAATATAATCTCCCAAGTCACATCCAACATATCTAAAATATGAATCCCACAAGCAAAAAGCAATAATAGAGGCCACATAACCAAATGAGACACTTAATTTTGATAGATTATCTTAGAAATAAAAATATGTAACTACTCTTCATATAACTATTTAGAGACCCAGGTCACTGCCAAATTCTCACCTTCATGAACAGAAGATGTGATTTCCACTTTGAACTGGAGATATCCACTTACATGATCTGCTGGGAGCCTTCTACCAAGATTATAGCTGACAATCTGGTCTCTGCAAAAATAAAGGTATTGTTGGCTTTGGGGTTGCTTTTTTTGGTCTCTTGCTTGTTTTTTTTCAAATTTTAACTGGTTTTATTTTTCCAACATTTTATATGAGAAGTGCTTATCAGGTAGAGTCAGTGTATTAGAAGTGTATTATTTTAACACTTTTAAAATTAACCACATACACTGGCTTGTGTGGAAAAGAACAAACATCAACAATGGTGTAATGTATTGTTTGTTAACACATAAAAGAGCCTAATAAATGACTGTATTTTTCAAATATGCATTGTGGAATTCTCACACATTTCAAAATCTGTTTTTAATTCCAAAACAGACCACATTGAAAAGGATCTTTTTTCTTTACCTTCTCCTCCCTCCAACAAAAAATCTCTTTTATTAACAAAAACCTTTAATTTTGAAAGCCTTCGCCCCCTTGTGGATTCTACTGTAAAACAAATAAACAAAAAAGCCAAACAACTTCTTCTAATTTTAGTTCTCATTCAATAAAGCGCTTCTATATCTGCTTAAACACACTGTCATTTAGAAAAGCTTTTAATGCTCAGAATACAAGTGTTATTGAGTTCAGCAGGACTGAGACTTGATTAGGTGCCTGTATCAGCTTTAGACTTGGGATATGATTCTGGATTCTTACTATGCCCCACCAGAATGTACAGTCCCAGTCACCTTCCACACAGTTGAAGAGAGAGGAGGGGGCTGCCGGAAAGCACCATGGAAAATCAGTGCTATTTCTGCAATTGCATTTTTTGTACCGGTACAAACACCTCTACTGAGAGCATTCTTACTACAAAAAGCGACAGACTAAAAGGCAACTCCTGAGATAAACTGCAGCTGTTTAGCTACAAACATTACTTTGAGCAAAAAAAAAAAAGCCCTACGCGGATAACTTAAGGCAAAGCAGCCTCCCTACATTGCTCTACAGAGCACATGACTTCAAGTCATCACAGATGTGTTTCTTGAATCTATGTCACAGATTCATTGCTCAGCACTTCAACTGCAATTCTTCAGTTAGACTTGGGAGTATCTTCAGAAGATTCTTTTATGTAAGGTTTACAATGCCATAGGCAATAAGGATTAGAGAAAGCCATGACATAAATAATGTCTGCTGTGGACTGAGCTAAATCAATATGCAATCATTCTTATGCTCATGTATGGTATTTTCCATGGAATTTAAGGAGACATTGGCCATCTCACTATGAAAAAAAACTTGTAAGCTATACCAACAGTTACAGGTAGGCCAAAGTCTACAGCAATTTGCCTAAAAATAAGTTCTAAGAAGTTCTGGACTTCATTTTTTCATTCATAATGATATGTGCAAAGGCAAGTTAAGCATACGGTGTACTGTAATTCCTTTGACTTATGTATTTCAAGCTCACACTTTAATCCAGAAGAGGATTTCCACTGTTATTGACATTATGAAAATGAAGAGGAAGAGGGTGAGTATGTTTCACTCACTTGACCAAAACTAAAATAAGAGAATGATAACAACTGATTGTATACGTGGTACAGTTCTACTGCCTGTCTGTATTGCTCACTCCTTCCCTTTGCGAGACTTCTGGTGAAATACTGTCTGTCCTTAGCATATCTAAGAAAACAGGTACCTGACAACTGATAGGTATGGGAAAAAAAAAAAAAAGCAAATAAATTACAGATAAATAGGAAAAATACCTTTAAGAATGATTTATCATTAGTTTTAACATCAGGATTGCAAAACAAAATACTCACCTGTATTCCTGCTACATATTTACTATACTGCCCTTCCTATTCTAAACAGAAGTATGGAGAAGAAAACAGGAAATGTCTTCCAGAATTTTGGTTTGAAAAAAAAAAAAACAAACAAGAACTGGCGAATGTAGCAAAAAGGCTTTATTTATCACTGTTAGGAATCCCAGATAGATGCCAAAATATTTTGGGATACAGCATGGAAATGAAATCCCTGATCTAGGTCTTGAAATCAACATCATTCTCCTATTTTTGAGTGTCTAGTAGTGTGCAAATTTATTAGAAAAAGCTGCTTTCTCCAATATATTATAAGTTGTTGAAACTCAGAGATGAAGCATTTCTTAGTAAAATTAAATTTTATGCACTTAAGCAGAGCTTTTTCTTTTTCTTTTTAAAAAATAAATTATCAGAAGACATCATCAGAATTTTAAGCTACTCTTACAATTTTATTCTTACTTTACTTACCAGTGTAACCACCACTTTGGAAACTTAAAGCTGAAAACTTTTCAAACTGAATTTGTTTTTCTCCAGTTATGCAACTTGTTACTTTGATGAGAATATCTGTGAAAAAGGAGGCCAGTTGTTTATACCCTGCTTTTTGTGCAACAGCTTGATGATGCTGCCATTCCCTTAAACTCTCAAGGAAGAGTACAAACATTTTCTTTTACCATCATTTCTCATAGGCCTCATCCAGTGGCCATTTAATATTAATGGCAACTCATAGCTTTGATTTAGGTCCTATACAAAATACATTGGAACAGTTGTGTCTCTCTCTTCGTCTTTTGAGAAATTATTTTTTCTACTCTGCCAAACAGAACATACAATAGAGAAAAGACTCTGACAAAACAACAAACCCTACACTTAAATGTGAAATTACACATTTGCTTACACTACTGCATCTCTTGCAAACCTCCAACCGTTTGCTTCATCTCTGCAAAATATCACAGTGCCTAAGCATCAAGTCCCAGGCTCTTTCAAGTATGTATGGTTTTCCAGTGGCCTACTTTGATCATCCATTTGACTGTACTGATACCTCCTTCAGTAATCATCTCAAAGTATAAAATACCTTAAAAATTTTCAAGTTGAGATTCTTCTTTAAACAATAATAGCTATCCAAAAAATGAACAATTTTTTAAAAATAGACGAATTTTGAGTCTCATCAGTGCTCTATTCATAGGATGAGGCAATTTTAATTTGTTAGTAAAACCAGCACTGAAAAATAAAGATTCACAGCTTTGCAACAACTAATCAACTAGTTGATTAGATATTAAATCTCTCAATGTTACACTGACAACTAAAAATAACTGAGTTACAAAAATGAGAAAATAAAACTTGCTTGTTCTAAGAAATTTGCACACAATTATATAGCATTGTGATAATGCTCTCCTTCTAGGTTGGCGAGCCACAGTTTAACATTTTTGTGATGGTAATGATTTTTTGTGTAAAGATATCAGAGTTGGAAACAAATTGCAGAGAAACATACATGCAAACACAAACATATGCATTCAGAATGGGGTGAGAAACACCACCATCTTCCAATTAGGCGTTAAGGATATTAAAATTCCAAATAAATTTCTTACTACAGTTGCAATACAAATTGTGACTGTGCCAGTAAACCAGAAAGGTTGTTCTGTGCCAGCAACCTATATGTTGAGTCTCCCTCAAGCATTAAGAATGTATTAATTTACCCAATTGCATGCCTCTCCAACAGTCTCTGAACTGGTATGGTTAACTTCCCAAGAAAGCGTTTGATGATTGGACGACTCTTGGCAAATTTGTCTTTAACTTCAATCTCCAGGACATCTGTTAGAAGTGCAACAAAAGGATATTTCTGGAAGGAAAGAACATATTTGACATGATATCAATATACCTTTATTCAGAAAGCACGTATGTAATTACTACTAGCTTGCAGGGAACTCTGACAGCATTAACTGAGGACTACAGCGGTTTCCATACTATAAAGTAATGTCAACACCACTATTAAGTACTGTATTTTTGCATACATAATTAGCTAGAAAGCAAAAACCTTTTTACCATTCCTAGAAACCATATTCTCAGTAAGAAGCTGCACTGGACAAAAGCAGTTAGATGGTCCTGTTCAGAACGGAGAAAGCAATGTGTCCTAGCAGCTGCCTCAAGATGGATAGTAGAAATAACAAAGATAAGAAATCTTCACTGTACACTATTAGAGGATAAAAGACTAGCAGGGCAGTGCAGAAGAAAGAAGAGTTTCATTCCAGTCTGCGTTTGGCAAACTTTCCATCCAACATCCTGCTTTGTGGTCCTTTTTAATATGTGTTACAGACCAATCTGTAGGCCATATTTTCATGAGCACTGAAAATAAAGAAGGATAATTTTCTGTAGATTTTCACCCCAAAGTTCAAAAATTTTCTCAATAAGCTCCAAGAGTTTTTCCTGAACTTGGGGCCTTTATACAAAATGGCATTAATTTATTAAAAAAATTGTTATGTCTGGTAAGATCTCCCACCATCCCCTTTGAGGGAACACTGTCACAGTCACTCTTTTCAGCCTAGCTTCAAATTTCCTTATGTTTATGAATAATTCATACTTGACATCTGTGCTGTTCTGCAATCCTGCCTGCAAATGGTCAAGATTCAACAGTGGTACTGGGCACATATGTGAGCAGGCATGTCAGCAGGGATGCACACATACACGTAATGTGATGACATTCTAACAAAAAAGCAGGCTGAGGAACCTCTAGATTTTTTAAAAATTCAAACAAAAAAGCATGGATAAAATCTACTGAAAAGCCAAAGTCATCTGTTACACTTCCACTTTCTGCCACCTTTAAGACCTCTGAGAAAATCAAAAGCTGAATACAAAGTAATAAGCATGTAGTTAGCTTGATGATAATGTATTGAATAAGAAACACAAGAAGAAACAACTCTTCAGCTCAGCTGTAGACAGTGGCTAAAAATGTTGAAAAACAGTAATTAAATTAGGTGAGGAATAAGAAAAAAAAAAAAGCATTATCATGCTGGGTAGAGCTGTGATAAATATGACTTAAAATTTGTGTCTCGGTTTGGTAGAAAACTGCAATTTTGCAGAAGGAAGTAGATGTAAAATTGGATCAATTCTGCACCACTAGGACAGCATATGTAATGAGATCATAAGCTGGTATCATCAGAGATTGCTACAGGGAAGATACAGCAGTTAAAGCAAGCTGATTTAATACGTGCACCAGTGAACATTATCACTTTTCTAATAAGCTTCAAAAAACAAGGAGAACTGAAGGGGGAAAAAAAGAGCAAAGAACAAGAAGAGTTTTTCTTCCTACTTACTGAGTAAAGAAACAAACTGATAGAAAGGTGAGGAATCTATTTAGAGACAAAAAGTTCTAGTTTTTAAGATCTTAAGTTTTTCACAAATCCAGAGTCTTTCCCACAACAGAATACCTCAGAGAGTGCTAATGTTGGCCCCGCTCCGTTCTTTTTAACTGTTTCTTTGAAAGAAAGATGTGGCCTTGCTCTTCTATGCTCAGAGAGTTACAGGTAGTTAAAGTTCCTTCTCTGAGACCTGCTCAGCTTACCCAACATCAATAAATCAGAAAAACTGGGCTCTGCCCAACCACCTTCTGCCCCCAGTCCTTTCTAAGCTGTGCTGTGATACCTCCCCAGGCTTTCCTTTCCACAGCAGCACAAACAGTATACACCAAAGAGCATCCACTCTGCCTGGCAAAACTGAATGCTTGCCACCTGCTACGCACAATGAGGATATCATTTCTAAATGAGCAGTCATTGCCATCACTAGGCATAAATGCCCACTTATTGTACCTTTCCTTAAAGAGTCACTTCACAACATATGATTCATTTTAATTAATCTATTTTTTGCAATTTCAACTGATCTATTGGGCTGCTGAGTGATTCCAGCTCTTTTTAGCAGAGAAGCGAATGAAAAATCTCACAGTCGTACTGCTTAAACACAGGGCATAAACACACAGATGATAGCTGTTTCTATCCAACAACAGGGTTCCTAAAATTACTACAATTTCTGTGTCAGTTTAAATAGCTAGCTACAAAATAAGCTCCCAGCCTTTAGAGAGTAAAGACTGATGCATAAAGAGAAAATACAAGCCTGGTACGCTGCATCAACTTGCAGAGAGCTCTCAAAAGGCATACATTACCTCTCTGTGCCAAACAGGGTTAGTTGTGTTACTGATGATAGTCGATCTTCTTTCCTGACCATGATGAGCAAATGTAGGAAATGTACTTTTCTTGCCCGGCTGGATGGACATCTTTAAATAAGGATCGGGGTTGAAGAACATGCCTTTTTTAAGTCCAACTGCTCTAATATCTTTAAAGCAAACAAGGAAAGAAAAAGGAATGGAGTGAATGAAAGCTAGTTCACAAAGTAGGTCATTTTTAAAATATTACCTAGGAAATCAATTCACGTAAACTACTAAATAATGCAGTTTGAAATTACTCATAGAGTAACTGGATCCAGCGTACAGAAGATGCTTGAAGCAGGAAGTCAAGTGTTTTCCCAAGAGGATATACAGAGGAAAAGCAAGGACATCCTCATTTACATTTTGCCTTCCAGTCATTCCTAAAACAAAATTACAGCGTGAACTTTTAACTGAGGTACAAATGTTTTTTTGAGTATGTAAGGTATTTCTACCCTAAAACAAACCATTCCTTATCAAGCTTGTTCTGGATTATGATGCAAACTTTCTCTCAACTTGGGAATAAGCTATCCCACATAGAAGGAGGCAAGGTTTTCTGAAAATGCTTCTTTGTTCCTAGAGAAACCTCAGTGTCACAGCCCCGACAAAGTAAGTCTAAAGTAATACAGAGAAATTCTCAAAACAAGGCATTTTAATTGTTTTCTTTTCACAAGAAGTATTTCACAAACCAATCACACAAAAAAAGCCAAAAAACCCAGACCTGTAGATTTAAGGAGTGTAGCATGAAACCTAGGAAATAACAACACTGAACAATGGTTCAGATTTGACCTGCCATAATATATAAAGTTTAACATAATGTTATATTTAGAGCTACTTTGCTTGTCTCTTACCACAAGCAGCCAGGACCAGAATGTTCATCTTAGCTTCAAAAATACTCACTTGAAAGATGTTACACAATTATCTTTCATCACAACTTGCAAAAAACAGAATGTTCTCTGATTTGCAAAGCAAAAATCCATTAAAGATAAAATTTTGTTTAAAAAAAAATAATACACTAAGATAACAACAACAAAATGCAGACTCACCACATTCTGGATGAGCAACCAAATACATTCTGGAGAGCACCTTACAGACCTATAAGTCAATACACTTTTGAATTGAATTTAGGGGACTCCTCAAGTTGAGTCATAACATTCTGCTAAACACAGGTTTTTCAGATTTAACAAAACAATTATTCTAATGAAACGTACTAGTTCTATCCTGAAAACTGCTGCAAGACCAGAGCAAAGAACATTTTCTTCAGCTCTACTCCTACAGCCCCTAAACGTTTCCACTGTCAGCTATTTATTTAGAAGCAATCTTTTCCATATCTTTACGTAAGTCAAATATGCTACAGTCACACAAAATTTCCTGTGGAATAAAGTGTGAATCAAAACAAGTGTAGCTGGTAGACAGTATCCTTCAGCTATTTTTCTGTATGACAGCTAGCTCTGTTGTAAGAAAAGATTTTTTCCTTCTCCCTTCTTTTTTCTTCCTTCCTTTTTCTTGTTACTCCGTTCATAAAAGCGACAGAAGTGGCTTGCATTGTATTTAGAGGCTATATATTTAACCTTTTTTCTTTGCTGCACCAACTAGAAATTGTGCAAATTTCTCATGCCAAGATCCATCAACTCAGTTTCTTTTCCTCCTGGAAATTCATGATTCTGACTTATTTTCAAACAGAAGTTGTAAAGATATGACATCTTTCAAGCCACTAGAGTGTGCTCCTACAGAAGCTAAGGAAGAAAAGCACTCTACTTTTGACATTTTTTAAAACAGTAATCGCTTTTTTTAATTATTTATTTATTTATTTATTTTGTAAAAATGCCTTGTAAAACATAGATTTCTGTGGGGTTTTTGTTCTTGTTGTTTTGTTTTTATACCTGATAGTGTAAAGCTGACTAACTTCCGAGAATGCTGGGCTCCAGAAGCACCTTCCTCTGTGCCTTCTACTCCCATCTGTAGGGGAAAAAGAAATAAGAAACCACATACATTTTCATCTGTTTTATACATGTTCAAAGATCATTACGTAATTAGTAAGAAGTACACAGAAGAAGAATCGTACCAAGTACTGCCTATTACCATGGACAAAGCTGCAGTATCCATTTCTAGGAAAGCACATATTAATTATGTTCAGTGTTAATAAACTCATCCTTGATATCTTCCAAACAATCAATCACAAAAAGGGAAACCCTATTTTCTTATTCTTATAAAATCAACAGTATGGACTGGTAATATGTATGAAAGCATGAGCTAGTCAGTGACAGCAGGCAAAATTTTTGTTGCTTTTCACAAGAAGGCAATTTACTTTGCAAGAAGAAGAATGGCAGAGATAAAAAAGTCTAAAGAAAGCCTTCAGATTTATGAATGGAAAGTTATTCTAAACTGAGAATTATATCAAATATACAACTACGAATGTAATCTAAATGCTACTCTCATACTGCACAGATTTTCAGGTTTGGTTTTTACAGAAATCCCTGACCAGGTAAAGCACTACTTCAAAACACATGTATTAATGTCTAAATAGCTATACCAATGAATAGCCCTTTCAATTGACAGAAGAATTTTTCTCAAGGCAGAGATGTGCATTCAACTGAATAATCTAACATAAAAACATCAACAGAGCTATATTTAAAGTCAAATGGCTCTTTACATAGGCAGTGCACCCACTCCCAGACAGAAGAGATTACACAGTCTGCTGAAAAAGCTTCATCCTAACTACATTAGGAAAGAATATATGTGATAAAACAGGAAGTTGCCTGATCTATCAAACAAAGTAAGCTGAATACAAAGTTGTATACCTGTGCACAGCTGAAGTACATAAAGCAATTTTTAGCACTTGAGGAATTGTCTAAAAGCAAAATGAGAAGCTACAGGACTGATAAAGTATTTCTGGAGCAGTGGTTGCTGGACCAAGACGTGCAATCCATGAAGAAAGCACTAAAAACGTCCTTTCAGCATCGCTTTTAGCATTATCAGTATCTTTCAAATACTTCTCACAATGATCAGCGAACAAAAGCAAATCAGAGTAAGTGGTGTGGTACAACTGATACTGAGGAATTTCTTCCATTGCAAAATTCTAATACTTAGCATATAAGAGAGTCAAGTTAATAAAGTGATAAAGGATCCGCAACGACACTGATGCTTGATGTCTTCACGAGCTTCGGCGGTCTCATGAGGGAACAGACCGTGGCAGGAAGTTGCATGGCTGCAGCCCGGCTCATTTCCCTTCCACATCACTGGAGTCGTGATTCATCATCATTTTCAGGGACAAGCATTTCTCACCAGAATGCTGTCACCTCATCACTGAGCACACAGTACCACTGCTCCAATGGCTATATAAGGATACTTCAGCAGCAACAGCTGGTAGTAAAATTATGAGGGCATCACAAATGCAACAGGTTAAACTCAGTCTGACCAGACTGACCATCTGGAGGAGACCCTGATTTTTCACTGGCTCAAATGAACACAGCACAACATTAACTGCTGATCCCAAAATAAGACTGACTGACATTCTTGGTTTAATATGCCGTTAGTATGAATTAAACCAAAAACATAATTCCCACCATACTATGCAATGTGAAAATTTAGCAAGATCTGAGTTAGCAGGTAATTTACCACAACTTAAAAAAAAAACAGTAGGAATTGGGCATATCTCAACTCTTATACCACTTGCAGAACCAATAGTGACAGCAAGTTAACCCCACAGGACTGACTACTGACTCAGAAAGACAGGTCTTTGGTAACTTCCAAGTAAATAAACACATACTCAAAGACAGACGTTCACATGTCCTGTTGTCTAATGGCACTTGAAAAAATACTGGTGGCTTGTATGACAAGATCCAGAAATGATACAAGCTTAAATAGTTTCTCCACTACTTTCAGATGCACACTTTCTTCTATAAAGTATCAAGAGTTCATGTCTTGTGAGCCTATACTGCTCACAGGACAAATGATTAAGTGATGCTATCAGTTAGGTCAGTAATTCTAAGAGAAATAAAAAACATTCAGTATAATAAGACAAAGTCCGTTATAGTATATGCTATATTATATCACCATCAGATTCACCTGTATATAATATGCAATGCTGAAAAAGTGCAACATCAAATTAAAAGCAATCAACTTGATTAAATTGTGCTGTATAGTATCTTCAGTGCTGTAACTGTCAAGACAACATCCTGGCAGATATGATATTAAACATTTGGCAGCCAAAATCAATGAATCAAATGTACTGTGAAAATTTCTGTCAACTTAATATTAAATGTATTAGATGAATTACTTCAATCAAATGCACCTGGCTACAAGTTGGAACGTTCTTCTTTCAACAGGTATTCACATCACTGAAAAAAACGACTTTAAAACTTCTAGTATTTCAAAACAAGTCTCATAATGAAATTGTAAGAAGGCAACAATAAATCTCGAAAGCCAGAGAATTATCTAAATTTTGTTGGCATATAAGCACTCTGAGAATTCAATCATTTCTGCAAAAGCAGAGTTTTGTACAGTCTTCCTCCTTTTTAATACTCATTATTGCTATCTCAGTAACAATTTGATTTTTAATATTAGCAAATAAGAAGTAGAGACTTCTGATAGGAACTCAGTTTGAATTAGGTAACCAGTGCAACAGTGTTAAATCAAACTGGCAGCACTAAAATTGAAAGCAAGCAAAACCAAATTGTTAGTACACAAAGGATTTCAGTTAATTTCAGTGATTTCTAATGTTATTTTATAATGAAAAAATTTATAAAGAAAAATACAAAACCAGAAAAAGTATTTCCTAATTTTGGTGACTGCAGCCTAACAATATTCCCCCTGCACAAAAATCACTCTTAATGGTGAAACAAGAGAACTTACACTGATACATTTGTCTGGCAGTTAGTATCTTGCACAAATACAATGAATAAATAGGCTAAACTTACCATCACAGCAGGGTTTTTCACAGTGATACATGGAGTAGTAGCTCGGAGGGCTCCACTAACACCATGGTAGTACTTAAAACAGATCTTTATTTCAGCTGGAAAAGAAAACAAAAATCAAATCAAATCCTTTGTGACTGACACTAGGCAAAAGAAAATGAAAGGAACACATACAGAGAGTCATAGCTCACTTCTGTTCACAGCCTGAGTCACATCTGCTATGGAAGCACACAATAACTGTAAATGAACTACGTCTTCTTTTAACCTGCAGAGAATCAGGATACAGATTCAGGATATATTTCCATGGACTGTAATACAACCCTATTTGCTGTAAGGTAACTGCATTTCCTCTGTGTTGATTCTTAGGATACAGAGGAGAAAATAAATGATTAGATCATCTCCTGTGATCATTATTGCGCTCTTTGTTGCTCTTCATTCATTTCTCAAAATTAAATGTTGTCTTATGGACTCCACAGCTACTCACAGTACTTAGCATGAAGCTCACCAAAGGTGAACAAGGGGAATTATTCTCATGGTCTTGTCAGATGTTCCTCTGCTTATATGTCCAAAAAATACCTCAGAGCTTTTAGTCACAGGTTACTTGGCAAGTTGATGTTGAGATAGCCCTACAAACATTCTGGCAGGATTTGAGTTTCAACTATATTTTGGAGAGTTATTAACATACTGTTCAGTTTGCTCTTGAAAGCTCATTCTATATAAGCTGAATCCATCATCCAATGATCTTTTTTCAGAAATACTTTAGCAGGAAATTAGAGCAGTTAGTCAATTCCTTTTTGTGTATTCTGCAGGTTATACTTCTGGCTATTTCAATATATTCAGTTGTGAAAAAGGCTTACCAAGACATGTGCTACTAGCATGACTCTTGTCAGACTTTGGAAGAAGTTTCGTGACATACATATCTGAAGGAAGCTGGAAGCACTTCATATTGGAACACAGGAAAGGTGAAAGTTTCACCATGTTTCTGGTCCTACTGAATAAAGTTTTGCTAAATTGCTTTTGCAGCAAACAAAAGAGTATTACATTTCACTGAAGCCTGACATCTTCACTGTTGTTCGCCTGCATTCTTTCAACACAGTGGAATGGCTGTCCTTGATCCTGCAAGACCTTCCCTGTCTGGAACAATGTCCCCGTTTTCCTTCTCTGCTGGAACAACTCTTCTGTAGAAGGTTGATGAAGGTTTATCTCTGGGTACAGAAATGACCACAGCCAGGCAGAAATGGCCACAGGCAAGTACAAATTATAGCAACCAGGTTGGACAGGCCAGGGGGTGTGCATGAAAGTCTTGGCATTTCAATTTCTCTGACTTGGTTTAACAGTACGACAGTAGCCTTAAAATACAAAACTGTGTACTGAAAAAGAGTTTTGAGACATACAGCATGATTCCTTGAGGGATGAGGTTCTTTGTCACTGCAAGATAAAAGGTCCGTTTACCCCTGCTCAGAAGGATTAAAATCCATTCTGCAAGTCTGGTCAGCCAAAAAGGATTTTTAATTTCTAATTTGCTTATAGCTCAGCATTCATTCACACCCTTTCTCCTAGTACAGTGGACGCACCTCCAAGCTGGCCTTCAAAGGCAAGCGCGTGTCTCCCAGCCCAGTGGGGACTGAGATGGTGGAGGGCTCCTAATCCCTCCTCCTCACAGCTGAGTTCACCCACACTGTCAAAACACCATCATCTAGCCTGCTCTACTTACTACAAACATAAACAGTAAAATTCAAAGCACAAACAGGATTTCTAATCACCTATAAAGGTCAATAAGGCCTAGAAACCATAAGTCAAGATGTGCAGGCTCTTCCTATACACTGAAATTCTATTGACCTACGAACAATGATTATATCCCAATGAGCACACAAGGATTTCCATCTCATATATAATTAGAGTTTCAGCACAAGTGCTGCTAACTTTCACAGGTGCTTTCCAACTCCAAAGCTCAGCTTTATTGAGACCCAAACTTTACCTGCAGAGGGTTTCTGGAGATACAGTTTCCTCGGTCTGTTGCCAATGACTATGCAACTACCTTCTCTTAGTTCATCACTTCGGAAAATAAGCTAGCAGTGGAAAGGCTATCAGCTGCTGCTTCTATCTGCAGATAGCCAGAATACGGACAGAAGTCTATTATACATTCTCACTACACTGGCATGTACATACCCCTGAAGGCTGAAATGTAGCCCTGCAAGCTCTGGATCCTCAGATTACTTTCTCTCAAAGAGTCACACTATATAATTATACATTTCTCTCCAATATGTATATGCGGCTGGTAGTAGAAGAAAACAACTCAGTATACAGAATGAACAATTTCTCCCATACCAAAGAAATTAAAAAAAAAAAAAAAAAAAAAAAAAAGGCTGTAAGCCTAATTACTTAAAAAAGCAGAGCACTTAAACATACAACATCTGGAGACTTCTATCGCTCCCCAGGAGAAGCAGCACTGCTATGGTTCAGGCTTTATACAGCTCTACACATAGGAATTGTAGAAGTGCTGTCAGCACTGTGTCGATAGGATTAACATAGGAGAAGCTGTGTTTGAAATTCAGCATGAAATTGAAAAATGGGCCATCTGGAACATGCATACAGACATTGCTAAAGTGAATAAAAGTTTGCAAAATCTTTTCTTGCACATAGGAAGAACACAATTCCCTCACAAGACCAGCCACAGCTAAGTAGATTTTTCTTCGTATCTAATAATTTTTAAAACTACTATTAATACTTAGCACAGAAAGAAATCTCAGAGGGATTGTGCCAATTCAGAACAGCTGAGGATCTTGCTCTTTGACATCTTCTCTATTGTGTTAGAAGAAAAACTGTGACTGGAATATTTGTTCTTCATGTCAAATGGATTCCCGTGCTCCAGATACATTAAAAACAGATGTCTGTGCTTGCACCTGACAAAATATACATCAACCTATTATGTACAAATAAGGCCCTATGAATATAAAGAGCTCTTCCAAAAACAGTAAATTTCTGCAGACATGACTTTAATATTGAGAAAGCTGAATTCAATACATACTGAGACTTCCTCTCAACTGTTCCATAATATAAAGGGCACAATAGCATACATCACCTACAGAGTTGTTCTACTTTCTTCCATTCATTCTGCCAATTGGTTTGGAAATGTTTCCTTTAAGTTGAAAATTTGCTCTTTTATTTCTTTTCTTTCCCACTTCTTTCCCCAACATGCTTATCAACTTGCCTTGTTTGAGTTCTGCACTGAAAAAGGTAGCAGAAGTAAATTCAGCAAAGAGAAGATGCCTGTACCTGACCATGTACTGTTAGCCGTGTGCCTGATTCAAGAAATTTGCAGCCTCATGGAACAAACAGTATTTTCATCCATGGGAAAAAGTGACTGTACCTAGCAGTGTGTTCTTGCTGCCACACACGTCCCATTGTCTCTGACGTTTCTCCAGACATCACACAGACCGCAAGGAATTCCTACAGCCACCAGACATTTCCTCTTCATTTAAAAATAGGACAAAGTGAAATTGGGCTATCTGCGAGCGTTTGAAAGAATCGCAAGCAGTCATGTAAGTAGGGGTATGTGTTAATTAATCTGAACACTCCATTAGAACATAATTCTCTTCTTTTAAAGCCAATAGTTGTTATCATTCTATAATTATAGTTTTATAGCTCAGATCCATTATATAAAAATTCTGGAATAAACAAAGTTTTCTGGGACTCAAACAGTGATATTTGAATTTCAAAAGAAGTCCTGCATGAAATTATAATTCCCTCTATGGACCATGCACTCTTGTCTCTTCAATAATAGAGAGATCAGTTTATACCAAGTAATAGCTTGCCTTTAAAATGTCAGTAATTCTCCAAAGCCCCTCACTTTATCTATGTGCTTTTGGCCTTTATCTTTGCCTAACAAAAAAAAAATGCTTTAGGATAAAAAGATACACAGAATACAGGAATTTGGAGTACATAAACGCAAGTGTAATTCTAGAAGAACACATTATTTCCAGGAGACCAATAATTCAGGAAAATAAGAATACTCACTTAGAGAACAGTTTGTTCAGGATCAAGAGGTGGACTTGACTATAGACACTACCACACCAGTTATCTGTGTATGTGAAACATGCTGTAATTAAGCAAGCCAAGCAGATAAAACCTCTTTGGTATAGAGGACGGTAGCCGAAATATAATTAGAGGGAGGCCTGGCAGGTGGGTTATACCACACTCCCACAATCTCACCATGGCAAACGTCATGTGCTTACAATGGTGGAAGCAACTGCCAGATGGCTGGAAACATACCCTGTGCCCCATGCCATCACCCAAAATAATACCCCAAGTCCTTAGGTAGGATATCCCCTACCTAACTGAAACTTCTGTACCAGAGCTGAGGTCATTACACACTCCACTGAGAGGGGATGGCAGACACTCCTCTGAAAGCTAAGGCAAATCCTCACAGGACTGCAGCAGTCTGACACTCCCTGCCAACTGCACAGGAGCTGCCCAGCTCCCGGACAAGGCAGATCAATGCGAGAATCACATGCCTGAATCCATGGCTCTCTGCAGATCTGAGCACATATCCTTAAACACTCAATGAGAATTGGGAGAATTTCCCCAAAAAGCATGGAAACATGTTTTGGAAAATTCTGGCTCTGGAACAAATTGAGTCAATCATATTCAGCCTTTACAAATGAATAAAGGCAGAGCTAGGTCAGGGAAAAAGCATTGAGTTAAGCCCTATTTTTTCCCAGCTGAATACATCCACCCAATGGACAACTGAAGGAATTTAAAAGTGTTAAAAGTGTAGAAATTTAGAAGTGTTTCACACATCCTGCCAGTTGAATTTATTTTCCTTAGCATGACTGCAGTGAACACAACCTTCTTGATCAAATACTACATATTCTTTCCTCCTCATCATATTAAGCAAGAACCTTTTTGACTACTCCTGAGAGCAAACAGGAGAGCAGCAGAACATGTGTAGAAATAGGCTGCCTCCTGGTACCTGCTGTTTCCATCAGCAGTACGTCAGATTATTTTACAGAAGGAATGAAAAAAGCCTCAAAACTGACCAAAGCAGAACCACAGAGAGCTTTTTAGCTAAACTAGTATCAGTAACAGATTTCTGTCCTCTTGTCTCTATCCACTTAAGCTGCTTCAAAGGCAGCTACAAAGCAAGATCTGCTGAAGTAACAGCCTATGGACCTGGCCTGCCATCCACACTCACTTTCCTGCAACTCTGAGACACTTATTTACAGTCAGGAGCACTGAATATTACATTTCACTTCGGCCAAGTGTTTAATTATAATCTAACCCTTATAATAAAACACTTCAGGTATTATGTGCTTAAGCAAGCTAACAAGGCTTGTCATAAATTGCAAAAAACCACAAGAGATGATCCTATTTCAATTGTTATTTTCAAAAATAACTGCTAGGAAACAACGGATATAAACTGCAGAAGTATTTCTAACTTAATGAAAAGGCTTATAAATAAGGCTGCAACAATAACCACGAGAAACAGCCCAGTCAGACTACTGAGAGGGTACTGGTTATACAGTGCCACTAAATCCAGGCCTCCACGTCAGAAAAATATAACCTTTACAACTTAAATTGAATGCTCAAAATATGTATGCTGGGTAAAGGTAATGATTTATTTTGATAGAATACTCATTAACACTGACCACTGACCAACATTTTGGTCAGAACATGGAACTGTGCTCCTATCTCTGCCAGACAATAACAACTCTTCACTAAAGCATCTTTAAAAACTGAAAGTACATTGAGTTCAATTACAAAACCCATTTGGTTTGTTTCAGTCTCCCTTAGTATTTTTAAACAAAAAAAGAGGGCTGAAGTTCACTCTGCTAACTGCAAATTACATCAAGTTTCAGTCTCCATCCCTCATTTTTATAAAACTTATAGTTTCACTGAAATAAGGACTGAATACAGAGAACTCTATATAAAGCTTCAGTTGTAACCTGATACCAGTGTAATGCAAACACACGTATCACCACCACGCTTTCTGAATATATCTCAGAGTCATGCCACAAAACTGAGATTTTAAGGACAAAATAGAAACAGTCTGTGCAGTTACCGCATCTGAGCATTGCAGTGTGGCACCAGAAGGGATTTAACCACAAACATCCCAAGAGTGATCTGGAAATGATTGATGCGATGAGACTGGCAGTGTGTGGATGAATCCCAACAGCTGCCACTATGAGTTATTGTTCAAGATGTGAAGAAAATATATGCAAATCGATATGCTTCTTTCTATTCACAGTAATGACTATGACATCAAACGCTATAAATAACAACAAACACATTACACTGCAAGTAAAGTAGGTGAAGGTGTTTCTCGTGGATACTGTAATTAATACACATGGCACCTCAGCTATAACTGACAAATGTAAGTCAGTATGACTCCACAGCTCAATCCAGGAAACCCAGACTTAAAGGAGGCTCTCAGCCTATGCCCATACTATAAACTGAGTAGGATTATAGTATGAATTAAAATACAAGCAGAAAATCAACCACACAACAGTCATGGAGCACCTCTGACACTTCTGTCCCAGGTGCTGGGGAAGGCTGGGGCTGTATGGACACAAGTCATACTGTGCCCCTTGCTCCCAGCAACTGAAAATAGGCCCTAGCCTATTTTACCTATTAGGACATCTGCAGCCTTTAACTCCTAGGAACTTTGCACCTAAGGAGATTCATAAGCACTGGAGTTACTTGTTCCCAGCAGTGACAGTACTATACTGAATCCCCCCTCCTGCAGCACTTCCAATACAACCAGTCCTCGTTGCCCATATTGCAAACTTAGAAGCTGCAGTTTTTAAATGAGTAGTAGCTTGCAGCAGCTTGTATCAGCTATTCTGCAGAAAACTCAAGCCTCCTTTCAAATGTTTTCTCTATCACCAAGGTTTCCCTACAAATCATTTCACTCTTTCTGCTAGCTCTGTTCTCTA
Organism: Phasianus colchicus; assembly: GCF_987193195.1. Lineage (NCBI taxonomy): Eukaryota > Metazoa > Chordata > Aves > Galliformes > Phasianidae > Phasianus > Phasianus colchicus. The sequence goes on along the minus strand of NC_143442.1, from coordinate 27,494,925 downwards.
TAAAGAATGCCATCACCTCTGTCCCAACACACCAAAAGAGGACACACAGAGAAATTCCATCACATTATCAGCACTCGTGGAACAATTACAGCTTCTCCTGCACTAAACAATATAGTCTTGACTCTAATCATGATAAATATCAGATAACCATACCAAACACAGAAGCATGAAGCTGAGCCATGTTGCACATTCCCACAGTTGCCACCAATTGATAGTAACACACACCTTGAACTCGCCCTTTCATTTCACAGGAGAAGGAAGAAAACTGTTTGCAGAGCTGTGGTCACGTCTAGCAATCCTTCTGTAGTTGATACAGCAAACAACTTGAAGCAGCAATCTAGTGAGTCATTGTTTTCCCTCCCCCACATTTAAGCAAACCTCAAAGCAAAAAGTTTTTAAGTCACATCTATTATATAAGAAAACAGCATCTCAGGCACACTGATGCTCAGATTCACCTTGTCAAGTCTCTAAAGTGACAGAGATCCTTTTCATGCTCACAGAGCACTTTTGCTCCATTTCCAGGTAAAAGAAAGAAGAGAGCCTGCTTGCAGTCCAGAGCCAGTCACTTTCTCTAGGTGACAGCTTAAAGACACCAGCTGCTTTTGACGGTGAGCTGGACTTGGAAATTATTTTCCTTCCTTTTTGCATACTCTTTTCCTTCCCCACTCCTCAATCACTCCCCTCAGAGGCTGCTTGCATTTCGGGAATATATTAACTTCATCTAATTATTTCAATGTTGATTCCTTTGATTCTCTCCTCTGCATAGAATCTGTGGATTTTTTTGTGTCACTTTTTGTTTAAAGTGTGTAAGAGCTTCCTTTGATCATCTGTGTTTGGCTAATTTGGGGTGCTTTGGGGGGAATTAATGCCTGTTTTTAGTATGAAGATGATGAGATCCTCCCCGCCCTCCTTTCTGTGGGCAGTCTGATTTGAATAGAGGAGATAGCAAGCTGTGCATTTACAAGTTATTTGCTTGGGAAGTAGGAGATACTGAATCCATGGGGAGAGATTTATAAGGAATAAATCAAATGACTGAAAAACTGAGTTAGAGGACTGCAGATACATAACAACATAAAATTCAGGACAAAAACTTGAACAAGGCTTAATTTTAAAGATAAGCAAAAATTCCACATACTTCAATGAAACTATTAAGAAGTTTAAAATGATCCTCATAGAAAAAGAGCTTCCTAAATTAAGGTGGAAGATGCTTTTCCTACAAGGTACAAATCTGAGCATTTCAGAGAGGTCTAAGGCCCAATCCAGCTGACTCACACAGATTAACATTAATGCAATTAAAATGGAAATACTCCTGCAACATACAGTTTTAGTTGGATATGGCTTGTAAGCCATATCTGAGATTGTACTTCCAGTTGTTCCCTGCATTCCTAGTGAAGCACTGTTGAACTGTGAACGTTCTGCTCTGTGTCATTACTGAGAGAAGTAAATATGACAAATCCCAAATTCCTGTGTCTGATATATTTTGCCTCTTGGAAATGATATTCCTGAACACAAGAAGTCTACAACTGAAAAGTTATTTCTAAAATTTGGACAATAATGGCAGATTAATGGATAAGAGGTACCTTAACTCCAATAATCAGGAGCATTGTTAGTGGGAATATTAGCTACTCCATTGGCCTCCCCCTCTTGCTATGACAGTGCTATACAGAGCACAAGTTATATCAGCACTATGGTGGGTTAGAGCCTAAGAGAGGAGCTATATTCGTGTCCACAGCTGGCACAGGCTGGGGATCATCACCACTTAGAGAGCACAGCGTTATCCCAAATAGCGTTGTTATTCCAACACACATCTGGAGCTGCACAACAGTGGCAACTCCACTGTGGCTGTACCCGAACTGTGCAACAACCTGCTGTAAATGCCTGGCTATGATTTAGTGACCTGAGGAGGAAAAAAACATAATAATAGAAAAAGAATGGCTACATATAATTGCAGCAAAGATGCTTCTCCCACAAGAAGCTAAAAGAAGAAGCTGCTGAGCAAAGTGTTGCACATCTATGGAGCCCTCTGGTTTGGAAAGTGGAATTAGAAACTTAGTACAGCACATCAGTGCAATTTTTGGCTTCTCATTAGAAGCACAAGTAACAGTAGTATAATATTTATGTGCCACACTATGCGCTGTAGCAACATACGCTCACAAACCTTTTTAAAGTTCTCACTGGTGCATAATCGCTTCTCTTTTCTTCAAAGTATGGCAGCCAATACCTCAATTAGTAAAGTTAGCCATGATCAAGGAACACAAAATCTGCACTCTTGCACTCTTCATATCAGTTGTTCGCAAAGTGCGTTGCAGCTAACTCAATACTGCTAGTTCTAGGTTACTCACAAGAACTAAAAACATTGCTCATGAGCCTCAACTTCAGATATTAAAGAGCAACACCCAACCAGCTTTAGGACACAAACAAATACGCCTGAAGCTAAACTGCTGGCACTGAAAAAAATACTGATACAGCATATGTACGAGAGCTGATCCAGAAGTAAAGCCTCCTATTTTATTACGTTGGCCCATGACATCAGAGGTAGATGGTGGTGGTATGACAGTAGAGGCTGAACCTTCCCACCAATATTCCATTACATGTTGCTGCTGTGCTACAGGTAGCAGCAGAGGGGCAGTCTGACAAAATGGCATCTGACATGGAAGTGCAAACAGAGCAAAGGTATGCCACTGAATGCCTCCATGAAAAAAAAAATGGCACCCACTAACATTCATCAACACTTGCTCAACTTTTACAGAGACCAAACAGTGAGCACAGTGAGGCACTGGGTGGTGAGTTCACAGATAGTCACCACCACTGGTGCAGATTTTTATGACCGTAGATACAGGCACTTGTTCACTGCAGGTGAAAATGCACAGCTCATGGCAGTGACTAAGCCAAAAAGGAGTGTTTTGTAGCTGAGAATTTGGTCTATCAAACAGTGTTACTGCATTCTTTGTATCTTGTAGTTTCCATGAAAAAAAGGAGGCATTACTTTCAGAGCAGCTGACATACAAGAAGGAAGAGGCAAGGAACTCTTCTAACGTAAATTTTAATTTACTTTAAGACTACTATCTTTGGCACCAGGAAAGTTAATCATTTTCTTTGACCCTCATTATCTTCTTCATCTTCATCTTCAGTTCAACCATCTTCTTCTATAGCAATATAGCCTGGCCTTTGCAGTGCTGGGTGATGGCAGCACTAGTTGTATAAGATGTGACCAACTGCATGACTTACTCAGCCTTGTGGTCAACCTGAAAGAGGAGGTAGAGAGGCTGAGGACCATAAAAGAGTGTGAGAAGGAGACTGACTGGTGGTGCCGGTCCCTATCAGCCCCAGGATCTGGGCTCATAACTGAGGCATCATGTGGAGCATGTCACCCCCCCCGCCTCGTAAACAGGTGGGAGAGGGGAAGCGGCACGTGGGTGAGGGGAACCGGTGGGCTGACAGTGCTGCAGTGAGCCTTGTGTCCTCTCCTCCTCCTACGAACAATTCGAGAAAGGGGGAGGAGTGGAAACATGTACCAGCTCGACAAAGTGGGCATCCCCCATCCCGACCATCCTCGGCTCTCCAGGTGCCTCTGAGTAATAGGTTTGAGGCCCTGGAACTCGAGGGAGAGGTGAATGGGGGTGTAAGGGGAGGTCAACCCGTGAGGTTGCCTCAGGAAAAGCATTTGGCCCCATGCCTCAAGACTGCCTCCACCCGGAAGGACAGAAGGGTGGTTGTTGTAGGAGACTCCCTGCTGAGAGGAATGGAAGGTCCTATATGTCGGCCTGACCCTACCCGTAGGGAGGTGTGCTGCCTCCGTGGGGCACGGGTCAGAGACATTTCTAGGAGACTTCCTGGTCTGATTCGCCCTTCTGATTATTACCCGTTATTGATAATCCAGGCTGGCAATGATGAAGTTGCTGAGAGAAGTCTCAGAGCTATCAAGAAAGACTTCAGGGGACTGGGGCGGGTAGTCGAGGGAACGGGTGTGCAGGTGGTGTTTTCTTCCATACCTTCAGTGGCAGGGCAGGATACTGAGAGGTACCAAAAAACCCACCTCATAAATAAATGGCTCAAAAGTTGGTGCAAATCCAGGAATTTTGGGTTTTTCGACCACGGGAAAATTTACTGAGCACCTGGCATGATGGCAGCAAATGAAAGTAGTCTGTCTCTGAGGGGGAGGAGGATCTTAGCTGAGGAACTAGCAGGACTCATTGACAGGTCTTTAAACTAGGTATGAAGGGGGAAGGGAGCAAAATCAGGAACGTCGAGCTTGAGCGGGTCATTCCAGGGCTCGTACTGAACCTGCTGGGTGACAACAGTGAAGTACAAAGGGCTGGACTGGGGCAGGGGGGTGTTGGGGATGCTGCTGTTCTAGGGGAACCTAGACCATCTATAAAGGTGGTGAGACGGAAAGCCGAGCTGAAGTGCCTTTATACCAATGCACGCAGCCTGGAAAACAGGCAGGATGAGTTGGAAACCATGATGTGCTTAGAAAATTATGACCTTGTTGCTATCACGGAAACGTGGTGGGATGATTCCCATAACTGGAATACCACCATTGAGGGCTATCGGCTCTTTAGAAGAGGTAGGAAGGGTGGGGGAGTAGCCCTCTATGTCAAAGAGTGGATAGACTGTGAGGAGCTTCCTCTGTGAAACAGTCATGATCAAGTTGAGAGCCTGTGGGTTAGAATTAGGGATGGGTCTAACAAAGGCCAGCTGGTGATAGGAGTATACTATAGGCCACCTGATCAAGGGGAGACTGTTGATGAGGCTTTCTTGCTTCAGATGCAGGAGGCTTCGTGCTCACGGGCTCTTGACCTGATGGGGGACTTCAACCATCTGGATATCTCCTGGACAGACCACACGGCCAGTTGCAAGAGGTTCAGGAGGCTCCTAGAATGTGTTGACGATAACTTTTTGGTCCAGGTGTTGGACAGACCGACCAGAGGTGAAGCGTTGCTGTACCTGCTGCTCACCAATGTGGAGGAAATAATTAATGGTGTTACGGTTGGAGGCAGCCTGGGTTGCAGTGACCACGCTCTGGTCGAGTTTGTGATCTCGAGAGATGTGGGCCTGGTGAAGAGTGGCGTCAGGACCCTGAACTTTGGAAGAGCAAACTTTAAGCTGTTCAAATGGACTGTTGGCCGAGATCCCCTGGGATGCTTTCTTTAAAAACAAAAATGCTGAACAGAGCTGGTTACTCTTCAAGGATGCCTTCCTAAGGGCGCAAGAACTCTCTGTCCCTCTGAACAAGAAAGCAGGAAGAGGAGGGAGGAAGCCAGTGTGGCTCAGTAAGGACCTGCTGAGAGTGCTGAGGGTGAAGAAAGGTGCATACAAACTCTGGAAACAAGGGTGTGCCACCTGGGAAGAATACAGGGATGTCGTCTGGACTTGCAGATGTGGGATCAGGAAAGCCAAGGCACAGGTGGAACTGAACTTAGCGAGGGATGTGAAAAACAACAGGAAGACTTTCTATAGGTACATTAGCCAGAAGAGACAGGCCAAAGCGAGTGTACCTCCTCTGGTAAATGTAAAAGGAGAACTGGCTTCAACGGACAGAGAGAAGGCCGAGGTACTGAATGAGTTCTTTGCCTCGGTCTTCACTGGCGGCCAGGACTCCAGTACTCCTCCTGTCCCTGAGCCCTGCATCCCTACACCTCTGGGTGGGGACTGGGGTGGTAAATCCCCAACCCGCTGTGAGGACAGAGCAGGTCCGAGACCGCCTCATGAGACTGAATGTGTACAAGTCTATGGAGCTGGATGGCGTGCATCCCAGGGTTCTGAAGGAGCTGGCTGAGGTGGTTGCCGAGCTGCTCTCCATCATATTTGAGAAGTCATGGCTATCAGGTGTGGTCCCGGATGACTGGAGAAGGGTCACATCACTCCCATTTACAAGAAAGGGAGCAAGGAGAACCCCAGGAACTACAGGCCAGTGAGTCTCACCTCTGTGCCTGGGAAGATCATGGAACAGATCATCCTGGATGACATGCTTGATCACATGAGGAAAGGGCGTGTGATCCGTGACAGCCAGCACGGCTTCACCAGAGGAAGGTCATGCTTGACCAATCTGGTGGCCTTTTACGATGGAGTGACGGCATCGATGGACAAGGGAAAGGCGACCGATGTCATTTACCTGGGCTTGAGCAAGGCCTTTGACATGGTCCCCCACCACATCCTTATCTCCAAACTGGAGGGATGTGGATTTGATGGGTGGACCACTCAATGGATAAGAAACTGGTTGAAAGGCCACAGACAGAGGGTGGTCATCAATGGCTCTATGTCCAGGTGGAGGCTGGTAACGAGCGGCATCCCCCACGGGTCTGTCTTGGGACCGGTGCTCTTTAACATCTTTATCAATGACATCAATGATGGAATTGAGTGCACCCTCAGCAAGTTTGCTGACGACACCAAGCTGAGTGCTGCAGTCGACACGGTTGAAGGAAGGGATGCCATTCAGAGGGACCTCGAGAGGCTAGAAAGGTGGGCCCGGGTGAACCTGATGAGGTTCAACACGGCAAAGTGCAGAGTTTTGCACTTGGGCCAGAGGAATCCCAGGCATCCCTACAGACTGGAAGGAGCGGTCCTTGGGAGCAGCCCTGCGGAGAAGGACCTGGGGGTTTTGATAGATGAAAAACTTAATATGAGCCAGCAGTGTGCCCTTGAGGCTCGGAAGGCAAATGGTATCCTGGGCTCCATCAAAAGAGGGGTGGCCAGCAGAGATAGAGAGGTGATTGTTCCCCTCTACTCTGCTCTTGTGAGGCCCCATCTGGAGTACTGCGTCCAAGTGTGGAGCCCCCAGTACAAGAAAGACAGGGAGCTGTTGGAGAGGGTCCAGAGGAGGGCCACAAAGATGATCAGGGGACTGGAGCACCTCCCCTATGAGGACAGGCTGAAGGAGCTGGGCTTGTTCAGCCTGGAGAAAAGAAGGCTGCAGGGTGACCTCATTGCAGCATTTCAATACCTAAAGGGAGCCTACAAAGATGAGGGGAATCAACTCTTTGAAAGGGTAGATAACTGCAGGACAAGGGGAAATGGTTTTAAGTTGAGGGAAGGGAGATTTAGGTTGGACGTCAGGGGGAAATTCTTTACAGAGAGAGTGGTGAGGTGCTGGAACAGCTGCCCAGAGAGGTGGTGGATGCCCCACACCCCTGGAGGTGTTCAAGGCCAGATTGGATGGGGCCCTGGGCAGCCTGGTCTAGCATTAGGTGGGATGGTTGGTGGCCCTGCATGTGGCAGGGGGGTTGGAGATTCATAGTCCTTGAGGTCCCTTCCAACCCTGGCAATTATGTGATTCTGTGAAAATCCTATTTTGATTTTATCCTATTATATTTGATTAAAGCTCTTTCTTTCTTGTTAAAGTATGTGTTGTGTGATGCATAGATTTAACTCGGCAAGATTCACTGATGGCTTCTAGAAATAAAAACTTTTAATAATTATTTATAGTACAGGGGGCGAGGCCCAACATCTTTAGAAACACATGTATTGCTGTGTATCAGTCAATGAGAAGAGAAAATTCTGCCAAGATTTACAGTTAGAAGCACTGCAGTGTACAGTAAAGTATCTGAGTGGGTGTATATATATATTCTAATTTATGAAGGAAGACATTACTTGTGAGGCTAAACAGGTGGTAGAACAACTCACAGCTCTTTTGGGACTGATTGCCACTTAGATGCTACACTTATCAGGGTTCTCAACAAGCTCCTATACAACATCTGAGAATTAAATAATCTGATTTCTTAAGGGGATCACATACTTAAGATAGTAAAATAACAACTTCTCATTAAAAAGCCAAAAAAATTTAAAAAATTAAAAAACAACATACAACAGAGCAGCGTAGCTTACTGCGAGTCCTGGTAATCTAATGAAGTGGCTTAGCACTCTGATTTGAACCTTGACTACCAAGAATTACTGCAGAGCTCTGCTGGAGGTTTGTTTATTTCAGTCACACTAAGACTCAATATTTCAAAACCGCCCAGTGAATTTCCCAGCACAATGAAACTTCAGCTGAGACATCCTAATGCAACAGGACAAAAGGCTGGCAATTCCCAGCAATAAATCTAACGTTAATACTAACAAACATGAGCAAAGACTGTCACCTTATTAGCCTTTTCTTCATGTCCATTTACAAATTAATGTCTTGTCCAGATGAAACTTTAAAATTCCTGGGAGGGGACTTCATCTTTCACTGTTTATATACTACACAACACCCACAAGGCAACTTTTTGTTCTCTTGAAGTACACTGCCCAAGAACATCCCTAAAATACAAATGCACTTCAGAACTCAACTATTTTTTTTTTTGTCAATATTTTCATGACTTTTTTGTGTAATACACTTTTTGTGATGTGTAGTAAACACATTGAAAAATATGCTACTACTTGAGAAATACAGTCAATTCTTTAGGTTTGTTAGAGTTTGACAAAAATGGCTATCAAGTGCAATCCTGCAGGTTTGCCTTGACATAACTGGCATGTTTGCCCACTGATAAGTAGGTACTCACATTCCATAAAATAGGGACCAGGTTCAATTCGCCATACAATTTGTCCTTTTTGAGTGCCAGTCACTCCCCTATTCTTGGAATCCCAGAAATTGGCTGGAGAGTTCTCATCTGTAAGAGGAAAAAATATATACTTTGTCAGATAGCATTTATAAAAGCAGGGTGTTTTTTCAATTTCTTGTTTAGTTTGAGAGGCCCAGAAACACAAACGCTTGGGAAAAAAAAAAAAAAAAAAAAAAAGGTTAAGCTAATTAACAAAAGATACATGGCTTATCTTACAGTAGATAGATAGATCACTTTATGCAGACTTAGCAGACATACAAAGAGTCAAAGTAAATATACGGTTTCCTTTAAGAGGCGAACTGCCAACATAAAGCATTAAATTCCAAAACTACTTCTCCTCAATAGGCTGCAACTTCATCATGGAGTTGTAACACCATTTTATATGATGGTCTCGTTCTCTGCTGTGAAAATCTAGCACTTGCTCCTTAGCAGTGATGTACAGAACAGCAACTTGAGGTATCAGAACTTGCTTGACTTTTTGAAGTATTCCTACACTTCGAGATCTGGAGAGAATATTTTTATACATACACCAAAAAATATGGCATATTCAATTTTCCAGCCAGCATTATTACGAACTAGTGAATGTAAGTCCTAAAGGCAGAACTGTCACTTAATAAGCCAAAAACACAAATGAGTGAACCAAATGAAAGAAATTCCAAAGAGGAAAACTGAGATGCTAACAGTAAGTCTCTGGAGATCAGTTGAGCAGTATCAGTATTTTCTCCTCCTTAAAAAACATGTTTGTCATAGCAGAAACAAAAACAGGTCACGGGGTTTGTTTTTACTTACCAGCCTGTGTTCAGAAACTCAGAATGCTGTTTGAATGAAACACAAACAGAGGGAGAAGCTGTTTGAAGGGCACAAAGATTAGGATGACCCAGAGGAAGCTGACATAAATACAACTTCTCTCGTACAGCAAGTTCTTTGGAAGTAGGCATCATAGCATGCTAAAGTGCATTATGAAGTCATTTCTTAATCATACAAGTATACCTCCTGCCTCAAGTACAAGATCCTCCTTTCTTCAGTGGCACTTAATAACCCTGACTCTTAAAAAATAAGTAAATAACTTTGTTTTATTACACAAATTTGAATGCATTCTGCAATCTTAAAAAGATTTCACAAAAACTTAAGGCTACTCTAGTTCTGTTCAGGAAGCTCTTATCCAATCAAGCCCAGTTTCTTTGAAAAGAGGTCCCACATAAATAAAACTAAAGAACTGTCACCTATGTTTTACAAAGCCATACACTATTTATGAAAGAATAATCAAGAATGCAGCTTTGTTACTCTTAACTTAAAAATACACTCTGGAGCAGAACCCCTCCCTAACCCCCACCTGATCCACTTCTGACGCAGCTCCATGCTGTTCCCTCAGGCCCATCACTGCCACCAGAGAGCAGAGCTCAGCGCTGCTGTGAGGAGCTGCAGCTGCCACGAGTCTGCCCTCAGCCTATTCTGCTCCGGGCTGAACAAACCAGGGACCTCAACTGCTCCTCACACACCTTGTCCTCTGACCTTTCTCTTTTGTAGCCCTCCTTTGGATGCTCTCTAATAGCTACGTGTCCTTCTTATGTTGCAGCACCCAAAGTGTGCTGGGCGTTGAGGCTGTCCAGCACAAAGCACAGCTGGACAATCTCTTCCCTCAGCCGGCTCTAATACCATCAGGTTCAACTTTCCATGAGGACTTCATGCACAGAAATTGCACGCATCATAAAGGCAAGCACACAGACAATAAAAACTTACAGCATGCATGCTTACCTTCATTACCGCAAAAAGTCAGAGCAAAGAAAGCTGCATCTTATCCACAAATTTATTTTTCTCAAAGATAGAGAAATTCTAGAAGTACAGCCTGCAAAGCATATCAGGAGCCTCAAAGATCTCTGTATGTAAGCAAGCAATATGATGTTGAGCTGGTTGGGTTTTGCTTGTTTCTGGGTTGGTTTTCTTGTTTGTTTCTTCTTTTGAATGTGCCTTTCTAACCCAGGCTCCCACTATTTTCTTCCACGGACAAATCTCATGCTTCCCCAGAGTGCTAGTTTAATGTCTAGCATATTTCCACTATTGTCTCTTTTGGTTCGCTACACAAACTATACCTCACTACCAAAAGCAAACAGATTCTTAGAAAATTCCAAGGATACTTCCAATACAAGAAGTATTAAATTATTCAGTGTTCTCAGTACATCTAAGTAAATAAAGGTGTATTTGATTTTTTTTTTTTTTTTTAACAAATCCAGAAAGTTTGAAGGCATAAAATAAGCACTTAATAGTGAGACTTCCAGTGCTTCAGCTACAAGCATTTGTTCCTGGTCTCTTAAAATTGGTAACTAAATAAAGTCAACAGAAATTTTTACAGGGACATCAGTGAAGTTCATAAAAGGTCCAGCATGAAGTACATGCAAGGCAAGCATCAAATTCTGAGCTGACTGTTACAAGAAGGCAGCACATTTACTAACAACTTAATTAATACAATTCAACACTTGAAGTGCCTGGATTTTCAGTTCTTCTATCCAGAAATAGTCTCCTTTGCAGTAATGAAGACTAAATCATTGATGCTCTGCCCACAGGCACACTGCCATTGCAACAGAAGGTGGTGGAGATGGATGGATGAAAAATGCTGACAGGTCTCTGCCTGACAACAATCTATTGAAATTACAAAATTTATTTTGGACAACATCGATTTTCTCCTGAAACAGCTGAATCTTTCTACTTGCATGAAGTTATTCACATATGGAGAAAAATTATTGTTACTTTGTTACGTATATGGAAAAATAACTTCAAAGCTCAGTACACAGATTTTAAAGAAAGGAACCAAACAGCAAAGAAATCAAATAGCATGATAACACTGAAGCAGACAATACTGCAGAAATTTGCCTATCAACACTGCAATAAAAAGATTCAACTGTGATAAGCCTCAGCAATACTCAGATGTGTGTGTGGAGGGGAGTTGGAGGGGAGACAGAAGTGTTTGAGAGCACAGAAAGCAGAATGCCAAAATTACCACTACTTCATCACTCCTCTTCTCGAAAACCTACATAAATTCCCCAGGGAACCTCAACTCCAAGACATTCTGGTCCCCTTTTAGCTGGTAATTGTTGCTGTTTGTGAAACTGGCTGCTGTTCTAGAATCTGGGCCAGAGAGTAGATATAAATATCTGTTCCCAGAACATGAAATACGCAAAAAAAAATACCGTCCTTCTGCACTGGTATCTTGTCAAGTTGATCTATGCTTCTGAAAGAAACAAAACAATGGAAGACCCACAGCATCATTTTGTCTTCTATAAACACAAAATATTACAGAAAGTATCTGATTTCTTACCATCTTGCAAGCCTTGTAAAAATTAGTAAACGGGAAAATTTATGATGCTCTGCAATGAAAAGTGGGTCATAATAATAAATATCTCAGTATGGACTCTACACTGCCTAGTGCTCTTTGAAATCACTGTGCAGCAAACATGTTCAGAGTAATAATGTTTTCTCTTCCAGGACTCACCATCTTTACAAAGCCACTTAAGGTATATAAGGTACCAACAGTACACGTAACATTCCCAATTCAGTAAGGCTATATTAAGTGCAAAGCTAAATATATTAAGTACTGAACATCTCAATGAAAGAAGAAGGGATCATTTTTAACATAATGAGTTTGCACAACAAAATGCCACTCATGCAAGAGTAAGAGCCACAAGATCCCGTACATCCAAGACAGGACATGTGGCCCCACCCATGTATAGCAGACAGTTAGGACCATCTCTCTTAACTCTTTCTAACACAGCCCTGGATGTCAGCAGACACCTTTGTTGCAGGATGCACCTCTGGCTCCTGTTTGATTTGCTCAGAAGGACCCCCCAAGTCTTTTTCTGAAAGCTGCTTTGCAGGCAGTCAGCTTCATAGTGGTGTCAGGGGTTGAAAGACTTGGTCGTGACCCTCTTGCTCACTCATTTCTCCATCCTGTTGAGGTCCACCTGAATGGCAGCACAACTAGCTGGTTTATCAGTTTATCAGGAACTGGCAGTTCTTGCCAGTTTTGTCCCATCTGTAAGCTTGCTGAGGATTTGCTCTGTTCTAACTTCCAGGATGTTTAACAGCAGTTGTCTGCCCACCTCATTACTCACCTATTTAGCCTGTATTCCATCAGTCTGTCCAAGCAATTGTATGTTATGTGAGACAGCACAGAAAGCCCTGCTAAAGTATCTGACATACGGAGCCATGAGGCTTCTGTGAAATTTACATTTTGTTCTTTGTATCTCACAATTTCTGATATTTTTTGATATTTTTGTGTAAGGAAGAAGGTTTTTCACTATTTCTGTGTAAGAAAAAAGATTTGTATCTGAAATACATCACCACAGAGCGTCACTTTGTATAGTTCAAACTAACAAATAAATAAAACAGATACCAATCTTAGAAAACAAAACAAGTTAAAAAACAAGAATTGCTATTTATGGTTACTGAAGCTAGCCTGACAGCCCAGTGCACAGACTGCTCAGGTGCAAACCAATGCTCACTTCTGGTTCCAGCTTATATGGTGGAGTGGATAAAAGGCTTGTCTCCATAAACACAGAGGATTTTTATTCTTCACAAACAAACAAAAAAAAAAAAAAAAAAGAAAATTATGGAACAAACAAACTTCTACTGTGGAATTATCTTGCATTTATTGCACAGGAAAAAAAAAAATTGTTCCCTACAGTGATATTTTGGTCTCTGCAACATACTTAACATACTTTAGCAACCACATGCATCCGTACAGGTGAGGGAATAACCTACTGGAGAGGAGCTCTGCAGAGAAGGATCTGGGGGTCCTGACAGACAACAGGTTGGCCATAAGCTAGCAGTGTCCCCTTGTGGCCAACGAGGCTAATGGTGCCCTGGGGTACATTAAAAAGGCTTGGCCAGCACGTCAAGGGAAGCTTTTCTCCCCCTCTATTCTGCCCTGCTGAGGCCATATTTAGACTAATGGATCCAGTTCTGGGTTCCCAGTTCAAAAAGGACTGGGATCTCCTACAAGTAGTCCAGCAGAGGGTAACAAAGATTATTAAAGGTCTACAGCATCTCCTGCATAAGGAAAGGCTGAGTAACCTGGTTCTGTTCAGTCTGGGGAAAAGACGACAGAGAAAAGATTTGATAAATGTTTATAAGTATCTAAACAGAGGTGGAAGGCAAATGGATGAGGCCAGGCTCTTCTCAGCAGTGTGCAGAGATAGGACAAAGAGTAAAGGCCTAAAACTTGAAGTTCCATACTAACATGTGGAACAATTTCTTCACAGTAAGGGTGATGGAGCATTGGAACAGGCCGCCCAGAGAGGTTGCAGAGTCTCCCCCATAGAGTTACTCAAGATCCAGCTGGACCCAACCCATGTAATCTATTGTATGGCACCTGCTTTAGCAGCGAGTTGGACTCGACCTCAAGCCCCTTCCAACCCCTGCGATTCTGTAATTCTGTGATACTTATAGATGCTTTAATGCAGAGCTCAGAGGGAAGGAAATTCTAAAGAGATTCAGAATATCACTTAGAGGATTTAATTATATACAATTTTACATTTTTTGTATTTCAATATTGTATATGAGTCTTCTAATTCATTGCTCTTGAAATCCATGCAACTCAGCTCAGAAGAGATCAATCATTTTGGTAACACTATTGTATCCCCACATAATTCTGTGGAAATCTTATTTGGGATTTACCTCCTAAGCTCTGCTTTTTTATGCCTTTCTGGAAGATATTTTATGTAAAACCTTTTCAAGTGCTTGTATTATATATTCTTAATTTTAAAAATTAAGTTCTGATTGTCAAAATTTGACCCCTTAGCATTTCAGGTTAATTTTAATACATTCTTGGACACTGAAAATGATGAGTTAGCAAAGGTGTGTGTGTACATTCAGCCTACTGATACTTATAAAGCATCATTGTAAACATTATTTCTCTTGTCAGATATTCTCTTACTGTGTCCATTATAGGAGCTAGAAGGCTTGTGGACAGAAAGACTAAGTACAATTTTGTCTCCAGCTGAGATTCACTGATTTGATACCAGTTTCTCTCTCAAGCATACTGTTTTAAATTATCAGCCATTAGCTATTTTACTATATCATTTTTCTCAGTCTTTAAAAGAACAGGATTGTAGTTAACCTGCAATGGAGAATAATTCTGAACTGAATTTGAGCCAAGCATCAGGACATTTCTATGATGGCACTTTGTGTGTAAAACAGAAGTCTGATTTAGATGCATGTTACTGCATGACTTCCAAAATCTCAACCCTGCTGCCTGTAAGTGCACTCCACTTTCTGTTGTGAGCAAGTGGTTCCACTTGTGAGCAAGAAATAAAACAGACAGTCAAAGAAATGTAAAGCTAACAACACTATAACAGAGAGTACTGTGTATCTTAAGCAACTGACTAGGTACAAGTCTATAACTCTAGATTTTGTGCAATATTTTCACTTTGGTACTCTCTATTTTAATGGACACATTTAAAGAAGAAGAAAAGTTTGCATCACCCGAGGCCTCACTCCCTTTCTATAAAGTAGGCAAGCAAATTATCACTTGCAGAGTGTTTGTTACAAACCATTACTAGAATAAATCACGTTTCAGCAACCTATTTAAAATACAGTTACTGTCCATGACCAAATGTTAACTCCATGTATACAGCTTTTAGTCAGCAATATTCATTTAAGTCCCAGTGTCAGACAGCGAACAACTCACTAGGAACCAGAGGACTTTTCAAAGAAGACAGCCCTAGTGTATGCAACACAATGATGAAATTAGATCAATACTTTGAAGCACCTTCTAGCCTTACCTGGCCATTCCAAAGGGTATCTGAGGATCCTAAACTGCATTCCTCCATATGAATCCAATTAACAAACGGGAGAATTAAAAAAGATCAGTGGATCCTAAAGGCAGCACTCCTGTTTCCAATCACAAACAATATTTTCTACAGAATTTGCCCTTTGGAGCCAGGTTGTGCAGCTCAGCTCTGGACACTTCAGCTCTGCATTAACACTGCTGCATGGTCACTGCTTCTCAGGCTGCTTCTCTGTTCTCTCTTCCTCCCCTGTCATTTTAAGGAGAGGATTTCAGAAGAATGCCTGCAAACTCCCAGGCAGTTTCTAGCAGTTACACGCAACTGTCTGCATCTTCCCCTTTAATCAAGAGTTTATCTGGGTTCAAATAGCCAATGTTAAAACGCATCAAGTGTTATGTCCTTCCAGCAAAGCTATTTGCAGCCACTCCCATCCGGAGGGTACAGGAAGCAAAAACCCCATCCTCCCGGCACTTCCTTCCTTGCCTTTTCCATGGGAGGATACCAAAGCACAGACTACAGTCCATCCAACGGGGAGAGGCGACAGCAAGGCTGGCATAGTGACGAATGCAGTAGGAGCCCACAGAAGTGCAGGACTGCATTTACTCGGTACTTCACTTACCCTACAATCCAGTATTTTTGAGATGAGCAGACTGCTTGTGACAGCAGCTGGGGTGAAGCTACCCTGAGCCCAGGATAACTGCCCACTGGGCACTCCTGAGCAGCAGGAGGACAAGCAAGTGGCCAAGCAACACCATTCCTGTTTCTCCTCTTGCAGGCTGGTAGATGCCATTTCAGCACAGGGCTGGGACAAGGCTCCTCTGTGCCAGATGCTCTGACTGCCCCAACCTTCCTTCCTGGTGGATGCCAGCGGCTCCTTCTGTTCACAGCAAGGACGCAGATTGGGCCAAAGCAGCCCCAGTACCGCACTAACAGACAGAGCATTTTTTGAGGCCATTTTAGAAGTAGGGTTCAAGCACTGCAGACCCGGTCCATGGTCTGGAGACAGAGCCCCTGGCAGCATTTTGTGCAATAAGATGTTCATGGAGCACTATGTTAAAGCTCTCAAGCAAATTTCATTTTTCCCAAGTGGAAACTGGACAACAAAAAACACCGCAAGAAAAATAACACATGAATACTGTTTCCAGTCCCAGAAATTAAGACAGATTTGTGCTAATTAAGACAGAACTGAAAGCTGCTCTCAGATTTCATGTTCCTGTGAGCACCTCGAGGGGACAAAAGGAGAGAGAACACCAGAAGCTGGATACTGCAAGAGAAATTTAAAACCATTGCAGACTCAGCGGCTGCAAAGCTTCAAACAGCCACAGAGCAACCCCCAAAAAGGCGAGAGGAGGGAAGTCCTTGAACAGTCCTGCTGCATCCACTTGAGTGTCCCCCATGACTGCCTTTACACCAAACATACTACACTGCTAACAGTCATTGCACTGTACCAGTAAGAACAATTTTTCACTTTCTGACCAGTGTCTGGCAGGACAGTGAGGGACGAGCTGTTTTCCCCTCACATTTCCCTTCAACTTCAGCTGTAGAAGCTGAGCACAAGACAAAATTGTAACATGCTCCACATCCAAATACTGTACAACTAAAGCTTCTTGCTATTCAAGTTTAAATTGACACAGTAGTAAGCAGTGATCCTTGCTCCCATTTTCATACAGTCTTTATCCTGAGACCCTAAAACAGATCATTTCCTAGTTTTTCTAGCATTATATGTATTGTTTCCCTCCCTATATTCATGAGGAACACTTCAGCTCTGGGATCAGAGCAGCTTCGTGCACCCACATAGAATGTGATATTTGAAGGCACAGAAGCAACTCAAACAATTAATTAACCACAATGCCAGCCAAAAGAAAGAAATCTGCAAGTTTTCAGACATACCACAGAGCACAACGGCAGGAATAAAGTGCAGTTTCACTCCTCTGTATTCAAAGTAAAGATATAATTTAAATTCAAAGTGTTCAAAGATAAAAATAGATCCTTTCACCCATCTCCTTGGCAAAAATTCAAAAGCGTAACAATAGGAAGGAAATGACCTCAAGTTTAATCTCTTTCCTGAAAATCATACTAATCCCCTTCCACGAAATGAGGTACATTCCATTCTTGCCATGTTTCAGGTGTTGGTTTCCACACGTGCAAGGCCCACATCCACAGTGCTCCCCCCATGGTGTGGGCTCCTGGGCAGCACCAGCCGTAGCTGGAAGCATGCAGTGCTCCAATTGTCTGTAACTCATAGCCACACAGACATGGAGCCACAGGGAGTGGGAATGTCTCACACCCTGCTAAAAAGACCATGCGTCCCCTGTAACATAGAAATATTTTTGTGAGGGTAACAGGGAACAGAGGCTACCTAAAGCCCAAAGGAACAAGCAATAGTGAGAAAAAAGAAAGTACAAGTTAACACTTGAAAAGGAGGATGCATTTCAGGAAAGACAATGTTGTCAGCATCACACGGATCAGGTAAGAAAATGCACTGTCCCCCTAACCATGCAATTAGTCATTCTGCTTGGCCTCATGCAGACGTGGGTCTTATCTCCCCAGTAAATCTATCTTCACAATGACCTTACCCCCTTCTCAATATGCTCCTCTCTCTGATAGACAGTTTATCCCCAAATACATCCCTGTACTCCCACAACCTAGCAGCCTGAAGAGAAGTGACATCCACTGCTCTGTGTGCAGAAATACACACAACGTTTCTTATTCAATAGGAGTTTGATTGCACCTTTTTCTTTCTAGTCACAGATCTAAAAACTTAGGTCCTTTCTTTTTCCTGATTTGCTGTTTAACAGCTCCTGTGTCAAGGCAAAGTGAATTACAACATGCAAAGTAAAGGTGATTACCACCTGCTTTTACTGGTAGTAAACCTAACAAAAAGGAAAAACTCTGTGTGTACAACTCTCCTGAGGGCCTGGTAGGCTGGGATGAGAATATTTAGCAGAGCTAGAAACACAAGCCATGTGTTAAATAACCATCAAATTCATTAGTGTGCTAGATGACATCAAAGATGAATTTAAAAAAAGAAATAAATCTGAACTTTTATTCCTGTGTCATATTCAATCTCTGCCAGTCTAGGTTTATTGTGGAGTGTTTTCCATCCTTTTCCCCCTTGACTACAGCCGTACAGGCATTAGATAAGCACTTGTTTGCTGACAGTGCACGAACTGCTGAGCTTGCTAGAGCTGCATGCAGAAGAGGATTGCAACTCCTCCGGAATAAAGGGCAGGCACTTTTATCTGCAACCACGTAACTCCTCACAAGTCTTTGCCAGAAAAACTAGAAAATATAACAAAGTATTCCTATTGTGAAAGATACATCAGCAAAGCTGTGCTATTGTCAATGCTTCCCATCCTGACCTCAGATAAATTCTGTTGGTAGATAAACACTACCAACAAAAGCACAATTTTGCTAGCACAGCTGCATTTACACAGAGGGCTTTCTCTGGTTTGACTGGGTTTATACAGTTCTCAAGTTATCTCACAGCCAGAGAAAGAAGTGAGAGGTCATTTATCTCATGGTCTTCACACTGGTCTTTATGGTCAAGCAGCTCATGCTCATGTATGCAAGTACCCAATGCAGAAAGATACTAGAACTGCTAGTTATTTGGGGTTTTTTTTGTTTTGGTTTGGTTTTTTGTTGTTGCTGTTGTCGGTTGGTTGGTTGGTTGATTTTGATTTACTTTGCTTTTCTCCTGATAAAACATTTCTGAAATGGAAACAGTTAAAACCACTTCAGGTGAGCTGAGCTAGTTGTGGCAGCTGGTCACTCTGGTCAGCAGTCCCCATCTTCCACCTCCTTCACAGCCCCTTATTGGGCTCTGTCATAAGATCATTATTAGCAGCCACTTAGTGGCAGAGATTCTGAGAGACATTTCACTCCTCTTCCCCCTACTCTCCCTTCCCCATGAATTCAAATCCCAGGGCTGTCCTGACTGAAGCACCTCAGCCGTGAGCCATGGGTGACAATGGGGACCTCAATGGGATGATCACTGCTTTGAGGGGCCACACACAGCCTGAGAGAAGTGTGTGTTGCAGTGTCAAGCTGCCACCAGATCTTGCTCTGGGGAAAGGATCTTCCCTCTGAACAGGGGAGCACTTAGCAGCACTTTCACCTTACCTACAAATCTAGAAGCATCACCTCCAGGGTGGTCCTGGCCACATAGGGAGAATTCAGCCACAACATGACCTCAGGTGTTCACACCAACAACAACCAGGTGGAGTTCTCTGACAACAGCACACATTTCAGGTTTCCTAGGACTGCAATATCTGGGCTAGGCAAAGTTCGGGCAGCACTGAGCAGCCCGTGGTAGGGGAAATCACACTGAATCACCAATGATGTTACCATCTCTTTAGGGTTTAATTTTGGTAAAATCTATGTTCATGTGGAAAACAAATGAGTTTGTAGCTAACCTTTAACATAATGCATTCCACATGTTGTTTTCCTGTTACCAACTTACACGTAAAAAGAGATTTTCTTTGTCAAACCGTCAAGCAAATGCAACTGTCATAACAGAGAGGACTTAAAATAGAGTCAAAATGACTGTTCTCCTTTTACTTTTTTTGTTTGCAATTCTAAAAATAAAATTCCATTTTCAATCACTGTGAAACATACATCTGCCCTGTGAAAGTCACATACATCACTGAAATGCACGTGTTTAGAAAGCACAGGAGATCTCAAAAAGAGATCTACAAAACGAACACATGTTATTTTTCATAAGTACTTTGTAACTGCTCTAAGTTCTTTTTTGTTCTGTTTCTATTTATGACATTTTTAAATCAGATACCAGAAAACAATTATTTGGCAACTGTTCACCAAAACTCACTAAAACATTTAAACTGATGCCTGAGCATCAATCTTTTTCCCTTACTACATTTTGCAACATGCTCCAAGTTGCATCTATACCCTCTGCACGAAGCAGAGTAAATTTATTACCAGCACAGTTGTTACTATGGATTCGCAGAGTCACCCAGAATATCTTCTATTTTTTGTCTTTCCTTTTTGTTCTTCCTTCTGTTTCCATTTCCTTTCTGCTCATACAGTAGAAGCAACTACCCCTCTTTGCAAGGGACTTATCTTAAAGCAAGTATCAAACCTATTACTGCTTATAAAATAAACTACTAAACTTTTTGCCCTATTTAGCAGGAGCCACCCTAGTTCTAATTAACAGAAGCCATCCCAATTCCCATGCCCTACAATTTAATAATGACATGTGACTAATTTAAACACTCACCTCAAATTTGCAATTTTTTTAATAAGCAACATGCTTATTTCCTTATTTCATCTTCTCATTATCAAACTGACATTACAATTTATTGTTAGAAACTGTATTTTATTAATGGGTTAATAAACCTCCAAATTGCTACAAAGCAAGAACTAGTTATTGATCACCATAATCAACAATAATTTTACAAATCCTACTTTACTCAAGGCGTAGCAAAATTTTCAATTTCTGCAATTATATTCTATAAAACACAATCTGAATTGTCTTTAAAATTATCCATTAATGTGTTCTGCTGTTGTTTTTCCCCCCCCCCCCACACTCATATTCCAAGCTATGCATTACTGTAGAAACATTTACATTTTAGCAAGTGTCCAGAGGAGGTCCACACTAAGATGATCAGAGGGCTGGAGCACCTCTCCTGTGAGGAAAGGTTGAGGGAAATGGGCTTATTTAGCTTGCAGAGAAGAAGGCTCTGGGGAGGCCTCATTGTGGCCTTGCAGTACTTGAAAGGAGCATATAAACAACAGGTGGAATGGCTGTTTACATGGATTGACAGTGATAGGACAAGGGGGAATGATTTTAAACTAAGACGGGAGATTTAGGTTAGATAGTAGAAGGAAATTTTTCACTCAGAGGGTGGTGATGCACTGGAACAGGCTTCCCAAGAAGGTTGCAGATGCCCATCCCTGGAGGCATTCAAGGCCAGGCTGGATGTGGCTCTGAGCAGCCTGGTCTCGTGGTAGGCAACCCTCTCCATGGCAGGGGGGTTAAAACTAAATGATCTTTGAGGTCCTTTTCAACCCAACCCATTGCATGATTCCATGATTCTATGAAGTGTGAGCAATCACTTATGCAGCACTAAAGCTGAGCTCAGCCACTGCAGGTTGGGACTTTCTATGTGCAACATCGTGATCGATTGGGCTCTCCAGGCACTGCTGAAATACAAACACCAACCAATCCTAAACAGCTCCATTTAAAAAGTAACTTCAGTGGTTTTTTGCCCCTGAAAATAAAGGAATTCAACAACACAATGGCCATGCCATCAGCAGGAGCTTGCATTTCTAATCACAAACTCCTAACTTTCAACAGAAAAGCCTCTGACCCAAGTAATTTCTTACATACATATAATAGTTCCAAATAAATTCTGGAGAAAACATATTTAACTGTACATATGCAAACTGCAAGCAAACTAAAAGGCTAAGTTGGGTAAACTTATCTCTTTTCTAGAACAACTCAGAAGAAAGTAGAGGAGATTAGAGTTTGTATTACTTCTTAAACACCCCTGCAGGCACAAGGCATCCTAATGAGATGAACAGCTCACAAGCAGCTCTCAGCTGTGTAATGGGAAGGAGGTGCTCCCTCGCCAGATGGCTTGCTCTGCTGATGGCCACCAAAGAGAAAGAAGGCAATCACAGAATACACTTAGCTGATTGAACTGTTTACGGACGCATGCCCTGCACTGGCTGTGCTGAGCAGCTTTTTGTGCAGGTGAAAGTTTCAACTAGAATCAGCGAAACATTTTCTATTAAGAAATACATATTTTTAAAAAATAACAACTCTTCATTAGCAAGGGTGTAACATTCAGAGCACAAAATATTCTGAGCTACAGAGACAGCATCACCAAAGAGCTGACCCAGCTTTTGCACGTGATGATCCATCAGCAGATTTTATGGCCAACTAGTTGGTTGTTTCATTTTCCTATTGACAATAAATCCCTCCTTTAGGTTTCCCAAAGCTCCATTTTTTTTTTTCCCAGAATGAATCAGCAAGGGGGAAAGTCAGTGCCAGACACTCTTCAAGGATCTTGAAGAAACTAATTTAGCCTCTCCATCACTCCTGAAGTTTCAGCCTTTGTTTCACTTGATGTTTATTTAACCTTGATGCTACTTTTTTTTATTATTGTTTATTGCTAGGGGGAAAGGACTAAAACAAGAAGCCCTGCACGTGGTACTCCCACAGAAATGCAAAGGAAAAAGAAAAGAGCTGTCCCATGTATACTGCGCACAGCTATGGATCCAAGAAATCAGTTTGGCTTTTGCCTCTTCAAACAGTTGATGATTTGAACCCTGGAACTATTATGACAGTACAAATACAATTGGATTAGATGACATTAACATGATACCCTTCAGCCATGTGTGGAGACATCACCAGTAAAAGAAAAGGAGAAAGTTTGCCTCTCGTATCCGCAACTTCATCAGTTTTACATTTGACTGCACTGGATTATTGCTTGCAGTTTCAGATGTTGTCCAATCAGTATTCTTCTTCACCTATTTTAGTCTCTGGACACTCACGGCATCAGTCAGCATTTCAATCCCCACATTTGAGTCCTTCCCCACATCTAACACAGAAACATTTCTTAAAATGCTTTTTTTCCTTTCCAGTTCTAAGTATTCTCACTGCCTTTTAGAAATCCTCCTTGTTTCCAAATTGTCAATAAAATGTGTCTCTGCAATACACATCACCAAACAATCTTGTAGGATTTTATATTCATTTAGCAGCTGTTATTATTATTATTTTTTTAGGTTTACCTTCAATATTATGAGCTGCTTAAGCATCAGTACAAACTATCCCATTGTTATCTTTGACAGTACTCGTTTCTAAGGGAATTTTTTAGAAAGCCAGAACACAGAAAAATATTTTTGAATAGTCTTGTGTCATTTTTCAACCTTCCAGCCATTTAAACTGCAGTAAAACCCCCTAATAAAACAGAGAAACAGCCCAAGAATATGGATTCAAATTCAAGATAGAAACAGGCACCAATGCTTCCCCCTCTTGCCTTTATTAGAGTGAAGTCATTAGCTATGATACCGGGGACACCACTGTGCAAGCCACTTCTTTCCTTTTTACAAACCACAAAACATCTAGCTTAAGTAAACAGTAATGCACTACTATTTTATTTATATGTGTGTTTGTTTGCTAAGGCATCCATATGGCTGATAAGCAGTGCTGTAGAAAACCCACAGAGGACTAATAATGGATCAGCATAAAGACAGCACATCCATGCAAACTGTGTGCAAAGGAAGGCCGTTCAATCACTCTTTTTTGCTGCTCTTTCACAATTACCAGTTATTTTCCTGCCCTACACTTTCCACCTCTTTCTCACTGCCTTTCCATGGCAAGATTTACTGGGAGTTTCTCTGTCTCTTTCAGACATTGTGCTGAAGGACATGGTTTTGTGAGAACTATTGGTGATACGCAGATGGTTGGACTGGATGGTCTTTTAGGTCTTTTCCAACCTTGGTGATTTATGATTCTGTGATCTCATAGGTTTTCCATTACTGAAAAACTCTTTCAGGCTTTTCATCTCAAATAAGTTTATTCTAAAAAATCATTAGTTCTGATTTGGCATAAAAGTAGACCTGAACATTGGAATATTTCAAAAATTATTGAGGTTATAGCTATTACTTGCCTTCAAATGTGCTAAGATGCTTTACTGTATTCCATATAAGTGGTATTCTATATTTCTAGCTCTGACAGGATTCCTACTTCCCACTTTTAATGTAAAGATTCAGTTTAGATTTGATATAGCTATTACTAATTAGCAGAATTCTTATATTTGATAATACGAGTTCATTATGAAGTCCAGCAAAGCTATAATAAGTAAAATGTCATTTTTAAGCATTTGCTACTAATATTACACCTGAAGTACAGTATTTTAAACCTTCTCAGTACATTCAGGTACACATTATTCCATTACTGATAGATGACAACAAACAGCACTACTCAAACATCCAAGGAGCAAGCAAGCAATACATCAATATATGAAGAAAACAAAAAAAACAGAGGGAGAAAAAAGAAAAAAGAGAAAGAAGCAGCCTATGGCTCTATAGGTAGATTAAAATGTTTTCTCAAAAAGAAAGTAATAATAATAACATTCAGATCAGTTGCATTAAACTCATTAAAGCTGCTGACAAAATTTGTGAACTGAGTCCTTGGGACACAATTTTCAACTGAGCTTTTGTGTATACCACGTGCAATTCATTACATGCAAATACAGACTAATCCCACTCAATTTGCCCCACCATTGGATTTGGTGTTAGCAGGCTGACACAGCAGAATTTAACAGCACAATTAAGGAAACACTGTAGACACCAGAAGAGAGCTTTTTTTTGGATGAGCATATGACTGAAGACCTAGTTCACTTCATAGAAGCACAACATGTTTTTTTCACTCCTTTCCACCAAAGAATATAGCATGGTTACACATTGTATTAATATTCAAGCAGACACAGGATAACCCAGGAATAGTTCAGGGAGCAGCACGTTCTAAATTTGCAGATACACTTTCAAAGACACTATTTTTGCAAAGTACACAGGCACGGGAAATCTAATTTGTTCTCTTCTGCCTCAGTGCCTACAGATCTGCCACATCCCTGGCCTGATTCAGGTCCCTTGGCCTGGAGCCTGCGGCTTGTTTACTTGGCAGAAATTCACACGTTTTTGTCGGTTCTTTGCTGAGGACACCAAACATGTTTTGCCACAACATGCCTGACAGTTTTTCATAAAGGATAGGAGGTAGCTGCAGCCACCTCATTTTGCTCATTTTTACTACCACACTGTGGATATAATCCCTTATGCCTTGACCTAGAGCTACAAGCAGGTAACTAGGCAGACCTGCAAGTCAACCTTGTTTCAAGCAATATTTCTGTCTTCGTGTGTTCCTGAAAATTTACAATCAATAATTTCTTCATATTCTTCAGGACAAACAGTTCTATTAATTCAACACAAATGTTCCTATAAAGCAGGAATATTCTGCCCTTTTGGCAGCTCATAAGAGGAATGCAGCAGCTGCTCCATCTCCATGCGGCTGCAGAGTCCCAACCTTGTCACCTCCACAGGAACTCAGAATAATTATATAAAAAAAATTACCTACTAAACAAAACAGACTGTTTTTATATTGGGGAAGCACAGGTCACAAATCTTCCTAATATCTTGCAGAAAAACTATAATACATATGTTATATGACACATTTTCACAAATAAACCAAATATGGAAGTAAAAAGCCATCACTATCCTAATCCTTCTCTCCTCAGAATAACTAATACACGTCCTCTTCCTTCAGAAAAGGATTTCCACTGCATTAAATGCACAGCCAGGTCTGCTGTGGAACCTGCAGTTGCAGCTCCTCACTTCAAAGGTCACATTAAAAAGCTTACAAGCCATGGCTTCACTTGCCCTCCAATAACAGAACTGCAGTACATTTATTGCTTAATGCTGTGAGTTCCAGACAAACACTGACAACAACTAGAAATCAGAGGAAGAAGCTGGCCTCATCTTCAGCTCATTCCCTATGCAGGGGCAGCAACTTCTCCAGAGCACTGCACCTGGGTTTTAATTTCATACCTGCAATTATCCTTCTCTCCTTGTTTCGAGATGCCCTACATAACATTTTGAACTGATTAACACATTCTGACACTGCCTCATTCTTTCTTTCCTGCTTGAAAAAAATGAATACTGCTACACATGTAATTTCTACTTTCCATTCCTCTCACGTACCACTGGCTGTTGGCCACCTCTTTATGCAAATACGTGACTGCAGCAAAGGTTGTGCAAACAACCTTTTCTCCTCCCATTGTTCTAAATCCCCTGTAACAAAAAACGCCGTCTGTTCAGCAAATCCCTCTTACTGTTCCACTACTCCACAAGAAAGATAAAGCTCTCATTGCACTGAAAATAAAATCTTTAGGACAACCTCAGGAGAAGATCAACTCCCATGCGGTACCCTGCACTCTCTTCCTTCTGTTGTGATCTGGATGAACTCAGATTTTTCCAAAGAGCCAAAAAACCTGACTGTATGTCATCTGTCTGGGGATGTAATATTCATTGCTTGCAAGTAACACAGTAAAGCAGGGCAAGCTGGCTAATTAGCACTGGATCCAAATTCACAGTTCAAATCTGATCCAGAAGTCAAATTTCTTAGAAGTTCAAGGTCATCTGGTTTTACTTTTAGTTTGGCTCCTTAGAGACAAAATCCCAAAACAAGAGATTTGTTGCTGTCTTCCTCATGTTTGTCCCTAAATTAATACATAATTCTTGGGAAGCCAAGGAAATCCCAAAGGCTCATCTACCTACTGCATTAGACTCATATGTTATTAAAATGGTGTCCTCTTACTTATTTTCAAACTAAGCATTTAGGATTTCCACCAGCTGCCAAGGCAGTGAATCAGCAGAACCTCGCAGAGAAACTCCGTCCCGGAACTCCTGTACCTCTGAATGGATACTGGGCCACAGGCTTCTTATTACAGAGCAAGCTCTGCTGCCTTTGGATGCTCTGGACACTAAGAACATCATCAGAAAGGGCTCAAAAATTAGTATACAAATGTTTTGTGAGCAACGAAGTAACAAAAGAAGGATATTGCCTATGCAGCCCTCAGCATTCAAGATGCTATTTTAAGAAAGCTCAGTAGTACTCAACTCAGCACCTTTATGTTACACTTCTTACATTATGCTCAAGTCCAGTCACATCCTTGATTTTGCATTAGAGATTTTGACCATAACTACATTTCTAACAGGAATGCTCAGAAGCTCTTTCATGATACTTCTTTTCACAAATCCATTTGGAACATGAAACATATAAAATTTGTTTTCAGAGAATATCTATAGATCAATATCCACAAAACTATTAAGGGCGTATATGATTTTGAACACAGCACCCTCTACTCAACAAGCAGTTTATTTCAGGAGGTTGACTCATTTCCTTAAAGCTTTTTCAGCTATCTGTTGTGACTGAAAAAAATTCTGAAAATTTAATAGTGCTCCAGGAAATGAGCCAACACATCCTGGAAGAAATGCATCCAATACACACACAGTAAGAAAAGTCAGTCTTAGATTTGTAAAGAACTTAGAAGGAGGAAGTTCCAAGAGAACTTTAAATATATTCTGTAAAACACAATGTTTGTTTCCCATCGTGGTAAGTTTCTTTAT
Organism: Phasianus colchicus; assembly: GCF_987193195.1. Lineage (NCBI taxonomy): Eukaryota > Metazoa > Chordata > Aves > Galliformes > Phasianidae > Phasianus > Phasianus colchicus. The sequence goes on along the minus strand of NC_143442.1, from coordinate 27,467,453 downwards.
GTACACTTTAAAAGCTGCACACTATGGCTAATCAGGAAGTTGTTTGTTGTTTTTTTGTGTGTGTGTGTGTTATTTTTTTTTTAAATCTCCCTAGGGAAAAACATAAGATGAAAGAAAGTTCAAATATTTTTAGTCAATTTCCTTAATATTTAAAATATCAACAGCAATCAATCAAACAAATCAAAAGCTGCCATTATGCCATGAGAACTTGATTTCAGATCCCTCAGGAGTATAGAACCCATGATCAAAGCACAGATCCCAATACAAAACATTTAAGTGAAATGCACAGGGCACCACAGAACTACCTCCTGACAGAACTCTGAGAATGTTGGCTACCCGGTGGTCCTCAGCCAGAGATAAAGAAGCAAGAGGTTCCTACCTTGAATGGTCTCCAGTAACATAATCAGGTGAACTCTTCGAAACGACCAACTCATTGAAGACAAAAATGACCCAGAGAAGTTAATACAATCTTTCCAAGAACTACTCATATGCCCAGGGTTGCATGTCTTGGAATATTTGAAATAATGACAGGAACAAATGAAATATCCATCCATCAAGCAATAAAGCTTTCATGAAATAGCTCTTATATATATATATACTTGTGAAGAACGAAGCCTGTGATTTTCAGTATTCTCCAGCCTTACGTGGAAAAAAAAGCTATTTTTCATTCAAATTTTTCTGTACCATTGTTTGTTGGTCATGAGTTTAACATGACAATCCAGCATAGGTGTCTTTAGCTGGACACGCACCAAGTGACAAAGCATGCTAGTGTTCATCTGGAAAAGATGCTAAGCGTCTTTTTTTCTTGTGGAAGGCTCATCCTCCATGCACAAGCAGCTCTTGGAAATGCAGTGTGGTCACGGCGTGGCACTGAGTCTCTCCACATGTGCCATCAGCAACAGCCAGCTGTGTGAGACACTACTTCTTCCCTGAGCCCACTTCTGGGGAATTGACCAAGTGGGACTCTCACAACGGAAGCAAACTGCACCCCCAGTCTGCAGACAAATTCAGTGATAAAAGCTATCTTGATTCTCTCCATTACTTTTTACATCCTTTACAGCTTATACCCATGTCTGTTCTGTCTCTCCAGCTGACTGACTTGGTCTTCATTTTTCTATTTAATGATCTATCTGTTCCTTTCATCCTCACGTGTAGTTTTCTCCTCTTTCTTCTGGTGAGCCAAACGGTTTCCAAACCTCAGCATGCCCCTCCACCATGCACTAACTCCTTCACCACAAGTTCTTAGAATTCTGATCCCAATATCTAGCAGTATTTCCTTGCTTCAAAGCTCACACAGTAAAACTAAGGCACATGCAGTCTTCACATGACATAGTTTCCCGTCAGAGATGGCAATCATCATGAGTGGGCCTGCAAACCACCCATGGGGCTGCAGCCTCACGCTGCCTCCTGCCATGCTCTGCAGACAAAGCAGCCAGTGAAGTGCACAGAAAGTCAGGCTGGTATGTTTCCAAAGGAAGACAGCCAAGTTGGATGCCACACAACTACTCCCAAATTGGTGAGGTAGCCTGGGCTGCGTCAACAGAGGAGTGGCCAGCAGGATGAGGGAGGTGATTGTCCCCCTCCGCTCTTGTGAGCCCCCATCTGGAGTACTGCATCCAAGCCTGGGGCCCCCGGTACAGGAAGGATGCCAGGCTGTTGGAGTGATGCCAGAGAAGGACCACAGAGATTATTAGAGGGCTGGAGAACCTCCTCATATGAAGAAAGGCTGATGAAGTTGGGCTTGATTACTTGGAAAAGAGAAGGCTCCACAGGGACCTCACTGCAGCCTTCCAATACTTGAAGGGAGCTCACAAGCAGGAGGAGGACCAACTTCTTATACAGTCTGATAGTGACAAGAGAGAATGGCTTTAAACTGAAAGAAGGGAGATTTAGATTAGATGCTAGAAAGAATTTTTTTACTCAGAGGGTGGTGAGGTGCTAGAGCAGGTTGCCCCAGAGAGGTTGTGGGATGTTCCATCTCTGGAGGCATTCAAGGCCAGGTTGGATGGGCCCCAGGCAGCCTGATCTAGTGGTTGGCAACTCTGACCACGGCAAGGGAATTGGAATGGGATGATCTTTAATGCTCCCTTCAATCTAAGCCATTCTATAATTCAAAGTGTTTTTTTAAGGGCAAGGTAGATTAAACTTGATCATCCTCATGAATTATCCTATTCAGATTCACTCTCACCTTATCAAAAGACATATAACATAAAAATACAAGAAAGAGAAACACAACGGCAGAAGGAGTGACAGAGTGAGAAGGTGTACATGAACTCTGTAAGCTGACAGGAACAGAAACAAAAAATGTGTGGAGACGAAGAAACAAAATCATTTCCTACTCTTCTGTTCGTTTGCTTACAGAGTCCACAACGTCATAAACTTAACACGTGACAGAAATCCACAGATTTTCTCTTCCAACAAGAGAAACTTGGTGGAAGGAGCAGGAATTTGGAGAAAGATCTCAAAGTAAATCAAAATAACAACGCATTCTTAAAAAATAAATAGGATTCTCTCCCACATGCCTCCAGAAACTCTCTGTGCATTCAGAAGATAAGATAGAGAAGACCCAAGCCTTCTTTTGTGGACTAAGAACAGTCAAAAATCCAGCATTTGTTTTCAGGTTATATAGCTTATTATCAGGAAGTTAATTTTCAGAATGAAATTTCTCAGTTTTTGGATAAAACACAGTGTAATGGTAAGTAATTCAGATCCCTGAAGAATGAGGAAGAGGGCTTTTAAAGAGTGCCCCCTCCACTATGGTGAAATGAAATACTTCAACAGGGTCTTCTCATCCTTAAAAGATCACAAGACTCAAGTTTTAGGCAACTGCAATTTTAGATGAATGCCCTTCTACTCAACCATTCAAACAAAGCTTTCATTTGTTTGCAGTGCCTATAGTTTTCTGGTGAGTAAATATCTACAAGACGGCCATGACATTTGTTATTAGTCTTGAGGAAGAAATAACCTACCTCAAAGTAAGTGGTGATTCATTCTCTGGCTAAACGGAAGACTGTTCTCAGTTAGAAATTAAAATGTTATTTTATGCTGAGGTTTGGATTAACTGTGTCTAACTGCACAGCAGCCCTAAGTAAAAAGACATTACCCAATTGCATCTTGAGCAATAGCATCATGATTATCTATTCTTCATTATCTCTCATGAAGCAGATGGAGAAGATTGAAAAAGGAGCTTGGAAGATTGCCCAGAATCTTTTCAATCCTCTTCACCAGGAGAGAATTTAGAATTTCTAGGATAAGTTAACTCCAGAGTAATGCATGGACAGTATAAACAGCTTTCTCCCATATTAACAACCAGGAACATTGTTACCCTGTCTTCAGAGCCATCATGGCATTTTCAGAGTAATAGGAATGATTTTTTCCCCCACACATTCCCTAGATCTTTCCACACATATGCTTTTGCAGGTCTGTAACATGATGAATTATTTCTTTAGGTTTAAGATTTAACTCTTATACAAAAAGAATGATAATGTAGTGCTTTCTAGTCCCAAATCCTTAAGCTCATCTGACGAGAATGAGAGCAGATGAAGCCAAATCTACTCATTGCAAGTACTAAAAGGCTGCGCTGATTAATCTGGATAAGAGTAAAGCTAAAAGAAAAAAGTCTTGTGCAACTCTTTAGAAGCTGCTTTATTTTATCAGTGTGCCAAAAATCAAAGTCAACTATATTATAATTATCACTAGCTGAAAATAAAGGAGATAAATGTCTCAGAAGTGAAAAGCTTCTTCTCTCAGTGTTAACAATCAATAGCAAAAAGGACCACAAAATTGTGTAGGCTAGCAACAGAGCTTTTTTAATTTGTGTAAATACCTTGAAAGCACGTAACATTCCATGATTCTTTTAGAATTCTTATGGGAGTATTTTTAAAGACCAGTAATTCCTCGGAGACTCAGCAAGCCAATAACAGAACCTAGAGTTTGAACACAACTAGAAACAAAGGCTTACGAAATTGTCTACTCCCAGAAATACAAGGAAATTCAGAGCTTAAGTAAGCAATTAGAGAAAGCACAATTCGACCTGCGCTCCACTCCTACTACGGCAGCCTACGAATAATATTCCATCACAGCCTCTATGCAGGTGTAGCTGCTGCATGCTGTGGCTGAGTCGGTCTAATGGAGAATTCCAGTGCAAGAGACAGCTACTCTTCTCTAGCTACCTTTGCTGCTTTCCTTTATCCAACTCAAGAAGCTAAACCAGCACAGAGCTGGTTGTTCTCTTTGGAGAGTAAATTCCTTGCATGTTTAGCTCCCAGCTGTACTGACTAGCAGAGCAGTACCAGCCAAAGGGAGCAGACATATTAGGCTGCAAGACAAGTAGCAAGGAGAAAGCAAGACAGAAGTGAAACCGCATTCTCACTATTCTCACTATTCTCACTATTGCTGATAATGTGCACTGTGCTCCTTGATTGTTTCATAACAGTAAAATATGTTCCTGTAAGTTTCATTTATGTTACTTTATGTAAGTCTCTGTATTTACCCCTCATAACCTGTACTTTGCATTTCAATGCAGTTACTTCTGCTCAGCCAACAGGCAGAAAAGAGTAGCACCAAGATAATTATCTCCATTAATCCAAAAGGTGATAATTTTTATTCAACAGCTTGAACAGGAACGTATTCAGTTAAGTGTGCTGTAATTAAGACTGTTTTGTAAAATGTAAATCTTAGGTGCTAACGATTCAGAAAGTCTAGCTGAACAAATAACAAAAGACATAAACCCACTGGGATAACTGGGTAAAACCCCAGTGATGTCAGGAGGGTTGTGTTTGCTTTTACTTGCAGAAAAGAGATTACTTTTTCATTTTTAAAGCAAAAAGTAAAATTAACTTTTCATCCTATTGTTCAAGTATTTTACAAGTTAAAGATTGTAACAAAGAAATGGCATTGTGGGCTTTAGATTAAGTACTACCCCATAAATAATTACTTCAAAAATCTTTCCCATTGTTGACCTTAGTAGATTATTTCATCTCTACCAGTATCTTGAGAACAACCGCCTTTAGGTAAAACTACTGAAATTCAGAGATGAATCTACGTTGATAAAATGGTCAAGTGAATCTTCCTCTTCCCTGCAGGCTACCATCTGCTGAACTGTGTCATGCATGAAACTCTGCGTACAAATGAAAGTACAGCGAACATACAATCTTTTCTTCCTTTTTTCAAAAGGCCATTGTTGCATATTTATGTGACAATACTTAAGTCACAATAGCGACATAAAATACGACAATACCTACATCACAATAGTGACATAATGTTTTTATATATTAAAGTTTATATATTTGTGACATATTTATGTCACAATAGTGAGAATGTTATGTGTCTAATATTGCACTATGATGTTCTACTATGTGTATTTCATCTCATAAATCCATTTAGACCTAGTTGTCTTCATATGCAAGAAAGCGTTTCCACATTTGACAGTGAAGATGAAACATGGATTAAGGTCCTGATCTTGCAATGCACTGAATGCCTTTAATTCTTAGTCCTTTTCAGGAGTGACACCTGGTAAGTCAAAGCTTTCAGATAAAATCTGTCTGAAGTCATCCTGATGTCTAGCTCCACTCACGTTTACTCATCAGAAAGCTCAACCTCCCTAAGAAGGAAGAACTCATAGAGCACAAGAGTTTATCTCATCTCTTAATATCTACTGGCAATTGAACAGAAAGGATCAGAGAATTACTGTCAGGGAAAATTTCAAACTGAATTCCTAATAATATTTTCCATAAGAAAAATTGAAACTGGTGACCTGTATCCATCAAATCTCCATCTGCATATGGTTCAAGAGAGCTTGATATTAACAGCAATGTCCAGCAACAGATCAAGCTCAAACTCAATTCTCAGATATTTACTTAAACAAATATCCCTTGTCCAGTTCCCTTAAGATCTGATTGTGATTATGTCATCTCCATTATGATACAAGTTATTTTGAATATATTCTCTAAAATATCAAATTCTATAAAATTTCAAAATAAGCCTCCTTACATCCACTTAATCCTTTATAGTATGTATCTTACTTCCTCCATGAAAGGTAAAGAAAATTGCTGCATCTTTTCCTCTTCTCCCTAGCGCAGTACATGGGAAATGTCTATTATTTTTAAAGGAACTGTATGCACAAGTTACTGCATGCTGGGATATAAAGGATTCATTTATTCCAAAGTCAGGGCAAGAATGACAAAAGCAATGAACCTAACACTTTTTTTTTTTTTTTTTTTTTTTTTTTTTTTTTTTTTTTTACAAACTTTCAAGGACTGCTAACACACTAACAATATAACGAGCGATTAGTGATTTGAAATACCCCAGAAAATCGAACACTTGGACATGAACTCTTGAATGACTGTTAGACAAAAGAGGGCAATCGTGAGAAGAGTCTGACCAGACCTTGGAACAAAGCTCTGAGGTATGTGATCTGCTATCCTGAGAACTGGCTGCCCACCAGAGAGAGCCCTGAGGTCCTGAATGCTGCTGGGCAGAGAGACAAGAAACACTGCCAGTGCAGACTTCTGCAAGCTTTGTTTATCCCAGCTAAGCAGTCACTGAAACTGCATTCTTACAACACCTTCACCTCCCATTAGGGCATCTTTTGTGCCAGATGTGTCTTGATGGGCTTGCTAGGGAGGGGAAGCTGACTACATTGATGCCGGAACCTTCATTAACGTTCTCCAGCCATAATTTAAGATCCTGCATAACCAACACCAGCATCTATTAAATGGATGTATTAACCATACCCACCAATAAAAAGATCCTGCATATCCAACACCAGCATCTATTAAACAGATGTATTAACCATACCCACCAATAAACTGTTATGTTCCGGTATGCATGTTTTCACCTTTTTAACTGATACCACTTTTAATTATATTGATCAGATCCTTAACATATATATTTAACACCCAGCTTGATAAATCCATGCAGGTGAAGGAGCCAAAGACTTGATAAAAAATTTAAAGGAGGAATTCTAACACTGTGCATAATGCAAAAATGATCCATAACCTATTACTTACATGAAACAAATCAATGGGTGAATTATAATTTTCCAAATTATTTTGAAAATAATACCGTATGGTATGTTCCTATGATGATAGAAAACAGCTCAGCAGGTGTCTTTAAAAAACGCAAAATGAGAGCCCCTTCCAAACAAATATAAAAAGACACACTAACGTAAGGCAACACTATGATAAAATGGAAGATTACCAATTCAGAAATGTACATTGTTTAAGATTAATCAGTGTTTACATTTGCCATCTTCCCATCTGCTGGAACAGCCACTTGCCATCAAAAAGGCAGGGTGGGAAGCATACTGCTTTCTCTCCAAAGGACTGTAAACGCTGTCACACCAAAACCTTTTGCTGTGAAAAGATAGCGACAACAAAGCTGAAAGAGCTCTGCCTGAAGCTACATCTGTCTGGTTTTGAGGTCAGGGGTATCTCAAAAACTTGAAACACAATTAACTGAAAAGTTTAGATATTATGGCAAAACTTAATCACAACCTGAACTTCTTCCTGATATAAATATCATATTAAAATATTCTATTTTGCTTTTTAATCTGGAAGTTAATTCCTTTCTTCTTAAACATGCCAAGTGTCTTGTAATTCAGTGAGTGTATTTTCATAAGGAATCTGCTCTATGCAAATAAAATACATAGAGAAAGCATCTTCTATTCATTTTCAGCTTTTGCAGCGAAGAGAAGGTATTGTACTGCCCTTACTGTGATTTTTGAGCAAAATTTATTGGATTACAACTAAGGAGGAGAAAGTACCAAATTTAGTGTGGGGAAAAAAGTAGCTTTGCATATGGCTCAGGATCTATGAAGAAAGAGCAGCGTAAGATAAAAACGTAACACCTAGAAGGAAAGCTGGCTTCTGAAGACCCTTGGTTTATTACTGATGTTTGTTTTAATCACTGTAAGCCTTATTGCATTTTACGATCCAGTTCATGAATTAGGTTCCTCTTTCCACTACCCTGCGCAAGAAATGGCTTGCAAGCTGTCACATCTTTCCATAATACTACTAAGTCAATATGAAACAGACTGGTGCCAATCCCAGATGCAGGCCAATGTGAGTTCAAGTTCCCTCCTTTATTCCTTCTTAGGGTTTCCTATGAGGTTAGCTTTACTGTATATTTCATTTAAGCATTCATCTGCAGCATTATTTTCATGGACACATCAGCATACCCAGGGGTGCCTTTTGCAAGAGCGTTGGAGCCAGAGCTAGGTTTTTTTTTACTATTATTTTTTAGAGAGAAAAGAATCACCACAGTGTTTAGATATTCAGCCAAGACAGTGACAAAAAAAGTCCCCACAGCTTGAGTCACAAGGAGCACAAAGCTTCTTGGAAGTCTAAGCCAAAGCTTCTACGAAGGACCAAGCTGGGTAAAGCCTGATTCTCTTACACAGAAAGGCATATCTGCATTTTGCAAACTTCAGCAACAGCCAGAACTAGGAGTAATCACAAAATAATACTGCTACGCAGAATAACTAGCCATAAAAAAGTGCTGCTCAGATTTTCAAGTAATCATATTGCTAAAAAACAGGAAGCAAAAAAGAAAAAAGAAAAAAGTTAATAATCAGGCTTTTCCAGAAGATAATTAAGTTATTATATTCTATATTTTCTACAATGGAAACCAGAGAAATCTGTTGAGATAAAGTACCTTAAATTTTTATTATCTCTCTGTCTAATTTAAGCCACTATTTTATATGTATTAAAGGCAGTTCACATGAAAGCTTTTTTCTTTTTAATCTTGTCTGACGTGAAATGGAAAAGCTCCAACCTCCACAACCCTAGGAGGCTTAGTATAAATGTAGATCCCATCTAAATTGTCCTACATAGCTCAGGATCAGGTTTTTCTATCTTTCATTCCTTCTTGTTTTTTAAAAAGGCTATTAAATATCTATGCTGCAGGTACAACAAAAATTCAAGCAGCCTATGTGAAGCAGCTGAGGGAAATAAAAATAACCTTTGATAACCAGCATTTTAAATGTGCTAAGTCTCTCTAGAAAAGGGACATGAATCTCATCTCATAATCAGGACTCTGTCATCTATTACTTCAAAAGGTGAAAGCCTCCAGTGTAAACCCAATGGTGCTCCAGAAAAAAAAAAAAAAAAAAAAAAGGAAGAAAAAAAAAATTGACCTCTTTTTATTAAGATAGAACACTGGAAATTGACCTTTACTCTTCAGATCAGGCACAAGTACAGCACCTCCACTACAAAGTTCCCCTCTGAAGTTCATCCTGCCCTGTCACTTTCACTTGATAATCCTCATTAGTAGGCCTAAAGGTGATAAGGAAAAGCCCATTCCAGCCAAACTTAAAGCTGAATTCAAAATGATAAATCGGTATTTTGTATTCAGCAACTTCAGGTTTCATGCAACACAACTCAATTTATCCAAAGAGCTAATACTCAGGAATACCACTTCTCCTTTTCACATAGTCTCAGTGGGATACCTTTCTGTGCTCATATGGATGTACAATCTACATTCTCCACAGACCTTGCCCGTGGAGCTAAAAAGCTGCTTCAACAGACCTTCAAGGACAAGATTCCTCAAGAAGTGCTACTGACACATTAAAGAATTGAAGCAGTATAAAACCTGAAATAGTGAGGAAAAAAGAAGATGCTTTCCTCCACAGAAGACACCATCTCTCTCACTCACACTTTTCTTTCGGTAATTGTTAGGAATACATTTGGAAAAGAAAGAGACGCTCACAGTTACCCCTCAAAAAGAAATCATATCAGACTTCAGCTGAGAAAGGTGGTGAAATTTGAAGAGACTGAAGAAGGAACCATCAAACTCGCACATGAATCTAAAAACATTACTAAAATACAGAATTCTACATAGATTTTTTTTCATACTTAAGTTCAGTGCTTACATTGAAAAACTAAATATCAGGAGTTACCAGAGAGGTAACAGGTCCTGAGGACATGACAGTGAATGACTGCAATCTTTTCTACAAAACAGTATCACGTAGGTTGGAAAGACCCTGAATATCATCAGTTTCAACCATCCCCTAACAGTGCAAGTCCATTACTGAACCATGCTATGTCCATACCCTGCAGACACCGACTCCACTGACTCTCTCGGCAGCCCATTCCAATGCCTAACCATACTTTTTGTGAATAAATTCTTCCTGATATCCAATTTAAACATCCCATGGTGTGACTTGAGGCTGCTGCTTCACATCTTATCACTTGTCACCCTAGAAAAGAGACCAACATCCTCCTCACTGCAATCTCCTGTCACGTAGCTATAGGCCTTTCCTCAGCCTCCTCTTCTCCAGACGGAATAGACCTACTTCCCTCAGCTTCTCTTCCTTTGTGTTGTTTCCTAGTCCCTTCAACAGTTTTGATGCTCTTCTTTACACAAACTCGAGCAATGCAATATCAAGGGAGAGGCCCAAAAATGAACACAGTACTTGAGGTGGACTCTCTCCAGTGCCAAACACAGAGGGGACAAACAGGTTCCCAGTCCTGCTGGCCATACAAGTTCTGATGCAGGCCAGGTTGCTACTGGCTTTCTTGTCCACCTGGACACATAAATACATATTTGTTCCACATAGGACTTTTTTTTCCTCACCCATTTTTTTTTCCACAAATGTGGAAAAAATCCATATGCCCTTAAAAATATATATCTTCTATTTTCATAAATATTTAAAAGATTCAATATTTCTCTGACTCTGTATTACACCAAGAAAAAGCTCCACCTACTATTCCCCACTGCAAGATAATTATCCATACCACATAGCAGGAAAACCAGTGATTGATTACTAACAGCCATATGACCAACTGTACCAACTGATGTACCTACAGGAGTGAATTTGTATAGTGATGTATACAAAGTCTTGTAAAAAGAAAGGGGCATAGCAAGCATTGAAATTCCTAATATCCCACTGCAATTTGAACCATGCAATAAAGCCACACTTCGAAGCACAGAAATAACTTTCTTGTGATAGAAAATAATGAGAGTGAATTGAATAGAAAATAATGAGAGTTAATTGAATATATTAGTGAATGAAGAAGATGGTTTCCCAGCGTGTCATTTTCAATTCCTTTTATAATGGATGTACTCTGCAAAATTAATTTGAAGTGACAAATTTACCTGGATTGCTCCTGACCTCTGACAGATCTCTCTGTACAAAAGCCTCAGCTCAGAATAATTTTCATTTTCAGAATTTCCCCAATTATTCATACACAGAATTAACAACCACTCTTTCCCCTGTACAAACAGAGATCCTGCTTTCATTATAAAAGCTAATTGTACAACCAGCATTTAAAAAAAAGTCACAGGATTGTACTTTTAGTTATTATAGAGTTTTTGTGTTTTCAGTGATGGAGAGTTTTGGTCATTTTTTGTTTGTTTTTTAATAAGGTCAAAGTATTTGCCTTTTTTTTATCTCTAGGTCTCGGAAAAATGGTGCTTTACTAGGAGTGCTGGGACACTGCAGGTACAGCATCAGGCTGGCTCAAAGCCAGAGCTGTCCCGTGTTAGTGACTGCACAAAATCTGCGTTGCTTTCAGTAGGCAGTGCCAGAGGACAGCAACTTTATAAGCAAAATGGTTTCCATTTTAAAGAAGAACCAGAATAGATAACTTTAAGCAACTACTTCAAATCTTAATAACCTGTTTGAGAACTAGGCTTCTACTTTTCTATTATTCTAAATATTCTATTATCAACCCATAAACATCCTCCTCCTAAGAAAATAGAAGTGTTCTCACTTTTCCAAGGTAATAAATTTATACTGAGTATTACAAGGGACTGAAAATCCTGGATTATACTATACAATGTTTTGGGCCAATTTGGTTCTCCTTGTAATCAATGTAAAAACACGCAAGAATCTCAGAACCAAAGCCTGCAGGAGCAATTCCTAAAATATGCAAACACTGCCTTACAAAAAATAGTCTATATCTTATCTCTAAATCTTGTTTAGATTTTTAAAAATTATGCTAATTGAAGGCTTTTAGATCACACAATTAAAGATGTAAATGTTTAAGTATGCTAGATACTTACGTTTATTTATAAAAGGAAAAAAAGATAGACAAAGCATGTCTATCAGGCTGAATATACCCTTACCTCTCAGGTTGTGCAAAACATGTGATTTCACCCTTCAAAATGATGTAGCCATCAGTCTTAAAGTTTCTGTTCAGATCTATTTTAAAATCAGTAACAAAACTCTCATCTGTGCTGATGGATATCAAGTGGCAGGGAAGAAGAAAGCCAGGTGTTGAAGGAGTTCCCAGATCTTTCATTATTTAACAAGAAATAAAGGAAAACAAACACCTCATACTCTGGTACTACACAGTAGTAATGTGCAGTTTTTAAGCCCAAGGCGGCCTAAATTTAGCTATTCTTTATAGGATTATAAGAAGCTGTAATAACTGAATTTTGTTTTGTGCTTTATGAGCTTGATAGCCTGAAGGTAGAAACATTTTTAATTATGGAAGTAGAATAAAATCACTTACAACAAAAAAAAAAAAAAAAAGAAAGAAAGAAAGAAAAGAAAAAGGGAAGTTTCATTTTTCTTCAGAGGAAACTTTCAGTGTATTTAAATCAGAATTTTTAAGCTTCATTTAGCAGTCTGCATTTTACAGCACAGACCATGCTTCAGACTGCCAGTGCTACTGGGAAGATTCACGCTCTTGGATTAAAGAGTGCATCATTTAGATAGTTTAGATGTTAGTACACATACACATCTCATTTCAAGAAAAGCTCATGCAGCTTCTCCAGTAGAGCTTTTACGACTGGGTAAGCACAGAACAGCACAAATCAATACTGTCCAGTTTGCAGATCTGCAGTAATATGGAAGGGAAAAAAAAAAAAAGGAAAAAAAATCAGGCAAAAAGAATGAGATCTGGAAACAGCCTTCCCCCAGCAAGGAACATGAAATGACACAGTAATAGGGTGTCATGGAAAAAGGTGGACAAAGTTCCAGTGGTCAGATCTGCTTCCACCAGTTTCTGCTATATCTGCTTTTGGTAGGGTAAATTGACAGTTTCTTTCAACATCAGCAGTTACATCAGAGAAGCAGTGCCAATTTTAAATGCATCACATAACCATCCCGGTTACTGAGCGCTGCCTAAATTCAGAGAGTAATTTTAGTGTGCACGAATTGGATTACTTCAGAAGGACACCAAACTCCATGTGCCTGTGATTCCACCAACTAAACACACTCCAGCTCCTTTGGACAGCTCCAAAACCACATACACAAAGCAGAAATATCTGGATCCAGGACTGACTAAACACAGTACAGGGCAAAAACCCAAATTAAATATTCTCCTGATGTCCGTGTCACAGCACAAACTGCTCTGACCTACTGATCCACACTAACTAATGCACACACTACCCACGGGCCCCTGCCCATCATCTTACAGCTAGCTCTCTTCAGCTCCCCTCCCATTAAATATATATATATATATAAACAGTGCAAGAAAGAAAAAAAAAAGAACAAAACACCACACACACACACACAAACTGTTCAGAGGATTTTCTACTACAAAAAATTTTTCTTAAACAGAAATTCTCACCCATTCAAAATACAATTTCAGTTCTAAAAAGAACTGGGGAAAAAAAAAAAAACTATTCAAACACACTGAGAATTTACTTGTCCATAAAACCACATCACGTGTCAAATTACAAGATGAATATACAGTACTTGGATTTTTTCAGTTAGTAAGCTAGTCCATAGCAAAAGTAAACATGGGAAACTGTTTGCACATTTGTTGCTTAAGAATACATTTCACCTTCTAGTAAGTCACTATGGAACCAGATCTACAGAAATTAGAATACTGTTTTCCCATAGCTCACTGCATTAAGGAAAGCAAAGAATGACCTGAAGTGATCCACTGCAATCTTATCTCTAAAAATGATGTAACAACAACAGCAACAACAACAAAAAAGCAAGAAACACAGAAATACTTCAGCAAGGTTCTGACTTACCTATGTGATAAAGTCCTATCCAGTCAGTTGGATCAACTTCTTCCTTAATATCCCAGAAAATTATGAGGTTCTGAGATTGCCCCAAGGTGTATTCATACATACTGGCTGTCAAACTAGACCTGCTATCTGAGGTCACTAAGTCAGTGTCACTGTTGGCACGTTGCAAATTCATGTTCTCAGGCATAGTGCCCTGAGATGCCAAACTCTGCAGATTCTCTGGGCTTAGAGTATACCGGAGCTGCGGGTTGCGACGTCGCACAAATAGCAGATGTTCTCGTGCTGAACTGGCCATCTCTTCTTCACTTTTTTCAATTTATGTGAAGAAGTTGTTGTTCAGTGATCTACCAGGAAGAAGAAAAAAGACAAAGTAAGACAACAGTTATTCAGTCAAACATTAAACGTTTGAATGTTTTAATCAGAACTGTTCCTAGAGAAACTTAAAATGGACTGAGCGTATCTTTTACTTAATTTACTGCTGCAGCCACCTTATTGCTGCATAAATAAAAAATAATAAAGGCATGAATGAATCATTCATGACAAACCTCAGACTTAACTATGTATCATGAAACATCAGTTATAGGCCAGAATGCAAAAAAAAAAAAAAAAAAAAAGCAAAGCATTTGAGACCATCTATCAAGCATGTGTAGCCACAGAAACAAAATGAAGTCTGGCAGTGGCCTGAGGAGTGAAGAAATAATAAAATCACCTTCTACCTAAGAAATCACAGCAGTTTATCATGTACTTTCACTACTGTTGTTTCCAACAATACTTGCTACGCACTGAATGTTTAGAATCAGAGAAATGTTAAAAATACTAATAACGCGGTTGGACGTATCACTTCAGTAGAAATAATATATCACAGGCCTGTACTACTATAAATCATTTTGTGAGAATTTTATTAAGATAGAAGGCCTTTGCTGGAATGTCATGCTAACGTCATCACCCCATACCTCCACACACAACCTGCATCTGATTATCTGTACTGAATGACTAACCATATTATTGCTTGAAAACATGCCCTCACATTACTGCAACCTGAAACAAATCACCAGAAAGGAAGACAGAAGCGGGAAAATATTAAAGCACAGGGAACAGCTTGCAGCAAGATGGAATTAGAAATGAGGAACCTCTTGGCATAAAGGAGATATGAAAACTCTATGTAATATGTTACGCGTCTTTGACCAAAGCCGTCTGCCTTTTTCAAAGAGTTATAGTTTACATGGACTTATCGTTTCTTCCTCTTACTGAGGAAATAAAACCATAAGTGTCTTCATCTGGCAGAACCATCTGCTTTGAGAAGAAAACGAACAGTCTGCTGATCTGTTTTTCAAATGAACCTGTGAAAATTATCTTGATTACTATATTCACCTGGAATACAAACAATGCATCTTCTATCTCCTCCCCATACGCTTTCCATTCTGAAAATACTTTTTCAACATTTCTGACCAGATTGCAACTTAACTAGTGACAACATCAATTATTTCATTGCAGTGTCTCCCGTCAAGGATATATAACTTAGATACATATAACAAGGATACGTAAGCTTTTATTTCTAAACATAGAAATAACCATATCCAAGAAAAATGTGTGCATGTACGCACACACCAAAAAAAAAAAAAAAGATACCTGAGTACCTTTCTTAGGCTTTCATCTTTTTTCTATCAGGCTAATTTAGTGTGTTGAAACCTTTGCCCATAGCAAGGGGGTAGAACTAGATGATCTTCAAGGCCCCTTCCAATCCAAGCTGTTCTATAATTCTATTCTACGATTCCATGTGTCACAGCCTTCAGCTGTCATACGCAGATGCATTTGTTGTCTTAAAATAACCTGAGCATAGTCAGACAATGCTGAATGCCAGCTGCTATAGCATTCCTTGTTTTAAGCAAGTAAGCTTCTAAATTGAAATAAGATAGAGTCCACTGGAAACAAATGGATTGGTTGGCCACATCCATATTATTCTAATTGTAATTAGATCTACAGTCAAATACTGCTATCAACTACATGTCTGACAACTGGTTTATTAAATAGGAACCACTGCCTGTAGAGTCCAAAAGACATTTAGTAATTACAAATAAAATCACCTACAGCACTCGGAGATCCTAAGACTATGATCCACATAATCTTAAAATAAATAAACAAATCATTTTTACGGGGTTTATTTTAATTTTTCCTGTTTTTTCTTCCACGCCACATGACTCTCTTAAACCTGTGTCTCTCCTTAACTCATCCTGAATTTTCTTTTTGTCACAATTTCAGTGTGAAAAGTTTGGAGTCTATCACAGACGCTTTTCCTTTGTTCAACTTTCCTTAAATTGGAGATGTTTTAAAATATTAAAAAGCAATTTTCGAAACATGAAGTTCAACTCAGCCGGTTATATGCAGTTCATTATACACTGTATGTGGTTCAGATTCAAACATTACAAAAAAAAAAAAAGAAAAATTCAGTCTAATAATTTTACATATAAAGAAGTGAAATGGAGATTATCATATTTACTTCACAAAATGCAACATAGTCTTTCCTGGCATAAGCAATTTTGGATGCATACACAAAACATTTTATTTTTGGCTCTGGATGTCAGCAGGATTCAGTAACTCATTTTCTGCCCTGTTCCTTTGTTTGGACATCCATGATGAACTTTGTATAGCAAGCCTTCTTCAATGAATACTGGGCAGTTAGTCTCTTCATTTCTCTGTGCTATTCCCTAGAGCTGAAAATATTGGGCAACCAGGAGCAGAAGGGTATATAAGAGATGTTCACCAACTTCCTTATGACTCACAGAAACCCACAGAGATCCGATCAGCCTCAGCTTTCCCAAGCTCTTAATGAGGTAAGCGCCAGTGGACATTATCAACTCTCCAACTAAACTGTACAGTACGCCCATCCTTTTTTCTTTTCCTTCTTTCTTGTAACAGGATCCGGCTAACAGCACATGCTAACAGCTATATTTTAAAATTCACAATGGAAGAGAGAGAATGGGCAAGATTAATTAGCAGATGGATAGTGCACTATCAAGTTAATTTTCTTCTGTCCCACATCTGGAGTTTTACCTTGCTTTTAACTACTGTGCACAGTAGTTTTACAACAGTAAAGTTACTGCAAAACAAGTGTCATACTGGAGGAGTATAAGTTAAAGACAAAGTTTGAATAGGAGAGATGTAGAAATTTCTTTGAACTGCAAAGCAGTACACTGTACCCGTGGCAACACTGACATTTGCTGGAACATATTGAAAATATATATCCAGCAGATGGACAAACTCATCCATGTATAAGCACACATGGGAATTAACTTGTGCTAGCTATAACTATCCTGCAGTTTGAAAGATAAGAACAGCCTGAGAAAAACATTAACTCCTTTCTAACAGTCAATTTTCTTAAGTCCCAATTGTTGTCATTTTGGTGAAACATGGACTTAATTATAATTTCTGAAGATAAAGTAAAACAGAAATCTAAATATTGGATGGCTGTTCCATTTTTACTTCTAAATCCAGGTGTCTTAAAAAGTCATGATATAAATAACGATTCCAACAAATATTGTAACCTGAAGTCATCAGAATCTATTTGTAGCAAACAATCTAAACTCCCATATAAATGAGTTCCTACTATGGAAAAAAAAGATCAAAAAGTCAAGACTCAGGCTTTTAGAATACTTCTCAAACTCAGCGAAACTGGCTGCAAAGGGGATCTGTTGTCAAACAAAACTCTGCCCTATATTAACTCACAATAAGCTGGGAGGTTCATTAAGGAGAATTGTACAGAAACAAAAATGACACTTATATTGTAAGAGGGCAAAAGATGATAGTCATAAATCACAAACTACAAGAAGTCATCTAAGAGGAAAAAAAAGAACCATTAAACTACTTACAGTTTGAAAATGGGAAGAAAAACTAACACGGTGTTGCTTATGTGACATCTGGTTAACAATTCCTGATGTCTGTAACTAATAACTAACAGTACACTAACAGATAAATCCTAGCAGAGATTGAAGTCAGAATTATCCTCCCACCTTTACCTCCCACCAGGCACCAGAGAAAGAGTGCTTGCATCCAGGCTGCTGTGCTGATGGCACCTAACAAGATCCGTGCACTTCCCTGACACAAAGGTGCAGGTGAGCAGGCTGAACATGAACAGAGCAAGAACTGCACCAAATGCTAGGCCATGTGGGCAAAGAACACTGTTCAATGAAATCAAATTAAAATATGGAAAGTGAATCTAAAGCACATGAAAAATAGAGGCATTTGAGAAAGTAGTGGAGAATCATTTCAGCAAACTATTTCAGCTGAAAAGTAAAACCTGTACCAAAGCTGCTTATCTGTATCAGGGCTTTCTTCAATGCTTCACAAGAAGCTTAGAGAGAAATAAGACTCGTTTCATTTTAATTTGAGTGGCACAAGTTCAAGATTATTTTTATCTACATAGACCTCTGAATTACTAATCACAGAGGGACCAGAACTTGGAAGAATGAAGAATTTTAAAGGTTCCATCTGATATACAAAATATAGACAGGGAAAATCCCTCTGATTTCACTCTTTTTCACTAATAGAAATTCAAAGGCAACCTCAAAGCACTTTTAATGTAGTCAAATATTCCATAATTCTAAAAATATATGAATGACGGTCTGGGAATTCCAGCAATGGAATAAATTCAACAAAACACCATAAAAAACAAAACAGAGTTCTCATGCTGCCTTGTTTATCTTACTCATAACCATGATTCACTTCTTGTTTATGTAGCAATCCTTTCTGAGGCTTACGGGTCTCGCTGGCAGCCTTCCCCCACAGCAGCTACTGCAGCAGGCTGGAGGAGCTGGCCCTGAGAGCAGGAACCAGCTTGGAGCAGGGGAGCCAGGGAGCTGCAGAGCAGCAGCAATGAACGCCTCTCACCTGGTCGCTGTGAGCCATGGAGCTGCACGGTGCACCAGCAGCGTGTGTCACACAGCATGGTGCTGGCTGGCCCAGGCTCAGTAGAGAAAGCACTTGAGGAGAAACACAGCAGAAGTTTAAAGTGTAGGGCTCAAACTGACCAGTCCTCAGCTCTGAGTAGCTGAAAAAAAGATTCTTTTTTCTTCAGAAAATTCAAAATTCAAGAACTTTTTTCCCCTCTCCACAGACTTCAAAGCTAGCCAATTGTTCATTCTTCTGTAGTTCTTCCAGCTGATAACTGCATTTAAAACATGCGGTACCTCCCCAAAAATCTATGGAAAAACTTCCTTTTGGTGCTGGCTTTGACGCTCAACTCCTAAAATACGCACAGACCACTTCAATAACCTGCCAGGAAATTCAAACACTCATTTCTGATTTTCAATAGAAATCTCATGGCAGAGAGAGATACACTGAAAGCTTTCAAAATATACAGGAACTTTAAAATATAGTGGTGCTAGTGTACCAAAGCATACAGAATTATAACAAAAAACATGTATTTTCCTTATACTAAATTTCTTCCAGTTAGCAATTAGTGGTGTGTCTGATAATATAAGCAATCCCTTTAAGTTTTCAAACCCATCTTGAAAACAAAGCACAGACACTTTCCTTCCAGTGCAGCCATTGGGCTTCCCCTCACTACTGCAGCCTGTTATTTCCTTACAACACTTAGCTTCCCTTTATACTGAAGTACTGCAACTAATACACTCTAGAGAAGACCGTTTAGTGATTTCTAACATGGCAGATAGATGAGGAAGGGGAATCATTTTTTAAGGCGTTTTGTTGAATCCACGTTCCTACTCTTCTGCTGTGAGTGCTGCCATAGTAATGCTATTTGCAGAAACAGGATATGGCATACAGCAACTAGACACATGCCTTTGCACCTGTTTTCAAATACAAGATACCAAAGAGTAACTTACCCTACATACATCTCAAGATGGGTACTTAACTGTCAGTGCCTCTGCACATCCATACTAGAATAACACACAGCCACAACCCATTTGCAGCTCTCTGTAAGCTGCATTTCCACTTGCCAGAAGCTCTGCCAGGAGCAGCACAGTTAGAATTCACTGCTGGCTGCAAAGCCTGCCTGGGAAGATGGGTGAAGGTTAACCACATGGTTAGCTCATGCCCTTAGCTAGTCTGCACAGACCGTGCCCTCCTGCTCCTCTCGCACTGCTCTGCCAGGGGGCTCTGCCAGATTCATGCACCAGATGCTTACTCAGCAAAGACACGAGCAGCTGATCCTCCCTGAAATGAAGGATGGACTTGGTTGCTCTTCAGATTTTCTCCCAGGCCTATTTTCTAATATTTCTGTGACTATGTGAAAATACAGACTTGGTTTGGGAAAAAATAGTAATAATCAGATAGAGATGACACAAAGTATCTTTTTCTATACAGAAACAAGATAAAAGACTCACCCTTCTGCCCAGAAGCCTTAAGCCTTTTTCTTGTCATTCCTCCTGGAGTATTTCCAAGAATTTCTGCTACAAGTTTCCTGTGATTCACATCATGGCATTTCTCTCAAAAGGTATTTTTCACTGTTGGATTATTTGGACTTTTCCCTGCTAGCTAACACATTATCAGACCGGAGGTAAGCTAACATGCCTGGATGCTTCCCATTCAGCCACAGAAAAGCAAACAATGTCACATCACTCAAGTGCAGATCAGCTATTTGTCATCTCTACTTTTCTCCACTGCTTACAAAGTAAAGGGTACTAAGGTCCCTCTACTTCCATGACCATGGCTATATCCTAAGGCTTCAAGATGACTTAGCACATTAATTAATCAACGTGTGTCATGTAATGGAAATTTTTTGCAGTGGATCAAGAAGTTCAGTATTTAAAAAAAAATACAACCACCATTACATTACATAACTGCACAGTGCTGAGCTCTCACATCAAGCAGAAAACTGAGGAGATTCTGCAGCTAAAATGTAATTACAGCTGTTCAATATTGCTACATGGAATGCTGAATCCTCACTAGATCTGCACAATAAATTAAACAATAAATTATTCAAGTGACATGAACAAGTCCAGCCATGGTGTATTGAAGGAAAGAAAAGAACATTATAAATCTAGAGAATTTCTGCTTGGAGACATTCAAGATCAGGTTGGACCAGGCTCTGAGCATCTTGATCTACCTTCAGGTGTCATTGTTCATTGCAGGGGAGGTGGGCTAGATGACCCTTCCAACGCAAATGATTCTATGAATCAAAAGAACGAGGTATGTTATCAACTAGAGAAATCACATCATTCCACTTCTCAAAAGACTTTTTAATTACAAGGATACTAAAATCTTCAGAAAGATTTAAAGGGAGGGATGTTTCTCTCTTTTCCTGAGTTATTCTAACTTGTACGTTGACAACTTGCAGTCAGTGTTTTTCTTGAGTAGCCAATTCTGGATATATCTTTAACGTGTGGTGTTCTTTTACAAAGCAACAGAAGAAAAAACACTCAAAATGATACGAAATTATCATCATAAACCACAGAAGCTGACATGGGACTTAGATTCAACTTAAGTATTTAAATGACCATTAATTGTTTTTTTAAACAAAGTTAAATTCAAAGTTACTTTAATTCAACTTCATGTTTACTGGATATTATCTGTCTTGAAATATGAATTGTTATATCCAGAAGAGGAAAGAGGCAAGTTAAATTCTGAAGTATTTTATTTTTCTGCTGATCTGCTTACACTCTAACAAAGCCCACAGACCTCCATAACAGGAAGATGACTGGATGCTTTTAAAAGCAGCATAAATCCAAGTAATTACAATGAAAAGATTCACTTGTAGAAACTGTATTAAAGTATAAAGTATCTTAAGGTAAAGCTACAAATTATTGTGCTGAAATTTCACAGTGATATTTCCATACACGAAAAGTGTCAGAAGCAGGGGGGAGGAAGGGAAGAAAAGCAAAGTACAAATGCACACTTGTCTCCTTTGACTTGAACCTTGTGACTCAGCTCAGATGTTAAAGATCAGCTCAGATTACAAAACCATTATATAATTTAGACAGGCAAAAAACCACATAGTTCAGCATAAATATATATATTTTTAAACAGTCTACGCGAATCATTATACAGCCAGATAATAGCTGAGTTAATTCAGAATGTAATAGAATTTTTATATGAAATCTTTTCAATGCATTTTTGTACCATTTGATAGAGGTGCATCCTGCAGCTGCCCCTCACCATCACAGCAGCAGCTCTTCCCCAGGCAGGGACCCATCACTCAGCACCAACCAAATATCCATGTGGATTAACACTGTTTGAGCTGAAACTAGGAGGATGGGAAGGGGAATTATGGAAAATCCTTGCAAGGCCTCTGTTGTGGCTGCCAGGCTACGGCACCCAGCTGGGTCGCAGATAATGTCCTTGTCTTGCACTGCAGATACACACCAGGAGGTCCCGTGGCCTAAAACTCACTCCTGCCTTTCATCTGAAGTGGGAATACAAAAGTGGTACAGTAATGTAAGTGAAACATACTGGATACACACCTAGCCTCCAGTCTATTCACATTAAGAAACACAGCATGACTGGAAATGTTAGTACAGTTGCACATGGAAGAGGCTACATACAGGATGTATTACACAGCCTTTCAACCCTCTCCAGGATTGGAAGCCAATTAAAAGTAAGGTCATTTCCTTCAGTCATCCTATATGTAACAAGATCCCTAATAAAGCTGTAGTTCAGAAATGAGGCAGAGACTGGGTGTGCAGATAAGCAGCAATTTAGTATAGTCTCGCATGGAACTACAGCCTTGGATGAATCACTCCACAATATTACTACAATATTACTCTGCATATTTTAAAATTAAATCCCCACTGCCACAGATTTCATCTTCAGCATTCATGGCACTCATCTATCTATCGGTGTTTGCTGTTGACCGCTGTCCTGAAGAATTTCCCTTCAAGTACTGCTGCGATTGCTCTCAGTTTAGCCTTTCGACGTCAAGGCACACAGTCCACCTCAAATACAGCCCCTTTAAATGGCTACAGCAGAAAGACATAATATAGCATCTGCAAGAAGCTACTTTGCCATAGGATGAGGAAACATCAGTGTAACTACTCCGTGAACAAAACACAAAACGCTCATACTAACATATGTGAAAACTTGGAAGAACATATTAACTACATGAAAAGCAAGCAGCTCTCTACTGTCTTTAAGACTTTGGTAGCATCATCCAGCCCAGGGTCCCCAAAACAGATTTGTTCTCCCAAGGCTTTTTTTTTTTTCCACAAGAAGAGATGGTAAAGACCAAGACATAGAACTTTTACCACACAAGTCAGCATTTGTCTGCCCAGAAGAAAGAATACAATGCCAAAAGTCTTGACACGCAGGAAAGAAAAACTGTTGCTTTGAAAAATGGAAAACTGCCAATCATTAAACAAAGCATCTGACAGAACAAGTAGTATTTACTACTTAGTATCAGAGTACTTCTGCAGTTTTGTTCCAAGTCTCTGCAGTCTGCACTGAAGCAGATACTCCTCAGAGGTGCGACATCCATGAAGGCCAGCCGCAATTAGGCTGCACCTAACACAGCCTGTTTTAAGTATTTATTTGGCAGTTATTAAAAGATAATATACATTCTATGCAAAAAGCAATTACAAAAAAAGCTATGCTATTTTAAGCTTGAAAACTACTCTGTACTGATGGGAAACGAACACTGTTGTTTCCGCCTATCCAAATATAACACAGTCATTCCCATTATCAAGCCTGTGTACGCTCAATTTTCTAACACGTAAAATAATTTCATTCACTTAAACAGCATCAGAACACCACAGAGCAGGTTGACTTATCACACTTAGAGAGTCCCACGTTCTCAGGAAACACAGGAGTCCTTTGTCCTTTTCAAAGCAGCAACACCCCTTCAGTTCATCATGTCATATATTCATTTTTGTTACAAAAGGGATATTATTAACTTGAAAAATAGCATTTCTGTGTGTAAAACGTATTCACTGACTTCGAGAATTCCATCACCAAAACATGCTAGAAGGCTAAAAAGAGAATAAAAAAAGACAGCCCACCAGCTGCAGAGAATTGTTCCCCCAGTTCATTTTTGCAAAGTTCCAGGCTGGTGCATTGAGCAGAGGCTGGAGAGGAAGATGTCTAAAATAGACTCAGATGTCCCCTTAAAGAGCAAAAAGAAACTAAAAACAAATCTGAACAAACATTTTGTGTACCTAAGTCTTACAGATAGACTGTAGGTACAAACAGCAATGCGAGAAGAGAGTAAAATTGACAGATCTTGCTGGAGTGAATTTTAACTGTCCATCAGTATACATTCAAGTTTCTGTTCACCTGCCCTTTTTACCCTTCTGATATTTCAATGAAAAACATTCACCAGTTACACTCTCCCAAAAAAGGGCTACATTCCATAAAGCTTTGAGGATGCTGTTTGGCTGGAATACAGTTTCAGTACGCTCCTGCTTGACTACAATTTAATGGAACTTTTTGCCTGGAAACGTACAAAGCAAACGCTACCAAAGATGTCCCTGACACTGGCAAGAGTAGGAGAACAGCCAGCAGAGCCAGCTCAGAGATAACGTCCTTTGCTTGCTGACTGTGCAGTGTTATGCCCTTAAGGACATTAGCAAAAACATTTCAACCCTATCATGTTTTGCATACCAGTATTACTAAACCCATGACGAATTTCTTTTAATCACTTTTTTTTTTTTTGATTCTCTGTTTTCACAGCCCTTCAAGACACACAGGAGGTCATACCTAAAACGTAACAATTAAACCACATGCATACGTTCAACCATACAACCACACTTGTACTTTTTACAGCAGAATGTACAGCATTATCAGTATAAATAACAAAGCTAAAATGCAATACCAAATGTGTTCAGTGTATGAAGTTAAAAATACTGCTGGAATTCAAAGAGCTATGAAAGACATCTTTGCAGACAGAAAGTGCTAAGGACCTCCTTCCCCTCAAGGGAAAAAGAGCTGTAGGGACCTCTGCTATGATAAATATACTACTTATGCAGTAACCCCCATACACCACCAGCACCTGCAGGTATAACCCAATATATGAGGGCAGCTCTGAAAGTAACGCCTCCTATTTTATTATGTTAGCCTACAACATCAGAGGCAGATGGTGGTGGTATGGAAGCAAGAGGTTGAACCAATATCACATTACATGTTATTGCAGCAGAGGGGCAGTCTGACTAAATGGCATCTAACATGAAAGTGCAAATGAAGCACAGGTGTGTCACTGAATTCCTCCATGTGGAAAAAATAGCATCTACTGACACAGTCATCGATGCTTGCTGAACATTTATGGAGACCCAGCAGTGCTTGTGAGCACTGAGGGGTGGTTGGTGCATTTCAGCATTGGCAACAGTGAGTCCGCAGACTTAAGAGCACAGCATGCAGGCTCTGGTTCATTTTCTGGAGAAAATGCATAGCTCATGGTGGTGACTATGTTAAAAAGAGCTTTTGTAGCTGAGAATTTCCTCTGTCAAATGGTAAAAATATGCCCTTTGTATCTGTTGTATAAATAGGAGGCATTACTTTCAAAGCAACCTGCATACATTTGTCCATGTCTGTTCTGCACTCTCTTTAAAAAAAAAAATTATTTGAGCTAGAATGCAGGCCGTTAGGAAGTTAGAAATAGCAAAGCTATCATGCTTCCTCCCCCTGGGAATACACATTACAATACATTATTTAGTTCAGTGATCCCTTACTGTAATTTTTCCTCTTGCAGGATTACTGCTGCTTTGTGCAGTTTCTGCACTAAATAAAACAGAAATCCTCCAGAATCTAAATGAACTATTAATGGAAAAGAAACCAACAATACAAAGTGAGCTATATAAAGATGAGGTCTATTATGAATTAATACTTTTATTATTAAATATGCATGAGTTTTTAATAAGTAGAGCTAAAAATAGAGACAAGTATCAGAGGATTTCTCCAGGCAGTACGATTTTCATTCATCTTCCTTCCACAAAGAAATGGGCCACTGCTAAGAGGGCTCTCACTGCACATTTTTACACCACTGTCATTGGCCCTAATTCATCATATGCACAAAAAAGCCTTTGAGATCCAGGCATAAAGGAATCCAAGACTTGCTCTGTCTATCCAAAGTTCTGATGTAATCTACAGCAAACTGAGTGGAGTTCCATAGGCCCAGCCTATGGCACATCTCCCACAGCTGTCTGGCCCCATCCCCAGTTTGGGTCTCCATTAGAGAGAATTCACATGAAAGAAGACTCCTCATCAGATGCAAACAGCAGCAGATCGAACCACTGGAGCTAAACAAAAATAACATAATTATTTCTGTCTTTACTTTCTATCTTAGTTTTCCCTTTTTTAAAAAAATGTATGTTCATTCTCCTCATTCCTTCCTAATCCCAGAGTAAAAAAATGCAAAATTAAACCAAATGTAACAAATTGGAATATTGTTTGCATTTTAACACTTACTTCTAGCGTCAAGTCACATTACAGACATAAGGGAACAAAAGATTTTAGTGAAGGCTGCACTGTTTGTGGCTCCACAAGCACACAGTGGAATGCAGCACAAGTCGATATAAATCCACCCCAGGGCCAAGGTGCTGCAGCACCAGGAAACGGAAGGAAATTGAAATCAGTGTTTATAAATACAGGCAAGAAATCCTAGTGCACATGGTACCAAAACTATAAACAGAAGATAATCTCATCCAGAGGTCTACATTTGCCACACTTCAGGTTGAGGAATTTTGAAGGTGTTTTGTTTTGTGTACTGGTTTTAAAACGACCTTGGTGTATTTACATCAAATCACATCTCCTTTGTAAGCAGGTGATTATGCTACGAGGCAAAAGGAAACAAAATCACAGAAATCATAGCACACTGCATTCTAGCACCATTGTAAAATCCTGAGATCTGTACTTTTTTAATTAACTCTGGTTTGATTTTGAATTAGTTCTATTCGTCAACGTATAACAACAAAAATATAATTTAATGTCCATGAGACACACATATTTAAACGACCAAGCTTTATATTAGAGCCAATTTTCTTTTTTTTTTTCTTTGTAAGGCTAATTACGCTTTTATCAAAACAGAGATTCTTAACATTAACTATCACCATTTTAATCCTTTTTCAGGTGTGACAACATGACAGTGATTTTCACTTGGCTTACTCCTTGTGAAGACAAATTGGAATTGGAGCATTTTATAAACCTACAACTACTTACAACTACTACTTCAAAGTTAAATTCACTTAATGCTCAAATTATGGGCAGAGCACCCTTCTCCCTCTCTCAAACTTCACTGTAGTAAAAACTCAATATTCATGTGGCACACGATTGACAGAATAATCAACACACAGATTTTTCCTGTACTTCAGACATAATTAGTCTTTTCTCACCCTTCATTATTTTACACCATCTTATGGTTGCATTTTGTGCTTTTAGCAAGCCTCTCTCCCCTGAACACCCAGGATCCAGTTTTGGTTGATTGGTTTTCCCCAGCTACATAGTCAAGGGTTTTTCAACACCTACAATGCAAGGCCCACTTGTTCTTCTCCAGAATAGGTAATCTCTCTAAATCTGATCTCTCCACAACGGCAAGAAGAGATTATTCCATAGCCCTCCAACCACGCACACCCCATGGCAGTGCCTTGCAGGAAGCCCTCTATAGCACAACCCACTACTGACCTACTTCCTCCAGGCATTCAGTGTAATATCTGCCAAAAGGCCAAAGGTATCAAAATCTCTACTTGGACTCCTAAATGCGTGGCAGTATCATACACACTATCTCCTTTTGCTTGCCCCAGGTAAGTATCCAACATTCTCAGACATATTCAGGGAAGACAAAGAAATGTAATTAAGGAAGTAACGTAACAAGAACAAAAGTTCTCTACCTATTCAAACCGTGTGCGTAGGTACACTTCAAAATGCTTATAATTTGCACAAACCTTATTTCCCATTAGAGGATGAACAATCATGCTACAAAGAAGCTAACTTGCTTTTGTTTTTACAGAGTATTTATTTGTGCTCTGTTCAACTCCCACTTCACAGAGCACAAAGAGAAGATGCAGAGTCAAGTACTCACCCAGAAGTACAAGTCTGCAATAGGCTTCCAGCCCATGATCCAACCACCTCTTTAACACATGCAAATGCTACAGAATAGGCACACAGTCCCATTAAAACATGTACTTTTAGCCTTAAATTGATAATTTGTGTAATTCCAACAGCTGCAGTGATAAAAGGGGTGGAAGCATTTTGCTGACAGAACCTGGCCCCAGAGGACAGTAATAGGATCACCGAAGAGATGGAGATATATACATACAATCTCAGCAAAAGGCAGTTAGTTACATTAAAAAACAAACATAAAACCCATCCATACCAGTTGTTTGCTTTGTTTTCCTCGTGAATGGAAACACTCCTCAATGTCCTGTATCTGCAAGTTAACATCACAGAACAGTGACCTTCCCAAAAAGCAAGAAGTGATGCAGCCTTCTGGTTAGGTAATTCCACTGCCTCTGTGACACAAGTGGAGGCTGACACATTCACTGTCACTCAATCTCTGCTGCAAGCTATTACTAAGAGAATTAAGGTAGAAATCACTAGAAACAAATACCTGCATACCAGCTGTACTTCATGGTTTGCCAAAACTCAAGTGCTATTATTCTAAAGTGCATAATTAAGATTCCTGTGATATAAACTAGCTTAGCAATAGGGGTTAGCTTAAGGACCAATCTATTAACAGCTGCTAAGAAAACAGGCAGCTAACTCTGTAGCTGCATGGAGTTACAGATTGCTTTGATTTTTAATCCTATATCTAATAAATTACATGACCCTGTGATTACAGTCATTATCACTCATTTGCTCTGTCTCTATGATGTAATTCCCATAGCTCAATTTTAAAAAATAACAAAGTGTTGGCTATAGGCAACTACCTTTCCACAAGGCTCCTAAGCGTTAAAGCTGAAGCTGTGTTTCTTGAACAGCAGCAGCAGCAGCCTGACCAAGTAGAGGATGTTGTTACAACTTCACTAACACACCTACTCACGCTGTAACGTATTCACAAAGCTCTGATTATAATACAAACAGATCTCACAGCTGCCAATATCCAGCTAAGGAATGATAATGAAACTGCTGAAGAATATCAGTCAGACAATGCAGCCAAATTACTGAAAAACATTTTATAAAACCATGCTTCAAGAAACTAGAATATGAACACTCATTACCAAAGCCAAATTCCATTAAGTACATTTTTAAATGGCTTAACTTAGTCCAAATTAACTTGGTTTGGTTTTTCTTTTTTCATTTTTCTGTAGTGTATTTACTATTTTACTATAAATCTAGGACAAAACTAGGACACCTAAATCACAAAAACAATCAGAAGCAGTTATTAGCTTGTCTTGCTATCCCAACCACAACTGGTGACAACACAGGTGTGCTGCAGAGGCACACTACCATCATATATGTTGAGCAGTCATTCATTCATTCAGAAAGTTTCACTGAAAGCCTGTCATGACAGTCTGCAAGATGCCAGCACAGAGCAGCAGTGCAACTACAGCTGAGAAAGCAAACACCACTTCTAACAAACTGCTGAGAGCAGCTCAGCCAACTTCTAGTGCTAACACACTGCAGGCTGCATCAATTACCTGCAAATTAACAAATTAACACCACTGTCAGATGTGGCAAAAGTTTTGAATCCAGATGTCACTCCAGTGGGTCACCGGTTGTGATCAGTAATAGGAACTCAATGGAAATTCAAAGGTTTCCACTAGCGCTGACTGTAGAAAACAAAATATTATCAACAAAAGTTACCAACGCAAATATAATTATTTTAAATCCACATCACCTTTGTCGCAGACATGGAATATTGGCTACACGGTTAACTGTCAGGTACTGTATCTTGTCTAGAACAAAACAGAACTTTAATTATAACACATACTATTCTCAAACACACAACTATTTTCTAATATTTGTTCGCTATGAATCATTTGCTTTATATATGCAGAAAGCATTTAGCTTTATAATTATGCACCCAGCCTAACACTGAGCTGAAAGTAGTCACTCTCTGGAGCTGACCTGACATCACCATCAACTGTGAGTGCATGGACACATGACATACGCTCACGCCAACTGCTCTCCATGAATATCTAACTTTCTCATTACTCTCATTTCTCATAACATTACTCAGCTTTTCAGCATCTTCTAGAAAATCAGCCCCCTGCTGGCTTAGCACTATTGATCTGTACTGCAGTAGACTGGCACAGTAAATATGGATCATTGCTGTAACTGTGACTCTTCCTTAATAGCTTATATTGTAGGTACAGTTCCCGAAGCAAATGGGAATAGAAGAGCCAGCAAAGGGTACTGAGAATGCAAGAGTATGCTTGTGGTATTAGAGTATTAGGACATGCAAATTCCCTTCTGATGCAAGGGAAAACCCTAAACTGAGATGCCGACCTTCAAAGCAAACTGTCAAACACATATTTTACAATAAATAAGGAGAAAAGCATTGCACAATTAAGGACAAGCAGCTTCACACCTGAAGTACTGTACAAGCACAGAAGATTGAAGTTTTAAAATTATCTTTCTTTGCTATAAATTTCAAAGATGTGTGTGGGATGTAATTAAGCTCTCAGATCCTGAACTAAACCCAGCAGCAGGCTGGGCTGCATGTGTGTATCACGATGGGACAACTCACTCTGCTACATTGTCCTCATGACTCACAGAGCACTGGACACCAACACAAGGAAGCTGGTGTTGCTCTACCAAAGCTCAGCAGGGAGCAGACTGCACAGAAGCAAACCAACAGGCTGTTAAAATGTGTTAAGAGCACCTTTAGTAGTCAGATAGACCATTGTGCAGAGGGAAGGGAATAGTAATTAAAGGATCAGAGAATATTGATATACTTTCTTTCATCGAGGAACTTTCTAGAGAGCCAGAAAATTTAATCGTTCCCATTATATACCATGGCTCACCTTTCAGATCTCACTGATATCAGATTATTTATTTTTACTCTTCCTATAGTCACACTTGAATCTTCCATATACACCAGAGAGCACAGAGGGCCTCCTGCTCCCAGCAGGTCAGAGACATTGGCTTTCATGTTCAAACAATATACTTGAAAAACTTACCAAGATTTACAGAGAACATTACTCAAGTCAAATACATTACATTGCCCATGACCCCACATTTAAACCAATATGTGTTAGAACATTCTAAGAAATGTATGGATGGGTTTTTTCATTTTGTTTTTGGATGGTTGGGTTTTTGTTTTGGTTTAAATCTGGCAAGACTACTGAAAATTCTTTCCAGTCCCCAGGACAATACATTCTGCTACCTATAGACAGTATTTAACTCAAAATGCATTACAATAGGCAAAGAAATTCCTGGAAATTACATTGCTGCACACAGATGTCATAAAGTGTTGTAAAACCAGGTAATAGAAATAATATGACTTAGGCACATGAGACCAGAAAAAAAATCCTGTAAATGCTTCCTTAATGCTAAAAGGCATAACTTTGGATACTGGCTACTTTCAATGGGCAAGAGCTGAACAAATATGAGCATGACATGAGCTTCTATAGCTGTTCCACATCTAGATGCAGAGTAAGAAACCTTCTGTGTCGTTGCACAAATCTGTCTTCCAGCTGTATTTGGTGCATCACACAGTAATATACAATTCATCGTTAAGCAGTAAGAGTGTGAACAGTGAAAGAGCCCTGCAGGTCCAGCTGGGTATTCCCCTCCCATTTGCAATGAGTGAGCTTAAGCATACACACAAACATCTTGGCCATATAAACACTCACATGACTTCTGCTGAAATCAATGGGAGCCTCCCTGCCATGTCAGAGTGCTTGGGATTCAGGCCTTATCAAACAGCTGATTACAGCATGAGGCAAAGCAGAAGATGCCATGTATTTTAGGTGCTTCAAAGAAAATAACATTCTTGTGTCAAAAAGATGTAAAAAATTTGAGATCTCATTTTTCTTAATTACAGTGGAAGAAACAAATCTAATGTAGCAAAACGTTGTTTTACTCACTTCAAAATCCCATTTTGAAGAAAAAACTTCCTATAACCACTGCTAAGCTTATCTTTAGGCTTAAAAAGACATAGCTCTGGTAGCCATTACCTATAACACGTAAGGAGTTCATTATCAGACCATTTCAGATACGACTCAACTCTTCTATTATTATTACTTCTACAGTGGAATATTCAGCTTCACACAGTCAACTTTCTGATAGGCATTCAACAGTTTCTTTGGGGTTTGGGATGCTGTGTTTTTTGATTTGGTTTTCACTTTTTGTTTCTTTGTTTTTATAAAAAGAAGCATTATCATTTCCAATTACTCAACACAATGGTGTATACACCCTATATTTCATAACAGGCAATTGTTTTTTGATCAAAATAGAATTAGGTAATATACTGGAAATACAACATGTAATTTATATCTAACGTCAATCTCACTTAAAAATAAGATACAATAGAGGCAGGAACTGGTCAGAGACAATCTGTGTATAATGACATTTCTGAAATAATGACAGTCCCAAGAATAAATCTCCAGTTTTCATGTTATTGTGTTAAATGAATATGAAAACCATAGATATGGCTACTTTCAAAATGGATTTTTCATTACTTTCTGGGATTGAGAACAAGTTCTTCCTTCACTACTTATTTCAAGGTTCCTTTCAGAATGTGTCAACGTCATCTGAACTAACCCTGAAACATTTTTCAAAGTACAGTACATCAAGGAAAGGGTTTAAAACCTCCCAAGATATTCAGCTGAGAACTGCCATACCAACATCTCACCTCTCCTTCAAAGGACCCAAAACGATAGCTTCCCTAAATGGTACCTGAATGGTGTTAGTGTTGTATGGCTCTTAACTATGTGAGTATTTAAAACAACTTTCAAACCATACATGAAAAAAGAGTGAAGAATATTGTCAGAGTTCATGTTGTTGATCTTGTTACCAGTGACTCAACGTTAGGTTTGTAGAACTTAATGACAAAACTACGCACAAGCCACTCTGCCAGGAATATTCCTATCCAAAGCCACGCCACACTTAGAAGAAAAACTGTCACCCTCCAATAAGCAGAGGATTTTATTAGCAAGTTGTTAATTTATACAACTTGAATGCAGTCAGGGAAATAAACTAATAAAAACTCGTCAAAATGCATAATTTGGCATTTAGAAGGAGTAGAGTACTTCTGAATACAGTACATTTACAAAAGTAGACATAAAAATTAAAATAAGCTATTAATAGGATGAGACAGCTTGTGACTCATTGTCTAACAAAGGAAGCATGTCAGGGAACAAAAAAATAATCAGAATACTGCAAGCATGCCATTTTAAAGCTATATGCACAAACCATTCAGTTAAGTTATTAAACATAACAGGGTGATGTGCTCTGCAATGGGACACAGTCAACTAAGAAAAGAGAAAATACCAATCAGAAAAACACGATTAACATCCAGGTAAAAACCCCCATATCTGATGATAAGTCACAACCAAAAGACACCCAGTAAGGAGAGCAGGAGATCCCTTTGATAAAGATTCTTCAGTAAGTTTTTCGCAATCACTTTTTGTGCTTTCCCAAAATGTTTATCCTTGAAAATCTTTGCAGATTTGACACAGACAGGTCCCACGTATGCAAATCAGTAAGGGTAATGGAAGAAAATGTATGTCCAGTGACACACTTAGAAAAAAATCACAAAGCTCACTGTACTTATTTGGACAAACCCGCTCTTTTTACAACAGCCTCTTATCAACCAGGAACTATTCTTCTCTAACCTTCTTGTGAGGCCAGGTTGGAAGGCAGTGAGGTGCTGCTGACTTAGCTTCAGCTGGCTAAGGGATGGCTGTGCCCTGATCATATCAGTACTTTGCCCAGACTCTTCTTCTCACGCTGTGAGAGTACAATAAAGAGTTGGGATTACACAGCTGCAGTCACGAAACACACTCAATGTTCAATGTTTTTTGCATTCCCTTTATTTGCTTCTTTTCCTAAAGACAACTATCTCAAATCTTCTCAAAGACTATATAGGGATAATATTTTTCCATGCTTCTAACCATAAAACTTACTGTGGTGATTAAATGGAGGTTCCTGAGGGTCTCTGATGCAATAAAAACAGATCGTGTAAGTTTAAGGCTAATTGCACAGCCCTTCCAGCATTCACAGTGACACATCTCCCAGCAGTAAAGTAAGCAAAAGGCAGATTTGTTTCCATCTTAGGTCAGCCAAATATTTACCTGATCTTTTCACATAGCAAGAAAAGAAGAAAAGTACATGGTCTTATTTCTCCCAAAGCATTCACTTTGATAAAATTATCAGCGATGCCCTCATGGACCAGCAAAGTTAGCCAAAAATAATGCAAAACTAATCTAAAATTTCTCATTTGGGAAGACTGACAAACTCTCCCTAGTAAGACATTCTCTATTTTTGTCTCAATATATTTAACGGTTTTTTTCCCCAACAGTAACTACAGTCATTTTTTCAAGTCACAGTGAATATTTGTAAAATGGAAACATTTTTGCAGTCCCTGGGAAAATAAAACTGCACAGCACCAGGCACGCTCAGGAGGGAACACTCTGCTCAGTATCCTTTGCTCACCAACTTAAATTCCAACTTCCAAAAGGTATTTCCCCACCACAGAAGAATCAGTGTGACCTTAAAGCTCTTTTATGCACGGATGTGTGCTGCAACCAGCAGAAAGGCATCCTTACTCAAGGCTGTTCTTAAATTATGCAGCTCCTCCTGCTGCAGGTAGTAAATCTTTCATGAGTTTAGCATCAGTGACTTGGAAATGAATTATTAGCTACAATGAGCTCTGAGGTCCCACAACAATGTATGAGCAAAACCGTTAGGAAAATAGTCATGCATTTTTCCCTTTCAGTATATCATACTTAGTGAACAGTCCAGAAAAGACTCAGGTCCAGTAACCAAGGCAACCTGAGCTGGTATGCACCTGATTTCTGTGTCAGTTCTACATTTAAGTTTCTCTGTTGAAAAATGGAAAGGATGCCTGTGTTTTGCAGACACACACATACATTTATGTGTATGAACACATATATATCACAGTGAAAGCACGTGCGTATGTATATGTATACAAACACAAACAAAGTAAATGAATGAAAATTACCACCACTGAAACTTTTTCTTTTACATCTCAAATATAAACATTTAACCAAATCAATAATTAAAATGTAATGGAACTGTATACAGCCAATGCATCAGTGCATCTCAATGTTTTTCATATTTCATGTCTTCCCTCAAAGGATTCCACTCCATCACAGGAATACTGTATTGCCTCATTCTGACCCTGATGCTTCAAAGAAAGTTGCAAATACAAACCCTTGCTCCAGTTCAGCTCTTCTAAGAAAAAGACATGGACCCACGTTTACTAATGTAGTCATGATGTTAATTTATACAATCCGTATGCAGCACTTAGACAAAACTCTAAGTGTTCAAATTCAGTGGTACGTGGGTATAGACTCCTAAATATTTTATACAAATAACAACCACCAACACATGGATGAAAAAAAGGAGCTCAAAACAGCAATTTGTTAGAGCTGAAGCTCCAAAAATACTTACAAGTGTTTGAGTTAATCTCTCTTAAAACATTATGTCATTTCTCCCACAACAGGAATATTTCCATGGCTCATAAAAGCATTCGTGGAGAACTAAGCATTCGTTTCTTTCAAGAGGGATGTGATTTTACCCTACACTTCCAATACATTTATCACTTTTGATATAGCATACCTGTTTATTCCATAATGGATTAAATGGAAAGTCACTTTCAGCAAGCGACTAATACATAAATACTTGTGATGGGTGCTACATCACTCTTCTACTGTTACTTTCAAAAAAATTACTTGCATTGCCAGGAATTACATTATAAAACCATTTTATCAATCTTCAACCTTTACTATATGCTAATAATAATCATTTTGTGGAAAACATTCACAAGACGATGTTGCAATCTCTATCAGATCTATGTATTTATGAAGCCTGTGACACTGTAATATTCCAGTGACACTTACAGATTACACATTTGCCACTGGCAAGTCACCATAATATCTGCATTCACTGGTACTTGTAAGAACGACAACCTAAAAAAACCTACATGAAAACAGACGGGTATCATGGATAGACCATCACTATGTAAGAAAAAGAAGATCCTCAAAATAAAGACCTCCCTTGAACATGTAGTACTGGAGCAAAATATTATACAATATGAAAACAATCTGTTTCCCCACATGTCATAAAAATATGTAGGAATAAGTTGTCTGAATAAAATGAAACTGATTCATGTTTAAAAATCAAAAGGCAAAACTAAAGAATTCTGCTGACAAGAAAGAAAAACTTTTATATGATTTCTAAGAATAGCTTTTAGCTGTATTTTAAGAGTAGGTAGATTGGCATAAACAAAGGTTAGCTTAAGTCATTTTCCATGGAGTCATGCCAATTTATACTCAACAAGGACCTCATACTTCTCTTGTTACCTCTGTGAGAATGACCTTTTTCTCATTGCATTTGGATATGCTGTAGTTTACTCCAGGTCAGAATTCAGTTCCGGCTGCCCCTTAACATCCAAAAAAACAGATAATCTGTCAGATTTTGCTTGATAAAAAACTACTGCTCTGTACTGAGAGATTCTTTACACGGCTTCCTTACTTGCACTGTCAAACTACTGACATGGAAACTTAACTTACGAAATCCTGAACTGTTCAGATTTGAACAGAAAGTAGAAAAAAAGAGAGGGGAGGTGGAGTAAAGTGAATTAGATTTCTTCAGCACTGGTTAAATTCATTAAACTTTCAGAAGCATGGGGATTTTGATAGCATAATATTTTTTCCATGTTTTCGAAGGTGAACTTACCTGTTTACACAGAAGTCATGATAGAATCTCAAGCTTCATAGCCTGTAGCCATGAAAAATTGTAGGAAACAATCCAATCTTCAAGGTTTATTTTATATTCTGATTGAAAAGCTACCTCAAAATTTGCTAGTCCACATACATTCTTGAAGTGGTACACTCATCACATACCTGTGGGACTGCACATAAGCCTTCACTTAGCGTGGAGCCAGATGTATCAGGAAAAACGTTCCTTTTTCCAATCCCTTACAGAGACAGAAGCATGATAGCAGCAGTCTGGGCAGCAAGAGCAAACTTTAAAATAATCATAAGAATTTTTAAAAGCCAGCCACGTCTTCTAACAGGTAAAAGCCTTGGATGGCCAGGATATTTTGGAAGATATGGCCTACACTACCAAAAAAAAAAAAAAAAAAGTCAAGCAAAATCTATACTGGCTAGAATATCCATCATTTTTTTGTGAAATTCCCTATTTGGATATTCTCATGAAAGGCTACAGTTAATTTAGAATGACCTATCCAACTTCAGTGGACTTGAAAAAAAATAATTCTGACATTCCAAGAACAAAGAGTTGAAGCTCCTGGTACCCTCCAAGCACTTACTTAGTCTTACTTTATTCATGTGTTAAGATAATGAGCAATGCCTCCAAGCAGAAATCAAGCAAGGTGCTCTACATAGGCAGAATAAGAAACAATTCCTGCCCTGGAGAACATAAACAAAAGAGAATTTAAAAAGAAAATGAAATGAAAAGCACAGTAGAGTCTCAGAACAATCACAGATTTGCTGGAGCCTGTGCTTTGGTAAGCAGTGGGCTCTCAAGAAGTCAGTGGAAACTTATGTGTATTGATCCAAGGAACAAACTGGCATCTTCTTTGTACGTTTGCCGGTACAGGGCACTCTGTCTGCCCTTTAATGCTCTGACCATCCTTCCCCCAACCAACAGCACTCAGTTAAAAATGCAGATAGAAGGCCAACTTTTTTCTTAGCAATGCAGAAGCCTTTACTAGCATTTTTTCAGTCTTTAGCAGCTTCCTGGTGTTCAGTAAGCTTACAAAAGGCCAAGAGTATCTCACAGTCTGAGAAAATGTTTTTATTTGGAAAAATCTTCAAAGCTCCGACTTGCAGAAACCATTCATAATGTTTTCTTGCCTTCTACCCACCCAGCCCTGAAAAGAGTACGTGTCAATTACTATTCTCTAAATTGACCATCGATTGTTTTATTTTCTTCTATCTTCT
The DNA here is from genome assembly GCF_987193195.1 of Phasianus colchicus. Lineage (NCBI taxonomy): Eukaryota > Metazoa > Chordata > Aves > Galliformes > Phasianidae > Phasianus > Phasianus colchicus. Next base: position 27,429,549 of record NC_143442.1, on the reverse strand, counting down.
CTCTGTAACAAGAAAAAAATATTACACACGACCTCCTAAAGCACTGCCTCCTTATACAATACATCAGCCATGTCGTACTGAATGCCAGTTGTGCAAGCCTTTTTACATAAAAGAGGATATGCAAAGATTCACAAATAAGGGCACTCTGGAGATGGAAGTGCTGGGCTAGTCACACATGCTGGTAAAGCAGGCAGCTGAATTCGTGGCCTTATCTAAATTCTATTTGTGTAAGGCTTCTTTTTTCTGTATCCTTAAAAAAAAACTTATCAGAATCATAGGTTAAAAGAGATCTCAGGAGGTAATTCATACCTACTTAGGCAGGATGAAATTCGTTGCCGTGAAGGAGATGAAGGAGACAGGCATATGTTTTCAAAAATTTTAATCCAGCAGCTTTTTTGTTTTGTTTAAAAGATTTAACTATAGTAAAAAAGCTTAACAGTATTGTAAAGGAACACACATTACATTCTCTTCCACCAATAAGCTCTCACACAACAAACTACTACATAACCATCACTCCACAAAATAAATGCCTTCTACCCTAAAAAGCAGTGAAACTGGCATTATTTATGCTGACTGCAAGACTGTCCCATAAATCTCAGTGATGCAGGAACTTTGCAGCATAGTGAAGCATTTATGCCAGCAGCAAGAGAACGTGCAAAGTTACTGAAAGTAAATATTTGGGACTTAGAAGAACAAACAAAACGGTAATGGGAAATAATTAGGAAGAATCTAAGCATAGAAACAAAATATCTAAGACTGGTGAGTGAGCAGTGGGTACCCAAATGAAGACATGTATCGTTGAAACTCAGAAAATGGTAGACAAGAGTCAATCAGAAAATCTGGATACAGAACACAGCTCTCCAAACCAATATGTAAGTCCTTTCCTCAGGATGAACAATACTGTTTCAGGCTAAATTCTAACTCAGAATATGGTGTATAGACTTTGAAGCTGTACTTGCAATACCACCATCCATGAGCCTCAATAAATGCTGAAATGATGAAAAGCTGAGAAATGAGATCAGTGCCACAAAATGACAGACCTCTACTAAATGAAAAAACAACATCAAATAAAGATTAATATAACATGAAGTGAGGGGTAGTATAGATTTTCATTCCATGAAAGGAAGCAGAAAGAAAATGAAGAAAGATAGTGACAGAAACAATTATCTGGTATCTTGGTGATAAAAGACGACAACCTCATTTTTGAGGGATTAGAAGCCACATCATTGGCAGCAGGAAAAGCAGAACCTAACACAAGAGTGACTTTGATTGATTCACTGTCTGTTGTAGTTACTCAGAAATTCTTATGAATTTACTATAGACTGTGATCAGAAGCAATAGTTAAACATCATTCCTACCTGGAAAAGGAAAAAAAGAAACGTTTTTTTTTGTTTGTTTGTTTTTTACAGAAACCTTCCTCACCCCCAAATAAACCCAAGACTCCATTATTTAGCAAAGCTGCATCAGTGACCCATAATACCAGACTGAAAATCTCAGAACCAGCTATAGTGAAGTGGAAATTTTAAAAGAAATATTGTCTTCCTTCCCTTCTTTCATCCAAGTTGGGTTCAGTATATTTTCCACACACAGAAGTTCAAAGATAATTGAAGTTTATCTTTACAGTGATGCTGGATATATTCACTACTCCAACATCTTCCAACACAGTAATTTTAAAAACAAATGGAATAAATCACAGTCCAAATCCAGCTGCCATCAAGCAAAAATGCTCAAACTGATGAGATTCAAGTTGGGTAGTTCCATCTAAAAATCAGGAAACTTCGATAGACTTAGTTTCCACTTATCTTTCAGCTGCTATTGGCTTGCTTCCAGGCAGCATTAGCTGAGTTGCATTTTTTCAAATGAGAAAATTAAATCAACAGGACTGGAGCTAATAATAACTGGCAAACGCTAAAATGACACACAAGGAAAACAAGTTCAAGGAATAACAGGGAAAGTAGAGGAAAGCAGAAAGGAAAGTAGGAAAAATAGGTGGGAAAAGAACGAATGACAATACTTGTATTAAAATGTAGATCCTGATCCTAAAAGATATAGAAATTGCCACAGAATTAGATTCTAAGGACATAATTAGGCCTATCTAATAAACCTTCCTACATGGCCTAGGCTGGAGAACCTACATATCCAGACCCACACCTCAGCTGCCCAGAAGCTATGTATTAACGAAAAAGAGTAGACCATACAACACATGAAGCCTTCCTGGCCAGGACAATATTTAACATTCTTCTGGTATCTTCTCTCTGAGCCTTGAATTTGCATGTGTGCACTGATCTGTTCACACACACAGTTGGGTTATATGCACTCTTCCAACACTTGGAAAATGTATTTTGCCAGAGAGTATGTACACATACGTGCATCCTGAGGTGTCCTAAAGTTGAGCCAAGAAAGAGAGAACTGAGCACAGCTGTCCATGTTATTCATGCAGATTATTTTCTGGCATAGAAGCAGAACACACAGCAGGCTGCTGGCTGGTTGGATGGTTTTGGTACTAGCATCCTTCCATTTTCATTTTCCTAGCAGTACGATTCTTAGCTCTACCCCTGTTACTTCACACGTTCTTAAACTTAGAAGACCATACCTCTGCTATTCTTTTTGTGTAAACAGATTCTGTTCATCCATAATGAATGTACTGGAAACGTGCACTGAAATGGTCCCACAAATAGAGCCTACATTAACACTTCACACAGATGTAAATGGAAAGTCAGAAACTGATAGTTGGACTAGAAGATCTTGTAGGTCCTTTGTGATTCTATAAAACGTTGGAGGGGAAAAGGCGTTCAAACTTTTCCATATACTGGATGTGATATTTCTCCTATTTTTTGCTGTTTTCTTGTTGTTAGTGATAGCCAGTTTGTTTGTTTTACAAAACATACACCTGGCTTTAATTCTATCAGCATCCTAAATACTCATTTCAAGAACAGTATTATCATTCCCAGAATCTTAGCAGAGCAGAAAGTTTGCATTAAAACTCTCCTGTTTCACGACAGGAAAGGCAGTCATTGAAAATTGCATTACAGTGTTTGGCCAAATTCCATGCTGGCACCATGGGTCATGGTTCTGTTCCCACTTACCATGAAGGGCTTCAAGTATCTGAGAAAGGAGCTAAAGGTCTGCTCACACTTTCTCAGAAAGTGGTTTTGTTTTGTAACAAAAGTGGAAAAAACAATCAGAAACTTCTGGGAGCTGCTTATAATATTAAGTAGGCATAAAGTGGTATGACGTGCTGGAAATACAGGGCACTCACTGTGGAAGGAGTTAAAGGTTCTGTGAGAGTCTACTCAGTTAGCAGGCATACCAGTCTGCCTTCCTATGATACAGTTTACAAGTTTGCTATATAACAAAGATACATTCAAGTTATGGTTTTCGTCCTCAAGCATACATATTTCCAACACGTTTCATAAACGTCATCCTATTTGCAATGTGTCTTATGCTCTCACAGTTATTCACCATTTATTTTCCTCTATTATCTATTTTTTCCATTTCTGAAGTCTCTTGCAGTGCTGTCTACATTAGCAACCTGAAGAGAAGACTGAGAGGTCATTTGATTACCATACATAAGCACTTACTGAAAAGGAGATATGGTAGCAAGACCTTTCCAACCTTGCTGATAACAACGCAAAAGGATCTAGTGGCTAACAATTAATGCTAGATCAAATTCAACCTTGAAACATTCTGCAATTTCCAAGCAATGACTGCAGCTGAATGGTGAAGCAGTTTACCATGAAAGATGGAAGGCAAAAATGCAGGGCTTACCATCAGACAGAAATTAATTTCATAATGTACAATGAATGGAACAATTTATATAAAGGTTGTGAAAAGAGTGAAATTAACTTTTCTTTCTGGGGTCTGAATGTTTATTTCTGCAAGTCTCATCTTTGACTGGTTCTTTGTGAGCCACAGGGAGAAGGCAGTATCTCTTATAACCCAAATCATGTTCCTCGGTCATGTGTTCTGAGGTGACATACAGAGTGTTTTAAATAGATATCTAAATAAGCACACATCACTTGAACAAAATAAAACAAACTGCCAGATCTGGTGTAGGAATGGATTATCTCACCCAGTCAGATCTTTGTTTTCCATTTTTCTGTGTGTTTTGGCTGGCAAGCAGAGAGCTGAATAAAGGATTACTTTGCATTTCTCTGTTGCCAACATGGACTGAGAAACATGTTTCAATACAAAGATGATTTGGGATTTCATCTTCTTAAATATACTCTACTATAAAATACAGACAGATTTCTTCCTTAGTGTTCAAACTTGGCCTATAATTCTTTGATAACTTTTTTCAGGACAAAGACAGCATCTTCCTTCATTGTGGCCAGAGTCTGCTGTAACGTTTAGACCTCAAGTACATGACTCAATTCTGACTAAAAACAGATTATGCAAAACTCTCGCTCTGCACTAAGCCTCTGGCAGTAGCATTCATAAGAAAATAAGGGAAAAAGTCTGAGAGAATAAGGTTCAAAATGAAGCGTGCAATATCCTCTCAGCGCCTAATACCTTTTATCAGAATCACATATGAAATTTAACTTCTGCTTTGCACTTACCATCTCATCACTAGAGATCAATTATGCCATATAAAATGTTTTTTTTACAATGAAAACTTCCTTCTTATGAAGTTAAACTACATTACCCTACAAATCTGAATACTTAAATTAAAACCAATTTTTTTCCTGCAAAGTGCATCAGAGCTAGTGTCCAAATGCCAAGGGTGCTTATTAAACCATTTATTTCTCCTTTTGCAAAAGAAAAATTATTTTATGTAAATTCCTTCTCACAATTTCTTGCTCAGAAAACTATTATTAACGTAAATGCTTGATAAAGACATTAAAATGCAAACGTGTCTCTATCAGATAATTAAACATACACATTTTCCTAAACAGCTACTCACATGTAAATTGAAAGACAAGCCTAGTACAGTCATGCTGTTAGTACAAGTTCATACTGTTATCAAGTGTTCCTACATACCTAAGATGTGCCCTGAAGAAAAGAAGCATGACAGTTCTCCTATATTTGAACCAATATTATATTGGGTTCTGGAGTAGGTGATCCTGAGAAGTTAAAACGCTAAATTCAATTTTCAAAAATGAACACAGATTATATAGTGCACACTAAGCAAACAAAACAAAAACTTGGCTATTACAGTCACATTCTGGATGAACGTTTCTTTTCCATCTCCTTTTTATAACTAAATGCCTCTGAAGTCAACCAGGGAATTTAGTGAGGTCCTAAACGCCTCTTTCAATCACAACCAGTGATGTGAAATTTGCTAGACAGAACATTTCTAGATTAGAGTCACGGATGTGTAACAACGTATTTACAGAACCAGAAATATATATACTCTATATTACTGTTATATATTACACCAGGCTTTTGCCTAAGGCGATCCACCAAAGCTAGACAACATGATTTTAAATACCACATACCAGATTCAATATATGGAACAGCTGAATGTATACACCAACGTACTTAAAATTTAAGAACTCGAGTGGAACACCATTGGCTTTGATGTGACTGATTCTTGACCATACGAAATACTGTATTCTCTGACAGTGACAACAGCAGATTCATAGGATGGGAATATAAGACTCTTTTATTCAGTGTGCCTTTACATTTAACATCCAAACACACTACTGTATATGAACAACATATTGTGTCTCTGTAACCAGAACCCATTTTCTCTGTTTTTGAAAGAGAAAACTATTGTGCAATGCTGTTATTCCATAAAACCATCATTTCAAATGAAGAAACATAAAACCAGAAGAAATAATAATAATAAATTGTACTGTTTAATTATTTTTTGTCTATTAAATGAAATCAAAATCCCAGTAACAAAGAGTCCTAGAAACCCTTCAACAGATTAAATGGCAATCTAGCAAATAAGTTTTAGCCATCATTTACCCCCCTTTATATCTTCTAATATTTACTAGTAGTCCCTAACTGACAAGACCTGACTTCCCACTGTGCTTGCATTTATTCTTAAAGGTCCTGGTCCATAACTAACCTGTATGTATCTCACCTCCACAGCTCTACAAGCTAAGAAACAGTAATTTTTTTGAAATGAAAATAAAGCCCCTAAGTTACATCACTAGAGCCATCCTAACGCTGAATTGCTTGCTTGTAAAACTAACAAAAAAGGAAAGCAAGATTTGTCAGCAAAGACAATTTGCAATACAACAATAATTCTCCCGTACCTCAGCATGAAAAGGTTTTCTTAAGTCATAATAGCACTGTAAGTAGGCAGGCTCATGAATACAAGTACAAATATCCCTACTAACCTTCCTTCCCAGCAGAGTAGCTACTGATTTTTTGCTTAGTCAGTTTACCTCATAAACTGACCACATGCAGTTTTTCTCATAAAATTTTCCTTATTCTGAACCACTTCTTAAAGCAATCACATTGAACTGTATAAAGCATTTTAAAAACTGCTCTCAGTGAATCCAGAGGCATATTAACAAGCCTGGCATTTCTTCTGGAAAAGAATAATATTTATTGAAACAAAACAGATTGTATTTAATTGCCCGTTAAACATTGCAGGGGGAGGAACCACAGTTGTATTACTTAGTTGGACTAAAAATTCCCACAGTGTGATTCTACCTATAGCTCTGCCCTTCTGCAGGTCATGATGAGTCACTGTTTTCTGGAAGAGCAGCCATTGCACCACCTGCAAATTGTCAGCAGGCTGAAATATGATTCAGTTATCCAAACCTTTTGTCTACCAGGAAAGTCCTGCCTTACACAGAACTACTGCCGGAAGACATTGATATAAAAAGGTATTTCCAAAACAAATATCATTTAGCCTCCACTCTGAAAGTAAAGAGTAAACATTTGTTTTTGGATTTTTAAAGGTGGTGTTTGGGAATCAACAATCCCACTGATTTCCAGTTACATTCTGCCTCCTCCTCCTCCTTCCCCTCAGCCTTCTGTTTTCCACTAGGAACTGGTCACGAGCACAACCATTGGTTTAGTCCATCCTTGAAACCTTAATCACATGGGCTACTGTGAGCTACCTAATAAGAGAAAACATCAAGGGAATGCCTAGCATGCCTGAAACATCACCCACCGTTCTCGTACCTTCAAAATTTTCAGGCCATCTAATTAGCCTCTGGAAATTGCAGGACAACACAACAGTCATTAAGTTCAGATACAGTAACTATAAAACACTGCAAACATATCCTGCAACTTTCAGTGTTCTAACTCTGATAACAATATCAATTCCACAACTGGACAGCAACTCAGAAATTCTGCATCAGCAAAAAGCAAGAGTTGTCTGTCCTGTCCTGGCACCTGCCCTACGAAGAAGCAACAAATATATATATATATGTGCACATACATTGAAAAAATGCATGTTGAATGATCTAATACCAGTCTCACGAATCTTAATAAGCAGAGATCAAGCAGATAGTTAGGAGGAACTAAAATGCACCAGCAGCACAATTACATTAATCTTTCTCCCAGATACATCTCTCACAAATATAGAGGTAAACTCAGTCTGCAAGCAAGAAAAGGAAATTACTGGTATCAGTTACAACCCTATTGTCTCAAAAAACACCCGCTCCCAGGTACCTGATTAGCCTACTGGTAGGAAATTGATCTAACCAGTCGAAGTCAGAGCACTTATTTTCAAAGTGTATTTAGTTTCAGACATTGGTGCTGTCGTCTCAAGTCAGAAAAAAGAATTTCCATGCTTAAAAGCCCACTATCCCCCCTTACCCACCCCCAAGTCATATCAGCTCATAGTCTAAGCTATATATTGCCACTATCACCCCCAAATCTTGCCCCACTGGTGGACTGTTCTGAAGCATTTACAAGTGTTGCTATAATGGAATTCACGTATTTTTGGTTCCCACAATACTTTATGACAAGTTAGTTATGCTTTCTTTTCCTTAAGCTTGTTCCTTGTCATTTTGCTAGATGCCTCCTAGCTTTTACATTATCTGAAATCATGAAAGAAAATTCCTATTGTTTCACCCACTTTTTTTTTTGTGATTCTACAGATATCTGTACTATTCTTATTATTTTTTTTCCCATTATAAAGAAGTCTATTCAATTTTCTTCCTCTCCCCCTTAAACAACATAGGAAGAACAAAGTAAGATACTGTAGTGTAGTTACATGTTTCAAGATGATATTATCTCAAAAGCTCTTACTGAACCACAACAGCAGTCACACCACCAAAATAATGGCAGTTTCCCTTTCAAAAGTTAAGCAATAAGATATATGGTGAGCTTTCATTCCAGGATCTTACTGAAAACCAACTAAGTTGCTCAGATTCATTAAGCTTTGCAAAAAACTTAATCTTACTTTAATTGCTACCCTTTTTAACAATCCCAGTGCTTTTACGTTGTTTTTGTCAGTCTTTCATGAATCAATCCATTTCACTGAACTTCATTTTCAAAATTCCCTTCCACCAATTCATTTATCTTCTTTTATATTTCCCAGGTCCCAACTACTTTGCACGCACCCCCCACCCCATCAGCTCTTTATCACCACCCACAAGCAAAGGGGTGCTGAGTCACTCAGCAGGCTCCCATGGTGCAGTGGTTGCACTTCAAGGCCCCATCTCTCTTCCTCATGAACACTCACATGCCAGAAGAAAGCTGCTTTGGAGCTCTCCTTTCTACCTGCAGTCTGTCACCATCTCTGCTCTCAACTGAACACTTAAAGCTTGCAAAGGGAAGGTGAGAGGCAGAAAAAGCACTTTAGCAGGTGGAATTTCTCTTTATCAGAAGTAAGCAGAAGTAGCAAGTCCATCTTGGATCACCTTCAGCGTGCAGTGCAGCTTATTTGAAAACCAATGAACCGACCAAACTGAAGATGCCCAAGGTAGTTGAAAAAGAACCCTTTCATAAAGGGCTAGGAGCTTGGACGTGGACAACAAGGTGTTTCAGCTGATGTGCAGCCACTTCCAGATGTGGGTCAGCGATTTCCTGGAAATGCCCAACTGCCTGCCTGTACTTGTACCAACTTCTTGGAACAGCAGACATTTCCTCCCCACAGTTCAGCAGTGGCAAAGAAAGAAAACTAGGAAGAAAATAGTAGTAACCGTATAGCAATCAGCAGGCAGCCTATTTTAATGCAACTGTTAATGTGATATTTTACAGCTATTTTGATCACAGTAGGAAAAGAAAAAGAAAAACACAATCCTTGATAATAGCACCAAGAAACTCACCCTCTAACTGCATCCATGCAAGTTCTGGTGTTTCCTTCTTTTATTTAATATTTCTTTTACTTCCTGTATCTTACATCACATGCTGAAATGCAAGGCATTTATACAGGGTAATCTGCCTTTCACCATAGCACATCTTACAGTCACAGACTGCTGGTTTATATCAGTAATGGATGCACATCCAACACACAGTTTATGCAACTCCCAGCATCTCTTCCAGACAAAATTAAGTGTAAATACTTAACTGCCTTTTTACATGCATCTTTTTTCCTCCTCCTTCCATAAAACAAAGATTTCTTTCTGAATGTGTTAATATTAGTGAAAATAAGCTGTTAATTGGCTGTAGAGTGTAAATGCACAGCGTTAAATACCAAGATGTAACAAATATTTACAATGAAACTGTGACTTGCATCTTAGATTTAGAAAGAGTCTGTTCACCTCCCATGAAATTGCTTGTTAAATTCCACATATTCCCAGAAGAAAGAGTACGTGTATTCTAGTTTTAGAGACTGATTTTTCCTGTGAGTTACATACCTGGTATGTTATTTTGCAGGGTAAAACAGCTGCAGCTCATTAGGCATTACCCCACTCCAAATTCTCACCAAGTGCAACAGAAATTTCCCATGGCTTACAAATCTATGTTTCAGATAAGATAAGCAAGGTGAAAGCGCAGCGAATGAATCCAGGCAGACTGAATAAACAAAAGACACTGATAGAAGCTAATGACTGGAAATCCTTATACATTTACTTCTTAAAATTCTTCTCTGTGAGCAGCTGCCCTAAAGAAGATTATCAGATATGAAAGCCAAAAGCATTTGATTTAGGTCAAAATTCAGAATTTTAAACAAAAGCACATTTCAGTAGGTTCAGTAAAGACATCCTTTAGCCCATCTAAAATTTGTAAGTGTTGATGTTGATCATAAATATTCCAAGCTAATAAATAAAGCAGAAGTACAAATCAGTTTCAGACAAAGGAATGATATTTTCCCAAAATCTCAAGTAAATAGAATTGCCTGTGTCAAGCTATTCAAAGAGCACATGTTCTAAAGCACCACTGTCCTTACAGAAAAGTGTCTTCATTATTTCAGAGTCTTAGAAGCATCACCAGCATGCAGCAACTATTTCTGCAACACTTTGCAATACTTAGCATCTGCATAAGAACAAATGTATCACTGATGTTTACTTATTACTCACAGCCCTTGTTTCTGATAAAATTACTTTTTAAGAACTAATAAAGCATCACAGGAGTACTTCCAGATTGGTCATCTGAAATTACTGTATATGCAAGAAGCATTCTTACAATGTCATAAATTCGTTCTCAGCTCAGAAATGGCTTTAACAATGTCATGTTTTTGCTAAAAAAAAAAAAAAATCTTAACCTAAAATCGGTACGATGTGCGTGGGCTGTATTTTTAACTCTCTGAAGAGACTAAAAAAAACCCATGAACTAATCTTAATCTCCTATGGCTCAGCTCTCTGAAAAAGCCGTAACATGCCAACCAATAAGAACTTATACACACCTGCACCAAACGTTGTTGTAAATTGATCCCAGTCACTCCTTGCTCCATCTGCCTTGTTGCATATTTTGAAAGAGAGCATCACTTTTTTCATTTACAGAAGAGATGGAAAAAAAGGTCAAGTGAACATTCCTTCTTATTGCTAGCACACTAGACTTGTTGGAGGTGAAAACAGAAGCTATTATGTGCCATCTTTTTCTGTTGCATGGGAGCTTCTCTGACAAGAATGTATTTCTGGTTTCTCACAAAGGATATTTTTCAGAAAAGTGAGAGCTCTAGTAGAGTTCAGCAACTGACTGAAAGGTGACAGTGTCACCTGCTACAGACCAGCTGAATCCTCATGGCATCCCTCACTTCATAGCCACAATCCTCAATTCTAGAAGGTGCCTAATAAAAAAAAATATTAAGCACATTCAAACTTCAGCTAACTCTCCACTAAGCAAAAGAACAGACAAGACTGTGAGAATGGATGTGTAAGCAGAGAACTGCAGAAGTCCAAAATCACTGAAGGCCTGAGGAGGTGCTACAGTGATGAGAACTGCAGTGAATCCCAAGGACAAAAAAAAAGAAAGAAAGAATGTCAATGAGTGAGAAACCTAGAGTGAGAAAAAAATAAATCAGTGAAAGAAGGAAATAAGAAGTAGTGCTTTAAGACAATAAGGATGATAAGATAGGAAAGCTTCTAAGCAATGAATAAAAAGAATAATTTAAAGATTACAGACACGTGACACTTCAGAATATGTAGTCTTAAAATTCAAATTATTCCTGTTCTGCAGTTAATTGATTAAAGGTCTGTGGCTTTGTAACTCAGTAGGCACATTAAACACACTCATAATAAGTATAGGAAATATAAACTCAATGTGTTATTACACTTGGACTCTCAAAATAAGCAAGCTTAATTTTAAGTAATCAACTCCATAATAGTTGGTCTATCACTCAGGAATAGGAGGATATGCCAGGTATAGTTCTTCATAGAACATTATTCCAATGAAGAAAAGATACTTAAGAAGCTCACTGATGTTTGGGGAGATGTTACTTCCCTATCTTAAGCCTCAGCATGAAACAGGAGGATGTATTTGCTAATCTTTGGGTTTTATACTGCCCCCAAGACCAACAGCAGCATCTGTAAATCAAAAGCAATAGTGAGGTCCTTAGCAGATTTAATGGGAGTTATTTCATGAAATAAAAGCACAGTTTAGGCTAGCTATTTTTACAGCATGCTTTCTGAAAAGGTAAGAGCAGCAAGATTGTTTCTCATTGGAACAACTCCTGTCATAAAAGAATTTTCTTGAGTTTGGAAGCTTTTCAAAGACTTTAGATTTCACCAAGGTAATTTGAAAGCGTGTACAATAAATGAATCCTTACAACCGACAGCATTTAATCCCCATTTCTTTCAGCCTTAATCCTGGACTTTGCTAACCGCAGTGCACCAGACAGGCACGTCCACGGAACGGTTCCCAGCCCTACTCATTCTTTCCACAGCAAATGCCTGTACAAAACTACTCCTGCACTGTCTGACAGAAACAGTGCTATAAGCATTTGTAAAACTTTACTGCTTGGGTCCTCTCCGCACATGAATAATGGATTGAGGTTTAAACCTACTCTATATTTACCAATAAAAAAAACAGCCTACAATATTACGCATTCAGGTCCTGTTCAATGTGAAACAGGTAATACTTGGTTTCCCTCAGTAAGCTTTCTAGCCATGCTCTGTAATACAAACTGCAGAGAAGTAAAATACCACATTTTCAGTGTGCGTGAAAATGAAGCAGTACCAGCTAACTGCAGCCCAGGACAGTTACGCTCTAGAGATCACAGTATTTAATTCCTGATTACTAACAACAAGAAGAATCACAGATATGTGCACTGTAGACACGATGCTTCTCAACATTTAAGTGAAAAGCTATAAAAAAAGGAAAATATAATCATGTACGTGTAATGAGACAAAATGCCTTCAATCAAGTCCAGTTGGACCAAACTCTGGAGTTTTGCAAAGGTAAGTACATGAAATCATACAGTCAATGAGGAAACCATTTCATAGGAAACTTGGAAAGTAAAATATTCACACTGGAAAGTTTCTCTCTCATACACAGCAATGTGAACATAACATCTAATACTTTTGCTATTTTTCCAGTAAACTAAATTTTACAGTATTCTTAAACTTGCATTACACAGATTGAAGGACAAACTGATCAGATGCACTGAACAAAGCAGACTACATTCATTTAATCCACTTAAACTACATTTGGTCTGCTTTTTCAAAAGTAGCCCAATTAAGAGCTATGCCCATTTACATTATCTGTAACAGGCTTACAACTCTTTCCTCCTTTAGTAAACCTCAGTACGTTTGGAAGCACTGAAAAAAACAAAACCAAACCACCACAGCAGCATTATATTTAAGTCATTAAGTACAGAACTCATTGAGAAAACTCATTTCTTTTCTACACAATGCAAATCCTCTTCAATTTCTCCTCCCTTAGAAGACACCACTTCTAGGCTTCAACATTCTTTATTGGATTCAGGTTGTCAGCCTGAAAGTAAATTGTAAACCTGATTAATTATCATTAAAATGTATTTTGGATGGAGGAGAAACCAAGATATGTCATGCACAAGAGCAGGAAGATCAGAATCAGTTGTAACAACATTGGGATTTTAACCTCCCTGACCCTCCTGTTCTCAACACAGGGGCACAAAGTGACTTCACAATTGATTCTGTATTAACCTGGAATGATTATAACACCGATTTTTCATGGAGCTACTTACATCAGTAAGCATTCATTAATTGATGTTAAAGTCGTGGACGCAGATCAAAATCATTATTTGACAAATAAGGCTTGCTGCAGCTGGATTACAGCCTATATCATGCCATGAAACATATTCAGTAGAAAGGTAAACCTCCTACATTTTCAACACTGCAATGTCTTCCAAACAACATACTATCAGCAAAGAGACTAAGTCAATATGTTTTTCCTCTGGAAAGGAAGTTCAGATATATTACTTGTTCCAGGATTTTCTTATATCTTAAGTATTCAGAAGACTGAATTCCTCATCATCCATACTTACGACTATTATTTCTATATTATTTCACATATCAATATATATTTTTACATATATATGTATAAAATCAATATATTTTTAGTCAAAAAAGGCTGTTTAACATACAGCCAGCCACCATTTATGCATTAATAAAGGGTTGTAATTCCAAAAATTTCAAAAATCACATAAATCTCTCAGAAATGTTTGTGTTTTAGAACCTGAGATAAAACCAAAAATTATCCAAAGAAAGATTTGAGGAAAAGTATCTCTATTTCTCCAGATTGAATAATTGAGTTTGACAGTTCTTGTGGTTTTATCCCCCACAGCAGTCTCACTTTCTTTAGGTGGATCTCCCCTTTTTTAGGTGGCTTTTTACTAAAGCATTGGAAAGAAAATTACTTATTTGGTAAAAGCAGTAACACAAACTTTGGAAAAGAGACACAGCAAGAGGCACAAAATCTGAGGATTAGGTTTTCTTTAAAGAAACCTTATCATTGTAAACTGAGAAAAGCATAAAGCAAGCCTTAAGAGAGGTACACATCTCTGAACTTCACATTCTTACAACCTTAGCTGCTGTTTCAGTTGGTGTTTTTCCTATCACAATGAGGCAAATATGCCAAGATCAATCAAGACAAATAAAAGGAATCTTTGGAGCGCATCTAAACCAAAGCTTTTTCCCTATTAATAGGCATAAATGTGAGATTTCTAGCTATATGTCTTTGCATACAGTCCGTATTAATATCAGTCTTAACAGAAAATCAAATAACACAAAACCAAAAAAGTCTTTCAAAACAGCGAATCAGTTTCTAAAATTATATAATCATGGAATGGCTTAGGCTGGAAGACAGCATAAAACTCATCAGTTCCAACCCCCTGCTGTGTGCCGATTGCCACCCACTAGAGATCAGGCTGAGTAGCGCCCCATCCAACCTGGCCATGAAAGCCTCCAGGGACGGCATCCACAGCTCCTCTGGGCAGCCCCACTGCCATCATTACGAAGAATTTCTTCTAAAACCCAAAGGATATCATTTGGAATGAACGTGTTCTAGACTGCAAGGCAAAACTAATGTGAAACCAACCTTGATACAGTTAAGCAAAAAGAACCAGCCAAATTAAACTTAGGAAAATAAAGAAAAAAATTTAATCATTAGTCCACCTCTTAGAATCTCAACTTTATTACATAGGCCAAGATAAATGAACACCAGAAAAATAAGCCTTCCAAAAATTGCTGTACTTGGTGCACTTAACACAATGTCCAAGGAGGAAACAAATGTACATACATACACACATGTATATATATAGGTTATATTTGGTTAAATACATTCAGCTGTCCTGTGCAACTGAACCAGTGACATTTAAACTATGCTAAGAACTGGAAATTCTAATAGATCTGGGGAACTCTAAGGAGTGTGACAATTTACATCTTCTGAGAAGCAGCACCACTGTGTTTCCAATGGCACCCCACATTAACCAAGTTTTATAATGAAAAATATGAACCTGTCACACTTAGCAGCCCAACAATACACACACTTAACTCAGAACATGTCTGTAATACAACTTAACTAAGTTAATGTAATGTCTCTAAATGTTGAGCTAGGTCTAAGTTATGTTTTACATGATCTTTAATTTCAAGGAACTTAAAACACCTTTTAGAAACTGAAACAGAAGTGGCATCACAGCTCCACACAGAGATTACCAGGTGAGCATTTGAGACAAACACATAATGTAAAACAGGTATGAACTCTGACATTTATCCTAGTTCTGATACTTTGCTACACAGGCTTACGAGCATTTTTGCAAATGGGCATCACTTGGCAAGACACAGCATCATGGAATTGCTCAGGTTGGAAAAGACCCTAAAGATCATCAAGTCCCACCACAACCTAACCATACCACCCTAACTCTAACAATCCTCTGCTAAATCATGTCCCTGAGCACCACATCCAAACACTTTTTAAACACACCCAGTGGTGGTGACTCAACCACCTCCCTGGGGAGGTTATTCCAGTGCTTAACAACCCTTTCTCTAAAGAAGTTTCTCCTGATATCCAACCTAAACTTACCCTGGTGCACTTGAGGCCGTTTCCCTTCATCCTGTCCCATGTCACCAGTGAGAAAAGAAACTGTGAAGCTTTTTGTTCTGTGAAACAATGTATACACGTGTGAATGTATATTTATATACATATCCATATAGTCCCCAGTCTGCGGCTTTCCCTGAGCAGTGCCTGGTTTGGCCCTGCTGACCCCGGCCAAAAGCTCAGCAGGCAGCCACTGGTGAGCACAAAGCTGTGATGGCAGGCAGGTCAGAGGTGAGGCTGTGAGCCTGCTCAGACAGCCGGTACCACCACAGCCCGACTTACCCCCAGTTCAAATATCTCACAGAGCTAGGCTCATAACTTCCCTATCCAGTACAAATACACGGGGAAATTATTTCTTTGGTGACAATATTTATGTTCATGTAGATGATGTAGACATCTTTATTAGAGCAATCAATCAGAAGCATAAGTAACAGTTTTTATGTAGCTCTGGTTACATTTTAAAGAGACGATGAGTTCACAATCTCCACTCTGTTATTTCTTGTGAGAGAAATAACTATTTTCCCCAACTACCAGCTTGAAAAAGAGATTCAGATCAGTAGCACTGCAGAAGAATAACACCATCAACCAAGCAGAATAACTCATTTTAAAAGAAATTTTAAATAAGGAAAATATGCAGCTCAGCACACATTGCTTTTAAAGTTAAAACACTACAGCCTAGAACCATGAATTTCACACTCTGAGGGAACAAAGAAACACATAAAGATGGGAATTAATTTTTGTGACAAACACGATCCAAAAGGGAGTCAGTCACAGCTCCTATAACCTTACCTTATGCTGCTGTTTTTACCAATACTCAGCATCTCCAACATCTAACTCAGTGCAGCCCTCAATATGGGCATCTAACAAATGACCACCTGTGGGGATGCTTCCAAGCAGGATTCTCACTGATCTCCCGGCTGGTCCCCCCCCCATGTCCAGAGGCAGCTGTGGCTTTGGCTGCTGCATTTATTCCTGGCAAACTTCTTTCTTACCGTGGTTCTTCCCTCTGACAGAAATCAGTCAATCCATTTTATTTTATTTTTTAAAATTCTATTTGCCATTCTGGAGGAAAATGAATTTTACCGTTGGATGCTTCAGGCTCATCTAATTATACCAGCCTCCAGGGAATTTTTAAACTAATGACAATGTATTTGTCAAGCACAGAAACTTTTAATCTGATTTTCAAGTGGATCCTAGCCAATGGCTCCTGGCCACCACAGCACTTAACAAAACGCATCTGACTGTCTTCCATGCAATATTTAGGTGGGCTCATTACATAAACTTTAATTGTTGCCTCACATCTTTCTCTGGTGGTCAATACGAGGTGCAAAGGCACAGCAACATTATTAAACCTCTAGTCATAAGAAGTCCAAAGTCAAAGTATATATGTGCACGTGAAACTTGTCAGAGGAACAGAGGCATGGCACCTTATGAAATCGGAACCAGAAAATCTGAACTATCCAAATCACTCCACAGGTTCTCTGCTCATCTCCTGATTTGCCGTATGGCAGCACAAACAAACATGAGCCCAACAACAGTTTCAACATTCTGTTCTTTATTTACAAGGGCTTTTTCAGACCATTTCCAATGTCAATACAAAGAACAAAAATCCAAGCTACTAATTATGACCCAGTGACTTACTACATTGCCCCTCCATCCACCAAGCCAACCACTCAGACCATCAAGCCTCCACCTTTTGGTATTTCCTCAATAATTCTAACAGACAAAGTGCACCATTTTTACCAATAAGTTAAGTTTAACTACACTGGTCAGGTCCTTTGGACGAAGAATGCACAATTCACAGTGTTCACATCCCAATTGCAAATGTATTTCAATTATTACGATACGAGCCCTTTTCAAACATAAAAATAATAATTTTAAAAGCTGTGACAAAACTGTAAACATAACATGACACAAACGATTAGGATAGTAATCATAACCATCTATATCCAAATTGGATTTAACCATCATCACTTTAATTTTTTCCCCCAGTACTCTAGTGTTCATGGGAAAAATCAACATCGCTCCCCAAGTAAGACAAAGATATGAAGACAATAACCAGCCATTTGCCTGGGAATCTAAATTGATGTACCCTGTCTGGGGAAGTTCAAAGCCTAATTCCAGCATTATCAAAACAAATAGTAAGATTCCAAAGCTCTGGAGGGAATGACCCAAACGTGTTCAAGGAATGTCTGGATGTTGTGTTGAGGGACATGGTTTAATGAGAACTATTGGTGATGGGTGGGTGGTTGGACTGGATGCTTCGTAGGTCTTTTCCAACCTTGGTGTTTCTGTGATTCTGTGTACATTTGTGGCACAAGTGACTACATCTCAAATTAAGGGTCCAGAATTCACAACCCGACTGCAGACCTCAACATGAAGTTTTACCAAGATGCTCAGAAAAGAGCATGGTACTGTGCTACCCTCAACATATCACCTGTATGCTTCTAATACATGTGATTCTTCGAAAGTGTTACTTCAACTCTTCTACGAGTGCAACAACATTTGAGTACCATGGGAGCCTGTTTGCCTTACACACATTCCAGAAGGGAGGCCCAATTTCATTCAAAACTGGATTTCTACAAAACGAAGTTAGCATCCAGGCAACTTTCAGTCTCCATACCCAAACCACAATCACCCAGTGCTCTAGATATCAAAAAGCTATCATTGCCAAGGGTGGTAGAACACCCGAGAAAAAAGGCCAGTGATCTCAGCCCACACAGAGGTGCTCCAGCAGCACTTGTCCATGCTACATGAAGCTTTATCGCTGCTTTCATTCTAACAGCTGCAGAAACAGGCATCTTCAACCTTTTCCTTAACATCACTGACCTTCCAACTGTCCACAAACAAGATGCCACAGTGGAACATCACAGAGACCTCCTATCACTTTCTGTATAAAACACATCCTATGCGCTCAATATCAGCAGAAAGGAGCTAGAGATTTCCTGAAGATCCTAAACTCAAATATCAATTTATAACAAGAACAGGTGATCACATTCTTCTCAGCCTGCAAGAGGCCAGGTATGGATAGACAAATACTTTGTGTCATTAGCATCAGAATGCCAACACACAGGCTTACAACTACGCAAGAGTACATCTCTCCTTTTAGACAGGAGGAGGACTTCTACAAAAAAATGTTCAATTTACTTACGCACCAGCCTTCTTTGAAAAACCTTATGACAACACATGTTTATTTAGCCATATCTCCACCTGTGGGGCCACAAAATTAATACTCTTCCTGACAGTAACTCTGCTCCAGACTGTCTACCTTCAGAACATCACTGGAAGATCAACAATGGGCAATATGAAAACAGAGGCTGAGCGTGCTATGCACGATGGCACCAGGACACCAACAACCTACACTGTGAAATCACCCTATACTGTGAAATGCAGCACAGCTGGCTGTGTTCTTGAATGTAGAGTTTGAGCATACTAATTAATTTTAAGCACGTTTTTACATCTCATTACAATGATTAAGAAATGCTACAAGGTATTTTGTCACTATCTCCTTATGTTGGTATCCAGTAGTCAGCGTAACAAAACCTATACCTTAAGCATCCTATTTCTGTCTAAAGTTTGTGAAAAAATAAAAAATTAAAAAGAAAATCCTGAATTGAACTAAAAAAAGTGGAAAATAAATTATACTTTAGAATTCAATAATACAATAAGCTCATTCCGTCTCATATGCACAAAGCCCCCTCTATTTTGTGGTGTACTGGAGCTTTAGTTGCAGTTTAAAGCATATTGGCACGTAAAAAAGCAAACATACTCCTGTTAATTCTTTCAGTTACACACTATGAAGTGAGCAAATAAAAATTTATTCCACTTCTTCTGGGGAATTTGACAAAATAGTATATTGTTCTGGCTGGCAGCCACTATTAACATCACAAGGTTCCTTAAAGGAACAACACCGTGAATTTAACAGGTTTGAAAAAGCACTAGAAGTGTAAAACACAGCATTGCCAAACTGACCTTAAAACCAAACAGACGGATAACAAAGTAAGTTTTTGAGGAAGGCAGAGGGTCCTTGTGGAGAAAAGTAAATGCAACGAGGCAAACCAGTTCTACAGAGCCTGAAAGACCGACAGCAACGCTCAAACCCACATCTGGTGCAGTGAGGCTGTTTGTAAAGCCAGGTGAGCAGCGACTGAATGCTTCTCAGCTACAGCTCTGGGAAGTTGAACTGCTTCCATGCACAGAGCTAAAAATGGTCCCCAGACCATTTTTATATTATATGAACTCCATACAACATCAGAGTCCATTTTGAAGCAACATACTTAAATTCCAGCATAAGATATAAATAAGGTAAGACGTACAAATAGGTACACGCACACAGAATAGCATCCAGTATTCACTGTGTATCTCCAGCTCTCCTGAAAGCATCTGTATTTTTAACAGCAGCTAGGATTGAAAGAAAGCATGAGGTTTGTTCCTTTCATATGCTAATAATGACATCATACCTCGTGGCTGGACGATGCCACCACACACCTTCCTCACATCTTCTTCTCCTACAAGGAAGCCTTTTCCAAAGGAGTGGAAGAACTGGGGAAACTGAGGAGGCAGCCCTGGCATTGGTGACATGCAGCACGGTACGGGCCCAGCTGGGATCACAGGTATCAGAGGATTAGGGCTGAACCCCTCATAAACATTCCAATGAAACGCTGTGTAGTGCAGTGACTTTGCCACTGAGCATCCTCCAAAAATGGAAGGATGTTAAAAAGGCACTCTGCATGCTCCCGACATCTCTTCAGCAACAAATCATGAAAAATTAAATTATGTAACCCTTATTGTCTATAGACAACACATTGTGCATATTTTGGCACCGCACGGCCTCAAAATGATTTTTCTGTTTGTTCTTCTTGCAATACCCTCGAAGGTTAGGAAAAAGAACAAACAGCGTGCTAAGAAAAACAAACAAAAAAAAATCTCCACCATACGCCAACAAGCAATGCAGAAAAAAACCAGAGCGGGAGCATAAGCCTATCATCCCCTACTGTCGTTGTGCTGTACGTTTTGTACGGGAGAACAGGAAGGAACGGCATCCCCTGCTCTGAAACCACCATGCCTCAGACCTGCAGCGCTCCTTCTTCCCCACCACGGACGCCGCTAAGAAGAGCAGCCTTACGCACGCATAAAGACACCGAACAAACGGCGAAGAGAAAACGAGCGAGGGAACCCATCGCAGAGCGCCCGCAGCATCCTTCCCGGGGGAAGCGAGTTACAAAGAGCCGGCGCCGAAAGGCGAGCCCGGCGCCGGAGCGAGTCCCGCGGGGCCGCGCAGCACCGGCCGCCCGCTCCTTCCGCCCAGCGGGCACGGAGCGCGCAGGCCGCGGACCCCGCACCTGCCCGACCCCCGCGGGAAGCCCCGGCGCGGCCCGGCCCCCGGCGCCCACTCACCTCGCCGCGGCGCGCACTGCGGCTCCGCTGCCCGCGCCCCGCGGAAGGAGGGCGGCTCCCGGCGGCGGCCCGAGTCACCCCGTCCTTGCGGCAGGCGGCTCCCGCCCGCGGCGGCGGCCCCTCCGCGCCCACGGCGGGGCCGGCGCCTCCCCGCGCAGGGGCGCGCACCGCCCCCTCGGCGGCGGGGCCGGGACCGGGCCGCCCCTCGCCGGCCTCCGCCTTCGCGCCGGCCCCTTCCCCGCCGTCGCCGGTGGGCGGCCGGACGGGCCCCGGGTGGCTCCGCGGGGACGCCGCCGCCAAAGGCGCCCGCCCCGCCGTGGAGGGCAGGGCCGGGCCGGGGTCTGCGGCGCGGCGGCGCCCAGCGGGAACCGCGGCGGTGCCGGAGAGAAACGCCCCGAGGGGTAGCACTGCGGCTGCTACATCGTTACCGCGATTTATGAGCTAGCGCCGTTAGCACGCCCATTACTTTCTCTCATCTTCAGTCCTCGTACAGTTACGAGTACTAACAGTTATCGGGGTCACCGACGCGAACGAGAGCCATCCCTCAACCCCGTTTGCATTTCAATTACCCTGGCTATCTGAAAGCAGCTTGGCGCGATCAGCTCTACGCCTCGCGTTACTCATGTATTTACCGCGCCCTAGTCCATCACGGGGACTTCCTGAGCTGACTCCCATAGGAAAAGGTAGTTACAAAATCATAAAAGGAATGAAAACTTAAGGCACGCACTGTCACATCCGAGGACCAGTGCAGCAAAACACTGCAGAACAGCCCAACAGAACTATGGCAATGCCGATGACAAGAAACACGGGCACGCACAGACTTACAGCTCCGTGGCCCGGGTCCTGACACAACTCCTGCTTTGCTCTCTTTGCTCAGTCTTAGGAGAGCAAAACCTTGCTACAAGCACGGAGCACAGCAGTCCCAACTGCCCTAAACTAGCTATTCTCTTTATCAGATGGCTACCAACCTACGGGCAACTAAACAGGCTGCTTCACAAACTGTTTCTTTAGAATAACCAGCTGGCAACTACACTCATTTATGTCAAAACGCAAAGGTCGTTCTGTATAGCCTGTAGTGTAACCTCAAAGCCTCGGGCTTGAAACCCTTTTCCTATGGAAGCCACAGCATTGTTGTCTGGGGCTTCAGTAGTAGGAAGGAATTTGCTCTTCAGCTCCTCTGTACGATGGGAGACAACTGCTCCAGATACGCGCGTACGCGGCTGCATTCCAAAGTAGGTCAAACGATGAAAGTCATTAACATTCTTCCATCTATCTGAAGCTTTTACACTTTCTATGTATTACGCACATACCGGTGCTTACAACACCATTTGCACACGCTTAGAGTGCAAATGATCAGTGCCATTGATGAGTCTCGCACAAATTTCCTGACTTAGGAGTACTGCTCTGATGTACCATTACAATAAATCCCTTTAGATTCAAGTCTCAGATGGAATGATCGTTTAAAGGCCAGTTGTGCCTGTAAATGACCAAGTCACATCCCTCTCTTCAGCATTACCCTCATTTGGCATGGACAATACAACACCTATTTTACTGCCCAAAACAAGACGAAAAGAGAATAAGTGAAATGCCAAGAATTTCAGAACATTTACCATTATTTGTGCTTTGTTTTTGCTTATCTTGGCATTTTTATGATGACGAGAGAGGATGAAAGCCGTTAGCTAATGAATTATTCTCAGTGGATCTGCAAGCTGTAAGAGCCCTCTGACATGTGACACAAGTGGAGGCTGGCTTTAAGTTAAGACTCTTTATCTGTCAAATTAAAAAATACAGAAATCATCAGTGGATTTTCACATTTCTCTCTCTTTGAGAAGGCTTTTGCACCCCTTCTAGAAAAATCCTATTTTCTAGGATTTCTAGTAAAAATGTTAATATATATGAATCTTTAAAATCCCCCAGACTTCCAACAAATACCAAAGGCAGCAATTACAGCAGCGGTAAAACACAAAGGATTTGCAGAATTTTAGCATTACTACAGTTCAGTAACTACAAATCACCAATTTCTACCTTTCTATTTCTGGTACATTCACATCAACCCCAATGCTACACGTACAGCTCCTTGTGAGCACCTGCCTTTGGTATGGCTTGGAGCTAGTTTCTATTTTCTCTGTAGCTGAACAGAATTGGGCCCACAGTAGAATATAAAGGCACATCATAGACAAATTGCTGTTTCTTTTGTCTTCATGGGTGCTCGGACATCTACATGCACTACTCTGCTAAGGAATGGGCTAACTTTCAGAGCTGCGCACAGAGGAAATGGGCTAACCTTCATCACTCTCTCCAAAAAATGGAGAAAAACAGCTGCCTGCTCTGCAGCAAACTCATGTTTTTTCCCCTCTTCCTTACCCTCTTGCCTTTTTTCTTTTTCCTTACTTGGAATCATTTCCTTTCTCCTTTGCTAATCAGTTAACACAAAAGAAAATAATGCAACAGAAGCTCTAGGAAAACAACTTCGGCCAAGTGGGGGCTCCTACTCTGTTCCCTAGGATTGTAAAACCCTTCTGTAAGAGAAGTGTGAAGGCACAACAAATGCTGCACACTACTAGCTGAGAAATATCAGTAGAAAGCTAAGTTCAATGCATCTGAGGGAGAGCTCTTACTGGATGAAAGTTACAAAAGCTATTTTACTCTCACCCACAGACAAGCATTTAAAAATAGCTGAAATTGTACAAGAGCACTACAGCTTTCAACAAATATTTGTGCTATTCATTCTTGGAAATGGTTCCACCAAAGAAAAAACAATTTTCATTCACCCCCCAAAATGACTCAGTAAGAAAACTGTGAAACGTTACAAACTCTACAAATCTTTTACCATAAAAATAAATTAGACATCTGCAATTTCTAACTGCTGCCCATTCAATTCTGCACATAATGAGAATCTACAACATACTCATGAATGCATCCTCTATAAAAAGAGATTTTCAGCTGCTCTCATTTCAGTGACATAACAAAAGAGGACATAATTCAAATGAGTCTTTAATGACAATTTTAAAAAGATGCATGCTGCCTGACTGTATTACTTCATTCCTGAAAAAAATACTTAGGTACTGAAAAAGCAAAACCTAACTTTTCAGCAAACATCAAATAAACCAGACTATCTACCAGTACTTGCCATCTCCTTTCTCTTCCTGTTGACTCTACTTGGAGCAAAGGATGAATTGATGGATCATTACCAAAGGTCATCATCTTGCACTGTGATCTGCAGCAGAGTGCACAAAGAGCGAGATCCTTAGAGTGAGTAGCATTCCAGTGCAATGGTTAGAAGCATTTGAAGACCAGAAATACACATGAAGTAAAGATTTTGCATTTTCCCAGTCACTCACTTATGTGAAAGACAACGGACCAAGCTGAATACACAAAATAGAAGTTTTGTTGTTGAGAACATTAAAAAGACAAGTGAAAAAAGGTCAAAAGGATCAAGTGGAAGAACACTGACATGGGATGGAAATGCAGTGCTGCACAAGACTTCTGGGCAGATTACTGTGCAGGAGGTGAAAGCATTAATTGAAAAATCACCCTAGATGCCAAAACCGGGGGAATGTATTCTCAGCTTGTCCTGCCTCCTTTGTGCTGCACAAAAGACAATGAGAGTACAAACCACCTGCAGTCCCCAGCGTTGGATTTTGGCATTATAAAGGAGTCCCTGAGTGACAGAGGAGTCGCACAGCCCATGGGTTGCCACACAGCCTTGAAATCGCAGCAGTGAGAGGGGGAGGCCACAGCACAGAAAAGCATGACTGGATCTGCTGTCCCAGCTGCCTGCAGCTGGTCCACAGGCCCTCAGGGCTGCTACCATCTGCTATCATCTGGTGCCAGGACAGGCATGCATCCAGCCAGGGAGTTGAGGGGCTTCATGGCAGACCTGCACCCTTCTGTGCATGGAGCAAATGGGGCCATCTGGGCTCATCTGGTCACAGCACTAATCAGCAGACCCTAATCTGGCAAAACACTCCTGGGCACAGCTCTGAGCACTTACCTGAGCTGCACCCCTGGTATTGGGCCCAGAGTTATATTAGTACATAAAACAAACACATGGCCAACTTGGAATTTAGAAAAATGTAAGCCATTAATGAGAAGTAATATATTAATTACAAATATTAAAGCAATCTCCTACCAGTGATGTTGCATTAAATTATGGAAAAAAATTCTTAGGTACAGAAATTAAATTTGCTGCAGTTCCTAATGCTCCCAGATCCTGAAACAGACCACAGAGTTGGTTTTAAATTTATGATGATAAAAGTAATTGTGAGTTCCTGTTGGTACTTGCAGAGTGTGGGTGGTACTCAGGCTACAGTGGGTGGTAGTTACAGGAGTGGTTCTGGGTGGTGCTTAATGGGCCACGGGTTCACGGGGCGGTCCTGTGTCACGGTATATAAGCAGCTGTTGCACAGCAATAAATTGGGACTGGAGCTACATTTTAAGAATGAGTCTCTCGTGTTCCTGTGCTGGGCTAGGGGTGCAGATGGTAAGGGCACTGATGTGGTGTTGTTGGCTGGGCAGGATTGCAAGGAGGTTGGCAACACAGAGATTTAATTTTAGACCTGTACCCTTGGACAAGTAATATAGAATTAGATCCATACATTGCATCCAAAGTCATACCAAAATGTCACTTGTAAAACACACTTTAAAGATCTTGCTATTTGACGTATATTTTTCAGTGCCTGCCAAATCTGCAGAGAAAGCCTGCAGTACTGGCAGGCTGTTCCGAGGTAGTATGTTACAGTACCAGTGGATCATGCTTTGGTAAAACGAGGATGCATCCATAACCAAAGGAAATGAACACTTTGTACTTTCGTAATATTCTCACTGAAAGAAGTAAAAGGAGTCTGCGGGGAAACAGTCCAACAACATGCTGAGAAATCAGATGATAGAAAGATGCATTGAGATACTAGCGAGGCTGAAAAGGAGATCCCAAAACTGTTCCACAGTCCTGGAGAATTTAACGATTTGTACACATGGTAGCAGAACAACTTCTGATTTTCTTCAGTGCAGGGAGAGCAGGAAAGGCTCAAGCAGGTGCCAGAGAGCTGCCGCAGCACTGGTAACACCATGTGCCCCCCTTCACATCAGCCTACATCTCTCCAGACAAATAATGGTTACTTGAATTACACACTTGGCCACTAATTTGACTAGAATCCTCAAACAACCTCTTGAGGAGTTCTACCTTTTCCCACAACAGAAATAGTTATAATGTAGGTGTGTTTAGTAAGGAAATAAATCAAATATTAAGTAGGCAAGCAATGAATTTTCTTTAAATGGCTTAAAGAAAGCAGTCTTTTCTTGGGCTACCAAGCAGCAGATTACCCAAGTGACATCAATTCCTTTTATGTCCTACGTAGGTTTGAATGTGAGATTAGCAGAGCTGGAAAATGCCCCTACAGCCCAGGCAGAAATACCACATACACTTCTCACTCTAAGTGGAAGCTTCTCTTTAGGAGATACCCATGCTTCATTGGATAACATGAATATACCCCTCGCTAACAGACAGGATATCTGCAAAGCCCTAACAGCCACAAACATTATTTCACTCCCCATTAAGACTCAAACCCAAAGGAAGAGTTTGTGTTTTGATACTTTCACCTTCTTGTTACTGTGAGGTATTAAACAACTCCAAGTTTAATTTTTGCCTGGCATTTTTTCCTTGGCATTACAGGGAAAGATACCAGAAGCAAACCATTACATCATAGCAACGGCAACGTGCATTCCATGAGAATGTAACCTAGCATATTCTATTTTTCTAATATACTAGAGGCTGTATGACCACTTATAAGTGTTGCAACTTAGCCATTCTAATATACACATTTTATTTAGACACTGCCGCTCCACTGTGTGAACCAGCACTTTTTTCCATAACTAGCTGAAAAACAGTCCCAGGAATAGAGGCATGTAGGTGTACCACTTTCTTACTAACTTTACATAAAATATTATACAAATTCATCTGCTCTATGGAAGAAAGATTTGAAATTCTTACCCTGGTTTCCAACAGTAGTTGTATATATTAATGATAAAAAAAAATCCAAAAAACATAAGCAAAAGTTTTATTCCTGAGTCTTACAGATTCAGAATACCTGGTAGTGCAGTGAGCAGTCCAACCAAGACAGGTGACCTCAGCCATACAACACATAGAAATAAATGCTCCAAACTGAAGTCACAGTGAGAATTGATGTGCCACAAAGAGCCTGTGCATTATGCGTACACTTAAATTCAAACACAAACTTAACTGTTTAGCTGTAGAGGAACAAATTAAATCATGTGCTTCAAGTTAAGCCAAACAACTGCACTGCATATCAGTGAACAACAGTCCCACTGCATTAAAACTGCTTGGGAGAATAGAGTGATGACACACGGATAGGAAATGACAGCAGCAAAGAATGTGTAGAGAAAGCAACAATTTTAGAAATTTTCTCACTGACAAAGAACAAATATTTCATTTTACAGAGTAAATAAGCACACAGTACAGAACATAGGAAGTAAGGCCCAACTAAGAACTTCAGAGCATTCAACAGCCCACTGCTGTTTTTTGCCCAAATCACCATCTGCCTGCGGTACCTCTAGAAAACAAGTGGTAGCGCATACTTCTGAAAATGCTCAATACGCTCATTTGCACAAGAGTTTATACTGGAAACTAATGCTGAGGCCTTGCAGGTGCTTTGGGAGAGCAGAGTGAAAAAGGAGGAGGAGAACTCTTGAGACAAACATTCCAAATGCAGGCGCAAAAAGAAAACGTTCTGAGTAAGAGCAGTCCAGAGTATCTGTACCAACTCTGTGAAAAGCACAATGTCGGGATAAATGAAGAAAATAAATCTCTACAATTATTTACAGCTTTAAATACTCTGAAGCACAAATGACAGCTCTCCTAGGATATTTCAAGCACATGTTGAGCAGATCAAAGTCACTCGTATCCTGGCATATTTGGATCAGGAATACCTGTCAGGCTCTGGCTGAGCTCGTGTCACTGAATCAGACAACCACTTAAACCCCACGCAAGATGTGGGGCTGGATTCAGAGCAGGAATCCAAGCTAGAGCATGGCAAAAATTCCAGGAGTATCCATAGCTCATGTAATTGTCTCAATTGCTTTCATAAGCAGCATTGAAAGGCAGCACACTATTCTACATTTCCAGTTGGCCTTGACTACTTTGCTTGACAGGAAAACTAAGACGCCTTCTGTCTGTGATGTTCTCCTGTAGAATTCCCAGGGTTTCTCATTCCCACTACATCAACACCCCTCTGTTGTCGGCTGTTTAGGGTTTTTTGCTTGATGAATGTAAGCCTTAGTTATGTGTTTTACTACTACAGCTATTTTATAAGGCAACATTAGAGAAATGAAATGTTACCTCTTGTTTGCTGGCAAGTCAGTCTGAATGCATTGTGCAGTGTGGAACCAGAGATCTTTAAAGCAGCATTGCATAGAGTGATATCCCAAAGAATAACTGCCATGGCAGAGAGCAGTCTGCAAGTGCAAAAATACACCTTGTTTAAGGACTCCATTCCAGGGGACAAAAATGACATTATTTGGCCATAGATACTGGAGAATTTTGCTTACATGAGTCTATCTATGCAAGTGTCCTGGATGTCATAGGACAGACCACTGCAAAGTGTGTATTCTGCAAAGCAAGCATTATTAGCTGTTGGCTTTTCTGTTTTCTGAAAATAGAGAAAAGATTGCAAATTAGATTTGAATAGCTAACTTAGTTCTAAGTTAACGTATCTTATTAAGGACGAGTAGAATTCATTTCTTACTGCAGGAGTTGAAAGTGTCAGGGAAAAAAAAGAACAAAAAATACTTAGTGAAGCCTTGACAACTAATTCATGGTACTCTACCACACCATTATCAAAGGTGTCTGCATAACATCAGCATGTAACGTACAGTATTATTGGAGAAAACATTACCACCACATAATAATCGTATGAATAATGAATGCTAGTGAGGCATCAAGCTACTATTTTCATATGATGTTATAGCATGACTTCAAGAGAGGCAGGTAGGTGCTCATAAATGTAAAGAAACAAAAGACACACCCCAAAATATTCCAGTAATAAACCACTAAATGATCCTTATGATTACAACTTGACATTGGAGAATATCACAAGCAAATATTTGTGAAACTTCATAATTTGCCTAAAATTACACAACTTGGAGAAGATTGCTAAAGCCAGCACTCATTTCAAGTATTAGGCCCATTTGTTTCTGAGAAGCACTGGGTGAGACACCAACAAAAAGTGGCAGGAAAAGAAATATTGTTTCTCCCACAGTAAGCTCACTAATGTAAAGCTTAAAAACAAAGCAGAGGCACATTTGCGCTCAGACCTTTGAACTGCACCATATGGTTGAGGTTCAATTAAGCAAAGATTTATCAGTCCCTGATTGGAACACATCCAAGACTCGCTATTTCTCAAGTCTTTGAGCCAGAAGACTAGACAAGCAGAACACACGATTTTCTGGGCTGATAAAATATCCCATACTTTCAAATCCTCAAATCAAATGGAGATTATTTAATATATTCTCAGGTACACATTGCTAGATCTTAGAATAAAAATAGAACGGTGATATGAAACCTACAAAAGGCAGTGTGATGTTACAGCTCTAGCCAAGGTAACATCTCACTACCATCAAAAAGGTGAGGTCCTAATCCCTACCAATTCCCCTCGAGCATCTGCTTTGGCAATTGCTTAATCACGTAGCAGAGATTGTTTGATTTGCCAAAATACCAGAAAAAGTACCCAGCAAAAGCATGCATTTTATTGCTGAGATGGCAAGTAAAGTGGGTTCCCCATGCAATGCCATAGGCACAAGACCAGATTGGGAAGAGATGGGAAGAGAGGGCAGCAAGACATCTTTTGTTTGGAAGCACAAAGCTATTACTCTGGTGTGTAATCTAAATGCGTCCGTTTTCTGCTCCCTGGATACCCTGCTTTGCTTTCACCCACGTGTTTTGTGAGTTCATTTCCATCACACACAAGCGCAACCCTAAATTCACAAACAACAGAGAAGCCCATCACTTCAGATCTACAAATGCCAAGAGTAGACTAAGAAGTAAAATCTTCAGAATCAATTAGCCAAGAGTTTTATCCAGATTAATACTGGAGAAGATACCAATATATAGAGTATGCAATGGTGTGACTGCATAGGAAGAAACATAACTTCTTCATTCATGACTTTATGATTACATTTATTTCAGTTATTTGATACCAGACCTAAGCCCAGATTCAGTATTACAATGAAGTAGGTCATGACTTTCTCCCCTTCAGCTAGAAATGTCACAAGAACATGGTTTATAATTAAAATCCTAAAACAGGATTTAGCAGTAACGAAGCCAGTCTAACACAAAGCTTTTACGTGAAACTGTAAATGCTTCTTTTAAATTCTGTGCAATGCTCTGTGGTCACATTCTGCTTTTATAGACAGATGGCAGCATTTGTTTTTTTTTTTATTATTATTATTATTATAAAATGCACTCAATCACATCTACTCATTTCACCAGAAAAAAAATGAAAGCAATTTGCAATATTTTAATCCAGGAAGCTTAATTCCCCTGCAGTCATCATCTCAATGTAGCAACAGATTTCACTGCCACTACTGCTACAAAAGGATTAGTCCATCTCTGCTGATATTGTGTACTGGAAAAAATACTGTAATTGAAGGGTTTGATCAGGAACTGTTAGAAGGGTTTTATTTGTTGTTCCATTTCACAACTTTCACCTCATCATTGCAATTTCACACACACTGGAATACAGCTTATTTTACAGTAACACTACAAAATATTTCTGCAGCGCTGCTTTTCCATGTTCCCAGTTAGCTGAACACGGAATAGCAAATAATTTCCAGCTCAACAAGCATAACGTGGGAACAAGAAGTAAAACTTTAAACCAATCCAAACAATCAGTTTAGAGCAAAATGTCTGTTTACAGCACCTAGGTTTTCAGTTTACTGAAAAAGTAATACTGTGGCACTGCAAATGATGGCCATTCCACCTTGAGATCTCTCTCAATGTGTTCCATTGAATTCTGATTAGAGGAGATGCTATTTCTTGATTTGACAGATAAATGCAAACTTACCTTGACAAAAGGGCCCAACAAAAAAACCAATCTGGTATCAATCTGCTCTGGTATCAATCTTTTTATCATTATTATTTTACACACACACGTACATATAGTTCAGCATATTACCTCAATCACTTCAATAAAAACGGTCTTAGTATATCCAGATAAGACTGCATAGGAAGCTGCTAGGCAGGTTCTCAGCCAGGTACATATCAAGGGACAGTATTATGTGATCTACTTGGAGTTATTCACAAAACAAAACCAATGCTGGAAGTCAAGAATTCTGCTGTCAGACTCTCAAGCAACGTACACTGGTATCAAATATTTGACATCTGGGCACCAAGGACTACTGTGCTGTTCTACAGCACAAAGACACGTTCTTCCTAGAAACTATTTGCACTGTTTATATTCAGAGCTTTTCTACTTCTTTTCAAATTTGCTGGGGTGGATAAGGAGGAATACAGTGAGGTTATATACTCTTCTGTTTCCAAACCTTTTTAAAGTCCAAGAACCGGACGCTACCTCAGAAAGAAAATCTATGGAAAACATTAATTTTTTTGCAAAAGGACAAGTGAAAAACACGTAGCATTTAGGCAAATACTCTACCAAATTAAAATTGTACCACGTATACCATTTTATTTAAAATATTCTTTAGAAAAACTACAATAATTCCTGACTTTGCACATCAAAAGTCAATAACAGCTGCTAAATCACAAAATTAAAAAATGTATTTGTGCAAGATTTTATTTTGTTTTTGGAACTGAAACTCCTTACAGATGATGAGGCCATCATCTCTTGCGCTGGGTACCACAAAGACCTAATGCCATAGATTTACCAATATATGAACCAGTGAACCATAGCTAAATCATTTCTAAGAGAGAAAGTTTCAGGACATCAGGGTAAACAACCACAACGCTACCTCTGTCCACAAATTCTATAAGGAATAGCGATGTCCTTCAAAACACACTGTGAGAATACAGCATATACCACTTAGACAGGCAGGGTTATGAGTTATGATTACAAAATAAAATGGCTGAAAAATCTGTCCCATCAAACTCAGCTAGTAAAAGCTACAGACTTCAGTAATAACCAAGATTCCATTCAGCCCATATTTTGTATTGATCTCGCCCATACAGGCTAAAATCTGCGCATCCTACAGTCTATCACTTATTTAAAAATATTCCCACTCTGATCTTCTTAAATTTCTGACACTGCCTTGTTGAATGCACCCGTGCATTTCAAAGTGTCCAACACAGATAAAAGAGGCTACGACTACCAGATTGCCAGCTTATCTTCCATATAATGTTAGAATTCTATTCTGACTGGAAATCTTTTACAGTCAACAATAACCAAGTGAAATGGAGGTATCATTTCACAAGGACTAGAATTCTGTGAAATTGAATGAAATGCTGGCAAGTGACTCAAGGCAGGCAATTTCAACCTTAATCATAAAATTAACAGCAAGGAGGTTTTCCTTCTCCTTTCCAGTTTGACATAAGATTGTTTAATTTTTTCTCCTGTAAATCAAACTCATTTAACAGCAGTATTCTGTTTTCATCTGTATTAACAAAAAGCCTGTGTGTGGGTGTTTCCATAGGCACCCAGTTAGCTCAATTACAAACTTCTGTTTGGAAAGATCATGCGAGAGCTTTGGGTGGTGCGAGCACAAAACCGTACCCTCAGCAAGCACCTCTAGAAAGCAACCCATGTGCACGGATATTGCTTTCACTCGCATAAAAATGGTTATTTCTCATTCTTTCATAAGACATTTTCTTATCTTTTTGAGTTTCTGAAACCCAGGGTTCTTATTCTGATGCTCCAGGGAGCAAAAAGAGAAAGTCCCGGGACTTTCAGTTTTATCTTTCCCACTGGAAAATGGAAATGGAACAGCAAAGTTTTCTGGGAGCTGTAGTACATTCCTTCTCTTCTGAGACTCCCAGTGCACTACGTGATACCTTGATGTGGAATACTGATAACAAAAATCATAAAACCACAGCACCTCTCCAGCTACTACAAAGATAATCATTTTAGTAATAAGAATGGAAGAGAAGCACAATTCTGGGAATTACGTTCCCAAAGACTTTCTCTCTTGTTAACTGATGAATGCCATTTAAAAAAAAAAAAAAAAGAAGTACTTCAAGTCTAGCTTTGCAAAAAGGAAGCATAAAGGGAATGCAAAAGGCCAGTGTGAGAGCTACCAATATCAAGGATGAAGTTCTGCACAAATAACAGTACATGCATTTGCCCAGCTGACAGGTACCTAATGCACAAATAGAATCTCCAGTGCTAGACTACTCCTTTGTGTTCAAAAATACCAAGAGAAGTACATCGTGGTGTGAACGAGCTCTCTAAGGTCAACCTTACCGGAAGAATTTTACTATTCTCTTTAAAGAGTATGTGTTCATCAGCACTTTTTCTGAGCAGGAGTTAGGAAGCTCATCTCAGTTTGACATGGAGTATTACAAATAGACATGGAGTACTACCAATAGAAAATCCATTAGCCATTAACAAACAAGGTTTGAAGAGAGAAACTGTATCCTATAAAGCAGTATTTAGGGCAATTGCATTTTAATATAATGAAATACTGCACCTCTGGATGTAAGAAAACTCTGCATTGTTTGCAAATGCACTTAAGCCTTTTAAGCAGACCATCATCTTTCCATAAGTACAGCAACAAAAATGACAGCCAGTAGGGAAAAATTAAACAATACTGAAATAAAGCTTAAATGGATTAACTTCAGGAGATTCAAAAAATTAAACAGTGATATATTCTACTATTTTAAGTCTTTAATACAAATTAAATTATGCTACTGTAGAAAACTACATGTTATCTGTTGAAAATTCTTTAAAGGGATAATGCCCAAACTTTCCACTCTGGAACTGGTACTCACACTGCACAACAGCAGATTCCATTAGTCCCACAAGGGTACCAGCACAAGACAGATGCTAGTGGTGGAGATTATGCTCTTCCTTTTTAACTTGCTCACAGAGACCCTCGTTTAATTCCCCTGGTCCTGCCATCCAGTCCTAAAGGACTACCAAAATTTCCAAGCAGATAAGTGATGTTTTTCCTCTCGCTGATGAATGAATCCTGCACACAATGGACAACAGAAATCTGTAGTGAAAAAAAAGGAAGCTGTATTCTCTGTTTGCACAGGCATTTGGCTTACACAGTGCATCAGGCTGCAGCTCCCAGGATCCGGGCCATGCTCTCCAAAGCCACGCAGCAGCCTGCCTATTCACAGAAGAATAGCAGGGCAATTCAAAAAGGACAAAGCACAGATTTATTATATAGTATGGCAAAACCACTTCCAAAAATACATTCTATCCTTTCATTATATTCAAAATTAAAATGTTGCCCACAGGGGAGCATAAGATGTTAGTCAAAATGTAACGTATCCCTCACAGGAAGCATTATGCCTTTGTTTCCTAAGCATCCCTTATCTCATTTGCTGATGGGGTTCTACCGTGCTGCTGTTTCCATTCTCAAGCAGAAGTCTTCCTTCCAGTAACAAACTGAAAGCAATATGCAGGTGACACCAGCCACATCCCTCTCTCAGGTCAGCGCATAGGCCTTCGAGATCCTGTAATTCAGTTTAGGGTATCTGCTGGATATGTCACTGGCATTAAAACAAGAGACAAGCCTTTACACAGACTTCAATTCTATTTCATAAAAGGCATCTAAGCAGCATTTACAGCTTTCAACTTGCAAATATAAAAAATAATAAAAAAAAAAAACATGACAAAAAACACTGATACTGGCTTCATTTGTATATTACAATTCTGCTACAATATTGCGTTTTCAGGCAGGTAATCAAAGCCACCTTTCTTCTTAAAGGTATAGAAGGTTTTAATATGGAAAACCATTAAAAAAAACTTTTTTTTGTTGTGTTTTCGTATAATGTTTTTCTCACATTAAAAACTAACATTTATAGTGCCCAAAGCATAAGACAAGACAGTAATACAAAGAACAGACTTGGTTTGTTTGTTTTTTGTTTTTGTTTTTGAGTTGCACAGATGTAAATAAGCAACATTACTATTCAGAGTATTATTGACAATGTTTAAATGGATTCAAACACCTGATAAATTTCACTGCAGCCTGCTTACATGACATGCTGTTTCTCAGCAGCAGCACAGGCCCATGTACCAAATATTCTAGTATGATTTTGTTTCAGTATTTTGCCACAAAGAGTGGCAAATAAAATAATGGAAAACGCTTCTGTCATGGCAGGGCTATCACGTTTGAATGTTGCAGATGGGATTAGACCTGCCAGATACATTTAAAACTGAAATTTATGCACTAACTTGTCAAAGTACAAGGACAGTGTTTTTATGTGACTCTCATATTCTTTCAGTTTAGTGCTTGAAAAAGGAGGGAATTGGCTCAGAAAGGTGAAAACAAGAAGGACTGGTGCCACACCAGGCTTGACCTGCTAAATCCCTGAAAATACAGGGCTAGACTGAAACACTGACTAGCAGTGATGAACACAGAAACTGGTCCTCCATTCTCATAGCTCAGTGAAGCAAAAATGAGACCCAAAATGTTGTCACTATTTCTTGTACTCCCAATTTCTTAGTACTGTACACAGAAGTTAAAAATATTACATCACTGCACTTTGGCTAATATCTACTTGCTAAAGTAAATCTGTGTGCCATAAAAACATTATTTATTTAAAGCAATGGGATTTCCACTTACTCCTAAATGAGCAGATGTCATCCCATATATTGTAGACTTCTCAGAAAGGAGCTGAGTGGCAAATTGACATTTTCCAGATATTAAATGTCCCTCGGTCGAGTGCACGGTATTCTCTTTCTTTGTTTACAAAAGTGAGAGTTCATAATAGGAATCAATCTTTCACTTAGTCATCTTATTGGATCTTTGTTCAACTGAATTAATAGAGCAAAGATTAAGAAAACAATACTTCTAGAAAAGTTCAACACTTCTCATATATATATTTACACACTAAAAATACTAATATTCAGCATTACATTTTGAGAACAGTATTATTTGCTCTGTTCATAAAGCAGTGGCGAAGTGGCTGATAGTTTTTCTTCCAGCCCTTTTTAGAGAACATTACGAACCTTCATAACCAGAACATTGTACATGTTGTATTTAAAATACTGCAATTATTGGACAGTGAAAAGAAAACCAAAACAGGAGAAATATGAAAGTTGTATTTTGGCAACACTTCAACTAGACACTTCTTGTCTGCCTACAAAGACAGAACACTGCTGCAGCACTTGTATTTATATTTCAGCTATATCACAGTGTCCTGAACCACAGGTACCAGGTTTTACTCTAAACAAACCACATGTGAAAAGCAGACTCGGATCTGTATTCACACACTTCTTCACATCTATGTGAACACAGACTTTTTTGGCTTAAAGATTTCAGCCTGGACTTAACCGTACGTATAGCCCAAAAGCATTATAGGAGAAAGCCATCAAGTGGGAAAGTATCCAGTTACTCTGTGTGTCCAATCATTCTAAAGATATTAGCGGTTAACACAGATCACTCAGACAGGAAAATAAGCAAAAGAAACTGAAATGAATCACACCAATCTGAATTGGGTTTACATACAAATGATCTTAATAACAAGAAATTATCTGAGAAATGAAACACTCACCTCACATTTATTTTCCTCATGATTAACACAAACTACTTCTTGGACATTAAGAATGGAATTTGGTTGCTTACTGAGAAGTGTCTAGTAGCCCTTTGGGCATGCTCAAGTATGCTTTCTGGCTTCCTTTTGCCATTTTGGCAGTGCAAGGAACCCCACTTACATTTGCATGGCACCTGTTAGTGCTGGGAAAAGTCCTAGGGAAGAACGCCAACTGATTCAAGCAACCATCAAAGAAAACAGACTTATAGCTGTGAGTGGAACAGACCACAGAGCTGAGCTTCTTCCTCCTATAAGGCATACTCCTTCACAGAATGCTAATCTGGATGCACAAATCAATCCTGCTCAGCAGATCTGATACATCCCATCTCTTCACTCAAACTTACAAGTTCCACCTACTGTTGAAGCAGTTACTTGCCTCCAAGATTAAAAGAATTCTGAGGACAAGCACTACACAAGTGATGGCAGCTCTCAAATTGCACCTTGAACAAAGACTGCAATTCTACTGCAAAGAAGTAAGAAGAATTCAGGAAAGATCAAAAAAAATATGGAGGAAAGAGTATTTCACATATGCTGGAGTAAAACTTTTCTGACTAATGACAGTTGTAGCATACAGTCATTTACCAATGTACGTCAAATATATGTCAGACTGAAAAGAATTTACCAATTATCAGAAGAGAAAAAGGCTATAACTAGAAATAATGACTTTACAGGAAAGTAAAATGTAACAGCACTTTTAAGCAGGGAGTTCTATCAGAATATGGAAAAACTTTTTGTGAAAAACCCTACTCCCTGAAAAATTTTGAATAAGTGACCTGGTGTACATCGCACAAAGCAATGTGTTTTCGTAAGAAACAGAAGTACATGTTATTAACCACAAGTTAAAAAAAACATGCTTATCTCCCTGTTCAGCCTCCAACCTTGTGCAACACTGATGATTCCACTAGGCCAAACTATGGCAGAGATGATGCTGACTGGGAGAGAATAGGAGGTCTGTCACCATCATGGTGTCTGCCTCAAATCTTATTGCCATGTAAATATTATTAGAAATAAAACTACGTATAATCTTAGGCTATTTTAAAGACTACCTTGAAACCATCAAGAAGTTTATCTGGAGCAGAAAAGGACACAACATTTACAATTTCAGCTTTCAACTTTCAGTTCTTTGATCAGTTTTCTTTTTAGAAGTTTACCAGGGAAAGCATGCTACAGTTAGTTTGATGTATACTTCTTACTGCTACATTTTTATGTGAAGTTACTCTTACTGAACTACACAGTAACTTCGGAAAGTAAAACAACGGATGTGAATTAAAAGCTCAGATCAATCTGTTACTTTGATTGCAAACTAAATTAGGACTAGCTTTTGATCTGTCTTTGTCAAAAAATTCAAACACTGCCTTCACAATTAACTATCTTTCTGTCAAACATTGTCACCTTACCGCAGCTTATGAAAGCATCTCAGAAATGCAGCTTTCATCTGACCTACATATCGGTTGCTCTTTTATGTTCCCACTTGGCACACGCAGCGCTCTGCTGCATAGAGGGAGGATCCCTACGCTGCTGTTGTATCAGTGCGCTGTGATTAACAAGCAGCTTAAGCGCAACACAGATACTATACAGCAAAGCAAAATTATGTATAACACTCAATGCTATTTATGCATCCCTTCTTTAGGCAAGGAACTCGGGAGTGACTTAATTTATCGTCATTGATCTCCTTTTCCCAGCGATCTTCGCTTTCCCTCACACCGCACGTTTCTGCACCACCCCCCTGGCTGCACCCCCACACAAGGCTTCTGGCACAGAGCTCCGCGAAGCAGCGTCAGCGTTACATCAGCTGGGAATCTCCTCTGCCACACGCAGCAGAGACCGAGCGCAGGGCTGCCTGCCTTCAGCAGCTCTTTTTGCTCAGGAAAGCTGCGGCTCTTCCTCCCAAACAAACAGTAACGCCAAAAGACGCTCGAAATCAAACCAAACCAATTATATACTCATCAACAAAACGCGAAATTATCCGTGTTACCACCCGCCAGCCGCAGGCGCACAAATACGAAATGCGCAGTCACCGATGTTCCGACACGGTTGCTCTGTGCCGCCATCTACAGATCGAATCGGAATAATAAAATTAAATCTAACTTTCGGATACACGTGTGATACAGTCTGAACAAACCCAAGTGGAACATCGACACCTCGGACGCGCGGCGCACCGCGCAGCTCAGCGAGACCCGTGCCGACACCCGCGTGCTCCTCACGCACAAACCGCCGCTCCTCACAGCCTGCGGGATGACTCACGTGAGACACGGCAGCACGACCGCACCGAGGAGCTCTCAGCCCGCGGACACACAGCAGCCTGCGTGTGAAGGCTGGAATCTACCTAGCCTTAGAACCGACTGTGACCCCTGAAACGCGAACAGCGCTGTACCGCTTTGCCGTGAAACACGCTGGGCTTCGAGAGCCGTGCGAGCAGCAGAGCGGAGCGCCGCCCCGTGGCAGAACGCGCTACGACGAGCCTCGCGCCCCTCCGCCTCAACGGTCTGCGCGCGACAGGCGGGAACCGCCCCTCCCGAGGCGCGGCTGCGGCCGCACCCCAGGCTCCGCTCCCGGTCCGACTTTCGCAGCCGCGGTGAGAGCGAGGCGTCGGCTCGTGCCAGAACCACAAGCGGCACGGGGCCCACGCGCGCGGTCACCCAGCAGCCTCCCAGCAGACAGGGAGATTGGCTGATGCTGTTTCTGTCATCCAGCAGCGGCGTGGTGTGGACAGATTAGCACCTTTCTGATGTTCCTGCTAATAAGCTACAGGAGAAGCTAGTCTGAAGAACTCCCGTATCCTTTCCTGCAAGACCGAGGCGTATTTAGCAATTCTGAGCAAAACACACCGAATGCTTGTGGCTACAGCTGCAAGAGCTGTGCTTGTAAACATGCAGCTTGTCATGTATTGTGCATCTTGTGCAAAGCAGGTTAAAAACAACTGATCTTCAGTGACAGGCAAAACTAATATGGTTAAGGTAAAGAAGCAAACTTGGAGATGGTTACCACTTTCGAGGAGATGCACACGAGTTAACGTGCAGATGATCTGCCTCGTTTCTATTTTCAGGAGTGAGAGTGAACATGAGAAAATACAGATGTTAGAATTGGAACATGACACAGCCAGGCTGGTTGCCGAGGAAAGGCAGCACAGCAGCCAGGTAGAGACTGTTTTTCCATAGTAACAACCAATATTGCATGCATTTCTGGGGGTAAGCCAGTTACCATTCCCCCTACCCCCCCCAAAGACAGGATAGTATGACATTCACAGGAAAATAGGCAAAAAAAAAAAGCAAAACAAGACAAGTATTAGCTTTTGGATGTGGAGCAGGAAAATTGTTATCTAAGTGCTGAACGGGATGAGCAATTGTTCTCCCTAGAGAAAGATTCCTTAGCACAGGTGAAAGTTTTGATGTCTGGGGCTATATCCAGAAAATAGAGATTCATGAAGCATACAGAGCTATTTTTAGCTTGTATGAATGAGGATGGATGGCTGTGAAAAGCAGGAAGCCCAGGAAGTTGCTTTCTTTTCCCCCTTCCCTCCGTAATACTTAGCTTAAAAATAATTATCCAAACACAAAGCAAAGAGCGTTTTTTTCCAAGACTCACAGTTACACGACAAGTTCTGATCCATCTGACTAACCTAGTTAGTGGACTGGCTTCAGAAGTATTCTCATCTATGTGCTTGTGCTCAGGACATTTCTATCAGACAACTGGTAAGCAGAATCACTGCTTACAAAATGCTCCTGAAACAGCTTTTTCATTTGGGTAAATATAAATCTGATCTGTTGCTCCTGCACAATTGGAACTGCTTTCTAAAACATTACAAGTTGCCAGGACAGACAAAAATACATTTGCTCTTCATTTGAAAGAAGCATGCAAGTCAACAATATCCTGCAAAGCAAACTGATCCAGACTCAGTATGACCCAAAAGGCAAAGAAACTGAGCATCAGTGGACCTGAACAAAAACTCCATGCTGAAATCTGACCAAAGATCAATAGCAGTTACATTAACTGCAAGGCCTTTCCTGTCCTACCCTCTCTCTTCCTCCCTCCTATATAAAATACAATGCCAGAGAGACCTGTTTTTCCCCCCACACCATAGTTTTTATAGCTGCATTTACCTACCTGCTGATTTTGCAGATAGTTGATTTAATGATCAACTGTGCCAAAGGCTGATCTCTATGGTGATGAGCCTCCTCTCATTCTTAATAGTTGAGTAAAACTTAAGTTTTGACTTATACCCAATCCCAAATGGGAATCTAGGTTCCTCTGCAACTCTGTCACCTGCTTGTTCTCCTTTCTCCAATGAAGCATGTTATCTTAACTTCAGTCTTTCACAGGACAAGAAATAAGGATACAACTTGCAGATATTTGTAGAAATAGTTCCAATGAAACAGCAAGTCTGAAGAATTCAGGAAGTTTTCTTGTTTTTTTTTTCCCCTCTTTCAACAATTACCAAGAAATAGAATCTTAACCGAGGGAAGCAGAAGCAATAAGAGTACTATCTGGAGAATAATTATGAATAGGTGAGCTTTCTTGACTAGTCCCCTGACAAGTCTGACCTGACAAGAAGTTACTGGAATTCTTGTGCTGTCTTCTGTGTTGCATTATCTTGTGTTGTCTACAGCACATCCAAAAAACTGTGTCAGAGTTAAATAGTTTGCACAGTGAGATGCAAAATATTATCAGAAAACCAACCTAAGGTGCAGTGCAGAACAGGCATCCAGAGCTGCAGCTAGAAGTGGAGATAATGGGAGAGTAGCAGAGGGAAGACAGACATCAGGTGAAGTGCTAACGGTGTGAATAGGTGGCTAGACTCCTGTGGAAGCATTTTATGAAAAGACAATGCAGAAGAAGTGTAGAAAGACTTTATGAATCTCACTTTAAAAAATGTTTCTGTAAGTCTTAAAGTATCTGCTCCAGGAAGACCAAGCAACATTAAAGTCAGATACAGAAGTGTATTCTTTAAATGATAAAACTTTCAAACTTACAAAATTCTTTACAGTAAAAATTGGAGATTATATCGCAGATTTTTACTTGTAGCATGAAAAGAATTCCTAGAAGATACTATTTTTTCTACCTAGATACTAGAAAAAATGGATGAACATCTGAAGAAATGTAAAGCAGCAGCAGAAAGTAAACTGAAAAAGTCCGTTACAGAATCAGAACAGGTGAGAGTAGTTGCCAATAGAACTACAAGTCATTAGAAGCAGCAAGATGATATTTCTGTCTATGCACCAAGTAACCCTTTGTATCACAAATAGAGGCCTCTCAGGGGGTGTGATCTTTTCAACTCCAATTGAAGTGTTTTTTTACTTTTAAGATTGAACTTTCATCTTTCATGTGATTAAGAGAACTTAAGTAAGCTGGGGAGAAAGCTCTTAAAAGCTGTTTGGTTTTTTGTTTGTTTTAAATCAGGCTCAGGAGGCTGTCAGTCAAATAAAGGAGAGTGCTGTGGCCAACTATATGCAGCATAATTCCAAATCACGTTCGCCTCCATCCTCTAGAAATCATTTGTCAATGCATTACCTCATCCTAGCACTACTTCACAGCAGTATGCAAGCTATTATAGTGTGCATGACTTACCATACTACTGGGGGTGAAAAGACTTTTAGATTTTTACAGGTATGAACCAACACAAAGTATAATTAAAAAAAAAAAAAAGTAATAGAAGTACTTTGCTTGACATTTTACATGCTGCTTATCAGTTTAAGTACTGTTCCGTGATTGGGAAGAGAAATTTAATAGCAGGAGACTACTTCTACAGAGCTTGTTGCTATTCTGGCAAAGAATCTCAGCTTCTGTTCCTTCCTCTCTTCCCAGTGTCTCTATTTTACACTGTACTGGAGAAACTTGTGTTTATTACCCTCCTAGAAGAGGAGCATCTTCAAGAGAGCATTATGGTGAACACCTATCCATTAGCACGGGAAAAAGATTTGAATAAATGTTTGCCATTTCCCTCTTTCTCCCACAGCTCAAGAATTAGAACACAGCTTGCATTTAACTGTTCTCCCTGCAATTTTAACTGCTGCTACCTTCCCCTGATCACAAGCTGGAAGAAGCTCACTGCTGGTTCAAACCAATGTTTGACAGCCTGCAGCTATAACTTGTGAAAAACCACCGGCCACTGAATCTGGATGAGAGCATCTCCAAGAAGGTGTTCAAGAAAACACATTCAATTTCAAAGGGAGAACAAAGAAAACAAACTAGGTAAAGTACTTGAGACCTCATGATCGCTCAGAATTTCAGTTACTTAAGCTTTATTCCATCCCTTCAACAAGTATGGAGAGCAGACTCCTTCCAATTCTAACAGCAAAAAAAAAATATGTACAATATAGCTTCAAAATACTGTCTCTACACTTAGAAAAGTAATACTGCACGTACTCCATGTTTCATTAATGCTCATAAATCAAGTTTTTGACTGAAAACTAACTCCCAGCATATTTTTTTCTCTATATTCAATTGTTTCAGCCTCCAAATCTTTACAGATAGCCTTTCAAAAAGCTGTGCTTACCTTGTTTCCGTAGATTCCTCAGCTGTCTCCATAACTGGCAGTTCTTACATAGCTTTGTTAACAGCTTTCCAAGAGACTTATATATTAAGCTACTAAAACTATAATCTCTGTTTTTTTGGGGTGGGGATCACAGAAATTCCACAATCCAATATCAGCTTCATAAAACATTTTACTCCCAGAAGAAAAGGCCACCAGATCTTCCCACTTAG
This sequence comes from Phasianus colchicus, assembly GCF_987193195.1. NCBI lineage: Eukaryota > Metazoa > Chordata > Aves > Galliformes > Phasianidae > Phasianus > Phasianus colchicus. The sequence continues at coordinate 27,385,913 of NC_143442.1, read as the reverse complement.
ACCTCTACAGAGAGCAGAATAAAGACCCACCCCCAAGCTCACCAACAGAAATGCCGACCTGAGCTGGCCAGGAAATGAGCTCATCTGGGTGATTTGCAGCCCAGAGCCACCTGTGTGTGCCACAACCTGGGGAAACATCATCTGCCACCAGCAGATTCTGCAAGCACCAAGGTGCTGGAAGAATCAGGAACCTTACCTGATTCAAAATACTTCTCTATCTCCGAGAAGACACTTCTCTATCTTGCAAATAAAGGTGCTCACTCACAGGTGGAGATCCCAGGAATAGTTGTTCCAATAGTAAATTACCTCATACCCCTCACCATCATTACAGGGATTGTTTTGTGTGGGTGCATGAGTGACAAGCTTTCTAACAGGATTATCCTTTTGAATCAGAAACTTTGCATGCTGAGGCTTCATAACAATTATTTTTTTACATATCACTGCTAATGCGTTACATTTTTGATTTCATCACTTTTACCAGTTTTTGAATAAGACCTGGCAAGTGCTATCAAAACAAATCTCAGATTGGTTTGCAGACGGGTCAGGTGAATTGCTGAAAGCAGTCATACATCTGTGGCTAGATGCTGACGTGACCAGGACAGGGAGGAACTGGCAGGACTGGCTTCTAATGATAAATGGTGTCAGAGTCACGAGAGAACAAAAGCCTGGGGCTATCTTAGCAGCATATAAGGAATTCATTAGGTGTGCAGTGTTATACTTCTATAAGAATCAATGGAATTTGTTTAACTTCTCTTACTATGAAACAACAAGCTGGGATAAGAGTACTAGGCTTATGTTGTAATAAGCTGGAGATGATTTTAAAATTGACAGTGTTTGTACTTCTTTGGGCCAGCTATCTGCATCATGGCTTACTCAGCCATATGGACCTGCCAGTATAACCTAGCTTTAGTACAGGCGGTGTTGCACTCTGATCTGCTGCAACAGAGCTAACTGCCATCTCCTTTCTGACCAATGGTATTACTTATTTCTGTGGGATCTACACATGTTATTGTCAATATCTGTTCAGTGAGGGAAGTCTTGTGTACCTCTGGAGCCTCGGAGTAGGCCAAGGATGCAGTGGCATTAAATCACCCTGCTCCTACAGAAATTTGGTCCTAAACTATAACTTTACACGATAGTAGCCTGGACTAATTCTTAAAGACCTGATCTTAAAGAGACCTCCTTTCAGCAGATGGATATTGTAAGGAACTAGGGTGGTTGAGCACTGTGAAAGCCAGCAAATATTTTTCATTCACCTGATCTTCATAAAGTTGTGCAGTTGAAAAGCAGGCCTATGCTTTAGATTCATCCCAGTCAAACTAGTTCTTTCAGAGATCATCTGGCACTCACTGCACCTGTTCCTTACACTGACCTAGATGGTTTAGCATAACCTGCTTGTCTCCATCTCCAGTGCCCCCAGCCAAACAGCAGCCAAAACTACATTAGTTTTGCTTGGCATTAACTCAAAGTGTAATCATAGTTGAAAAAGTCTTCTAGAAGTGCTCTTAGCATTTTTAATGCCTCAGGTTTTTAATGAACGAATCCTTACTGAATTCCTAAGTAGGTTGCCTAATGAGGGACAAATGGTTGTTACCACCCCACGCAAGAGAAAAAGCACACTGCAGCTGCACTGCATGGCTTGTTGGCAGGGTAACAGAACCAACCATTCTCAGGTTTCCCACTGCAGGAGTTTTTAGAAAGGCACAATGGATCTCAAAGGCTAGTTCTTCACACCTCCATTGTTCCAGAATCCTCTGCTCTCTTTAGTACAATTTCATCTACACTTACTTTATATATTGATATGTGGAATCTAATTATATGCATGCAGCCATTAAACTTGGTATTTAAGTTTGCACACTAACATTCTATTCTATATTCAACGCATACTATTGCTTCTATACTTGTTTGTGTTTTCAGGAAAAACAAACAAACACTGAGACACAGAGCAATTGTAAAACATTACTGTACCAGAGCCCCTCATACCTTTAACGCTACCTTTAGGCTTGGCTGTGTCTGCCTTAGCAAGTGATGCAGCTTTGCAGGATGCACACAGAATGAAATAGCTCTTCCAAATGTCCAGGATGTGTTTTAGATAGATTTTTACTTCTGATTTGATAGGACTAAATTACAGGAGAAACTGAGAGACAGTTCATTAGTGTTCAACCAAGAACCGGCAGTAAGAAGAAAACATGAAGTCTCCTTTGTACTAAGACAACCATAATGAAGCAAATGATGCAATCATACTGATTAAAAATAAAGGATGTACATTAGAAACCTGTATCCCTGTGTTAAAGTTACAAAAATGCTATTTCTTTATAAAGATTTGGGGAAAACCACCATATAAAATCCATTCAAGCATCAGAAGTCCACAATAAATGTTATCTTGCAATTCTACTCTTTATACACTGTAACTGCAAAAAAGACGTACAGTAAATTAATGCTTTGCTGCCATTTGCAGGATCAACAGTTGAGGTCTACATTGGTAGCCTTTCCATGGTGGTTGGTAGTTGCTAAGCCTGACAGCCACACGTTCTACTATATTCATAGTATTCAAAAATTAATTTTCTAAGCATTGTGGGTTAGGGGTTTTTTTGTTATTTTTTTTTCCTCCCAACCTGTGGCCAACAGCGAACATGGATAATTAGTAGCTTTCTACAATCTTCAATGCATATAAATACAACTAAACTGGTATTTGGTTCCTAAAATAAACAGTAAATGCTTTCACGGGCAGTCTCTTACATATGCCTTTAGTATCTTATATTAAGTATCTCTTTAGCAATAAAAAGCTAACAAACGCCATGATTAAGCCAAGTAGTTTGGTAACGTATGTAATAATTGACTAAAACTGTTACTAATTCTTCTATTTTATAAAATACATAAGCAATAGGATTTTGAGCATTTCAAACTCAGTTTTGGAAAAAAATAATGCAAAGGGAAACTGCATACTGGACCTCTGGCTTCTGTTTTCAAAGCATTAGTTCAATACTGAGGGCTGAGGACTGTGCTTCCTAGGACATGATAAACCTTTTTCAAGTGAAGATAGAGGAGTCATTCACTGTGAGGAGAAAAAAAAATAAATACATCAGAAGAGTTACAAGATATGAAGAGACCAATAAACGATAGGGAAAACTTAAACTGAGACTTTTTACACCAAGCTGATACAATAATGGCAGATCTGTACACACATTGTGAGTCAGCACAAGTTTACATAGCAAACAGTTGGCTATCACATCACAGGTGGTGATGAGATAACACAGAGATTACAAAATGAAACAGAGGTGATGGAGTCATTCTCTTCCTTCTGCATTTTTCTATACTTCAGGCTGACATATAAATGAAAAAAACATTTTAGTTATTTCTGCAAATTTAGCAGAGGACTTGGATTTGGGCAGTGTTTCCTAACTAATCTGGTAAACTAGTCCTAGTAAACATGCTGTGCTTTCCAGAGTTGGTGAGACTTTCATGGTATTTGGCTCTCATATCTCCGTATTCTCAGTATGGCCCAGCACTTCCCTGCTGAAGTGGACACGCAGTATATTGTTATGTAACATTTGATCTGAGATACAATTTGTTTTAGCTTTAAAATTAGCATAGACAATTCTATAAGATTCATTTCTGAAGCACTGATTGGAGCATGAAGCATAAACACACAAAAGTGAGCTGAAAGTAAAAAACAGTTAGCTGTCATAAGGTAAATAACAAGTGCTTGGGAAGCAACAGCATGGCTTGATTTCTATTCAGCATATTTTTTCAGCCTTATTTTGCTTTAGCACCAAACCCTGCCTATATATCCATATAGCTATATAATCTTTACTGCTCTCTTGCTAGGTTGGGAGCTGCCTGCTTCTAGCACTCTGTGCTGCTGTTCAGTTGTCAAAACTACTTAAAAATCCAGACCATTTGCAATGTTCAATAACAAGCTAAATGATATTATTATATTAATTTTTGCTGTTTGGAAGCTTTATTATTGTTTTTTTCCTATGGAAGAGTAAACAAGCATCATTAACTTCAAAATTTTTATTAACAAGTTCAGAAGGACAAAAGTAACATGGATTTCAACAAAACAGAAATCAACCTTGTAATAGAAGAGCTGCAAGGAATATGAACTCCTAGAAACACTGAACACTTAAATGATCTCAGAAATACTGAGTTTTCCATCCTGTAGAAATTAGCACGAGCCCATTTCTCTTTATTACAGTACAACCTTGCTTGTAAGTACTTGTAATATTGCACATGGTAAATTTTTCTAAAGAAAATATTAGGCTTGAGTTTTCACTGTTCGATTCTATACAAAAGATCAAGCAGTTCATCAATGTTTGTCAGCCTTGTGCTCAGAGCAAATTGTTTCCATCCATACGTGATGTAGGTCAAACGTCAGACGTAGAAAAAGTCCATATACAGCATACAAACTATATACAGCACAAGCCACGTCTTCGACCACATACAGAAAAAGATGCATACAAAACCAGTTTCCCCAGCACTGCATGATGCAAGAGTTAATACAAAGGGTATCATTTCTACCTGCCACAAACTTCATCACACAACTGCATAAGTATATAACATCTTTTGAGCCATTCTGGTATTTCCACTGCTGTGATAAATAAGTGACAAGTTAAAGGCAGTATCTCTTCTCAAGTCTGTCTGATCGGTTTCTATTCCCTGTAAAAATAATAAAAAGTTATCTATATGCAAAGATGGTGTAAAAGTGAGACTTAAGTAGCTATTACAGTGCAATCTAATCACATATTACTAGTTTACGCAGACACTCAGGTGCATAGAAACTAAAGCACTATTTCTTGTGCCATCCCTTCATAATGAGCTTCCACCTGCTGTTAATCACTGAAGAATTGTACTTGTGATATACTCAAAATATTAGCTGTAAATTAGGTAGCCAAATCATAAAACAGTAAAGCATTATTCAAATTTGTATTTGTAGGTAACATTTCTGTCTATAACCAGAATATGAATGCTGCTTTATCTTTTATGTCATCAAGACAATGCTGCTTTGAACTCCCAATATCAACTATCACCAACCTTTTTTCATTTACCAATCTTTCCCATTGTAATTTTTCTACCTGCTCATGCCAAAGCTAGGCAACAAACTTCCAGTCAATCTATATTGCGTGCAGTGTTTCATAAGTTCAGCTATTCAGGTAAAGTTTGGCAACCTTTTTTTTTGCTGCTAATTCAAGCCTATTAGTAAATCCCCCAAAATGTATGTCTTTGAAATTAACACATGCATAACTGCAAAACAGGTAACAATCAGATCCGGGTTTTCACTGTCAGAGAATTCCAACACAAATTGTTCTCGACTACACAGATCCTAAGTACTTAACTATGGCTGAGAAATTAACATTGACCTGACCACTTGTAGCATGCAGCTCACAAAGATACGGTACCTCCAAGGTGAGAGGAGGAAGCTCAAGTACTTTTTGGTAATAGTGGATTGCCAGATGCAGTAGCCCCAGCTGATGAAGGCCGCGGCCAAGGTTGTAGAAAGTTTCTTGACATGGTCCACGTAGGTCCAAATAGCGGTGAAGGAAGGAGAATCCCTGTATACATTTTATGCACATGGTAAATGTTCCCGTTAAGAACACAGCTATAAAACATACTAGAAAAAAGGTGTTTTAACGCACGTGTGGTCTGGTCATCGTCAACGTCTATATGATGCGAAAAAAATGAATGGCATTAGACCAGAACTGCCTCCAATACAAACAAAAGGAAAAGATAGAGTATTAGTGTGTTTTGCTTTACATTTTACACTGAACGAGTCTTGTGGAAAGCTTAGGAAGAATAAGTAGAAGAGAGGAATTCAGAAGGGAAAAAATTGGAGCAGAGTTTTTCATCCTCTCCTGTGCAGAAACTTACATTTATTTCTATTAATGCTTTGGAATGTGCTGGTTCCATTGCTAACAGTGGCCTTTCTTTCAGCAATTGTGTTGGTAGACAGAGAAGATAGCTCTGTCAACATGAGGAATTAGTTCAGAAACTAGCAGCTAATTATCTTGCTTTATGTCACTAGTGTGTTCCTGTGGCTGAATTATTAATCAACTACAATAGGAGCAGGAATGGATGTAAAAATAAACTGTCATAAAAGCAAATACCGAGAGAGAAAAACAGGGAAAAGTATCACCAGAGGGTAACATAAATAGGACACGTTGTAAAGGAGAACACAGTAGCCCGGATAAGAAGGGCAAGCTAACTACAGAAAGAAGTGTCTGAAGATACTAAAATTAGGCCAAAGTTTGAAAACTTAAAATACTCTAAGTTGGATACTAACATAATTGGTCTTGTTTTAGAGAGATCTGTAGCTTTTGTCACAACCTAAGTAAAAGCCAAATTCTTAAAAGGCTAGAAATATATGAGAGCTTAAGGTCCCAACCACATTCTGCTGACTCTGAGCTCAGAGGCCACAGGAGTTAAAAGGAATTTCAAGTTAATGACAAATGTTGAAGGAGAGTACAAGGAATGACTTTCAAGATTCCATTTGGGCATAATCAGCCTGTGGTTTGTAACTGCATCTGGCAGATGAAAGAAAAATATGAATAAGAAAGCTGAAAAACTGAGGGTAGCTTAAATTGGAACTTGTGAGATCTTTGCAATGAGAGATATACAGAGGCACCAAAAAGAGGAAGAGAAAAAGATGACAGAAAAAAAAACAACCACATTTAATGTCTTCTAAGTCTGGAAAGTTCTAAGAAAACTATGGAGTTTATGGGTCATGTCCATTTAGGGTATGTGGCATAGATTCTACTCTGCAGCACCTCTTCAAAGCTGAATAATAAGTTTAACTAAGCAAAAAGAAAAATAAGGAATAAAATCCAATCTATAGTCATTGAGAGTGGAATTAGTAATGTTTCACAAACACTGGTGGCTAGTAATATAACCACTGTGTAAATACACAGAACAAGCTACCTTTATGTAAGAGAAGATCAGATTCAGCCAAAACATAGTTCAGAAGCATACTCATCTGTATTTGTGTTTCACTATTTCTCTTTTGAAATGCTGTATTAATTAGGAGCCATTATTTACACATAATATGTTACAGTCCCACCTGTCTATAAATACAAAGCCAGGACACACTATAGGTAAAAATCATCATACTAATTTACCTGTACCAGAAGAGCATGCCTTTTCAACACGTATTTCTGAGAAGCCATGTGGATGAAGGTTAAGCCAATACAAAGACTGTAGAGAGGTTCATCTGGGTTTGCACGAAAGGCTTGCACGTACTGTCCTAAAAGCAAACAGCAAATTTAAAGTGTGAGCTACAAAAAAAAAAAAAAAAAAAAAAAAAAAAAAAAAAAAAAGGTTTAATATTCCTACTTAAAAATATACATGAAAAAAAATACCACTAAGAACTGGTTACATTTTCAGCACTCCTTGGATTCTGAAGGAAGAATACAAGCTGTGAGGTAAAAATGTAAACAAAAAAGTATCAGGCACAGAAAGCAAACAAGGTCCTTTCTAGGATTTACATCTTCAATGTGTGGAGAATTAATACTGCATGCAACAGACAGGTTTTGGAAGTTCAGTTTCATTATTTTGGTTAAGCTGTCTGTTTATGCAGTTGAAATAAAGACACAAAAGAACAATTATTCCCAAATATATTAAACAATGAAAAACAAACCAAACAAGTATTATTTAAAAGCATTGAAAAGATAAATGACACAGTGACATATTACTGTCTCTAGTACAGTGTGACCCTTCGGCCATGACTAAGGCTTTCATGCATTACTATGAAAACAAATAATTGTTGCTACTGAACATCAATGGAACACACATCTCCATCTCCAACACATCTCAATTATGACACTTGGAGGCATCTTAAAACAACAGGCTTACTTCCAAGGCATGTTTAAGATGTCCAATCAACACTATTTGCTATTTCAATTATTCTGGTTTTGTCTTTCTTGATCTTTATTACCATTAGCCCACTTATCTTTACAAGTTGGTTATCTTTGCAATGCTACTAAACTTGAAAAAAAATCAGCTTCATTTTTATTAGGAAAACTGCACTGATGCTTTGATTTGGTACAATCAAACTATCAGGTTAATACTATGAAGCCACACAGAACTTTCTGACATATGAAAAAATGACTGTTTCTTCTGTTAAAAAAAAAAAGGAAACAAAAAACAGGATACACTTGTATTTGTTAAAATTAGAAGATTAATGACATTACCAAGAGCATGCTTGAAGCTGCCAGATACAAATGCATTGTGCCCATTTAGGACACACAATGCATGATTATCAGGATTTTTCAGCATTAAGCGGAGACAAAAGCGATGGTGACGGACATCCTGAGATTGCATAGTAACTTGATTGAAGATGTTCCACAGCTGAGGTTTATTGACATTTTCCATTACCATTATTCTATAGAATGAAAACCATACGAGAAATTAGTAAATGCTACACAGTAAATAGTACACCTGCAATAAAAACAGCTTAAGAGACTGAGGGAAAGCTGGCGAAGAAAGACAGAACCAAGGGTTTTAGACTAATCAAACTACCTACTGCATTATATTTATTTTGTAATCAAAGGCCATCAGAAACTCCTTCTGCTTTAGTAGCTTATCTGTTTCAGGGAAAGCTGGAAAGCATTAACCTACGTCCTTCAGAAATTCAGCAGTACGACTAAAGCCCTGGAGGAAGTAATTAGAGAACAGATTGCCCTGCCTTCTAGTTCCCTACCTGATATAGTTGTATGCTTTTCTGAAATTCTTATCCAGGATTGCAGCAGAAAGCCCAAAGTATTCCAGCTCCTTGCGCTTCTGTCTGTCATCGTAAAATGAGTAATATTCTAATGAGGAATCTACTAGTAGCTCAGCCTCCTTGTAGCGGGAGAGGTCACACAGGGAATATATAGCCTTCAGGAGAAGGTTCCACCAGTCATCCTTTGTCAAAACACTCGTGAGAACAGCAAAAATCGCTAAAAATATTGAAGGCAGTACGTCAAGAAAATTGAAACAAGAGAGAAAACCTTTTTTTTTTAAAAAAAGCACACAAAAACATGCATACTTCAAACTGATCTTTTAAGAAAAGTCTCAGCATTAACTGGCAAAATAGAAGTAAATCATTCACTTTTTTTTCCTCTGTTTAAGAGCAGTTTACAAAATGCAAACAGAAAACAGGCAAAACTGGGAACAAACGATAAGAAATACATTTTGAGTTGTAAACACAGCACAGGAATGCATTAAAGTCACTCCTCTTCATCTTTCAAACAGTGCTTAAGAAACTGTAGTCTGGTTTAACTAAGTCTGTTCAGTTCAGTAATCACACGGCTCTTAAGAGATAGAACATACGTATTGCTGTTGTTTTCTAGAGCTGCATGCATTATGCATTTGTGCTGAGAGGAATGCTGGGACATAAGGTCTCTATATGTCCTTCTCTATCTAAATTATTCAGTAATTTTATTATTTTTCTCTGAATGGGCATTGTTCCCTGAAGCTATATTAACCTCACATTTGCTGCCTTCCTTGTCCTAGAAATACAACGACATTTGCACGGATTCAGCATGCAAAATAGTAACATTTGTTTCATTTTCAGGATAAAGAAGTTAATCTTGTTGCTTTGTTTTTAATAAACATTTGTTACCTTTTGCATCACAGTTCGCTGCCTCCTGGTCATCATTGTCGGAAATTTTATTCCTTGGCACTTTAATAAGGTAGAGGTGTCTCTCTCCAGACTTGGAGCTAGATATCAAACACACCTGAGCTCTGCTCATTGCTACCTAAAGACAAATTTAAAGGCAGCATTTCAAATCACATTAATAAATCCTATCTCAGATACAGCGTTATGACCATGCTCACATGGCCTGCTAAAACAGTCTGCTGCTTAGAAATGCCACAACAGAGCAAGATCACATAAGATAACATTCCCAATAGGTATATTATCCCTGCATTGTCTCATACTTCACTGCAAACTGAACTATGCAGAAGGAAGACAGAAACTCTTCCAATGACTTTAAGACTTCTCCTGGGATTGGAACATCCCTGTGTATATTCAAATCAAAACTATTTGCATAGAGGCAGAACAAAAACGACACCATTCTATCAGTATCAATTCTAGAAGGATGTGGACGGTCAGCTGTTCAGACAGTGTAATAGAATAGAAATGGCTCTAATGGATAAAATCACGGTTTAAATATTCCCCTCCCTCATTTCTGAGTGAAAGAAGGGAAAATAACAAAATAACACAGATAACACCGCTGTATTTGTTAACTAAATAAATTCTTCCCTGCTCATTAAATAACATGATAGATTACATAATTCAAAATGAAGTTATTAAAATACAATCTAGTATCTAAACAAACGTAAATCTGAAAAAAGCATTATGTTAACTTCTAAATAGATAAGAAGCATCTTTAGTACTTGGCATGTTCTCTGTATATTCAGAAATAGGGAGTTGAAATCAGTGTATTGATAATTATACTCACAAATGATGCTCTGTTCTGAAGAGCAGAAACAACAGCATTACAGGCCCCAAGAATTAGTAGGCTCTCTGCAGGATTTCCATCCAACAAAACTATGAAAACACTTGCATATCAAAACCACCAGTTTTCTTCCTGAGTTTGTTTGTCTCTTGTCTTAACCCAACTTGTAGTTGCCCAGTTTGGTGAAGCATAATTGCAAAAACAGGCTTACCTTCAACAGCATTGCCAGCATTGTCAGTAAAGTGTCTACATAACCGTACGTTTTGCCTTGGGAATACAACAGCGTAGAACGATGGAGGAGTAACTTCAATTCCTAGGTAACATCAAATATCATTATTCAACCACTCACAAAGACAGAATTTATGAAACAAACAATTATTTACGCAACACAGAATTAATAGAATTGTAAAATCTGCTAGAAAACTGCATGTGTCAATCTCTGGTCCTACACCTTTAACATCTTTGAATACTACTATAGTCTGTCATATACCATATCCTAAACTGGCAGCAAAGAAAACACCTTGCTCACCTGCTGGGCAGCATTAGCATCCTGAGCCAGTGTATCTGGATCATACATTTGTTCCAGAGCCTCCAGAGCTTTCTCAGGCCGGCCCAGTTGCTGCTGTAGTGTTGAAAGTGAGATTCTTGCATCCAGATGCAATGGAGCAAGATCAACAACCTTAGCATAGCTCTCTGCGGCACGCTCCATGTGTCCCAAAGCCTTCAAGCACTCTACACATACCATACAAAACACCATACACTTAAATGGCAGAAAAAGAAGACTAAATGCTAGCAAAATAGTTAACATATTTTCCAGATGCTCTTCCAGTTAAAACCACTCAAAACATGTATTATTAAAGTGAAAATATTCAGAAATAAGCACTGATGCCTCTATAGATCCACTTAAGCATCATCAGTTGATACAAAATGGAATGCAGAAGAGATGCTGTTCATTTAGATAAAAATAAAGTATTCGTAGCTGAAGGTAATTTCAGTCCACAACAAGGACAAAACCCTCACGGCAGGGTTATCATAGTAAACTCCAGTTATAGTTCTGCAAATACAAATTACTGTTCAACATGTGTACCTAAATTCCAGTGATCATAGATAAAGTTCCCTGGAAATGCTCAGCACTGTACTACCATCTCTCATTTTCAGCAGCCCCCCCTTAACCTGCATGCCGAAGCCAGACGACAGCCAAGTTGTATCGTTCAGAACAGACGAGGGCACTCAAGAGAGGCAGGGCTGAGTTGTATTCTCCAACATCCAGAAACGCCTCTGCAACGTCCAAATACAAGTCACCCATTTCTTCTGGATTTTGTTCCACCAGAGTGGTCAAAAGAGGCTTTAAAAGCAAGCAAGAAAACAAAATACTAAAATTCACAAATAGTCACCAACAACACTGCTTTAAGATCTGCTTTCAGAAGCTCATTTTCATGCTATAATTTTTATGCAGTTTGCATTTTGAGCCATAGTTCTTTCACTTCAATATTACTTCAGAAGTGAAAAATAACAATTTGAATTTCACAATTGCTGAAAAAAGCTACATTTTACTATTCCAGACATTTTACATCCTACTCATTCATATCCTTCATAAGAACAGTAAGATCTATTAGGACTTGAAAACAAAGTCAAGGTATATATGTTCCTTAGTGTTCCAGACTTGGTAGCGTAGTCCCAGGCCTAACATAGCCCACAGTCTTTCATTTACTGTCCCTTGGAAATATTTCCAGCTGAAGGTGTAACATATAAGGACAAAAATGACATTTCTGCTATCAGAGGTTTGCTAGTCGTCTGTCCTGGAGTGGGAAGAAAGAAAAAAAGAATCCCCAAAACCCTCTCAATGACCTCAGTCATATGAAGACAGGAAAAAAATCATTTGCTTTGTTAATTTATCCCCTGCCTTCTGAGTTTGTTTCTACTTACGTTGAGAGGCTCTAGGATGTTCAAGTGTACCAAGCACACCATCAGCTTGACTGTGATGTCTATGGGAACCCCTTCAGGTATACAGCAGCTAACCTTCTCCACAGCTGTGCAAAGAAGAAAAAATTTCTCTCTGAGCCCTCAAGCTTTAACAAGCATTTCACAGAGCTCCACATCCTCTCCAAACTACAGTGAGCTACAAAGAGAATACTCAGACTCTAGCAAATGTTGGTGTAGGCCTGCCCTCTCCCCTTCTTTTGTAACTTACCTGATAGCTGGAAGAAGTTCTTTCTCATCTCTCTGATCCTTACCATTTTATCTGAAATATCAAGGATCTGTATGATGTGTTGAGAGTGTTCCCCCTCTGGGCTTGTTTTGTAAAGCTTTTCTTTAGCAATATAGGCACCCGTACCCTCTTCTCCTCACTTTCTCTAGGAAATATCCTGTATTAAGCTATTTTTCCCTATTAAAATAAGTGCTGTGTATCAAGGACCTGGCTGTACACGTATACAGTTAGATACAGATAACTACAGAACATTATGTTACACACAGAACAAATGCAATCTGATAGAATGAAAGCATGAGTTCTAGCAAACTGGTACAAACTTTCCTATTGCATTTCCTGCACATCCAGTCACTACACATCCAAAGCACTCTGTTCAAGTTCAGAATTTACCTTAATTCTTTACCTTAATTCTTACATTACACATTTAAAGGGTGACCATTAAAACCTGATAAAATAGTCATTTCCAACGTAAGGCTTCCTATGACCTTCTACATCTACATACAGTTACAGCAAATCACAGCAGATTTGCAGATTAATTCATCATTCTCACCCAGCACGAGAGTAACCATTCACCTACTGGTAAATTCACACAGAAATGAAGAATTTTATTTTCAAATGGGTAAGTCCTGAGAGAATGTTTTGACTTTGGTAGCTGGATGCATTAAAAGTAAAGACGACAGTATGCAAGGAACCTTTCCTGGATCAAGCCCTATTTCCCTACTGCTAGAAACTCTCATGATTTTGCTATGATTCCAACCTGATTCTTGAGTATATGATCATTTCATAGATTTGTACAGATTCAGCAACTCAGCTACTTACCTGCAGCGGTCGATTCAGCAGCCGGATCACCTTGTTTGTCAGTCACTGCCTTCTGGCTTTCCTCAGTTTCTACCACTGCTGCTGCATCATCTTAAGGGAAAGAGATTACTCTTAGTAGCACCGGCTAAGCCAAAAATTACTTAATTCCAGTCAAGTGTGGATTATATCTATGATGGGTTTGGACTCTATTACTAAAACAACTGTCCTGTTCAATTACAGAACAGACTGCTACAGAGCTGGCACACTGTGATCACTCTACAGCCCAAACAGAAACAGCTTTAGACTTGAGCCATGGTTTTCATAAAACAGATTTCTTAAAGAAGACCTGTTTTACTCAAGTCAAAATTGCAGACAAACACTAGATATTTGTGTATCATAACATGTAAATGTTTAGGAAAAGTAGTATAATTTACAGAATATTAGTTTCAGGTCAAAGCTTGATATTCTTGAGAATAGATAACACAAAGTTTATCTGACGTTTTTTCAGAAGTTATTTAGCTAGCAGAAATAACTGACCTGACATCATCACTCAGAGGAATGTTTAGAACTTTAAAAGGCCCCCCAATTGCAGGGAAAGTAATCCTTGTCTCTAATGAGTCACCAGGGCTAATTGGACATCAGAGTAACTCCTCAGAGAACGTTGAGGTCATGCAATGTAACTCATTAAAGACACTGAAGAGTTTCAAAAATGAAACTCTCTGTCAATATGCGTCAAAACATCCCCATGAGTTGAAAAGGTAACGGAAAGAAAAATGTCACACTGGATGAACCGAAGAAAAATGTCATATTAGATGAACAGAAGGGTCGTACTAACTGCTTGTTAACTACTTACCTTTTTTCTCCTCAGCAGGACTTTCTTCTGATGCTTTCCTTTCAAGCACAATTCCTGCATAATCAGTAATAACCTAAAACAGAAGAGTAACTCAGATGGTTTTAAAGATTTTAAGGATATATGCAGCAATCAGCCTACATGGCAGTTTCTGCAGGTATCACAGAAGTGTCAGAAGAAAGGCAGCCTTTGTTTCACTTAGGGTTAGCTCACTAGTATAGGGTTTCATCACCCTATGTCTTTATCCACTATTGTTGGTCTAATCAGCATCTCCTTAGGAAATAAAACAGTAACTTTCATCATAACTAGAAAAGTTTTGTTTTGCTTAAACATTTTTAGCTTCTTTTTATAGCTTTAAGAAGATAGGTAAAGAAAGCAAATCACCACATAAACAGCTAAGTTTTCCACAAATTTTCCGAAGTGCTCCTCCTAGGTTTGCTCATCCTAACACAATGCAAGGAAACTGCACAGTTCGTCTCAGTTTAAAAAAGATAAAACAAAATTCACAGCTACCTACAGTCAGACATTTTACAAAAGCCCTACTCATACATTATAACCTCAGTAAAACCAGAACAATTCAACAGAACAACTTAATAAGGAAATGAAAATCAAAGACAGACTAGTCAAGACATTCACTTGCCCACAGAGGGCTGTGAGAGGAGAAACACAGAAGTGCAAAGGATTGTTGGTTTGAGATCCGGTGCCATTTGGCATTTTCATTCAAGAATTGTAAAGTAAATATTTAGGTAATAATTACTGTTGCCAAAACAGAGTGTCAAATAAACACACAGCCCTCCGTTTACTAGCTTAAATACAGATTCAGCTATCTAGGAACAAGAAACACCATCACACCAAGAGACCTGAGGAGTGCCTCAGAAAGAAACACAAAACAGTTCTACAACTGAGCAGTGTATTAACAAATCTCATACCCAAATACTGAGTACAGAGAATTACCTGTTTAAATTTTTAAATTAGAAAGAGGTAGAGAAAGAGTCAGCAGAACTGTCTGCAGGCTTGTAATGCTTTACACTGACAAAGAACAAAAAAATCTTATGTAGGAAAAAGATAAAGAAATAAAGTAATATCAGCAAATTAGAATGTTTAGAAGGAGAAAGTCCCATTTTTCAGAGAGAGAGAGAGAGAGAGAGAGAGAGAGAGAGAGAGAGAGAGAGAGAGAGAGAGAGGTGTGTGTGTGTGTGTGTGTGTGTTTTTAACTCGCCCTTTGCTGGTAGTACAGCAGACCCCCAAATCAGCTTGCAGCTATCCCCTGGCTACTGAGGTTATGGTAGTTGTAGAGAAGAGAAAAAGACCCCAAAACTTTAAATGTGGAACAGCAAACGAGTCTCATCAGCCCCAGCGTTAACTTCAATGCTGATTACTACAGAACTAATTGGAAGCAATCTGATGGGCTCTATTGCTACATAAATATGACTGTATTTAAGAACTACAGGAATATAAACTGTCCATCCTGTGTGGCAGTTGCTGAACACAACAGACAAATGCACGTAGTTCGCCATACCGCCAATGCTTTGTCATACTGCTTGGAGGAAATATACAGTTCAGCTGCTATATTAACATCTTCCATGGAGACAAGGCTCTGATGTTTAGTAAAGGCTTCTTCTATGATCTCAATAGCAGAGGCAGCATCATTGGCTTCATAATAACTCCTATGAAATGCAGACAAGGCATACTAAGTTATCTGAGATAACTGACAAGATGTACTTCGATCACAAGCAAAAGGCTTTTTGTATTTCTTTGCTTTTACTTTTGTTAATCGGCAGAGATTGCTCCAAAAGTTATGCCTCCTATTTGTTTCCATGGAAACTACAAAAGAGACAAAGAACACAATAGCACTATTTGATAGAGCAAATTCCCAGTTAGAAAACACTATTTTTCAATGCAGCCATCACCACTAGCTCTGCATTTTCATTAGCAACAAATGAGAGCCTGCGTGCCACACTTGTAAAAATCCACATGGCCATTCAGAACGTGGCTCGTCTTTCACACAGCTGTCATCACTGCTAAAATGCATCACCCACTGCCTCACATCACTGTTTGGTCTCCATAAAGGTTCAGCAAGTACTGATGAATGTCAGTGGCTATGATTTTTTCCATGTGGAGAAATTCAGTGTCATATCTTTGCTTCATCCACACTTCCATGTCAGACACTGTTTTGTCAAACTGCTCCTCTGCTGCCATCTCTCACACAACAACATGTAATGGGATATGGGGGGAAGGTTCAGCTTCTACTGCCACACTACCAACATCTGTTTCTAGGCCAAAATCATAAAATAGGAGGCATGACTTTCAGAGCAGACCTCATGTATTCATCAGGGAGTATAAATTACGAAAAACAGTGAGAAAGATGGTAGTTTGTCTTTCCTTTTTTGACAGTTTTTTATGTATTTCAAATAATTACCAACAATTCTCTTTATAAGATCCTCTATATGTTAGGAAATAATAGCAGTTTTCGTTACACTCTCTCTCACCTCCAGCCACATATCAACAGTGTATTGCATTAACCTGCTCTGACAGAAAACTCCAACAATCATATTGTTACACTTCTTGCATTTTTTTTTTTTTTTAGGTGCATTTCACGACCAAGAAAATCAAAAGACTTGTCTACTGGCTCTAAAACAGTCCAATGAACATCTTCCTACAAGTTATACATGAAAAAGCTGAGGTTTAAAGTAGTTAGCTTACTAAGAGCTATAAGAGTCACATATTTAACTATTAACCTCCTCTGGCACAGGCTAACTTCTATGACTTGAAAAGAGGAAGGTGCCTACTTACTCCAGCAACAAATCAGAACCCACACATACTATTATGCTGAAGACTGCATTTCACATTGAGTACTTTCTTCTATTTGGAATAAGGCAGTAAGGTCTCTAGTGATATTACACAGATACAAAAATGTATTTGTATACAATTGTATACTATAGGCTTTTTTGTAATCAATATTTTACTCTCCTACTCTAAGAGAGTACAACACTTCTGTGACGATGCACTGACTGTGCAGAAAATAACTCCCACATGTCAGGAGTGAGGGGTACGTGTTTGCATGTTTGTCATCCCCAGCAGATACACCCACGTGCCCTGATTTCAGTTGCATGCCCAACCTGAATCAGCAAAAGAGCTTAGTAATACCAGACTTCGAGAAGCTTTAGGAAACCAAATCATACCTTTTTTGAAATCCAACTTACTTTGCCATGTCTCTAGCCAACTGCATAAACCGCTCTCCATCAGAGGGAGACAAAAGATTCAAAATACGCCTGTAGCCGTCCATAGCCAACTTATGTTCCCCCAGCTGCTCATACAGGCTTGATCTCTCCCATAGATAACGCACGTTGGTTGGGTCATACTTCAAAGCTGTAACAAGGAAAAGCATGCTAGTAGTCAAGCTAAGAAAAAAAAGCAGTAACAGATTTCACATTCATCTACTCCACTGTCAAAGGCCTGGCAAACATCAGCAGTTTCTAACCAGATAACAGCTAACAGAAAAAACAGTATTTACATCCTGAGGGAAACAAACCAGATTGCAAAATATGTACATGCTCCTGGTGAACCAAATTCAACTAAGACTCTTTTTTCTTCTCCAAAATCATAAGGTAACACAACAGACGGAAGGTCAGTGGACACATTATTACACACAAAAGTTTTCTGTAAGAAAAGGACATCATCCTACATTAAAGATTTATGGATTTTTTACCAGTGTCTGGATAGAGGTACCAGAATCCTAACAGACTGCAACAAACTAAAACAGAAAGCAGAAGAAAATATATGATTGTCATCAGCACCTAACATTTACATTAAAATATTAAAACTACTGCTATATTACCTTTTGCATAGCAAAAAATAGCCTGTTTAATATTGTCCTGTTCCAGCGACATCTCTGCCAGTCTGACCCATTCCTCTGTATTGCTAGGATTTAAGTGAGCAGCAATCAGTTCAAACTGTAATGACTTCTCCATATCACCCTGGTCTTCATAGATCATGGCAAGAGTGGAGAAAGGCTCGTGAGCAAGAGGAGCTACAAAAAGACAAAGAGAACAGTTAAGAACTATTGTTTTAAAAACTATGTGAAAACAAGTAACTTGACTTTCTTCAAATTAAAGATATCAAAGCTGTATGAAACATCAACATCACTGTTTCAATTCAGAAAATAAATTTTGCAGACAGGTTTCCAATTCCTTTTCTATAAATCATTAAACAGGTTGACTGAACCTCACAACAACTATTTGCAGTGTTTTTTCTATATCAGAAGTCATGCCAATAGCTCTGTATTTTCCTTTAGTTCTACAAAGACAATAAAAGTAATGTGTATAAAGCCGCAGAATTAGGGTGCTAGTTTCTTCTCAAAAGCAAAACAATAATGGAAATGCACCGCATACTCCTAAATTTCACGCTAGTTACGCAATGACATTCCTCATGCTGAGCATTTTCCTCAACCACAGTGAATTTCCTGATACACATGGTAATTTCATCCCATTTCTGAAACCAAAACCTTCTACCGTTCTAAAATACCTTGTCGAATGATTTCCATGCACATCAGAATAGCCTCCTCGCGTTCTCCTCGAGCAAACCTGATATTGGCTTCTCCCATCAGACCCCTCAATGCACGAGGAAGTTTGCTGCGAGGCCTTTTCTCCTAAATGGAAAAGAAAAACCATTTCTACTGATGATTCACTTATATCCAAATTCAGGAGACCTCAGTTATACTTGTGATTCAAACAACCAAACAACAAATTATTTAAGTGCAAGGGGCATTCAAATGACTGACCAAAGTATTTGCTGTTTTTCATAACTGACAAAGTAACTCCGATACCTAACACAAATAAAATCCAGACACTGGAAAAGACTCACTTCATTATTTCTGAAAGTTTTCAAACAGAAACCTACAGTAATTTTCTAGAACGACTGAAAGGACATACCAACATAAGCAGAAGCATCCTACACAGCATTATTTTCAGGCAGCTAACATGGTGCAAACCAGCATTTATTCATTATACTTCATGAAATACAGAGAAGTTAGGTGAAGGTATAAATACTTGCTTTCATCATTTTCTTGGTCTCTCTGTTAAGCACCATCTCCAACACAAAAACATCTCCAGCTGTGGGTTGCTCGGTAGTTTCTTCCTCTTCTTCTTCCTCTTCCTCTTCATCCTCTTCCTCATCTTCATTTTCCCCAATCATGGACGCAAAGACCCGATGAACAGATTTACTGACGCCATCTGCAGTTTCTCCTGGTTGAGAAAGTAACAGAAAAGGTTTATGACACACTCAAAAGTGTGCTATGTTTTCAGTACAAGCGCACAGAAAACAGAATTCTTCACAATTAGTACCTACTTGAGAGAGCTGTTCTATAAGAAAAAGGCCTTCAGAAATGTAGAAGACTTCTATACAACCTCTTATATTTTTGAATACTGTGTTATTCATCACCAGTGCTTCGTATCCCACAGCTTCTAACATTTTTTGGATATTTGATAAGAAAGCATGGGGGAACACACAGAATGAAGCAACAGTTTATTCAACACTCTTCATAAACCACAGGAGAGAAGCAATTTTCAAGCACAGTAGATGGAATAAAGCTTTTCAGCTGAAGAGGCTAAGTGAGCAGACAATTACACCAAACAATAATGCAGTGCTCAATTTTTAGAGGTAATTTAAAGTAAGATCCTTTAACCACTCTATCCATGGCAATGAGTACCTCTTAACCCACGTAAATGCAAAATCCAGATTATTAACATAACTCCAGAAAAATAACGTGAACAAATGCATAAGGCTATATGTCCAAAATAAACATGCTTAAAGCACATAATATTAAAACCTTTCATTACTAACTTAACCCAGGGTCATAACTGCACACAGATCTATTTCCAGGCAAAAAGGACTAAAAGCAATCATTTTCTGTATGCTTCTCTTTCTCTGCTTGCCAACAAAACGTTGAAAGGTTAGAGATGGGGGATTGGGCATCTAAAGATTTGATAAAGGCACATCCATAATACAAAGCCAGAACTGAAAAATAAACCTATTGCCAATGGACTAGAGGGATTTGGGGTACTACACCTGGATTTATACCTTTTACAGCCTTATAAATGTCACAGATTCATAGAACCAGACAATGGCTTAAGTTGAAAAAGACCTCAAGGATCATCAAGTTCCAACCCCCATGCCACAGGCAGCACTGCTCTTACACATTGTTGTTTTTATTCTTATTCAATATATCATTCAATACTCAACAAAAAATATTCAATATTCTTATTGAATATAATGTTGGTTTTATCCTGACTTAGATATTAAGTGTCTAAAAAGCAAGGCTATCAAGATTTCTACTCCTCCCCAATCCAAAACAAATAGTTTCTAACTTGATTTCACTTTTATTTCAGCTTTGAATATCAGTGTATCAAAAGCAATTTCAACATTGAACTTATCTAACATTTTTCTTCCATATACTTAAGTTAGAGTTTTCCAGTAACTCTTTATGTAAACAAAAGCGATACATATTAGCAATGCATCCTTGATTCTACAAACTGCTTTTTAGACTTCTGCATTCTCTGTAATAAGAACAGAAATAACATTATGTAATCAGGATGCATTTTCTCTTTGATAAAGACCACACATATGAAATGACATGTAACAGAGCAGGTGGAATACCGAGCAGAAGACCACAGCTTGTAAGTATTTCAGAGACATCAGTTAAAAGAAGGGGATGGAAGGGAACTGCACACATTTGGATCCAGCCCCACCTGTAGGATTCTGTTTGTCTTTGCAGGATAAGGTCTGGCCATTCTCTCAAAATCAAGGCAACACTAAGGCACGTTCTGTGTGAGACAATTTAAGGCCTATTCGCCTACTTTTAATATTTAAAGGAGAAGAAAACAAAACCCAACAAATAAATAAACAAACAGAAGAATTATGAGAATTTACACTGAAAGTAAAAAATTAATCATAGAATACTGCGAGTCAGAAAGGACCCATAAGGACCATCGAGCCCAATTCTGTACAAGAACCAACTTGAAGAGATCAAAGACTGCACTCTGCTATCTCACAGCACTGGCAATCCCACGAGATGTGCCCAGCCACTGCATGAAACACATGCTCTAAGTGTGTCTGAAGCAGACTGCAGCACTCTGAGGCCCAAGCTCAAATTCAGAACCTGAGGAGTGGGATAACTAATCAGTGATACATATGAAACAAAGTGCTGCTTCTACCACTTCCTGAGAGTCCTTACATTATGCAGGATTCCCCAAAATATTAGTGTTACTGGGATATAGCTCTAAAGAGATTTTACCATTCAGATAGTCAGGAATATCCAGCAGAAAATAAGAAGAGATAAACCTGAGTCCTCTAAGCCAGACAAAGAATAAAAAAATTATTAACAACTCAAACAACAACAATAAAATCTTCTCTTTTGAGCTATTTTATTTTCCTTTAGATGGCAGTGGGGAAGAAAACTCCCACACAGCACAATCAAATATCCCTAAGCCCTTTCATCTCAGCCAACAAGGCCAGCAGAGATGAACACGGAATCACAGAATCACCAAGGTTGGAAAAGACCTACAAGATCATCCAGTCCAACCATCCACCTATCACCAATAGTTCTTGCTAAACCATATCCCTCAACACAAAATCCAAATGTTCCTTGAACACCTCCAGAGTTGGTGACTCCACCACCTCCCTGGGCAGCCCATTCCAGTGCCTGACCACCCTTTCAGAGAAGTAGTATTTCCTAACATCCAGCATAAATCTCTCCTGGCACAGCTTGAACCACTCCCTCTAGTCCTATCACCAGTTACATGAGAGAAGAGGCCGACCCCCAGCTCACTACAACCTCCCTTCAGGTAGTTACAGAGAGCAATAAGGTCTCCCCTGAGCCTCCTCTTCTCCAGACTGAACAATCCCAGCTCCTTCAGCCGCTCCTCATAAGGTCTGTGCTCCAGACCCCTCACCAGCTTTGCTGCCCTTCTATGAACCCACTCCAGGGCCTCAATACCTTTCTTGCAATGAGGGGCCCAAAACTGGACACAGTACTTGAGCTGCGGCCTCACCAGAGCTGAGTGCAGGGGGAAAAACTCCCATGCAACACAATCAAATATCCCAAAACTCTTTTGCCTCAGCCAAGAAGGCTAGCAGAGATGAGCACAGAAAACCAAAACAAAACACAGGCAGAAGACTTTCTGAGATATGTATTTGTAACTTCAGATGGAGTAAACAACAGAGACCACGTAGTTTCAAAGCCAAGAGGACGTCCCAAAAAGACAAAGACGACCAGACTCAGCCCCTTAAGACCAGTGAACAAAGTTAAAGCCTACACGTGTAAAGAAACATCCTACAAAGGCATGCACTCTAACAATGTGCTTCATTACCCACGGGTTCAGCAGAAACAGACAGGTTTACGCAGAAGATTAACTATTAGAGAGCAAGTGCTTTCAGTCACCTTTAGAATACATTTTTGCTGAAACCATCACAGTGATATTTACCGTCTGTTTCATCCTGACTTTGGGACTTTCCAGCCGCCTTTCTGGATGAAGAGGGAGCATCTATGTCGTCGGTGTTCTCCTCAGCAGATGCATTCTCACTGTCCTACGCACACCAACAACATTAGTTACTAGCTTTGCCACGTGCCTCACTCCTGCTTCCTCTGATGTTCGGGATTAGCATTCAGACCACGGCTTTCAGCTTTTGCACTGCAAGTAAAACAGGCGTGCTAAGTGCTGTATTCTCAAATAAAGAATTAAACAGAAAGCTCAGCAACACCTGCTTTCGGACATTCGCATTCTAACCAACGAGAGGTGACTCAGGTGGTGACTGCTCACAAGACTGCCGGCTGAAGAGGCCGTCGTTCACGCGGCATTACACTGAAATAAGATGGTAGTGCTCAGTGTATAAGCTAAGGTAAAAAACTAAGGTAAGGTGAGGTGAGGCGAACTCTTTCGGAAGCCCGCGTTCTTTAAGCACAAAAGACCGCAGCTGCTCTCCTCGTAGCAGTACGAGGCCGCTCTCGGACGGCACTCGTCCCTCGGTTGCGGCGCGTCCCGCCGTGGCCGCACAGCTCTCCTCAGATGCTCCGGAGGCGCGGAACGCAGAGCCCGCGCTCTGACACGAGGCGGGCCGAGCTTCTCCGGGCGCCTCGCTGCGCTCAGGCGGAGCCGCAGGGCCGCCCCACGGGTACCTGCTGCAGCTGGGAAGCCAGCAGCGGCGCACGCCGGATGACGGCCTACCGGCACCCGCCGGCCGGGCCCGGGGCAGCGTCTACACCGCCCGAGGTGCCGCCCCCTCCCAAGCCGGGGCCCCTCGCAGGCCGCCCCGCGACGCAGAGGAGGCCGCGCCGCTCCCGCCCCGCCCGCCCGACCTTCTCGCGGCTCTTGCGCTCCTCCCGCCGCCGCTCGAACTCCTCGAAGGAGATTTTCCCCTCCAGATAATCGATCAGCTCCGGGCTGAACCCCGACATCGCGCCGGGACGGCCGGATGAAGCGCCGGGACGGGACGCGGTGCTCCGGCTATGGCGCCCGCCCCGCCCCGCGCCCGGCGCTCGGGTTCCGCATGCCGCGCTGCGGCCCGGCCCCCTCAGCCCGGGCGTGCGGGGCTCCGCCGCCCCCCGGGAGCCGCGCCGTTCCTCACGCGGCCGGGAGCTCGTGGCGTTCGCGGAGCGCGTCTCCGCAGTGCCAGCGCCGCTTGGGGGGGTGCCCGAGGCATCCGTCTCCCCGCAAAGCGGTAAACTCTGGTGAAATAACATCGAACGCACTCCCCGCCCGTATCTCACGACGCCTCGCTCCGGGAAGCCGAAAGGTCACGTTTATTTGCCTACTTTGAACAAGGCCGGGTGGCATCCCCCGTTTATTCGGAATAAACACGGCCAGCGCTGCCCCCGAGCACCACGCTAACGGCGACGGACAGCGAACGGGAACGGCAGCGAGGCGGCACGCCTCAGGGCAAGAGCTGGGGCACGGGGGACGTTTAAGCTGCGGGGTGGCACGGGAGAAGGCAAGGCAGTAGCACTTTGCTGTGGAGGTGAGCACTTGGCACGAAGTCCGAAAGTTAACACCTGAAAGAGAGGGGAAACAAGGACGTGAGGCACGTAGAGAAGTACTCTGACCACAGCGATGCGTGGCAGCGCCGGCTGAAGGGCCCTGCTTCCAGACACCGCTCCCAAGGCTGGAGGGAAGCGTGGCTGTCCTGAATTACACGGCACCGAGTCCAGCAGTAACTGGAGTACAGCACTGCTGTAGCTCATGTGACAGCATCCCTTCTCACGTCCAGTCCTAACCTGTTTGTCATGCACAGAACTCGTTGTACTGGGCTTTTTTGTGTGCGTGTGTTGGATTTGTTTACTGAGAATAACTTGGTAAAAAAGAGAACTTGGATATAAACCTCTGAATGCCATCTTGACTGTTACTTATAAGAAGAGGAACTTCTTATAAGAAGAGCTGTACTTACAGTTAATGAATGGTTACAGTTAAGCAGACCTAAAAATCCAAAGCTGAACACGGATAACAAATTAATCTCTGTCAAACACTGCACAAATCACCTAAGTCCTTACATTCAAATCTGACTGAGATCTTTACCTATTTATAAAACAGGAGAAAACAATTGTTAACCTTTCTTCAGAACCAGCGGTATTCACTGACTTTCAAAAGGAGCTGAGATCATGTATTTGTTACAGAGTATAGCTGTGCGGAGATAAAGTAGCTCAGAAGTACCTGCTATACATTGAGGCTGCATTTATTAATAATTCAAGTTTGGCCCTCTTCAACTTTATTTCATATTTATGGAGAGGCGTGAATGAGCTCACTATTACTTTATTCAACCTTCAATTTTAGTGGTAGAAGTAAAGGACAGATACGAATGCACAGACATACAAATACCATATGCTTTGTCAGTGCAGTATCTTATGTATAAATGCATTTTGATACATGCATGACAGGAAACCAATAGTCTCAATTTATAATTCTACTAATACCAATTAATAGATAAGGTGGGTTTTCTTTAGTATCTGTATATTTTCATCATGCTTCTCCAAATGAAAATAAAAATAAGACACAGGCTACATAGATCTGCACAAGCAAAATGTGTGCTATTACAGAAGTAGCAAATACCTCACGCGTCTCAACCTCGTCAATTTCAAAACAACTTCAGGCACGAGTTAAGGTGTCACACTTAATTTCATCTGAAGAACAAGTTGTTTTTATATTTCAGATGCAATTGAGAAATGCTTGAAATCCAAGGATTTCACTGGCTTACACGTAAAAGCATCCTCTTACCTTAGTCAGCAGCATCTTTTAGCCTTTAAAGTCATTTGGAAAAGAATTTTTCCTTTCTTCATAATCTGCAAATGCAGAAGCAATGGGATCTGAGTAGAACATGACCGGCCTTGGTCCTTCATTGTTCACAGTGAAAGTAGCTGGGAAATTTCTGAGATCGAGACCCCGACCTGAAAAGTATGCCTGGAGTGTTCTGAAAAACTGAACATATTTCATAAATGAAAATTGAGTACGTCCAACTGATTAATTATTTCTACTGAAACAATCCCCTCCTATATGGAATGAGATCTATTTTGATCATAAA
Organism: Phasianus colchicus; assembly: GCF_987193195.1. Classification (NCBI taxonomy): domain Eukaryota; kingdom Metazoa; phylum Chordata; class Aves; order Galliformes; family Phasianidae; genus Phasianus; species Phasianus colchicus. The sequence goes on along the minus strand of NC_143442.1, from coordinate 27,360,058 downwards.
CTAGTGTAATATAAGCAATATAATTTGCACATGTGCAATCTGTCCATGGCTTTACGTTTTATGTGCTGTTCCAAGACCACCAACATTTCACTGGTAGTCTGTGCTCCCCACTGAACCACAGAGGATTCAAGCCATAACTTTTATAGATATGGCAGAACTCTTGCTGAGGGCAAACAGTACCTTTTAGAGAAACCTTTAACAGCACAGAATGTTCTCTAAGAGCTAGCAACAGTGCACAGTTGATGTGAATTGACCCTTTAGATTGCTTAAAAGTAGAAAAATTTAGTCAATTCTTTAAACAGTGGTGAAAACTGTGGGAAACTGATTTTTCCCCCTCACAAATTCCTTATAAGATCTTGCAAATGTTACCTTAATCATATTTTCTTAGCTGCTAATTAATTTTCAGATCTTCAGCCACTATTCACAAGGATGTGTCAGATGGAAACGTGCCTAAGGTGAAGCGTGTAACCAGCAGTACACTTTCAAGAGAAACATAATAATCACTCTTCTTCATGTTCATAAAAGGAGCAGCAGTATAATCAAACTAAAACTGCTGAAGATGTGAGCAAGTTATGTGCATTACTGCATGCAGAGAATGCATCTTCAGTTAAGGGTACGTGTGCACTGGAGAATGCTCAGCCACTTGTACTTACTATGTCAAGTGCATAGTTACTAAACCCTCTTGCCATTAAATTTAATGGGCAAAAATTATTGTGATGGAAAATGAAAACAGAAAAAAACAACAACACAAAACTTAGACTGTGCTTCTTGCAGCATTTCCTTACCAAATCTCTGTTTCTAGGATTATCTAGAGGTTTCCATTTTTCTTCTGGTTCGAAAGGAGCACCCTTTGCCAATCCTCTGACAGCCAACATTGTATATAGTCCCAGGAGCACCAGTTTCCACATGTCGAAGAGATGAACAGACTATCTGCAAGAAGGACAAAGAACCAGCCCTACAGAACTGTCACCACCAACAAATAAAGCAATCCAGAGGAGTTCTGGAAATAACTCATCCATGGCAAGAAAAATCTGCTTACTACAGATTAAATCTGTGTGTCATGAACTTTTTAGGTTCTGTACTAATGTACTAGGAAGTAAATAAGCGTTTCCCATATCAAAGTTATTTCTAGATACTGGTTTCTTCCTGAAAGGGACCAGTTTGACGCTTAAGAGAGGATATTTGCATCTGTAAATTTACATTTGTAATTACATTACAACTATTTTCACTGGCCGAATAGTTAAAGCATCCAGTCTACAGGCTCCAAGGATCATGCAAAACTGTGGCCTGAGATCCAGATAACTCAATTTTTAAAACTGCACAAAAGGAGAACGTACTACATATATTAATAAAAGTAATAATAGTACAGTCTGGCATAAGATACTGAAGAACAGTTTCACACCTTCAGTCAAGAAAAAAAAAGATAATCACATTCTACCTTTCACTCTCTTTAAAATAAAGCTTACCAGTGAATTTTGCTCTGGCTTGCCCCTTCTTGCTTAGTCTCCTTATGATCTGTGAATGAACTGATCTCTGCACTTATATTTCTAGTGGACTGTAGGTGGGTGTCAATGACGTTAGCAGAAGTTCAAAAATACAGTAATGATTCCATTTCCATCCATGACATAAAGACCCTTGAGAATTTCATCCTTAATACTCTTAAGACCTGTTGCTATTGAACAGTGCAGTGCAAATTCCTCCTCCTAAGGCTGTATTGCAGAAAATTGGCGGTAAGCACAGAGGAAGTTTAAAACTATTTCCAGCAGAGATAGCAGAGCTGTATCAAAATACTGGTTTTAATTAAAAATAATTTATGATATCTTCCGAAAGGTGACAAATAATTACAGCTGGTAGAATGGTTTTCAAGCAAGATGAGATATAGATCATTTTCTTGATGCTGAAGAGAGAGAAAAGCAGAGACTGTTTCCAAATTCATAATATTTTAATGAAAGTGTTGCTTTCCTACCCTGATTTTATCGGCAGTCAATATCCTCCGGTGATACTGCAAGCTAAGACAAAGCCTGCAAAAACAACTATACTAATTTGTTTTGGCCTTATTTTGTAGCATCCTGTAGCTGTTCAATTTTTTTTTTTTTTTGCCTATGCATTCATTCCACACTTCTCTCTCCTATGTAAGTGATATTTTGGTTAGTATAATAAGACGGATCCCTAAACGTATATTTTAAAACTAACAGTTTTTATTAAAATAAATCTTTATCCTACCCTTAATTTCACAGGGGTAAAAAATTCCCAACAGTATTAATTTCATCATTGCATAACCTATACAAGTATAATTTGTACTGTTCAACTTGTATATTATTCTAAACCTTATTCTAACGGTTGAAATAAAAAAAATCTCTGAAGAACCATAATATCAAAAAAAAAAAAAAATTCATCAAACACAATCAGTTACTGCTGTCAAAATGAAACTTCCTGATAATAGACTCATCAATGGTTCATAGACTCATCAGTGCCAAAATAGCACTAGCAAGAGAAAAACCAGTAAAGAAACTTTCTTATTTCCTATTTTTTCAGGTAGTCACTACGTTCCAGTTAAATTTTGTTAGACAAAAACATGAGTGTTTTCACCTGCTTGATAACAACATGGGATGCAAGTTATTTTTCTGCCCAAGCTTCAAGACTGTGAGGACAGTTAGTGAGTTACTGAAAGCACATTTTGCATCATTTCTCCTGCAAAACACACACCTCGACCAGTCCTTTCTTGTTGGAAAAAAACTCTCTCTTCATCATGTCAAACTTGAGATACCTTCACATTTGCATACCCCAAAGTAGTCCCAAAATTAGTTCCAAAGTAGTTCCAAAGCCAAAACTGAAAGAGCAGAGAAAGAGCAGCAGTTTGCATAATGTTCCAATACTAGAACACTCTTATTTTGACATTTTCATCTAAAATCAGGGTAAAGTAGTATAATATCTCTCTTTACTTGAAAAACAGGCTTTGGTTGGTATATTTCTTTTGGGAACCATTTCTAGCTTACTCAAGTCTACATATTTAACAACCATCATGCCATGATCCTCTGCATCTCAACTCCCTGCCTATAAAATGAGGACTTCCCAGTGAAATAACATCTATAGGCAGGTTTTATCCTTCTCATCAGATATTCACAATTGTGTGTAGCTCAGAATTTAGCACTAATATCCCACAGCAGTCTTCTGATTTCCTTAGCTTTGTGTAAAAGCTGCTGCTGCTACAGTTATTTAAGCCCAGCTGCTTTTATTGGTTTTATTTGATTGATTTTATAAATAAAATACATCATCTTTTGGGAATATTTTGGGTTTTTCAAATTAAGTACCCTTAGTCTTCTAAGTTCAAGATATCAAATGAAAAGTTTAGAACACAGAGTTCTCTCATTTCCCAATCCACCTGCCTCTAAGATCAACTCTGAAGAATCTTAAGAACAAGCTACCTCTCAAATTCTGAAGGAAAGAACTAATTTTTATACTATTTAAAAAAAGAGAGAAACTGCATAATCAGACACAAGGAGAATTAATCCTTTTTCTTACTGACAGAAGAGCAGACGTAAAATACAATTATGAAGGGAAATAGCAGGTCTGGATTTAACAACAATAAAGCAATTTTTGATGTTCTAATGAACAGTTTAAAAAAAATACACGACAAAGTCCTAATTTCTTTCCAACATACAGTTCAGTTACTCAGCAGCCACTTTAAAGCCACTGGCTTTAACTGGGACACCTTAAGGTAGAACATCTAATTACTTATGATCAAGAGAACTTAAAATAGTTGTTTGGGATTCTCTTTTCTTTCTCTCTCCCAGATAGGAATCTGAATGATCCTCCATCCATAAAACTTGCTTATGTTGAGGAATATTTCTTAATCTTCTTCATCATGACTTCAATTGCTTTCTGTCAGCCAGAAACTTGGGTCAGAATTTTATTTCTGGTGTTTCCTGAATAAATTAAAAAATTGAGATATACTGAAACATCAGCTGATATCATTTCACCAAAGTGATATTAACTTAAGAAAATACAAAAATCTTCAGTCTTGATTCCTCTTACACTCAGTGTATAATCAGTTGGTTAATGCACATTTGAGCCCTGTGTATATGCACAATCAATATCTTTAAAGTTAAGAGGTGGCTTATTTTAAGGCAAGAAACTTACAGCTAAATTTGAAATTCCACCTAAATTTAGTCACAAGCAAGACATTTTCCGCTTGAACTCTTTGATGGTACTCACTGTTAAGGTCAACAGGTCTTTGATCAGCTCTTTTCATTTAGTTACCATCAAGTAAGCACAGGTGTATACACACAGCTTTACTTTCCTCTACTCTTCCCTTGGTAAATGCACGTCCAGTGCCCCATCTTCATTAGTCAGAGCCCAGTAACACTTCAGGTGGCAGGCTGTCAGCACACAGCAGTGGTAAACAAAGCACAGATGATTCAGTTCTGTTGCCTAAAAAAACAGATCTTCCTAGCCCGAATCCCATCCACCAAGTTTATTTTAGAGCTATTTGTCTTAGAACTGTTTCTTCTCCACAACAGTTCATAACACTTGGCTATCCACATCATTTTGTTCCTTAATCATTTCACCAGTTTGAACATCTTGTGGAACTGATTTACTGTTTTGTAAATCAGCGTTTTGATACCAGCTATTTACCTCTTGTTTCTACTACATTGTCTTCTTTATAAATACTAATGTTCTTCCCCTGGGACTTCCTATCTTAGTTCTGACATCTCTGCTTCACACCATGACCACTGTAATAGCAGACATCTGTCAGTGCTGTTGGAGCAAAGTTTTAGCAGGCTGTTACAATTTGGTGTTAGACAGAATAGCCATAAAACACATTGGTTGGTGCTGTTTGCTCAAACCCTTCCAAACCTCTGGTGGTGATGTGATCACCTCTCTTCACAATCCTCCTTTTGCTCTCCAGGAGTGTTCACAAACTTGTGAAATCAAGAAGAAGTGGTATTTTTCCTCTAGAGGCAATGACAGTAAGGGAAAGAAAAAAAAAAAAAAAACAACTTGGTTTGCAGTTTGGGCTTACATTTCAGTTCTTTATTTAACTTAAATAAACAAATACCAAAAAGCCAGAACAGCAGCAGTTTTATTCCAGCCATTACTTTATTTTTACTTTAATTTTTTTGTTCATTTGATTTGCTCCAAAAGAAAGCTGTGGGGGCTATGCAGTATATTCAACCAGTAAACAATGTCGACGACATCTGTAAATTTGCAACAAGTGTTATTGCTTTAGGACTGTTATGGTATCCCTTAACAGAATTCAAACAGATTGACTGATGAAGCATGTGGATAATGAACAAAGTCAATTAGAATGTATTTTCTGTAAGTTGTCTTAAAAAAACCCCAAAACTCTATAAACTTGTATTATTACTTTCTAAGCTAAAAGCATTTACACTAAAAATTATTCGACTTAAGACTGTTAAAACTTACTGCCATTTTTTTCTTTGCCAATATGTTACAGTTCTTCCAAAGTCATACATTAGTATACAATCATATTAATACACTATTAGGACACTTACACAAATTGGACTACGTTGATTCCTCCTTGGAGAACAGTACCTCGTTGAAGAAGTGCTTTCTAAGGCAGATGTCAGCATCCTGCATTTTTGAATGTGATCAAATTTAAGCACTGGGTTTTTCTCAAATTGCCTATGTAGAAGCACATCTTCAGTAAATCAAATCCTTAGAAAGTTGCTGTAGTAATGACAGTCACTGTGGCATGGTAATACTTGAATATGTATGAATTACTGTCTACGCTCACTGTATTGCACATTCAGTCTTGCGCAAGTTCTCTCAAAACAGTAAAAGCCTTGTTCTAGAATGAGAGGCAAACTTAAATCTGATTAGTTATAGAACAAGTTTCATACACATGATGCTGTATATAAACTACATTATTCGACAAATATTTTTCCATTCTATTATATTTCCCATTCAAGGTAGCAAGACAGATGTAAAAGCGTAAGATGCACAAGGTTAAGATATTGAGATAGGCTTCATCAAGTGTGATCTTTACTGCATTCTGCTTAAGATGCAAAAAAAGGGAATCAATTATGGAAAGTAATGCTCTAACCACAATGTTTTTGTTCACTGATTTTATTTTCTGCTTAGAGTCCCGACTATTACAAGTTAGAAGGTAAAGCACCGAACTGCTCCACATCAGTACCTGAGCAAAGACTAAAGGCAAATGTTCATCACAACACTCATTAGCGTGTTTGTACAACAAATGTACAGGTAACATTCACAACACTCCACAGAGCATGATTGGTAAGTGGCACTTTTTGTGAATTACCACCATTTGTACTAATGCAACCATGTTAAAACACCATACAAAAATATACAGAAGTGTTTATTTAGCAAAGCTTATTCTATACAGTGTACTTTTGTATCATGCACACTAATGTAAAAAAACCAAACAAACCAAAACACATTAAAAAAATATGAATTGTACACAACAGACATGGAAACCAGCAAAACATGAAAGTCCCAGTGTAGCTCTCATTCAAGTTGCCTTTAATGAAAAAGGACCAGTATTTAAAAGTATAGTTTTGAATGACTCACATGAACAGCTTTCACTAATTTAAACATTAGCTGAAGATACCTATTTTCCAAGATTTTTTCAGCATCTCACAAGACAAAGACTTGGCTCTAGCTTATCACACAAAGCAGATGTATCTGAGAATTCTGTTATAACTCTTTTAATAAGCACAATAATTTATTATAGTGTTATTTAAACATTTATTGATAAGACCATGTTAACAACTATAGACATCTGTAACTGTTAGAGTTAGCTCTGCTTTAAATACTAGGTTTACACGAGCTATATAAGAACTCAAAACAAGAAGAAGAAAAAAAAAGTTAGGTTGCTTAGTAACTGACAAGATTTCTCAAAAAAACTAGCACTTCTCAATGCTTTAAGCTTGCTTAACAAAAACAACCATCAATTGCCAGCTGGTTGCCCATCACCCAAAATAAGTATTCTGTCCAACATTATTCTGTCTTTGTGCTTGGAAAAAAACAATTAAAGGGCAACAAAGGAATTAAGTTACTAGGTTTGCACATTTTTTCTAGATTCATCATCATACATAAAAGCCTTAAAAGTAGCTTGGCCCTCTCAATGATTTTCACATTAGTATTCCTGTGGCCAGGAAGTCAACCATTACTAGGATTGATGAAACAACACCAGCACAGAACAAAGAAGAGACACATAGGTGACTGGAAAAAGTTCTAACAGTCCTGAACTCATAGCCTACAAGGAATCAGTAGGGCTGACAAAAAATAAAAATAAAAAAATAAAAAAATCATGTTTTCTGTTATTCCACAATGAAAACAACATTGTGGCAGCCAGATTCATTCCATATCTCAATAAAAGAAAGTTATAAACTGATTTGTACTGCTATTAATTACTGTGATGAGCTGACATGAAATCATTTTGTGTGCACATCTCAATGTCCACAGCCCACTGATAGTCTCCCAGATATGACACCTTTATTCAAGAACTGGTTTTACTTAGTACTATTGCTGGGAAAAAAAAAAGAATTTGGGGATTTTGTTCAAAATATACCAACAATCATTTGGAAGTGGCTTTTCCTCAGTTCTTCACACTAAACAGTAAGAATTTCATTTTATTTTTTACTACATCAAAGCAGGATTTTTAAAGCTTGAATATTTCTTTCTGATGATTTAAGAGCAGAACTTTTTTTTCAAACATACACATTTTTCCGAAAACATGAAATTCCTTATTCAAATGTCTGAAAGCTTGCAAACGAATGCATCTCTGCCTCTCAACTCTACCCAAACCACTTCAACTAGATGTTGATACTTAATGGCTAAAATAAAGTATTTTACTTGAGCTATAATTTTGAAGAAAATAAACTAAATTTGAAAAATTCTGACACAAAGATTTAGAAGATGAGACACATCTGACACTAATTTTTCTTCCTGAATTTTCTTTGCCATTATAGAAAGAAATGAGAAATTAAGGTCAGCTAAGGTTTCCTGTCTTTGGGTGGTGTGATTCCAAACCTTAAGTACATTGCACTCCTCATTAATCTTAATGCCTGTAAATGTAGTTAAAAAAAAAAGTAAAAAATGATTTTCCCCAAACCAATTATCAGAATGATTCACACAACTACCTTTGATTTCAAAAAAGAAAAGTAAGGCTACACAAGTCCACAGGCTACAGTTAGTGTGTATTCATTTACTGGTTTAAGGCACACAGTTGTGGGTTTTGTTGGTTTGTGATGGTGGTGGTGTTTTGGTGGGTTTTTTTTGTTTTTTTTTTGTTTTTTTGCTTTAGAAAGATACAAGTTTCAAGTCACAGTGAGGAATTCCATATTTCAGTTTTGGTCTGGCACTCATTATGTATCTCATGTCTACTTTTGCTGACTTCTGTAAAAGATTTCAGTTGTCAGGTACTGGTCTCTAATACTGTTTTCAAACTTAGAGTGACGTGAACGGAAAATAGAGAAGCCTGAGTTGATCCCAGAATACAGCTTTTAACATTTAAAAAAGATACACATCTGAACATTTAATATAAGCCTTGAAGTAATTTAAGAATTTGGAGGAAAACCAAGTCTTCACTGGTACTTCAATGCGCATGAAAAACTTCAATAAAGCAACGGCCTACAGGACAGATGCGGTGTATCTTCACTACATCATCTGCAGTGCCTACTGTTACTGCAAACCTCTAGTTTTGTGCTATAGCAGAAGGATAGAGCAAATCAAGGATAACTCTATATGGAAGGAGCAATTGGAATAATGTACTGCGAAGTAACAAGCTTTTGTGTACCATTCCCAAACTTCAGAGAGACAAAATTAACTCTGATACTACACATTTCCAAGAGAACTTAGACCACAACCCACCAAGAACCGCAGAGAAATCATGCTTAAAAGATCTTTTATGAGAGACTGACTTGCAAAACTTGCATGCATATAAGAACATAGAATGAGACCCTAAATCTTACACCAACTTGCAGTTTAAATGTCACAGCTTTGACTCTGCTTTCTAGGCTGTAATGCCAGGAGCACATATTTGAAGCAGTTCCATGCTTAGACGTAACTAACGAATTGAAGTTGTGGGCAGATTTCAGTAAAAGTTATAGAATTTTCTAAACACTTACATTTATTTAAAAAAATGTAATGTTTATTGATAAGATTAAATGTATACTTATTATTTTATCTTTAAATGTCCCAATTAGGAAGTTTTGAATGCATTCTTCCATAAATAAAAAAATATATATTTGTAATAGGTTTGTCAAATAAACTTTAAGAGACTTCAAGTATTTTACTATGAATACTAGCTTATAGCTTTAGCTCTAGGAAAAGGTAGAAAAACTATTTTACTTAAACATCAAAAATGTATCTGCTTTTCAACTGTCACTCATTGGTACACTTTTCCAGAGGTATGAAAGAGCAGCACATAGCTTTGGTGACAGAAACAACAGCTCCCCTAAAGGTATGGTGATGGAAGATTTAAAACCACTTACGGTGCAGTGCTAAGTGCTTATAAAGGCTAGTTTGATTATGTCCCCCCAAAAAGCAGATGTAAAGAGCCAAACCTAAAAATTAAGCAATTAACATTCACCATGATATGTCAAAAGCATCGACTTCAGTCTCTTTTGCAACTGACAGTTTTCTACTCGCTTGGTGACTTGAAACAGCAGCACAATTACTGTACACACACCATAACTGCCTCCAAAACCATTTTCAGTAACTCAGGGCATTAAAGGTCTATAAATGGCTGCACTTTTTCTCAGTATTAACAAACAAAACTTTTTCCTTATCAGCACACTCATCAATGCATTGAACTGAACTTCATCACCTTGATCAAAAAGGCTTCTCAAATATTAATTTTATGCACAGGCAACAAATCAGATTTGTTCATCCTGTCAAGATCTGAAGGAGATAAATCAGATTTTAGGGGAAAAAAAAGCTAAGTGGCAGGCTTACAACCTTGTTACTGGCAAACAGATGGAAAATTAGACTTCATATCAAATACCAACCTATAAAATAATGCTTTTCGTTGCCTCTTGTTTGTTTACTTTAAGTATCAAGGTTGTTTTTGTTTTTTTTTTTAAGAATGACTTTAAGGGTGGCCCAGGTAGTTAAAAAGCTCTCTTTGGCATACAGGTAGTCCCCATTCTTTCTGCAATACTTGTCAGATTTGCTGATTTCATTTTAACTTTGCAAATGAATATTTTGGAATAAATTGCTACATGTATCAGCTCAAAAAAAAAAAACTACCAGAGCAGAACTTCAAGTATTAGAAATAAAATTAAATGGCATTTCATTTATTGTGTGGTTGGTTTTTTTCCTTAGGTAACAAAAAGTGACAAATCTCCTTTTCAGATGATGCAAAAATGTGACATACTGCAACCAGCTTTGAATCAATTCTGAAAATATCAACATTTGTAGTTCCAGTTAAGAAATAACACCTTTTCTCCTTACCTTACAAATACAAATGTTTTATGAACTGATAGCTATAGGTATCTGCAGCATAATAAGAAAGAAAGATTCTGCTTCATTTAGTGACATTTGGTACTCTATGTTGTCTCTTTTTTTTTTTTTTTTTTTGTAAATCCCTTTCTAAAGGCTTATAAAAACATAAGGGAGGCACAGATTCTTATTTTGATTGTCTCCTGACATATGAGCCAAAAAGTCTTTGTTTTACATGGCATGATTGCATGTAAATGAGGCAAACATCCACAGTGGTTCTGCAAAATTAGTACCTCAACTTCTAAAAAGGAACAGAACAACAAACTTGGAGTGGGAGTTAGCAGAAATGCTCCTTTACAGCATAGAGTTTTAAATCATCATGAAGTAGCTTGTCTTGATCTTCTCCAGTAAGTCCAGATATGAAGAGTAAACTTTTTGAAGAGTAAACTGGAATTCTGATTTTAAAGGTATTAAGAGAATGTATTTCCCAAAAGCTGTTTTATAAATGCCCACTCATACAGAAGGATGTTCTGGTAATATTTATACTTTGTCATACAGCCAATTAAAAATGTGGGTTAGCCCACACTTCTGCCAGGACTGTAATGATAGAAGTGGCTGAACTAGAAATCTGTAGAACAGAAGCCTTTTCTCCAAAAGTACAATCACACTATTTATCTGAAAAACTACTTTGGAAACCTATAAAATCTTTCTTTAGAATTGGATGAACTGCCCTCTGGATTTGTCCTGATCCCCTTTACTGATTATGCAGGGAACCTAGTTGAGAGTAGAACCCTCATCTCTCAAACGGCAGTTAGACAGTCCTCAGTCACTGCAAAACCTCAGTGCACATCTCTGAGAGCACGTTTTTCATCTAGCAATGATACACAAAGCATACAAAATCCGAATTTGCAATAAGACTACTTCTTCCCCCTGTGAAAGTAAATAACCTTTGGAAAAGGAAGCATCAACAGAAGCGTGAGAAAAGTCTGTCACCTGAGATCTCAGACTAAGGATTCTATCTTTCCATTCCCACCTACGCCTTCAAAACCACATCAGAAGCACTACGTAACATTTTGTAACCCATTTCATGAGGAATGATAGCAACATCAACAAAATTCCCAGCTTACAAAAATACCACTAAATAAGAAAAATGGTGTTACTCTACGCTGTTGTGATTTGGTACGTTTCATGCACTGTCAGAGTTTGGAACTTACCAAAGTTACTACATCTTGAGACTGTTTGCTTTCCTTATTCTGATTATTTCACCAACAGCTCCAACAAATGGGTTCATGCATGAAGAAGTGATAAAGGTGGCAACCCAAAATAGGAAGCAAAATACAGTAATTGGCCAAAGGGACCATGAAGACCAAAGAAATGATCTTCCACAGAAATCAGACCTTTGCACATTTCACAGATGGCCTTTTACCAGCCCCACTGCAGTTCTGTCACTATCCATCACATTAACAGCCACCTGAAAGTAGGAAAACTACTCTATTCTTCTGTGCCTGAAAAGTAACCTTTAGGCTAAATCAAGCTACAAGTATATATGGACACAAATTATCTTATATACATATACTGTAGCATACATTTGGTTAGACAGTACCAGGATACAATACAGTTAACTTCTCTGATTTACAAACACTATGCATGATCTAATCTTGTTAACAAGAGTTTAAGACTTAAAGATCAGCAGGTAGGTTACTGACAGCGATAACAGTGGTTTGGTTAACTACTAATAAAAGCAGTTCTAATGACTAAGTGATAGCTTGAATAGCTGACTTGTTTATAAGACAGAATAGGTTCATTTTCAAAAGTCACTGTGTGAATTAATGTCTTTTCAGGCAGCTCAGATGAATTAACTCTTAAGAACAAGCTAGAACTAACTGAGGCACTTCAGGCAAGAATAACAAGATAAAACCAATGGGTCAGGCTCTACCACTATATTAAGAATACACTCCATTGACAGTAGGTAGCAGATTTCCTATTATTATCCATATTAGGTAATCAAGATGGTACAGTAATTCCATATGAAGATGACAAGTATCTCAGATAGTGGAGACAGCTAACAAAGAAGCAAGTAGTAGCACTCATCTCTACATGGAATCAATACCTCATTTTAAATAACATAATGGTTAGTGTGATTTCTTCTGTTGGCAAAACATATGCCAGGAGACAGAATTTCTTACACACAGCTATTCTAGGCATTGTTGTAAATGGCAGTCACTGTAGCATCTAGGCACTAAGATAATTCTTTATGTAGAGCTGCTAATTACAGACAGCTTTTTGTACTACCTAAGAGCTCATCCACAGAAGGAAGTTAGCACAGTATGGCAAGGCATGGATTTACACTGTTGTAGCTATTTTGTATTAAATTACTGTATGGACATTTACTATGAGATGATGACTCTCCATTTACAATAGGAAAGAACCTTGCCTTGGCTATCTGGAAACTGCAGTATAGCAACTGTAGTGTCAACTCACATCATACCTTAAAATTTGCTACCTCCTACATATGGACGAGGTCTAAGGAGTCATTTCTGAATTAAAGTTCCAGACAAAATTGGCAATGTTTTAAAACAACATTACAGCCAGTTATTTATGAATCTGCTGGTAAGCTTCCGGAATAGAAAGCCACACAAAGTGTCATTGTTTTCTCACACTCACAAAATGAATATGTTTAAAACTTTCAATAATCTCTCACTCATCTAACAGTAAATGAACAAGTACTATGCTAGAAATAACAGCTCTATAGAAGCAGTACATTCTGGTTTGACTAGATATAAGTGTGACAGCTTTTAAATGTAGCATAAAATGATTGAAAGTATACTTGGCTGTGTAGTATTTCTGATAGTCACAGTGTGCTTGAAGTTTATTGAGTCTAACCAGCATACTTCTGACCTGCAAGAGAAGCAAGTTCAGAACATACGCACTGTACAGTGTACTGAGTATAAAAAAGTATTTCAACAAAGAAATACAGTGAAATATCCAAGTGTCTGCAAGGCAAACGGAGTGTTGAGATGTAACATTAATACAACTCATGTGCTTACACACGCACAGGTAATTCACTTAATTGTCACAGTCAGGAAATGAACACCATGAAAAACTTTCTAAGCAGCACGAACAGAACCAAAAACTTCTCATAAAGTAATCACATTTCAGCTATCTTTCCCAAATAACACAAGTTATGTTAGTCTAGGCATTCCTTTGTTGAATTTGTCCCGTCTCCATTGTTACTTTCTAGGCTGCACTGTTCTTATGTAAAAGAAATGTTACACAATACAACACAGCACATGTAGAAGAAGAGAAAAAGTTACAAAATGTGGTACTTTGTATAAATGCATTCGTCCGAAAGCCAACACTGCAACAGACAAAAGGAGTGGAACTTTGGCCGCGATCTTCAGGAGTTTACTGTAAGAACATAAAGAAAAAATTGCCATTTTTGTGGCCATATGTGCAGGAGTCTAAATACCATATTCCATTTTCTTCAGAAAATGAATGCATAGGTTTCAAGGATTTGCCATTTTTAAAATAGAAAAAACAAAACAAAAACAAAACAGGTTCAGTGGGAAATAATTGATATATAAGCAAGAGAAATTATGCAAAAAGGCTAATAACACTATTATTATGTAAATTTAGAAATAAATTCTCAGTAACAGAAAGATGTATTGTTTTACATCATTTGAGTTAACAAGTACTGGTCAAGAAGATAAACTACACTGTTTACTATTAAGTATTCTGAAGTCTAGATAGAGAATATCCACTGCTCCCCTTTCATCCATCAGGTTTATGATTTCATGTTGGTCAGGCATGACTTCATCTTGGTGAAACCATGCTAACTACTCCTGATTATTTTCTGCTCTTTCATGTGCTTGGAAATGATTACTGGGATTAGCTGCGGTGAAAATTTAACACTTGTAAAAAACTTGCAGCAATTTTGGGGTCTGAAAATACAATCACTATCATAATAAAGAAATACAGCCCCCTCATGGAGAGTGATGGTATAAAAGTCGCATGCTCTTCAGCTGGAATTTCATTTCTTTCAGTTCACCTATACATTTAAGACCTGAGCTGAGATGGTTATATTTTGCTATTACATGCTGCAGCATGCCCATTGATGTTTCTGTGGAGATATGAATCTGTGAGGCAATTTCATGCCTCACATTTTTCAAGGGACAACGTCTAATTTTATGTCAGAGGAAGAACTGCACAACCAAGTGCTCCAAACAAAGCACAGTGTGGGCACATTTAAAAAAACCCTCCCATAAGGGAATGTTACGTGTACATAACTATAACGGCTTGGAATCCACTTATCCTTTTATTTTCTATATAATAATTTTTGAGATACAGTAGGATTCTGTAATATTTAGAAGGAGTAAATGAATAGTGAATGAAAAAAATCACAGTTAAAACAAGTCTTTGTGCAACTGATATTTTAGATATTAAATACTTTACTTAAGTCCCCATGGTAAATAGAGGTGATTTTTCTCCACTTACCTGAACTACAGTCATTTTCATACATCCTACCTAGTTCTTAAGACTTAAAACATGCAAGTTTATTTATCTCTGTGAAGGTTAAATAATTACATAACTGTGAAGTGCAAATGAAGTTTTAACACAAAAACTAATGTGATAAGAAATAAATAGTAAAACAACTGGGGATTGGGCTACAGTACCTTGATTTCACTTCAGAAGTGCTCGAATTCATAAGAATTTCTAAAATGCATACTAGTATAATAGCTGTAGTTCTACATGGATCAGGGTCAAGTCTAACACTGTACCTGCAAAAGAGTGAATTAGTTTTAAGAGTATGTTACTTCTAGACTAGGCCACTAGATAAAATCCAATTTGAAAGCAAGGATGTGCTAACAACAACGAACATAAAATGAATAAGGCCATCCCCAGCTGAATTTAAATAATTTCTGAATCGTTACTTTCTTCAACCCATCATTGGTTCTCTTAACATCTACTTATATCATAACTAAAGCCAGATTGCATAGAAAGAGTGTTTCAACTTAATGGGAAGTCTTTGATGCTATAATAAGGTAAACAATCTGAAGAATCAAACATTTGCAATTGTAAGCATCATCAAAGGTTTGGATTCTTTTCTTCTACCCTTACTGACAATTTAAAGAAGTTACCTGAGATTTTTTAACCAATAAACTAAAGATGGCAAGTTGAGCAGAACAATCCACGTGAATAAGTTGAACACTGTAACATGGATCTTAAAACTGTTAGCAGCTTCAGCAGTTGTACTGCTTGAAAGAGACTGTGTTGCTTCTGAAGTACTGTCTATCAAATTCTGGTTTTTGGCTGTGCATCGAATGGAATTCTGTGAAGTTTCTTTTGAGCGCTCCACTTCCTGAAAAAAAAAAAAGAAAGCAAGAGCATGCACTGGCTTGATAGAACCCATACAAAGGGACAAAGAGGGAAAAGCTATCCCTACAGTAGCATATGAACTCTGATTCAGGGAGAAAATCTGCAATTTATCCCTCAAAAAGCCATCAAAAGCAAGTTCAATAGTTCCACTTTAAAGCATCTAGCAATTTCTCTTACACTAATAGTTTGTGTCTTTGGAAGAAAAGAATAGAGAGACATCTATAGGAGAGCAGAGATATCCTGACACCACTGCAGTGATAAGAAATGGAGTTCCTGGAAGGAGGAAGAACAGAATAAAAGAAATAATAAAGCATGTGGGTGAAAATTACAGGTGATCATTCATGGAAGAAATATACAGGAGGTAACGTAACTGGGAGTAAAACAGTAGCTCTAAGAATAAATAATAAAGATGAATTAGTAAGCTGGCAGATGCTACATTCCAATGACTGAAAAAACTACAAGATAAAAAAGATTATTTGGATATGGAAGAAGAGCAGTAGAGAACTAAACATAAGGAAGACCCAAAAATTCCAAAGAAATTTGTCTAAACTTTTCCTTGCAGACTGCTTTTTTAACTGCAAAACAGAACAGGTAGATATTATACACAAGTATCCACACACACTTTGGATACTATACATTGAAGTAACTGAAAAAGGATCAGAAATCAAAATGCATGAAAACCAGCAATATTTTGCTTCTTCTCTCCTTCCTAAATAGTTCCCAATTTACTGGAATCTTCAGACAAGTTCACTGCAGTGATCTTGAACCGTGACTGCGATAATTATATATGACAGAAGGTGACACTTGTGTCCTGTATTTCATCATGCACACACTAAGCAAACTGCAGCCACTCAGTTATCACAGCACAAGCTAATAGTGCCAGGGCGAGACGACAACAATTCATAATGCACGGGTTTGCCAAACAGTCTTTGGTCATACAATTTTGAACAGAAACAGTAAACACACTCACCCTATTCAGCTCGTTTTGCTCTGCTCTTACATTCACACTTAGTTTTATAACCTGTAAGACAGATTCACTTTTTCAGTAAAGTTGCTTCACATGAAATCTGTAGCATACAAGAAAAAATAAAGGAGCTAATTATTAATTGACTTTTTTTGTTCGTTTGTTTTTAATATCTAGGGCCTCAATGGAGATCTCTCAGGTTCAAAGACCACAGAGAAATCCTGTTGCTCATGCTGTGCTTTCTGCTGCCACCTACCTACCTCAGACCACCTACAGGCTGCTTCCTTTTGCACCCTTAACTTTCAGTCTTGTGCTCCCAAGGCTTCCCTAGAAACTAACGATAGCAGCTGTTTTAGCAACTCTATAGCCATAGGGTGAATCAGATACCTAAGTTAGATACTCTGATGCATGGAAGACCATGGAAACTGAATGGCAGGGACTAAATATGGATTCTCACGGCACCATTCAAGGGATCAGATTAGACATACAACAAAAATTCTAATTCATTATAGCCACATATCCATCTTCCTCCCTTTACTTCAAAAGGACCTGTGAAGAGTATTCAAGAAAGTATTCTACAGAATATTCCTCCAGGACCTTCTTTCACTGAAGCTTTTGTTCAAGGAAGTTATTAGCCTTCGATTTTATAACATGACATATCCATAAGATAAAAACTGCAACTAAATAAATTACTGTAGCATGCACATAGGACTGTAAATTTCTTTGAAAGAGGTATTATCAAAGCAGCAAAATCATTCTAAGAAGTACAAGACAAAGTTGGAAAATTAAAAAAAAAAAAAATTCAAGTACCTAAATTTCTTTTAAGCATACAATATGGTAGCCTTTATTTTTTGCTTTTAACACTTTTAATTCAAAACACACAAAATTCTGACTTCATATACAAATTCAAAATGGTTAGCTTTTCAGTACCTTGAACAAGTATTGAAGATAAATAATGAATAAAGCAAATGCACCACAAGTGGTCCAGCTAACCAGAGCAAGGGACCCCACCACGCAGAGTCTTCTGGGTGTAATCAATTTAGCTTTTGAAAGTACAGTAGGTCTGAAAAAAGACAGAAACACTCTCACACTTTGTAGTTTTGATGTCATTACAAGATATCTAACAATCACTCTGTTTCACAAATA
This sequence comes from Phasianus colchicus, assembly GCF_987193195.1. NCBI lineage: Eukaryota > Metazoa > Chordata > Aves > Galliformes > Phasianidae > Phasianus > Phasianus colchicus. Next base: position 27,342,141 of record NC_143442.1, on the reverse strand, counting down.
ACTCAGGAGAATGCATTGCTCCCAAATTGATTAAATACTGGAAAAATAAGATTAGACAAACATAAACACCAACTGCTACCTGACAAAAAAAACTTCATCAGACACCTTCCTGTAACCAACACATTATAGTTACTAGCTTGTAACTAAGGCATTACTTTTACTTCACTTGGGGAACACAGCTTCACATACTTCAGTGAATGTAAAGCATTAACTTATCCTAACTCTAAGATCTACATAGTCACTTAGTTCTTCTGTTGAGACAAAGAGAACGAGCACTGTATTATTATTGCTGCACATTCAAGTGACTCCAACTGCAGACATTTCATACACTGCAGTCTTCAAAGGTAGCACAGCAGCATGCAACAATAAGCTTACAATATTCATTTTGTGACATTCTTCTCAGACAGGAATTTCTGCTTGTTCACAGCATGAGTGACATAGGAAAGCTTATTGTGAGTCTCAGCTTTCCAGAAGATATTACTAAGAGACAAGTATGAAACTAGAATGACAAAGATGAGATGATGAGATAGAAAAATGTGGGAATGCAATGGGAAAGATAGTGCAATATCTATAATTTCTTGGAATTTCACTGAACATTCCAGTATTAAAATAGACAGTGAAAATGGGAAAAAAAAGTGTTATTTGGAAAACAACATCTTAAAAGCTTTTGCAACAAATACTGAAAATAACCACAAAGAGAAACATAGAATCATAGAATCCTTAGAGTTGGAAGGGACCTTTAAAGATCATCTAGTCCAACTCCCCTGCAATGAACAGGGACATTACAGCTAAATCAGAGGTTGCCCAGGGCCTGATCCTGCCTGGCCTTTAAAGTCTCCAGAAATGGGGCATCAACTGTATCTATGGGCAGCCTGAGAAGAGTACTTGACAGGAAAAAAACTCCACAGTCAGCTAATGACAAACTATTTGCTGCTGACCATATCAGAATTTCTTTAAAAACTGAGCTGAAGCCAAATAAATACTATTCTACTTAAGAGAGATTTATAAAATCATCTTCCCCCGCCTCCCCCCACCAAGAAATTCAGGACTGGAGCAGAACCTGCGTAAAATACTAAAACTGTGATATTAAAAAGCCATTTCATTTCCCTTTTGGTGATGCGTAACAAGGAATATGAGGCACTTCTCATTCTCCATTAGTACTTAGTACTAGCACACTCAGATGTCTAAAATCAGGCAGAATTTCATCTGTCCAACCATTCAAATCGAAGCAAACAAAAATGACCATGTTGCAGACATCTAAAAAAGCATAGAGTATAACGCTGTTTTACCTAGTCAGAGTTAACCATAATGAAGAGAAGATTCTCAGAGACGTAGAGAAAAATACTGCACTCCAGAAGGCAATGCCTGTCCCAAAAAGAAATAGAATCAGGGACACAAGGGGGAACCATGCATCCTGACTACTCAGTACAGCAGCATCCACCTCTGGTAGCAAGAGTGAATCCCATATCTCTCTAAACCAGTTAAACCTGCCAAAAACATGAAAGCAGTATTACTTATCACTTCCACTTGCTACAACAGTAAGACATTCAATCAACTACTCTTCTTACTTACAGCCTTTCAAACAAAATCACAGTCAGACCATAATATAATAATCATCCCACCAATAGTTATTCTGAAATTTCTTGCTTTAGAAACTGCTTTAAAAAAAAAAAAAAAAAAAAAAGATAATGCAAACTTACCCCTGCAGAAACACAACAATGCTTATAATAGGTTCTACTTTGTAGGGTTTAGCTGTTCTAACTAGTTCAAGTGAAAATTCTGAACACTGGCCTAGAATCAAGAACAGAAAGCACCTATAATTATTATTTTGTCATGAACTTGAACAAAGACTAATCACAACAAAAAGCAAATTCAAGAAAAAAATTTGAAAGTTCACTTTCAAGATAACCATGTCTTATGACAACACTGTATATCAGCCTACTGCATCATGGTTGGACTTGATATCATAAGTCTCCTTCAATCTAATAGATTCTGTAATTCTATGATCAGAGGGCCTTATTCACTGCATCATTCATGGTCAGATTGTATGGCACAAGAGCTTCCAGAGGAATTCAGTTTGTTACAAATACCAACCTGAATTTAAATGAAAATGCATTCTGTCTTAAGACATGTCTAACAAGCAGTCTCCAAATCTCAACTTCATGCAAGATTAAGTTGTTTTATGTATTTTAACATTATATTTTAAATTTTTACATGCATTTTTAAGTAGTTTTCTATTAATACTAAAATATGGTGCAACACACTAATCACAAGGAAAGAAAAACAAACTGCTAGAACACAACCATGGAGAACTATCAACAAAAACTGAAGCTAAAGAATGTATATCCAAAGTATTTGCTCGAGTTCAATGATACCTGGCTTAAAAAAATATCACAACTGCTAAATCATCAACAGTAAATTCGAGAAGCAATTAATTCAAAAACACTAGAAAAAATATTTTTCCAGAAAGCTACCTGTTGACATCAGTGTACTCAACTGTCCTCCATAGGTAAGGAGAATATTAGAAACAACATAGACAGGAAGAGCACCAGCATGGAATCTTATTATCTGAAAGACAAGGATAAGAAAATCCTTTGTATACATACACACACAAAAAAATCAACATCAAGTCAGCACAACAATTTCACTGGAAGATCTATCCTAAAAGATGCTACCAGTTTCTTGTTAACATGTACAAGTATTTGATAACCACTCTTAACAATTAATGGCATATATGGACAATACTCTCATAAATGACTACTCAAATGTGTTTTTATAAGGGATCAAAATATAAACAGAAGCCTTTCTTTTTTTTTCCATTTATGACAAATACAAAAAGAATAGAGTAGCACATTACTGGTAATTCAGTAAAATTCATAAGCAAACCCTAAAAGCAAAAGGCACTTTCCAAGCAAAACCTACATAGTTATGAATCCTTTCAGACTCAAATTTCATTTACGTTTTACCTGGCATCCACTGTACAAGTAATGAAATAATATCCCTTTACATAAAGATAGTACAGAAATTCTTCTAAAATGATAACAAAATGAAAAATCCTCGATATAATTGCATATTTTCAGATACAGAAACTTGTCAATAATATTCCAGAGCCATACTTAGGATCTTGGGAATTTAATTACTTTTCAGAATTTAAAAACTGCAGATGGGTGGTGTATTCTTACTGACACCAATATAGAAAAGTATTCCTCAGGCATAAAAGGAAGAAAAATAGTTATAGAGACAAACTGAGCTACTTATGCTTTTTTAACCCTACTTTTGTTTCATGTCAAACGTTCAAGTTTTATCAGTACTGACTCATTAGGCAAGACAGTCAAAATGACTTCCAGTGCCATACTTTTATAGATACTGGGCTAACTACAAAGACAAATGTTCAACATATACACTACACTCTTTAGAGCTAGAAAGATTTTCTATCACGAAAACGGGGGCATCGTATGGGATGATTTGTCAAGTGAGAAAGTTTTAACTGGTCCTCAAATAGTGCTCCTTTTGGCATCAAGAAGGGATTTCATGTGCCACAGCAGGAGAGCAAGAAAGGAAAAACTTGTATTGAAAGTCCCTCTTACTTGTCCAAGAATTTGTAAAAACGACGTTCTCAGAATTACCTGCATAAAAAAAGATAACAGATAATTTGAGTGTTATTTTGCACAATGTCTAACAAATACAAAACACTTTTAAGAAACCAACTTAACTATGAGAACACAACAATCCTGTAATTGAAATGTACAACAACTTACTACCAACTTTTTTTTAAAATAAATACTTTAATGTTTTGCATAAAGAAGTATAAGCCCAACTTTCAATAGTCCTCTAGCTTGGCAAAACAGTTGTAACAAGTACTACGTTTACAAATTGGCCAAAGAGCAGAACTTCAAATTTGCTTAGTATTTGTCTTGCTAAAAAACACCCACAGTGATTTGAAAGACTGAATTATACAAAAATTATACATTGACACAAATTAGCAATGAAATGTTTCTTACTTCATACTGACAGTCTGATGAAGAGTAAATGTTTAACACTGGAAACCCGCTCTCATTTTCAGGCTGAGCCATGTGCAGCTTCGCAGAAATTTCAGTAAACGATGGGACGCTGAAAGAGAGCAACTTAACTGTAATCTTTTCCTCATAATAAAAAAGCATAACACGCTTTTGTCTTCAGCACGCACTCATGAAACACCAAGTGCCATCACAAGATGTGAACTGAAAGGCATACTGAACTTGCTTATTCTATCAAAAGAAACCATAGAACGGTTTGGGTTGGAAGGTATCTTATAGTCTGTGTAGCTTCAACCCTTCTGTCATGGGCAGGGACACCTTCCACTAGACCAGGTAACTCAAAGTCCTATCCAGCCATCCAAGAACTATTCAATATTCTCAAGTCACTGTTTTCCAGTCTACCAAGAGGCATAGTATTAATGAAAACTGACATAACACCTCACAGAACATGTAAATATGCTAAATGAAGAGAATGGGTAGGACAGATTGTCAAGAAACAATTCAGCTTCCTGTAAGCATTAAGCTGCTGGAGTAGAAAATACGGGAAAAATACCTGAAGTTCAATCAGGTTGTTCAACTACAATTCATGAGTGACACACATTTCAAGGGGTATCATTTGTTTTTGTCAGGGCTGTACTATTGAAAGAGCTTAGGGCTACTCTGTGATCAAAAATCTGGATTACAGGAAGAAACCAGTATCCAGAGCAAGCTCAAGTCCCCATTCATTAAGGGGTCAAACCTTAAAATTACCAGGAAATTGAACATCCACTTCCAGAAAATAAGTAATAACAATTAACAACTAATAATAAGCAAGCAATTAATTTATCTATTAGTAGACATTGTGAAGAAAAATCCAAATAACTTTGTCAAGAAAGGCAGACAGATAAATGAGAGAAACACAAAAGCAAAGCACTTGAGACTGGAGAATTTGTCTCATGTCAGAAATACACCCACAATGGAATGCTCAATCTCTTTCAAAACATAACAAGAAATTAGAATTGTTAAAGTCCTTACTTAACCACAGTTACTGAGTCTTCGTGTGACCAGGGTATACGAAGTCTGTAAACACTAGGTTTTCTTTCTGAAAAGGAAGATAATTGCAAACAAAATTCATTCAGAACAAGATGTGGCAAGATCTGCAAAAATTAAATGAAGAAAATTTAATAGTTCCACTGAATACAGACACAACATTTACTAGGTACCATTTCCTCAAAACAATGCCAAAGCAAGAATACATACACACACTGCTTACCACTTATTTACATCTGTATATCATACCTGACTCAGTATAATTTCACTTCAAGACTTTTAAAATGCAAGTAAAACAAGAAGTGGCCTACAAATCATCATACAGAAGCATTTTGCTTGTATTTACATTTCAATTAAAATCACAATGCAGTTCAGTGAGCTTAGCATTGAACAAAAATGACATTTTTAAACACACGTTGTTACATAACAAGACAAGACACCGACATTTAAGAAGCAGAACATTTACAAGAAAAACCTCTGGTTTTCACTTGAAAGCTATTTCCTCAAGCTAATAAAACTTTGTTTCAAAAAAGAAAAAAAAAGTCCTTAAGCATCCCCTTCTGTTTGAGTTAGTGTTTGCTCAACACTCAGATTTGAGTGCCAGGATTGGTCAAGTACTATATAGTTGAGAAACACTTGCAATGTAACACAGAAATCTACTTAAAGTTGAGCTTTCCTTTGCTGAGAAGCAACGAAGACCAATTCCCCATTTTCTTTGAACTTGATAAAAAGTGAGAAATGGAATGATGGAACAACATATTCTGAATGTTGTCTTCGAGCAAGTGGAGGAAAAGAAGGTTATCAGTAGCAGTCAACATGGATTCACAAAAGGGAAAACATGCTTGACCAATCTGATAGCCTCTGAAGATATCACAACCAGCTGGGTAGCAGTGGATGTTGTCAACCTTGATTTCAGCAAGGCTTTTGACAGTATCTCCCATAACATCCTTGCAGGTAAACATAATAAGCGTGGGATAGATGAGCAGTGAGCTGGACTGAGAACTAGCTGATTGGCAGAGCGGTGAGGGTTGTGATCAGCAGTGCAGTCTGGTTGAAGGCCTGTATTTAGCAATGCACCTCAGGGGGCCAGTACAGGGTCTGGTCTTGTATAACATCTTCAACGATCTAGATGAAGGGACATAGTCCACCCTCACTAAGTCTGCTGATAATACAAAGCTAGGAGGAGTGGCTGACACACCAGAAGGCTGTGCTGCCACTGAGTGAAAGTGAGGTTCAATGAAGGCAAGTGTAGAGTCCTACATCTGAGAAGGAATAACTGCTCACATCAGTACAGATTAGGGGCTGACCTGAAAGAAAAGAGCTCTGAAGAGACGGACCTGGGTGCCCTGGTGGACAACAGGTTGACCATGAGTCAGCAGCATGTCCTTGTGACCAAGAAGGCCAATGTTGTCCTGGGGTGTATTAAAAAGTGCGAACAGCAGGTCATGGGAGGTGATTCTCTCTCTCTACTTTGCCTTGATGAGACCTGTGTCTAATTACAGGTTTCCAGTTGAAGAAAGACAGAGCTTCTGAAGAGAGTCCAGCAGAGGGTCACAAAGATTATTAAGGGCCTGGAGCATCTCCTCATACAAGCAAAGGCTGAGAGACCTGTGACTGTTCAGCCTGAAGAAGACTGAGAGAGGATCTTATCAATATTTCTAAATCTCTAATGAGCAGGAGTCAAGTGAATGGAGATGGGCTCTTCTTGGTGGTGCCAATGGACACAGACAGGAACACAAAGTTCCACACAAACATGAGGAAGTACTTCTTTACTTTGACAGTGAAAAGCACTAAAACAAGCTGTCTACAGAGGTTGGGGAGCCTTCTTCTCTAGAGATATAAAAAACCATCTGGATGCTTTCCTGTGCAACCTATTCCAGGAAACCTGCTTTAGCAGGGGGTTGGACTAGATGATCTCAAGAGGTCCCTACCTATCCCTACGACTCTGTGACTCTGTAAAGTATTAGCAAACGTTTGATATGTTACAATAGGTTATAATAATGTAAGGTTAATAATAAAGTTAAATAAAAGTTAATAATACAGTTATAATAATACTGCCTAGACTCTATTGCTCAAGTGGACTTGTATTTCTGCAAGTTTTAGCCTGGAGAATTTTCAGCAAGGTTTGTGATATAAATTTATACTTTTGAACACATATATTTACCTATCAGTGACTGGCAGTGGCTCTCTACATGTACTTTGAAAGCTTGATATACCTAAAACATCAAAAAAACCCAACTTAGTCTCCAAACAGCGGTTATATCAGCTTAAAAAGTAAGCACTATTCTTACTTGGTTGAAGTGCTGAAGCTGTACATTGTAAAATAAGCCAGTTGAATTTAATAGAATTTTGCTTGAAGAAAGGCCTGTAAAGAATATATTATTTCAAAATATTAGATACCACTAATTTGAGAACTCAATAATTCTTCAGATCCTTTTTCCCCCACAAGCAATTTACGTGCTTCTATATCTCTTAGTCAAAAAAGCACATTTCTTATTTGTTTGTTGCTAGCAGGAACTGTATTAACTTTCATAAAAACAATTCATCTCCCAAAAGACAAATTAACTAACTAACAAAAAACTCTGACCATTGGAATTTTTGGAAAAAAACATTATCCAAAGTGCTAACAATATATGTTTCATATTTTTTCCAAAAGTAACATGATACACTTACCAAAGGAAAAAAGATTTGTTACAGGGAGCTGTACTGTTCTGGAATCCTCTTTGAAGAATTCACAGTCCAAAGTAAACTGCAATTCAGAATATTCAGCACAGATCTAAATTCAACACAAGACTAAAGCCTTTGCTCTAGCCAATTCCTATTCACAGTGTCAGGCCAAGTACAAGACACAAATACTGAGATGTCACTTTTCTACACTCCACCGATCAAAAATGGCAGTTTGTTTGTTCTTATACACAGCAGTACAAGTTTGGCTATCTTAAGCATAACTTGTACAATTCTCCTGCTTTCAATCATCTGCAACAGTCTTCCAAAGACTATCCAAACAGCTGAGAAAGATCAGAATCCAGTTCACTTTTTTTGTTCAACGGTGGGATGGGAAGTGGGGGTGTGATGTTGCAAGGAGAGTGATCTGTCCCAATTCTTTGTACCACTGCCTAAGCAGATAGAACCTCTAGTTTGACTCCTAAAGTTTAATTACATAAATCAAAGAAAAGCATGCAGCAGATACAATTTTTACCATCTCTAATACACATTTAACTCACTTGAAAATTACTTTCCATCACATTGTAAGTTTATCAACTGTGTTCTCTTGAAAAGCAATTTCCATGATTTTTAACAGTGAACTACAACTCAGCAGGTTGTATTTCCCAAATTATCTGTGAGATTCAGAAGTATCAAACTGTGTGAAATTCAGTCTAACACATTATTTGTGGTTTAAGAGCTTGCGTGGGTGTCTGCACCACTCTGCCCAGAATCCACATGTTACCTTCAAATATCAACAGCACTCTCTGCTACCTTGGATACAAGAATTGATTACACTAAAACAAATATTCAAGAATGATACCAGAATATTAAGAAAAAAATGCAAGAACTTTCAAGAAGAACTCTGAAGAAATTGCTCAAGAAGAAATTGCTTGAGAACTTTTGCTCGGCATGTTTCAACTACTATTCATGCTTTAAGTTTGGCAGTTTATCAACTGCAAACATTTATTAGCTTAAAGAAGTAAATGGAGTTAACCTTCAAACCACACTGTAGTGTAAGGTATACAGTTTATCAATGCAATTTAGCACATATTTAATCCTTTATCTTTAGGGCCTAAAAGCTACAAACACTCTAAGCAAGCAATTTCCATGTTTCATCTTTTTACCTTATTGCCAGCTGAGGGTGGTACAAGAATGACAATGTGGGACAAAGAAGGATAGTCCTGAAGTTTCAGTATTACAACCTCAAAAATTAAAAAAGAAAAAAGAAAAAGAAAGAAAGAAGAGAAAAAATAAGAATCGTTACTAAACATTGCTCTTAGCTCATCAATTATCAGATGTCCACTTCTTATATCCCTTCCTCTGGAATACAACTGCATGTTTCAATGCTGTAAACAGTACAGCTTTATCTCCCAAGACACAGAACAACCCACTGAACACCTTTCCCTGCTCCTACAATGCTTACCTTGATGGTTGGAAGTAACTCAGCTTTCCAGGATAGATCAGTAGCTTCCAGACTGCAAAAATCCAAAAGAATGTACATTGAGGGATGAACATATTCATTAGCTAGGCACTACATGTTGACTGTGTACCAGGTTTCCCCCCACTGTACACAGATTCACATTTGTGAATTGGGAACAAGTCTAAACCTACTGCAGTTGGCTACCAGTCATTAATCAAACTATAGTCAATCACTACAGATACTGGAAATCTTGTTCTTGCAATAACAAAGTAAGTAGAGCTCTAACTTTGTCATGTACAGCAATCAGTAATCACACAACAGCCAACATCATGAAAACTCTTAATAAACAAACGCAGCATCAACATTGAATTAACATACAAATTTTAACGTGTTAAATATCAAAAGTATCCATGCTTCCATGAATACCAAAACCATATCATATAGAACAACAATTTTGTGTGCAAAACTGGTGTGCATCTATGCTAAGTTATATAATGAACAGTAAGAAATTCATTCAGTCATTTAATATATTACTTTTAGAATACCAGGATTACATTTATTTCTTTAAATAGTGCTAAAGGATCTCAGGACAATGCTGATTTTGCTGCAGATTTTACGAGGCTAGGTTTTAGACAGCACTCCTGCACCATGTTAACCTCTATTTGATGCCAGTCAAAGGTTATACAGAACAGTAACAGTCAAACACACTCCAGCACAGCTCCTCAACATCACACCAGCCCAAATCTATCTGGAAGCTTTCCCTAAATCTAAAGAACAAATCGAATTCACGTGGAGATAACTTTGAAGAGGAAAGCTAAGTCAGTGTTAAGAATAGTTTTGTTTTTTTTTTTTTTAAATCCCTTTTTGTAATTACTGTAATGACATGATTCAAATAATTACTAGTGAGCCACATTTCTAAATATTTTCATATAATAACAGCAGTAGCAATTCTGAAATAAGGAAAGAAAAAAAAAAGATGCTTCACTTTTTGAGGGCTTCAAGTAACGTTTTCTGTCTTTGCCACAGGATTCTAAAGAGATGTTACAAAACACACAATTTAGGATCCAATATAGCATAGAGCAACAGGAACAACTTTTTACTGCTATAAAAATAAAAAATACAGCTTAAAGAAACTTCACTCATTGTATTCTGCATTCATGCAGATATTTTGAGAAAGCCTATCTTTCCTGTTTTCTTGCTGAAAGCACGAGTTATTAACAGCAATAATTCTACTTTTGTTCCCTATCTCTTCTTAAAAAAGGTATTTTATGTGCTCAAAAACTGAAACGTAGTCTTACAAGATCTGTTTAAATAATCATTTATACTCACCATACTGAAGAACTGCTATTCATACAGCCATAAATCCAGCTACTTGTGTCCTGTAACAGCAATACCATAATAAAGTACATTACTGATGTATTAATTTATAAAGATATTAAAAATAGTAATTCTTTAACTCAAACAATGCAAGAGTTTCAGTATTCCAATTGTTCTAAAATTCTTTGATAGAAGAAACTGCTGCAATTAATTTACAAAGGAGAAACAAACTTCCACCCTTCACCTCATTCATCTTCTGTTCAGTACATCTGCAGTAGCTATCTCTATAGCAACCAAACTCTCTTAAGGATTTAATATGCTGAAGTGCAAAAGCAAAAATGGTGACAAAAACGGTCTCTCTCAAACTTCAGTTGCTTTTAATGAAATGTATCCATGAACTTTTATTTTCTTCCATTTCACAGCCAAGTCAGACTTCTGCACTAACAGAAGTTAACATGAAGTCTGGTATCATCACATCGGAACTCCAGTTGTGGAAGGATGAAACATCAATGTGAAAGGTGTTGTTTCTTTTTTTGGGAACCATTTTAAATTTTGTTTGTCGTTTTCTCTACTTATGAATCAGTACTTTTCTCTTAAAGCAAACCCAACATTTGGCAAATATAAGTAAAGACTTTGAAACTGCTCCTGATAAGAACAATTAGAAAAGCACTGAGGATATACACTCTTCTTCATAATGATGGTCTGAACTTCCCTTTGCAGTAAGGAGGATAGGAAGGATGGAACAGGAAAGCACCTAAATTTTCTTGCCACTAATCCAAAACAGTCATGTAATTCTAGGAGGTATATTTATCAATCTCCAGTTTGCCAATAGATTACATTCCTTCTTTTCAAAAATATTTTTTAAATTCTTTCAAAAACATCTTGGCTGAAATGATACATGTAGAACTAAAAATACAACGTATGCTATCATCTCTCAATAAAGGAGACAGCTGAGAAGGTGCTATATTCTTAGTTGGCTCTCACTCACTTCCACTGTCTAGTGGAAGATTTCTGTAGAATTTCTGGCTCACTTCAATGTTATCATGGGAAAACAAACCTATAAATAGCCTTCCTGATTTACAAGTATGGCTGAATCCTGGCAACACCGAAAGTAACTTCTTCATCTAAAGCAATCAATACAGCTACACCAAATTAAAGAAGAAAGCAATCTGGGGCTAACAGTAATAGAGCCAGAAATAAAACAGTGAACTTCAGGTGGCATGGAAGGTTTCAGACCTCATATACTTAGCATGACATGCTAAAACAAAAAGTACATCTGATGCAAAGCATAGGCTGTGACTGCAAGTGGATGTTATTAATTTCAACTACTATTCACTAAATTGTCTTAAAATATGCAGTGGATCCAAATTAACACCATAAATCTATAAACAAATTCCAGACAGAACAATAAGTATCATCTCACCAACATAGTGTTTTCACAGTAAACATGACTGTAGGATTCTCTGTGGCTTGCAAGAGGAAATGTGAAGTATTTTCCATCAGAATCCTCAAAAGAAAAAAAAAATGCTTGTTAGTAGAAAGGACAAACATAAAAACACAACAAAGAAAAACGTTACTTACATTGTAAGCTGAATAAGTCCATTTTGAGGTTTTGACTTCAATCCACGTGAAAGTTCCTAAAAAACAAATAAGTCTTTATTTGTCACCCTGAAGGAAATATTCTTCCTTATCTTTCAAATCTCATCTTTCTTTTATTGCCTAAGTCTTGTCTCTCATCTATAAGTGGCCTTAAATTTTACAAGCTTTATTCCATTCACAGGTTTGCTGCTTCTTAAAATTATATGCAACAGTTATTGTCAAATATCTTTCCAGGGTGTCTAACAAACTAACAGGGAAGTAACGTAACTCTAGGATCCCATTATTACATATTAGTTGCAAAAGAAAAAGTCTATGGATTTCAAAATAAGGCTCTCAAGAAATCAAAATAAACAAGAAACCGAGTAACATAAACATAATTAAAGGGGGACAGACATTAAATTAAGGCAGCATTAGAAACATTCCCAAATTTTGTTTCCATCATCCTTTTAAGAAAACTAATATTTATGTGAAACTTATGTGAAAGAAAGTCAAAGATGAGCTGAATACCACGTACAAGAAAACAGTAGGAGTTTAAAGATACAGCTGGAGAAAAAGAATGATACAATAATGAATAGACTTGATGTATAAACTATGCAAGTTGTGCAAGAAGGTTAATATTTTTCTTCTGTGTAACCAGAATAAGGTAATCACTCATTTAGTGTGAACAAACACAGTTCCCTAGGAACTAGAAATTTTGATGATCTTCTGCAGGACACATTCCAGCACATCAGTGTCTTAAGTACTTTCTCGTAAGAGGGTGGCCAAAACCAGAAACCAAAGTTCTAGCTATCTCAGCAGCTCTGCAATAGTTTATGTTTTAAAAATTTCTGAAATAAAATGGTTTTCCTCAGTTCAGACCTCTTCAACAGATCTAGGAATACACCTGTGCCCTACAAAAACATATTTTTAGCTCCCAAGAATTCATACGCTCAAGATTTCTTATCTTTTAACTATGCATTCTTAGCAGTAACAAAGAAACCACCAGTAGGTGAGCCATTTTGCCCTGCTTCTTGATACCATTACGAAAAGGAAGTCATTGATGAAGTAGCCCAGGACATTCAGAATTTTCTTAAGTAGCACAGAATTATCACAGTGGCTCTACAATACTCACATTATCTTTCTAACAAGAATGGGATGTAAGCATAAATTATAGTCTACTTTTAACGTCCAGCTATACCCAACTTCTGAGACTTTCTATTGGACATCTTGGTATATGTGTCTATTTAGCTTGTCCCTCAGAATCAAAGGCATATAAAAATGACACACTTATTTTTGCCCCTAACACTTACAACCTATTTAGTGCTGGAAACCATACAAACACTGACCAGTTTACATTTAAAATCTATATTATTATTTTAGCAATGTCTAAAAAAGGACAAACTTTATTTCAGGAGTTTGCTGGTAAGAAGATCAACCAAGGAGTATCACTGAATCCTGTTAAGGAGAAAACTGCTGCACACCTGTAAGTTCTGTGAAAGCTTCAGGATTTTCCTCAAATATCTTTCCAGGGTGTCTAACAAAGTGGTGATTCAAAACAGACATTCTCTTCTTGGGATCCTCAGTTATCTTAAGGAAAACAAAAAATAAAAATTAATGAATACCATGATCAGTAGAAATGCAGCTTAGGGGTGCTTTGTATTCTTGCCTACTCTTAACACTTAACACTTTTTGCTTATATCTGATCTAAATGTCACCTGCTTTACACTGAAGCTATTTTCCCATGTCCTGTTACAATATGCCCCGCTGAAGAATCTGTTCCTTTCCTTTAGATACTGAAAAGCTGCTATCAGATCTCCCCTGGTATTACTGCTATTATTAGTAGTATTCTCTAATTAGACACACATACCTTCTCAAAATATCACACTTTTGGCAGAGTTGAAAATTCTTAGGTTTATATTTACTTCTCTGGGGTTATAATTCTAGCTTAATACATCTCATTTAATCTTTTTCCATCATCCAAACAGCTCTAAGTCTATGCTGGGCTTCACTTTTGTTCTAATTTATTTGTTTGTTTCTTTTCCCCCAAATCAAATCACAGAGACTAATGTTTTTTCTTCAACACCGTGGATATTACAGTTGGTTTCTGTAAAGTTTTACCCTTCAGCACACTGTCAGTCTACTTCAGAACAACTGCAATGCCTTTCTATCTCTGTAAATTTCATATTAAAGTGAGCACACTTAAGAAACCAGTGAAATCTGTACCACAGATTCTGGAAAAACAAAAACCAAACATTTGTAAGCCTTCCTCTTCTATGCCTGGGGCTCTGCTCTTGCATATTTCCAAGCTCTGGACCTTAATCCCAATCCCAATTTATTGCTGCCTAACATCTCAGAAAGAGAACAGAGTACCAAGGGAGATTTCCCAATAATTTTCAAGAATTAGGATGTGTGATATTTCTTTAGAAAAGAAATAATTGATGGTAACTAGAGATAAACACATCAGCTTTTCTTTGTGCTAGTATAGGATTTGTGTTATTTGCCAGCCATTATAACAACATACGGGAAAGTTTCAGTAGTATCAGGCCTGAGATAAACTACCGCAGTTTTTCATCCTTAATACATGAGGTATAAAAGGGGAGTCGAAGACACTAAGAGATTCCGTTCAAAATTTGTTTGTTATGATGCAAGTTCAACAAAACCTACTGCACTAGTGAATAAAAGTTCAGTCCACACTCCAGCTATAAAGCATCAAGAAATAATAAAATTATTTATAAAATAATAAAAATTAATATAACATCTAATTATTTCTGACATCTTGAGCAAATAACACAAAGCCGTGGGATTTTTTCAGAGACCAACAAGGTAACAATTCTCTCAGCATGACACAGAAAAAAAAAATCAAAAGTGAGCCTCCTGTCTATCAAGGTGTTATTTATTCTGATTAAGCATTCTTCAGTGGAAAACCAAAATGCGATGGAGATTACCTACAGGATCATATTTACAAACCTGCCTTGTGTTCTCATCTATGAGATCAAAAAAAGCTCTGATGGTAGCCAGGATCAATTCTTTGCACCTGGAAAACAGAATAAGTAAATTGAAATCTAGAAAGAAATTATCCAAGGGAATAAAAGTAGGAGGAAGAGACAATACTGTGCTGACACAACATCGTTGTATAATGTAAGAAGAATAGAGAACAGAGAGATGTTTGGTCAGCCAATTAACCTTTGTCTGATTTGCTTACCACACTATGGAGAGATGGTCTGTTGAGGCCCAAGCCCTAGGCACAGCTGAACTCTGTTTGGAGAAGGAATAGAGTTAAGACATTCTTTTGGTAGTCAGTATTTTAAAATACTAAGCATGTTTGTTGTTTTTTTTTTTTCTTACTTAAATCTATTTGGGTAATTAAGAAGATTTTCAGGGAAAGTGTTTGAAGAGAATTACATCTTCAGACCAAAACCTTGTTAACTTCAGCAAAAATAAGAACTTGTAAAACAAAATGACTAAGGAAGTATCCACGCTAGACAGCGGAGCCTAGTGGTGAAAGGGCAAATTATGTTAAAGAATAAACTCACCAAAAGGTCTTCAAAGACTGCTTCTATGACTAATATTACTAATTTTAGTAAGTGATCCTGGCATATTAGAACAGAAAAATGCCAGCGAAGCCTGCTGCTGAAAAATCAAGGACATCCTCAAAATAAAAGATCATGAGAACATCATGCAGACAGAACTGGATGGTCTGGAGCTATACGTTTGTACAAGTGCACCTACTGCATGTAGGGACTAATATCAAAAACCTCCCATAGAGATTATCAGCTAATAGTACAACTCAACTCAAGTAAACTACGAAAAACTATGAATTACAGCCAAGAAGAAAAAAATAAAGCAGAACAAATAACTCCACCATGTTAAGGTAACATAGTATGTGTTGTTAAATCCAGATGACAAAACAATAAAGAACTGGCACCACTATATAGGGGATCTCATTCAAAATTCTGGTGACCAACACTCAAGAGAAATGAAAGTGCAGCAGAAGCAGAGAAAGGTTCAAATGCAGAGGACAAATGCAGAGTTAATCTTCTTAGCCTAGCAGAACTAGAACTGAGACTATTTATAGATAGTCTTCTGCACAATGAACAAGGAGGGAAACACCAACCAAATAAAAACTGCTGCAGATAATATTTCAAGTTGATGTCAGAACAAACCCATTTACAAGCTGGCTTACACACTAGATGAAAGTTGGAAGCTGCAATTTTTCTTTCAAACCCTACTGGGGAGTGTTGTCCAGTGCCTTTCATGAAGGCAACAGGTAGATAGGAGGCATGAAATGAAAAACAAAACTACTTCTATGACGTTGTTTGATTAACATTGGAAAGGGATGCTTGTAAAAGCAGAAGACTGGACTAGATAGTCAGAAAATGCTAACTTCTTTCAAAAATAAGCAATTAAGGAAAAAAAAAGAAAGTGGCTCAATGACAGAGTTGTCCTTTTGTAATCAAACAAGAACTCTATACTTTTACATTCCATCTGTTAGCTTCCACATACACACCTCTTGCAGAACGCAAGAAAATAAAGAGTGAGTTTAGAACAGAAAAGTGCAAGAAGGTGATGAAAAGAAACAGCCCAAGTGACAGATGACTGGAATCCACCCCAGCACATACTTTTTCAATAGACACATGATGTTCTGCTACATTAACTACTTAGAGTACTATACGTTATATACTTTTTCACACATATTACTCATATTTTGTTTCACTACACTACATACTCAGGCTAAAATCACATACTGATACATGCATTACATAAATAGCTATTTAACACAGCTCCATGCAAAAGCAAAAACAGGTTTGCAGGTGGTTTTTTTTTTTTTTTTTTTTTTTTTTTTTACCACAACAGATAAGGCACTGTCATGCTGACTCAGTCTTGGTAGAAAAGCCAGTCCTGAGCGAACTTGGTAATCTCTGAATCCTCCCGCCACAGAAAGGGTAGTTAAATTTCTTAAATCTTGGGCCTTTAGAGTCCAATGATTGTTTACAGCTGTATAAAAATCTGTAAAATACATCACAGTTAATGATAATTTCCACACATCTATTTTAAATACAAACATACCATAAGAATGTTTAACTAAAAGTTTCTGTAAGCTCCCCTAAAGACATTCAAGACCCAAGCATCACTCTGTTTTAACTGTTGTTTGAAACCCAAGGAGGTAGTAGTTGGGAAAGACAGACACACTTTCTACATTAGCTGAGCATTTACATTGTTTAAGTAGCAAATCACAGGTTTATTTTAAGTACAGCCATAGTCCAGAAACAGCAATGAGGAAATATTACAGTCAGTTGTAGAAGAAAAGATTAATACAAATACAATAAATCAAATTCAGCAGCTACAGATGATCCATTTCCTTTGGGTGCCATAAAGAACAAAGAAAATAAATGTCTATTCTTTTCCTTCACTAATTCCTTAAAGATCTACAAGGAACAATTTTCACTAAGCATATATTTCATCAGCACTATTTAGTAAAATCTGTCATTCTAATAAGTTAACAGTACATAAATAATGATTATACTTATCTTATAGAGCAGACAATACATTGCTGCTTTTATACATATATGAAAATACGTTATGTAAAACATAATTTTATCTATATTCAATATTCATTCTCCCTGACTTTGAGGGCAACAAGCACTAAATTTAACAACTTCCACAAAAATATCTCCAGTTAGTCAATTTATTTAATATAGAAAGTCACTCCAGAGGTCAAATTTTACAAAAAAAAAAAAAAAAGAAAATATCATTCTCTGCAGAGCTTACAAATTTAGTTACATGCTCTACAGCTTATTAAGTTTATATTTAGACTCTCAGTCCCTTCACAGGAGCTCAAATCCACAAAGTCAATTTTATACCACACTTTCAGTAGCTGAGTGCTCTCAAGCAACCATCATAATAAGAAAGGAATAGATTAATGACAGTAAACAGAACAGTATATTTTGCACACAAAAGCTGCTCTAAGGCCACAGCAATTTGCAAGAATCTCACCTGTTACTGCTAGAGAAAAATCAGTAAAGAAACAAAATGTACTTAGGTAAACTGCAGTCCTTACCAGTAAGATATCTGTCCAAAGGCATTACAGGTGCAACATGAGGTGTAGCTTGTGTAATGAGGAGGTTTATAAGTTCCGGCTTAAAATTCTTCAGGGTAAGCAGTGCTCTTGCAACAAGACCACCCATGGAATGACCTACTATGGCAACGCTGGTTGGTGCAAATTCCTGACCCTTAAGCAAAGACCAAAGGGTAATTAGCATATCAAGAACAGATTTAACATTAAACTAAGTCTCCTCTGGCTAACAGATGTCCATTTTTCTCCTCAAATTCACTTGTATTCCCTCAAGGCTAATACTAATTAGAATAACACAGGCTAGCAGAAAACTTTTCTAGGAAAAACCAGATAGAAGTTGATGCTATATTACTATTTTAACAAGTTAGGGAAAATTTAATGCTCTCCTACAAAAAGGCATGTATTTCACATAGAAGTATTTATTGTGAAACAACAAAAAACCTAACCCAGATTTTGGGATTATCACAAGCAGTAGAAACATATTAAAAAAGAGTCTCCCTTCTATTATTGGCATGTTCAACACATCATAAACCCTCCCTCCCTTATTCACAATCTTCTGCTTCCAATCAGAAGAGACAGATCAGAATTCCATTCAAAAATAGAAGTAAATAGTTTAGAATATGTCACTCCTTACCTTGTACAACTTAAGAATTACTTTTAGGCATTCATGCACAAATTTGGTCTGCCGTTGGAGAGTACCACCATACAATGCAACCAACTCCTCATTAAAGTTGACACTGAAGAAATTAAAATGATACTTGAAGTCAAGATCCTCTGCCTTTCTAAGAGCGATGGAGCCAAGAGAACGCACTAGGAAAAGAAATCACATCAATTAAGCGGCGACCATTAGACCACCCTTACATCATAATTAGTATATAGACACATAAATATGTGACCTATTAACAAATGCTATCTTGAATGCAACTCAAGTCTTGCATGAAAAAGACAATGAAAAACACATTCAAAAGCAAACGTTTTTCTAAATGCAATCTTATTTTGTTTCACAAAGGCTGACTTGAATATATAAGAAATTAGAACAAAGTATCAGCTGGCCAAAGACAGTACTAAGTTGCAAAATGGAAAATGGAAAACTTAGTTTCTTTTTTTGTAAGAATTCTTCTGATACAGAGAAGTATTAGTAAATATGTTATAATAAAAGCTTACAGAAGAAGGTGGGAAAGAATATATCTGATGAGATGGCAAAGAAGGTTGCAGTGAACTAGCAAGAACTGCTGCTCTCAGCAGCTGACTATATAGACACAATGTCTAAATCAGATACAAGATCAGTGATCATGCTTCTCTTCCTAAGGACTTCACTCACACCTTATCACCAAGAGGGTGAAAATGCAAAATGCAGAAATTCTTCAGCTCTGCAGACAATGCTCTTGCTAGGGCTTTCTAAAACTTCTTGAAGACCATCAACTTTTAGAACAACATTTCCAGAGGAGGGGAAAATGAAAGCACAAAGAATACTTTTCACACCTGAAATCTTGAGGGAGAAAAGGCCTTGCTTCTGACCTGTCATCCACCCAGCTGCTGCTTACTACAGCCTTCAGAGTGCAGAACTCTCACTGTGTTCCACATCTGTGACAAGTTCCTAACTAGAACTCAGGATCTCTAATCTCCCAGTCTCAGGTTCGTTTCCAATATTTCAACCAGACTATCATCCTCTACTCGAAATCTGAATTTTGGAAATTTTAAAAGCTTGATTTCAGTGCCCATGAAAGATAATGAAATCACATCTTTCAGAAGTGCCCAAAATATACCGAAGGAGAAGCCCAGCAGCACTTCCGCTTTCATTTCTCAGCAACATGAGCACAGTTTCAAAAAGCTTGTGAATAACAGTTAGCAGCAACTCTGCTCTGCAGCGAGGCACCAGGCTTAAAAGGTATTGTCCTATAATAAATACTAAATCAAATATGAATCCTCATGATAAATCCTCTTAAAGCAAAAAAAAACCACCACCAACAACACAACAGTAATCTATTCTGAGCCACTGATGAAGGCAGAACAAAATTATTTAAACAAAGATTTTGAAAAATGAGCCCAGCTTACTGCCAGTCTTCCTAAATCAAATTCTCAAAGTAAAGAATAGATATTTAGAGGCCCTACTGTAAAGCAGCATGTTATCTGTGGCATGTAACAGTACCTCCAACTCACCAAACTTGTTCTTCATTCCTCCCCTACACCACAGGTACTATTCTATTTCCTGCTCTGTCATGTTTTTTGAGACAGTGTTACTTCACAGCAGCTTTAAAATACGTTACACACCATCAGTTTTCCATACGGTATCTCCCATCATCATGATATTTATAACCTCCTCTGGATATTATTTTCTCTACAAGCCTGTAAGCATTTACAGAAAGTAAAACACTTTGCTTGAAACTGACCATGGACTAATAAGGATTTTCCCTGCCATAAGCCGATTGATCATTACAGCCCCTGTTGACGCTATTTCAAATAGAAAACCTCTTGCCATCACCTGATGCATAACTACAGGAACTCTGCAGATGGACTGTAAATTAGCCAAAGGTTTACCTTGTTTGTAACTGCCAGCATTTCCAGGAAGAAAGAGAATTGGAATGCCTGTCAATATCAGATTCTTGTTTTCTTCAGCATAATTCCCTTCTCCATAGAGGTAGAGCTCGTACGCTGGATATCGCCTGGCTGTT
Source organism: Phasianus colchicus (assembly GCF_987193195.1). Lineage (NCBI taxonomy): Eukaryota > Metazoa > Chordata > Aves > Galliformes > Phasianidae > Phasianus > Phasianus colchicus. The sequence goes on along the minus strand of NC_143442.1, from coordinate 27,321,330 downwards.
TTCTTCGGTAATTTTATTTTCTGTTGCAAAAGAAAAAGGCAGCACAGAATTAAAATTCTACCTTTTAGGACACATGAACTCAATACAAAGGAGGCAGCCTGCACTCAGTAACAAGGCGTAGGGGCTCCAGACTTACTGAGGCGCTGCTGAGAGGTAGCTGATGCAGATTGGACTATCAGCATGCTCTCATTACAATGTATGCTGCATGCCAGCTGTCGGTTGAACAGACCCTGTGGCCTGGAAGTTCACCAGGGCACAGAAAACTAAGTAACATTTGTTTCTTGGAGGAAAGAAGGCTGTGGGGTGACTTCATTGCAGCCTTTCAATACCTAAAGGGAGCCTACAAACAGGAGGGGAACCAACTCTTCTAAAGGGTAGACAATTGTAGGACAAGGGGAAATGGTTTGAAGTTGAGGGAGGGGAGATCTGGGTTGGATGTCAGGGGGAAATTCTTTACAGAGAGAGTGGTGAGGTGCTGGAACAGGCTGCCCAGGGAGGTTGTGGATGCCCCATCCCTGGAGGTGTTCAAGACTGGATAGGTCCCTGGGTAGCCTGGTCTAGTATTGAATGTGGAGGTTGGTGGCCCTGCGTGTGGCAGGGGAGTTGGAGATTCATGGTCCTTCCAACCCTGGCCATTCTGTCATTCTGTTTCTGAATGCAGATTTAAGCTTAAAGGAACCAAACTCTGATGCCCAGCTCCTTGGAACACTTACTGACTTTAACTGGATTTAAACTGCAAGACTGCAATTACACTTCTGCAGTTGCACACTCTCCAAGCAAACCCTGCCTTGTGCCTCAGGTGAAAAAAGTGTTAAACCATAAATGTGTCACCCAGGACAAGAGATTTGAGACCAGGAACTGGGACATCTGTGTGATCCAAATTACTATTCCTAATGCCTTTGGATGATTCTGGAGTCATTTCCGACATCACACAACTCAGAACAACCCTGCACTACCTGAAGCAGCACTGAATCTCTAGAGTGTGACTCTTGAAGCGAGCGTGCGATGACAGCGATTTCTGTGAGGGTGAAACCACACAGGCAGCAGGAACTGTCTCCAGGGATTTTTATGGAGACATCATCCGTAACGTGAACTTAAACAACAGAGCTAGCCACGTGAGCATGGCTGAGCAGAAAAAAAGAAGCCAACCTGAGGAGTTTTAGTCTTTGGAGTCAGACGGTTGGGCCACTGACACACAAGCTGACCTTGTAAAATCTCAGGAGCCAATTTACAGCCAGTTGATATCTAAAAATGTTGTATTTCTTGTATTTAAAAAATCAAACTAACTGAAAAACCGACCCATGCAACACCTCATACAGCACTACAAGTTCCCAAAGAGCAAAGAACAAAACCTTGCTGAACCCGACATCTTGGTTAAAGCTTAGAGCAGGGAGTCACAGCTCTCAGAGCCCTGTGACACTGCTCTAAACTAGATAAGCAGTAAGCAAGAAGACATCTAATTCACTCCTCTATAGATGTTGGTTGGTTTGTAATTTCAGGTTTCCAAGATAAAGATTTGTAACATTTCTGGAAGTGCGAAGACATTACTTATAGCTCTCACTTATGTTACCATCCACGACACATCAGAGACAAACATATTTTAAAATATGTTAAGGTGCAATTTTCATCTTAAAGAAACATTTTATTTTACACAGCAAGAAAAAAATTAAACTCAGTTTTGCATCAAGAAATGTCTCTAAGGTCTCTGTTGAGATCTTTGCCTACACAGAAGCAGCTCAGTTTCCTCTCAGACCTACGGGGAAGCTGTACTTCTCTTCCCCTTGTATCGCTCCTCCCTTCCCCTCCTATTCCCTGTCTGCTCCTCCTTAACTGAGGACCATTTCCTTTCTCCCTCAGTTTTCAAACTGTTTGCCATACCAGCTATCAGCAACCTCCCCTTATGGTCTTCGATACAGATTTGTAATGGAAAATTGAGATACATCTAAAATTGTATGTAATGTGTGTATATATATACATATATCACATTATAAATACACACAAATGGTTGTAATTCCTTCACTCTGAACAAAAAGCACTGGGCTCTGTTCAGGCCTGACGTTTGCAGATCACCCATTCGATCTTTGTCAAAGGCATTCAGGTTTCTGTGGAAAAAAAAAGCACAGACCCATCCTTACATTAACTGAAACAAGCCTTCATTAGTAAGCTAAGTAAACTTCCCAACTGGCCGAATAATCTGTTCAGCTGCTCCTCCACGGCACCATTCTGGTTTGTCAAAAGCTTTCAGATAACATAAAAGCCAAACAAGCTGTCACCTTTGGGTCAATGTCCCAAGCAAACACCTACACATATCATGAGAACTGTACAACCACAATATTGCTTTTTTTTCCAGCAAATTGTGGAGCCCCACTATTACAAAAGTATGGTGACAGAGCCCCAGCGTGAAGCAAGCAGCCCTGTTCCTTGTGGAGGTTTTAGGTCTTGAATTCCCAGGACCTCAATTACATAATTTGCTGTAATGAGTTACAGCAATTTGTTACAATGTCAGCGTAGGCTTCTTTTTCACCTTACTTCCATGGAAATAAGGCGTATAGGAAAAAACCCTCCATACCAACTTCAGAATCTCTCACTGAGCTGAGCCCAGCAGGATAAGCATTGGTTAAATTCAAATGTTGTGGTTTACAACTCTGGGGGGGTATGGGGGAGGAAAGGAAAAAAAAAAAAAAGAGAAAAGAAATAAAAAGGTTAAGAAGAAAAAAAAATCCATGCCAATATTCTTCAACTTGGTATAAGCTCAATAGAAGCTACTAGAAAAAAATGGATTCCAGAAAATCAAATCTACTGCACTTCAGTGTTTAAGGAACTGCCTGTTGTGTAACGCAACACCCAAACCAGAAAGATCTGGTACCTGGTAACATCTACCTGACAGTTTTGCCCAGTAACGTCACACCAATGGCAGCACTGCAAAGTCCACACATTAAAATGAAAACAAACAACCCCTCCAAGAACAAACAGGTAGCTGAAAGCTACGATGACTTCACCAACCCAAACAAGTTGATATTCTCCTCTGGAAGCACTGCTTTCCACACAGTCAGAGCGTTTACTCTGGGACCAGTTGCTGTGAGAGGCAGCAGCACAGCCAGATGCGATGTGCACGGCTCCACATGGAGCTGCTGCCACTTCACTGTCCCTGTGCTCATCCCGGGCCTCGCAGCTCTCACAGCACAGAACCTATGTCATGGAGAATACAAGCACTCACATGGCAAGTAAACGCAAAAGGTGAGTGCTGGCAGATGGTAATTTCAGGCTACCCATGATAACATCAACCAGATTTTGTGGCCAGCAGGGCCAGGGAGGTGATTGTCCCCCTCTACGCTGCCCTAGTGAGACCCCATCTGGAGTACCATGTCAGGGCTGGGGCCCCCTGTGCAGGAAGGATGCCAAGCTGTTGGAACGGGTCTAGAGAAGGGCCACGAGGATGATCAGAGGGCGGGAGCACCTCCCCTATGAAGACAGGCTAAGGGAGTTGGGTTCGATCAGCCTGCAGAAAAGAAGGCTCTGGGGAGATCTGATATAGAGTCCTTCCTTAAAGAAAGCTTACATTCAGCAGAAAAATCAATTCTAAACACAGGTAAATAATGATAGGACAAGAAGGAAGAGTTTTAAGCTAAGAAAGGGAAGATATAGATTGGATGTGAGGGGGAATTTTTTCCACTCAGAGAGGTGATGCACTGGCACAGCTGCCCAGAGGAGTTGCGGGTGCCCCATCCTGGAGGCATTCAGGGCCACACTGGATGGGGCCCTGAGCATCCTGAGCTGGTGGCTGGCAACCTGCCCATAGCAGGGGATGGAACCAGGTGATCTTTGAGATCCCTTCCAACACGAGACATTCTAGGATTTTGCCACCTTTGATTTGGCTGCTTCAGACCGAACCTGAAGTAGGGTCTGGCTACCAGGAGACCTCAAAATTTGCTGCACCATGTTTAAGTGTTTGCATTTGCTTTGCCAGCACGGTAAAATTGTTTGAACAGCTCCCTTCCGGATGCCACCATCGACACGACCTGACCACACCAAGGTTACCACACACACATTAACCGATCCAAAACGAACGCGCCGCTTCAGTACAGCAGATTTCCACAGAGCTCTTTACAAAGGCTTTGTCAGCAAAGCCCCCACCAGGCGCACAGCCCTGCCAGCAGCGCCCACCTGAGCGCCTCTGCTCCCGACCCGAGGCACGGGCTGACGGCCGAGCCTCCCCCCTTCACACACAGCCGCCCGGCACCCCGCGGAGCACGGAAGGACTGCGGGACGGAACAAGCCCCGGCCTGAGGCACCGACGGCCCCGCGCGGCGCCGACGGGACGTGCCTCTGACTGGCCTCACCGCCCATCACCACCAGGTGAAGGAGAACGCGGCAAGCTTCCGCCTTCTTTTGCGCAGGTGACAGCACTACACGCAGCCCCACAGGTAGCCGGCTTTTTTCTAGCGGCTCAGTACGCACAGCTCGCCCAGGCTGCAGCCCCTTCCCGACAGCGGCACGCCGGGCACGGGCGAGTTCGGAGCCGCCAGCAGCCGTCCTCCTGCAGCCGCCTTCGACCGCACGACGGGGCCGAGGAGAGCCGTCCCCGGCCGCGCCCCAGCGAGGCCCCGACAGCCGCGGGGCGGCGCGACGCCGCCTCGCCCGCCCGGCAGCCGCCACCTGTTACGCCGCCGCCGCCTCCCGCCCCGCGCAGCCCCCGCTCACCAGGTACTCGGGGTACTCGTACATGTAGGTCATGCTGCACCGGTTCTCCTCGTAAACGAACAGCACGTCCCGCACCCCCAGCAGCACCAGCGCCGCCAGAGCCCCGTACAACACCGCCGCCACCGCGGGCAGCCGCCGGCCGGCCCGCCCCATGGCGTCCCGCCGCGCCGAGCTGCGAAGCGGCGCGCAGCCCGCCTCCCCTCGCGGGCCGTCCGCGCGCAGACACGGCGGGGCGGGGCCGGCACCGCCCGGGAGGCGGAGCGGGCGGCCGCCATCTTGGGAAGGGCGGGCGCTGAGCCGGCGCTTCCTCGCGGGTCCGCCCGCCACGTCGCGGGCCGTGACGGGGAGCTCGGGGCGCGCTGCCGCCGCCTTCCGCTCGGCGCCGCCTGTGGGAGAGCCCCGCCGACCCGGCGCCGCAGGAGCGGGGCCGCTTCCCGTTCTTTGACCGAAGCGCTTGTAACTAACTCACGCTCGCTGTGCGCGGACGCCGCAGCCGCCGGTTTCCATCGCCGCGCCCTCGCAGCGCCGCCCCAGCGCTGTTCCCCCTTTGAATAAACGAACAAAACGCACTCCGCTTTTTCCAACAGTATTTGTACCATTTTTATTTGTAAAAATAACCATCTGAATGCATATCAAGAGTAGTTTACGGGCGGGGTCTCTGGTTACATTAATACAGCATTCAGTAGTTGAAAGAAGTTAACAAACTGTGCTTAGAAGGGCGGGCCGAGGCACCGCATCCCGCCTCGGGGATACGGGACGCTGAGCCGAGGGCTGCCGTTTACAAAAGAAAACGATACCGACAAAACCCCACCGAAACGATGCAACAACATGTCATATCGTTTATTACAAACGTTATGCGAAATATAACACTGGCACCAGATTCGTATCACCGTGGGTTGTAAGGATATATTGCACATGCTAAAGCATAAGATATGAGACAAAACCTACAAAACATGAGATATTGGCTTTAATAGGTAATCACTGCATACAAACGCATAAAGTCACATTTACACACACTCGGATTGTCACTAGTTTCAAACGCCCTTTCCTATAACACTGACCTAAGGTTTACTTTGTGTAATAAGAAAGCCTTTTCAGCACTGCAAAAATTATACGTTATTCCTATAGAAATTTAGCATATTGATTTTCATTTCAATGCAGGTAGAACATACGAAAAGGAGAAACACTTTGTACATTCAAAGGAGGTTTGAAATGAAAATTTACTGGTGATATATTGCTTCTGTAACACTCAAATGAAGAAAAAAAAAAAAAGACAACTTCCACAAAACATTTCCATCATACGCAAATATAAAAAAGCACTCTAATATTTCTTACAAGACTAAGAATAAAAATCACAATTTTTTTTTTTTTAAATCATCCTCAAGATACACAACCGAGTTTCTCAACAGTACAATGGATAAACGGTTCATTTTATGTGTTTGTTTAATAATCTCTAATAATCTGGCAGTGGTTTACTGCATAAAAGTACCAAACACATTATGGTGCCCTTTTAGTAGCGATGAGCAGAAATCCCCTGAGCTATTTCACAGCAATTCAGGCAGTCCGGAGGTTGTAACTCATATCTGTGAGAGAGACACGGACCCAATCCCGCCATGGATTCCACCTGCAACTGTGGTTAAAACACAGGATGGGACCATCCTGCTAATAAAGCTGGGCAGGCTGCTGCCCTTCCCAAACACTCACTGTTTGGGGCAGATACAGCAGCAGTCCATGTACTGCAAATTGCAGGATCCGGGGTTAAGTGCAACAAGAATGTGTGATTAACTCTACTCTTGTACGACGTCCACAGAAAGGCAAGGTAATTATTTACAAGAGTAAAATTATTCCCATGCTCAAATACCTGCCCTAAATAACTAATTAACTTCTACAAGCGATAAATTATATTACAGCTTAACGTACTAGCATACATGAAAAGGGATTCCGGCAACTCAGGTGAGATCTGAGACAGGCCAATACTGCGTACATCCAAGGGCCTTGCTCCTGTCACTTGTCCTAAGAACACCATGCTCAGAACACGGCTTTCCCAATGCCCTCAGGATGCCAACAGATCACACTTTTCCATGATTTCTGGAGTATTGCGTACTTACATCATCACTGGGTTACAGAAATGATTTCGCAATTAAGTTTAGATTTGATTCCTAGAAGGTACAAATTAATTCAGTAATCACCTTTGCTTCTGTAACATTGCATCCATCGTAAGCAGCAGATATTGCACTACCTGTTACCAGAGTTAGGAGGTATAGCAAACACACAGAAATATTTTCAGTAACCGTATGGTAGTGAGTAAAAATACTGATTTTTCTTTTCTTTTTGAATGCCTGCTTCAAATAAGACAACATCCTCCTTGAAAAGAGGACTGGTTTTCTCCAAATGAAATGATTTCACATAGGATAACGCATCTCTGCATTTCAGGGTTAGACTGTAATTAATCTCTGTTTAAAGTAAGATGAAGATGCTGCCTATCAGGCAGATGGCAGCCATTTCCCATTTGTTTGTTCATTTTAAATGCCATCTTTCCACAGAAACAAAAGAAGTAAAATGTGGGATTTCCATTCATTTCTAAGCAGACACCACTGAAAACTAACAACTGTCTCTTATTTTCAGTGCTTGAAGTGAGGTGGTTATTGCTATTTTGCAGCTTTTACAAGCTAAAACTTTGAATAAAGTCAATCATAAAAATGTTGTTCTGTGCTATTTCTGAGGAGGAAACCACAGTTTCATGTGCTCTGTCATTCTACTGCAGAAAAGGCAGGGTTAAGGGAAAACATCATTGCCCTCACAGAGCTGCCCCTCAAGATTTTTTGTTGCAATTCTTGGAAATGAATTATTGTTCAAAAAAAGATTGCTTAATTTTAGCAAGGCAAAATGAACAATATATCATTTTTCTAACTGAAGAACTGAAGTTTGCTGACAGCTTTTAAACAGTTCAGTGGAACACAGCTAAAAACTGCAACTAAACTAGAAATCCCTACTGTTCATTTACCCTGCCAAAAGCGTACACTGAAGCAGCTGCTCTTCTCACTCTCCCTGCAAAGACTTAGGCCTGCAGACATTCTGAGCACGGATCACTGGAACTTGAACATCCCACTCTATGCTATATTACCCTTTTCCTCTTTCCCGTGGCTGTACAGTGTTCTCTCACTTGTCTACCAATGTTTTGGATCCCTTTCTTATGCTCTTAAATGACCATGCATTTTACCAATATAGCCTGTGGACTTCATCTTTGTATTCATATGGTAAGATGGGTGCACTTCTCAAGTGCATCACTCCCTTCCTTCCACTCAGGCCATCACTCCTGCCTAGATTCACATTTAATTTTGCATTATGCTGAAAAATATGCACAAATATTACCAAAGAGAAAAAGCTATAGTTATTTTTCCTGGGCATTTGTTTCATTTCAAATAAATATAAACACATTTACATTAAAAGCATATGAACATTTTCCTTAGCCTGGAAAAAAAAAAACAACAAAAAAAGAACAAACCTGTGGTCAACACATTGTTAGTTACAAATGTCATCTTGAAACCTGTGTCATAAAATGTAAAATTCACTCAAGACTAGTCATTACCTCAAAAGTTTATATTTTTGTGGTTTAGAAAAGCTACTTCATTATGTCACTCACATTTGAAGAAAAAATAAAAGCAATAAAGTCTTCCATTTATTCACTGAAGCATTTTGGTCCTCTTGGTAGAGCTGGTTAGTTTGGATAGGCTTTTGTTTGTTTTGTTTATAAAGTCTCATTCTTCCTTTTGTACATCTGTTGTAGAAGAGGGTCGGGGTCCATTTGACCTAGAAACTTTGGCAGAAGGAGTAAACATATTCACAAAGCTGACATTGCTTTCAAAGCTGGTGACAAAAGGCTCTTAGCGTGCATCTCCAATCCCCTGCCTGGTCCATTTTTGTGTTTTCTCCTGTTTGGTATTTCAAACTTTTGGTGTTACGCTTTCATTGCTTTACCTTTGTTCTGTCAATCCAAACAGTGGCAGAAGTATTTAAAAATCAATACTGTCTACAGTAAAAACAAGTTATTTAAGCATAGGAGAAAAAAAAAAATCCCTTAAAGTTGGCAAGACATCACAAACCTTTTCGCACAACTCTGCCTACACCTGATTTTTCATTTCTCTTCTGATACCAGATTCCTGGTTAACAGCTCAGGTGACAGAAACTTCTACTGACCTTAATTCCTTAATTCTGTAGTGCAAATCAACTGTTCATGCTTGTGCTGAACTGGGGGTGTGGGGGAAGGACCAAGCCATTTCCATTTTCCAAAAGTGGTTCCACTAACGTCAGTGGGACATATGTTAAGACAAGTAGAATTTGGCCTTAAGAGTTTATATTTTTCTAATTGTGTGCTGTAACTAATAACTGTAAAAAAGTGCCTTCTGTACGTTTAAGTGCTTAATGCATGCAGAATGTAAAACATTTCTTTTCCTGTAAAAAAGTAATACAGGCAGCTTTAAGATTTACAACTTTACCTTTGGTTTGTGTGAAAAAAATACCTAATTATTAGAGCCCCTGGAACTAAGAAAACAGACAAATAGAGAAAAGGGATGATGCTATGAAGGCTACGTTGGAAACACATCTGTGCACTAATAGTACAGCTAAATCATTTAAGTACATTTTACAAACAATTCCCTGTTTAATTGTGCTGTCAAAAGAAAAAAAAAAGGCATTTTCTTTCTCTCTCTTTTTTTTTTCTTCCTTTTTTTTTTTCCTTTTTTTTTTAATACTTGAAGTTAGAGGTAGAGACTTTCCACAGGGGCACTTAGGGCCTAAAGAAAACACGAGGAAGACAAAAAGCCACAGAACAGTAATGGGAATACGTTCCAGTAAATGCCCCCAACTTGGTTATTTAAAGGCTTAATTCTCATCAGCACTACAAATCTCAACACCTACTTGTCAAGAGTCATAGTTAAGAATATCGCAGTGGGATTTAAGCTGTCTTAAAAGAAAAAAAAAAAAAAAAAGCCAAACTGAAAGGAAATAATAATGAAATAAATTTTTTTGAATACGAATAAGTCAAAATGTTTCAGAATCAGAATCATTTTCGTTGTACCCATCCTCTGTTCCTAGGTTATTACTCAAGGGCTTATTGTAAGAGTTAATGCTACCCATAGCGGAGCCATCGCAGAGATGTGTCCTGCCCAAACTGTCTTTTTTATAACAAGCGAAGTTGAAAGCCGTCATTGAACTGGAAGGAGAAAAAGGCATCATGGTAGCCAAAATGAGTGCCAGGCAGTCAGCCACGTCTTTGTTAGGAGCGCAAGCCAGGGCTGGCGTATGACCTGGGCACAAACGCAGACAAGGCAATGGTTAGTACTAAGGGTACTGAGAATGGCACTGAGCAATCCTCATATACATCTCTAGACGACTTTGTAAGCAGGAGATGTATGTCCAGGTACAGTTACATGCCAAGCAGCAGGGGTGTGTTACTGCTCTCAAATTAGACATGCTGGGAAGATACACACTTCATGGAGCATTTAAATCACTGTGACCACAAGCACTGTTTTTTTTTTAAATCACGCAGCAAACAGACTCCACAACAATATAAATAAAAGCACTTGCCAAACACGATTCTACAGCACAAACAATACGGTGGATACAGAACACGGGGTGTATGGCAACAGAGACAGAAACTGGCTTCAGTTTCTGTACAGATGAACAAGTCTCATTCTGAGAACAACAGCTTTCATTAAAACATGAAAGATATTAGTTTAATCGTATTTTGAAGTAACAAGCAAACAATTTTAAAGACTGGTTGGTTGAGAACATACTCAACTCAGAGAGCAATTTATTTAGGAATTAAATTTAAGAAACTAATTAGATCAGCACACGTGGTACATGTACAGCAAGTAGGACTATATGGATATTTTTCAAAATTTGCATTATGTTAGAAGAACAATGACTGTATTCAGAAAGCATGGCCTATGTTTTCAATGTGAAGTTAATATCATACTGGTATCAGTAACTGTAAGAACTGGGGAGCCATCAAGTTTGTCTTCACTGCAGTTTAACTTTGCTCCTGTTCAAGTGCTTCCCCAAAGCAGCTCTTCACATACACAAATCTTTGAAATGGATTTGCTGATTTTGCTTTCTATTTATCAGTTTTACAGGTTGCTAAGCTGTACTGCAGAACTTTCCAACAACTCCTCTATTCTAAGTGCAAAGAATTCTTTTGCAGATTGCTACATCTTAACCTAAAGCAATGACCTCCACTGATATCCTACTGCCTCAAGTAAGCTGAAAACATCTGCAGTAGGTGAGTTCGAGGACAGCTTTGCACTTAGAATAACTACTCACACTTAGGCATCAATAGCAGTGAATAAATACTCTCAATAGAACTCCCTCTTCTACCTCTATTCCCAGTGTAAGTATTCTTTAGAACTGTACTTTTACTAAGCTCGTACCTAAATTTTTCCATTCTGCACTGCGTAAGCAGCTACTCTTAAAAAAATTAAGCTAGTATCAAATTTAAACTTAATTTTCACTCATTACATACATGCAAATTGGCTAGATCTGCACATATGATTTTAACTATAAAAAAAACAATGGTTATAAGCTAGTCTGGTTCACTTTCCTGTCCCCTTTCTCTAAATGAGGTGAGGGTCTAAATGACTTCAGCAGGACTCCTTCATGCAAGTTCATCTGGTGGCATCTGGTTAACAATAAAAACCACTCTGCCCTTTTCATTCATAGATCTCAAATCTTAGTCTTGCAATAATGACTAAGTAGTAGTATCGTTGCTTTACAGATACAGCAAGATGGAAGTACTGAATTGTTACATTAATGCCATGAAGTCCATATTTTAAGAGAAAGCAGCATATTTCAGGAAGACATTTTTAATAAAATATAGAAGCACAACCCTCTATAGACTCTGTAATGTTTGAGGAAGGACTTCATTGAGATCTGAAATAAAATTATCAGATTTATTAACCAATCATTTATTTTAGGAGGCAACAGTCATTCACTTGCATCTTGGGGTTAGGTCAGACAGTAGAAAATGACAAGTTTTGCTCTCAGAATGAACCAGGATACAATCAAACAAATGATGATGATTTTCTTCCTACCCATTAAAACATGCGCTGATTGAATGCATAATCCTTAATTCTTCTGCAAGGAGTCAGAATTATCCGGCGCCACTTGCATGTTTAGGAAATTCAAGTTACCACTGCACTCAAGCATTAAAAAAGACTAGCTGTTGACAGTACATGCAAAATGAACAGTAAAAGGGACCACTGTGATGTTGAGAATATATTTCTATATTAAAAAAAAGAAGTGTCCTTTTTAATATACTCACACAGCTCACTGTCTGCTCTTGGAAGAATATAAGCACCAATGATGCCTACGAGCTTTTAAGTCTACTGCTTCAGTCTGCGGTAAAATTACACGTTAGGTACCTACTGAAGATTATCTGAGTGTATTATTTACTTACCATTTTCATCTACTGCTAGGACACATGCCCCTTTCGCTAGTAACTCCTCAACCACCATCTTTAAGCCGTTACGTGCAGCAATATGGAGAGGTCTACAAAACAGAACGACAAAATTCAAGTTCAGTTTAAAATATTTATTCTAAGGAAAGCTAGGTTGCTCATGTTTGGAAGCAGGTAATGGGAGAGGAAGAACAATTGCACATTGAAGGGCAGGAGGGAGGGGAAACAAGCTAAGGATGAATGGATTCATTGGCAAGCACTAAATCAACTGCCTGAGCTCGTGGTTAAATCTTCTGCTGTGGGATTCCTTCATTCCACTCAAATACTTGCAGCTGGAGTAAGAACGTTGATGGTTACACCTCTGCTAGTAATGTGCAGTAAGGAAGGCAGTTAAATATATAAAATATGTTAAATATATAAAATATGACCTCATATAATTTGAAAAATTAAATGTACCACCTTAGATTGATTAAAGTGAAACTTGAAATAGATAGAAAATCTTTTGCAGGTAGATGTATGCTTGCACAGACACATTATGAAAAGACATTCTGATACAGTGTTCAAGCACATGACTTCATATTTTCCACCAGATCACGTATACACTGAGCATTAAAGAAGTCAAAAGTGAGAATGCAATATAAATGCAGTGTTTTCAAGGGCAAGCACTTAAAAAAATAGTAAGAAATCTAATTTTGTTATCTAGAAAGAAATCCAAGACATGAAATTGAGAATCTACATCAGAACCTTCTGGAAAGTCAACTGAACTTGAGAGGATCAGGCAATACTTACGTCTGCAATGAATTATTTTTTGCATTAATAAGGCTCTGTTCTTGTATCTTGTCAAGTATTAACAAGGCACATTTTTCATGACCCTAGTTGGAAACAAATAACTGTATTAATTTAATGAGAAGTTTAAAATTGACGCAAAATAAACATTATATACAAATGTGAAGTGTAAAAAGTTTAAAATACAGAACGTTACTCAGCTTATAAGGATCTGTAATAGGTGAACTGTAAAAGCCCTATAATACCATTTACAAACTGCCATTACTAGAATGCTTTAGCATATTTACAAACATAGGCATTCATCTGTCTTCCAACCCTCCACTCATGCATGAACTCACTTTCTCAGCTTACAGGAAGACTTGAATTTCCCTCAAGAGAAATTATTCAACTGTTTACTACAACTACACAATAACAGAAAAAGTGAGGGTTTAATCCCTGAAACTAACACTGTACTTCCTAAGTCTTTTAAATGCCTTTCCGTGCTATTAATAAATTACTACAAAAGCCCTTCAGCATCAGAGCTGTGTGATGATCAAACAGGCAATAACAGACCAGAGCCTCATTTCTGAGACCCTGGAAGGTAAACAGCTGCCTGAAGGACCTAGAAAATTCAGTGAAGCTCATGTCTACAGAAACTGGAGTGACACTATCTGGAATCCCATCTCTGAGGAGGAGCAGAAGAAAAGTCCTGGTAGAGAGAATACCATGGATGCTTTGTTTTTATTTTTTGCCAAGACAGGCAACAGCAGTAGCAATTGGAATCAATGGGAAAAAAAAAAAAAAGAAGACACTACCACCAATCTTATCAGTGCCTCGGTTGCAGAGTTCAAGATAAAATTTTGGGTCCCTTTCACAGAATTTGGAGAATAAGAATAAATATATATTCTGTTTTTTTCTTCTTGTTTTTTTCCACTGACCCTATGTTAAGCTATTTTATAGTAATATTATTTGGTAAAAATATCAAAGGATTTTCAATTATTTTTCTTAGTGTCACTTACTTATATTTCAGCTGTATTAAGAGGCACTCATTTCTCCATTTACTAAGTCTTGAAACAGACATGTAAAGAAGCTCAATACAGTGTTCTCACCACAAGTCTGACCATCACATTTCTATTGTGGGATTTTTTTTAGGAGGCACACCAACACAAGAGGCTGAAGATTACAGAAGCACAAAGTGGTCTTCAACTTACTTTACTGCTAGCCAAGTGCAAAGATGTATTCAAGTCCTTATCTCTTAATGTCAGGTCAGCCTTGGCAATATTCACCAAAAAGTCTGAAAATTAGAACGTAAATCAATGAACAAATGCAATGGGCAAAGAAGCATGTGAAAACAGAGGAAAAAAGGAATTCCAGTTTCTTACTATTTCCAATATATGTGTGCTTACGTGCTAAGCCTTGATGCAGCGTAAGCTTTATGAGCACAAAGTGAAAATAACGGCAGACATCAGAATAATCTTGTGCAGTTCATCTGCAAGCAAAGGCAGACCTTGTACATGAACAAAGATGAATCTATGCTTGACAGTTTGAGACAAAACAAACTTCCCCATTTGCAGATCAGCAAGTTCTGCCTGAGTCACCTCCCGAGAACAACTCTGGGTCTTGCTCTGAGAGGACTAAGTGGATATAAAGAATTTAGGGTGCAGACTGTGCTGCTAAAGCTAGAGGAAAGAGAGTTCTGTTAAGTCATATGACTGCAATCCCTATGTCTGCATCAGGTATTCTAGCCAGGAAGCAACAAGATTCCCTTTATCATAACAGAAAGAGAGATAACACTCCAATCTTTTTCACACATGCAGTTTTCCTACCCCTTAAAATTAAGGAAGTAGTCAGGAGAAAAGGATTACTACTGCTTTTGTGTTCTGAGTGCGTTACAATGCACCCTTTGGAGGAAATAAAACTCAGGTTATTGCAAAGCTTCGCAAACACTGCTGAGAAACATAACCAAGAAGAAATATTTTTTTCAACTATGTAAAAGTAGAATTTCTGTGCAGGGCTGCAAGAAGCTCTCTCTTTCTTAGCTTCCCCAGGAAAAAAATGATCATCTACTTGAAATCAGTAGCTGCAGTCACGCTCACCCTGAAGATAAGCTGCAGCAAGGATGCACTTACCGACAGCACCGACGTGACCGTTCTGAGCTGCCATCATGAGAGCTGTTTTCCCTGCATGATCCACAGCATTCACTTGGGCGCTGTGACTCAGGAGGAGCTGGAGGCACTCCACGTGATCCGCAAAGGCTGCTGCATGAAGGGGCGTCCTGTGGGGCAGAGTCACACAGCCACAGCTGTTACTGAAGAGTTACAATATTCCTGTTTGTTTGCCTGAAAGTGCAAGACGTTCTGAATCCTCCTGAACATTTTCACCAAAGGAAAGTTATAGCAGCAGCATCCAAAACAAGTTAAACTATATTTACAGTGTCTGTCCCAGCAATTTTATCTAAGTATATACATATGGTGAGATTATCAATTTGACTAAAGATTTGACCGAAAGTACATTTCTTGCTGTATCAGTATGAATTATTTTATTTCCAGTTACGTGCCCTGAGAATGTTAGCATAACAACTTTTAATGAAATATTTCTCTATTTGCACAAAGCATCACCTCATTTAGCAAATAATATGAATGCATTTAGATATTTAAAAGAAAAAAATTAGGTTCAGGGAAACATCCTAGACCTGTACCCATCTTAAAGAAACAAAATACTATTTTCTTAATAGCAAAACTGAATGCTTCATAGCTCACTTGCTTTAAGTCAGCCATCCCTTAACTGTGTTGCAGTGTAAGCTGCTGTCTGAAAGAGTCTGAGAGTCTTAGCTCAACCGCAAGGGTTATTTCCAGAAATTCAGAAAAGAATTATGAAAAAGGAGAGAGATATTCATGATGAGGAAAAGCAATTTGTTTAGGAAGCTATTACCTTCCTTTGTCATCTTTGCAATTGACAATGCTGGCATCGATGGCTCCGATGAGCATTGATGCACAGTTTTCATGATCGTTGATTCTGCCAAAGACACATTTTCAAGAAGATAAAAAGTCTACATTTTTACCACTATCCCATATTCATTTACTTAGTTTCCCATTAACATTTCTTAGTGATTATTTATAATTCATCCCAACATACCTTTGCCTTAATACTTTCAGTCGCAATTCTGACCATTCAGAATATCACTTCACTTAACCAAACTGCATCTATTGCTATGGATTTCCACATGTAAAGCAAAGCTGATCCTTCAATTCCCTATGCATCAGATTAACTGAAACTGCAGCAGCAAACCAGGATTAAAACCTTAAAACCTTTAAATCCTTGAGTCTAAACAACAAGCACAGCTGAACTGAGAAAGCACTCGGTCATATGTACCTACACATAGAGATTTACTCTAATGTTTAAGGTAATGAAATACACAGCTCTTCCAACACATACTTTCAATATTTTTCTTGGATGTACTCAGCACTCTCCTGGTTATTGGCAATTTGTCTTACTTCATTATGAAAATGAACAGCAACTGGTAACATAATGACATACAGGGCATGTCTAATATGGCTAAAAGACACACATGTCATCTCAGCAGCAGTTCTTTCATTTTAAATTTATGTGCATCTCTAAGTTGCATGTGTTTTGAGGTGGGTTGGAGAATTACATACTAGCTTAAAGGAAGAAATATTTTTTTTCTAAAGAATTTATTTGAAGTAGAATAGAAACAGTAACTTTGTTAATGTTTTTGTTTAATTACGTATCACACTTGGAAACTACCAACATTTCTTTTCTATCTTGCAACAATGTGGACTCTAGAATAGAAGTTTACGCAACAATAACTCTCACCATTATTTCTGGAATATATTAATTCTTCTAATAGTAGGAGGAGTTCATAATTCTGTCATTCTAATAGCCCAGGTCATGGCCTAAGAATGGAAGAGCTATGAAATTCCACTGAGTGGCAAAGAATGCATAGGCCTGCAGTGGCAAGCAAGGGAAAAGAAACTGGAAAAGGAGTAGAAATACAGCTATTTAATGACACGTCAGTATTTCATCAAGTAGCTCAGATGTATTAAACTTTTGCCAAATACAATCATGCAACATGCAATACAATACAATCATGCAACTTCTTTTTCTCAGCAGAAGAATAAGCACCATGTTATGAACAATTTTTAAATGATTTGCTCATGCAAATAATATAAAATAAAGACAGCTTTCTTTTTATATTACTACTTTTTCCAGGCATAACCCAAAGCAAAGCATCTGCATGTGTTACAGATTTCTACTTACACAGCACAGTGCAACGGAGAGAAGCTATTACCATAGAATTTGCGGAAAAATTTCTGCTCCAATAGTACCTCTATGCAGTTTTCATGACCTACAAGAAACAGATATTTCAAGTGTTGCACCCAGCAGGGAATTAACTTATTTCAGACCAGGCACAGAAGGATTACAATTTGACACTTCAAGCACATTAAGGTTGGACACATTGTGAATACGAACTTTTATGTGACAGAATTATAAGAAAAGGTTTTTTCAGGGCTTTTTTAGTTTAGTTGTTTTTTTTGTTGTTGTTTTTATGTTTTGGGGCTTCTGTGTTTTTGTTTTTGTTTTGTTTTTTATTAATGGCAGCAGCAATACAGCTCCACCAGCCCAATATTAGCCATAAGCGAAGGAAAAAAAAAAGGAAAAAAAAATAATAAAAACAAAAAAAAGTTGTATTTTTTTCTCAAATGTGATGCTACATACATGGCCTTACACATTCCAAGATGGTCTGAAGTGATAACAGTAAGAAATTTTATTCTTATATTAGGTAAGAAGTATAATCAGTTCAGACTTCCCACCTAATGATGGGAAGTGGTCTCCTGCACTAATAAATGAAAAGGTAACACCTCAGAGAAGCATTCCTGGTCCCTCAGTAAGTAAATGAGAACTTTATAATTTTCTTCATTAAACACAGAATTTCACCCCTGGCCTCCTGTGATGGGAACAAATGAGCACAGTGACTGAGAACTTCTCTGGAAGTCACAAAGTCGTTGGGAGGTATCGCTGGAAATTCCTTGGCTCCTGAACTGAAGGGTAAACATAGCAAAAACAAACCACAGAGAGCAAGTAGAGGAGAAATGATCTGACTCTTCATTTCAGCCTTCTCAAATTGTCAGCCTGCTTTGCTACCATGCTTCCCTAAAACAGAGGCCACATTCGAACTTGGCAAAAATCCACAGGGATAAACTTACCATTGTAACAAGCCCAGTGCAGTGGCGTATAACCTTGATTATCCTTTAAACTGCAGTCTTCCTCTGAAAGTGCAATCTGCAGTAATTCACTCAGCCAAGTGGCATGACCCCGAGCTGCTGCAAAGTGCAGAGGTGTTCTACCTCTAGCATCTTTACATAAAATAGATACTTCCTTCTCTAAAAGCATCTGAACGCATTCTTCATGCCCAGTCATAATCTGGCAACAAAGAAATGAGTAAAGAGGTTGAAATAAACACAGACTTCAACCCAGGAAACGTGGAATATGATAGATGACTATAAACATGAAAAAGCCTGGATGGGATTCAGATGGCAGAGATGAAAGCTCCATTTCTCCCATGGGTACCTAAGATAACTGCTATACTGAAATATATTTGGTACTGTCTTTCAAAGGCACTTATTAGTAGTTTGTGGAGGAGACTTCTCTAAGCGAGTCTCAAAAGCAATGAGGAGTTTAAGATTAAGGAAATGTATGAGCAAAGAGTGAGGCTACAAAACCTGAATCTGGCCACCCTAGACAGACAGCATACAAATCTGCAAAAAGAACTGAGGGGAAGATAAAGAAAATTACCAGGAGTATGAAAAGATGTTTTAACAGCTGGGCCTCCATAACACATGTAGTTTAGCTTTGGCACCTTGGCCATGTTCATGTATTGATGTTAAGACAGAACAGCAATTTTTCACCTTAACATTTATTACAAAACAGTGTAGGACTCTAAGCTGAACCACTCATTGCAGTTATTACAGAGTTGTGAATAAATATGATCGCTTGCATCAACTTCACATTGGGTAGGAAGATGGCTCCTAGAAAAGGTTAAATCTGCCTTGAACTTCACTGCTTCTGGTTAAAAGTTTAGGCCTAACATAGTTACATTCTGCTACCCAAGAAAAAGGATAATAACTGCTGGGCAGTCCTTTCAAATTTGCTGTTTTCAAAATTCATAAAGTTCTTAGTTATAACAATAATGACTGTGATAGTAAATTGTCTATTCATTAATTTTCTCTATTATTGAGAGAAGATCTAGTCTTTAATTAATCAAAGTGAAAAATCAAAAGCAGAGCAAATTTGTCCCCATTTTTCACTGTCCCAAAATTTCACTGACTGTTTTTGGTCGTATTTTCAATCATTAGCTATATCTCCTACATTCAACATCCCTATGTTTATGAATTAATTGCAGTGACAATAGAACAAATACTTAGAATTTAGAAAAATGAAGTCACCCCTCGATGTAAAGCTGTGCATCCCAGGAGATCTGCTGCATCTACAGATGCTTCTTTTTCAAGTAATAAGGAAACAGCATCAATGTGTCCATATGCCACTGCAAGCATTAGTGGGGTTCTGGAAGGAAAAAGAAACAAAATGTCAAAACAAAAACAGTCATGTCTATAAAATGGCACACTACTTGCTGCTGTTAACTTACTGTAAGACATAAATCAGGAAGCCCCCCATTTCTCTCCATTCCTACCCAGAAATCTATTCGTTTCACCATACTCATCTATACAACAGAAGTGAAAACAGCTGCATAAAATTTTTCTTAAGATGCCTAATAGCCAGCTATCGTGACTGAAATAGACAAACTCATCTGCGAGCAGTTTACAGAGCAACATCATTCCAGACTTTTTTTTTCTTTTAAAAACCTACAGTTATTGTCATCTCCAGCAATACAAGTCTTACAACACCAAGTTGTGAGTGAATGCCTCTGCTTGTTACCAGGATGACAACTCAAAGTATTTCTTCTGAAAATAATGAACAGTTGTTTAAAGTGGAGGAAAGGACATAAAGAAACTACAGAGGCCAAAATTTTGATTTGGACCAATAGATCTTCCGCTTTTTTTTTTTTTTTTCCCTCTCATTTCTTTTTTTTTCCTCCAGAAAGGGATCTACTTTCCTTCTATATTTAGGTAAGACTAATAGCATTTAAAATAACATGTATAGTCAGATATATTCCAGGTACCCTAAATAAGAAAAACATTCAGGTTTTCACTTCTAAGACATATTCCATTATTCTCTCTACAGCTGTCATTTAATGAGACATAAAACTTTTGTAGGAACATCTCAAATTTCGGGTTCACCTTGAACAAACATTGCATCTCCCTCTGTCAGCATAATATACCTGTAGACACATAATATATGCTGAAACATCAGCATTTTAGAAAATAAGACTTGAGAAGCATCTCAGAATCTTGATATATTTTACTGAATCTGGCTCTAAGAATATATGAAAATTTATTTAAAGTATGAAATAGAGGCTATCATTAATAAATAATTCTTTTTACATGGCTTAGATCAACTGCATGCATACTTTGTAGCCTCTGCCAAATTCTATTCACAAGTAGTGCAGGAAAAACAGTGTTTCAATTAATTGCCTTTTTTTTTTTTTTTTTTTTTTCAGCAAGAAACCTGAGATGCCATTTGAATTGCAGAACTGAAACAAAACCACCAAAGAAACTTACTGTCCTTTGGCGTCTGTCACATCAGGGTTGTCTGCAACTTCTAGCAACAGCCGTAAACAAGGTGTATGACCATTAATGACTGTAAAGAAAAAAGAAAAAGTGTATAATTAGAATAGGCTTAATTTCAGATACTTTCCCATTGGAACGCTTACAGATAAGAAATTTCTTATATGTATACAGAAAATATCCCGCAACGTAAGAAAAGAACATTCCCACAATTTACTAATACCAATGGAATGGTATTAGCTCCTTTTTCTCTTTCCTCAGTAAGATAAGTACTACTTTCCTTTCTTATACAAATCCCCAGTGAGTAAAACAGAAACTGTGATTCTCACTACTGAGAAGATTTCTACCAAAGCAGACAGCATTTCAAAATCCCCCGCAGTCAGGAGGCAGACGAGGTTTTCTGTGATCAGTTTTGGAACACCTTAGGAATTTCTCAGCAAGGCTCATTAATACTGTGTGGGCTGTACAAACAAGTTCCTTTGCACTCTTTTTTGTTTTGTTTTGTTTTTTAAAAAGCATCTACAAAGAATGACCAGTGTTACACATCTTATATTCCAGGAAGCACGACATTACTTCCACATTCTGCTCCCCAGTGACCTCCAGGCTGACCACTGACAGCTATGGGGAAGCCACGAGGAGAGCAGCAGCAAAGCCTCAGAGCAACACCTCCACAGAAGTCTCTACTTTTGCTTCCCAGGCTAGTCAATCACATTCTCCCAATCTACTGCACAAGACCTCTTCGGGCCATTCAGACTGCTTCACACCACTCTGCTTTGCTGCAGAGCCAAATTTCTCTGACTGTCAGGCATGCTCAAAGCAACGGAGCACACAAAGTCACCACTACTGTTGATATTCTATAACTGGAAGACTGTTTTATCCCATTCTGCTTATTTTTCCCCTCAAAGTCCTGTTAGGGATCTTCGTTAGTTAAAAAAAACTCTGATGATACTCTTCAGTCAGCAAGGGGGTGATGGCTCATATTGTGTTAGCAGCTTGCATGGCCAGAGGACAAACCAGAGAAACAAAAATTCTTGTTTTTTTTTCTACTTTAACATTTGAAGCCATGGTTACTTCTCAAAAACGGGGTTTGCTCTTTAAAATGCAACCTACTGCTGTTGGAAAACAGCTCCAAGGTATATTTTGCAGGGCTAAACACTGAAACCCATCTGTCTGTCAGCTGGCTTAAAGGCTTCAGCTTTATATGACCCACAGGATGAACAAGAATTTCATCTTTAAAAAACCAGTAATTCCTGTATTCAGTACACAGAAATTATATCCTCCTTTCAGAGTCATGCATTCACAGTGCCCACACCCTGTGGATAAAGGCAAAAACCTTGGGTTCCACCTATGTCACACCATTCTGGCAGAGAAATGAGTGCACATCACCACATTTAAATCACTCCTCCGAAAATAATCTTAGTCACTCTACTAAAAAAAAAAAAGAGACACATTTTTAGTTATTTACCAGTAAGTAATACCATATACATAACACAGAAACACTTCTGCAGGGCTGATGAATCACTGACTCACAGGAGAAACAAAAAAATAAGAAAAAAAAATCAGTTCTATCACCCAGCAGGAGGAAGGGAAATCAAAACTTGCTCACACTGATGTCTGAAAAAGATTTTGGTAAATGAGTTTTTGAGCAGATACTCCCAGAAGACTTCAGAGCCAACCCAACAATTGCTAAGCACTACAGACCCTGCAGGGAACATTAGTTTTGTCAATGGAGCTACAACACTATACTAGGCAAACATTTGCAATGCATCCCCCAGGCCAGAGAGAGTAAAGTCTGGTGGTAATAAAATTATACAGGGAACACATGATTTAGGCTAAGGAAATTTTCCACGTTATGAGGTCAAAGGAAGTCTGTTCCCCAAGGGGAACAGACAGTAAAAAAGAAATACTTCATTAGCTGAATTATTTGTCTACTGAAGTCAAAAATCCCTTTGCTGAAGAGAGCTCTGCAGAGTCCTCTAATCTAATCCATAGGTTCGAGTCTCCTTAACTGTTGTGTTCAGCAATTCTGCTTCTGTAATAAGAAGGAACGAAGGCAGACACTGTTGGGGATGGGCACTCTCGTCTTCTTGCTTCTTTCCAGTGAACGGTAAATGCATGCAAGTTTTCACTTCTGTGTGTGTGCAAACACATACTGCCACTCAAAGGATTAATTCAGCAAGAATTCTGTCAGATTTCTCAAAATATGCCTATTTATCTCTTATGACTGCATTGCAAATAAGAGACAATGAATATCACTGTGGCACTATGCAGTTTCCAACAGGTGACATCATTCTTTGTTAAAACACTCCTAAGCAAATGTTAAAGAACAGTGTAACAAAAAGCACAGGATTACAAGTGGCTCTTTGTGGAGATGGAGGCTTTGTTGGAAGCTGTGCTGACTGCACAGAACACTGTATGGCTCTCATGGAAAGTCCCAGACAGCAGAGATTGTGTATGCATTTTATTCTGAGCAAGATGAAAAAATGCACACAGAAAAAATTAAGTCTGAGAATTAAAAAACTGTCAAGTATTCATTTTTCTTCCCACTAGAGGTCACTGCTGGGTTGTACTGAGTCCTTGAACTAACAGCCAGAGGAGCAATATTCCCTCTGGCACTGCTGTGTTTAACCAACAAGTATATATTAAATAATAACCTTTAAATAATTGGCAAATCCTACATTTTCTAGGTAATTAAGCAACATGTTGTACACAAAGTATGAAGAATGGAGCAACTCTTAACAACAGCAAATTCACAGGCTGGCTCAGGAGGAGAATAACATTTGAAAGAAGATGAATTTCTGTAACGTTACCACTGAAACAGGCTGAAGGTTTTGAACACAGAACAATTTCATTGTCACCAAGGCCTGCCTGTATTTTCAATTATTCTTTCCATAGGATAAGCAATGAAACAACTGTTCTCTCTCCCTCTCTTTTTTTGGCTAAAGAACCATTAAGTGAAAGTGCTGTAGGAAAAACATCTTGGAGTAAGTGCAATAGAGGGATGGTAGAGCACAGGTGAGCTGGTAAAGTCCGAGCAGTAGCAGAGTGTGGAAAAGTAGGAGTTTCTGTGAGGGATAAATAGACCATGGGACAGAGGAAAAATATCACAAGAATAACAGAGTTAACTGCAAGACCACCTCAATGCACATCAGAATTTCTTCTGTTTAGAAGAAATAAGCATAGAGATAGTAGGTAGCTAGAGTTAGCTGCATACATGCTATAGGCTTTCTATTATTGTAAGTGCAACACAACAGCACACTCACCTGAAGCATGCAGGGGGGTCCTTTTGGTGACACTGTCTTTTACAGTGACAGAAGCACCCTGGCTGATGAGAGCTTCCACACACTCTGCATGCCCTTTAAATGCAGCCAGGTCCAAAGCAGTGCGTCCTTTCTCATCCTTAATATCCAGATCTACCAGAGATTGGAGTAACACCTCCAAGGCTTGATGATGACCGTTATAGGCCTGGAAATATGAAATGAGTCATGTAAGGAACACAAGTCTTGTCTTCCAAAGACTTTCACATAGAATATGAATACGATCTGTCACTGTGGGTCTCTTAAACACAATGGAAGTGACAGTTTCTTGACTTCTCACGGCTCTTCCATCTTGAAAGGATTTTGCCAAACTACACTGCTACTGATACAAATAGCCAGGAGACTCAAAAATTCCTAGTGTTCATGGACAGTAGTTATGATTTTTTATTTACTCTGCTACTATTACAGCTCAAGGTGGGAAATTTCAGGCAATAATTCATTTCAACAGGGGCAAATCAACAATTCACTTTTCAGCTTGTACTGCATTTTTCAGGGAAATGGTGGCTTCAAAAATTAGGTTCATGGGAGTGATGCAGGTCAAAGACCACATGGATTATCTGACAAAATCAATACATCTGCCATTTCTTTAAGACACGCATTTAATGTAGGGTATTACTTAACTCAACTGAATGAAAACAATTCCCAAAACAGACTTTTGTGATGGTACTAATAAACACAATAAATCTTGACCAGCTCTTCACAGCTGATGCTTCAGAGGGTGTTCCTGCCAGTGGGATCACTTGGTAGAACAACTGTAGTGGACAAGTAGATGCACTTCCAGACCAACAGTCACATTTGGGCTGACTACACAAATGCAGCTGATGTTGGAAAAAACCTAGTGGATAGTTACAGAAAGTGGAAGCATTTCATGTAGTTTTGTAGTGACTGTCTCCTCATTGTCAGCCTAAGAGAATATCTTTTTTATTTAAACATAAATGTATAAACATGTTACTAGAGTTGATACAATTAATGAAAACAGAAGAGAAATACAAATATGAAATAACCAGACACCAATCTTCAAGGTTAAGTACTGTTGGAAGCAGTTTGCTCCTAGTGATTCAGAAGTACAAAAGAATGAGACAGAGCAGTGGCCAAGCAGTTGTTTCACTGCTAGACCCAGAAAATTACTTAAGGAAAGAAGAAAGGCAAAGGCAGAAAAAGAAAAGGATGAGGAGATTAGGGCACAGAGAATCTATATTGCAGAAAACAGTCTTGATGCAATTGTTAGCTTTTCTTCCCTACTGTAATTTCTTGGAAAACAACCAATAACCTGATTTTTGATACAGTTGAAGTGTGAGAAATAGCAATGTTTTATGTGAGTTTTCTGTTTTTCCTTTTTTTTTTTTTCTTTTTTTCTTTTTCCCTGAAGTATTTTAGGGGTGTCTCAGGTGAATGAAGAGCTGTTAATTGGCAACAGATACAACAGGAAAGACCTCTGGCAGTGTCCTTCCGAGGATTTTGACCAAGAAAGACCAGCGAGGAAATGAGCTTGCTGTCTGGCCAGGTGCAGGTCAAGTCCCTTCCCAGCACAAGAATTTGCGTTGGTGATAGAGCAAGCTTTAACCCCTATTTGGGTTTCAGACACTGTCCTTCCTGCAGTCTTCAAACTGTAGAGGTAAAGAACTGAGAGAACAGCTTAGTGACAAATCTAGTCCCTTTTAAGCCAACTTTTGGCTCTTGTGTGGAAAATTCAAACGCCAGGTAAGAGCTGTTCTGACCAGCTGGCAAACAGAGATATGATCACTACAGAACTAAAAAATGTTCCTATTTTCCGGTAAGTTTCTTCCTTATTGAGAAGAGAGCAGATTCATAGTGATGTTGAACGGTCAGTGTGGGGCCAGTTTGTGGAAGACATGTGAAGATAGCTCTCTCAAGCTGAAACTGTTCAGTTTGAAAAAATAAAAGCATTAGAAGGACCTTATTGATGTATCTGTACATCTGAGCAGGACAGCAAGGATGACAGAGCCAGTGTGTGGCCTGTGGTGCTCAGTGACAGCACAAGAGGCATGTAACGGGCACAAATTTAAACATAGGAAAATCCATTTAAGTACAAGAAAAAAACATTTTTACCATGAGGGTATTCAGGTACTGGGGCATACTGTATGCATTCCCACAACTAGCTGTGCACCAGACTACTTCTGCACACTGTATGTCTGCAGCAGAACATCCCACTCCATCATCAGAGCCATGGGCTCAAGCTCCAGCTTCAACTTTATAGACTGGTTACAAAAAATTCGTAGCTTGCCATTTAATTGCATTTCATTTCTGTTTCTTTTACTACCTGAGTGCTATAATCAATAATAGCGAACTGCTTCAACTGCCAGAAACTCAACAATTCCAGTTCAGAACCTGTTTTTCTTACATCTAAGCCTACATCCTTTCCTAGTTGTTTCAAAACCAAGTCTATGATTAAACCCGCTTCAAAGACAAAGATTAAAGAATTGTTCTTTGAGATGACGATCAAACAGTTTACACATCTCGTACTTACAGCTAAATGCAAAGGACTTTTTGTAGTTGAAGAATCCGATTCCTCAAACATATTGCTGTTTTTTTCCAGAAGCTGAAAATGGAATAAAAAAAATCTTAAAACATTCTTGTACAACTTAGGATAAGTTTTCATGATTCAGCAGACAAAAAAAAAAAAATTCTGATGTCTACAGTGAATATTGAAGGGCAAGGAGGAGTAAGTACTTTATATTTACAGTAAAGTATTTGCAAGTCTTCTTACCCTATAGGATACAGATATAAAAGTAATTTGAAAGCCTTTAATGAAAATCCTTAACCTGACCAGCAGTAAAAGGAATAATCTGTGGAGTAGAGCCCTCATTTTGCACTGCAAAAGTGCTGTTTCATGAATGCACAGGTAATGAACATAAGCCATTTCTGATTCAGCTTTTTTTTTTTTTTTATAATTCTGACATATAATTGAGAATTGAAAATAATTAGAAATAAACTGCTAGCAATTTCACAGCCATTTTTATACTTTATCAGAGTAGAACTTCCTTACATAGTCTTCCAGAGTGCAACACATCCTTGAACACAACCATGCTTACAAAAGTAAAAAAATTCATATCTAATAAAATGCATCACATGTTTATGATTTTCTACATTTCAAGGGATCCCAAAGCATTTTAAGGCTTACAAATGCGGTATTTCTACCCAGCCAGAATGAGAAACTATGGAATTACTGTGACTAGCAACCCTCCACAAAAGCACATGAACCCTGGCAACTCACCCCGCAACTTACCCTGGGGAGTGATTCTAGCCAGATTTGGACACCCAAATCCCTTGCTGCCCCCTCCCCATTAACCTCTCCCTAATGATCTTCTCCTTAATGAGCCCACGTGACTTCCCCTGCAAGCTCTTCCACACCACGGGCAACTGCATCAACGGTGATGACTGCATGTCCTCCTAGCCTTTGCTAAGGCTGCAAAGAAACCTTCACATAGTACTGACAAAATATTGTGAATTCAACACTGTTGAGTAGCACTACTGCTGGCTCGCAAGGCATTTTTACTTGAATACTACTCAAAGAGTTAGTCTCCAAAATCCTCTGTAACTGGAAATTAATGTTGTCAAAAAAATTAGTAACCAGAGACTGAAAAAAGAAAAGTGTGACAGGTAATTACAAATGATTTGCAACATTTCTATGGTTTCAACTAAATTTTTCAAACTTTTTTGAGAGAGTAATTAACTAACTCAAAAACTGAAAAAGGGGACAGTGGTGGCAATCTGGACAATTCTATGGTATGTCAACATGGAGCGCTGTCCAAAGAAACTGGTGAAATCCTACGGTAGGCACGGAAATTATGCAACCTGCACTGCAAGATGATGGTGTACACTGAACTCATATGGAACTCAAAAGAAAGTTTACTATGTAACAAAACAGTCCTTAACAGACCTACATCAAAGATAAATTTTTCCAAAGCATCACAAATCGTGTATTAAATAAAGACATTAATCTGAAGCCTATTACAATAACAAAACACAACACAACAAAAAAAAACTATTCAGTAACTTTGTTTATTTGTGTATTTTGAACCTAGTAAAATATCTCAACAGAGAAAAAAAATGTGTTGACCCAAATACTATTCATAAGCAAGTGAGTGCGTGTATTAATATGCAGTATGAATTCAAACACAAACTTGCAGATAGGAGAAAAAAAAAAAGCAAGTCCACATAACTTTTTAGTAGATTTGGGGCAGAGTTGCACAAACACATCTGTTACAAACACATGGAGAGACCTCCAATTTAAAACATCATCCTTCTCTTATATTTTAGATGGATGGAAACAGGATTAAGTGGCAACTCCGAACGCATGGTCACGAATTTTCAGTTACTCCAAACATGCTCTAAGTAGTTTATTATTTTAACTCTGATTTTCTCTACTGAACAAATGAAATAAAAAATATCCCAATGTGAGTACAAAGCCTGTAACCCAGTCTGCTCAATACTCACCTTTACTACAAGTCCATAAGGTGGGCATAGAAGACTAATTTAATTGCTTGTAACTACACTGTTGAAATGCTGGAATCAAAATCTTAGTACTTCCCTTAACCTGTCAGAGGGTTCCAAGTCTTCTGGAACAAGGCAGATAACTGCCTTTCAAATAGATGACACAATGAAGGCTCTAAAGGAACAAATTGCAGGATTGGAGAGCTCCTCACAAAAGGCATCCCAATGGCTTAGTTAAAGCAGCTTAGTCTAATGCAGACTAAGCTTAATGAGCTTATTACTCACAAGGATGAATGCCTCTATCATAAAGTCAAGCATAAATGAGAACTTCTGAGGAAATCTGGTTGCTCCCTGATACGTGGTCCAACAGTGCAAGAAGAGAAATTATAAAAGACAATCAAGGGCACAGAATTGGTGATTTTCTTGTTTGTCTCATCAAGCACAGCTCGCAATTAAAACTAATTCACGTGAAGGATACACACCAAACTCAGACACAAAAAGTACCAGGTGTAAGTTACAAGGCAAATTCTGCAGCTTCACTAGCACTGCTATGGTTCTAAGAAGAAGGCATGTACCTCTCATACACTTGTTACAAGAATACACAAAACTGTCCTGAGGTTCTAATTCCATTAGCTTCCATCTTAGAGCACCTTTGTAGGAAGCAATGCACATTGCTTGTTTTTTAAATAATAAAAAGTGTGAATTTATTTCTCAAAGCAACCCAAGTATGCCAGCTGCAGTGCAAAACCTTCCTGCTGCAAGTTGGCCAAAGCACTTCTCTAAAGAGAGGCAGTAAGAACACATTACCAACAGCTCATGGTTGCAGCTGGCTGAGTGGGGAAGATCCCAGCATACCTCGTGTCTCATTTATTGTGCCATTAAGACGATGTCTTTTAGACTATTACATTTCTGCACCTCAGTCATCTGCAGATTTTAAGTGCTGTCAGAACTGCGCAGCTGCTGCCAGCCAAGTGGTGGGCACTGTCCTCTGGTTAGGTCATCACCTCTTAGAAGGTAAGGATCCCCAGTTCTATCCTGCACTTCTCAGAACAGCACCATTTAGCACTGTACGTCATTATTTATTTTGCAAAGTCTCCTTCACGCTCAGGAACTTGGTGCTTTGGGAGTGAGATGCAGACAAAACAAGATAAAACATCAATTATTCAGTTCCATTGTCACCAGCTAATAGCACTACAAGGCTGCAGCTATTTCTCCTCCTGCTCCATGCAAAGAATAACAACATTCAGTTCTCACAATTTTATTTGTACAGTAATGGTATTTACAGACATAAGACGACTCACTGTTTGAATTTATTTTGTGCTTATAATATAGGATTACATGGATGAATATGGTGTGGGGTATTAAACTCCATTTGATTTTACTTTTTTTTTTTCCACTCTGATTTGCTGTTTACTGACAGGATAGTTTACATAATTGTCCTTCTGAACTACAGTACATTCTCTATTTATTCATCTCTATTTTTAAAAGAAATAGCTTGATGGAGTATCTCTGTAATTTAAAATTACTATTAGGAAGTAAAAGAGATCATACTTTCATCATGCACAAAAGCTTTAAGCTACACTTTTAAAAGGAAGATATCACAAACAACTTCAAACCAGATCACTGTAATGATGGGTGCTACCTCAAATCCTAGAAGAAAAGAGAAAGCATGATTCTGTATGAAACAGCATGCACGTACCCCCCCAGGCACAGCTACCTGTACACAACACCTGTAGCTATGTCAAAGCTTTGATCTAACCACCACTGACATTCAAGTGGCTTTTCACTGAAAGTTTTATTATTTCAATTAGGCAATTTCCAAGTTTAAACACATATCGCTTCCTCACAACACCACAGCTGGGTGCTATTAATGCCAAACGTAAAATGTCAAAACGTTCATCAATTAGTAGCTATTTCTCATGGCACTTTCAGGAATTTATAAAAGCATATTAACAAGGACACCTTTACACACCTGTCTCTATGCTGCCCACATATGGATGAAATGCTACTGAAACAGCAATAAGACAACTGCCTAATGTCAGCCCCTGAGAACAGATACCAGTCGCATGAATTCACATGGGAGGAAGAGAAAGAGGAAAATGATTTCAGGGAGAATGTTTACAGTCAATCTGTTTGACTGGCAAAAGACAGACACAAAATATGCACACTGTGGGAGCCTTTGTCTACAGCGTACATATAGCAATAAACTAGAGACAGTTTCTCTTTGGAAGTCTGCTGAAAACAGGCAAACATCTCTTGAATTAAAGAGTCTGATTACAGCCTGAAGACCCCAGCAGCAACACCTCTTTCTGAGCTATACTGTCTAATGCAATGCCATACACCCCTCTCATTGGATTCAGTAGGTTAGAAAGTCAGATATCCTGTCCATGTTTCCACTGAAACACCACACACACTCACAGACAGGTACTTCAGGCAACAGCACAAGGCCATGCCTGAAGGGAAATTATCCCCTGCAGCTCTGCGATCACCTTGTTACTCTCTGACTAAAGACAGCACATGTTAACAGCTTGCTTCTCTCTGTCAGGAAAAAGAAAAAAAAAAAAAGAAAGAAAAAAAAAGAAAAAAGGAAAAGAAAAAAAAAAAAAGAAAAAAAAAGAAAAAAATCCCTAGATCTGTCAGACAGAAAAAAGCCCTCCAGAAGATCCTAGGCAATACTGCTATTCTAGGAGCCAAAGTGCCACTTGGATGCAGATGGCAAATTCCTGCCCTCATATGAAGTTCAAAAGCAGTAT
This sequence comes from Phasianus colchicus, assembly GCF_987193195.1. Lineage (NCBI taxonomy): Eukaryota > Metazoa > Chordata > Aves > Galliformes > Phasianidae > Phasianus > Phasianus colchicus. Next base: position 27,290,183 of record NC_143442.1, on the reverse strand, counting down.
GTAGCATCCTAATTTTGATTCTTAAAAGATTTTATTTTCCAAAGGAAAAAAAAAAAAAATTAAGCCAAAATGCACTGCTATAAGCTAACATATATTGGCAACTCTAGCACATGTAGGCTCCTATTGATAATTTAATCAGCATGTACATACGTTCAATATGTTCCCATCTTCTTTTGCATTCTCCTTTTAGGAAAAAAAAAAAAAGGACACTAGAATAATTTTAAGCTTCCTCTGCTAAGAAAAAACACGCAAGAAAGGTGTGTACAGCAGTGGGTTTGAGAGAAAGGCTCCCTGGTTCTGATGCACTGAGAGCTGCCTGCACAGGCACCCACCCTCACATATCAGCTGGTGCTGATAACAGCCCTTCACTAAGCAGTCATCCAAACACATGCTCACGTATTTCAGAATTGCTCGAAGTTATACTTCATGTAACCTGCCTTCAATTCTGTGCACAGGGAGTCTAATTATTTGAAATCTTGTCCTATGTTTTTTTGTTTTTTTTTTTTTTGAGTCTTACCTGTTTCTTCATAAAAAATAAGCACGTGAATTCCTAATTGTACCAACTAACTGCAGAGGAAACGTCAAATTTCTGCTGTGCACGTGGAACAACAGCTCAGACATTCAAAGCTGACACGTGGGAAAAGCCCTGGGAGGTTGGCACAAAGCACCATCACTGCTGCTGTCAGACAAAATTCTCCCTTCAGAATGGCAGCATTTGTCATGGAGACAGTGAGACATGCATAAAGGAAGAAAAACAGAGCACAGCCCTTCGAATGTGGGGATTCAGGCCATGAGGAAGAGCAGGGGCTGCAGTGGGACAAGTGGCCGAGGCAGGACCCCATGTGGCAGACAGCTACTTCATGCCTATCCCAACCACACATGTGATTTGCCCACCACTGACTGCCAGTGTCCTGCTCTCAGATGAATGAACCAACACATTCTTGTTGATGAACAGACAGAAAACCAGGAGCAGTCATATGAGAGACCTGGAGGGTCTGTGATTGTAACTTCTCCACATGCAAGGGACCGAGCACGGAACACACAGCTTGCTACTTCCTCACTGCTACATCTGGTCTAACAAAAGGTGTGTCCTGGCTCTCAAACTCCACAGCACAGCCATGACAGGCTCTGCTAGCAGGAGATCTCCCAATGCAGATGACTCTGCAGCTCACTGGTCAGACGTATGGACCAAGATTTGCTTTTTCTCTCAGATATGGTTTTCCATTAAACCATGCCCTCCTCCCATCCTTAAGAGAATCGGCCACTGTGCCAATTCAGTTTCTGTTGGCCAAAAGTGAATTTCATTTGCTGGTGAGATAAGGAGAAGAGCAGAATAAAAGAAAATTAACCATGAATACTTACAGTCAGAAAAGAGCTGTCACTGCAAAAGACTGACACTTCATTCCTTTTGTCTTGACATCAAAACATAAAGGATCTGACTGGCACTCCACGCTGCACTTTAACTTGCAATTGCAATTTCACTCCTTCCATGGCAATAAGGATTTTGTGATAGATCATTTCAATGAAAAATAAACCTTTTTATCTCCTAACTACTATAGTCCACTAACATGATCAACTCTAACATACCAGCAAGTGATAGAGAACATCTCTGATTATCGAACACCACAGAAGTCAGTCTCAATCTGAGCAAACATGAGGTTATATTGTTAGAAGTATGAAAGCACATGAGAGAGACAGAGCTTCACTTGCTCATAAGCACACATGCTCACCATTCAGTCTTAATGAATGGCTTGCTACAAATGTAGAAAGAATTCAAGAATCTGCTTCCACTGTTGTCTTTTGAGCAACATCACGTCGTTCATTGCAGAGCGATATTCCAGGCAACCTAAAGGTCCTCCAGAGAAGAGCTTCTGGCATTGAGCTCTGTGGTTGAACACACAAACACACACCTTATTTCTTGTGCCAAAAAATATGGCCTTTTTTACTCTTAATTCTTTTTTCTCCTCATATCTCTGCACTCTCCACAAAGAACTTCAGCTAAATTTCTCCTGAAGTACTGGGCTCATGGGAAAACATAAGGCAAATTAAAAACATACTTCTGCAGATAAACCAGCCCTTCCAAAACTGTGCTCAGAGGTGTAAATGTTTAGTCATGCTGAGAAGCTATGATGTTTGAAGTAATGATCAGATCCCTTAGAGCTAAGGAAACGTCACTAGACACTGCACTGTCCTCTTCAGATTTATTTATTTTTTTAAGTGATCATTTATTTTGAAATACATTAATTCAGTTACCTGTTAAAAAAAACAGGAGGGAAGGAGGAACTAAAAATTAGGCTTACAAGCTCTCTGATACACTTGGCAAGGTCCACAGCACTGAAAAAGATGCATTAATGTATTCTTTTAGCTTGATATGTACATATAGGGAAATACTAGTAACTGTTACTCACAGAAATCAAGCTCAGCATTGCAACATTTTGCCTTAATTTTGATCAGATTCAAAGCTTCATATCTTAAATGAACTTCTTCCCCTAACAGTTTTGTGCCCATAAAGAACTGTCTTATAGGACACGGGAAAGTAATTTCCAGACATTTTTGTCTAATTTGCCAATAATAAACTGAAAATATATACCGAAGGGATAAAACAGTAAAAGAACAGTTAACTTGGCACTGAAAAAAATACTTTGATTTCAATAATCCCATCTGAGAAATCTCTTCTTTAGGAAGAGACTGTAAATATTTCAGAAGGAACATTTCACATGACAGACCCTGAGATGCAGATTAATGGTTCAAGGTTAGCACTTGGATACCCTAGTACCTGTTATTACATGTGTGAAGCCAAAACAAGAAGTCTCTCCATCTATTTACAGACATATTTAGACTGGGATTGGCATTGTTGAGTTCCCACTAATTCTTGAGCAAGGACAACTGAAAATATGCTCACAGCAACCTTTCAGCTGCTGGAGACTGCTCCCAGCTCATTCGATGTTTCAAATATAAGAAATGAAGGGAAGAAAAAAAAGCAAAAAATCAATGTAAAGGTAACTACCTGCATCAATTCATTATTGTTTCCAAATATCATCATACAAATATAAGCTGGGTCTCTGTAACTCACTAGAACTAAGGGACAACTGCTCTTTGAACAAAACAGAATCAGTCTCTTCTGACTGTGGGTACAAAGATGATGAGCCCAGTCCTGCTGCAGACAGAGCATAATTGCTTGCCAGAGTGCTCAATCTTTTGTATTCCAGAGATGAAACGATGTGCCTGTCAACCTCTCAACATCAGTGGCAAAATCCTGGTCCACATTATGCTCTTAGGTAGACAGCACAGTATGTAAATGGTCATTCACAGGTGTGTGGAAAACATGCTGTATGGCTGTAACTTTGCAAGCGACCCTTGGCCTTTGGTTTCTATACTGCAGCTTCAGTCACAAATATGTGAGGATTAACACAGAACAACACTGAATTCCCTATGTGAATACAGAACATTTGCTGCATTGCGGTCTCTCACCCATGGTTTGCGTGTCACCCTTCAAAATGAAGAGAAACACAACTCCTACAATACGTGCTGCACTCCCAGCTCTTGTTTGTCTGGCATGCCTAAGTAACACTGGGATCTGACAGCAGATTTGTAACTGCTATGTTGTGAGAAAATGTGCCCAGCAGCAAGAAGAAAGACTTTGCCCTGCGCTTGCTCTGCACCTAGGAGCACACGGGGCTACAATACCAAGGTTGAAAGAGAAGACGTTGTTGCAGAGAGCTCTGCTCACAGGAATCCTGCAAGAATCTGGTGATAAGACAGAAGTGAGGCTGCAGTACACCCTGCTTGTTGCCATACAAGCATAGGCTTGTACACTGCACAAAACAAACTATATACACGCCCTTCAAAGGCCAAAAACATTTGCTTTTGCTCCAATCCCATAGTGGGTGCAGGAGAGGACTGCTCTGTCCCCAAGGGGCAGAGCCACATTAGAGTAGCTCCAGGAGACAGCTCTCAACAAAGAAAGGCCAAACAGCTGCAGAAGCAGTGATCTTCCAAGTGGCCTAATTATATTTGTGCGTGCAGGTGGGAGCTAAAAGGCTTTTAACCTGGAGCTGTGACCCAGGGCGGCCCCGGCACAATTACAGGCAGCATTTCCTGACCGCTGTGACCCAGGCTGGGCCAGCTGCAGCATCTCCCAGAGGTGGCAGTGACTGACAGTGCTGGAGCACATGGGATGAAGGCAGCACGCTTGTGCATAAGTCCTCTTCAATTATTAAGCACTTTAACTCTTTAACAAAGAAAGAACAAACCAAACAATGTAAAACATTGAACAGCGCACAGCGTTCTTACTCAGGTCTGAACATCTATACAATTTTCTACCTTTTTTTTTTTTTAAAGCAGAGCCTATTTATGTCTGACACAACAGTGTTGGATGTTAACTGAACAGCTTGTTATACAGGGGGATCCATTTTCACAACATTTTTATGGATTTATTTACTTACACCCCCCCCCTCTACTATAAATGCTCACTGTGAATCTCCCAAATCCTGAACATTTTGGGCTTCTTGAGAGATGCAATTTCTAATCACTCAGGTGCAACAACAGTGGAAACACACCAACAAAGAAAACAGCCACATGGCCCACAAGGTTGATTATGGCTTATCAGCTTTATCAGTGCTGCTATTGTTTCTTCAGAGCTAAAAACACAGTGTAGGTATGCAGCTAATAAAAGCTGTCAGTATGCAAGCCTGATAATGTACACACACATCCCCACACACAGGGAACTACTCCTTATTACTGTCACAAGCACTGGGAATATTTCCATCATGGTAAAAAATAACAAGAGCTCCACTCACATTCAACATTTAAGCACCAGCTTGTTGAACAAGGACAGGTTTAACAAAACTGTCACACCTTTAAGATGTTCCTGGTTGCATATTAGTTGCACTTTACTAAGCTTATTGCAAGTTTTCACAGAACCATGAATTTCCAAAGGACTCAAATCATAAACTTGAGGTGAATTCACAATACTGGGACATTCACACACACACACACACACACACACACACGAGTTAAGGGACCTCTGAACCATTTGAGCACTCACCAGTTCCAAACACTGCCGGTGTCCGTATGCAGCAGCATAATGCACAGTGTTGTACCCCTCTTTGTCTTGGATGGATGGATTGGCATCATTCTGTAGAAGGAACTCCAGACACCTGTGAACAATGCATTAGTTTAAATGAGAATTCTCAATATTTAACAGATTTATCCCTCACTGCAGGTAGGAGTGGCGCTGCAGACAAGCAGCCCATTTGGTGTTTCTAACACCGCTCCAAAGCATTTACAGGTTTCCCTCCTGTTCACCAACTGCTTCCCACATTCAACTTTTTTGTTTTGTTTTGTTAAACATAAGATCCCCCCCTCATCTTTGAAGATCTTCCAAAATGTTAAACCCCACCTTTGCTGCTACTCTAGATTCCAAAATGGCCTTTATTAAAAGACTGAAAGAAAACTCTGTACCATGATGTAAACAGCCCATTTCAGAAAGCCAGAACTGCTATTATATGCAAATTCTCTAGCCACACTGTTGGCCTCCAACCACATACTACAGCAAAATAAAAATTGGATTTTACTGAGTTAATTTCCCAGCATGTATGTATATAAATATATTTTCTTCTTTCCCGGCATTTTTTCCCAAAAGATCCCATATTTTCTTCTCAGCTCCTATCATTTTTTCTTACACCACCAAGAAAACATCATCTTGTCATTATTACATTCTTCAGTAACTTGTAATTGTTAGTGACTATAAGCTGTCATACAAAAAAGAGGATTTTTAAAATGAGAAATAATCAATACACAGCTATATGAAAATGCTAGTCCAAGCAAATACAATGAAGCAGCCATTAGCTAACTTATCTTTGCAACATACATACTCAATGCAAAGTATTAAAACAGCGCATGTTACTGATGAATTATTAAATTACTGAAGCTATTTATTTTCCATTAAGGAAGAGCAACAAGCACAGAAGCAGAAATATTAGGGAATATGCACATAAAAGAGAGCACAGAGCTTTTTTTCCTTAGGTTAGCCCCCATTAAAGCCAAGCATTGTGTCTAGCAAAGCAATGAATGAGCAAAAGCAGGGTATAAGCTGCAGTGCAAAGCAATGGCTTTCTCCAGAAATGAAGTTTAACTTCTTTACTGACACCACTTACAATGCAGCTTCTTTTTCCTTCATTTCACTGGTTCTTTCAAGATCTTCAGCATTTTCATGGGAGTTACCTAAAATATTCTTTCTTCTTGACATAAATGACAAAAAAATGCAACTTATTTTCAAATATGAGTGATTCTGATGCAGTGTGCTACCCATCCCCAATCTCCTTCACATGGAGTTGACCTCTTACAGCCAAAAGTAAAAAGTTACATAAGCTTAGTGAGATTGCTACCTGGATCTGCAGATAATACGTTGCAAACAACGGAGACAACAACAGCATGGACGTTTATCATCTTCCAAGTCAGTGTCAAACAAAAAAGCCACAGAGAATTCTGGTTTCTATCAGGAACTGTTTAGTTACTAATACTGAATTAGTCTATCTTTAATCAGCTTTAGCTGTGTCGCTGACTCTTCTCACTTTCTGTGAAATGTCTTGGCAGCGCTGTGAGATATCTCAGATTCCCAGATGTCTGGTCAGATTCTTTGGATTCTTCAAAATTGCTTAGCATGTCTTCATACCCCTGCACACCCGTATCATTTTTGGCATCTCTGCTTCCCAGCTGGGTGGATGGCAGCCAGAAGATTGTGATCTGTGAGCTTATGAGCACGAGCCTGTGATTATGTATTTCCTAGGACACCAAGGCCAACACAGAATGCATGCTTCCCAATTGCTATATGATATTATACATAAGTTACCTTGGAAGGTCTGAAGGACAGTTTGCTAAATTCAATCCCTATCTAACACATGTATTCCAGACTGAATTTTGCACAGTGCAGAACAATACATTTTTTCCTTATCAGGTTATTTTCCATATGCATTTTCAAGATTTGACTTTCCTTCTGTGGATGCTTACAATAAGAGACTGCTCCACAAATCTGAGGTCTGTTTTGTTTGATGTTCACTAACTCAAAAAGAAATCTTATTTATCAATAAAAAAATCCTAACATTGTAAACATATAGACAGTACTCATGTACCATGTTGAAACAAGACGCTCAACCTCAAAAAAGCCACTGGAGGTAACTGTACTGAGCATATTTTCAAAGTGCTCACATAGCAAGTGAAAGCCACACTCATATTTACTTTCAGTTAACAATAAATTAGTGAGATCCTAAATACAGCATTCCCTGAACAGAGTAAGCTATCATCAGGAAAAAACAATACATACTCATAAACTTGAATAATCTATTTAATTTAAAATGCCCACGTTGTTTCCCCTGCAGGAAAGGAGTATTTTCTGAAGTCCATAAGCAACAACACTTACCAAATCAGCTGAAACAGTAGGGCAACCTGGTTGCACAAAGACTTCTCTCTGATCATTAACTGCCCACATTCAAAGTTAAATGATTTTGAATATTCTTTGGACTAAGACTCTCCAACTTTGAGAGTTTGCCATTGTTCAGCAGAAAAAAAATAAATATGCTGACCTACAAAATCACGGACTGTAAATAACATCTCATCTAACAAGGCTTCTTCAAAAACATCTCCAACTGGAAAATTTAATGAGAAGACAACATCAGAATCAATTTAGGTTGAGACTCTGAGGGCAAAGAAGGCCAAACATTCCTACCAATGCTCAGAGTCTGACTAACCTAAGATATTTATTTATTTTTTAAATTTAAAGTTATCATTGGAAGCAACTATACCCTAAAGTTAGCCAAAAGGTTGTTTACATGCAGGAGTATAACTATAAATAGTCAAAAGCTGAAAATACACTGAATCACAATTCTCAACACCCCAAGTAACATCACACCCTGGCAAGCTTTAATTAGAAACAGCCATTGGTGAAAGCCTTCCTACAAGCCTACTCAGCATGCAATCCCAAAAACAGTCCTCTGAAGATCCTGATGCCTCCTTACCAGTACCATTCTGGTTTTACAATGACAGGGAAGACATTTTTGATACCAGTATTATCACAGCAAATGAAGCAAATGGTGAAGAAGCTACTGACGTACACCTATGGTATCCAAACCTCTGCTATGAGCTTAAGGAGAAGTCTCCCAAAAGTGCTTTTGGGGTGGTATTCTGCTGGGAATAAACCATACTTTTTATGTTTTGGTTTGGTTTTTGTTCCCTCCTTTTAACCAGACCTCACTATATAAGAAACCAGGAAAATAGTTCCTGAGAGTCAGAAGGAAAGAGACAGATAGGATGGGATGACTTAAAATAAATACAGGTCCCTACCAGTTTTAATATAAAAAAGGATAACTGAGGCTGTTTCATGCAGTATGTTATAGAAAAGAGATTGCCAAAATATGCAGAAACTATTCAGTAACCTCCAGATATTTAAGTTTTGCAGCTGTTTTCTCCTTCCAAACTTTTCTCAGAAGAACAGTTCTGCATTTTGCCAAAGAATATTCCCAGGCCTCTCTCTCTTTAGTCTCTAGAAAGCAACCTATTTGCAGAAGGTAAGAGTTTTTATCAGTTCTGACAGTGGAGAGAGTAATGGGTAGATCTATCTTGCTTTTGCCAGAAAGTCTATCAGAATGGCCAACTATCACTGCAGTCCACCTGGGAAAACGCCTGCTGTCTCTTTTTCCATTCCTTCTGATGGACTTGCAAAGCAGACACAAAACTCTCTGAGCTTTCCCTTGTGAGTAAACCACACAGAAGAAGAAAGAAGACAGTATGTAGTAAAAATAGTTCATTAGGACAGAGGGGGTGTAAAATCATGTGTTACTTCAAAGGTAAACTGCAGGGCTGAGGTGCCGCATCACCTGAAGATCTGGCTTACAGGCACAGCAGTTCAATGTGGAATTAATGCATGCATCTGAGAGAAATTCCTGTGCCAGCAGGGTCATTTTTTTGTTCAAATGGCACAGAGTCATGAAGAGAATAGAACATTTGATTTGGAAAAGCACTGAACAAGAAACACAAACAGGCTCTCTTACTTTCGGTCCATGTCAGAAGCAGCAGCATAGTGCAAAGGGGTGCGTCCCCAGTCATCAGTTTCATTAATATTGGCTCCTGTGGTCACCAGTGTCTCAATACAGTGGAAATGACAATTTGCAGCTGCATAGTGCAAAGGTGTCCTAGAATGTAAGTGACAGTTTGTTACCTTGTATTCCAACATGCACTGCTAAGGATAACAATAAACCTTAACTACTGCTGCATTCCCACAGACTTCCAGCAGTCAAAATCAGCACATTACCACGGTGAAATTCAAAGCTTCACATATTTAACAAATTACTGTGTTACTAGGAAGTTTTGATACTCTTACCAAGCTTAAGAGCATACAGATCCACACTCTGCATCTTGCAAGCAACCTGTTCCCACCAAGAGCCTCTGCTACTGCTCTGCATTCGCACTACATTACTTCAGCTGGGAGTCAGGGCAGAGCACAACAGCCCTTGCAGCACCTTGATCAGTGGGAGCTGCTATAGCTCTCAGAGAACCATACCAACTGAACAGAGTAACTGAGGCTTTGTTATTCCCTCTCTTACAGTTACCTTTCTTTTTTAAAAAATAACACATATATAAACTTCTTCTTTAAGCCTAACTTGCATTGTATTATCATGCTTTTTTTTTTTTTTTTTTTTTTATTATTATTATGAGCACACGATCAAAGCTTTAAAAGCTTCTTTGTCCATTGGAGAAAAGTGAACTTGGTTTCACTGCAGCCTGATAATCTACTGCTGTGCAGCACCCCTCAGCAGCACTGGTGATGTGAGCCTCAGCACCTCTGCCAAACTCAACTCCTTGCTTTGGTTCTGCTCACTCCAGCTGCTCAGCATCAGCCCACAGAGGCAACGCCACTCCAGACAAAGAAACTACAGTTGGGACTCAGCTCCAAAATCAGCTCAGTGTGGGCAGGCTCAGCAGCACCAGAGGTGGATGGAGATGTGGGGGATCCCATCGCTGACAAATTCCAAAGCCCAAGAAGAGATCCATTGTGCAGGGAAGCTCAGCACACCCACTTCAAAGGCCAAATGTTATTCAGAGAGAGTTCGAATCATCAGGACAACTGCCAGCGGGGCTGAAACTTGCACAGGCTCTATCGGCTACACAGATATGCTCAACTAGTTTAAATTCATTCATCCCCTAATATAATCTACTTTTATTTTGGTGGAGGTTGTAAAAAACAAACAAACAGATATCAAGGACAGCTCTGCTTCGCACAAGAACACAGTAAATTTTACTGACATATCTGACACACTTCTACCAAGTATATTCAGAGGACGTGAATGATAATCACTGCTGTCTCTCTACCATGGAGTACTGCCCACAGTGCCTGAGCCATGCTGGACCCTTTTCAACTGTAGTTCCTTTATGCTAGTTCAGTGACAAAGCCATAAATCCTCCAAAAGTGTTCATCAGCCTCTTGAAGCACCCGTGGCTTTTTCTATGTTTCCTCCAAAGAACCAGACATCCCAGCAGTAGTTCAGGAGAATTTCTGCAGTGTTTTCAGTTCAAACAGACCTACTATCATCAGCCATTTAATGTGAATCACCTTTCTGATCTAAAGCAACTGTGCATACATCCATCATGGTTTGCAGCTTCATAAGAAGCAAGAAACCCAAATATGTGCCTCACTGCTATAGCTGAGGGTGGATGATACCACACCCGTTATGGGGCTGTAGATCTATCAGTGTGTGATGGCACAGCCTGATGCCACAATGTGCCAAACCAAATAGTGCTATTAAGTCAGCTACAGCTCTTCTCCCATACCAATTCCACCAGTAGGCTTTGGGGAACCTGGTTTGGAAAACATCTGCCTTGTTGAAAAACACAGAACAAAACACCAGACAGATATTCTGCAGCAATCAAAGAGTGAAACCCATTTCTGGCATAGCAACACTCTTAACAACACTTCATATGGAGGAGAAAACAGTATAAAAAAAAAAAAAGTAAAAGGGTAGGAAGCACATCAAATAGCAGCATAGCAGCAGTCCTTCCCATCATAACCCAGGTGCTGACTTGGGCACATAAGCACAAGAATTCAGGCAATAAGAAAAGCAATAAGGAAAAAAAAAAAACAACAGTGATATTTTTAAAACAGAAAGTTCAAGAGGATGGGATGGCTTTTACGTATTTAATGAAGTCTGCACCTGTTTGTTTGGCATATAACTGTAGCAGCAGCTTTGCAGGGAATGTCAAACTCCTACTTTATTTTACTGCCATTGTTCATGGAACACATGATATCCAGACTGAGGCAGTCTTTCATCCTTGCCTGCTAGATTTTTTTTTTAAATGAGTTTCAGTATTTACGTACCTCCCACGTTTGTCCTTCTTATTAAAATCTGCTCCACTGCTTTGCAAAAGTTTTATACATTCAACGTTACTGAAAAGAGAAGAAAACCAAAGCATGAACAAAGCAGAAGCTTACATCTTGGTTGTCTCCCTCCCTCCAAAAGGAAAAAGGTGGTGTTTTTTGTTTGTTTGTTTGTTTACTATTTGCAGTGCAAAATCAGGATATGGCTAACTATAACCTGAAATCCAGTCACAGCAAACAGAAAGTGAAGTTTCAGAAATTATTTCCTTTGTTTCTAGAGAACCTCAGACTCCTGCAGAAGAAAAATTAATTTTCTGAAGAGAAAGCAGTAAATATGATATGAATTCATTGCATTTGGAGATTTTTAAAGGGGGCTGTACTCTAACGCTTCCCACGCTGGAATGGTATTTTATGAGAGGACTTTTAAAGTTGGTGCTAGCTGATAAAATGCCAGTCTAATAATGAAGAGGTGACATTTAACGAAATCCACCCCCTCTTGCAAAGCTGCAATGGTGTGCTAAAATCCTGTTTACTTTAGTGAGATTCCATACAAGAGTTACTTTTAGGTTTATCCTCAAATCATTTGTTGGCAATTGATAGATTTAAGCATGTCTTCATGTGCTTTGCTGAATAAGGAGCATAATTGTCACATTAACATTGCTTTTATATAAGCAGATGAGTTAGACTCCATTGCTTTTCTCTTTTTTCATCTGTTGAAAGAATTCACCACATCCTAACTTCATCTAATTTAAAGCCAGGTGGTTTTTAGTTAAATATATATATATATATATATATAATAGCTGATTACCCATCTATTTTGTAGTTCAAGAGAATAAATGTAAGACTCCAAGCCAGAAAACAACATAAAGAAGTACAGCACTTTCCAAGACTTCTTTGTCATTAACAGGGGCAATAAATCATTCTGTTCGCAATCAAAATGAGCAAGCCCTTAAAGTATGTCCTCCTCCTCAAGCCCATACAACTCCCATTAATGTAATGGGAGTAACAGGTAAGTGCTAGGAAAAAAAACAATATTTTTTGCATAGCTCCAACTCCAAGAAAAAAAAAAAGACTGGATGCAGAATGTTGGCATAAGTTCATCCCTATTCAAAATTGCTATTCCATAAAATAACTGCAAAACACTCATCACAACATACTAAAAATAGATGTTAGTGATGACAATTGTAGTAAGCCACTGGAAAAATACAGCTTATTTTCATAAGCCACTTCTGCTTCTTGTGAAATTTCTCCTTCGTTCCTTTTTGGACTTTCAGGTTGTTTTTATTATTCTTTTGGGGTGCAGCCTTATCAAAGGGATAGTATCTGAAGTGTACTATAATCCCCACTGAAGCAAGGGTCACACCTCCTTCATTAATTAACAGAAGACAAGTATCTACAAGAATAATACCATAAAAATAATATAGCCAGCATTTGGATCAATTTCATTAAGTGTTTGTAATAATGACAATTTTGTGATATATGCCTTTTAATGCAGGAAGAAAAACAACTTCCAGAAAGACTGCCAAGTATGGACCACGGATGACCATTTCTGCTTGCTATCATCATAGAGAATCCAAGGTGGTTGTAACCAAGGCTCCATTTCAGCTGTTTTCTGAGCCATAAAGTCCTCAACAGAAGAGTCAAAACTCAATGCTTGCCAAACGTTTTCCCCATTTGCTATGCTTACTTCACAGAGCTCCACTGACAATAATTTGGAAATATTTAACTTACTGGCTGCTATATTTACAACATAAATTGATACATTTCAGCTTTCATTTGTTTTAATTTTCAGGCTCTGGGCAGAAATACATCATCCTGAAAAGATAACAATATTGGCCTTCTAATTTGGTGGAGCTTTTTAATTCCATTTTCAAACTTGCACCTGAGAATTGGGAGGGAGATGAGCTGCGTTTGGACTCCAATGTTGCATGCTCAAGTACAAGGCAGCAAACATCAGTGCAATCACAAGTCAGCTGTTTGTTGTTGAGATCAGACCATCTTCTTTGTTTTGCAAGCAAGCACCATGAGCATAAGGGCAGTGGCAAAATACCATCCCAGATGACCCCAATTTGACATTTGTGGCTGGCACAGCTGAATTGGTATGCCCCAAATCTGCAATGGAACTACAAAATAAGTTGTAACAGCTATAGTCTGTGTATATTCTGTAGTCACAACTACTCACCCTCCTGCAGCGGCAGCGTGGAGGCACGTTCTTCCAAAACTATCAGGGGTGTCTATTTCAAAGCCTGCAGACAGCACGTGCTCATTACTAAACAAGGACACTATGCTATACTTTTGTCCTAGTTAAACCACAAGAAACATTGCAGAGACAGAAAAATCAGTTAGTTAGAAAAAAACAGAACACAAGCAACTACAGTCAGAAAAAGGTTGTCACAGAAATGGCGAGCGGCTGCTCCACTTTGGCAGCTCTATAAAAAGAGCTGCAAAGTCAACAAGAACTTAGTTCCACATCCAGCTCTGCACCACATCCCTAGTGAAAAGCATGTGGCAGGCATTTAGGAGGCAGATAGCTGAGAGAACTGCGACAGCAGGACATGAAGACAGAAAACATGAAGAAATAAGAAAAACCACAGAGTCAGCCTGAACACGAAACAGGGCCAATTCTATTGTGTGTGGCTTTTAGACTGGCTTTAGTTTTTGGAAAGAGGCTTTAGTTTTTGGAAAGAGGCTTCCAGGAGCATGCAGGGATAGACATAAAGACACATAAGATAAAGCCTGGCAGTGGTAACTCTGGTCACCCAGAAGTTTTGTTCTCCATCCTGATCTGCTGGTCAAGGTCAAAGCATACCAGTAAAGGGGTATACAATTATTATTTTTCACATTTTTTTTACACTCTACAGGACTCAAGCTTATGGGAAAAAAAAAAAAAAAAAAAAAAAAAAAAAGTAGTTGTAGGATACTTTGTATGTTAAGCAATGAAACAATTTTTTTTAGGAAAGAAAATGATCTGCCCTGTTTTTAGATGGGTTTTTGTTTTATCTATCTATTTATTTATTTTTAACACAGATGAATTCTTGCCTGGAAAAAAAGAGATTTGGCCTCTGATAACTGTCCCTTTTAAAACAGTTGGGTCAGCAAACTCCTGCTGTTTTTGCATTGGGTTCTGATGAAGAACCCAGGACTGTTCTTCAGACATGGCACCTTGCTTCTCCTCTTGTGCACATCGAATTCTGGCCAGCCTCACTCCTTTATTCTGACCAGACTGTGAAACACACTTTGGCTGTAACTAAGATACACCATCATCAGTAAGATGCCAAAACTTGAAGCCTGCACTTGCACAAGGAGGTAATTTCTTGAGCCATTTCATTGTGAACAAAATGAAAAGAACAAAACTGACACTCATACTCCTATAATTTAGAAAAGGGTCCCAAGCTTTCTTCTTCTCCCCGGTATAAAAACTCTGTGTCTGCCAGGAGAAAAGGGCTTTGTACATGAGCAGTCCAGGATGCATGGAATTACCAGCATGTCATTAGGAAAACCCTGCACACGCCATACGCCACACCAGGCAGCAGCACAGGAAGTCTTTCATTTCAACAGTTCACAACAATGAGCATAAAGGGGCTGTAAGCAGCACAGATCCATTACTGAGCTCCACCGACGCTGCTACTTTTACTTACCTGAGGACAACAATTTCCTACAGCAATCTGAGTGAGCATTCAGTGCTGCTAGGTGCAGAGGAAACATGTTGTGGATCCCACACCTGAAAGGCACAACAGCCTCATGAGATAAGGGCTTGTAAAAATACAGGTGGTATACAAACCCCACACATGAAAAGGTCCTTCCAAAGAGGCCGCATTTTTTGACCCTGCCTTGCTAATTTTATCCATATTTCCTTACTATCCTGTTCAGGAGTTAAAATTAATCCTGATACAGAAAAATCTTGGCACTATGCTTTGAACAGAATGCAGGAGGAAGGTTTCTAAAAATGTGAAATGAAAGCTTCTGTGAGGGGGATAGCAAGGGAGCAGAGTCAATCTCCCAGTGTGGGATACATAGACTTATTCACCATCTACGTATATTGCAATGGCACTCTGAGGGGTAAAAGTAAATACCAAAAGCTTCTCTGCATTGTTTGTACAATTGTTATCTTGCTTTAGATAACTCTCACTTGGGTTTTCAAAAGCTTCCTTTTCTTCCCTCACCACAGGGCTGGAGCACCAGATGACTTCACGCTTTCCTTTAGAGCACTGTGACACTTAGGGTTTTCCTCCCACACCCAAACAACTGATCATCTAATCCTGTTGGCTCCAGCTACTGTCCTCACTCACTCTTTCACTCTCTCTTCCCTTTGCATACACGACCCTCCTTTCAATTACACTATAAACTCCTCAGAGCAGACATACTGGGTCAAACAAAAAGAAAGCCAAAGCAAAACAAAAAAAGCAGACACCTATCATTAAGCTAAATCTGTATCAGGCAGTCACATTCATTTTTCAACAAGCTGAGCACTCAGCAGCTGTTATTGTCACCCACAAATCATCCCAGCTCAGCCCTGAACATGCCACCATCCACCTTCTTAGAAGATTTCTTAGCTTAGACATCTTGGCTTCTGTCACTTAGCGTCGTGTTTTGTGCAAAGTATACAGTTATTCTAGAAATGCTATTACAGGCAGTCCTCCAAGAGCATACAAACACGGAACCTTAAACCAGCTATCTCACCAAGATTATAATCTAGTGCCTGCTGCAGCAGATACACTTTTGGAAAATGACAAACGCTTGAACAACAGCAGATGGATTCCTATCGGAAAGAGAGTTGGCGGATGGAAAGCACCATCACCTCATGGAAGATTTTGGATATGGACAAAAGACAAACGAACTTTTTTTTCTTGTAAGGTTCATCATAAATCATAATTACTAATGATACTTTACACAAAGAAGCGTGAATGTTAATAAAGATGTCTCTTCTCACCAACGTTTTACACATATGTATTTAACCCACACTGATTTATTTTTAAAAACATCATTCTTTCCAGAAGCCACAGTTCCATCCTTCCTTGGTCTTCATATTACATTTGTCCTTCTTGGTGCTTTTCTACACTAAGGAGCAAAATGGGGCACTACACAAATTTTAATTTTGCCAGTGTTCAGCGTCTACATTTTAGAGCAAACATCTTTAAAGATGATCTGGCAGTCTGTTCTTTTAAAGGAAACAGCACAAGCTCCACTGAGCTGATGCAGCTGTATAAACAGGTTGCAATTCTTTTTTAGCTGTGGAGTCATTTATTTAAGCCAACATTGGACACTCTGTCTTGCCATATTTCTTCGTACACCCATTTCCCTCCATCTCCTCCTCCACCTAGTTATCTCAAGTAATATTTTTCATCTTTTAGGTCAAGATTTCTACCCAGCACGTGTTTTGGCTGCTTTCCACCAAAATACACCATCTGCACATCTGCTAACCAGCCATGCTTCAACAGCGCTGTTCACAGTGGTTCCTCCCACCTCTTACATACCTCCTCCTTAAAACACAACTGCCTCAAACCCTGACTGAGCTGTCTGCAGTCGTTGCTAGCAATGTTGTGGAGTTTTCTTTTTCAAAACCAGTTTGTGGAGCTCAGCCAGAGCTATTTACATGCAGTGCATACAAAAGCTCACTCCCTGCGTTTCAGTGCTCCTGGCTGAGCATCACTTGGACCTGCCAGGGATTTCTGAGACAAATTCTTATTTCACTCATTTTTGTTGCTGGAAGAAGCGATTTATTTTATCAATGCTCCAGTCACTTGAGTGAAATATAGAAATTTTGAGTTGGATAACCTTGAGTCCAAGAGTGTGCTACTCCTCTGCAGCTCATTTTACATCAAACCTTAAGAAAAGAGGCAGACTGAAGTTTACTGTACTGGAGAAAAGCTAGCTAAAGTATAAACTGATTTAGACACTAAGATATTTGTGTTGATTATGTTAATATGACATACACTGGAAGCTACAGAATTTTATTATCTGTGCCCATTGAAAATCTGTCCCACCTTCTGAGTTGGAATAGAGACAGCCATACTTTATGAAGAAATATGGGCAAACATATCTCTTTCTTCTACATCCTCAAACATCAATCAGAGAGAGCTGCAAGAATTTTCAAAACTAAAACGAGCTAATTTAAATCTTCAAACAGGTTTTCCTAAGTAAGTCAAGAGAGGTCACTGACTTCTGCAATGCATTAGAGATCAAAAACTTAAATTTTATTGTAGAAATATGCAGCTGGTAGATGAAAATTTATATTTATGTAATCAGATACCACTGTAAACATCCAGTATAGGTATCTCATGGCATAGCATTACTCTTTTCATTACTGCTTTGTTTATTTCAGGTTTGCTGTTTTCTTTTGACAGGCCATAGGACTAACAGTCTTTAGCAATCTGTGTCCAATTACCAACTTGTTGTCCCATTACTCATTAAAAAAAGCCCTAAAATAACAAATCAGAAAAAACCCTGTCACCCTGTCCTATTATTTCAGTCATGTGGCTATCAAAATCAACACAGGATTTAAATTTATACTGAGCTCAGGCTTAGTGACATCTGCTTTGTAGTACTGCAATTCTATTGATTATCCTTTGTCACATCAAAAGATACAAGATAACAGAACTGTCACTGCATGTAACACGCCATTATAACAGCAATTTAAATACTATGTAACATGGACATAATCCCCTTGGAAAGTATTTGAAATTTTTCCAATTATGTTTCCTAGACAAACTTTTTGCTAGGGACTTTATGGAATAACTGTGATCAAGATGCACTTTTCTATACATCCTGTATTGATAACCCTTCAGAAAAATAAGCAGTACTGGTACTACTTGCAACCATATAACTGTGCAGAGTAAGAGTTTAGCATGGTTTCTTCCACCTGCCCAATCATCTAATATTTTAGTGAAGTGTAGAACAAATGCATTTATCCATCTTAACCTCAGAAACTGAGGAATACCTATGTCTCCTGGCATCAGACATTGCATTAGATCATTGGAAGCTCCACTGTAGCCACCTACTTGGCAGTATCAGCTCCGCTGGTTATGAGGGTGTTAATCAATAGCTCGTGTCCATATCTTGCAGCCACGTGCAAAGGGGTGTTACCATCCTTATCAACACAGTCGATTTCTCCTCCTGCAAAAAATATTTTCAGACAGTTTAACACCAAAAGATTAAGTGTGAACCTGTGACTACAAATGCTATTTCTCTCCAGTGAATGCAGCAAAATCAAGCCACTGAGAATTTCAAAGAATGAGATTGGTACACAGCGAGCCATTAGCTGCCAGCCACGGTACTGACCATGGTTCAACAGCAGTGCTCTCACCTCCTTCTCCAGCTTCAGTGGGGAACAGGCAGTGAGCATGATGACATACGACTAACATTTAATCATTAGAAACTGCTACACAGTGCTTAAGTAGACCTTTTCCTGTTGCAGTTTATGTCTGTCATCTTGTATTTTATCCTCAAACAGGAAGAACTGATTCTTTCTTTCTTCTCTGCTACAGCTTTTGATGCATGCAAAGATTGCTATCAAGTCCCTGCTTTCCTTTTTGGATCGAGCAACTTTTGCTCTTTCAGTCTCTCTTTGTAAATTAGTTTGTTGTAATTCAACCACCCTTGTCCTTCCCCCAGTTCTCTCCAGCTGGCCCACATCCTTCTGAAAGGAAAATGTCAAAAGCCAGAAACAGTACTACAGCTGATGTCTACCAATGCTGAGCCGAGCAAAAGGATTACTTCATGCTTGCTGGCTATGCTCCTATCTATACACTCCTGCACATTGTATGCTTTTTCCTCTACTTTTTTTCTTGGCAACACCATGGCATTGTTGACGTGCGTTCAGTTCCAGATCCTCTGCAAACACCAAATCCTTTCTTGAGGAAATGTCACCCACTCAGCTTTTTGCCATTCTGTATTTATTTAACTGATATTCCTGCCTATGTTCTCTCTCTCCTTTGCATTACTTGCATCACAACTTTTCTCCAATTTTAAGGGCTCATTTTCAACTCCAGCTTCTGCCAAAAAAACAGTCTCTCCTAACTTCATGTTTTCTCTGAATATTAAAAGCACACTTCATATTCCATTATCCAAGCTGTTAACGAAAATACTGGATAGTATAGCAGACCCAGGAGGGAAGCTGAAAAATCTCATTATACCTTCTATGTCAACAGTGATCCATTTATTATTATTAATGTCCGAGTGTAGTTTTTCTATCTGTTATGCACCTGCACAGTAATATTTTCATTTAGACCATACTTCATTAGTTTTCTGTGAGAATACATTATAAAAGTAGGTTAAAGTCTTGCTAAAATGAGGATATGGTAATATTTACTGCATTTCCACTATGCAAATGAGATAACAGGCCATAACTACAGCAAGAAAAGTTCTAGTGAAATGAGGAATTTTCTAATGGTAAATAAAGGCTAGCAAAATGCTGGAAGAGGGATACTGCAGTTAGATGAGATTCCAAGTTTGGGATTATAGTTAAACAAAGAAACAGAAAAACAGAAACAAAAGAAAACAGACTGACCTGTCCAGAATAATGACCAAAACAAATACAAGTAAACAATCAGTATTAGCAGCCTCTGTTAGTCAGAAGGCAGGCCTCTGTCAGATCTCCAACAGTAATATTTGCTATATGCTCTAGTATTCTTGGACAAAAGAGATATTTAATGAGTGTGACAGGTAATTACAAGCTCTGGAATCTACTCCTGGCTATGCCAAAATAAAGTGGTGCTGGTCCACCCTGCAGTGTATTTATTCAGCACTTAGTGAAGACAGTGATAAGATGTGCAGGTAAGAGAGGTAAGAGAAGAACAGCTGTTGAGTGGTGGCATAGAGAAAACAGCATGGGCTCTAAAAGCAGCACAAGGGAGGATAACTAGAACTTTTTACTCTTTTAATCATTTGAGAAAGTTAGCTGTGCCTTCCTCTCATCATATGAAATATCCTAATAGAGCTCTTAACTCTTCTGATCAAGTTAAGAACCACAAAAGATCAGTTGCCTCATCATCAGCTAGAGGAAGACTAGATTTTGTTTAGAACCAAGAGTTGCCACTAGTAGTGACACTGTGAAAGGAGACCTGTAAACGCAGCTCATACTCAGAATTTGATGCAGAGCTGAACACCTTTCAGAGAACTTCTTTGGCATTCTGGGTCAGAAAACCAAAAATTCCAACCCAAGAAATGCCTACTCTTTGGGAGAGTTATTGAACAGACATTGAAACTCACCATTCTGAATGAGGGTCTGTGACCGTGTGAACCTCCCATGGACAGCTGTCATGTGCAGTGGGCTCTTCCCATCTTTACTCTAACAAACAAAATGTAAAAACAATCATCTAGCATGAAAAGAAGAGGTAACAACTTGAAGCCTCTCAGTTCAACATCCTACAGCTATTCTTCACATAAAAGCTCCAATGGCTTCTAAAAACTACAGGCCTGAATCTGTATGTCATAATAAATGCAAAAGGTACAAACATACATGTAAAGCAGCTCCTCAGCAGTGATCAGGAAATTATCTGAGCTACAGTCTATCCTCAGAGCCTGGCCATATGCAATGTTTGGTAGAAACTTCCAAATGTATAATATATCACTCTTAAATGTGACCATACTATCTCCCATTTAGTCATTTTTTCTTCCTTACTTTTTGCAGCAAGAAGAATTTTTTAAAAATGAACCGCAAAGCTAAGGAGGAGCAGTCACAGAAATGCAAGGAATATAACTGATGTTTCAATCTGCAATTTTATAGATATATCCTAAAAGAGAAGTTTTGTCAACTTAATAAAAAACAAGATGTCTACAAAAGATAAACAGAAAATAAGGAATGAGTATACAAGGAAAGCTACAATGAGCTGAGATCAATGTTTTGGATCTAGAGAAAGAAACTGAGTTGGGAAAGCTGAGGAGCTGAGAAAATAGCAAGCGACAGTTGCCTCACTACTCACATCATTTCATTTTTGTTGGCATTGGGTTTTGCACTCACTGGCAAGCCAATATCTAATTTCACCTCAATAATTCTGAGTTTAAATAATACACTGACCATCCACTGATCTCAAGGGACCTGCCACAATTACTAGATGCTAGGAGACCACTTTTACAGATGAGAAACTGGAACATGCACAATTTAAAGTAAAGTAGCCAAAGTCTTATTTGAACTTAGAGATCTCAAGTCTTCTAGCAAGTCCCTTTCAGGTTCATCAAGATACATGTATCATTTACGTCTCAAGAGCATTCAGATAACCAAAACAGAATCAGGCTTTGTAAACTCAGGCTTTAAAATATGTAAACAAATAACCTTGAGGTTTTACTTACCCAGGAAAGTCTAAAGAAACTTGGTTAGAATCAGATTTAATTAAATCCATATTGCAGGAGGAAGGAAAACACCAGAAAGAAACATTTCCTTGACTTATTACCATTGCCCAAGTCAACATTTTGACGGAGCTCCTGAGACTAAACTTTAGCTGTGGTTTTAGTAGAGTGGCTTGCCTAGAGTTTAAGGCTGCTATTATATTTATAAAGGCACTGAATGCTCCTCTGCTAGAAGTTAATCTCATCCAAACGGTTTAATGATTGGCATTCTCAGCATCACTCCAATTCTATTAAGAACTTAAAGACTTGCTGTACTCATTGCTGCAGTTTCCAGACTCTTAAGGTATGCAAAATAGGATAAAGTAAAACTGAAGAGGTAAAATGCAAGTTTTACCTGAATGTTAACATCTGCCCCATTATTCACTAGTAGTTCAAGACACAGTGCTCCATGAGTGGAGGCAGCAGCAAAATGCAAGGGAGTGAATCCATTATTATTGGGCTGATTTACATTAGCACCATAGTCAATCAGCTCATTAACAACAGAATCCTGACCATTGTAACAGGCAATATGAAGTGCAGTATTTCCATAGATGTTCATTTCATCAATCTAAAACGAGACAAGGAGACACATCAGCTTATCATTTTACATATTGCATCACATTCTGCAAATGGAAATAGCTAGAGGCTTGAACTGTCATAGGGCATATTTCTCACCAGCAAATTCCACTGACAAAAAAAAAATACTCCCCAAGAGCTTAAGTTGGAATGCTTTATCTTCACTATCATTAGCTTCTTATCCTACTGGCAATTTCTAAAAGCCACACTGAAGCTTAAAGCTAATAGCAGGCCTATGTAATGATGATAATAAAAATCCTAATAAGTTGGAAGCTTTTTAATATAAAAATAGGAAAGAAAGATAAATAAAAAGCTCAGTCTTTAAAATAAAATAATAATAATAATAATAATAATAATAATAATAATAATACATTATATTGAGTTTTTGTGAGTAGAATCAGGCTTCAGATCTCTTTCCACAGATTCTTTTTGGGATGGGAAAGTGTCTTAGGGAATAGATGGAGAAATTGAGCAGCCATTTACACTTCAACAAAGAAACCACTTTCAGCAGTTCAGTATTATGAAGATGTAATTAAGATTACATTACTTCTTGATCATTAGCTTAGAATTTAGCTGCTGTTCTGTAAAGCAGGGCAAGACAGGTTGCACAAAACACTCCTGCATGTTGTGAACACGCTTCCACAAAAAAGATCTCAAAGATCCTATCTCTGTGGGGAATGTGAAACTTCAATGTCATTATTAGCACGGTACTGCTAATAATGGAAAACACCTATTCACATTCAACACAGACTTCTGACATTTTTCTGGCAGGTCACATCAGCTGGCTATACAGCTAACAAATACAATGAATTTATTCGACATCTTTGACCAACAACCAGCACAGACTCTTCTGGTCATTTCACTGCTGCTTTGAACCACTGTGTTGACAATATTAATCTAGGAGAGGTCTATACCCTGAAATAAACATCTTTTCCCAAGTGAAAATAATTCTTCCCCTTCCTTCCACTAGCTAACACTGGAAATAACAACCTGAAACTTAAACAGGCTGAAAGGCAGCTTAGTAAAGTACTCCACATATGAGTCTCCTCTCACCATACCAAAGGGAATACCAAGCCAAGGAAGACATTATTCCACCTTCCTCTACAGAAACAGCATATATTTCCCTAATCCCTCAGCAAGGTGACCTGGAATTTAGTGTCCATATCAGACACTTTCGTTCCAGAATGTTTCCTGGCTCTTAAACTAATAATCTACAGAAAGTATAAGGTGCTTTTCACAGTCCAGAAAACAGGAACTATTTTCTTTAGAAGCTTCACTGATGTAGCAGCAGCCGTAAGAGAAAAATATCATCTTTAAATATAGAGAAACATATACCTCTACTCCCAGGTTAAGGAGGTGCTTCACAATGTTAATTTGCCCATTGGATGCAGCTGCATGAAGTGGGGTGTAACCCTTCTTGTCTTTACAAGTCACCTCTGCACCATGATTAATCAGTAAGGCAACAACTTCCAGGTGACCTTCAAAAGATGAGAGAAAGCAGTCAACAGGTATACTTGTATCACTTTTCACAAATCACTACTTTCTTGCTAACACACTGGCCATCTCACTAACATTTCACAATACTCCCAGGGTCTTACAAGGGGAAAAGAAGGAAAAGAATTTTCATCAATGCTCTTAATCCTAGCTCTAGGCCTATGTCAAGAAATCCATGCAATACATATTCCCCTTCATCAGGTGGCTCAAATTTCTTTTTACTGAGCTAGTTTTCCAGTCATTAAAAAAACAAAAGCACATCTCCTTCCCATGTTACTCCTCATTCAAAATAACAGCCCGTGTTTTATTCTCCCTTTTAAAGAAAAATCAGTGAGCATTGGAGCAAGACAATAAGATTTCCAAAACAGCATCCAGCTGATGTTATTTGTAGACTTGATTGCTAATGCTCATTTTTCTGGTTGACAATACTTAATGTCTATAACAAATTCCAAAATAAAGGTTCCCTCTTTTCCAGCAGCACTGAGGACACAAATACTTATTGAGTGCATAATTTGATGCAAAGTCTACCAGTACCATCATAAGATTTTCTACTGACTGCTGATCTTCAGATTACATTTCTGACTTTCCAATATCAAGCTAGCAAAAAATCCTCAATACAGGTCTACAAATGTTTGAATCTGAACTTGTGGTGTATAAATACATATTTAGTCTGCAAACTAAAATAACTGCAACAGCCTCAAAAGTGACACACAGTTAAAGCTGACTGCAGACCCCTGGGGCATATGTTTTCAGGAGTGAAATACCCTCCCTCTGGATTAAGGTCTCTCTATAACATATATGAGAAAAGCCGAGCATCTCAAAATGCAATTTATAACCCACCTGTGTCTCTAGTTTCCTCCTCCTCCTGAAGGTTTCAAAGTATGTGTCCTGCCATCCCAGACAGTGCCCTAACCACCAAAATTAAGTCAAGGAACTGAGGAACAGTCATTACTGCTTCTCGCTGAAGCAGAGCTATTTTTCTTAGAATTTTGTTAGGTTAAACAGACTGAAAGAGAGCAAACATCATAGGAAGATGTTTGCCACCTGGGCTGCTCAGCACTTTCACGACAGAGACAGCTTTGGTCTTTACTGACATCTCAATTGCCCAAATATACGTGGAATTACACAGCACAACAGAAAAGCCTTTCACCACTTCAGAGTGGTCTTCAGAGCTCGCTAACTCAAAAGCCAAATCACATCTGCTGGCAAGCAACCTTCCATCTGTCTGTGCATATCAAAACACCACAATATGCTTTTCTCACATTTTGAAATCTCCTATTATCTCATTTCCAAAGATGCCAGGGTTAAGATTGAGAATATGATAAGTCAGGTGAAAAACCTGATAGAGGGCACACAATGTCTCATTAATTACAATCTGAATACACTGCTTGCCTGACACAAAAGCTATCAAACAAGAGTGACCACTACTGTTTCTTGTTCTAGCATTTTTAAATAAAAAACAATCCCAATAATCCCCTGCAATAACAAAATTTACTATAACTTGAAAATAATAATACAGTCTGATTTACTTAAGCAGCATTTAGTAACATTTATGCTTCATGAATCAGTTGTTCTTCTCTACTCTGAAATAAAAGATGACAATCTGCTTCTAACCTAAGAGAAGAACTCTCTAATAGTACCATGACTTGTCTACTTATGAATGTAAATAAGCAGCAAAAATCATTATCATATAAATCTGTATTTTATTTATTTATTTATTTTTCAAAAACAGATACAAATACAACCTGTATTTTTTCATGTTTGAATATACTTCAGTTGGGAGTATACTTGGAATTAGGATCAGGATAGAAAGACCAAAACTAAAAAACATTAAAAGCCCATTTTAATTGCATTAAAATCACAGCAATGTTCCCACCAGCTGCAGAAGTGTAAAAGGACACTGTATTTAGATCAGACAATCTTTTCCCTGCACAGCATAAATGCCACTCTCATTTTCCATGGACAGGTCTGTGTATTGTCTGCCATAAAACATGCTGTTAGTTTGTCAACAGGAAATTCAAACAGGAAGTTGAGCCTTACCCATGTATGCAGCCCAGTGAAGAGCTCTTCTGTCCTTTTTGTCAAAAGCATTGATGTTTGCACCCTTGGCTAAGAGCAAGTTCACCATCTGGAAGGAACAACAGCAAGTAAACAAACCCTGTAGATCAGACACTCAATACTTCATAAAAAGACATTCTAGTGATAAAATTTTGATCATAAAATCAGGCTGCTCTGTATGTGATTGCAGTATGGCTAAAAGTTGAAAAGCTGCTTTCTCTATTAGCAGTCATGCAATATTAGAAATAAGCAAAATCAGGCAAAACAAAAACAAAAACAACACATTCAACAACTTTCTTCCCCAACAAAACATTCTAACACCACAAATTACATAGGTGCATAATTGCATAATTCACTCACATGCTGCTCTGCCACAGTACAGAGATCAGCTAATAACAACATACTTCCATTATCACTTCTAATACACTCTACCGGAAATCTCAGGAGTTTTATATCATGAGAGTTAGATATAAAGCTCACAAGCCTCACTATTTTTTTCCAGCAGTGCAGTAGTTTAAAGGCCAAATACCATCATTGTCTTACAGGAATTACCTTCCCCTGCCCTTTTAATTAGAGTATAATTGATCAACTTCCGTTGACAGAATTCTGCTGTTCTAGTTGAAGACTTTCTATTCCTTTTCTAGATCTTCAAGTGTGGTATGAGCAGCAAGAATCCTTTCAACCATGCCTAACGCCCAACAAAACTCTCTACGCAGGGGCTTTGTTTACCAAACTATGGTATTTCATATGGAACCAGTAATTAAAATAGATGATCTTACTCATATTAGGTAAGCAGAAGCAGCATATATGATCTCAAAACCAAAAGCACATTTTCTAGAAGACAAATTGGAAAAGCAGACTGGATCTAACACATCTGAACATTATTTTGGTATGAAATTAATCCACCAGTTTTCCTGTCGTTCCATTCCATCTCTCTTACTTTCTCAGGCAGTTGAGCACAAAATAGCCCAGGACACACTTGAATTGCCAGAGCCAGGTGCACAGTCAGCTCCCCAAGTCTGCATGTACGTTACACGAGCGTGCCAGACCTGCACAGGCAGTTTCTTGCCACTCTCATTTCTGCAGGCAGGAATCCTGGCATACAGGTTGTAAAGCAGACGATTGATAGCAAACATGGGGGTCAGCGATATGGGGCTTACTGTAGACCCAGACACAGCAAGCCGACTGTTTGAAAGGAGGAAAAAAGATAACTAATCAAAGATTAATTATGCTATTAAACAATTCACCTCAATGTGGCCATTCAGAGCTGCATGATGCAACGCTGTCCTCCCGCCTCGGTCAGAGACATTGACGCTGCTCAGCATGGGAATGATAACTTCTGCACACTTCACTGCCTTGTTTGCAGCTGCCACGTGCAACGGGGTCTGCCAGTTTTTGTCCCGAGCATTGACATCAGCTGAGTGCTTGATCAGTACTTGCACCGCTTCCTACAACAGCAACAGTTACAGCTATAAACAAGCAGTTCCAATAAGCACGCAGTTGACAGCCCAATGATGTTACCTATGCATTTCAGTTGTGCATCCCAGGCATGCCCAGGAGCAACATTCATCCAAGCAACATCCGTGGTTACTGACATGGTACTGTTGATTCAAATGCCAGAGCACACATCACCTCTGCTGTCGTTTAAAGCAACGTCCATGACCACAATTTTCCAATTTGATTTTAGGACATACAAAATAGTCCATGTAGACAGCCCAACCTGTTTGGTCAATTAACCTTTGAGACCCCGGTTATCAGAACTGTGCTCCCAATGCCAAAATGAATGGATAGATCTGAGCTCATACTTACATCAATTACTTCAAACTGATATTTACGTATCGGTTTGGACCATGAAATCATAGCACACTGCTCTTTTATTTATAAACAGGAAAAAGGGAGAAAAAACAACAACAACAACAAAAGATGTAAAAAGAAAATTTTAGCTTTGCAAAAAAAAAAAAAAAAAACCAAACCATGAGAATCACATGCAAGGATTTGCACCAATGTCCCCAGTTGCCATTAGCGTTCCTTCCCTCCCCAAGGGGTTAAAAGTGCATATTTCCCAGTGACAAAATGTACTCTTCTCTCTCAAGAGACTGTCTCATTAGAGTTTACCATCGGCTCTTTTCTGCTCCTCCTCATGCATCTGCCATTAAGCAAGTCAGATTAAAAAATGTCTCTGTCTATATTACATTGTTTCTTCTTCTATTTTTCCTCAGAAACAAAATACAGAAGAGTCACAGGGGGACAGTAGCATTCAAGTAGCCTTGCCTGCTAGTTACAACTCACAGCTGGGAAGCGGGAGAGACCTAGCACTACATGTTCCCTCAATTCTTTTTCCATAAACTGAAAAGTTTTCTGCTAAGTCCAGCCAAAGATCTATTAATGAATAACAAATTCATCGTGTGTATGTTTCAATAGCCCCTTTGTATCTAGAAAGGCCCAGGAGAGCGCCTGCAGTATGCATCAAGAATACATCTATTAGGAGCAGTTTCTGTTCTCTGGTCTCCACTAATTTCAGCAATTTCATTTTCTATAGCCATCCCACAAACTGACATCTAACAGATTGGTTCAGTTAGTAGACAGCATCTCTCCAGGCACCAAGAATGATACATTGCTGATGTCACAACAGAATTTTCTTTTCTCCCTTTTTTTCTTTTTTTAATTACAGCTCTGTTGTTTTAAAAGCCATTTAAATGCAATACACTGGGGACCTACCCAGCTGGGATATGAAGTCAGCAGGAATATTCATATCACTTGACTTTCAATGAAGGATGGAAAAAGTTAAGGGAGAATTTCAAAAAGTAAATGGTAAAGACTGAAAAGTCTAAGCTAATAATATTTAGATCGACTTCTCTATTTGCAACATTTATATAAAGCCTCTGTGACGAGCATTTCCAGCTAGACCATGTTATCAGTGAGATATCTCCACTCTCCCACACCACATGCCTTCCCCTGCTGCCTCTCTGGGTACTTCCTTTGGGTACCAGAACTGCAGGCACAAGGGAAGAGTTTCTCATTGTGAAACCAGCTTTCAGCAGCTGAAGAGTTAAAGAGCAGGCACAAGCCCATAAGAAGACATGCAGTTTCAGTTAGGACTGTGACTGAAAATAAAAATCCTGTACTCAGAAGCATCCAAAAAAGAAACCAAGCACGCTGCAATTTCTGCGCCACAAAGAGTGCAGCTTATTTTTAAGGTTAAAGTCTGACCTTTGTTTCTCAACACAGCTTTTTGTATTTTGCCTCATTACAGCACTCATATCCTATCAGATATTCCTTTCAGAGGGTTCTGGCAGCTGCCAGCAGCTGGAAGCTCAGCCAGTAGCCAAACAATGCCCGAGTTCAGGAGCAGGCCCAGGATTCCTGCCTGCGGGCCTGGCAGGCACTGGGACTGTTACGAAGGTGACTCAAGTTCCGCCAGTCCCTGGAAGGCAGCCACACTCTGTCTGTCCCATAACCCCTCCCCTCGCACCCAGAAGCCAACTCAGCCTGAATTGGGCTCACTCTTAGCTGAGTATTAGGGAGATAGAAGAGCACAAGGAGTCCAAATCAGAAAGCCAAAATAATGGCATGGTCACCCCTGGTACTTACTGCTGCTCCTTTTTGAGACAGTAGTGGAAAAAGCACAACGTGATGCCAGAAGATATCTAGCTGTCTAGCAGAAGAAATACGGGCTAACCTTCCTTTGTGCACGAATCAAAGCGGATTAACAGAAAAGCTGAAGGATGCCTTGAAATGCAATTAACCAAAACAAGCAGTGCAGTCTGGATCTCACACACATCCACTCCCCTCCTGGCATACACTCAGCATGCACACGTCTGCACGGCTTGATTCCTCCTCATTTCACCGCCTGCACACTGGTGACACTACATCACTTCACCCAGGGTCTCTTCCTCCAGCTGCCAGCGGCTCAGTGCGACCTGCTCCAGTTACACAAAGGGAAAAGTCAGCCACACCAAGACTCAACAGCAGCTGTAATTAGCTGGTAAAAGCTGGCCGCTGGCTGCAATGCTACAGGCCCTGCACACAGCAAATGCTCACCCGTTTGTGACAGTGCTGCCTGCTGCAGCTTTCAGTGGTTTGCTTTTTCCCCCAGCACAGAGTTTACGTTCAAAAGCAGAGTAATCAAATCTTACTCACTTCGCTCCTTGAAGCAACTGCTCGATGGAGAGGAGTCAGCCACATATTGTCTTTGGCATTTACACGAGCGCCTGCAAGTAAACAAGCAGAGGTTACATCCATGCCTTGGGTGCGACATGAAGAGCATTGCCCAACTGGTTTCCTAGTAACAGGATTTAGTCTCTCATCTCAGCTCTTCTGGCACTTCTCTACCCTTAAAAATGCATTTCCATCATCCAGACAGATAGGAGCAAACACAGAAAGAAAGGAACTGGATATAGCCTTGTTTACTGGAGACAGAAGCCAGGTTTGTAGCAGGGAAATACATACATACATACGTGTGCCTAATGTGTATGCATTTACAAGATTAACAAACATAGGATATCTGTTAAAATTCTGCTTCCCTTGCTGCGAAGACAAATCAGGGAAGCACAGTGGCTGAGGAGGAAACAGAATGCCTCCCCACCTCTACATCTGCAGGCGCCCCTCAGCAGACATCAGATGGGAGATAGAGGGCACGATCCATTTGCCTCGCGCACAGTTCAGTGCTAATGTGCACCCTGACAAAAGGCAGCTGTGCAAGAGGGTGGTTTCAGGGTCGCTTGCCAGAACAATGGATAAAAGAAGAATATTAAACAACTACTACAGTGTTGGTTGACTGCAGACAAAAAGGGACTCTATATTTGTGTGATGAGATTTGTTTGAAAGAAATACGAAACTATCCATTGAAGTGACACCTCAAAATAAAACGTTCAGTGGAAAGAGCTGGAGAAACTCATTTTTTAAATGTCTGCAGACAGCAGTACTAGTTTGAGAAGACTGGCATACGTAGTCAAAAATTACAAGAAGCAAGAGCATCATGCAGTTTGCCTGGATCAGCTTCTGAACTTCATGAACAAAGAGATTCTTAAGCCCCACTGGGCACCACAACTTAAAAGCTCATGTAAAATCCCGTAATTAATAAATCACACTCTCTGAATCAGAAATGATTTCTGAAAGCTGTTTCTCAGGAATATTAAGGTGTTTGCCTCTGAATCATAGCAGATACTGGGAATTGTGCTAGGTAACCAGAGAAAAAAAATGAGTTATTTCAGATAATCACAAGTTAGGACACAATTTTTTGGCAGGAAGAAGAAAGCTATTTTCATAACCAGTGCAGCAATCAGAGGCAATAATTCACCTTAGATCTCTGTAGCTGGTGCACAATCTGCACTCCAGAGAAATACCCCAGTAAAGGTGCGTGACGGTTTCAAAGTATTTTCAAATTAATTTGTATCTAAAGAAAAGAAGCTGCTACCTTCCCTCGTCTTCCTGAGAAGGCCATGATGATTGATGCCTATCAGTACCAACTCTAAGCCTGCATTGTCTGAGGTGCTCCAGACACACATTAAGCAGCCATATCTTCCACCATCAGAACTCCAAGGTACCTCATGATACACCACTGTGATCCTATAGAGATTTTGGGGATACAAACTGCCTAGATTAATTCCTAATGACTGCCATCAAATGCCTCTTTTCAGGTTTAGAAATCTATTTTACATTTACCTTGCTTTTTTTTTTTTAATCCTTATTTTCTTAACTAAGCTTTCTTTTGCCTTATTGCTGCCTATTCACCAACTCCCACAAGCAGATGGTAGGAAATCAGAAAGACCTATGCAGAGAGTAGCAAAATGGGAGAGAAATCACATCATTCATCAGTATTCAGCACTCCATGGCATTAGAGAATATGAAGGTGACTAAAAAAACCTAGGCAACTGTCTTCTCCAGTAGTTATTCATGCCTTTCACTGATCCACTCACCCTTCAGGAGGCTGCAGAAGATGGCTGCCAAGAAAAGCATGGAAGAAAATAATAAAAGCAAAACACTGCTACTATAAATAAAATAATCTGCAGCATGTTATCGACCTTTTCTTCTTCAGCAATTTTCCACATTCCCTTACCTCTCTGTGGTTTTGTGCTCTTTATGTGACAAAGTGATTTCACACATCTTACACATCCAATTCAATGCGCCAGTTGAATAAATTCGTGATTTATGATTTTAAAAAGCAGCGTAATTCAGCTGTTGCCTGTTAGCAAAGCCAGTGTTTTCTGTGAACTGAGGCACATATTTCTCTCATGAAGAGATGTTTCAAAATGTCTCCCTTTGTACTGCCTATTTGCTTCACCAAAACTCATCTTTCAGTTTTCCATCAGGTTCCTTGCAGGCAACAGCTAATGATGATCAAAGAGCTCCACCAGCACTGAGGCACGCCTCTGGGGACAGACAATATCTCCATTTTAAAGTGAGAATGTGGAGGCACCTGAGGCTCACGTTTTCAAAGGTGTCCTCTACACTTCACAAACTTGAATGCCCACCCTGCAGGACAGCTCTTTGAAAGCAACACAGAAATCCAACTCTGAAAACAAAGTGCTCTCCAGCACCTAACATCATCTGTGTCCCAAAATGAGAAGCTCAAATTTTCAAGTCACCCAGAAATTCAGCATCTCACTCTCTACCAAGTGTGTTCTTTAATCCTGTTTCAATGGACTCCCTACAATTATCTGCAAAGTTCAATAAGTTTATTGCAAGAGGCCTACAGCTGCTAACGCTCCAGCTGCTCTATCTGGCAGACTTACTGTAACACTACCTTGAGAAGATAAGCTCCTTTAAAAGTTGTCTCTTAACATCCCTCCATGTAGCCACAGCAACCACTCACCCCACAAAAAATCAACAAAAAATACTCTTTCAGAGAAGAAGCCTTTGAGATCTTTCACTCTCCATTTTTTTCTGCCAAAAGAGGAAATAAATCTGAAATTGCCTCTATTGACTTGAGATCAGAAACAAACAACCCGATGTTTGCTTTCAGGAATAAAGTTAACATCTCTTTCTCCTAACCAAATGATTTTTCATCCAGCACATCTGCCAAAATCCACATATTTTCAATAAATCTAGATTCAGCAACCTAAATCTCTGAAATCAGGGATGATCAACAGATGAACCTTCTTTAATCTATTAATAACATTAATAATGTGCACCTTTCCAAGTCCTGATGAGAAACAGCAACACAAAAGTATAAGTAGTGACCCACCATCACAGAGATGCACAGCATAAAGCAAAGATCAGCACAAAAAATTTAACAGAATGGCTCCAGACAGTAGGTGGAACTGGGACTTTCAACAGGAGAGCAACACATGCTAGATGTCAATAAATGTACCTAAGAGCCTGAGAACAGCTACATGATAGAAACAGGTTTGCTGGAATTTCATCAGAGCTAAGTGTGGGTCACTTGCTAATTAGGGAATTGGCCCAGAGATGCCACTGCAGTCAGAGGACAGGAGGAGTAAGCAGCAAGATAAAAGCACACAGGTCTTGGGTGAGGTCATGAAAGAGTGAGCAGATAGTCCTGGGACATCCTCCAAACTTTCTTCAGACGGGGACACTCTTAATCCCCAAGGACTGGAGTCTGAAAGCCATGGGAAAGACAGAGAGAAGCTGCCACTCCAACCCTCCTACTGCTTAGCCTGCCACAAAAGAGAAAAATCTGTATGTGAATTCAAGTCAGGCAGTGCCATCCCTTGCTGCCTGTATGACATGGATGGCCCAGAACCTGCCAAACGTGTGACAGTCTTGTTGTCAAATCTGCATGCCAGGGCTTACCAGGAACCTTTCCAAACCATGCTGAGGTTTGTCCTTTTCCTCACCTATGCACAACTCAGAAAGAATGGATGTCAATACCGCACACACACCCCCCAGTGCATAATCTTCTTGTCAAGTAGCTCAAAGCCTTCTGAAATAGTAAGATATGGTAATACTGCCCAGATCACAGGCTCCTGTGGGAGGAGAGAACAAAGGATAAGGGAACTGAGCACGCTCACTCTGCCCTCAGCACAAGATTAAGCCCAGGAAGGGGAGAGGTACGGGCACACATAACCATGGAGCTTGGATTTATCCAGACATTCATGAACAAGCCATCGCATAGAACTTCATTTACGTGAAATGGCTGCCACAGTCCTTCTCCTTGACAGAAAGGAGGTAAAGGAGAAGTGCTCAAAGCTCTATATAGCCAGTTTTCATATAGCCTGGAAAAATAAAACCACGTAACATACTTCTCCAGTTTGAACCACATGACTGTGGATGAGATCTTTGAGCTGGTGTAAATCCACCTAGCCCTGACATTTCATGGACTGAGATGATTTATAATAGTTGAGGGACTTGGCATTGCACCTCCTCTATCAATTCCAAACACATTCCATTTCAGTGGCTAAAAAGCCATTTTTGATATGACTCCAAGCATCTGGGTAGAAGCTTTATTCATTAGATACTACAATTATTTGTGCTGTCACCAGTTCATGGACCACAAACCTTAGAATACACATATTTCATTTCAGTTCTCTCCTGAGCTCTGTACGAAATGCAATGGGTTTCCAGTTCTCCTAGCTCCTACTAAGGCTGAGAATACCTTTGTTTGATTCCAACAGCAAGCATTTTTGTGTTTTCGCTCAGTAAAAACATTCTCTCATTTGAGGTCAGACAACAAAGCTTATATATGACTTAATTTTATGATTAATCTTTTATGAAACACTCCTACGTATTTTGATTTTGCAATGGAGTAAAGCAAAAAGATGATGTTGTTGCTTTCTTCAGAACCTAGCTCACAGATTCCAGTAACAAAAATGTGTTTACAACAACTCATAAACCTGCCCCTCCAAACCTGCTCTTGGATGTACATACTGATACATAATGAGAGTAATGAGATTACAGTACAATGAATAGATAGAAATACACAATGTAAGATTTAATTCTGACTCATGTCGAGCAAGTAGGCAAGATCACCTACTTTTTATGCTGCTAACCAGACAAATCCTACAGCCTGCGGATGACATTTTGACAGGGAGGCACTGGAACAAACTGTCCCAGAAGAACACAAGGAAGTTTCTTTATTTCTCTCATTAGGAATACAATGGAAAACAAGAAGCAGAATGTACCCTGCCTTCATCAGGACATGTGATGCTATTGGGATTCACAGGAGGAATCGGCAGGACTGCTTCACCTTTCTATTTATGCAGATATTGCCTGTGATGTTATTTGCAATACTTGAAAAAAAGACACACAACAGCAGAACGACAGCACGTTACAAACAACACACAACTGCAACAATACACACACAAATTAAGTTTAGCTTTTGTCTCCTAGTGAAGAAAAGACTGCTTGCATCTGACATAATGAAAAAGCATCCAAGCACAACGTACCAGCAGAGGAATGTTCATTTGAATCACTTTGCTGCCGTGAGGGTTAGAGCAGAAAAATCTAATTTATGATGGATGACAAACTAGTTACCCTCATTAAAAAATTGGATTACTCAAAACATTCTCAAAAACATACAGAAAAAACACAATGACAGCAAATAAATTCTTTCTTCCTTCACCAAATGAAGTTTAGGCTGGCTCTGTCCAAAGAAACATTTAGAATATCTGTTCCTCCATCCCTTGATTTATTCAACAAGGAAACAAGGTCTACACAAAATGAAAAACAATGCAGGTAGAGAGAGGAGGTGAAGCAAGCAATAAAGCTGAAGATCATGAAGCAGCAGAGTCTGCAGCTGGAGAGAGACTGCAAGGCACAGGGCACTGTGACACTGACAGCTGCACTGCCTATGGTGCTACTGCCAAGCAAAAAGGCTTGGTCCTTTTGGTCTTAGGGCCTTGGACACACAAATGGCTAGTGTGAATCTACTATATCTATCATAGCTATCTTCGAGAGAAGACTGAAGCAGTACTGCAATCCATGCTAGATATCAGAGCATCTAGAAAGTTCAAAGGCTTTGAGTAACTCAGCTGTGGGAGAAGCTTCATTTGGCACTTTCACCTTGCTAAACAATAGAAAAGCTGGTTTTCTTCAATTTCATGGCTCACAGAATTATTAGTTCTGGGCTACAAAAGCTCTTTTACAAGCTGGATCAAGTAACCTTCAGAAATTCCTTCCAGACAGAATTATTTTCAAGTTCAAAGTTTCAAATCTTACTTAAATAATTTCACTAAACAAAAATGCAAGTCATTTGAAGAGGCATTCTAGTAATTTGTAAGATCTAAAATTCAAGTATCATATAGCAGGAATCATACAGTAAGATAACCTGCAAGGGGTTGGAAATTGATACCATAAGGTTCCTTCCCATTCCACACTCTTAAATCACCCTAAGCTTTACCTTTTACAGTTCTCCAGTTTAGAAAAATACTGTTTTTGAAATCTGCAAATATATCTGGGAGTTTACCACGAATTACACGTATTTCTTGAGAGACATCTGATCTGTGCTTTCTTCTGACATATTCTGATAATGTTTTTTGTTGCTTAAAGAGTTTGGAAACATTTACCATTATTTTTCACAGTGCTTATGGAAAGAAAGGTTGGTGTTATATTCTTATCGAAAACTGGGAAGAAAAAAACTGGAGCAAGTTAGATCAGCAGTGTCGGCATGAGAGATTAAAATAGGGGAGTTCTGGAGTTATAGTTCAATGTTAAGATGGTACTTTAGTCTTTCTCTCACACACATACACTACTTAAGTATATAAATAAATAAATAAGAGTGAGGTATTTCGAGCACCTATCACCAAATCACTGATCAGGCCCCATGCACACAAACAGCTTATTCAGTTCATGATTTGGACTTTGGGGTCTTGATGGATAAAAAGCTGGACATGAGCCAGCAGTGTGCTCTTGCAGCCTGGAAGGCCAACAGTATTCTGGGATGCATCAGCAGAGGAGTGGCCAGCAGGGAGAGGGAGGGAATTGTTCCCCACTACTCTGCTCTCATGAGGCCCCATCCAGATTCCTGTACCCAGTACAGGAAGGATGCAGAGTTGTTGGAATGGGTCCAGAGGAAGGCCACAAAGATTATCAAAGGGCTGGAGCACCTCTTCTATGAGGAAAGGTTGAGGGTAGTGAGGTGCTGGAGCAGGTTGCCCAGAGAGGTTGTTAATGTCCCATCTCTGGAGGCATTCAAGGCCAGGCTGGTTGTGATCCTGGGCAGCCTGAAACAGTGGTTGACAACCTTGCACATGGCAGGGGAGCTGGAACCAGATCATCTTTAAAGTCTCCTCCAACCTAAGCCATTCTATGAGCGTGACATTAGATGACAACATCCAAGATGAGCCTTTTGGCAACCCATCAACAAAGCATTTAAACCATTACACAAAGACGTTTATGTGAATATGAGCATTTAGAGAAAACTTTTAATATAGTTTAGTTTTGACTAGAGTACCTTAAGACAATGTACAAATATAAAAAATACCATGTGCACAATATTTTGTGCTGTATACACACATATATATACACACATGCATGCCGTTTCTACTCTGACATCATTTAACTGTCTACTCAATTTCTTTTTTTTGACCAATTTCTCCTTTTTTTCTGAGACTATGGACAAAAATATGCATTTCAAAAAATCAAGTATCAACTAGTATTAAGTGGTTTCAAAGGATAACTGTTGTTCTATTACAGATTTGCAAGTTCTTGCTTAGATACATTCTACTGCAGTGTTTCTATTCTCCAAGTCAACTTCCTGACTCCCCTT
Source organism: Phasianus colchicus (assembly GCF_987193195.1). NCBI lineage: Eukaryota > Metazoa > Chordata > Aves > Galliformes > Phasianidae > Phasianus > Phasianus colchicus. The sequence goes on along the minus strand of NC_143442.1, from coordinate 27,252,696 downwards.
CTATTCTAAATACCAATTACAATTTATTCAAACTCATTCATAACTTTGTTATTATTCCATAATCATTTTTGCTTACCAGAAATTCTTGGCTTATGGTCCAGGACTAGAGTCCACATTTCAAACATGTGTTTACTTTCACATGCATTTGAATCCACAAATATTATCAGCTTGAAAGTTTTAGAAGTTTTTACAAACTACTTGTTTTGTCTATTAATTTCATTCAGTCACAGTATGTTTTATAGTTACACCACCCAAATCAAACATATTTTGTAAGTCTGCAAACAACTGTAACCAACTCTACGGAATCCAGAAATTTCTACTCCCAAAGGTCACTCTCATGTGTTTTGTTATTTGTTTCTTGTAGATTTAAAATTAATTTAACAGTAAGTGGCAGAGAGAGGTGCTAACTTACCTGACAAAATAAGAAGCTCAATGATGTCTGCATCCCCAAGAAATGATGCAACATGAAGAGGAGTTCGCTTCTCAGCATCCTAAAAGCCATAGACCATACAGTTACAAAACATGGCTGATGACTGCAAGCATTAGTATTAGCGAGTGTTTTTACAAGGTGTATATTTTTCTACAGCTATTTCTGTTTGTGATTAAAAACGCAAGTTCAACCCCTGAAAGAACAGAATTCAAGGTCTGATGAAAACACTTCCTTTCAAAAATCCTCAATGTTTTGTCACCAGGTTCCATCAGACCTAGCAAAGAAATTCTCTTTACTCTGAAATCCTTTATACGAGTAGATAAAATCTAATCTAATCCAAACTTAGATGAACTATCTGTCACACTGCGCATTGCATCACATCCTGGAAAGCCAGAACACAGCTAAACATGAGAGACATGGGTCTCTGGTCTCTTTTGGAAAGATTTGCTACTAAAAATTGTAGCAACATAATTCAGATGATTGTAGACATCATACTGCAATGCAGTTTGCACCAACAGTATTGCCTCACCATCGAGAGAGGCATCTTTGGAAGACAGTCTGGAACCATACATAGACAAGATGCAATTCTCATAGTCTTGGAAGGTAATTGTACACCATTTACTCTCATTGACTAATGCAGACAGAAATGCACTTGTACACAGTGATGAAACTTTAAGCACTAATTAGAAAAAATATTACCAATTAGGATTGCAGCTTTAAACTTCTAAAAGTTAGTAATAATCTTGCATAGAACTTACAAAATACAGATGTTTTCTTTTGATTTCTGTCGCTTTCAGGATTAGAAAGATGCATTTTCAAGAATTCTTATGATTTCATATGTTATAAACATGGTGTTTAAAAAAACCTTTTTTATTCCTTCATTCTGATGACTCCAGAACACTGGCCTTTAAAAGAAACTGCTGAATGTGATGATATGGGCAACAAATCACAACAGCTAATACTGCTTAATACTGTTTTACCTCTGTTCTCAGTCCTAAAATGTATTTCATTTTGGTCTCTTAACCACTAATACACCAATTTCTAAGAGACTTATCAATTAAACTTACTAAATTACAGCCTACCATCATTCAACACTGGTAACAAATTCACCACCCCCTGCAAATGATACCAGCAGAGAAATCCTACTGGTATTTGCACTCTCTCCCTGAAATATCTCTCTCAGTCTGTCAAGTAAAATATCTCTTTTGACATGCCCAAGAGGTCATCAACTGCATGCTATTTTGGACTACCTTCAAAGTATGCTATGAATGTGAACAAATGAGCATGGCGGAATCATTTGTCATGTGAATGCTGAAAATTGTTTTCCAGCTGTGCAAGAGAGCCACTGGTGTCCAGAATGAGCTACATACAATTCTTACATTTGTATGTTTTTTTTCCCCAACCATACACAATGTACATTTGTCCTAAAATTCTGTGGCCCCAGGTCAGGGGACAAGATGCCTCAGAGAGCTTCACCTCTTCATACTGTACGCAAATTACAGTGATATGAAGCTGTTCTCTATTTTCACTTTCAGAATCAGGAGTACTGGATGATTCAGGGGCCACACTCCATAAGAGCTGCACATCCAACAGCGTCTGCTCAGAAACCAAAATTACAATAAACTGGATTCTCTTATACATTCAAGTTACTACAACAAGAGTTGAAGCTTCACCAAAGCTAATCTGACTGTGCATCGCTCGCTTGTTGACCTGCCATGCTGTCATCCTCTATGGACCAGATTTTATGGGCTGCAAGAGTTCATACATTGAGATAACTTTTGTCAACTTTCATAAATACTGCTTCTCATTGCCTATCCAAATGCTATCCACTGCTTTAATTTACCAGGATGCATGCAAGACTTGTACAAGAAAAGAATGAGTTTTATTTATTTTTACCTTGTTAAATCTAATGCACGAATCTCTCCTAGTACAGCGTAGTATTTCTAATAGTTGTCATACCTGTCAGTGATACATTTTGCAGCAGCTTCCTGCTACACTGCCAAGTCTGCCAACAGAGCTGAAACGGTTTGAAGCTGAATGCTAACAATGCAAGAACAAGAAATCTTCTATATCAAGGAACCAAGGCTATTCAGTGCTTTGTTGATAATAAACAATATTTTGTACTAAACTGTAAGCCTGCCAGAAGTTTGATAATCCAGGGAGGAAAGGACAGGAAACAGAAAAGTAGAACTGTTACGCTCTGCTTTGCTTTGCAGTAGCAATTTAAAACCAAAGGGATACTAATGGGTCTGAAACCTGGAAAGGAACAACAGAAGGAATGCTTCCACCACTGGAGTAGTAACTAACTGTAAGTAATCTCAGCTTCTGTTTTTAAAAATCAAAGCAAAATCCTTTCGCAGCAGATGAAAATAAAGTCTTCAGAGAAAGAAAAGTTTCCATCATGAAATTCCACTTGATTGATTTATCCAAGTTTTAGGCACAAAAGCCAAAACCTTTTCCATTTACCTCAGCCAGGAAAAAGCAAGTTCATCTTCACACAAACTACCAGAAGAAAAAAGAAAAGATGTACACTGTAGGCAAATGAGCACAAGAGCCCTCCAGGCAGCATCTTCTGGGCTGCGGAGGGAAGTGCCAACAAGATGCCTGCTGCTGAGCCTTGAGAAACTCAGCAGAGGAAAACTCTCAAGTTCCTGTTTACACTGCAATCAAAGCTGAGAGAAATGCAGAGGAAATGGAGCACCCGCCTGCCCATCCCACCATGCTCCTCGTGTCCTCCTGAGAGCTGCCAGCCACTCCAGCAAGGTCTGCAAAGCTCCGGCACTGCACCTGGTCCAGGTGTTGGGGTACAGGTGTCATTCTGTGGCAGAGGCATTAAAAGGAGCACAAAAAATAAGTCACTGGTGTAAGGACCAGAGGCTACAAACAGAGATGGGAATTAAAAAAGGAAATCTGTCGTTTCAGCAAGAGTTTGGCAGTGCCCCAAACCCAATACATTACGAGGCAAGGAAAGGGGAGGCGGGTAGTAGGAGTGATAACAGAGTTACAAATAGCACCAAGACAAACAATCAGGCCTGCTTCAAGTGCAGCTCTTAAAGGAATGAAAGGTCAGTAAGAGACGGCAGATAAGCTAAACAATGGGTAAAAGAGAAGCTGGAACAAACTCTGTCTCACTAAAACCCTATTAGGGGCTTACCATCAGTTCTCAGAGATGATTCAGAGTTAACATTATCTGTACTTCTTTATTTTTCAACTACAAAGAAAGGAAATTATGAATTTAACAAATAGGTGATCAAGAGCAGAAGGCCTCAACAAGAAAAGCACTCAACACATGCTTCAGCTGTTGAAGGGATCCCCGGGCACTGATAAGGTGCACCACAGATTAAGTCCTAAGTGCTTTAATGGATCGGAGCCCCAGCATACATGGTGGGGCTCACATGAATCATACCATCCTATGCAGAATAGTCAGGCACATTAAGAAAAAGGCCAGCAGTTTCTCCTCAGCATAGCCTGTATCTCAAAGTAGGCAAAAGATTTGAACCTTTGTATCAGCTGTTCAGATCAGATAATTTGGGGACGTAATTATTTATTATTATAACGTAAGAGGGACTTCAGCAGAAGATAAGTGTCAGCGCTCATGTTTTGTAATCAATCTGCCTGAGAAACCAGCAGAAATGGTTCAGCACAGTGCCACAGATGTCAGGTGACATCACTGAGAGCCGAGAGAAGTGTTGGGACTCCTACCATCTCCAAGCAGCCAGCCACAGCCAGGAGGTCACATAAACTATTCAAAGTACCAAGACTGAGAAAATACACTGGAAAAGCGAATCACAGGAGGTAGCATTGGATGATTGTGTTCCAATACACATATGGACACTCCTCTCTCAGACTACTTGCACAGATTATTCCTATTACGTCTCCTCATTTGTTCTTCACTTACAAGAACAGCAAGGTTAATGCACAGTATTTGAATTTGTCAAAGAGAAAAAATAGCAAGACTGCACTTATTAAATGGGAAAGTACTGTGAGAAAATAAGATGCTTAACAATATTTCTACTATATAATATCAGCCACAATTGTTACTGCAAGTAATTATTTACAGCATTTAAGGGAAATGCAAGTTCTTTTGAACTAAATTTGATAAACATGGGTTTGACAAAGATACGCAATATGCAACCTTGTTAGAAAAACATGCTTCTAACGGGTTTAGCCATGCACCATCTCACTGCCTGCTACTGTTTTCCTTCAAGGGCCAAATTAAGAAGATTTTGTGCTCACTCTGATCATATTCGTGTGTTGATTTTACTACTTTACTTCAAAGTTTTCAGCTTAAATCTTGAGATTTATTCTTCAACTATTTTTGCAATAATAAATTGATTTTTACCAGTTTAGTGCATTTTGTTACTTAAATCAAATTATGTTTAGAGGAAAAGCTGTGGGCACCAGACCTCTTTAACTCTCTCCTTTCAATTACAGGTGGGTTTGCAGCCTAAAAAACAAGACAAGTGTTACTGTTCTATAAAAATTTAACCTGCTGACAACGCAGCCGTTAGCTCATAAGAAACTGTCCTACGGTGACAAAACAGAAGCCTTCCAAAGATCCTGAATCCGCTCCTTCAGAAGCTTTCTAACATGGCAGGAGCACTTCCAGAAGACAGTCACTTGCTTCCAGGATAGCTTTATCTCCTGTGAGACTCCGCAGTGCCAAAAAAAAAAATAACTCTTGGATGAGAGCAAAGACAAAGGCCTGACTCCCAAGATGACTGAAATACCACATGGCTTTGTCTCTTTGTCCCAAGTCAAACACATCCCTCTAAACTAAACGACAAGCTGTTTTCCACATTAGCTATCCTAAGCATGCAAAGCCTTTCACATTCAGAATCTGAAACATGTGCACACTTGTACTGTCAAACATTTGCACCATCCCGAGAAGCACAGTTAGCAATATTGCAGAAGTATATGCAACTTCCGCGCATGTGTGCAGAGCCTTGCAGTCTCTGCTGGTGCCATATCCACCGACCAGATCTGCAGGCAGAAGTGGGCAGGCAATGCCCAGGGTTTTATACCTCAACATAGCTTCAGCCTGGCCCATCAGGAGTCACTGCAGCTCCACTATATCTGCCAGCTCAGCATGTCTGCTTGAATGAAAATGAGCCAAATTCACAGAATCATGAGGGTTAGAAGGGACCTCTGGAGAACGTCTAAATCCAACCTCCTGCTAAGGCAGGCTCCCTAGAGTAGTTCACACAAGAAAACATCCAGGTGGGTTTCCACCTCCTCCAAATAAGGAGACTCAACAACCTCTGGGCAGCCTATTCCAGTGCTCTGTCACACTCACGTTCACATGGAACTTCCTGCGTTCCAGTTTGTGCCCACTTCCCCTTGTTCTCTCATTGGGCATCACTGAAACAAGCCTGGCCCCATCCTCTTGACTCCAGTCCACTAGATGTTTATAAACATTGATAAGATCCTCCTTCAGTTTTCCTGCCTGAAACTAACTCAGTGGTCTGCATGGCTCTAGCCCATGCCCGGATGCAGCCTGGGAGAGCAGGCTGCTGAATGCTACCCACAGGCAGCCCAGGCTTACCAGGGAAGCAGCATGTTGAGTCCTCCACAACACAGCACTGATCACCGCCGGCCACATGTAACGCTGCCCGTGCCACAGTGATGCACAGCAGCACATACCCCCAGGCACAGCATGGAAATGAGGAGGTCAAAGTGACTGCTGAATGACCTGAAAACACGCTACTGAGCCAAGCAGCTGCAACTCGCTTGCAAAACAGAAGTCAGAATTATAGCAGCACCCAGAAAGCAGCTGTTTTCATAAACATGTGCTTCCTGGCTTGGGAAGATTTTACTTATTTGACCAGAGTGGGGAGAAAAAAAAAAAAAAAAGTAACCTTTTCAACTGATTTGTTCTGAATTCTTTCCTCTAAGGTAAATTTTCTCTTAAGAAACATGTATATATTTCACTCATTTTGCATAGTTTCTCTATGGGCTTTTTCTTCTGCCTTCCTTGAAAACTCTAAAATCTAATCTATAAAACTTCAGAAATCCCCAAAATTTGCTGCAAGAAGAGAGTTTTATTTCCCTCTTCTACTTACAATTGAATTCTTTCAGTACTAACACAGCAAAGGAAAATGATCAACAAAGGACAAAGCATTGCCAAACAGTGTCAGTTTCCTCTCACGTGAGCACGCAAGCACTAGAGAAACTAGCCTGGAAGTAATTAAAAACACCCTTAAAATAGAAATGTAAGCACATGTCACAAATAGCCAGTTGGCAGCACAGGGGCAAAACATGCTGTCTTTTGATCTTTCTTTAGTGACAGGTTAGGCATTTAACACTTCTTTGCAAAGACTATTCAAAACACAATCTTCAGACTGTGTGTTGACTGTATTTTTCTAGTTACTACTAAGGACAAATCAGCTGCTCAGTCAGAACATTCTTGTGCCAATTGTTACTAGCTTAAATAGGATTCTAGGCAAACCATTCAATTGACTCTTTCCATTAAAAACTATGAAGCTCATCTATAAAACACATATTCAGCATTTAACATTGCACCTGACAGATGAGAGCATCTCCCTAGCAACCATCACTAGCACACTTGCAGCCAAAGGATGTAAAAACATTTGAGAAGCCTACTATAACCTTGTACAAGAAACACTTTTTGAAAAGCTAACACGAAATACAGAGGAAATTTTAGGACTATCATGTCCACCTAGACTTTTTATTATTACTATTTTTGTTTTATATAATTTTTAAGATGATCAGGGAAAACAAATACAGAGGAAGCTCGAGGTAGAAGATGCTTTAAGCAAGCACTTTTGAGAAGATATTTCAACAAAACAAGCAGTCAGTGAATCACAAGGAAAGCCTCACGTCAAGCTCTTCCTCCTCTGCTGAAATTCCTCATTAAAAACAGCAGCAAATCTTTCCATGCACTTGACAGAGAACTGAATATGCTCACCTCTCCTGCTCCCATCTGCATCTCTGATCTAGATGTCGGGACCCTGCCTGTCTGTAAAAGCTGCAGTGCCATGGCTAAAGTGCTGGAATTAGCTCTGATTGAACTAGTGACTCTATGTCAGACAAAGACATGAAGAAAAGGAAGGCTGATTCTGAAATCTAGGAAACACCTGGAAAACACTCCAGTTCTGCTTGATATTGTCACCACTTTGAGAGGCCACAAACTCAGACTGGCAGGATTCATTTCTAACAGTACAAATTTAAGCTAAAATCAAATTTTAAAAAGCCTAAGGAAGAAAAAGAAAACGTGCAAAAAAAAAATATAAAGCTCAAGTGGAGAGTTTTTTCTCTGTTAAAACACTTAACTACTACTTGTTTGCAGCTGCTTACCATTGCTATATCTAGAATAAGCCAATTTGAAGAACAGCAGTTCCTCTGTGGACAAACAGTGGCCAAGATGCTGCTTCCTTACTCTCACTGCTGAGACTTTTAGTGAAGCTTTTCTTTCAAGTACAGTCAGATGCTGAATAAAAGCTCCTGATTTGTAAAGACTCCTCCAAAAAGGAAACTCTACAGAGAATAAAAACATGCAGCTTTCAGCTGTTTTCATTCATTTTCTCAACATGCAAGAAAACAATGTCCTTCCGTGACCTGCACATTTGGATCATTACCATACATTTAGAAATTACCTGCTGGAGATAATTATATGTCAGACGGATAATGAGGATTCTGCTGAAGCCCCCAGCCTGTAACTTTATTTTCCATTCTGTTATATGCTAATTGCTAAGGACGTGATTACCATTGCCGCTGAGAAAGTTCACAGGCACGGCGCTTACAAACCCCAGCACAAACATATCCCAAGTCACATACCAAGGCGTTGACATCCTCGGTTTTGTAGATCAACATCCGTATCTCCTCTGGATCACCGCTGAAAATAGCTTGGACCAGTGGAGGCTGGTAAAACAAAGAAGAAGGTACACTGTTATGGGTTTGTTTATTTCTTCCCTGCTTAAAAAGATAACGTATTATTTATTCCAACACTCATGAATGTGGTCCATACCCACTGTGTGCAGGACTTCAGTACCAAGCTAACAAGAGCATCTCAGCACAAACTGGAACTCCCATCCAAACAGCACTTTTGTCAACAACACACCAATAGGTGAGGTGGCACGTACAGAAGAAAGTAATTACATCAGATATTGTTGTATGCTTGCTGCTCACATATTCATGGCCATGCAATTTAGAAACAGAATGTTATGCAGATAATGAATTTCTGGACAATTACTAAACATTTTGTATTTTTATGCAGAATAAATATGCAATGAGCACAGTTAATTTTAACCACTCAAGAAATGAAATAATTATCACATTGTTTCAAGTCTATTATTATGCTGTAATTAGACGGAACGTGTAAATAAATTATCAGGCATGCAGGAGAAGCAATACACCACCCTTATTCCACTGACATTGCAGGGGCAGGGAATGCTGTGGTTGAGGAGTTGCTGCACCACTGCAAAGCTACCTGTCCCCTGATGATAAGCACGTGCTAGAAACAGGAGGTGCTTCTGTTCCAGCTGCCCACTCCACAAAATCAGTGACCCCCTCCCCCCCCAAGGTGGGTGCCAGCCAGTCTGGGGGCTCATTGTCCATCCCAGCAACCAACAGAGAGGTCTGTGGTGCCATGTGATCACCAGAATTAAAAATAACCCTGCAAAATGGAAACGTGCCTGGCTACTTGAGCACATAAAACCACAACAGCTCTCCAGGCTTTGAGGAATGTAACAATCTTGTAAACAAGTTATCCCAAATATCATTATTCCCATTCTTTTCCCCGCAATATTCATCATAATCACATCTGAAAAACCCACTTCTAAGTTGGTGGTGTCTATTTTAAGATACATTAATCCCCTATGTCCTTAAGAAAGATTCACACTGGAATTCCACTCTTGTCACACCTCTGATAGAAAAAGAACTAAAATGGCATCTTTTACCACAGCTGCCTGACGTGTCTCATTGCACTCTGGGCTTGTGTGCTGCAGCAGTTTTTTGGAATAGGAAAAAAAAACATGCCATTTCACTGGGACATTTACCATGCTTCCTTCCCAGCTCATGCCACATGAGCCACACAGCATTCCCCAGGGAATGCCAAGCCAGAGCTCTGAGCCTGCACCGTCCTCCCTCATCCGCCAACCTCAAACATACTGGAATTTAACTAAGAATAAGATCTGCCCATTTCTGCATAACTCGGTACCAAAAGAAGTCGTTTCAAGCGATTCTCTCATCTTACACCCACTGACACAACAGATCAAATTAGTATTTCCTAGGCTGACCATAAACCTCACGCTAACGGTTAGGAAGAAACAGCGAATAAGAATGGTCACAACAAAATATGTCCCTTTCATGTATGTTTATCCCAATATAACAAAACAGACAAGCACAGAACTCCCCAGCTTCAAGCTGGATAGCAACATAACCCAGTGACCAAGACATTGCCAGCATCTTGGATCAGCATCTGAACAACTCCTTCAGAAGCATTTGAATACTGTGACATCTAACATTTTCCTTCTCATCAGGAGAAGATAAAATACTGTGTATTGTCAGATAGTTTGACTCTTCTTTCATTTGCCAGAGGCCTCCATCAGACACCTGGCTTATAGGAAACGCCTGGCCTGTTTAATTAGCATCAGCTACTTGACATGGAAAGCTGACTGAGAATAACAGCATTCTTGAGACCTACAGCATACACATAAGTCTCAATTCTCATCCAACATATTACACTGAGCTTGCTGTATGATAACCCAGTATTTATTCTGCCTCTGAAGCAGGCTGTAACTCTCACACTGCTGATACACACAAGGTAACTAAAGGCCTGACTCCTTCAGCTTTTTCTTTCCCCATGAGACTTACTTTTTACAGATTCCTTGAATTGGGATCAATCACTGCTAACTGAAAGAGTCAGAGAAAGATGGCAGAGAGAGATCACAGAGTGTACATGAACATAAAAGAGATAAAACCAGCATAGGTAATATGCATCATGTCATTGCTGTGCAAGTGGCCATTTTTCTACTTCGCCATTTTGTAATTTGGCTTTGTTTTTAAAAGCAGTAGTTTTAAAGGAAGAAGCATATTGCTATTAAGGAATTTTTCACACCAATTGCATTAAGACATGTCAGCATGTGTATGATGCCTGGGCACATATAATGTCCTGATTAGGAAAAATATGTCAGAAGCATGTTGGAGCACTGTTTCTGCAGCTGGGAGTCAGAGGTGAGAATGTGCATCTGCTGGTCAACACAGGATAAAGGTGCTGTTCTGTTCACCGGCCAACAGCGACAACACAGAGCCTGAGCAGTCAGGTGTGTGTTCATGACAGATGTCCAATGACCTGGGCAGATTACGCTCCTGATCTCCAGTGATATCCATACCTGTGCACAAATGACTTCACCTTTAATAACTTCTTTCTTCCTGAAAGGTGGATAACGAAGTTGCCTAGCTAATCACAGTACAATATATATTTTTTAAATCATGTCTAAAACCCATGACAGCATCATCAATGAGTCCTTCCATTAGCACGAATATGTTCCTTAAGCATTCTACAAGTTTAGAAGCAATCAAGTTGGAGAGAAAACAGAAAGCAAACACAACACAGCTTATGTGTCTCTATTACTAGAATTAAATAAGGGTACACGGAGTGACAAACAGCTGTCTCATCAGCTCAGTTCTCCAGAGCCTTCAAATTCCTAAAGAGAGTTTTAGCTGGAGGGTTCACATTTGTTTTTTTGAAAATATACACCAGCAGCTAACAAAAATAACTCTCCCCATTACTTCTCATTATCCTCCATACACCCGACGGACAGCACACAGAAAAGCAGCCTATCAGCATGCTACATTACCAGGTTCTGCAGCCCCAGATGAGATGAAGCACTGCACAGACTGTTTCATGCAGCATTTTAATTACTGTCAGAGCAGCTGATGAAGCCCCCAGCTTCCTAAACCAGTCAGTATTTTGTCAAGTAAATGTGACATCTATTAACCACTTTGTCTTGACTCTAGGTATCCTGACTCACTAACAAGGACTTTTCAAGACTCATTTAGACAAATTCTCATTTTGACAGGAGCAGGAGGCAGATGGGTCAAGGATAGTCTCTATATCTGTTTGATACAATTATTCTTCACTCCTCTGAGTGAAAAGAAGTTACATATTGACCCCTAGCTTGCTCTAATGGCATTAAAGCATCTTACTGAACTGAGTATTTGGATGTGCCTGGGAACTCACATTTCCTCAGCTGGCAAGGCAGTGTAGCGAGACACACAACTGCACACAGCCCAACCACAGCACACTGCACCTCCAGCCAGACAGAGATGGAGCTGATTCTATAATTAAACGTGACCTCGATTAATCATTTAGTGAGTGATGTGCAAACCAGAATACTTTGTTCCCTTTCCCATAAGCATGCTGCCTGCAAACCAGCACAACCAAAACCCCATGTACCCCTGCCTCCCTGCAACCTCTCATTGCTTCCTTCTCCCCCCTTCTCCGATCACCCTCTCCAAACCATTTCAAACTTGGACTCTCTTTGCGTCATTTTTGTGTCCCTGGAGCTGGAGTTTTTAGGATGATCGACACACTGCCCAGGAGAGAAAAGGAAAGGAAACCATAAAGAAATGGAGTAAAGTGCTACCATACATTGAGACAGCTGAAACTGTAACAACATTTATTTAGCCAAGTTTTCACGACACTGAAAAAGGAAACGATTGAGACTTCTTCTTCATGTGCACTGCAAGATTGAGCCCAGTGTTTCTGCTCATACCACCTCTGACACATCAGCACGGGCAGTGCAAAGCAAGCCTCCTGGCAGGCCTACTTCAAGCTGCTGCCTTGGCTCCAGCTCCTGGCTGCCTCCTATTTTTCATTACGTCGTCTATCAGCTGCCCCAAGAATTGCTTATGTTTCCAGGTGAAAGAAAGGTTACATCCTGCTGTTCCTGGAATTCTGAAATTCTTCTGCATACAGAATATGCTGCAAGTGGACAATGCGCTGTTAGACTTATCAGTTCAGGGACCAAAATAACTCTTGGCATGTTAAATTTAGATCACTTCTAAAAAGGAAGAGAGCTAAGTAAGTTTAAATGTGCTCGCTCAATGGCCTTTCCTTCATTCTCACTGCTGAAGATTGTTCATCAGCATCAACGTGAGGATTCTTTGGGTTGCTGTCTTTTTTGTTTTGTTTTTAAGTGCTTGTAGACCATATTGGAAAATTAGTTAATAAATACCATTTTGAAGTCACATTAATCAAATGGAGACAATGACCCAGCATGCCACAGACTAGTTAAAATAAGAAAGCATTTTTTAAAGGAGACAAATGTAAATATAGTAGCATAACATTTGTTACATTCACCAGCATTCGTTTCCCATTTTAGCACAGAGAAATCTGCTGCAGACAGCCCAGTGAGACTGGCTTGAAGATAATTGATCTAATGGTATCCTAACTTTTTCTTGCCCTTTTCATTTTATTTCATCGAAGTTTCTTGGGATTCTGTCTTGATACAAACTGCCTATTGTCTAACAGCTCACAAAGTACACATCATACCAACTAAAAACAATCCTGTGTGGGGGGAAGAATCCTCAGGGGAACAACCAGATTCATGCTGGCTGCAGCCTTCCCCCCACACCCACAGATGTGCTCCGCTCAGAGGCCCCGTGTCCTCTGGAGACCACTGACATCCTGCCTTCACCCTACTGTATCAGTAGCAATGGCAACAAAAAAAAATAAAGAGGACTGAAACGGAAATGTTGCAAGCTTATCTCCTTCCAGCTCTGCAGCTATGGTAAGCAAGCTCTGCACACCCACAGGAGCAGCAACGCCTCCAACACAGCGAGACCTGCCTTCAGTGGTGCGAGGGGACTCCATCCATGCCGTGAGCGCTGCATCTGATGTGCTTCAGCCTGCCTTGATACTCATCATGAACTTTAGTATAAACCTTTTCATTTTCTGATTTAGAGCACTGTAAAGTGACATCTGATCCTATAAGATCTTACTCAAAAAGTTTAGGACATCTGCAGGCTAGCTGTATCTGTTTTATATTAACACACACCACACCAAGAAGACAGCTATGAAGCAGAGAGTGCCTTAATAAATACTCAGATACTTCTGAGCTACAAGTGACTACAAGCACGCTGGAGGCAGGAGCAGAATATATAACCACCCCAACGCATTACACAAACAGCTGGGCTGACGGGAGACGAGGACACTGTTCCCTATGGAGGGGAGCACTGAATGCCATTCAGCAAGAAATCCAAAGCACAGAGAACATGAAACTGCAGTTTGCAAAGCAAATGCAAGTGAACAGTGTTATGAAAGAGGAAGAGACCTCACATTAAGGATACAGCTTGCAAAACCCAGAAGAGTCCTTCCGCACTTGGGCTGCAGCTGGAGGGAGGCACCTGGTGTGTGGAAGCACATATCCAAGGAACCTGAAATGGAGCTCGTAAGCATGAATTACAGGGAAAATCCAAACAAATCAGAGCTACTCAGGCTGCCCAGAAGAAAACTTAAAGGGAACGTGGGAACAGATTGCAACATTTAAAAGGTTGATACTAAAAGAAATTATTTGTTTCCCACCTTCGAGTCACACAGAACTCAAATGGCCGCACGCAAGCGCAACTCACCCTGCTCCGTTAAAGTCAATGCAGGGTTACAATGTGTGAACTGCAGAAGTTCACTTCAAAACTAGATCTAATCCAGTGATAAGAGAAAGTCAGTTATCTTTTTTCGCAGGCTTCAGTAGGCAAGGGATTGAGCATATGAAAGCGAGAGAGCCTGAAGGAAGTTCATACCACAGTGACATAAACACAAAGCTGAACCCAAAAATGATAAGCTACAGCGGAGTGCAATTTCAAAAGAAAGCAAAGAACACAGGCAGCGTAGCCTTCCAGCTGGGTATTACATCATGAAGGGGCAGCTAATTTAAATGGTGTGCCACACAGTGCTAGGGATATTTCAGCTGAAATCAATAAAAATGCGTACATCACAGAAGTTCAAGGGGTGGCAAGTGTCTGGAGAGAAACACACTGACACATGGCAGTCCCAACAGACCTTCAGATCCCATTCGGTTCAATCGTCAGGAGGTAATTACAGCTGTGGTTCTCTTCTCATGAGCTCAGACATGAGGTTCTCCTCAGGAAGGATGCAGTTTGCAGCATGAACTCACACACTCCCATAACTTGTTTTTAGTCTTGTCTTCTAGTGTTCAGGTGACTTCCTCCTGTGCTGCACATCTCACATGATGCCCCCTGCAAGGCAGCTCACCCCACTGCACCCACACGCCATCCCAGTTGCCCAGTTTGTATGCACTTCCAGCAAACCCCCCAGATAACTTAATTCTACTTGGAGTGCATCAAACACATTTCAAGGAAATTAAACACAAGTGTTTATGTCTCCTCTTGAGGGGTCATGGAGCTCACTGTGCTCTTGAAGGAGACTGCCATCAGCTATCACCATTTCCATAAACTGGTAGAATCCTCTGCAGATTTTCATCTCCCACATTCACCTTCTGTCCAGCTAGTATAAGATTCAAATTAAAAACATTTGATTCCTGAGGCCAATTACAGTGCTGTTTCTACTAACAGCAGAGTAACAACACATGAGCATACAGATCAGTCCATAAAACATTTTGTCTCTTCCTCTGCTCAGCAACACAAGCACATGTGCCACCTCTGTGTTGAATCTGGAACAGATTAGCTTGATTCAACATATCCTAATATCCTAATATTCATCAACAATCGAACTGATGAAGCTGACAGGAAAAAAGAATTAAGAATGTAAAAATCAACCTTTGCTGATGAATGTAGCATGAGGCCAAACAAATGAAATGGAAATTGAAAATGCTTTCCAAATTGGCTGCAGTTCAGAAACCAGCTCAAGATCTGCCAAGCACAAAGGATCTGATGGTGACAGATCCTGCAGTTCCAAAATGACCCAAATTAAACTGAAAGTTGAGCTGGAGAGCTGTCCTCTTCCCCCCCAACACCTGGGGCTACAGCCCAGAGCTCACAGCCAGCCAGGCGAAAGCCAGCACTGTGCTGGTCCTGCAGCTCCCTGCCTCTGCATGGGTGTCCCCAGGAGGGCAGTCAGGATCTTCACCAGCCTCGTGTTTAAGCTAATTCAGACTTCTAAGTTGGACATCCTGCCACACAGAGCAGGTCAAATGCATAAAGCAGTAAGAGCAGAGTGCAACAGGAAATCTTTCATCTCCTTCCATGCCATAGCTGCACGTAGATCATGGAGGGGAGACTGATGCATCTAATGCCAGTTTCCTGGTCCCCAAAGCTGTTTGAGTCCTAGAGGCACTTCAGCATTTCTCACTTTAATATTCCTTATGCCTTCACTAAAGAAGAAAAAAAAAAAACCACAACACGCTGAGCAACATCAAATATTTGAACGGAGCTCAGTAAAGCAAGAGCAAGACACTTCTAATCAAGGGCATCTTAGAAAGATGCTGCAGTGTCACTGTGCTACATTTCAACTCAGCAGACAGAGCTGTCACTGGCTAACCTGCTGCTCTGACACAGTTTTTGAGAAAAGCCTCAGGAAATACTTCAGGCAGGTTTGTGTGAAGCAAGAAAAAATCAAATGCTATTTCTAAATGGCTGTGTCTGACTCCAGTAGCCCAGCCCTCCTGAGATGACAGAAGCACCACATGCACAGCTTGCCCTGGTAGGAGGCAGCGACTGAGCGCATGCCAGGCTCTGTGCCGTTTTGTGCCGGGGGCTATCTGGTTCCAGCTTCGTTCTGCTTGCTGTAAGAAGAGAGCAGAAGCTGGTCACCCCATGCTCCAAGCCCTCTGAGCAGTGCCTGACAGAGATAAGGAGGAAGCAATCACAGCCAGACATCCCACCAGCCTCCAGCCGGGCTCCATGCAGACTGGATGAGCACACTTATGCAAAGCCCAAGCCAGCCCATGTCCTGCACCGTTCCATCTGCATCACCAATTCTAGCCTTCTTACTGACTGAGTGCAGCTCCTTTCCCTCCTGCCCATTCAGGTCCAGCTGACCCTTCCTGCACAGCTTCCCAAAGGTTACGATAGCTGGGAGAGCAAGTGGCCTGGAGGCAGGGGGGAACATGCTTGCTAACCACCACAAAATGTCAAGCACAAAAGAGCAGAGTGTTACAAACACTGTGTTCTTCACCGTTTTTCCAAGCGTGAAAGTGAAGACAAATGGCCCCGGCGATTCAAACACAGCAGCTCTCTGATGACTTGCTGCAGCTTCCCTCCTGGCTACATTGGCAGCAATACACGCTCACTTTGCCACTACAGCGTCCTTCCAAACAGATCTGTCCATTCCAAGGAAGACTACCTGCCCACTGCAACAAGTTAGTTGCCCAGTTAATTACCAGCGTTAATTTGCCCAGCAGCTCTTGTGCTGCTATCAGGAAGCACGGCCCAGTTTTTATGCACTCACAAAGAACTGTCACATACCTCAGCTTGAAAGGTTACATGACAGCAACAGGATGGCTTTATGGAAATTAGCACAATCACTTCAGTTCAAACCACTGTGTATGGCACTATCCAAAATAATTATAAAAAAATAAATCAATCTGTGCTTCTAAAATTTTAAGAATTATGCCCTGAATTACAAATCTCAAGTAACACTGATCCTCACCGTGGTGATGATTTCACACATCCTGAAACTATTTCCAGGTTTCTGCTTTCAACATTTGCGAAGCGCTTAAAATAATTCTCCAGTACTTTTTGTTGAGTGATGGCATTATTAAACTTCCTAAGTGAACCTGCGCTTTCAGAAGAATCAGTAAGAAGTTCTCTAAACAAACTCGCAGGCACCAGTGCAAACAGAATGACTAGATAGAAAAAAATCACTGTGATTCCCTCTGTACTCTCGTTCCACCCAAAAAAGGAATTTACATCAGCAGAGCATCAGGCACTCCCAAGGCTATACAGCATCACCGTGTTGGGACTGACATCTACAGGCCCACCACTGATCCCAAAAGCCAAATTTCCAGCCTCTTGCTAGTGCCTGCTCCCTGCCACCACTGCTCATCTCACTCCCTGCTGCTGCATGAACACTTAGTTGGGAGTGAGCCTCTAGGAAAGCAGCTGGATGAGTGACAGCCCAATTTCTTGCACATTGCTGTCCGTGTCACACCAAAACCCCAACCAACACCCCCGGTCACACAGAAGGCACAGTGACTAACACTCCACTGGGGGAAAAACCGCCTCCCCTCCCCTTCCCCCAAAGATGTCAATGAACAAAGCAGCCACTAACAAGCCCTCAAGAAGAAAGCAAGCTAACGAGTGGTAAAAATTAACACCAGGAACACAAAGACACTCAGCCCTTCAGGGACCCACTCATGCTTCAGTAAGGTGAAATAAAAGCAAAATACAAATTTCAGGGTAACTTCTTTCTTGCTCTGGTTTCACAGCATACATATTTTCTCACCAAATTTTGTCTAATTTGCACTCTCATTTCCTGCACCTCTTTTTCTTTGCTGTTGCTCCCAGTGAGGCCATTTTTTTCTCCCGCAGAAATGATTCATTTTTAATGGGCACCATCAGTCTTTGTTCAGCCCTTGCTTATTGTGAGCAGAATGAACTTGTAACTGCTCTTTCTTCCAAATCATGTAAAGACATGTTGTTCATCAAACCCTATCTATGGAGGAAGTCTCCTTCTAAACCAGGCAGGAGGTAGCTGCCTCGCTTCAGAAAGCATGAATTATTACTGCTTTTTCAGCATTTTAATTATGTTTTATTTACTGTCAAATAATCTTTCAACATTAAAATTTGACACCACATAAATCTTCTGGAAATAGATAACATTTACTGTTATTTTTTGGTTTTTTGTTGTTGTTGTTGTTGTTGTTTTTTAGATAAGTTTCCTTTTTAGGAAACTCTGAAATGTTTTTCTTATCCATCAACATCCTCTGCCTTGCCTGAAGAATGCATGGCTGCAGTTCAGACTGCCTGTCTGCCCCTCAATACTTGGTGCACTGCCTGCCACCCTAACCTAGAGACTTTGAGCAGCAGTCACACACCACTGAGCCTGCTCTGGAAGTCACCTCACTCCAGCTCCCTGCGAATTGAAAAATCCAGATTCTGCCTATTCACTGCCTCTGCTCTAGAGATCTGAACAACCATGCGTTTCACTATTTCGTTTCCCTGTTCAGAAACAGCCTGGGCAGGGACGAGTTGTTTTAAGTTCCAGTGTCCCCAGGCTCCCAACCTCACCTCTGCAGGGCTACCAGGACGAGGCACATGCCATATCTGCTCCCACTGGTCTTGGGAAAAACCCATCAGTAAAATATTCAAGGAAACTGTGACAGCCCTGAAAACATTCAGCAGAGAGGGAAGAATTCCTCATACTGCAGTCAGCCAGAGTTTGCCCATTGGAACTCTGATATGGAGCAAAATATATGTATATATCCCCTCTTGCAAGGGTTGAAGCCAGTTAAATTTAGCATACGAGAAAAAGTGCAGTGCAGAGTGCTTGCTGTGCCCTGCACTGGAGTGCTGCTAAAGCTCTGGACATCGACACAAAGATGAAGTGATTCCACTTTGCTCTCAGAGCTTAGCTTTGCAAAAGTGGAAACATATTTCTGCCAGGAACATGAAATATGTTCAAAGACTGGGGTCCAAGAGAAAGCAGGTTTAAGACCTCTGCTTTTATAACAAATGCTTTAATAACAACATTTTGTTCATTTGATTGCCTTAAAAAATAAATAACTGCCATAAACGGAGGCCAACGATATACAGCTTTCTTGTAAACATTTCCTCAAGTACTCTGAGGAGAGAAGGCTTGAAGTCTGCTAACGTAGCGCAGAGCTGTCTGTGCTTTGGGACAACAGCCCTCTTCCTGTCATTATCCTGGTTTGTCAGTGTCAGCAACTCTCTGCTTTTCTTGAGATTTCCTAAAAAGTTCAAGGGAAATAGGCTGGGGGGTGGAAGGTGCAAAGAGAAGGAAAAGAAAGCAGCCTGAGAGACCAAATAAGCAGCAGTACGAGTAAGTGACACAATGCCGTGCTTCAGCTCAGCAAAGTGAAAACCCCAACCCACTCAACTTCAGGTTGAACAGGCTTTGCAATTTAGTCCCAAAGGGAAAATGTCTAGCATGCGTACTGCGTGGAAGTCATCAAAAGGAAGAGACAAGTCAGAGTCAACCCTGAGTGTCAGCTGATGTTTCCTCCTCCATAGGGAGGAAGATTCTGGACAAAATCTATCACATAAAATGAATTTTCCTAAACACTATAAATTAATTTTCACAAAGTAGTTGGGAAGGCACAAAAGATACATAACAGGACACCAAGCTTCTCCCTTTCAGAACACCAGCTTGTATCCGGTCTGTACTGATGACAGACAAACCTGCCACACTGGGTTTACCTCTTAATCCGGATCAGCATTCGTATCACTGAAAATAACATTACTTCATAGAAAACTCAACTCTAAACAGAGCTTAATTCCTTAGAAAAGCATGATGTGGACAAGGAAATACAGCTAAAATGCTGTTTCCATTTACTGTGACCAATGCAAATCATGTCCATCAGCTGGAAGCAAGCACCTTACACTTAGGTGATGCTACAGCCCAAGACCTGGCATGGTTCCCAGAAAGTTTATCTCATTTTCAAGAAATCACATTTATGCTATACACTGGTGCAATTCTCTTAGATGGCAGACTCATTTAATCAGATTGTTCTAAAAGGAAACAACTAAGTAAGCAAAGCAGCCGAGAAGAGTCATAGAACAAGAGCTTTTTTTCAACAGAACTGACAGGAGTATTACTCTGAGTAATACTTGGCTGAATACTAAAAGTTTGCAAGAAGCACAGGACAACCTCTTACATTTGAACCAGCAAGTTAAGGGAGAGGGAAGATGACATTTCACGTTTAGTTCTGCTGCCTAACAAGAGCTCCCTGGTGGAGACTAGCTTAGAAGGGTTTTCAAAATTTGTGTTATTTGTGGGGTTTTATTTTTAATTTTAGCCTGCATGGTTCACTGAACAACCTAAAATACAGCAGAACTAAATCTGGTATAATTTGGTACAGCTGGTACAATTTTGTCTATACAAGGAAGCAAAACAAAAAAGAGGAACCAAACCCAAATGCCTCAGCCTTGCAATGTCACGTTAAGAAACGCTGCTGGTGTAAGTGGAACGTTACGTAAATAAAATTCACATGTGGATGCACGCCCTGTAGGTGTTTGCCCCAATCCATAGAAATGGTCTTGGTGCAGCTGTGCTTTATCTGTTGGAAGAACTTTCATTTTTACCCCTCCAGGAGCATGGCATTTCTCCTCAATCTCCTCATTTCTCCTGGGCTGCTTCGTAGCCCAGACCAGTCATTTACTCTTGGGCCAGGAGCAGCTCTTGTACTCTTTCATGTTTTGTCTTGGTGCTTTTCAGGGCTGCAGGTGAATCCCCTAGGATAGCTAAGGCAGAGGAGCCATGCCCAGCAACAGGAGTGATGCTGAAAGATGTGCAACAGAGGAGTTACAGCAGCACAGACTTCTCTGTCAGACTCACCCACTGACTGAGCACCTTCTTGATACCAATGGATGCTGGTATGTAAGGCTGACAACCCCTTGGGTCTCACCCTGGTAACCCATCTGTAGGCAGCACAGATGGAACTTCTCCCAGATTTGTCCAGACAAAGTTTCCCTGCCAACTAGGTCTGCAAACACTCAAGCCAAGGCAGTGCTGGGATCCGAACCAAGAGCCAGCCCCATCCCTGCAGGCTAGGTGGCAATCAGGCCATGGCCGCCCTTGCTGTGAGGAGCAGCGGTGACGACTCACACCACTCTCCTCAGCCAGGGCAGTCCTGATGAAAACATCACCAGGCTGAGAAGCAGCAGCAATTCCCGCTTATCCTGCGAAAGTAAAGGTAAGGAGGCTGTCGTGAGATAGCACAACGCTAACTGCCTCATTTCAAGAGCCCTTCAGACAGGAAGGAGAAGAGAGAGAGAGAATCATTAAGGCTTTCTAATTATTATTTTTAAACAAGAGCATCGCTCCAGGGCTGCTGAGGCCCCCCAACACAGCAGCCCCCGGCCCACCGGCGAGGCAGCCCAGGGAAGCTGGCCCACAGCCCGGCGTTCCGAGGCTGCCAGCTATCACACAGCGCCGCTGGCACGGCTCCTGGAGCCAAGGAGCAAGGAGGAAAATTAACTCAGGTTTAATAAACACTGTAGGGTAAACACAATTTCACACAGACACCAGGCTGAAATGCTTAGTTTTTTCTTAAAGGCACAACGTCTAGGAAACAGCATACAGATCTTAAAACAGCAGTCTCCCATGCCCTTTCCTTGTGTCTGCCAAAAAGAAAGATCCCCAAAAGGTGGTTCTCCCCCCGTTTCAAGCACAGGATCTCAGTGTCTCGGATGACACCAGAAGGAAATGAGAACAGGCAACAGCACCGTACCGAGGGCAAGTATCTGTTACAGCCAGCAGACAGGAGCACCCCTTGCATCAGGTAACATTTCAGCCAAGACAAAAGCATCACTAGGGCAAGCATGTTTCCAGACTCTGGACCAAAACAGAACTACACAGAGTATGTAAAAAAGACAAGACTCAACCTCACAGATCACAAGGAAAACGGATCTCCAAGAGGCACCAACACAGAACTATTTCTGCTGTTTTTGCATGTTTGTTGCCTGGATATTTTAGCATTGCAAAATATCCACAAAAACACTTGGACAATAATTAAAAAGAAAAATTAATACATGTAACCAGTAGGAAAAAGCATAAAAGCACACAGGACACTTAACTGTCATGTAGTTTTCAGAGAGTATATTGAACAATTTCTTCCAAATACAGAGCAAGAAACAATTAAAATGCAGCATCTGAAGAAACAACAGGGTGAACCTTGGCCGAAAAGCACAGCATTCTTCTATGCTTCATCAATCTGTTCTGTACAAAAAGTTATTCCAGCTCTTGAACTACACCTGAAAATCATAAACAATATCCTTTTCAGTGCAAGACAGTCAGCACTGCTCTGTTCACATGGCTGCTCCTCTCAGAAGACAGCAACATGAATGTCTTGATTTTGACACTCCATCAATAGAAAATTCCTGCTGTCAATTACAATTGCTGTCAGAAATGATTCAAGCTGTGCTAGCCTGAAGTTTCTCCCTAACATGTCGGTAAGTTCACAAAAATACGTCCACTTGCTCAGACCACTTCCTCCAGAGCAGCAAGAGGAGCTGCAAAGATATCTTGGAGGAAGTTTTTGCTACCACTGAAAGCAGTTGAAAACACAAGATGCACGAACACAACCATATCAAAAGGCAGGAAATAGTGCTAAGTAAGTGACAACTCAAACCACTTCATTCCAAAGTTGTATTTTAGGTCAGTACAAGAGCTGGCAATCTTTGCTTTGGAAGGGCAGTGCAAAAGGCTGCCATCCAAGTGAGTCCCATTTAAAGCAAGACTAAACTCTGCAGGCAAGGAGGGAATAAATCTTGTGAGTAACTGCGGGTTACAGATAAATGCCAGCACATTTCATGGGATAAGACAGCCAAAATTTATACAAATATAAAAAGGGATAGATTTTTCATGAGGCAGAACAACAAGAGATAAAGGAGGCTCCAGGAAACATTGGTCTTGCTTTCAAAACATCACGGACACAGACAGGCTGAGGCAGAAAAGAGCCAATACATCTTCATAGCTTCGGAAGTCTGCAGCACAGCAAAGTCATGAGATAATGAAAATGCACAGCAGATAGGAATCCTGTAAACAGCAGAGTCAGATTGTGTAGTCTGAGCTGACAAAAATAAGACCTATAGGCCTAAAGTAAATGAATGAATATGAGAAGGAAACGAGAAAAAAGGACCATGCCGTGCGTCTCACTACAGCAGCCGAATTAATGCAGAAATACCACAACCCCTCTGGAGAGTTTTCCCCTCTGTACACGCAGCCACATTTCAGCATCGAGTGGGGAAAAAAAGCAAGAGGGCTCTGTCCCAGCTTATAGTCCAATTAACACATGGCAATTCAATAGACTGCAAACTCTTTACAGGTGTTGATCTGTAAATCCATCCATCTGCATTCCTACAAACTTCCAGGAATATCCAGAGTGACAGACCGACAGCATTCCCATAAACACTGCATCAGAACAAAAACAGTTGTCTCATCAGCTCCGGCCCACAAGAGAGATCAAGAGATTCTCAATTTAGACTCCAAACCAAACGCAGTGTGCTTCCTTTATCAGAGCAGGCAGATCAATTTTCCACATTGACAGAGACACAACAACATGAACTGGCATAAACAAGTGACAACACTTATTTTGAAAAGAGGTGACAGAAGGCCAAAGATTGATCTGATCAATGATGGAAGCTCATCAACCCATATGGCAACTCCTACACCTGTTACTGGCACAGCTTATCAGCAACACAACTGTGGCTTTTTGCCACTAGGAAGCAAAGCCTTTTCATGGATGGAAAAGCTGGCACTGAGGAGATCTTACTGGGCAGCCAATGAGGAGGACACAGCTAAGGGAAAGAGAGGTTCTTCAGGAGCACTGCTGCTGCTTTACATTCCCACCTGGCTGCAAACCACTGCTCTCCTGCCCTCAGGTCTGTACTGTCACACATGCTTTACAAAAGTCACGTTTATTTTTTGCTTGCCACATCTTCCTGAAAGAAGAACCTAACCCTGTAATGGTTGAGACAGGATTCTATTATTATCTACAGGAAAAGCATAAGATACTCATCTCAGACACAGAGTAAACAACGAATGGGGAAAGGAAAAGCAGGGACCACACTGCCATGTGGCAGAGCACTTCCAGACACCAAAGCTCCTGGTGTTTGCCCCTTTACAGGCAGGCAAAGCAAGAGGCCAGGTCAGGGCATGCTGAGAGGACACCGTGGGACAGAACTAAAGGCTGAGCTCACTGTCGGGTGTGGGCCCTGCAGGCAGCAGGCTCCTTCACACAGCACTTCCCCAACGAGGAGATCGGCACAGGAAAGAATTAGTTTTCTTTGCATAAAAAGAGGAAAAGGAAAAATGTTTGCCATTCCACAGACAAGTGATGTTAGCCATAGTGTGACTGCAGCTATGTTGGACAGAAAGAGACACTGTGTGCTCAGACACAGCCCAGCCTGGAGGCAAGACAACTGCCCACAGAAGAGCAGGGCTGTCGCAGACACTGACACCATCCTTTCCCTCACTAGGGCAGTGGGACCCGTATGGGGCTGGGGAACTTCTAACAGCAGACAGCAGTGGGGGGCGGCCACCCCAGCCACTTCCCCTGCCTGCCCTTCCCAACAGCACGTCCTCTTCAGACCAAAGAGAGGAGCATGTTCTGCTCAGTAGCTGCTCAGATGTTCCCAAATTATCCTAAAGAAAACTAAGACAGACACTTGCTAAATGTTTCAAGTTTCTTCCATTTAAATGAACTAAAAAAAGAAAAGTTCCTGTAGAAATACTAGGTAACTTCTTGATGTTTTTGAGGGAGAACTTGCAGTGAGAAAGCAGGAAAGCACGGGGAGGAACAAAATGTTAGCATCAGGTAAGAATTCAAGCATCGGGTCTCCAGAGGAAAATGGGCCTTCAGGAATTCATGCAGCTGAAGCTTACTGAGCAACTGAAGAAAGAGTTAAAAATAAACAAAACGCGCCCATGTTCAGCGTCAGGTTTGGGAGCAGCTCCATCACTTCAGTGCTCTTGAAAACAGCAGTAGGAAAGATGAACTCATTTAGAAATGTTTCACCACCGCTTATTACATGACAGCATATAACCACCTCTCAAAGGAATCAGTTTCGGACCTGGAACAAAATTAGATGTGTTACAGCAAGGGTTTTCTTCTGAACATCTTCACGTTGCTTCCTGCCAGCACAGTTTGGCTGGCATAAAGGAAGGATATGCTGCAATACAGTGGTATTCACTGCAGTTATCCATTTGCCTCAAAATACTGGCTTCTTCAAAACATCTTGGCTGGAGGAGGGAGGTGACAAATCATCACATCAAGGGGGTGGTAGGAGGAGGATGGGAATTTCCATTACCAACTACATGTTAGGTAATTCCATCCCTCCAAAAAAATCCAATATTGGAAAATGATGCTATATTAGTATGTAAGAAAAGAAAGACCATGATTTTTATGTGTCAAATTGTAATAGCAACACTTGCATTGCTTCTGGGTAAATCCAATCCTCAACCTGCACGGACACTATCAACAGTGAAGTTCAGCTCCTTACATCCTTACAAATGACCCTTGTATTTCAGCCCTGCTTGAGCATCAGTTCTAATCAGAGATTTCTTCAAAAAATCAAACAGCTATTCACGAGTATTTTCACATACTGTAAGCACTTACCTCCCATCTAAGGTACAGAAACAGACCGGGAAAAGATATACAAGAATTTCCCAAATAAATTTCTGCACAGGTAGATGTCCTATTAAAAACTTCACAGCTCTAAGAAGACTTGGATTAAACAAACTATTTGACTCAAGGCTTAGCCTACCACAGAATACTAGAGGGTGTGAGACACCGTCCTGTTCACCAAGAAACTAGAATTAGAAAAGTTGGGCAACTTACTTCACAGTGGCCAACAGCTGCAGTGTGAATCTTTGTCCTGCTTCACTCAGGTGAAAAATACTGCTTGTTTTCCCAGCTGAAGTAAGTTAACAAACACTGTTTTGAGGATTACCTAACAGATAAAGTAGCCTACTAAAGCATTTTCCAAGTGCACTGAGCCCTGCTACTACATCACTTTTCCATAAATCTTTGCTCTGTTTTCCTTTAGAAACTGAAAAAATACGAGAATTTCAAT
The DNA here is from genome assembly GCF_987193195.1 of Phasianus colchicus. Taxonomy (NCBI): domain Eukaryota; kingdom Metazoa; phylum Chordata; class Aves; order Galliformes; family Phasianidae; genus Phasianus; species Phasianus colchicus. The sequence continues at coordinate 27,226,568 of NC_143442.1, read as the reverse complement.
CTCTGCCTCTCTTTTGGTTTATCCACGTGAGGAACAAAAGAGCTGCTGCAAAGATTCACATTTTTAATTGAGTAATGACAGGGTGAATCCCAGCTCAGCAGACAATAAACAGGGAATACAAAAGAAACACTTGCAAAATTCCTTAGCAGAGCTGGCACAGCAAAGAAACATCTCCAACAACCAAAAAAAACTGAATTAACCTAGACATAACTTGATTACACAGGGCAAAAAAAGCAAGGGTGTTTCCTCCACCCAAAACATCAGGCGTGCTGATAAACAGCATGCAGTGGCAAGTAGCCAAAAAATGCATCATAAATAGCAGGAGTGTTTTTGCTATTGAAAGACAACAGTGAAATGAGCTGGTCTACATTTCCAGCTGGGAAGAGATTTTCACAGAAACACATTCACGGATTTTTAAGTTTATAATTTCAAACATGTACACATGAAAAGGTTAACGTTCTGTTTTTCCTCCTCGGAGGTCATGAAGGAGGCAAAAATAAAGCACTCTTTGATTCCATCACAGCCTACATGGAGATGTATTCAGCAGCATGAAGCTGTCAGGAGAAAGACCAACTTTTTTAAGGAAATCCCAAAGCTATGAACTTGTTTTCTGTGAACTCCTCATGTAACAGATCTCTACTGCATATTTTTCAAGATAAAATCTTAACAATAAAAGAACTCATTACTCTTTAAAACTTGTAAGTGACTGAATTCCTGTGTTAACCAATAAGCATTAATCACTTTCCTAAGTCAAAGCTAGAAAAGCATATTTTAAGAAAATGCATCTTTGTAGCCTTTGCAGTTGAACATGCTTGTGTCACTGCTTTTCCCACACTCCAGCAGCAATTTCATAACAAACCTTTAAAACAGCTTTGTACTTGCGCTGCAATGTGATTAGTAAAAAGGAAAAGTTACTATCTAATTAAAAGTAACAATAACAAGGTATAACTTGTTCAATGTTCAATACAATTCTCCATGAAGTTTAAGCTTTTTGATAACGAAATCTCATGGTGTGGAGAAGGTTTTCCCTCCAGTTTCTGTTCTGAACACTGCCCACATGCTGCCTAGCATACTTACTGCTCTCTGTACTGGGCCAGAGGAACTGAGCACCTGAAGGACAGCTGCATGTCACCAAGAGGACTGTGACAAGTGGAACTGCAAGGCTGCTATCTGCTATGTGGCCAGACCAAAAACACTGCTGTGAGAATAGACAACATGCCATTCCCCTGCAAGTAAGGGACTGTTACCTAACTTAATAGACACCTTGAACTGGCATTGCAAATATACAGTTAGGCTGTTTTTATCCTCCCTTTCAGCGCAGCCAATGTTGGCTAAGTGAAGTGCATCTGTGTATTTACACCCAGCACTGCTTCCATCGCAGAACAATTCCTGCACAAGCAGCAATGCCAAGCAGCAAGCAGAGACATGCCAACCGCTCTGCTGAGGTCCCACGTCATGATCTCAAGGTGGTGGTCTGGGTTTCAGCTACCTCACAGCCCAAAACCACAGGAGTGCAAAGCTGAGACCAGAAGGCATTCCCCACCAGGAAGTGAGCAAGGCACAAAGAACGACAGCATTGGGGGGCTTGGGGTTCCTTCCCTTGCTTACTGAAGTAGATGGCTCCCTGCAGCCCTCCTCCTTCACCTCACTGGTCCTTAGGCAGCTCCATTTAACCGATCACTGGGAATGAGGCTTCATTCAGCACCTTAAAATCTGCTCCCTCAGATTGCTCCCTGAGGCACTGGCAATGTTTTCAGCTAATAAGCACTCCCTGCTAAGGATGCAATTATTTATAGAACAAGTTACACATCTGATACCACATTGGTTGAGCTGGTTTTCTTTAACATATGGAAGAGACACTTAGTAGCAGTAACTTTGCTGTAGCTAGTTCTCCCTGCAGCCGCCTTCATTGCACAGAGAAGACACGGACCACTGACACTGTGCCCAGGGACAGCCAGGAGCACACCACCAAGAGGGCAGGGAAAGGAGGTTCTACCGTAACAGCTACTTACATACCTGGTTTTACTCACCAACACCTTAAAAAGAAGTAAGAACCATGGCTGACACAGAGAGAAGAAGAGAGGAAAGAAAGGGATCAAGAGAGGTGAGAGCTCAGGTTCTGCTTGCAGCAAAAATTTTGTTCCTGGTGGAAAAAAAATAGAGGAGTGACTTGAACTGCTGTGTGCAGTCATCTCAACAGAGCAGACAGGAGCCCTAACAATCTGCCAGGAGACACAAGTCTGTAAATTACATGTGTGCCTTAAAGCGAGCACTGAGGTAATGTGCAGACAGAAAATGCTGAGTCTCAAGTCAAAGGCCAAAATTTTCCAGAGTTAAAGGAAGTAAACATGCATATAAAAGCCAACTTTTGTTCTGAAATCAGGCCTTTTTCAACTAAAAAGGCACAATATTATTAAAAATAACAAAAAAAAAAAAGCTCACATAAGACCCAGACTAATAGGCTCATAGTAATAATGATGACATTAATGGAGTTGTTTGGCATTTAAACAGGAATGAGCAGGCCTTGGTTGTCATTTTCTTGTATTTAAGCCAAATACCTGTGAGCACTGTGTAGGAGGGCAGCATCTGAACTTAAAACCGTATCAAAGCAGCCTTGAGAATGGAAATATCAGGCAATCATCGCTAAGAAGATTTAACTGCAAAACTTGGAGTTGTTTTATTATATTGGGGGACTTATTTCAGCTTTGGTTAACTATGTCAAAGGCAACTACACAACGCTCCTGGATGTTACTTTGGGTTCACTGTCATCTGAATTCATACAGAAAAGAAACACAGATGCACCAGTCTCCCAGCAGAGATGTTAGCCTTTAAGTTATGTATGATCCTTTTAAGATAAAGGGGAGAAAATAAAATTAAAAGAAGCTGGACATGGCTTCTGAAGAGCAACAATGAAAACACTGAAGCATGTAGCATCCATACAAACGCTGCCTCTACCAACTCCCTGCAACACGTTCTGTGTCTGCTGTGCAGGTCCCAGCTCACCACAGACCACATGGAGCCAATTACAAGTTTAGTCACCAAGGAATTATGCCAAGCAGAATTTAACTTTGTGCTGGGTTGGACGATTCATCTTCTTTCAGCTTGGGCAGAGGCAGACAGTTTTGAAAATTGCCATTAATTACTGGGATCCTTCCACTGTGCTTTCTTAGGTCAAGAAATGTGCTGTACTTCGAGGTCAGAGCATGCTGCTGTGGTCCCAGCAGCAGGGAGGAGCAGCTCTGCTGGTGCTCAGAGCACCAGAGCTCCTGCTGCCTAAAGGACAGGGGATGCAGACTGGTCCTTTGGGATGCTCTCCTGTAAAAGCAGACTCTATTTCCACACACATTTTAAAATAGTGACAGTTGTTGTTCTCTGCAGTCAGCACCAGGCTCCCAGGGCTGATCTGGGGAAGTAACAGTATCGTAGAACTGTCTGAGTTGGAAGCCTCCAGGCCTGCAAAATCCACTGCACCTCTGTAAGTCTCCCACAAAGGCTCTTATTCTGAGAACAGCAGCTGAGGCCCTGCAGAAGCTAGCCCCAAGGGCTTTTCTTTGGATTATTACTAAAACAAGCACAGGAGCATAGCAAACTCATTTGTTTATATCCTGTGCCATCTAAACCTAGGGCAACTGTAAAGGCCAGATCAGGAAAATCACAGAAGAGACGACGCTTTTAACATCTATGCACCTGCCAAACTCCAATAACAAGTCAAGTCTTGCTTGTGTATGTACCAAGAACTAGGAGGCTGGAATGACGATGCAAGAACACAGGCCTATGCTACCTTTAACAACCACGTGAGCATTGCTCACTCTCAAGAGCAGCAGCAGACACGTCCAGCACTGGCTGGGCCAGTCACTGTTCCTGCAGAACGTCTGACCCCAGCACTTCCTGAGTGCTCGGCTCAGACGGATCCCCAGCAGCAGCCTGGATGAACAGAGAACAAACAGCACTGACACACAGCAGCAGGGTTACCAATGATTTCCTCCACTGAGACACAGCCTACTGTAATTAGAGCTGAGGAGCACAGCATGGGCAAGAAGGGCCAAGCCATGTCCCGCAGCAGAGGCTCAGGCACACCAGCACCATGCTCCAACACAGACACCAGGTCAGCTCCACTCCTCTGCCTTAGCTGCAGCTCGCTGTCATTCTTACACAAGCTGCACCAGGCGAGGTGCAGTGTGGCACAACAGCCGCCATGCAAAGTTAAATGCACCTACATCTACACTTAGCAGAAATGTATCTTTTAGAGAGCTACTGGAAAGGATTTCTATTTTTATTTTATCTCTGTTCCTCCTGGAAACAAACAAGCATGCTTCAGCATAAATACTATTTGGGCAATGTTATTGTTATCTAATGAGCCCTAATGAATCCAGATAAGAGACTCACAAAGATGTTATCTCCCTCACTGATGCAGAGTTCACCAGGTAATTCATAGTCACAGTTGATAACTCTAATTATTTCCCACAATGAAGACAGAGCAGCATTTTGCCACATTTATTTGGGGGGAAGGAGACGGAAGCAGCTTTAATTATATAAATTAAGTTAAGCCATAGCATGGAACAGACTGACCTCCCAGACCTTCAATTATGTAAGTAAACCTGCCAAGTTTAGAACTGGATTTCTTCCAGCGTTTCCTGTGAAACTTGTGATTTTCTCCCATGTTATTACAACCCCTTTTTAATACAGGGATATAATCAGAGCCCTATGCTTGTCCACAAGCGCAGTCTATTTTGTTCAACCAAGTTCTTGGGATATAATTGAAGCTCTAAGGGTGGGTGGGTGCAGTTAATTTGTTTTGATAATGTTTCCTGTTTATAACAACGTTCCATTTCTCTGCATAATGAATGAGATCATCACTAAGGCATGGAAGAAGCGAGTAGCATGTTCATAGCATCCACTTTGTTCTACCTGAACTGAGGGATGTCATCACTTTGCAAACCTTCAAAAACGCGACTGAGCTGAAGGTGCACATGGAAAAAACACTTAATTCACAGGACACCAATAGCTGAGATGTCTCCAGCTGGAGAAAGGTTGTCTCTTGTTTCCCAAACCCTCCAAACAAGGTAAAAAGGAAGCTGAGAAGCTTTGTGACAGAAAACACATTGTCTGAACATATCTGAAACTTTTGTTGTGAACTTCAGCGGCTGACTTCCTTCTTCACCCAGAAGACAACTACTACACGGAGAATTATTTTTTGCCAGCATACACACAGAGAATTATTTTTATACCATACCATATTACCAGCTGTAGGTAGAAGGCTTCCAATATCTTTCAAAGCTACCTTGCTGACACTCTCCAAACACACATCTAGTCATTTATATAATATGAAGGTAAGTCAACACACAGTGCCACTGCTCCTGCTGAACTCTCAGCTTTTCTTTGTCCAGTAGAGGTTATCAGCATCACACAGTAAATGTCCCCCCCACACACATTCATGTTGATGCTGCCTGAATATCACGACATTGAAATACAGTTAATTGCACGTTTAAGATCTGATCATTGATTCTCTTTCCAGAATCAGCCTGCTTTTATTTTAAACGGCCATTATATACTTAGTAAGTATGCACAAGAGGTGGGTGGCCAGCTTAAGGAAAGAAAATGATATAACTGCACATCTCTAAAGGCTCCGAGAGTTCTCAGCAGAACTGCAGCTCCAGGCAAGCAATGAGAGGTACAGATGGGCCTAAACCACCACTGATTCAAATGCCAAAAGCTCTGGGACATTCCAAAACCACCCCAAGCCCTTTGCCACAGAGGGCTCAATGGCTGACTCACCTGGTGCTCCTCGCATCAAGTGGCCCCCAGACTCTTTCTCACCAGCAGTTTTTACACATAGTACTTTCTAACCCAAACTTCAGCTCCCAGATATACTCCCATACAGTAGCTTCATGTCTGCTGCAGTCACAAAAGGGGAAGGGGACACTTGCTGATGTGACTTGAAATGTTCTGATGCCAGCTCATTTAGCAAGAATTAGACTCTTCTTTTCTAGCATTTCTGCTCCACATCTTCACCTAGGACTGCCTTTGTCACAATTTGCATATAGAGGAACCCAACCATCCCAAGCCAGCCATCCAAACCAGAAACACAAACACATTAATCTCTATTACAATACTGTGAAGCCTGTACAATCTCAGGCCATGAGATGTGTGATTCAGCTCACTTCCTTGCAGGGCAATGCTGCTCTGCCTTCTCTAGAAGCCGATTAATCTGCACCTGCCCATCCAGAAACACAGGTGACAGCCACCTCAATGAGCAACTAGGCCAGAATGGCAGGCAGCATGGCAAGTCCACACAACTCAGATTGCTTCAAGCTGAACAAAGGGAACACAAAACCTCCAGCATATTGCATTACCGAGGTTAGTCACAGAAAATTAGGTAATGCTAGTACACCAGGAATAGCTGCACAGATCTGATTTCGTGGACCAGTGGTTCTTGGACACTAAAAATGATGGTAGAAAAAACTATGCATATAAAATTACCTGTCACAGGGCAGAATACTGCTATTACAGAATTGTGTTTCTCTCAACCACAACAAATTGATATATAATTTACACGTAAAAGAAGACTGCAGAGATTCATTTAAATTTGCAGTTAGTATCACAAGCAACAAGACATCCAGAAATTACACTTTTACTAATTAAAAATTCAGTAAAAGACTCTTTAGTGTCTAAAATAATATGGTTAACAAATAACTACTTGGCAGCTACATCATGTTCTTCCCTTTTGTGCAGTGTTAAAACATAAATAAATTCATCCTCCAATAATCGGAGCTGGTTGAAGTTCCAGGCCTGGTAGGGAAGAAAAGAGATCTCTCTTTTTAGTCACACTGCAAGTGGATTAAACTAAAGCTTATTATCATGCACAAAAAGGAACAACTCCTAGCTTTCAACTAAGGACACACAAAGGAAAGGACAGTAGGTGTCTGTTCTGCTCTTGTTTTCCTTAACACCAAGCATTTACTTGTCAAACACACTGGTACCAGAATTAAATCATTCACAGGGATTGCCTAGTAACAGGTCCAGGTGATTATATACATGGTGAGGTGTAAAAAAGACAATTGTGTAACAGCTGAAAACACCATGTAAGAGACTAGGACAGAATAGTAATACCATAGACAGACACAAGTAATACCATAACCAATAACTACAACAATAATTACTCAGGCTAACAATGCTGCCATCCCAGAAAACATCTAGAACAGAAATAACACCACCATTAACCTTTACTACAGAACATTTACCAAAACAACTCCTTTCCCTCCTTTCTTCCCAAGTGCTCCATCACCTAATGGAGCAAATCCCCAGGAGGATGATAAACACACCCAAATTCCTCACATTAATGCAATATGTCAGAGTGAATGTCTAAGCCATCCGATACTCCTCCTCCATTTTCCATTCCATCCCCTCCAGCAGCATCCCAAAAGCCACTCAGGTTGCAGACCGCTGCTGCAGCCACAAAAAAGGCAGACTGAACCACAACCAGGAGATCGTGCTCAAGCTTTATTTTCTCCTTCCAGCAAGGGAAAATGCAGGTGCACCAGCCCAGCAGCGGACATTCAGCACAGCGATAGAGGATGCCTTGATTAGAGCCATGCTGGAAATAACCCATGCATAGGCAGAACCACTGCTGTACTACTTTCTACCCAACTCTTTTCCTCCAGTATAACACGAAACTCTGGCAGGTGCTCCATAACCTTCGCAGCTCCCATCAACGCGAAAGAAAGAAATGAAACATGAACATCTCCTGAGCACGCAAGGGGGAAATGCTACACCCACCCAAGGGAACAGCACTATGCCCATCAATTTTGGTGGAGACAAGCTTCACTGGTTGTATATCTAAAAGGTAAGTCCTGATCAGTAACAATATTTATCATTATTGTCACTGACCACCACCAAGGTAAACCCAGAAAGGTTTCACATTAGCTATTTAATGAAAGGTTAATTGTAAGAAGTAAACCATGTTCAAACAAACTGGTTAACAATTGCAGGAGAGAGACTTCTATTTACCCTACAAGCAAACAAATGTATTTCAAGTCAGTGCTGCAGGGCTGCTATCTCTGCCAGCAGAAGATAAATGCATTTCTCATGCTAGCCGGAGCCTGCACATACTGCACAAACATACTGTGGAATAACAGCACATATGCAGAGAGTTCATAGCAGACCTGGGAAACAGATGGCCCCATACAGCATGCACAGCCCTCCCATGGCTCTGCCCTGCCACACAGCCTTCACCCTTGCACACCAAAGGAGAACAGCAATGAGTAAGATTATAGAATTGCAGAGTCTCTTAAGTTGAAAGGGACCTTTAAAGGTCACCTAGTCCAACTCTCTGATCAATATTCCCTCATACCCCATTCTTGCAGACAATGAGTTTGTGAGTGCCCCTAAAGCATGCCAGTCCTACTGGTCTTGCAAATCTCTGGTCAGCAACCCCTTAAGGTGCTAATTACTCAGTGGAGTGATTTAGAGTGAGTCGTGCAGTAGTCCAGTACCCAACCTCTCTGGGACTGGGGTGTGCACCACTGGCATCACCCTACCCCATGTTTTCTTTTCCTTTTCCTTTCTTTCTATTAACTCAAACTCGATCTCCTTTAGCAGAGAGTAAGACAAGCCAACAGTGCATTGGAGACTTGCTCCTGCAGTCACTCACATACTTCATTTACCTGGTTGAAAAGAGAAGGTAGAGCACTGCCATGCTGCTGCCATTCAATGATTTGATTCCCAAGATTTGGGGAAGCACTGGCAGGCACAGCCCAGGGGCATAAGCTGCTGGCCCACAAGGTGCACTTGGGCACATGTCCTATAATTGCTGCTAGGCTCCCAACTGTGCTGATGTTTTCCATATAAGAGCCACAAGATTGTGAGAGATGCTGCACCAGCCACAATAAAGTCAGCCTTTTCACAGAGTCTTCAGGAGGAAAAACAAACAATCAAATCTTAACAACACTGGACATAACACATTGGGATTTAAAAGAGAGAAAAGACATGCACCAGAAATAAATCAGACAGGACTAAGAAAGGTAAAATTATATAGCTCTAAGGCATCTTACTAAGCAGCCTAAGAATGAAGGACAAGAATCAGCTGCTCACTGGGTGTAATGCTCCACATCCAACCTAAATCTTCCCTCCCTCAACTTAAAACCATTTCCCCTTGATAACTGCAGGACAAGGGGAAATGGTTTTAAGTTGAGGGAGGGAAGATTTAGGTTGGATGTCAGGGGGAAGTTCTTTACAGAGAGAGTGGTGAGGTGCTGGAACAGCTGCCCAGAGAGGCTGTGGATGCCCCGTCCCTGGAGGTGTTCAAGGCCAGGTTGGATGGGGCCCTGGGCAGCCTGGTCTAGTAGTAAATGGGGAGGTTTTTGGCCCTGCCTATGGCAAGGGGTTGGAGATTCGTGATCCTTAAGGTCCCTTCCAACCCTGGCCATTCTGTGATTCTGTGAATGCTACAGTGCCACATCTGCACTCCACTGGGCCTTAAAAAAGCAGTAGCAAAAGGCTGTACTTACATACATTAGAAACAGAAAAAGGAAGACTTTGTAAAACAGGTTAGAGCAGGCTTTCCTTATTTTGGTACATGAAACTTGACTTCACTTCCTGGGCTATGCTGGAACACGGCTCAGTTCTGGGTGCTCCTTTGGCAGCTGGCAGTTCAGCAGTGGCCAAGTCCTGCTCATGGGGCCAAGGAGCAAGGACTGGTTGGGCTTCGGGCAGCTGCCTGCTCAGAGCCTGCATCTCCTGTGTGCTGCTCTCAGAAAGCCCTACTAGGACATAATGGAAACCACAGCCCTATCGCTACTGCAGCTCTCCAGAAGGATTTTGATGTAGAGCCCACACAGGAGAAATGTGCAGAATAAAGAACGAGTTTGTAAATCATTTCTTAGTTCTGCAAATACTGCACATTTGTCTTAAATATATTATAAATTTTAAAATACATATCGCTGTCTTATGTTTATATTGCAGCATTCAGTATACAGTACATCTACGTACTGGGCACATTCCTAACATTCAATAACACTCCTTACCTTTTAGAGTCAGGATGTGGTTTTATTGATCTTTTAAGCATGAAACTATGTGGAGCCACACACCAAAATAAAGTCTTTTAAATAAAACTTCAACATCTTTTAGAAACTCAACTGCAGCTACAAAAATAAGTGCCGCCTAGCACCAGGACAGAGCTCTTCACATGCATTTTTTAGCACCAGATAATTCAAAACCAGACAGAATGCAAAATAGAAGGTACAGACTTTTATGGTCCTGAGAAGGAAGGCAACACTCAAAGAGGAGCTCTTGACAAGTGGTTTCAACAAGGAAGAAGAGGACACTGTCTCAAAGGTTCAGGATCCACAGATGTACACCCTGGTGTAAAACTGCTATTTGTGTGTACATGCATACACAGAGCATTCTTCAGTTAATAAGAAATACCTGGGTTGGCCACACCAGGTGCCAGGTCCCTGCTGAGCCATTCCCACCCAGCTACCTGCACTGGGCTCCTCCTTTGCAGAAACTCTGAAAGGCAGCAGCACTGCTGAGAGTGCAAGTCAAGCAAAATCTCAGCTGGCAGAACAAGTAGCACGCGATAATTTCAAAAGACAAGAAGAAAGCAGGAAAAAATATCAAAAAGAAAGAACAGATGAAAATAATTATAAGACACTTTCAGAGACAGACTGTGGGTGGCTTAAGAAGAAGCAAGACAAAGTTCAGAAAGGGAAAATCAGAGTCAGCCAAAAGGTCTCAAGTACTCTGATGAGGGGGAGGAGATGTCACAGGATCGACATGCAGAATTCAATCAGATAGCCAGGCTGAAGTAGGAACAGGGGCACTGAGGTTTTACGGAAGATGTAAGCTCTGACAACAGTAATACAATAGCTCTGAGTGGTGCATACTACTTTTGCATGCTCTGGAAAAGTAGAATGAAAGGAAAAACCATCATCGCTCACTTCTAAATAGTGGGTTAACCTGAGCAATCCAGCTACAGGCCAGTCACTGGAGGCTTGCAGTGGGGGCCTCTGAACAGCAGGGAACTGTGGCTATGTGCAGACCTACATCTTTGTAACACCAGATGGGACGCTTCTATTACACTCATAAGGAGAAGCAGTGTTGACACTTCATATCAGAGGAGCACAGTCCTTAAAAGAAAATATTCAACATTTGAAAAAGGAAACGCTCTAAGCACGGTGTTCAGGTTGCTTCTCCCTAGGAAAGCACTGCAGTGCATCATTTCTGCTCTCATCATTTCTCCTCTCCTCTTTGGTCCCCCAGACATTCCCATGTGGAACAAACAACTGCCAAGGCTCCACATTCAGAATTGATTGGAACGAAAAAGAGATCAGTCCCCTGTTGTCGGCATGAACACATCAATACAGCTGTGACACCCAGCCAACTTGCTACAGTAAAAGTAATGCTTACAAGTGTGGTTTCAGAGAATGGAGTTCAAAGGATGAACTGGCATCCGCCACAGAGAACACCTGCCTTATCACAAAGGCTTTGTCTGTCATAAAACAGTCTGTCCCAGGAACTGAAGGTATGTGGAAATACCATTTCTGGTTGTTACTCTCACAACCTCATCCAACTTGTCCATTTCTTCTCAAGATTTGACTTAATTCAGTTCACCTATAAGCATTTAGATAGCACGCTCCATAATCATGAGAAACAGTTAAACGTATTCACAGATCTGCTGTGTATAGATTTTATCTGCTCTTAACTCTTAGATCACTATTCCTTTCAGCAGGAATTGATTATGAAGATAAAAAGATAACAAATATATCAAGCTCTTAAAATCCATATAAGCAGCAGAAACTCTGATATGCCCTTTGTAACCAGAAGTCTTAAGCATTCCAATTTCTGAATAAATAATAAGCACTAAAACATATGAACATACACTACTAGCAAGTCACTAGGAAAACAAAAAAAACCCATCTACTTCAAGGAAGTGTTCTGATGCTAATAGACCCATGTCACCCACCTGACATTAAAACTTCCACTCATTCTTCTGTTACACCAGTAACAACCAAAATGTTCTAAACAGACAGCTTTTCTAACTGATAGAAAGAACACTTGTGATCAGAAAACATCCCTTAGTTTAGCTCTCTCCCTTCCGCTCATTCATCTGTCTCCTAACATGCTGGAAATATTTGTACTGGCATGCAAGAAAGCATCTATACCGCACCATTTAAGGATTAAATATGTTTCTGAATCGAAGAAACAGTATCTTAAAGCCACTGTTACCTTATAACGCAGGGTAGATTTTGACACTGTTACATTTTTGATATATTTACAAGGATATGTCTAGAGTGCACTTATTTTCCCTTAGTTTTACAGCTTTCATTAAACTAGACAATGGCATATTTTTCTCTCACTGCATGCTGAAACTGGAACTGCCTGCCTTGGCATTGGAATCCTCCAATTCCTACTCATGCCAAAAGCATCTTCATGTATCACTGCGCTTGCATAGCTACGTCACAGCTTGATCAGAAAGCTGTATCACAGGCCGAAAACAGCGTGCTTCTCAGGGTCTGCAAGAAAAAGTTATGGAAAGCAAGCAGGGAAGAGAAAGAGTTTTTATATTAGCTTCATACTTTGAAAACAGCAGAAAACCAGCCAGGTGCCAGCCCATCCCACCACGCTTCCAGGAGGAACAAGGCAAGCACTTACAGTCCTGTGTTAGCCTCTTTCTGGCTACAGTAGTGAGCAAAAGTCCTGGGCCTTTACAGCGCTGCTGCTGGTGTCATGAATACAACATCGGGTTTCATTAAGGCTGCACAAAGTCCCATTCCACGTGCATATAAGAAAACCAACAGCAGGGACATCCCTTCACAGAATTCTTCGTGTCCCCCATCCCAGATGCTCAGAGAAGTAGGAAATACGACTTCCCAACATCGCGTTCTCACCTCCTCCTCCTCTCAAACTATCAAAAAGGCTGAAAACCATTGAATACAGGGAAGTTTCAACATCACTGACATATGTGGGACCTCTGTAATAATGCCAGTCCTCCAGTTACTCTGAGCTTTTGCAAAAAAATAAAAAAAAAATTAAAGATATAGGTCTTTCACTGGGATATTTGTTTCCATGTTGTTTGTGGTTCTGTTTTTAAATTACCTTAACATCCTCTGGATGCTTATGAATCTGTTGCTCAACAATTTGCTTTGTACGCTTCACAATGTCGGCATTACAGTCACTAATCCCCTGGCTCCTCACTTCCTCCTTTTTAAATGGCATAATGTTTGTCTGTCTCAAGTCCTGGGCTCTCCTTATCCTCCACAGACTCACAAAGAGTCTTCACAAAGTTTCACACTGCTATGGCCATTTTAATTCTTCTTGAGTCTTTTCTGCCTGCACACATCCATTTACACACCTTCCGTATCACATAGCAGACCTTTCACATCATTTGTCATTGTCCTCAGCTTACATCTGATATGCCTATGAAATCATTTCCATTTTGCTTAATAAAATAAACAAGAGACATTGAGAGTTTAAGGCCAAAAAGAATGAGGAAAAGTCCTATTTATAAATGTAAGAAATTAAGAGCCACAAATGACATACTATACCCAAAACTATCTGGGAAACGATTGACTCTGCTGCCACCACCTCCAGCCTCCAGATGCTGTTAGGACAAAACCACTTGGCTCTCCTGCAGCCCAGAATGAAGGAGATGGCAACACCCCATGTAAAACTAAGGATTCTTTACCACTGAGCTCTAGAGCACTGCAGATCCTGTGGCTGCATCAAGAAAGGAAAAGACTCTGCTGAATTCAGACCGGGTGGGAGGAAATGGAGGAGAAAGTCCGACCTTTACATGTCCTCTGTGACACAAGATTGGGTGCAAGAAGTCTGAATTTGGGGAAGTGTTGGGTGCCCACATAAAGCAGGGCTGCTGAGCAGGCAGGAAGGGCCGCTGGGAGCACCAGTCCACAGCCATAAGATGCATGCTGGGGCTAACACTGGCAGGGATCAGTTCACTGCTGCTTCTCTGACTGGGAAGGAAAAAAACATATGGTTTTCCAACTTCTAATAATTATTGCCTCTCTCTGTACCAAATGCAGAAGCCGTACAGCTGAGGCAAGGTCTGCTTGCAAGGGAGAAAACTTGGCTGAATCACCACGTCCCTCTGCCCCGAGACCTGACAGGGAAACACACTGCCCTCTCCTCCCCTCCCCTGTCCTTCCTTCTCCGCTCCCAGACCCCACAATTACTTCACCATCAGGAACTGACAGGGGCATCCCATTACGCTTCATAAATGAGGGTGGATATGGGGAAACCATTTGTCCCGGTGGACAGAGGAGGCAAGTAAAACGCTTTGCTACTCAAAGCCAGCAATCATTATACACAAATGTAAAGAGCAGAAAAAATCTTTGACATTTCCCAACCATAAAAATGTTTTACTGGTAAAAGCAGCCTATAATAGGCAGTGTATTTTCAGCCACAGCAAGGCAGAAAGCAGCATAAGATAGTATTCATATTGAGCCAACAATAAAGCAAACCACCAAAATGATGGCCCGTGTCACTCCGAAATGCAGAGCCAATTTCACACCTCTAAGCATCCTATACTCAGGAAATGACAAGATTTATTTGGAGCGCAGAGGGACGAGCAATGTGGAGATGGAATGCTTTTCTCTTTGAAGATGTGCTGAACATCTTTCATTTTCTACTTTGGGTGCTACCTCTCAAACTAAGGAAAAAGAAAGGACAAGAAAAATATCCTATATGAAGTGTAAATGAGAGCAGATGGGTATAACTTGTAATTACTGCCTTGATTCCTAAATTCCCAGACAGCCATGTAGGATTAATCTGTCCAAATCCATAGCTGAAAAACCCCTTTACATCTCCAATACTCAGTACTGCTCTGACGGCTGGCTTCCAGGCTCTTGATGGAAAGGATGGAAAGTCACAGCACCGCAGTGCCACACCAGGACCTGCCCAAGTGCTCAGCACAGAGCCTGCTCCCTTCTGCAGCAGCTTTGAGGCAAATCCTGAGGAAATGCACCAGGTCTCAGACCAATCAAACATTTCAGTCTGTGGCACTCCAGAGAGCCAGACAGCTCTGTGCAGCACTTCCTGTGCAAGCAACACAGTTAATTAACTCTGTGTTGATTAATGGTGAGCTCTCACATCAAGAATTTATTCAGCCTGTTATTATATACAAGGTCATAATTGCCAAACAGCCTCAGCTAAATACCATTCCTTGCAGTCTACTCTTTAAGCATCATAATGTAAAATTAATTGGTACTTGTTTGCTAATGAACATGAAATATTTTAAGTCCTGCACCATAAAACTTACCACTGGTATGCTCTTCTCTAAACACCCAGGAATGAACTGTTTTATTCCTTGGGAAGAACCTCCTCTCTGAAACTGATGTGGAATGGGGGCTTTCTGAGCTCAGATATCTGCCAAAAGGGCTCTTCTGCAACAATTAGCCAGCAGTTATTCCACTTGCACAGTGCATTAAGACAGACTAGCAAGTGATGCTTTTGTGCAAAGGGCACCCACACCAAAATATCTACTCAGAACAATTGTCTGGGGGAAGCTGTTTCCCTGCACTTCTGAGTGCAGCTGAGATTAGCTCACAGCAAATAACGTAACTTTGCCTTGGGGAAGCAGGGATGATCAAAAAGACACTTAAACTCCTTTGTTCCTTCTGGGATCCTTAACTCCAGAGCTAGCCTCAGTGTAAAGAGCTTGCAGCAAGGACCTGCTCCAAAGTGAAACCCACGGTGAAACACAAAAGTCCCAATGATGAGATAAGCTACTCCTAAGGGTCTGAGAAGACAGAAGCAGCATCACCAGCCAGGCTCTGCCATGGCGGGACAGGGAAGCAGGGGAAGCAGTGAGTAGCAGTGAGTGGCAGTGAGCAGCTCCTCTCTGCAGCCTCACCCACCTCCCATCCGCAAGGGGCAGCCCCTTAGCCATTTCTAGCCAAAGAAAGCCTCTCCTGCTCCTATTTCTGTGGAAATTATACGTATATTTCTTCTATTTATATTGCTAAGGATGTGCCGGTAATGCAAACCTTTTCTTCAGATGTACGCTTCAAGAAGTGGTTGAGCTGCACAAACTAGGTCTGACTGTTTTTTAAATTAGTCAAGGTGGACTCGGCAAAAATATGGCTTTTGTGTCAATGGCACTCATCACACTGCAAACTGCCGGGACCAGCACAGCTCTGAGGGGAACACAACATGTGGGAATGTGCGCAGGAAGGCATGCTCAACCAGGCTCTCCTCCAAGCAAATTGCTTACTCTTTTTGTACAGAGACTTGCTGCATTAGTGAGACATCCACTGTGGCTTAAAACTATCATTGTGCATGTTCAAGGGTCAATTAATGTTATCAGAACACTTTGTTAAAACCAGACAGAAATCTGGACTGCTTTCTCTCCAAGCCTACTGCCTGAAAGCAAACAAATTACAACAGAGAGAACACCAAGAATGAAACAGTCATTATTTCCCAAACGTAACATTATCACAGAGACTGCAGCACCTACAGAGCTGTAGCACAGTTATTCACACTGCTGGGTTTTGATGCTGTAATATCCCAGCCAGCAGCAGTGCCATTCTGTCCAGCAGACTGCGCAGCTCGATGGGCTCAGGGGGTTGG
Source organism: Phasianus colchicus (assembly GCF_987193195.1). Taxonomy (NCBI): domain Eukaryota; kingdom Metazoa; phylum Chordata; class Aves; order Galliformes; family Phasianidae; genus Phasianus; species Phasianus colchicus. The sequence continues at coordinate 27,209,984 of NC_143442.1, read as the reverse complement.
ATAACACGTGGAGTGGTTTTCTGTTACTCCTGTGGGTCGAAGCCTCCCTGGGGAGCACCCTGTGTTGCCCATTGGGCAGACAGCTGTAAAAAGGCACAAGGTAAAAGCCTGCTCTGTGCCAGAGGTTTTTGGAGGCAGAAAATACAGAAGCAAAGCTTAAGGCACCAAATTACATCTGTTTCTCTGCTTCCTTAATATTTTTGATCCTACAGAGACAAGCGAAGAACTCTCCAGACCACTGTCAGCAGGCTACAGGCCTTTGAAGGCCTTCTTGAAAGTCTGGAGACCACGTGTCTGCACAGCATCACCCAGAAGGAATCACACCAAGGTCTTCAGACAGCTGTCTGCAGAACTCCTCTGCTGGCACTGCAGGAACCAGAGGTGCCATGAATCATTTGCCTGCCTGCTGCTTGCTGTCATTCCCAGCTCCATTTCCAGGCAGTTCTGGTACATCTCTGGTCTACACGGCTATAGGAGTGAGTCCTCTGTGGAGGAGGACAAATCTACTCAGCCCTGTTTGCTCCCACTGCACTGCAGAATTAATACTTCTCTGGGCAGCGGGGCACAAATTCACTGGTCTTCACAAGAACACTTCTGATAGGAATAAACTCTTCTACCTAGAAGCTGATTACACGTATACAAATACTGATGTATAACAAACAAAACGTAGCAAGAAGACTACCCAGTTTCAGCCTGACGTGAAACAGACCTTGCGTGAACATGCCCAGGAGCACCACCCCATCCACTGACAGCAGCTTTCCTGTTTGAGAAGTTACCTCCATTTCTCAGAACCCAGCCAGCCTTAATGTGCACAGCAGGCAACACAGCCCTGCACGGTGAGGCTGCTTAATCAAAACAAGTGGCACTGCCACACAAAAGGCTGATCTCATTTTTACCACTCACACTGCCAGCACACAACGCTAAGCCCATGACACAGGCTTAGCCGCCCACTGCCAACAGCCAGAATAAACCTTGACTTCCCAGGTGACCTAGAAACCACTTCCTTAGAGAGCATTTTCTCTTACACAGCACCAATGCCAATTTCACGCACGACAGAGCCAACATCTAAATAGGCTGTTTTTTGCTAACACCATGCTATGAAACTGCAGGCCACCGTTTGTTTCCCCTCTTGCAACACCTAAGACTGGCATCAGCCTATGCAGCACAAACAGCACTTGCAGAGCATGCAGAGGCACAGCAGCCAGAGATTCCCCATGGAAGGTAGCACTTGGGGCAGGGTTCTCACTGCCACTGCTGTGTCCTCAGCCTGAACTCAGCCATGGAAATCATTCAGCTCTCACCACCAGTGGGGAGGACAACCACCTATGTACACCACTGAGGTAGAAAGGACGTTTACTGGCTCTGGCACTGCACCCACGTGGCTGCTGGGGCTTTTTGGACACTTTCCTGGAGTCAATGACTAAATAAGTCCCTCTCTTAATTCTAAATTGGAGATAAATGCCGAGCATCTCACTGGCAAGCACATTAAGGCCGCTGGAAGCACAAAGACAATACAGGGTATTTCAGGCCTTTGTTCTCTCCTTTTTACCCACAGCATGCTAAGCAAGCAAAGAACACACTGAGCAAATCAGTGTTTTGCTGGTACCATCACAGGCTTCAGCCCCTAAATCCTGCTGGCCCACAGCTAGGAAGGGCAGAATGAAAACTCAGTGAAGAGCACACATCGCCCACCTGTCTGTTACAAGTAAGGGAAAAACAAACTTCATCCATAGACAGAACCACAGGTGCTGCCACCAGCATGCTGCCATAAGCTCCCCCAAGTCAGCCCAGAGCCAACACAGAGCTCGGTAAGGATGGGGAGCCAGGACACGGCCCGCAGCTCAGGAGGGCAGCAATGCCTCACGTCTACATGGTCTCTGCTCTTATTACTCTCTATCTACAGCAAATACTTTGTTTACAGAGACACCAGCTACAGGCGTGCAACTCAGGAGGCACCTTGTGATCTTTTTGCTCAAAGTCTTCACATGGACAAAAAACACTGGAAAAAACAACAAGTCTTCGAAATTATAACAGCTGCAACATGAGGGGGGAAAAACAGTCATTAGATGAGGTCACAGAATATGCCAGAAGAGAAGTGGCAATGCCTAAACATCAAGTCATTCATCATACTGGTTATCTGCAGACTTTTGTGCCAATGAAGTAATCAAGACACAGCCCATGCAGCAATCCTGCATAGACATCATCCAATAGCACAAGTGGTTGGGTTTTTTTGTGAGAAACCAACTTCTTTATGCAAAAAGCTGCCTGCCCAGCTCAGCACACAGCTCCAGTCAGGTGCATCTGTCAGAACTGCGCACCCACCACGGCTGTACTTCCTTCCTCATAGGGATGCAGCAGCACGCAGCTGCAGGGAGGGAGGGGGCATTATCCAAGCACTTCCTTTAAAATTCAGAAGCGAGCCATAACAAATCATTCCAGCACAGGAACACATGTCCGCACATCAAGCTGGCTCGTAACACAAAGCACAAACATCCAGCTCACGTTAGGCTCGGAGTTTCAGTGCTGTGAGGCAAGGCCATGCAAACAGCCTCCATTTCTGGCTGTACAGCTGCAGAAAGGAGCAACTTCTTCCCCTCAAAGCAAAACACAGGCCGTCAAAAAGCATGCACCTTCTCAAAACGTCCCAATTACCCAGCCACAACTAAATGCTGTAATTTGTTGACCAGCTCCTCGCAAACTTTAGTAGTGACCTCAAACCCTTGGATTAAACTGCAAAATAATTTCCCCCTTTTGAAAGTAGTTTTGCGATGCTTTGATTCCCACCCATCAGCAGCTGCAGGGCACAGCAGCAGGCTGCTACACGTCCCAGTGCAGCAGCTAGAACCAGGCTGAGGCCACAGGCAGCAGCTGGAGGAACTGCTTATCCCAAGGTTTCCAGCTACCAAAACCATCCTGCTGTTCCTAACAGCCCTGCAGGAAGGGATGGGGACTGGCAAGGTAAGCTCTGTGGAGAGGAGAACACGGCCACAAGATGCGTGACATCCTGGCCACACCTGACCTGCACACAGCTCCATGGGGCAGGGTGCTGGCCCACATGAACACACAGCTCAGCATCACCCAGCAATGCTGAGAGTCGGGAAGGAACAGAGGACCCCACAGACTGATCTGAGGGCTGTGCACAGGTTCACCACCCTGACATTGCACAGCACATCGAGGGCACCTTCTGAGATGCCCTCCTTGTCTGAGAGAAATGAGACAGACAGACAGCTGTGTCACTCGAGTGACTCTGAAATAAGTTAAAAGCATCACAGAATCACAGAATTGCCAGGGTTGGAAGGGACCTCAAGGATCATGAATCTCCAACCCCCCTGCCACATGCAGGGCCACCAACCATCCCACCTAATGCTAGACCAGGCTGCCCAGGGCCCCATCCAATCTGGCCATCATTTGGAAATGTAATCAGCTCCGTTAGGAGATTATTTGTTACTGTTTCCTCATCTCGCTTTAAGTGTATTCAGATCAACCCCTGCCTTTTCCCAGACGATTTTTATGATTTCTGACATCTGTTTAAAATCATTTTAAACATCTGTTCAGTGCTGTCTCTCTGTGACCAAAATAAAATAGATCATGATGGTCAGCGAGAACTGTCAGACCCAGAAAAGCACCTGAGAAAGGCGGAGAAACAGCCCCTTTGGCTCCACTGCTCTCAGCCACTGAGAGCAACGAGTGAACACTGGGGGGACAGAACGAAGTTCTGCAGCTAACAGTGGCCTCACTGCATGCCTCAACCATCTACCCAGGTTTCATTGCCCCCACCACACTCGTAAGGGTAACCTACAATTACTGTGGTGTTTCCTACATGAGGGCCAAAGACACCGAGGTACATATATTTCAGCAGCAGTGAGGTGCATGTAGCCTCTGGCAGGCTGTGGGTCTGTGTGATGTTTTAACCTTTCAGCAGAGTGCTGACAGGAGCACTTGTCAGTGCACTTGCTGTCCACAGCCATCAGTGGAAACCCTGAGGATTAAAGGCACGTTCAGCAGGACATCCTGGCTCTCTCCTGAAAAGCCAGCAAATGATAAACGCACAAACGGCTCTCGGGAAACAGAGCACCCAGTGTGAGGGCAAGCAATAGAGAACAGCCTGTGCCTGAGCTGCCAGCAGCAGGCAGGGAGCTCCAGAGGCAGGGTAGAACCAGGGCTGCTGGAGGAACAGCCACAGCACTTGGGAGAATGATGGTGAAGGGAGAGGAGACTCACCAGGATGAACATCAGAGCAGCAACTCTGAGAACGCAAAAAAAAAACACACTTTCAGTGCTTTAAAACAATTTGCATGCTTGCTGTGATCAACATTCACTGCAAAAGTGGTGAAAAAAGTAGATCAAACAAAATTTTAAGTTTTGGAATACTTCTTGCAGTACTTTCCTGAGACAGTAAGAACATTTAGAACTTGTACAACTGCACAGACACATCATCGTTACAGCATTTTAACCTTTGTGTTGAATAGGTTCGGGTTGCTTTCATTTTAACATTCAGCCATTTGAAAGGACCGCTGGGGATTACTGAAGGCAGACAGACCCCAAGGAAATTCACGCAGAAATGAACAATGGCAGAGATGTGCTTCTGCTGGTTATGTGATTTAAGGGTTTCTCGTGGCACAACGGATGAGCTAGCAGTTCTGTCCACTCAGAAACAAGTTCAAGTAACTTACATGCCCAAAATAAAACATGCAACGATCTAGAATTGAGCTCTCCCACCTGTACGGACAGCAGTGACCAACTCTTTGGAGGTTTAAGCACAGCAGTATCTCAAGCACCTACCAGCAGCAATAGAGAAGCAATAAGGGAAGTCTGCTTTGTCTGCCCTCAAGCCTGGGTTTGGTTTCTCAGCTGCCTGAAGGCTTTGCCTTCTACCAGATGCTATGGATAACAAGTAGCAAGGAAGGCAGGGAGGAAACAGGGTACCTGGAGAAATGTGCTTAAGCTTCCCATGTGAGGATCTGCAGTCTCCTCCTATGCACACCTCTCCTCCCAACCAATGCCATGGTCACAGAGCAGCACTCACTGCAGAATCACAGCCAGAGGCAGGGGGATATGGCTGGTTTCATCTGGCCTTCCCCGGGCATCACAGACTCACCAATAGCACCTGCACACAGCACAGCCCAGGTCACAGCCACAGAAGCACCCTACGTATGGCAATCCTCGCTGCAGGGGGCTGCCAACACAGGCAGCTGTGGTTGCCTACATCTGGGCCAAAGGAAATCGCTTCCTGACACAACAAGTTATCGCTGCACAGCTCACCCTGCATCCCAGAGCAGGAAGGAGAGCAGAAACAACCCCAGCGAGTCCAAGTGCAGGCAGAGATTGTTATACAGACACCTCTCAGCACGCCTCTCCTCACCCCAGCTCCACCTGTAAGCACGTGGGCCAGCTGCTGCCACTTCACCTCCAATAGCTGCAGCTACTCAGGCAGCTTCACTACGGCACCTGAGCTCCGAGTGTGCAGCAAGGCAGGCTGAGCACCCAGCCCTGTTGCGAGGGACCACACAGCAGCCTGGAGCATCTCCTCCTGCTGCTCTGCTCCCAGGGAAACGAAAGAGGATCTGCTAAAGAAACTGAGGAAAAACCACACGGGACCCAATGAGAAGCGCTCCAGCAGAGCAGTTTGTCCCTCGGCAGATGACCAGAGATGGCTGCCCACCAAGAAAACCCATCTGCCTGTTGCACGGGCCAGGAGCCCGCAGATAGACAGCAGAGCAGAAGCGGGCAGCGAGGTGGGGGTGCCGCGCCGGGAGCCCACAGACGCTGCTTCGCACAACGCAGCGATGCGCTACGGGCAGAGCCGGGTCACACGGCGCCACTTTCTTCCCCTCCGGGAGCCGCTTCGCCCTTTTTCCCTCTCACGGCAGCCCCGGGCCGGGCAGTGTCTCTGGGGGCGGCCGCAGGGCTCGGCACGGCGCGGTTACCGGCGGGCGCCAACAGCCGGCCGAGAACGCGGATAAAGCGGGCGCACGGACCGAAACACCCACCGACAGCGCGCGTCAAAAGCTCTTCGCTTCGAGAGACGAGAAATAACTCCGCACCGCTCACAGCCGCCCGCCCACCGCCATTTACCGGCCCGAGCCGCAGCTCCTCGCAGCCCCGACAGACAGCCGGCACGGCGCGGCTCAGCTCGGCACCCGGGGCCGGGCGGGCAGAGCCGCGGGCCGCCCAGAGCCGCCGACCCCTCGGGCGGGCTGTGGCCGAGAGCCGCCCCTCGCGGCCGGGGACGCCCCGGAGGAGGCCGTCGCTCTCCCGCCCGCTGCCGGCCCTTCCCGGCGGCCGGCACGACGAGCGGCCGGGCCGGGGCCCGCCGCTTCCCTCCCGCCCGGCGCCCACCTGGTCGGCGAGCTTGAGCACGGCCATCCTCCTCCTCCGCCGCCGCTCCTCCCGCGCACATGCAGCTCTGGCGACGGGCGGCGCGCGCGCCCCGCGACCGACGCCGCTTCTGCTGCTGCCGCTGCGGCCGCGGCTCCGCTCCGCGCCGGCGGGGCGGGGCCCCGAGTGCCGCCTCGCCTCGCCTCGCCCGGCCCCGGAAGAAGCGGGAGCGGACGAGCCGCCTCGCGCGGGCCGCACCGCCGCCTGCCGCCGCCTTTGTTCGCGCCGCCACCCGCCGCCTCGGCGGCGCGGAGCCGGGGCCGCCGCCAGAGCCCGCCCTGAGCCTCGGGGGCGGCCCCGGGCCGAGGCCTGGACCCGCGGGCACCTGCGCGCCGCCCGGCCCGCCGTGCTCGGGCTTTGCTTCCCCGCGCATCCCCCGCCCCGAGACACGGGCGCTGTAACTGCGCGCTGACTTTCTGAGCCGCTGTCACAGAATGGGGGGACTGCGAGCAGTTAAAAAAAGAGCGATGCCTGCCGTGGAAGAAAACCAATCCAGCAAGGAAGCAGACGTTCGCTTTGGGCTTCTGTGGTATCGTTACTAACGGGGCTTAAATTAACAGAAACTGCGTTTTGACTCCGTTTATTTTAAACAAGTCTTAACAGAGCCCACGTCACCGTACAGCAGCTCGTGGAAGGAAAGCAAAAAATAAGAGAGCAGCAAGATGGAAGCCAAGAGCCGTTCGGTTCATCTGAACTCAGGCCCTTTTCCTTTGGGTATTTGCACCCCCTCCGGTACTCCTCACGGCAGCACCGTGCTGGCAGCAGCAGGCTGCTCTGTGTCACAGCGCTTATAAGGAGCACAGCGCCGCTCTGTCCTGCTGATCCGACCCAGAAATTCAGCCTGGCAGTCCTGCCTAGGCTCTGCAGAAACCCACACTCACCGCACCGAGGCCAGAAACAAACAGAAGTTACTGGCAGCTTAGGCCAGCAAAAGAGAGAAGAGAGAAAATGAAGGGGACTTCTTGCACTGAGCAAGGCCTATTTCTGAGGATTTCACATTCAGAATCGTCCCTGCAGTTAAACTTGGTGGATATGACAAGAAAAGTGCTCGCACGCTGTATTAGGGGGACAGCACTCCTTGCAGAGAAGTCTTTATATGTACACCATCCATTTAAAGTGGCATTTGCATGAAGTGCTGAGATCAGCCATCAGCTCACTGCCATAGTTATTACTGTCATGGTAAAGGAGTCCAAAATTTCTCTCAAAGTACAACATCCTCCCCTCCTGTTCACAGAATATCACAGGCAGCTACACCAGAGGCCTCTCAGTTACCTTGCTGTTCTGAGCTGGCTCAGTAGTTGAGCTATTCTACACAACTGCTTCTCAGCCCTGGCTCATGTAACAGTACTTTCATGGAATCATGGAATGGCCTGGGCTGAAAAGGACCATAATGATCATCTAGTTTCAACCCCCCTGCTGTGTACAGGGTTACCAACCACCAGACCAGGCTGTCCAGACCCACATCCAGCCTGGCCTTGAATACCTCCAGGGATGGGGCATCCGCAACCTTCTTGGTTCCAGAGCATCACCACTCTCTGTGTGAAAAACTTCCTCTTACTATCCAACCTAAACCTCCCATCTTAGTTTAGAACCATTCCCCTTTCATAGCACATTTCCACACAGCACAGTCAGCAGTCTTTTCCGGGAAACAAAAGGCACAAAGACATCCATACGCAGAGCTAATTTTCCAAGTAATGACCACATCTGCAGCTCTCAAACTGGTAGCATTATGTCAGCTTTCCATACCAAGATATTAGCAAGTATCATCAAAACAGGTGTGCAGCAGCCTTAGTGAGAACATGCTTCATCTTGCCAGATACTTTAGTCTTGGATTAAAACTGTACTTGGAAAGGGGAAAGCCACACCAGGTCTGATGGGGAAATTGAAAAACCTTCTCGGGCTGGCTGGTGCACTTCCTCTTCTGCTCAGTCCTAGGAGGGTTCTGTGAAACACAAACACCCACAAAAATAGGAATATGAAGCCTGTAAGTTTGTGTTTAGGCAATTTCTGGCCAACAGCAAGTAAGAACAAAATTCCCCCAAATATTTCTCAGCTCTCTGTACTGAGATTTCTTAATTTTTTGGCCACAACAGTCAGGCCTTGTAGCCTGGTCTACTATCACAGGCCTTGCCTCTACCTCCCTTTATACATACATACTTACATATATATGTATAAAACAGTGAAAAGAAAGTTCCTTCAGTTCCATCTGACACTGGATGAATACCATTTGCTACTAGCAGCCACTCATGCACAGCACACCACTTCCTGCTCAGGCTTTGTGTCGGAAAGCACCCAGCTTTCCCATACCCACTGGGCTCAGTAAAGCTCCTGTGAACACTTAGATTTCAACATGCAACTTCAGCAGTATTTAGCCATCATCATAACCAATCTGCCCTTTATTATCTCTGTTATATCTTTGTTATGCAACACTTTCACATAGTGTAATAGTGCATGTCTCAGTCTGGACAATGAGGTCTGGACAATAAGTAGGAGACTGGATATCAGTTCTCTGTCATGCCTCACACAGTGTTCCTGCACAGCACTAGAAGAAAGAAAAACACCCTTGTAGAAATAAATCTGCCTGCACTGTACTTAAATGCTACAGAGAATGGGGATGTGGGTGGGAAGCGGGTGAACAGACCGATCAAGAGTGAGGGCAGGAGCCTTCCCTGCACCAGGAATTCCTCCTGTAGGAATATAAATGCCTCTGCAAATTATCTGCCAGATTCCCACATGCACATCTACATCTCAGACAGATCTCTACATTAGTCTGATGTTTCCACAGCTTGACAGGATGTGGTCGCTCAAAGGCAGCCAAAATCTGCACCACCACCCCCCCTGCTCCTGCCCTGCCACACAGCTGAGCAGCAGAAGCTCTACTCCATTTTGCTTTCCCAAGTCAGACCTGCTGCTGCATTTAAATGGCATCTGCCTCATGAAGAAGGACAAGGAAATACACTCAACATCTCCCTTAGCAGAGCCCCTGTGGAGCACAGATGAAAGATAGGACTGACGGCAGAAGAGTCATTTGTTATTGCCAACCATTTCTGAGGTTCTAGCATATCTAGCATGTGTCTGCTTATTCCCTGTTGCCTATCTGCTAGCAGCAGCACACACATCCTACTGAACTTTCTTCCCCTCTCTTGTGGAGGCAGATTAGAGAAACATATAAGTATCACTACGACAAATCTGGAAGCAATAAATCTAAAGCTGAACTCATAACTATTGCAGCCTTCTGCTGCATTAACCAAAAAAGGAATAAACACTCCCCCAGATGTTACGGTGTTTGTACCGTGTGTCTTTGCTAGTACCTCTCTTGTAGATGTCTGCATAAAAAACAAGTGAAGTATGAAGGCAGGTGACAGCTAGACAGCTGAGTAATTCCTTTCTGGTTACACTAGTCTCTGCATCTCCCCAAGAATGTACTTCACCAACTGCAGAAAGCATTAGGCTGTCATAATACGTCAGTGGCTCATGCAAATACATACCTATCTTTACCATCCCTGAAAATAATCTGCAAGAAAATTTTCAGCAATCTCTCATATAGCTCAGTGCTCCATCCAGAAACCAGTTGAGCCAGCAGAAAGACATGCTGATTTTCAAGGGCTTTGGACAAGGTTTTACAGCACACAGAGAGGACAAGGGTGAGAAAAAGGCTATACTGCATTGTACTACCTTGTATTTCATTGGCAAGAAAGATTTGCATTATTATCCTGCTTGGCTAGAGGTTTAAACTTCATCTCCTGTCCTTATGTTTTGTGAAATGTCAAGTTTCTTGGTTCTGTTTTTAATTGGAAAAGGGGGGAAAAAGAAAAAAGGAGGATGGGGGAAAGGGTGAACAAAACCAAGTTAGTGATAGGAAAGTTATAGGAAAGTTCAGTATTTAAGTTTTCTCAGCCCTATTCTATAGGGCTAGAAATCCTAGCCTATATCTATGGCTGTATGTGAGACCTTTAATCTCCTGTGTCAATCTTCTAGGGGAAACAGGAGCTGAATAATAATAATAATAATAATAATAATAATAATAATAATAATAATAATAATAATGTCATAAATATTTTTAGGACTTCTTAGTGCATAAGATAATGATGTATGAGTTTAAAATGTTCTTTTTCTTCCCCTTCCAACTGAGGATTCTAAAAGCAGTATCTTCTAGTGCTCATGGCCTGATGTGATTCATCAGCTCTGAAGTACTCCTTTTTTAATCTAAATCTTTATTTCTCTGTGACTTACACTTTTAAGTACATCTGACCTTCCAAGAACTCAGCACAAATGGTCTCCTCGGGGTAAGATTCCTGTCACAGTGATACATCCTGTGCAGTCCTTTCAGTGCAACAGCAGGTAATTGTACAAACAGTGTTTACCTAATGGGTCATACTAATTGGGAAGAGATCACTGATAGCTTACTGGACACTGGTGGTCTCTCTTTATGTACTCTTTTCACCTAAATAACCTGAAGCAATTAGTTGTTTGTAACCTCTAGCTTTAAAGTCTTTTTTACTTCAAATTCATTGAAACATTGCATTAACACAGCACAGTCTTGCATAGATACTAAGATTTAATCTGCATCAGAACGTTATTATTTTAATGAACATGTCATGCCTTTGATCCTTTTGCCTCCCAGTTCCTGATAATTGAAGCAGTGATAATATCGCTGCTGTCCAGTACTAAGTACAGACACCAGAACACCACCAATGCACAGGTTCCAATAGTGATGAAATCTACCAGCTGAAACAATTAATTTTGGAAAGAAAGGGAGTATTGCAAGAGCTAGAATAGCTAAGAATCCACATCAAACCATCCTTGGTGTGCAGAGGGGAAGAAGGGACTAAGCCTGAATCTCTGCCAGAGCCAACACCAGTTTTAGGAGCCAAGCAAAACTTAGGATTGTTCTGCTGGCAAAACCCTTCTCCAAAACTCAGCAAGATTCTTCACAGCACCCACAAGCCAGCACCAGATTACATTTTCAGGTCATATGAAGCAAGAAATCCTATCCTTGGAGTTGCATTTAATTAAAAGGGGTGTGGGAGCACACAGTGAATAACATGGAGTTGCCACCAAGGAGGGAAGAGAACTGCAGTCATTTTCCCTTGGAGTTTAGCTCATAATCCAAAGGGAGGCTTTTCCCTTCCATCAGAGGAGTTACACGGCCAAGAACTCTGGAGGGAGAATGATGTGACAGTGGGTGTCTCCAACGTTATTTCTAGAGGAAGGAAGTCTGGATTAAATTCAGATCTGCAGGATGAAAGCTACTGGAAACAAATCAGCCTACCAGACTGTAGTCCACATTGCTTTGTGGTTACATATAAAACATGCCATGCAGCACTATCTATGCTCTTACAGAAAGGCAACACCAACTAAGACCCTGCAGGATGAATATCTGTGAAGTAAACCAATTAAAATATCTGAATACACTGAAATATGGAAGAGAATTTACAATCCATTTTCAGAACAAAACTTGGGGGAAAAAGGGGTGTTACGGTACAAGCTTACTTTAACCTAGGCTACTTAGTCATAGGCCTTGCTAGAAATGATTGATGCTCAAGTTTTTCCTACAAGATAAATCAGAAACAGCTATTAGATGCCCTTTTGCTGTAGCAATGCCAGGAAACAGCAAACAGCCAGTACACAAGGCCACAGCCTAGAAACTTGTCTGCAGACTGGAAAGGGCTGATTGGGCTCTATATGCAAAAGGCAAAAATCCACAAGCATAGCCAGCAGAGCACTGAAAGCAAGCAGGAAAACAAGCTCTTCAGGGCTCAGAATCAACTGGAGGGGCAGATATGTAAAGAGTTTGGGGTGCATTCAGAAACAAAGCTATCCATGCTCTCCTGCAAGTTTAGAATGAGCTGGCGTCGAGGCTGACCCAGGACTTTCTTGTTCTTCTATCAGAAAATAATCCTGCCAAACCCACATTCCATCCTGCCACTCATACAACAAGAGAAAACAGCGCTTCGCTTCTAGTAGCCCAATCCAGCTGCATTCTGCATCTGAATACTTGGCCAACAGCAGCAGCCACAACACATGCTGCAGAAGATGAAATTCCTCCTTGGAGAGCACAGAGCTTTGGAACAGGAGGAACAACAGAAATCCAGCAGCACAGTCATCTTTTTACTATATTTTACTTTGCTTGCTTCATTTCTACTATAGAAACTTGTGCTTACTGACAGCACTCGTGTGGATGGTTCTGCAAACTACATTGAGATGTTTTAAGCTCACCATGTGAGATGTTTTATTCTTCATTCTTTCTACTTCCTCGCTAAAAACCAGGATTTGATTTTTTACTTATACCGTAAGCCTGAGGGAGGAAAAATCCATTTTTCTCTCTGTGCTTGAGTTAAAGAAGGAAATAAGTAACATGAGCCATGAAAGGACTTTGATCCAGAACTAGGGAATGTAAATGCTTTACAGATGCCAAATAAGGATGTTTCCAAAGAAAAAGAAAACAAAGCATTTTCTACCCAACCTCTTTTCATTTCCAAAGAAGGAAGACAACTTATAAGATTTTGATGCATGTTCAATTTCTTCAAGAGGTTGGTTCTGTTTTCAATAATTCATCAGAATAAACAACTGATTGCTTTGACAGGAGATTGTGTTCCTGGGAGAGAAAAAAAAACGAATTTCTTTGGCTCAGGAGCATCTCTTAAAGCCACAGAGAGACTGGGAGAAATGGTGAAAAGGCACCAACCTCCTTAGAAGCAACGATGCTACACTGCCTGCACAACACATCCCTGGAAGTCCACACACACAATGATACTGGCAAAGCCCAAGCAGAAAAATCCCACAGATTGGAAGGTCCTGTGGGTGACTGGCTTTGTTTGTACTACATTTTTGGACAGCACACGACCCTGGTCTTACAAACACAGCATCAACAGTTTCATCTCACACGCTCTTTACTAAAACCCAGCTTATGTGGCTAAGAACTGCTGAGAGCCTCCAATAAGCGAATGACAGAGTTCCAAGAGACTAAGATATGAAGAGTTTCCAACTCAACCCAACTTTCCTTTCTTAGAAGTGAGGAGCCTGCCTTTTATTTACGTGAGTTGGAACAAGGTATCTGGAAGGAAAGTCAGGACCCTGGGATTAAGTAAGTCTGGTGCAGTCAATTCCCTTTTAAATGGATTTGTCTTTCACTGTCAGAATCCTTTTAGAGCTCACACAAAGGGAGTCTGTGCTATATGCTGGTGTTATTTCTTTTTCATGGAATTATAGAATCATAGAATCTCCAAGGTTGGAAAAGACCTACAGGACCACCTAGTCCAACCATCCACTGATCACCAATAGTTCTCACTAAACCACGTCCCTCATCACAACATCTAAGTTTCTGAAGTTAAGTATCCTTTTCATACGCAGAACAAAACACACAGTTTTGGAATTGTATGCTATTACACATCCACTTTGCACAATATTTTGATGCAAAGAAGGATGGAATAAGCACAGCACACTGTTCCTGGTTCCAAAATAAAAATTTATGGCTTCAGCCCATGCAGACAGGCCCTGCACTTTTGTGGAGCCTCAAGGACATACGTAAGATTTTGTGTGAGTGCAGATGTCTCCCCAATCCTCTTGCAAGATCAGAAGATTGGGTCAATGGCTGTGCTCCAGAAAATGTCACTGTTAACATCTCCAGACATAATCACAGATATAGCACAAGAATAAAGCAGGTCAGGGATACTTGGGCTCCTAAGCTGATGGTGCAGCTGCTTTGCTCCCTTCTAATTCCCTAAATCCTAGGACACAGTGAGAATGAAAAAAACACTGTGCTGTACCAAAACAGTGCCATGAAGCAACAGTGTGCAACTCAGCAATGTTAAATCTTGATCTCTGGGAAAAGGCAAGGTGAGAACTTACTCAGTGACCTCCCAGAACGAAACTGTGAATGTATGACAATATTAATATTTATTGGTTCATTTACTTCGCATTACAAACATTTTTTTCTTGCATGCTAGCACTGATGGCATAATAATGCATTTACATCTCAACCCTGCTGTCCAACCACAGCACAAGTAACTGACATCTACCATAAACAACAGATCACAAATCACACCCTACCACAGCACTCCCTGGCAGGTTTTGCAGTTCTGCTCGCGCAGAAAACAAGTTTCAGCACCATTGTTTCAGTGACACTGTGACTTTCTGTGCTGCCTATAAAGAAAGCTGTAATTTTCCAAATGGTTGTTATGGATTCAAACCCATGTGCATGGAAGTGAGAGGAGGGCATGGTCAGAGACAGGAAAAGCCATGCTATTATGACTGGAATGCTCCCTGCAACACAGCACCTTCTTGAGCCACTGTGCCAAGTAGGACAGCCTGGTTTTAATCACAAGGGCCTGCAGTTCAGTGTAAGACTCCTTACTGAGTCCTTCATGTCACACTGCTGATTTGCTAATGGCTTAGGATAGCTGACAGCAGGCTGTGCTCTCTTATATCAGGACAGATGGCCCACATTCACTCCAGCAACACAGCTTAGCTGATGTGAAGTAAGGAACACCGAGAAGCCTTCTTATCTCAGCAGTGAAACACAGCCAAGCCCTGCAAGGGAAGGGGACCTGCCTCCAAAGGACGGCCGAAGCACCATACAGCATCAGCTGGGCGAGCAGTCCCTGCTACCAATGTGCCTTGCAGTCCCTGGATGCAAGTAAATAATTCTATTTTCAGCAGTTACTAAACTGAAATGCTTTTTAGACCACATGAATAACAGACAAAATGAAACACTGCTCAGCTTCACTATCATGGGAAGAAGCAAGAAGAAGGACTGCAGGCATCACAGGCACAGCACTCTTTGCTGTACACAGCCTGGGTGCTGGAGCTGGCACTCCTACAGGATTTCCCCACTCATTGCTGCTCACAGAGCTGCATGTGCCCATTTGCTCAGGAGTCCAATCTTGGTGCTTCTCACTGCAGGCCCTAAAACCAGCACTAAGTCCACTGCTACCCCAAGCTAAGTGCTATCCTCCTACACATGGGGCCTGATAGAAACTTGGGTGAGAAGTGTTAACTTCCAGAGGTACAAGATAGTTAAAAATGAAAAGAGAACTTCACAAAGGAACTGCATACAGTGCAAATACAGATGAAGTACAAAAAAAAAAAACGCTCCACACACATACACAAAATAAAACCCAGCAGATAATATGAATAACATGCATGCCAAAAACTTTTTCTTCTCTCTTCTTTCTGAGACCAATGCTTTACCCAGGGCCTGTTCTGCTCTGGCAGCAACTCTTAGATGAAGGTAACTACTGTACTCCACTTCACTGTAAGAATCCCTTAACCCCCCTCAGGCTGGTTTCTGTGAACTGATACTAAATGTCACTATTTGATAAGTTTAGCAGTGGGGTCAGTGCTCAAACCCTTTGGCAGAATCAGAAATCCCCATATCCATTACTTGTGCTTCAGTGATGAAGGTGCTGTCCTGTTTGTCTACATCTGGACTTGTCCAATTCCAAGCATGTAACCAAACCACTTCTGTCAGGACAACAGACAAGACACTTATTTTACATAACACTGTGCCAAGAGCCCAGTTCTTAACTCCCCATCTTCAGGAAACACATTGTAGGGTAAGCACGACAGCACTGGATGTAAGCACACGGTATTGGGTACTACTAGCAAAGCCCAGGACTTCTGTCTTAGGGTCTTTGCAGTTTTGTTATGATGTAAGCATAAGAAAAGGACTGAGTTTGGGAGGAAAAGCAGACCAGTAAAATGACAAAAAAATGAACAGATAAAAGTGTGAAATAGAAAGTTAGAAACAATTGTTTGTCAGCTGAGGTGTTAACAAAGGACTGGAGAGGAGTCTAGGGACTTAACAGCGCTAAGAGAACATGTTCCTGAAACAGGGAGGGGAAAGGGGGGGAATAAATGAAAGCACCTCATATTTACAAATAGATAGATTTGCAAGCAACAAACAACAGTAACAGCAATATTACTGCCAGATGCACGTTCATTCCTATGGAAGAGAAACTACAGTCCATAGCAGCAAACCTCTAGATGCAGGTAACAAGAAATTCAAAGGAAGTGAGAAAAAGGTAAAACCTTTAACAGATGTGGCAGGAAGTTCTTCAATAACTGAGCAGCACAGGCATTCCCAACCCATCTCCCAGCTGCCGGTATCCGTACCACAGAGGTATCCCTCACTGCAGTGCACAGACCTCTGCTGGAGGCGTCTCTGACACAGGAGAAGCCTTATAACCCTTACCTGGAAAGCAAACATCAATAGCCCCAAACCAATGCCATCTATACAGCTAGTGACAAAGGACAGCAAGTGTGGTGGTGGTTTGTTTTTCCTCTGATCTGTTGGAAAATTTTTCCACTGCATATCCCACACAACTGCGACTCCATGCCCTCAGCCATGGATTTGCTGTTGGACAGAATCTGAGTCCCAGGAAAGGGACAAACATAAAAACAAGATTTTTGAAGGGTGGACAACTGCATTACACATCCCACTACGAAGGATGCAGAGCATTCTTCTATCACAAGCAGATTTGTATCTCAAATGCTTAAAAACACCACATTAAAGTGTAGTAACTCTGAAGTTCGTACTACAGAACTGTCTCTAATGGCCAAAGCACAAAGTTGCCTGGAAAGAAACTGTAACTAGTACTAAGAAAAAAAAGAAGCTGCCCTCAGAAGCATATGCTTTTTTTTTTTCCTTGCCCATGGGCAATCAAAGGGGGCGTGTATAAACATTGCAAAGTCAATTTTCCAACATTCAGACAGTGCTTCAGAGAAGGATCTTTATAATAAACCATGTGATGGCTTATGCAATTACTAATTGCAGCTTCCTACAAATAGTGAGTACATTATATACATAAATGCATGTGACATTTGATAATTATACAATTTTGTTCATTAATTGTTGCAGGAAAATTCCACTAGAATTTCATGCACAGAACAACAGAGTCAGAATAGACACAGGGTGGTGACGAGTCTCAGGAAAGCATTGTGGTCACAAATATTTTTTGTTCATTAAGCTTGGTGGGCCAATACATAATATAGCATCACCAGCATCTCCAGCAGGATACCAGATTAGAGTTGAGCAGCTCAGCACAAATCAGGCTGAGTTTCTTGTATGAATCATAGTCGGTTGCTGCCCTGGGCCTACCACACATGTGCTGGAAGCAGAACATTCCCTACAACTTCCCAAAGCACAGCACGTGTGCAGACAAGGAAAACCTCTTGGAAACGCACTCCCTAATTAAGATAAACTGGGCTGTGAATGAAGTACTTACAGGAAAAAAAGCGTGCTTCGCCTTAACACCAACAAGTTCTGAACGTGCTTAACAAGGCATTAGTTTGCACAGGCAAGAAGCAGAGCAGAATAGCAAGCATCTCCAGCCTCGATATAAATTCGAAGTGGGAAGCACAGCTTCCAGGAGAAGAATACTGCAGGAGCAGCTCCCCAGCAACCACCTGCAAGTGCTTCTTGAGCCCCTGCACATGAGCTGCTGCCGCAGAACAGTGCAGTACCCCAGGGCCTGCACCACAGCCAGCTTTACACCTCGGCCTGACACACTTCTCAAGCATCACCCAGGCTAAGGGCAACAGCTACGACACAGCCTGTCCCTACAGGAGACAGCAGCTGCAGCACAGAGCTCTGTGGAGCCCTAATGGCAATTTCAACTGCTCTGCTGTGTTGGTAACAGTGACCTCACAGCTCATCACAAGCAAAATAAAACTTGTTAAACTGGGGACAAGACACTTAGCAAATCCGCCTAAGTGAAAAGAGCACCTGAAAAAAATGGTCATTGCACTCAATGATCAATTGCCATTTTATGCTACAGTTGCCTTACGCTGTTATCATGGCCATGTCTCCTGAAATAGATACAACAGTCAACAGAAAATGACAAGAATCAGTTACGTATGTCATTTTGCTTACGTATAAGCGTTCTTCTCCATGTGCTGACACAAGATTTGTGGTATATAATAAAATTATTACTACTGCAGTATTTAACAGTAATACAAATATGCAGCTAAATGCCTAATGTATACTTCAGGCAAGCCAAAAGGTTCTGTCTTTTCTCACAGGATATCACTTACCTTCCATTCTTGTCAGAATTAGCTAAGAACCCAGTGCTACAGAAATTGCTGGCTACGTTTCAACAGGGTTTAAGACATATCTGTTCATCACCACCTTTTTTGTGGAAAAACAAGATAAATATATAGAAACATCTGCAAACAAATGTGCAGAATAACTTCATGTATTTGTATATAATTAACTTCTCTTTATTGAATGAGGAAATAGCCTTTTTTGAAGGTCATTTCTTTGGTCTTAAAAAATTCAAACTCAAGCCACCTGGTTCTCATTTCCTGGCCTATTCCTGCTGCCCCAGCTGCATACCATGCTAAAAACAAAGACTCCATTCTTTAATTGTGAATATCAGGCGCCTTTATCCTTCATTTTGCTGCTAGGGCCTCGGAATGTGAAAAACCTAATATACAATATCCTCTTTTATTAGCTGAAATAATAAATGGCCAGTTCTATTCCTTTTATCAGCGGGGCTCAAGATCCACAGATCCTCAGAAACTTCGACAGAGGCAAAAAATGTCTGAATTTCAAAGCAGAATTAATGTACTTGCACACAGTTCTGGTCTACTGCTTTGGATGACAGGCACAGATTGAAGGTTGTTGTGTTTAAGATTACCTAAGAAGTGGATGGAAATAGGTCACCTCGGATCCTTGTCACCTCATGGTGGTAACAGCCATCGTATCTGGTCTCAATCAAAACCCAGTAATGAACTGCAGCCAGCCTGCTCAAAGGCCAGGACCACATACAGCTCTAACACACAGACTGGTGCAGAGCAGTAGGAGCATGAAAGATGGCATTCTTTAGTAAGAAATGCGAGTAGTCACAGGAAATGGAGGGGGAGAGGAACTTGCAGAGCTCACCGAATTGAAGCTGATCAGCCAGCTCCGTGCACAAGGCAACTGCTACTAAAGCAAAGGAACATTTATCCGTTGGTGGAAAGGAAGTGTTTAAAGGTTATGGTTTCTGAACCATCTCCTACCTGTGAAAGTAACAGTAGATTCAGAGTGGATGAACCAAGATTATGCAGCCTCCGTAAAAGAGTTAAAAAAAAAATCCCCCTATCAAGAAAGCAAGCCTTCAGAAAACTTGAAACTCTGACGATCACTATCAAGAAAAGTCACATAGCTGACCAGGGAGATCCATCAGCTTCAGCATTAGGGTAAGTAAATTCAGTGCCATTCACTTACTCTGTTATTCATAATACATTTGTTGCTGAGTTGCCCACAGATGAAACCAACTTATCCATAACTCGCAGAACACTCAGTCGGGGGCCTGAGCTAGAAGTGACTGGGTGTAACTGGGGAACAAAGAGGCACTCTCCATTCAGGGCCATGCCAGATCTCATAGCTGAGCTTCTGGGAGGTCTTAGTTCAGATCAGTTCATGCTGGTTCCTGGGGGTGCTACAGGAAGACAAGTGTGAGCAAGGCTGAGCTTAAACTCCATGGGTCAGAGGGAAAGTCAGCAGCAGAAACCTCTTTCAGCAACTCCTGGTGAGATGGCTCTCCAACACACACCATCACTGATGCACAGATTTATACTTCAGATCAAGAGACTGTGCCTCACTAACCTCTTTCCTTTTTAACCAAAAGGCAAAGCATGAGATTCTACAGTTGGTTCACAGATGCATATTAAATAGCCGGCAATCGATTCGCTCACACGTCAACACTTTCCACATTTAGTGAAGAACCTTAAACTCAAAAGCTGTTCCCCATCCCACTCCAGTCTATTAGTAGAGGGTATTCGTTACATCAGCTTCCACAGAGAGAAGATGTTTCTTGCCTTAAGAGAAATGGGTAAGAAAATAGCGTCTTGCAACATGGTCTGAAATTTGATTTCACAACAGTCATTGCACCAAGAGGTTTAAAAAAGTGGCCTGTGAGAAACAAACTTATGAGAAGTAGCCAAGGGGAAAAAAATGAGCCTTGTACTACATGGATTTAAAACTAATTAAGAGAACAGTTTGCTTTTGTTTGTCAGTAAAGCTAACAGCCCACAGTGATAAGAACACAAAAACTTTCTTCCTAGCTTTTATGAAGACAGCTCTATTTGTATGAACATATCCAGCTCCAACCTTCAACACGTAGAAGTTACTTCATAATGATCCATTCTGCAGAGAGTAGAATTGCTTTCATCGATAAGAACAAAATAGGGGAAATCTAATTCAAGATTTTCACATGTAATTTTACTTAAAAAACAAACACCAAACAACATCACATTTTGCTGATGATTTCTTTGAAATTCTGTCCAAAAAAGAAAAGAAAGCCACACCAGGCATCAAACTTCTGTGTTGTGGAAAAAACGCCTCTCCTGAAGCTACTCTCAGGACCTCCAAGAGAAAGTAACATAGTATTTATGTTTGCAACACTTGCCAGTGCATTTCATGGCTACTTGCAAACCTTTGACTACTGACCTAAAATCCTGAGCTTGGCTTCAGCAGACACCCAGGTGTGAGGGTGCACACAAAGCACCTCCAGCATTTCCGCATCCTTCTTCCTCATCTTTACAGGAACACCAGGACACCTTGCTCTACCTGGAAAAGCTAGCTCTGACTCCCACAGTGACTCAAGTGTGGGATGAAAACCTGGAACATAACAAGACATCCATCTCCACTTCGCTTGCCAGAAGACCAGTTCACGTACCTCAGACTGGGCAAGGAAATCAGCACCAACCTTGCCAGTATAGAAATACAGGTAACATTACTTTCCAGTATTTTCCAAGACAGTTTGGAGTTTGGCAGCTACACCCCCTTTGAGACTTCCCTGTACTTAGCATGCTCTGGTCTGAACACAGGAGCAAAAGGAGAATTGTCCAGCAGTGACCAATTATTCACACAGCTGGAACTGCTGCAGTTGCAAGTGCAAACAGGCCAAGAGAATCATTCCTTACTGCAGCTGCTCCCACACAAAATGCAGGGGGAAAGCAGCTCTGACAAACACCCAGGAGGAGGTGCAGGACAGGTACCATGGAAAAATGAGGTGTATGCAAACCAAGTACATGTGAATCAGAACAGTAGGTGGGGCGTGGGTGTATGTGCATGAAATTCTACCAGAACAGACAGAGGTATAGACGAGCTCTAACTGTGAGTCAACATAAAATTCAGGAAACTGTATTGTTATATTTTGCTCCGTTCAGAAAGTAGCTCAGATGAAACACAAGAAAAACTTCTCCCAGTCTTTAAGGCCACTATGCCTGAAGGATAACCACTAGCCTTGGCTGATTTTGGCCACATCAGCTCAGGCTATAACAGGATGTGTTTCAGTGCAGAACTTTAAACTCTAAAGAAACGCGGGTACATACAAGTGCTGCATCCTTTTCACATTAAGAAAGTACAAACAGTTACAACCATGTTACAATCAAGAACGGCACACAGTTGTAAAATTAATTACTCTAAGCTAGGAGGAGTCCAAGGCAGCATTGCTCATGACAGCAGAGCACACGTTCTGTTCTTTTATTTCACTCCCTTCGCAAATCTATCATTGTAATTGTACTTACAGAAGAAATAAAAAAAATTACACATCCTTTTCTTCTGACAGGTACCTCCACCCATTTAGCATGCTGGATGAACCTCATCAGGACAATCTGCTGTTACCAGTGAGGGTTTTGTCCATAGAGTTTCACTGACAAAGTTAGGAACAGAATGTAAAAGCAGAGATGTGTGTGGGGGGAGCTGGGAAGGAACACTTCGTTCCCTTCACAAAAAAATCTAAATAAGGCAGATGAGGCTCTCTGGACATCCAAGTTTCAAACTTGCCCATGTACTTAAAAGGTGTCACAGTAATTCTGCAGCAATGTAAACTTCTCAGTTGCCATGACACAGCAAGTCTCCCATTTCTCACAACAATAAGTTCATCTTTTGTTCACTTGCCTAATACATTTTTTTATATTAATTGCATAATCAATTATTCATTAATGGATTTTATATGGCAGCAACCTGATCTTTCCAATCATTTGAACACTTTGCTCATTGTTGTCCAGAATCCGCAGGATATTATCAGTCACAGCCTTGAAGTAAACCCCCTATTTGTTATTCTGGCTGATTTTCATTTGTACTGGAAAAGAAGGACCTCTGTCCCCAGATGGATGGATGGCATGTAAATACACAGAACTAGATTTAGCTAAGTCTAGCTAGAGGTATTCTAGTCTCAGTATCTTCAACTCACTGCTATACAGAAAGGCCAACAGGTCAATATCGCCATATCAGTATTGTGGTAAAAATTCCCCATTTCACCAAATACTCTTGGGCTCTCAAGACTCAGATAATTAAACTATAAAAGAAATCCACAGAAGATTTGTAAGTTTTCTCAGCACCTGAAAAAGCAGCCTCCAAAAAGAAATGCTGACATACCCTCACCAGGATGCTCCTGGTTTAACCGTGCTCATCTCAACCGCTTCACTTCTTCCAGGGTATCCAAGTTCAGATCCTAACAACCTGCGGGCCACAAATGTATTCACATCACATTTTAACAGCTTACTAGTAAGACACCATCTGCACTTGTACAGTCCTAGATATTAGATAATAGCACAGGTACAAATGGAAGTCTATGAGGGCTGCTCCAAAAGTAACACCTCCCATTTTATTACATAGGCTCTCATCAGTGGCAGATGTTGGTGGTATGACAGAAGGAGTTGAGCCTTCCCACCAACATCCCATTGCATTTTGTTGCTACGTGACAGATGGCAGCAGAGGGGCAGTCTGACAAAATGGTGTCTGAAGCAAAAGTGTGTCACAGGATTCCTCCCTGTGACACAAACAGCACCCACCGACATTCATCAATACTTGCTGAACATCCACGGAGACCAAACAGTGGATGTAAGCACAGTGAGGCAGTAGGCAATTCATTTCAGCAGCAGTGACAGTGGTCATCTCCATCAATGCAGATTTTACAAGCACAATGTGCAAGCTCTTGTTCACTGCTGGTGAAAACACAAAGCTAATGGTGGTGACTATGTTCAAAAACAGTTTTGCAGCTGAGAATGTACTCTTATCAAACAGAATTATTGTGCTCATTGTATCTCTTGTAGTTTCCATGGAAATAAATAGGAGGTATTACTTTCAGAGCAACATACCTTTTTACTGCAAGCTGAAATCCATATATAGTTTTAGAGGTATTAAAATGCAGAAGCATTGGAATAAAAAACGTCATTATGCATTCTGCCAGCATTTTGTTTTACAAGCAAAAAGCTAAGTTCTTGTTTCTTATCATCATATCTCCAGCTGATTTACTTTCTTGCCCAAAACCTTTTGCCAATGAACGATGGGAGTCAGTACTATTAGACACTGTCTCCTTCATCTGTCTGTGCCAAATCAAACATGCTATGGTTGCTAAGAAATACAAGTAGAATTCTGTAAAGCTACTCCTATAAAGTCTTATCAAAATTGTGTATAATCCAGAGATGGTCTTTTTATTTAAGAGTTCTGACACAGGAACTGCACTTCAGTACTGCTCTTTCAAATTAGATTTCATACTGGATGCTACAGATAACAAAGAAAAACACCAAATATGAACACAATTTGGCATACAGCTGTTTCAGCAGATTTCCTTCCCCTTTTCTTCTTTCTTGGGAAAGAAAAAGTTTGCATCTTCTGCAAAACCATTTTTAAAATGACTTTTGAGTGATAGTGAGGAGCTTGAAAGACAAAAGGCAGAAGTTATGTCCTTCACCCTACAAAAAAAAACTTTCACTATTTGACTTGAAAAAAATAATTCTGAGATAAAACTGAAAGTTGCAAGTCCTCATCCATTCCTGTCTGTATCAGAGCTCTATTTTAACTTATCTTGTAAAAAAAGGTGCTTTAATTCTGCCCTTCATCCTCTCCACTGACACTTACCCTATCCTATCCAGCAGAACTACTGAAGAGGCAAGGGTGGCAGGGCATCTAGAAAATAAATGAAATTATTTAGTGAGAAAGCACTAGAAAAACTGAAATGAACAATTCAGAAAACAATTCAACTACAAAGCCTTCAAGACGTTCTTACTGTTTTCACCTAATAAATTTGAACTTCATGTAGTACGCACACTAATACTACTATAAAAAAATCAGTTCCTAACTAGTCAGTACCTTCCTAAACAACCAAGCTGCAAGCTGCTTCCACTCTACCCCAATCTCCTAACAAGAACTTAGATCTTGAAAGGTAGGGTGGAATTTCCTTATCTGCAGAACCATCTCACATTCATGTAAAACAGCAGAGAGGCCAGCTGACAACACTGCACGGACCTTGGAGAGATGGAAATTAATCGCCCAACTTGAATAATAGACAAAAAGAACATGCCTGGTATCCAATTACTAGCATTTGTTGTGTTTTCTTATGGACATGAGATACTCTCCAACACTAGCAGAATGATGTAACCTTGTTTCATGTGGCATACTGTCAAATAGCACTAAGTCCTTTTTCTTTCTCTTGAGTACATGCATAGGAGAGAAGGAGAAGAGCAAAGAAAGAAATAAA
Source organism: Phasianus colchicus (assembly GCF_987193195.1). Classification (NCBI taxonomy): domain Eukaryota; kingdom Metazoa; phylum Chordata; class Aves; order Galliformes; family Phasianidae; genus Phasianus; species Phasianus colchicus. The sequence continues at coordinate 27,185,130 of NC_143442.1, read as the reverse complement.
ATGTTTTTATCTCAAGCTGACAAGATTCACATGCTCTGTCATACACACATGCTCTGAATTTGTCTCATCTCATGTACCCAGGAATTACAGCACGGCCTATAAACATCACTTGGCATTATATGCAACCTATATGTGGCTCAAAGACAAGCTAATCACGATTGCCAAAGTCATACAAGTGATTTCACACACAAGTACTAAGCAACTGCTCACTTTCTGGACAACAGTAACAAACAAATGAACCCTACAACCAGGATAATGCAGAACCAACAAGCAATTTACTATTACTTTTCCCAAGAAAACAGAACAGCCACAACTGCCAGCCCAAGTACAGCTGAAATACTGCATGACAAAGATACACACGTTAACTACAGTTTGTATATTTTTCTTATTTATTCAAAAGCTAGGGGGTGACAAAAGGGTTAAAATGCTTGATGCCACCTATTTATTACATGAACAAATACTTAAATCCATCAGAGACTCGTTTTACAAGTCTCTCAATCCAAAAACCACACGCAAATTAGATTTTATACACAAATGTTTATTTCTCAAATAAACAACCCCTTTAAACACAAGGAATGAAATCTAAATCTTCATAAAGATGAACCAAAAATGAAATCCCTCCTGTATACTGTAATCACTGTTTTCTTGGTCACTACTGGCTTTAACTGTTTAACATCAAAAAACAAGGACATATTTAAAAAATCATGCTACTGGATTCCTACCTCTGCCTCTGACCAGCTCTATACTCATCTCCAATATTTTAAAATTTTACATCATGAAATCTGAAGCATTTATGTGAAGAACAGCTGTGCATTAAACACAAACAACAGAACAAGAAGATTATAAGATGTAGTCAAGTTCATAACGAATATAGGTGTTCTTTTCATCGTTATAGATTCTTGGATAGTGTGCTATCAGAGCATCCTGTGAGCCAATGTAGATGGAATTATAAATCTTCCAGTAAACGTCTCTGACTTTCCGGGCAGGATGAAACAAACCCTAGAGAACAAAACAAAAGAGCATTTATTCAAAGCTTCTGTTCTAAAAGCCTGTTACTACATTTAACCAGGTTTTAAACAACAACCATTTGAAAAGCACCATGATAATATTTAACATCAATTATTAAGAATGAATGACAATAAATGTGTAATTATCAGTGTTGTGAGATATGAAGTAGCAAGTATTAAGAAAATATTACTTAAGATACATTCCTTTTTTTTTTTCTAGGGAGAAATTGTACTACATGTATTTCTAAATCCACACCGTTCTTTCAAAAAATACAAATCTACTGCAGTATATTTAGCTTGGAAATAAGTCTTATCTTCGGCTCTGGTAACTGTGATTTAATTGTGTAGAGAGCACTAGATAGAAATACAAGATATAAATGATTACTAAACCTGAAGAAATTGAGCAGAACATGAAGACTAGAAATAACAGTTCCATAAAATAATAAAATTAGTAAAATATACACTGCACAGGAGACTCTCATGCAACTTTAGTTTTCCTGCTGATGTCAGTATCTTTGTGCTGAGGCACACCAATTAAAAGAACAACAAAAAAAAGAGAAATTCCCTATCTACACATTAATAAAATGCAGACAATTTCTACACTGATCTGCACTACACACATCCTTGCTTCTTATCTGCCACGTGCACTTAAATTCTACAATTTAATACAATACAGCAAGAACTGTTACACTCAAATACACAGAAAAGGAGCCTCCATATTCTACCTCCACGTATGAATTCACAGAAGCTGGACATGCTACCATGGACCTAGCAGTATAACTTCTGATCCAGGCACCATTTTCTAACACTTTGCACTTAAACATATTTAAACATCTTATTGTATTCTTTGGCTAGCACCACATTAGGTTGATTTAATATCAATCCTATCCTCTTTTTAATAATGCTGCTTGTTACTTGTTCTCATAAACTTTGGCATTACTTGATTCCTCCAATCATTATTTACTGACCTCCAAGTTGCATACTTACACTTTACAAATCAGAGCCAATTTTTAGTCACTTCATATTCTAACTTATCTGCTATTTCTATGCTGCTATTTCTATGTAAGTTCCTCAGTGTAATTGGTTATCTCATTAAAAAAAAAATCAGTTTTCACCACGTTTTCATTATCAAAATCCTTGATACAAAACAGCATGTTAAAAGAGATCAAAGGCCAGACTGTTTTGCTTTACTGGATATCTCCTTCAGCTGCCTTCTCATCTCCTAAAGAGAATCACAGAATGTTTGGGTTGGAAAGGACCTTTAATATCATCTGATTTCAACCCTCCACTATAGGCAGGAACACTTCCCTCTAGAGCTTCCTCCCATGTCAGGGAGGGGCCATCCACAAGGTCCCAGCAGGCAACAGAAGCCTGTTTAGTAACTGCTGCCCATGCAGCACACATCAGGACATACCTGCAAACAATACTGCAACATTCGGCAAGGGCCAATAGCAACTCTGAGGCCCTCCAGAGCCCCCATGACTGCCTGAATGACGTGCGGAGAGGTTTCAAACACATTAGGCCATACGTAGTTTAACAAATGATTAAGAGAATCTTCACAGCCAAACCCATAAACACCAAGAGACATGTGTTGCACCACAGCACTGGCTGTTTGTCTGTGTACAAGATCTCTGAAAAGAAAACAGTGGTGTATTAGTAAATCATACTTAGAAGCAACATATTTGGACAAGCATCGTGATTGTTTTTACTTAAATTATTCTGAAAGCACCAATATGTGCTTTTAACCCACATCTGACATTAAGAGGCAGAGTAAACAAAAAAAGATTAATTCAAAGGACAGTTTTCTGGCAATTATTGTGCTATAACCTCTGTAACAAAGGGACTAACAACAGAAATGATCAAAAGCAGTTTGAACACAACAAATACTAACCCAACTAAAACAGCAGCACCATTTCCACCTTCAAAAGCATTAGTAAAATAGAAGTATATAACCTGAATTATTTGTAGATAATGGGTACCTAACAACATTTGTTACTGAGCAATTTTTAGCAAACAAGGGCAATGTGCATGTATGCTGTTAAGACCCAGTTACATATTGAATGTGACCTATTGGCTAACTGAACCATACGTAGAAAGAACTGCACTCACCTGTCCATTAAAGCATCTTCGAGCAATGGCGTAACAGCATAAATATAATCTTTTCCCATTTCTCCAATGTATTCGAACAGGAAAGAAAGAGATTTTAACACACCATTCTGGACATTCAGTTCTGGGACTCTGTATTCATTCATGAGCGCAGGCAGCACTGTGAAAGGCGAGCATGTTTCAGCTACAATAGCAATTGCTACTGTAGTACATACTCTGTTCTGCCTTTCCTGTACTTTCAAGTTATTCAGCAATGTAGCCAAGACATCGTGAGGTCTGGAAGAGAAAATATGTACGTCTACATCAATGGATCTGGGGAGAATGTAGGTAAATAAGTTGACACGGAAAAAGAAAGTGGCAGAAGAACATGGCTTAGCCCTTCAAGAAGTTAACATCCCCTGAGGAACATCATAAACCACAAAATTGTAACAGAGTTTAAGTAAGCACAAGACATTACTTCTTAAATCACCAATTTTTTTCCACTGGAAAACAAAAACACACCAACCCTCTCTCTAGACTTCGCTTTTGTTCAGCCTACAGGTAGTTTGTAAACAAACTCCAGGAGACAGGAGTAGCTTTCCCAGTATTACTCTGATCCCGCAGGCAATTAAAACTTGTATGAAATTTAAAACATTAATTCCAGGTAAGACTTTTGACAGAGATATGCAACAAGGCACAGAGAAGCCCAGTTGTGTATTGCTTGCTAGCTGGTTGTTTCTGCTTCAAGTCAGTAACTGGTCACTCATTTAAGAGTGTGCAGAGAAACAGGAATTGTGTTTCAAGCTCTGATTTACTGACTTGCAATACACCTCAATGTGGAAGTAAAAAAAGCCCTGCACTAATCAAAGCAGCACTGATTTAAGGAAAAATAAGAGAAACAATATTTAAAAGAGAGCTATGAAAGAATACAGAAAGAGTCTGAATGCGTATCACACTACCAAAACTCAAGACAAGCATATTTTAACTACCAGTTTATATGCTAAACTTGCTAGCCCACCAATTCAGTTCAAAAGCATAGCACTCCATGCTAAGAATGTATCAATATCGTTTTACTAAAGGAATAAAATCAAACGTACACATTTAACATGTGAACTGTAGAGCAGTTTGAATATTTGTCTCCAGTCAAATTCACAATCATCACTACGTTAGATAACTCTGCATAGAACTTGATAAAGCATTATACCAACTTACCCAATGGCTTTTGCAATATATCCAAAAGTATTTACTGTGGCTCTTCGAATAGCTTTCTTGTGAGCTTTTAATAACTCAAGCAGCTCAAAGCAGATCCTCATCCATTCTCTTGCAGAAACGTATTCTGCACCTCTGAAAAAGAGTGAGTTTTCTCCAGTTCTGCTCAAAGTTTTGAAGTATAACCTCATAAATTGCAGTATCTATTTATTCACTATCAACAGAGGGATATGAGGGATATTTAAGCAATTTACTTAAAGTACCCTTTAAACTAGACCTTCACTGATTAACAGTTTACAAGGAACACATAGATATAATAAATTTAAAATTTGAAAGCATGGAAAGTATACTTCTTACAAAACACTTACAGATAACAATTATAATCAATGAATATACAGATGTTATAATTAATAAACATACAGTAAAGTTAGGCTAAGTAAGATCATTGCAACAGGAAGATAATAAATGGAAAATGCTTACCGATGTTGTAGGCTCACAATATTCTCCACAAGGAGTGATCTCTAAGAAGAAATCCCTCCTCAGTGGCAGTCAGCACTTAAATGGGATCTAGGAGAGGTGGAACCAGGCTCCACCCCTTCCGGTAGCACAGGTGAACTACCTTCACCTGTGCTCCCATGGCTGACTCAGTGCTCGTCTCAGGTGGGCACTCAGAGGTTCAAGGCCAAGATTCAGCAGTTCCCGTATGACTACATACTTCACTTAAACATTGAGTTAAACTTTCACAATAAAACTTAAGAAATAACAGGAGACGCAAAAAAGCCAGATATCAAACCTGATACTCTAGCTTTTGCTACAGCAATTGCTTCCAGAGAGGATCGATTACATCATTACTCAGCTTACCTGTCAGCAATGCGCCCAACCAGATCGATACAATTCTCCTGTACTTTCTCATGTCTGTTCTTCAAAATAGGCGTGAGCCGTGGCAGCAGATCTTTGATAGGTGGTGTCATCTTGTGCATACCTATTGAATTCAAAGAGGCATAGTAAGTTCTGCATTTCTGCATTCTTTTCATTTCACTCTTCAACAGGCACACAATCATTACAAAAACATACCTATGACATTAACAATAGCCTTAAGTGCTCCAAGTATGCTGCCCAGTACTTCCGGATATTCTTCACCCAGGTACTCATATAACACAACACCCAGATGTCCCATCAGTTTTTCCTACAAGCAAATAAGAAGATTCCAAAGTTAAACTTTCCTCCTTCTCGTTTCTATGACATACTGTACTAATTTGATACAAGTCAATTCAATACCTCTTGACAAGTCTTCATGACCACTGCAGTACGAGAGATGAGGTCAGCAGCCTGCTGCCGCACCTTGGCCGACTTGTTGTTCAAACGCCACAGAACCGTACCGCAGATCTGCGGCAAGTAGGGCTTCACTCGTTTGCCAAGAGCATTAACCACTGTGCCAAAGCCATTCAGCATCACAGAATCCTGGGTGTTAACACAAAAGACAGTTAGACCAAAACCACCACATTTTCATTCAATCGGGCATCATCTAAAATAGTTATTAAAATGCTAACATTCTACATCTAGTATGTGGATGTCATTGATCTGAGCACTGAAATCCCTGCAAGGGCTAAAAACACCTAACTCACAACTACACATTCCTCCATAACCAGCAGTGAGCTACCTTTCAGTTATGTCAACAATACCTCCAATTAAGTTGGCCATACCTCTGTGGTCTGTTCTTGAAAGGCATACAAGATGCCATCAATAAGTTGCTCTTCCAGCTTATGATCAATGTCTGCCGCACCCAGATTTCCCATTATCTTCTCAATTGTTTCCATGACCATTTTTCTGTACTGTTCGGCCTCATCTTTCAGATCATCCACAATTCTAGAAATAATTTCTGCTGCTCCAACTTTATTTGCCAGCTCCACTGTTGTATCCACCAACTGAAATATACAAATAGTTAAGTGAACAAACATCGTTAAAACCTTCTAACTCCTGAAAATGTTTATCTCCCTAGTCTGAAAAGTAGCAGCAGCATGCTGGTTTCCAAATCTATTTCAGTGGAAATCTTTTTTCAAGAAAAAGTTGTAATTTCAAAACAGATTCTATCTAGGAAAAGAGTAAAAATGCAATGGCACAGAGAGGAACAAAATGAAAAAAGGATGCACCAGTATAGCTACTGTAGCCACTACTAGTAAACAAAGAGAAGCTCTAAACTTGCCTTAAGACAAATGAAGTATTCTTTAAGCTCACAGTGAACAACTGTTTTCACCAACTGTTTACGAAATTACCCGGCTTTAAAAGACACAAATGGGGTGAACTACCTCAGCTTAAAACTGACGTAGATTCATATTCAGACAAAATACGTGGTGTGAAAGTCCTGACTGAACAGTTTCTAAACCACTATTCCAAACGCAATTAAGACACAGGACATATAAAACACAAAACTAAGCATCTAGTTTGAATGAACACCCCAACACAAATTTTGTTCTACTACTACAAAAAAATTCAACTGGAAAAATACCTGTCTGTAATTCCTCCTGTCCAAAGCCATTCTGTGCTGCCAGAAGTGTTTGAAAAAAGGTGGCAAGATCTCTGTTTTAATGTAGTTTGCTTCAACACCATCTGTACCACAACACTGCTTTACCACCTAATAGGAAAAAAAAAACCACAACAATGTTAATTCTGTGTACAGTTTGTGATGTTTTGGGTTGGCTTAAAGTAAAGAAAACAAATTAAATCTTAATGCTAAACATTCAGGTTTTATTAGTTCAATTTATTGCACTGCTAGTGTCTGAACAAATCATTCTGACATACCTTCAAAACAATTTTTTTCATCTCTTCATCAGGAGACTGGAACTCTCTGATCAGAATTAGCATGACTTCTCTGGTATAATAGTTTGCATACTCAGCATCCATGAGTGGAATCAGATAACCAATAGCTTTCAAGAAGGCAGCCAAACCCTATTTAAATGAAGAAAGATATTTCCAATGAGTTACAGAAGACACATATTCATTTCAATTCAAACTAGAAGTATTTTAGACATACCTTTCCTCTGTGTTGACGTATACCCTTCCATAAGGGCTTCAGAACAGAATCAAATGACTCAATACCATAGGGAGTAGCTGCCTCAGCTAAAGCAGCAATAGCCAAAGCACTGATGGTACGAACCTTCTGCTGCTCATCCACAAGACCTGCAAAAGAACACTGTTTAGTACCACTTCTTGTATCTTAAACTCAAAATAGCAAAACTATGCAGATAGGATAAAAAAAGTACTTTCAGGAAAACAATTACTATTTCTCTTTCTCACTGTAAAAGAGGTCACACAAAACTTTGCCTTACTAACACTTCATCTCAACAAGGTACAGGAGGAAAATTCCAAATACAAATCTTAAGCCAGAGAAAGCAGAACCTACCATGTTCAATAATTTCAACCAAGCTCCTGAGATGAGGCAAGATAGCACAACCCATAAGAATAGCAATTTGCTGCACAATCTTGATGCCAGTATGCCTCGCTTGCCAGGATTTTTTACTTTTACAGACAGCTTTCAAGAAGGGCAACAGAGAAGGAATGCCCAAAGCAGAGGCAACAACAGCAAAGGCTCGAGCTGTGGTATTCCGGACATATTCATCCATGTTATCAATATCAGGTCGCATCGTAGAAATCATTGTTGCCAAACCAGCAGCCTGAAAGAAGAACATACAAAACACACAGATTTATGAACAGCACACTACATTTTTCAGCAGTGACTATAAAGTAGCTATATATAAGCTAACTCCTACTGCAGAATTAAAATGTATTACCTTAGCCAAGTTTGAAATAATTTCTCTGCCTTCTACTCTGGCATAATAGTCTTCATCAATCAGCAATGGTTCAATGACAACAAGAATCTGAAAAAGATGAAAAATTCACATTTCCATTTGTGAATACTTTAGGTAGTACTTCTGGCCCCTAATAAGAAAATTATGATTCCACGAAGCTGAGGTAATTCCATGGATTCAAGCTTTCAACTCTAAGATGACCAGAAAAGTTAGACCCGTTATGCTTTCTTTTTTCCCCTTACAACTCCTCCTTTCAAGAACCTCCCCCACAGATTCTAGCTACATCAAGTAAAATCTCCTTCCCTCTCTTAAGTGTGCATGTATTCTTTTAACATTATGCCTTAATGTTGTAATATTCACACTTTGATCACACTACAATAGGTTAAAGTTTAGCTGAAAAAAATACAAAAGCCAATATGATCTTAAAAAAAAAACTCATAATATTATCTTCTCTTCCGCTAGGCAAATGAACTGTACGCTTCTCCCACAGTGATCAGAAAAAGGCAATCAAAGATGAGCAAACTGCAACAGACCTTATGTACGTATGGTCGGACCAGGTCATCCAGTTTGTACAGAATTCTGTCTATGACTTTGACAAGTAAGTGGCGCTCCTGATCCTCCAGTGTTGGTGACATCAGCAATGGTAGAATCTGATTAAACAATGGACCAGCTCCAAATTCCCGAGCTTTATCAGTAATTTGTCTCAAGGCAGCCTAAAAAAAAAAAGCAACTGTTATTTAAACTACAGAAACAATACTGAACAGTTATTGAACAAGTAGGTATTAATCAAGTTGAAATATAATCTACTGTAACCACAGGCTTCACAATACTTGTCCCTACCACCATTTTCCACACAAATACATCAGATGATAGGCCCCAGATATTCCATTTTCGAGAAAAGCATGCTCAGTATTAAGAATGGCACCACCTGAAAAGGCATTCTACACAGCACTTGCATCAGGTGCTCAGATCAGTTTAGAGTGGAACTGCAAAAAACCTGTAATCTATTGCATGAGCAAGCTAGAAACTGAAGAGCTACACAGCCAATTTAAGAAGCCAAATCTAGAGAATTACAAAGCTCTGCAACTAAAAAGCACTACAGAATCTACTTTCCCATAGTTAAGAATTATTATATTCTGTGAATCATATGATACTTAGCAATGAGCATTACTGCACAAAGAGCAGCAACAACAAATTACATCGAATGACAAACCAAAAGCAACACAGATACAGAAGGAAGAGAAAGCACTAAACAGACAGCAAAGCTCAGGAGATAATTTTGAAGAGAATCCCATGGACAAGCAGGTGAATGAAGAGATAGTCTGAAAACAAAACTGAACACAAAGGCATAAGCTGAAGTGATAAGAATGATCACTAATCTTACCTTTCTCATGGGAGGCGTGCCATTCTTTATTTTCAAAAGTAATTTCATTATCTTCCTCTCCTTCTGCTCTTCAGGACTAAGAGTCGATTCATCAACATCAACCTAGAAATAATTCCAGACAAATTAATAGGCATTGGTATACTTCCAAAGATCATAAAACTTTAATCAGCATGAGTAAAATGTCATTTACCAGCAGCTTATCGAAGTACTGGATATCATCTGGCTTTAGGAATGGAAGATTGCCAGAAGGCTGGTCATTGACACTCTTCATAGTCCGGTCCTCTGTCTGCATGTGGAATCCAGTCATACCACCCAATGGTGTGGGAGTTGCTGTAAGTTTACGTGCTGGAGTACGAATAGGTACATAACCAGCTGGTGGGGGAAGAACCTACAGAAGAAATAAGAAAACATGGTAAAAACTGTACTACAGCACTAATCTAAAGAAGAATCTCCTCAGCTTCAAGGCTCATCTTACTGCAACAGATGCGAATTGAACAAGGTCTCAAATGCAGAACAGAAATAAAATAGAACATACGGGTTTAGCCATTTGTAGTTTTGCATGTTACTGCATACATCAGATCCTACATTCAGTGATATGATTCACAAATTCAGCAGGATAGTTCATATTCATGCTTATTCTGTATTGACAGCATTTCAGAAGAAAACTCACTGTCACTTCTGAGGGTTAGATAACAGACTTAAGTAGTCTTTAGAAACTATTAAACCCCACGCACTTCAATATTTGTATTAACATTGTGTATTTGTGAAGTCAGAATCGGTGACTCTCCTGTCTTTTCACATTTGGACTTTCTTTCTGAACTTAGCAGACATTCTTAACGATGAGAAGCAAAATAAAAACTGGCCATCGAAACAAACATGACTTTCTCCCTTTCTAATGCATTTATAATAAATGAGCAACTGAGCCAAACAAATTTCTATGTGAATTAATCAATAGCTCCTGTGAAGTATTCAACAAGTTGGACTTTTTTTTTAAATCAATATCACCTGACAGAAGAAAACTATCAGTCTGCTGCAGTTTCATTCAAATGAGTTACCTTATATCCTTCTGGGAACATAGCATCTAATTCTTCATCAGAAAGCGGCCTGTTTCTCTCATCAATTTCCCTCTCCCAACGCCAAGCCTGCAGCTGTTCAGGAGTCATGCTCATTATATGACCTATATTCAAATTAAAAAGACTTTTTTAAAAACTTCCACAAACAGAAGATACATTTACTTAAACTTTAAGTGTCCTCTTGAGTAAAACCTTCCACACTTGACATCTGTAGCCAATATGACACTAATGTCTTGACCCTCCAGACTGAATACAAACAGACCTTAGCTTTAGCTCCTGTGGGCATTAAAACAGGTAAACTGGATGTACATTAATTGTTTTCATACCATCAGAACATCACATTAGGTAGAAGTCCATTTCAATATACAATATAAAAGTTGGAGCTTCATTTTCATGTAAGAAAATGAAGCCCTAAAGAATGGATTGGGCTTACCTGGAGTAGGAGTTGCCATGTTCATAGCTGGTGTACCAATAGGTGTTTTGCCAGGTGTCAGAACAGGAGTGCTGCCACCCATCTGGCTAGCAGGTGTTTCATCCCATCGGGACTTTCTTTTACTTGCTCCTGGGGTTGGTGTCTCACCAATGGAGTCACCACCTCTATCTGTACGAGGAGTCTCAGCCCATCCACTGCCATGTCCCGGAGTATCTAAAAAAAACCAACACCACAATTCTTGTACAAAACTGAACAGTACTATACACCAACTACAGCAAAAACATCCAATTTCATTACCTCATCCTCATTTCTACGTGAATAAGAAAACATATAATAAATACACTATAAAAGTTAAAATTACTTCCATAAACACTGAAAACATCAAACAGATAATTTTATTGAAGAAAAAAATCTTATCTTGTTGAATCTTAAAATAAATAGATAAAATTCTAAAAAATATGAAAGAACTCAAATATTCTAGATAATGGACAAAGTACTCCACACACTCTCTTGATAAACCATTAAACAGTGGTGTTTCACTGTTCTTTGCCATATGAGCTCAATTCAAATTAAGATAGGTGACAAAATGCTTCTAAAACTTGCCTCAACGTTTAAGCAAGTTTTCAAAAAAATTTGAAGACTCAAAAAATTCAAGCTTGGAAATAGCACAGACATACAGTCGTATAACAAAAAGCAATTCAGCGTAAAAATGAATTATGTTTTTTGTAATTGATCATTAAAATCCCAGCAGCAGTCACGAGACATACCACACAACTTTGATACAATTTTTGAGCTGGGTTCAGAGAAGTGGGTTAAGCTGACAGAATTCAGTGCTACACAAGCTCAGATGAAAACATCACACCAACCACTAGATGTCAGAATGTAATTACTTACTGCCATTTGCTTGCTTCTACAGTTTACGTAAGGTGATAAACTCCTATAGCATTTGCCATTCAAAATTCCTTAGATCCTCTCCAATTTGCCATACATACCTCTTTCTGTTTTAGGAGTTTCATCCCATCGATTTTTACGTGCACTGGAAGTGGCTCCTCCATGGCCTGGTGTTGCATGACCAGGTGTGTCCCGTCCAGGTGTCGCAGCTCCTGCTGGCGTGTGACTGGGAGTGGGATCCCATATCTTTGAGCCAGGGGTGGCACCGGGAGTTTCGCTACCCTTTGCACGGCCTGGAGTTTCATCCCATCGCAGAGATGGTGTATGTCCAGGAGTCTACACAGGACAATAGCCGAAGTATTAATCTCTCTCACTCTATGCAGTAGAAGGCTGCTGTTTTTATTCCTTCTCAGTGTGTACGCGTTAGAGTAAGAAACTTTCAAAATTCAAGCAGATTAGCATTAATATCTGCTACATATAAATTGAAGGACACAGGGATTATTACCTCTGCTTGATCCCAACTGGATAACTTTTTGGGTGTTGCACCAGGAGTCTGATCTGCTGTTTGATCCCAACGCCGCTTGCGTTTTGAAGGTGGCTGAGATGCGGCTCCATTGACGACTTTAAGCTCTCCAGCTTTAGCTTTTTCAGCTAGCTGTTGCCTAATCTCCCTCTATTCAAGAACACAAAAAGATAAACTTACTTCATAAAAAGGCCTCTTCAAATTAAACATTAAGACATTTTTCAGTCACATCAGATAACCTTTTTATGTTCTTTTGTTTTTGTTTGTTTTTTTTTATTGGTCAAAATAACATAGTATTAGCCACTCTAAATTCAAATTCTTCCACAGCAACAGGGCAATGTGTCTGGAGGGACTACGTTTAAATTCATTTGCTATCAAGCTTCATATTATAGAGAAACGTACAGAATTTTTTAGTGCTGTCTGTTTCTATCACCATACGAATACCTCAGAACTACCACTAATCTATTTGAAATGAATTCCACTTAAGTAAATTATTAAAGAGGGATGAATTAGAAAATACGTTCATATGAGTTATACCCTGAGACATAAAAAAAAAGCCATGAAATTCTCATTTAAAATTCCGAAATGACACTGTTGAAACAACACACTGACACACTATTTTTCATTTATCACTGAGTTCATGCAGTAAGGTTAACAAAAATGCAGAACTATTTCCTAAATTAATGTCAATTAGAGTAAATCAGTATAAGCCAACAGAGGTCAGTACTCTAAGATCTTGCTCTTGTTAACAAGACAGCTCCGTAGGCATCATAAAGGAAATTTTATTATATAACCAATATCTTTTAAACTATTAAAATGAATTTTTAGTAACTATGAACAGGTGGTTTTTCTATTATTTCTTCCTTTCAAGTTTTAAGCCAAATGTTAACAAGCTGTTGCTACTGCAACAAAAGCCTTTTAAAAACTCCCTGGGTTCTCTTTATATAAAGCTTGCAAAAACAAATCCCTCCAACACTGAACAGCTCTCTGTATCTCTCAGGTTGTGTGTCACCTTCTCTGAAAGAAAATAAACAGCCCGAGAGCTACAAAGCAATCCAAACTGAAATATACTGACAGCATTTCTCCCTCCATTCTTTTGTTATTACATGGAACAGATGTCTTTCAAAGCTTCCATCCCTAAGGTCTATCATCATGGTTCAACATGTGAGGAATATGATTTTCCAAAGAAAAAAACTTAAAAATTCAACAGAATTCCCATTCCCACTATTCCTATCATGATTTCTAAGGCTGCAAGATGAAATGAAGTTCACAGGCAAACCCCTCCCCCAACTCACCTCTTCCTTTGTTAAATGCTGTTCACGCATAACATCCATGTATGTTCTGGCATTCATTTTAGGGTCTGGTGTCTTCCCTCCTGTAGAAGAGAACAGCAACAGGAATGGAGCACAATGAGTACAGGACAAGTAGAATCTACCAACTTTTTCTACAGTCCTGCTCTAATATTATATTATTCCATGATCATTTAATTTTACTTTTTGATTGAAAATTTTAAAAATTACATGAATCTTACATTTATTCAGTTTGCTGATCAATTTAACCTGTTTGAACACAAACGTAACTACTGCAGTTTCAAACAAATATTTTAAAGCAGATATAAATGATAGAATGACAACACAGTTAAGAGTCTTCAGAAGTGATGGGTTCCTGGGTTGCTAATCCGGAATACGTACACTTTCGTGCCTTTGTCTCCATCAGCAGTTCTGACTTCAAGCAGCAGAATAGAAGCCTAGAAAATTATCTCTTTACCATTAGTAACACTTTGGAAAGATATTTATATTCAAAACATTACCTTGTGCAAGCTGCTAAATCCTAGTAGTTATCTGACTATAAATATCACATACCTAAGTAATGTTTTAAATGCTTTATTGTAAGGACCCATTTAAAAGTTTGACAAATCTGGACACATTTCCCAGATCTTCCAGTGAAATATTGTAAAAGGGCTTCATTTAAAAAAGCAAAAAATCCCAGAAAACTGATAGTACCTTCCCCCTCTTTTCAAAGAACAATTGTGACCAGGATCTGAATGTAACACACATACCACCACAACGATACTCACACGTAATGGGTTTTGTGTACCATTTGTTGTTTTATGCTCTGTATCTTGAGTTAAAATTTAACTTTTACATACTTTACAAGAAGCCCAAATTTATACAAATTAAGACTTGTCAAGAAAAACACTATTAATTAAAAAGAATGTGCAGATTTGCTATACAAGTGGTATAGCAATATAATTTAGGAAAAAAATAAAAGTCTTAAACATTTCTATGCTGAAGATCATTGCCCAATTGGCTGTGTCACTCTGACACTAGCTTTGATAGGACTTTCCTTTGGAATACTTTTTCACCATAATCTACACAGGATGTGTTGAACTGCACCCTTAAGAATGCAGACAGGACTGGCATATAGCAGTACTGCTGTAGGAAAGAAATTAAGGACAGTTAGTATGGGCCTGTGAATTCTGACAATACATGTTTATATCAATTACAATTAAGCAAGTAAAATAAGTAATATCCCTAGTAATTCATGCAGGCTGCAACTCTAATTTTTAAAACCTGCAAAACAGCTGCTGATTTTAAGCCAACAGGCACCTCACTTCCACATGTGAAACTCGCTTGCCTCAAGAAATTTTCCATCAGACCCACTATACCCCTTTTCCTGATTTGCATTCTAAAATTATCTGAACAGACTTGAACTATTAATAGTATCAAAGTCTTATATATGCTTTTGTTTCTTTTAGCTATACCACCTAAGTTTACGTAAGATGGCAAGAATTAGGTGCTCTATTTTGAGAACTAGCATTTCAAAAGCAATAGCCCTGTAAAACTACAACTTGGAACGAAAGCTTTCAAGGTATTGAAAGACTGAGCACTCAATACACAAGTTGTTCAAGTATAATGCACAACCCAAAACAAAAAGAAAAGAGAAACCTTTAACCCTTTGTGTTTCTATGGCAATGGCTCATTATTTTCTTGTCCTTCTACCTGGAAAGAAAACTTGTATTATAAAGATGAAGAATATGGCATCTAGGTTTTCAACCCAACCTCTACAAAAAGGGGATGTTTAAAACAAAACTAAGTTTATAAGCATGCCAACAGAAATCAAAGGGCTAAAGACAGTTTAAGACAACAGATTTCAAAGAGAGTATAGAAAAGTCAAAAATAAATTACCATCTGCAAAAGGATCAAGACGCTCAGGGGAAATTATCATCATCCGCCTGTGCTTTTTGTACTCATCTTCCCGATCTGCAATCTTTTGAGGACGGTGTTCTGCAAAAGGATCATACTAAAAACAGAAGAAAAAAAGCTGGTTACTCACACAGGAACAATATGAAAAACTGCCAACCATTAGCACTACCCTAATATAAATCTTACTTCTGAAACTACAATGTTTATTTAAATGCAGAATTTCTGAACAAATAACTTCCTATTACTGTTTTAAGAAGCTTGTTCGTTTGCTTCTAAGGCATTTCATCCCAGCAGTCTTTCTTCTTTGGAAGACTCTTTTTTTAAATCTTCTTTCAGGGAGACTTAATACAACTTCAGACGCTTTTAAATTTCAAAGAAAAATATTTTAGGAGAATAAAACAAACATGATTACATTTTTGTTACAAAAAGTTAAGAGACATCCAGTTGTTCCAGATATTTACAATTTTTCAAGTATCCAATTGGTGTTTTTAAGTAGTTAAGCATATACGCACACGTTGCCTTCATATGCGCAAGTGCCAATTTTACCACCTGCTGGAATTTTAACAGAAAGCACTGACAAGCTTAGTGCTTCAAATACTGTCATGCTTTAGAGACATTCTGTAATTTCAGAAAACAAGACGTCGTCTTGAAATACTAATACTTCTCCTAAGACTCACACAGTCATTTGTTGTGCCCTAGTTAAGACGTACCTGTTCGGTTGACTGTGGTATGTCATTAAGCAGTGCCACTGGAGCATGGTACCCCGGCTTCTTCTGGCCAAGCAAACTTGTAGATGGGTAATCATCATCATCCTGCCAGAAGAAAGACACGGCAAAGTCACACCGATACTGGCTTTAGGTAACAATGTCACATTAATACACTGTAGTCCTAGATAAGATGAAAAAGGACTAGAATATTTACCCCAAGTTTTAGCAACTCTTTTCACATCTACTGTTGTATTATTCCCAGCAATCAACTGCTGAACCAGATACAGCTAAACAAATGGCTACACTGATACCTTATTCCTTAACAGACTCAGTGAATGTGCTGCATTTACTCCAAGATGCAATCTTCAATAGCTATACAGAAAGTATTTCACATTAGTGCTACTGATGCGATGTGCTAATTGTTGTAGAAAAAGTGGGGCACACCATTCTTTTTTTCTTAAAATCCAGGCAAATACAAAGAAAATGTCAGTAAGAAACCCCCCAAAATATTTATGTAATAATAAGAGATTAAGAAATCAATTACAGCCCTGTTAATTTGGTTGTACCTTCTCAACCACAGCCAAAACCAAGTATTCAGAATGTGTAAGGTACTCTGGGTATTTTGGCCAATTAGCAATGCGATTCCATGCACCAGTTTACGGCAACATGGAAGGAAAATTGCTCTTGAAATTATGAACTGATTTCAGTGAAACACTGTAATGGAAATTTTTAATTAATGCATTCAAATGCTGTGCTACTAGAAAAAATACCAGCTAATACTAAATTACACATAACATTCTTGCTTCCCTCTTAAAAATATTCTTCACTCAGTTTAATACACAGTTACTCATTGTGCATTTATGATCAGAACTGTAGTTTCCGATTGCTTCTGAAACAAAAAATGTGTTTAACATTAGCACTTAAAGGAACTTAACAACAATCTTTCTTACACAAGACAGTCCAAAAAGCCAATCCACAAAAACTGCCCTGAAAATTCAAATGAAGTAGAAATGAAAATATTAAGACAGCCACTTAAAATGCTGGGCCTGAGTTCCACTAGAGTTTTTTCATCTCATTTTTCACCTTGGCAGCAACAAAAAACCAATTCAGGCAGTCTAAAGCTAATAGAGCACCAGCCCCCCAATGCTGATGCCCACCCAGAGCTCTGTGACTGTCAGAGCACGTCATGAAGTCTGAGCAGACACGGATCAGTCGAGCGCCCAGAGTAAGGCATGCTTTTTTCCATTAACTGCAATTATATATCACTTCAAATAAAAGCCAGAATACTTAGAAACTCCTTAAATAAAAGAAATCACTTACGTCTTCCAATTCAGTTGCTGCAATGGATGTTACGTATCCTGCAAACCTGCTGTCACTGCCACCATAAATTTCTTGATCATAATACCCGGTGGAGTCGAGGCCTACTCCTTGTGCTTCATCAAGGGCAGGCTTTTTGCCTTGAATTTCTCGGATCTGCGCTTCGATATCTAGGGGAAACATACCCACACATTCAGGTCTTTTTAAACATACACAAAATGCAATATTTGTATCATTATATTCAGCAAACCACTGAGTTTCGAAGACCATTTCTAACTAATTAACTAATTATAATTATCACACGAAACTATAAAACAATGATGCATATAAAGCAGCTTTTCTTTAAGCTGTAATATTATCCAGGACAGACAAATCCAGCTGCATTACGGCCCAAAGTAAACCATTCAAAACTATTAACGTTAACACATCTCATCTTTCAAAGAGATGGTGGGGAAGGTAATTACAGCACAACAGTATTTCTCAACATTACATGGTCCAGGGCTTTCTCAATTAATGTAATTTTTTCATTAAAAGCAGCTTTCAAGATGTTATCACCAATTAATAAACTGATTTTGCTAATTTAAAGAAACCCATTTTAAGGAGGTAGCGTGTGAGTAGCCATGCCTGGGAACATTCAATAGAACACCTTATTCAAGACTAAAATATCTACTACACTGCAAAACTGTATTACCATTGAACAAACAAAACACTCTGACAACACTGGCAGGACTTCAGCCACAGCTCCCATCACAGGCAGCTCAACGTACCCGACTTGTGACAACTCCTGCCTCTGCCACCACCTTGGAAGAGCCCAGTGCTCTTCTGAACTTTTTGCCTGCCCTTCAAGGAGGGCCAACGGAAGCTTTGGCACTCCTAACATATCAGGATCTGACACCAATCACCCTGGGGTCAGTCACTGACCTCAGAAATTTGGCTCTATTTGAGAGAACAGTAACTCAGTAATCCCCAAAACCAAGGAACCAATTTAATCACGCCTCTTCCTATGAGTTGGTAAAAGCAACAGGAAAATCACTGTGGTAATCCAGTTGTCTTCAACAAACATGATCAAGACACAGGTACACTAAGGTACGCCTATTCTCATGAAAACAACTGTTGTTTCCATCTGTATTTGCACTTACTGGGCGAAGAAATACCAAGTGCCCTGCTCGCAGAGGCTGGCTGGACTAGATCTCAAATGCCCTTACTGACCTCAGCAATTCTGTGCTTCACCCTTCCCATCTGAAGTACCACTGCCTACGACATTAACTGCAGGGAAATTCACCAGTGACAAAAGCTCCAGAGAAGTACTACTAGCAAATAACCCACAAACTCTACACATACTACTGAGCTATTTACTACTGTCGCCTATCTCTGTTTGTTTTTTTTTTTCCTTCAGGATTAATATATTTCACAAGGCTTTTCCACAGAGGTAGCTTACAAAAGGTACTAAGATGCCTATAAACAAAAATTAGGAAAGGTAAGAATTAAATAAAGGTAAATTCATCGCTAATCCAGCTACAGGCCGAGCAGAGCTTTGCAGCTGCCTAGAGCACAGTCAGCTCCACACTGCAGGAACCCCAGAGAGTCATGAGAGCTGAAGCCCAATGAAAGCCTTATACTGCCAGCCACGAGCCCAGCTGAACCTTGCCCCTACATTCAGCTCCCCGGGAAGTCCCGCACAGCACAGGTTCTCCAGGACTGGAGACATTTTGTTCCTAACTACATTAATACCAGAAAGAAATTACTAATGCTGGGTTAGGATCTTGGTCTTGCCCACAGAGGTCTCTCATCTTCAGAGACATCCCACACATACTCCATCAACCAACAACTCTTTCAGGCATTTCATTCTTGCACACTTGTCCCACTGCTTGACTATGGAACCAAAACAACTCAAAGAAGCACTTTTCTGCCAGGTCTGTTAGGTGTTCCTGGTTGGTTGTTTCCTTCAAAGGGCAGATCAAGTTTCCGATTTCGTTTGCAGTTTGCTGCAATGCAGCACTGGAGTGGAATGAAATACCTGAGGCTTTTACTACTACCGAGGACAATGGAAGGACCAAGTGATTTTAGACCACGAAGGCATTGTTTCTTTCTTCTAAAAAAAGTAGAGAATGTTTCTTCTGCAGCCACACACAGAGTGTCCTGGCCAGCACTGGGGCTTATGCTTGCTCTATGCAGCAAAGCTGCTGTCCTAGTTTTTTTGAGGGTAAGAATAAGTGACCGTGCTTTTCCCAGCTGACAGCACACCAAGGGACAACCATTAGTATTTAACTTCCAAAGCAAGTAATAATATTTTTATTATTTTACATAAAAATAATGTTACATATGATAATGCCGAAAAATAATCTGCTGAGTATTCTCTTGTCCCTCATACGGCTGTCTGTGGCCAAACTATTTCTTACTTGTGGTTGTTCAATACCGGAAGATATTCTCTGGCTTCTATGAAGAAATTCTAGAGACATTTTCAAGAGAGTTCAACCAAATCCTTCCAGTGAAGAAAACGGCTCACGTGGTCCAGCATTTAAAAATAACATGGTGCAAGAGATGTGGAACCCAAACTTCCCTTCTTACATTACCTGATAAAACATACATCGCGTATATAACTAAATCGCAGTGAGGGCATTAAAGGAGCACAGGACTTTAAACTTTGGACTGTAGGATGTCACACTTCTTCAGATTTCCACATACTTGGAAATTGATCTGACTTATAAGCTGGAGAGCTACGAGCGGTTTGTCAGCTCACAGCCCTTTCTGCCTCAGGAACAAATCCAAGGGACCTTCTTAACATACTTTTAATACAGAACAAAATCTTTGCAACTGCCTGAAGATCAGACCTTCCAAGCATTTGAACACACACTTTATGTTAAGCCGATCAGCAGTTACTATTCAGTTCAATGGGGCTACTTCTGTATAACGTTCACCCATAAACTCAAACCATTCCTATTACTCCTCCTCTTGCCTCCCCGTGCCATTATTTGCAAAGCGTCTGAATTCACGGCACGAGCACTCGTGTGCTGATATGTAACTAACACAGCTCGCCCACCACACACACAGGAGGACGGGCACGCCAGCAAACACGCAGAGCACCGCTAACAACTGTTTTCTCTCTCTTCAAGACGCTCACGAGCCAAAGCCCCGCGCGGAGCGGGAGGCGGCAGCGAGCGCAGCCACACTGCGCCCCCGGGAACAACGCGGGGCGGCCGGGAGAGCCCGGAGAGCCCCGCCACGCAGCGCAGCTCCGCTACACGCCCGCCCAGCCGGCAGGCAGCCCCCGGTCCGAAGCAGCGCCCTCAGCCCCACGACCCCGCGCCGCCCGCCCTCCTCGCGAGCCTTTCCTCAGCGGCGCCGCGACGCAGCGTTCCGGGAGCAGCGTCCGCTCCCGCCGCCGCCGCCCGGCCCGCTCAGCGCGGCGGTACGGCGGGCTCTCCCTACACGGCGCTCCGCGCGGGCGCCTCCCGGCCGAGGGGGGACCGCGCGGCCACTGGGGGGGGCGGCGTGCAGCGCCCGGCGGGCGACATCTTAGGAGCCGCCCGCGGGGCGGCGCCGCTCCGACAAAGGCAGCGCGCGGCTCCCCGCGGCCCGGCCGCGCAGCACCGAGCGCCAGGCGGCGGCCCGGCCATGGCGCCGACACGGGCGGCGACGCCATTACGAGCGGGCCCGGCCCGCCCGCCGCCCGCCCGCCCGGCCCCCGGCTCCCCTAACGGTCCGCGATCGGAGAGGAACGGAATAAGAAGACGCGAGAGGAGCGCGCAGCTTCAAACAGCACCGCCGCGAGCAGATTTCGGCTTCTTACCTTCGTGGGTCTTGGCGATCTTCGCCATTTTGTCCAGCGCGAACAACGCCGAGACGGAACTGCCGCGGCCCCAGCACTTCCGTTCCGGGGTGGGGGGAGGGGAGGCGAGAAAGCAGTACGCAGGCGCAGCTGCGGGCCGCGCCGCGGTTTGCCCAGTACTGGGGCCTTGCGCAAGCGCAGTGACGGCGGCGAAAAGCGCCACTCGATCGGCCGAACAGCCCTGCGGGCCGAGATCGGAGCCACGCCCTCCTCCTGACTGACGTCTTTTCCAACCAATAGGAATACGGCATGGAAGCTGAAGTGGCCAATAGCGGGGCGGCGGGGCAGAGGGGTCGGGCTGTGTGTGAGGGCTCGAGCACTGCGGGCCGTGGGCTGCCTGCCGCAAGATGGCGGCGGTCTGGGCCTCAGCGCAGAGCGGCCTGAAGGCGGCTGGGCCGTGATGCTACTCGCTCCGTTGCTTGGGCTTTGTTCGCCAGTCGTGTGGGAGACAAGTGGGAGACATGTACATGTACTCAAATGTTGGAAGTTGAAATCGAGCACAGGAACTCCACATAGCCAGAACACTGAGAAGGTGCCAGGGGGTTGACAGTAAACATGTATCAGCAGCAGCGTGCTGCCACTGCAGGAGTAAACCCAATCCTAGCGCTGTTAATGGCAGCGTTGTATGCAAAGTCTAGAAAGCAGTCGCTTTGCTGTGCTTGGCACGACACTGCTCATGGAGTACTTGAGGGCAGAGCTAATTCTGGGATGTGGCACGTGGACACGGACAAACCCAGCTGTGCCTGAAGAGAATAAGCAGCCTGTCCAGAGGTGTGTCAGACTTCACCCCAGCGTGGGACTTGGGAATGTAAACAGCAGCTAATGGCTTGGCTGTTGTGCAGCAACTGCCCTGGGCAGCTTTGCGCTTCGTTTTGGAAACTGATGGTTTTCTATTATTTCAGTTCTTTTGCTGTCATGGATCCATTTCAACATAATTGCCTACAGTATGCATGATAACTGAATGGGGTTTATTCTGTTCCCATCCAAAACCCCAAAAGCTCTCCCTTAAGCTCAAGCGCTGTGAACAAGCTAACTATCATTCTCAGTTCTCTGTAATAGTAAGCAAAAGCCCGAGTAAAACAGCAACGCTGATCACACAACCTGAGGTCTAAGTCTGATTGCTTGAGCAAACAATACTTTAATGATATTTCATAACATGCAATACAAAACGTAATCTTATATAAATTATTCAACATCATGCGGTTTTACTGTGCAACTGCCAGGTTTCTAATCTCCTCGAAAGCCTTTGCTGCACGGATAGAAAACCAATTTTTGTTGTGTCAACTTAGGAACGTCTGGAAAGTTAAAACATAATTATTTGCAACAAGAGGACAAAGGCATGATGGCAGCACTCGCTGCTCATAAATCATTCCCACCAATAAAATTAACTTTTCAGCTTCTTGAGGATTGTCTTATATAAAGCCAATGTTTTGTGTTTGTGAGAACGTGTTTGATCAGTCAGTTCATCTATGTGTCTCTTTGCTTTTTTATTGCTTAGTTTGCAGAAGTTTACTGAGTAGTTCAGTGTTTGTACTTTACATAATTGCATGCATTGAAATATTAAATATTCTTAAGAGAGATTAATTTGAAAGTACAGAGGATCTGCTCTTTAGTATTATTAAACTCACATCCTGGATTCATAGAAAGATGCATTCATTGGCTGTGGAATAGAGATATATATCGAGCTGTTGAGAGACATGTGAGGATAAGGTCAAGGCAGACAGTAATTCCCTACTCCAGGAATTTAATGCCCGCAACTATTTTAAGTAACTGTCACATGCTTGGGTTCACCATGAAGATCAATTTGCAATAAGTTTCTCTTGTTTCTTCAGCCTGACTTCCAGCTTACTTTATGGGCAGCAATATTATATTCCCACTGTTATTAAACAGAACTGAGCTCAAAGGTTGCGATCCTAGGGTACACTTTTAAAATGTGATTTTGGAATATGCCATTTCCCTCCCGAAAGGAGTTCTGTGTTTTAAGAGTGAAGAGGAATTGTGCTGTGATAAAGCACTGTAAGGTGCAATGAGAAAACTATTTTCTGCTTTGTTTTCCTTTCCTCTCACAAATTCTGTATGCTGACCACAGTCCTGTAATTTGCCTCTCTAAACCCTGAATCCCAGTATATCTACACTCTTGTTTCCTGAACACTTTATCTGTTACAGAGCTCCCACAGGATATGGACAGGGTAACTTAGTGGTTTAGCCCTCCTATGTTACCTGTCAAAGATCCATCCCCTGTCCTCACATGTCCATACACCTCATGGAAATTTCTGTGCGGATTGGAAAGACATTGGTTTTAAGAGCCCAGAAGCTTTCCAGACAGTGTCATACCTAAGTCACAAGCTGGCAAGGTCTTGCTTAATTAACAGATTCAGGTCCAATGTCATGGCCAGCCTATGCTATCAGTAGCTGGTACTGTTGCCAAAAGCAGTGCCTAGTCACATCTCCTGTCCTTGATTTACCCATTCTATTGTGCCATTGGCACTGGTGCACTGAAGCAGCCATGCTTATGGCTATTCCCTCCTGTTCATCTTCCAAGAACAACTTATTCAATTTTTTCCTCCCATACACAACACTATAAAGAATTGTACAGTGAATTAACAGTATGCAAAAAGCTACAGATCTAGTCACAACTCCCTGCCTTGGTTTACCCTGTGTTACGCTTTTTTTGCCATGACCTGTTTCCTGACATTTATGTGTCTATTAAAGGCAAAAATGATTGACTGAAAGAGTAGAAACATAACAAAAGTGGGTATGTTTCAGCTCCATAGAAACTAATTCAGAAAAACTCTAATTCAGAGTTTCTCACATCATAAGTAAGGAAAAAATATAAATCTCTTCCAGTTCCAGCTTTGCTTCTGACGTCAAGAAATGAGGTAGAGAGGATCTATTTCCTTACTGAAAAGCCAAAAGGGGGAAAAAACAAACAATTTGGATGACAAATGTGATAAAGTTAAGGGCACGGCCCAAACGTTGGCAGCACTGGCAGGGCCCTTACCTCAGGGCAGTGACGGCTGCTGCTGGGCAGGCACAGGCCTAGAGGACATGTTGCCTTTTACCCACTTTACGTATTTGCTCATTTCCCAAACAGCTCAGCTGTGAATGTCATTGCCCCGGATTGGCAACACACTACTGCTGGTCTTGCCCCTTTGCACACATGGGAAAAACAAGGCAGAAAATAAATGTGAAACCCTAACAGTGAGAAGACATTACCTATCCACAGCTTTGCAGTTTAACATCCCAGAGCATCCCACAAGCTGGGAACAGCAGAGATTCAGGAAAGCTACAGGGAGATGTACCTATTCAGGAACGGGATTCAGACTATCCAACACAAAGACAGACAGCCGTGTGTGATAGTTGATGAGGTTAAGCAGGATTTGAGGACCCTTTGGTAGATGTGTCTCGAGAGAAGCCAGGCTTCAGGCCCTCAGGAGGCCTGTGTCACCTCACTGCTGTGGTGCTGCCGGGTGAGCGCTGCCTGGTGCTGCCTTGGGCAGCGATCCTCCCCAGACAGTGGTGGGCCAAGGGTGGCACCTGGGTGGTAGTGCTGTTCATTAGCAGTCAAATACAGCCTCTGTTTCTTTGGAGATGGGAAAGGGCATCAACAGAACAGCTGGATTTCACGCTGTGAGTACAGACAGGCAGATTTCAGCCTTTTTTGGATGTTCGGGCCCACCAAAATCTCACAAAGATATAAATATTCTAAGCCTTCAGGTTTAGGCTTACAGCCAAATACTTTAATTCGTGCTATACCAGAAACACCCAGCTCACTGGTACTATGTGAACACTCTCCTGATGTTATATTGTAGCTCCTGATTAATCCACTGAAGCATGAGATAGTAAATCTGTCCTTAGCTCCTGGCAGCATCCTTGGGAGATCATTAACTAATGAATTAATCATCTCCCAAGCTTATCAATCACCTTCTCCTGCCAGATGATGTGGTGATGACTTTACAGTTTTGAGATGTTTCAGTTGCAGGCACTGTTTGAAATTCATTTACAAGTGGGAATACAGTGGTTGATTTTTGCTCTGCTTGGCACATCTTTGGTTGCCACATGAGTGTGTTAAGCAGCTGTCCTACTGTCATCTGTAGGAAGAGCTGAAAGCACTGTGTAGAAAATAACCTGCTTTTAAACCAGGATACGCCACATCATCCACGGTTTACTCTCTCTGTCCTCTTAAAAGGACCCTGATTATTCTTAAATGGCTTAAAATTGTATAAAGGTCATAACCAGAGTTTAAACTGAACTTTTTCTTATGATGTGGTATAATAAAAAGTGTTTAGAAGAAAAAATAAAGATATGTTGCTGTGGCACCACATGATGACTCTTTCAGGTGTACCCACAGCATTCAATATTAATTAGACCCACTCTTCCTATCAAAGTTAGTTAATGCAAATCTATTTGCAAACAGTATTTGCAATCAGCCAAGGTGCAAAGGCTGTTTCTGAGCCACCCAAGTTTAAACAAACAAACAACCCCACGAAACCCCAGAGAGCCTCAGGTATTCCTTACCTTTGTAGTTCAGTTACTGTAAATGCTGTAAGTCAGCCTCTGTGTGAGGTCGATCCTTATCTACAGAGTCTGCTGCAACTGATGCAGGACCCCCTGGCCATCAGCAGCCAGCGGGCGAGGATGGATGCTGCAGCACGTGCAGATGGAGCTGGCAGCAGGAGGCTGGGTGGGGGCAAGGCCTGGGGCTGCCTGCCTGCCTGGTCTGGCAGCTTTCCTGCTGTGCTGTAAAACGCAGGGCTTTGAATACTGCTGGTATTCATCGACCACCAAATGGAAAACATGGTGCAGGACAGCAGGTCTGAAAAACACCGTGCCCTCATGGGATTGAGAGGCGCTCCAGTTAGGTCCAGTTATTTAAACTGGTGCAGTTCTTGTTGAGTAATTGGTGTTTTAGCCAGTGACAAGAATACTGAAATGACAGAGAAGACTCTTCTGAAGAAGGCATGCATGTGGAGTCATACATTGCCCACAGCTGCTTCTCATTTCCACGCATTCAAGTACTTCAACTAAAACAGCTTTCTACCTTCCGTGCTGATTTTGAGAGGATATTTGTTCGCCAGGCAGACAGACGTCACCACAGAGCACAGACACACTGTTAACGACGCTCCTGGGCCGCTGGACGGGGTGAAGCACAGACAGCGTGACACTGCCGAGCGCAGGAGCCCGACCACGGCTTCAGTCGTGAAGTGGTTATAAAGCAGCTTTGTTGAAGGGAGCTATTTAAAAGGTGACCTGCCAGAAGGCATAAATAACATCGCTTTTTCTTTGAGCGGATGCCTAGCAAAGCAACGCTCTGTGATTACAACCGGGACCAAGCGAGGACACACAAGTTTCGGTGACGCTACGCAAACCCGCCTCTCACGAGGAGCGGCGGCCGGGGCATCTGAGGGGCGGCTGAGAGGCACCCCCGCCCCGCCCGTCACGCGGCCGCAAACACCGCGGGGGCTCCCGGCGCGCAGCCCAAGTATAGCCGCTCTCGCCGCCGGGCCAATCCGGGGCAGGCGCCGCTCCGCCCGGCCCCGCCTCCCGCTCCGCTGCCGTCCCGTGACCGCGCCGCCGGCCCCCGCGCTGCGATAGGCGGCCGGGCGGGGCAGGGCCGCCGCGACAGTCGGGCAGCGCCGGGCGGGCGGCAGCCGGCGAGGAGCGGGGCCCGGGATGGCGCGCAGCGGGCGGGCGCTCGGCAGGGCGCTGACGGGGAGGCTCGTCGCCGCGCCGCCTCCCCGAGCGGCTGCCGTCAGGTAGGCGGGCGGGCCGGGCCTGCCCCGGGAGCGGCGGGCGCGCGAGGGCGGCGGTCTCGGCCGCCGGCACTCCCGACGCGGCCGGGGGAGCGGAGCGGAGCCGAGAGCCGTACACGGCGCCGTTCCCGTCTCCGTAGCGCGGGGCGGCTGCGGGGGCCGGGCGGGGTGCGGCTCGCGGGGCTGCGTCCCGAGAGGGGAAGGAGCCGGCCGCTGCGGCGGGGAGAGCCGCGGGGAAGCCGTCAGGAGCGGGGGAAGACGCAGCTGTGCGCTCCTGCGTTAAACGTGAAGCCGCGGAGCCGTCCTCCTCTGCGCACGGCCGGCTCCCGTGCTGCCCGCGCCTGCGGAACGGCCTGTCAGCTTCCTGCGGCCGCACTCTGTACCGCGCACCAGTCGCGGATACATCGCTTTGCATCCTCACCGTTAAAACAGTTCGGTCCTGCTAAGTAAACCAGCCGCTTTCAACGAACTTTTCAGAAATGATGCAGTTCTGAATGGAGAGCAGGAACGATTACCAAGAGGTGCATTCAGCGCCATGAAGTTTAGTGGCAGTTAAAACCCAGCCCCCAGTTGGGAGAGCGCTGAGGGGCTGTCAGGGCAGCCAGGTGCCTGCATCCTGGGAGGGACTTGGCTTTGCTTCGGGGGCCTCTGCCAGGCTCACAGGAACACACGACTGCCCATTGCAGCTCGCACTTGTGTTGTTTCCTTAAGAAGCAAGCTGCTCCGGACCGGGGCCAAGCCCAGCACGTTCTGGTAGCATCCATTCTTCATAGATAATCTAGAGAAACATGTTGCCTCACCAGTTTAGTTAACATTATAACCTCTCACAACCCCTCCTTCCTTGAAAGGCAACATAGCTAAAGGATGTTATCTTACAGTAGCTACAAAAGTATTTGCAGAGAGTGTTTTTCAGCCTTGTGCTGAAACACGTGCAGATAAAATTGTATGCGACAGTGCGCTGGCATTGCTTGACAGTAAAAAACCAATTACTGGAAGACACCTGCCAGCAGGTTGGGGCTGCGTGCTGTCGGCAGCTCCAGACAAAGAAAATAACTTAAATGAGTAATAACTTAAATGAGTGCTCCAGAATGAGCTGTGGTCCAAAGCTGTGAGCTCTTTCAGTGACTCTGGTTGAGGCTGCAGTGTTACTGGCACCTATCCACTATTTCTGTCAAAGCCACAATTTTCCTTAACGGTCCTGTCTGGTCTGAAGTGGGAAAAAAAAACAGGCTGTGTCCATCCCTTGAGATACCATTCCAAATGTATGCAGAGCTTGCTGTTGAAAGACTTTTTAAGTAGGCTGGTTGTCTTCATTTCACCACTGTGCTGCTGTTGGACCTTACGCCGTCTCTTTTCAGCTGTGGTGACTACAGGCTGTGGTGTCAATCACCCTGCTTCATCTCACAGTTGCTCATTTATTTTTTAAAGAAGTCTATGCAGATAATTTCTAATGAGTCCATGGGAATATTTATTTCCCTCTAAACCCAAAACCAGTTTATTCTTTTCCTTCCTTCGAGTACAGTGACCATACAGACTAACGTGGTCAGTCTACGGCTATTACTGCATTTCTTTTAAATTGAAAGTTACGTTGATTTTTAAAGAGCATGTTAATAATAATTTCAACTGTTTAAAATTGGTAACTGTAATTTGCTAAACTACTTTGGTGGCTGGAAAAAAATGGCATCCATCACTGCTCAGTGTGTTAAAGAAACAAACAAGTCTTCTACTAAGCACGGAAGGTTGGTTCAATTTTTGATTTTGTGAATCTAGAGGTACAGTCCTGATTGTTTAATGACACAGAAAAAAGACCTTGGTTGTGCTTCAGCTTACGTACGCAGAACTGCTGACAGCAAACAGTGACATTTTGAACTCCCTGGTGCCAAAACCCGTAACTGAGTTAACATTTTACATCTGAACTGGCTCAATCTAGGCAAAAGCGGTAATTTAGCATAAGAGACCTATTAACCACAGTGAGTATTTGTTAGGCTGTAGTGCAGGCGTTCACAAACAGAAAACTGAGATGGGATCTGAACTAATAGCGTTTTTTAATTTGTTCAGTGTAATTTCTAAAAACAGTGCATCCATGGTTTTGTGTGTTATTTTCAAGACAAGAAAATGCTCAGTGCTGGGGATGCAGTGCAGTTTCTGAAAGCACTTCCAAAATAAAATCTTCCTTTAAGAGAAGGAAGGCAGCAGAGGGATTACTGCTGTAACTGCAAACACAACCTCTGTGTAATCCAAAATACTGCAGGGTATGCCTTGATTTTGCTTGTAAGAAATTACATTTTGCAAATGCAAGTGCACGAGTCTTTTACAAGAACTCAGGCTGCCACAAAGCCAGTGTTTAATGGGGGCCTTTGTTATTTTACTCTGCCAGCTTCTTGTCTCGTGACTGGGAGCTATTTTTAGTTTCTACTAAAGGGAAAAAAAAACACCTCTTGTTTTGAATAGATTGCAAACTGCTACGAGCCTTTGTTTTTCCATGTAATTTGGACATTTTCTGGAACATTACGGAGCAGACTATGCCATCTCACCTGTTGTGATCTGCGTTGCTGAAGAGACGCACATCTAACAGCATTCTCACTGTTGCAGGCACTTGGCTTCTTGTGGTATTCTGATGACCAGAATTTCTCCTTTGCAAGTGCCTGTGCTGAGCCATACCTTTTCAAGAAGTTTCTTCAACATTGCTGCACCACTAGTAAATAAAAGAAAAGAATACTCTGAAAGGAGAATTATAGGGTATGTATAGAAATTTGAAAATTGGTGTTTGCTGCAATTAATCAGAAAAACTGAAAATCCAAAGGTTGACCATCCATGAAGATACATGGCCCTGAAATTGTGCCCAGCTGGAGACAAGCAAGAAGTTCTGACATCCAGAACTTGTAGATATCAGGCTGTTCAAGTCTGAAGTTCAGTACCAAAAACTGAGGAACCTCAAATACTGTCTCCTTTGAAAGAAAAAGCAGAAATAACCTTTTTATTCCACAACAAAACAAAAACAGCCCCAATAGGGAAGCATGCATCACTAATCTGGTGAAATGGGGGTATACAAAAAGATGTGAAAACAGATTTTTTTCCCCCTTTTGTTGCAAATACATGCAATGTTACACATAGATTTTGTGGTACTTCTCACTTGAGGTGTTCTCTTCTCAAAAGAAGGAAAATAACTAATTGTGGGATTAAGAAACACAGGCACACAGAAAAAGACTTTGTGGAAAATTTCTCATCAACTTGATGAGATTGGAATCTGTTCCCAGTCTCCAGTCTGCAATGGTATAATTCATTCATTAGGTTTAATATTTTTGATGATACTCAACATTCATTTATAGAGTAATTCTTGAGCTGCAATAAATTGTGGGTAGTTGTTTAAAAGGAGCCTTTGTCCAATAATACCGTTTTTCCAGTGAGTGTATTTTTTAATCAGCATGTTTTAGGAGCTAAGTAAGGAACGTAGCATTGCTCTATTTAAACTTTCTAAAACACAGTCCCTTAGTTTTGCCATACCTTTTTTGGAGGATGTGAAGAGCACATTCTTTCACTGTGTGAAAGACAACACACCAACACATCATCTACCTGAATGACAACACACCATGCTGGAAAAACTCTTTTTTTCTATATGAAATCTAAGCATGCTTCCCCAGTACTGCAGAAAGTAGCAGGTAACAGGCCCAGTGGTCACTAACATCACAGCTGGGTACTGTGTGGTGTTTTGCTTCTTTCTGCAAAGGCTTTCACCAATTTACTACTTTCTTTTTTCTCTTGTTGGCAGAGCTGCATGTTTAATTTTTAAAAGTAACAGTAGCATTTTCTGGTATCTGCATGTTCACCTTCAGAACTGCCTGTGCCGTAAATAATATCTTTGAGTCTTTTAATACTGAATTCATATTAAAAACACCATGTAACTGTAACGTTCATATTTTTATTCCAGTTATTCTATGCAGGAAATGTATGAAGTTGTTGCTGTTGTGGAGAACTACAAGCTATTTGTGCCTTGGTGTAAAAAGTCAGATGTGTTATCGAAGCGCTCTGGGTACTGCAAAGCACAGCTAGAAATAGGCTTCCCTCCTGTAGTGGAACGGTACACATCGGTTGTTACCCTGGTGAGACCACACTTAGTTAAGGTAACTTATTCTTTTTCTTAGCTATTGCTTTCCATAACTTGTGTGTTCGACATTCCAATATTGCTTTCTGTGGTACAAAACTGGTGCTTTTCCTTAAAAACTTCAGGTTTACCCAGGGATAATTTGAATCTGCTGTTAAAACATAGGCTGCCAAATAGGGGAAAAATGCTTTTTAGCTCATTTTTGCTGGAGAAAGAGGCAGTCATTCAAGAAGATAGCCAATTCATGTTTATTTTTGTTATATATCAAGCCTATCTAAATGCAAAATTAATAAAGACTTCAGTTATCGGACAACTGTTGCTTCTGATATCTTAGCAAAATCTATCATTATTTTTCTTCTGACAGTTTTATTTATGTAAGAAGTGTTAACTTCAGGATGAAGATCTGCTGAAGAACTTGTTATTCAGTATATTATGAGAACATCAGTTGTTTTAAAGTCCATTTCTAGAATTAATTTGTTTAGCAATTGTGTATTTTCTCCTTTCAGCTTCTCAAAGGTAATCATTCAAGGAGAAATTTAAATGAGGCCAGGATCTTCCAACTGCTTGTCTACCTCACAGGTTCAGCGCTGTTAGGAACAGCCCAAACCAGATCCATACCAACTGCCTTTATGTGGCAATTTTGATAATCTTTTGGAACAATTAGAGAAATGACAGTTGGTTACTATTCAAGATACATATTTGGACATCTTATTTTACTGTTCTTTTCTAGGCTTCCTCTTATGGGACACTGTTCAAAACAGAAATGGGTTTCTTAAGTGCAGGGGGGACATGAATTGGAAAGAAAACATGCAAAGTACTTTTAATCAAGGTACTTACTAATTTTGGAAAGAAAAAAACAAACTTCCTTATGTTTATAATAAAGTTGAACAATTGCAATAGAAAAATCTGAGTTTTACATGCTTCTTTCCCTTTCTGTTCTTCCCTGACAAGAATGGCTTTTTTTTTCTTTCACAGATAGATACCAAGTTGGCTTACCAACCCTTTTTCACTTTTATTCTGTCAAAAGAAAAGTTCCCATCTCAGAAAAGAACAAGAAAGCAGTGACAACAGCTTCTTTAGATTTCCTCTTCTGAGAAGTATTAGTGTTATCTCTGCTGGGATTATTTTTCCTACAAGTTTACATTATGCTCATATAACTGTAGGAACATTACCATAAAGTGACTGTGTGTTTGGACTACTATGCTGTCTTCAGAAATAACTCTGGGCAAGGGCAGCTTGCATGGTGTTTCTTTATAGCAGCCTGTTGGTGATGACAAAATGAGCATGGATTTCTCGCTTCCAGCAGCGGTGCTTAAGCCCTAGAAAAAGAAGCTGGTAGCAGCAGTTCTTGCTGCTGAGGGAAGGGTCAGGTGAGTTTTACTGTTTGTCAGGTTGGGAGCAAGGGGCACATGCTGGCACTTTTCCCATGCTTCCTGTCCTTTTGTCAGCAACAGGCCTGAAAGGCTCAGCTTCCTTATCCTGTCTGCCCTTCCCTCCTTCCCCCTGTTGCAGAAGCAGTGAGGCACTGTATTCCTATATTGGGCAGAAAAAATAAGGTACTTTTGTGCATTTGATAAGCCTTTGAGGCGGCTTGGTTTATGGTTTTAAAGTAGGACTGTATAGAAGGGCTCTCAGAACACTGATTAAATGCATCTTGCTGGAAACAAAGCCAAGATATAAGCTAATTATGAACTTGAGTGTATACAGTCTTACTGACTTTGGGGTAATTCTTGATGATGATAATGTCTTATGACAAAGGACTTTTTGAGTTTGACTTCAATCAGGTTTATTTTGATGCTAAACATTCCTATAGCATGAAATTACCGGTCCACGCAGTAGTATATAAAGCATTCTGTACATGTAATTAAAATAAATACATATACAAAACCAGTAAATATCCACATCGTTTGCTGAAAACAATGTTATATAGTGTTATACCATATTTTCGTAATAGAGCACTAACATTATCATGGTGTGGGATGCCTTACGCAAAAGATCTGTTTTATGACTCAAGACAAAAATCCTTCCCCCACCTTACTAGCTTTTCAGTTATTCTACTTTGAGTGACACTGTGCAAATGCGATCTCTCACTGGCTGCAGTATTAAGAGCAATTTTTAACTGTGCTGTGACCTTCACAGTCTAGCAAAATGCAAATGCACGCTTCAGTAATACTGATTGGTCCCTTGTGTGGGAGCATAACTGCAGCGTGGCTTTTCAAACTTTCTTTTAGGCATCCTGCACCGATGGAAAGCTATTTAATCACTTGGAAACAGTATGGCGCTTCAGCCCAGGCATCCCTGCCTATCCAAGGACATGTACATTGGATTTTGCAGTAAGTATTGTAATTAAAACTTTCACTTGCTAGAAATGGGGCATAAAAACATTCTTTGGTTGCATTTAAGAAAAAAAGAGTATAAGGTACTATTTTCCCTCTGCTTTCCCATCCACTCACACTGAAACTGAGTTAATGGTTGTGAACTTTACTATGTGGAAACTGCTATACAGTTCTTTAAGGCACAGCAGATGTCTGTGAGATGTCCACACACAATGACTAGGGACTGGTATCTCTCACCTTAACATTCTCTATGTGTTACAGTTTTAGATAAACAAATACAGGGGGAGAAATAATACACATATTCACGGACTTTGCTGTTTCCTTCGATTAGTTTACAACCAAAGTACTCTTGTTATCAGAAAGTAGATATTCTCCCATCTATCCTGTTTGGCCTACGAGTTTTGCCAGCTTGATTTCCCAACTTTTAGTTTTACTATTTCATGTATTTTAAGTCCTACTCCACCTAAAACACTGCTGCATAATTCTTTAGAGAAATGCCACCCTTCTATTTTAGGAGATCACAGGAATGGCCCAATGCTGCTGGCCTATACTGGGACACTATGCTTTAAAAAATCTCTTCTGTACATAGGAAAAAGAGCTTTTACAGTATTTGTAAAGTGGCACATAACTTCACTGGGTTAGTAACTTTCACCTTATTGCTGTACTGCACTTCAACAGTTCAAAAACTAACCTATAGGCACTTGAAAATTTCTCATGGCATTTAATAACCATGTTTGCATGTTAGTTGCTCATGGTATTTAAATTTCTCCAGGCTAATAAGTGCCAGTTCCTGCTACTGACTAGTAATTAACTTGAGAAAACTTCAATTAAGCATTTGTATAAACCCTGTTCTTTAAGTTCTGGGTTTGTGCAGAAAGCTTTTTTCCCCATCAAAGCCAAGTTTTGACACTTCAGGTTGAGAATTTCAGTTAGGGTCAAATCTGGACTTAAAATGGGATTTTCTTCATGAAGAAACACTATTAACACCTTATGTTGCTTATGTCATTTGAGATAACAGAAGCAAATACAAGCCAGGTGAGCAGGGGGTTGCCTTACAACAGCAAGTACTTCAGGATTCTAACCCTTGCCCAATTCCAATGTGCTGTGCCTCTGGGCCTCAGCTGATGGCATTGATAAACATTTCAGAACAAACTTCTCAAAACATACTGTGTAACTGAGTGAAAGAGAAGACTGATTTCAGGAGTGCTGGTTGGCTTTAGAAAGTTTTGAGTTTTGCTTATGCTAGCTCCCCCAACCTATGGCACTAGCGTTCTGCCAGTATGATGGTATGTCGTATGTATGCTGAATTGTAATGAGTCCTTATTTTGAGATGTTTCAGCTCTTAAGTGATTTGGTATATGGATTTAAGCACAACAGGTTGCCATCTGCAAGCTTCATAAATATATGCCGTACCTCAAAGTTCTTGTATGGTTCCTGAACATGCTGTAACACTCATTATCCCTGCTTTGCAGAACTCTACATGCTCTGAGGCCTCTCAGACTTTCAGAAGGCACATTAATTTTACTGGTGCTTGAGATCAAACAAATGCAAATGAAGCTACACCTGGCTTACAGTCCCCATAGTTAAATCACTTCCATATTACTATTTCTGCAGTTCATATGCATTACTGATAAGCAATTTAAAAGAATACGTATTTGCTTCACATAAAATTTTATTTGCTAATTTCTCAGGTAGAACAAAAGTACTTAAATCACAGTCCAGAAAATAGCAGGACTTTTTTTTTTTTTTTAAGTGCTAAAGAGCAATCTATTTCTTTTCCTGACAATTTTGTAGTAATTTCTGGAAGCTGTAGAACTAAACCCAATAGCGTAGCCTAAAGGGGAACGTTCTTGAACTGGACCAAGGGCCAGCACAGCAAAAAACATGCTTGAAG
This sequence comes from Phasianus colchicus, assembly GCF_987193195.1. Taxonomy (NCBI): domain Eukaryota; kingdom Metazoa; phylum Chordata; class Aves; order Galliformes; family Phasianidae; genus Phasianus; species Phasianus colchicus. The sequence continues at coordinate 27,149,575 of NC_143442.1, read as the reverse complement.
GCTGGCTGACATAAAAGTGACCTTGCTGTTGTCATCACATTTTCTTCTGGGGGAGGAGACAGAAAGCAAACTCACATGCTCCTGCCTTAAGTGCTCACTACTACAGTAGCTTCAGCATAATAAGAGATGCAGTAGCTAAAAGGGGAATATAAGGCACATGGATATGGTACGAAGGACTCAGCCAGTACCTTTGTGCTCCAAAACTGACTGCCCGTGTCAGGACAGCAAAGGTACAGAGTAGGTGTTCAGGAAGGAGGCAGAACAGATAAAAGCAAATTTTTAGCATTAGTCAGTACAGAAGCCTTGTTCAAACATATGGTTAACTACATCTACACAGGTGGATAAATAGTGTCGATACCTAATAGGTAACTGCTTCAAAGTGCCTTTTAATCCCTCTTCGAGTTTGCTTCAGCTTACCTGTACATCTGCTGTCTTGCCTCGTTGGATTTTCTTCAAGCTTTTGTCACTCCAGTTCTGCATGCAAAGTAATGAAGCTGTTACTGTTGGTTTTAAGTTTTTCCATTATCCCAAATCTACTTATGTTTTGTGATCCTTCATTTAGTTAAGATACAGCTGACTTAGAAAAATGGAAGTGATGCGTAAGAGAACCAACAAAATGCTAATTGGAAAGCCTGGGGAAACAGTCCTCTGACCAAAGAATTAGGCTTTTCTTCAATTACACACTCGTCATTCAGTTTTAAACTGTTCTTTTTTCTACAGCTTACTTGCAGCATTAATTGAAGATTTTTAAGTTATTGCTAATGACATTTTAGCACAGTGGGACAAAAAAACCATCTCCTTTATTTTGACAGATTTCTTTTGAATTTCGTTCACTTCTACACTCGCAACTAGCTACACTGTTCTTTGATGAAGTGGTAAAGCAGATGGTTGCTGCTTTTGAAAGAAGAGCATCCAAGCTCCACGGCCCTGAAACAAGCATACCTCGGGAACTCATGTTTCATGAAGTTCATCAAGCGTAATGGGGAAAACTTCAACACCCTCCACCATAAACATTTTTTGTACACACTATTTGTAAAAGCGGTATTATGCTCCTTTTGGGGCACCTATTTCATATCTGAGCTTTGTGTGTAATTTTCTACTGTACAAAACACGCACATGTTCAGCTGAATGTACGTATTCTATTCAAGCTGCTATCAAGTGCAGTTCAGAGTGTTATTGGTGACAGGCAACTGGCATGTATGTAACGCAAGGTAATTCAGGCTACCATTTATTAATCTGTCAAACCATTCATGTAATCAGTTTTTCTGCCTTATCTAAGCTTATGTCTTTTCAACACTGTAATATATTTACTCAAGTTTTAGCTGTTAGTAGCGTGAATGTTACTTACCAGCATCAACTGACTGAACTCTGGCTGAGTTGAAAGGAAATCCTGACATTTTAGCTTTAGGGTGTACAGAACACTTGTCCAGCATCAACGACTTGGTGCTTTTGATCCCATTGGCTGACAGGGGTTGTAAGGTGCCTCTGGCTGCTCTTGAATTCTGACCAGAAACTGCTCTAGAAAGAAACAGAAAGCAGCCTTACCCCTGAGATTTCCAAGAGGCACACGTAACACAAAGCACAGCAGTTTCAGCTATATCCACTATCTGGGCTTCAGGCACAACTATGTTTGATAATCTGAACTTGCCTACCTGCCAGTTTCACTGTTGGGCATTGTAATTAGGTTATACTACATATGCCTGGTCTAATGCGGAGTTCTTAATTCTCCAAAGAGTAAATGTCAACTCAGTGAGAGCTAGGGCATGGATACACTCCCTTCTGTGCTGAAATACTATTCTTTACAAGGATGGAATTCTCCCTTAGCAGTGTAAAGACACCTAAAGTCAACCGTCATTTAGTGACACACAACATAGAGCAAAATTTTACTCATCTCAGTACTGTTGTGCCTTTCACTTATCAGTGCAGTGTACCAGCTGTCTTGATTAAACTCATTTTCACTAATTCTCTTCATTACATCAATACTCTTTCCAGTCTCTAAAGAAACGTGTATAGGTTAGAACAATTTCAGATCCTGTCTATGCACTTTCTCTAATTTAATCTAGTTTCAGTCATGAAATTCTGTAGTTTCAGGTGAAGCACATACACCAACTGAGATCAGTCAGCACACCCAAAGCCTCTGCAATCCATGTGAGTACTACAGGATAGGTGGCAAGATATCACATAATGTAGAAACATACATTTCAGGACAAAGGACAGCCTGGAGCAGTCTTGGGCATCTCCTAACACTTCACCAAAAAGACTGAAATTTCTCACCTCTGTGAAAAATAGTTCTTATTAGTGGTAGGCAGCTGGGGAAAGTGACAGCTGAATTAAGAGGTCAGTTTTAAAGCACCTGGGGAGTTGTAAAGGATTTTTTGTTTTGAAACTATGCAAGAAAAATTGAAGGGTTTCTGACCACCACAGAAGGTAGAAAGCAGAAAGAAAAGATGTCGTAGAAAATGTTGGGTTAAAGAAAAAAGGAGTAGGTGGCATACAAAGCTTGCTTTAAGGGGAAACTTCACCTAGTGTGGACAACGTAACATCCAAAGAGCTGAAGACCACAACTCTCCAGCCAAGGAGGCAACTAGGTACTGCTTAAGCAGGAGTGCTAAGTTATTCAACTCTTAGCAAAGAAAACTTACCTGTTTCATACCCTCAGGGCATTCTCCCTCCTCCCACAGCTCTGTGAGAAACTGTCTGTTCCAGCATGTAAAACAAGCAGTATGGAAAAGGCAAAATAAAGTCAATGCACATGCCTTATTTTCATATCATTGTTTAATATTTCAGAAGAACTGTTTGTCAGTTCAGCTTAGATATTTCTTACCAGAGTTAACGTAACTTCTATTTCAGAGAAACATTCTAGACAGGGGAATGCTTCCTGGAGAGAAATGCCCTGTAGGCTTAAGTGTCAGATTTCTAGTAAATCTTAGAAGTGGGCTATCAAGTTTATCCCAGAACTATGGCTTTGTGTACAGAGGAATAAGGTGATACATATCAATACTCTTGCGCAGTTTGTTTTATTACATGAAGGTCACATAAGAGTGTATTTCTCTACTTTGTACACAGTTGTCTAGTCTTACGCACAGTGGCTTCCAAGTTCTTCCTAGTTCTGGCAAGCACCAATAAATTCTGAAACAGAATACCAAGTGCCTTAATTAAGTTTAAATCAGAACCTTGGTAGATGGATCTTGCACTCAGTTATCAGGAATGTACAAATGTCTTTATTCAAAAAATACAAAATAAATTATCTGTAGGCATGGACAATGACTGTAAACAATTACACGTGTGTTAAATGAAATCCAGTAACTGATGGTTACAGTGATTCTTTTAAACACCAGCCTCACTTCAGTCACTATCCATCCTCTCACACTGACATCTGAAGTTTTTAAGTCAGAACTGTCAGTCTTAAACAGCACAGTTCATGATGCATCAGTATCCCAGGAATTAGAACATGCCACCTCCCATTCCTCCACCCATCCCACCCATTCCTCCCATTGCTGGCTCTTTTTCCTCTTTAGGAACTTCAGTCACTACTGCTTCTGCCGTTGATAAGAGAGAAGCAACACCTGCAGCGTCCATCAGAGCCGTTCTCACAACCTGAAGACAGGAAAGAAAGAACTTAGTACCCATTTAGCATCCCGTGCAGAGGGAGGAAGAAAAGTTAAGGCTGGTTTTGGTTACCTTTGTTGGGTCTATGATCCCTTTTTCTACCATATTTACAAAGTCCCCAAGCATTGCATCATAGCCAACTTCTGATGGACTCTGCAGTATTTTTTCAACTATTAATGATCCTTCAACACCTGCATTCTTTGCAATAGTCATTGCTGGAATTTTCAGTGTTCTCTTTATTATTTCAATGCCTGAAAAAAAAAGGATCTTTAGGAATTATTTATTACTTAGACTCCTATTACCAAGACATGCACTCAAGTGCTGGAGATTAATACAAAAAGAGAAAACTAGCAGAGCAAGAAGTCAATCTATTTTTCCAAGTTCAGAGGGCATGTGGAGGGAACTTCTTGAAATTTGTCAACAAATTAAATCACTGCAAGAAATTTGTTCATTTTAGTTTTACCTGCCCAAGAAGTACTAAAGAATATTGTTATCATAGCAGGTGTTCATGGAACACAGTACAAAACCTCCCTCCGTTTGATGTGCTGAAGTGTCTTAAGCATTGTTGGAATTCATGCATGTTTGCAACAGTTAAGTAATTCAAATTCTTTCCTTAGTGGCTTTTCAATTTTCAGAGGATGCTGCTGCTTTGTTTTTCACACCCAAGTTAGGGAAGCAACAAAAGCTCTTTCCTGCTGTAAAGGAGAAATGTCAAGCCAAAGGGCATTGCCATACCAAAGAGATAAGATGTTCAAGTAACTAAATACTCACTGAAATCAATCTATTTAATCCAGTGAAGCCTCAGGACAAAAAAAAAAAAGTCTGTTCTGAGCACTCCCACGCAAGCATTTGAGTAATGTACTTACCAATTTTCTGATCCTCATTGGCTGGTTTTAAAGCGTCTAATGCTGGAATGCAGCGAAGCAATGCACATCCACCACCTGGAACAATGCCCTCCTCTACAGCAGCACGAGTCGCATTCAGAGCATCAGTAACTCTGTCCTTCTTCTCATTTACTTCAACATCACTTGTGCCGCCAACCTACAAGCAAGCCATATGTCAAGGTCTGTAATGAGAAGCCCATGTAGGTAAACCTGCCATGGGACTGCTGCCACAAAATTAAACAGCTCTTAGTGTCACAATCTAGCACTGTATTAACCCAAACTCCTTATCTGAATCAGCTGGTTATGAGACAAGCAAATAGCAACTCACATCAGCAATAAATGGCTGCTGCCATGACTTTTTCTGAGTTACTCTGACAGCAGTCCAAGTACAAGCTGCCCTCCTGGGTACTGGCTACATTTCCACTCCTAAGAACACTACAGAGCTGTCTCCATGCCTCTGCACACCTCCTGCCAGACGCAAAAGAAAAAACTGATGGCCTCACAAGTTATGGTGCAGCTGCAGCGTATGCTGCTGGTTCTAGAAGTAATTCCATTATCATCTATGTGCCATTCCCTGTCTTGGAAAATGACTAAAGAAGATATTAGTGAAAAATGGATGTGAAAAATCTGTTTAAGTTTTAGTCCCAAGAAGTTTAATTTCTCACCTTCAATACTGCTACTCCATCAGATAGTTTGGCCAATCGTTCATTCAGTTTCTCTTTTTCATATTCACTTGTGGTGACTTCTAGCTGTTCAATAATTTCTTGAATGCGTTTTTCAATTTGAGCCTTCTCACCCTTCCCCTTTAGAAGCATGGTGTCATCTTTGGTAACAATGACCTCTCCAACTTTTCCAAAATCATGAGGCTGAATATCTTCTACATTTAGGCTCAAGCCCTCCTCTCCAAACACCTGAACACATGACAAGTATAGTTGGAATTCACAGCTTTTCCATATATGAAATTATTATTTCTAGATAGATGAACACATGTACAGCAGCCTAACAGCACATAATCACCATACTACTGCAGCTAAGTGCAAAGAAGTTCCTCCCTTCTCCTTACAGAGGAGGCATGCAGGTATCACACAAATCAGTTCTCACTGAAAAGGGAACTACAGAACTACAAGCTTTTAGCTCACAACTAACTAATTTAACACATTAATGTGTCTGGAAACTGTGTACAGGTTCATCCACATACTTCCAGAAGTTACAAATACTGGCAATAAACTAACTGTAGAAGACTGCTGGTTTTGTTACTTCATGTTTCATTTGGCTTAAACATCTATTTCAATAACCAGCTTTGGATCTCAATATCATGCTGATTCTGAAGCATGTATTAAAAAGCATTTACAAACTGACAGTAACACGTAACATCAACTATTCTAAAACTGAAATAGTACAATTAAACATTTGTGTAAAATAGAAGTAACTAAATTCTCCAGTTTAATTCATAACCTTCAGAACAAACACATTCATCCTAATTCAAGTCATCAGAAGGGAAGTATACTTTGCTATTTTATTCAAGAAGTGTCTTGGACATTTCTCCTATAAGAATCTAAATCCTGCAAGGAAACTCTTTGTGTAACGCCAGCCAGTTATAGCAACCTATTACTCAAAGCTGGTCAGAGCTGTATGACACAGCAAGTGTCACCATACTTGTTCTTGTACTCGTTCAAGCATTCGTTACCACTGCTCTTTTGAAAGAACAACAAACAGCTTGCAACACAGCAAACAGAAGCCATGGACTTAAAACTAAATTATTCACCCCCTTAAATAGCACTAGTGTTTCTTAGAGGAAGAAGTCAATTAAAATACCGTTACTTACAGCACCACCTGTAGCAATTGCCATATCCTTAAGCTGGTTTTTCCTGTTGTCACCAAAACCTGGTGCTTTTACAGCAACAACCTGAAGACCAACCTTGAGCCTGAAGAACATAATTGAGAGGGCAACATTTCAAATGTGTTCCCAGAACAAATTTAATTGCTATGAACCATATTTCAGTACAAATCTAACGGTAAAGCAAACAGGGACCTTCATACACTGAGCTGCTGTTGCTCAAACGAATAGCTAGGAAACCACTGAAATTCAGCCCAAGCAATATCAATTATGGCTATGTGTAAGAGTTGTTGCTTCTTACTACTGGGAAAATTCAAATACATGCTTTTCAATGTATTCCTTTAAAAGGATGAAAATGCAGGGAATAAAAAAAAGAGCAGTATTTATTGTTCCAAAATGCTGAAAGTATGAATTTCAAACCGTACCTGTTCAAGACTAGAGTGCTGAGGGCTTCTCCATCAACATCTTCAGCAATAATGACCAAAGGTTTGCGGTGACTATTGGCAATTTCAAGAGCTGGAACTATGGACTGTACACTGGAAATCTTCTTTTCACTGATTAAAACGTAAGCATCCTGGAATTCACATTTCTGCCCTGCAGAAACAAAATGCATTGTCTGAGCAATCTCATTACGAAAGCATATCGAGCCTTCTCTAAAACTTACTGTGCAGCTTCAGAGCTACTATTTTATTTTTCAACTTCAACTTTAAAACAAACAAAAAAACCTCTAATCAATAATGACAAACACAAACCCCAAAACCCCAGAAGACAGCACTGGGGCTTTTATAAGACATTCAGATCTGTTATCTCGAGTGCTGCAGGGCCAGCTTAACGGCAGCACAGAAAATTGTTCACACTTAGCAGAGAAGTATAAAAAGGAAAACAACTACCAAGCTTTTGCCATGTTTCTGACAGGGGAAGTAACCAAGCATCCTACTGCCATGATATGTAGCGTAACAGCCTGCATAAGACCCTGTTACTTTAAAATTAGCAAAGCCATTAAAGTACAGACATGCAATTTTAATAACTCACCTTTGGCTGTATTAATAAAATATGGAGAGATGTAGCCTCGGTCAAACTTCATACCTTCAATGATTTCTAATTCATCATTTAGAGTTTTTCCATCCTGTTTAGATGCAAGAAAGTCTTATTAAACATCTGTTTACAAGAATACCACATACACCTGAATGAAAAACCCTGTATCACATCTGCTCTATGTGCTTTCTCTCAAAGGAAAAGAACTGTAAGAATGAGCAATGCAACCCTGATCTAAAAGGGGTGGCAACGGAGGAGTTGTAGGTGCTCACATACACTGCCCTCCACATCACATGCCAAAAAAGCCAGCCCTAACTTGTAAAGGCAGACATTTCGCTCTTGGTCCATATGCTGACAGCTCTCACCTTGACAGTGATTACACCTTTCCGTCCAACCTTTTTCATGGCATCAGAAATTATATTGCCAATTTCCTGATCTCCATTCGCTGATATTGTGGCAACCTGAAAAAGCAAAATGCTTAAATTCACTTCACAGAACACATAATTTGTTTCCTTACTATAAACAATATAATCATTTTCAATTCTAATACATCTTGACAACACAGAAGAAGTGACAGTAGCACACCCACATCAGAACTACAAAACAATGGCTAGTGGCTTCGGAGCAGCTCAAGCAGTGGGCAATATCCACACACTGGGTTCATGCAGCACACACATCTGAATCTGTAGCCACCAGAGGAAATGAGCCATAAAGCCCAACACACCTGCAAAGTACACCCAGCAAAGCACCTGCCTCAACCTGAACCTCCCACAGCTGATTTGTAACAAACACTTCTGCAAGTCAGCCATTACCAAACTCACCAATACATTTTTGCTTTCTTCAATTCTTCCCAATCACATTTACATTTTATGACCACTTTTTGAAAACAATAGATGAAAAAACTGCCTACTTCTGAACCAACATCTAAGTGAAGACAAAATACTGGGCATTTCAAATAACTCATGAATGTGTTACCATGGAGATCATTCAATGAAATGTATTCCAAACCTTAACATGTATAAGCAAACACTCAGTTGTTCTGTATCCACAACCTACCACCAATCAAACCTGACTTCACTAATCTTTCTGAAGTAACATTATATGGTGGTTTTTTTTTTGTTTTTACCTGTGCAATTTCTTCTGGAGTTGTAACTGGTTTAGACAGCTTCTTCAGTTCAGCTATAACAGCATCAACTGCAAGCATCACCCCTAAAGACAAAGAAAACACTTGTGAGGGAACAAAACAAAGTATACAGCACAGAAAAAAAAAAGACAACAAAGAAGTTTGAAACCCAAGAAGCCCACATTACAAAAATGCATCAAGTTTGCAGGTTCAGAAACAGGCGACTGGCTGTTCTAGCTCTCCACTGTCATCTTCATATCTAGTAATCTTGGTTTTTGAGTTAGCATGACATACATTCAGCCACAATCAAAAGTAATTCATGTGAAACCAGCAAATTTCTATGCTAACCAGATAAGAATTAAAATGGATTTTAAGAGTTTGCCTGTATCATATTAACTGTTTTTCTGTTTTGTAGGCAATAACGTGTTTAGAGAAAAGATTCACTCAGTATCCCACACCAGTAGCAAGTAGATTCTGAATGTATCACTCCTCAAGTTTTATCTGGTTCTTCAACAAAGGGTAACTTAATTGGAAAGTCAGCCAAATTTAGCATATGAAAAGCAAAAAGCTAGCAATTAAACATTAAAAACATGGAACAACAAAGAAAAATTACCCCTTCTGATTTCCACTGGATTAGCTCCTTTGCTGATCTTCTCAAAGCCTTCTTTGGCAATAGCACGTGCAAGTACCGTTGCAGTAGTAGTACCATCTCCTGCCTCTTCATTTGTATTATTGGCAACATCTTGAACTAACTTGGCTCCAATATTTTTGTATTTGTCTTTTAAGTCGATTGCCTTTGCCACTGTCACACCATCCTTTGTCACTTTGGGACTCCCCCAGCTTTGTTCAATAATAACTGTTCTTCCCTAGGGTTACAAACAATAAACATTAAATAAAAGCCAGGCAACCCACAGCACATCACTGTGATAGTTCCACTGCAATTGAAAATCCTTTGTAAAATGTCACCTTACAGGTTAAAACTTGGTAAAATTTCCTTCAAATCACAATAAAAAGCGTATGATTGAAAAACAGAACAGGAAGCTCGATTCTTTACACACTGTGAAAAGAGAAAAGTTATAAATCTCATTAATGATGAGCATGTGAAACAGAAAACACTCACTGTAATTGCGTTCACATGCTGCACTAATTTCTCAAAAACTGTTGTAACTAGAAAGCTGGACTATCCTAATTAAAATACAAAGTTGATATGGAAAATTACGGACCATACACAGAACACAGGGCAGATGCACCCTCTCACAGAGGTTCCCAGCTTGAACAGCTAGAATAGCTGCCCCAGTCAATCACGCTCCAGAATTTCAGCTGGAGACAGCAGAAATGCAAGCAACCACCTCTCTAGCACTGCTGCACTGAATCTCTTCAGCTATGGTGACAGCTGGAACAGTTGGAGGCAGGGAAGGAAGACCAAACATCCACCTCACTGCTGTTACTGCCAGCCAGTCCTGCACAAGTCCCCTCAGCTGGCCCAGCTGAGCGCTGAGCACACTGCTCCTGCTCACACTGCTGTAGCTGACTGCGTGCCAGCATGGCTTCATATCCGAGCAGAACCTGGCTTGCAAGCCCAGCTATCCAAGGACTCGGATACAGCGTGCTGCCACTGTGGTGCACTGCGTTCCCAGCCTGTGCAGTGCCCACTCACGTCTGCCTCAACGATTTAAACTATGGACTGCTGCCGTGCAAGAGGCTACGTGGTTCCTGAAGTACAACCAACCATGGAAACTGCAGAAAAGAAACGTAAAGCTGCAGTTACCAGCTCTGAGCACGTGAGAGGGCCTGTACATTGTTCATTCTGTGCGGTAGAACAATTACATCAAGTTAATATTTAACACAACTTCTTACCGCTACTTCATTCAACCTGAGCTGTTATTAAATCCAAAGAGACCCAAGAAAAAAAATTTTGTCTGTTGGTATACTGATAAATTCTTCTTCATACAGTCCCCTCTTTGGTTTGCTCTGTTTTGTTCTTTGTTGTGACCTGGCCTTATTACAAATGGGCTTGGTAGATAGGGGGAGTGTAACAAAGCAATATCTCATCACATTAAACAGCTTACACTCAACATAATGATGCTGATTGTGAATAAAAGAAACACACCTGCACTTTGAGTGGGCCTGAGTATCAAGAACAACAGTGACAAAGCAATGGGCATGCTGGCAGTAATATCAGAAGATTGTGCAAAACTGGAAATCATGCTTCTTAAAATAAGGAAGAGTGCAGAAGGGAAGTTTCCTCATGAGTTTGATATTTCTTAAAATTGCTAGAGGTTGAATCAGGTAATAAAGAGCAATCTCTATAAATACCTGGAGAACAGATGATGCAAATGAACAAGAACTCCATGAGGTTGCAGTAAGTTGCATCAGGATCTGCCCTTTAACCAGCACATTTAAACCATGCTCAGACATTCACAATGTAGCCTAAGCCCAAACCAAGTGTTAAATCAGCTGATTACACTGCAGCCTCAGGCTTTTGGAGAACTGTCCTTATGGAAAGCAGCCAAAGATTGCTGACATCACTGCTCCTCAACCTTAACCATGCTCAGTTAATGGCATTTTGAATAAGTGAAGCTCCAAAAATGTGCAAAAAAATAAACTATTTCATAGAGGCCAAGCAGCCTTGAAAAGATCAACCACACATACGGTGTTTCTGCATGTTTTGAACCTCCTATGTTTATTTTAGTCCACATTAGTTAAAATATCCTTCCATTTTAAGGTTATACTTGGAGCTGATGTATTAAATCTTTCAAAAATCCAAATAGTGAATTCATTAAAAGTTCCACCCGCCTTCTGAGATGTAAGGAGCTCAGCAGGGAGATAGGACACAAATGTGAGTACACCACTCCTACCAAAAAACCAAAGTGATTCCTTCTAGCTGCTCAGCACAAGGAGCTGCACAACTGCAGCCTTCAGCTCACCCACCATTCAGATAGCAGTAAGTAACAACCATGTCTGAAATCCCAGGGAAATTGAGTAGCTGACCTGGAACAGACATTGCTATGAATGTGAAAAGAAAAGTATCTCTTCCTTAAGCATGAGTCTCATTTTGCGCTGTATGACTGTGCAGAATACAGCATCTCATTTTCTGAAAGGCCTAAACCTTGCAGAGGCTCACACACCGTATTTCACCCTACAAGCAGTGGATGCCACTGCCACGGATTTTCCCATAAGGTTGTAGCATTTAGGAGCTAGCTAAAAGCTCAGCATTATGCCCTTAAAGCTTTCACCTCACTACTGCTGGGAGATGAAGGGATACAAAGCCGTAATTTGTACCCGAAATAAATAAGTGCTAATTTAACTGCTCCTTTTGTGAGGAGAGTTAATGATCTACCACGCCGTTAGGAACCGTGACTTGAGCCATTCACGCTGTTTGGGCCGTTCCTTCGGTCGCCTTTACTGCCAGCCGCCGAAAGGAACGCAGGGCGGCCTGCCCAGGGAGCAGCTCCGTCCTCCTTCTGCCCGCAGGAGGCCGACAGATAGCTGAGCACAGGCTGCCCGCAGCCCGCCCTCTCCCTGCGGCCATCACAGACGCACACGTGCGAGTAACGGGACGCTACACCGACAAACGTTACCTGCTACCGCGTTTAAAGAGAGAGCAAAGCACGAGCACGGAACCAGCGCGCCCCGCCGTTACCTTCGGCCCCATGGTGACGGCGACAGCATCTGCCAGCAGATCCACTCCCTGCAGCATGAGGGCTCGGGCGTCCGCACCGAACTTCACATCCTTGGCGTACGCCCGCGTCAGGTGCGGGGCGAGCGCTCTGGACACCGGCCTGACGTGGCGGAGTACGGCGGGCAAACGGAGCATGTCTGAAAGACGGAACGCCACGTTCAGCTCCGACGGGACAGAAGGAGCGCAGGGTCCCGCAGCGACCACATGTCCGCCCGTCCGCACGTCCGCTCCCGGCAGGACGCGCGCCGCAAGGTCAGAGCCGCTCGCCCCCTGCCGCCCACCGGCCGCGCTGCAGCCGCCCCGCACCGCGCCGGCATCGCCCCGGGGCCGCGAGGGGCCGCGAGGCCGCAGCGGAGCTGGCCCCACACGCCGGGCCGCGCGCCGAACGCGGAGGCCGAGCCCGCGCGCAACGCGCCGTACGGCCGGAGCTCGGCCTCCCCGCGGCCGGCGCGCGGCGCTCCCCTCAGCGCCGTAACGGTCGCCACGAGGACGGAGGGCCGCCCTCGGCTCACCTGCGGGGTTACGGGAGGCGCCTCCGCCGTCCGATCCGGTCCGAGCGCGCGGCACGCAGGTCTGCACGCAGGGGCGGGAAGCGCGCGGCACTCACTCGCGCAGCCCCGCCCCCCGCCGGGCAGTCACCCATGCGGGGAGCGGCGCGGCCGGGCCCCGGAACCTGCATGGCCTCTCCGGATCGCCCGTAGAGGGAGAAGGGATGCGGGAGCGCCGCGCGCTCTGCGCGTGCGCAGGACGCGCCAAGCATGACTCACTCAGGTTCCGGGGCCCGCCGATTCCAGAACCTTCTGGAACGCCCATGCTCGCTCCGGGTCAGAGGTGAGCTGACTTCACTTCCGGGTGACCGTCCGACCCCGGTCGCGGCCAAGCGTCGAGCCGCCGTTTCGGCGGCACCGACGGCGCCGAGGCGGCCCGCGCACCCGCGACGCGGGCGCGGCGACCAAAAATAAGCGACGGGGACCGAGCGGCTCACGGCTGGGGGCGGAGCGCCGCCGGGGGGCAGGGCGCGGCGCGCGGGTCGGCGGCTGCGCATGCGCACGCGGTGACCTTTCTCACGTGTGCGAGCAGCGGCGCGGTCACTCAGTGCGGAGTGCAGCAGCCGCCATGGTGAGTGCCGCGCCCCAGCTCGTGCCGCCACAACCGGGCCCGCGCTCGGCCGCGTGTCAGCTTCCCTGCATCTTTGCATCCCTGCGCGGGGTCGGGCCTGCTGCTGCGGCCCGCCTATCTGCGGGGCGAGTAAGCCCCGCTCGGGGGTCGTTGGGTGCGTCGGCAGCGCGCTGCCGTGCGCGGGTGCTGCCTGGCGCTGCCGGAGGGTGATAGCGGCCGGTGGGGCTGCGTCGGGCCGCGGGGGGGCGGAGGCGGGCAGGGACGGAGCGGCGGCGCTCCTCGTCGGCGTCCCGCCTTAGCGCCGCGCGGGCGCTCGGTTCGCTCGGCCCAGAGCTGGGAGCGGGGTTCGGGGCGGCCCGGAGCGCTGCAAGGTCACCGAGTCCTTGGGGGGCTGCGTTGGGCCCCGCAAGAGCTTCGGCTCCGTGCCCCGCCTGCAGCGGCCCGCGGCGCTCAGCTCCCGCCCGGGCTGCGTTGTGCGCCTGCGGAGCGCGGGAGGGAAAACGGAGCTCTTCGTGTTGTGCCCGGCTCTGTAAGCCGCTTCCATCAAGGCCTCCTCTGGAGGAGCGCTGCATCAGGGCAGAGCTGTCCTTGTACCCGCGCCGATATCTCCTTTGGGACCGTAGAATGGCCGGGTTGAAAAGGACCGTAACGATCATCTAGTTTCGACCCCCTTGCTGCGTGCAGTGCTGCGAACCACCAGACCGGGCTGAAGGAGATGATAGCGTTCCCTAAAGCTTAAGCACGAAGTGCCTGCGTTCTGAAGACTGCTTACTGGTTTCACAGAACATTCCATTTCAGGGGAGGAAAAGAAAAAGAGATCAGCTCTGGTATTTTCTTAGAATGAACACCATCGCAGTTCACAGTCGTTTCCATGTCTTTTCCATCATTCTAGTAGTAACGGTTTTCCTGGGGATGCATCTTTCACACGCTTGTTTTGTGCTCACACGTTGCCCACCATTTGCTTTTCCCCCAGTTTTAAAGCTTCTGTGCTGGTGTCAGTGAGGGGTGCACAGAGGCCAGGCTGCTTCTAGCTGTTTCTGTGAGCCCAGGGTACCCCTTGCACCACACTGCCTCCACGTGATTTGGCAAGCCTCCATATCTTTCCTCCTAAACCAGAGCAAATTCCTTCTTCTGCCCTCTTGATGGGGTTCTGTGCTTGCCTTCATCTCCTGTGTGGGAGCTGGAGTGCTGCTTCACAAATGCTGCCAGTAAGGGGGTAAGGAGTTGCTTTTAAATGTAAAAAAATATATATATTAAAACAATCCAGTGAGTAGAGGTAGATAGTGACTTATTTATCTGCATGAAGGAAAAGCACTCAAGGTAGAAATGTGCTTACTTCCTTCCTTGTGTGGGCTCAGTCCTAAATGTTTGTGGATAAAGGTACAGCAGGTATGTATAAGTCATTCCAAGTAACAGCAGTCTCCATTTGGACTTCAAACTTCAGAAGCTGTGTTGCATCATGTGAAATGCAACGTCTTGAAATTGCCTGAAAAAGGCTGACATGAGGTATAGGCCTAGACTGACACCTCGTTACTATAAAATACTCTGCTACAATGAATAAAAATGCAGCTGTCCTCAATCCCGATTAAGTCAGCCTGTCACTGTAAAAGTACGGTTTTTATGATCGATAGGCTGTTGTCAATAAGCAGCATTAAGTAACGGTCTAGGATTAAACGCCCGCAGAGCTTGCAGCCACATGGGCTCCTGCTCCACCTGCTGGTGCCGTGTTCCCTTGGCTGGAGCGAGAGCTGTGCCTCAAGGGCGCACATTGCCCACTATGAGCCCGTGAAGGCTGCCTGGGGGCGAGCTGCTTCTGAGGAGCTTGGAGTAGTTGTAGCACAGCTTTGCTTTTGTCTCCACCGATTTCTGATGCAATCAAAGGTGGTGTATTTTGCTTCTATGGAAAAGAACTGCCCAGCTGTTTTCTTAAATTCTTGTTCTCTCACAACCACTTAGTTGTGGGTTTTCTTTTTTAGTTGCACTTTTGTTCAACTATTTTTCCCTCAACATTGTGCTCTTTTACAGGCAGGAAAAGCATTTAGGAAATTCCTTCCCCTGTTTGATCGTGTTCTGGTTGAACGGTGTGCGGCAGAGACTGTAACCAAAGGAGGCATCATGATTCCAGAAAAAGCTCAAGGGAAGGTGCTGCAAGCAACAGTAGTAGCAGTTGGATCTGGAGCCAGGGGGAAGGTAAGCATCCTGAAGCATCAGCTTTGGCAGCTGGAAAATGGTAGTAGGAAAGGAATGGCTGCAGTGTAAGTTTAATGATATATCACAAAAATTGAGAGAGGGCAACTGAAGTTGGAAGTGCAGGTTCAAAGAGGAGGTAGAAATCTTCAGTTCCCCTGCCTGGCTCTGGCCTTGAATTTCAGTCTTCCTTTGAACATTTGTAAAATGGAAAATACTTGCTTTTTGAAACCTGCTATTTAGAAACATCCTTAAACAATAGTTACGTGGTTTTCTTTGTTGTTCTGAGCATGGCATTCACTGTCTTGTTTAAAAAGCATTGATCAGGATAGGGCTTAATGTACGACAAAAAATCAGGAATTGGTAGAAATACATGTTAATTGAGCTGCCTTAATCTTTGATTGTTAAATACTCATAGGATCTTGAAAAAGACCTTTTAACTTCATTTCACCTTCTTAAAATGCCCATGGCTTCACTATTTTGAAGACTTTTCCCCCCATCTAAGTAGAGGTCAGTTAGTCCCAATGGTAGGAAGCAGGTTAAAATTTAACATGAATGTATTGACTCAGACTTTGCCTGTGAGTCTCTCCATAGATATCATGGTGTTTTTTTTTTTTTGTCTCTGTCTGCTTTTCAAAGCTTTATATTGCAAAATGGTACTATTATTTGATTAAGGCTGTTATACTGAATTCATAGTAATAGAATTGTAATTGAAACTTTACTGTGTTTAGGACAATTGATACAGAATTGTCAGTAACACAGAAATTATTCAAAGTAACAGAAATGGGCAAGTAATACTAACTGGTACTTAGAGAAATTAGTAATGCTTATAGAATATTGAAATCGACTTTATCAGGTATTTCAGGAAGGAGTTTTACAGTCTAGCAATTCCTGATTTTTTCTTTTTGAGAAGACTTCACTGTTGCATTTATACTAGAACTAAATGGCGATGCTTTTCATTCAGAAAATCACTGCTTAAGTGTTGTGGGACTGTCATGCTTGAAAACCGAGTGGTATGCTTTTCCTCCTGGTAAACCTGAATATTCTTGTTTCACTGTACAACTGAGATGTAAAGTTACCATGACATCTTGAATAAGTTATGTGGATGTACCATTGAACTATGGAGCAACTCTGACATTACCTTTCCACTTCTGTAAAATAAAGGATTTGTTTTTTTCTTTCAGGATGGTGAGATTCATCCAGTGAGTGTAAAAGTTGGTGAAAAGGTTTTGCTACCAGAATATGGTGGTACCAAGATTGTACTAGAAGATAAGGTATGTTTTCCCATTTTGTGAGGGTAAATTAAACTGGTTCCAGTGTCACGCAGTCAGTAGTAAATATGGTATGTAATACTTAGAGGGATTAGCAGCATTTAATAAATGCAGTTGTTAGTGTTCAAGTGGGAATGGCTAAATGAAGCCACTTTTTTTTTTTGTCTCTGCAGTACTTGTTAATTCCACCCCTAATTAAAAGAAAGTAACGTCTAGTTTGACCTTTGCTTGATGGACAAAGTGCTTTCATCTGCCAAACAAGCAGTAGAGGAAAGCTTAAAAGGCTCTGAAATTTCTGGGCCATCCTTGCTTTTGATGGGGAAGGCCTACAGAATTGTCCTCTTACAGTACTTGTGCACTAGCATTCCCAAGTTGTGGCTTCTGGAAAATAAAAAACTTTACACAAGTCCAATAGGTAGAACAAATTGTGGTTAGCTCACTTTTGTTTTGTACTTTATGATGTGTGGTAACCTTCAGAACCAGGCAGTATCTGCAAAACAGCTGATAAAATCAGTTGTGATGCTAATATTTCTTCTGCTTGCAGGACTACTACTTATTTAGAGATGGTGACATTCTTGGAAAATACCTGGACTGAAGTTGTTGCAGTATCAGTCATCCATTCCACTAAAATTCTGAAATGCTTTCTTTCATCATGTAAATAATGTCCTTTATTTTATAATAAACAGGCATTGAGTCGCTGAAATAACTTGTGATCTCACTGTAATGATGGAACAGAAATAAAAGTATGTACAGTCAGAAATTGGTTGCTCTTGCTTGAGTTCCACTGAACAGTAAAATGCCACCATCCAGCCTTAATTATTCCAAACAGCATCATTTTTGTACCCTTACCTGTGTACTGAAATTGTAAAGGCCTTTACAATAAATTTCTAAAACTGTGCTGCTTTTGTCTCAGTTTCTGCTACTGCTCTGGGAAACTGAGTATCAGTTGTGCGATGTCTTGAAGTAATCTCTGGAAAAGATATCTTTGTTGTAGTAATACTTTAATGAAAATAAGTTTGTCTAGTGGTGGGAGACAAATTGAAAGTGGTTATTACAGAGAGACAGTGATAAAGACGACAGTAGCTTTGTTTCATCTCAAACTTTACCTGAAGTAACAGATTGGTTTGACTTCATTTCCAGCATTAGCCAGTGGTAGACAACAAGACCTTTGGTACAGAGCAAGATGAAGGCACACAAACCATCCTGCCCTGGTCTGAACAGAGCTTGCTGCTAGCGATGCCTCTAATAGGTAATAAAAATCATTAGAATTCTTTCTAAGTGATTATTTTCTGCCTACCAAATAACTTCCTACAGAAGTTAATTGGCAGAATTGGAGCTGATGCTGGTCTTAATGCAGTAATAACAACTTTGCTTCATCTTGCCAGATCTCTTCCTCTCTCACAACTTAGTAGAGAGGTAATGCTGTATTTCACAAAATTATACTTCATTTATCTTTAAAAAAAGATAAAGTAGCATTCTTAAACAGTAAGATATTTACTCAACTCATGCTGAAGCAATCACACTAGCATATTTCTAACTGCCCTCTTTTGCCTTGGGAATGAATTCAAGGTTATTTGCACATGACTGCACAGATCTGCACTTTATACTGTTCCTAGGGATGCCTTCATAATTGGTACGCATTGACCTAGTG
Organism: Phasianus colchicus; assembly: GCF_987193195.1. NCBI lineage: Eukaryota > Metazoa > Chordata > Aves > Galliformes > Phasianidae > Phasianus > Phasianus colchicus. The sequence goes on along the minus strand of NC_143442.1, from coordinate 27,131,177 downwards.
CAGCCTGTGAGGATAGACTGTCTTAAAAGGCTTTGATACAGGCTTATGTGAAATAAGTCCATACAGCACTCATTGCTACCAAAAATCAATAGTAGCTGAATAGTAGATCATAATGAATTAAAGCTGTACAAAAGCAACATTGCTAGATAAACTGTAAACCTGCAGATAACCGTAACGGACTGTAATAAAAAACATTTATTACTTTCAGTAGCGATAGTGAGGAACTTTTGCTTCCACATGCCCTAAAACAACGTATTTTCTGCTGGGTGTGATCTGCTGCTACTTTTTACACAACATTAAGTATCACCCAGCAATTCCATTAGAAGTTGGCTATAATGCCTTTTCCCTGTAGCTGGTGAGCACCTACTTTGGAGCTGTAGGCAAACCATGCAAAAGCTGCTCTGTTGAGATAGTGGTAGAGAATTCCCAGTCAGCAAGAGTGGGCACTAACAAGATAATAGAGAAATGCTTTGGCACAACAAGCTGACCTGAAATCTGCCCTGGGGAAGTTTTACTATAATAGAGCAGCACACGTTATAGCAGAAACGAGGTTATCGCACTGCGGTTATCTTAAAAGACAATTTATTGCACAACGGAACACAAGCTCAGTGAGAAGCATTATCTTCCCCTGCAGCAAGCATGCTTTTATCTTGTGTGATAAGGCAGGTATTCTGGTGTAGTCACATACTGAGAGGGGGAAGGTATTTAACGTATTCATAGCTTAATTAACTTACAGAAACTGGATGACATTTTAAGAAGAAAAAAAAGGTGCAGTAGGAAATAATACCCAACAGGTAAACGTTTAAGCCAAGCATTTAAATACTGTCTTTTAGAGATAATTTGTAATAGAGATAATTTGATCCTTACTCGTGAGGTTCACAGTTGAAAAGCTGCTTTAAACCACAGTGGTGCAGCCTGAGACCAGGCAACTCTGAGGAACAGAGGCAGCACGTACACCTTTGCTACCTGCACCACTTCCCATAGTCATTGGCCAAGGCTGCCCTGCCAGCCCAGCCTGCACCCAGCAGTACTGCACTGAACCAGCACTGCCAAGTGCACAACACACCAACAACCAGTTGCTGCCAAGTGCACAACACACATCTCTGCTCCCAACCCAAACTCCAACTCGTGCTTTCAGCCTCAGGAGATTTTCAGCACCTTGCTGTCATTCTTATTAAATAAAATATTTCTCACATATATCTAGCCTTTATATAACACACTCAAAACCAATGTCACATTTTCTTTAGAAGTTTCATGGGAATAAAAGATACATAGATAGAAGAAAAAAAAAAAAGAAAAAGCATCCCTTAGCCTAATCAAATTGAGGACATGCTTGTGTGTTGGATGGGTCAGACAGAACATTTTATTCCTGCACTACAAGGCTGTCCTTGTCAGCAGGGACAACATAACCTACTACACTGCCAAGGTGATCCATCTGCCATTACTGTTTTTTAAGTCCATGGCTACATACCATATTTTATATCCCCCGGTTACAGAGTGAAGGTCAGTATCAGTGACAAATGCTCTCTTGTGCTTCTGTAAGAATTTAGACTTGTTTGTTCCACTGATTCCCAGAACATCAAAGCTCCAATGTGTGGAAGAAAAAAAAAAGAAAAAAAAAATCACATTCAGCCCTACCTGTTATTTGGTGAGGATCCAGTTCTTTCCAGCTATCTGAACTATAAAGAATGAAGGCAGACTCCATCTACATTTTCCTTTTCTTTCCATTCTGGAAAGGGCTTCTGAAGGCTTTTCTCATTATGCCTGTTCCCTGCCACAGTAGGAACAGGATAAAGCTTTCACACCCACTGAGGAGAAGATCTAGAGAGCAATGTCCAGGTCCTAACAGCACAGGGGTAAGATGACCTTGGCCAAATATTCCCCTTCTCACTAATGAAACAATGGATACCAGGTAAAAAAAAAACCATGAAGTGGAATTACTGTTGATCTGTTGATTTTGTTTTAGAACCACTGGAAATTCACTGGAAAAAATAATTAAGGGGGTAATTATCAAAGAGCAACAAAAAAAGATGCACAGATTTACATATCTTGATTAAGAAACACTTCAGAAACTTTCTTTTTTTCCAGAAAACTGAGCCAGTCTCAAACTGAAGGGTGTGCATTTCTCACGGAGAGGTGGCTGTTCTCAGCCAGATTTATCTGCATTTCAGAAGCAACGTGTCCATGAAACAGAAGTCAGGGACAACTGAAAACGTCACATCTCCCCCCGTTCTGTGCTTTAGATACCAGCTGAACCTTGCAATTCATTAAAAAGAACAACACAAGACTACGTTATGAGGGACTGAAACGGCACCGCTGTTACTTGGGGGCTGGCTAATTATTAATCAGCGTCATAAGAAATTAACGCAGGCTCCCAGCAGATCTAACAGGCAGCACGGCAGGCATACCCCCAGCAGCGGCTGCTCCTGCTGTTATTAACCTCCTCACCTCGGAGAAAGCGCTGAGAGGAGCAGTTTCCCGCAGCGGGGCCCGGGCTCGTTCTCGGGGCAGTCACGCTGACCCGCGGCTCACCGGTAAAACAGTAACAGAGCAAGCGGGCCCTCGAGATGCGCCCGCGTCAGCGCGCCGCGCACGGAACTCCCGCTCCCTCTCACAAAGCCGGGGTGCCCACAGCCAAGCGGGGAGCGGCACCGTTCCGCGCCTCTCATCACTTGCGCATCGCCCAGCTCGTCGCCGCCCCTCCGCACCCCCTGCTGTGGGCACGGCCGCTCGGCCGCCCGCCTCACGCCGCTCCCGCCCGGCCCCGCGCCCACGCAGCCGCGCCGCGCCGCCCGACGCCGCTTTCTCAGCGCCTCTCGCGAGACTTCCCGCCTCGCACCGCCCAACGGCCGCTCGCCCGGCCCCTCGCCCCGCCCGGCGCCGCCACATCCGGGCCCTGGCGCGGCTGTCACTATGGTCATGGCGGAGGGGACGGCAGTGCTGAGGCGGAACAGGCCGGGCACCAAGGCCCAGGTGAGGCGCCGTCGCCGCGCGGCCGGGCCCGGGGAGCGGGCGGCGCCGCCGCCGCGGCGCGATGCCGGGCCGGCCGTCGGGACGCCGATACCGGCCGGGCCGCGCTCCGCGGGGCCGCTTTGTTCTGCGCGGCCGGCCGGGGCCCGAGGGCACCTCCGTGCGGCTGCCGGGCCCGCCGCGCTCCGCCGCCGAGTAGCCCGGCGTCACCGGGCCGAAGCGCGGCTCCCTCCGCCTCGCGCGGCGTCCGCTTCCCCGTCCGCGCCGGCGGCACCAACGGGCCGGAGCCGCGGCCCTGCGGAGGCCCGGGCGGCCCTTACGTAACGCGGCCGCCAGCCGCTTGCTGCTCACCGACCGCGCCGCGCCGGCGCTTCCGAGCCCGCCTGGAAGGGGCGCGTCTCGGGCGTCTGCCGTGCTCTTCGGGTCGCTCCTGAGGCGAGCCCTCCGCCAGGCCTTTGCGGGAGTCGTTTTCGTTCCGCCGTTGCCGGCAGGGCTCGGCGGCAGAGCGGTGACGGCACGGGGCTGGGGGAGGGCGCGTCTCTCTCCCCCGGTAGCCTTCGGCAGGACATCCGGAGCTCCGTCACTGCGCGGCGCCGTGCGTTCCGTGCGTGCTTAACCCGCGGAGCATCTGCCATCTTCTGGGTATCCTGAAAAATACAAAACCGCAGTCGGTGAGACTATGAAATAGCGAAACTCACGTGGGCTGAAGAATTTTGGAGATACTTCTGTGCGTGACCGAATTTCATCCTAGATGATGCTATGGTATAGCTGTGCAGTGCGTAAATACAACCACCCACCATCCAAGCACTGGCTGCTCCTTTCCCTCAAGCTGTCGCAGAGCAGCCTGCTGAGCTGCACAGGGAGGACGCCTTCCCTGAGTCACTGCAGCATGAGGTCAGCAGCAGGAAGCCAACATTAATGCTTCTGGCTCCCAGGAGAAGCAGCACTGAATGAAAATGCAGAGTTAGAAATCCCATTTCTCTGGGGTTATCGTAATCACACTGGGTGAAAACAGCTGCAGAGCACTGATGTGCAGCTGGGCCCGATGTGAGACTTCAGGAGGTTGTTGATGTTAGCAGCAGTGAATGCTGTGGGCTGGTAGAGCAGCAGCACACTGACTGGGCCAGAGGAACACAGCACAGAGCTGTGTCTGTGGTGCAGCATCAGCTCGCAGAAGCTGCTTTCAGTGGTGTGTTATTACTGGAATACACTGGGATTTTTAGCTTAGTGCCAATACTATAATGCTGCTTTCCACAGACCTCTTATTTTCCCATTCTTACGTTGTCTAACTTGTGAAATTGACACCGTATGCACATGTTTGATTTAAAAATCAAAGGCTGCAGCAAGATGTGTGGAAGAGGCAATGTTTACCACACACACACCAAGTCAAACAGAGGGGTTCTAATAGCAGCACAGTAGAAGCCTAAGCACTGCTTCACCATATAGACACCAAGTTTGTGTGCTGCTTCTATTAAGATGTAGTTTCCTGGAATTGCATGAACTGAGCCTGCATCTACTTTCCTTCATGTAGGAGTGTACTGTGCCTTTCTTCCTCTCCCCTTCTGTTTGTTAAATGGGTTTACATTTTTTTTTTTTTAAACAGGATTTCTATAATTGGCCTGATGAGTCCTTTGAGGAGATGGATAGCACATTAGCTGTTCAGCAGGTACTCTTACTTATCTGAAATGCTGTTTGTAAACTCAATTTCTTAAGGTATTTTTTTTTGTTTAAAAACAAACAAACAAAAGAAAAAGAATCATGGTATATTCTTTTTCTGCTTACAGTGGTTTCACAAAAGAATTAATTTCAGAAACTTTAAAAAATAATGAAGTGATTACTAATTGAATGTGGAGAAATATCTAGGATTCTCAAATATGATTTAAACAAGCCAGATACAATAAAAAAAAAAAGTGGGGTTGTGTAATGCTGAAATGCAATGGAAAGTACAGCAATAATAGCAGGGTGGCACAAGCCTAGGCTGCAGCAAATGAGAACAAGCCCAAACACAGCAGCTGTGGACACACAAAAAAAGAAAATCTGCTTACCTTTGTAAGGCCTCAGGGTACACAGGGATCTCCAGCAAGATGCCCTTACCTCCATTGCCAACCCTTAAATGAGGTCTGGGAAGGTGTGGGTCCTGACTCCACCCCTTCCAGTCACTCAGGTGCATTGCATTGCATTGTATTGCATGCACCTGAGTAGCCCTGGGTTGGCCCAACCTTCCACCAGATGCTCAATCACTGCTTCAGACAGCGACTTGCTTAGCATTTCCACTACAGGTTGTAAAAAAAAAAAATTTAAAAAAAATCTACTTTTTAAACTTTTAGCCTATCCATTACTTTCTAAATAAATGGAAAATGACTTTATCTCTGGGAAAGTAAGTCTCTTGAAGGCATAATAATGTCCCAATTACATCATTTTACCGTAATTACAAGAAGATCTAGTGTTTGTTTCCCCTCTTCCACCTTAGTACATCCAGCAAAACATAAGGGCAGACTGTTCCAACATTGATAAGATCCTTGAACCTCCTGAAGGCCAGGATGAAGGTGTATGGAAGTATGAACATCTAAGGTAAGGATTCATCTTCATCAGCATAATGTCTTGAGTCTGAGTTTTGTTCGTTGGTAGTGGTAGGGGGTTTCTACTAAATATTTTAATAATTTTGTACTAGGTAATTTTCTGAATTTCTTGTTCTTTATAATGCTCTCTGATGTAATATTTTTTAAGAATGGTCCTTCACTTCAGAAGTTTTTCTGACATACTTTTCCTACAAAAATAGTCATGAATTTCCATAGGACTTTCTGCTAGCATCACTAACGCTTAATCTTTGCTTACTGGGGATACAAGTCCCATTTTTCTAGATACTTCCAGTGTGGTTTTTTTTCTGGAACTTGCAGGAAAATATGTTTTAAAAGCAAGAAAGGAGGAGTGGCTGTGTCTTAGAGTTCTTATAGTATTACAGTAAGGAAATTCAAAACACGTTGCCATTCTCTGTTTAATTGAAAAGATTTTGTTCAACATACATGCTTTATTGCATATATTTTCACAATAGCTATTGTAGATTTATATCTCCTAACCTCTTGGCTCTTGTTTCCTTCGTCCTCTCACATACAGTGAAAATCATGCTAGATTCACAGAAGTGACTTCTCACTATAGACACGTCGCTTCTAGAAAATACTATTCCAATTTTTTTGTAGTTTAGAGGTGGGGGGGAGGGAATGTGAATTAAAGAAGTTAAGGAATGTACTTTCAGACACATTGTAGTGGAAACTGCATTTCTAGAAGTCTCTCACTCTGTTAATCATCTGTGGTGGTACTTTAGGTACTTAACTGGTTTTGAGGATGTGTATCTCAGAAGGATGGAATGATGCACATCTGCAAATTATGCTCTTAATTTTCTCAAAGTGTTCTTTAATTAATTTTTTTTAAAATCTCTATTTGTGAAATAGTATTTCTTCCCTTACGAAGTGGGTATCTTAAACACTCCACAAAATTGTGAAGTTTAGCCTGTGCTGTCAGGTAAAAATTCATATATACTTGTTGTAGTCAGTAAACAAGACATGCTGGTAAGCATTCTGTTTCTCTCACCTTGTATTCTTCTTATAGTGTGTTAATTCGTAGCCTGTTGTACATACAATTTTTCAAGTCTCACATCAGCTGAAATTATGTGATGGTATTCTTAAAGTGCAGTGTTTTTTCTTGTTCTATTTTTTCCACTTTATAACAGTCATTTCAAAAAAATGTTAACATCTGTTAAGAAGATCAGAATGTATCATTTTGTTTGTATTTAGTATTTCCAGTGTGAAAACAAATGGTTTGATTTTGATGCTGTTGCATTCAAATTCCTTTTTAGACAATTCTGCCTTGAGCTCAATGGACTAGCTGTCAAGCTTCAGGTAATTCTTTCTTTTTTCAATATTTTTATTGATGACCTGGATGAGGGCATTGAGTGCACCCTCAGTAAGTTTGCAGATGACACCAAGTTGGCTGGAAGTGTCGATCTGCCTGGGGGTAGCGAGGCCCTACAGAGAGATCTGGACAGGCTGGAGAGCTGGGCTGAAGCCAATGGGATGAGGTTTAATAAGACCAAATGCCGGGTTCTACACTTTGGCCACAGCAACCCCAAGCAACGCTACAGGCTTGGGGTGGAATGGCTTGAAGACTGTGTAGAGGAAATGGACCTGGGGGTGTTGGTTGACGCTCGGCTAAACATGAGCCAGCAGTGTGCCCGGGTGGCCAAGAAGGCCAATGGCATTCTGGCTTGTATCAGAAGCAGTGTGACCAGCAGGAGTAGGGAAGTAATTGTTCCCCTGTACTCAGCTCTGGTGAGGCCGCACCTTGAGTATTGTGTCCAGTTCTGGGCCCCTCACTGCAAGAAAGACATTGAGGCCCTGGAGCGTGTTCAAAGAAGGGCAACAAAGCTGGTGAGGGGTCTGGAGCACAGGCCTTATGAGGAGCGGCTGAGGGAGCTGGGATTGTTCAGTCTGGAGAAGAGGAGGCTCAGGGGAGACCTTATTGCTCTCTATAACTACCTGAAGGGAGGTTGTAACGAGCTGGGGGTCGGCCTCTTCTCTCGTGTAACTGGTGATAGGACTAGAGGGAATGGTTTCAAGCTTCGCCAGGGAAGATTCAGGCTGGATATTAGGAAATACTACTTCTCTGAAAGGGTGGTCAGGCACTGGAATGGGCTGCCCAGGGAGGTGGTGGAGTCACCGACCCTGGAGGTGTTCAAAGAACGTTTGGATGTTGTGTTGAGGGATATGGTTTAATGAGAACCATTGGTGACAGGTGGATGGTTGGACTGGATGATCTTATAGGTCTTTTCCAACCTTAGTGATTCTGTGATTCTGTGATTCCTTAATATTTTTATATTGTATTGGGGAAGAGACTTCATGCAGAGTCTGTAGAATTTTCTTTTGAATTTATACATACATGCTTAAGCAGTGGTTACAGGTTTTTTAGGGTTTTAAAGACTTCTAGCAAATAACTCTTTGGTGGTGGGCAGGACAAGAAAGTGATCTGAAAAGACCATCTGATTTTTTTTTTTTGCTTTTGGGTAACTGAAACTGGTTTTTGTAACTGAACAATTGTTTTAACAGAGTGAATGTCACCCAGACACATGTACTCAGATGACAGCAACTGAACAATGGATTTTTCTTTGTGCAGCTCATAAAACTCCCAAAGAGGTATGGATGCGTTGTGTAAAACTGACCCTATTGATGTAAGGTTTTCTTCTACACCTCACAGCTCACAAGGAGACTGTTGCAGTTGGCTTCTTAGGCAAGCTGAGCGCTTTTGTGTGTTAAGAACAATCATATGAGGTTTCCTGATTTCTTGTTTGGTAGTGAGTTTAGAGAAGGTAGGATAAGGTAGGAGGGAACTGCTTCCTACAGCAGTATCAGAGATAAAATGACAGCATTCTACCTAGGTGGTGTTTGCAGTCAGAGAAAAGAGGAGGTAATACTGGTTATCTCTGAGCATCACTCATCTGCTGTTTTTTATGTTGATACCTATTGCCTCATGGTCAGAGAGTGAGCAAGGCAACCCTGAGAGACTGCTTACCAAAAATTATAACTGAGAAATGATTCCTCTGGAAGCAGGGAATGACAAAAAGGACAGGCATTGCTGATCTCCCTCTGCCTGTCCCAGTTCATGTTGGTTTTTGTCCTTTTCTTCTGCACATACTTAATTGCAGAGACAGGTCTTGGCTTATAATGTATTTATCTAGAATTATGCTTTTCCTTGACAAGTTGGTTAAAAACAGCAGTTACGTTTAGGGGCAGTTCTGGGTTTTTGTTTTTGATTTGTAACTCTTTTTGGATAGGTTGTAAAAGCAGTAGTCTGGCAGCTTGACGATGTGAGAAACAAGTCAGTTGTGACATAAGGAATGTTTTTCCTTTTAGTGTACCTCCAGTATGCATTTGTATTATAAGGTGTTACTTAAGAAGATGCATAAAATTCACTACTCACGCGCATGATCACATTTCCATAGTAACTTGTCTCCTGAAATAATTGACATGGATTGTAAAACAAAGAAAAGCAACATCCTGCTCGAGAAGGAAATGTAGCCAGACCTTCAGAGAAGCTGTAAGAAACTTCTGGGAAGAAAAATGGCTAATTATATTAAAAGCATCAGGAAACTTAAAGAAAAACAATTAAGTAAGTTATGTGGTAACATCATGCTGTATTTTTGTAGTGTCCTGCTATAGACTACACCAGACACACGCTTGATGGAGCTGCATGTCTTCTGAATAGCAACAAGTATTTCCCCAGCAGGTAAAAATGTTTTATTTTGGGAGCAGAGAGGTGGCGGGGTATAAATGGCACCTAAAAAGACCACATAGGAACATGTAACACCATTTCTGTGGAATACTACTGAGAGCATCAGAAATCCTACAGAATGGGCCAGTGTTGTTGGTACAGTAACCATTGCTTTTAAGCCAAGAAAGAATTCCTGCCTACTGAAACAGTCTGCCATCAGCTGGAGCTGCCAGAAGTGCTTTTTAAGCAGAAACTATTTGTTCTCCTCATATTTCTTGGTATTGCTACGGGGCTTGCACTGGAATGCCAGTCTAAGTAACAGGACTTAAACAGATAGAGGACTTACACAGTACCCCACTGAGAATCTCCAGAAAGCAGCAGCAATCCAGTGTGGGACAGCAGAAGACAGACTGAGTGCGTTCAGTGGGCAGCCTGCCCTGTTGGATCACAGAAACCTAACTAGAGGAGTCAAAATGGTGCTTCTCTGGGAATCCTCTATTGGTAAGGAGGTGGAGCTGGAAGTCTTTTTCCCTTTGCTCTTCATTGCTAGAAACCTGAAATCCAGCCCCCACCAGATGTTTCTATAGTACAGGCAAATTATACAGTTTTTATATGTGCAGGGTGCATCAGCATTTTTATTACTCATGCAGAAAGAAGCAACTGCAGGCATACCTGTAAAACTTCACTCTAAATTTAGTATGTAACTTCACAATGTAGTTTAACAGTCAGAAATCACATTGACATGTATTTCACTAGTCATGGCAGTAGATTTGTTTTGTAACCTTTCTCCTGGTGCTTACAGGGTTAGCATAAAGGAATCCTCTGTAGCCAAATTAGGATCTGTGTGCCGAAGGATTTACAGAATATTTTCACATGCTTATTTTCATCATCGGCAGATATTTGATGAATATGAAGTAAGTAGTTCAGTAGTTCAGTTATTGCTGAAATTACAGCTGTCATAATTGTATTGCCTTCTTTTAACACTTACAGAAGATCTTCACTGATGTGAAGTATTTATTACAGTAGATAGTATTTCTGTAAGAACTGAAATTCCATGCTGTGATTTAAGTCTCAGAGCTAAATTAAAGACAGGAAGGGGTGTGTGTGTGTTTTTTATAAAGTTATAAGTGAAAAGTTGTCTGTTTAGTTAATATATCCAATTGGTTACTCTTTCTTTTTCTTGGTTTTATTCAAGCAACACCAATTCATCATCTTACTTTAAAGACTTCCAACTGTGTTCAATGCTTATAGTATAGCTTATAAAATATATGTTTAGAAATATATGTTTCCTGATGACATACGTTAAGCAGCCAGTTAAAGGATTATAATTATAAAACCACATAAAAGCAAAAATGAGTGGCACTTCCTAGGGTTTGGGTTTTTCTAACCAGGACATAGAAATGAATAGATAAGGAGAGAGCTGCATGTAGAACAAAATGTTTGCCAACCACTTCAAGTTGCTGGAACAGCTGTGTTCCATTTTGGTGGGGATGGTGTATGTAGTAGGAGTTTAATACCTTAAAATCCTTTTCTGGAGAGTAGAGCAAAACTATGGTGATATTTTAATACATTTTTCCTTAAGTACTGTTAAATTGAGCTATGACTTAAGCAATGAACCAAAGCCCCATCTGAAGTTCAAGCTTATAATCTAGTAGTGAAGGGGATATGTTAAAAGTAGTAGTATAGATTTATCATTTAGGCATTGCTAATTGTTTCTAAGACTCCTAAATCCATTACATAATTACATAAAAGCAGTTTATTTTTTCCTCAATTGTTTATAATATTCCTTCTCTGTATTTATTTTTCCCCTTTTTTCATCTCCAGAATGAAACTTTCTTGTGTCACCGGTTCACTAAATTTGTGATGAAGTATAATCTGATGTCCAAGGATAACCTGATTGTACCAATTTTGGAAGAAGAAGTGCAAAACTCAGTGTCAGGCGAGAGTGAGGCATGATGGGGATGACGGTATTGAAGCCTATACTGAATACAAAAAAAAATTAATTATGTACTGTATATATCATTTTAGACACTTCAATCATGTATCCTTATAGCTTTGTTTAGTATACTTTTTGTATGCTGTGTGCATTGCCTTTTAATATGGGAAATACTTTAAGTTATTCATGAGCTGTATATTCATCAACGTGGCACTCATGGTTTTTAAATAAAAGTAGCAGTATCTGTTTATAATGCCTGTTAATAAAAGAATTTACAGTTCTCTAAAATTGCTGCTAAACAATCATTGAATCACAATCCTGAAGATGACAGATTGGGTGGGGAAAAAAAAACAAGATTAAGATTACACAGCAAGCCATTTTGTAATACAGTAGCTAGGTTAGTTCAAAGATTTTCACCTTAAATATAGAATTCTGCAGGAAGCTCTTAGCAGTGTAGCTTATTCCTAATTTAGCTTTTATTTTTTTAAGATGGCTTTGAAGATTTACTTCTGGTTGTGCATATTCCTGTATGTGTCTATCCAAACACTAAGAGCATTTATAGTATTAGTAATACCAAAAGGATAATTTTACTGTGATATTTAACAGATATATTATTGATATGTGTCTAACTTACTTTTTCAGCCTGTTCTTTTCTTTTGTTACCAGTGGAGGCCTGTGTGCAGTAGGGGCTGTTTTCTGTCCTGCTAAAGCACGCTTCTGTTGTTCTCCACTCCACAATTTCTTTAAGAGTAACTGTGGCAAAAACAACACAAACTCAATGGCTTATACCTGTTCATGGCAATGGCTTACAGACTATACCTCACAGAAATACTCTCATTACGCCACATAACCCGCTAGCATAGTCTTTACTTGTATTTTTAGAAAAGAACACCTAAGTACTTGAAAAATTGAACCTGACTCTTTGTAAGAGTTCATCATATTTCCAGTATATGTTAATTTTTCTTTGTTCACCTGGATTATATTGACAGAAAGATTTGGACTAATGCTTCTGTTCCCTTTTAGATGTTTGTTTCAATTTGCGTTTGCAGATTTGCAATAACTGACAATTTCCATGAGTGCTGCTTAATTGTGTTTTGTCTAGAATGATAGAATTAAATATTTTAGAGATGAATATAGCAGACAGATATACTGCTAGGTGGGCATGAATGCAGGGTATAAAAGCACTAGTGGTGTTCTTACGTTAAATGAATTTTGCTTATTTGTTCGAAGAGGTAGCCAGTCATTTCTCTTGGAAGTTGCCAGGGGGGCTCTGTTATTTCTTTATGCAGGTCACAATGGGCTAACTAAGCTAGTTTCTGTAAACTGTACTTGGTTTTTTAAGTTATACTTACCTGGAAAGAAGGGAGTTCACCTATTTAATATTTTTTTTTCCATAATACACTAAACATGCCTTAAATTCTATTTTTCTTTACACAAATCAAGCACACCTCAAGCAACTGTACCACCTGGATGTAAAGGGAATTTTAATTATAAGATAATAAAGAGACTAAGCTTATGAACTACTTCAGCAACTGCTTTCTTCAGCAGCTCTTCTGTCTCACATTTATAGCTGTATTTAACTGTCAGCAGGGTTACTGCATGAGATGTTGTATGAGTGAACGTAGCTTTAGTTACTGCCTATAGAGTTAATTCTAACTTGCCTTGTATAGACCAAATAGGTATCTTAAGTTTGTATTAGAGGCAGGGAGACATCTGTATTTTGGAGATGGTAAAATGTATTCAGTTTTGGTACAGTTTGCTGTAGGACCATTCACGGTGTGGTTCTTTTGTACAGTCACTCTGCATGCTTATATTGGTCCCGGTGACTGACAGAGGCAAAACCTTGTAACTTGTGTTACTGATTACGTTTCCTCTACGCAATTGAAGCAGATGTGGTGCTCAGGACTGCATTAAAGTTTTAAACCTCTTTTCGTCCTCTTACGCTTTAAGAGTTTCACTTCAGAACAAAACTCTGGAAGTTTTAATCCTATTCATTCTCATTCAGATTTGCACTGTAAATTGACTTGCTCTCTTTTATATACGGCTTAAGTGAAACACTGCTTGTATTTTCCCTTGCTATTGTTTACACGAGTACTGCGTACACATACGTGCCTGAATGGTACCATGAAACTTAACTTCGCCTAAGGAAATCATCAGTTTGTCTAGTTAAATACATTAACAGATTTCATTTACACTCTACGTAACAGGGAAATGGAAGACTGTCTTTGAAATATATTGTAAACAAACCAACGATTAAAATTAAACTGTTACTTTGTCCATACCACTACATTTTAGTAAGTGATTCTCATTTCTCACGTTGTCCAAGAACGCAGGCAACCGAGTGCTTCCAAGACAAAGTTCAGTGTTCTCCCATCTTTGCTACGAGGGGTGCTGAACTTGTATTTCTTCTTCCGAAAGTAGATAAATACAATACTCATAAGCATCTAGAAGCTGGACTTCAAATGTATTCATCTCTCAATTCAGAAAATGCTGGTTCTACAGTTTAAAAGTCACTGAGATTTACAAAGGACCTTTCAGATACCCAAATAAGCACGGCGTTACATGTAGCACATCACTGCTGGAACAGCCTCCCACAAGCAGAGGCTAACTCACAAGATGTCTTCTCTTCATCACTCAGGTTTTCCCCAGTGCAGTGTGTTGCATCAGGTCAGCCACAGTGGTTGCGCTGCTGAAGTTTTAGATGTTGTTCAAGTTTCTGCTTAAACAGATAAAAACACAGCAGCAGACCTGTTTCTGTAAGCAAAGCTGTCCGAAGTTATGCTTTCCTGAAGAATTTTCATCACTAATTCATACCTTTCATCTCAGTTCTCACAGAAAACAGGCTTGGAAAAAATCTGAATCTCAGAAATAGCACTCCTCATCCATGATTTAACCCTTAGGGAACTGTCGTAACAGCAACCTGAACTTTTCTTTTTTTAAGCTTCCAGACTAATATCCTAAGTAGAAAGAAAGCTAATGAGCTTCCAATAGATGATTAAAATTCTAGCAAGCTTCGCTGTATGTACAAACAAGAACCAGCAACAATAACTGAAGAAGGTCTACACCAATCTAATGGATTTAATGCCACTGTGAGACAAACATAATTAAGACATTGATAGCTGATTTGGTAAGTGCTTTTAATGGTGAGAAGCTTCCTCTCAGAAATATAGAAAGGAATTTAACATTACACAAAAAACACTGCGTTTTATAGACCAGAAACAGAAGTTAAGCAGCAGTTTATTGCAGGTGATGAGGTATGTAAAAAAAAATTGTTGGGATAAATATGAGCAGGGCACAGCATTTTTGTTTTTAACAGACTATTTCTCCTGGTTTGCAAACACTTTTAAAAGCATTTCCTATCCAAACAATTTAAGACTTGAACTATAAACAGTCTTTTGCAGAGCTTTAGGAAGAGCATTAATGGCTTTCCATCTCCGAGTTTTCTAATAATTCTAGGGCATTTGTGCTGCCACATGCAGGTAAGGGACTCTACTAAACACACAGCTGAAGCCACACTGGAGAATAAATTCGTGGGTTTTTTTTTGTTGGAGAATGCATTCGTACTTTAAGTTTGATTCAATAAAAAGGCCTAAGATAATGAAATACATAAAATACATTCTTGTAAAATGAAGACTGAGCAGTGTGCATATGTATATGTAAAGAACAATAGGAGCATTTAAAGAAAACTTACCAACAGTCTTACCCTCCCTCACAGCTCTTCTGCTTTACAAACTTTGAATTAAAAAAAGGTGCTAGTAATTTACAACATTAGTAAGGCACACCTTAATGCTCTCATTTGTGTAAGAGCATAACAAAACACGTAGCTTCAATTAGAATCCCCTGTACAGAAAATGTACCCTCTCCTTTTCACTTCTTCAAATGAGATGGAAAAACTTTTTGTCATTAAAAGTTCTGAAAGCCATCTTTTGTTTTAGAAGCGTTTTCAGATATTTCAACATTCATGCCCTAGGAAGACAGGTGGGTTAATTCTGTGGTCTTCAACTAGTGCATGAAGTCAGATCATTCACATGCAGCCTATGGACCGAGCAAACCCTTTCCTCTGTTTTTGAAAGGTCTTGCAGCAGGAAACCACTCTCTGCTACCCTTCTACAGCAGTCTAACTCAGTCCAGCTATCCCAGAGACAAAGAATAACAAGTCTAAGAACTAATCAGACCACATGTTTGTGGTTCAGCGACTTTCAAAGAGAATTGAGTGTGTTTTTTCCTTTCAGGAATTTTTCAGTCACCTTTTAGATCCATGTAGCTTTATGTACAACATCCTGCAGCAGGAGCTGCACAGCCAGCTGAATAAATACTTGTTTCAAACCTTACTACTTACCATTTCCATTATTCCCTTGAGCTCTTGTATTAAAAAAAAAATGTGCCGAGGGACTTAATCTTTTGCTGCTCTCTCCATGCCACTGCCTTTACACATATCTCTCCTGTCAATCTGGCAGGAAACTTTTTTTTTTTCCAGGTGAAGAATTGAATTTGGTTTGTTTCCAGTACAGAACCTAAATGTAGCCCTGTGAGGTGAAAGACAGCGGAAAACTAGAAGACAATCTAGATGAATGTTTTTGCAGCATGAGCAACTTCGTGCCCTGTGAGACAAATGGCATTATAAACCATATAAAAATAAACCATTCTGTCCTTAACTGAATACCCATAGCTAAATGAGTTCAGAGAAAGAAATTTAGCATATTTACATACCAGTAAATTTACAGAAGCTTGCAGCACAGTCAAAACATATTGAGACTCAAGAGCGAGGACTGAAGTACACTCACAGCTCTGAAACAGAGCCACCGTTTAAGAAAAGCTTCTCTTGCTAAAAATGGGAATATTCTAGAATAGACTGGTGGACATCCAGACTTGCTCTCGTTGCAAAAATGGAATCTCCTGTGTTTATATCCCATAAATCATACGGGAAAAACTTTTTTAGAAAAAGCATCTGGATACTAGTTGGAGTTTTCTGCATTCTCACCACCTGGTGGGAAGAAAATACCTCAATTAAAAGTTAAATGATTCTTTTTATCCAATAAATGCATTTTGGAAATAGTGACTGCATTTAAGTTAGTGCTTCATATATTATAACATAAATAGTTGCAATTTAGTTTTAAGATTCACTAACGTTAACTACTGTGGTACTCCTTTCTAAGGGGGAATTTTTTCTGAAACATATTGAAAGCTTTTAGATGTGGGTTACTGAGAGTTGCCAGTTTTTGGACCAAAATTTGCTGCTTTTTACAAGTTTGACTTGTATGGAGAACTACCAGCAGTTAAAATTAATGGCACACATGCGAGAGTATTGTGGGCTTTTTTGGATAACTTCTGAAAAATACTTTCAGGAGTACAGCATCATATTCCAAGTTGCAGAAGACCAACAGCTGTTCCATTTTTAATATGCTGAAATTATTTAGCATTCTGCCAGAGACAGATTTTCATATATATGTACATACATACATGTGTAGCACCATAGGGGAGCTGCCTGCTCTTCCAGGGCCACAACTCAGCAGGCTGCATTAGACGACAGCTCTGGGTGGGGACACACAGCCACTACTCTCCCTTTAGCAGGAAAATCCCCTGTATGTTGTCCCTGGATGGGATGAATGCGAGGTTTGTGCCTCACATCTGTGAGCTCAAGATGCCAGTGGGAAAGCAGGGAGAGACCTCGACAAGGCTGCATTTCTTACTGTGCCTGCTACCCCAGGTTCTTCTGCAGCCCTCCTGCAACCCGCACTGTGCACAGTGCTCTTGCTACTCCAGCGGCATGGATTTGGCTCTTACAACAGTCACATTCAGAACTACTTTGCCAGACTGCCACCATTTTGGCTAAGAAACACAAATGAGAGAAAGAAGCTGCACTTGTCAGCAGTGTGAAACAGGAAAATAAGAGAAATTCATGGGCTGCCTCCAGTTCTAGGATTTGTGGACAGGGAGAAGAAAACGTCTCTCACAAACAGTTGTTAGAGTTGCTCTTTTCTACAGTGAAATTGGGAAATAGCTCCAAACCAACAACATTGCCATTACTATCAACTCACAGACAGTACAGGCAGTAACTAAGTTATAGTATGTTATGTAAAAATGCCAATACTGATCTGAGGAAAGAAAACAAATCAGAATTTCTTTTCTTGTGGCTTTTGACTTTTTCCCAACTGCAGTGGCAGACCAGCTTCGAAGGAAGCTGAACTGCCAAATGCAATTTCGAGACAGCAGCATCAAAACAATTCTGCGCACGCCTCTCCCTTCAAGGGCCCATCTGAGCTCATCCCCACAGTAAGGATGGAATCCCAGGAACTTCCATCTTTCCCCTGAACAGCATTTACGGTATTTGATGCAGTTGGATATAGTTTATCTGGTGTGATATATAGTTAGCAAGGAATTTTTAAAATGTATATATGATCTGTCAGCGTTTTTGTATCATCTAATATTCTCATCTAATATTGTCTACTTCTTCCCCTATGCATATCATCAGCATCATTGTGCACCTGGCTGTCAGTGTTTCATATACAGCCATCAAACTACTTCACAGAATGCAAGTTACCCGACTTAAGTGGCAAAGTTCAGCCTTTCCACTCATACTAAGTCATGGATATATCATGCCATTTTTATATGCAAAGTTATATACTAAGATAGCTTGGAACATGGAACCTTGGCAAATCCTGTGTAGGTGAGATTGTATTACAGAAACCAATGTCTGCCTACAGCCTTCAGAAATCTTCTGTACATACTAGGCTGAACGCAGCTTAAATCAACCCTCTAGCATATGACTTGCATTTCTCCAGGCTTTTGAGTTCAGGCAGAGCAAGTAAAAAACAGTGAAAAGTAAAGTAAAAACATAACAATATGCAGATAATTCTTTTTTTTTTTTTCCCCACTCATATTTACAACAGTCTTAAAAGATAATAATTAAAAAAAAAAAAAACAGGCAATAACCAGTCCTCCAGCTTGTGGAAAATGCTCAGCATCCACATTCCTTTCTCTCTTACAGAACACAAACTGTCATTTCTTTTTTTTTTTTTTTTTTGCAGCTTCTGTTTCCCTGTTTATTAAAAATATTAACAACAAGCAGCAGAGCACCCATTTAGGTAGTTATTCTACTGAAGACAGACAGGAAGCCGAATTATTTTGCAGTAGTATTATTGCTACAGTAGGATTAGCATAACAAGGAAACAGACAATAATACAAAATGAGTCAGTCTGGGAAAAAGACATAAGCTTACACCAATGCATTTAAAGTAGTACACTGTTTTACATTTGTGTGAACTATGTACATGTCCATCTGATGCAGTTACTTACTTGATCACATACATGTGACCTGAGTGACTCCATCTTCCTGGTCAAATTGTCCATCATCCAGCTCCCTTAATACTCCATCGCTGCTACCAAACCCCGAGAAACCCCCATACTGGGAGGAGGCCTCTTTGATACAACAATGTTTAGAAGGAGACAGGTGAAACTCATCAGGGGGTTGTGCAGTTTCTACAGGGTGGGAAGTCGCAGTGTCTAATCCAACACTTCTGCTAGCAGCTTTGCCTTTTTCCTCCCCAGTAACTTGCTTCAAGGATTTCTTCTGAAATACAGGAGAATGTTTAAACATCAGCTTATGTAGAAAAAAAAGCCAAACACTTTGCAGCGAGTCACCGATCTGTCTGGAATTAATGCAAACTGCATTTTAAATAAGGTAGCATTTAACATCTGCTTAAATTATGAACTCCTCTGGAGAAAAATCCCAACAGATACTTTTCTTGCCAATATAAATAAATTTCAAGAGAGATGCAAAAGATACAGCACAGTCAAGATTCAAGGAAGCATAAGCAAATAGTAAAAATATATATATATTTCAGCAATATTTAATTCCTATGCAATACTTTGCAGACCCAGACTGATTTACAAGTCTTACCCCGTGATAAAACCAGCTGTTTTACATGCCTGACTCTGACCAACGCAAAACAAAACCAGTACAGCTGTTTGTGCCACGCTCCGGCAAGTTCTTTGTTCCTCCTATACATCTATAATGTTTTTCCCAAACCCTTCTGGAAGAGTAAAAACAATGGCCCTTGAGGCGAAAGGAAATGTATTTAAGGGAAGCTGTTGCAGGAGACATCAAGAAATGAGACCAACGGGAAATGCTGTTGCCCCAAGAGAAACAGAAGGAAATAAACTTTGCCTGGATGCCACAGTAAGAGGATGGAAAATCTGCCTGAAAGAAATAAAGAGAAAACTCTCAAACATGAGTGTGGTTTAACATCAGGTCTCCTCCTGATTCTGATCTGGTTTCTTAGAAGAGCAAATGGTATGTGATGAGGAAGCCATCAGGACAATGCAGCCCTTCTACATCCAGGAGGTGTTTGAACCACCACATAAATCATAAGCCAGAGCATACTGCACAGGCCCATGAATATACAAGTAGGCAGAGATCTGAGGCACGAGGACATAAGATAGAGTCTCCTCAGAAAGAGATCCCAGTGGGAATAAAAGACCAGATAACCACGGATTTCCCTCAATTTTCACTGAAACAAAGTTCTTTAGTTTCAGTCTACTAATTACAAAAGCAGCAACAAAGCCAACCCCGATTACACAAAGCGACCGGCATCACGTACTGCCAGCCCCCAGAAGGTGAATCACAGTGGTCCAAGAGCTGGTACTGCCTGTGGGTCAAAGCCCTGCCATGGCCCCAGCCCACTTTGCTACTCTGCAAAGCATTTCAGCTCTAGCCTCAACTACCTCTTTATCCCACGCTAAAATGACCTCATCAGACTGAGATTTCCTGCCAGGGAAGTAAAATATTCACTGGTACTTAAGAGGCACATTTAGAGCCTACATCTCCTCAGATTTTAAACACTATAATGCCTGTGTAAATGGCTACAAAATCATCTATTTCTTGTTTATTTCCAATATTTTAATGTTTACGTCAAAGGTTTTCCATTACAGTAAAACTGTGACCAAAAACACACTTACCATTCTGTCTGTATAAATAAAGAACACGAAGGTCCAACAACTTCTGAACATCTCGCAATCAGGCAACAGCATTTACACAGCAAACATAATGCTAGGCTGCCTTTTACAAGCTGGCTGCAGTTAGAAACAGCATGTCTTACAGCTACCAAGGAAAGAATATTCGCACCAGGAGACCACATACTTAGTAAGAAAAAGCTGGAAAATATGAGGAAATCTACTTTATTTGATCATAAACCACCATGGCTTTATGCCTTTATAATACTGATACCAACAAAATTATGTTCCAGAAAAAGCAGACTACAAAAGCAAGAAAGCCAGGGTCATAAGCTGTAACAATGTGTGGCACACGGGGAGAAACTGAAGGAAAATTACAAGAGGAACTGGCAGAATTTAGAAGAGGGCACTGGCAAGGGAGACAGCACAGAACAGAGATGAGAAAACTAGCTCAAATGTTGTCGATCAGGAAAACAAATTACAGACAGCATACAAGAACCAGCTAGCAATTAAGATGGTGATGGAGATGAAAAGTAAAGCAGGATTTTAATTGTGCAAGTTGAAAGCCATTCTTCCAGAACTGGAAGAATAAACTACCATGGGACATAGGGAAAAGGAAGTTAGACTGGAGATAAGAAGACATCTGGAGAACAAAAAAGAAAGAATGTATTTTAGAAACAGTAATCAGAGGAAAACACAGATGATGGTAGCAGTCTGGATAGAAAGTGAAAAGATCAAATAAGTATTTCAGATATTTAGAAACTTATGGAACTATTTATACAGATGGGGAAAGAAGAGAGTAGGTATCACTCCTTCAAAGTCTAAAATCATGAAAGACAAAATTTGTAAAGTTTCTATTCCAGTGTTGACCTAAGTTGAAATACACAAAGCTCTCATAGCTTCTTGAAAGACTGTTACGGGAGAAGAAAGTTGATTAGCTAAAGACAGAACAGCCATAGAAAAACAAACAAAAAGGAAAATACACCATGGGATGCATAAAGACTTGGCAAAGAAGAACCCACCAGTTTATCCTTCCCTGGCCCTTCCTACTGCAGAACACAACAGGTGCCACAGCTATTGTGATCTTGGCTCTGAGTGGGATGTGATGTTTATCAGTTGTTTAATCCTCAAAATACAGCCACTGTTACAGCAGCCTCATTCAAAAGGGACAAGGGGGTGCAGTGGTACAGCCACAGGCTTTGTAAGTCCTGTATTTCTGACACACATTTTCATGCAGCAATGGCTAACGCTCCTTCACTCTGTTGACCTCCAGACTGCAGAATCCATAGTGCAGCTTGGAACTCGTGTTCTTCTACTGGTGTGAAACTAGATGCTTTGGAGGTCAAAATAAAGCATCATCTTTTTCATGGGCAACAGAGGCAGGATTTGAGGCAGCTCACTTAGGAATTCCCTAAGACTTCCACAGAAACCTTGCAGCACAGCCAGCCTCACCCCCCCAAAAAAGCAGTTATTTCTTACTGTATATAGCTACTGTGTGAACTCATTTATTTACTTATTATTTTAATATTGATGCTATCAACCCATTACTCACTTCTGGTGTCTGAACAGCAGAATTCCATACAACAGGTCTCTGAAGGAAAACAACTTGCTTCGTGGCCAGATTTCCTTCACTAAAATGTAAAGAAAATAGTTTGAACATTTAAAGACAATAACATTCACTGTAATACACTCACACTTTTCAGAGTCAACTGCGAACTGCTGCATGAGTCAGAAAAGCACAGACTGCCAAGCATCTACTGCTGTACTAATTCTTAAATAGGTCTGTAATTGTACTGAAAAAACAGAAGCACATAGCTGGGTTCACATACTGCACACGAAAACAAAGTATAAAGTAAGGGGTTATTTGTTCTGTATTAACAGAACTGCACTTGAAAGCTTAAGTCCACACATTTACAGCATCTGAAATTAAATCTCAAAGTCTTTTCATCTGTCTTCGCTGGCAGACGTACAACATGCAACTACTTGTCAGCACAAGTAGCCTCAATCTTGATAGATCCACAGCTCCAAATATCTCAAGACCTCTGTGATATGAAATTTGTGAAGTAAGACTCCTTGTTGCTAACTAAAAGGTGCTTTCTAGTTCTAAGGTGACATCTAACTTGGACAGTGAGATAAGCTTGCCATTTCATCACCTAAGATTAAAAGGTCTCAGCTCAGTTTTAACCTATACATCCTCAATGAGATCAATGATGCAAACTTTTGTGCATGGGATAGAGAATGGCATAGGATACACAAGAGAATAAAGATGACAAATGGAGGAAAAAAGAGGAATTCAGTTTTTAGTCCTTGAACTTTTACAAATATTGATGCAGTTGCAGAAGTGATTTAAAGCAACACTGTTTATTTTTCTCAAAAAGACATATGGCTCCTCAAAACCAACTCATGTTGATATCTCAAAACCAACACATTATTTTACTATTGGTAATAGTACAACCCTCCTTTACATCCTCTTGAAAATGTAAGGCATACGTTTTCACCACCTTTCCATCAGAAACACAGGCCAGCAAATTGATCACGTGTCTTGCAGAGTAAGACTGGAGAATTAGATAAGTGCAAGAATAGCAAGACCAGAGCTCTGATACTGTGTTTTAATAAATTCTTCTCAACTCTATTTCTGGGCAGTAGTCAATGAGCTCTTAATGTACATAAAGGAAATGACGACAGATATGCAACTAAGGTAAAGAAACTACTTAAAACAGACTTACAGTGATTCCTACATACACAGCCCATTTCAGGAAGCTGTGATTCTGCCCATTCTTCTCTCAATAATAAAACTGTATTAGAAAATATTTATTTTTTATATATATATTATAATATAAATAAACTGGAAAGGACTACTAAAATAATACTCACACTGAAGTTCAACCATGTAAGTCACAATCTTAACAACAACGTACAGAAGGCTGAAGTAACTGATTTGTGTTTTATGCCAGTGCTAGAATGGTAACATGAATTTATACTTCATGCTAAGGACCCGCTCCAAGAACAACTGGGGATTAAAACAGTTGCAATGGGATCAGAAAGAATTTATTAAGAGCCTACCCTAGCAGAGGCCCTCAAAGTAAGCTCTGAGAAAATAAACAAAACAGCAGTATTCCCAGCTGTGCTGAGTTGATCAATAGTGAATGATGGTGACTCTGCAATGGTGTTTGGCCCCTCACAATCTTCTCAACGCAGCTGAGCTCAGGCCATAGTAGATCTTTGCATATCTTCCTTGGATGAAAAAAAGAGAACTATCATAAACTACAGCCTATGGTGTAAACAGGGAAATGGGGCAATGAGCTCATTTGTTTCTTCAGCTTAACATGTTTTCTCTTCTGACATTCCCTACTTCACTATTTCCATTCACTGAAAGAAAATGAATGTGTTACAGTTCCACACTGTAACAAGAAAATCAGTAATCCTGCAAACTTACTCCACTTTGCCAGTTACCTTCCCCGGCCTGGTTGTGCCTATTTCAATAGTAATCAGATGGGAAATCTCTCTTAAGAGAGAAGGTTGTGCAGAGTCCCTACTATGGGGAGATGCCTAAGCCTTACTTCACAACTGTGTCTGCATTCCTTTAGAGAAAACAAAAAGAAACAAATGTGAAGCTTCCTTCAGCTTGTACAAGTTCTCCTAGAACAGAGGAAGGACATGATGGTGAGTAGACAATGAGTAAATTAGCAAATGCCTAAGTCTGACCTGATTAAAATGCTGCACACGACAAAGTAGCTATGAGCTTCATTCACAAAGAACTCGATGACAGTGGGGTTTCCACAGAATTTAAATGAGGAAAAAATGCTTAGAGCAAGCTACTGCACAGCTTCCCTCACACTTTCTCCTTCCCACTTTGCTTCCTAAATTAGGACATTTTGAAAACTTAGATTAAGTTGCTCGTGATGACAAACTAACAACCAAGTCAGTGTTTCTGCACTGTATTTGCCTGCTTGCTTTTCTATGCTAGCAGACAGTTTGTGTTGCCCGTTTTCAGGGACTACAGTAATCAGTGAGGGGAAATAAAGGTCACTGCTAAGTAAGGCTGCTGAAGCCTTTTTCCTGTCCCTTCTTTTACAAGGGATGAAGAGCAACAGAGACTCTTTTGTTAGAACACCACCGTTTTGCTTGTCTGCTTATGCTGTTTGGGCAGCAACTCCATCCTCTTCATCTACACATATTTCAAATAATCCCTAAGAACAATCATCCTACTTGAATCCAGACAGGACCACAAACAGCCGTGATTTTTACATCTGTTTTTACTTCTGTGCAGAAACCTTTTATATAAGGATCAATTAAGACTGGACAGCATACCTTGAAAAATGAAGAAAAGGGGCAAGATAAATTCTTTTAAACCAATTCAGTTTATTTGCATTTCCTAAGAGAAATTTTCACCCTCTTTTGGAATTGCATTGCATTTGGACTCCCAGTTATGAGGCAGATAGCAGTGGGACAATAAGGCTCCTGGCTGACCTGAACCACAACTGTTCCATCAGATATTAATATTAAAAATATATATTTTAATAAAATCTTGATTTAGATCATAATCATGCACGAGGTTCTAAAAAATCACAGTATCTTTTTTTTTTTTTTAAACTGGAGTAGCACTAAAATACCAACAACATCTCTTCTGACATGTTTTTTTCCCCAGTCGCTAGACTTAACATCTAAAAGGACTATTCATTTTAGTCGTGCCATACAGCTTCTGAACTTGGAATGATTATGGTCAAATGCTTGTCTTGAAAGCATTTAACTACAAGTAACAGCTGTAAATAAATGTAGAAGTCTCCTTAAGTCTCTTCCATTCTTCCTTGGTCTGATTTGTTGGTTAAAGTATCAAAGATATCAATAGATACAAGCATTGCATCATTGGCACACCCGTTTTTATGCTCTATGTTCTTGTATGCCTGGAAAAAACAGAATCCCTGACAGAAGGCAAGGAACTTCTATGGGTATTCTAGCCTGCTAACTGCAACAAAAAAACCCATACTCCAAAACCGTCCTTAGTTTTCAAACAGTGTGGCACAGAAGACAACTCTGCATGCTATCTACTATTGCTCTATTTGTAACAACAAAGATCACACTTCTTACGGAAATATTTCCTGTATCCAGCATGATTCAGCCCGAGTGGGAACTGAAGGACAAAATAGGCCTACAGACTGCTGCCCATGCCTGAAACGGGACCGTGATGCATGACATTCAGTTAGCATGTGGCAGGACACCCCACACAACAGGACATTATTTTATGGAGAAGAACAGCTTTCAGGATGACAGACAACAGAACCACACAGGAAGAAGCTTTATAGCCTGGCACTTTTCAACCCTTTCCTAACCAGAAGAAAAAATAAAACACCAAAAAACCCAAGAGAAACACCCTGTGCAGAATACACCTGTTACAATAAACAAACTCAGCCTGTGGTCATACCTTCTGTCTACGGACAAGCAGCAGGCTTAATGTAAGGAGCAGACCAGAGAAATCTGCAATTACCAAAGTCTTGCTATATTTATGAGTAGAGTGAGACAGAATACACTAAAACACGTAGGCAAATACAAGCAGGGAGCAGGCTGCTCTCCTTACCTACATCTTTTATTCTTGAACAGAATTTTCATTATATATTTTGTACAATTTTCAGTTTTTAAATAAATGTGAAAACATTAATTTGTCAAATCATCTCAACGCGTTGTTCATTCTGTTTGTTCAATGGCTCTGGACCCTCCCTGCTCATATTCAGCCTGAGATGTGAGGTCAGAGTTCTCAGTATGGGAAAAGAACAGCTGTTTGGCAGCAGTAAGTACCCTTCTTTATTCAGCATTTAACTGACATTCCTAGATAATCTACCAACACAGTAATGGCATCTTTCATATCAGACACATAGTAATCATCTAGGAATTTCCTTCTCTTCTTTAAATTCCAACATCAAGGCCTAAAAATAGCATTTATCAATCAATATGCAGACTGGCAGGATAACACATTCTTTTTTGGAGTTTAAGCATTCTTCATTCCCAATTAGGAATTCTTATTAATGAGCTTTTAGGGTGGTTTTTTTTTGGGGGGTGGGGGGGGAGGAGGGAGGGAGATAGTTGTATATTAGATATACTACAACCATTCAGGCCAGATCACTCTGCAAACTACCAGGTACAAAATAGCATCATTCTGCTCTACAACATGGCTGCTGAGGACAGACCTCCCCCTCGCCCTACGAGCCCTTGGGGGATATGCACAGTTACACTGCTTGTGCCATAAAAGAGAACATAAACCTCTCACATCTTGTGACTTACAACCTTTCTATCCTGCTGTCCATTCAAGACTTCTCAAAAAGTTCACCTGGATCCTGAAGGTTTGCTTCTCAAGACTAAAAGTCTCAGCTGCTTATGAAAGCCAGGCTCAGCAGTTTGCATCTCTTAAGGCATATGTTCAAAGCTAACACACTTAGATTAGTCTTAAAAAATGAATTAAAAGATACAATTTTGTTTCATGTTTTGAAAACAACTTCACTCCGGAATGGGAGCTTTGCAAAATAAGTTAAGAACTTCCTGTGTTTATGAAGAGAATAAAAACATACAGCAGCCCTTAATAGGGGAATGCACCAGATTTATTACCTGAATTTCTTCTGTCTTTGCTTGTATCCAGTTGGTTAAAACTATTAAAATATCCCAACAAAACAAATACACAAAATAAATTTAAAAAAGCAAACATAGAAACAAAAGAGGTGCTTTCCTGATCAGAAATACCTCCTTCTCACATGGGTGAGTTTATTTAATTATGTCACTTCAGCAAAATTCCATGTTCTTGGAGCAGCTCACTTTGAATCTTCCTTTCACATCCTTTTTATGCTGTCTTGATTTAATACAGTAAGGTCTGGTTCCAAAGATTACTAAAGTTACTCAGTCCTTCCACTGCTTTTAATGAGTCCCAAGCTATGTCTCAGTACATTTACTTTTTTTTTTTCCCCCCTGAACTTTGGCATTCTTAATCTCCAAAAAACCCCAACCAACCACGTAAGCTTAGCTCAGCGATGTGCTTGCCATTTTTTAGCTTGGTATTATGAATCAAAGAACAGTACATTTTCCTTTAAAAAGGAAAAAAATCTGGAACAATACAGAGGACCTATGTCTACTATTTAGCTCTTCCTATACGTATAAATGTTTGTGTCCCTGAAGAAATCTGAAATAACATTATAGCAACGGAATAAGAGAATCGAAATCCAGTACTTTGGTACTCTGTGTAAACTGAAACAACGTCTGTGTTAAAGATGAGAAACAGGTCAATAACTTGCTGGACTAGCACATTCTCCTCCCTAGTTTGTCATATAGTGCATGACTGTCTTGTGACAAAATCATTTCTTACATAGTCTAAAATAGCCACTGACCAAGGCCACAAGTTAGTGAGACGTTCTGACACTTGCTTAAACATGAAGCGTAAGAGTAACCCCATCAATGAGGGCTGAGAGTGTGAGAAAAGGTTACAAAATAAAATACTTTATGCTTACATATAAACAATGGATTTTACAATTTGGATTCTTGGTCTAAGTTTGAAACTTACTGAAGCAGGTAGTCCTGGCACAGGGTAGTAAAAGAAATTCCACCATAATGCTAAACAATTATCAAGTTTTACATGCAGTTAACATTGCTAGCTTATTTCTTGCTTTCATATTTCAGTACACAAAGTAATCGCTTGCTAATCCTCTAAGCTGTGTAACTCTGAATATACACCAAGATGCTGCATACCTGTCATGTCGTACAATAGGTGTAGGCAGCACGCAGGTCAGGAGCCATCCAAACTCAGCCAACGTGTTCAGTAAAGGTCCATAATCTGTTTTCACTTCACACCCCTACATTAATAATTACAGAAATTAGTAAAGACACACTGCACAGTTTTCTTTCCATACATAACAAATCACAAATACTCTTATTTCTTAATTCTAATGTCATAATTTGTTGTGGTTGGTATGAAAAGATTTTTCACATTTCAAACAAAGCAATTTGAAAAGTTTAAGACAGGAGAAGATTAGGGAAACAAAGAGGAGAATATGAACTATAGACTTGAGTCCTGATTCAACAAGACACTCAAAGCACACCTTTGTTACATTTGTCATGTGGCTGAATTAACCCCTAAGGCAAAACTTTTTAAATAGCAGAAAAGTTTTCACAACTGATACATTTTGTTTTTTATTTCAGATCTGAGTAACAAGCACCTCCCTAGAAATAAATCTACTTTTGTAAGTATTAGTCTTGTACCATCTCTTTTCAGGTAAGTAAATGTATTTATTATTGCCTATCTCAAAAGCAAGCCCTTAGCAACCTTCCAGTCATTACTTTAAATGCTACTAATTCATAACAAGCATATTATTTTAACATTTTATTATTTTGCCACTCTACATCAGCACATGCAACTTCACTAGAAAAAAAATTACGTCTTTCCATATTTAAAAGTAAAATTACTAAGAGAAGCCCTACAACTGAAAGGCCTATTTAATTCATTTACTATCTTTTTTTTTAATCTCACTTCCAGGTTTTGCTATTTTCTTCCTCTTTAAGAATACCTCAGCACGTTGTCTGTGAACCTACACTTGCTAAAATTAAATATACATATTTCATACCAAAATAGATATAAAATAATTAATTTTATTTAGTTGTATTTGCTGGTGTGAACATTTATGAGTATCAAACCAGAACATCAGAACACTGACCAATGATGGGCAGAAGTCTGACTTCATTTCTATGACTCAAAGCTAGTTTTAATTTATCCAGGTGGCTTAAAGAAAGCAGCCTGTAATGTTCATCAAATACTGGTACAGTAATTCTAAGGATATGAATAAATTGTAAGCAGGAAATTGTACTGGCAAATAATCACCAATTTACCTCAATGACTGTCCATTGTTCAACAACAATTGCATCATTTCCTTTCCTGCTAGAACCTGGAACCCCAGAACCTTCTTCTTCATAGATAAATAATCCTTCTAAAGATCTGGGCAAATGGTCGCCTGTGAACATAAGAACAAATTTAAGCTGAAATACAGATTTCTAGGTCAGAATCTCACTGCGATGTACACATGGGCTTATTTTTTCACTGAAAAATCCTTTCAAGTGAACTAGGAACTCAAATTATATAACTCCTATATAACATAACTGACATTTCTTTCTGCGTCTAGTTACAACTTCATGAAGCAGGTCAGCCAACTTGTTATTCAGAACTCCTTTTCCTATACAAATTGAGCTATCAACTGTTACATTTTCTCAAAAGCAAGTCAAAATTGAAGTTTCCCATATTCAACATATCCCCCGCAGCAGACAGGCACAAAACCTCTTCATTCAATTTCAATACTGTATGTCTGACAATAAATGTGGCTTTTGGTGTGGTGAGAGAGGC
The DNA here is from genome assembly GCF_987193195.1 of Phasianus colchicus. Lineage (NCBI taxonomy): Eukaryota > Metazoa > Chordata > Aves > Galliformes > Phasianidae > Phasianus > Phasianus colchicus. Next base: position 27,101,692 of record NC_143442.1, on the reverse strand, counting down.
TGTAAAGACAAACGAAGCATGAAGTGTAAAGCATAGCTGCAGTTACTTTAATACATGAATGGGCACAGGAAAAGCCTGAAACAGAATGAGTTGTAGGAAGATTCCCGATGGGAAGGAAGTTTGAGAGCCCACCTCCTTGACTTACTTGTGAAAGTCTAACAGTACAATTGCCCCCAACTAAAGCTGCGCATCAAATATTAGTTCACATTTTGGCTCTTCCCTAACAGTGATGTATAACTTTGGGCACAATCATATGAATGCCGGCACAGCTCCTGCTAGTTCAAAAATACTCCATCTCTTTAGTTCAGGAATTTCTCAGTACTCAGGCAGATACTTAAAATGGTCAATCAGTAACATGCTAGAATTTTACTTTTGTTGCTGTTCAAACATAACTGAACCTTACAGAAGGTACCATCATTCAGTGGCTTTTAAGACAAAGTGCTAATTCAAAGCGTATCACGTCCTTCAGGTTATACTTATCGATATCGTTAAAAAAATGTGCTGCGTGTCTTACACACTTCTATGGTTAAGAGACTCCGCAAGGAAGAATGGAAGTAAACCAAATGGCTGGTAAAACAGGACGTACTCACAGGTCCATTGGGCTGGATGGATTGCACCCTGGGGTGCTGAGGGAGTCATCCTTCATCATCCATCAGCAGTCCTGGCTAACTGGGGATGTGTCCCTGGCTGTCACTGAATGTGTTTAAAAAAGTCTGGATGTGGTGCTCAGGGACGTGATTGAATGGTGGGTTGTTAGAGTTAGGGGAGTACGGTTAGGTCATGGTTGCACTCAATGATCTTTAAAGTCTCTTCCAACCTGATCCATTCTATGATTCTCTGATTCTATGATACTCAGATTACTTTTGTGACTGGGTTCTCTTTTGACAACAGAAGACAGTTAAGAGTTATCAGTGATTTGGTTCTCTCAAACATCCACCTGTCTTAAATTAGGAATTGAGTTTTGAGAGGAGCATTTCTGTGGCAGTTCTATTTGCATCTACTGTCTTCATTTTTATTAAAACAATAGCTAATATCTTGCTCAATTCACTACAGCAACGTGGAAGAAAAACTGCTGCTTAGGGTACCTCACAATCTAAAAGCAAACTAAAAAAATGGAAGTGAAGACAACTAGATGTATTGCAACCTCAGCAGCTGAAATAATTCTTTACTGTGGTCACAGATACTTGTCAGCTGCAGAACGTGATTCACATGGTGGGCTGTGCCCTCAGATACATTCAGTTTAATTCAAAAGCGTCACACCTATGTGTCCAACTGAAATCTAAACCCGTCCAGTGGGCCTGGAGCAGGAGCACCAACTGCTGCAAGAGGCAGCACGAATCCCCAAGCAAGTCATAACCTGGGTATTAAAGTTGGGAGAGTTACTCACATAGAAAAGAGCAGACAGCAACAGGGGAATGGGAAGATTGCAAAAACTGTTTTTGGAGAACAGCTGCAAAGATTAATTTCAACAGCTGCTGAAAATATCCCATGGTGAATTGTAACTTATCTCCAGAGAGTTATTTTGCAGCTCTAAAAAAAACTGTATTGAAAACTACCAGTACGATTTCTCACCTCTCCACCCTCAAAGTCATCTTGGCATTTCTATTGACTTCAATAGATGGGAATTAAAATCTAAGAGACCGAAGAGATTGCCAATATAAACTGTGCCATTACACTCTTTATGTGCACAAAATTTGCGATTTGAGAGGGAATAGGTGACAAATTCAATTGGATGGAAATATAATGATGCTGATGCACTTGTTCCTTCATAGATTCTGACAAGTACTGAATTGACTTTGTTGCTGAGCTACCAGAAATGTAAGTAGCAGTCAAAGGTAAGTTATTGAGAAAAAAAAATTTAAAGCTCTCATTCTCTCATCATTTGATTTATGAAGAACACATTATATATAACCTAAAGATCTCATACTTTTTTAAAATTGAACAACATTTATTACAATATACAATGAGTTCTGAAACGATCAGCTGTGTCAGACTCTCTTGGACTGTTCACCAAGAACTACAGTATTGCCACTTTCTTAGTAATAATTTCAAGTAAGTGTATAATGCTAACTACATATGGTTTCTACAACTCTTGCAACTCCCAACTTCAAGACAAATTCAGTTCTCTTAATCACATTCAGGAACTGCGAAATAGCCAGGAGAACAACCGAGATCAAACTCGGGCAGAATGAACAAGGAATACAAAAATGAGAGGGAAAGTCCTGCAGCCTGAAGCTTTTTATTTGTAACCATTTCTGAGTATTGAGCTTGTACATCTCACAAGGAGGGAGCATCCAGTGTCTCCCCCTCCCAGCTACGTGAAAAGATGCTGGAGGATCTCCCTACAGTTGAGAGCAAGAGCAAACAGATTTCTCTACTCTGTGTATTTGTCCAGTTTTGACCAGAACAATCTAAGAAAAGATGCTGGATCTGAAACTTCAGGATAAACAGTCAAATTAACACAATTCAGGGTTTTGCTAAGAATTTTAAACCTAGCAGAATGCTAAAGAAAAGAGAAATTATTGGAAGCCTTAGTTTGTCTTAAGGATTAATGGTACAATAAGCACAATGAGAACTGAAATTTCTTTATCTCATTAGAAATGTTTCAAGCAAGAAGCAGCAGAACATGAACAGGAGTGAAACATGTCTTATGATTTTTTCCCATTATCCCATAAAAGGAAAAGAACTAGTGACAGAGATTTATTTCATTTACTATGTTTTGAAAATTGTGAATTTCAATTGCTGTTATTCAGAGTTATAACTGCTCAAAACCATTTCCTTTTTAGGCATCAGACTCTACTAACTTACTGAGACCATCCAAACATGTTTAGATATTGCCTTTCACCAACATGCAAAACAAGATCTACTTTTTGCACAGTAATTAGATCCACATGAATAAGTAAAAGCTTAAAGGTACTCTGGGATAGTACTCACCTTTAGAAATTTCCCAGTGTACAAAAGAATCAATTAAAGATAATCCTTGTTTGTAATAAAATGTGGTTAGTTCTAGCCAGTCTGCTTCCAGTGTACTGATAACTGGTCCCTTTCTTGTAACTTTCATGGACAAGGTGCCTTCATGATAGGTCCAGCAGGTAGAGTCATCATCAAAAACATTGAAGACTGTATAAAGCTTGTCTAAGAAAAACAAAAATAAAAATGAGCCTCTAGAAGACAGAGCTTTCAAATAAAGACATTTTCTTTACACCTGTTTCTCTAAGTAACAGTTTTACAAATCGTTTCCTGACATGACTGCACTCACCTGGAGTCCTAAACACCAGGAAAAAAAAAAAAGAGGCATTAGGAGGGTAAGTTGTGGGGTACTATACAAACTGGAACATACTGCAGTTGGGTTCTCACCAAACCTTTTACATAGCCATATCTTGCAAAAAGGAAAACATAGATTCAAGTGAAAACCCACTGGAAATACACTTCACTTTTGCCAGTCATGGAACTTAAGGCTAAAAATAATTGAAATGACTGCAAAGAAAGATTAAAAAACACGTTCTAAGTTCTTAAATATTACAAATACCTCATATTCATTTTTACCATTCTTTTCTGAAGATGACTTAAATACCAGTATAATCAGTTGCCTGCTGGGGTTTTCCACACAGAAACTCATGAGAGCTTGAGTGCATGCAGAACAAACAAAACCTGCATATTCTCAAATGTGCTAAATACCTACATATTAAGATAGTGCTGTAACAAAAAGGTCAAATGCTCATCCAAAATAAAAATTCAAGAAGTCATACTGTTTAAGTAATCGCTGGTGCTGAGTTACAAAATCTTAGCTAACTGAACATATTCCAGAAGGAAAAACAAGATAGACTCATGTCATTGTCACTGTCCTGGTGTTTGTTTTAAAAAAAAAAAAAAAAACCCAAACCCCTCATGTTATGTTTGCTACTGCAACTTCTAAGCAGCTTAAATCAATGCAATCCTCTAGAAAGCAGAAGCGTTCACAGCACCAAAGCAGAGGAACTCAGACGATCCCAGTTAAGATTCAGTCTCTCTAAGCTCAAGAAATAGAGGGAGATTCCATTCTGCTACAGACAGCAAACTCACTATCTCAAGCTGTAAGGAAAGAGTTAAGCTTTAATGGATCATGCTATAAAGGCTCAGCATGTTGTACAAGAACTGCTTTAACCGAAGTGTTAAAAATAAGAGTGACATTGATTATCTCAGTGCTTAGTCATTAACCTCACAGTCCACCAGCTAGAGAGAGCGCTTAACTCTTTCACAAGCAGGTGAAAAGATTGCTCTAGAGAGCAATTAAACATCTGGCACATCACAGGTGACCCTATTATCACAATGTATTCTTATGTGCAAGTTTCATGTTTCATGCTTTCAATACACTACTATAATACATTACTTCTGATGAGTTAGATTCCTTCTTCCTTTCCACATTTTCCTCCTAGCAAATGAGCAGGGCTTAGTGCTTCAGCATCAGAAGTCACAGTTTCAGGCAGCATCTTCTACACTACCTACCTTACAGATTCTTGTACAGCTAAATCTTCTACCACAGCAACAACATTTTTCAATGATACTTTTCCTAAGCAACTTTTCAATGCTTCATTTTCTCTAGTGTAAATTCATTCTGTAACAATTATCCTCTTTGATTTCACGGTCAGCGCATTAGTTGAAGTAATCTCTTTCAGGATACTTCTTGAAGGCATGTTAACTAGAAAGAATCCATTACGAATGGATTTGCTTGCCATACATTATGCGAGCTGGCTAGAAGCACGTAAAATAACAGCTCTGAATGAACGGGGATCCCCTCATTGTCATTTTAAAAGAGACAGGAAGACTGGGACCATTATAGTGTATTTTTAGATACTTATTACAAGTTTAGAGTCAATATTAAGACAAGGTGAAAGCTATCATATTTGGAAATAGCTTTAAAAACATCTGCATCACGTTTTTCCTACCACGTTTGCTACACATAAATCAAGCAAAAAAGTTACCTGTTTGCACTACACTTAGAACCAGGGCCTTTTTAAAAAAAAAAATCTAAACATTACCACAGTTCAGATACATAAAACAGGAAGTAATTACTTTCTAAAAGTATGGATGCATTTAAGAAAGATGTACCTTCCAAAACCAGTATTTGATGACAGAATATGCTGTTTTATTCTACTCTGTTTTAAAACAACCACCTATCTTATTTCTGCCACAAAAAAAAGCATTCATTACCATTTCCTTTTCGTGGTTTAATAGGGCTGGCTTCTTTTCCAAACTGGAAGTCTGCATCCTGTAACAGTCCGCTATCTGCTTGCACTTCCTCTTCATTCCCACTCTCAGATAGGTTATCACACAGTGACCGTTCATTCCAGTTTTTATAGTCATCATCAGAACTTTTTCTTCTGTGTTCCCTATTTCTTCTGCTCAGTGTTGATTCCAGCTCTGCATTCCCATCTGTGCTTGCTCCATTACAGGCTTTAATTTGAGGAAAATGTTGTGTTACAAATCCCACAAACTTCCTTCCTCTTTTAGCTGCTTCATTAACCTGCATTTAAAACCAAAATTTACCTGTAAAGCTGTTTTAAGACACTATGCCACACATTAAAAAACAATATATATATTATTATAATACACATTTTACTTAGTAAATTGATTTTCAAGGATTTTCAAGGAGACGTGGGCAGACAATATTGCACTACAGAAGGGTAGCTTGTCTATGTATGTTGTCTGTGTCTTTCAAGCAAATAGAAGCCTTCCAGCACATATTTGGGCTCAGGCCAAGAAGGATGGCCAACACTGCTACTGACTTCAGTGTACGCAAAAACCTTCAATAAGCACAAAGATTTTTTTTCCCATCTCTGCATCCCAGTGACAGACAGCATGCTGGTGCAATAAACAGTATGGTACTTCTGAACTCGTGTGAAGCCAGTCACTCTAAGATTACTAACTCTTCATTCTGCTTTTAGCCAGGGGTGTTTTTCCCTCTCCTGGGGTCTCCAAAGACAACTGCACAATATGTGCAATCAGTAGGAAGTATCTGTTCTTGGAAGCAGGGTTTTTCTTTTCTTTTGCTGGGATAAAGAGCATTTCCTCTTACTGCAATAAAGACTTGACAAAAACACAGGGAAACCCCAGCTCCAAAAAGAAGAAATCATTTGTGAAGCACTCAGTGAGGGCAGAGAGGGAAAGATCTTTACCTAGGTAACTGTGGAAACTATTTTATTCAGAGTGATTAATTCTCTGACAACTGGAGGTACTACAAGATCATTTAGGTATCACAACAGTCTGAAGTATTACAGTTTATCACCATTACGTATGCACAGCAGTGATCTTGACATGTACCTGCAATCATTATGAAAATACTTATTTTTTCTTGTTTTTGGAGATCTTGAAAAATGAGTATGTAACTTTACAATGGATTCCTCCCTCAACCTTTTAAAAACACCAGGAACATCTAAAAATAATTTTTAGGTAGCTCTTTTCTTCTACATCTCCTTGCAAGACTGAATCACTACTTAATTTTAAGCATTTTTTCCCACTACACGTGGCAATATGCATACTGTATAACTGCATAATGAAACAAATCACAATTTTTAACTCCTGAAAATTTCAAAAAAAGCCATTTAGAAACTTTAAAGAACTCTGCTAATTTCAGTGATCATTAAAGTATTTCCAATATTTTTACTCTGCTTCCTCCTCTGACAACTGATGAAAAGATAACTCTTACAATAACGACAATTTCCTGTTTAAGCAAGTCTTCAATTTTGCAGAGGAAGTGAAACAAAAATAAGTGGAACTAGAGTTTCACTTCAGTGGAAGTTCAGTTTTCTGTAATATACAACATTTTCAGAAGCTCTGCCAAGTAAACATTGTAATATAATTACTGTATCTATTAAATTTTGTTTGAAGAAAGACATACTTGGAAAAAAAAATCAATAAATTAACTGGAGGTTTTCCTAATGAACTTTACACAGAATACGATCAAACTTCAGATTAAAAAAACAAACAAACCACCACCTAACTCTAGGAAAAGCTATGAAGCAAGCAGTTTACCACAACTGACCGAAAGTTTGGGCCTGATTCTGCAGTTCTGCTTGCAGTGCTCTCAGCAGCTATTCTCCCAAAGCTTTCCAGGTCTAAGTAATAAATTCTAAGTTAGAAAATTAGTGAAGAAAATGATCTCTCTGCATAAAGGAAACACTCAGTAGCTTCTAAAAAGTAAAACCAAAAGCTAAAGCTCCGAGTTAAACAAACACAAACAAATTTATCATTTGCTAATCCTCAACTATTTACATGCAACCTAGAAAAAAAAAATCTAAGTTTGAAAAAAAAAAAAACCCCAAACACCAAAAAGCACAACTCACCACCACAAAATATAACAAACAAGAACCCACAAAATTCCATTACCTTTTCTAACAGTTCTTTCACTACCTCGTTTGTCAGTGTTTCATATGTTAAAGGACATTCCTCAATCACTAGCCTGGGGTTCCTTTGTCCTCTTGGTGCTGCATGCTTCTGGCTAGAACACAGAAAGAAAGCAGGCTTTGTCAGTAGTTCGCTGCTAACTTGGGCAAATACAGAATTCTTTTCTTCTGCTGTAAAAGTTAAAAAATAAATAATGGAAATGCTTTTTCATACTTAAAACTCTGTATTTTTTGATGTTCTGTTCTACTTCTTACACACAGTAAGTTGCCATTTTGTACTTTAACATCAGGATAAAAAATATTTTATATAGAAATTTCATTTGAAGATCATTTATAGACATCTTCCGAAACTCAGCTTTGAAATGGTACTTTTACACTATTAATATGCTGTTGATTAATTTTAGCAATCAAAGCAGCTAGAGTATGAAATAACAGCACAGGCACATGTTAGAAATACAGCGTAGTCACAAGTACTTTGGGTTACACAATGTTAATTTTACTCCTAGGTTTCAGAATTCTAAAAGCATCCATTACAGAGTAGTATTAATCATTTTTTATCTTAAGTCAGTAACACTGTTAATCATACAACATTTGGTGTATATCATCCATATAATGAGATCATCTTAGCTGATGATCCCATTATACAAGCCCCTGCCTTAGAATGAAGCATCAGTGAGATTTTTCAAGTATCAAAGGTTTCCTTCCAATTAGTGGCTGGACAAGGTGCATCTGCATTCAGGAAATCCAGCAGAGGTACATATGGCATCAGCATAGGAGGCTGAGAACTTACACCTAACAGTTTAGAGGAGATTGCAGGTTCTTGCCCCTCACCTGTTCCAAGGGCCTACCAGTTCAAATGACAGCTTCATAAGGATCAACAGGGCTAAGATGTGCTGAGGGAGCTGAGCATAGGCAGCCTCAGCTCTTGGAATCCTCAGCTCCACAAAGCAAATTTTTTCCTTCAAGCATTTGTCCACACAGACAACGTTCACCTTGTTTGTAGGTGAATTTATGAAGTTAAGTTGTATCAGCTATGGGTAATGCTTGCTTAAACAAAGCATTTGACCAAAGAAAGGTCCCTCAAATGAGGCATGTTTTGTGTAACTCCAAGAGTCACATTTCTGCAGACTTTCAGAAGCAGCTGGAAGAACCTTTGTGCATCGTACTAGAACAGATAGAAGGGGAAGCGTGACACCTTTTAATGCAAAAACAAAATCGACCTTCTAGCTACTGAAATTAAGAACAGAAGGTTGTTTTCCTCGCAATTAAAGGAACATTTCTTAATGATCATGTGGTGATCATAATTCAGTGAAAACATGAGTAATATATAAGATTATGTACCTGGAATGAAAACAAAATCTTGAATTGCTCTTGCTGCAGCAAACAAGTTTTATATGGCCTCCCCACTCATAGAATCATAAAATCACACAACAGCTTGGCTTGGAGGGGACCCCAAGGATCATCAGGTTCCAACCCCCTGCCACAGGCAGGGCCACCAAACTCCTGGTACTTGAACAGGTTGCCCAGGGCCCCTTCCTGAGCAACCTGGTCACAGAGCTCCTCCTTCTTAGTAAGAAGGATCACCTACTTCTCTTTGAGGAACTGTATTTTACCTATAGATAAGTAATGATCTTACAGAACAAGCGAAAAGACAAATTTAAAATACAAAGAAGACAAGACAGATGTGAGGGAATTGAAGCAGGTTATTGGTCTCCTGGCTTTTTGTTTAATCTTGTGCTTGTTGCAGGCTCTAAGAAGTGATTCTTTATTATAAGAATGTACAAAAAATAAAAGGGGTAAATTTTAACCGTCTCTCTTTCCACAAATTCATTTTAAAACTCTGTTATAATTATGATAAGCAAATTTAGATTTCTTTTAAAGTTAACTGAAGTAAACATTCACCTATCATACACTTAGGGTTAATTAAAAAAATATGATTGAGTTGGTCACCTTTCCAGATAGGGAGTGGTTACTTGGTTCTTTGAGGTACTTAAAACCATGTGTGCTGAGCAACCCTCTTACAAGCATTGGGGCAGAATAATAAAATTATTTCATTGTTACCTTAATTTTAATCGTGAAAGTACCACCCGATACATGTGACTTGCAGGGAAATTTCTTCTATGTCCAATTGGCAGCAGAATAGGATGAACAGCTCCCACAACATATCCTTTGTTGTAATATTCTTCTACCTTAGATGCTATATCCAACACAGAACTGATCTTGATAACTTCTGGATTAGAGGAAGCTAAAATCATTGAAAGGACAGAAGACAAGCACGTTATACTATGGACATATGTACTCCTAAGTGAGTTTCTATTATTTAAAACACACAAAACCAATCCCAGGGTGCTTACTAAAAAGATATGTTGTACAGGAAAAAACAGATTCATGGCTGATTACTAAGTACACAACTAGGTGAAATATACGTATTTACAAATTAATATGATCTATTTAGCAATACTTCACTGGATATAGCTTTGTCAAGATAATTTAAAAGCTGCATCAACACCAAAATATGCAACAGGTCTGAACACTAAAGCAACTATTTTGTCTAGCCAAAGCCTTAAGCATACTGCAGCAGAACTCTCTGAATCCTGTTAGAGAGGTACATTTCAACAGAACTAATTTAAGCCTAGAATAATTGGTTTCTCCTCTTCAAATACATTTTTTTTTTTAATCTCTTAGAAGTGATCTGTGGATTGCAGGTTGACATTTTAACACAGAGTCCCAGTTACAGTTTTCAAGTAGACTTAAATCTATGTCACAATAAGCAATGTGCTGTCACTAGTTGCCAAGCAGGATCCCTCGGAGGGTGTGCAAGCATTTCTGATTAGTAGGTTAACAGCACATAGGAGTTGGAAAAAGCTTTTATACAGTCTGGTCCTCAGCTTTTGCACAAAGAAAAGAAACATCCTGCACTGTCAATAGCTCATGTATTTTGCCACAGTATTGAAGTACTGAAGAACTAACTATTCTATAGCAATGGAAATGCAGAAAAAAAGCAGATATGAGTGCAACATTATCATCATTTCAGAGATTTTTCAATTGCTTTAACCATTAAAGATCATTTACTTCCCAATACATAACCAAAATACCTGTACAAATAACAACTACAGCTAACTTGCTAATTGTATAATAAGCTTTAGATGCACATATTGAAGATGATGACAGAACAGCTACTCCATACATATTCATACACTCCGTTGCTCAGAGTGACAACAACTTAAAGCATGTCACTGTCGTGCACCAACATGAAATACCCTTGCATCAATATTCCTTTTTCGCCCTATTAGGAGGGCTCTGGAAAAGCCTTAAGCATTCTGCTTGAAAAGGAATATTTAGCTTAGCCCTACATCATGCATAAACTGACCTCCAGATGCTTTTGTATCTGAGATATGCCTCATGATTGAAACTGTGGAATTTGCAGCCCCTGACAGGCATTTCAAATTACACTTTGGAATTCACTGCTCCCCAGCAAAATGAAAGACTGGCTGTAATGTTTCTTGCTAGGGATTCCCCTGGTGCAGGGGTACCTCCGGGGAACTTAGAGCTGATTCATGCAGTCAGGATACGGGAATATTGGAGGGAACAAGAAAGTACAGGAGACAATAAAGATGCTCAGGAATGTCACCCAGAATATTTAGACTGCAGTATGGTAGATCTAATCTACATCATGGCTTGTGAGAAGATCAGGGACTCCTGCCAGTCTCTCAAGTAGGCCTATTCCAACTTCATGCATCTCAAATCCGATGAAGCAGAGAATAAGGAACATAAAGCTGAAATACAACGAGTTTATGCTTGGAGTACTTTCATATTAATGCAGGCTATTGCTCACTGTAATCTTAACAAGGAAGGACATTCAGTTCAGTTAAGCTTTTTTTTTTTTTTTTTTTTAAACTTGGTTCCAGATCCAATGTAACATGTCACATAAGGGGAAGACCTTGCTCTGGAAATCACCAGAGCATCACAAAGATATAACGCACAACTTGACAGCCTACTGAGAACTAAGTTTGGTCTGCAGTGATAAAAAGCTCCCTCTTTAAGTTGCATTTAGCCCAAGGGTACTGGAATAGCAACAAGTCTGCAAATGAGTTGAATGGGTCAAAAGGAAAGAGTAGTTCAGCTTATTTTCTACAGTGCTTCAGCCAATCCTCATGTTTTATAAGCAAGCAACATTCAGAAGTGCCTCCAAGAAAGACTCTATATACCATTTTTACCTGTTTTCACGATTTTAGCTGTTGAGAGGCCTCAAAACAAAGACCCTCAATGTTACATACGTGCGTATAGCTAAAACCATTCAACAGAGCCATATGTGCATTCACAAATCTAACTGCTTGCAGTTAGTACCTACAACCAGGCAACCATCTAATCTTAACACCACAGTAAGTTACTGAAGCTAAGCACTTCTGAATATCAGACTAAAAAAGAGAAAGTGAGTCTTCGCTACTGTAAAGGCTGCTAAAATACTTTGAAGAGAAACCTTTATTTGCACTTCTCAGTGCCATTCCTCCTTAAAGCCTCGATCTTCTTTAAAACAGATCCTTTACACAGCACTTTCAAAAGCTTGTTACCTTAAAATGCAGCTAAGCTATCCAGGACACAAACTACTGAAAAATATAAAATTCACTTAAGCCTAAAAAACCTGAACTCTATTGTCCTTTCTATTATCAGTAGGCAATTGATGTATTAATTCAAGTCCATCTTCATTTCCAGGAAGTTACCTATTACTACCTATCTACCCAAAGCTTTGTTTATCCCAAAAGAATAAATGAATGAGAACTTCATCTGTCTATGAGTAAATAAACAGAGCAATAAATACAGTCAAGTATTACAACGTAGTAGAACATTGCTTCAGTTAGTTCTCGTAGTTCTTCTGTGAACACATTGATAAATTTTAATTAAAACATTACTACGATCCTTTAATTTGGGAAGAAAACTAAGCAGAGATTAAGTTTTGTTTGTGAAAAAGTTCCCGAACATGTAACAAGGCATGTGCTTATGCTTCCTCCCTTTATCAAATCCCTCTATCTAGAACATTTACTTTAACTACTCAATATTAAGAATTTCCAGTAGATCGGATGGCTATAAAATGCAAATTAACAAAAAAGTGGCTGCAAAACTGGGCTGTCTGCTCTCAGAGGGCAGCCATCTGGGCTTGTTTATGTTTTCAACTTTCTGGAAACAGGGAGTTGCTCTGTTAGAGACAGGACACCCTCGGGAAGGAAGTATCCCACAGAGCACTGTCTGCCTCCAGCTATGCATACAAATTTTGTTTCATTTTGGTCACAATTTCAAAAGCCTATTCAGCAACTAGAAATGAAGCATTTGCAGAAAAAAGCCCAAGCAAAACTATAATACTCTTACTAAAAGATCTACCAAAGGCCTGGGATGTACTTCAGAGGAAAGTATTCCCAGTATAAACTAAGGACTAAGGACTAAGACTTACTCGTGCACAATGTAAAGGACAACGACAGCCTATTTTCCAAATTCAAATGCATTTTAAGACAATGTTTCCTCAGTTAAGGAATCCTGTTCCCCTTTCTGAGGCACAGCATATTTTCTGAACAGTTGCACTACATTCAGACAACCATTACTCAAAATGAGTAAGGATGGCAGTGTCTGACTCACAGGAAAGTAGGAAAATCTCTAGCAGTTTTTAGCCAGCTTCCCAACAAGGACAGTTGTGTAACTCAGACGGTTTGTGGTTGTTAAAAATACTTTGGTAGTTTCCATTGTAATTTTATCTAAGTGAAGACCTTCGTCACGATTTGTGTTTCAAAATAAAAGTCTTACATTTTGGCTGGCTTTGATTAAAATAACAGACTTACTACAACTCAGACACAACAGAACAAAGTTAAATTCTATTCCCTACTTGTTCAGAATAGCAAAGTTGTAAAATTACCTTCTAAAGTAAAATCCAGCAACACGTATTCATAAGCAGAATCAGTCTTTGTTTCAACGTGTGGTCTCTTCAATGTAGAAAAAATTTTTCCAGGGCTGCTATCATCTGGGTCTTCCAGCTTTCTCAGTCCGCACCCCATGGTAAGATCTGCAAGTGATTAAATCTCAGGAGAGGGAGGGGGGGGAGCAACAAGATCTGCTGCTCTCACTAAAAAACAAAACAAAAAAAACACCAAAAATCAGTAACCAAGTGATTCCCTTTGATTTTGTTTTCTATTAGCTGTAAATCCAAATACAGAAAAAGTCTGTCTCCCAAAACAAAAAGAGGAGGTACTTCCCATTCATTTTTTATATATAAACAGCAAATCCATAATGATTTTAAGCCGTAAACTTAGTTGGAGTAGGCTTGATTTTTGCAGCAACGTTAGAGCTGCTACAAGCTAGCAGAGATTTTCCATGCCACGTCAATTTACAGCCAGCCCCCTATCAGGGCTCTCTCGCAGAGGACACCAATAGTGCTTTGTTTGTCCTTCTAGACCGACTGAGTAAGAAGGAGGGGCAGCGGGTGGGGGGGTGGGAAGTGAAGAACTGAAAAAGAAAGTTAGAGAAACTTGTATGCATGTTATTACTTACCTCTAGAAGTAGCACTCAAATGCAGTAGCAAGTCAGAGGAAAAAAGCAAGTTAGTCAGAATGAAAGAATGAGAAAAAGAGCCTCAACACGGTTGGAGACGAAAATCATTTCCAGAAAGGAAGTCAGCTTCAAGAGGAAATTGCTTCTGGCATCTCAAAGGGCAGAAAAGTAAATGAAAAGCAGTTTAGTCTTTATTTTAGATTTCCAAGTTTGGTTCCTATTTCCTTTTCACAGAAACTTTCTTCCAGAGGGAGAAAAACACGTACATAATGTAATAAAAGGTAATAATGTAAAAATGCTGTAAAGAAGCCTCATGTCAAGAAAATCATGAAAACATAATTATGATAAAGCATATACATCCCTAAGACCAACTTACATAATTGGTTTTGAGAAACACTGAGAAGTAACACTGGCATTCATTTCAGGTCAGAAAGCCCTTTTGAAGCTAATATGAACATAATTACAAGACCGCCTGCCTCATTTTTCATGAGTATTGAACAACTGAAGTCCTCTTCTCTGTCAGGCTGACCTCAGCTGAATAACTGCATGCACTCAGCACTGCTCCCTAAGCATCTTTTTCCTACAAGTCCTCAAAATTTAGTGCAGTTTCAAAGGCTCAGAATATGTTTAATTAAAAAATAAAATAAGAAAAAAAAGAGAAAAAAAAAACCAACCAACACCTAATATAAGCCCATTACTCTTACATTAACTACTGCAATCACTTGTAGTTGTATTGCAACTGATGCAGACCACAATAACATATAGAGACAAAAGGAATGGTGAGTGATTTTTCAGGGCTCTGGTACTGCAGGGATGGGCAGGAAAAAAGTTTTCATGATTTATTTTTAGACTACATGTAGAAAAATTCAGACCAAGCCAGAGATTCACAATGCCATTTTGGATTTAAGGAACCGTGACTTTCAATTTTAAAAGCTTTTAAATAATTCTCCATGAAGAAAAGTGATCTTATCAAAATGGCTCCCCTTTTCTATAAAGAATGTGATTTAGACAAACCATTTTTTTGCTTTCTTCCTGCTTTACTGTAAACCAAATGATGCAACTTTATTATTAACATTATTGTTTACAGTAGTTTACCAGAAGCAATATGGGGGCAGACTACACTGGCTCTGAAATCTATGCTGTAGTCCAAATTTACTTATTCTGGAATAACTTAACAGTCACTGAGTGTGGAATCTATGCAGCATCACCAGTTCAATCTTACAGCCTTTAGAGCAAATCCCCAGGTGCCAAAACCAAGAAGAGATCCTTGCCTTATCTTCTGATTAAAACCTAGGAAAA
The DNA here is from genome assembly GCF_987193195.1 of Phasianus colchicus. Classification (NCBI taxonomy): domain Eukaryota; kingdom Metazoa; phylum Chordata; class Aves; order Galliformes; family Phasianidae; genus Phasianus; species Phasianus colchicus. The sequence continues at coordinate 27,086,477 of NC_143442.1, read as the reverse complement.
CATACCAAATAAGCAACTGAGCTCTTCAGCTTCCTGTGTGACTGTTTAACAAGAACTGCTTCCAAACAGATTTTCCTTCCCCCCCCAGAAAAGGTAATCCATGACCCGTTGCTATCCCAAAGAGACATGTAACAGTCCATTCAACCTGGAGAATCCTGCTGTCTGACTCCACAAGGATCTTGTAACCTCCTGTACAAAGACACGGCAACAACTGAAATAGCAACAACTGAAAAGCTTTCTGCAGCAAGAAACCAGCTGACACCTGGATTTTATTCTAACTAAAGCTATCTTTGCATTTAATGAGGCCAGTACTCAGTCATTTGAGCTCTTTGCAGTAAGGCTCAAACTATATCCCAACTCTCTCTCCAAGACGTGGTTTTTCGCAGCATCAACAAACCCTGTGTACACCAATGCAGAAACACTGCGACGGATAAAAACGATGCTCTTTACTTCAGGTAACACCAGCTTAGTCAAGTAGTTACAAGCTTCCAAATTGAAAGTCAGTCAATAGCTACCCATTGAAGACTTGACTCAAGAGTTGTTAGACTGAACCAATGAAATGATGCTGATGGGAGAGAAACAAGTTCCTTTGATTCCTGGCTATGAGAGGTGTTTCTGGAACTGTTTTGCTGTTCAAAATATTCACTTTGCAACAAGGTACTGCAATAAACCTGCCCATTTCCAGTGACCTAAAATGCAAAATCTCTGGCAAGTGGCACTAGAGAAGAGGAGATTCCTCATCACGCTATGATTCACAGCAAGTCCCACAAAAAAAAAGAGCGTAAGACTCAGTCATCCAACCTCAGTATCATTTTTAGACCTTTCAAAGGGAAAAGACAGGCAGCACAAGCAAATGATGGACCCGTTAATTCTAAGCAACTACACTTCTGTCTCGCAGGGTCCTGTAATTGCTTTCATTCTGATGAAATGGGAAAATGCTACAAAGATGGACTCATAAGAAGACATATAATTTGCGAGTTGTATTGCAATCATGGGAAATAATTCCTCCCCAGCCACATGATTTAGAACTGGCTGACACTAAGAAAACAACTTTTTAGCCTGTCTGGTCACCACTGGGACAAAACCATCATCATCTAACTGCACCTTGTGAGAACATCATTCATTCAAACATGTGAGCTGGTTAGCTTACCTGGAATAAATTCAGCTGCACAGTCTTTGGAGATCCACTTCTATTCTGAAGGTTAGAGTTGCAATCTTCAGAAATAAAAATACCTTAAAACTGTCCAACTCCCTACAGAATAAATCATTGCCATTTATTAAGATTTCACTAGGACAACTAGCAAGAAAAGAAAATTAATTCTTAATTTGATGAAGTAGAGATGTAAAATGACATCTGCACCAAACTTCCCAGCTGTACCTATAATTCCCCGTGTCTGCAGCTTACGAAGGTGAGCTACATCTTTGTGTTTAACAGCAACACTAAGGCATATAAGCATTATCACCTGCTACACAGCAGCCTTCTCTGACACGGCTCTTAGTAGATGACAGAAATATTAGTAAGATTCAGGAGGATGAACTGCCAACTAGAACTAAATCATTCAACACCTCAGGTTAGCTGAACACTTACAGAATTGAAAAAAATAATGCACTTCACAGTTCCTCTCTGTATTTCTCTTCAGGCTTACTTCCCTTGCTTTATGACTCCAGAGAAAAAGTAAAGGTTTTGCTTGGGAAAGGGCAGAAGGACAATAGAGAAGAAAGGAACAAAGTTTTTTTTTTTTAAAAATAATCGCATTCTCAACTTCAAGAACTGTAACTAAAATAAAGCACTGGCATTTAGTAGTTCTTTTTCTGTAAAATGATTTGATAGTGTTTTGTCTATAACTTACATAGAAATTTTGTGAAGAAATCATTTTGAAGTCTCCTTGGCCACCCTCCTCCCCCCTTTTAATGCATCTCTTTTCTTCTTCCTTTGCAGGAATAATTTTGAAAATAAAACAGGAAAAACAGCCTTGTCACACGTCAGAGCAGAACAGCCAGCCCTTCTGGATTAATATTTACCTTCATACTCTATAAAGTTTAATCAGATAGATGACAACAATGGTTTATTTTAATGACTGCAGAAGCACAGTTTAATGACAACAGCTCATCAATTCCATTCTTAACATTTTTCTAAAACTGTTTAAATTACTCATCTGTGCTACAATAAACAAAAAATGACAATTAAAACAGTAGATAGGGACCAATGTATATGCATTAAACTCCCAGATACCAAACCAGAACTTTGTGAAATGCTAAAAACCACTATTTATTCTATTTCTAACCACTATATCGCACACAGAAAGAGCTTTGGATTTGTAAAGCTGCAAACAATTCTCTGAGACCTACACATGTGTTACCCATTTTTTATCTATGCACATCGCACTTAACAAGGCTGCATTAAATAGATCTTCTGTACCTGCAATACAGTATCAAATGTAACAACTGTGATTACATAAAACCACACATTTTAGAATGTGTTTTTAATTATCTGATTAAAAAACAATTAAATACAAATATTTTTAATGTACACACTTACATAGACTACAGCTCCATTGGTGAACAGAGACATAAAATGACCATGTGAGGCCCTCAAAATTAGTTTCAGTATTTTCTAATTATTTGTGGCTCAAGAAGTCCAAGGTGGCCTGGTAAGATGTGCACTTTCCCAGTACATCTCAGCAGCATATTAAATGTTGCTCATATACGAGCCACATATTACTGTTCTGCTTTCTGTATTTCCATTCAGACTTTCTACACTAAAACTGTATAGGATTGTACAAGTGTATCAAGACACTGACATTACATTTTTGATATTTAATATGATGATCCACAATGTGCATCTTTTAAAAAGGAAACGGACGTGAAGGAAATTGTATACCAGGTGCATTTAAACTACTGTAGCTGTTCAACATTTCAAAGCCACAAACCCATTCTACTGTTATTTTTACACTCAAAAACTTTCAACTCTATCACAACCATACAACTTCTTATATTTAAAAACTGCTAAAAAGAGGAAAACATTTTTAGAAAGCCATGTGTTCTGTCAGGTTTTGTTCAGTTACCACGGGAATGCAGTTTCTCATTGACTATTTTGAGAAATGAATATCAGAATAGTAATAATCAAACATAAGTATGCAAAAAACTAAACAGCTTACAGGGATGATGAATAGACTTCCAGTACTCAGGATCAGAAGCAGCAGGAACCCAAAACATTAAGCAACTGGAAAATTCTACTTAATGCATAAGCAAATCCCTGATCAAATACATAAAAATACAGGAGAGTGATAACTTTTGTAGCTCTTCTGTACGTCTAGGGGTAGTTAGTGTCACTTAGCACAATGCCAGAACTAGCATTTTGCCATGGATATGTAACATTAAACAAACAACAATCACTAGAAACACTGAGAAAGCTAACTCAGTAGAAAACAATACTGGCAGGGTCACTAAACTCTCAGGGAGTGAGAATCAGGGCGTTAATTCTGTTTGCTAATATGTGACAAGTAGTGCAAAGACTTGCTGCCAGCTAGTGCGCATCCAGGGAACACTGCCCTAATCTGCTCCAATCCCTCTTAACATGTGTAAGGCCTTACAGCTACAGACAAGAAACTGCAGAAGCCCTAAGGAAGCACTGCTGTTCTCCAAACCCCAAATCAGGACTCCAGTATCTGCACTTAACTGGATGACTTCAGTAAAGAATCACCGTATTATGATAACTTTAAGTGGTAGGACAGTAATAGTGTAAAATTTAAGAAATAAAAAAAAATGCTGAAAGCTGTGATGTCAAAATAATGCAATTTTAGGCACTTGTGAGAAAAAAATTATACAGTTCATTCTTAGTGCATCTCACCAAGGTATTCCTGCACAAACTACAAAAGCTGGTTACTGTGTTTCCATTATGTCTAAGGATTCAACTACAGGAAGCTTAGAAGTTCACTTCCTATTAACTGGTATTGTGCCATCATTGTTGGCAGACATTTTAAAGAGAGATAAGTTACAATATCATTGGAAAGCCCTCAATATTTCAACAGTTACTGGCAGTTGCTGAAGGAAGGCAAAATATTAGTGGTTCATCTTCTATTTTTTTTCCCCCTCTAGAGGTCTCAGATCAAATCTAAACATTGTTAAAAAAGGGTGACATAACCTTAACAAATAACATCTCCAGACTGAAGTTAGAGAGCATGTAAAAGAACACCTGGGAATACTTCTGTGCCCAATGCTGAATATGCTTCCAAGTGATCAAGTTCACATGCAAGTTAAAATGGAGTAAATGTTTTCGAAACAAAGGCCAGGAAATCAACTCATTTATCAATAATCTATCATCTGTCCCCAAAAATGGAAATAAATGACATTTTTTATTTGCATTAGATGCCACTTCATCTGACAGATGGACAAATGACTGCACTACAGTCGTACATTTTCAAGCAGTTAGTTCAGAAGACTTCCCCGATACAATACTTGATGTGAACTTGACCTCTTCCATCTCTAAGCCATTTTAGAAACAGGTAAGTCCTATTTGTAAACTGAAACTGCAAATGTCAAAAATAAGGATTTAGGACTAAATATTCTCAGCCTTGAGTCAAATGAGTTCTTGTTTCGTGACAGAACAAATAAGGCTCTAACAGAACACAGAACCTTCCTTTGACACCTTCAGAGTCACGCCAGCATTTACAACAATAACAAAACCATATAGAATTCTTCCACAGAAATGAACTATTGTTAGGATGCACCAACATTTCTGTAATTTTTATACTGACGAGTTCTAAAATCTAATTCTAAAATCTGTATCAAATAGAAATCAGTTGGACATTTTTGGCTGCACAGATTGGCTCAGAGACAGGACAAGCTACAGCAACTATTTTCCCCCTCAAAAACATGCAAACAAGTTGTAAGTATCTGATACTTGTTGGGTACAACAATCTCCCTGTTTCTACAGTAACAACTCTTTAAAAACAAACAAACAAGAAGTTGAAATCATATTGCCTAGATTTCTTTCCACCTAGCAAAACACGGAAAACACCTGCAGCAAACATACAACCAAGGCAGTAAATAAAATGACAGTATGTGGCATCTCCTTTCATATAATTCCAAACTAGTATAAGAACAGCACCTGACTCATCTTTTTTCCTGCATAACACAAAGAGATGCTACTGACTCTCAGAATCACCGTTAAGGTATTTACCTATTACACACAGTTCAGTGGCTGACAATAATGCCCACTGTGTAGGATCCCTGAGTGCTTCAGAAACAATAAACAAAAAACCACCACAACAACGAAAAAGCAAATTTCTACAGAGAAGATAAATTAAAAGCTCCAGGATATTATACAAACATTAAATAAAGTCATTATAGTTTCTTTTTCCTATTAAGTACAGTGAGGCTGTATCTTTGAAGAATGCAAGTTTTACAAAATATAAAAGGTATTCAAGGGGGTGAGGGGAGAAGCAAGGAGAAAAAGTCACTTTCTGCAGCTGAGGATAGAGAGCGTTCCATCTCCACTCATGACATTGCCAAGGAGTTCCTAAAGCCTTGCTCAGACAACAGAAAAATTACAGGCAGTAAGGGGAGGTTTCTAAACGGCCTTGTCAGAGAATTAAGTCAATTCTTGTCTTTTTCTATAAATTAAAAAACACAGCAGAAACCCAAATATATTGCTTTCTGTCTACAATAAAAACATCACCCTCCTACGAAAATAACCAATCATTAAACTAGTGGTCCAAACTTTCAAGTTATTACCCTCCAGCACTAAAATGACACACAAGTGAAGATACCTTATAAAAGCAGAGAATTCTGATTGAAAAAAAAAATCAGAAATAAACAAAAACTATTGCAATACAGATTTAAATAACCACATTTTAATCCATAGCAGGTAAATGCTGTTAGTACTGTGGAAGATGGTGTTTCCACCTTTACTAACAAATCTTTTAAATCTATATACTCCACAAACAAAAAGTAACTTTTCCCTTGAAAAATGGCATATTTTATTAAATCTATGTAAGTAATCCATATCTAAATAGTAGGCTGTATACTAGAAATTACAATTTTGTCCAGTGAGTATTTTTATTAAGAAAGACTATACAGAATAAAAACACAGTTTGGGGTGTTTCCCTGTCCAAACTGCAAAACCAAGTTTTCTTCCTTTACAAAAGCTAACGGCATTTTCATTTAGGCATATCCAGGCAAATGTTACAAGTCAGGAAGGACATTTCCTCCACGTGATAGGAACATCAGCAAATGGGATGGCTAAAAATCTATTTTACAGAATCTGTAGGTGAAGGTGGTGTAAGAATTTTATCTTCCAGTCTGTAATCTTTTGTAGGATGAAAATGGGGACTTCACGTATGCCAAGGTTTCAGACTCACGGAAATAATGGATGTGAAAAATTTCTTCTCACAGAATGCAACCTTGATTCCTAAAGAGAGAGGAAAAATGCTGTGTTGTTTCCTCTAGTTTGAGCTGTGTCTGAATTATTACATTAATAATGCTCTAACGAAAAATAACTGTTCATTTTGATATTGCATCAGCAAGACAGATGTGGTTCAAAAAGTAAAGACAGACTTCTATTAGGTATATAGGTGTGAAGCTGACAGTGGCAAAAAGAACCTTCACTTGTTTATAAGAACACTAAATGAGTTCAGATTTAATTTACCTAAAAAAAGTTTTGTTCACTGATCAGTTAGCCTTAGTGAAGTATTTTTATAATGTTATCATGCAAAACCATATTCTATATATGTACTCTCTATAAAAGCTCAAAACTCAGCTTAGCATTAGGTATTCCTAAGAACTGTTTTAATTTTAGATGTTATATAAACTTATATAATACCCGAGCACTTTAACATAGCTCTCTGCAGCCTATCTTTTTATCTTTCGTTATTCAACTATTAACACTGTCCTCTCCCTTCAAGCTCTGCCAGTTTCCTAACACTATCAGCTAATACTGTAGTTCTTATATTCCTATTAGGATATTCAATCAACCTTAACCTCAAGATTTCAGTTTATCATCATCTACTCAATCCAAACCATCTTGTGGACTTCCATCCCAAATTTCCAGGCTCTCAGGCTGTCTAGTACCAGTCTTCACCTAGAACCCATTTCAATCTTGCTTATGTCAGCAGAACTTCAGTTCCAAAATATTTCTTACTCTTTCTATAGCTTTGACTCCTATAAAAACATGGATGGCACAAAATGTTTTCTCCTCTGTACTGCCATGTCCCAATGTGATGGTGAAGACTTAATTTCACACTGATGGGACTTCATAAAAGTAATATCTGGGGACAAGTTTTACAGGCACATAAGCAGACAAAAAGTCACATTCTAAGCACATACCAAGCCCCAGCTATGTACTGTGGGGCTGTTAAAAGGCTATCACATAACAAACCAAAAAAAATTACTTTAACATGTGTAAAACGTGTATTTTTCCCTAACTGCATCTTATTAAAATACTCCATTTTTGAAGAGAAGTAAACAACTCAAAGCAGCACCTTTTTCACAGCAAGTTGAGCACTTGCTAGAGTGTAACTACGAATGAATACCAATCACCATATATCACAAAAGAAAAAAGGGAGGGAAGAAATTACACTGCTAATAATGGAAACAAACAGTTCCATGAACAAAAATCATATACTGAAGAGCTAAGAACTGCCCTTGTTGGTAAAGGAAAAGTAACCCACACATGCACTGAACTTGGAAAACTGAACAAGAAAGAAAATAACGATGGAATGAATATACAAAGAACTATCTCAGGAATTAATTACATGAATTCCATATGTCTGTTTTACATAAATATCAGAACATTTACAAATATGCAAAAAGCAGTTAAGTAGTACCACAGATTATGTTAAATTCTCCCTTAACGTGTTTTATTGTTTAGCTTCTTGTAAATATCAAGTATTACAATGAAACAACTGACCCTAAGCTTCACAACAGGCAGCTGCTAGCTGGTATGTTGATGATCTCAGCCACACTGGAAGGACTGGACAAGAAAATCAGAACAGGTACATTAAAGCTGCCCAAAATGCTTAATAGTGAATGCTCCACACTGCCTGTGAAGAGAGACAGAGAGAGAGAGCATACAGATCAGAAAAAGCAAAATAAGCCATTTAACTAGAATAAGAACAACCTATTAGAAAAATACAAGCTCGTTAAAAGAACACAGCAGGAAATAATGTGAGACAAAGCATGCCATCTGCAACTTGCTATGTTAATATAAAATTAACGAATATGGCTTTGGTGGAGTTCAACCTGTCCCTGTAAGGAGCAATAGACTGTGCTACAGTTGGTGACAAACCTGTCATTAATTGTGTGTGAGGACAACTTCTGTGTTATTCATGCTTCTGAGACTTAGGGAACTTAAAAGCTTTACTCTACCTTAACTACACTACACGTACTAATGAAAAAAACTTACTGGACTGAAAACATGCTTTAAGGTTATTTTTTGTTGCTATCGTTCCAGATGGAATGCCCTAAGTGCAGAGGTCGACATAATATAAAATTACTATACTTTTCCCAAAACGATTACACTAAGACTTCCACTTTAAAAGGTAACTTAGATATATATATATATGGATGCATATATACAACTATACGCTTATATAAACACATGGATACTTATGTGCATTATATGCACACTTAAAACACATTCTAGCTTATTACTGCAAAGAAAAATGAAGTGTTCCACGTTCAATTAAATTTACAGAACCATCAGTATCTGAGGCTGAGGTGTTAGCATCCTGCACCAAGATAACCAGAAGGTATCTGTGCACAAATACTAAGTCGACTACATTCCAAATGAATGCCCTAAATTCTCTTCTCACATTGGAAGATCTTTCTCTGGTTTTTGAGTTAGAGGCAATGCAATTATCTGCAATATCCAAGTGAACAATCTCTGATGTTTTAAAAACATTTTCTTACAGCAAATATAATATCTCCTTGGAAAGCTTTGAAATGATTATGGAGAGTAAAGAACAAAGTGGTGACAAAAACCAGACATACAAATCTGAAAACCAAATTATGTTTTTCTGCTATTGACAGGTTCTTGATTCAGAAGCCAGCAAATAGCATGTTCAGGAAAAAAAAAAAACCAACAACAAAACAAACAAAATCCCCTATGTTCCTACTTTTGTACCCTTCTATGAATTTCTACAAGATTTTCTGAAGGGTGAGCTTAAAATTAATTAATACCAAAGCTCTGTGCTCCATTCCAGTGCCCAGCACTTTCAGTTTCCACCAATGGGATTAGGGAAGACCAGCTGGCTATCAGCTAAAACTGTGAGGATGGACATAGAGATGAAGTAGATCAATTTACGCCCCCTTACAGTACACTTCCAAGTTCAGTGAAAGAGAAAGCCTCCTAAGGCCCTAAAACATCTCTCACAGGAAGACACTGTATCATTACATACTTTCAATGTTGGCCAAAATATTCCACTGGATAAAAAACCATAGGGACAGCAAAGATACACCCCCTACAAAGTTCACAACAGTTGGAAAAAATGACTGAGAAGAAACAAAAGCATGAAATAAATTAACAAAACCCATTCACCTATCCATCCCCACATGGCACAACTTTTTTGCATCTTCACTTGGTTTTTGTAGACGGTAACAATCAGTTCCCTGTGCCTCATCAGTTTCCCTCAAAGTAATTTTCCCTGGTCTGGAACCAGAAGCATTTCAATTTTCCCTTACTGGTGCTACTGTTACCATAGGCTACACAGATCTCTCTCCCAAAGACAAATCCGTATCTGCCCTCTAGATGCAATCAAGCATTGATCCCCTTATTACCAGAGGTAATACAAGATCTACAGAGAGAAAAGATGATCAAGGGGAAACTGCTAGTATACTATATTCAAACTGAATACTGGTATTAAATACCAAATTTAGATCTAATTATCACTTACTTTCAGAAATTCGGCAGCTTTATTCTAGTTTTAAGAGCAATACAAATTCTGTACCAAAAAAGTGACATTGGGAAAATACTATGTAAACATTATTTGTCACAACAGAGAAAATGAAGAACAAACTGGAGCACCACCAGAGCTGAAACTCTGTTAACTGTTAAATAAATGCTTTACAAGACGAATGAACAGAGTTCTTACACATTCACAACAGCAATGGAAACACTGGCTCAGAAGTGCATGACTTTCTTCCTTGGTAAATATTTCATAGGTTCTGGTTGTTCACCTTTGTGGCTTCATTAAAGTACGACTGCAGTGCACACTCTCTCAAGCTACATTTGAAAGTACTATGTTAACAGTGCCAAAACTACCCAGATAGTGTCTGTTAGCCACTCTCACTGTGCGACTTAAAGCTCCTAGCAGAAATAATATTAAAGCATATGTTTAATCCTAACTGAATTCCTATTGCACTGGAGACAACAAATTACTTTCAATACAATGCCTGTATACTAGAATGTGTTACATCTCCGACAAGCCACTACTTGTTATTTTTCAAGCAGCAAAGATACACTTGCTGGTGTATTTTACCAAGAATGCAGTCAGCAGGCTATATTTTTCTGCAGCTGTGAAGCAGGTGGTAACGACACAACCACTTACTTAACACACACCAGCCTGCTCTCAACATTTGCTCTTTTATTTCCTATCTCTGTTGAGTGTCCAGCCATAGAGATAGACAACACCAACTGATACATGCACAGCACATTCAAAACTATGTGAAAAGTAAAAGTGAATGGAGAATTGTGTTCCAGAACTATCAGTTACTAAATATAGTTAAAAACCAAACAAATAATTAAAAACTGCCAGAAATGATTTGACACGATCCAGTAATAAATAAAATCATCAGAATTCTGCCAGTCATTATAAGGTTCTGAAGATATTTGTGAAGCTGTTTCCCTGTTATCCCTGGTGTAGGGATCCTGCTTTGGCAGGGGGGTTGGACTCGATGATCTCTGGAGGTCCCTTCCAACCCCTACGATTCTGTGATGCTGTGAAACCTGAATAGAACTTAGTTTCAGTTATAGTCTCCAATGGAAAACTTCTGAGAAAACAGGTGAGATTGAGCAACAAATACAATGAAGGAATGGACAGGATTAGCTGCTCCAAGCTTAATCAAGCTTCAGCCTGCACTGCTAACACAACTACTTGCTCCACGCTATCCCAAACTTCCAGTGTAAGTACCAGAGCTTGTGCAATTGCCTGACAAACTGGTCTGAGGAATTAACACAAGTTTAAGCTAGTGCATTCTGTGTAGTGGGAATGAAGAATCAAATTTAATAACATCAGTTCCCTGACCTGTTTTAACACACTGCCACACAAAAACTTGTACCAGCACAGGAAATGGGTGATATGGAAAAAAGATTGAGTTCCTGGGTTACACCAGCTTCAGCTGTGTGTGAAATTACTGCTAAAGCTGTGAAAAGAGCTTTATATAACACTGCATCACAAGATAAATGAGTATGAGCTCATTTCCTATGCCATGGTAACTGTTCAAACACGCTTTACCACGCAGACATACCCTATGGTCAATTAACATGTCATCACTTATTGCTAAGTAAATTACTTTGCTATAAGGAAAAGCCTTGGAACCGTGCTAGTTACTGTGCAAGAGAAAGAGCTATCTCATGTTATAGATGCATCTTGTAATTTACTTCACACCACCTTGCTCTTTAGGGCTAGGAGAAACAATATGTCAGGTATCAAGGAAAAATCTTTCTTTTGTGTTTGATACAGTAAGGATGCATTTGTTTTTTATTCTGAGAGTACTGATATCAATTTTTTCTTTGTTTTAGTGTCTTAATATGATGAGAAAATGCAATGTAAACTCAGTATTATAGTCACTGTGTTATGCCCACTTTCCTTAAGTGTCTAAGTGTATGAATTACTCAGGATTACTATTTCTGAATTCATATCCAGCTTGTATTTTCTTTTTTTAGTTGGAGTAATTACATTTTATTTCCAGACAACTCTTAATGTTACAGCCCCCTCTACTGGCTATTTTAGTAGATACTGTTACACAGTAATTGGAAAAAGATTATTCTCCAGAGAAATTTAAAACAATATAGGTGCAGGCTTTGGAGCAGTCCCTATTCATTGTTATTTGTAGCTGCAGCAAGTATATTTACTGAAGAAATACTGTCGTATCAAGTAAACCTACTAAGACATTTAATCCCTTCTTACGATGCAAGATCTAGGCTAGATTCAATTTCACAACTTTTGATAACATCCTTAGTGCTGTTCCAAAACTTATGCCTCCTGTTTTATTATGGTGGCCCACAACATCAGAAGTAGATGTGGTCTGGCAGTGGGACTGGACCTTCCCACCAATACTCCGTTACATTTTATTGCTGTGTGACAGATGACAGCAAAGGGGCAGCCTGACAAAATGGTGCCTGACACAGAAGAGCACATAAAGCAAAGGTAAATAGCTGAATTCCTCCACTTCGAAAAAAAATGGCACCAACATTCATCGATGCTTGCTGAACATTTAAGGAGACCAAATAATGGATGTGAGCACAGTGAGAGGCAGACAGTGCATTTCAGCAGTGGCAACAGCTTGTCACCTCTGCTGGTACAGAATTTTTACATATGACATGTAAAAATTCTTGGACACTCTTGTCCAAGATGGACACTCTTGTCCATCACTAGAAAAAAAGGATACCTAACTGTCATAGAACTGTAGAACGGGTTGGAAGGGACCATAAAGATCTAGTTCCAGCTAGATCCTGCCACAGGCAATGCTGTCAACCACTAAATCAGATACAATATCACGTTGGCCAGGGTCTTATCCAACCTGGTCTTGAACATCTCCAAGGAAAAGGCATCCATAACTTCCCTCAACAGCCTGTTCCAGCAGCTCATCCTTCTTTCAGTGGAAAATTTCACTCTCACATCTAATCTAAATTCCCCTTCTTTTAGCTTAAAGCTACTCCTTTCTGCACCTAAGCTCTCTTCAAGTTCTGGAAAGTTGCAATGAGGTTTCCCCTGAGCCTTCTCTTAATGAAGCTGAACAAGCCCAGCTCTCCCAATCTGTCTTCACAGGAGAGGTGCTCCAACCCTCTGATCATCTTCATGGCTCTCCTCTGGTCCCACCACAAAAGCTCCACATCCTTGTCATGTCTGAGGTGCCAGACCTGGATGCAGTACTCCAGATGGAGCCTCATAAGCACAGAGTAGAGAGGGACAATCCTTCACCCTGGTGGCCTCCTCTCTTTTGATGCAAGCCAGGATGCAGTTGGTCCTCTGGGTCACAAGCACACACTGCTGGCTCATGTTATTTGTTTAATTTACCAGAACCCCAAGTCCTTTCTGATGATGCTACCCTTAAAGGAGCTCTCCCAGACTGTACTCATACTTGGGATTGCCCTGACCCAAGTGCAACACAATACACTTGGCCTTGTTTAACTTTATTAGGTTTACATGGACTGTTTTCAGGTTCGCTCAGGATAGCATCAGGCCCCCCAGATAGCATCTCTTCCTTCTGTTGAACTAAATTACTCCCTCAGCTTGGTGTTTTCTGCAAACTTGCTGAGGGTGCACTTGATTCCATCATCTATGTCAAGACGGAACCCTGGGGGACACCACTCAATGCTGGCCTCCAGCTAGATAGAGAGCCATTGACCACAACACTCCTACTGTGACCTTCTAACCAATTCTTATCCAAAAAATAGCCTGCTCTTTTAACAAATCTCTCTTCCATTCAGAAATAAAGATGTGTAGGACCACGTCAAAGGCCTTGCAGAAATCCAGATATACAACACCAGTTGCCAATTCTTTGCCCACCAGTGCAGTCACTCCACCATAGAAGGCTTTGGTGAGCCACAATCTGCCCTTGGTGAAACCATACCGGCTGTCTCAGATCACCTCCTTGCCTTAACACATTTTCCAGGAGGATGTGTTCCATGATCTTTTCAGGCACAAAGGTGAGGCTCTCTTCTGTAGCTCCCCATCTTCCTTTCTCCCTTTCTTAAAAGTGGGAATAGTGTTTCCCTTTTTCCAGTCACCAGGGACTTCACCTGACAGTCGTAATTTTTCAGATATGACAGAGAGCAGTTAGGCAATCACACCAGCCAGCTCCTTCAGGACTCTGGGATGCATGTCATTTGGCCCCATAGACTAATACACGTTCAGTCTCATGAGACAGTCTCAGACTTGCTTTCCTCTTGACAACTGCTACCCCAGCCTCAACTTACTGGTTCAAGGATACAAGGTTCAGGAACGTGAGATAAATGACAAGTGTGGCTGCCAGTGAAGATTGAGACAAAGAACTCAGTGAGTACCTCAGCCTTTTCTATATGTGTTATAGCAAGATAGTGACTATGTTGAAAAATAGCGCTTAGTAGCTGAAAATTTGCTCTATCATAGTAACATTGTGGGCCTTGTATCTGTTGCAGTTTCCATGGAAATAAGTAGGAGACATAACTTTCAGAGCAACCTATGTAATTTAGGCAAAAGGTTCTCAAACCGACACTCAAGCAAAACCTTGTATCAGGTGATACAGAAAAATCACTTTTTAGAATGCCCATTCAGAACCAGAACTGTACAGAGAAGACACCTCTGTAGGTGATCAATCTAAACAGTTTTTCATCCTGTTCCAAAACTCCACCTTGCCATAACACAAGGTGCTTGCCTAACGCTGTAAGCAATGACTTCAGTTTCTCAAGATAAAGAGACAAAGACAAGAATTCTTAACAATAATTTTTTCTCAAAATATACCTTCATTTCCAGTTCTCTAATTCATGTATCACAATAACTAGTCTTTTTTTTTTTTTTTTAATTTCCACAAGCAGTTTCAAAAAAAAAAAAAAGTAATCACTATGCTCTCTCTTTAAGAAAGCCTCATGTGAAGAAAAAAAATCACTTTCTCTGAAGCATTACCATTTTCCTTAATTATTAATCCATTAATAAAAGACTCTGATCCTTTCCCCTCTTCCTGACCCCCTTCTGAAGACTACCATGCTTACTTTAACTTGCTTAGTTTGACTCACAGGTGCAGGCATGGCTATAGCATTCTGGGCAAAAGGCTGGTGAGGGGGTGCTTGAACTCCATGATCAGAAAATGGCTGGAATAAAGAAGAAAGAAAAAAAAAAAAAACCAGAAATGAGCAGAAAAGTATATATATATTTTTTTACTCCTGAAAAACTTTCACACTAATTTAGACCCCTTAACACTTCAAACTGTGGTCTAACATAAACATGCAAACCATAAACAACTGTTTAGAAACCAAAAACTCGATATTTAAACTTAAGTCTTCCTCGCTGTATCAAAGTTAAGTAAATATAATTTATTTAAATCATTGTCAGGTCTTCATCTCTAAGCTACTTCACTTAGATAAGTGCCAGAAAGCACTCTTGCAGCAGAAATCCATTTCACTCAGCTCTAACTGGAACCAAGTTTAAGTGTGTAGATTAGCAAAGTGTAATAATGTTGGGAATTCTGTTTCAGACTATTTACACTTAAATTATACAAAGGCCTCTCTTCAAATTTTACATTGTCTTCTGCATTTCCACATGATGCTTCTTTTAAAACTAGCAAATGATACATCTGTGAACTAAGAGCACAAAACAACCAAATGTTCCTTAATGAATTTCATGTTTTTCTGCTTACTGTTCCTATACTCTAAATTTCTCTCTATATAAATTAATAACTATGTGATTATATCTAATTTATGAAATACAAGAGGTAAAACAATGACAGTGGGATTCATGATTATACACTTAATACTGACATTTATGCATTTTACAAAGGGAGAAAAACCCCAACACCAAAGCCTTGTTTTATTCACAAAGAATTTTTGAAGGGAAATTATGTGCATCACAATTTCTCACCAAACATGTATGGAGTATCAGTTTTGGGACTTTTCTCTTGTAGCAATAAAATTCTCCTCAACTTTAAAAAAAATACTTGATTACTGCCCTAATTTACCATTTACTCTGATATCCCTGTTAAGGAGAACTGAATTAACAAAGCAGAAGAATAGCATTTATAACATATTTTCAATTTTTTAAAATAAGACTTTCTGTAGCCAGTTATTGTCATTCTTCATACCCAACCATAGCATTACTGTATGTAAGCAACATCTTGAAATTAGAACAGTTATTGATTCAGAAGCAAGAAAAGCATAGCAAGGAAAAGCAGAAGAAACTGAGGTCACTCAACTACTCTTAATTCACCCCAGTCTCCAGAATATTCAGGAACTAGTCTATACTTGCATGGAAAAAGCATGTGACAAAATTGACACTGTTTGAGTAGATTAATTCAGCACTGTGATGGACTCCTGTTTGTTTTTGTTTTTTGTTTTGTTTTTTTTTTTTCAAATAAAATGGTTTGACTATCTCTTATACTGCTGTCTGTCAGATACCCTGTGACCCTCTAAGGTACTCCAGAATTAAGGCATCCTCCTAGAAAATGGAAGAGATATTCTAACCATAAGACAACTCAAAACAATTAGCACAGAAGCAGTGCAGTTTGAGGGAAACTAGAGAAACAGTTGACCCAAGTGCTCTGAACTACCTGGGCTAAAGCTTAGTGTGTTTTTCAACTGCAGATAAATGCTACGACAGAATAAAATTGTTCATAGAAATACCTCAGGAACTGCAGCTTCCACTAGAAGGAAAGGAGAAGGTACGCAACCACCTTCCTGGGCAATCCCTACTGGTTGATAAATAACTTCAGATGGGTGCAGATAAAACAACGAAGGTGAAGAGGTTGGAGACTGAAATAAAACACAATGCTTCCATAAACCATTTAATTCTTGCACTATTTCTAGCAAATCTTGTTTTACTGTCATTTTTGCTACATATAAACAAAGTTAAAACTTTTCATGAAAGTGTCAAATTTAGCTTTGCTAATCTAAGGAAAGTAGCTGATGGGGAGTACTTAGTGAAGATGGATAGCAGAAAAAAAAAGAAAGCTGTCCCTTAAGCTCTTTTTAAAAAAGTTTTTCATATTTCATTTACATTATAAATAACATCGTTGAGGATCCAAAATTTAGAACAACATAACTCATAATTGATGCACATCAAACCTAACAATTTGGCACTTAGATTTCCTAGCAGCAAACTGATACTCACAGTGAAAGTGATCGTAGTAAGAACATGACTGGCCAGTACTGAAGTTATAAAGACACACTTCAATAGTTCAACAGTCCTGGTTATTCTTTCAGCTTTAAATTCTAAATTCCCTCAGCAACAAGTTCTCTATGTTAAGAGCCTCTGCTACACAGATCAGAAAATTGTGAAGTATATCCCCCACAGAATATCACAGTCTTCCTCCTACTTCAAGGGCCTGGGTCTAATTTTGCCATACTTGCATGCCAGCTTCTACTACTACTAAACTAGTAAAATGTCTGTTATTATCAGGTAATGAGCTAGTTAATAGTCATTTCTCCTATCAGGCATAACGTGGTAGTTTATACACACTTCTGAAAATCTCTTTGATAAAGTAATAAAAACCCCTGCCATAGGAATAAGGGAAGACGCCTCCCTTAAAAGTAGTTTACACTTTATGTTTCAATAAATGCTACATTTTGTCTTCTATTCTACTAGTGCTGCAGATACACTGATAAAATATAGCTATTTCAACAGTGCTGCAATTAGTAATTCTTGCATTTCATCTGCAGACAAACTTAAAAGCACTTGATAAGAACACCCTACCTTTAAATTAGCTGGAAACTAGTTAAAACTAGTCTAGGGTAAAATGCTAGAACTATGAATGGTGTTTACCTGTGAAACAGACCACTGCCACTGACCTGGAAGACACTGTGTTGGTGCCTAAATTCAAGGACACAAGAAAGATATTACTTACATAATTAAAAACATACGTGAAGACATACACCTTCCTCACATATTAGAACCAAAACCACCCCAAATCTTCATTCAAACCTTATTAAAAGGAACAAATAAGTCCTCAATTCAAGAAGTTTCTCTACTACCACTCAGCTGGGCATTTCATAATAATGAATAACGAAGCATCTAAGAAATGTGGCTACTTAAAAAAAGACACCCAATAGAGTTAACTTTCCAGTATACATGACAAACTGCCTAAGCTCAGCAGTGGGCTGCCACTTGTTAAGGGACTGCAAAACAGACATATCAGGATAACAATTGAAATGGCTTCGCTAAACCTTAAAAAGGATAAAGGAGTCATGATGTAATTATTACTGGCTACAACTACGTATTGGGAGGGTATAAATATGTGCAAGTCAGACTCAAAGGTGTTCAGAGCACAAGAGCTGATGAACATCTATTAGAACTCTGAAAATTCTCAATACACAAGGAGAAAAAGCAAACAGACAAAAAAAAAGCCCCTAAGCCTTTCACTAGGAGAAAGATCATCTACTGGAAGAGCTTGTCCAGATAGGATGTGGAATATCTCTTGCTGGAGTCTTATAAAATTGAACTGGACTAATTTTGGAGATTCTCCACCTAACCAGTACTGCTCTGAGCAGGAGTTTGTCTTAGAACAATTAAAAAGTCTTAAGAATGGTACTAAGCCAGTTTTCTAGCAGGCAAGAAGACACCAATTTATTCAATTTCCATGTAATTAAATAGGAAGGTAGAAACTGTATTCTCTGGGGAGGGGGAAAAAAAAAAGTCTTCAATGAAATTGAAATCTGTTTTACAGAATTTTTTATTATTTTTAAAGAATAAACTGAACTAAGATTGTGCTGCAAACAAAACTGCACAGCTGACTGGAAAGAATACTGCTGCTCTGAAACTCATTTGCAAACAGATACCTGATAATGGCAAGTAGGAGGCTGATAAACTGGTTGCGTTACCACCACAGGTGAGCTGGAAACAGTGCGTGACTTGAAAAGACAAGAAAGTTACAAGTCAGTGCAGCAATTTCATCATTTGTCGCTTCTGTTAAGACCCTGTCTTAAATACTATATGCTGAGTTGTATCTCCCACCCTTTAAAAAATTGGACTGACCATATTTTAACCTTCGTTTAGATTCTTCATGATCATTACTTGCAAGGGGGCCTACATTACAGATGAAGCAAAAACCCATCTTATTCTCATAGTAAAAAGTGCTTTCTGGAATTGGTTAAGCTCACCCATTATATCCTGACTATATGTACATCCCTGTAACAATTTTAGCCAATATAAATTATCAATGATCTATTCCTATCCCCTCATAGTCCCACCCCTATCTTCCATTTTCCAAGTCCTTTCCTTACACCAGCCCCAGCACTCATCCGGTTAGGCGGTGATTCAGTTTAAGGAACTGAACTAGCTGGAAACTGCTTTTCATTTTTGTAGGGTCAGAAAAATATCAATGAAAGAAAGGGGTCAATTTCCCCGTGCCCCTTAAAGCCAATTAATTAATCTACTGCATTCTTCCTCCTAAAATAAGCAGCACTCTTGGACAGACAGAAGGAAAAAAAGGAGTATGGATGGAACAGTGCGTAAAATTACTTAAGTTTTAGCATTGAGTTCTCCTTTTATATTCAACATATCAGCCACTGCAGCCAGGAACACCTCACTCATGGAACAATAATAAATGAAGCCTATCAAGGATCATAAGCATCAACATATCCCCAGTAACAAAACTTCTGGGGCTATGACCACACTGATTCTGAATGAATTCTGTCCCATTCAGTCACATCGAAGCAAAGCCCTCGCTATAAGAACAATAAACTTAAGTAACGTATTTTTAATCTGAATACAAGAAGGAAACAATTTAAATACCAAAGATAAGGTGTAGCAGGAGAAACTGGAAGTAGAAGAGACTTGGAAACTCTGCATTCATCACCTCAGTAAAACAATATAAACAAAAAAATCAATTACTTACTGGCCACGGCTGCTGAACAGAAGCAACTTCAGGAGTATGAAAATAAGCCACTCCATTATGGTAAATATAAGGATATCCACTTGAAGTTGTTAAGTACATTGTACCACCTTCTGGTATCACATTAGAACCTGAAATTATTTTTTAAGATGAGTTACTTAACAGTATTTGTTGACCAATGCAAAAGCCATAAAGAAGAAGGAAAGATCATTTCTGATCTAAAGAAACCCAAAACATTCAAAGGAAAGAACATGGGAAAGAGCGTGTCTTGTGCCACCTCAACTCCCTCTCAAACAAAGAATCACAGGCTGATGCTGGGGTAGATGGGAAGGGGTACAGAAGATAACATGCATATTGATTACTAAACACAGACAACTCCAATTACCAGCAAATAATTTTTTTTATAATCTTCAAATGTCCAAAGGTAACTTCACATTGTGGGAGATTTTCATTGGTAACCTCCACATACTCATATTTAGCTGAAACAGGATCCAAGCACTAAAAACAACAGAAGGATTTCATTATAAAAGGCAACCTGATTTCTCAAAGCACAAAAATTGTGTGATGGCACATTTCCTGACAAAAGTAAGAACAGATATCCAGATGTCAGCAACAAGGACACTTTTCAGCAATGTTACTACTACTGCACAGGCTACAATGTTCTAATCCCAAAGCACAGTTCCAACTGTCCAGCTCTGTAACAGGTACTGACAGTAAGCTTTGTTCAAATAAGGAGGCTTCCATTCCTAAGCAGAGGCTGCTTATCTTCCTCAATCACTGCTTTTGGAATCACATGGACCTGTCTGTTTTGTGGGTGGGTAGAAAAAAACATGTAAAAGACGAGTTTTGGTACCAATTACACACAATGCAAAGGAAAAAAAAAAAAGTAAAGGAAAAATAATTCCATAACCAAAATGGAAATGTTGAAATCACATTTAACATGCAAAATAAATAAATCAGGAAAAACACAAGATGGAGAGCATCATTCCTTGCATCTTCCTTGCAAAGGTAACTGCATCAGGAAATGCCATTTTATGGACAGATACAACACCGAGTGGATTGCCAGAATGATAAATGGAGACCAAAAAGGACCCAGCTATGATTCAAACAGCCTTCATAGATGCTAGGAGTTTGACTGACTCCTTAAAAAAAAACTGAGGATGCTTGTTTACAACAAAGCTGAAATATTATCCATTGAAAAGTCACATGCTAATTTAATTCTTAAGAGAGTTAAACAGATATGAGAAAAATGAGAGACTACCTGAATTCCATTAAGCAAGCTAGAAAAGCATTCTTGTTATCTCTAATGAAGAAACCAAGAGAATTCCCTCACCAACTATCCCATCCACTTTGCCAAGTACAGAGCTCCTAGTGGGAAAAAAAAAAAATCTTACTAACTGAAAGAAGTTTCTCTATCAAACCTAAATTCACTGCAACAGAAAAATGGAAGAACTTGGAGGAGACAGAGCTAACCTGAGCTTAGGAGATCCAATCACAACTTTACTGCACGTACACAAACTTCTTGAGATACGTAAGCATTTTCAACTATAATCTGTGACTATTTTAAATCACACACCTATATTTAAGACCATCCTGGAGTAAACACGAGAACAGAATTCACCTATTTACAAGTGATGGATGGACTTTGCACTCCATTTAGGTAACTGCTCTTGCCTGAACCAAGAGAAACTCAGTGCCTAGACTAGAACATGATCTAATCTTACGCCACATTTGATGGCCTTAACTGTAAGAATACTGATCATCCCAATATGGTCAAAGCTCTTCATAGAAAAGGTCCTTTGATAACAGCAGAGATGAAAATTGCTCTGCTCAACAGGAGAGGAAGACAGCAACTCAGTTGGGCTGGAAAAGACCAATAAATGAGAGTATCAAAGCAATGATCTTTTAAATTCTGCTAACTAACACAGAGCTACAGTGACACCGTGAGTCTAGATTTCATGGCTTCACAATTTGGTCCTCCAAACGAACAAACTATCTTAATGACCAAGGTTAGTGGGTAGAGCATGACAGGAGACAAACTCAAATTAGATCCCAGAATGTGTATCTAGATGCCAACTTGATCTTCTAGCAGTCTGATCATAGGCACACTAAGCACCAGCATCAGGAGAATTAAGTGATACGAGTCCAGCAATGCACTTGAGAAATGTTCACATCAAAGACAAAAAGGGAAACAAAGCACTGCAAACTAACGGACCAAACAACAACAGAAAAAAGAACAAAGAAAAAAACCACCAAAGCCAACCAAAAAAAGACCCAACAATCAAACATGTAGCCCGTTGATGATGGCTGAGCAAAGATCACACAACCATTTCCTAAACAAAGAAACAATATAGCAGGAACAAAGAATTTCCACCCTCCTGGGCAAATCCTACTCTACACACTTAACAGGGAGAAGGTTGTACCTATGCATACAGGAGTAGAAATTTCCTTTTGAGTGGAAGTATGTCTGCAGCAACAGTAGTGGTGTGTGCATATGAAAATATGTACATATGAATGATCTCAATAAAGGGACAACAAAAACTAAGAAAACTTCAGAATTAAAACTAAAATTCCACAGAATTGTCCTCAAACAGAAAAGATTCACATGTGTGTGCTCCTCCACTCCCCACCAAAAGGTACCATAAGACAAACACTGAAGTACAAAGTTATGCTTCATTTGCTTCTGCGTTTCTGAAGCAACATATTTTACTTCTCTGATTTTCTTGACATTACTGAGGAATAACAAAATAGCATGTCTGGCTATATAAAAAAGATGGCAGTCCTTATCTTCAAAGTTAGTGGTTTACACCTTTTGCAATTTACTATGGAAACAAAACAGTGCCTAGCAGAAGGCAACGGTACGTTCTCTAGCAGGAAGCCCGTAAAATGGAAAGCTCACCCCCACAGAACTTTTAACAGCATACTTGCCCAAAGTAACAAATAGTCACCTGACAAAGGCAGCTGACCAATAGTTCTCTCTTGTATGTTTTCACCTTAAATAGTTCTTTGCTGGAAAAGGAACCCTCAGCAACCCTGCCTTTATTTTAAAGCAAAGAAATGCAAGAATTCAGCAGAGACTACGAACACCCACTCGTATGGTTTCTACTGAACAAAGCAAGGTGCAGTAGTTTTGATGGATTTTGCTACTAACTAGTAATAACCCAGAGAACCAGGAAAACCTGCTGAACAATTTGTGAAGGCAGTGTTTAGATTTGAGGTTCTGCATCATAACTAAGAGAAGATTCCACTCCCCTTGTTTCTAGATAAATAATCATTCCAAAAGGGTAAACAATATATTAAGGAGGAGAAAAAAGTTCTGAAGATCAATTTTGGGCATGTCAAATCTGGACTTCTCCACTGGTACATATTTACTCTGTGTTCTCTTTGTAGCATTAATGCAACACATGATCAGGCATATCATGGTTAAAAATGAGATGTGCAATTACATCCATAACAGACAAGTTTGAGTGAATATACATACGAGGAATCCGTGTTTGCTGTTTTCTTATTGCTGGTCCAATATTCAACTTCTTATCCTTGTAATTAAGTTTTTTTGCCTAGAATTTAAAAAAAAAGTATTCAGTATTTATATATATTTAACATAGATCAAGGCACCTAAAACAAAGAACAGCAACAAACAGAACCACTGCTTCTTATTTAGAATGCATCTCATTAAAACAAGAACCACATTAGCTCCTTTTTTAACCTAAGACTTCACATACATAAAAGCAATCATTACTCATTTCAAGTACTCCTTATTCATCATAGAGGCTCTTGATTAACAGATACCCATAATTGTCAGATTTTTGTTTGTTTGACCTTTCTCCTCAGTCATGTTTCTACTTCTTGAATAAAAAATAAGCATATTTAGAAATGGACAATTTCAAGTATAAAGATACAATTTATTTTTTTCATAATTACGACACCGTTTTACTAAAGATGAGAACAAGTCAATAAAAAGAATCAGAGTATAAGGACTGAATGTAATAAAAAGCTTAAATTTTATGTGAGACCTGGAACTGCCTTAAACCTTACCTTCCTCATATCCAGGATAACAAAATATAAAATAAATAATAAAAATCCAAAAACAGATATTAAGAACAGAAATTAAATCATAGCAGAATAGCTGAAGAAAAGATTGCTAAGTACAAACAAGTAATACAGTCTTCTGATTCCTACTCAGTTCTAAACACTGCCCTACTACACCACGACGTTTTCAGTGTCAGATGTAATTTCTCCAGTAAGGAAATAAAAAATTATTTATCAAAGAAGAATATAGAAATAGTTTGAAATCACATAGAAAAGATGGACAACAGTTACAAATAAAAACCAAAGTATTCTCTTTATTTGAACCCTTTTTAGTGAAACATGTGAGCACTTCATAATAACTACATAATACAAAGTCCAACCTGTATATCTGAACTTAAGTAGAAGCTAAATTACTCTTTTAGATTTGGGTCTTCATAAACAAATACTGACTACTGCCAATATACCAATTAAACCTATTTAAAACTAACCAACTCCCCAAAAAACTATTGTCAGTTTCAGTCCAACTGCATTCCACCACAGACAATAGAAGATGACTCTTCCCAACATATTTATTTAATTTCTGTGATCCATCAGAATTCAGGCTGCTTTTTTAAGTATGACTTTCTCAGCTAAAGGAAATATCTCATCTGTGTGGATTTCTTCAAAGCATTCTATATGGCACTGCATGAAAAATTACATATGATGCTACAAAAAATGAAGATTAATAGGAGAAGCTGTGATTACTTTAAAGTAAAATAAAAAATATGGGAAGAAGTAGCATTAGATATAGTAGTACAGGACTGGAAAGAGGCCCCTAGAGAAATTCCACACAGCCTGTTCTTCAGATGCAATTTAATACTTTTGAGGAATGAAAAATACTGAGAAAAAAATCTGAAGATATTATTGACTACCAAGAAGTAGGATATAAATGAGAAGAAATTCAATAGCATAAAATAAAAAATAATTTACATGATAATAAACTATTAAAACTGGGAAACTATGCACTGAAATAGCCTAAAAAAGGCTTAGATCATAACTGATCTAAAGATGAATGAGGCTATGTGGTGCAGAAGAAAAATACAACCTAATTGCAGAATGTCTGAGATGAAACATTTCCTGCAGACAAAAAGGTGTTGGTCTCACACAGTGAGATAACACTAAGACCTGACATGGAACAGCCTTTCAGTTACCATGCAGGCAAACATTCTGGACCAAATTCACAATGGTACCCTCGGTATTCTATTTCATGGAAATAAAACAACAAAATCCATGAGGAGAAGGGAAAAAACAAACAATCAAAAAAACCCAGCGTTCCTGTCTGCTTACTCCTCTGGTTTCACATTATATTTGTTTTGAAAATACACAAGATTTCTTTTTAAATGTCCCAGTTTTTATTTTGAATTTTAACAAGTAAATATTCGACAGAGACTCAATATTCCACTATTTTAACTTGTTTTATATTTGACAGAAGACATTTTGCAAGCCTGGATACTGTCTTTTGTTTTCCCCCACCCGTGTCTGCTAATATTTCTGCATACATGAATAGATCCCCACCAATTGATTTATCCAATATATGTCAACCAGAATATGAAGCACCTATTTTAAACTAAGAGCTGAAAAGGTAATAACCACCTAACAGTTAATCCTGTCTCAAGGGAGGCTCTAGAGGGAACATCAAGACAGAAACTTAGCTAAGTGGAAAAGCAACCACTGCGTAACATTAAATGAACTTCATTGTTTAAGACCTCTAATAAATTTATTCCTGAGAAGAGTTACAACAGCTCTGACGATCAAATATGTCAGAATAAAATAAAGCAGTTATCTTTTCCAACTCCTCATAAGATCTTAACAATGGATTTTCTAGTAAAGCAAATGAAAGCAACTGTGAAGGATAAAGAATAATCAGCGTGTATCAGAAGAACAGACTGTACAGAGCACATGTAGAGTAAGAAAATAAATACTGTATGTCAAAGTAAAGCATTCTAATATCAAGTGACAGCTCACTTCCCTAGATTCAGAATATTTCCATATAAATCTTGTCTTCATAGAATGGCCTATGTTGGAGGGGACTTAAAGATCATTTAGT
Source organism: Phasianus colchicus (assembly GCF_987193195.1). Lineage (NCBI taxonomy): Eukaryota > Metazoa > Chordata > Aves > Galliformes > Phasianidae > Phasianus > Phasianus colchicus. Next base: position 27,060,622 of record NC_143442.1, on the reverse strand, counting down.
TCCAATCTCCTGCTATGGGCAGGGTTGCCAACCACTAGTTCAGGCTGCCCAGGGCCCCATCCAACCTGGCCTTGAATGCCTCCAGAGATGAGGCATCCACAGATCCTCTGGGAAACCTGCTCCAACACTTCACCATCCTCTTTGTAAAATAACTCCTTCTAATATCTAACCTAAATTTGCCCTCTTCTAGTTTAAAGCCACTCTCCCTTGTCCTATCACTTTCAGACTGTGTAAAAAGTCAGTCCCCCTCCTGCTTAAGCTCCCTGAAAGTACTGGAAGGTCAAACTGAGGTCTCCCCAGAGCCATCTCTCCTCCAACCTACGTAAGCCCAACTCCCTCAGCTTTTCCTCATAAGGAGGTATCTTAGATCTCTCTAAATATTTTCTCAGCTACACTGTATGAAGACAGAATGACCAATCTTAACAGACCTACCAATCCATGCAGGCCAGCAGAAAAGGGTCAGAAAATCAGAGATACTTTATGTCCACTGTGAAATAAATTATTTAAAAGGGAATTGTAACAGGGAATATTACTCACCTCTTGTAGTATCTTCTGTGCATCTTCTTGAGTTTCAAAAGTAATGAAACCATACCTAAATAAAAAGAGAGCTAAGTCTCTGAAGATCATTATCATGATCACTTATTGCACATTAATACTTTACATATAGTAATGATATCAGAAGGGAAATTACAGGGGAAAAAAAAATCAGTTGTAGAAATAGAGAAACTGTAATTTTAATTTGTTAATAATCCTTGTAGTAGTCTACTTTCTAATCTATTTAGATACACGGTCATACATTATTGTTTCCATGCAGTAAATGAATAGTTCACCTAAATAGCTAAACAAAACCTGCTGGACTACTGGTGTTAAATGGTGAACGTATGTAGATACTTGTTATCTACAAAAGAAAGAAATTTTGTTCTGGATCTTTCAATTGTTAGGAGTGCCCAAGATGAGATGCACTCCTAACTTTTTTAAAAATTATTATTATACAGCCTTCACAGCATAGCTCCCATTATGCCAGTGAAAACTGTGAGCGCTCCACATCTCCCCAAGCACTACCCAGTACATTAAATTGAGTTCTCAGACAAAGCAGCAAAACGTAGATGTGGTTTACCTGGGAATTATTCTTGTCACTCTTAACACAACTAACAATAAACAACAGTTTTGTGGCAGACTCAAGGATAAAGTACTCTCACGTTTCATGACATAATACATCTCTTTCACTGTATCTCTCTCAACTGTTGCAACAAATCAAACAGGCTTTCTATAAAGAACTCCTACTACACCACAACACATCAATATTCCCACAGAAATCTGTCACTGAACCAAGTACTGGCTGTGCAAACCAAGTGCCTGATCACACAATTAAAGTACGTAACACAATACGTACACGTAAGATAATTGTTTTGTCTTATTTTACAGAAAGAACTGAAACTTTCTGAATTGTAACAGTCTTTCTTAACCTCCTAATAGTTTTGGGTGCATCATTTCTTAGGTTCACAACTCATTCTCAAGGCCAGAATTCAGAAAAATACTAAGAAAGCCTGAAAGCTTCCATCATTCCAGGCAGCCTATCAAAATTTGCAGTACAAAATATGTTTTGTGAGCATCTCCATGTTCACGTGAGTACAGAGATGCTGCTAAATCTAAGGGCTCTTGCTAGACTGCCTTCTCTAATCAAATTTGGAAACATTTCCAAAACCAAAGGCACAAGAACAAGAAGGTAGTTTCTTCATTTGGGATCTTACCTATACACAGACATTACATTCTACACGCTATTTGGACAATAATCTAATTAGACATAGTCAACCTTAGTTAGGCAAATAATCTTAAAATCAATCTCTTAAACCACTTGTCAGCCACAAGCAATAAAGCTTGTGCTTGGATTTGAGTAGAAATCCCAAATATCACTGAAACATTCTTATCCAACATGTTTACTTTCTATATGGTAGTGTGGCAGTTTAAGTGTCAAATACTTCTCAGAACTGAGTAAAAAGATATGGTATATATACCATATATGTGGTATGCCTCATACTACAACTTTTGGCTCAGTCAGTCATTTGCACATCTATGTAAATGAGGGACTGAACTAAGATTAGGAACCAAATCTCATCTCTACTGAGCTTCCTGCTAAGAAGCAAACTTCTCAGCGAAGAACCTTACAGGTAGATCGAGATTCACACGGATATTCCTTTTTGCCTCAGCCCTCTTTCCACCTTTGTGCTGCAGCACAGTTCCCCACTTTACTGACTTCACTGTCCTTCATTGCCCCTTGGGTTTAAACAATAATTTTACTGTCCAGTTTTAATCTTGCTCCAGATATTTCTCTCCTCTCATTACTGACATCTTGCCCTAGCCTCCCTTTACTGCAGACATGATTCATTCTCAGATTTGCCTATGTTCCTATTTCAAAAATCTTCATGAACTCATTTCTGTTCTCGCCCTGTGCTCCAGCACAATCAGGCTCATCTCACCTATTCCTCAGGATTCTTTCCCACGCTGACTCACAACAATAAAAAATTATGCATTCTTAATATATAATCCCCAAAAAGGGCATTTTAATTCATGTTTTAATTCACATGACAACAATTAAGCAAGTTGCAAAGGCATTTACGTAGGTAAATGTTAGAGAACACAGGAAGATTTTTGCATACGTGAAATATCTAAGACCAATAACACAGTACTAATAATGTTCTGAACAAAGAAAAAATTAATAAAATTCACTACAGTCAGGCAATTTTCTGTTACATTTTCAATTTCCACAACATGCTTAATCTACTATACCAACCCCTTTGATATTCCAGCTCTGTCATTTACTATCTTCACCTCTCTCACACAGCCATACTGAGCAAAAAACTTCCTCAGGTCATTTTCATTAGTCTAGTAAATTAAATCAAGAGGGAAAAAAAAAAAGAAAAGCTGATTTGTATAGTTAATGTCAATGAATACATACCATAAGACTTCTAATGAATACACTTTGGATAAAGGTTACCACAAACTATAACCCCATATTAAAAAACAAATGAATGAGCATAGACATGTGCCCCAATGCATGAGAACAGCACTACTGTTTAATTATTGCCTTTCCATATTCAGTAGTAACACTGGAAAACCATTAGAACATTATAATGTTTTTACACAATAACAGTCCCTTTACAAGTATATTCATTGAAACCAGATAACAATCTGATTTTTTTTTTTAAACTTATCAGAGCACTGTTGACAAATCACTGCGGTGTTCTCAGACTTCAGAGCAGAAGAATACATAGGCCTTCAGATGTATACATACGTGTCTGCTCTTGTGCACATGTATACTTACATATACACACACATGAAGGCATGCATATCATACACACACAGGCACACCATGGGAAAACCCTACCATAAATTAATAAGAAAAGGTGCTTTTAATGGAGAATGCTCTAAATCCACATGGAGGAAACTGTTTCTCTCTAACCAGAGTGCACAGCTAGGAAGATGAGTTCCTAACAAATGCACACTCAAGCAATGTGAGCACTTGTCTCCCTTCTCTGAATTAGCTTTCTTTAATCCTCTAAACATAAATGAAATACGATGTCCTCAACACCATGTTTCAGCATTTCTTGTCCTGCACTGATCTGTACACTCAGGCTATTTCGTCCACATTTTTTCATTATTTTAGGTACACGAGAAGTACAGTTTTACCTTTAAATGAAAAACTGCTGCTGCTTTAAAAAGTACATATACAATTTAACAAAAAATCCCTTTTGCATATTAAGAGCTTACCTGAGTTTGAAAAGCAAAAAAATTTTAGAAGAAAAACTAAAACTCTAATTCTTGTAACATTCATAAATGGAAAGAATACAAAGCTAACACTTTATGAATAACTCTCCCCTCAATACATATTTTATGAAAAGAACGCAATTTATCTGTTGCAATCTTCAAGCTCAGGGAGCACTCGTGGTACAAGACTTAGCTCCTCATTTCTCCAAGTGTTCTGGCATTACAACACTATAAAATGCAGTCACACTATAGAAGTGTGGGGAGCAATAACAGACAGGAGTGCTCTGAACAGGCAGGAAATAGACTTCACTGGGTGTAGCAACTGGACAGATCTGTATGATAGGAACGGCACTGCAACAAAGATGTGATGACAGAAGGACCAACACGATAGAAAGGTGCTCTAAAGGAAGGGAAGAAGTTTGCTCACCCATATCAGAAGATCCTAGGTTGGCAGGGGAAAGCTTCACCAAGGATGGATCTCCAGAAAAAGATCCTTCCCCAGAGGCAGTCAGAGAGGTGCTTCACCCTTTCCAGTCACACAGCTGAACTGCCTCCACCTGTGCTTCCAGGGCTGACCACGTCCCTTCCCCAAGTGCTCAATCAGTGGTTCAAGCATGACTCAACAGTTACCATACAACTGGGTAATCTTCCCCTTGGAAATCACCTGGACCAGACCCTGAGCAACTACACACCACTGAAAGGTTAAAGTATTACTAAATGTAACCCCAAATCATCCTCCTGAACAGATCACCATGCTTTACACCTGAAGAGAAATCTGAAGTTCTGCTTATGTAGGAAAACAATTCCAGCCAAACAAATGATAGCATATGCTCATGGAACTGTTTTACATAAGCTGAAGCACTCTCACATTCTTACATAACTTACATAATGAACAGCAAATAATGGGTAATAAAGACTGATGGTAAGATTTGCCTTTTCCTTAAAACTTACAATTTCTGGGAGAGCATTCCCTTTCTGGGAGAATGTTTCTTGTAAGCTCTGCATCTTATAAGCAGCTATAATGCTTCACAACATTGAGAAAAAGAATGTGATAAAAAACAGAATAGCTGAAGGCAAAAATACATTAAGCAACACTTGAAGAGTTCTTAAGACTACCATCAGTGCAGAAAGTTATACTGGACGCCTAATGGATGGTAAGGATGTATACACACAGGACAGTAAGCTTTAAAAGCCAAAGATGTAGAAATAGTGTTAAAAGATGGTAAGATAAAAAGCCTAAGGTTCACAGTGCAGTTTACAAATATCTTGACAAACACAGTATCTGTAATTTTACCAGAAACACCCCTAGGACTTATGCTTTCCTGCTCCCGACAGGACAAGGCATTTGTGAGATTCTCAAGAAAGCCTAACGTTAAGCCTACAGAATGTCAAAGAGAAATGGCATCCACCACGAAAGACAGACTTCTTCAGACTGAATCAAAAAAGTACCCAACTATAACTTCTCTTATTGAATTCTCTCTCTAAATTTAGGAGATATTCCTTCCTACAAATAAGAATTGCTACTGTGGTGACAGACCAAATTGAAGTGCAAAAGCTAAGAGCTAAAATCTGTACTGCAAATTGCCCAGAAAAGCTTTCATATTCCTTTTTGCTTTTAAGAAAAAATTACTGCGGTAGGTGAAGAACACACGTACTGTGGCTTCATCTTTGTGGGAATGGAAAGAAAAGCACTGGAGGAGCTGAAGCTACCCATGGCTGCTGTGTTTTCAACATATATCACTGAGTTTACGATTAATTACACTAAATGTCACGCTTAATTAAAAATCCATACATTCTTACTAAGAAATATACTTATTAAAAAAGGCACTTCCTTTGAACAACAAAAAAATGCAAAAACCAGCATGTCAAAAGTTCCTAGCTTCTTTCTAGGTGAAGAAGTTTATGCAACTTTGTAGCACAGTGATGTAAATCAAGGCTTAAACATTATTTTATGCTGTTCATTTGAAGACTGCAGTGAAAGGCACCACCTGAGCAAACATGTCATTAGTCTTACACTTCTACTGAACTTTATAGGCTATAAAATACCAGTTAGTAGTAAAATAAGGAAAGAAAATACCTTAAAATCAATGCCTCCTACAAAGATGCGATTTGGAGTAACTGTTCCAAACCTTGGCGCACCGGTTGGGTTATTTAACGGCACTGGCGACACAGCGTTGGGAGACGAAGGTAAAGATTCTGTTTGCGTCTCATTTGCAGTCTGTTGATTAGAAAAAACAAAACAAAACAAAACCAAAAACCAAACTTTTCAAAGATTGCCTGTATCTCACACAGTATAGGCTGTAAAGTGAAATAACTCCGAACAGAAAATATATACAGACTTTTTGGTGAACAATGAGTGTGTGTATCTTTATTAAAAACAAGCTCGGTTTTCAGCAGCTGTGTAACACCTTGAACAAGCTACAGCCTGACCTTTCACCTACGTTCCAATATCTTTCTGAATTAAGCATTCTAGGCCTATTCTCCAAACGTTTTTTCCCGCTTGGTTTGCGCAGCACTCTCTGTATCAACGTCTGCAGTGTGTGACTACGGCTCTTTTAGCAGAATCAGCACGTTTTTGTGTCGTTGTTGAATAAACCTACGGTCAGTCACACCGGGCCTGCAATGAACCCCACCTTCCAACAAACACCCCCTCTTTTTATCACCTCTACCCTGCAGCATCAAGAAGCAGACATCCGTCCCTCCGGCTATTTGCGGCTGCGCACATCTCCAACACAGACACCTTCAGTCGCGTTTCAAGACCCACAGCGGCTGTGTTTTAGGGGTGGGGTTCCTAAAACCGTACCACAGGGGAAGCGGGCAGGCGGTACAGAGCCCCGACCCTTCCGCTGAGGAGAAGAGCCGCGGGGCTGTACGCGCTGGTAGCGGCCGTCCGCACACCGCCGTCCCGCAGCGTAATGGAGCCGCAGTGGGGCCAGGCTTTCCGGCACCGCCAGCCTCTGCCCGCGGCGCAGCGCCGCACACAAAATGGCGGCCCGCCATAACCGCCAGCGGGGGAGGAGCCCCTCAGCCCAGGGCCGCCCCGTCCCGCGGCCGAGAGAAGGGGCTCAGCTCCCGGCCCCGCCGCCCGCCCCCACCCCACAGCGGCCGCCCCGCCCCGGCGGCCCTCGGAGCCGTCGGGCCTCGCCTCACCGCGCCGTCGGGCTCCATCGGTCCCTCGCCGCTCAGCCCGGCACGTTCCCGGCACGTGTCGCGTCCTCGGCTCCGCCTCGGCCCGGCACACGACCTCCAGGGGGAGACGAGAGAGGGAAGCCTCGCCGCGGCGCTGAAGGAAGCGGGCGGCCCGGGGGCTTCGGCGCGAGGGTCGAACCGCTGCGGCCCCGCCCCAGCGCCCGGCCCGGCCCCGCCCTCCGCCGGGCGGCCGCTCCCGCCGCTGCCGCGCCCCTCCGCCCTCCTTTCCGCGCGGAAAGTGCCCCCTCGCAACGCCCGTCCCGCCGAGGCCTGCTCTCCCGCGGCGATCCCCGCAGCTCCTCCCGGCCCCGCCGGGCCCCGCACCTGTGCCCGTCACTCAGCGCCTCTCCTCGGGCCGCGGCCCCCCCGCGGCTCGGGTTTCAGGGCACACGCACACCTGGCTCCGACGGACAGGCCGGCCTTCCGCCGCCGCTCTCCCTGCCTCGGGGGGCGAGGAGCGGCCGCGCGCCTCGCCTGTTTGCCGGCCCAACGGAAGAAAGCGAGCAGGCGCCCCAAAACCGACAGCCCGCAGCGTGAGGCTCCGCGCGGGTCGCTCGCTCGGCCTTACGTGACGGCGGCGGAAACGGATCAGCCCTTTGCATTGCTGGTGTGGGGAAGCGCAAGTCCCGAGCGCAGCTCGGACGCCCCTAAAGTTCTGAACGAGACTCAGGCACGCCGCCCTGAGCGCCGCCGCGCAGCACCGGCCCGCACGGCCCCACCGAGGCGATTTGGGGCCCCCTAGCAGAGGCCTGGCAAATACAGAGTGCCGCACGTCTCACGGCCGCTTCTCAAACTATTGCTCCTTCAAGGGCCGAAAAGGAGACACTACATAGCAGTATTTCTGTCAAGTGTACCCCGTGGTCCTCCCACAGCCAGCACCCCGGCCTGTTGCAGTTACGTTTTCTCATGCTGTTTGCAAACACAGACTGCCGTGGAAATTGGTGTGCAGCTAAACGGGTCTAGGAAAAAAAAATGAGTCAGGTGTCTGGTTCATAACCACTGGAATTGCCAGGCAAAAATGCTTGTTTTGACTTTGGCAAGAGCTAAAATGCCTACAAATATGTGCTGGGAGAGACCCCGACCCCCCTCCTCCCCATGAAGATGCTTTTTTTAAATGTGATTAAAGGAACACAGAATAATAATCATAGAATGGCAAGGTTGGAAACGACCTGGGAGATCATCTAGCCCAACCGTCCTCCCACTCCCACTGCTACCACAAGCACTAAACCAGATCTCGTAGCTCCTCATCCAGGTGCCTCTTGAACACTGCCAGGGACGGCGACTCCACCACCTCCCTGGGCAGCCATTCCAGTGTCTGGCCACTCTCTAAGAGAAAAGGTTCTTCCTTATGTCTAAGCTAAACCTTCTCTGGTACAACTTGCAGCCAACAAAAAAGGTGAAACATTCACAGGCTAAATCACGGCAGCTCAGCCCCCAGGTACAGCACTGGGATTTACTGTAGGGTCAATTCATCATTAGTTATTCTCCTGTTTTACTCCCTTCGGGTGCTTAAAATAAAATCTTCAAGTAAAGAGTATCGTGATTATCTTATGTACAACAAAATGTTGTAGTTGCATTCAAATATTCCTGTCTTGCTTAATCTGCTTTATGCTACACAGACCCAACCCCAAACTAGCAGCACTTTCCACATGAATTCCATCTTCTAAACTCTCACTGAGCAGTGGCCCATAGTGAGACCCTGCACTGGTGCAGGGTGCACCCTTCTGGTGTTTCTGCAGCATCTACCAGTGTCTACAGCATTACTGTTACCACAGGAAATTAATAATAATATAAAAGACTTGCCACTATTTGTGTTTACTATATAACAATACAATGCTGAGCTGTTAGCAGCAACAGCAGGTTTTTTTCATTCTCCAAGAAAACTATAAAAGGCAGTTTTAGAAGAGCTGATGAGATTTAAAAAAAACCACACAAACATTTGATATTTTTGTGGCAAAACTGTTGAATTGCATTTGTTCACTTTCTCGAATATTTACCACAGAGCAACAGAGCTTACCCTAGAAACAGCTGTGCTGTGTATGCCTAATACCATTCAACTGCTAGCAAAATGATTTCAAGTTCATTCTTCCTGCAGTATAACCAAGTTGTACCAGCTGAGTCACAGTTGTTCCCCAAACTCTCTTGTATAACCTACAAACATTTTTTTTTCTTCTACAAGAAGATTTGCTGTCCTGAAAGAGGGATTACTAACTAAAAGTCATTAGATTCAGGCTACCAGGCAGATATTCTTACTAATCTTGGCTAATCTTATGCCTGCTTAAACTCTGTTTTTAAAAACTTCTGCTCAATCAGTTACGAAACAGCCTACACTCAAAAGAATGACTGATGTCATTAACAACCTCTAACCTTCATCATACCTCTCTCACCTACCTTGAATAAAAGCTTAATCCATTAATTTGTGGTTCACGGAGGACGGGGAATTCTGGCCTGTGTGGGCAATGTGAGGGCCACAGTGTTCTCCCAGTTGTTTTTTTTTTCCTTGCTCCACCACAGAGGTTTGTTAGCCAATCCCCTGTGCTTTCCGTCTCCACATTTCCCACATACCCAGTGAGAACACACAGTGCTGCACAATGGGTACGGGCAGCAGAAATATTGCATGGTGCTACCATGTTAGAATAACACATCCAAACCCTGTGAGTCCAAAAGTTGCATGGGAGTCCTTCCAGGAAAACGGGACAACTCCCCACTCCTTGAGCACACACCTCAAAAAAAAGGTGATTTCACAGCCTATTTTCCTGCAAAATGGCACAAACTCGGTGTGGACCTCGCACATTTGAGTTGCCTTCTCAAAGGTGAAGACATAAAGCTGAGCTCTCTGTTATTAAAATATGCCAAAAGAGCAGAGGCTGCTTACCATCACCCCTGCTACCCTGCATCCTTGCAGCCCATCCATGTCCACATGCAGTCCCATAGTACCAAGCAGACATGTGTCCCACTCTGTCTCTCTGCCACACTGGGATGCAGAGGCAAGGATCTTTCTAGCAAAACAGTGTGGGCACTGGCACTGAATCCCTGTCCAACGCCTCAGCCATTCCAGCATGCTGCTGGAGGCAATTTTCTGTACAGCCACTGGTTTAATAGGATGTGCAGTTAGACAGATTCATCCTTTCAGCTCCGCTCTGCCAAGCCTTCACTCTCCAACCATCACTGCTCCCATCCTGGGGAATTACAGTCACCCTCTGCTTCTCTCTTGCAGGCAGGCACGTTCATCAGATAAATAGCTCTTGCGAAAAAAACGTGCATAATTTAGAAAGCCACCTGCTCAGCTTTCATTCTTTGAACTCTGTACAATCAATTTGACTTCCCCGGAGAAGTTGCAATTGTTTTCAATGGAGGATTTGTGATATGTTTTAAAGCACTGCCAGACCCAAGAAAAAGGTTAATCAGCCACAGTGAGGGGCTGAAACTTGCCGTGCAGGACCAACAGAGACTCCCCGGGACCCACACAATACAGGGGTGATATACTGCTATTCTTCCCCTTCTGGGACACCTCTGGGTCTTTCCCCACAAAAGGAACATCATCTTTCTTGGATTTTCTTGGTCAAAAAATTACTAAAGAATGTATCATTTGGCTTTGTACAGGATGAGCTGTCACAGCTAGCTACCTTTTGTACATATAATGGCTAAATTTCTCTTTATGGATTTCTACTACAGATACTTCTTGTAAATGGCAGGAAACAAGCACTGTTAGGATAAAATGAATCCTCTCCCACAGTCTGCAGCTAAAACAGCTGCCTAAAAACTACCAGTCTCAGCACTGGCTATAGGAATGGTTTAGCTGCACAGTGAAATCCGTGTTGTTGGCAGCCCCACATGCAGAGGAGCTGCTCAGGCAGTGACCAGCACCACTGCTTGCAGGAACCCACCCTGGTCTCCCCGCTGGGCTGAGCTGCTGTGACCTGTGCTGCTGCTTCAAGTGGGAGCTGCTGCACACCCCTGTGGGGAGATCCAGGTCAGAACATCCCACCCTCAAGCACTGGGCAGCACTGATCCTCTACAACCTCAGGCGCAGAGCACCATCTCCAACCCTCACCATCTAGGAAAAGGCAGGCCTTATGGCTACCTGCAGCTCAGGTACAAAGGACAAACAAACTGCTGGGTTTTTGCTGGATAGGAGTATCCAGAGACCTCAGCATGTAAAGCTACCCCATAAAAATCTCTCACACCAGGCCTAAGGCTCTTTCCCATGCACATCATTATTAAACACTATTTAGATAATTTTCACATCTAGTTAACAGAAGTAATGGGAAGAATCAAAACTGGTGCCATTCTGTCTTCAATTAATGCTGCTGTCTGACTCCATGTCAGAGGCTTTTACGTGCCCTTGATTTGCTGCCCTTGATTTGTAGAAATATTTCTCCTGTGGACATTTGCGTTCATTCAACGTTAATTATGACCTTTAAGCACTCAGATAAATCCCCTGGTAACAGCCTTCATGCACAAAAAAGACATGACAGACCCTGGTGTCAGTTTTCAAATAACACTTCCCCTCAAAACCTGTGAAAGCCAATTCCAACTCAACTGCAGCTGTGGGTTTTACTGCAGTCACCTTGCTAGAAGTGCTAGAATCAGTAACAAACAGAAAAATCTCTTTTCCTGTGTAACTGACACAACCCAACACAAGCAGAAGCACTGAAGTCAGTGGTACCATGGCATTATTTCTTCTTGTACAACAGAGGGGGGAACACCTGAAATAAAATTGACAATGTTTTCAAAGTGCCCGATGTGAGAGGCCAAGGAAGCCACAACAAGAAAAGAAAGTATCAAATGCAAAGATGAAAGCCTATGGGGGGCTTATTCATTAAGCAGGTGAACTCTGCTAACAGCTGAAGATAAAACTTCCGTCCCAGCACACGGCTGCCAGGTGGAGATGTGAAGATGAGAGTCAGAGCTGCTGCTGGAGCTCTTTCCCTGGTCAGCTCTGCTGTGCTGCCTCTCAATCCAGGAAAAGCCTTCCTTTGCTAACAGTCTTGTATGGCATGGGTCTGATATAGCATGGGAGGGAGCAAAACAGCCTGGCATGCAGCATTGTTGAAGTTTGCACATCTTCTGTCACACAGGTACCTGGAACTGTCTGCCAATCCCTCCAAGCCTGCTGTTGCTTCTCAGACCCTAAATTCTGCAGCAGGGTTTCCAGGATCACAGGATCAATTTGTCCTTGCCATAAGGAATATGCGCCAAACCTGAACCGAACAATATTGACCCACACTAAAGAAAAAATGCACACCCCAAGGTTTTTTGCTGCCTCTGTGTTGTGCCAGCAGTGCAGGGGCCCCTCTCACCTCTATTCAGCCTTTCCACTGCAGGTCGTTGCCTCTTGGTCTCTGTGGAACAAGGTGAGATTATTTGTAAAGGATCGTGCTCCTTTGCAGGAGTGTAGCTGTTCTGCACTGGCTTTGAAAGTACAGCAACACCAGAAAGAAATGGATTTGCCAGTACCAATACATCCTTCAGTACTTTGCTCCAGCATCACCAGCACTCTCTAACTTGTTTTGCACATCGGGCAGAGCCCAGCTACAGAACGCAGCAGTGACCAATGTTTTGGCCCGCTTGCTTTATGTGGCTGAAGGTAGCAGTGCATCCTCTCCCTTGTGCATGGCACACTAATGCTGCAACTGCAAGGCCACAAAACTCCTGCTGCTCTCTGCTGCCAGCATCCTTCTCCATCCATCAGCATCATAAATAATCACAGCAGCTCCTGCTGTCTGAATCATAATTTGTATCTCTTTTCTAATTGTATTACATGTAGCTGGCCCACCAGACCCTATCTGAGGAAGCATACAAATAATTCATCTATATTCCTCCACTCTCCTTGTATGTACTTCCTGACAAGCCAGATTGATACTGGTCTTTGTCTACTTTTAATCTCATCTCCATATTGTATGTCTAGGATCTTATTTCAGCTGCCATCTGCAATTAACGCTTCACATGGCACATTCAGTCTCTTCCCATATTCTAAATTCTTGATTACATTCAATACAGAGGCCAAGGATGAACTTACAGACATTCAGTCGGATTGACTTTGAGGACTAATACTTCTGGGTCAAAAATTATCATTTTCTTATCCTTACAAAAAAGTAACACCTCATACATTATTGCAAGCAAAAATGTCTAAGATGCTCTTAATTACATAATTGAAGCATAGCAATTTTGTGAGTCAAATGAGGTGATTTAATGAGGTATCATTTGACAGTGATTGACACCTGCAGTCAAGAACTGCACTGAGCAGCAGGCTGGAACAACAAACCATTCGCATCCAGTGGCAGCAGTGCCACCGTCCCAGCCACCAGGAGCCTTCCCAGCCCCGGAGGGCTCCTGCTGCTGGAGGCCTCGGTCCTGTCCCGAGTTTGTCCCACACATCCCCATTGGTCTGGGACACAGACCTGCACAACCTTCTGCTGGCAGAAGGCATCCCCACCAGCTGCCTCTTGCTCACTGCCCGAACAACCCCCCGTGCTGCAGTGATGGATGGCTCCTCCTGGGGGCTCCAGCCAGCGCTCCCAACACCTGACACACGCCAACTCACTTCCTCCTCTCCCTCCTTGCATACTCTTGGCCTCAAGTACGATGTTTGCTTCCCAAGCCCAATGTATTCATGTCTTAATAAATCAATGGGTTCCCACTGCACAATTTAACAGAGAAAATACTTCTAACGTTACTGATAATTCATACTTGCCTTTACAATCTTTCATTTTTCTTTCAGTTTCCAGTGGATGGCAGTGTGCACCGGCTACAGCAAACAACTGCCAAATACAACACCGCTTTGTGCTCATGTGCTGTCTGCTGAGATTTCGATTTCTGCACCTTCTCTTGAAATTACTCCATGAGGATTAGATGCAAAAACAATTTATTTTTCATAAACTACTTCAAACAATCAAAGAGAGCAGAAAAAATGCATTCAAAGCATGACTCGTTTGGTCAGGGCATGTTCACACAGTGTTTTCTGTTGCACAGGAACAGCTGCTGGGATAGCTCTTGCATCACTTCTCTGGCCCAGCTGCTCACATATCGGTTACTGAACTCCCATACTCCTCAACATTAATTTAAAAAGGATTTTTTTTTTTTTCTTCAGAGATCTGTTGTGGAAAGCAAACAGAAGACTACTCAGCCTTAGCCTGTGAATGAGAACCCAAAAGATGGTGCTAGACTATTTTAATACAGGGGACACCCTGGCATTTTCATACATGCCCTGGCAGGTGAGTGGGAACATCTCAGTGCCTGCAGTTTCCTCTACCCAGAGAGCACCTCTCAATTCCATCCCCACCACCTTCCTCTTCTTCCACGAGATGGCTGTAATGCCACCAAGCATTACAGGTGCAGCCACACGCAGGATTTTCTTTTGCATTTGGAAAGTGGAGAATGATTTTTATCAGTGACCTCCCAAAACAAAAATAACATAGCCCAGACCTCTCTAAGTCATATTTCATTCCCCCATTTCTGCAGCACTGGGTAATACACCCAGCACATAGGTTTACCAGCCCCAGCTGAGCCACAGCCAGCTGCAGAGAAACATGAAACAAAATCAAAATCATCCCTTAAATAACTGTTCCTGCAGCACTGGTCCTACCCATCACATCCACTTCTCATGTACCCCAGCAGATTTAAAGTATTTCTGGAGTGAATCCTGTGGCCTGAAACCATTAAATCACCCTCTGTTCCCAAATGCCCATTCACTGTGCCCAGATGTTTTCATATCTTACAGTCACCTTGCCCCTGTTATGCTCTGGCACTTTACAAGAGGTAAGTCTCAGATTTATTGAATGCGTACATAACCCGCTGCTGCAGCAGCATGAGCTGGGACCACTGCTCCCAGTCCTGCAGCAGGCAGGGGAGGCAGGAAGAGATTGCTCCTGCAACCCCATCACTTTTTTGTTTCATGGAGTTCCTTGCCTTGAGTTAGTCCCCTGTGTAAGGCTGCTGTCTGCCACTGCTGGACTGGGATGAAGGCCAAGGAGGCTATGACCTAATGTTTTAGTCTGAACAGACAGGCAGAAGAGATAGATCGTTATAAAGGAAAGCTCTCTCCATGCATGCAATTACCTAATAACAATCTATTTTGGGAGGTTAATCTCAAGAGGAGGAATGTGCAAAGCTCTCACCTTGTTCATGCTGGGAAGTTGTATTACCCCTTTAAAAACAAAATAAAATCCATGAAAATGATACAGAAAGAAGGAAAGCAGCATGTTGCTTTAACTCATGCTGAGCTGCTCAGGAGAGGGAGGGGAAGGGGTCAGTCCTGCTGGTCAAGCAAGCATGTGAACTTTGGTAAAGAATTATCCCAGATGATATCTAGGTCCACGAACAGCTGGACTAATTCAGCCTCCTCTTCAGTGTCTCATGGTCAGACTCCTATGTATACAAAAAGCAAAACGTAAGTGAAACCCTCTGCATCTGCTCTTTCCCTCATGGGCCCTGGGGCCAAACATAGAGAGAGGTCACAATGCAGCCTTGTTGCAGGAAAGCGGCTGTCAGGGCCTCTCTGAACCACTCACCCTGTGTTTTCTTGGGAAATCTGCAGGAACACCTATGAGACGGCAATCTCTGCCACACTCGACCAAAGGTGTGGTTGAATAAGTGCCTGCCACACCAGTGAGTGGACAGCATCCTCCTGAGTGCTGCAGGAAGCAATGCCCTTGGGAGAGGAGAACAAGTTGGGGCTCAGCCCTTGGGGCACGTGCTGGCTCCCCTGTCCTCATCAGTAGGAGAGGACTTGGTAGACACTGGTGGTACAGGACAGCCCAAACACAGTGTTGGATCTCCTCCTGAGAGTACCAACACAGTCAAAGGAGTTTTAGAAATCTATAACCTAACCCATACTTAGGAAGGGAAAGATAATTAGTCCTACCTTATAGAAGAGAGAATGACACACACATGCAAAAATACCATAAAGAGCACGAACTTGGTGGCAGAGTGAGAACAAGAACCAAGGTGAATTCACACCTGTACTCTCTCCAGCAGACAACTTGCATGTCAGTCCACTGAGAGCTCCCTGATTTCTCCTTGCCATCATACTGTAAACAATTGCACACACCTGTAACCTTCCCTACCATAACTTACACAAAAGTAATTGCTATGATAGTATCTGTCCATTAAGGAAGGAAATCAGGGAAATCATACTGACATGGAGCAAGAGGAAGGCTGTACCACTCCAGTAAGCCAAGCACGTCATGAAATCCCTCCCGATGGGCCTGGCAGTCCTTCACATGTTGTTGCACCAATGCTGGATATGATCTTTCCACATGCTCTCCTTCAAGACTGAATTTTTATTATGCTGGCTTCACTTTCGCGTCCTTTCCCAGTGACTTTGAAAGGTGAGCAGATGAAGGTAAGGTGCTGCTGGCCTCTCTCTTCTTGCTGGACAGAGCATGGCTGCAGCTGCCAATGCCAGGATCAGTCTGGCCTCAGCAGCATAGGACTGTCCAGAGTTTATCCTTATGTTTAAGCACAGAATGTCACAGTTATGAGCTTGGCGCAGGACCTGATATGAATGTTAAACACGGCATGACAGGTACGTGTCCTGTGTGCTGTGGGACTTCTTGCTAGCCACCATCTTCTGCTTCAGCAAATATGCATAGAACAGGTGGTACACCTCTTTGCAACTTCATCACAGAAAGTATGCCCATTTCTCCTATTCCGTAGCAACCTTGACCTTCTGAGAGAAATTACAAAGACTGCTTCCTTCACAACTGATGACATTAGGCTAGTTATTTCCATCCTCCCTAAGGAGGATGCTGAAGGTCAAGTACTGTTTTTCATATAAACACAACCCACAATGAAACAAAGAAGGTGATCCAGGAGGGTAAAATGTGACCATGCACCATGATCTGGGATTTAGGTCTCACGTGAAACACAAGACACTCCTCTCCAAGTCTAACTGAAAGGTAAATACATTCATAGTCTAATAGAGAGATAAACAGAGGGTTTAGGACTGCATCTGAGTAAGTACAGCAAGTTTTACTGAAATGTATTAATAGCATCTGAGTTACAACCTTTGCAATCATATGATTCCTGCTGAAGCAGGATCTCCTCTCATAAGCAACTCACCCACTTCAAGTCTCACTGGTTACCTTCCGTCTTAAATCACTTTAAAAACATGACTCAAAGTTGTTTCATAGCTTTACTCTCTCAGAAATGTGCAACATGAACATAATAGTGTTATTAAGAGTCAAAAATAACTTAACACAATAGCTATATAAGATTCTCCAATGGTCAAACTTTAAACAATTTTTGTTAAGTTCAGAAAATTAGCATATTTGTTAATCAAATTAATTTAAAAAGTAGCTTTTCAAAATAAAAGCAATGCTTTAAATAAATATAGTCTTTTTTATAATGATAAAACACTTAATCCTGTTTAGGTAACACAAATACTACACTCAAGCACAATACTTAAAACAATTGAAATGAACGCTGTGAGCATATATGAACTGGACACTGGGAAGGACAAGAACGCATTGCTTTGTGACATTCTCTGTTTTCTTTCTACAGCAACACAAAAAGATGTCCAATTCTCAGCACTACCCTAAACGCCTGATACATGCTAGGACATTTGTAACTGCTGCATATAAATGCTGGTACCCCCTTTTTTTTTTTTTTTTTTTTTTGCCAAGCTATTTATCTACACTACATCCACAGTAGTTCTGCAGCCTTGTTTCAAATGTCTGGCATGGCACGATTCTTAACCGCCGCAACGTAAGGCCAGATCCTGCCCATACACTGACCTCTCACACTTCTTCAACAAAGCTCACACTATATGGAATTTTTGAAACCTTCCTTCCAATACTGGCACCACGGTGTGTTTCAGAAGGACCTGAAGCTCACCTTCAGAGTATTACCAAAGGATATTCACAGCTCTCCTTACAACTACAGGGCTGACTAGCTATGTTCATCACTGTACAAGTTAAATATAAATGCCTATCAGAAAAGACTGTAGATGTCCTGCAGATCTACAAGGTAGCAATGATGTACTAGAATGAAATAAATCAGCGACTTTTCATGTTAGCATGTGTTACCTGGATGTATCCCAAAGAGCAGTTTGCTAAAATTCAGTGAAATGTACATCTGAAATCTAATCACAATCTACTTAGCAATTCTGACCATTCAATTTTAAATTGTTCATTAAAAATCATGTTCAGGATCTGCAGCAAACCATTGTTTTTGCCCTCACAAAAACAGTAGCTAATGACATTTGTTGATGTATTTTGTCTGTTTAAACAGTATAACAGTAATATAACCTATAAGTTGAATGATAGAAGCTGGAGAGTAAAATGAAGCACAAAAGCTGATACAAGTACTCTCTATTTGTTTTGATCTTCAGAAGGAACAGGCCTATTCAAAGACGACAAAGGAATAAATTAGAAAATGACTAATGTAATGCATAAAACGGCGCCTACAGGATCTGCATATGCGCACTCGCGTACAGACAGCTGGGTTTCATTAGAAATCTTACTACTGGAGTTCAACTTAGATAAATTAACTGCATTAAAATACTGACATTGTGAGGATTTTAACACTATTAACACCCTGTACAGGGCATTCCTGTGTGAATTTTTAAAAGCTTTAAAAAAATAGTTTAGAGCTATTGAAATCTGTGACAAACATGACAGCTTTGCCTCCTAGCACAGCCTCCCATTTTCATCTCCTGTATCCTTCTCCTGTATCGCTTCTAGGCACCGTTTTGACTTTGCATCTGCATGCCCACTTCCAGTTTTGCTCAGTCCGCAGGATAGGCATGCCAGCTGGATCTGTTTCATGTTTTCCAGGGCTTCATTCTTGGCATTCTTCAGGAGGTCTCCTTGACCCTAAGGATGCACAGACAGAGAGAATCAGGGATCACACACATTGCTCAGAACCAAAAACAGGAGCAATACTCAGTCACTGGTTCAGTACCATGGAATGTGAGCCAGGTGCTGTCTCAAACCCCTTCTGCCTCCCTGAACACCAGCCCCAGGGGAAGGGACTGAAGTCCCTTCTGCAGCTCAGCTCACCAAGGAAGGCAGCAGCTGGCACAGCGAGCATGAATGCAATGGGAGCCAAACTTTCCCCCTTTTAGGGCACTCCTTGAGAAGTAACTTGCGCTGACTGACTTATGGAGTTCATTGATCCCAAGTGCTCATCTCTACAGAGAAACGGATTATCTTCTTCCACAGTCAATAGCAAGGATCTGCCAGGGATGCGGTAGCAACAACACCCTTTCCTCATGCCATTGCTCCATCCTCGCAGGAACACTCATTGCATCAGATCCCAAATGGCAACAACTACATGACCACAGCCCAGGTCCCTTGCAAGCTGTGAGACCCCAGTTACCCATTCCTCCTTGTACCTGGATTTGCTCTCTAGCCCTTAGCAAAGGCAGGCCAAACTGTGGTTACAAGAAGTGTGACATTAGGTAACACACAGTGAATCTTTTCAAACCACTCTGAGACCTTTGATCAAGCAAGCTGGGAGCAAGGGACCATATGAGTAAAAGCCTGTTTTTGTGTCTTCTCAAAGCACACAAAGGTGAGGTGACTACAGGCTGTCAATGCAATTTGTAATTATCAAGAAAAACATGTTACATGAAATTTGTATTAAAGAATTTGTGTTCAGAAATGCCAAAATGAATATTTATATAATACTGATATCTCAAGTGCCATGGTGTAACAAGATTCTGGTGCTGGAGGATACAAATAAATAAAAGCTAGGAGATGCATCTGATAATTAAAATTAAGTATCACTAAGAACCTGAGCTGCTCTTCTCATAACATCACCCAAAGTACAGCTTAAAGAACACCAACTCTGTGCAGCTCTTTGTGAGCATATTCAGAAGGAACACCCACACTGACTTAAATGTCACATTCACCTCTCTGCCACCTAACTTGACCTCCTGTAACCAGAGCTGCTCAGTGAGGTCTCGCAGGAGGCAACAAATGCAAGAGTTGAGAAAAACTAGAAGGGCAACTAACCACTGAATCTCCTTCAGTTTTCAAAACAAACCACATGTGTTGGAGGAAGCACAGCATAACAACTTCCAGCAATGGGAGCATTTCAGCTCTCCCTTCCTCAATAATGAGAGGAAGAGCTTATCCCACACTGATGACCACATTTCCCTTTTTACCAGTGCCTGGCACTGGGCTTGCACCACCTGAGCCTCTGTTAACAGCGTTCACAAGGACGACACAATGGTTGCTTGCAAGTCTCCCATCACTGGTAAACACCACGTGGGAAACAACGTCAGCCAGAGATGGCATCCTGCATCTGAGGAGGTGATTGCCTCATCTCCTGCTGACATGAATTTGTCCCTGCTGAACAATGCAGATCCTTCCCCAGATGCTAGGAATCCAACTTAATGCTAGAATAACAAAAAGCACTGGGATGGAGAAAGCAGCTCCGTGCTATTTGGTATAGAGCACTTTTGAAGAGATTTCTAACTCGGCAGCATGACAGTTATGGGTAAGTAGACAAACAGCTTGGAACCCAATGAGCAGATACGGCTTAAAAAAAAACAAAGCAAAATTTATGCAGCACACACTTCATATAAATGCATTCTTGCTCTTGGGATAAAGGTTGAGCTTATTTTTAAAGGTGAAAGGCAGGGATTCAGCAGCCCCATACATCTGCCTCTAGTGCTCAGCGTGCCTCGCTCTCCCCGTCTGCAAATGGAAGGGGAAGCAAACCAGTCCTATGTTGCGCATCGCAGCACAGCCAGAGAGCCCCAACAGCAGTGTTACTTATGACACTGTAACGTTATGAAAGATAGTAGTAGACTCCCCACTACACAAATGCATTTCTGAGTAGCTTGGTTGAAGCACGAAACAAACCCACTTGCTGTAGGGCTTGTTACTGGTTCCTTTGTTTCGTCATGCATACAGGACTGCAGACACTGAAGGTTGCACCAATGAGATGACAAATCAGTATGATGATGCTTTGCAGCCTTAACTTCTGAGCAAAAAAACTGGCACTATGTATTCGCAGAATAATCTCTTTAGAACAAAAAGCAAACCAAAACAGACATCCCTACAGTACAAAGCACAGTTACACCCCAAAACGAGAAGAAACAGTGCGACAGAGAGGTAAAATAACACTGATGATGATGACAATGGAGGCCCAGCAGCCAGAAGCATCCAGCATCCCCTTTGTTGGGGTGTCTGGGAAAAGATTTCTAGGGAAGCTACTTGGGATTTGGTACACTCCTGTTTGGAGGATGACGGCCTCAGTCCACCCTGGAAAGACTCATATCTGAAGTCTCCAGAAGCCAGGGGACTTCACAGCCGGTGTGGCAGCACTGAGCCATCAGCTCTCCTTTATGCATATTCTGATTTCACATTTAAGTAACCAGGCAATTCAGATTACAGGTTTCATTTGAGGAAACACATGACATGTCTTCCGGTTCCAAGAAGAGAAAAACTACTGAGCATAATTTCAAGGTTTTGAAGACGTATTTTGCAGTGATCTAAAAACAGAAATGGACTTACCAAAACAATGCAATTCCATTAATGTGCAGACCAACTGACTTACATCTTGGTTTCCTTGTGCTTTTTATTTTTAAAAAGCCGTTTCACTTGAGGAAGCTGAAGGAAAAATGATTTTGAATGATCTGCCGCAAACCAATCCCCTCTGACAGAACCGTGGTAATTCCAGAGATACTGAAAAAAAATAATCTGTGGGCATTCTCTGTTTGAAAAGCCATCTGTTTGCTTTGTAAAACTGGCTGTGAACATAATCCACTTAAGGAAAACGTCAGCAAAATTGTGTCAACACCTTAACAAACTAAATACCGGATAGAAGCTAGAGTAAACTTCAAAAGTATGACTGCACTGAAACAATCTTCATAAGCCAGTCATTGTGATAACCTCTGTGCACAAAACAATCCTCTTTGCTCTTACAAACAAAGCATCTCTCTTCCAGACAGAGATCACAACAGTGCATTTCAGCATCTATCCATCTATCTTCCTTCTGCTGTTGATATCATCAGCCTTCCTGAACACGAATACTTGTGAGAAAGGTTAAACTCAACATTTGGCAGGACACTAAACTAAGCCAAAAGAGATTAATCAAAGGGTGCACTTCAAGAAACAATCAAAAGGCCCATTTTAATTTAGAGTTAGGGAACATTAAGTGTAAGGTTTCATACACCTAACTACAACAGGCCATGGAATCTCAGCATAAATTAACATTACTGTAAAAATAATGCAGCTTGTCAAGCAGGTGTGAGATTATGAGCTTTTACTTTGACAGGCTAATAGTACTGAGGAAACAGGGATCATCCAGCACAGCTTTAAGTACTGCTCAGTTCCAGTGACAACCTGTGAGAAGATTTCAGATGCGTATGAGCAGCTCTAGGTAGACATTGGCACAACAGGCACAGCTGAATTCTGTAGATATTATTATTATTTAAAATTCTTACAAAATCAAACTCCTACATTTTTATGAGTCAAGACCACAGCTTATTATACCCAGTGAAAATACTGGATATAATAAAAGCCAGAGCCTGAGGTTAGAGAAATGAAAGGTGGTTTAGGAAAGGAGCACCATTTTGTGTTTGATTTCACAATGCTTTTTTTTTTTTTTTTTTAACACACAATGTATGTTATTTCCTTACGAATATAAACATATACGTATAGGTACATACATTAATAACTATTATTGCTATTCCCATGCTTTCTAGGAAATTTTGGTCTTTATGTCATGATGCACTGCTGGCTTTGGGCACCTGGCATTACTGGGGCTCAGATGGTCAGAAAGTCAGGACATGAACCTCCCCAGCCTGCAGCTGCTCACGCCAGCCCTGAGGCTAAAGGAGGACGCTGGGGGTCATGGTCCAGCCCAGTGAGACACAGGCACCTTGCTTTGCCACAAGCCAAGCAGAAAACCCTTGGTTGTGTTTCCAGGGGGCTGGAATACTGTCCGTGAAGGCCATTTTGTAATCTGCTTCTTGTAAAAGCAGACAATGCTTATCTCCAGGCAGACACACTCCCTGACAGCATATTATGGGAGCATTCCTTTTCATTCCACAGAGGCTGAGTACACAAACAATAAATAACAGAGGTCTCTATTCCTCCCCTGCTGTCTATGCCACATCACACTTGTGATATTACTGTTATTTTTTAGCTTTTTCTCAAAGAAACAAGTTCTTTCTTATTTATTGCAAAGCAACATTCCCCACCCAGGAGTATGTGGCTCAAAAAGCCAGACAGCAAAATAGAACAACTGCAAAACAATGGCACTGATAATCAACTGAAGGACTTGGAAAGCACAAATGCTGGAGTGCAGTTGGGATATTCATGTACTCTGTGTGAAGGCTGCATTTACTGCGAGGGGTGCATTCTCGAAGTGTCACAGCAGAACTTTATTGTGTTTAATATTAATAAGGAGGCACACAATTAAACAATCATACATGGCTTTGAAAAGGTAATCCAGAGGAGGAAATCATTAATGAAATAATAGGACTAGAGGGAATGGTTTCAAGCTGCGCCAGGGAAGATTCAGGCTGGATATTAGGAAATACTACTTCTCTGAAAGGGTGGTCAGGCACTGGAATGGGCTGCCCAGGGAGGTGGTGGAGTCCCCTTCCCTGGAGGTGTTCAAGGAACGTTTGGATGTTGTGTTGAGGGATATGGTTTAGCGAGAACCATTGGTGATAGGTGGATGGTTGGACTGGATGATCTTATAGGTGTTTTCCAACCTTGGTGATTCTGTGATTCTGTGAAATGATTAGTCTGCTATAACTAACTTATGAAGAGCAGATATCTTTCCAAGCCTTCTTCAAAGTCAAATGTGGGGAAGCAGATACGAATTCGATTATGATACAACCATATCTTTTTGGATCAGGTTTCTGATCCAACAAGCAGAAGGAGGAATAAGAGCTGACAGAGCAGTCTCCTGCAGTGAGGGTCATTCAGATTCTTGTGGACACAGACAACAGCTGTCCCCCCCAACCAGTGACCACACAATCACACTGCCTCCTGGGAGGCCAGCAGGAGGAAACTGCTCTAGGCAGAAGGCAGACAGAGACATTGGGGATGAGACAGAACAGCCACAGCAGTGACACATCTCTTCCTTCTTCTTCACACTTGATATTTGCATGAGTCTTAGAAGGGAAACCACACCAGCAGCCTCAAAAGCAATCACTCCCTTGCCAAGATACACAGCCCTGAGGCTGGTATGCCCAGCCACCAACCTCCTGCCAGCAGCACCAACTCCAGGATAATTCCTGTGTGAAGACTTCACAGGTGACTGAAAATACTGTTTCACAAAGCAGCCTCTTCTTTTGCAATCATATGAGAGAAAGAACAACGCTAGCATTAATCCAGGTGGTTGGTAAAATTCACACGAGCAACAGGGACTTGTCCAAAACAAGCAGTTCCCTGTATACCCAGAAGGGGCTCCCAGCAGTTTAAGTGGTAAAGTGGGCAGGAATAAGGACTATGTCCCCTCCACAGAGTCCTTATGACCCCAGTCTGACCTGAACACTCAGCATGTTCATCTATTAGCCCAGATCTCTTCAAGTCATGTATCTAAGCAAACACAGAATGCTGACCATGGTCAAAGGTTGGGTAACCCTCTTAAAACTTCCAATGGCTATGCAACTGCAAACTGGTACTCTGACCCAGGGGTGGAGCCTGATGCTAAAATCATGCATGTGGTGCAAGTGTACAAGAGATTCAAGTTACCTGAAATACAGTTCGGTCTGATTTATCTACTTATGTTTGAGCTCCCAAACTAGACCGATCTATCAGCAGTTCATTTTTGAGCTATCACATACAAGTCCCGAGACGTTTTAACTGATTTTGTCATTTTGGTCTCACTCCAAAGATCTGAGCTGGAAGTAATGATTAAATAAATGATCTACAAAATAGTCTGTAAAGGTGTTACGCATTAGCCTGACTAGTTTTCTAGCAGGCTGGTGACAGACCATTGCAGCCAACGCAGTACAAGGTAGTGACGTGAGCAGCTGGGCAGAGGGAATGCCAGCTATGGTACTGCCTCAAAAATTACCTAGGGGTGTTCTTCTCCAGCTGTTGTAAAGGTGCAACTAAAATCTAAATGTCAGTGCTTGATACCAAAAGGCAGTTCCTTTGGCACCACACTGGGCAAGCTTCTGTAATTCACTACAAAACTGCCAATCCACAACTTGTATATTTCCAAATTGTGCAACACAGCCAAATGCAGACTTTGAGGACAGCCTGGGTGGTGAAAATAAGCAAAACTCCACTGTGACATAAGAATCATAGAATCACTCAGGTTGAAAAAGACTAAAGATCATCGAGTGCAACCATGACCTAACCATACTACCCTAACTCTAACAACCCTCCGCTAAATCATGTCCCTGAGCACCACATCCAAACGGTTTTTAAACACATCCAGGGATGGATATCCAACCTAAACTTACCCTGGCGCAACTTGAGGCCATTTCCCCTCATCCTGTCACCAATGAGAAGAGACCAACACTGCTCTCGCTGTAAGCACCTTTCAGATGCAGAAGAGAGCAATAAGGTCTCCCCTCAGCCTCCTCTTCCTCAGACTAAGCAGCCCCAGTTCCTTCAGTCTCTCCTCGTAGGCCACGTTCTCCAAGCCCTTCACAAGCCTTGTTTCACTTCTTTAGACTTGCTCCAATACCTTTCTGTACCGAGGCACCCAAAACTGTACTCGAGATGAGGCCTGACGAGTGCCAAGTACAGGGGCAGGATGACTTCCCTAGTCCTGCTCACCACACCATTCCTGATACAAGCCAGGAAGCCTTGTTGGACACTTGAGCACACTGCTGGCTCATATTCAGCTGACTGTCCATCAGTACACCAAGGTCCCTTTCCATCAGGCAGCTTTCCAGCCACTCCTCCCCAAGTCTGGGGTTGTTGTGACCAAAATGCAGGACCCGAAACTTGGCCCTACTAAAACTCATACAGTTTGCCTTGGCCCATCGATCCAGTCTATCCAGGTCCCCCTCAGTAGTGCCTTACTACCTTCCAGCAGATCAAGGTGTTGTCTGCTTACTGTGAGTGCACTCAATCCCCTGATCAAGATCACTGATAAAGATGTTAAATAGGAGTAGCCCCAGTACCAAGCCCTGAGGGATACCGCTTGTGACTGGTCACCAACTGGATTCAACTCCACTCACCACAACTCTTTAGGCCCAGCCATCCTGCCAGTTTTCACCCATCCAAACCATGTGCATGCCCATCCAAACTTCTCCATGAGGATGCTGTGGGGGACAGTGTCAAAGGCTTTACTGAAGTCCAGGCAGACCACACTGACAGCCTTACCTTCATCCACTAAGCAGGTCATTTTGTCATAGAATAAAATCAAGCTTGTCAGACAGGACCTACCATTTGTAAACCCATGTGTTTGTAATTCCCTTACATGATTTGCTTAATGCAATAAAGGAAAAGGTCCTACGTGGCCAGATTGCCACACAGTCAAGTGCCCTCCCAAAGGCTGCTGGTCCTAGACCAAAGCCTGAGAAGGAATTAACATCAAGCGTTTTCCTGAACAATGCAGGAAAAGCATTCAAAGCTGTTATATTCCTTATTGATCTTTAAACAGAGCTCTCCACTGAAATCTATGGCCTCTTGCAAATCAATGGCACTATACAGCTACTAGCCTATTCCTTCATGTAAACATTTTATGCAAAATAAAATTTATGTGGGCATTTATTTTCATTTAAAAAAAAAAAAAAGCCTCTTGGTTCTGTTTCGTCTGGGCATTTCAATTAAATTACCTTATACGAGATTGTCAAAGCCAATGAATGTGAGCACTGACTGTCTGTACCAGCGCTGCAGCTGGAATTTGCTTTCAGAAATGATGGCATTAGTTTGAAGTTAGCAATCTGCCGAGCAGTTCAACTGTTTGAGTGTCTCCCGGGCACTGTCTCTTGCAGACAGCTTCCATGCACAGGCACAAATGTACGGACTGTGGCTGTCAACCCCTCCTTGCTCGGAGTCTGCCTTTTTTCTGGTGGTAACTTTGAAACTGAAGGGCTGGCTGGAAGCCCCGGTGTGCACAATCAATACCAAGAAAACCTCATATCATTAAAGAAATTGGGGCATTATTTTAGATACATGGCCTTGTGATGGAAGTCTAAGCATATGTCTCGACTTGTGTTGGTCCTCCTCCTGTCACAAAAACAAGCTCCCCACATGTACTAGCACCAGCTAGTAACTCTAGAAAAGTCTGGAGAGAGTCAGCAAAAACAAAAGAAGGGGAAAAATGAGGCCCCAAGGGCAGATTTTTCTTGCATTTCATTTTCCTAAGTAAAAGGATCAGATGCAGGAAAATATACATTTTGCAGCTCACAGAACACCTGTGTAAGACAAGCCCTGAACAAAACACTTGGCTGGAAATAGCTGGCACTCTCCCACTTCCCTGCTCCCCCATGCTCTCTGCATTGTCACATCGGCTGCGAACCACAGTTAATGCTGAAATCATGTCCTTCGTCACAAACGTTGACACCAAACATCCATTAAATTCATCAGGAACTGGAAAGGCTTTACTGGCCTTCTCACACATGGACTGAACAATGGGTACCTGTGCTGTTTTGGCACTTGGGCTGGTTTGTGTTTGCTTTTTCGGGTTTTGGAAAGAAGGTTTTAAGAGGAGATGGAGCAGAAATAGTGCCTGCTCACCTCAGATCACCTCCAAAACCGCTGCTTAGGGCAAACAGCTAGAAAAATACCTGCAGCTGCTCTTCTAGCTAACTGAAACAATCTCATTAAGGTGAAATGAGATTCAGAGTGCAGTTCCCGGACAGGTAATGGAGCATTCTTATATGGCACCTCCTCCTACAAATAGCTCCTTACATTCTCATCTGACTGCCACAAGCATTGATTTCTTAGGAACTGTATGGTTTGCGGATCCACTGCTCTGGTGTCTGGCAAACATCACCCACTGACTGGGGTGTGGGAATTACAGAAACTGCCAGAGCTCCCTGTTTCTATACAGGGGACATGAAACCCTCTCTCTACTTCACCTGAGGTGCTCTGGGCAGCTTGTCTGTAACCTGCCCCAAAACAGCACAGATGACAAAGGATTTTACACTGAAGCAGAAAGTCTAAAGCAAATTCCAGATCATATGAAAGGTAAGGGGGGTGGAGGAGAATCTAATGGCTAGGAGGAAACAGGTTTTATAAAGACACCAGGGTAAATGCTCTGATCCACCTGATCCCTGCCAGCTCAGATGTTAGTCCTCTGAAGTCAAAGGCCAGTTTGCCAGTGACCTCAGTAAAAGCAGAACTGAGCCATTTCCTCCGCTCACTTTCCACCAGGCAGAGGTCAGAAGGCTGCTATCTTCCAGCATCTGTGGGACCTGTGTGCAACATAGCTTGTTTGCCTTGGGAGAATCCCAGCTTGTCCCTTCCAGCACAGATGTGAAATCAAGTACAAACAAGAGTGCATTAGGTTATTTTTGTAAAAAGCTTACTGACCCAGGAGGCAAAGAGCTACTGAAATAACGTGACTGTGAAAGAAGAAGAAAATCAGGAGAGGTCAGACACAAGATGTGCGAACTTTCTGTGAAAGATGAAAATGGAGGCAAAAAGCAAATCAAGTGAGCCAAGCACAAAAAACAATGGTACGAGATAAGATTATAGTATTAATTTACACACTCATTCCCCCAAAATGTCAGTGAGAAAATCAAACAATCTCTAACCCACTACAATGCCATGCCACTGAAAACAAGAGGCTTTCAGCAAAATTAAACTCAACTTTTAAACCCATTACAGAGAGCATTAACACCTCCCAAGTTTACTTGGGTGAGAGCTGGAGAAGTTGCATGGGGGAAATTTTTGTTCTCCAATCTCAGACCACCAAGTCACCCTGAAGTTGTCCGTACACGGATGCTGCCAGGTGCTTCCAGACTCAGTTCATTTATCTCTCATTGCTAAACTGGGCCCCTTTAGCTGAACTGTGCAACTTCCACCACCTTCGTCACTGCTGGAAAATGTAAACCAGGGATGGAGGATGCAAATGCATGATCACAAGTAGACATTGTTTTAACAGCTCATCTGACTTTTGTTCAGCAAAGCAAAACATGTGATTAGATCATGGACCTCAATTGAGTCCTACATTTATCACTAGTTGGCAGACAAGACTGTAAGATCACTATCTAAGAAATGAAGACAGTACAGACATCCTGAGCATGCTGAGGGCAACCACCTTTGTGAATAATCTTTGGAGACCTCCTCATGTTACTCACAGAGATGGCCTGAAGAAGTTAGAGTCAAAATTCAGTCCAGGTGCCTGGCACAGAGATCCATCCCAAAGGAAACTACACAAAAACATGTCTGCTTCAGGTGCTTTTTCATCACCTTCTTCTGGCCTTCCTCCTCTCTGCTGCTTGGTACACCAGCATGTCCAGACCCCATGCACTAAGGCACAGGAGTCCAGGTGATACCAGGTGAGAACATGCAGAGCACTTACCTGTCATTATTGTCACTGCTAGTTCTGTCAATTCAGAGTGAGTCACAATGCATCTGTAATGCTTCTCTTGCCAACACAGAACCTGTTTCTGACCTGTAACATGGAGGACCCTGGGCACTGAGCTTTTTAATTTACTCCTTTAACGTTGACTGATGTGTCTCTTTAGTCTGCTCTCACACATACACAGCTAGACATAAGTAACACCATCTTTTTGTGATCTAAAAATAAACAGAAGCTACAACAGCAACAAAGCCTCTGCTTTTGTCTCAGCTTTTCTTACCAAATGCATCCCATAGGATCCTCTGAAGTGGAAAATTACCTGGACCTGAGAATTGATCCATAGGAGATGGAATCACCTTTGGATCCAGTAGGGATCTTGCACTTTATTTCCAGTGACTGTATTAGGTTAGATGTTTAGGCAGATTTCTTTTTTAATTTTTTTTTTACTTAGAGGGTGGTGCAGCAGTGGCACAGGTTACCCAGAGAAGCTGTGGATGTTCCATTTGCTGGAGGCATTCAAGGCCAGGTTGGACAAGGCCATGGACAGCCATATGTGGTGGGTGGCAATGTGCCCATAGCAGGGGGCTGGAACTAAATGATCTGTAAGGTCCCCTACAACCTAAGCCATTCTATGACCTAGAAAAAAAGGAAAAAAAAGAAAACTGCAGTTGTCAAAGATATGACAACTACAGGGATACAAAAGATCACGGTTTTCCAATCTACTGTTCTAGAGTAAAGCTTACTTCCACCTGCAAGCACTTCAGCCTCTGACTCTTCAAGCAACTGCTGCACAGCATCTGCACAGATTCTTGGAATCACCTGCCATGGTTAGGGCCTACAGGATCTACCAAGGTCACTGTGGTCAACAACCACAACGCAATGCCTGATCTTGCAGAATATCCTTGACACAGTTTATGGCTTTTAACTAATTGCCCAAGTCCACCCTGCTGATCCACATTGCCAATAAATGTGTACGTCAATACAGAAGTCTTTAATCAACAACCAGTGGTTAGACTTAAAAAATAAATCAATATCACCACTGAGCTAAATGTCACCACTTCATTAACCACAGATTTTGGAATATATTAGCAACGTAGATGAATGTTTTCTAATTTCAGTGTAAAGAGGCAGAAAATTGAAGATGGGCTGGTACAATGAAGTGGAGAAGGTCACACAAGCAAGTCACTGCCTACTGGATTCAGAATTCAGCTCTCTTGGCTCCTGTACTCACGTAAATGCAGAACAAGTCACAAAGGTCCTTGCTAGCAGTGGGAACATGCACATTCCAACAAACGAAGAGAAGATTTCTGTGTATGCCCAGGAGGGAAGAAGGAAGGGTTTGTTATTCATAAAGAGGTGTGCTATCCCCCATCTTCAGTAAAACAGGTATAAAGTACATTACCAGACGTGACTGAGACCACTGACAGCCAGAGAAAACCAAGCACCTCTCAGCAACGTAAGAAGAGGAAGTTTCAATGGAGCAAATAGCAGCTTTCATCACCTCCTGAGACCCCTCTAGAATCAGCTTCATTTAGACACTCATTCCCCCTGAAGGGAGCATGGTTTTGTAGACAGTGTCGTACAATTCACCTAACAAAAGGGGCAGTCAACTTCGCATCACTCATACAAAGGTATGTGATCTGCAGCAAGGAACAAGATACATACAACAAAGGCAGTTTAAAAAATACGTTAACCTTTTGGCACACACCAAAGATTATGATAAACCACAGCTGTTCCAGACTAGCACAGATTTAATGCTCCCAAAGAACTGCATTATTGAGACTTAACAGTAAGCAAACACTGGAGAAAGAGCAACATATAACTCTTGTATGGCCCTTCCCCATGTACAAATCAGTGCTCCACCTCCCTCTGATACTCAACAGCCTTGCACAATATCAGGAAAATTAACTGTGGCTGGAGGCTTCCAGCAGCAGCTCCCACCTGCCCTGTCGCTGAAAGGCCAACCATGAGACAGAGCCTTCTGCTCAGACACTGGCTGCCTAAAGAAGCTCCTCCATGGCTCACAGCCCCACGTCTAAATGAAGCAGTGAATTTAACAGCTTAGAAACACAACCACTTGGGGTAGAAATCCTCCCAGAGCCCTGTGGGTTATTCTACCTCAGGCAAGGAACTGAGCTGATGCAGGTTAGCTCCACGTTTACAGAAAAACAAAGGGAGCTTTTCTACCTGCCTTTCTTAGCTCTGAAGCAATCCCAGCTCTGCTAGACCTTTATCAGGATGCATGATGCTGATTTGCAATGGCATTCAACAATTTAAAACACAAGGAAGGCAAAACATCCTGCCAGGCACCGTCAGTCTCATCTCTACACGGACAAGAAACAGCAACGCGTGTCAGCTGGGAGGGACGAGATCAGCCCAGCAACAGCAAATCCTCAGTTGTGATGTGAACTTCCTAAATTCACATTAAAATAGAATTAGAAGATTAAAATATAAACAAAGTCATTTAAAAATGTAACACGTTCTTTCAATAACAAATAACCATGCAACTGAATCTCTCTTCCCATATATTATTTAAGAGGTATCAGGAATTGCATAGAGAGAACTGAAGATTCCTAAGCAGTCCTCAGTGCTCACACTGTTACAAATGAATCTAACCAATTATGCCCAAGAAGAAAAGCTCCATTTGATGTGTCTCAGCACAGGAAAAATATCCATTGCTTAACTGACCACCCTGAAACAAAATCAACAGTATGTAGGAGAGCAAAGGAGGAGGCTACGAACTTCTTCACTGTTGTAAATCATCATCCAGGCAAGATACCATAGGATACTGCAGCCTTCAACACATCGGAGGCAGCCACTCATTTCATTATTTGTCAGCTCAGCTAGTGACAGATCAAAGGATGAAATGTGCAAATTCCTGCTCAAACTTTTACTTTCACTACAGCCCTTTTAATTCTGAATGAGGTCATGTTGTCAGATCAGCACACATTCCACATCAGACACTTCCACGTCTTCCAGGCTGTGTTAATTAACTCCACCACTGGGCGCAGCAGCCTTTAATATCCTGTATATTTGATACTTGATGTCTCGAATGGAAATGGCAACAGTGCAGGGGAGGCAATGGAGGAAGAAGTTGCTGAAGTTCCTGCTCCACTTGAGTTCCTGCCTTCACTACCTCCTTTAAAGGATGGCAGATGATGTTGACCTAGACTGACACAAGACTCCTTCAGCGAGGAAGTCTCTGCAAATGCTATTGCAGTCAGTCACTACTTTTTTTTTGTTGTTTGCTTTTTCCTTATTACAACCTGTTTTCATGCTCAGTTCTGTTCAGGCATGCATACGTGCTGCAGCAGCTCTTGTAATTTTATCTGTTGATTTTTCAAATAACCTCCTCATAAGTGATAACCTTGTTGATAACCGCTGGCAACCAGTACTCACAGCACAAGCTCTTTCTATTTCACACACTGCCACCTGACCACTATTGATTACTAATGCCAGTTACAGTCTTTGGACAGGATGACCTACAAACATGACAGAGGCTGGTCTTCACACCTGGGTACTAAGAACTGTGACAGGTTTACAGAGAACAAAGCCTGCAGCAGCTGCAGCACAGGGCAGAGCAGTGCCAGCTCCCACGTGCAGCCACCCCATGGGGTGTCAGTGTGAGTCTGCAGCAACAAGCTCACGTGAAACAGATGCAATGAGACAGCTTCTGAGCCAGGACATGTCTAGTCCAGGTCAAGGATGGGGGGAGTCTGACACATAGGTATAACAGACAGCGTGGTGGTGAGCAACACCACAAGCTATTAAATATATATATAATATATATGCTTATAAACATAAAAATATAAATTGAGTTCTCAGGATGCCAACCCCCTGCTTGGGGGGGCCCCGCTTGCACCACCGAGGTGCCTGTGGCACGAGTGACTCCGCAGGTCCCAGCCCTGCCTCCTGCCACCACCATCATGGCAGCACGATGCACCTCGTCCCATTTCACATCCACAGCTTCTGGCAATTTGTCACGTCACTGTAAATAAAAGGCACTTCGTAAGACTGCTTGCCACTTCTCTCTGGCTTATCTTAATCAAACACAAGAATACCAGGCAAAGACAAGACATCACTGGGGGCATTTTGTATCATCTTTAACTTCCCTGACCTGTTCTTGTCTCAGTGTTACTGCTGTTCTGCATATATGTTGGACAGCTTCTTACTCTTCCTGGTCTGAATGTCTGGGTCATTGCTTCTTGCCAGCCAAAAAGCACTACTGCCATTTCGGTAGCGGATAAGATCCCAGGAAATAACTGACTAACATGGGTTGAGGTCTCTCTTTTTTTGACAAACTATGCCTATTTGAAAGCCATGTTGGGCTTGGTATCTTGACACATATCTTTAGAAATTCAAAGTGTCACATAGAAGCTAGAGCTGTGAACCCTGGCAGCTGTTGCTCTCCCCTCCCCTCTCAGTCTCTTCCCTTGCCACTATTTGGTACCTGCAGCTTTAAGATCACCTGGGTGGTCTTCACATATATTTTAAACATGTGAATATTTGTGTCTTGAAATTTAATTTGACTAAGAAAATAGGCCTGGTCAGAAACACCAGTAGAGCTTCCGAAGCTCACACAGAGCAGCTGGGTACCCAGAGAGACCACACATTACTTGTCTGAGACTGCTAACTACACCCCCCCCCAGAGCAATGATCCTGCAGCATGGCAGCCAAGAACAACAGGATATTCAAACTGATTAGCCAGTACTGCTTAGAGACTGGGATTACAATCCTTTTATCCTGATGCACACTGTTAAAGTAACCTGAAAAGTTTGCAGATGCAACTGACAGATTCCACCAAGATCCCACTGTCTCGGTGCTTGGCAGGTGCATTCCTATTTTCAAGTTTGGACAAGAAATGCAGGAGGTGGTGCTGTGAGCAGAACAAGGGAGGGCTCAAGGCAGCATTTACCAACCTAATCAGCAGAGAACAGCATCCTGCTGAATACAAGAAGGATCCACCTACCCAGTAATTATGTGGTTTAGGTCTGTTGGTCTACAAAATACACTGATTAAAACAGCTTTGTGTGGAATTCACACACTGTTACCTCTCTATCTTGTAATTCAGTATCACCGAAAGGACTCTAAATCCCTATCCTGGAAATATTGCAAAACACCACCCAGTAGGCACAAGTGTGCCCCAAGAGTCAAGGGAAGCTTTGCTTCCTGAAACCTAGAGCCTCCACCATACTTGCCACCATCTTCAGGCTACACGAAGGGCCCAGGAATGAAATGTTCTCCTATTCTGTTCTTCTAAGCTCCTCACATGCTCAGCAAGCAGCAACCTAAGAAACTTTGTCCTTCCTGACCTTTCTCTTTACTTTTAAATAAAATAAATCAAGTTAAGCAGACTAGTATTTACAAGAATAAGTGGACGTTCACTTGGTTAGACCCTCATCTTCTCTTTAGCACCTTCTCAGTCAATCTTTTCATGTTATGTTTTCCCTTTTTTTTGTCCTTAACTTAACGTGTAAGAGTCGAACCTGATCCAGCAACTACATGAATAATTAGACAGGTTCAGCATTTCCTCGTTATCTGTCATCCCACAGCAGACCTGATCCTTTGGAAGAACTGCAGCCAAGGCAGACGTGGTAATGCAGCAGCACTTCAGGACAGCCGGGTTGTGCTGCCCAGGGAGGTTTAAAAGTTGAAACAACACTGAACTGCAGCAATGATGGAAATGCAAACCACATGAGGATGAGACAAAAGCATTTAACCTCTCTGGAAAATGAGTCTTCAGGGTAACCACTTTCAAAACATATTTATCTAGGGAGATCTGGAGGTGAGTAAACATGGAATAATACACCCAGCCCTGCATTTGAAGGGAGGTGTGAATGCTGCATACCACACAGACCACTCCTGCCACACTGCTCCTGCAGGACTATCACTGTCACAAGGTGACAGCAAATCAGAAGAATTTGTTGCTGAGCCACTACAGTGTGTACTGTGTATATTTTTGCAGTTTTGCAGACTGAGTACCAAGGTGCTCATGTTCCCAGAGAAGTTCTGGGAAGAGCAAGGACAGCAGATATGGGGATACTTTGGGAAGAGGCAAAGGCATGACTGGGGAAAAAAAATACACAGTGCATGGAATGCAGTAGCTTTGCAGGTACTTGTGAGTTCACCATGTTCTAGCTTAAGACCAACAGAGTGTAAACTCTCAAACAAATCTTCTGGCAACAGTTGCATGACATGAAGTAGAATACATTGCTACAGTCATGCTTAATTACAAGTCATCTTGAAAATGCCACGCTGCTCTGGGGTCTTCTGTAGCATGCCAAGCAGCAAAGCTATAGTTCCTACCAAACTACAAGAAAAAAGATCTGTATGAAAACAAGCACATCTTACTTACTAGATGGTTCTAGAGTACTGTACAACTCACACTAAAAACAGTGCCATACTGTGATATAATAACTATATGAAAGGACCTTGTTCTTCCAAAGGATCAGCAGCATCTCTTTGCATGGTACCATTGTAAGGATCCTCAACTTAT
The DNA here is from genome assembly GCF_987193195.1 of Phasianus colchicus. Taxonomy (NCBI): domain Eukaryota; kingdom Metazoa; phylum Chordata; class Aves; order Galliformes; family Phasianidae; genus Phasianus; species Phasianus colchicus. The sequence goes on along the minus strand of NC_143442.1, from coordinate 27,024,762 downwards.
AATCACCATCAGATACGTTGCTTGTCTTCCTAAAGAAAACTGATACCTCATTACAGATGTGAAATTCAGCTCAGTTGAAGTGAAGCCTGGTGAGAATTCATATGTACATATTTCAGAAATCCGTCTTTTACTTCTCCAAGAAGCCTTGAGGTGCCCACTTGGGGTTCTGCCACCCAAAAGAGATATCTGGATGCTGCAGGTCTCCAGTTACCAAAGGATGATTACTTCATTGTAACAAATAACTGTGATAAAGAAGCATTAGTGGAAATGGTGGTCTGGAACTGGAATTTGTGCAGTTTCACTGCGTAACAACACTACACCTGAGCCAACGTTGGTCATGGCTACATCATAAATTTGAGGAATTCTCCCTCAAAGAGTGACTTGCATTAGCAACTTAATAATTGCATACCTACTGCACAAAGCAACCTTTCTCTTTATAAATCTAATCAGCAGTAATTTAAATGCAAGATAATTAGCAGACGAACTGACGGACAGGTGATTAAATGATCCCTGAAAATTTAACCACTTAATGTCTCGTAGTCAGGCGCTATAAAAAACAGCACACAAGAACAGTTGGGAGTCCTAATAATACACACTAGGAAGAATACAATTACAGTACTAGGAGCAAAACCCTATCACAAACAGCAAAATATTTATAAAACATGAACACATTCCAGAGCAGAGATCAAACTCAAACATTTGTTTTTCTCCTTCTGAAGAAGATCAAAACAGTAAATGTCACTTTGTCTAATCACAGCTTGTTTATGAGTAAGTCTGCATGTAGATAAACTGACTAACCAGATAGTTACCATCAACACAAAAGCTGATATTTGGGGACATTATTGCTAGACTGTGTACGTGCTGATCATGAATGCCCAGGAGAATACGTTTGTGCACATAACACATCCATGTGAGAGCACTAAATCTGAACCCACACAACACACACAAATCTCGTGGCACTCTACTACTACTTGGGCACTCTGGTGGATCCCAGCTTCCATGCCTGAGCAGCCCATGGCACGTTCACCTCAGCAAAGAGTAGTTTTGAAGGCTACATTTTTCCTCCCCCCCAAAAAAAAAAATTCTTAAAAACTCACAAAGCAGCCATTAAAGCAATGCTTTGCACATGACTCAGATGCTGAGCACTTCAGTCACAGAAGACTTGGAAACAAATCCCACAGAAGAGGCAGCATCCAGCATCACCCCATGCCAGCTGTACATGAGTGCTACCTGCACGTACCTACATGTATTGACCCAAAAGCCAGCACCTGGGGAGAAACGAGAGGTGCCTACACACTCACATACCCACAGGAAACCCTTCACTCAGAGATATGTGTGGTTAGCTATTTTAACACTGACTAAATACCTCATGAAAATGAGCTGTGAATTTGTGGCAAACCCAAGCTGAGCAGTTTGGCAGGGTCATTAGGTAATACCATGGCTCACATGAGGTGATAAACAGAACATTTCTTGCTACCTTTGCACTTTAGTGGTACTTAAGTACAAAAGAAAAACAGAAATAGAGGTGCACAGAAATAAAAATGAAAGTGAGACTACATTTGAGATTATAATGACTAATTATGCTGTGAGAAAATGATTATTCCACCTACTGTAATTACACTGTGCTTCTCAATATTACCAACTGTGTGTGTAATGCTACTTTACACAACATGACTCCAGATAGAAAGACATAACATTTTAATAATAAACATCAGGAATTGACTTATTAGATAGGCATAGAGTTGTAATGTCCCTGTTTTTACCAATATCTTTATGTTCTTTTATTTTACACTCTGTTGCTATTTCACGATTTGGCCTGGAGCTTTTTTTTTTTTTTTTTTTTTTAACTGCACCCCCTCTTTGAATTCAAAACTCACCTATTGCAATGAATATTTATAAATAGTACATTAATTAAATGTGTGTTTCCTTCACTAGCCTAGGAAGACTATTAATCATTTGGCAAGCATGCAAGCACAACAGCTATTATTGCTCACGGGCACAAACTTGCAGGAAAAGCTGAGTACTGCTGCACAACATAACTGCCTCCAACAACCCCAAGCACGTGAAGAAGCTTCCTCCCAGAGATGTTTTGCCTTTCTCTCACCTCACCCAGTGATGAATCATCTGATGTATTTGCTAGATATTGCAGGCTGTTTTTCTTTTCTTACCTCTATGCCAACAGCTAGTGAAATGCATTCGTAGTGACCACCCTGAGAATGGGCACACAGAGTGGCCACCCTGTTTTATTGGGGAAAGGATGCTGGTCTCTCCTCACCAACACCTTCCCAGAAAGCTCTCACCAGCACACCGTGGAGAGTAAGTGCCAAACATAAGATGCAGCTGTAACCAGCAATAGATTTGTTAGGGGCAGGGTTACTGAAATACAGTACTTTTTAAGAGAACAAAAGTTTAAAAAAAAGGAACAATCACTAACTGCTTTACATCAAACACCTGAGGTATAAACATATTAATCTTTGCCTCGTGGCACTGCTGAATCGAACTTCAGTCAGAATCAAAAGGTGTTTCGTGTGCTCTTCTATCAACAGTAGCTGCAACCAACATGGTTGGCACTTTAATGTGTAAGTAAATAAACCCAAGAGTCTGTGACTTAGAAACTATGCACAATTTATTCTTTTACCTTGACTAAATGCTCATAATGTTCTTTGATACATGACAGTACGTGTTAGGCAGCAAATATTTTTCATGGGAAATGTTTCCCTGATACCTGACTCATATCTTCATTAATCACAGATCATCTAAGAGGCCTGAACTTCTAAATTGACAAGCATCTAAAAATGCATAAGTTTAGAGTAGCCCTGGCTGTGCGTACAGTGACTCAATGTGAGGCATTTATTTTAGCTAACACAGCTAAAGGCATTCAGAATGACGTACACAATTGCCTAGTGCATTTTTTTGTTCTCTGTAGCTACTCACCTTAATTATACTGTGTGGAAAAGGTCAGTCCCTTCCATCATGTTTGAACTGGCTGCCTTTTCTCTTCATCAGAGGTTCTATTAACTGTACCTATGCTGACTCCATTGCTCTTTTTCCTCCCTCTCTCACAGTGAATCAACATGACCACACATTAACCACAAGTGTCCCTCAAATCTTCTAACCCTTCCTTCACACCACCACCCTCTCCCACCCATTTTTGCCCCTCAGCATCTCCATTCCCAATTCCTTTTTGTTAGTGCTCTTTCTATCTCAAAGAAGCAGAGGCCTGCCACCTCCTGCTGCTCTTGCTACTGCTGTTGCACGTCGTGTTTCAATGTCTATTTGATTAGTAAAGTCATAGCAATTCCCTCTGCCCTGTGAAGGGAAAGGCACTAGGGGGGTAGAGACAGGGCAACCCACCCACTGGGAGCTGGAGGGAGTGAGCGGCAGGGAGGGAACAAGGGGACATGAGTGAACAGAGTGTGATCTATCAGAGCAAGGTGGGAAATGAGGCTGTGAAGCAAGGTGTGAGCTGAATGCTAACAACCTGAATGCTTGGCTGGGTTCTTCTCCTTGCCATTTGATGGAGCTACACCAGATCCTCTCCTCTTTCCATCTTAGGCTGTCCCGGGGCAACTTCACCCAGGCCCAGATGTCCAGCTGCCATGGCAATTAATGGCTGCCAGTGCTGAACCTGTCGCTAAAGCCTGGAGAGCGAAGTGCTCGCTGCACAGCATGTCACTGCAGCCAGCATGGAGGCTCTTTTAGCCACTCAGACTGTGCTCCACTTTTGAAACACATCTCTGACATCTGCAGGATCTACAGTATTTGTTGTGTGCTTTTTTTTCATCACAGCCTACCTGAATCCCCATCTTTCCCGAGAGACATTCTCGTCCTAATATTAAAAATGAAGCGTGTAAAACCCAGCGTCAGGTCACATACAAGGTGTGTGAAGGCAGAACAGGGAAATGAAACCGAGTCTGTGAGCACACAAACTCACGAGCTATCTTTCCTCCTCTGTGCAGGCTTACGTAAATTCCCCTCCACAACTTCCAAACCACAGCTGTTCTTAAATATATACAGTAATGCTCAGTGATTGGGAGTGACAAGCTAAAAAGATGAAAGATTTGTTAATAGGATGCACAAGAGAGTGTTTTCTGTGCTTACCTTCAGCACTGTGATATTCCATGCGAAGCTCTCAATGGCTTTGCTTAATTTTCTTCCTTTCAAACCTTCCTTTGTCCCGAGGTTATGAAGCTCTTCATGGAATTCCATCCCTAAAAAAAACCAGATCATTGCATCATCCTCTGTATGACTGCATTTTTCTCCTCACAGCTGGCACTTCCCACATCCTGTTTCCATGTTCCCCCTTTCTTCCCCATCAGAACACCATGCCTGGAGAGCAGCTTCCACAACAGCAGTGTAACATGCAACCTTGCACACCCCTTGTTCCCTGTTTAAACGCTCCTCCAGTGCTTCTGCTTGCAGTCTGCATTGCTAAATACTGTGGTCACTCTCCTTCAATGGATGACTGTGCCCTGGGAGGCAATGGCAGTTGTGAAAGATACCTGTGCAGCACAGCAAAGACAGGCTCAGGTGCACAGCTTCTTATTAATCACAGTCATAAAGAAAAACCACTGTACTCCACAATGACAATTTCATGAATATACACCGCTAATGGTAGGATTGCTGTTCCTGCAGCCTGTTGAATGGACATTTCCAACCGTAGCCCTAACCACTGTGCCATTTCATTGCTGGATACCAGAACTGGAGAAATCCAGGAGCAGATTAAAAACCTTTATGAGTCCAACTCGCTCACCAATTCTATGAGATTTGCACCATGTTTGCAAACATTCCTCTGAGGTTACTGAGAATGAAGAGAAAATTGAGAAAGAGCTGCTTGTATTCCATTAATTTTTACTTTACAAAGGCCTAATTGGCACTAAATCACTCCAAAACATCTGAAGCCCCTTCTGGCTGAAGAAAGCGAGTTGGATCTCCAGTTCAATCTCCAGTTTCATAGCTCTCCCTCCCCTTGTATCTTAAGGCAAACATCACTCACAAGTTCAACCTTTGTTGAAATTACATCAAAGAAACCCCCATTGACACCTTACATAGAACATCTGAATAGAGCAGTTGTTTTTGCAAGGTTGCTGAAGGAGAGAGATCCTGATGCCCGGAGGCAGGCTTGTAACCAGCATCAACCTGCCCAAAGCTCTTCTGGAAAACTGGCAATAGACTTCCTCCTGCCCTGCACCGAATCTGGAGGTAGCTGAGCCACAGCTTGAGAAATACTGAAGGAGTTCAACCTCACACAATACAAGGTTTATCTACTGTTTATCCTCCAGAACATCACTCGCTCACAAGTTTTCCAAAAAGGTAACAAAGCTCCTGCAATACTTCCTTTGGAAAGTCTCAATAATTAAGCAAGATTCCCCTGCAAGCTGCCTCATGCCAACAGAGTTACAAATCACTCGAATAACATAAAGAAAATAATCAGGTGACTTGCTTTGTCCCCTGAAGAACTAGGAAAGGTCTACAGTGCTCAGTTCCACTTGGACGGCCCTGCCTTTATGCAGTGCACGTTGTTTTTCTGACTTCCTCACCTGTTGACTGGAGACAGCGCTGCCCCACATAGAAGCAGCTGCTAATATCTGTTGGGCTGCAGGAAGGAGCATCAGTGAAGAAGCATCAAAACCACACATGAAAAATAAATAAATAGAACAACAAATCAGCAGCCTGAGAAGTCATATGGGTCCTGCGGCACAGGGAGCCTGGGCCAAACCAGGCTGGGAATGCATTTTTGCTAAGGGAGTAGGATTGATCTGAGGTTGGTGAAGGACAATGTCAAAGGCAATTTTTACCTCTAACATCTCTTAACAGCAGGAGCCAAGGCACAACCCAAGATGAAGCCCTTCAAATTCAGGAAGATGTACCACCATCCATTTGCTATCACCAGCTCTGGCCACTGCTCCAGAGCTCTGAATTTCAAACAACAAAGACTGGGTTCCACCCTGCTCTCGTAACACTTAAAAATCAGTTAAATGCTATTACTGAAACAGTTTTCAAGTTTCCTTCAATTAAAAAGATGGGTTTAAAAAGATGAATTAAAGCATTTACTACAAAGCACCAGTTTCATTCATTATTTACATTCAGTAGATTGTTTCACTTGCCAAATCCAAAAATGACTATTGGAAAAAACAGTACTTAGAATTGTTGTGGCCCCCGAAAATGATGCCTGGGACCACAAATCAAAGTAGCTAGTGTTTTTGCATTATTGAGCTTAGAGGCTTGCTACAGGTTATAATAGGTGCAGCTATACAACTAAATTGATTGAAAGTGGACTTTATTTCCTCAGTGTAAACCCATAAACTCACTGCATGAATTTATTCAGCATGGTTTCTGATACATGAAAGCTGATAGATTTAGTCGTAGAGGATTAAGATCTTAACACTGCCAAATGTGGACTCTTATCTCTGTAGCAGAGCTTATTTTTGTGTTATAATCGTAAACTACAGGAAACATGTCCCAGTTAGGAGTCTGGGTTACTGTCCTGAATAAGAGATGAAGGGGTTTGCATGAATAAGCTGAGCTGTGAATCACAGACATTTGGTAATTCTTACCATCCTGGAAAAGCAGCATGATCTTGTTGAGGCAGAGATAACAGCATATATATGGGTGGCCATTTTGGAACTCACCTCCTCCTCTTATACTGATATATGCAAAACAGTCCCAGCTCAGGTAGAGACATCTAGTATGATATAACAGCAAGACAAGATCTGCTTTAAGCCCACTTACACTAGCTTGTGCTGAACACAACAGAATTATATTGGTACAAGTTTCCAAGATCTAAAACAAACCTAAATGGCACAATTAAGTAAAGGTAGGCAAGAGAACTCGGTCCCGTGGGTTTCAAAACCTCTTGCCTATAGTATGTTAAAGGGAACAACTGTGACAGAGAACAGAACTCAGAAAATAAAGGTAACGTCTTCTCACTCTCTTTTTAATTGAATTTCTTTCTGGTTCATTTGACTACTTTATATGCTGTCAGACATTTCAGGTCTGTACACCAAATGAAGAAATAGCTTTTGGGATGAAAGCTGAACATTATTCCTTGATCCTACACACCTCCACTGCTGCTGGAGGATGAGCCTTCAGGAGGGCAGAGCCTGCTAAGGAAGTTATGCTCACTTAACTATCAGGTGAAAGATGATGCACAGTCACAAACTGTAAGAAAATTCTGTCATGTTGTTTCCCATCTCCCATCCAGAACTGCACATTAGAGAAGGATTACCTGCTTTCTGACACTGAACGATCTTGTCGTGAGTGATGTCTGCCGTCTCGATAAGAACCCTGCTCTCTTGAATCATCTGTCAAAAAATAAATGAAAAACAACAGCATTATTGGGGTCTCCCGCAACGTCTCATCCACAAAAAGTAACAAAGGTAAAACCCAGGAAGAGTTCTGTTCTGCAAACAAAACCATAAAGATTGGATCACTGCTTCACATCAGGTCCCCTAGATCTATATTAAGCTAAGTGACAGTTGCTCAGGAGATGTTTTGTTCCAGAAATTAAAGAACAGCTGTTTTACATCAGTGAGACATACTGTAAATAATATGAAGTGATTACAGGAGAAAGAGTTAGCAGACAAACAAAACTCATTCTATGTGAAACCAGGCCCTTTCTAATTAGTAATTTCCTTGAAATGGATGAAGAAGTAAATATATACTCAGTATAAGCTGGTAACAAAATCATTACCAAGTCATGAATAGTGCTGATTTCAAGAGGTACTTAAGCCTGTGCATAACTTTATGCGTTACAGCCGTTCGAATAGTTTAGTTGCTTGAGGTTCTCTTTGAAGAAACTGAGATTGAAATCGTGCAGCTTTCAGCATCTTGGTGTTGCAGTCGAAGTTTACAAGGGAGAGCAAGAAGTCAGCCAGATAGTTTCAACAGGACTAATCACAAGTTTCAAGAGACATCCTCATCTATACAGCTTCCTAGAGCAGGCCATCAAGACAAACACAGATGAAATGCCCATAATGTGACACGTTTCCTGAGCCTCTTCTTGAATGTCTCCTTTGACGTTAACAATCCTCCCAAAGCTCTTAAGAAGCTCAGGCAAGCAAACAAATTGTTTCAATGCTTATTCTGTGAAATTGCAGAAGGTAGCACATACATCTGTTTCTGTAGGAAAGAACATGCTGTATAGCAAATTATGCCTAAGAATAATCTCACTCTCCTGGGACTTCCATCACGAAACCCAGGCAGAATGAATGCAGTGCCAATTAGAAATGAAGCAGGGTACTGCTTCATTTCTGAAAATACAGAAACCATCCTCTGAAAGCTCTGCTGAAGTGCTACAACTGTAAAAAGCATCCCTACTGACAAATACACTAAGTATGAAAACACAACCAGTCAGTTGCAATGATTTTGGTGGAAGACAGTACGGAAGAACTAAGCCAACCCCCACAGATGAACGTCTTACTGTTTTAATTAGATACAAGGGAGGAGGCATTTCTACACATCACACACAAACTTCCAAATCCTGGAGAAATTCAGACCCAAATTTTGCTGCTTATGCCATCTCCGTTGCTAAATAAAGCTATTAAGAAAGGCTTACTTTAATAAAAATACCTACATCCTTACTTCAACATAAACAAGAACACGAGAAAAACTAAATCCATTACCAGATTCACAAGCTGAAAGAAAGAGGCCTGATACATTTGTAAGAGTGCAAAATAATTTTTCAACAGAAGATGCCCAGTAGATACGCCTGAGCATTACATTACTTTAGACAGTATCCTTTGCCTTTCACTGTATATTACTTTGTTGTTCATGCATCACGTTCATGCTTTCTCTTTGGTATTTTCACTTGTCATTTCTTTCCAGATGACAATTTCTACCCAGCCTCTGGCTTCTCTGTGCTGCAGCACGTAGTCAGTTTGTGCAGAAGGAGATACTCAGTCGCCAACTACAAATGCTGCAGTCAGTCTGAACAGTAAAGAGAGTCACTAAGGAGCCAGCCAGAGGCCCAACGTGCATCTCATGGCCATGCAGACCCGCAGCTTGCATCCAGGCACTGCTGGCCATTCCCCAATGTGCCAGGGCTTGCCCACAGCCCCACGGTGGGTCTGCTCTTGCACTTCCCCTGCAGCAGCATCAGGGAGCTGCCCAGTGAGGTCAGTGCACCTCAGCCAGCGTGTCTGACTCACACACACAGATCTCTGAAGTGTAAAACCAGGTTTATGAGAGTCAGAGCTGCAACACACAGAAAGCAAGCTTGAGAATCATGAATTTTTACACATAATTTGGTAACATGAGTTTGACCATATCTTCCTCCAACTACTGGACCCATTCCTGGGAGCTTGTGGTGTAGTTGTCTTTGGATTACCAAATGTGAAGGTATTTCATTTGTTTTTAAAAGAGAGGTGGCAAGAGGATGTCAATTTGCCTTTACTGCAGAGCAGGTAGAGCAGCACTCCGCTCCTTTGATGTTGACATCAAAGTCTCACTGCTCTCATCTCAGAAGGAACAATTAGAAACAGATCATGCAGCAGAATTTAACCTGTTCCTGTCCTCTTGCACAGTGGCACTTTTGACAAAATAAGCTGCTTTTGTCCCGTGACGTATCCTGAGAACTCAGAGCCCTTAGCTCAGTGACCAGCCTTAGATGATGCCTTTAGTTCACCACCTGCCATCTGCCTTCAGATGTTTCTCTAAGAAATAGCATTAGGAAGAAGTAATACAACCTGGCCCAATGACAGTACAAGATTTTGGAGGGTCTACAGTGTCTACCTGGTGTGATAACACCAGGTGGGATCAGTACTATTGCACTGCAGGCCAAAAACTGTTCCCAGTAGAACTGTGTCTGCAGTTTCAGCAGTTCAGGCCAAAAATATGCTTCCCAGCCCTCCAGTAAAAGATCACAGAGACAGATCAGTGTGAAGAAGCAGCGAGAATGTTTGCTTCAAAGAATCAGAGATGGATTCACACAGTTAAGCGTATGACAGGCAAGTAACTGCTATCCGGGAATAAAATGATAGCAATGGGCTTTGGTTTTGTGGTTTGTTTTTTTTTTTTTTTTCCCTTTATGTCTGTTACAATAGATATTCTTCAAAGGTTTAGGAGCCAATCCTGAGAACAAAATTTATACAATCTTCAAAAAATAATCGAACAGTAATGTGAAAATCCATTTCTTTTTTTCCTCTTGAATGTTTTCATTTACATGCAGGGAAGATCCTTGGGTAATATTTACAAAGTTATTGCTGTAAGGATCACCTGAAATGCTGTCCCTGGTAGCTGTGTACTGGAATTACTGCTAACAATGCCTCAGGACGCAGTCTACTGCAGGTATAAGCAGGTGAAAGCTGCAGCTAGGGATCCAGGGCTCCACACACATCTCCATGCTGGACCCACGAGAGCAGCAGCAGGTTTCCTGGCCACAGCAGAGGGTGCTGACCAGGGACACAGCACGTTGGCTACAGACATCTCTGTGAGGGCCCGTCAGGCCCATGGCTTTTTCCTGTCAGCTGCTCCAGCACACAGCCCTGTGCTGTGGCATCTAGAAACACTTTTATTTTTTTTTCCCTCTTTTTTTTTTTTGGCATTGGTTCTTAAACGACTCCAGAAACTCTTAGTCTGAACGCTCCCCTGCTTTTCCAGCTGGCACCAAACCCGAAGCCCTGCTTGTGGATGTCAGCTACCCCTACTAGCAGTGCCAAGACAAGAACCAGAAGCACGAAACACAACATGGAGCTGTGGGATTTTCTGCTGGGAAGGTAACCCCATAAATCATACAACAGTCTAAGATTTCCAATGCCGAGTTTTGCCAGCATTTCTTATGACATCCAGCAATACGTCTCAGATGTGAAAAGTGAGCACTTTTTGCAGTCTGAATTTCCATACACATCTGTACTGCTAGATCACTGCTAAGCAGTGCTTTTGAGGCACTTTTTAAGACCGTCACCTGCCTGGAGTCCACCAGGCTGCTTTTTAATGGTAGCTCCCAAATGACAACTCAGTTTGGCCACTGCCTTCCAAAAGCAAGAGATTCTCATCCTTTTGGAAACTCATAGTTCACCGCTCTGACACTGAGCTTTAAGGGACTGGCCACAAATAAATATGAACTAACAAGCAACCTTCAAAGGATGGATGCAGATATCTGGGTCCACTCAGAGCCGAGATGGCTCTTGTTTCCCATGTTAGAAAGATTAATCTTGAGAGTAATGTGTTTCAAGTAACTACAGAAAAAAAAAACAAGGACAAAAATGGCAGTGAAGCCACACAAAAGCTTGATTCTGTTACAGGTGCTTTGAGAAGTACTTTGCTGACCAGCAGTGTACACCTACTGAAGTAGGCAAGAGGAATAGGGTGAGGTTGAGAAAAACTTCCTTAAATTTTCTAAGCAGGGAAGGGAAGAAGGAAGAGTATAGAACAGCATTTTACTGAAGTGATTCCATAAGGGGATCAGGACAGAACTCACTCTGCAGATCACGCTGAAACCCAGGGAGCAAGCTATAAGCCACGACTCACTGCCGTGCCCCTTTGTGCCACCTGGATCCTGCTCAGAACCAGGCTCTGCATCCCAACACACAGGAGCCTATGAGGAGGGCACAAGGGTGGAACAAAGTGGGGTCCTGCTCCTCCATCAGGGACCCTGCTGCTCTTCTGGGGGAAAAAGGACACCAACACTGTGCATGTCCTGGAGGTGCTGACCCTGCTGTAGAGGCTGCAGAGCAAGAAATGCTCTCATAATGAGAAGGGAAGAAGTTCAGAGTGACAGAAGATGCATGTGGCATAAGCCCCAGAAGAACATGTCACATTTAATAAACTAATGGGGATGAGAAATACAAAACCTCACCTGCATGTGTTATTTATTTTCCTGCAAAGCTGCTCATTTAATTTAAATATTCTTACAGAATGCTGAAAACAAGCAGCTTCAACTTGATTCACCTCAACCTACCTGAAGCACCCTGCTGAAACCAGGCAGGTTTCTCACAAAAGCACAGGCGGAGCTGGCACAAACCCAGGAGCTCTCTAATACACAGTCCATGAGAATCAGGAGGTGGAACAGACCATGGGCTGAAAATATAACTGGCCTGGCTTACTCAACTGTCTAAACACTGCCTCTAATATCAACTTCTAAATCACATTTGCAGAAAGACGTTTAACTTGGTCATATCTGCTAAGTGTTATTACAAAAGTAAATAATTTTAAGTGAAACATAAAGTATGTTTACACTAAATTCATTTTTTTTTTTTAACTCAAGAATTTCATGTTTGTACTAAGGTTTAATCACAAGATCAGCAAAAAATGAACAAAAAACATTTTCTTTTTATTTTAACGAACTCCTGTGCTACAAACCTATTTCATCCTTTTATTACAAACTACTCTAGAAATTGAAAAGAGGAGAGGAAATTAACACAGCAGAGTCTCACCAAAAAAAAGACAGGAAAAACTCCCAGTGACAAATTAAAGCACTGCTTCTGCTGGGAAGATAAATGATAGAGAAGGGGCAGTTCAAAGAATCTACTCATAAATATTCTGAAGTTTGAACAGAAACCGACAGAACATCAAATTAAAGAAGAGAAAGCTTCCCCCTCTCTGCCATTCTCCTGTGCCTGCCTCAGACAAGGAGGAATTCTGCCTGGGTAAGGATTGCCATATCATGCCTCTATTGCTGCAAAAAACACCACAGAAACACAGCCAATTGGAAAAACATCCAAAGCACAAACTGAGCTCATGAAAATTTTAAGAAGATTCCCTCTAGCATCAAACATTTCTTGCAGACATTTGAGACTTGAAACTGCTGGACAATCATGTGCCAGCAAGTATTGTAAAGAGGATGTCCACATGGTACCAAAATGTGGGAAGAAACAGAAGAAATACTGGCCACCTACTGTGCCTTGCCTGTGTACCAGTGCACTCCAAGCCAGGTTTCTGTATTTGAGCCTGTATGGGTTCAGTCCAGTAATACTCAGGGATGGTCACATTACCTGGACATCTCTGAAATACCTTAGCCACACGGACTGCAGAAGGAAATGAAGGAAATTCACCCTAAGTTCCAATTTCATGGTTTTGCTTCCAAGTATTTCTGGACAAGTATGGTGTCAGAGCATTGCAGGATGTGACCTTCTCATGGATCACAGTTTTTCATTGGTATTCCATATCATGACATCATGCAGTGCACTGGGAGTTAAAGAGTTAATGTTGCAGTTCCATGCATTGCTGCTATACTTACTGAGTTCGAGTCTCTTGGACTCAGAAGAGAAGAATGAACTACAATTCCCAGGAGACTTCATTTTTCCATTTTCCATTTGGAGGGAAAGATAAAACGGACTGGGAGTCACGAGACTGCCCTCCATGCGCCCTGGCCATCTCACCTACAGCATGAGAGTAAGGACTTCGGTTTTGGGAACTCTCTCTATTTTGCATTTTATTTATTAGTTTCAATTTCAATCATATTGTATTATCTAGCTTTTTGTCCTTTATCTCATTGCCACTGTTCTTTCTCATCCAGGCCCATCTCTCTACCCTCTCCCTTTTTCTCCTACCGCCCCCCTTCCTACAGCACAGATCCATGGGTCTCTGTCATGGAAACCAGGCCAAACTGTGACAGACCTGGAGCACGAAGACCAGTTCGCTATAAAACAACAGAAACAACCAAGAAACAGGGGAAGGAGTCAGCTTTCAACATGCTTGTGCTAAATGACCAACTAAAGCACCAACCAGAATTTCAGTCTATAAGAAAAGTTCTGATGGGACCACTTTCAGGTCCTGATTTACAACAATGGATGTGGTTATCAGAGAGAGAAAATGAGAGACTAGTGAGAAAAGAGAGAATCACAGGAAAAGGAGAAAGAAAAAGTGTAATTGCTTTCCCAGTCTATGTCCAATTTTGGATAGAAAGTTCTTTAAGACAGCTATGAATTCAATGTCCATGTACTGGACTGTGTTTGACGTCAGTACCCTATGACACTTTCTTGGCAGCAAATATTATGCTCTGCAATATCCCTTGTTTTCAGCTGTTCAGAGAATTGTGAAAAATGTCCCTTTGGGGATGACGCTGTCCCAGCTGAAATACAAATTTCAGTGGAAAAGCTCATCAAAATCCATTCAGTCATTCTGCATTTACATAAACTGGAAAAATGGATTTCCTCCGTGGGAATCAAAAGCTTTCATGCCCACACCAAGACAAGGAAACCCAAAAGACCGAATCTGAAACAAGAATGTACAGAAATACACACCTCTGCAGATTTCTGCCCGCGTGCATGGACCAATACTTGTGTCAGAAAACCCACTGCCATTAAATACATTGTCTTATTTCCCAGCAGTGCATTTCTTCTCAAAAATCCCCAATCCATCTCCACATTAGCTGAGAAGTTAACTCTAACTTGCCTTCTCTCAGCCATACCAACAGACACACCATTCTTCCTCACCTATCTGTTAGAAAACAATCGCAATCAGTTCCCAGAAAGCAGCGTGAATACAGAGCAAAAAGAACATTTGAACATGAGTATATATAACAAAAGCATTACCCATCCTTTGTGCAACTGCCGTTCAAAAAATGAGTATGAAAAATTCTTGGGGAGCTTCTTTTATTTTTTCCTGAAAAAATACTTGCACAAGAGCCAGATGACTGGGTAAAGACAAGAAAATGTATTACCAAGTGTGTGTTATTTCTAATTTCCAAATGATTTAATCATTTCATCTCAGAGGAAAAATAAAACTGAACCAATAACTGTAAAGCAAATTGCACAAGTGATTCTTAGTTCATACATGCTTGCATCAGCAAACGAATATACTGTGCAGAGAAACCACAATCTGTTTACCAAAAAAAATTTCACGAAAAAAAATCTAACTTCACAGGATAACTGTTTGCAATGAATAATTCAGCCATCTGTCACGTCCAGCTGGGCCCCATCCGTATTCCTCACATGGAATATCTCCTTTTCTTTCTTTCCTTTTCTCCCTCCCCCAGCCCCATCCTCCCTTTCAGTGTGACCACTGAACACCAGCAGCAGTTTGGCAGACTGTGAGGTGCAGCACACACGCTGCCTCACCTGAGTGAGCTCCTTGCAGTGCCCAACCACCCATGATGGGGAGCACATAGGTAAAAAGCAACAGGCAAGGTCTGAGGAACAGCTCTGCAAATGGCATGCCCTGCTATCCTCTGTTCATGCAACCCCTGGAGTTGGAAGGAACCCGCAAGGACCACTGAGTCCAACCCCTGGCACCACACAGCACCATCCAGATTTCAAAACCTCCTTCTGAGAGCGCTGTCCAAGCACTCCTTGATCTCCAGCAGCTCAGGGCTGTGCCCACTGCCTTGTGCAGACTGCTCCATGCTCACCACCCTCTGGGGCAGAACCTTTCCCTCACCCCCAGCTGACCCTCCATGACATCATACACTACGCTATGTATAGTAGTAACTAAAACCACACATAAGCTGAAATCAACTGTTCTCAACTGTGTTTCTGGTAGGGTACATATTCTTCAAGAATGCCTTCTCTGCATTGCCCATGTTCTACCTTATTTTCAAGTGGTCCCATTCTCTGTGCTCTGCAGAAACTCCCCCATCGCTGAAGGTATCACCACCAAAGACCCTCCCTCCACAAGACACAACAGTAGTTGAGTTCCATAAAACTGCTCCAATGCAACTGTAAGAAAAAATAGATTCTTGAAAAAATCATTTGGGATCCTTAGACAAAGCACGTTAGATTTTATTCTAATAGAGCCTCTCTCAAAAGAAAATGTTTAAGGCTGGACACAAAAGTACAACTAATTACCCGGGAAAACAAAACAAACTGGTCTTTGTCTGTCTGCCTGCTCTGACAAAGGCTGAACACAAAGGAAGAAACACTTACTTGTTTTCAGGAGGGCTGTGGCAGGTCTCGGAGTATTTGCACCTCCATTTGCCCATGCTGTCAGCACTGCCCATGCCCCATTAAACACACAGGCAGAGTTTATATTTTCTTTGAGGAAAAGAAGATGTGCTCAAAACCCACTTTGAGTCAAACAGCCATTTATGGGGAATGCAGCAAGTAACTGTTCCGGTCGATCAAGATCCATGGAGCTACGCTCATCAACAACTTGAAACCGTAGCATATCTTTCTGTTTTGTGACTTTTCTTAATTATATCTAAAACATTTTAGTTTGCTTTCCATCAACATCTCCGTGTGCACATTCACACTGTATTTCTCTATGGAGAACAAAAGCACAGAGAAAAATCGCCCCTTTCTGTTAACTTTCTCCTTTCTCTCTCTGTACCTCCTTCAACACCCCCTGACACGCTCTAGCTTAGGCTTGCTGAGCCTGCTCAATCACATGCTGGCTACCTGATTCAACCCGTCACACAGACTGACCAGGAAAAGCTTCATAATTACAAGTTCCTTACTAAAGGGAAGTACACTCTCGGTTATAACAAATCACTACAAATACCATAGCAAGAATCCTTTCTCAGCATTAAAAGTACAAAGCCCTCCACCATCTACTCATTGTATTTTCAAATATCAGAGACTTCATGTTCTAAATATAGAAAGGACAAAATAGATTTCAATCTTCTGCTGACACTGCCTCAAGAAGGAAATAACCAAAATAAAGCGAATATATTCATAAAATCTAGCTTTTGCTTTTTCAGAAGCAAAAAGTATTAGCAACATAAGACATCCAACCAGCCAGACAACAGGAACAAAAGTATCTTATAAGCCATGTTCTTGTTAACCAGAACTGCAGCTCAAATCAGCTAAAATGGAAGAATCATTTGTCTTCACTATAATTTTAAAGCCCTTGTACTGTATCTTGGTAGTAAATTTTTTCTCCATCAGAGACAAATGTGAAAGTAAACATTATTTAAAAACAGTTGTTAAAGAGTTTTTATCTGCTTCTCAGAGAGGCCTTTCACCTATTTAAAACAGAACAACTATTTCTAAAGCACATGGAGACCTTGACATGTCTCATGTGTACCCTTCAGTACATAATTATAAAGATAAGAGGTGACACATTCATTTTAGTAAACTCCATAAGCAGACCTCTGAATACAGAAGAAATCCTTATTTTGTGGTATTTGCTCATTCAGCCAAGCATCACACTACATAATGACACCATCCTAAACATGGCAGGTGACTGGGCATCCAAATCCTCATTCTAATATTGATACAGCTGGTATTTTATTACCACAAATGCATTACCTTCAAATTACACAAACCACTTTGGAAGGAACCCAAAGTTATTTTTCACAGTATTTGTAACATATCCCTTAATCACACTAGTCTCTCCCCTTTTCCTATGACCTGACTTTCTCCTGAAAAGTGTGTCAAAACAGCAAAATTGGAGACAGAAAGGAGGAGGGCATTTGGCACAGTGAATAGCTGGTCAAAGATGCAGTCAATTTTACAACACTTCAAGGTCTCTGGAAGCAATTTGATGCCCCCCAAGTTACTTGCAGTACTTACTTTTATTCCTTGTGTACATAAGCTGTGGAAATAATTGCTGTGCACTGTAAATGCATTGTGATGTAGTCTAATTGCCACAGCATGATATGTAAGTCACGTTTCACAAAACTATGCAGTTTTCTACCAGTTGATAAGGATCAGCTACTAAGGATGGGAAGACACAACACAGCCTAACAACGTGAGAGGTATGATGTAAGAACAACTATTCCTGCTACAAGTCACACATGCTCAGCACATGAGGCTGAGCAGCAGCTTTTACATCAAATTATTTTAGATTGTCTCTTCATATTTTGCAAGTACTTCTGTACCATACCACTTTCCCCTTCCCCACATGGAAGAGCAGGCATTTTAAAACATTTCTTCTGTGTCCTCTCAAACAAAGACACTCACTTGGTTTTAGCAGGGACACGGGCACTACGTACAGTGCTGCAGAAAGGCACTGGGAGAGGGCAGCTCAGCTCTGCCTCCCCATCTGATGGCCTTGCTCTCTGCTGAGAGGAGAGAAGCAAAGGAAACACAAATCTTGCCCCTCCCAAGGACAATGACAAACAGCCTCTGGTACATGCTGAACTGCTGCTGTTTTTATAAACAAAGTCACTTATTAAGTGCCAACATGTGCTAGTCACAGCCAAGTTTAAAGGAAAAGATGGAACAACAACGAAATGCCCAGTGTTGTGATTTGAACGATAAAAGGACAATTTTGCATAGTTTAAATTGCCTGAAGGGCTCCATTCATTTAACAGAAACGTCCAGGCAGAAGAAAGCCAACAAGATGCTTGCCATTTTTGCAATGGGAAAAGACACAGGTAGCAGTGGGAAGCACCTACCAGGTCATACGCAGCCAGAACCTTTTTCTGCACGTCAGGCACGGTCCCCAGAGGCTCTAGGTAAGGAAATGCGTCCTTCATACAGAGAGTAACAGAGGGTGCATTCTCACTGCTTACGAGCCGCGAGGACAGGGTCAGGATGCACTGCTTCAGGCTTGCGATGGGTGGCAGCCCACACAGCTCTTTAACGGACACCATGGCATTCTGGGGGAAGAAAAAGAAATAGTTTTGCACCAATCCTCACTTGCCAGCATATAGACATTGCCTTGGGGCTTCCCTCTCTACTACACATCCAAATATAGGCACAAGCACACCTTCAAGCTTGAAAAGGTCATGTTAGCATTTGGAGGATTTTAAGAGTTTTGCTTTCATACTCAAGACGTTGACAAGATAGCATTGCAAGGACTATCCCAGTGGCTAGTTTTGCAGCTACTCTGCATTGCAAATCCAGCCCCTGTGGGGACAAGCTTTGGTCCCAAGTATATCAAGACACCAGCCTAAAACACTATTTCTCTTCTCAACTGTTTGGAGTCCAATTGCTTTTGATGCTGTAATCGCCTCACACTCCTGTCATTATCATCCTCCAGCAAGAGCAAGTTCGACAGACCTCATATTTCCCATGGGAAAGGCAGGCAGAAAAAACATACTTTGTTTTCAGTCCTGCATTACCACATCATAAAGAAATACAAACACTCTTTCTCCTTCATAGGTCACATGTAAGAAAATCAATGCTGGATATACAGGTCAAACCCAACCAACACATGACAATTTATTTATTTATCAAGTCAGTGGATGTATGGCTGACTTACCCTCAATAATTTAACTTCTCAAGTCAAACAATCCGTGACCACGGCACCAAAAAATTTAAGTGAGAGAATAATATAACAACTCATAACTCACCCCACAATGTCTTCCTGAAAAAAGTCAAATGCCCAACTAATTAATAGAGAAGTCTCTCATTAATCAAGTGCATTAGCATGCAGTTCAATCTAATGACAGCGTCTTTATGGAGCATTCCCAAAAGCAAGATCTTGTACTGAAATTTTGTTTGGCAGGCAGATTAATGCTATTTCTGAGTTCAAGTCAAAGAACTTTTTCTTTCATTATAGTTCATGTATATAATCCTGACCTAGACAGAAGGTGGAGTCAGCAGCTCAAACTAGTTACTTTCAAGGCTTGCAGGAAAGGCTGGGAAGTTTCCCATTCTTAAAAATATGCTTAGACTATTCCTTTGGGAGCGATTTAAAACTTATGTCATTTTGTAAACTTTTCTAGCTGCCAACATTTCATTTGCTTTAGACTCCATCCAGAAGAGTGGGGTCAATGAAGTGATACGCATTTTTCTCCTATTTTCAAGACAGAAAAATGAGCTGTTTATGTATCTTTACCAAGGAGATGGACAGTTGTGGCTGATTTCAGTTTTTCACTAAAGAAAACTCATTGTTTAATTGCTGCTCAGTTTTGTTTCTAGGCAGCGCATGGACCCTGAGCTGAGCTCACACTTAACAAACCTGCACAGCTGCCCAGCGCAGAGAAGACAACACAGCCCTTGCTGTGGCATCACCTCCTGCTGCCCACAGCAGTATAACCCAGGCACTTACACACAATGAGCTCTGGCTGTTCTTAGAGCAGTGCAGGCAAGCAGACAAGGTGCCAGGAGAACATCTGAGCCACAGTGCATCACCATTGTCTGGGCAGGCACTCAGCCAGGCAAGGCAACACAGCTATTTAGCAAGGCAGAAATTACAATCCAAGCAGCCTTCAGCTGTGTACATTAAACATTCACAGCCCTTGGCTGAACAGTGGCAACAGGCAGTCAGGGCAACATGCTGTTCTTAGCATGGTGGGTTTCTGTGGTGTAGACAATACTCTAATGAAAAGAAAAAAAATATATAGCATAACCCTCACTGAGTTAGCAAAACAAAAGCTTGCTGACATTTTCCTGCAAGAAATGCAAATAAATGAAGTTTTTATGACCTGAGGCCTGGGGACATAAATGTACCTGTGGTTTGCTTTCCTGGATAAGCATACCCAGTAATGTGTGTGTTCAGAGAGGATATTTTGAATTTTAAACAATTTTGCCTAGCCCCATATCTGCTTATTAGGTAACACCTGTAACTGTCAGCCTTTTGTTGCCAAGTTAAAGGTGAGATGGCTGTGGGCTTGAGATTTCTCCAGTTTCACCAAGCTTTCCTTACTGGCAAGGCTCAGCAGGACCTCTGCTTCTATGTTCAATACACACCAATGCAGACAGCAGCCATTACCTGCATGTTCTCTCTCATGTCGGTGGCCTCTCGTAGCGGATGCACAGCCAACTTAAAAATGTCATCGATAGTCTTGAGCCCAGTGTTCCTCAGCATGGTGTACTCCCTTGCTTTCTTTCCTATCCTCACTGAGAGGCTGCGCTTTTGGGCCTTTCCACCTCCACTTCGATTGGTTATTGCAATATGAACAAACAGCGTAACATGCTCCATGATATCGCCAACAAAGGACCGCAGCGGTATGTGCCTGTATCCAGGCTGCAGGCACTCCAGTGGGATGGTGTACTGGCCTATGAACTCATCCCCAATGTAGTCATCATCCAAAACAACGAAGCGGATCATGGCCAACTCCGGTAGATTGATCTGGAACTCAAAGCTCTCATCAAAAATTGGGTTATCACTGTTTTGCTGAACAGTTTTAGTTCTTTGTTCAGTGCAATCGGCAGGAATCCCATGTATTTCTATACAAACGTAGGGATCTATGACATCCCCTTTTGCACACGCACCTTTGGGCTTTGGAAAATTCTGTCCACTGATTATTTTGACATGTAGAACTTGCGGAGAGACCCCTGGAACAATGCCCTTCGTATTTGCACTGAAATAAGACACTTCTTCACGCATTACTGAAGGCCTGAGAACATAGCCGCATCCCCCATTCTGTAGAAACCAGCCAGTATGCAGGTCCATCATGGGCCCTGGAGTCTGATAGTTCATTGCCACTATCTGACAACCACAATTCCAAAAATCTTGAGGATTTAAATTACTGGAGTCTATCCTCATAGCACTCGGGTACACCCTGGAAAGAAACTTTTTGTTGTAGTTGACAAAATCCTCGGGGTATTCATTTGCAATTCGACTGGCTTCTGCTTCACTAAAGGAGCACATCTCCCAATAATTTTGAGCTTTCATGGACGTCTCAAAGTCTTTGTATTGGACAGATTTGCATAGGGACACCAAGTCAGACAACTCCCTGCAGAGCCAGATTAGCTTTGGTTCCCTTGAGAAGTCTTCTGACAGTCTCCGGGATATTTCAGCCTCTTCATCTTCATCTGTGACTTCCCCTTCTAGTATATCCTGGTCACAGGGCAGCTTCTTCCCCTTTACAATGATCTTCATTTTCAGTTTCTCAGGTGACGGGAGGTAGGCTTCTGAAGATAAAGGCGTCTCTGTGTAGAGTTTGTTTCCAAAGATCCTTTTCATGTGTTGTACCACAACCTTCTGCTGTTGTACGGAGCAGTGGTTCCCCAGGCAGAGAATAAGGGGGTATTCTGATGCAAAGAAAGCCAATTTGTTTATCACCTCAATAACATTTTGAAATGAAAGTGGCGATGTCATGTTGTTACGGTTGCAAATAATGGGCTCATTATCTGGGCCATCACAGACATCTAGTTCAATACTCCGACAACTCATTTTTAAAGCTCTGACGTAACCATTGATATCAGCTGGCCCTCTGAGTTGGTCTTCAATTAGGTATGTGTTGTGGGATGCATTGATGTAGTAATGTGACAAGGGCTGTGTCATGTCTTGGACGATCTTTTTGTGCTCAGGATCAAAAATATCACATTCTGGGGACAGCAAATATTGAGTAAATCCATCTATTGCAAGAAAACCTTTCAAACGTCCTTCTTGAGAAAGCTCATATCTGCGTATAATATCTAGGCACATTTCTTCTGTTATGTGGGTCACTCCTTGCTCAGCCTCTAAAAACAGCATGAGGTCATTGGCATCTAGATACTCCTTGTTTTTAGATATCTGCACAAGTAAGAAATAAACTTCAGGTCTTGTGCAAAGTTCGCAGAATGCTTCACAAAATTCCTCTTCTGTTACTCGTGTTGTCAGTTTCTCTTTGCTCTTCTGGATTTCCTTGAATTTTAATCTAATTTTTGATTCCTTTAAGGTGGGGTTAAGCTTCTTTATTAGTTCCACAGATGTATCTTCTAACATTATGCCATTACCATCAACGTCTGCTGCTTCAAAGACAGTTTTCAGCCAGGCAAACCGTGGGGTATTATGGCTGCTTTCCATCAAATCCAGGGGTTGTTTGCTACGAGAAACCAAGTACCTTAATCCTGATACCCAAATATTGGCCACGTCAGCTGAATTGGCAACCAGGTCGAGGGACTCATAGTTCTCACCATGAATTACTGACAGTGCACAGTCCTCAGAAATCTGATCTGCAAGCCCGTTATTCCTGAACGTTTCTGTGTTCTTCCCTAGTCTGATTTCTTTTATCGCAGAAATATCAAGCTTGGCTTTCTCAAGGTCCTTTTTGGAAGGCTCCCAACGAAGAGCCTGCAGGTCAGGATCCAAAGTAAAAAAACGGTTATAAATCCGGGAATTGGGACGAACTTTCTTCAGTTCACACCCAGCCTGCATAAAGCTGATACAGTCACTAGCGCTGCTTATTTTCTTCTCTGATGGCATGCTGCTGAAGGACACTGTTTTCTTTCTTCCACATTTCTGGTTTGAAGGATCCTGTGAATAATTGTGTTTAAAGGAAAAAAAAGAAAAAAAAAAGAATGATTAAGTTTCCTTTGGCCATTCCACAAGTATATAAATAATAGAGAAGATATGTTTATGTAATGATAACTCATGTTCTTCTGAACCTCAAAACACAACACGTTATCCCTTCCCACCATTCAGTTCCCTGCTGAGCTATAAAACAATCATACAGTGACTTGACTGATCGCAGCATTTCAGACACCATCTTTCCACAAGTGACATTTGCAGCTATTTAACTCTTCTCCAGATCTCAGCAACTTGCTAGAGGTGTGATGAGACAGCATTCAGTTGTGTCATGTCTTCAAAAATGATATGGGAAGAAGATTTTGTGCAAAGCTCCAGCACCTGATTTAAGATTTGCTTAAAAGTTGAATGGAACTGAATTTACAAACAGGATTTGAAAGATGTAAAAGGGAAACTTTGGGATAAAAAGGCCCTAGAAAAGAGTCTCAGAGTGCATAGGAGGAGAAGGGGAAGAAGTCAACACAGCAAGGCTGGGAGGAGAGTCTGGGACAGACCACCACGCCTGTGGGGCACACTTGAACACTTGGTGCTCAGCAGATGAGTTCCTGACATGCCTCTGCCTCTCTTCTGTCATCTCAGATACCTCATATAAAATGAAAACAAAACCAAACAGACATGAGTCAGCCCCTTGAGATATGCACTCAGGAGAATCTGGGCTTTGTTATTTGTATGTTTTAGTTTCTTTTGCCAAGGGATGCTCTCACCATGCAGAGAAGACCATTTCTGCACATCCAGCAGTGTAGCTCTCATGGATGCTTGTGTGACAGCCCCATTTACCCCCCTGCTCAGCCCCTACCTTCCTCACACTTGCTCATCTCTCTATGTGCTTTAGAAAGCAACTATTCGGGAAGTTTCTGAATACCAAGACCACAAAACACCATGGGAAAATGAAAGATAACCAAGCAAGAAATCCAAAGCCTTTTCTTTATGGCATATTTTCTAGCTCCTTTTGAGGAGACACATGTGACTGTCATTTCAGTATCAACTGCCTACTTACTGCTGGATGTAAACCCAGCTGCTTACAAAGCTTTTTGTAATTTTAGCTCAGCAACTAAATTTAAGTCTTTCTCAACATATTATCAATTCAAAACATTTCACAGTAATTATAAATTGCAAACCATTCTTTTTCTCTGCATGATTTACATCTAATCCGTTAGTATTCAAACAATCCACCAGCTACAAAACATCATTTTCAAAACATTGTTCAAAGCTGTAATTCATATAGCGATACACTTCTCACAACTACTTTCCCTCCAGTTTCCCAGAGATACTTCTCCAGTTCTCTGCCTTCTGCCATTGAAGGGACTGTTGCTGCCTGCCTGGATCTCAGGTGTGAGGGCAGTCTCCAGGTGAGGAAATCTTGCTCGGTGCTGGCACACAGCCTCCCACCCCCCTGCCCTCAGGCTCAGTCCTGAGAGGCACGCCACAGACCAGCTTCCCAACAGCTCTGGGGACCCAACCTGAGACACCAGAATCAGTAAGTTCCCCAAACCTTTGCATCTTGAACTGCACCATAAGCTAGTTTCCTGCAGCTCCCATGTATCTGCTGTATTATTCAGCCTTCCTCAAGTCATGCTGCCCTGCAAATCCTAAGTTAAACCCTAGTACTAGTCATGCCAACCATCCTCTCCCATTGCTCCCTTCTTGCTGCTGCTCACTGTTTGCACTCAAGCAGGATCTCACAAAGCTTTGCCAGCCTGACCAAAAGTCTTGGTGAAGAATGTCTTCACTTACAATTGGCATTTTTGTATAGACAGTTCCAGCAAATTAGTCAGCAGAAACATTACTACAAAATTGCTGTTGTCATCCACTCACTCCATTCAAAAACATCTGATATATTCCCAAAACTCTGGGCACACAAGTGGACCTAAAGGGGTGCGATCTACTGGGAACAATCTCAAAACCACTAAACTTCTTAGGTTAAAGATTTGTCATTGAACTGCTAAAGGGACTTCTGTTGACGGGAAGAATTACTTTAGCCATTTATTGCAGTACTTATAATAAGAATAGGTCTTTTAAGAGAAAATAAAAAGATTAAAGTCAATGAAGTGAGTGCCTTGGGCCAGCTACTTTTCAAATTAGTTTTCTGCTAAAACATTCTGTGGCTGCATTAGCACAACATGCTTTAATACACATCTATGGCCATGAAAATATTCAAGCAGTATATGTTGATGAACATAAACCCCCAACATTCTAGACGAGTTTTTTTTCCCCTCTTATTTATTCAGGTTTAGATAACTCACAGTTAGACAATTACCCAATTGAGAATTTTATAAAGGACAAAAGCATGTATCTCTTCCACTGAAGGATCCAGTATTGGTTAGCAACAGAGGATTTGATGGTACATGGAATGGCTTGGGTTGGAAGGGATCTCAAGGATCACCGAGTTCCAACCCTCTGCCACAGGCAGTGTTCAAATATTAGACCATGTTGCCCAGGGCCTCATCCAATCTGGACTCAAACATTGTCAATGATGGGGCATCCACAGCCTCTCTGGACAGCCTGTGCCAGCACTTCACCACTCTTTCTGTGAAGAACTTCCCCCAGCATCTAATCTAAACCTTTCCTCCTTTAGTTTAAAACCATTCCTCCTTGTCCTACCACTAAGAGAAAGGCCAGCTCTGCAAAAGCTATACACAAACAGGGTATCCTGAATAAAATTTGGAGAAACGTTGGATCATGTTGGAATGCATTATTTCCTTTTCAATTTCACGCTTATTACTTCTTGTTTGTCTCCATAGCATCTCCAAGCTTGACTTCAATCCACAGAGCACCTTCTCCAGAAATATGCTGAGAACAGTTGCCAGGAACCCCAGAAGCAAATAAATTCAATAATATTTATTGGTTTGTACTGCATCCAGAAAAACAGGTCCAGACATTAGGCTCACAGTCCTATGCATCTTTTTTATTTCCCGGTGCATTTTGAGTAAGAAATACACTGCAAAGATTCCTCTCATTTAACACATGTAAGCTTAGTAAAATAGCAAGCACAAGCCACGTATTGTTTAAGAATAGCTGGCATCCTGTGGTTTAAAACAAACAAATAAAACCTTCTTAAACACATTCAGTTGAACAAACCCTGCTTTCAGCTTCACCCTCCCCCACTTTGTTGCCCCCTGTGCATGCTCTCTAATAGTTTTACTCCCCCTGTGGCATCCTCCCCCTGTTCGATGGCAGTGCAGGGCCTGGTGCCCCCCAGGGTTCAGTTGTCCCTCTTGGCCCCAGAGCACACTGCTGGCTCAGATTCACCTGCAGTCAGCCAGCACCCCCACATCCTTTTCCATAGAGCAGCTCTCCAGCCTCTTGTCCCCAGTCTGACATACCCAAGTGCCGGCTTGCCTTACATCCTAAAATTGCAAATGACTGTTTTCTAAAGATTGCTGAAGGAGGGATGCAGAGCCCCAGTCCCAAAATAGTAGAAGCTCTTCTGCTGCACACATCGTCCTCGTCAGAGGGACTGGATATGTAAACAGTGGGATCAGCAGGCCATCAGCAGTTGTGGGAAAACTCCACCCTATGCACCCGAACCTCTGACCACTCATCTTCTGCTGTTTAAATCAAAGAACTAACAGAAATAAATGTGAGATTAAATATATGAGTAAACACTTCCCATCTCATCCCACTGCCTTTAGCAAAACGACAGGACATAAATTGTTGAGTCTGAAGTTAAGAAAAAGGGCAGTAGTAACGGCTGCAGAATAGCAACCCCGCGCGTGGACTTAAAGCTCGTGCATAATTTATCTGAAATCACATTACCTGAAGGACCTCTTACACATCAACAGCATTCCAAGATTCTAAGAAGCACAAGAAAGGAGCAAAGCTTCTCTAACTGAAGCCCTTAAAGAGCTGCAGGGCTTCTGTGAAAGGCTGTTAAATTCAGTATTGATGTTGAGAGCTAAACTTGTTAAGTGCAGTTAAGAGCCATTTCCCCAAAAAACAATTCGCATTTTCACAGGAATCACCACACCTAAAAGAAAAGCTTAATTCTGATCTTTGCCATTTACTGTGAACTTAGCGCTAAGAAATCAATAACAGACAGCTTAGCCTGTCCTCACAAATAGATTGTGATAAATGGTGCATCCTAAAAACTATCTGGAAACACCAGACGATCCGCTTAATTGGCCAGCTGGTTACCTGATTCCTTATTTTTTTTTCCCCAGGAGAAATGAATTAGCTTTACACGGGGGTGGATTTTTTTTTATTTTGTTGCTTTTGTTTGTTTCTTAAATCAAAAGAATCCCACAGAGTAAGGATACTCATTCTGATCTTTTAAGATGCTTCTAGTATTTGTCATACACAGAGAGAATCCCAATCCCCCAAATTTTAAAGGCGTACAAAAACTGTAGTAGGAAAAATGTATCTTTATGTTAAAGAAATCAGTGTGTCACTAATGCCACTGCAAACATCTTGCAGCTGGTTGACATACGATAGTGTAATTTTTCTACAATCAAGTAAATCAGAGCAAAGAGAACATCAAGTCAGTGTTGGTGTTAGGGCTGCAACCAGACCTCACACACGAGGCAACTCAAAGCACGAACCCACAGCACTGGCAGGCTATTATTACAGGTAGCAGTGCTCTTTACAGAAACGCATTTATTACTCAAAGACTTTTTTTGTGAATCTCAGCCATATTCTGGCCATCAGCATAGAGTACCCAAGAAAAGTCCAAGATTTTACCTGTTCTCATTACAGTCTCTGTTATCAGAACGAACCAATGAGCTGAACTCCCTGTAATCTTTCCAGGCAAGGCCTATAGGGTGCCAAGTACCAGACACCCAGTGCAACATTCATAGAACAGCAAAGAAAAGGTTATATACTTAAATATTTCATCCATGCTGGCAACTGATAGCACAAAACAGCCAACACTGCACAGGCACTCAACAACCAAATTCTTGAGATAGCTGCAGGAATTCTGCCTTGCACCTGGGAATCACAGAATGGTTTGGGTTGGAAGGGACCTTTGAGATCACCTGGTTCCCACCCCCTGCTATAGGCAGGGACACCTCCCACTACACCAGGTTGCTCACAGCCCCATCCAGCCTGGCCTTGCATGCTTCCAGGGAGGGGGCATCCACAACCTCATCGGGCAACCTATTCCAGCGTCTCACCACCCTCATAGTACAGAATTTCTTCCTAATATCTAGTCTAAATCCAGTTTAAAACCATTTCCCCCCATCCTGTTTCTGCCTGCCCTTATAGTAAGTCCTTCCCCAGCTTTCCCATGGGCTCCTTTCAAGTACTGGAAGGCTTGTCCCCCCCGAAGCCTCCTCTTCTTCAGGCTGAAGATCTCCCAGCTCTCAGTCTGTCCTCATAAGGAAGGTGCTCCAATCCTCTGATCATTTTTGTGGCGCTCCCCTGGACTCCAACAGCTCAAAACACACTGCTCAACAGATCAGTAGAGCAGATGATAATGCTGCAGTAGTCTTTTCATAGCAAAATTTCTACTAATTCAGGGATTTGAGCGTATGTGGAATAAGAACTGCATCCCAAGTTTAACACACCCACTCTTAGAAACTGAGATCCGTAATGGAATAAACAAAAAATTTAAAGCAGACCAAAAATACAACGCAGACAGATCATATGAGAAATAGCTTCAGATGGCTGGATCCAACAATTTTCCAGGTATTGAAACAGTCACAACAGCACATCTGAAAATCTAGTTAGCAGTTTAGCTTGATCTCCAGTTCCGCACAGAATACTAAGCACAACTTTCATTCATGGGACAGCAGTGACTGAGGGATCTCAGACACAGTGAGAAGAAGAGTATCACAGAAAACTGTAATATCAACATTTTCAGCAGGCTCCTTTGAGCACCCCAAGGATCAGCCAGCTGCTGGGAATGGTTAAGGAAGGACTGTCACCAAGACTGGTGATAATAACTTTACCATGAGCTTCTCATCAAAAAGGGGAGAAATGTCACCCTGCAGAATGGGCACTCTGAGGGCAGGAAAATACAGTAAAGAAAATAGCTCAACTATGCTGAGATCCTGGATGGTCCCTTCTGGAGAAATTCAACAGAGGGCAGGATTATAACAGCTTGTCTGCTTTCCTCTTTCTCTCCAGTACTAACAAACCTTTTCAAATACTGGAGTTTATGGTGGAGAGAAATGACCTGGAGTGGGAGAAAAAAGAATGGCTGGAGGAGATCTGAGAGGAACATTGGAACCAAAATGATTTGCTATTCAAAGAATGTTTTATTGTGTGGACTTGTTTGTATTGCTTAAATCACTAGCACTGCCAAATACATTCAATTAATCCTTAGAGAAAATATACCTTTGCAGCCTAAATAACAAAGGAGAGCAAAGGAAAAAAGTGGCAGAACATGAAGACACCATCTGGAAGCACTTTCCAGAAATAAAGTCCATATAACAAGAAAGGTTTATTTTCTGGCATAGTCTGACACTGTAATTACTATTCCAACTTTCTTTTTTTTTTTTTTTTTTTTTTTCAATGATTAGGGCCAAGCAGCATAAAGTCAAGGAAGTGTTCAATGCCTGCAATGATCCTACTGCTTCCCAGCTCCTTCTGCCATGGTTGTTCCTCATGTTCTCTCTTTACACCTCATCACCCAGCTAGTTTCCACGAAGGCATTCCTTATAGAATTATATAACTCCTTTTCATCCAGAAATAAATTCCTGCATGACAGTTCAATACATACACACACCACCTCTGAATAATGCTGTGGAAGACTCTATCTGATGTAAATTTTTCATAGATCTTCATTCTCCCTTTGGAACATAAACCTTTTTGACTCCCCCAATGCCAAATCTGTTCCTAACTGTATTTAACCACATAGCTTTAGTTTGGAAGGGACTCATATAGCCCACTGGACTTTATGTCTCCAAACACTGCCTCTCCAACTGCTCTGTTATTTCCATGCATTTTGCTTGCTTGCAAGCTGTAACGCTTGTGAGTCTCAAGAGCACCTTGGATGTGGATTGGATTTATCTTCATGCACTAAGGAAATACAAAGCTGAGAAAGACAGAGAGACACTTTGTTTTCAAGCAGAAGCAGGAATGGCAAGCCTGGGGAAAATGAGTTCTCAGCTGCAGCATTCCCAAGAGATCTCAGTCTTCTACAGTCTCTTTTCAATGCAGTTGGTGGTAAAAATTCACAGGGGTGTCTGCTTAAAGCAGCTAACCCTACAGCAATCTCAGACCTGCCTTAAAGAACTTCTCCCTCCCTGCAAAGCAAAGCACAGCTCCCATTAGCCTCTCATCTGCAGACAAGTAGAATGTACTGAGAAGCATGAGATCTGTGCTACTTCAGACCATGGAGAAGTGAGTTAAAGACCAGGGGTCTTCATTAAGTACTTGGTAGCACAACACTAAGCACTTAAAGTCTCTCTCAGGCTGGAAGGTCCCAAGTTACTTAGATGTAATTGTTCGGATTCATGCCTTAAATGCAGTCTGGAGACAAGCCAGTGCCAAGAATAAACTGGCAGAGTTCAGACAATATGAGCTTTTCCCATTTATGCTTATATAAAACTTGAGAATTGGTTTAAAGGTTTACAGAGGTGACTGCTTCATATCGATCAAAGCATGGATCATGGCAGAAAGGGTTACAGCTAAAGGTTGGGATGGGAAGCCCTGCTCGTGGCTGCTGCTGCTGTAATGCTGTTCAATGACACACAGTGAAGAGGGAGCCCTGCTCTGAGGTGTATTTGTGAAATTGAGCAAGGGGCAATGCTTAAAGATGAGTGAGCTTCATTCTGGTGACAGATGCATGGGGTCATGTTGCAAGGAACATAAATCCCATTCATTAGTGCACCTGTACAATCTAAGCAAAAAGCCCTGTTATTCTTTTGGCATAATAAGCAAGAAAAAAAAGAAAAAACAACCACAAAGACCTGGGCTATAAAGCTGGGAAACACCAACGTCTTAGTGTGTTCTTTACAGAACTGCACACACTCACCAAGAAGACCTGAAAATTCCACTAGCAAATACAGCACAGGCTTCACCCTGACATAAGGGCTGCCATGGCTCCGGGGAGCAGGAAAATGAGCACTGCAATATTTACACATCTCAGCACAGCATTAACATTCATCTCATTTGCTAGTCAGAGATCGGTTGGCTTCACAGCAAGCACAAAGGACATCACCACACTGTCCTTCCAAAACATGGAGACTAGAGCACCTTCCCACTGTCACCAGGTAAAAATATATTCAGCAGCTGCTCTGGATGCTTGTGTTATGTGCTAACATTCTCTGTATCCCTTCTTCAGAGAAAAAAAAAACCAAACAAACCTGAACTAAAATTAAGGAAGGTCTCACTGAGAATTTGACCTAGTTGAACTCTTAAGGCTTCTAAAATTTAAAAAAAAAGAAAAGAAAAAAGAAAAGAAGGTAAAAAGAGAGAGATGTCCATTGTATCCATGGCAAGTCCTTAAAATCTGACACAAGATAGTGACCTGCAGAATGTAGCTCAATCATCTAAACCCACTCTGATCTTCAGTCCATCCACAGAAAACACTACCAATGCCAGACAAGCCAGAAAGGTGATGCTATTTAAAAACATTGTCTTTTGAGCAGGAAAGAAAGGACAAGAAAGGAATATGTTACAAACTCAAAATAGGAGATATTTTGGGTTATGAAGTGAGAAAAAGTAGGACAGTAGTAAAGGAAGAAAACAGACAAAGAACAACAGTAACCAGAGGAGCTGATGCAAGTAGAAGGGTTTGGTAGTCAGTAGCAACTACAGCAGAGAAGGTGCAAAGACTTCATTTGCTTTGCTCTTGGAAATATCAGGAGCAGGCAGATTCCCACCAGTGGTCCATCACAGTGCAGGAACACTGGTATTGCTAGTAATATGATTACAAGAAAGCATTTGTTCACAAAAAAAATAAATTAGAATTCCAATAGTAACTCGGGAAGAAAGGCCAAACCAGCTGAAATGGACCTGGCTAAACAACAACTTGTATCACTCATAATCCTATTCACTACAACTCTGAATGCTGGATATACAGTCTATCTGTAAGGAAACATTTTTCATGGTCAAAACAATGGAGGGGCTTCCATTAATTAATTAACTTAATAAAAAACAAAATTATGATTAGCAGTATTTTCAACATCAAGGAAAACAGCATTTGGCAGACTAAAATGATATCTCTTCTTTTATGAAATTAGAAGTTTTGTTTGATAAATGCAATAAAGTCATCATAGTATACTTAGACACTGCCATTACGGTTTCCACAAAGCATTTGACTTGGTACTGCATGACACTGTGATTAAGATATTGCAATAAAAAATAAACTCACAAGACATTAAATGGATCAAACACTGGATAAACGATGCGTCTCAAAGCGAATGCGAAACACCACTTGTCACATAGGTATGCTTCAAATGGAGTTCCACAAGGAACTTGTTCTTAGCTCAGTTCTGTTTAGTATTTTTAAAACAACCTGGTAGAAAGCATAAAATCAATATGCATGGAGTCTAGAGATGATTCAAGGCCAAGAATAAACAGCACTGAGTAACAAAGTACACGGGTCAGTGAAGAGCAATCAGAAGACTGCATGAGAAGTAATGCTAAAAAATAAATAAGCAAATTAACCGCATGTTCCAATAGGGACCAAAATGTAAAACTGTAAATCTAGAAACATGAAGGGCAGGACTTGTTTACAGGACTGAGATCTAGGAAGCAGTAGCTTTGGAAAAACAAACAAATACAACAACTACAATGGACCATCTCCTAGGTTAGCACAGAATGCAACAAAAAAGTCACAATGGTATACTTGGCTGTATAAACATAACATTTGCAGTGGATAGAGAAGTTTGAATATTTCTGTATTCATCCATAATTAAATGCCCTCAGTTTAGAAATTATGGTGAAAATTGAAGAGTTCACAGGAACCACATGAATCATAAAGAGTTTGTAAAATACTTTCAAGTAGAAGATCCCAGATTCTTTTAGTTCAATATACACACTGTCCAATCACGAGTAACTGTAGAAGTCCAAATTAATATAAAGAACAGCTTTAATTAAAGGGCTTTTTTTAAGCCATGATAAAGCCATTTTTGGGGCACTTTCAGGATTTAACAGTTTCAGTCAGTAGTTGAATTAAACAGTGAATCAATCTACTTTAAGATGACCTTCAAATTAAGTTTCCTTATCGACCTTATAGAAATTCTGATTGTAGACTGACATTATTACAGATCATGGATGATTATATAATGATCCTATAATACATCTTTCCAACAGCTGGAACTTGACATGTGCAAAGTAAAAAAGACGACTTCAAAAAAAGAAGAAGAAAAAATGTGGAGAGCTGGCCGTGGTCATAACCTCCCAGTGACCACAGCAAAGTCTCCACCATCAGAAACACCTTCATCATCACTCCTTCCAAAACAGTGTCTCATGAGATCAAATGTGATGTCATTTAAGTACTGTACAATGGAGAGTAGGCCAGATTTCCGCAATGTATTTTGGCCTGATTAGCAAGGTATTGGTTCAAAAATTCTGTCCTGTATTTTTCCAGAGTGAACTGTTGAACATTACTATGCCCTGTGGTCTGGTATCATGGTGTTGTAGATTACTTGGCACCAGGGACCCAAAATAGGATGGCCAATTTAATTTCAGTCTGAATGTTATAACAATCCTCCAGGAATAACCTGTGTAATCCAATAAGCAACCCAAATCTCCATAGTCTAATCATATTATTTTAAGCCCTTTATAATCAACTTAAATTATCAGTTCATTAATCACATTTATGCTGATTCAGATCAACCGCAACCCCTACATTCAACAACAAAGTTTAAAAAAAATCAATAGAATAAGGTAGATAAATTCTTTTAATGGGACTGTTTTTCTAATTGCCACTCATAATTGAATTATTCAGTAGGTTGAGACAGACAACAAAGATGAATATGAACTATGTGGGTACGTATTGTTTAATCAATCTGTACTGTAGTTGGGGTGAAATTTTGCTTCAGGGGTGTAGCCTAAAGGCTCTGGCTTTCTATAAGAGACAAAAGGAACTTGAGCACACCTGAGAAAGGCATTAGTTCCTCCAAGGGAATTGTGATGCATTTAGGAAAGTGTCCTTGAGGTGCAGGAGTTGGTACAGTCACGTACAAACGTTAGCATGTTCAGTACTTTACTTCCACTTGTAGGGTTGTTTCTTTCCTTAGCAACTGTGTACATCGTGCTATAGGCTCTGTACTCACCTTCAGCATCCCCAGGCTGAAAAGCTAAACAGCAGGTTTAAGTTACACCCGCGGATGTAATCCCAGTGCAAAGAGCAGCCTGTGCCAAGCCATGAGCCCTGCTGCTGCCCTCCAGTAGGGAAGCAGGGAGTTGGCATGGCTAAAACCGATACAGAAATGAAACAGGGACTACAGTGATTTACTTAGTGTCAGCATAACGAGTTAAACGTCTGCCTTAAAAGCAACAATTTCCCCAGTACTACAAAGGAAACAAGGACTCAAGGGACAGCTGTGGTAGCCTCATTAAATCACAGTACATGAATTTATTAAGTAGGCATATAGCAAATTCGTAGCAACGTAGAATCTGAATGTTTGCATTACTCATCAAAATCAGGAGTAAAAGGTACAGGTTAGGAGTGGTGCTTTGTTAAGCAACCTGCAGCATCATAAACATCCAGTTTATTTTAAGAATTATGGGTTTCCTCTAGTGAGATGTTAACTTTTTTTTTTTTTTTTTTTTAACCACATTTCTTCAAAATGATGTACCTTCAAGGGCAGAACGCCCCTCCTTCCAGGAGCTCAGATTTTTGTTTGCTTTGCTTAAATGAATACAGGACTGTAGTAATGCAGTAATGTAATTTCACTCTGGTCATGTACTTTGGCAATTATCATTCCTTTTTCTCACAAGTAAATTAGCTGCATGCCTGAATATTACAGTCCTTTGGGTTTCACACAGCACATGCGTTATATGAAGTTGAAGTTTATCACCTACCTGGCGTAATTATTTCCATACAGCTAACATTTAAACATTATAAATTAGTGGCCAAAAGGGTATTAAAAAAAACCAATCTAACCATGGTGCAATTACAATCTAACTGCTGTGTAGCACTGTGCTTAGGACTTCATGAGGAGAAGGTAAGGTTTAAATGAACCCCCCCAACAGTTACGTACACACGGCACACTTAGAAAATGTTCAGTAAGAAAAAAACGTTGCAATCTCTACCAGAAAATTGGTAGCACTACCTTCAAATTGTGCCCAGCGACCCCTGGAAAACACTGTGCTGGATTTGGACTTGTCATGCTCACAGGATTCAAAAATGTTTCTGAAGCATAGGGGTGGGTACCTCCAGATCTAATGCTGTCCCATACCTCTGTCTCCAATGTCTCCATACCTCTCAGCATCATGCCATGATGTGCTGTGAGGGCATACGCCTGTCCTCCTGTCCCGATCCACCAGCTCACCACTGCCACCAGAAAACACAGGTCTCTCGTTCCTGGGTTTATGTAGAAATTATTCAGTGTTTTCAGCCAAGCAGCACAGTTACAGAACAGCTGCACTACTGTGCTTAATGCACTCAGAACTCAATATTGCTGAAGTTAGAGATTTAATTAAACTGGAGGATATCTGCTGCAGAGTGCATTTGTTGGGGAACCACAAATGCAGGTATTGGGAGCTTTAAAGAAGATACTAGGATAGGAATCAAATCCCACCTGTCTTCTCATATTTAGAATAATGGAGCAAATTTCTGAATAATTTTTTCTTACTTAGAGTCTAACTTGCTGTCTTCACATTTCTGTAACAGACAAGCAAAGGGTCCTTTATGGAACAACTGAGGTCAGAGCAAATCTATTTTTTTTATTATTTTTTTTTCCCCCTCAGATGCAGTGGTTGGCACCCAGGCTGCAGAGAAGGCTTATTTCTAACCAAAAGCATGTAAGCTGTTGAAAGCAAGGCTTGATTGATGATCCTTGACATACTCTACAAGGATAGCTCTCAAATTCCTTCCTAGTGATGTGCCACTTGTCTGGACATCCAGAGTAGGAGTGGGGCACAGTAAGGGTGAGGATGGGCCCCTTCCACAGCAGTCACCATTCTCCCTTGTCTCCCAGCCCTGCCACCACAGCTCACCTCCTCCAAGCAAAGCTGCAAGCTTCCCTCATCCTCCTGCTCAGCTGCCATTAGCACCAGCAAGCACACTGCCCAAACCGATCTGAATAGGACCAAAACGGTATCTGTTATATACTAGCAATGGTTAACCTCACAAATAGTAGCAGGAGTGTGGCATGAGTGCACCATGCCTTGAAAACTGGGACAAAATGGGTGACTTATGATGATGCTGCAGAGAATTTAGCAGAAGTCACGCATACCAAGCAGACACTGCAGTTTCTACATTAGTACACAGTTATGACAAGGATGGAAGCTGCTTACAGGGGGCACAAATAAAACATTCACATTGCTGTTAACCACCACAGATCATTTTTCCATGAACACAAATGAGCACAGAAGGCAATGCTGGCTCAATGGGCCCTTGAAAACAAGTTATGATTTGCAGAAACTGTGTCACTTAGCAGTTGCTCATGTAAAGCTTTAATCATACAAACACACATTTAGTCCCCACAGTTATTCAGTTCATGTGTTAACATTTCTTTCAGTGTGAAAGCAGAGTGCCTGCGCATTTATTCAAACAGTACCTCCTCAAATCCTTTTTAAACAGCAATGTCCTGGCTTTTCAAGACTTTCAGAGCCAACCTCCCCAACTAGAGGAAACATTTAGAGTATGTCCATTTACAACGTGGCTATTTTTTTTTTTTTATATAAGCAAATGCAGGAAAAAGATATATTTTAAGAAAATCTTTTTTGTTGTTGTTTTTCTAAAATATCAACACCCTGTTTTCTCCTTTTTGTTATTTTTTATTTATTCCTTCATGTGGGTGTGTGAGGAACGAACACTGACACACTGCTCTGTGATAGACAAAGTGTACCAAACACAATGTATTTTGAGAAGCCAACTCTAAAGCTCAGTTTTCCCAGATGATACTGTATTTCTTCCAGCTAGTAGTTAAAGGAAAATGATATTACTGTAAATATGTTAATATGTCTGTCTCTTAGTGGCAGATAAAAAAGGACAATAATTTAAAAATGAAGATTATAGAAATTAGTTGCTGCTTTGCCTGCCAGCTCTTCGTGAAATTTCCAGTCTTAATCCTAAAACAAAGCTTTATGCAATGAAGGGCAGACATATTTTATATCTGTTTAATTATAATGGCAAAGACTTCAGTAATACATTTAAAAGAACTACAGTATAATCACGGCTGTATCCAGAGAACTGCTTTGTTGTACCCAGGAGAATTTGTCTGTGTTAATTAAGTCTCATCTCTTAGATGCAGCACATACCAACTCTTTTACGTGAATTACTTTACCTAGTTGCACAACAGCCCTACTTATTGCATATGGCATACACTGCTTTTTGGTGCAGTTTCTAGCACATTCCATCACACTTCTTACAGCGAAAATACAGAAAGCACAGTTTGCACAGCGTGTCTTTGTGCATGTTGAATGGTACATGTATGCTTCATTCTTGTGTTTTACTAGGGGGATCAGTGTGAAGCACGAATGCCCTAACACTGTCTGTATCGTGAACCAGAAGAAGCTGTCTTATTTCACACAGCCTTACCAGGACATTAATGAAAGTGAGTCCAAACCACAGAACCATTATTCATCAAGAGAAGAAACAATCAACTTTCTGCATGCAATGAAGAGGAAAATAGTTTTTCACTACGTACTTTGTAAAAGAATGCATTTCTAGCTCATTTTCTAATGCCAACTGAATTATCTGTCATGCAGTTTTTCAGCTACCAGGGACATTGAGGTATG
Organism: Phasianus colchicus; assembly: GCF_987193195.1. Taxonomy (NCBI): domain Eukaryota; kingdom Metazoa; phylum Chordata; class Aves; order Galliformes; family Phasianidae; genus Phasianus; species Phasianus colchicus. Next base: position 26,986,959 of record NC_143442.1, on the reverse strand, counting down.
TCAGCTACTCTGCATATGCTAAATATTTACTATTGATCAAAGCACACTGTTGCATCTCAGCAAATTGAAATGGCATTACCATGCTCATGAAAAATGAATGCTTCATCAGCAGCCATTTGACATTTCAACACATCAGCATCCTAAGACACAAACAACAGTGAAGTGCCCTGAGTGGCGCACGGTCAGCCAGCACACTGATTTCAGTCATGTTGCCTCTGTGTTAAAGGGCTGGCACAGCACAACCTCAGTCATTGGTTCCTTCCTATGCCCTGACAAAATCTCATTTTATCCATCAATATTCACATCATCCACAAGAAACTCAAACACAATGTAGAAAGGGGAATGGAACTACAGATCACACTATCCAGAAATTAATCACCGTATTAAATTTTAGAAGATACACTTGAGAGTGGCCAAAACACGCTTTTTGATGTTGAGGTCAATATGGATCTCTCTTAAGTGGCAGAAGGGAAGAAGCCAGGCCTGTGAAGAACTGAAGGGCAGAGCATTTCTCAAGGGCTGACTGAGCTGGGCTGTCACATCCCCGGCTTCATAGCTCTCTTTTGGTTGCACACTCTGAGAACCTTAATGCTCAACACAGAGAGTTTTCTTGCCCTCTGCCTGCCTGGAAACACAGAGTTGGAATCAAACTCTGAACTCCAAATAGAAGAACATACAAGCCTGGGTATGAAGCACATTCCCCTTTCATCTCCTTTCTAAAAAATACAAGTACAGATGTCACATGGCAGTAACCGTGAGCAAAACAGCAGTGTGTGCTACTGACACTTCTGCAGTGACCACAAAACCACCCCTGCTCACAGAGTATCTGTATGGGAATTGCTAAATCACAGCCTGAACCAATGATTGAGCACCTGGTGAAGGGACACAGCCAGCCCTGGGAGCACAGGTAAAAGCAATGTTGAACCATGTTCCATCCCTCCCTAAGCCTCATTTAAGGGCTGGCTGCCACAAGGAAAGGATCTCTAGCTGGAGAGCATTTGACAATCCCTGATCCTCAGAAAAGGTAAACACATCTTTCTTTCTTTTCTTTGACTGGATTGTTACCATCACCTTTTTTTGGGTAATTTAGAACTGGTCATCTGCCATTGCCTTTCCCTACAGTACCAAACCCACATTCCATGAATTGCATCTTCATGCATCAGCATGCAGTAAAAATAAGCCAAATGGTTGTCTTAGTAAAATCAGGCTTTTCTTCTGCAAATACAGAAGAGAAGCTGCACACCATTCCTGAACTTGACTGCTTGAGATATCTTCAGAAGAATACAGCACCTATCTGAAGAAAATCTTGCTCGTTCCTGACCATAAGGAGGAGTTGGGGGAACGTAGGAAAAATGGACTTAATCTCTTAATCTAAACCACATATTTGACCATGAGTTTCATAACAAGTAAGCAAGATAATTAAAAAAAAATGTTCCATTTAAATAATACCAAATGCTGGCTTTATACTTAAAATTTTCAATGTAATTGGTTTTTCTGGTTTTTTTTTTGGTGGGTTTTTTGTTTGTTTGTTTTTTGTTTTAGTGTCCTTTTTTATGTAATCACAGAAAAGAAGCACTGGAGTGCCATGTTATCCCTACCATCTCCTTGCCATATATTTCAACAACACAGATTTATTCCCTGTTTTTTTGCAGAGCATGTGCAATACTGAAGCAAAACTCACTCTCACACATGCAGTCCATAAACACAGCTCCATCAAATAACACACTGCTATAATCCAACTAGAATTTTTGAGACAGAAAATGCCTCAGTTTGTGAGATGCCTGTGTTTAAGAGAGTAGAACTAAAAAGCCTGGAAAATCTTTTCAGTTGTTTCCCTGTGTAAGCTTGTGTGCTGTTTCTTAACCAAAGAGACAATGTTTGGCTAAGTAAATATATTTTAAATACACATCCTGGACATGTTTATACTCCTCTTATGAACAAAGCCACTTTCAAGTCCTATGACCCAAGAAGGGACCACATAGGTAGTAGAAGACAGGCAGGAGCACACACATGTAGCTGTACCAGCACAGGCCATGCACCAGCACACACGTAAGATGGAGAGACCTCATTACCTCCTTCCCTGTGTTCTGTAGCATTACTTATAACAACCTTCCAACCTGAGGTACATCCTGAGCCACTCCAAAAGCAAACGCTCTCTTTACACATGACCATCTCTGTGAAACCCAGAGAGCAGTCATGACTTGCACAGATGATGGGAAGCATCCAGAAGGAGGGAGGGAGAGAACAAGAACTCCAACAGAGAGAAGCTGGGAAAAGCAGTACAAAACTCTCGTAATTGAATCTAGAGAACAACAGCAGAATTAGACAAAAGGAACAGCTACAAGTTCCTGCCAGCACGTGCTGCTATCGATAGATCTGTTCTTGAAACTGATACATAAATTGACATTAGTTCAGACTGCATGTATAATTTCAGTTCACTCATTTTTCACACCAAATGATGTCAGATTTTAATTGAAATCTTTTAACTGTAAATAAAAATGTCAGTGGTGATGCACAGATGCTGCTGAACAGATTTATTTTCTCAGAAACATAAATAAAAGAGCAGAAGTTTCAAGCAGTCCTCTGGTCAGCCAGCATCAGGGACTGACCACTACTGAACCATGTCCTAAGGTTCTATTTTCTTTCTAAGCATTTTGTTTGCTACCACCTATATGCTTGCAGAATCAGGGACTACCCAGCTAAACTCCATTATTCAAATAGGAGAGAGATGTAAAAGAGAATCATTCCTAGATGGAGAACATTACCACTGTGTGTCTGATGCATGCCTTAGGATGCTCCAAACAGCTTCTTCACTCTTGAGGCAAAAGACTGTTACACAGCAAAACTGAAGCCTTGAACTCCTTTGTTTTGACGTGCTCAGCTGCCTCTCCTGATGTCTCTGACTGCAGTATTTCTATCACCATGTCTTGCGAGGATCCTGGAATAGCAGCAACATGGGAGTCCCTCAGGCTCTTGAACTCAGAGCTCATAGGCCAGCAGCTGCATGTGCCCTTCCTCTCCTCACCATTGCCTCCATGCTCTTTTCCTCCCACCACTGCACTAGGCTCCCAGGGGAAGTTTCCGCTACTAAACCAGAAAATCCAGAAGAGATGGCCACTACTAAGCATGTGTGACATTTCCCTCTGTGACTGACTGTGAACATTTTCCAGGACCATTCCTACAGGGGCTCATTTGCCCTGGGCTAGCCACCAGCTTTGGTCTGAATTTCTTAGTTCACACGTGGTTTGGCCAAGCCTACCATCATAAGCAACAGCCAAGCCTTATCTATGGCCATCTGTGGAGACACCTCTTCCCATTCCATGATTCCATCATTCCAAATGATGCCCATTCCATAGCTTAACTTTATTTTCTGGCTACAAACTAAATGAGAGTGACAATAAAACATTGCATATTGCTACGTACCCTTATTGTGAATGGGGAGCCCTTAAACAGAGCAGGCAAAAAATCAGGCCGTGAGTTATACAAAATAAGTCAAACAAAAAATTAAAAAGATTGACACATGAAGGAGGTAAAGAAATTATGAACACAAAGGAAATGTCATTAGATCCATGCAGAAGTGGACAAGCTAAACAGCTTTAGACACCTTGCTCACTCTAAATCCCTCCTTATTAAACAGTACCTGAAAAGGAAACTTCCCTTCTTCAGCAGGCACATTTACTTCTTGACAAACGTTACCACAAATTGCTCTGTTAAAGTCAATAAAAAGAAGGCAGTTGATTCACTGGAACAAGTTTTGGGTTTTTGATGAGTGCCTGCTGCTCAAGCTGCTAATGGTTTGGAACTAATTTTCTGATAATTTTTTTCTGTGTTTTCAGTGACTGCATTTATCACCTTTTCCTCATTCCTGAGGTATCTAACATCACCGTACCTGTCACATGCTGGGGACAGAAAGGTTGAAAAGTGAAAATGAGTATTACTAAGGAGCAGCCCCCATGCTACTATTCATACAGAATACAGCAGTTCCACAGAGCTGAACTACATTACATATTTGCACGTGGCAATTTGCTCTTTATGGGAAATACTCCTCTCACTTCACCAACTCTTGCTGTTAAAACAGGTCAGCCAAGGGAAAACAGGAAGGAGCTGAAACAGCACAGAGCCATGAGCTCACCAGGGACAGTCCTGCACTGAAATGGTGGTTAGACTGTGTGCTTTGGGACAGCAGGAGCAGCCTTGCCATGCGCCAAGGGCTGCCACAGCCAGGTCACCTCGTGCCTGGGCTGCATGCTCTGCTTCACAGCATCCACTTCAGCTGCCAGAACTAGTTAATAAATTGTGAGCAGACTTCAGACTTGAAATTTTGCAGAGATGTTTAGACTGCGAGCTTGCACAGTAACATACTTCTGGCTCTGAACAAGACTGTTAAAACCTATCTTGGGTCGTTTATACATCCTCTTTTTCAGTGCGAGACCTGCCATCTGCCTGCTGCCACTTGCCAGTTCCGCTGCCATCTCCCCAGTCACAATGCCGCTGCCACACTGCAGGCAAAACCCCCTTGAATTTCTACACATTGTATTTAGACTGCTGCCTGAGGAGCAGCGAGGCAGGGGGAGAACAACTTCTCCATTTATCTCCCAAGTAACAGCACTCAAGAGCGGCAAAGAGCACCAACACCCCAAGGTGCAGGTGGGGCACCCCCTGAGCCAGCTGCGAGATGCTGCCCAGCACCAACAGCCCTGCATCTCCTCCCTGCTTCTGAGACACTAGCCAGGGCCCCCAAGGGCATCGACAGTGAAGGACAATATTCCAAGTGCCTACGCTTTTCAGAGGAGTTGAGCTCTTCACAATGGTTTGATTCTCATCTGGGCCCTCAGCAGACCTTCAGATTAAGTAAGCCCCCAAAGTTTATCCATACAAACCATGCCCTAAAGGAGCATGGCTGAGGTTTGTGGCTGAACTTCTCACAGATGAGCTGTGCTGTGGAAGCAGCACACAAAACAGCAGCAGCTGTGCATTCCAACTGAGCCTTGATGGACCCAGCACAGCTAACACCTCTCGCTCCTTCCTCACCTGCCCGGACCCAAAGGTGGGGGTCGCAGTTTGTTGAAAAACACAGATATTTTGAATTAAATAATACCTTCCAGGAACAATCCCACAAACAGAATCAAGGACTCAGATTTGTTGTATTCAAAAGCCTGTGAGTAAGCTGTCGTGACACCAGCGCTCCAGCATTGCCTTAGTAATTCCATTCCCACTGCGGGGTGCTATTTATCTCATTCCTCGTGCAACATAAAAGCCATTTTCTGCAGTCAAACTCCACATTACAGATGGTTATTTCCTCCTTTATCATGAGCCTGCTAATAGACTATCTCATATCAAGGCAAAGCGCGCAGCTGAGTTATGAAAGAGGTGGTGGCAAACCAGACCAACGCAATGAATGAAGGGCCCTCTCGCAGGATTCGGTTCTGTTTGTGAGGGCCTGGCTCCAAGGGCAGGCTGTACATCACCGTGACGGCGCTGCCTGGGCTGTTCTGATTTACTAGGGAGACTGAGAGGCAGGAAATTGGTGCAGCAATGATATAGTAATGTACGCTCTCCCCCAGAAGCTTCTAAATACGAAAATGTTTAAAACCATGTTTTTGATAAGTATGACAAATCACGTAAAGTCATTACAACGTTATTAGAGGAAACATTTTCAAATGCATTGATTAGATTAGGAATAATGACTTGGACCTAAAGATGTAAACCCCTAATCTCATCAGCACTAATGACCTCCTGAAATAACAGGGAGGAAGTCAGCATCTTCCTTCAGGGTGGAGACAAAGCCCACAGCGTGCACCAGCAGCTCTCTCTTGGTTTCACTGCCAAGTGGGTAAAACCCACTGCAGAGACATGGAGCACAGAGAACCACATCACAATCACACATTAAATTGCTTCAGCTACCTGGGATTTCAGCCACTGTTTGAAATGACTGAGCTTCTGCGCTCCAGTAAATATTGAAACACTTATTTTAATTAAAAAGCAGCTTAGATAAATCATTAACTGTTACTGTGCATGCTCACAACGAAGTGTACTGAAAATTAAATATGTTCAACCTGCTATTAGCTTCTCCACACACATGGTGCACACCTTCTGATGGAGAAGCAGCATGCAAGCACTTTGCACACCCAACTGGTAATTCCCAGAGAGCACCACGCAGCAGGGGCCAGCTCTTAGGCAGTATGGGCTCCCCTCTCTTCCCTCACTTTGAAGTGCAGACCTTTTCCAGAGGAAAAGCTGAAGGGTCAGGTCACCCACCCCTTACTTCCCTGATCAACATCAAGAAAACATCAACCAGCAAGCAGGCCGATCTGCAACCTGCACTTGGGGGTGTCATTGCCAAGATTATGGAGACAAACCTCAGTGAAAGGCAAAAATACAAAGATGGCTGTGCATCTTCTCAAATGCTCTTGTATGCCCTGGTTGTATGTCCTGGTGTTTGTTCTGCTCCCTGCCATGGCTGAGATGATCTCAGGGACAACTGCAACCTACACCCACAAATATCCATGTACGTGCAGCAGATGGAAGGAGAGCAAGGCACACTCCTCATATCTTGCTTCCCCGGGAACCAGGCACCTGAATTTATGATAATTTAACTGAAAGTAAGCATTAAAAGGGATGTTTTATCACACTGCCTCCTATCCCTCTCCCACTCCAAATTTTTATCCTTTCCCCCTCTTGCTCTGTGAAAATCTCCAAATGAGGAAGAATGAAATGAAGATATACCGTTTGTCAAAATACAGAGAGTAAACTTGGGGGAATAGCGGTTTGTTCTTTACTGCCATCTTAATGTTCTCTGAAACACCAGCAAAAATAAAAAAATTGCTGACAGAACAATTTCTTTAATAAAGGTTGCATCTTTATATTAAATATTACTAGGAAAAACCACAATAGCAAGCAGTGCATCATTGAGAAACAGAATTATCTGAGCGCTTTCCCCCCACTGTCTTCCTTTTATGCAGTTTGAAGATTTATGTACTTCTCTTTTGCACAAGGACTACATCCCAAGATAATGCATGATTCATTCATTTGTTCATTAAACTTCACCAGCGTAGCTTCATCTGTCAGGTAAATGGAAACACATTCAGGCAATATACTGCTGTGCATTAACCCTTCCTGCCTGCCTCACCATGACAGCTCAAATCTAAGAAAGAATCCTCACCCCAAACACAGAGGATGTAGCTTAATCTCCCTTCAAGACCCCAAAATCATGCAGCCTACTGGCACCCTGCATTACAGCATTTTAAATGGTGAAAAAAAGTGTTTCTGAAGCTCTAGGATGCAGGAGATGCCAGGGGCTTGCTAGCTTAGTACACCTTAGGAAGGTCAGTGGTCTTGTGCACATGCTGACAAACTCCACAGACACAAAGCAAAGAAAATATCATGGATATATTTAGGAACATGAGAGGACGATTCACATTGCACATCTTAGCAAATTTGGTCTAAAAGTCCATCGAACTAATTACTCAATAATTACTATCATTTACATTTTTCTTTAACTGTAATTCTTGCTTCAAAGTGTGAGTTCAGTTGCTTTCCCCCCCCCCTTCCTTTACTCTAGGAATAAGTATTCTATTATTAGCCTGTATCTGTCATTACATTTGTGGTGTGTGCAAACATTGACGGTTGTTGGTTTTGTTTTGCTATATTAATCTCTTCTCTGTTCCAACAGCTAGGAATCACGTCTTATAAATATGCTGCATTACACACAAAATATTTAGAGCAAACAAAAGGCAAACACTGGCTACCCACATATATTAAACATATGAGAGTAAGGAGAAAATAATACATGTTGATGCAGCTGCAGAACATTATGATAATTGAGTCTGACCTCCACTTCTCAAGTCACTGAGTTTCAGCCTTTTTCCATATTTTATTGTTCTTTTATCTTTTTTGCCATTGTAAATAGACTTCATTTCCAAGCTCTCCCTATCTTTATTTTCTCCCCTGAATTCACTTCTGAGAGACTTAATGAGGACAGAAAATTGATCAGCAGTAAAATTTATACCTTATTTGAAAGCGTATAATGTTTCTCACAAGTCTTCCTTGTAGGCAAGCCCTTTCTTCTATAAAAATACTAGAAACAATGAGGAGACAGACACAGCAGTGTGGGGCATGGGCGCAGGATGAGGTAATTCTGCTTCCACATGAAGATTTATTCAAGCTCCGTGCCAGTACAGGATAAACCACCATAAATGTAACCGCAGCTGCAATTGCTAGAAACCACAACTGATCTGTGATCCTCCCGTGAGCCACAGTTGGACTGCTGCTGTCCAACAGGCACGTGTCATCCCAGTGGGGGAGGAGGGGGGAAAGGTGGCCAGCAATAGATCAGCATTGGAAGGCAGCACTCACATCTGAACCTGCATGGGCAGCTGCACTACTCCCCTATAACCTGCCTGATACACGTCATTTTGGTTGTTTATATATGGCAGTAGGTAAAACCCACCTACCAAAAAAAAAATCCCCACAACTCAGCAGTGACAGCACGTGAACATCCTCTTCCTGTTTCGTAAGTCACACTGATGTAGAGCAGTCAAACGTGACTTTCTTATATGTCTCAAGAAACTGAAGGGGGTGATCTACAGGGAAGGAGCTTTCAATGAGCCTTTGGCTCCTACAAAAAATTACAGCAACAGAAGTTACCTGCTAAACCTTACATTGATTTCAACATGCCAACTCATGTGGCCACTGTATGGGGAAAAGGGAAGCAGGGCAGGAATTTCATGCCTGGGACAAATCTCTACCCAAGTGTGCTAACCTACCTGTCAAGGTCTCGGTGCCGAAGCCAACAAAACTATCAAGGTTCTTAGCCTAAGCACGCAATTCTACGCACCATCAGGAAGATTCACTGTCAAATCCATTGATATGACCAAATACAACGAAATGGTTATCGCAGATGAGCACCCAAGACACCAAGCTTACATCTCTATAGCTGTGTGCTGCCAGTGGCAGCCAGATGCGTTTTAGCACAAATCTGAGATATTTTGCTCCCACTGGGTCCTGAGCTTCCAGTGCTCCATGCAACTGCACTTAAATGTGGATCCCTGGGAGAAGCACAATACTCAATTCTTGTTTGTTTTTATTTAATTAAAAATAAGTATGAAAACAACAAAAACATAGAGCAATTAGTGTTTAAAATCAAATCTTCAACCCACTGTCCCCCTCCCCCCCCCATTCATACACGGGTTTTGTTTTTTGTCCTCCAGAGCAGCCAGCTCAAAATGAATTCATAGCCCCACCCCAGAAAGGTGATGTTAACCACAGAATAAGAAGAGGGGCACATCAAAAATAAGGCACATCTGGCAAAACACACTGGGACGTAAGCTAGGGAACTTGCAGCTACAGGAGCTGAAGGAACGAAAAAGAAACACAATTTAAAACTTTTCTTTTTGTTGTAACTGCTATTAATTATTACCATAGATAATGACTCATAAATACTTGCCTGATGGCAGCAGCCAGGTTTTACAGCTGGAATTGCACAGCATGAATGAAGAGAAGCAAAAGCTAGCCTAAAGGCCTTGCTACTAATACTGCATTATTCCCATTTCTGATAAGACTTAAGGCACTCTGAATATACCCTGGCTCATCAGTTAGGTTACTCACACAGAATAACTTTTCAGCTAAACACAAATTACAGAGAGCAGTAAATTACACAGTTTGAAACAAAGCCTAATAATAGCAGTGATTTTCTTGTCTGTATCACTATCTGCATTTCTGGTGAATGGGTAAATGTTTAAGCCATTTCTCACGCTAGGCAAAAATCACTTTTAAGTCAAGGAGGAAAAGAGCTTGTGAAAAAAAAATTAAAGTATATTTAATTGTAAATAGACTCAAGATGGGCATTAAATCAACTAATTGTATTGGGCTTCATTCATCTGTAATTCTCACTGGGATCCTAAAAGGAAAGCGGGTAGGAGGCGGCTTCAAGCGCCTTTAAGCTTCCCACTGATGTACTCTAAACAAAAGGTTCAAGGTTTCTGTGGAAAAAGTAACAAACCCAGGAGGGCTTCACAAAGGGCGGCGTCTCCTCAGTGTTCCCACGAACCCCTCCCCACTCGCAGTGCTGCAGCTGTGGGAGCCAAGCACTCGGCCTCACCCACAGCTGTCGCATCACAGCAGGGGCAGCCCAGCTTGAGGAGTGTGGTTCATGTCAGCCATCAGAGCAGCCTTCCTGACACAGCACAGCATTTGTGCTACAGTTAGCATCTGTACTGGATCTTCTTTTAAACCATTTGCTATGTGCACATAGTCTATAAGAAACAAAAATAGAGGTTTGGCATTGAATTGGGCTGTGACAACTAACCTATAAACAATTTTCCATGCTGCCACTTTGATTGCATCAAGAAGCAACCTGGCCCCATCAGCAAAACCTGTGTGCCCACAGCCAGCATCTGAGGAGAACAAGAAGCTCTCACCTAGCACCACCAGTCCTGCAAGACCAAGGCAGCCTGGCCTCCCTGCTCCAAGGAGAGCAAAGACAAGGACATTTGGTTTCCCTTCACACATGATTAAATGCAGCCCGCATGCAAGCCAGAGCTTCACCAGGCGCTGATGCCAGCCCACAGGATTGCACCTTTGGGAGATGTGGGCATGGCTCCCACTCATCTGCTGTGGAGTACGCTGGGCTTTTTAGGACTAGCAGGCAAAGCAGGAGCCCAGCCCTGCCACTGTGCAGCGCTTGGGTAACAGCTGCTCCGTGCTTCCTGGGGCTGCATCCAGCTGCACGCACCGAGACGCCTTGCTCCAAGTCTGCTCACAGGGAGATTTGCCAAGGGCAAGGCAGCTGGCAAAAGCCAGTAAATCCTTCAGCTTGAACTAGCAGAAATCCTGCTGGGCTCCCACCGGCTCTGATGGTGGGTCAGATAAAGAGCCTGCACTCCAGGTAGCTCATAAGTAGAGATTAAAGCAGTGCAGTCAGTGAGACAGCTTCCTTTTATTTGACTGCTCAGGTGGAACTGTTTCTCCTCCAGATCAATTTCTGCCTTTCTCCACTTATTGTAGGAAGCTGAAAAATGGTCCCAGTCAGGAGGTACTGGGGTGTCTGGGCATGAAAACGGGGAGAGCTGAGGTCAGAACAGAGAGCAGCACAGCCGGGAACCCCACGGCCCCTTCTTGTGCTCACCCCCTGGAGGAGGACAGCCAACAGGATGGGAGCACTCCCTCTATATCCACAACCAGCATTACCAGGCACTGATCCATAGGCTGCGATGCAAATGATTTAAAAAAAAAGAGGCAAGTAGTTGAACAGTCATTTTTTTTGTGTTTACTGAGTCCATCCACATTGATCATGGAGGTCCATCTGACTAGGGGATTTTTTTGCTCCTTGCAAATGTGGCAAGGGACCATGAGACAAGCATTAGCAGAATGCTTCATTGAACTTGGTCAGTAATGCAATACAGCAGCCAGAAGAGTCAGCTGAGATGCGAGAACAGCAGGTGAAGATACTGCCAAGATGACACTCCTGTGCTATCTTTCCTTCAAGTGTGTCCTTTCCTCCAAGGACAATCATGACCTTAGCCCAGCTCTAGGGATAGTCATCTGTCATGTCAGCATGGAAAAAATAGCACCCATTGACATTCATAGATGCTTGCTGAACATTTATGGAGACCTAGTGGAGAATGTGAGAACAGTGAGGTGGTGAGCAGTGCATTTCAGCAGCTGTGCATCAGAGCAGCTAAGAAACAGTGCATCATCTCCACTGTTGCAGATTTTTATGACTGCAACATGCAAGCTCTTGTTCATCACTAGAAAAGAAAGCACAGCTAAGGGTGCTGACTATGTTGAAAAACAGTGTTCTGTAGCTGGGAATTTGCTCTATCAAATAGTATCTGTTGTAGTTACCATGCAGATAAATAGGAAAGACTACTTTTGGAGCAACCTATGTAAATGATTTTCTTCAAAAACAGTTTGTTTTTCCAAGCTGAATAACTGATAACTTGGCATCTCTAATGCACTGAAAACATTTGCTATAGAGTCCCCCCAAGCACCTACTCCCTTCAGCACAGTCTGAGATTTCCATTCCTGCACAGCAATCACAAGAACAAAATAAAGAAACTTGTATCTCCCATCTCCAGCATCTCTGCTGCCTGCTATATGCCTGTGCAGCACCTCAATATACTTGCGCTTCTTTTTACATTTACTTTAAATTCTTTACAGATCATAATTCTCAACTATTTCCTGTAGTGAAACTTTTGTCTTTCAGCCTGACCATCTTCCATGGTATGATGGCTAAGTACAACAACCGAGCCCTGAGGTCAGATTATAAAAACTTATTTCAAGATCGTGCATAACAGAAAGCATCAGCTCACAGCAGGAATCCATGTGAATGATTAAAACGACAACAGTGAAGCCTTTCTCAGCTGTAAAGAGGCAATTCACATTATTTAAGTCTATTAAGCACATTGCTTCTGGTTTGCAACTTGAAATGAAGACAAGCACAGTTTGTCGATGATTATCTTTTTGTTTTTTAAATTAAAAAGTAACTTCTGGTGAACTGTAGCAGTGTGACGGTTGATTTGGGCTCACCCAGTATCAGCAGGCTGTCCTATGCTAACCTTTGCCTAACACAGTCATCTTCTGCCATGCACTTCACACCTTCAGCTGCCCCTTCTGCAAAGGGGCACAGTATGATTATTATTATTACCCTTGTTATCCTCAATATACGTCAAATTCGCAGAAACCAGCCACAACAACTCCTGAATCATCCATCTTCCAGCACTCAATTCCTATGAGAGCCAGAAACAGAGATTTTCCCCTAAGCTGTCTCTACCCTATGTTTATTTGGAGCTGCTGCACTGCTCCCACGGGCCAGAGAGCATCCAGGGAAGGAAAGGTTTCTTTAATTAGTGTGTGACACTGAGATCGCCTTGGAAATGGAGAAGACTTCCTCTCATTCTGTTTCACAGCCTGTCCCCAAGTCTCTAATTATATATATTCACACCTCCATGCAGAATTTAATGGGAATGGAAGCAGACTGTTCATCTGCAGGCAATAGACAATTTTTCTCTAAAATGCAGAGTTAAGTAAAACATCACTAGGAAAATGAATTCCAGGTGGCTGTAGATCATTTGAGTTGTCCAAAGTCTTAGCATATACTTTGAAATAAGAAGCTCCTTTTCACTAATGTGTATACTTTGAAGAGTTTGCAATTAAAAACCCATTGAGAAAATGCTGTCTCTAATCTGGCGCAGATCTTCATCACTCTGTTCATTCCAATAGATCAGCATATAATAAAAATACTTTTAAGTGGGAAAAAAAACGTTAAAAATATTTCAAGTCTTTTAATTCAAAGTTTAGGGGAGAGCAATTCTTCATATACCTATCTATCATGGAAATCCCTTACTTCTGAGTTTTAATAAAAGAATAAGACACTTAAGCAACATCAAAAACAGTCAAAATTCTGAAGAATTACTTGCTTTCTGTGAGCAAAATAAAAGCCACACATTTCTAACAACTAATTCCTGACAAATGATTTACTAATATTTTTTTTTAACATTATAAGCATTTATTTTTCATCTAGAAACATTTAAAGGAAGAGGCACTGAATACATTTCTCAGCCAGCTATGCATCCATTTCCTCATCATTTGCGACAGGGCAAACTCCCCACCAAAACTGAAGTCTGCTTTCATTGCAGAAGCCAGGGCCAGCATCACAAAGAAAATGAATGAGCACAGTGGCAGCACTCACACTGCATAGCAGCCAGGTTTGCCACACACAGGCTGTCTGCCCCGCTGTCTTCTCATGGAAAGGGTCACCACAGCCTTGTGAGAAGATCGGCCGTCCTGACACAAGGCTGAGAGCTGTAGATTCAAACTACCTGCATGAAGGTAGAGGAGGATGCAAAATTCACAACTGCCCGCTCAGGTTTGAGTCATAAACTCTGCAAGTTTGTTGGGTTGGTGTATTTTTAGGTGATAAGTTACATAGATCCAATTTTCTCCTCTACTCAAAAGAGCCTGTCTGCTGCAAACTGAAGGACTATCACAGTTACATCACTCAAGTGACTGCAAGTTAGAGACGCTCACATGGAACTCTGCAAGCCAAAATACACTGCCAATGCTATTAGTTTATACAGAAAGGTCAACTGCAGTTCTGTAAGCATAGTTTACCTACAGGTCCAAATTCATGAAGTGAGCTGGAACATCCATCTTCTAACCGCAAATCCCATCGTAATCTCACAAACAGGAAATGAAACTAAAGCCTACAAATAAGACGTATTTCAGCCACTAGTCAAAACACTGGACATTTCTTCCCAGAACCTCTGGCCTTTAGTCCGTATCTCATGGAAAATAAGGATTCAAGGGATTTCTGCATCGGATCACATTTTCCTCTCCTATGCAAATCAGCACCCCCCCATGCCAAACCTTCTGAGGACCCAGGAGAGAACAGAACACAGTGCCCCGGAGCGCTCAGCTGGCTCTCTCTGTTCCTCCCGCTGCAGGATGGAGCTGCTCCTCCTGTGTTTTGCCCAGGAAGCATCCTGGCCTCCGGCACTCCCACCTGGGCAGGCAGCTGCTGCTCTCCCTCACTGGGATTTCTTTCCAAGAATTTTATCACTTGCAAAGAGATCATTTTCAAGGAAACGTGCTCTGTGTAAAAGCTTGCAGAGGTGTTGATTAGCTGGATGTCACTCATTTCGCACAGCCTTTTTTTTCTAGCTTGCATTTATAGGAGTGTCCTGGGAGGCTGATGGATGCATGATAGGAGTTCTTATAAAACAAGCCAAACGTTTAGTACAAAACACAGGGAAACGGTTGTAAGGAAAAGCTGCCCAGAGGGCAGGCAAACGCAGGGCTGGGAGTGCAGAGAACACCACAAGGGCTGTGCAGCTCAGGGTCTGCGCACCAGGCACCTCCCAGGGCACAGGCAGCAACCAGCCTGCCAGCAGGTATTGGGACACGACCAATGGGCAGCCACAACACAGCAATAGCAGGGGAGGAAGTGGCCTTCTGGCAAAACTTCCCCCTGGAAGAAAGGGGCTGTTCTGCCATGCTCATTCACATGAACTTTTAACGGAAGATTAATTTCTTAAGCCCATCCATTTAGAAATAGGAAGGAACAAAAAATGTTTCCGTTAACAAGAAACACCACAGTACAGACCACAAACATATCACTTAGCTGCTGGAGAAGAACAACTGACATACTAAGCACTCCATTGCATAGAATATTAAAACTCTGGGGAGAAGTTAAGTTTTACATATATACAGTACTACTTTGTTTTGTTTTGTTTTATGCAAATCAGCAAAAACAGTTGAAATAGGATTTTTACATTCAGAAAGTAAGAGCCACACACCTTAGCCCACATATGTTCTTACTGAAACTAAAATCCACAGCTGGACCTGAAAATAAGAAGTCAGGTAATTTATTCACAGAGCCAATTCCCATATTCTCATGCTTGAAACCCCCTTTTTAAGTGATTTACTAAAGTTACACCAAAACTTTCCTTTAAAAAAAACCAAACACTTGCTTTAAAAAAAAAAAGGCATCATTTAAGACTGGAATGTGATTTCAGATCCCACTCACATATGTAAGATTGCAGGACAACTCAAAATCTGTCCATCATGTGACCAATACGTCCAGGAGCGGAGATGTTACACTCAGCCACAAATCCCACCTTCTGCATTATGAGCCTTCTCTGAGGAGGTTCATAGTGATTAGTGAAGAACTACTTCCACACTTCATTGGTCATCTGATTTCCAACATACACAAAATAAAAGTGTTCTTGTCCAACACGAAACCAGTGTTTCTGAAATGCCAAAGGACCAGCTTCTAATTTTTGACTAAGAAAAGGCTGCCAATATTTCTTTGCTTCTTTCAGCATTCCTAAATTTTCCCTGTCATCATTTTGAAAAATGGGAGTCATCCCTCACAGCACAGCAGCCCCCAAGCCTCTGATACCAAAATGACTGCTACATAGCAGAAGCCAAGAGAACTGTCTCCCTGTCAGGTTTAAAGCAGACTATGAATATGCTGAAATACAGCAAAATCCAGAGAGGTTTTGTAATACTGAAGTATTTTGAAGCTCCAGAAAAAAACATCTAAACCAAACCTTCAAGCATCTGAGTGACTCTAAAAATTGAATTTTGCCCAGAATCCCCTGAAGATGAAAGGGTGATCTGCTTTATGTCCAAAGCCAGCAGCAGTCATGCTCCCTCAGAAGATACAGTGCCACAGATTTGGATGCGTAGGGACACATCAGTCTGAGCTTTTCTCCTAACTTATCTCATGGTGCATGCTCGCCTTTGAACAAACATTTCTGGTTTTCTGTGCAAAACCTTCCCTATTAGTATCTTACAGTGGAATGTAAGAGTTTTGGTATGCTTGATTTCAATATGATTGGCTAAAAGGACATTATGTAAGGCAAGCATGGGGTTTGCTGCTGCCACTGTCCTTGCTCCACTGCACACCCCAGGAAGATCTCACAGCCTAAGCAGCTCTCTGCACTCGAGAGGACGCTCTCAAGTTGCCCTGCTCTTCCCCACAGAGGTCTTTTAAACTACTTTTAAGCAATCATGAAAGCTGTGCATCTGCCTACAAACCAGTACAGCACATTGCACCTCCCCTGCTGACATGAACAAGGCTCCTTCTAGTATCACTCTCCCAAATGCATCCTGCAAATGTATTCCTGGCTTAAGCAGCAGGTAGATTTGCAACCCTAGCAGAAGCTGGATGGCTACTGCTGAAAGAAACCAAAAGCCCGTATCAACAGAGGGCAAACATTTAAAATGCATTCACTTTTTACAGGGATGTGCTCTATAGCATCACTTAGCAAAGAAAACTGTGCCATTAAATATCTACCACTGAGCAATTCTGCATTGACAGATATGTCATTCTTCCTTCTGGCCTAAACAAAAAAGACTTTTTTTTTTACCTTGTCAACAAGGTGAATAAGCTGGAACATAGCAATTATCTGAGCGTACAGAACTTGTTCTGCTCCAGTCACTCTCTGCAACCACAGCAAAAGCAGAGAGAGTGACAGAATGTTAAGATCAGATCTTCAGTGTTTAAGGATGATTCACAGACCACATGCCTGATAATAGTAGAAACTTCCATCAGTACTGAAGTGAAACTCTGACCTTGAAACCACAGGAAATTGCACTGAGGATTTCAGCCAGTCCAGGACACATCTCTTCAACATCACTGAGTGGCACAAGTGGTGGCACTGATGTTATCTCTGATGGGCTGCCCTGAATAGGTGAAATCTCATCACCTGTTTCCATTCCAAAGAAGCTGTTTTTGTTTACCAAGTGCCCCTGAGCCTTTACTTCCACAGCCATAATGAGACTCCTGTTCACTGCAAATCCCACCACCACAAGAACAGCACAAAAACTTAGATTAAATAATGACAGTGTTACCCTTGAAAACCTATGATGCTGTCAGAAGTTGGAGAAACCCTGATTGAGCCACTTCTAACCACGATGAGAGCGACCAACCACAGAAGGGATGGCCACTCATTGCCACAGTGTGGTATCTTTCATGTTTCACAACTATAGTGGCATAACTTTATTTTTTGGTTAAGATGTATTCTGGTTAAGCCAACATGAAACAGATACACATTATTAATTCTGCCTACCCTGTTCTTAGAAAGTGCTACAGGAAAGTGCTTAGTCAAATAAAAGCACTGAGTTCATCTCAGATACATAACCTCTGCATCTAGCAACTGCTGCCTGCAATGTTCCTGTTAGTCTTCATCAGAATTAAGGCTGCACACTTTCCCACCCCCTCATCATCCTGAGTGGAGAAAAAGAAAGGGTCAAAATTACAATAGCATTTGTTCTCCTTTATGTTGGCTTACCTCCCTTCACTGTCAGCAACCTTAATTTTCACCCAAATGCACCTGATACGCATGGAAATCAAAGATACCAAAGAACACATTAAAGGACCAAATCTCATTCAAAATAATCTGCAACTCCTCATTTTCTGTAGCTCTGAGCTCATACACAGGGACATGGTGCTGTTCTGTCAGCCAGGTTTCAGACCTCATTTCAGCCACGCTGCTGCTGACCTGCTGCAGCAGCACATGACACATGAACGAGGGCCCCTTACAGCCCATGCAGGTTGCATCTAGGGATAGAGCAGGAAGAGGGATTCAAATAGTGGGGGAACAGCTGCCCCTTTTTGCTCTCACTGCTGTTCCTGATGCAGCAGCAAACGTGGAATGCGAATGGTTAAAGCACTCCTGCACAGACAGCACAGCTTACAATGGAGCTCTGCAATACAGAAGTCCTCTTCCTGATGGCAGAGGATGCACAGGCCAGCTCTGGCACCAGCAGATGACAGCACTGCAGAGACAGCAGCAGGGAGGAGGCAGGTGACAGAGGAGGCACTGCAGAACAAGCTCACGCACGCTGCACATGGACAGGCAATTTGAATGCTGCACTGAAAGGCAAGGGAAGCCTCATAGGGTTCAATGTAATCTATCTCACCAGTTTACCCAACTGGAAACAATAAGGGTAATCTGTGCATCTCCTGTGGAGATTAAATGAAATTACAGCCTGTGAGTTGGACTGAAAGTAGCTGAACAAAGCTTGCTGATTAAGGGCAAGCTGCACTGAGGTGTTTAAAAGGAGTTTATGAGGCCATACTTGTCAGTGGGAAGAACCAAAATAATTAAACATCCCTCATCTCTCCATGTGGCACAGCACAGAACGTGCTGGAACTCAAGTGGGAACTGAATGGGAATAACCTACGTAACACACGATAAAGTTACTTCCTGGGTAACACAACATATCTTATTTTTATCTGGAACAGCATGTTAATAGAACCTGCATACAGATCTGAAATCATGTGAAGGAGAACCACAGCAGTGGCAGAAGACAGAGCTGACAGTTAAGGGCTCTAGTCAAAGGAGGATGAACTAAAAGCACCAAACACTGACTGAGTTGGTATCCACCAGTCTCCCTGTTAGCAAAGAATAAATCACAGTTGAGCAGACACTGCTGTGAAGATCCCATAGCTCCTCCAGGGCTGTCATTTGGGGAAGCCTGTCACATCCCTCTGGCTCAGAGGTGTGGAAAGCACCGGGGGGAGAAGAGGGGAGGAGAAATTGTTCTTCAGAATTATCTCAGATTTCATAGGATCCTCATTAGTCGTCCACACACAGAAAAAGTCTCCTTTGGCTGCAACTCCAACATGGAAGATAGAGAAAGACTGAGTATAAAACAAAAGACCCAAAAGTAAATAGATAATGTAAAAGCTCCATTTGGGGAGGGGGAAACACATTAAAAATAACAGAAGGAGGGGAGGTCTTTCCTATGAACCAAAGCCATTCCATGCCCAGAAGATCTCTCCCACATGCATGGAGAACTGATGGCTTTATCACAGAACAGCAGCTGCCAAGTCTGTTCCAATATTATAATCACACTGTTAATCACAAATCCCTATGACATCTGAGCTATATAATTTCTTTTTTAAGAAGCTTTAGAAATAAAGGCTTTTGCTATTTTGTCTACATGGTATTTTAGTTCAACTGATGAGTCTGCTGTAGTTCCTATACTCATTAATGCAGCCTACATCCCAAACCAAACCCTGCTCTAGAAGCCTTGGTTCCTGTATATTTAGGAGCTGTGTTAACCAAGAGAATACTGAAAATAAGAATAAATTTTACCCTCTTTTGAATTCATTAAAACACCTAACAAGAAAAATGATGCTTAGAGCAGTAATTGGTACCATATTATTGCTGATGAAAACAGACAGAGCTCATTCGTAAGTACAACAAATGCTTTATCAGCTACTCTGGCCCTGATTCAAAGAACTAGCGTGTTGTTCACTCGCCAGGAAAAGCGACAGGATTTGTACAGCCTGCAAGTGCCTAAATGTTGTATTTACCCTACTGAAATGCAAAGCTGTACAGAACATGATACTCTTCTTGCTGGGGTCGGTACAGCTGTTGAGTCAAATGGAAACAAATGAAACTTGGCTGCCTCTACAGTGGTAGTACAGTCAAGGGACCCACTGTATTCAGACCTGTAGGAGTGAAAACAAAGTGATCTGGGTTGAAAACCCATACGTACATTGCATAACAGCTGCATGTCTCCTCAAACAGGAGAGGTGTGCAATCACACTGCACTGCAACCACCAGGACCAACAGCCACACCTGCTGTCAGCAAACCATTCCCTGCTAGGTTCTATCACCGACACATCCTGAGGCAGCAGCACCATGACTGCCATACAGACCTCTGGGGGCAGTAACTGGAACCAGGAGCCCTAACCAGGGCTTTGATCTGCTATTCCTTTTGTGCAGAAGCTCTTCTGTAGCGAAACCCACTGCACCTAATGTGGTGCAAACTGGCAGATGGCAGCTGGGAGAGCTCTGAGAAACATTCAATCAACCTGAACTGGAACAGAGACAAAGACACATTTCATCACCCTGAGTTTAATACGTTGTTTTCACCTATTAAATTAAGCAAGGGCAAGGTACTTCCCCATTCTCACAGAAATGGTATTAAATTATGCATTCAGAACTAATTAACTGATATGCAGTTTAAACTCCGTCATTATACACGTTGAATAAGGAGAATGTAAAATGTAGCTCTAGGGCAAACAAGACAGACACAGTACAAGCATGAAAGCCAAACTCCTCTTACAGGACCACAGTGCTGGGCACCTACCCGCAGCATGGGACAGGACAGGTCACAGCCAGGCCTGCTGTGTGCATGCAGGCATGGTGCCCATCACTGCTCTCAGCAAGCCCTGGACTGCCTGGTGTCTCCTCTTCCATTCCCAGCTGGCAGAGTACTTGCTGGAGGGCATAGGCAAGGAGAAGTATTAGCTCCTCACACAAACACAGCTGTTTCTGCACATCCACACATACAAAACAATTGCTGCTTTTGTTATACATGGCAGTGCCAAGTCTGCCTGGTCCTCCACATCCTGCCACTGTTTATTTATTTATTTATTTTAAAGTCAAGATCAGAAATCTTGAGAGAAGAGCAATTCTTTTGTAACCTGGAGAAATTTCTCAAGAGAAATGGTGAAATTAGGCTTCCTCTGTATTTAACATCCACAACTGGCAAGTACTAAATGAAAACAAAGCAGCACCAGGAAGCCTCTGCAGCTGGGTGGGGATGCAATGGCCTCCCCCCCCCCCCCTTCCTAATTACTGGGGAATTCCCATTCTGAATTGCTCCTGGAAGAAGTCACCACTGCCAGCAGCTCCTATCAGGCTGTCAGTGGCTCCATCCCAATCCTTGTCAGCCACCCAGCACCTCCCTCTCCACATACACAGCCACCACGGGGCCCTGGTGGCTCACCTGTCCCAGTAAGAGACAAATGCTTCCCTGGGGGGTGCATCCATCCAACAGGAACAAAGAACTGTGGTTTCCCTCATTTACACAAAAGTGCAGGATTGATGCTGTGTTAAAAATGCTGGCAAGCTTCAAAATTAAAATTTGTGTCTTTCAAAAGGGTGAAGGTAAGCTCCAGAACTCACTTCATCCAAAATAATCCAAGTAACTGTCCAAAAAGATGTTGTACCTCCAAAAAGATGCCTTTTAAGGTCATAAACAGGCTTGGAAATGCCTGCTCATTGTCACAATGAATATGCATTTCATTAATAATCTGACCAAAGAGTGGGACACCAGAATTGTTTGTTCTATCATGGTTTATGTTGTGGGTCCAAATGGCTACAGACAATAGGATTACAGCGAGACTACATCGTAACAGGCACTGCAGAGAGGTGTAACTGCCAAGCAGCAAAACTAGCCAAGTTCCATTCATCACTGACAAAACATCCTGATGCTAAACGCTCCACATTCATCTTTCCCTGAGCTTTTCACTTTGCTGTTTATTATAAACAGAGCTTGACTCCAGGATCTCAGTAAATTCCCATACATAGCTACATTTTTCAAACTGTCACCTCACAAATGTTCCTCTGTATTTACATTATGCACATTACGAACATTTTTAATTATTCTTCCATCACAACAAATGAGCTCACAAGAATGCAGACAGACAGCAGACACTAACACACTAAGAAGCAGTAGCTTTTTTTCTTCAGCATGCCAAACTTTCCAGCTAAGAAGCTACCAGAACATCTTGCTGCTCCCTGCCCCTTGCAGGAACCCCACCTGGGAAACACTAAACAACAGCTCTCTGCTGATGGTCTCCATCTGCTTGTAAAAGAAGTACTTCGCCCTTCTTACAGCTGGAACATTGGCAAGACCATACAACCATCCATTTCAGTGTACTGGAAAGCAGTATTTTTAAAGGATGTTCAAGTGTTAAGCATCCTATAGATCCACTGCAATTATCTTATGACTCACTTCCCAGTGGTGATGTGAATTTTACAAGATTACATTTCTGAACTAGGTAAGATAAGAAATCTCTGGTTTTCTACCGAGCACCAATCTCAACAAAGGCTTGGGATATTTCCTATTATCTTCCCTTGTCTCCCCACCACATTATTTGTACCACCCTTTTCCTTAGATCTTACATCAGGAAATACCAGCAAGCACTTAATTCTTTTTGTTCCTCTATCTACCCCACTCAGCACTCCTCTGCCTTTCTCACATCTCCTGGCCCACAGTTACAAGGCTTGACTCATCCAGGTTTCCACAAAGTGACTGCAAATTTATGTATGTGTTCCGCAAGCTTTTTTCACCCCAGCTCATGAATGCTCCAAAGCCCATTCTCCTCATTTGCTTCAGCTTTTCACATCCACAAAATACCCAGCAATTGCTTATGTACAAAAGCATTACAAAGGAAAAATATTACTGAGTTTTAAGGTTGCCAGCACAGTGAGAAGGCAGCTGGAAAGACCCCATAGGTCAGAACACAGGACACATTCAGCACCTGCTCCCTAACAAGGATGAGGACAATCCACTGCCATGTGGGGTAATATACTGATCAGCTGGCTCTTCACGGCTGATCAGCCTTCAAGAAGGCACTTGGATTCCCCTCATCCACACCACCCTTCATCAGATACACATGCCAATCTTTCTGTACTACTGTTATCAAATTGGTTGATGAAGCCCAGCGAGAGCCGTAAGATAGCTGAGCTGCAAGGTAAAGGTTAAACTCTAGCCCAGATCTGCCTCTGCAACTTGAAAGGCCTACACCAATCCCAGCAGATAGCAACAAAGTACTCCTGCAAGAAAAGTTTCCGATTGCTGTTAGGTAGATCAGGCCAAATTCTTCCTTAGGGTAAATCTGATCTGTAAAGCCAAATTGAACAAGAGATTGGATTATTCTTATCCTATTATATCATTTTTACCTACATTTCTGCTTATTCTCTATCAAGACATTGTTCTCTGGTAAAGAAGGCCATGACAGTGGGCCGAACATGTATTGATCTACAACTTAGTCTGTAAGCTTTCTTAGTAAAAAAGACAGACGTGCCAGTGGCAACACCATGAAAATTAACAGTGAGCTTGCACAGCATGTTTCACAAAACAAGTCATAGTTCTGTGCTGATATTCAGAGGCTGATATGAGGTTGAACTCTCACAGTTTTCTTGCCATTCACATGGAAACCTCAACAATGCAAATTCAATCTCAGAAAGCTGCAGCTGTAGATAAGAAGCAAGGTACCACAGTTTCCAAGTCAGTCCTTTTTAAGGCCTTACCTAAACTTCCTGATTTTTCTATTAAGACACAAAAACAAGCAGCAACTTCTGAAGTCACAACCCTGGAAAACCAGCTCACTGTAGGGCACGGGCAAGCAAATTGACCCACACCAAGGCTGTTCTGGTTCATTGTGGTTACCATACTCAGCAAGGCAAAGAAACCTCTTGAAATAAGAGTTACATCTTTTGTGAGTCTTCTTCCAAACTAAAATTCAACATAAAGCCTTTTAATTGCTCCCAGAACAAACATCACAGGGCACAGTCCAACAGCCCTCTGTGGAAACTCCAACTGCAGACCATGGGTGCATTATATCAGTGACTAAACCACTTCACTGGGCTCCGAGGAGATCTTTCATACACTAAGTGCCTGCAGAGATCAGTCTGTGCATTCATGATACTAAGGATTTATCTAGGCTGGAGCTTTGATGCGTGTAGTAACAAGCTGTAAAAATATGTCAGCAGAATTTGAGCTGGAGCTGCCAAGTGTCAAAATAGGATAGCAATTAAACATTTGCAAATTTTGCTTAAGATACAGAAGCACAACGCAAATATACCACCATTAGCATTGCAAAAATAGTTTCTGAATGAAAGCAAGCTTTAAAAATAACTTCATTTTCTCCTGGTATCCTTATGCTAATAGATTCTGCTTTTAATTATAAGTCTCTTGCATGCAAGGCACAAGGCATCACCATCTCCTTACGTAATTTAAGCTTTTCCTGCAAATCAAATCAGACCACGGCCTCTCACCTCAATCCCGATAAACCCAGGAGGTTTTTTGCACAGGTCAGCATCCCATGCCAGTGGCCACATTCAGCTCTTAGGTGACAGTACTTTCAAGACATTCCCTCCAAGAGATCTCTTAAGCAAACTACATCACATCCCTGAGAAACACGAGTAATTGCTCTGAAGTGAATTACACTGAAGGAATAGGAATCAACAAAACTGTAAGTAAAAGCAAGATTTGTACTGGAAAATAGTACAGTTATGTGACAGATGTTAACTCCATAATGAATAACTGCAAAGATGGAGAGTTCTAGCTACAAGCACACTCATCTATAGGATGCTTTATGGTGCAGTGTGAACACTTTTATAAGATGCTTTTATTCCTGTGGTACACAAATATACCAAGCTTTCTCATCTATCTTTCAGTACGTTTGTTTTTTCCTTTACCTCACATTATCTTCTCAGGTATCCAAACCCAGATTTGCAGTCTGTAAACACTGAAACTAAATCAAGCATTATCTGCCAGGAAATCTCATTAGCTAAGATAGAGAAAGCACTGCTGAAATAGACAAAGATAATTCATTTTATTTTTATTAGACAGAAGGACACAACAAACAGCTGTGAAGATCTAGGATTACATACTCAACCAGAAGTTACAGTAACTCTGAGCACAGCACTGAAACAATGCCTTTGGACAAACAAGATCTTTCTAAGCAAGGTCGTTAGGAAAGCAAGTAACTAACCTACCTTCTAACCTGCTTGGCCTGCTACAGCTTCAGTACCGATTGCTTTTTTTTCAGTCAGGATTCCTATGAACTTTTATCACTTCTTTTCCCAACTTGCTACAGTTCAAAAGATCCCATCTTATTACAGGCTCTTGCACTTCCCAGCTGGAAGCACCCAGATGTTTTGCTCAAACTCATATCCCAAGCCCTGTGCTGCAGCCACCCCATACATCCACATACTGCAGGCAGCTCCATAAGCAAATTCACACCCAAGGAGCTAAACCTCACTCCCAAATCCATAGGGCTGTGGCAGCAGATAGAACAAGGAGGTATTTTCCCTCCTCCACGCAAGGAAGGTAAATTAAAAAAGGAGACCTTAGGGTACAACCAGACTTAGGCTATGCTCCAGTGCCAAGACACATCCATGCTACCCTTCCACCAATTAGCACTACAAAACGCTGCACCTCATTTTAGCTTTAAGGCATCTCACAACAATGTATTTACACATAGCTTATGCTTTTTCAAAAGACAGAACAAATGAACTGATTAAACTGTCCAGTGGGCAAGTTGGGGCGTTTTGTTTGAAGCAGCATCCCTGGTGCTCCCCATCCCAGTATTCTCTCTCCCTGCGGGGTTTTTGGGAAGCCAGCTGCAGCCATGGGGCATCACAAGAACAGACAGCGCAGCCGAGATAAGGAGCACTTGTATTTTGTCTGCACCAGGACAGCAGCTCTGGGTAGGGGTACCAATCAAGGCTGGAGACACAGATTACATCTACAAGCCACACAGCACAGCACTTGCTTTTATCAGTTCAGATAAATAAGAGTTATGCTGGAAATAAGACAACTTGTCTTCGCTGACACAGGCAAAAACAGACAATTGTGAAAAATACCTACAGCAATCCAGGTGAAAGCTCATCTTTTTAAGTTTAATGCTTATCTTATATAGTTTTAAAACTTACATTCTTAATAATGAAGACTTGTACATAAGTATCAGAAACACCACTGAAGCCCATGGAGGAGTAACCAGGTTACACTTTTGTCTGCAGAAGCAGCAGCAGAACTTCTACAGGAATTTCCTAGGTTATTCATCTACAGTTAACTTATATTCTTATATATTTTCACAAAACATCACAAGTATTTCCCAACAGATTTTGTCGCAGCTGCTCCCTAAAGCCAAACAACTGTTACTGTTATCTTTTAGGAATCAGTATTAAGTAATGCAAAAGTAATTCTACTCTGAGCTGTAGCCCTTGGTTCAGCGAGGACAGCAAGCAGAGTGGAGGAGGAAGGAACTAGAGCCTTACACAGAGCAGATGTGCAGCACTACATAGTACTTGTGTGATGCTGTACAATCACACATGGTTTAGGTAATCACAAAGTGTTATCTAGAAATATTACATTACTGTCCTCACCCACACCTTACCACGGAAGCTAGCAGAAGAGACAGTGGGGACACAAATAATCTCTTTGGAAAACACCAACCATGAAGAGCAGAGTCTGCTCTAAACTCAGCACAAGAATAATCTTTCCTCTTTCTCCTGACCAGGGGCTGGCTCTGCTCATCAGCTCTGCCCAGAGGCTGCAGTGCTGCGCCCTGCCAGTCCGGAGGCATGCATGAAGGCCTGCTGCCCTCAGTGGCAGCACCCATCCACCATGCCAGGGACATGGACCAGAGCACGGGGCTGTGATCCTGCCTGGTGCCCAGCACACAGCCTGCCCCACCCAGGGCACACACCTTTGCCTCTCCTCTGGATAGTTACCCAGCTAAACCCAACCCTGCAGCCCCCACTGAGCTGCTAAGGAGCAGATGAACCCTTCCCTCCAGCTGTGTGAGGCCTCGGGAGCTCCTGGCACCACTGCCCAGCCCTCCTGACACAGCCGTGGACACACATAGCTGAGAGATGCTCAAACAAATGAGCTTCAGCTTGAGGATTACTGCCCTGCTTTCACATCCAGCCTGAAAAGGCCCCCAGACAACAGCCGCACCAGCACTGAATGAAGCCTCATAAACATAACCACTGAATGCTTTTTATAGGCATAATTCCCAGGGTCTCTAAAAACAATACATTCTGTCAAAATAGCATCCAAGTGAAACCAGCTCTTCAACCACCCCAACAAAGCCCTGTCAGATGCACCACATTCCAGGAAGCACAGCTCAGTATGGCTTTATCTGTTCATCATCAGTCCTCTTATGCCTTTTGTTAAAAAACTAACACAGCTCTGCAGCAGGGTAAAAATATTCCCCTGCAATAGAAGTATGCAGCCAAAAAAGAAAAAAATGGGTATTAAAAACAAATAATCACACCAAGTTTCCCAGTGTCATGCTTTCTGCTTCCTTTCTTCAGTGATCTCCTAGAACTGGGGTCCTTTTTTTTTAGGTCACCTGTAGGGACAAACACATTTGGACGAATCCAGCTATTAGGGTATTAAAGCCTTAAAGCATTAAAATACAGACCATGTTTTGTTCTGATGCATCCACTTCAGCCTCTAGTATCTGTGCATCACCTGGTTTGCTTTCAAGTCATTAGTCTGAAAATCATCTTGCTCAAGTGAGTGGAATGGCTCACAAGAAATGGATGCTTCCTTTCTCCTGAGGGCATCACGCTTAAGACTAGGGATAAGTTTCATTTTTCATGTCAGTGTAGGATCACACAAAGTACAAGCCTCTCTAAACCAGAGAGAAAAATCAATACCAAAGGAAAGCAAAAGACATACCAAGTTCCTCAGGTGCACAGAAGTCTGCACGATTACAATGGCCAAGGACCAAAAGACAAGCAAACTTAAGCTGTATCTTAGTTTATTACTAGCAAAATAAGCGGGTGTTTCCAAACAATTTTGTTTATGATGCTATACATCTTCCTACAGACTCTCTTCTGGGATGAAGAACCTTCACCTGGCAAGTCAATGCTTGTTTAAGAAATTAGCACTTTCACTAGGGCTGTTCCCATTACACCACACTGGGCCCTTCTGCCCAACACCCCTGAGATGCAATGGCCCATAACAGCCACAGACTGACTCACTGCTTAGAAACATCTTCAAAGATAGGGTTTTCTCCTTCCTGGAGGAATAAAGAATCCAGCACAAAACAATCTTACAAGTACTAAAACACTAGGAAAAGCAAATATCTTTCTTGCAAATCAAGCTTTTTTTTTTTTTTCTTTCTTCTAGTCAGGATTATTTACATTTGTTTTAAAGACATGTCGAATAAGGCAGTTGATCTCCACCTTTTGTCTCAGAGTCCTTCCACATCACATGCAACTTCCTCAGGTAATAGCAAAAAAGTCTTCATATCCTACTAGGAAGAAGCTTTGTGTACTTCTGTAATTTGTTTCTCTCATATGTTAGCAGATCAGTTTTCAGTAGGCCTGGTATGATAAGACTAGCAACTAGCCTTGAAATAATGAGTCAAGCCTCCTGTCACTTACTAATACACAACTGCTTTATTCTGTTAACCATTTATTGACAACCAGTAGTTTCTGGATTCAATCTCCCACCTGCTTGAAGAAGGCTGCCAGCACTACAGATCAGCTCCCAGCCTGAAAGGCCAGCCAGAGCTGCCACCACCTCACACCCCTCTAAGCAGGAGCTGCCACCCCCCCACTGCACTCACAGCCTCCTTCTGCAAACTGATTCTTTGCCACTGAAGCCCCACCACCAACCAGAGGGTTGCACAGCCATAAAAGCAAGCAGCAGGAAGGGAAAGCAGTCCACCTCTTCCCACTGCCTCGCTAACTGGCACATGCGGTTGTTCTGGAGCAGATGTTGACATGCACTCTTCAGAGTTGCTCCCAGACAGCAAGGTCCAGGGATTTACAGAAAAACAAGAAACTTGTGACCATTTTGCTCTGTGACCAGCAAGCTGAAATCCCCTCCCAAGATGCGAGAGAAGTAACAGGAGCATGGCTGCACAGTCCAACTGCTGCTGCTCTGAAGTGTAAAATTCAATCATCTGTGTGTTAGGAAGGGAGCCTTACATGCAGAACAGCCTACACAGCTCTCTGTGTTTGCACATGGTTACACAATTCCTTTTCACCTCAGCATTTCTCCCCTCGCACTCTGGTTTGTACTTCTGGCTTCACTTGCTGAACTGCTTGGAGCATGTATTTTATTATTTCCATAGAATCACGGAATGGTTTGGATCTGAAGGGACCTTAAAGCTCACCAAGTTCCAGCCCCTGCCACAGACACTTCCCACCAGACTGGATTGCCCAGGGCCCCATCCCACTTGGCCTTGAACACTGCCAGGGATGGGGCAGCCACAGTGTCTCTGGGCAGGCTGTGCCAGTGCCTCACCACTCTCTGAGTAAAGAATTTCTTCCCAATGTTTAATGTAAGTTGACCCTCTTTTTAGTTTAAAATTCAAATGATTATTGCTTGCAGTCCATCCTCTCCCCAGCCTGTATTTGTGCTTGAAATTTTTGAAGTAGTTCAAGCTAGAGATAAAAGCTACTTGGTGAATGTTAATGTATTATGATTACAATATTTCTTACCTTGTTTATGTAAACAAAGCTCTTAGCTGCTTTTTACATCACCTTAATTTTGCCTGCACTAAGACAGAGGTGATTTGCATTGTTCTGTAACCTGACATTCTCATTACTCACTTGCACTTCCGTATGCAAACTCTACCAACGAAACCTTACACTGGGCCGATGACAGATAGGGGAAGGTAGAAACAGGTCTCATTGCTTGAGAACAGATTCACTTCAAAATCTCAGGTTTTAAATCCATTAAAAAGGTCAATGCAAAGTTCTTTGCATTTGCTTTTAATCAAAAGGACATATGTTACCAGTTCCAACCATTTACAGAAATTCATGTTTATTAAATAACTACTGTTGCCTTTTTTTTTTTTTTAAATTATCATGAAGGCATGTAACCATAAGAACACACACACAAAAAAACAAGTTGACAAATCTACCGGTGGTTAAACAATACTGTGAATTGTATCTTTAGCTTTTAATACCTTAGAGCGTTAAATTAATGCAGGGTCCCAAGAACAAACTGTCTTCCAGCCTGCCACTGACATCAAATCTAACTGACCTCTTAACCAAGGTTATGCTTGCAGACTGGAACAACCTGAGTCCCACAGGCTCAGTTTTCCAAGATCTGTTTAAAATTAGCATTATCATTTCATAGAGCACTGCAGCTAACTTCTCAAGATCTCTGAGCATAAGCTTCTTACCACACGAGGATTTCAAACCCCCTGAGCAGATGCTGCCTCACACCCTCCTACCCCACAAGGTCCTGCCACACGCCCCAGCACGGGCAGCAGCCACCCAGCACTTAGAAATAATCCCAGACATCCCAGCCTCTTCCAAGTCATTGTCTGCAATCACAGCAAGCAACTGACAAACACACCACACGCATGGTTCCATTTCATCTTTGTGTTTTTAAACCAAATTTTCATTAACCCTTGTAGTAGCTGGTGTTTATGTTATTTCTTCAACTGCTCTTAAGTCCAGTCTTCCTGGAGGAAATTGTCAGTGGCTGCAACCCAGCCTGCCCAGTCAGACACTTCTACCTCTATGCATTAACCAGCTCTGCTGAGTGGCACTGAGCCTGTTCTCTCCTGAGCCTAGGAGGCCTGTAACTCAGCCCAGCTCAATCCTGTTTTACATAAATAGAGGACATGCAAAATAGCTTTCAATATGTAACTTTTATAATACCTCACAGATACAGACGCTCGTATACCGACACAGTCTTGTGTAGGCACTTAACTCTGTGAGCACAGATACTCCTGTGCAAATATGCACAGGCAGTTGTGGCTTCCCACATATGGATACAGAAGAGAGATCAGCCCAGCACTCATTAAACCAGGAACTGCTTTGAAGTACTCCATAAACTCACTTAGCATAATGCAGTTTGTATCCTGACCGGGGCTTCCAGAAACGACCAGAACATAAACAAATTATAAAGATAATGTTTCTAGAAATAATTGCAAGACTGGTGTACTCTGCTTCGCACAGCACCAGTATTTAACTCAATGACCTAGCATCTCATTTTTCCAAAACATTTTTCCATTTAATTAACATCATTTCCATGCATCACTTCCTCTTGCTGTCACATCAGAAAGCACAAGGTACCTTTCATCTCTAAGAGTGCATGTATGTGTCTGCATATGCATCCTACAGATGTAGTCTGTACACATTATCAGGTAACCTGAGAAAGGACTCTAAGTCACTGCTCTCACTGCAATTACTGCACTTTGGCAAGGTGTTTATTTGGGACAGAGATAGGACCCAGCACAGCTGAGCTGCCCATGGCCACTAGGCACCCACCACAAGGAAGGTGTCCTTCCCACATTCCCTCAGCAACAAGGAAACACAAGGAAGGATCTGCCAAAATATGCCCTGAGATGAGCACCTCACAAAGCTGTGCCAGGACTCAGCATTGATGGCTGCCCCTTAAGGGAGCTTCTCCTCCAGGCACTGTTTGGAGCTGATGGCACAGCCCCCATGGTATGGCTGCACAACCTGCTGATATGTAAGCTCACAGATGGGGTTGCGTGATACCTTTAATAGTCATTTGTAGTCTAAACAATTTTTAAAGGCAGCTAGAAGGAGCAATAGACGCCTTTCTGTTAGTTTTACAGAGACTCAAAAATAAATATAGTAAATAATGCCATATTTCAGACCCATCTTTTGCATTAAGTAAGCAGCCAGATTCCTTTTTTGACCTAGAAAACTTCCAGCCTCTCTATCGCACTCCAAAATAGCAAGGGGTGCACAATTAATTTGCTCCTGTTGTTTACACAGTGGCAAGCAGCCCACAGCTACTGCTATCATTACTTAAATCTGTGCCTTCTGATACTTCTCACTTTCCACCCTCATCTATTATTTCCCTTCCTCTTTCTTGGAGGAGCACACGATTTCTCTAGCATGCTAAAGATAAAAAGCAGTCTGTATTTAATGAGCCAAACTGTGCCCATTTTATTTACTTAGGCAGTCTCCCTGAATTCACTGACTGTATTTGCGTTAGTGCTCCTCATCTGGCCTAGCTAGATGCTTCACAAAAGAACCATCATAAATAATAGATATTTCATGAGAAAACATACACTTTGGGAGCTATTCTGTTCCTCAAGATCTGTTCCCTTCATCTTTATTACTAAGAACATTTGTAGACAACAGGATCATTTCTTTAGCGAATGTCTGCTATTAAAAGCTACCTCCCCAGTGCCCCAAATGGCATTTCCCTTGTCAAGTTTTGTTGACTTTGATACAACTATCGTGCAAAGCAGACAGGACTTGACCCCTGCCTATGATTTGGAGGATCACGTCCCAGCAGGCTGCTTGCGATACTCGGGTGATCTCACACACTGAGGTTTAAAAGTCACAGTAGTTTGAACAGCAATACGCTAAAGAAAGCAAGTTCCCAGTCTTACGCATGATGCTCAAGAAGAGTCAGGAGAAAATAACAGAGAAGGCATAAGATCTTTTTCTTGCGAAAATGTTCCTATCACATTTCAGTCTGTTTTGTATCAGTAAATTTCTCCCAATACTGTTTTCTTCCTACTGCATTAAATAGTCATAGCTGTATTTCGCTAGAAGAATACTAGAAGCTACTTTTCTGTACATTTATAAGGAAAACTGGAGAGGGACTTCTTAGAAGGGCATGTAGTGACAGGATTAAGGGAAAACAGCTTCAAACTGGAAGAGGGTAGATTTAGACATACAAGGAAGAGATTCTGTACTGTGAGGGTGGTGAGACACTGGGATGATCAGTCCCTGGAGACATTCAAGGCTAGGCTGGCTGGGGCTTTGAGCAACCCAGTCTAGAGAGGGTGTCCCTGCCTATAGCAGGGGATTGGAACTAGGTGATCTTCAAGATCCCTTCCAACCCAAACCATTCTACAATTATTCCCAATTCCAGGGCTGGTGAGCAGCCACCATCGTGCTGCAGAGCTGCTCCTTCCAGGCAGGTACTGCAGTCTCTTAAAGGGCATTGCAAAAATCAGGTTTTTCACTGAACCCTCCCTGTCATTGTGTCTTGCACAGACATGCAGCTTCACAAGTGAATCCTGACCATTTTTTTAGATACCTTTTTTCAAAAGACTATGTATATGCAACAGCTGCAATCTGCTGCTAGCTCAACACCGCAGCAGCGGACATACTTGGGTGATATCCCTATGCTTCCTTTACAGCTGGTGAGTGCTAACTCAAACATTTACAAAGCGATTAACTGTGAAGGAGTCAGTGCTGACCTCCTCTATTCAACCATAAATCACAGCAGCTCTACAGTCACAACTATGTTGTAACACCACATCTTGTCAATGCTGGACTCCCCACCTGTATGCACTTCAGGCAGGCTTACTTTATTATTTAAGCAAATACTGGAAAAGAGCCCACTGCTGCATTAAGTTATGCATACAACATGGAGTGAACTCCTTAACATGCCGCCCTTGCACAGCTGATTCATTCAGAAATAACCTTAAGACTCAAATGGGCTCTTGTCACAGGAACTGGCTAATTCCTCGAGAAGTGACAGCAAATCCACTAAGCAGCACAACGTTCCTGCTTAGCCTTCCTGCAAAGCAGTGAATTGGCTAATCACAGAATCGCCAGGGTTGGAAGGGACCTCAAGGATCATGAATCTCCAACCCCCCTGCCACACGCAGGGCCACCAACCATTCCACCTAACGCTAGACCAGACTGCCCAGGGCCCCATCCAATCTGGCTTTGAACACCTCCAGGGATGGGGCATCCACAACCTCCCTGGGCAGCCTGTTCCAGCACCTCACCACTCTCTCCATAAAGAATTTCCCCTTGACGTCCAACCTAAATCTCCCCTCCCTCAGCTTAAAACCATTTCCCCTTGTCCTGCTGTCATTCACCCTTTCAAAGAGTTGATTCCCCTCCTGTTTGTAGGCTCCCTTTAGGTACTGAAAGGCTGCAATGAGGTCACCCCGCAGCCTTCTTTTCTCCAGGCTGAACAAGCCCAGCTCTTTCAGCCTGTCCTCATAGGGGAGGTGCTCCAGTCCCCTGATCATCTTCGTGGCCCTCCTCTGCACCCTCTCCAACAGCTCCCTGTCTTTCTTGTACTGGGGGCTCCAGACCTGGATGCAGTATTCCAGATGGGGCCTCACAAGAGCAGAGTAGAGGGGAACAATCACCTCTCTGTCCCTGCTGGCCACCCCTCTTCTGATGGAGTCCAGGATCCCATTTGCCTTCCGAGCCTCAAGGGCACACTGCTGGCTCATGTTAAGTTTTTCGTCTACCAAGACCCCCAATCCCTTTAAGACTGTCTACACGTTGACTACATGACTATATGTTGAGCAGCATATCAGTGCCACTGCAATTAAAAATGCTAACAACTACTAAATATTGGTTGCTTTACTTATGATGGCAGTTGTTTTCATTTGCACAATGCACAAAACAGTCTCTGACCAATCTAGGCTTTAAAACATTTTCAAGTTTTATTTTTCTTTTTTTTTTTTTTGGTAGTTAAAACACTTGCAATTTAATTTGCTAAATTTATGAACCGTGTCAAAAACAACTATTTAGGACACGTTTTACTTTAGGACCTTAATTTGGGCACATTTCTTCTGAGGACTACTGCACTGACACAACCTAGCCGAAAATGCACCAGCCATTCTACCTTCTCTCACAGGTTTCCTGCAATCCACCATGCTAACTACTGGCACAGAGGAGGCTCCTTCATTCCTAGGAAGAGACACCTGCTGCACAAGAATCCCCCAGTGACGGGGCTGGGCCTTGGTGGGACTGCCAGGTGCCAGCTCCCTCCCTGAGGAGCCCCGAGTTCAGCCGGGGCCATTGTGAAGTCCCCAGATAGGGGAGCAGCAGGACATGCTGCTTCCTGCAGGCATGCAGAGACACTGACAGAGGCCCTAATGAGGGGAGGATAACGAGGAAGGGCTGAGAGACAAAGGCAATGGTGCACTTCCAGGAGTCCCAATTATCTTGCAGAGCAAGCTGGCTACATCTATTCCAGCTCCTTTTAAGGTATTCTACAGGCTAACAGATTCCAAAAACAGAAAATAAAGTGGAAATAAGCAGAACACAAGTTATGATGCAATTAGCGGGAAATTACTAACTCCCTGACTTGAATTCCCTTTATGTCTTACAAGGATTACTGATAGCACTTTTGAAGTCTCAAAGAACAGAAGATATTTGACTCAGAAAGCACGTACTTCCTTGGAGAGAAAAAAAGTGTATTCATCACTTTCTCATTATCCATCCACCTCTTTTTTTTTTTTCCCCTATGTTAGTTAGGGAGGAAAAACAGCTGTCTGACAATTCATTTGCTCCAGTTTATTGATTTCTCATATGAAGCCATGCTCCCTGGGCTATGATGTCATTTATTTCCATAGCAACTGTGTACCATCAGAAGACTGTATCTAACAGGTGGAGGAAAACCTTAAGACAGCAAGAATGTCTCAAACTCCTGCAAATCTCCCTACACCAGAAAAGAGCCTTTTAAGGATTCTGAAAGTTTGCTCTCAATGGGTCTGTAAAAGACTGAGTAGCGCAGGTATCCTTAACCATAGTCCACTGGCAGTGGTCAAACCTCATTCAGATATGTAAAGTCCCCTCCACAAAGCACTACTCCATACCCGCCATGTGCAGAGCAGCGTCAGAAAGGTGCAGTTTTTCACCAGCCCATCCAGCTCCCAAAGTCTCCCACTCCAAAAAATGCAGCGCATACCAAGTTGCTAACAAACCCAGGAAGGTCAGCAGCATTTAAGTTTCTAATCCTACAGAAGAGGTGTCATGGAAGTCCAAGGACAGAATTACTTGAGAAATCAATTACTAATTACATTCATTACCTCCCTATCCCTATATATATCTGAGAGGTTCAGTTCTGGCTCCTCTTCAGCAGGAACAAAGTCGTGAGCTGCATTTGATCTTTTCTCCACCTAGCTGGCCCTCTTCTTCTCTCCAGAGGGCACAGCAGCCCAAGCCAAAATTGCAGGAAATCCCAGCCAGAGCCCCTCTTCAGCCACAGACAGCAGAATGCTGGCATCAGGGCAAGGGACATCCCCTGAGGTCAGACCAACAGGCTGATCTGACTCTGCCTCTTATGTTCATGGGAATAAGCAGAACGTAAAGGGCACGAAAGTGTTCAGAGATTCTCAGCAGCTGTGTAATGCAAAACCTGCTTAGCATCGCTGGGTTGTATATAAATCTGCTTTCTCTTTGTTTCCCAGCCGATGTACACAGGATTTATTACACCCATACAGATGAGCAAATGAGATAAGCTCTTCCTAGCAT
The DNA here is from genome assembly GCF_987193195.1 of Phasianus colchicus. Classification (NCBI taxonomy): domain Eukaryota; kingdom Metazoa; phylum Chordata; class Aves; order Galliformes; family Phasianidae; genus Phasianus; species Phasianus colchicus. The sequence goes on along the minus strand of NC_143442.1, from coordinate 26,950,717 downwards.
CAGTAACTATCAACAGAGAAACTCTCCTTCAGTCATGCTAAAACACTTATTATCTATGCTGGTTAAGTATTCCAGACTGATTTCTGCTTTGTATAAAAAGAGCAAAGGTGAAGTAAGCCTCTTTACACGGTAAATAAAATCAAGAAAAAAATATAAGTGATTTGCTTCTTCCATGAAACAATCTAAGAGATAAATATCTCAGAAGGGATTCACCTAATGAACCTCCCGTAAAACAGAAGCACAAGATGGTAAATGGCTGCCTACTCAGCAGGTTGCTAAATCTGCTGTGTGATCAAGTTCATCTTAGCAAAGCATAAACCAGGACTTTTGCTTAGAACAAAGAAAATTTCAACAAGCTGGTCATCTCTTTTCCTGTAAGCCAAGTATATAAACCAAGTAGGGATGTTTTAGGTAAATTAAATACTTCAATTATTCATTAGCTTGACTGTTTAATCTATAGTTCAGTGCAAGTATTATTTTTCTTAAGTAGCCTCAGAACTCATGGAGATGAACAGCAACAACTAGCAGGGCAAAGACATTTTTCCTGTTTTTTTCCTATTCCACCACACCAAGCTGCACATAAAGCTTTCTTTTGATGTGTGATTGTGTTCCCTTAGAGGAAACACAGCATAAATTCTGATTATTGCTGCCAATAACCAGTATTTTCTATTTTTATAATCTCTGCATCCTTCAGAGACCTACCTCTACTTTACAGTTCCACTGCCTATCCATTCTCTGGTCTCTCCATCATTTGCAACCTGTTGCCAACAACGATTTGATTTACTTGGCTAGCAGTGCCCCTTCTTGCACCCTTCTATCTCTGCTTAAATGTAAACTATATTGGCAGCTAGAGAGACTTGACCAGCAGCTCCCCGTGTCTCCCTTGCAGTTAGTGCTGGATTCAGCTTCATGAAGGCACACACAAAGAGCTGATCCTGCTGACCATGCCCCAGTGGCAGGCAGCCTCCCTGCAGTGCTCTGCATATTACCACATGCTCATTTGCTCCCCAAAGCAACGTGAGCGTTCCTTGGCCAATGGTTCCCACATGACGCACTGGAGAAAAGGCAACAAATTTAAACAAAAGGTAATCTAGAACCCAATTCTTCCTGCAGAAGGATGTATAATCCAATAAATAAACTCCTGGATCCTTTCAGTGAGTACTGCCTAGATGTAAACAAAGTTTACAAAGTCTGGCTGTTTTTTTGTTGTTGGTTTTCTTTATTTGGTTCATTTCCTATTAGCCCAATTGACTTACAACAAATTCCTGCTAAGTCCTCGCTGCTCAGGCTGTCACTCAGCATGGACCTTACCTAGGTGTTCAGACACCTGAGGAACCCCTCAGTCACAGACAACTACTTATATGTTCCTCCAAATGCATGTTGGGGTCACCAGCCCAAACCAGCCTTTATTGTGATAAGTTGTTCCGCATCAAGAAATCATTACCTAACAAACTACTCCACATGCATTACCAGAACTTCAACTCATTTTTGCTTGTTATTCAATTTAAATGTAATGGAAAGGTAAGAACATGCTACTTTTTGCAGCTAATCATCCTCTCTTACACATTACAAGTATTAAAAAACTGCAGATGTTCATTAAATCCCAGTCTTGCATTGATAAATATCGCTTTAATACCATCCAACCAGATATTCCAAGAACATAATTTTTCAGCTGGTAAGGCCATGCAGATATTACCTAGAAGAGGTAAATGAAGAGGTTCAAAAGCATTTTCAGTTCCCCACCTGGACTTACCATGTGGAAGATTATTTTCATTTGTGCAATGAGCTACAATCCTAAGAATATTTCCCTATTGTTTTCACCAGGCCACAGAAAGGTCTCTGTCCATATAAAAATCAGAAACAAAGCAAGTTGAAACAAAACCATTTATGCTTAGCTCTTTTCCTTTTCTTTTGTGATCAGAAGGGCCATACATGACGGACAGCTACCAGCCTCTTGAAATCAAATCAGCTCCTTTCAAAGAACATTTGTATTTTGTAAACCAATTAAACTGCATGAATAGTACAGGCATGAATAGGCTTTTGTTTTATTGAAATTAAGATATTTTTGATTGGTTAAGATGCAAGTAGATATGACAAAAAAAGTAAGACAATTACAATGGAAAATTATGGACCAGGGGGAAATTTAATTACATGCCTGCTTGATTTCAAGTTTTGGCCCTTTTTATATTGTTTCCAATTTAAAGATTCACAGATCTCTTCCCGCTGTTACCCAAGTATGGTCAGGAAAATAAGTTGGTGGAAATGGTCCTCACACAGCTTTCCATTTCAGTTGCACTCTTTGGACTCTTTTATTTCTAAGGAAATGCATGAGTGATTCCAAGTAACCAGTTGTCACTTAGCAGACTTCCTTTTAATAAAGACTGCATCAAAACCTGCGCCCTCCCACAAAAGAAAAGTCCTGAAGAATTTAACAGTGCATGATAGCCCTTCTATATGATGTTTAAAGAAATTCTAAGCCACCCAGCAGAGCTCTACAACACTGTGCTCAGTGACTGAAAGAGCAAAACTCCACAGCAGTTTCTGGGAGATTTTAAAGCAGTTTTTTTTCATCTCTGTTCCCATAAGCCAAATCCTTCCACTGCTTTTGCATCAGAACTTCCTACTGACTCAAGCAACGGGCTCTGCTCCTAGTCACACTGCAGCACAACCGCAGGGAGCTCAATACCTCCATCCCAATCACCTCCATAGTGCAATGCCCCAGCCTCTTCCAGCACCACCCACTAACTTCACTTCTCTTGAGTTCACTGTTACTTTGATGGAACTAAAGATAAAATAGGAAAAAAATTCCAAGAGGCAAACTTACAAAAACATTCACATGACACTAGCCTTCCTGCCTTCAAAAATCATATTCAGGAGAAGGAAAGTGGTTTAGAATTCTGGAGTACAAGACTTGAGCAAAGACTTCAGTATTCTTGCTCTAATCATATTCCCATGCAACAGATGTTTCTTGTTTTTACTGAGAGCTGCACAATGGGCACGACACTGGAAAAAAAGGCACTGACATGGGTCCTCACCAACTTCTAGGTGACAACTCACCATAATGAAATGCAGATGACCTGAGCTGAGCCCTACAGGGAAAACAAGAACAAACATTAAGAACATGACTCAGAGTAACAACCTAGCGTGACACAAATACCAAAAAACACCCCTTGCTTTCAGCAAGCAAAACCAGACCTTAGATCTTAGTATTATCTATTTTTATCCTGCAATCCTTTTTAAAGCAATCCATTAGGCCTTTGTGGTCCCAGCTGCCCAGCGATCTACAGGGATCCTCATAAATGGCAGCTCTCCTCTTGCAGGTAAGCTGCCAGAAGATCTAGTTAGTGCTGTGTCAAGTTTAAATAAGTGAAGGTCACATCCGGCCCTGATGGCCGCCCCATCTCCTGTCAGATATGGGACACAGGCTAAAGAAGCTAACATTGCAAGGTGACAAGCACCATCTATGAAGTAACTCCCAGTCATCAAATCCTAAAAGGGGACACAAACACTGCATGCTGTTACCTGAAGAATACTCAGAGGTTCTGACACCACTTTTTGCTCCCTAAGCGGGAGAATGAAACTGACTGCATGGGCAGTGACTTAGAGCAAAGAAAGAAAACGAGACAATTGCTGCATTCAGCATAATTTTTGGAAGGCTGTCTTAAAGCACTTTTCAGCTTACTCACCCAGATTATCTGCATGTGCTCCTACTTGCAGCACAGGGCCAAAGAGCTGGGCAGGCCAAGTGCCTCCTCTCCAAGCACATCAGCCTCTTCAACACAGACAAATGTTCACCAGAGTCAAGGGCTGCCTTCTGATGTACTGTGGGTATAGGCCAGCAAGGGTCAGACAAATTCCTGCTGCTGCTGAAACGGCCAAGTCAGCTGGAAATCGAGGGGGAGGGGACACAAAACTGGTCTGATTGAGAGTTCTGCAGAGGTTGCAGGTGACCCATTTGCGCAGTGTTTGAGTCCAGCTGGCAGTGAAGACAGCCCTGGTGTGCCACTGTCTCATTCCTACAGGAATAGCTTCCAGAGAGGAATTGCACTTGAAATAAATTAAACCAAAGGAAAAGCGAGAGAACTGCAAAACTATCTAGCTGGTTGGCCTGCACAATGCAGTAGCTTTGTAATAGCTGTTGCAGGGTAATAAATGTGCTTCAACTAATACCAACAAACCTCGGAGTATATTAAAGCACATTCAGAGGGAACCAAAGCTAGCATAAAAGTCTTGGATTTAGACAGCCACCTTTAAAGCTGAAACAATAGCTAAGGATCTGGTCCAGTAAACATAAATGAAATTCAACAGAATCCATCATATTGGGCTTCACAACAGATGTTTGTGGGGTGGAACAACCGTAGTTTTTCAAGTTCAGTCGGGCAAAACAAATCTATTGACTATAATGGGATAAACTCAGGACTGCGATGAGGTGTTACACCAGAGTTACGCAGCTGGCTAACGAGTGTGTTCAGAAACTACTCAGCAGGCAGCTCTCCATTACACGACCTGCTGACAGCAGCTGACTACTAACTTTGCGCTCAAAACAAGAAGTTGTACGTTCATACAGGAGGTACTATGAGTCCTAGAATGAGCTCCTCTGAGAATGATTCCCTCTGAGAGAACTCGCACCATCCCAGCCTTCCCCAGGCAAGAACATTCCCATGGCAATGTGCAAGGTGGGAGGCTACCAGGGCCATTCTTCAGGCAGCATCCACCCTCAGCCTAGTCATGTTCCACCAGGCCCAAGTGCTGACCAATATCCTAAAAAAAAACTGAATCAGAACTTCTGTAGGCATGTTTTGCTAACTGCCACTTCTAAAGGAAAACACCTCAGAAGATAGGTTATTGGTTAACATGTTAATGTAAGGCTTTCGTTCATCTTTCACAAGATTGAGTTCCTATTCAAGTCAAATATTCAGAGTAGCACAAAACCCGTTCTTTTACACTTCAGCTACTTGATGGCACACTAACACTGCAAAGTCATGTATTCATTGAGTAATACATATGTCAGGTTTAGGGGATTACTTAGTTTCCTACTTGTATAAATTAAGGTAAACAAAAACTTAAGAACCGCATAGGTATTATTTATAATTTTGTCTCACAAGAGACAATACTAACATAGTTTGCCTTCCTTTATGCAGCCTCAGTACTGGAAGCTTGAGCCACAACATGTCCAGCAACCCACATTAGGGGCATGCTCAGCAAGCAAAGGAGTAGCTGTACAAACTCAGCATCCCTTTACAGGCATGTAAATTCACCAAATTAAGCACGCTGTAGAAACCTTACCCCATCACTAGGCACATCTGCCTCTCCACTGGAAGGCCTGCAAACTCAGAAGGATTGAAACTTATTGCATGTTTTACCATGTCTGTATGAAGTCAACCAGTCTTGTACTTCTCTCAGGGAAAAGGCAGGTCCTACAGCATAAGAGGCAAATTCCAACAATTAACCCTCCACTACAGTTCCATCTATTGGTAAATACTGACTTTCTGCACAGAGAGAAGGTATGAACGTCTATCTTCCACACAGTGCACTCCATATTTACAAGCACTGCTTCTTCCTTTCTACTTTTCTCCACAGAACTTCCCAGTTGCTGTTCGAACAGCCTTAGGATGAAGTCATGCCTATACTAATGCCAGGGGGAAATCTGCCATCAATTCCATTGGGACTGCTATTTTATCCCTGCTTTAAGAGGGAGCTGTGCCTGAGTGAGTGGTGCAGGATTAGATCCAAGAAGAGCTTGCAATCTTCAGCAGCAGTACTTTTCCCTTTGCCTAATTTCCTTAACAACTCTGAGACAGCAAGTCTGTTTTTCTAGTAATTCTAACCAAGATGGATACTCTGTGGAAGTTGATTATTACCTCAGCAAAACAGTCTCTGGAGTAACGGCTGAATTTAATGGCCATACATTTCCCAAACAGGCTGTGTAGGCAGGCAGTGCTGCCTGTCTAGAACTTGACAGCATTTCTTTCAAGTCACCATTACCACACTTCTGTGGATATAAATCTCAGTTCTCTTCACTCTTCCCAGTTAAAACTTTCTCTTTGGATAAGAGAGCAGAAATCAAATAGCACAACTTTAGTCAGCCTTATTAATAATGACAGCTCTAATAACAGTCACTTCCAGAAGGTTTCTATCTCAGTGACTTCGCATGCATTCAGTCAATAAACATTCTTACACCTGGGCAGTCAAAGTATTGACCATCTCCTCTACTTCATTTTGCTCCTTATAAACTACAAAACTTCAGTGAAAGTCAGTGACTTGCCTGCAAGACAGCAGTGTCCAAAACTCCACCATTCCAAAACTTCGGATACCCACCTTTTTATCTCCCAAATCTGTTCCCAATTTTCTCTTCTTTTTCATGAGTACTTGCTTTTCTCTTTCAAGCCATCTCTTGATTTAGTTAAAAAAAAAAGCAACTACAGTTTACATTAAATTTACTTCATGCATACCTAACCATAACCATTTATGTATACATCAACACAAATTGTAGGATATTTTAAAATACAATTGCAGACTATTTGCAATGCTGTAAAGGAACTTCAACTTTCAAATCCTCAGTTTGCCTGCTAAATTTATTAGGAGAATGTCAGTCGCTGTTCCCTGTCACATTCAGACAGACAGTCGATGTCAGATCGTCTACATCAACTTCAACAGACAATCTAAACTTGCCATTTGCATAGAACGAGGAAAATTACAGCAAAGACCTTCCCTTTCCAAGCTGGACATGACCTTAAGTCATATTAATACATCAGCCATTTTATAGCCATTCCCAGTTTTAAATAGTTAAAACTAAAAGACCTTCCAAAGCTTCCTTTTCAGAAGTGCTACTTGCCAGTTACTATTTAGGAGTTAAATCATGATCAAAAAATCATTTAGAGCTTCATTAGGATAGGCTGACGTTGCAGAAAGTGTTGAAGCTCTGAGTACTGTGCACACACAAACCTACACAACATTTTCCACCAAAGAAAGCTGAAGTCTCTTCAAGAAAGCTCCCACTCAGATAGTAATAGGGGAAGATAGCTTTGCTGAAGCTGACCCACAAGAGCTGCAGCATGAAGGGCAGCTGTAGAATTGTCACCAGTGTTTCAGTGTGTGCCAGAGAACCGGGAGGGGGTCTCAGCACTCACTCTGCCTGGCAGATTACCCAACAGCAAAGCCCAGTACAAACAATACTTTCTGCTTTGTATTTGAAGCCAAAGAACACCAGCTTTGGTCCTTCACCCCTCATGAAACAAAGCTTAAGTGGTATCAAACAAAATATCAGGAAAGAAGATTCAACTTAGTCAGTGGAAGAGAGAAAGTTTTGTAACTTACCTCACTTCAGTTATGATCCAGTTTGTGCTTCTAACACACACACACACACACACACACACCCTCCTCTGTTGCTGTTCTATAGAGCAAACTAGGAATACAAAATACTCCTGGACAGCAGTGTTCAGCACTAACCCACAGACACACAGGCTTTCTACTCTGAAGCTCCAATCAACAAGAAAGCCTAAGGCTTCACGTGCTTTATGAAGACAATAATCTGAGATGTTTTTCCTGTGTTTTCAGCCAGAGGAAAAAATGCCATCATCTCTAACAGCATTTAGATTCAGCCCACAGATACTGACACATTATAAATTGAGGTCCAACGTGTCAATAGAGACAAAGCCTCTTCTTTCCTGTGCTGTGCCATCCATCATGCTGTGAGACAGGAATGCTGAAAGACCATATTGCATGTTTTCATAATAAAGTAAACCAGGGTCTTCAATCTTATAAAGTTATGTAGCGCAAGAAAAATAAAGCTGTCCTTCCAACCTTAAGATGAGATGTATGTTGTCCCACCCTTCAGAAAAGTGGCATGAGCACACCCAGGCACATACCCACCTGGATCTCATTACAGCTTTGCCCAGTTAGTTTCTCTTCATCTCCACCTTTAGCAACAGCTGACTGAGCTACCTGAGGAAGAGTGCATCTTCCAGCAGAGCTCAACCCTGGATCACAGGCTTTTCTGAAATGAGGGAAGGCTGGAGTTCCCAGCTCATCACATTGATAAGGAGTTTTTCAAACACTTCAAAACTTGACATGTTTCTAGTACTTTAGGATTAATTAATGAGCAGCAAATCAACAAACATCTCAGAAAAACTGAAAAAGGGAACAAGCTGAAGGAGACTTTCTGAAGGGCACAACACAGTAGTGGAAGTCCGCTTTCTCCTCTGTGGAAACCCTTCAGTCAATGCAAGAGGAATATTGTCCTCTGGTTGTAGATGTAAGAGACAGTCAGTGCCTTTAGGCTAGATGCTGTTCACATGCTACCCACTGGAAAGAAAAGATCACGTACACACAAATATCATGACTATATAAACAAAGCACAAGTAATTGTGCAGTAATGCTGTGAAATCTGCCATACTAAGCCCCAAGATGTACTTTTAGTACTGGCCTGAAAGCAGTCCACGGTATTTCACTTCTACAAATTCAAGAAAGCTCCAAAGAGCTTGTTTATGTTTTCAAAAGAGTAAAATTATTGCAGAAACAATTATTTTATCTTTACAATAGTAATTAAAAAGCCTTATAAAGTACAAGAGCAAGCAGCAATGAGGCTAGGAACTAGAAAAAGCATTAGGCTTCTTATTACACTCAATTAAATTGTTAATCATGTCATTTAGTTGGTATTTAATCTCTTTAAACCAACACTGTAGTATGATAAGTAATAAATTTGTTTTTATGAGAAAGCTTCCAATGAATCCTCAGTTGCCAGGAATTAAAACTGTGTTCATGGATAAAGTAATCTACAGCAAAAGTTTATATGAAGGATGGAGCTTTAGGGATACCAAGCCATATGTAAAATAACCTAGAGCAAACAGGTGAAGATAAATACGCAAAAGTTTTGAAAATGCTTCTGCAACATTATATTGAAGGCATTTGTCTTTGCATCAGCAGCATTCACACTACCAATTTGATCCATGAAGAATTCAAAAGTATATATAACTGTGCATCCCTTTTATAGTCCACCAGCCTTCATCATCCCAACCATAACTCCTAATTTTGTAAGGAGTAAGAAAATTAATGCAAATCATTCATGCTTAAATGTGACATTCCCAGCTGCCAGCCACCTTCTCGCCTGCCCCAGCACACAATATAAGACTCAGACATGAATTAAACAATTTAAAACTTGTACCCAAAATAGTACAAAGAAGTTCTAACATTAAATCCAAACAAGCAATTATTACCTGCAACAAAACAAACAATCCTTGTTCACATGCCAAAGTCAGCTCACCCCACAGTTCCACAACCTAGTTGCTTTTATGATTGTTCATCCTCTTTTAACAAACCCTAATAGCAACAGTAGTACTAATGTAATAAACACCAAAATCACTCATCACTGCTAACTTCACTAATCAATTTTAAACACAGCTCTTCTTCCTGATCCAAACTGTATCCCAAACCTGAGGACCACAAAAAACCTCTTCCAAAACTGAGCTGCAGCCGTACAGCCCTGGGATCAGCAGCAGCTGCACACAGCTTCACCTCCAGCTCTCACCCCACAACAGTGCTTCCTTACCAATAGAGGAGGGAAGGGGCCTCTGCCCTTTTCTTGCTAGCACCACCTCAGTGCCAGCAGCTGCTAAACATCCTGTGGTCCTCCTGCCAAAGCCAGCTGTCATTTCACCCTCAGTGCCCCCAAATCCTTCTGAAACTGTCTTCTTCCCAAGGGAGGGGAAAGGTGGCAGCTGTGAAACCAGCCTAGAAAGCAGAAAGGGGCATTAAAAAAAAAAAAACAGGAACTTTGATGAATTTGTCATTACTTCAGACCTGAAGCAGAAGCAACTCCCAAGACCTGTTGTGTTGACTGTTTTGAAGCTATGGTAATTCTCTATGCATTTCCACATGCTCCCAGGCGCTAGGCAGTATGATTAATAGCCCTCTCTCACAGCTCTGTGCGAATGGGAAGATAGTGACAGTGACAGATCACTGTGGTAGAGATTCTCTTCATAGCTGCTGGGCTTCTAAAAGTTACAAATTCTCTGACTTCTTTAACCCACAGGTAAGGTGTGCCAGCAGCTCTGCCTCTAAGAAGAGCCCACACTTGCAACTCCGTGCAAGTAACCAAGCTGAGCAAAGAGTCATTAATAGTCTGACCAAGCATTGATCAGGGTGAGAACTTAAAAACAAAGAGAGAACTGTAATCACCAACTAAATCATAACTGTTTTAGTCTTTCAAATGATTTTTTAAAACCCAGAGCATGCAGGACAGATCTGCCCATTCAAAAAGGACTTGAAGCCCATCACTACTTACCTTAACGTATCCATTCCTGATCCTAAAAGGCACAAATATCTACTAAATCTAAATTCCTGGAGGCCTTCTGATGACCAATAAAGACAAATCCTTCCTGCTATACTGGAGAAAAATCAGCATTTGCTTTCAGAAGTCTTTCCTGCTCTGAAATCCTCGGAAATTCAATTTCTGTGCCTAACGAGAATTTCTGCACTCATGCTGCACTGTTTACAAGAAACAGTCCTTATTGCACAGTTACACATTTATATTTCCTCTGCTTCTGAGTATATATTAAAGTAAGCAGATTCTTCAGTCTCTTTCATATGCTGGTTTGGGTATTAGACGCATCAAGGCTCTGAAGCATCAGCTTCACTTTCATATCCATTTTGCTCAATCACTTTTATGACAGCACTTAAAAATATCTTTTCCACAAAAATTTCTGACATACCTGAAATCCACTATAGCTTCACCTGTGCAAGAATTAACTGCCTTTTCATCTTAGAAATAGTAACAGCACTAAGAGATCATGCAGTCTTGAAAGACTGCATGAGTGGATAGAGAAGGGCAGCAGAAATCCTTTGTCAAGAGAGTCTTTTTAGTGAGCATTTATACCTGTTTTGTTTATCCTTTCTATTTTGGTGTAGATTTAGAGCTCATCTACCTGCAGCTCTGGTCAGCCTCCTGTGCCTTCACTCACATACACATCATTCAGATCTGCAATAGAAACAACACTGCAGATGAGGAATATGGTGAAGATGCACTGACGATACTGGAAGAGCTGAATGTATCATGTAAGTAACGTAACATCGTGCTGCGAAAAGGTTAATGTATTCTCCTCAGTATATATTAGTTGACTATTTGAATCATCAAAAGTTGCTTAGGAAACGAGTTTTAGTACAATTCACAACTAACTCAGAGCTCAAATTTTAATACAACTCACAACTAGCTTCATCAATGACAGGCTTGGGCAACCAGGTCAAGTACCACATCTGGAGGGCGGTGGCTCTGCCTGTGGCAGGAAGTTGGAACTTGATCCTTGGGACCTCCTTCCAACTCAAGTTATTCTATGATTCTATGATTTGCAGTGCTGATGATTACACAACACTAGAAAAACTTGCATAACAAAGTCATCTGAACAAGACCGACCAACTAAGAAGTAACATATCACATTTATGTTGTAAGCTTAACATTTAATGAGCTGATTTACCTTTTCTTCCCTTGATTATTCGCATCCTTCTCAAATGACACATTCACTTGGGCACACCTGAATGCCAAGTCAGCACTGCAGCATGCCAAGGAACCCCGGAGTTTATCTGGACAGCTGAGAAGCATGCTTGTGAGGAGGCTGCAAAGAACTCCGGGTTGTCTTCCTCAAAGCGCTGCTTGTAGTTCATCACGCAAGGCTGCTTAGGGGGCAGAGGGCTGCCTGTACTTCCTACGCCTCAAACCTTTTTGTTTTGTGACAAAGCCATCTTTGGGCCTTTTCAAACTTGATGGCCTGCAGAATGTCATATCTCATTAGGGTCTCTGTCCTACAGCTACTCTACTTCATATCTGCACCCCAACTTGAAAGCCCAGTGTGGCCAGACTTATTTTTTGCAGTTATACGTTCAAAGTGACCTGGAGCTGCTTGTGCCTGTGCTGCCTGTTTATTTCTACATGAACTAAGTTTTAAGTTTTCTTTTTTGATTACTTGTTTCGATGGACTCTCAGCTGTTCTGATACACTTCAGCCACTGCTGTGAAATGCTATCATTTAAGACCAGTTGCAGCAAGTTGTAGTCTCTCACAGTACAGTTCCTGGGTGATAAAGCCTTGGAAAAACACTTGGTAAGTGGTATTAAAAAAAATAATCATCCTCCTAACTACCAGTAAAAAAAAACACACTATAATATTATTTGTGCAGTGAAGCACAGGGAGCTACAGCAAGAGTGACCTCCAGATTTCATGGTAACTAAGCTAAACCAACAAAGTCACGGAGAGCAACGAGCAGCATATGACAACCTAAAGCATACAATAAACACCAACTCATCAGCATTCCATGGAGGACGGAGGTTTTCAGGCATTTCCCTTGCACAGGAAGGACTCAAGCTCTAACAAGCTTGTTCTGACCACATGATACAGCACAAGTGCAAAGGAATGGATCAGACCCAACTCACACTGAAGCCCAGGAAATGGACGGCCAATAGCATCCCAGCTAGAATGACTCTTCCTTTAGCATAAGCTCTCCAGTTTGATAGTTTTTGTTATTGTTTTGGTTGTTGGGATGATTGGATGGGTGCATTTTGTGTTTTTTTTTAACCAGGTGTTACAAGTTCCCATGGAGATAGGAAAAGGTGCATCTTTGCAAAGACTTGAACAATTTTGCATATGGCACTATTATTTATGCTGTCATTCCTCCAGCAGTCAACAAAATACGTTCCTAACAAGTAGCAACACTTTACAAACAAACAAAAGGCATGACCTCTACCCCAAGCATTTTACAGTAGAATGAGAAAACACGATAAGAAAAAGAGAATTGGAACAAGACAACTGATACAGAGCTAAGTCAGAAAGGTACCTGCTTTCATGGTCCAAATGCCCTACTGTTTCCACATTTAAATACACTGACACGAGTCTCCAGGGCCATGCCTGCCCTATTATCATTAACATGCCAGCACGCCAAGCACAACTCTGACATGAATGATTTCCTTTTCTAAATTCCTCTGCTCCTTTGCTTGCAATGTTATTGTTTCATTAAGATCTCATTACATATTAATAACCATGCACCCATTCATTTTGATTCCAGATGGGGAATAGCAGCTACACAGGGGCTAACACAATGAGATTTTCTTCACAGGTTTTAACATTTCACTCATGTTTCCAATTTCACCATGCTTTTCGAAGCAAAAAGAAACAGCCTGGCACTCTATCATGCTAACAATCTTCTTGACTTTTTCCAGGACTACAATCTAGTTTTGTGCCTACTTCGATTAACTGAGAGTTTGACTCTTCAGTTGTCGCCTCATCGCTCTGTGCCAGCCATATTTTTCAGCCAGCTATCCTTTCATTTCTTTTCCTTGCCTCCTGTTTCAAGCAGGAGAGCTATTCACAACTGATGCTGTGGGCTTAATCACGATGCAGTCTTCTGTGATTAACAGTCATGAAGCTCAAATAAGGATAAAGATGACAAGCATATTTCACTACCATGTGAGAATTTTAATCATTTCACAGTTTTCTGCACTGAAACTCTGCTTGTCATCTCTCAATAAAACAGAAAGGCCACATATACTGCAGCTTGATAGCCGTGTTCAATTCCACTGTCTAAAGAAAAGATAAACACATGCAACTGCAGTTGATACAGCATCTTGTTCCTTCCACCTCTTCTCCTGTCACAGCCCTGCATCAGGACCCTGGCAGTCACTCAGTGAAAAACAAACACAAACTCTTCCACTTGAACCTTCTATTAGTTGCTGTACAGCCCACAAACCAGAGATCTTTGATGAACAAGGCCCTCCCAGTAACCTGCTGGGCACAGAAGACAAACTAGTAAGTCACTGATACAGCTGGTAACAATGCAGAAATGCCTGACAGTTCAGTCAAAAGCCAGTATCCATAGCACAGCAGTTACCCAAGGAACACCAGCATCTCATCCCTGCACAGACTACGCGATGGACATCACATCCCTACACCAAATGATATCAGTTTGCAATTGACAGAGTTGCACGTATCCATTTCAGAAATATCTGCCTCCTGACCCTGCTGTAACCCCATAGTAAAGCAGTCGCTCTCCTGCTTTTCAGACTTTTCTTTTTTTCATCTTTTTCTCATTCCTGCAGCTCCCACCCTGGAAGCCAGCCTGGCCCCCACATTTCACAAGCTCCATTCTGCCTGATATCTGTTCTTTCTACTTTCTCTCTCCGGGCATAGATCAATAACATCTTTTCAACAACAGTAAAAGAAAATCTGTGGAGAAACAAATATACATCATATCACAAGACATTTATTTCAATTTAGCATTTCAGGTCCCCAAGCAAATTTCCTATTTGGTAATGCAAAAAGCTACTTGCTAACCATGGTTTGAGCATACTTACACCCTTAGCTAAACAACATGACCATCCTGAATCACAGCCTATGTTAGAACAATCAACCCTTTTAAACTTGAAAAGAAGCTCTTACTGGTCCAAGAGGACTTTTTATGTAGCAAAGCACATCAAGATTTTTTTGAAAATCATACACTGCTGAGACTGTAAAGATCATAAGCTATGTGTGTGAACAGATCATGTATACACATATATACACATATTAAAAGAGGTTCACTGACAAATCTTTTTCCACATATAACGGCTCTGATTACCATTTCCTAAAGTTAAAGCTTGAATCGAATATACATTTTTCACATACATTTACAAGGAAAGGCTAGTGCTTTTGTTGCAGCTCTTCTCTGTTCATCAATGGCCTGCAGGACCTTCCACTGGTTCTCTCTTAAGGGTTACAGAAAAGCCACCATCACAGCCACTGAACACTCAATTCTTTGCCAGAGATGGGCCATTCACTCACACCTTCCACCTTCAGTCCCACCAAGCATGCTGGTCACTCCCCATTTCTTGAATTAATATTGATACCAGAGATTCTGACCCCCTTGTAAACTGGTGGGATCAATTCAGTTCTGTCTGGGAGTCACCAAATATTCAAAGCTTCCCATCTGGGTACAAAGCATTTCACTAGCTTCTTGCCCATAGCACACTTACTTGCTTCACTGATTTTCCAGAAAGTTTTTTCACTCTTCCCCTTCACTCCACCCCAAATCAGACTGCTTTTCTGCAGGAAGAATGTCAACATCTCTACCACTGTTTCCAGCTTCCTCTGTGCATATGTATGTCTTTAAGTAAAAACATGAGAGAATACTGTAGACACTGTACAGAAATGTACTTGTTTACATGTTCATACAAGTACAGAACAACCTGACAATAACCAAATACCACTGGAGAATATTGATATTTCAAGTTCTAAAACAAATTTCTGTATTTAGACACAAATAAATCAGGCTGTTCTCATGCTTCAGCTCACAAAGATGATCAGAAAGACAAGTATGCAATGTTTTCTTCAAATTACTGATACATACTTTCAACTACATAAGCTTTCTTTATTAAGCATCAGTTTGCAATTCAATTGTAATTATATTTTACACTAAAAAGAAGCAGAAGCTGGACTACAAAGAAAGGACACATTCAAGAAAAAGTTCCCCTTGAATGGAAATATTCCTTAAGCTTGAAAAACAAACAAAACCACTGTGTCAGCTACCGGTGCTTGGAAAGCTTCATTCACTAAGCCTGTTTTTTTTTTTTTTTTCCCCTCACTGCAGAAACTCTCTCTGCAATTATAATAATAATGATAGAGTTAATAATCCTGGTGTATAAAAGACAAGCGATTTCCAAATGTTAATGAATGCTGGGATCCTTCCAGAGACTGCTGGTGTTTCTGGTACCTCCAGTACTGCGTGTTACCTCATCAATAGAGAGAAACTGACATGTCTGCAGTTCAGATTCTGAGATAATTCATTGACAATAAAAATGCCAAGAACATCGACCAGCCCTTTATACTTACATGAGTTAGGAACCTGGAAACATACTGCTTTCAGCTAAGCCTTCTGTCAAGACACCTTTGCATTAGCAAGCACCTAACAGTGACGGCATTTTAGATGTAGCTGTAAATGGAGATGAAGCAGCCTCACTCTGTCCATGCAACAGGTGAGCAGTTGCCTTCAATGGAGACAAAAAGAAGTGAAAAAAAATCAATGTGTAATAATCTCTGTTGATAGCGTCAGGTGAGCTCTTTAACCTTTTTCTGACCGGTCCATTCTTCTTGATGTTTAGCAGACAGCCAAAGCCTATAATGGAGAATTGGCAGAGAACAGCTTTCCAGCAGGTATTGACTGCCACAGTTCTGGTTCACTGCCTTTCGCGGCTTGCACACAAGACAAGCACGTTTAACAGCCAATAGCACTTAATATCTTCTGTTCAATCACTGCTGTATTTAAAAACTAACAGTTCAGGGCAATCAGTATCTCCTGTTTTCAACAACAGCTTCAAGAGTTCTTTTTAATATTATATTCTACTCAGCCAGCATTTATTATCCCACCCCAATACGTTACACTTCCCAGAAAATGAACTTCAGCCATTTACATGCCTGTGTTAAAAAAACAAAATCCACTTTAAGAATAAAATCCACTTTACTAAAAAAAATAAATCCAGTTTTAGCAATGTGTACTCGGTCCTCCGTACACATATAACCACCTAAAAAAAAGCTGAAGCTATTTAATACTTGGATCCACTGGTACTTATATACAAATAAATCCATCAGAGAGCATCATTCTTATTCTCTTTCTTCCTTATGCTAGACCATCTGTGCAACCCATTGCACAGCTAGAGAGAAAAAACAGAAAGGAGACAGACTAGCATTAAAGGAAAACAGTTATGTGAGAGAAGAGCAGTTGCCTTTTGCTGGAAGCAGCACCTTCAACAGAGAACGTTTCTGAAAGAGAAAGCAATGCTTTATTTCAAGGAAAGTTCGCCTCTGTTCCTGTCCTGATAGAAATCTCCAGCACACAATTTTATCTCCTGTAGTTCCCACTATATTTGGTTCCCAGCCGAACTGATTCTTAAATGACAGCTTTGTATAGAGATGTCACACTGTGCTCCTGTATGTTCATATAGGTGAAAGCAGGTGAATTCTTTGAATGCATCTCATCTTTGTTATTCCTGCTCCTAGCCATATTACCAGGGAAAAGATGGGCTGTTTTTTAAGCCCTTGACTTCGTTTCCTAGTCTTAGTAGTAAAACTTAAGCATTTGCAGCTCAGCTTAAAACAGTTCAAAAAAATCACACACATTCCAAATGCCATTTTTGGGAATGTAGCCCTGTAAAGAGTACCTTTTTTTTAATGACGGCCAGGTCTGCAGCAACAGCAAGTATCCCAACAGTCCTCATCATGTGCCCAAGGGCAGCAACACTGACACATAAGCAACAGCAAATAGAGAAAAATCCAGCATCAGTGTCAATAACACTTTGAAAGATTCACTGGGATGAGTGAAAGACTATAACAGGAGGGTTTTAGTCAGCAGTGTAAATTCAACTACAACTTTCGTGCAACTCATCTGAGACTAATGAATATATTTGGACTGCTAATTATCCTTTCTTCTCCTGTGAACTTCCCATTTCTGCTATTGGAAAGATGCATCAGCCTACCAAAAAGGCAGCATGCTTAAGACAGGTCTTCCGGGAAGTCCCACAAATCTTAGAGAATTGTAAACTGAGGAAGCTCAACTGGACATTTATAAAATTTAAACCATATTTCTTCCACAACAGCTTCCCTCACCCCCCAGTTAAAACAATGTTTAGCACATTTGAAGGGTTTTGGTCTTTTGCACAAAACCATCTTATTCATTTGAAACATTTCACGTTTCATATAGTTAAACATCATCTTGAAGACGGTGTCACAGCAGGGACAAACACAGCAAGCCATCTTCACTGACAAGAGCTCCCTCAACTAAACACATCATACAACGCCTTCTCCACACATAGAGGGCTATTTTTCACAGTGCACATGGTTTCTCAGCTCAGCTCACCAGTTTAAGTCAGCTTTCTGCTTCTCCTCAGCTAAAAACACAAAATTAGAGACCATCTTTTCACTTTCCTTTAATACTGTGTCAAGAGCTAACATAGGCATGAGGCTTTAAAATGATGAGTCACTTCTGCACAGTTTGGGTCCATCATCCTCAAGTAAATTCTGAGTAATTTTATTTTAGATGGACAAAAGCTATCTCTAAAACCTTAGTAAATGTAACATGGCAGATAGCCAGGCTGCACCATCTCACGACCAGCACCGGGCAGACCTTTGCTCCTAGATGCACGCTCCTGTCAAGGATGCTGGCATTAGTCTATCTGACACCCGCACTGATGGTAACACTCGCCAGCTCCCCAGTCTGGCTGCAGGGGAAAGCACAGCAGGGGCCCAAACACCCCCAGGACCTGCCTGCTTTCAGGGAGGGAACAGGCTGAGGAAGAGCAAGACTCATTCTCCTCAGTACCCTCTGCCTCTGCTGACAGAAGTACTCCTCTCCTTGACCCCAAGGGCCAGGAGATGAGAGCAGCACCGTTCCTCCTCAGGGGAGGTGCCAACCCACAAAATGTTCAGAAGTACATTATGGAGGGGATGCTGCCTTGACTCCTTGGAAGTCTTAGTGTTGTGAAACACTGGCTCAGCTAGGCTAGTGCTTCAGCATCATACTGACTCAATTCAAAAACACACCATAAATCATTAAGACAATAGAATGTAATCCCACAAAGGGTATGCTACCACCATAAAATGCAACTCCCAACGCAAGTCTTAATTCAGACAGATTTTTACAACACACACCTGTTTTCCGGTGCATAGAAATGTTTTTGAAGTTAGATACACACTTAAGACATTTTGCTGAAGCCAAGGACAAATCATCCCAGGACATCAAGGGCACATTGCGGGCGATGGAGCACTGGAACAGGCTGCCCAGGGAGGTTGTGAAGTTTCCTTCTCTAGAGATATTCAAGACCTGCCTGGACACCTACTTGAGCGACCTGGTGTAGGGATCCTGCTTTGGCAGGGGGGTTGGACTCGATGATCTCTGGAGGTCCCTTCCAACACCTACGATTCTGTGATCAAGTACCATCTGTCCTGCCAGTATCAATTCCCACTGGAAGACCCAGGCTCTAGGGAAACAGCACTGCAATTTAACTTAAAATAAAAATAATGGCAAGAAGTATGAAGAACAATAAGAGCTATCACAATAAAAACTGACCACTTGGCTGCACAGCTCCCTGGCAGGGAAGGAGCCACCCACATCCAGCAATGCCCTGACCTCCCTGAAGTGCCATAGAAACCTCTGGCCTACAGGGACTGCCCTTCATCAGGAACTACATCCACAGTACTTCATTTCAGTAAGCACAGAAAACGAACATTGGGAAGGACAGAGCAGAGGGGATAAAGCTGTGTATCAAATCCATACAGCAGTGCCATGGAGCACTGTGCTGCAAACCTTGCTGAGGCTTTGTAGCATTCCAAATCATCCAACCATCAGCTCATCCAAACTACAGACTGCACTCTGCTCGTGTAACTGATACAAATACACCCAAGCTCTTGGCTTTCCTTGTGTAAAGTGGAAGGAAAAGGGACTGTGACTTTGTATGGAGGGGCATTTGTTTTACTTTCACCTTCAGATAACAAACCTGTTACCAACTGATAAACACAAGCTCAAAAGGGCAATTCATTAGACTTCAAATTCTTAATAAAGTGCTTGTTAGATCTATAGTGCATCTCAATCACAACATGTGGTATTACAACTAAGTTAAATGTAAGAGTAATACAAAGAAGATGGTCTGGCAGCTAAGCCTCTGCCTCCTCTTGCAAGGAAAATTGTTAATCTTTATCCAGACAGCTGTCTCACAGGAATATAAATTGTCACTGCAGAAGCAGTGTATATTTTTTCCATATAAAACATACCCACCTTATTATATGCATAAAACATTTGAAGTTTCCATATTGTGTCACCTTTGTGAAAGCTTCCAACAAACAGATCTTGATTTCAGCCAAGTCACCAAAAAAATTGAATTTATCTAATATTACTTTAAAAAAAATCAGAAAAAGCTTTTTTTTTTTTGTCTGTAATTAAAGTTCAGCTGCTTTCCACAAATGGCATCATATTAAGTTGTAGGTTTTATTGAGGTTAGCCTGTACCTTTTTGGCCCTATTTCAGCTGCTTTGGGCATAATAAATATAGATTTAATTTCCCTGCAGCCCACTCTAACTGAACATAGATCTTCCCCTACTATTACAAGGAAATGGATGGACAAGCTAAAGAATGTAGGAGAGGAGACATAAGGCAACATGAAATCTGCTTGTCAATCTTAATAACGGTTTCGTTATTACCACTTCTATTTCTGCAGCCCCTTCTTTTCCTCAGGACACTCCTACAGCAGGAGATGTGCTCTACTATAATCTAAAAGCTGTCATAAGTTCTCCACACTGCGCTGTGGTACCAGCCCTAAAAAAGTCAAACGCACACGGAGCCACAAGAACGCCACCCGCACCCACCCGCAGGCTGTGCTTGCTGGCTCCTCAACCTTCCTTTGCTACAATGCTTTGTTCTCTCCCTTATGGCTTGTCATCTCAGAAAGGCAACTCAAGTTTCACACTGCGCGCAGATGACGAGCAGTTCTTATGGCACCTGTAATACACAAGCATTTGATATGGATCACTATCTACATTAAGATGAATGGCTAAAGGATTGCACAAGGTGACCTGCATGCTGCCCTCCCACTAATGTAATAAATGAAGCCTATAAATGAAGCAGGTCAGAGTAGCAAAGCTTTCTGCCTTTAGGAAGTTCTGGAGCAACTGTATTCTTCCTACTTGCTGCACTTTATTTTTCAAAGATAAGCAAAAACAAACAAAAAACCCTACTTCTAAATTCCTACTGCATGCCATATTGCAACACAAACATGCTAGATGGTTCCATGCTGGAGCAGTACATCCTTCTCCTGAAAGGCTGACTGTTTCAAGCCCAGACTGCTGCCTACATTCACAATGGAGGGCTGTCTCCCAGCACACCTCTTGGGCAGAAGCAATCCCTGTGTTTGTATGTACTAGCCAATGCTCAGGCCTAGATTTCTCCTCTATCTACTACTGAGTAATGCATTTCAAAGAATCTGAAAAGGAATCTGAAAAATGCCGAACAATTTTTTGCTCAGCAAAATAGCTCAGATCTTCATTAATAAAGTTTTCCAGCCCTTGATGACCAAATGCTGAATGTTCTTGTTCCTGTGTTACTGAAAATATAAAGCCTTTAAATTTTCATCTCCTTTAAACAAACCTAGGGCCAGGTGAGGAGGGGAGAATTTTGTCACAGATGGGAACTTTCTCAAGAACCTACACTTAAGCAACAAGCTATTTTTCTTCTAAAATCCTTCACCCAAAGAACACCATCTTTATTCCAGGTTCCAAAGAATTTTGCAGCTCAGTTTTATTATGGCAGTGATTTACTGTTTCAAAACCACACGTTCATTGTCTTTGAAGCGGTTATTAAAGCAATTTGTTGGTGTTTTGTTTTGTTTAATATACATATATTTTACAGTTTCATTATATCTCTGCATAATTAACCTTCTCATTTACTGTGCTCTATTACCCTCAACTCAGTCAGTAAATATCCACTTGCCAAACCCACCAGTACTTCACATGGGAAGACATTAACATTCACTGACTACTCTATAATTATTCTCTGAAGTTGAATGGGTTTCTTAATGCAGGTTCACCAGCCATGATCAGCTTCTACAGAAACAGCCTGCTTCCAATGTCTCAGCACCAGTCACAAAACACAAAGTTACAGTGCAAAAACAACACACAACTTTCTGCATGTTTAATTCTCAACAAATATTAACTAAATGCACTCTGCAAGCAAGTCATTTCCTCTGTAGATTAAGAAGGAAAAAAACAAGTGGTAGAGACTCCTGCTTTGGCCTATAGTATTTTCCAACTACTTTTCAAAACAAGCCAACCATATGGATGTAATTTATAAAAATCTGAGTCATACTGTCATGTGCTATTCATCATAACTTACCGCTACAAATGAAAATGGCTTTCAAACTAACACGAACTAGCTCTTTTGTTCCTAGAAGCGTGAGATAAGAAATCCATTCTTGAAATGACATTACCCAAACATCCTACAGAATATATCTATTCCCACTTCTCATCACCACCTACTTACGCAATCCAGTCGGGAAGTCGTTTTAATCCAGTCCTAAATGCTGCAGAGAGTAATAGAGCTGAGTAAAATACGCAGAATACATCAATTGTACAGTAACTTCAGCAGTTGTGGACTAAACACTGAACAGTCACCTGTATTTTCATATAGTCTCCCAACCCAGAAGAACTTAAGGGTTCAAAGAAGGCTATAAAATTATGACTGCCTTAGAACCTGAAAACATGCATTTAAAACAGATTCAGGGGGAAGCAGACTCAGACCTGACTTTTGAGAATGCAGATCTTCACTCGGTTTGGTGAATTCCTCAGTCTGTGAGAATATACCAACTGTATTCTCTCAAGAGCAGCCATCTTAACATGGAGGAGCCTTCACAGAACAACTGCCTGCAAATCCTCTCAGCCACTCCACGAGCACCCAGCTCAAAATACCAATGCTTTACAATGGGAGCAGCTGATCAGACAGCAGCATCAGCAGGATTAACAAACATCTGACACGTTTATGAACGTATCCAGGTTCCGCAGCCCTACTGCAGAATTTCCTTGTGCATCCTTTAGTACATTCATATTGCATTAGCCTGCCCAAACACTTACTCTCACTTAATTCTATTAGTGTTGAAGAAGTTCATGCCAAATAACAATCAAGATGTGTTTCAAACACCAAAAAAAGTTTTAATTTTCTCATGAAAGTAAACAAGTCCCTGTGCTCTCCTGTCAGCTGTACAACTGACTACAGTATCTCAGTTCCGAGGCATCTAGAAGGTAAAAATACAGGGTGAAAATGTCCAAGGGTCAGAAATCTAGCACAGCTCTATCAGCCTCTCTTGGGATCTGTCTGAGGCACTGCAGGGTTTTCATACGCTAGGAGCAAAATTATGATATGCCAGACTATGCAGTGTGCTCTGTTGAGATGGACTGTTTGAGAAGGCTATATTTACCAAGGTTGTTCAGTCCATTTTACTGCTAGCGCTGAATTGCTCTTGACAGGTTTTTTTCCAGTACTTCATCCAATTTAGTTTCAGATGCCCCAAGATGGAATGTGATTATTTTGCCTGGGAGTTAATCCCCAAACTGAAGGCTTCTCAGTGGCCAAGAAGAAATTAAGCCCCATTAACCCTAGAAGACATTGAACCCAGCTTTCTGCTTTTTTTTAATTCCACCTAATCTGTCTTAGAGCCTCTTGTTAAGTATAAACCAATCATAACCAATGCTTTCACAATAAAGCTTGTAATCCATTAGAAAGTCATCTGTGGCCACAGAACTCAATTTACGTACGACCTTTAAGCCATCTGATCACAATTACTCTGAGCCCCGTAGGCCCGACCTACAGACTAAGAAAGTTCATTAAGTGACGTACTGAACTGTACATATTTGATGCTTCTCTCTGAAGAGGAAGTATGTTCTCAAAGGTTCCTCTCCCATTCCCACATGAATCATAATGTTATGTCATTGTTTTATCTGCAGCTGTCATCTGCTTTCAAGCCACTGCATCAGAAGAGACAGTCACACATACCACCTTGTCTGTCTTAAAACGTTTCCCTAAGCCAACCTGTGGGAAGATCCAACTCCTTCTTGACAGCCACCACTTCGAGGCTTATTGTGAAAACTAAAAGAATAAGGTGAGGGCAAAGTACTGTAAACCAAGCACAGCATTAGAAAAAGAATTCACTGGACCAGTTTATTACCTTCACTATGAAGTGATATGCAATTTTACTGAAGATATTTACTGAACTTTACATAAAACACATTACACAGACCAATTATCTAACAGAACATCTAAATTAGCCACTCTGAAAGATCTGATTTTATTAAAGCTGCATCTCACGGCATATTTGTTTGTAATGCCCTTTTTTTCCCCCTCTCAGATAAGAGTAGAAAGCAAGCTGTTTGCATTCAGCCCACTTACATAACTACCCAAAATGTCATTAGCAGGATAGGTGTTTATAGAGGCCATTGCATTCATAACACAAAACAATCTGCTCTCAGAGTTGGTCACCCTATAGCGCAGAAAGAGTTATTGTTATTCTGCTTCACTTGCTAAGGACTCTTCTGCTTGGCTAAACCCTGAACGGACTCCGTTTAATTGTCCCAGCATTTCTTATCTCATCCAGCCATGTCCCAGGGACTTCATGATCCCCCACAGCAAGAAAAGGGCAACCAATTAACTATTGTGAGGATACTGCAATATCATCCCCGTCACAAACTAAGGATTAAAACATTCCCACAGGCAAGGCCTGCATCTGAAGAAACTCCTCTACCAGGCTGGGAGCACGGAAGGGAGAGAAGACACCCTGAATCCTGACTGGCCTCTGCAAGTGCAATGCCTATACAAAAATAAGCAACATACCAGCCTGTGCTAGGAAGCCCTGAACACGCTGTAAGGAGACAGGAACCTGTGGAGCTAATTCAAATGGACAGGCAGATAACAAATACTGTGCAGAGTTTTTAATTTCTGTTCATCACTGCTCTTGTAACATTATTCCCTTTAAACTTCACAAATTTAGTGTCTGTATTTCCTGCTAGCTAATCCAAAATACAGTTGCGCTCCACTTAACACCACAGCCTTCCTGGCACTGCAGCCACTAAGAGCGGGGCTGAAACAGTCTCTCTGCACCCAGGATTCCCCTGTTCCTCTCTAAAGCACTGCACACCCACCCAGCCAAGCTGCAATCACCAGCTCAGGACAAACCAGCCCCCAGTCTGTATCAACACTGAGAAGGCCTGAGGTGAGCTCCTCAGTAACAACAAAGACAGGAGAGTGCTCACACCCCAAGAAGCCAAGCGCTTTGTACAAGGAAACCAGACAAAGACTGGTCTCGTAGATGACCAACCTGTAACGCAGGAGCACAAGGGAAAAAGCCTACATTAACATCATACAGCAATGCTCACTGGAACACCTTGCTGTATTCTCAGATTAAATACTGCAGTCACACGTGGCAGCTAATAAAATCCACTCGACAGCTGAGAACATTGCAAAGGAATAACAAAACAAAAAGCCAGCTGGCTGGAATGGAATTTGCACACACGCTCATAAAAGGAGTTTGCACCATATTTGCAGTTTTCAAAGAACTGTGAGCATTAATACACAAAGGAGCACTTACTCGTAGCTTGCCATTAAACAGAAGTATCTTAAATGCAAACTATTCACAGCTTCCAGATACATGGCTTCCAGATGAAGGCTGCCTCAGCAGGTTAGGTATCGATTTGGATAAAAGCAGAAGATGACGCCCTTACACCAGTCAAAGCACTGCCCTCAAAAGCAAGATGCCCCCATGTTATTCCCCTTCATCTCTAGGGATGACATTGCCACAGCTGAGGAAGGAAGCAAACGCAGGCCCATTGGTCCCTCTGAGCCTGGCACAATCAATAGTTGCTTCTCAAAGAACACCTTTTTCTCCCTGCTGTCCCAGGCTGCTGGGGCCACATTTCCATTTCTGGGGAACAAAAGCCAGAAAGAAATCTCTATTTCCAAGTGAGTGTCACTGCACAGGGGTGCAGATTAGCATTACTCAACTAATACCTAATAGAGGAAGATGAGAATGAGGGACATGAAGTCAGAAAGAGACAGAACGTAACAGGTGAGCAAGGAAAAGACATTTGCTCAACTAGTGAAACAGAAAAAAACCCAAGATGATAGGAAGCTTAACATCAGCCTTTTGAAACAGAAACAATCCTCTTCAACCCACCCAGGAAGTACCTCTCCTCTCACTGCAGCATTTGAAGTACTTGTTTCTTTTATCTAATTACCATCAGCAGGCATCTGCTGCTGTTTGCATCCTCTCTCTAATGAGCAAAAGCAGCAGCCAGATCTGGTGAGGGGGAATAACCAGAAACTTTATGTCCTGAAGTCAGTCCTTCACAAGCTCCTCAAGGAGATCCAGAGCCATCTCAAAACTGGGAGAAGAGGAAGGAGTGCAATGAGATTAAAGCAAGTGGAGTTTTCAGAGATGACGGAGAACATGCATGGGTACATCCAGGGCTCAACGGTAGCTCCATCCTGGCTGAGAGTGGAAGTTATCTGGGAAGGGAGCTGTACAGAAGCAAAAACAACTGCTGCCTTTCTGACTGCCAAATGTAGGCAGGGTAAATTCATACACACCACCTGAAGCTGTCTTCTCTAGCATACCAAAAGGGAGCTGAACCCTATTTCCAGAGGTAAGTACGGGACACGGTGCTCCAGTTAGAGGTGTCTCTAGCCTGTAATAGAACTCCTAACTGACATTTCTGGTTTACCAGCTTGAAAACAGCCTCACAAGATGCAAGGTGCTCTGTAAATTATCCATCTCAGCACAGAAAAGAGAGAATCACTCATTCAAAAAATTAGTTTTTAAGCTTCTCTGCAAAGACAGAAAGAAATGTAAACCGGCCTTTAAAGAAAATGTAGCAACTATCTGGTAATTTTATTTAAAATGTACATTAGCAAGTGTATTAATGTCACATACCTGGCAGGGAAAACAGAGCCCTCTAAGAAATAAATGGTTAGAAAAAGCTATTACTGACCCTGACAAAAAGGCACAGATGGTGAATTCAGTTCCAGTGAGTTTGATGAAATGCTGCAGAGTCAATAGATGGAATTACTCTTTCCCTGTGTCACGTCATTTAGACCATCAACCCTAGACAACAGATGTAAAACATTGGGCTTGAAAGACAATCTCTTGTAATACACGATAGGTGGAAAACACAGACTGAGGTTTTAGGATAAATGAGATGGGATGTTCTATTTATTTTATTAGATATATAAACCTGAAGAACTTCCTCTATATTTTGAGAAGCTCCTGTGTGCCTTACTCTAGCAGGCATTTAATTTGAATCATTCATTTACCTTGGGTAGGATTATTCCTGCGCTTATGGAAATTTCCAGGCTCCTCATTATTATAAACATTTTCTGTAAAGTACTTACCTGGTCCGTCATCAAGTTCTTTACTCAAAAGTTCTTCAGAACTGATCGTGACTACAAATACCAACCTGCAAAGCTTTGCCTGTATTTTTACCCTTCCTCTATCACCTAAACTCAGTGGCACTTGGGCTTTCTGTCTGCGCTAAGGTGAAGGCCCTGTTAGCAGCCAGCCACATGCCAGAGATCTAAGCTCTGCATCTATAAAATGCTTTGTACCAAGATTTTCACCAATCACCAACCCTTTCTACAAGAAAAATCAAGTTGGTAATACTCCACAGGAGTACACACAGTGGTTGTAGTCTAGTTTCACAAGTGTCTCTGCAACTCTGCTGCCACGAGGGGAATTGTAAGGTATTTCCAACATCAGGGCACTGACCAGCAAAACATCCCTGCATCAACAGTTTAAAACAGTTTTCTTCCCAGCAACTCAGAGTGAAAACACTTGAAAACCTCCCTTGGATCACAACAGCCTCCTCCCAGCAGTACTGCAGAGCTGCTGGTTTGATGTTTTCAATTCGGGTGAGGTCATACTGACTTCTCCTGTCCTGTCTCCTTAAGTCACATTTACTGAAAAAAGAAATACTTCTGTTAATTCTCATTTCTAAAAATCTGGCTTTAAGCTATTTTCTATCTTGAACGTTTGCATAATGTTCCTCTAAAAATGCCGTTCAATTACACGCACGCTCAAAGTCTCTTGGAACATCATGAAACAGTGCTAAGTGACACTCTGAAAAAGTACACGGATTATCCAGTTTAGGTCAAACCACTTTGTCTGCACAAGTAGACCAAGGGCAGAAGACAAAATATTTCGCGTGAGAAAACAAGAAGAAAGAAACAGAAACACTTTTTTTTTTTTAAACCTTACTCTACTCCCAAATGAGCATGCTCAGTAACAGATACCTCCACACCATTATATCCAGAGTATCTCCGTTTGCCTGTGTAAGATCCACACCACCCAAGGCATGCTCCCATGTGTAAATATTTGGCTTTGGGTTATAAGCAGAAGCCTTCATCACTACTGACTTCAAATGATAACACGGATTCTGGGAAAGAAATACATGGTATTGTAAATTCCCCCCAGTGACTATCAAAATTCTGAATGAAGGACAGATATTTGTTGTTTTATGATGACACGACCTGCTAAATAGACTAGACTAGGGCTGGGGGTTCCATTGTAGCAGAGCATCTCTCTGGTCAGCGCTGGCTTCTGACTACTGGTTCAAGTGCCCATTGCTATGAAAAGCATATCTGTGGGTTGCTTACCACTGGTAGTAAAATTAATTGTGTGGATAGGTGTTCATTAGAGACGAGGATCACTGAAATATTCTTTTCCTGAACAGTGAATGCATTCTCCACTTCTCAATAGCAACAGTTGTGACTGCTGAATATTCGTAATTACAGCTGGGTTGCAGCCATACCCTCTGGATACATTCTTCTCTATGAAGGACAAGTCTACTAATTAGAATTGCTACAGCTCTAAAATGACAATACTCTTTCAAGCAGAAGCTTCTGACTTTTTTTTTTTTTTTTTTAAACTACTTCATGCTTTTATTCTAATGCCTTTTTCCTACTAACCAAATAGCATACAGTTGGGATATAAAATAGATGTTATCTGCTGGTTGTTATATTTAACATAGCACCTTTCCTTAAGGACAGGGGCATGCTGTAGACAGACCTGACATTCCTTCTAAACAAATAATATCTTTATAAAAAAAGAAATTTAGGA
Organism: Phasianus colchicus; assembly: GCF_987193195.1. NCBI lineage: Eukaryota > Metazoa > Chordata > Aves > Galliformes > Phasianidae > Phasianus > Phasianus colchicus. Next base: position 26,922,065 of record NC_143442.1, on the reverse strand, counting down.
AGTACTGATTTTTACATAATTTGCAGTCAGCATCTGAATTTCAAAGACTTTGCCCTGAAGTTCCTGTGAAATTCCTGCTTCCACATACAGGTTAAGGTCTGACTGGCATAAGCCAACTATAGCACTACAGCACAGAATCACAGAATGGCCAGGGTTGGAAGGGACCTCAAGGATCATGAATCTCCAACCCCCCTGCCACATGCAGGGCCACCAACCTCCCCGTTTAATGCTAGACCAGGCTGCCCAGGGCCCCATCCAACCTGGCCTTGAACACCTCCAGGGATGGGGCATCCACAACCTCCCTGGGCAGCCTGTTCCAGTACCTCACCACTCTCTCCATAAAGAATTTCCCCGACATCCAACCTAAATCTCCCCTCCCTCAACTTCAAACCATTTCCCCTTGTCCTGCTGTCACTCACCCTTTCAAAGAGTTGATTCCCCTCCTGTTTGTAGGCTCCCTTTAGGTACTGAAAGGCTGCAATGAGGTCACCCCGCAGCCTTCTTTTCTCCAGGCTGAACAAGCCCAGCTCTTTCAGCCTGTCCTCATAGGGGAGACTGCCTTCATGGGAGACATAGTGGAGCACTGCCTTCAGATGTACATACTTTCAGTTACTTCACAGACTGCTTATAAAGGAACAAAATTACTTCTGACAGGTTCTTGGAGGTACCTGGACAAACATTCACAGGTAGATTAACAGTCCTACACAGAAAGAAGAATCAAACTCACCTGGCTGGTGAAAAGCTCACTGGCTGTGCAGCACTCCTCCTCAAAAGGAGCCCAGGTCTAAGAGACATTCCCCCACCAAGCAGCTCGTCTTTATATGAGCCCAGGATGTTGTGTCCACTCCTTCTGGTTAGCTGGGAGCACAGGTGCAAACAATTTGCCTGTGCTCCTGGGCCACCCACACCTCTTCACCAGATGCTCAATCACCACTTCAAACCCTGACCTAACAGTTCACCTACACCTCAATTAGCCCAGTTTTAGAGCATAAGCTTATACTTCTGTTCCTGAAGTTCTCGCCAACATAAAGGGCATCTCCATTTTTTTTTTCCTAAATAACTATTTTTAATAGACCAGGTGGAAAGGTTTCTACCAACACTCCTACTGATCAAAACATATATTGAAAAATGCAAAAAATCATATCAATTCTATTTTCACAAATTCTTTATAATCATTGCTGAGTTAGAAAATTAATGCCTTATTCAGGATTATCTCAGAAATATTTGTACCTTAAAACAGTATAAAACAAAGGAATGGATTTCCTTTCTAAACTTGTCAGGTCTCACTTGATAACTCTCAGTTACCATGGAATCATAGGTCCTTTCCAACTCTAAGGATTCTTTAAAGGCCATCTGGTCCAAGTCCCCTGCAATGCGCAGGGACATGCACAGCTCCATCAGGTTGCCCAACCTGATTTCAAAATCATAGTTCTTTACTAATCTTTGGAAAACAATGTGGACTATAGCAAAATCACTCAGAGTCCTATATGTAATCTTTGGCTTGTCTTACCTGTCATACACCAAATTCCAGCTAATTTCCTTCCTGTTACCAACTGCAGGTCCTTCCCAGCACTACTGCTTTCCAACTGTCTTCCCCTGTCATGGAACATCTATGTTTTGAATTATTTCCCACCAAATGCGCCAGCTTGTATTTTTCCATTTTGAATCTCATTTTATTTCTTGAGTTTCTGGTTAAGCTCTCTAGAAACTTTCTCTAATTTACATTACTTCTTTGGCTTGCCAGGCAGTGTGAGCAAATAAGCTCCACAGCTGTATTTAGCCACCTCTGCAATTAACATTCTCTTTCATAGAGTAACAATGTTAATCAGCACCTGGCATTGAACAAAACTGCCCTCGGGCTACCTGGCACAGGACACAAGCTCTTCAGCTGGAGTCTCTGAGCCTGCCTGGTCATTGCCGGGTGTTTTTCTCAATCCTGCACATCTCTCTTCCCCTCTCCTACCCCTGAGCTGCCACCAGCCCGATTCCTACCCAAACATAAGCCAACCCCAAAACTGCCAGCTATCCCTTCATTAGAACACAGTTTCATCTGAGAGCACACACTTCATTCCCTACTTGTGTAACTTGACCTAAAGTTTTGATCAAATCTGCCTGCCAAAATCTGTCCTTTATAAACCAGAACTGTTTATTACTGTCTGATCTTCTCCAGACTTCCTCTCCCCCTCTCTGAGCCAAGGACCTGCCTCACGGCTGCAGAGGTGTGTTTTATGGCTCTCTGACACTTGTTGGTTTGTTCCAAGCACCTCCCCTTTCATTTTGTCCAGTTCTCATTTGGCTCTGTGCAGTCATTTATGGTTTAACTTAATCATCTGCTGATTCTCTGCATTTCTGAGAATCAGCTGCGTAAGGCAATTATTTTTCACGTTGCTGAAAGGTGCCTGTGCCAGGCTGCGCCCCGCAGTCAAGAAGGTGGGAATGCACGAATGGAGCCCGTGCTCCGCGCCTCCCAGCAGCGCGCAGGCTGCAGCCATCCCACGGGCACCCTGTGGGAAGGCAATGCCCTGCTCCCATCTGTGCACCCATCTGAGCCACAGCTTCTACAGGTGCTTCACTAAAGGGAAGCTGCATTGCTGCAGAGTGTTGCTCAAAGAGCCCGCAGCTTTCTTCCCCAATAGCCTGAACTGTGTGAAGACTGGCACATACAATGTTGGCAAAAAGTTTCCCCCCCCCCCCAAGGGACTTTTCTGGTATGGATAGAGTTTTTTCTAAGCTTTTTCTCTGAGATTAAGTCATGATAACAGCTACTTTTTGAGGCAGTTATGCTAACTTGTAGTACTTTTCATTGCAGTTGGGATTTTTTTTTTCAGACACGAAGTCAGTTCTCAGTGTGCTCACCAACCCTCCTGATGAGGACCCATTTTATTGTTCATGTATTTAAAAGGAAAATTACTTAACTCGGGGGTTGAAGTGCTCAAGGAGAGGAGAAGAAGAGAAAAAAGTAAACACCCATTAGAGAGATTGTGACCACTGCAAAGAGCAGTTGCAGGAGTAATGTTACAAAATATTCACACGGCTTCAGAACTAATTGTGTCACATTCTGAGTATCAGTATGGTACTTACGTCACGTTCTCATTCTTCCTGATTAACAGGGTCATGAAATATTGTTCGGTGCCAGCAATGGTTTGTGCTGGTCACAGGAGCTCCACTCCACTCTCTTCTAGCTGGCCTGGCTCTGCTGAAAACAAGAGCCATTTGCATGCATCTGAGATCAGCCCTGAATGCTTCCTCTTGCCAAGATTCATTTATCAGTTCAAGTAAACAGTAACGTAATTTCAAACAAAATAGATTTCCACCAGTAGCTAGATTATTTCACCCAATAGCTGCACTGTTTTCCATGATCAGCTGGTAGCACCTTTTCAGACCAAGATTAGCACGGAACATGTATTTCACAAAACAGCCATCATTAGACACTTTCATTTTGTTTCTAAGATCGCTGGCCAAGTACTTGAGCACAGACAACTTCCACATCCCCAGTAAAAAATCAACAGAGCTATGCAGCATTACTCCAGCTACAATTCCCCACACATGTAATTTACAGTCGTGCTGTACGTTTCATTGCCTACTATTTCTTTGCACTAATCGCACCAAAATGGGATGAAGAAATGCAACATCACTGTTGAGATGAATCACATCCTATACAGCTCAACCCTTTTGCTCTCACATAGCCTTCAATCATATGGCTTTCCCAGAGCTAACTCACAACATCTGCTACGGTCATTTTCTTTTAAGAATTTATGATAACTGCATTTATTGCCTTATGTTATAGGATTTAGTGGACAACATAAAAGGTAGCAATTTCCATACTAATACAGCTGTTCCCTCTTTTCCTGGAATATTAACTTCTTCCTATCCATACTGATCGGAATCACAAGATTCAGTCCAGTAATTTATGCCTGCTCAGAGCAGTTACTTGGAAGGGCATTATTTCAGCAAAACCAGCATAACTACTACAATCTAATGACTAGTTAGTCTCTTCTGATGCTCAGTAAACCATCCATAAATTCCACCTACTATCTGTTTATCTCATCAGGCAGACTCCTGGCAGGGAGCAAGAACGGCTTGAAAAGAAAGGAACCAAACAAACATGTACACCTTTGCCCCTGAGGGATTAATGCAACTGAGGCAATCTCAGAATTCTTTGAATTCAGTGGTAGTTGTAAATGCTTGTACCAATATTAAATGTCGCACCAAGTAAGTGGGCAGTCATATGCAACATACACATGCCATGCAAAGGTAGTACAAGTCAGTGAGTGGTGGATTTTTTATATTGTTGTTTTTGCAAGCATAAGACTTCCCCCACTCTCCTGCCTCCCAGCCACCCCTTGCCCTGTGCTCTTTTTCCTTTTCCTCATTGCTGGAGCTTTGTTCCTCCAGCACAGGGAACCAGAAGCTGCCTGCAAGTACAGCTGCAAATGCAGCCACCGTCCAGCACCAACCAGACAGAGCAGATGAAACCCACTGACAATGATCTGCTTGTCCCTGGTCCATTTAAACACTGGGAAGTCTCCTTTAGGCTTTCCCGCACCTCTGCCAGAGGATACATCCTGCTCTGCCAAATGAGGCCTGAGGCACCATTTGCATCTGTTCACAAAGTCAGCTGAAGCACACAGCACTGCAGTGCCCACTCTTTTCCAGCCATTGCTTACTTCCAAGTTCTGCCCGTTTCTTTGCTCCAGAAGCACTCGGTGCCACACAAACACAAGCTGATATACAGGTACATCTTCCTGAAGTACCCAGGTCCTTGTAAAAAGCCAAGCCCTTGAACAAGTTCAGTGCTTTGTTTAAGGGTGAGTTGAAGATGAGGAAGACACAACCTCCTCTGCACATAAAACCAATCCCATGGTTTGTTTTTAAGAAATATGTTTAAGCCTCATCTTGTATACTCCCTTCTTGAGGGAGCTACAAACACTGCTCTTCCTTGTGCTCCCAAAGGGTCTGTGTTTCACAGCTAAGTCCCTTAATTTTCTAGTTGTTTGGATTCCGGGTTACTTTGTGTTAATCTTTTTTAATAATTCAAAAGGCAAGTTCTACAGTGCTGGGTTTTTCTGTTTGCGTGTTTTTTTTTTTGTTTTTGTTTTTGTTTTTTGTATGGTTGTTTTTGTTTTCTTGTTTGTTCCGTTTTTTTTGTTGGTCTTTTTTTTCTTTTCCTTAAATGACCAATGCACTTGCTACAGGAGTTAGTCACAATACACTGCTCATTACTGGCATGTCTTCCAAGTATTTTACAGCACATTCTCAATAGCATTATGCAATCATTTCATTAGTCTGAACTGTTTCACTTGGCTGCAAGATACATTACAAAATGATGTCATCTCTTAGAAAAAATATGAAAGCCAGAGGAGGTGACAATTTCAGGGGTACACAAGTCTTAAAAACTCAACCACTTGGAATTCTGAAATCTCCATATGGATACCTGTTACCTCTGCTTTCCTCATCATCATTCTGCAGTTATTAAAAGCATATATTGCTGCTCTCCGCCACCATTCCTCCCCCCCACAGAAAAATTGAGCCCATTTTTAGACAAGCTTTTGTACTACCCAAGGTGAAGTCGCATTCAGCTTACCACATAAGGCAAAGCAGTGACATACAGCACGTCCTTCCAGGCTCCTCACTACTGCAGGATGCTGTGACATGCATTGCACAAGTCACCACAAGGTGACAAAGCACAACTTGGCATCACCTTGCCACCTGCTAACTCTACTCAATGAGTTTTACTGCAGAAATACAGAACTCAGTAGATGGATCGCTTCCAGATGCCTGAAAATTAGTCTTTTACAAAAGGCACACACAGTGCTCTTGCTGTAAGTCATTTGGTGACTCCCTGAAATCCAAGCGTTTCCATAGTAAACAAAATCTATTACAGAAATTTTGCTGACAGGAAAAGAGCTGTTTCTTGAGCAAGGGCTCTCCTCCATCTCACACCACACTGCATACCAGATGGGATTCTCTCTTCAGGGGCTTGGGAAAAGTAGCAAACTGTTTTAATTATGATATTTGCAGCTCTGATTTCCCAGGCTGCCTCCATCATTTTGGCAAGCCTCCTTTGTGAGAGGTCACAGAGCCAAACAGCCAGAACACTGAACTGCAGCTTGTCAAGAAACTTCACTTCTGCCTCCACTTTCAGTACAGCCTCAAACAAGTCAGCTCTCCTTATTCTACTCAGCTTTCCTTCTTTGCAAAACAGAGCGGGTGTCCACAGCTCTGAAACATTTCAAAGAAAGTAAGGAAGACTGTACTTCTTAATATAAGTAGCAGGATTAAGATTGAAACACCTAGCTAGATGATAACCAGTCAATATATTGACAATGGGAAAATCAAGACAAATTATACCAGTAAGTGATAATGACAGAAAATGGTTATGTAACCCTCCCCTTGCATCTTTCTCAATTAGGAGGGTCTCTTATTTGTTGTTCTGCACTATCTTACTAAACAAACTATCAAGTAAACTAGAAGCCCAACCTGTATCATTCTTGGAAAATTTCAGTAAGTGCAAACAACCCCAATGAAAATGGCCCCCCATTTTTCAGCTAATTTTTGGGTCCTATTTCAGTTGATTTATTTACCTCTCATCACAATTGTCACCTACAGATGAGCACTACATGTCAGCTTGCCATCCTCTTACTTCGGATGCTGTTGCACCAGATCCAAGCTGCACACATACATGAGAGGAACTAGAAGGCCAGTCCAACTGCAGAGAGCTGTATGTTTGGATATATAACCCGTAGTTCTACGGTGTTCAGAATCATGAATTGAAATATGCACTCAGTTTTATTCATTTACAGTTATCTTAAGATAACCTGCCATATTCAAGCAACTGCTGAAAAGCAAGAGAGAATGAGAATTGGAGTTGACTTTCTTACCTTTAGCCATCTAAAACTAAACTGATAAACAGAGAAAAGCTTCCACCACATACAGACTTTGAAACAACCAGATGCTATTGCTGCCGTTGCAAAACAGGCTGCCCTTAGCAGTTGGATTTCTTCCCAGCTCCAAAGCAGCTGGCACTGCAGTCTGGGAATCACGTTGCCTGTCAGCTTCAGAGCTTGTCATTAGCTGTTAGCACACCAGCAGGGACAGGGCAATCTTCACTGGAGGAAAGGGAAAAAAAAAAGAAAAAGATGGGGAGAGCCTTGCACAGACCTTTCAACACAGCCTGCCAAGATATGGCAAAGTGAGGATGAGGAAAAATCCCATTGCCAGAGGAACTGTCTCAAACTAATACACCCTGCAAAAGCTCTGTGCTTTATGATAGACCAGAGCAAGTCTTTTTATTAACAGTGAGCAATTAGCAACAGAACGATTAACACTCATTGGAGCAAAAAAGCACCAATGCTGACAAAAGCTATTTCACCTATATATGCCAATATTTTCAGATAAATATCTCTAAATCTGTCTGTCAGAATGAAATATGCTTTAAACAAGAATTCACATTCATCAAGATTGCCACTGAAGTGCAATATTATGCACTGACTTGATATGTAATTATTCAGGAAGTCTACAAGTAAAATCACCAGGGTTAAAGCAAAGCGACCAAAAATTAATGGTTTGGCTTCATAGCTAGAAGAAACTATTGTTCTTTCTTCAATGGATGCATTCTATTTGTAACATGTTAGTCTTGAGGAAGAGATCTTAAAAGCCTTTAAAAGTAAATTTAAGTAATATTTATTCTTTTCCTCTAACCTAAACTATACAGAAACTAAATCAAATATTTAATTGAAGCTTCCTGCATAAATCAAACTTAGTAGGAGAATACAGGCAAGGACCATGAATCACAAAGTAACAAAACATACATAGGCTCCGTTTCAAATGCATCTTTAAATACTGTCAATATGAATACAAAATTTTAACACAGAATATGAAACTCCAAGAAAAGATGTAGAAGTTATTTATGGCACAATGACAGCATCTTTCTTTTTTCCTTTCCTCTCTTTTTTTTCTTATTTTAAAACAGAAACTGCACAGAATGAGTCTATGCTCATGGTATCTACTGTACCACTCAAGTCACTGCCAACATGGATACAGCAGTGTGTTTGGGACCCATGTGTTTACCCGGATTTCCCTCTCCAGAATCTTTCCCTATCACTTCCCGTAAGAGCATTTCAATTCAATGTTCAGAAAACCACAAATCAGGTAAGCATCTTTTCCCTTTGTTTTCTCATAATAAATGCTTACAGAATAAAGAAAGCTCTTGAGCAGGAATAGCCAAATACTTACTTTTACATACTTGGAAAACCTCAGCAAGAATCAAAATCTTAACCTGAGCTTTGTTAGTTTAGAGGCACTTACAAAACAAGTCTACAGGGGACAGTGCTGCAACAGTAGGAAATGCAAGTCAGAAAAGTCCATATAGTCCAGCACTGAGTTCATGCTGCCACTTTGGGTTGGTTATCATGGTATCCAGGGCTCTGTTTTGTGCCTCTCAGAAAGGCCACAAACAGCTGATGACATGCAGTCAGAGCCCTTTCCTTGGAGGAAGATAAGGCAACTGTCAGAAGGGGGTGAGAGAAGATGATGTGGTTTAGGACAGAAATAGGAAGAGATCACCCTGGAATATTTCTCTAGAGACCTTGCTCTCCAGAGCTTTCTGCTGCAGGATTTGTACAGACAGTGCCAGTAGACACTCCTCTACACCCACAGCTTTGATAACCCCTACAGTCTGGTCGCTTCAATTAAGCAGAGGAACGAAGAGTGAGCTTTGCCTTTATTATAGCACTATGCAGCATGCCATAAATAACTGCTTGGGAGGCATAACTAGCTAAATGCTTCAAACTGTATTTGTCAAATAAATTCAGTAGCATACATTGTCATCACATCAGCCTTGCAATTGTACATATCAATTTGCTTTTTAATCCAGCCATTAATGAAACCTAGTTGTCTTTTTTACTCCTCACTTCCCTCTCCCACTCCCCCCTCTACCCCCTCACCAACCCACCAGTGAGGGCTCACTGAAAAGAACAGGGCATTAAGGAAAGAAAGGCTTGCTAATTCCACCAAATTCAAATCCAGGGAAGGCAATTCAGTCAGACAGACAGGCAGTGATGAATACCTGGGCTCATTACTGGTCCAGGCTGAGTGACAGTGCTGTGCAGGACATGCCACAGGCTTCCTGGGCTGTAGGCATGGTGACCACAGGAGGACTTACCCCATAGTGGATTCACCAGGCAACAACAGCAACAGCTTAGCTTATGTGGTCTTCCACAAAAACTTCTTGATGTAGTAGTTCAGGTGTTTAAAATTATATGAAGATGTGTAGAAAAACATTTTTCAATAATTAGATTGTGAAAGTGGGTATTTGCAAGGAAAAATGCTAATAAGAAGACAGTTAGAAGCATCTAATACTTCTTGAATAAGCTGTTTGTGCTACAGGCAGCAGCAAAGTACCTCTGTATTCTAGAATGAAATTCACTCAGTGTGCCAATGGTTCTAATTATTCTTTAACTTTCTGAAAAACATAGTGTATGCCTTTTTAGAATAAGTTGGGAAAGCTAAAAGAAAGCATCCCACCTTCTAGCAGAAGCCCTCAAGAACCAATCATCCCACTTTTGCTGGGTTGCCATGTTTGGGGAATAAATGGGGATAAATGGGAATAAATGTTGTTTTTTTTCCCCTAAAATCTGATGCAGGAACCTCCATTTTGAAGAGCAGAATCACCCTAGGAAATGTGAAGAACAGTCATTAATAAGACAGCATTCCACCTTTTACGCAGACATCCTAAAGATTTTCCCTTTCCTAAAGGAAAGGAGTAAGCCATTCACTATTACCCTTCATTTCTGAGGTCTCACGTCTGGTGGATTTAATGGATTTAAGCACAACTCTTCTTTTGGCAGATTTTGGCCTTTCACTCATTCATACCCAAGAATGAAAACAGTATCACAGGTTGCTGCTCACCTGTGAGATTATTTCTCATTAATATCTCCTATTACAGGTCACTTGGAAAGCAACAGACTTGGCTGCTCATCTACTGATAAGCAATACTACCTCGGTTGTCTTAGATCCCTAAATGTAAAATGGTTCAGAAACCATCGAGCAGATTCATGGAGAAGTACCTACCAACAGCTACCAAACATAACACAAAGACAGTCTTTAGTTTACAGAATCACTGAACTCTAAGAAAATGGGAACTTGTCCTTTCTTGTGCTTTTTAACCTGCAGCAGGCACAGAGCCATCAGCAGAGATGGCAATGTGGATGCTGCTTCAGCCCCACGCAGCTTCTGTAGCAAGGCTCCAGCTGGGACCTGTCGCTCTTCTCCACTCCCACCATCTTCTGGACAGCATGTTTTCTGTTTTCACAGCTGCCATGTGAGAGAACCAAGCAAAACACAGCTTCAGGTACCATTTGTAAGGTCTGTGACAAACGCACTGCAACTATCTAGGATTTTCTACAATAGTGTCAAGGGCGGTATGAAGTAAAAGGACCAGTTTCAATTTTAAAGTAAACACAAATTGTAGAGAATGATTTAAATGTGAAAGGTGTAACCTGATTTAAAAAACCTGTGTTGTTAATTACTTGTGATGGCATACTCTAACACTTTGAAATGTGCCAGAGGAAATTGCAAAGGAAGCTGTCAAATGCTTTATCAAAGTTATACGGTTATAGAAAAAACCGTTTCCTTACACCCACTGAATGCTGGTTTTTGAGTGAAAAACTGGCTAGCATGTTGTCATCGAGACTGAATCCAATTCAGACCCAGCTTTACCTCAGCTGCATTTTCTCTCCCTAATATGGCAATGCAGAATACCCACTTTCACACTGAGATTTGTAACATTTTGAGTTTCTGTGGGTCTTTAAACAACATTAAGGCATTTTCACAGTAATATCACATTCTTTGTTCTGTCTCCTTCAAAAGTCTAAATTTCAAGCAACAGCTTCAGCATTTTGACTTCAGCTTTCTTAAGTTCTAGCTGCTTTACCATGGTTTTTGCTATGAGCACTGCTGGTAAAGATCCACAGACACATCCTTAATACAGTAAAGAACATTCCTGTAAAAATAACATTTTCAAAGGCCCTCCCTGTTTATTTTCCAGCCTTCCATCTCTCACATACATGGGGCTTATTTTCCCTCACACAAAGCACTTAGTGTTTCCAGAAGCTGCTGTTTCTGGATGCCTGATTTAAGACATGTCATACCTTCTTTCTGTGAAGACCTTCTCGTGCCTCACCACTTCTGTTTTGTTCTTTCATTTCTTGGTAGTTTTCTCCATGTTTTGTCTTCTCTCAGCCTATATGTTTGTTGTGATAGAAAGAGCATGGATTCCTGTGCTCCTGAACAATCATATTTCATTTTGAAACAATTTTTATATCTCATAGGCATTTTGCCATCCCAGACTTAAATTTCAGTCACTCAAATCTTTATTATAAAGCTCATCAATAATCATCTTTATTATATTTTCCAGCAATAAGCAACAAAAACAATGGCTTGCAGTTAACTAATTATGTGTTCACCGAGAAGGTAACAGTTTCAATAATGCATCACTATTCATTTCCCAGTAGACTAATAATGTTTTGAACATTACACTAAAAAAACCACCACTATGCATCTATAATGGAAGATATGACTACATAAAGCACTCTGGTAACCTCTCTCTTTTAAGGCAATTTGAAGGAAGCCATGTGTACCCCTGTAAATTCCTACAAGAACTAGGAAAGAACTGTTTGTTCAGAAAGAGGGGGAGAGAAAATATATCATGACATTCAGCTGCCATCATTTCTGTATGACAATTCCAAAACAGCAGATAAATGAGGTAACTCTTCCTGCCTTTAGGCCAACAGCTCTGTCTCGATACTACTAATTAGAACAAATTACATCGTAAGAAACATTGCAGCAACAATCAACTGCAATGTAACTATTCAAATTCAAAATGTGAACAAATAGCCTTTAATAAAATGTAATGATAAGTGCTAATAAACTATCTTTTCCAACCTATCACTGCAGGCAAGAGATTCGCTGTGATTTTTAAAGCCAATAGCCTTAACTAAGGGAGAGATAACATCAAGCAAGCCCTGGAATTGTTCTGCTTCCCTCCTGCAGCTCCAGAGCATTTAGTGGCATTCAGTCACAGTGAACAGTGCATCACGTACTTGGATCTAGCAAATTCCATGTAAACTTGATCCTACTGGAGGTTCTTTTCCTCAGATTTTTGGGGATTTTATAGCCTCCCATGAATAGATTTAGACTGTGGTTCCCCTCCACACAAGTACAGGGCAGTGATTGGGCCTGAACTCCTTGCAATCATTCGAAACTGCAGGTGTTTGCAAAAGTGCCTAGCCCAAAAGACTCCTTCAGTCTTTAATTTTAAAACACTCCACTTGTTTTAAAAACTATGCTCATGCTTTCCTTATTGAATCAGTACACGAATGTCTGTGCCTATGTCTCTGTGCAGATGGAATACTTTCAGTTGGACCTGCTTTAGGCAAAGTTCCTAAATTTTTACATTGAAGATTTTTCCTGCACCATCCAGAACCAGTAAAATCAACTGTAAAGCAGAGCACATCAGCCATGCCTTCCTCCTCCCCCTCAGTCACCTTGCACATCCAAAAAAAGGACGGAACACAATCTGTTCCAAAAGGCACAAGCTTTTTTTCCACTGCCAATATTTGTTTAGGCAGCCAATTCAGATTTGGTATAGTGTGATACAACCCTGTTGGCTTCTGGTCTCTGCCAACATTATTTTCCTTTGCTATTTTGCTTCCACAGGAGAAAGCATTTAAATAAAAAGCACACTAATCATATTAGTCTCTGAAATACGCAGAACTGATATAAATACCTACCCTTTCTGGAACATATACTCTCCAAATACACATTTCACACACTCCAGTTCTTTGGCAATACGCAGCAAACTAAATTGAACAAAGCTGATCCTAACATGGGAAGTCATAGTAAACAAAAGCATTTAAGATCTTGAGTTTATTTTCAGGAGTTCCATCAGCTTGAACTTTTTACACCCACTAAACAAGTTGAATCTTGCCAAATAGCAACACACGTTTGGAAGTCTCCGTAGAGTCTTTCAGAGTGAAAGAACATCCCGAGGTCATGTAGCTGCTCCATTTTTGAGGAATGTGAAAAAAACATATGAACAAGCAGCAGGAGTACCTCCTGTATAGCATGAATATGCTACTTCTCTTAAAAGCAAGTTAAAAAAAGAAGGAAAAAAAAGAAAACCTAATTGTAACTAGCAGCATATGCCATTCCACCCAGACCATTAATGATATTATCATTTATCAGGATAAATGAAATGCTGATCTGCAAGTCATTGAATCTCTATGTACACAATTCAGGTTAAAGTGAAAAGCGTTGGCTTTGGAGGTCAGAAAAAGTAACTTTCTTCTGAAAACCCAACTGAGTACTCTCTTCTATTCAATAAAGAACAAGTAATGCTCCAGTAAATTCTGTGCACTGGTGAATCCACATTCTGTTACAGTCAAGGGTTACGCTGGTTAAAGAGCCATGAACACCTGATCTAACCCAGCCTGAAAGCTGCCTCTCTTATGGATCACTAGGTGGTGACAATAAATACCACACTTGTGCTTGAGGTGCTGTGTCTCAAATTGTCCTTCTGTTTGCTTTCATCCTGTCACTCACCACATGAGTTTGCTCATCACAAACACATGGAAGAAATCCAAGGGTTACCAGATCCACCAAACACACTCTGAATCTTCAACAAGTGTAAGTGTCCCCACATTAACAGTCTTCTAAACAACACAGACCTTTTCATGATCAGACAAGGTGGCATTTCAGGTTCAGATATCCACTGAGAAGACTTTCCAAGAAGGTGGATGGAGAGGGAGCATCACTTTTAAAGATGCTATTCACACAGAGCCCATATTAATCCTGACAAAGCTGTTAGCCTAGGACATATTTTCAGTGGTAATATTACCTCAGTTTGCGTACTCCAAGTTCTAACAACAATAGAATAACCAGCATCTCTTTCTCAGCCCCAGAAAAAGGGAAGATGATAGATCAAGGTCAGTAACTCACCTCTATCCTCTCTCACAATCAAGTGCCCAGGGAAGATCAGGAAGAGGTGTATTGCATTACTTCTGGTTGAATTGGTAAACACACAATATTAAATCTTAATTCTACATGTATCTGACAGCAGATCTGTACTGAACCTCAGGCTCTGTAGATAAGTGCTCCATGTGGGTGTTTAGATACATACAGTGCTTCTGTTTTTCCAAAACGCTCCTTATTTTCCTTCTATTTCGTTATGTTTTTTATTGACGCCAGCAGAGCAGGGCCTGCAGCAGCCAGATAGGTGCGGTTTGCTCTAAAAAAGGACAGGTTTTGACCTGATCTTTTTCTCATACACTCAGTCTAAGGTCAGTGCCTTTGGTGGGACAAAAAATCCAGTTCCTATCAAGTAGCCTAGGAGTGCATGTTTTTCATGTCACAAGCTGTTCACAGGTTCAATCATGGCAATAGGTCACAAGCCAGTTCTGAGATTAGCACAGCCTTCTAGGGAACTGTGCAGGGATCACAGAAGTCTCCAGGTGAGGTACTCCCTGCAGTATTACTAGACCAAAGATTATCCACTGATTTTGTTTCTTTGTGATCAAACAATAAATAAGAATAGGGTAGTATCATTTGAACCTGTGCTGTTTTACTGCACGCTATCTGATGAGCACAGAATAGATCTTGCTTTCTCTTCCTCACACTGAAGCATCGAAGCCACGAGTGCCCTTGTTGTGGGAGCACAATGGGTCTGGAAGCAGATCAGCTCTGCTGTCACACTGCTGCAGCCCAGGCAAGCGTCTGCAGGGACTACACAGGGATGCAGGTAGAACCTGCTGGATTCCCTAGATGCTGCACAGAGCTGCCAGCTTCACCTGCATAGAAAGTAACACAGCCTACACGTGGCTCTGGAGTCTGTGGAAAAACTTGTTAGCTCCAGAGCTAGAATCTTCTTTGTTTAGTTAGGAAGTAAGAACCTTACCAGTGACAAACTATGCAAAACAGAAAGCCGTGTGGATTGTCTCAAGACTTGCAGCACAACAGCAACACAGACTTGTAGCATTGTGATTACTTATACTGTTCATCTCAATCAAGATTCAGTGCAGAATAACCATTTCAAAAAGCAGATTTAAATCACAGTGTTATTTTACTAAGTCTGCTTCTTTCCTTAATCCCTTTTCTTAAGAAAAGTCCATCACACTGTGAGCACAGCTTGTTTCTGTAACAAAATCACAGTGCTGTACATTCCATCTAGCTCTGCCCACTTTCCAGATTGTTTAACAAAAAAAAGTACTGTTTCCTATGCTATTATGGTCCATAACTACCTCATCCTCGACCAAGATTCCTCTCAATATTTGGTATTTCATCACACATCCTCTAGCAGGTTTTTTGCAGCACTAGACTTATTCCCCTCTCATAGTCCAGCAACTGGTGTTCCCTTGATCTTTGTAACTTGTTAGCCTTTAGTTTTGAGGAAGTCCTGTTCCTGCAGCCTGCTCTATTTAAGCCTGCCCCTGCCGGCCCACACAGCTCCACCAGAAGAATCTGCTCACGTACACCCAATTGCAACGCTGTTCTCCCTTCTGTGCTATTACTCTCAAAGGATTAAGATTTAGGTCTTTCCCTAGCCCACACTTTGCCAAACTCAATCAGTACTTGCCTCTTTCTTCAGCTCTCCCCTCCAGCATTTTAATTATTTATAGTTCCCTTATCTCAACTCCTTCCAGTTTGTTTATGTCATTCTGACACTGAAAAAGCATGGAAATAAAACTGTGTTTTAAATGCAGGCACCACAGCTTTACAAAACAGGTCTATAACCAACAGACAGAATCTTGTTTAACTTTCACTTATATCTCCTTTGCCATTGTTTACTGCCACGCATATTGCTTCAATTAAACATCTGCTTTGGTTTACTTCTAACCAATAAGTTGCCTACATGTGATCAAATTTCCTTAATTCTTATTCATATTTTTTGTTTCAAGCTGACACGTTTTGCTATTTTTCCATCTTTAAATGCATTTGCAGTTCCTGTCAGCATGCTGCATTCTGAAAGCTGTCTCGTTTCTGATGCGCCAGCCTGCACGACAGGTTTCTCTACTTGTCTGAGACTTTCTGGAAACTCAGAGTCAGCCAGACTGAGGGGCCTGAAGAAAGTACGCAACAGCTTCCTTACACTGCAGGTCCCTTCCCACAGGGATCAAGCACCAGGTGAGGAGGCTGGAAAGCATTCTCAACCTAGAACACTGCTCTTGCTGTCCCCACCAGCAGGTCATCCCCACTCCAGACTGAATGACTTGCAGAAATCCCGTACAGTGATAAAATCTCAATGATGTCTATGATATAACCCAATGAATAGCAGTAGTCAAACAATTTCTATGTCTTTGCCCTCTCCACGATGGCATTTGACAGGAAGCTCTGACCAAGCACAAGCAGATGAATTCTCCACAACCTTATTACTCACTGCTATGCTTTTCCACACCTCCTCAGTGTGAATCTCAGCCCCCACCAGCAGTGCCCACCACTCTGCATAGCTCTACCACCATAGGTGGGTACCAGGGAGAACATGATGCCTGGGTCTCAGTGCTGCTCGGCCCACAGCTGTGCTCATTCAGCCCATGAAGAAAAAGGCCCATGTCTGCTCCCTGCCTTTGGAACATGTAGAGGTCTACACAGCCTGTCTGCAGCACCTCTAAGATCATCATGTTGTTCACTGCTCCTCATGCCTTTTATCACAGGCAGAAATACCACCTGGACCCTTGCATGCTTCCAAGGAGCCCAATTCTAGAGAAATGAGCAGCTGAGGATCTGCTCCCTCAAAACACTCACAGTTTGGTAAGGAAAAGTAGCTGCCCTTCTCAGCCCAGCACCACACACCAGACTTCAGCTGAAGCAGGGTGCTGTCAGCAGCCAGCCACCTCCATTGTAGCCCTACGTGCTCACGAATACATGTGCCACATGATGCAGCTACATTAGTTTCTTTTCCATTTTATATAGTCAGTCCTCACCACAGTAGTTGCATATCTTCTTGTAAAAATCAATCTGTGAAGCATCTATGATGCATATCTTCTTGTAAAAATCAATCTGTGAAGTCTCTACCATTTTATTTTTTGGAGGGGAGGAATAATTATTTGCCAAGGCAGGTTGCAAAGCATTTACGTTTTAATAACAGCAATTTCTCAGATCTTAGCTACATTTTGTATACTCATTTTTTGCTCACCTCCACAGCATATTTTCTTAATAAACTTAATGGAAATACTGTGATTTTAATTTCAGTTTGAATTTATTCTAGCCACTAAATTTACTCCAGAGATCTACAGATTTATTAGAAGACGTTCATAAGTTCTTGCTGTTGGTTTTATTAAAGCACCTCTGGGTGCTATTGCAGTGGAACTATTTGCTATTGCAAATGAACAATGAGGTGGATTTCTCAAGGAAAAAATATCCAGAGGGATGTGGAAGATACACAGAAGAAAAACTTCACCTACATCACTACTGCACATAGTTAGATGAAATGCCTACATGGCTACATACCATGTTTAAACTATGGACTGAAACAGCTCTTAAGAAAAAATGTGGTTGTTTTGATTGCTTCCATAAACAAATCTGGACAAACCTGTGTCAGAGGTGCATTACTCAGAAGATGTATGGGAGAACTTTAATGAAGGAATATTCCAAGCCCTTAAGATATTGAAAAAATAAAATAAGATAAATACAGTCTGTAAAATCAAGTTAAGGATGTCAGGAAAGGAGGCAGTTCCAAAACCCATGAGTTCATACAGTATCAGAAATGGTTGGTACTGGATTTGTGTAATGTATACAACAAGTGCTGGCCACACTATACTATTTACAGCTTCCTTAGCAGCTGCTCGGAAAGAACTATTAAGTAGATCTCTGTCAAAATTAAATCCTTCCCATCTTAACATCTTCAAACCATAATGAGAAAGTAGAAGAGGAAAGAGAAAATAAACCTAGAAAAAAGAAAAAGAAAATCCACAGCATGGATTGATTACACTTGTTGTGTACTTCAAGGCTTTTGTTTTTTTTGCCATTCTGTATGTCATAATTACTCTGCAGACAGTTGCATATTATGGTACAATGGTGGTTTTAGAATGGAAGACAAACTGTTATTATAAACAAGTAAAATTGAATAGGGTCATTCTAGTTTATTTTCAAACTGTTTATTTTCAAGGCAACCAAAGATGCAAGAAAATGAAGTTGGACAAAGTAAAGACGAGCTGTACTATACACTAACCACACAAATTAACTTTAATCCTTCTCTCTCAAAAGGATGTGTTTCTCAAAAAAAAAAGTTGCCTTTAACTCTTCTGTTACAATACAAAGCAGGTAATGAGCATCACCCCGGGATTCATTAAGATTTAGGAACAAGAAATGATATTGCAAAACATCTAAGGTAAGTCCCAGACAAGCATGCAGTTTCTCTGGAACATCACACACAGAAGTGCTCCCAGTGCAAAGAGCCAGGAACTACCTTTGATGTGAGGAGCTGCACCACTAGGATCTGAGTGGAGAGGATCAGGGCAGAGCCATGAAAGCAGCCACACTGTAACATCAATTATCTGGTATGAGTAACTGTAGTTTGTAAAAAATGATGACTTCAGTCAAAACTGGAATCTCAAAATGCATAAGATGTGAGAGCGAGGAAATGCATCAAGAATTCAAGTTCAGACCTCTTTTCTACATTTACTGTAGCCTATGAATGACACATTCTACAAGGAAGTGAAGAGCACCAGCAGCCACAACCACAAGCATAATCTAGCCTGCCCGCCTAACAAGTTAGTGTTCAACATAGGTGCACAAAAACATGTTAAATGCTAAATTAAGTAGCACAGTGAAGAAGTCTGAGCCACCACATTGCTCAGAGCATAAACCAGATGCCCTGGAGGAGGCAGAGATAACAAACATCACTAGAAACAAAAGCACTGAGTCAGGCTGATCTTTCGTTCCAGTGAAACAAAACCTGATTGCATCCTGGCATGTGCCACCCTCAGCCCATCAGCAAGAGGACAAGATTTAGTCAGACAACGAGTAGCAAGAGCATGCAGAAATGGCATATCCACTCTTCTCCCAGACACATGCCTAATTAAAGCATAAAAGTGAACTGGATGCTGATAAAGTACCAAGGAAAACAACTCTGTATAAATAGGGTTTTTCAAACTTTTCTCATCTTGCTACACCTTCCCCATTAGCAGTATCAAGTACTCTGAAATGTACTTCAAGCCTTTCTACAGAAAACTTTTTACCATTCACAGATCCCTTAGGAGTAGTCCAAGTCTGGTAGCCTAGTCAACAGGCTACCCTGGTTGAAATCCGGTCTAAGCAGAGTTCCCCATTCAGCAAACAAAAAGGAGGCAATGGGAACAGGCTCCACCCCTCACCCCGACTTGCTGTCCTTCTAGGAAGGCTCACCATCTCTCCTCATCTGCTGCTCCCTGCTCAGGCTCAGCTCTTCCCACTGCCAGCCCCTCAGCCCCTGCTTCCCTCTCAGCTGGCAGCCCAGGCCACTCCAGAGATGACTCTGACTGGAGTGTTACCTCACCCTGTGAGAAAGGAAAGGAAGGGCAGAGCATTGTGCTGCTATGCATGTTTCTTTACTCAAGTTTACAGTGCTGTAGAGAGTCACAAGCCGAACAAGCACTCACCAGCTTCAGCAGTTCCAGCCTACTTGCTCCTGATTTTCATCAGCCCCTGCTCCAGCCTTTGCCACAGCATGCAAGACAGACAGTGCTTAAGGGAAAACAAAATACCACAGCTCAATGATTAAGAAGTCTGAAAGGCCTGTTTCCATTTCCACTTAATACACACTGTATTTGCCCTGGGACAACATTTTTTAACTTACTGAATACGTTTCTCACGAGCAGCACAGCCCTGGTAATCCTGCATCACCACTTTGACCTACATGGACTCCTCCAAATTCATACCCTCTCACCATGCATGACAAACACTGACATTAACAACCCATTTTCTTATTTAAGAGAATAACTTCAGGTGGACGCATGGCATTGAAGAAAAGACCATTTTAACTTTATTATGGCTCTCGTAAGAAGTCATGGTGAAGTTGCTGCCTTTAATCAATCTTTAGTTTTGATTTCATAGAAGACCAACTGCTTCATGGTTACTGGTAGAGGTGGAAGAAGGAGAAACAAAAAGGGAGTCACTCAAAATCAAACTGGGAAAGAGATGAACAATCAAATTCTTTTTTTTTCCTAATAGCATTGCAATAATAATTAAACAGCAGCAGAACTTTCTTTGCAGAAATGGCAAATCATTTATTACACTTACAAGAAAATATATGTATTTTTAAACGTATCTAACAGAAGAAGGTGTGGAATAAAACATTAAACATGTCTCTAATGCTTCAGCTCACAGCATTTGTACATGAAGCCCAAAAGAGATAAAGATGCATCAACAGTACAGCCAGCCAGAAACAATCTTTACAGCAAACTCACTTCAGCACACACTTCAAAACAAACATTCAATTTTGGTTTTTTTCCTTCTCTCAGGCCAGATTTTAACAGCAACAACATACAAAATTGAGGGGACTGAATCCTTCTTTTTACTAAGAATTATTCCATTCCAGGCTGAGTTGAATTTGAACATGCTTGTTAAAAATAAGATGATTCATTTCTAGCCAAGAAAAACAATACAATCTGGATATACAGGACAAGCCAATGATAAAAAGCCAGAGCGACACCTGGATTTCTCCTTCCTCTCCCAGAGTAGATGGCTACTAGGTTACATACTAGGTTACAATTACACATTAATAAATAAACTAACAAAGATCCTGAGGATTTCATAACCTGAACATAATATGCTAAAAGAACAAGCCATCCTTATCCCTTGATTTGTGACCAAGATGAATCACATCAAGCCCCAAGCAGCACCTACTCCAAATTCTTCTTTATTTATTTATATGAGGTACAAAAGCTATGTTTACTTTCAAGTACTTCACTACCTGCCTGTTGGCTTTCATAACAACCTAACTTTGAGCCAACTGTCATTTCTAAGTACTGATATAGAGACAATGCTCCAGCGGGGTATTCCTAAAAACAGACACCATTTTCTCTGTTGCTCCTAAGATAGGAGTCCTAAAAGGCCCTTGCACCCAGTGGGAAGTCTGGTCTGACAAGCAGGGATAAATATAAAAATCATGCAGTGCCTGAGGTTATAAACACAGTGTGCAACTGCTGCTTGCACAGCTACAAATACACCAGACACTGACCATTATCACTGCGCTTTATTTTCCCCACACACCATCTGTGAAGCAAGATAAAACAGTACGAGGCAAAAAGAGGTGCGATGACTTCAAGGACAGGTTAAATCAAATGGTGCCATGAAAACACAGTTTTCATAAATGTATTTTTAGCATAATCCCAAGGATGTAATTTTATCTTGCTCCCACACAGTGCTTTCTTATCAAGTCCTGCAGTCTGTGCTATAATTCAGGGTGAACAGCCCCCACTGCTGCATTCTGCCGTCTCAAAAAAAAAGCCGTGGTTATTTACTGGCTTTTAAGCACTGCAAACAAAATGAATTGCATTCTTTGTAAGAGAAGCGTTACTGAAAATATTCTATTTCACTCTTAGCCCAAATAGGAAAGAAATCGCACCACAAAACTAAAAATTGAATGTAGGAGGACCAAATCTAAGGCGTGGCTCAAAGACACGTGAGGTCTTAAAACATACATACATACATATATATATACACACACACACTAGTTTCTACTTATAAAAACGTGGCCCTCAAGCTGAAAAGTTTGAAAATGTGGCTTAAGTGTAATCCCAACAGCAGTATTTACCTGGGTCCACAGCTAGACCAAAGCAGTTCCAAGCAGAGTGAAGGGCACTGTGTGTTTGCACAAAGCATAGAGCCTTCTGATGCTTTTAGTAGTGTGGATGTCAGCTCCATCTCCTTGAGACAGCTGATTTCTACAGTACACACTTTGGATTGAAACAATCACTAGGTTTCATTTTAGCAGCCTGGTTTCTAGAATTATTTACAGAAGTTAGTCTTCATGGTAAATTGTTTCCCTAAATTCTTTCACGCTATAAACCTTTAAAAATTATGCTACAAGCATGCCTTACGCAGATCCATGAAGCAAATGGAATGGGGCAGCAGTAACAACTCCCCCATCTTTTAACTGCACATAGGAATTTGGATCTTTCTGTAACTCTCCTCTCTCACCACTGGGAATAACTTGCCTGACAAAAAAAAAATTGTAATATTTTACAATTAGGCACTGTCATTAAGGCTGAAATCCTGGAGAAGGAGCAGGATGTAAACAACACACTCACTACTGCAAGTGGCAGCTACAGGGCAAGAATTCTCCAGAAGTACAAACACACTTTCATTATCTTATTCCTTGAATAAGTTTCCTAATTCCAGAGAAAACCATTGTTATCACCACACTTTCATTGTTAATTACACGTAAAACAGTGTTCCTCCTTAAAACATTAATAATAAGCACAAAACTACAGACACAGGAATAAAAATAACTGTCACATCTGGAGATCAAAGAAAAAAACAAATAATGCACCTCAAAGGTGTTTTCTACTTGCTTACGGTTTTTCAAAGACAATTTCTTTACCTTCTAATCCTTAATTAAATATGTACCAAATAGCCTGTCAGAAACTCCACTACCAGAGAAAGATAATTTGGCACAAGACACTGCATACACAAGTGACTGGCACACATACATTGCTGAGAAGGTTCTTTGCTTCATCTTCTCCCAGAACCATCACGGGCAGTCCCACACAAGACTAATTTGCAGATGAAGTGCAGCAACAGGATTACCTGTGACATTTTGGCTTTAAAGCCCTCTTCCAGGCATGGTTTATCCTAGGTTCAAGGTGCAGAGTCAGCACTGGAACAACATAAAGTAGCTGCCATCTTGCTGCAGCATGCCACGCCATCTGCAAAAGACAACTCACCTGTCTGTCTCCAACTACTTTTCTTCAAATTAGTAAATAGAGTTCTAGAAAAAATACCTTCCTACCAACAAGTTTTTCTAATTAAGACATTTATGGGATGATGTTATCTTCCCAAATTAAGCTGAAGTATAGGTAATCTACTGGTATTGAAAAATGCAGAAAAAAATGTTTTCCTTTTTTCACAGCAGAGCTGGGTTCTACTTCAGTGCTCACATCTTGACTAAGGTCTGAGCACTACATCCCTTGGCTTTCTATTGCACGTGTACAGTTGCTAAAACCTGCCATTCTGAGCTTGCTCTCGGTTCACACACATGTCAAGAACCCCTTTGCCAAGTCTGGTGTTTCAGTGACAACCTGGTGTGGTCTCAGAGCTAAGTGCCCTTCTTGGAGCACTTTTTTTTTTTTTTTTTTACAGCCCCAGCTCAGTGGTGTTTCTGACCAACCAGCTTCTCATCAGACAGTGTGGGGCTCAGCTCTGGGACTGCTCTTATGGGCCGCGTGCTTTCAGGAGGAGGCCCTGCAGCTCATCAGCCTGGCAATAAATTAAAAAGCAAGCGAACACTTATTTGATGTCTCTGAAAAGTCAATAAGCCTTCCACTGCTAAATCAGCAGTGGGTAAACTTTTTTTTTTTTTTAATCTCAACACCACCATTTTTCAGCTCTGTAGTAGCAGGCCTTTTGATCTATGTAAATCCCTGCCTCCTTGATTCTCAGTTACATTAACACAAGCTTAAATCAGACAAATTGCAGGCATGATTCATGCCACTTCCCCACTAATCTGTTTTTCAAAATGCAAAAGATGTCAACACTAATGTTTTCATTCCGTGTTCAAAATATGGATTGTCTATAATATGTTTGCAACCGCTGTCCTCTTCTGCTGCAAGCAGCAGTAATATCCAGAAATTCTTTTGCAAGTAGGTTTTATTTTTGGTAGTGGTGATGGAGGGCTTTTGTGTTTCTTTGTTGGGTTGGTTTTTGTTTTTTGTTTTTGGAAGGGCAGTTTTGTTTCATAGCTGAGTGAATGAATGTTCAAGCCCATTTTCTTGCCTATATCCCACAAAAGCAGCAAACAGAGAACATCTACTATTATCCGGCACTTCGATTTTTAAAATTTCATCCATACAAACTTTATTTTAATTATTGCATTTTTTTGTTCTTAATTTTTAAGGTAGCTGCACTCCTACCATTGTGCATTGTTTTAAAATGGGGTATGCTAGAACTTGCAATGATGCAAACCCACTAATACACATAGCATCATATTCATAGCGAGAAATAGAAACAACTTTTCAATTCTTCAAATTTTGTAGTCAAGAATTAACCAACCCATTACAATTTAAACTGATTACTGACTGAGTACAAGGTTTTATTTGACTAGTACACCAACAGTATTTTAATTGGATTTTATTTTAAAGGAGCTACATTTGCAACCAAAAGGAGGAAAAAAAGAGAACTAATTCTGGAATCACAAATTATCACCAAATGTGAACGCTCTCTTTCATGAATACTTAGAGATGAAAACCTAGCAGTTGGTGAAATCAGTCCTAAGAACAATGCCCTCACTTGATGAGTGAGTGGTTAAGGTCAGAATGCTGTAGTCTCCCCTACTGCTTAAACTGCCAGAAGTTTTATCTAGCCATAACTGGAAGAAAATTAAGTGCTTATATTAATTGGTTCCCCTTGTTATTTTAATTGTTAACCAGAAGCTTAAACAGTACATTCATACTTTTATTTCTACTGGTTTTCTATTTACCTCTGTAGGAATACGAGTGCACTGGGAGGTGGCAGAACTAACTACCACACACAAAAATCCATATCTGGGAAAAAACTAAATGCTTCATCCACTGACACAGTACTTCAGTAATTTATCTGAAGAGGGATACCCTTGTAAGGAGATTTAATATTCAGACTTAAAATTAATCTGGAGGTTGGCAAGTAGAACCGTACAGCTTGGAAGGCAAAAAAGCACTTTTGGTTATAGTAAAGATACCGCTCTGCTACTGCATCAAAAAGATGGATGAACGTAGTTACAGACAGAGCCTGCTGCTCTCCTGTAGCTGCTAGGCACCAACTGCGTGCTACCAAGACACCTGATATAACAGTGTAGAACATAGCACTGCTCCAACCTCATTCCCATGCTTATGGATTTGAAGTATAAAGAGAAACAAACTGCTCAGTGCCCCAGCTACCCTCAGCCCTCTTCTAGATACATAGGAGCCCTGCTGGAAGTCACAAATTTAGCAGTATGAGAACATGAAATACCCAGTTCACCGTATGCTTAAAAACAGACTTTCGAACTTGAATTTGAACTTCCAACCTAGAGATAACGGGCCCACTTCTGAGCCACACTGTACCTCAGCTTCAGTCATGCCTATTCTAAATGCATCATGAAAAAGACCAAGTATAAATGTAATTTGTGAATTCTAACCAGAAGAACATGCGGTTAAGGCTATTTCTACACCTTTCCAGTGAATCCCAAACAAGGAATTAATCCCCTGTTGCCACCTGTGTCTGTGACCCAGAAAAATGAAAGTAAACTATCAGTTACATTTATTGCTTTCAGAAAATCTGAGAGGGATGCAAGTACATTCGCTCACAATAATTCATGTTATCACTTTAACATTTGAATAGTGATGCTATGGAAAGAACAAGTTGACATCTCTTAAATTTTCAATGGCACATGCCTATGATCAAACTTATCACTACAGTTCATCCACATTTACCTCTCAATAGCTCCTAGTTTAACTTTTCTGCTAAAACATCATTTACCACAAAATTAATCTGAATTTACCTAGAATTTATCTGAATCCAGACTTACTGGAGGTAGGAGGAGAAGCAGAACCAGAAAACAACCCAGTATGCTAAAGCAAAACATAAGTTCAGCATTCAAAGCGTGTGATAAAGAAACAGGGTAAAAGGGCATTTTGGAGTATAGCCTGCTCACGTTCTGTGATGTTTCCTTTTACAACAATTGGTCAAAAACCAAGCTATGCACTGCTGGGGTTTCTGATCCTTGCACTAACTGCTGCCCTGCAGCATTCTCAGAAATCGTTAGCACCAGTAGTTAGGATAAGCAGAGATCGCCAGCCAACTGCATTCTGCAGCTGAGGGGAACATGTAAAAGGACTTGCTATTTTCCCTCAAGATACAGCTCAGCCAGTTCTAAAATATTTTCCTCCTTAAATGAAAACAAATAAAAACATGATTAGACTTTGTAACAAAAGAGAAACCTTCTAATCTGTGCTGTGCTCCCCTGGCTCCACAAGGGAACCACAAGCAGCAAAAGTGAACCTTCCTGCAAGGTGACATTTGTTTAGAACAGACACATAGTTTTTATTTGATGGTACACCAAGAAAGGAGAGCATTCGGGACTCGATTCAGTAGCTGCTTTCAATGACAGTGCAAATGGTTTGTCCTTACTCATGATCTCATAGTAAAGTTCCCACTGTTGCATTTCTTATCTTGCTAGAGGAACATCCCCCAGGGTTTTGATGAAAAACAACATTCCCAGCTGTCGTACCTCAGAAGTCACAAAAAGCTTATAAGTTTAGAAGCTAAAAAGGGGTGTACTTGTTGAATACCCCTCAGGCATTCCCAGCCTGCTAGGAACATTCAGGGAAAGCTGGAAGGATCCTTCACATGCAGCCATATGCAGCTGTTACCTCTCCCATGCATTCTCACAAGACTGAGTTATTTTGGGACCTTCAAAAAAACCAAACAATAATACTAAAAAACTTTATGAAACAACTTTGGTCTGAGATATGACCCAGCAAGAAGAAAATTGGACCAGAAGGGCTAAAGTCCTGAGAGACTTCATACAGCTGGCGCACAGCTTTAAAGTAGCTCATTTTCAGGTACACTTGACTTTTGGTGGGTGCAGCTTTGCCCTGTACAGTGAGCAGACTGCTCACAGGAAAACTATTATTTTAAACCATTTTATCTATAACAACGGGAGCATTTGTTCCTTGCAGTAGTAGTTAGTTATATTACAAGGCAGTATGGAGAGCTTTCAGTCTGTGCACAGCTGAAATGACCTTGGTTCACAAACCAACTGTGTTTGACTTGGATTTATTTTGTTAAGCTGGCCCCTCTCTGCAACACTAGTGTTCTCTGAAAGCACGTTCTTCAAAGAGCAGCTAGAACACCAAAAAGCCTTGCATGTCTGAGCCGTGGGTTACTGCTGCAGAGAAGCATGCTTCTGTCTCCCCAGCCAGGATGCCTGGCAGACCTGGGGCACGATGGGCTCATTGGAACTGCTCTGTTCAGTCTGAAGCCTGGGCAGCTCTCTACAGCCTCCCCCATCCCACCAGCAATCTGCATGCAGAGCTCTGGAGACTGCACTACCTGCTCAAAAGGCATCTCTAAAGAATTTCTCTCTCCACAGTCAGAATACAGCCTAATTCAGACTGCAGAGTTCCACATCACAAACACATCTGCCTTCCTCCCATACTGCTGATACATCTTACTTCTAACACCTGCCTTGTCTGTTCTCTTTGACAGCAAGTTCCCGGGACTAAAGACAGTTCTCTGCTATATATAGGTACCTAGTTTAAAGCGGTGTTGAGGCCTCTGGGCTACAATTAAAATGTCAAACTAAAATAGTTACCAAGGAACATTGCAGGAAATTCAATTTTGAGGGGGAGGGGAGTTTGAGAAAATTTAGCACCGAGTGCCTTGAAATGGAGACACAGCTTTCAAACAGACCAGTAAACAACAGCTCTGAACAGCCTTAAACTTCACTGATCTAAAACCGGGTTAAAAACTCCACATATAAAGAAGTCTGGTTTTTGTTAGGAGACCTCTCGTCTGTACAAGTTTCCTGCCAAGATCTGCTTATGATATTGCATATCAACAACCTGATCTATTTTCTCTTCCTGCTGTCAAGAAATTAAATCATGTTGTTATTTTACAAAGATTACAATCATTGCTGTGACAACAAACATATGACCTGAAGAATACCATAAAATAATGTGGCAAGAGAAAGCAACAAAGGAAACAAAGGATGAAGAATGAACAACTCTGGCAGAATTCTTCTCTCTTGAAATATTCTTTTTTCAGGAAACACAGTTCAGGACATCCTTAGACTCATCTAACAAGGAGACAAAGATGAATTGTTGACTTCATTCAAAGCTATAGAGATTCCAACTGCAAAGAGATTTCAGCCCAGACCAAGGCCTGCACTTCACAACAGTACTAACAAAACCCCTTCTGAAATACCTCTGATCATGCTGAAAATCTGACATCTTGTCAGGGTGGGAAGCTACTGCACCAAAGGAAAATCTATTTTAATGTAACAAACACTTCCAAGAAAACTTCAGTTTCACTCAGGAATACACTCACAATGTGTCTTCTGTGGAAAAATAAAATCAAAACGAAAAAACCCACCCTAACAACAGTAATACCACTGCAAGACCAAAGCTCTTCCAATCAGAGACAGAAGATCGGATGAGGCATACCACAAACATCACCAGTCCTCATTAACGTGCTAAAGAACCACTCTGTGGTGGGTACTGTGGTCTCTGAGAATTTCCAGAAAGAAGGGGGAAATGACAGCTGCAATCAAGAGCAGAAAGGCACCTGCAGCACAATATGGCCAGGAAAAAGCCATGCAAAATGGAGTTTAGAAGCTGCCAGAAGGGAAAGATTTCAGCAGATGAGCGCAGCTTCTCCAGACATCCTTTCTTTCCAGCAGAAAAGAATAATTTTGAAGTTTCTTTGTTTTCCTGCTCAGAACAAGGGAACAATCAGATAGGACAGAACAGCAATCAAAGCATTCCCTTCCTCTAAAATGAGAAGAGAATTACTCAGATCTGTTCCCCCAGAGCTTACGAAGACGATGTTTCTGGAATACTCTGAATACTGAAAACATGATAATACAGATAAACACTTTTATTCTGTCTTTTATGTTTCTTGTTTTTATCGTTTCTCTTTGCCCAAGACATTTATGCCAGCTCACGTACTGGGATTGTTTTGCACACAAGAATGATTAAAGACACAAAAGTAACTCACCTTAACATAGCTTAAATGCTCTCAGGTCCTCCTTCAGCAGCTGATAAGTGCTACCAACCATCTAACATACTCTCCAGCAGACAGCAAAATAGTTTCACTTATTACACAGCCTATCTTATAGTAGGAACTGTTTGCAGCAACTCAAATAACCAGTAGTTTTGACTGTGTAGAATAACATCCAGTATAAAACAAAAGCAATAGGCTAGAAAATTACTTTAAAGCAGTCGAAGAATCAAAGTCTCCTCTGAGTCAGACTGGACCCTTAGTTAATAATTTTGTGCTACAGTGAAACCAAGCCTGTGCCTTGCACATGGGCATTTTCAAAGTTGGGGCAACAGTGTCTTGAAGGTATTTGACAAATTTAGAATTGAAGTTGCATCCCCTTTTTGTTCAGTAGGGGCTTTGAATTCATTTATGTAAGCACAGAGAAAAGTTTACCTCTACTTCATGCACTTTGAACCCCAACTGGATTCCTACTCAACCCTCATACTTGTTAGACCTTAAAATCCTTTCATATCCACCCATTTCTGGGGTTTCTCTTTTAAGTAGCATCAGGCAGAACTACTACACAAGGCTATTTAGATGTAATAAAGCTTGAGCAACTCCACTTATTAAATGCTAAGCCTGTGTCAAATTAGTATTTATTAAAGAAGTGAACTTTTATATTTCACAGCCAACACTATAAATGTC
Organism: Phasianus colchicus; assembly: GCF_987193195.1. Classification (NCBI taxonomy): domain Eukaryota; kingdom Metazoa; phylum Chordata; class Aves; order Galliformes; family Phasianidae; genus Phasianus; species Phasianus colchicus. Next base: position 26,892,449 of record NC_143442.1, on the reverse strand, counting down.
ATTCCCAGTTCATATTTCTAATTGCTCACTTTCACCTACTTTGTGAATAATCAGTTCATTATTATCACAGCCTTCAGTAAGTACTGCACGTTTACTACTAATAAGGAAAGGCAACTGAAACATAATATTTCCAACTACCATAAAGCTTTATGCTAAGAGAAGGTCTTACTACATGTTGGTTCACATAAGCACTGAATTCATTTATGGAACACGCAGTGGTGAAAAAGACAGCTAACATCTACCTATGAGATCAGAACCACGCTAAAAATGCTTCAGCTTTTGTTTTCAACAATTCATTTTACCAGGATCGATTCTTCAGGCTAATCCAAACAACAGGCACATTCAGGTGGATTTCACCATTACTTTGGCCATTACAAAGAAGAAAATGTGTTCAAACTGTTGGGATATTTCTGGTTCAGCAAAACATTGTCAAAAACAACAACAAAAAAAAAACACTCTTAGCAGTCTGTTCCATCAGTTCCAGAATGAGCTATACTGACACTTCCAGATGAAATTTTTCAAGCTCTGATGATGATCACTCGCCCAACCCAAAATTAACATTATATCTGCAAACTACTGTTCCCTTTTACCAGCTGCCTCCCCGTGCCACAGGGGAACCTCACTATTTTGTTCTCATCACTGCAGGCCCCCACACGAGTAATCCTTGAGGTCTTGGTTCCACGCTGAAACATCCTTCAGTCAGCTGAAGGGCGGAGCAAATTTTGGTCTCCCATTTCACAGGCAGATGCTCCTAAATTCTTGTTAAAAGGGCACGGCTACCTGAAGAATTAGGCTAGAAACGATGGTCTGCCAGCACTGGAACACACTCTCCACCAGTTATGTGTTAACCGGATGAGTTACCAGATGCTGCCAGAAGCAAGTTATGTCACACACACGACCTGTAGCAGCAGCAAGAGCTGGTCCACAGCCCTTCACCAGCAATGAAATCCCTGTGTGGTGCCCTCATCTTATGCAGAGGGGAACCAGTTCATGGCCCTGTTTTGAGAACCGTATGCGTCCTTTTTAAGGGAAACCAAAACATCTGACAGATGTCAACACAGCCAGCTTCAGAAACATCAGAATAAATTATTTCAACGTATCAGAAACATTATGTTTGAAACGCAATGGAAAACTCAGTTGTCTTTCATTTCATCAAAAAAGCTTTGAATATTTTGCAGATCATCCCAATCTGACTTTTCCCCCTCCTCCATCTCCCCACTTTGGTCAATAACTGAAAATACCAGGTATTTAACAAAGCAGATACTTTCTGATGCAAAAGAAACAGGAAAGCCTAATGAGAGAAGCAGTAGTTTAAAAGAGTAATAAGGCAAGCAAGAAAATACCTGTTTCACTATCGACATTCTCCAAGAGAACAAAAACTATCATTTGTGTTGAGACAATACTCAGATGACCAACGTAAGAGTAGCTTTCCATTGTGCTCAGTAAAATATACTATCCCAACTAAATAAATAAAGACTAAGAGCAGTAGAGGAAAAAAAGCAAGCAAGCAACTTACCCAAGATCACCTAAGCTTCTTAGAAGAGCTCAGAAGACGTACACTGTGCTCCCCACGCACTAGAGCATGCTAAGCCTAAACACTTTCCCCTGGAAAGCAGTTCCTGAGGAAACATGTTAGATGAGAAGACCGCATCAGAGAAGTTTAAAAGAAAAAGAAATCAACTGTCTGTCAGTACTGCTACAGTGCAGCTTCCAGGAAGGAGTAATGAGGCAGAGGAGGATGGCCTCGCTGCCTGACAAAGCTCAGAAAAATAATTGCAAGTATAATCAACTATGTGCAATCCATATCTATTTCAGCTTCCTGTACGATCCCAAACCCAGCACTACTCTCAAGTCTTAGACTGTTATGTATTCATTAAGTTTTTAAACCTAAATGCTAAAAAGGTGATGTATCTGTCTGTAATATAAACCCTGTCCTTCCAAGTTATACTAAACAGACATGTCTGGAGATACTGCTTTTGTCTAGGATACAAAGTGTGTATTGAACAGCTAGAGAAATGGGCAAACCAAATACTGTCCTCACCTCCTTTTCTTGCAGAGTTACGTTTGTTAGAAATTTTCATTTAAACTAAACTCTGGGTCCCCTGGACAGCAATCCAGTGTTGACTATTAAATGACCACTTTGGAAAAATCAATTCAAAACATGCATAACTGTATTCATGTCCCTGAGCCCTGCATCCCTACACCCCTGGGTAGGGACTGGGGTGGTAAATCCCCCCCACTGTGAGGACAGAGCAGGTCCAAGACCGCCTCATGAGACTGAATGTGTACAGGTCTATGGGGCCGGACGGCGTGCATCCCAGGGTTCTGAAGGAGCTGGCTGAGGTGGTTGCCAAGCCGCTCTCCATCATATTTGAGAAGTCGTGGCTGTCAGGTGAGGTCCCAGATGACTGGAAGAAGGGTCACGTCACTCCCATTTACAAGAAAGGGAGCAAGGAGGACCCCGGGAACTACAGGCCGGTGAGTCTCACTTCTGTGCCTGGGAAGATCATGGAACAGATCATCCTGCATGACATGCTTGATCACATGAGGAAAGGGCGTGTGATCCATGACAGCCAGCACGGCTTCACCAGAGGAAGCTCATGCTTGACCAATCTGGTGGCCTTTTATGATGGAGTGACGGCATCAATGGACAAGGGAAAGGCGACCGATGTCATTTACCTGGACTTGAGCAAGGCCTTTGACATGGTCCCCCACCACATCCTTATCTCCAAACTGGAGGGATGTGGATTTGATGGGTGGACCATTCGATGGATAAGAAACTGGTTGAAAGGCCGCAGTCAGAGGGTGGTCATCAATGGCTCTATGTCCAGGTGGAGGCCGGTAACGAGCAGCATCCCCCAGAATCTGTCTTAGGACCAGTGCTCTTTAACATCTTTATCAATGACATCGAGACGCTAGAAAGGTGGGCCCGGGTGGACCTGATGAGGTTCAACACGACAAAGTGCAGAGTTTTGCACTGGGCCGGAGGAATCCCAGGCATCCCTACAGACTGGAAGGAGCCGTCCTTGAGAGCAGCCCTGTGGAGAAGGACCTGGGGGTCCTGATAGATGAAAAACTTAATATGAGCCAGCAGTGTGCCCTTGTGGCTCGGAAGGCAAACGGTATCTTGGGCTCCATCAAAAGAGGGGTGGCCAGCAGGGACAGGGAGGTGATTGTTCCCCTCTACTCTGCTCTTGTGAGGCCCCATCTGGAATACTGCGTCCAGGTCTGGAGCCCCCAGTCAAAGAAAGACAGGGAGCTGTTGGAGAGGGTGCAGAGGAGGGCCACCAAGATGATCAGGGGACTGGAGCACCTCCCCTATGAGGACAGGCTGAGGGAACTGAGCTTGTTCAGCCTGGAGAAAAGAAGGCTGCAGGGTGACCTCATGGCAGCCTTTCAATACCTAAAGGGAGCCTACAAACAGGAGGGGAATCAACTCTTTGAAAGGGTAAATAACTGCAGGACAAGGGGAAATGGTTTGAAGTTGAGGGAGGGGAGATTTAGGTTGGATGTCAGGGGGAAATTCTTTACAGAGAGAGTGGTGAGGTGCTGGAACAGGCTGCCCAGAGAGGTTGTGGATGCCCTGTCCCTGGAGGTGTTCAAGGCCAGACTGGATAGGGCCTGGGCAGCCTGGTTTAGCATTAATTGGGGAGGTTGGTGGCCCTGCACATGGCAGGTGGATTGGAGATTCATGATCCTTGAGGTCCCTTCCAACCCTGGCCATTCTGTGATTCTGTGATTCATTTTGTGTAGCACAATGAAGGAATAATATTTATGTGAATAATATAAAGGATGTAAAAGCAGCAAAGCTGCAGTTCAATTACATGAAAGAAGCCAACACTTTTTGCATCGTTTGGAATAATGAGTAGAGGAAATTATGATGTGCAACTGTATGGGCAGAGAAAGCAGAGAAGAGTGTTTGGCTTTTCTTCACTATAGATAAGCAAAACACTTGGGATTGTTTGACTTAAAGTCAGCTCTCTCTTATAGATCCTTTTAATGCTTATTTTCATTGAGATGACAAAGATGAGAAATCATTATACACAAATTTTGTTTTGTGTTATCAGGAGAGTCCAAAAATTCAGGTTCTCTCTCAGCTCTTTTTATCCAGTTTACTTCTGTGGGATGTGTTCATGCCTGTTCCTCAAAGTTACATTGTTTTTTACAAGTAAACAATGCAGCCTACTTACAAACATATCACTGACTAAAGCAGCATTAATATGATATTTACCAGGAAGCAATCAATTTCCTCCTGAGCCTGTAAATCCTTCTACAGCTATTAACTTTTATAAACATACATTGACATTACTATTAACCATTAAATACAGCTTCTAACACAATCAAACATTAATTACTAATGACATTAATTGCTCATCTGTCACAGCCTTAGTAGTCTTACTGGTCTCTTAAGTGAGCAAAAGCCTCATTTATTCCTGGGTGAGGAACACACGATTTTCTGATCATACTAGTGACACAGTTAAAGGCCTTCACTGGCAACTGTCTTATCCAAAGATTATGTATCAAATGCACCTCACATTTCTCCTCTCAAAAGAAAATTGTTCAGATAGTGCATTCATTCATGCTCTTCTTCATAACAAGTCAATTTGCCACTGGATTTCCATCTCAAAAGACTTGTAGAACTTAAAAGGAACATGATAAAAGGAACATGAGGTACTAATTAATCAATCACCGACTTTTTTTTTCCCCTCTTTTTTGGTTAGCACCTTTCTTTCCCCAGGGGAGTGCACTTTGCTAAGTCTCTCCCTACAGACTGTTCTTCCTCCCATTTCCCTTCCTTATACTTCTTCCTGCTTAGCAGACTATTTGCCTTTTTCCTTTGCTACTCAGACTCTTCTCCAAAGCTCCCCCATCACACTGACTCTGTACCAAGACCAGTTATCCCCTTTCAGCACCCTGCTGAGCGCCTCCTTATTTCAGACAGCAGGGCACCTATGGGTGAGACACAAGCCCTCTGCTCACCAAAGCTTCTTGTACCACTTAATTGTGTACATCTACAAAGAAAGCACTTGGATAGCCTACCTTTATTTGCTGCCTTCTCAAATGCATCTTACCTCTTCCCCTCTTTTCCTACTCCTTCCTACTGAGAAATCAAAATGATGAAAAAAGAAGAATGGGCTCCTTAATCTGTTTGGACAACTCCTGTCTGCCCACACAAAGCACCTGGGTGGGTGACAGAAGCAGAACAAAATGCACTGAATGCTCACTCTCCCACACTGGAAATACGAAATACAGCAGTTCACATTCTAGGAACTCCATGTTTCCGCACCTGAATGTGCAATCATTTGTAATTCAGGTATTTTGATTCTAAAAATCAAAGGAAAGCAGTGCAAGAACAGGCAGTAAAATGATTCCAGGCCGGTGTGTACATTAATCAAAATGTGAGCAACTGCACTACCATCATTTGCATCTTCAAAGCCCAGCAGCACTGGATGGTAGAAGTGGTGCAGCTACATGCTTTTGTTTCACTTCATGAATACACAACACTATAGGAAATTTTGAGGCACATCAGTACTTAAAAGGAAAAAAAAGAACAGTCTGCAGCTATACTGTATAAACAGTAAATATGAAAGAAATTCATCACAGATGCTTCTATTTTCATTTCAAACAACAGGAGAACTAAAAAGCAGAGAGCATTTGCAACAAGACCGATTGTTAACAGACCTAATTAACTAGCACTTAGCTGAGAGCCAATTGGTACAACAGAGCATCCTTCCCTCTATTTATCAATAGAGGGCATTAAAAAAAACCAACACTGTTTAAGATTAAGCCACAACAGGAACACACCAATTCCACTCAGTTCACAACAGAGTCCTACTGAACTCAGAAATCCAGTCAGAATAGTTGGCGACTAAATACTGACAGGGCACAGGGTTGGAAGGAAAGCAGGTGGAGGATCCCGCCCTTCAGCAGTACTGGAGCCCAGAGGGGCCAGGGCACAGTGCAGGCATAGGGCAGCCCAGCCAGGCCCAGTGCCTCCCTCCCATGCTTGGACATTTCAGACAGGAATTTTCAGGCCAGAGACAAAGCACATTTATCTGCGGGTGTTTTGTTTAATACAGTGACCTCTGCCTGTTCTGTACCACCAGGTACTTCTATTAACTTCATCATAAGGAATACTGAGCTTAAACTAGGAAATGGATTAGTAGCCTTCTTGTTAAATGTTACTTTTTTCTTCCTTAAAGATATATCTGTATCTCAGAGAGGTTCTACAGGAGGCCTCACCCCTTTCCCACAGTCACTCAATCAGGCTTAAATTTAAAAAGCATCCATATTGAGAATAGAAAAGAACAGGCTAAATTTCAAGTAAGGGATTAGGTCTTATTCTCATGGGGTTTAACACTAGGCTAATGTTAAAAAGGTGTGTCTTGAATAACAATATCCTTAGGACCAATATTAAAATGCTTTCCTGAGCTGGGCTGTGTGGGATCTACAACAGAGGACTGGGAGGAGGAGTTGAGAAAAAAAATAATCGTACACTGCTGTCAAGATCACTGGCTGCAGAAGTGTGTTAGCGTATTTTGTTCCATTTTGGAACTTACATTTGCAATGTAAGTGATCTTTTGTGATCACAAAGAAAAGTTTCTATGTGTTCACACAAGTGTGTGACTTTACTCGTGAAGAGTTTCGATTCAGCCTGCTGGAGGACACACTGCACAGTGAGCAACCTCAAGCAGTACAGAGAAGACAGGCACCAAAGCGGGCCTCTCAAATGCTTCGCAGCAAGATGCTTGTTGCAGATCTTACCAGGGTCAGCGCCTTAAAAATTTAGTGATTCAGAGAGAGCTCTCACAAGACTTCTCCCAAAGTTCCTGTGGGCAGAGGAGGTGGTTTCATCTCCCATAAGCATCCAGTACTGGAAAAAAACTGCAACCCTCAGCTAAACAGCAGCTTTCCAGCACCTAGGTCACTGTATGACAGAAGCAATGCAACAAACCCAGCATTTCCCCCATTTTTCTCATGGATTAGGACTTGGTCCTCAAGAACATCTTTTTCAAACACCTTCAATCTGCTTCTTTCTTAAACCAAGCTGCACCAAACTTGAATGCCATTTTCTGTTGATGTTTCATCAATAACAAACACAGGGCAGCACCTGAATCTTATATACCCATCTCTGCTAATACCTACAACAAAATCTCCTTTCTTTTAAGCTTCACTGGCACTGCACAGCTGACAAATTTGTGATCTCATAATATCCCTGGATTCTGTTATCCAATATATCTGCCAGAGTCTCTCCATTCTTCAGCCACACTTTTTTCCCCGCCCCTTTCCTTGAGCTTTCTAGTCAAGGTCAGAACAGCTTTTGCAACACTAAACAGAAATGCTATTTAGAGAACACAAAATGCTTTGAGGAAACACAAGACAAAGTCAAACTTTGACATACCTCACTTTGTCACAGCCAAACACTTCGAAAACAAGTTTCTGCACTAACGAAGTACCACATATTCGCAGCAAATACTATGTTTTTGCTAACTTTAAAAACTCTAAGTAAGTAGTTTGTGTATTTCCTGCTTATCACATTAAATAGTGATTGTGTCACAGTAAGAGCTTTCCTCTATACCAATTTTAGTAACTAAAAACCGTCACTTCAATAATATGTAGTGGGGGCAAGAAAAAAAGCCTAGGGGGCTCACACACGACGACCAAAAAAATACTGAATTACTGATCACTGGGTAGAAAGAATTCATGATTTATCCAGCGTGCAAGAAGAGTCTTAGCAAAAAACATTCTAAGTGAGTATAATGGAGAGCATGAGAACATACACGCACACAGTAAACCATAATGTGACTACGTACGTAATTTTCACACAGAATCACAGAATGGCCAGGGTTGGAAGGGACCTCAAGGATCATGAATCTCCAATCCACCTGCCACATGCAGGGCCACCAACCTCCTCATTTAATACTAGACCAGGCTGCCCAGGGCCCCATCCAATCTGGCCTTGAACACCTCCAGGGACGGGGCATCCACAACCTCCCTGGGCAGCCTGTTCCAGCACCTCACCACTCTCTCCATAAAGAATTTCCCCCGATGTCCAACCTAAATCTCCCCTCAACTTAAAACCATTTCCCCTTGTCCTGCAGTTATTTACCCTTTCAAAGAGTTGATTCCCCTCCTGTTTGTAGGCTCCCTTTAGGTACTGAAAGGCTGCAATGAGGTCACCCCGCAGCCTTCTTTTCTCCAGGCTGAACAAGCTCAGTTCCCTCAGCCTGTCCTCATAGGGGAGGTGCTCCAGTCCCCTGATCATCTTGGTGGCCCTCCTCTGCACCCTCTCCAACAGCTCCCTGTCTTTCTTGTACTGGGGGCTCCACACTCTTTCAGAGTGCTAGGCTTTACCCCTTTACTAATGGTCCTTTAATACAGGGAGAGCTGTACATTGATAGGAGATAAAGAAAAGCCCAGCCCTGCGTTCCCCCAGCAGGCCAAGGAGCAGAGCAGCTCACAGGGTGGATGAAGCAGCAGCTCTTTTCTCCTAGCTCTTGCAAAGGAGACAAATTAAATGGTAACAGTAAGGTGAGAAACATCCAACATGTTCTTGCAACTCACAAGGGAGGGAAAAGAGCCAGAGAGAGAGTGCAGTGTGCAGAGAGCTGTTAAAAAAGACTCAAACAGTTCTGGCAGAGGCTTTCAGCACTGCCAGAGAGCACTCCCAGTACAGCTCTTGGTAAACAGAAATGCACCTTGATACTATATGATATGATATTGGGGCACAGCAGAGACTATACCTCAAATAGTGCTTTTCTATAATTAATGCAGTGGGAGTGATGGAATACAGCAACTCAAACCTGTTCTGCAAGACTTAATGGCATACATCACAGAGCAATTTTTTAGTGGATTAACCTTTCACCTCTAAAGAGGGGGTCACACAAAGCTTAGGCAATAAGGGGAATTAATATGAGCACCTGGTAATCCTGACCAGGAAAAAGCCCTATGCAGCCACATTAATTTTAGCCTTTCTAGTACATCACTTCTAATCCTTCGTTTTAAAAGCTTCCAAGTTCAAATGATTAAATGCAAAGAAAATAATCCCTTTTCTGAGGATTAACATTGTTTAAATTATAGCTTCTTATACCTTACATTAATTAATGGTTAAGATACCTATTTAAGTGTCTGATTTTACCTCAGCTGTAACAAAAACACTATAAAAACCTTTTTATCAAACTTCGAGGAAAAGTGATCCACGCCTTATAAGTACAAGCTTAAGGTATGGTGCACTGGAAGAAGGAATACATTCAAAATCCAGCCCAAATTAACTACATCAATTAATTAAATCCTATTGCCTTTGGATCTAGTGCTTACTAGCTATGTTCTCAGCAACCAGCAATGATAATTCACTAACAAGCTTATTTTGATCTACAGAATTCTCATTTTCAGTGTTCTGTTCAGCTCCAGTGCACTGGAGCCCACTGGTACTCACAACCAATTTTACACTGGAACTTATCAACAGTCGGTGCTCTCCCACCCAGGAGATTTTGAACTGAAGCCTTTAAGCAAGTTAAATACTTTAAATCCTCAGGGAGGGATGGTAAAACAACAGCAGAAGTCATTAGGAAGCATGTAGTATTCAAACAGTCCCTCCACTTTTGAGAGGCAAACAAAGAAACCACAAAGGGATTCTCAATTTCCCATTTATCTTCCTCACCACCAAAACCAGCCCAGCTCCCACTGATTGCCTCCACAGTAATCTGTACAACAAGGGAGGCTTGAATGTTTTCCTTTGTACACACAGAATGACATCACAGACTACAGAGGTGACAATGCTGCACTGTTTCTCTCAGTAGCCTTTAATGAAACAACGTCTATAAACTCTAACCTATTAAATATGAGCAAAAAGCTTTCTTTCTCATTTACAGTTCGATTGGAGGAATTGGAGACTGCACCCGATAAGGTGTAAGGATAAGGTGCAAGGTGTTCATGGGAGCTGCAGGGGTTTCTTTTAAAGAAGAGATTTTATCTCAACAGTTTCTTAAAAAGCTATTTTCAGTGATCAGCCTGATGGTGACCATCCAGGTCTGAACAGCAGACATACCAATACCACATCGCAGATCTTCAGCTGGCAGTGCCTCTGCCATCAGTCCAGATAGCCAGTCTCCATCCAAATGTTCATCTCTGTGCTACAGCCAGTGAGTAGCCCTAGGTATGCAGTCACAGAGGCAGAAGCACACGTGAAGCTGGGATCACATCACTACCTAGCTTCCCGTGCTCTGGTACCTCTAAGCTACTTCCACGAATACCACCTGTTTAGTCAATATCTTTCTACCAGATGTTTTAAAGAATACAGCAGCAGGCTGAGAGAAGGGCTGCTCACCATTCACTTTTTGGTGCATTTCTGCTCTCAAGGAAAAAAGGAAAACTGGAACAGAAATAGGACACAAGTCATTTAATAGAGCTGGAAATGCTTATTAGGGATTTTTGACTGGATTTGGCCACACTCTTACCTCAAATACCTTAAGTAAAGCCACAAAAGTAGTATTTACTGCACTCAGGTTTGGAGCCAGTCCTAAACCATCATCATTAATGCACACGCGCTCTCTGCCAGGCTGCAAACAAAATGCCAACACTTCAGACACTGCAGCAGAGAAGAATCCAGAAATCAAACCACAGCAGGTGTGCTGCTCTGCCCTGAGGCTTTTGCACTGCCCAGAAACCTGGCAGAGCTGGCACCAATGGAGGAGCACATTTGAATGGAGCTCTGGTGGCCTGTCCACAACTCCAGGCTTGAGGAAGCAAAGCTGCCTCTCTTCTGTTTTCTCTTTTCAAGAATGGAAGGCAGGAAACCAAATTTGTCTCAAGGCTGCGTAACACTGTAGATCCCTGGCCCATGCCTAGCCTACACAGTTTAACACAGTTAAATCCTTATGGAGACAAGGCAGTACTTCTCAGCAGAAACAAAACATTAAGTCAGGTAGGAAGAGCTGAACTCCACTGTTAATGAGGGAAAACAGCCTCACTTCCCTACTAAATTCTCCCATGACTTGCTTCATCCTATCAGCCTGAGAATTTCCAAGATTGGAGCTGGATGGCTTGGAAAACTAGAGGAGATTGATGCAGCAACTGATAGACAATGCTTTCTCTGCTTTCAAACTCCTTCCTCTTTGGGGAAATCCCTCACTGCTATCATCACAAGTTTTCTGCCAATAATGCCATCAAAGAACGATTAAGCAAGTGAAAATCTTAAGTTTTCCATTTGTTTACAATGTACATCTGAAAACAGTTTGATCATAGCCATAAATACTCCCTTGAGGAGTATCCAGTTTCCTTTGCTGCATAAGGATTTTTCACACAGCTTCCAGGAAGAAAAAACATTAAAATATATAATGTTATTGCAAAAAAAAAAAAAAAAAACAACCAGAAGAAACTGCAAAAACAACTTAAAGATTTCACCACTTTCCTGCACCTTGGATGAGGAAAAACCCCCCTTCAACACATTGCTATTCATCTATTTTTTTTCCCCTATTCAGGCTCTTTTAAGGGATAATAAATTAGTAAAAGCAACAAAGATTAGTAAAAGTAAATAGGTTTCTTATTGGCTTTTCTCTGCATCTTGATAATTAGGAAGAACTTTCAAAATAGCTTACCTGCCCTATGTGTACAACACAATTTAGGCAAGTAAATGGCACCAAAAGAAGTGGCCTTTATTCTGCATCAGCATTTAATCCACCATATTGAATTTCTACTTAAATTATACCATGGCTGTAGTGCTTTTCAGAACAAACTGCCATCTGTAATAGATAATCTGATTTCTGCACCAAAGCAGCTAGCTACCTCTCCTCCACACAGAAGAAAATCAAGTTTTCTTCACTTCCATTTTGGGATGGCTTTGTTGACCCCACCACCACCATTCAACTTCTCTCTTCAAGAGGAGCTCACCTCCACTTAAGGTACAAGCAGGAACTCACAGCTTGCTGCCACTGGAAACTTATTCTTTAGACATGACAAAAGAGATTATTGCTGCCATCTTGTCAATCTCTCATTGCCAAAGGATCACTTCCCAGATGTGGGGAGAAATAGAGTACAATTATGTTGTTTTGGGTTTGTTTTGTTGTTGTTTAAAGGAGCAGCAGTAGGATATTATTTATTATTATTATTGCTTATGTGGAAAGAAAATGTAGCAGGAGATGGGAGATAACCAGCCAAGGTAGCACTGCAACACCCCAATAGTCTTTGTGCCATCAGAGCTCCTTGGTGTTGGCCAGAGCTGTGAAGAAGCCCATGAAGAGGTGGGCTGGGTGCTCCCTTGGGCCTCTAAAGAAAGCAGGGGAGCAGGATTTACAGGGAAGCACAGTCTCAATAGCCACTTCCTAACACCCTGGCACAGTTTCAGAAACACAGCCTGATGCTGATAGAAGCAACTGGACAAAGTCATTCCCTGTCTCAGCAGAGGCAGCAATGGCACATGATTTCCTCAGAGCTCTGTGCAATGAGGGCAGAAAGAGAGATAATTATTTTGCTGTATAAATAAATGCTCACAGTCAACCTAATCCCACTCAGCTGCTCAAATTCAGACTCTGGTGGCTACCAAAGATCCATAGAACAAGTCCCAAACCAGGAAACATCCACATTCAATTATCCTATCCCTACTGGCCTTAAGTAAGGATGAAAGCTCTCAGTAATTTTGGCTTTGTCAGTGTTGCTTCATTTCAGGACACAGCATCACAACAGCCTCATCCTTCAGAGCACTGAAGTCCCCAAGGTATCCTTAACTTTGTACGCGTGGCTTATCTACCATCTCCTCAAGCACTTCTGCGCTCCAGGATAGATTTGTCTTCCCCATTAGGGATCTGATAACAATTTAATTAGTTGCATTAAGTCAAAGAGCAAGCAAGTCTATTAATGAGCACTGTTTTAAAAAACAGAACTTTGCATATCTCAGGCTCCTTAATAATTTAAGAAATAACTACATTAAATTCAAATGAGTAAATCTGAAAAAAATGAGCTGTTCAGCATCACTCTGGCAAAATTACCTCAGATTTCTGTTACTAGCAATAAATGAGACTTCATTATTTTAAGTAATAACAGTGAATACTACCAGGTGTCTGGACTGAAAAATAAAAATAGCTTTTTGCACACAATATGCACACAATACCAAAGCACCATAACAACATGTGGAATTTTCATTTTTTATCTTTTACTCATACTACTGATTTTGATTCTACCCAAACCACTAGTAGGACTTTAAGAAGTGAATATGAAAATAAGGAAACTTCCTTATTTTTTAAACATGATTCTAAGAATTCTGTAAGAACTTCCCAATAACCCTATTTTACCTAAACAATACATACTTGTGAGAATACACTCCCCGAGGTGTGCTGAGTAAGTAGCAAGGAGGTAAGTTTTACTTTTGCTCCCAGCTCATTAAAAAGAAATGGCTCTAGCCTTAAGAGGAAGAGTGCTCTGCATCCAGGGTGAAATTTTTCATTGTGAACAAAGAATTAAGCTGTGCCCATGCATCACCTGGACTTTCATATGCTGCCATCATAGCCATCCAGTTTATCTCTGTGATAGTGACTTTGAGGGCCCACATTCATTCTATGTGATAAACCAATGCTCACTGAAGACAAAGTTGAGCTTCCCAAAGTTTTGGAAGCAAACAATGACTTAATGAACTCAGCAGCATGTTTTCTATGCATTCTTCAGACTAAAGTTCTTACTTCAGTATTTATACTATAGTTTCCTGCCTATAAAATAGAAAACAAGCAGCATGTGAACAAAATTACTACCTGCTCACCTCTAAAACTTCATGAGACTATTTTTTTTTTTTTTTTTTTAAGAGATAACGGGATTGAGGGGAGCCACAAACATCTCTCCTAATGCTGCAATGACAGAGAAACCCTTTGCAATTGGGTTTAGGTACCTCATTTCTTTTTTCCCCAGCACGTAGAAATTTCATAATCTCAATGCAGCTACACTGTTCACAACAGCAAGAATCCAAGGCCTGACCTACACAGTGAGCAAACTGAAAGAGAAAGCAAACGCATGCTGACTTTCCCAACATCATAATCAAGACCTTTTCAGTAGATTAGGCTGCTGATAGGTGAAGGCTGACTGAATATAGAGCACTGCAGAAATGTTTAGAGCTCTTTGAACTGCAAGTTCAGAACTCACGCACTCTGAAGGCCAAGGCAGTGAAGCCCTCCACTGCTAATTTTACTCATCAGCAGAGCTTTTTTTTTTTTTTAAATATTGCTTACACACTCACCAGCTTTCAACTTGAGCTGACATTTTCCTTATCAGGTGCTTGTTTTTAAAGAAGAAAAAAATCGTAAGTATTAAAATAATCCAGCAGTTCCAAGAGTAAAGCTGGGAAAAAATTACGATGCTTTGTTAACATTTAAGCACTATTCTGACCTTGCTTCAAAAGAAAATCGTATACAAGGAAATACACTTTGAGGGCCTGCCTTGAGAACTTTACCCAAGGTCTTTTCATAAGGTCTTTTTGCACGTAAGTGGAGATGCATGTATTCCTTAAGCATTCCTGAAGGTACAGTTTAAGCATGAGCAGTACATTATGCTGCTGTTTTTGAAATTTGCCTTTTCTCACTGAAGTAGACAGGGGGAGCAATCACTTGCAGAACACTTCTCAGACTGCAGAGCATTTGTGTTTTCTTTCTGGATTTTGTTTCTTTTGAACAAAAAGTATTAAAAAACACTCTGCTTACTCATGCCATAAAGCCATCCAAGACTAGTAAACCCCAAGCAGAGTCCATCTCTGATGTTTATCTTTCCTTGCAGACTTCCAAGACCAGAGACATGACAACATTCTCACAGAGAACGAGCAGCAACACAAGGGACAAGGAAGCAAAGAATCAGCTCTCCTAGTCTTTGTGCTGCAGCAAACCCAGTAGAAGCTGATGGTGTCAAGAAACAGAATGAGTAAGCAAGAAGTGGGTGGTACAATATGTTCATTTTCCTCCACTATTTCCATTTCAAGTGTCAGCATCCCAAGATGTATTTAATTTGTACTATAAATTTTGATTCCAAAACTCTTGCCATGCTGTTCAACAAAACAGTCTGCACATACACATGTAAGAGGAAATATTGCTTGAAACCCTAATGACAGCAAGGGCCCTTGTATGAAATCTGTTGCAGCTACACGGCTTCCAGATCTGAAATAAAATGGTAAAGTTTTCTGGCTGGATGGATCCAGTGACAAATGAGAAGCAATCTCCCTTCCATATTTCCTTCTCGGCCCAGTCTACGTCAAGCTTTCATTCAGCAGCAGTAGCAGATTGCTGACAGCTTTGTTAAAGAGTTTGCTATGGGCTCCTAATCACAATCTGAGATTTTATTACAAAAATATCCGACTCCTTATTACAACTAGTGGTGTTATATTATTCCAACATAACTCTTTTTTACTTTTTTTTTTTAAAAACATATTAAGTTGTATTTAATCTTTAGTATCTCCAAATCCAACTGAACTAATGAAAAAACTATTCTGGAAAAGGGCGGCTCTTTGCTGTAAAAGTGTGATGAAAGCTATTTTCCATGTCTCTAAAGGAAATGAGACCACCTGTAAGAGCTCTCTCCTGGCTGCCATGGCAAGTTTCTCAACAGTTCCAGTGCTAGCCACACTGACATTAGCCATGAACTAACTTAACTGGGGGAAGGAGGGTTGAGTGTTGGAAAGGATCTTCACCTCACTGAGGAAGAAGAAAGAGGGCAGACAGAAGCATATCGCACCTAGTAGAAGAGCCTAGCAGGAGACATTGCTAAATAGTGCTCTGCACATATCATGCTTAACTCAGCACATTTCCATGAGGCCAGACAGCACTGCAGCCAGTTCTCTGCAGCCAAGGCTGCCTGTCACCAACTAGCCTTACATTTGCAAGCCTTAAGTGCCTGCCTACAGCAATAGGCATGTACCCACTGTGGCAGGATCTCTGCACAAGTTCTACTATGTTAGGACTTTTCTTCAACCAAAACTTCAGGAAGGTCAGGCTGGCACGTCAGTCACCAAATTCTTCCCTTAATCTACTGCACATAGAGACACTGTTACAAGACTCTCCGGAATGAAGTGCTGCACAGACACCTACTTTTTTCCAATAATTATTTCACAACACTAGACAAAGGGGACATGGCTTCTGTAATTCATACCATTTAAAAAGTCCTCATTAATAAGAATCATAACCAACAGTGAAGAAACATTTAGTGAAAGGCAAGAAAACTTACCAACCCATGCACAGAACACAACCCCCCCTGCAATAATAAAGGAAATAAATCCCTAGCAATGTATTACCCACCCATCACAACCCATTGCTCACTCTAGCTGAGTAGAATAGATTTTCACAAGCTTGTCATGGGGCAGAACTTATTGTGTCAGCTCTAACTTTTATTGTCACTTTGCTCTGGAAACCAATCAAAATGGCAAATAAATATTAACTAATGAATTGTAAAACTAAACTCCTAATAGCTGCAAAAACTGTTAAACTCTTCATAATTATGCTGTTAAAAATGAGCAATATCTGTATGAGCCCAAACACTGCTGCAAAATTATTTTAAAATATGCACAGAGCAGGAAAAACCAAGTGTGAAATTTATTATCAATACTGTGGTCTTATATCAATACTTCAGATCTTATATCCCAGATTATTTGTGTACTGTGCCAGAAATTGTGTATGCAGAATAATCCCCAGCATAAGGAGAGCCAAAGACTCATTCCCTGATCAGGAAAGTCCTGCAAGAAAGATGAGGTGAAAATAGGCACAGAAACTGCATGAAGGCCAACACTTTTCTCAGATTCAGACGTGGCTCTTTCTGAGCAGGTCTTCAGCTCCACTGACTTTCAGAGCATTACAGAACAAGCTGAAGAATAGCAGAAAGTAAAGCCACTGATTTTCTTACTGAAGTACAGCACAGTACATTGTTCTCCTCACCTGTCAGGGGACAGAAATGATTTGCTTCCCTCTGCAAGGCTGGAACACTGCCAAAGGAACAGTTAGGATTAACTAGTGTTCCATAATTAAGAGTTTTATGGGCAGCCTCATTTAGCTTTATAAAATACATAAAACCTTGAGCTGTCCTTGAGAACTACTAAGGGTTTCCAGGAGATTTCCCCTGCTAGCACTACAGTACGCTCTCTATCAACTGTGAATTTTGCACATAAACAAGTTTGTTTTTACAATGCCCACAGATGGAAAGATCCACAGGCCCTGTGTGCTGGCAGCTGCTGCCTAACTATAGTCAGCAATTATCCTATTACTATACTTTAATCATTAATGTTGGTGAAAGTCATTTTCTCTAAGTACTTACAGCATCCTTACCAGCAGCACATCTGTTAAGGTGGTTTACAGTTCAGGTTTTCACATCTCTGGGAGTCAGTGACCTCAACTATTTTACAGGTCAGGTATCAGCTGAAGCACACACTCAGACACAGCTTCCTTATATGATTAAACAACCAATTTAAGAGTGAGGAAAAAAATCTGCTTTTTTTGTCCAGTACTCCATTGTCTAATGAGCTGCAAAACAGCTCTTCTTGCAGCACTTCACCCTTTTCATCTCACTTGAAAACTGGGCAGAGATGTATCATGGCAATATGGTATTGGTATGGAGATGAGCCAAGTAATTCAGTCCTCAGGCAGATTTTGCTTTAATTCAAATTCTCATGTGTTGTTCATTCCCAAAAGATGTGTCACTTCCCAAAATCAGGTTCACAGAACTACACAAGTTGCACTTCTTAACTATGACTGATCCTAATTGTTTTCATATGCAATAAGTCCAGAAGCTCTCTGCAGCCTCTAGAGTGAGCACTAAAAAGAAATTGTGTTTTCCCATACCAAAAGAGCAAAATAACTTTCCATATGCCATAATATCCTTACTAAGTCAGTTCCATATCTAACACCTCTAACATGAAAAATAAAAATTATATGAAATGAAAAATAGCTAAGATGGATGCAAGTACTCCATTTTATTTTCTCAAATGTCCCTTGTCTGTCGCAAAGCCTCATAAAAAGTTGAGCGCCAGCATTTACAGAGATCCCATGCTAACCTATACTAGATGTCTTCTCATCTCTTCTTTCAGAGTGGAAGGCCAAGAGACCTAAATTACACCTTGGAAGCTGGGTCAAAGTTACACATGCAGTCCACATATCCAAATTGCCATAAATGTCTGCAGCATCGGTCAAGTCCGTATTCTTTACATTCATTCATTTACAGTTTCTTACTGAATCATTTGGCTTCGGATGTGTGAAGAATCACAAACAATCTGCTGTACATGAGCTAACAAGGCAGAGGCTTTAAGCAAAGTTCTGACCAAAGCAATCTGAAAGATGGTCTTAGACAGTACAACATTTTGTATACTTTTCCACGTATTTTCTGCTAAATCACTTGTTTCTGTTGATATCAAAGAAGGGCTAAACAAATGCAGCTGCTAGCTTTTAGATCTTAATGCCTTCAGTTTTTAAATAAATGTTTCTATCCAGCAGATCAATCTAACGCCCCTTCTTCATTACTGTGCATCTCAAGTACGCATCACGCAGAGACCAGATTCACTAGAACGTATAGCACACACTCAGCAAATTCACACAAACAGCTGGTTGATTTTGTTTATGCTGAAAATGTTAATTCACTCACATTAATTCAGTTTTGACTGGAGCACACAATTTCCTTTTTACCTCCAGAACAGACTTCTCACCAAATATACACAAGATCAAGATTCTGAAATTGCATGCAAGCCTCTACATATTCATACTTTAAGGAAAACACTCTCTCTTCTTTCACTTATCTTCTTTATGCATGTTACCATTCTCAAGGTTACTGTTTTGGCAAATAAAAAACATCCTGAAAATGAGTTTCAAAAAGTAGTAAACAATATACTGAAGCTACAGCACAAGACAATTTAGACGTGCAACCTGATGGAAAGTATCCATGTGGACAAGCTATTGCAATGTCACATCTCCCCATAATTTAAAAAGCTGTCTCTTCACATTTACGCAGTTAATCCACAAGTTTGCAGCAAATACAGAAAGACTTTATCTGGCACAGTTAATCGTATTTGGTTGTGACTTACATCACAAATTCAGTGGGAGGTCATCTGTTTTAAAGCAAGGGCAAAGAATGGACCCACATGTACAAAAGTGATGCTTTAAAAGTCCATTTCCGTGATTATGATGAATAATCCACACAAAAAGCTTCTCATTTCTCAAAGCACTCTAGAGTCCATGTTGTGTCACTGTTCTAGAATATACTAAGCTTCATTACATGAATTGCTTGAATAGTAATAAAAATACAAGTCATTTTTGCATTTGTAGATTAGCTCCTCCCTGTCAATGATGATGTTTTCTTTTTTGCATATCCCTGATGCACATTTGTGGCAAAGTCTGGGTGGTAGCAGAATCTAGCAGCAGAGGAGTATCATTTGGAAGAATTGTACTATCTTATTATAATACAATTGCCTCCCAAAAAGGTTTACCGAGTTCAAATTTATCTTCTAAACTGACTTATAAAAATGTACATATTAGCAACATAATATCTCAAGCTTAGTTTTCTTTCCAAGGCTAGACACTTTTACTACAATAGAGCCTATGATCATCTGCCAATGCAGTGAGGTCTTGTTGTTGAGCTCTACTGAAATCTGGGAGTAAAAACTATGCTGCCTCAGAAGGACCAGGCAACCAAAACAGGGCCACAGGAATACCTGGAGTTGGTCTCGAATCAACACATGGCACAGTGGGAACCACTGTAGAAGCCATGCACAAAAACCTGCAGAGCTCATTGCTCCTTAAAAATAAAGGAAGAGTCCACAGGCCTAAGTGTTAATGCATTCCTATCACAGTCCAGACAATAGCAGCTATATGCCTGATGTTTGCTTCTTTCACGATACAGTGTCAGCCACAAGTTGCTTTGCACATGTAACCAAGTGTGCCTGGTAGATTCATTCAGCACCAAAAATCATTTTTCCGTCAACAACTGAAATAAAGCCCGTCTCCTACAGACGCATCTCCTCCACTCCGACACTTGACTGTGCAGATCCTGCAGTTTTGTCTGCAACTAGTTATGCAGAGGTTGCTTCAGCACAGAAACAGAATCCTTCATTGATGCCAGAAAAACAAATCTTTAAACCTAATCTCTAATTAACCCCGATCAAAATACATAAACACAGTGTCAAAGCACTCTCATAAGGCCTATCATTTAAAAATCTTCCTTGGGTTAACAGCCCAGAGGGCAAGATTTTGCTAACTACAAGTATTTTAATACTGACAACATCCACGAAAAGCCTGAAGGATTTTCATTTCTAGCCTACTTCCTATTCTCACAAAAAAAAAAAAAGGAAAGAACAATGAAGATATGAAGAGGAAATAATTTATCCATCAGCTTCAGCGCTCCAGAAGAATCAGTGGGGCAGCATTTAGAGTAAAGTTCAACCCAGCACAGGGAAAGCTGGCCAGATCAAGCCCTCTCAACACAGAAACTAACACAGAAGCAACGGCTGCCCTATGGTACTTACTGGATAAACTGAGAAATAAAACCATCTTCTATGTTTTAATCAGATTTTTCTTAATATTTTAATATGAATTAGTTAGCTAAAATACATTTTATCCAAATTGCAAGTGTGTAAGAACTACTGATTGCATCTGAACTTAATTTAACCAAATGGTTTCTACGTGATTGGACAGGGATTATCAGTGAACTAACGCAAGCAAGTTTGCTCTAAATCATCACATTCCATTAAATTAATGTTGTGCTAGTCAGGAAAGCAGCGTATTGTTTTACAATGAAAATTTATAATACTGGTTTATGAAGAAATACTGCTCTATATTAAATCTGCTTTAAAGCAGAAAGTGCATTTTGCATCCAAAATTCTGTAGCCGACAGGGAAAAAGGGAAAGTATGTTAACTTGCTTAATTTGGAACCAGATTACTGTCACAAAACATTCTGTAGTTGTTGCCTAAATGATGCAATAAAATTATTTACTGATTCAACTATTACAAAGCTAGGATCATGTTCAGATACGAGTATCATAACATCTTCTGGAGGGACAATAAACAAAAGGACACGAGCACAAACAGAGAGGCCCAACATTACAACTCTGCAACAAGGAGAAAACCAAGGCAATTGGGATGGTCACTATAAGCCTGTAAAAGATAAATTACCATGAAGATGATAAGAAATGACAAACATCTTCTGAAAATTAGAGATGGAAATGCCATCTGTGGAACAAGAAACTTTGAAGAACAAACACAACCGAGTGTCCTACACAGTTCCACTAAGCATCCCTGGCCTCCCCATGCTTCTTTGCTTACAACAGTGAGCCCCTACCACTGAGGATCTGTAAGGGCTCCTCAAATACCCTTAATGTGCCACCACACTCCCTCCCTCCCAGCTGGACTGAGTCACTATGCTGAGCACCCCTCATGTATGACTGTGAGCATGGACCACAGCTGTCCAGCTCCCAACACAGCCTCCCTACCCAAATGCTGAGCTGCTGGGCTTCCTCCAGAAGTTGCCAACTTTATGGCATCCACCCCCCAGCAACATCTGCAGTAAGGTTAGAAGGACAGAGACAGTCACCAAGAGCATTAGCAGCTTCCTCATGAATCCTGACAAAAAAAAGCACAGAATATCATGTAATAAGCACCTTGCACAGCTTTCCTTACATGATCAAAGGATGGTAATTACAAATGAGAAAACAGTTTCCAGAAATTAAAGCCTCCGGAAAAATATGTACACTTGTTTACCTAAATGGTTTTACAGGCTGCTCAAAAAACCCCACAAACTCAATTTGCTACCACAAATTGCAGATAGACTTTGAGAATTTCCTCTTGGACTTAAATTACACGCTGTTCTATGGCAAAAATTAGGAAATAGGAAGTTACTTAACTCATTTTCTTATGATGCACCACACTTAAAGCTGTTATACAAACTAAAGTCTAGGGTGGTGTTGTAGTTTTCTGCTTTGTTTCTAATGTTCTCTGGTCATGCTGACATTTCTTTAAAGGAAAGAAGCAATGAAGTCTACTTTAATTTTTATTACTTACATGTCATTACTGGAAAAGACTTGAAGGGTGTTTGGATGGTGTTTTAACTGATATTTCTCCATATTTCAAAACATGGACGTCAGAGCTTTTCATGCAAAAATTACTCAGAACAATGAGTTGCAGGAAGAAATTAAAGGATAAATGGCAAAACTTTCAGTTCTCACTACTGCATTCAGCTGTAACCTCCAGAGCTGAGTTTTGATTTATGTAACAGAAGACAAACAGGTGTTGCAAATGAGCACGAGCTTGATCCTCTGCATGCTGTTCTACTATGAACAGCACACACAACTCTACATTCCCCCTTTTGTATGTCCCAGCAGCCTCAGGCAGAACAGCCAGACAGCACACTCCTCATGACAAGTTGCAAGGGTATGTGAAAAGCCCTAGGATGAGATAATTTTGCAATTAGATCTTACTTGGATGGGACAACCCACTAAAAGTATGGTTTGGAGGAAATCAGACTCTCTCTGACTAAATAATCTTTGAAGAACAGAACAGGTTACCAATTCAGATAGTCAAAATGGCTGGTTTCAATCCAGACAGCCAAAATATAATATGTAGCATTCAGATATCCAGAACAACATCTGTCTGGTGGCTGACACTGAGCACATTTCCCTGATGGAAGGAGAAATCCTGGCCTTCTCACCAGTCACTTGAATTTCACAGGACAGGAAAGTAATACACCTTCTCTATAGACACACATCCAAGTATTAGGCAAACAGCAGGAATTGCAGTGTAACAGACAGATTTCCGTTCCCTTGTTTGTAACATTATAAAAAAACACACAGAATTTGAAAAATTAAATAGAACTACAAAGTAGAGTAATAACTTGCTGAATTTTGGTAACAGTAGCCTCATAGGAATAATAATTTTTGGGCTGCAGATGTGATCGTTCTGGAATTCCTTTCAATTTGTATCTAATGTAAACTTGTGGAAGTTTATTTCCCCCATAAAACTGCAGGTTGAGATTTTTCCATTGCTCATCAAACATCCAAATAGCTCCTTACACTGTACAATCTGTGCTAGTCCCATCACTGTTTCGTAGAAAGTTGGTTAGCAGAACATCTACCTTTCAGTTATTTTCATCATCTATTTAAAGATGAACTTAAGTCTAAAATTCTCCTCAGATTCACTAAGCACGCCCAGTATTTTTCTTTATAGTCAGAACTTATAGGAACTATAAAATATAACATGATTTGAAGACTTCTTTTCCAAAATAAATGTAATATTAACAGTGCTGGGAAATTTCAAAAGGAATATGGGAGGACAACTAAATTTACTTTTGATACAACTTTACAAAGGAGGAAAGAAATAAACGGTGACCAATTCTGATTCCTTACACTGCAGAAAGAGGTCTTGGTTTCAGGAACTGATAATCAATGTGTCTATGAAACCCCTTTCCCTTCAGTTCCATCCTTTCCAAGCTGGTTTTCCACATCTGCATAAGCCTTCCTTCTCATAGATGAAAGGATTTTACAATGAGATTAAAAAATGTTTTTTCAATTCATTATTCTCCTGAAAAAGGAAACATTCGGGGAGAAAATGATTCCATCAGTCCAGAAAAAATAATAAACCCTGATAACTTTAGGACACAGTCCAACAAAGTGTAAAAACTGAACACATAGTAGGATCAGCATCCACAGCTTTTCATGTTAGGTGAGAAAGTAACGTACGTAATTTCCATCCCCACATGCAAAAAGCAAGAATCATTTGCAAAAAGATAACAGGATACGTACACTAAGTTTAAAACTAATATGTTGCTATAAAATAACTTGCAAGTCAACTCAATCACAACATTTGTCATATTATGACAAAGATGTTGACATTAATTTCAGTTTATACCATTCCAAGGGAAGCAATGCTTCTGCCCAGCCATACAGACCAGCTGGCTGTGGCCGGGGGGAGACATACAGGCTGCATCCAAGAAGCTCAGCACAAGAAACATGGTGAGCTCTTTCACATCCCCTGTTAGCAGACAGGAGAGACAAGTCTGACATCCTCAAAGCCACCTGGAGAAGAAAAACAGTAATTTCATTTCTTTGTTAATACAGTTGTTTAGAAGTCACATCCTTTTGGAGAGGGATGCTCCTTTATCACAAGCACTCCTTTATCATTCAAGGAAAGAACCTTTGCTGTCTTTTTCTATGAATTCTCATTACTCTCTTTCTCCAGACTTGTATATTTAATCAGTGCTGCACCTGTCACGCTTTCTGAAAACCAGATTACACCAAAAAAGCAACTCCTACCGCACTGTGCAGTGTCCTCACAGACGTCATCATTAGAGTCTCTGCTTGTCTTTCTGTGTTACCAAAGTTAACTACATGCAAACAATTTTATCTTTGTCTAATTATTTGTATTTTCCTTTCCCCAGAAGACAAAGTATGGTGTATTTAGCTTTGAAATTGCTACACAGAATAAAAATTTACCACTGCATCACCACTACAACAAAAATAGTGCAACTTCAGCCAACACACCAAGAAGGTAAACAGAAACTAGTAAATTAACTTGCATGCAGAAATGGTGACTCCACACTTTGAAGTATTTGGACATTGGTAGAGTCTACTACGAAAACTATCTGCAGCTCTATACTTTATCAAATACAGCACAAATTTTAAAAAGTGCGATTAAAAAAAGCAATTGTAAAATCACATTAGTGCTTATCAAGTCTGTTAACAACACAACATTGTCACCCTTACTTGCTCAGTAGTGACAAAGCAAGGAAGCCAGTACCACAAGTCTTCACACCACAGCGACTCATTCCCATTCATTTTGACAAGCCCTGATCCCATAGCAGTGACACAAGGTGATGTCAGGCAGAACCCAGGAAGCACTTAAGTAACTCATTTGATATTTAGCTTTGAGCTACACCAGGATAGTCCAGAAATAAGACAGTAACAAGGATGTGGCAGATAACAAATGAAGAAAATCCATATTAGAGTTAAATCCACATGTTGATCAACACCACAGTGACCTGGATCAGCCATCATGCTCACAATAGTTTCAAATGTAGCATAGATTTCATTCCAATGTAGCAGGTAAAAAACATTATGCATGGACAAAAGCTCACAGACGCATTGTTTTTTTATTTGTGTAATTGATGACCTTTGTCATTAACTGATGGCCGTTTTCTTTGCAATAAAATGGACAGTTGTAAATGGCAAGGTAAAAAGAGGAAGAGCAGCAGCAGCATTTGGATGTAAAAATGATATGAAGCCACTACTTATAAATGGCTGCAAACTCCAGCAGAGGTTAGAAGTATTTAGTCAAGGCCTTGTTAAATCACATGCAAGCTTTCTGCCACTACTCTCCTGTTGTACACTCCAGCTTATTTCACCAAGCTGGCAGATGCAACCAACAGTGCCAGCATCGTCTGTTCTGACTTCAACAGCAAGCTTCACAGAAAGAAGAGTGGCTAAATGCAATGAAGTTTCTGCACACAACCCGCTCTTCTTATGGAATGTAATAATGCAGGAAAAACACTACTCAAATTTTAATTCTATTCATGAAACATTTCCCCATTTCTATGCCCCAGTTCAGTGGCAGGATTTTAAAGGTTTATTGCAACCTCTGTAATCTATATTAAAAGATACTTCAAATCACCTGCCTCAGAACTGCACATTCCGCTCCGTCATCTTCACCTGTTTGTTTTCCCCCAGAAAATTACACTATTATCTTGCATCTTCAGTGCTCTGGCAATACAGCATTCAAAACCTGCTCACCTTTAGCTCCAAGCAGGCATTACATTAATTAACAAAAGCAGCATCAGCAGATTATCTACACCAGACTACAGGAAAGGTTCCTGCAGTTAATAACTCCTTACAAGCCCAGCTTTCTAGCTGAACAGTCCCTCCCCAACAAGCCCACTATTGCACTACACACAACATACATTAAAGAGCAGGAGATGGGAACATTTGTTCTCCTGCAATTCTTCAATTGCTTCCAGATACAATTACTGGCAACTCAGTTTCTCTTTGCACCTTCCAGAACAAAGTGGATTGGAGTCTTCAGGGAAGACACCCAGACAGATCTGTAAAATCAAATATGAATCCATCATCACAATGAGTCACTTAATTAGGCAGCTTTGCATGGTTGGAAGTGACCTGCTGGGAGAGAGCACGGTAAACTTCTCATATAGTATACAAACTCTAGCAGGAAAAAAAACAGTTACAAAAGAGCCAACAGCAAAGGGAGCATTAATCATTATCACTGAAAACACCATGAAGCTTATCTGAAAAGTTAAACAACCACTAGAGATGATCAACAACCCTCCAGAGTACATTGCCTGGATTATTTTACAGCTATTGATCACCAAGTTATCACTGAAAGTGAAAAAAAGTTGCATTTCTTGGTGGTTAGGGGTTCATCTGACATAATTAGAAGCTCTGTAATGTGACTGGGCACATCAGGTCCTTCCAGAAGGATGCTTATTAAATCCCTGAGGTCTGGAGTCTTAAATGCTGGTGAAATTAGCTTTCTACAAGAGATTTAGTATTATAAAGGCAGTAGAACTACCACTACCAATACAGCAGAGTGTGACAAATACCATGAATGCTTTCCTCAGCATAGTGAGATCATTTACGCAGCCAATGTACAGTGTCAAAACCCTAAAATCCAGCATTTTCATGAACCTAGAAAAGGGAGGAAATAATGAAGTTTACTATAATTTGGGAACAGTAAGATCTGCTGTACAGATTAACAAGTAGCCAGAATTCTTAAGTGAGAATAACAGCACAGCAGCAATAGCACAGTAGCAAAGTCCTAGGCTGCAGCAAGTGAGGATATGCTCAAATACAGCCACCATGGGCACAGAAACAAAAAGGGAAATTCTGCTTACACTTCAAAGGCCTCAGGTATGCAGGGATTTCCAGCAAGATCCCCTTGCCTCCACTGCCAACTCTTGAATGAGGTCTGGGAAGAGGTGGACTCCATCCCTTCGAGTTACTCAGATGCACTGCATGCACCTGAACTCCCCAGGGTTTGCCCTGCCTTCCACCAGGTGCTCCGCCACTGCTTCAAGCCTTGATTAGCATTTCCACTACACTTGCCATGAGAGGCATTCATTGTTCCTATTCTAAAAGTTGTAATTCCTTTACAACTGCCAACATCTGTCACTCATGAAGATCAGAAGTTGTTTCTGGTGCCAAGAGGTCTGCTGGAAACTTAAGTAATCTAAATACACTACAGATCAAGTCCTGCTTTGATGCAACAAATCTAAAAAAGAATACCTGATAACTCAAACATAAAACCCCTCCACACAGCCAATTCTGATGGCATAGGAGATTGCTCTGTACTAGAGTTTGCTACAGCAGCATAATATAGCCTGTAGCTCTTCTTTCTCAGGCAATGAATGCAGCAGCTTTCTGCAGAAACTTCCAGCTCAGGCTGAAAGTAAGCATTGCAGTTTTCAAGCAAGCCCACAGCACTATGAAGGTGACATTTGTTCTTTTGCATTCCCTGGTTCTTCTGGCACTCATTTCAGAGGAACCCTTCCATCTTTCAAGAAAAGAGACCTTGAAAATATCCATGCACAAGCTTATTCAAAGAACCACCATTACAAAATCATTATACAGATAACCTAGTATACCACCTTTAATTTTTAGCTAACTCTTGATGAGCTTGTTTAAAATTGATATTGGTCTATACACAAATTCTCTTTTAAAAATCCTTTTTAAATAAACCATGGTAACTTGTAATTACAGTAGGCCAAAAAGAATAAGAGACAACTCCTAAAAAGAACCTGCAATGTTGCCAAGTTATTTGGCAGTGAAAACCATACTTTGCCTTCTTATACATACGCCTCTGCTCCAATGCTCAATTAAAATAGTCCTTCTTTGAAAAGAATGTGTATTCTGCAATAATTATGAAGTTTAGCTCCTAGGTTCACTAAAGGAAATGAGATTCACCATTTCTCACTGCTACAGCTGTGCAATACTGCAGAATTTAGCCTACGAAGTCAATGTAACATTCTGTAAATTTTAATTGGCATGCCAAGTATATGCAATACACAGATAGATGGTGTTGCATTAAAGGGCAACATGCCCAATTTGGCACCATTAGCCCAGTCATATTCAACACAAAACTATCATGATTACAGATTCACAAATAGTGCCTTTCCCAACTCACCTAGTGCCATTCCAACAGCTCATTCGCAACCCCTTCTTTACTGGTCTAGCAGTGTCCAGTCAGAACTCATGGCTAGGTCAGTGAAAGTACTTCAGCCATGCCCAAGCAGAACTCAAACAGCTAGCTCAATAAATTGTGCAGTTTATTAGCAAGAGATTACAGGCTGTTTTGAATTGTCAATGATAATTCATTGTCTGCTAAGCACGTGAGGTTCAATTTAAAGCACATGCCAAGAGCAAAGAAAAATTCAGCCTAGCCATAACTGAACTAAGTTATAAAACCAAACCTATAGGGATTGCAAAGTTTCCTAGAGAAGCACTCTCCATAGCCACGTGTGCAACACTTACCCAGTAGGCATCCTTAGGTCGTTGAGAAGTTCAGCCTGTCCACTTTTAAAAGGTATATGATAAAGAATTCAGAACGCATGTGTAGAGGTGGTAACACCTTAGAGGCAGGTAGCTTTTGGGAGGGAAATGTGTTTTGGAATGCATTATACTGAGTGCATAATAAGCAAAGTTCACTTGGACAAAGTGAATGTTCAAAGAACTTCTTTTATTAAAAAGATGGCAGACTTTTGGCCCAGGGTAGCATGTAAGCAGTGTGGTACCAAATCCCCATCCCAGCACTGTTTTTCTAAGATCCAGTACATCAAGTTCTCCCAATGTTACTGACATCTAAGGTTACCTAGAGAACTATTACAGACCACAGAACTTGGCCTGAGAGCCTCCACTCCACTTCCCATACCATTTAATGGCACAAAGGCTGCACTCTGCTCTTGTACCCCTGTGAACAGTCTGTACCTTCATTTCCAGTGAGCAATGCCATACCTTAATCAATTATTCCACAGATGGATGAGAAGATAATAAACGAGCAAGAGGTACCATGTTCTTTTAAATATACAGGTAATCTAGACCTGTAAGAACATTCCTGTTTTTGTTAAATGGTATTTGGAGAACTGTACAATATGTGCTCCTGGCTGCAAAATGCCACAACAAGTCAGAGACATTCTGCAATCCCCGAGTGGGTGTACAGAGAGGTAAACAAAGTAAATGGCATTTCATATGCAATAAAGAGTTCTGGATTATACCACTTTCGTGGTTTAGCTGTGGTGTATCTCGGTTGGGTCACGTCTTGTGCCTCACGACTAATCAAGCAAGAAAGGAAACGCTGCAACCTTTTACACGAGAAAACTCATCTCTCCTCTTCCAGTGAATGGAACACTGTGCCCACACTGTTCCTTTCAAATCCTCAGATTTCCAAAAGGATGCCAAAAGCACTCACAGTGGGATGGAGCTCGATTTATTCAAGATGAGAGCCAAGCATCTTTAGAGAATTTAAAAGCTGGTCTGATGGAAGTTTGCAATTCCCTTTCTGCAGAGAAGAGATACATACAAGGCAGACATCAGCTGCAAGACAGTTTTCTTAAGCCACGAAATATACTGTCCTTTCCTATTTGGAAAGTAAAGCTAGTATGGGATCAGAGAGTACTTTTAAGGCTGGGGGGGGTTTACTTCACAGACTGCAAGTCTCAAGTCTCTGAAAAGCTGCAGCAAAATCACTCACAGCCCCACAGCTTTCCAGCACTTCCTCTCTTTGGCACTGCTCTTCTGCTATCTCACTACTTAATGTGCTCCTCTTCATTCCTTGGTCTTATCTCTGGTAAATGAGACCATCCATCCAGCACCAAAGCACATCCAAAGCTGAGTCCAGGCATTTACCCTCAGAAAAGGAAACTCTCCAGTAAAAGGGACAGTTCTTTTTAATGGAACTCCAGCAGCCACAAGATTTCATCAGAAGTACTTATGTCAGCATTTTACAGTATATGAGACATAGTTACAGTGAAAGACACTTGTTGTCTTTAGACTAATCAAAGCAAATGAAGTTACAAAACACATCTCATTGAATTAACCTTTTTTTTTTCTATTCCTTCACTTTCTACCTTTCTACATGAATCCTCAAGCCAGCCTGCTGAGCACATGCAAAGCATGCTGCTTCACAACATCACTTTCACTCTCCCAAGCCAAATTTCTTACTTGCATTTCTTCTCTACTGCTGAGAATCAGCTTCTACAGAAAGGCAACAGTTTTTGGACTGGTAAAAAAAAAATCAGTCTTCAAAATCAAGATGACTGTTGAAGGGCACACTCCTTCTGGTGACCAAAGGACACTGGGGAAATGTTTGGCAGCTGATGAATGAACTCTAATTTGGTCTCAGTGGTACTCGGATGAAAATCCTTTGAATGAATCACTCTCAGCCTCAGCCCTTGAAATGAACTACTTGTTTACAAAGGTGTAGGGGGAAAAAAAAAGTATGGAGTGTAAAGAAAATTTTAATAGGCAGTCAGCACACACCACAGTAGCACTGCCAAGTAATAAATGATGCACTTGCTAGAAGTCATTTCTATGTTGTTATTTTTCTCTGCTCTAATAAGAATTTATTCTTTTGTTTCTACTATAAGCAACTGTTATCCCCTGAAACCCATCCTTTATCAGTTGTCCAGGTTTAAACCCATACACTTCCACCATAAAAACTTAATACACCTTAAAAGTAGGATCACCATAACAAAATTAACTACATTTCTAAGTTTTTAAGAGCCTGAAGAATAAAACTTCAAAACAAGATAACTTAGTATTGTGATGGGATATTTGTACTGCAGATGATCAGCCCAACTCACTCTCCATTAACAGCAGTGGGAAAACTGCCTGGTTTCATAGACTGCAGAAGCTGTGCATACCCAAAATCTGCATTGCTTTAGGGAGCAAGCACTATAACAAATCACACTGAAAAAACCCACAAGCTATATGTACAGTATGACTTGCATTTTCAAATCACACAGAAGCAGAACCAGTTTTATATAACATTAGAAGGCTGCACTTTGGGCTGCAGCCGCGTTTCCCAGCACAAAGCTGCACTGAGCAGAGCACCAGGGCTCAGGCATTACACACAGAGCAAGGCCAACCCCAGCAGAGCTCCTGCTGAAAGCTGCACAGCTCCCAGGCACTCTGTAGTACAGAGCTCTGCCTGCTGCAGAACGCTCAGCATTTACCAAAAGCCTTTTTCATTAGATTAATGAATTCCAATATCTATTTTTTAGCCAGTGCTCACAAATGTTTTCACTCAAGTATTTATATCAGGTACCCTGGAGGTGTGTCATATTCCAACAGAGTACAGTTCTTTTATTGAACTATAACATTTGTTAAATTAACTCAATAAAGCTTCTACATAATCTCATTTGGAAGAAAGAAAAGCGATCTTATAGTAATTCACTCACAGTGCTTTCCCCAATAGCTCTGACTTCAGCAGTCACTTTAGCTAAGCAAAATACAACTTCTAATCAGATATTTATGAATCAGAGAATCACCAAGGTTGGAAAAGACCCACAGGATCACCCAGTCCAGCCATCCACCGATCACCAGCAGCTCTCTCTAATACTGAAAACTGTTGCATATAATAACTGCTATAAAATTAAATTGCGAGAACAAAGAAAATCAAGTTGTATGGCTCTTCTAAATGAAAGTACAGCTTATAAAGAAATGCAATGCTAGCACCCAAAAGTCACCTACATTTACAATGAGCCTATACTCTATCTTACAAGCATCTAAGGAGAAAACTTCAGTAAAAAACAGCGTTGCTTGTGCTTTTATTCAAAGAGCAACAGCAGACTACGACTGCCTACTGGATCCAAGAACAGTTCCCTCCTTTCTCAAAAAAATTATCCTGACAGCAAAGAAAAAAATTGAAACACTTCCATGTTATTTACAATGACAAAACTTCCCTAGGTTCTATAGGGCACGGAAAGCACAGCAGGAGATGTCCAAATGGCCTGGAGCCACCCCAGGGCAGCTGGTGAGCCTTGCAGGAAAGAAGGATGCAAAGCAATAGCAGCAGCCACAGAGCTGGCAGGAGCAGGGCAGGAGCTCCACATTTTTATCAGCCTCGCTCCTCTCCCTGACAGCCTCCCCTCCCAGCCCACGTTTCTATGACATTTACTCCCATTTTTTGGATTTTGCTTGAGCTTCTAAACACACACTCACCCTCAGCTTCAGCCTGCTCTGTCCCACGGCTTTCCCCGTTACCTGAGCACTACTATCTGAGTCCTGTGTCAGACTTGCTTTCTGTCTTCCTGCTCACAGACACGCTGGAGCTAACTTTCTCATGAAATCACCTCAGCACACACAAGTTTGCTGACTTTGCAATAGGATCCAGTGTTACTGAATTTCTTAAACTCATGACACCTTTTTCAAGGGTATGAGTGTGAAAAGTTTTTGGTTTGTCTTACAATCAGAAGTTTTCTAGAAGAGACAAAATGCAAAGGAAAGTACAGCAGCACACACAAAGCCAAAATGATAGATCTGTTTCCATAAGAAGCAGGCCTCTCAAACCACAACTGCACCCCACATTTCCTTTTTTGTTGCATTTTCCCCCATAAGATGCAATATTTTTGTACTTCAAAATCAAAACAGAATTACAATCCATCAGACCTGCCCAATGAATTAAAAACATGCTGTGCATACCTAAAATACTCAATACAGGTAATTAGATCTAAATCATACTGAAGGATCGCTGCTCAGCACGGATAGATAGGTCTGTAAAAGAAACCTTGAGCACTGAGCTTAATCTGAAGGGTAAGTAACTGAAGTTGTATCCCAGTTACCAAAACAAGTTTCCAGTGAAGAAAGAGGATTTGGGAATCCTAATTATCTAATGCCCTAATTATCTAGCACCTGTAGTCACAACCATGCAAGTCAACTCAAGACAATTGTGCAATACCCAAAGTAATTCCCACTCTCTATGAAGCTCAGAACAAGGTGCTGGGCAGCAAAGGCTGGCTCCCTCAGCCCTCAAAGCAGTACCAAAGCTGGATGAGATAGGTCAACCTGGAGAGAAAAAGACTCAACAGGACAGAGAACCTCCTGGGAATAATCACTATGAATACACTCGAATTTAATGCCTTCTGAGTGACATGAGTTCAGGATTCTCCCTCTTCTCCCACCTTTCCATAGCTGCCAGGATTATCAAAGACATGGCATGACTATTAGTACTGCCCTGAGCACGCAGCTCAGAAGGAAAATCAAACATTCACATCACAGTGACATTTACAGCTGGAATTTTTTAAATCCTCCCGGTACACTAACAAGGTTGTATTGGGTGTCAGATTCTAAGACTTCAATCCACCATTAGACATGCATGTCACAATAGTATTACCTGACATATAAATGCCCCAAATTATTAACCACTTTAAGTAGTTCTGGAACAGGAATACTGTATCTCAGTTTACTTGCAGATAATCACTGAAGAGCACGTACACAGCCTTAATGGTCAGTGACTTCCAATGTAATAAACACAAGGCTTAACAACGAGCTAAGACTAATGGATGTCATCACAGTAATGTCAGTAATTTAAGCAGATTTCAGGAAGGGACTCAGTAACCATGAAAACTGCACATTTCTGAAATAAAAACTCCCCTAGAAACAGCAGCCTATATAGTAGGCTTCAAACCCAACAATGTTTACAATACAAAAAGATTAAAGAACACCACTTCAACTGTAAGTATACTTTTACATCAACAAGCATAAAGATAGGTCTTCAACTTTTCAGCATCTAGTACATGTATTTAGCCTTTCACAAAAATTAACTTCTTAACCAAACCTAGATTACAGTTTAGAAACTAGCTATGTCAGAACCCCCAAGTTATACTGACTAAAAGAAAAATAAGCTAGAATAAAAGAGTCTAAACAAGAGTCTAAACATTCATATTAATCATCATTCCCCATTCCCTAATAAAATTATGAAGACGTTACAAAAAATTACACCTACCAGGTGCATCCTGGAAATAAAAAAATATGCTAATTAGGTTTATGAGCAGTTAAATGTTTCTTTTGCCACAGAGGATGCCTTACTGGCTCTACAGTAATTGCTTCCTTTTTTTTTTTTTTTTTTTTTTTTTACATTTGCTGCTGGGAAGGACAGAAAAAGATATATCATTAACTGAAATAAAACATTTCTGTTGCAGATGCAGTTGATCTCAGTGGAACTACAAAATTAATAAAGTATCATTATTATAAGGAATAGGATTTGCATCTCGCACAGATATGAACACTCAGTTTTATTAACTGCTGCTGAGCATATCTGCAAAACAGAACAAAGCGTTCCTTTGCTGCTGCCCTACCCACCAGGCCCATCACTCCAACAGAACATTATTTCTGAACTGTTAATTAAGTACTTCTGTCTTTGGGTACACAACAAACAGGTTGATTTCTTTTTGACTTATTAACAACCTTGTCTCTTTTTCTCGTAAGAGACAGCAGTTGTTTTTGTTTTCCCCAGGAAATCTATCAAATGACTTCCTAAACAGATCTGCTAGAACTGGTGTTTGCAAGTCAGCAGACAGGCTAAGTTATAGTTGCTGGTATTCTACAGAAATGATAATGCACTACCAGCTTGAAAAAAGGTCACCTTTAGGAACTTTCAGTGAAAGACACTCTAATAATGTTGACTATTAGGACCCTTCATGGAAAAACACAAGCACTGCACTATTACTACTATGTTTAACAAGTGTGTGTGTTAACATCACATGCTTTAATGAACGAACTGATCAGAAAGATGCTCCATAGTTAGCAGTCAGTTTAATAGAGAAGTTTGCTACCAACTCTTTTGCAAACAGTTTGCCTTGTTTCTGAACTACTAACTCAGGTAAATGTAAAGGCTCTCATTGATCTGTAAGAGACTTTTAGTCAGGCCCCAAGCTCTCTTTGAGAAGCTCATCTACAGAATTTGTGCATAACCATATCTGAAAACCACAATTATGGTACCATGTGGAAATTCTGACCATTGGAAACAAAGTCAGTGAAGCATGAATGACTCCACAAAATGCAAAGAAAAGAAACCTTCGCCTATTCACAGGCTGACTTGGGTACAAGGTACATATCAAAATGCTTCACAGCAAGTGTAAGAGACCTTGAGCATGCTCTACCAAAAAATATGTATAAGAACTTACCTGGCAAAATGTAGATCTCTGAAAAGCTAGAAGTGCAAAAGTAGCTAGGAGAGCCTCCAGGTTAGCATCATGTGCCTAAACCCCCGCCTGAATCCCATTTTATACACTTAAGTCTTTGTGGAATGCATTACTACAGAAAATCATTATTGCTAATTTGATTCTAAGAACTGCAGGGGACCTAAATCCTTCTCACTACAAAGTTGTTATCTTAGGCACAGCAGTACTTGACCTAACTACCTGCACAGAATCATAGGATGGCCTGGGTTGAAAAGGACCACGATGATCATCTAGTTCCAACCCCCTGCTATGTGCAGGGTCACCAACCACCAGACCAGGCTGCCCAGAGCCACATCCAGCCTGGCCTTGAATGCCTCCAGGGATGGGGCATCCACAACCTCCTTGGGCAACCTTTTCCAGTGCGTTACCACCTTCCAGGTGAAAAACTTCCCCGAAATATCTAAGCTAAATCTCCCCATCTTAGTTTAAAGCCATTCCCCCTAGTCCTATCACTATCAACCCACGTCAACAGCCCCTCCTGTTTATACGCTCCCTTCAAGTATTGGAAGGCCGCACTGAGGTCTCCCCAGAGCCTTCTTCTCTCCAAGCTAAACAAGCCCAGTTCCCTCAACCTTTCCTCATATCAGAGGGCTGGAGCTCCTCTCCTCATCTTAGTGACCCTCCTCTGGACCCGCTCCAAGAGCTGCACGTCCTTCCTGTACCAGGGGCCCCAGGCCTGGATGCAGTACTGCAGATGGGGCCTCACAAGAGCTGAAACTATTTTATTTCAAAGGAGAAAGCAGGGGTCAGGGTCCAGTCTGAAATGCCCATAGCCCACCCTGAGGAATTATCTTTGCAATAAATGCAACAGTCCCATAGTATTGCTGAAGATGAACAGCTACTCCACTTACTGGTTATAATTAATTTGACAAAAGCAAGCTTGTAACCAGCACAGTTTCTCTTCCAGCGTGTTTGAATTAGATGCTTATGAAGAAACAGCAGTATACAGAATC
The DNA here is from genome assembly GCF_987193195.1 of Phasianus colchicus. Lineage (NCBI taxonomy): Eukaryota > Metazoa > Chordata > Aves > Galliformes > Phasianidae > Phasianus > Phasianus colchicus. The sequence continues at coordinate 26,856,326 of NC_143442.1, read as the reverse complement.
CAGGTGCAGCATCATGACTACATGCATTACCAAGACCACAGCTATGCCTTTGGAATCCAGAAAACCTCCTCAAGATGCTTCCTCTTTCTAAAGCTGATAAAAAAAATCTGAATTATTAATGGAAAGTACTCTATTTCTAATATTAGACCAGCAATAACAGAAAAGTCACCTGTGTCTCTTAATATTTCAGTTTTCCTTACCAAAGGGATACTGGGTTAGATAAAGGTCAGCCCAAGCTGGTATCCCAGCTACAGGAGAGCATGCGTGTGGAGGCACATAAGAACACAAAAAGCGATCAATCCTCCATGCAGCTTCCCTTCTTCAACAGCTGGTAGTTCAGGGACTTTGTAAGCCAGATGCCTCTGGTGCTTTGTGAAGCTCTCCTCCATCAATTTGTCATTTTGAACCTGCTTGAACCCATTTACATTTCTGACTGTCACAGCTTTCTGTGGCTGTTATGAACATGATTTAATTACATGTTTGAAATATTTTCTGATGTAACTTGTTGCTATATAACTATTACTGGGTTTCCCCCAATTATTCTTTTTTCTTCACAGAAGAAGAAGAGTTCCCTATTTCTCTCTGCCCTGTGCTTGGAAATCTGCTTACATCTAAAATACCAAGCTGCAGTTGGCTTTTTCCAAACTGACCTAGGGAACTTGTCATTTCATAGCAGTCTTTCCATGGTTAGGTACATCACTCTTGCTCTTCTCTGCAACTTTTCAAGCTCTGCCATCTTCTGTACAGTGTTGTCTACCTATTTTTCACTTTTTTCAGGCTACCTACAAATATGCCAAGGAAAGCAACTGCAGTAAAAGCACCACTGGCTATTAACCAATTAATTTAGCCATAGCTTTAGATTAAGCAGCAGCTATCTAAATGTTATCTTAAGCAGCAAAGTAATCAAAGGTTACTGCAGAACTGCTAGTCCTGAAAACTCCAGTCTTGAGTAAAAAAACATTCTATAGTCATGTAGCACAGACAGACACACCATGTACTTAAAACACATGAATTCTGTCATCATGCTTTAGAACAAAAGCCGAAAGAAACTAAGCCTTGCATTCTTTTTTGTCATAAGTCTTTTAAAGCTAAAATAGTCATTAGGGTAAATAGGGTAAATACAACTTTTTGAAAGAAAACAAGTAGCTATCTTGATACATTCCTACTAATCAATCTAATGACAAAACACCAGTCCTTGCAGTTCTTAGACTAGCAGCACGTGATGAACAAGAACAACTCAACTGGCCCTTAGAGAAATATCTGTGTACAAAAAAAAAGCAGCAAATAAACTTGGGAAGAACTTAATTAAAAGGAAAAGGTCTGTCAGCTATAACATAACTAAACTTAAAGTCTGATTCCACAGTTTGTACTTCAAGTTCCCTTCACAGAAACAGCCTCGTGTTATTAACATAATACTGAGCTGTGTTATCTGCCACAGTATCTTTAGACAAAGATCAGGAAGAAGAAAAACATAGTCCTGAAAATACCTTCTGCAGGCAAACAAAGCAGAAAGAGAGCCTGATAAGCACTGACCAGAAATATGTTGGTAAAGAGTTACAAAATACTTAAGCAGGCATTACATAACAAATTACACGGCCTTCCTATCCATTTATTAAAATGCCCATCCATGGCTATGTCAAAAGGAAGGAAAACACCAGTCAACTCTGCCTGGAACCCTGCACCAGAAACCTAGCAAGATTTCACATGTAAGAGAGGTATCCAATTCTTTGGCCTCTGTTTTCTGGCCTGAAAGTGGCTGCAATTAACATCTTATTAGCAAACAATGGGCTCACAAAGGAATAAAAAGCGATACAGAAACACTTGAACAATAATTTAGTCGGTGTGCACTCCATGTTTAGGCTTCCTGGAAAATGGGGCTGGTTCTATTTTGCCTTGCACTTCTTCTCAATCCGTCTCCCATCCATTACATGTTGCCTCCTTCAAGCTCCTCATCGAGGCAAACATCCTTTCCTGCTCCAGTTCTGTGACAGCACTACTTACTCTCTTCTTCAGTAATAAGAAAAAAAAGACAACTAATGCACACATAATAGGGACATTTTCTAAAGCACAAGAGCAGTTACAATCGTTTCTCATGAATGCTGTTTCAAATTTACCTCAAGCTGCAAAGCTGTGAACATTAGCAAAGTAAAATGGGAATAAAATATTCCAGCTACATTTTGTTCTTTTTCTATGCGTTCTCTGGTTTCTGAGGCCAAATATAGAGCACTTGAATGCACTGAAGATTATCTAGAAGAGTTCATATTTTACAAATACATGCCAAATGCAATTTGCTGCAAGAAGTTTTTAAAGCAAGTTGCTGTTCAGCCCTCTGCACTGAATTATCCCACAGGCACCAAAACCCACCGACGTGAGCAACTGCAGCTTGCACTGAAATTGGGCTCTCCAACACAAAACTTGCAAAGCTCAACAAGACTGCTGGGGGAAAAAAACGGTGTCAGAAGTGTATTTTGATCATCTAACCCTACAGAATTATGACTTTGTGTTCCACTCATGCTTAAGTATACCTTTAGAAACAGGGGAATAGGGCACGAGTGTTCAGTCCCTGCAGAATGAAGGCTTGCTCTCTGCTTCCACTGCTTTCTGAAATCCATTTTTTCAGCTGATAAGATCAGTTTAAGAAAAGCAGTGGAATATACTCTGGCTACAGACTCTAAATACCACTGAGACAACCTTGCTGGGAAGAGCAGCATGCTCAAATGGAGCCTCAAAAGAATCATACCTTAGAAATGAGTAGCCTGCAAATTGTCAAGTTCAGGTATCTGCTTTCAAACACTACCACTGCAATTTAATTTAATCAATCACCTTAACAATTAATGTTAAGCTAAATTATTCAAGATAAGTTATGGGATTGTTTGGCTCCTGGTATTTGTACCATACGACCAATCCAGACCCCTACAGCAATGGTTCAGATTGGATTTACATACAGGCATCTTTTGTCCCACAGCTTCCCATATAGCAGAGCTCCTCTCTGCAACATACCAGCCAAGACCCGTTGCTCAGCCCCTTGGCCATTAATTCACCAGGCTAAGCAAACCACTCTCTATAGTTTTCGGTCCTTTACCCTTCTGAGCCCACCCTAGTTATTGTTACTTCCACCTGCCCCAGTTTGGATGCACAATTCCTAAACACAGGACACAGATTCTATCCAGTATTTCAGATGATGCGTTACCAGTTCCTCACACAGCATTAATGCTTTGTGATCTGTCAGGAATAGCTCTGTCAATTAACGCCACCCCAGGATGTATCTCAAGAAATTTTCTCCAGCTGGAAAGCATGTCACTTCACTCAGTAATACTGCTAAATGTCAACCTGTACTGAAAATGCCACACTATCATTAAAACATATCCTACATTTGTGACATACGTATTGCTGGTAAACTCTACAAAAACCGTGTGTTCTTTCTTTTATGCCCAAGATTGTGCATTTTCAGTTTCCAAAGCAACCACACAGACTTTCAGAACTTTGGCTCCTGATTTAGTAAACCATTTACAAGTTGATGTAAGTTCAGATTGAAAGCATTCAACATCGTGCACACTGGATGCCCTTAGAAGACTGGAAGTCGCACTTAGACCTAAGGAGTTAATATTTCAAGGTGGAACTCCTAAAGCATCCTCGGGGCTCCTTCGCACTTAGCTACCTTGGTCTGCTTTGAACGTTAAGGCTTTATAATGCAAAAGCAATCCTTTCGTTTATCCCTTCCCACTCGGAAGGGACGCACTCAGACCTCAGTATGCATTCCCCCCTTCCGGCACAGAGCTTTGCCGAGCGCTTTCACTCATTTAAAAAAATGAACACTCATCTCCCAGCGTCCAGACCGATGTTTCACAGAGTGCAAATCGCTACAAGAGAATCACACGTGAGCAAACGCAGAATTAACTTCGCCCAGGAGGCTCCATTCACCACCTGCCTAGAAGCCAGCGATCCGCCCACTTACCAGCAAAGAGATTCCACCTAACTGCAAACCGCGTATCGCTAAAAATTAAACGGCAAAAGCAGCACCGGCAAGCGCGGTCCGAAGGCCGCTCTCCTCACCGGACTGTAACGGAGACAAAGGCTGCGAGACCGCCGCCGGACCCGCTAACATCACACGGGTGCGCACCGCTGCTCGGCAGCATCCGCACCGCGCTCCCCTCCCAGCCCGCCCGCAGTTAACTTGTGACACCGCGTATCCGGCCGCTCGGCAGCGACCCGCTCCTCCCCGCGCTCCGCAGCGCAGCTCCGCCGCCGCGCCCGAAGCGGCACCGTCCCGACCCGCGGCCGTTCGCGCTTACCTTGATGATGCTGCTCCGGCGCGGGGTGGCTTTGGCCGCCTCCAGGAGAGAGGCGTCGGGCTCGGGCGCAGCCGCCGGCGCCGGGCTGCCTCCGGGGAAGCGCTCTCCGGCACCGACGGTCGAAACGCCGCTGCGGCGCTCCCTCCTCCTGCCCGCCGCCTCGGGCTGCTCCTCCTCGGCGCGGGCAGCGGCGTCGGGAGGGGCCCGGCCGGCCGGCCGCTCCCTGCCGCCCGCAGCCTCTGCCATCGCCCCGCCGAGCGGCGGCAACTTCTGCGGGGCGCTGCGGGGGGCGCGGGAGTGGAGGGCGGGATCGCGTCCCGCGGCGCTCCGCTCAGCGCGCGGCGGCGGGGCGGAGGCCGGCTCTCCGCGGAGCGGCCATGCCCGGGGCGGCCGGGTGGGGGGGGCCTCGGCTCGGCGGCGCGGAGCGGAGCCGGGAGCGCAGGAAGCGCGGCCGCAGCCCCGCTCTGTTGTGACAGGAGCCCGGGCGTGCCGTGACGGGCGGCGCTGACGGACGGGGCGCCGCGCCACTCAGCGCCGCCGAAGCCGCCCGCGGGCGCCCCGGCGACCAATAGCAGCGAGGAGGGGGCGCGCCCGCGGGCCGCCCGGAGGGCGTCGGGGCGGCGCGGGGCAGGTAGCGCTGCGGGACGCGTGCGGCGCCGCGTCTCGCCCGTAGCTGTGAAGAGCGAGCGCGTGCGTGCGGCGGGGCGGGCGCGTGAGCGCCGCCGCGCAGGGCGGCTCGCGCCGTGCCGGCGCGAGGAGGAGCGCGCAGCCGTCGCCGCAGCGGGACTCGCGACGGGCGGCTCCGGGCACGGGACGGAGCGCGGCATCGCGGGCTGCGTCGCCTCCGTGGAAGCGCCTGGCGTCACGGTGCCACCGAGCGCGAGGGAGAGCGATGGCCGCTCCGCGCCGCGAAAGCCTCCGCCGCACCGCAGCCCGAAACGCGCCGGGTGAGGCGAGGCCGCGATGTTTCGCGGCCGACGGGACCGCCGCGGTCCCTTCGCGGCCGCGGCCCCTGGAGCAGCGGCCCGCGCCGTTGCAGAGCCAGCAGCGCCCCCTAGCGGGAACGCCGTGGCGGTCCCGTACGGCTGCTGCGCGAGGGGCTCGGGACGGGCGGCGCGGAGGGCTGGGCGCCAACCGTGAGAGCTCGGGGAAGGGAAGTGGTGGCAAGCAAAAGAAAGCGGGGTGCGGAAAGGGTGGCGGGGCTGGCTGATACTCGCTAGAAAAGTGAGGCTGTGCAACATAGCAGTTATCAGCTTAAGACGATGAGAACCAGTGGAAGAGTTTGCCTCTATTTTCTATAGCGATTAAAGTCATATATTGTACGTATGTACCATATTTATACCTCCATGTTTGAAAACACAGAACTGCTGTCAAGGTTATAGAGGCATGCACCATACTCAGTTTAAGATGCACTAATTAAGGAGTAGATCAAAGTCTCCCGATTTTCTCTTTTCTCACAAGATCTCATTTAAATTAAATCTAAAAAATATTAAAACATATCATAATGCTAACATAGGATAGAAAGTACTGCAGTAATAGCAGGACAGCAGTCTCCAGCTATGACACGTGAAAATAAATCCAAGCACAGCAACAAGAAAAATAAAAGAAAAGAGTTGCTTACCTTTAGAAGGCCTCAGGTACCCAAAGAACTTCTCCTTTCATTGCCAACTCTTAAATGAGGTCTGGGAAGGGGTGGATCCTGGCTCCACCTCTTCCAGACACTCAGGTGCATTGTATTGCATTGCACTGCATGCACCTGAGCACCCCTGGGTTGGCCCCGCCTTCCACCAGGTGCTCAATCACTGCTTCAAGCTGTGGCACATACAAATGCAACTGTTTTGGTTTGCTTTCAGTGAAAAAAAGACAAAGAAATAAGTAGCCCTAGAAGAAAATAACAATACACTGAAGAAATGGATATTCTAGAGTGCTTCATTCTTTGTGTTGATAGTCTCACAGTAGACTTCTCCATAGATTTTTCTGTAGCCTGTGTTTCTCAGAGTTTCTGTTTCATGTTGAAGTAGTGCATCTAATGCAACTTTTTGTGTTTCAAAACTGCATGAAACCTACAACACAAACATATGCTGAGATGGGTAGAAAGCACAGGATAGGGGTGTGTTTTCAGAAACAAGAAATTCCATCTAAGGAAAGCAAGGTGGTAGATAAAATGTATCTGTTTGAGTTTGTGAGTTAGCAAGTACATACCATGGTGGGTTTTTTGTTTTTTGTTTTTTTTTTTTGTATATTCAGCTTATTCTGTTCTTAAGGCATACTATTGTTTCTCAGTGGGTGTGTTCTGTAACATAAAACAACTGAAAACACAGTCTTTCTGGAGCTTATATAAAGCACTAGTATGCCCCTGGAGAAGTATATTTTGGAAAGCTCTTACATAAAGCGTTCTGCTGGGAGCATGAAAGTGGTGCTTCTGTACCAACTGACCATGACTGATGAAGTGTGAAAACTGATGTCTCTTCCTGTGTCAGGAACATTCAGTTGGCAAGACTGGGGAAGAGCTATAGTGGACAACTTGTCATTTGTTTCAAGTGTGCATTCACAATGATAGCAAATCATAATTTGTTTTGGAGTTGATGAGTCTTGCACAAAGGAAACTCCCTGCTAGATAATTCTTAAAACAGTATTTTTTTAAGTCTTATTGTTGTATGAGGTTTTGGTGTTGTTACATCCTAAATAGGCAATTCTAAAACAAAATAGCACAGGAATGTTATAATTTATTTATTAAAAAATGTACTTGTTGCTAAGTTTTACTCAGTTTTTTTGCAAGGCAATTACAACTCACATTTTGCCCGTATAATTATTATGATGTTACTAAGCTGGAAAAACAACAACAAAAAACAGTCTGTATTTAGCAGATACAGTTAAAAGATAATAATCTTTGATGTATAACTGTATGTTTTCAGTGTCAGTTGGTTTTTTTCCCAAAAATATTTACATTACTTGATTCAACATCATCTTTTGGTGACTCTTAGTTCTTGTCTCCTACTTAGTTTAAAAAAAAAACATAGTTTCTAAGTAGTATAAATGTTGTTTCATCTTTAACATAGGAAGAAGTAGCTTTTTGATAGGCCTCTATCTTAATGATTTATTTGTTGTGGCTAAAGTCACTGGTGAATTCTTTCCTCTGACTGTACTGTCAGGTTCAGCCAATGTTTTTAATAATTAGAATATATCAGTTTTGGAAGAGACTGCCAGTTCTTAACTCCTTATTTCATTGGCATCGTTCACCCAAACAGATAAACCAATTAAGTATGAGAATAGGCAGAATCAAGACTCAGGGTTAAGTCACATTAAATGCTATTTTACAGCTACTGCTTACGATATAGATGTAGGCCCAAGCACTTGGAGTGGGGTATGTTGATTTCTGTGAGGAAATCACTGCATATGAGAAGATCATTAAAACTGCAAAGAGCCACATAAGAGTTACCAAACACCAGAATTAAAGTTAATTGTGTTCAGTGTAGTGTCCTTTGGTGCACTCATTGCAATCACTTAATGCTGTATGATGGTGGCTCCTCTCACTCCAGAAAGTAATCCTTGTGAATGAGACTGTTCTCTCTTTGTTCCTCACCTTCAGCCTTGTTGCAGTTCTCACCTTACTTTTTTTTTTTTTCTTTAACCACCATTCTTTCATTGCTAATGCTGTAGATTTGCTTTATTCATTTGTGCTCTTCGAGTAAGATCTGAGATAAATTGATTCTCAGAACAAATTTTTTCTGAGGCATAGCAATAGCAACATTTGAACTACTTTTTTAATCAAAACGGAAGACCAGATTCCTGATTCGTCTACAAAAGTTAGGATCAGCTGTAAAATGAGGCAACATTTGAACTTTTTGAAAGTAGGATCAAAAAATGTCACTTGTTGGTTTCTTTTTGTAAGTATTTGAAGAACTTTATTTCCTATTCTGATCTTCCAGGACAGGTTCCTTTCCCTTTACATTAACTAAGATTCAGAATGTGAGGCCTACACCTATCTTCCAATTTTTGGATGAAGTGCCTAAAGTTCAACTAGTTAACAAGTAATTGCAAACAAGCATCAGATAAACCCAGAAGCAGTGCTGCACCTTTGGGAAAACATTCTGATGCACTGAAAGACTTTATTCAGTGGTTTAACTAGTGAAGCTTTCCTTGTGTTTAGTTTGGGGGAGGGAAGAAAAGTCATATTATATACAAATTATCTGGAGGATTTGGAGGAGTCTTTTAAACATCAGTTCATATTCAAGTCTGATGATAATAATGGATCCTGTTATAGGTAGGAGGTAATTCCATTCAATGAAGATAGTTACTGGTGACAGTCTTTTCCACAGAGCGCTTTTTAACTCCTGCGATCATTGCTTTTATTATTTCTTTGGCTGTGACACATGCATAGAAATGTAATTGTAGATGCTGCTGCTTCTCAGGATAGTTGAACTTACTTGTTAACTGCTATGAACAATATCATCCATTTCTTCCTTTCTGTGGTAATTACCTACCAACAGGTGCAATTTCATGCCAGCATACTATTTAGCAGTGCTTCATGTCCTTACCACCTCAGTGGATATATTCACTGTTAAAACGTGTGGCACTGTGGTTCCCAAGCACTTACATGCATTTTATGGGGGAACGTTTGTCTTATTGTGAAGTGTATGGCTGCTGGGGAAGCAGCGTTAGTGTAAAATGATACTTTTAGCCTGGAATTCTTTTTACTGATGAAAGAAGGTTTTCTGGTAACATCCTACATGGGAACTGTTGAGTCATGGCCTGAACCACTGACCACCTGAGGCAAGCACTGAGTCAGCCCTGGGAGCACAGGTAAAGGCAATTCAGCTGTGTGACAGGAAGGGGTGGAGCCTGGCTGCACCTCTCCTAGACCCCATTTAAGGGCTGACTGCTGCTCAGGAAGGGTCTCTTTCCCTCTTTCCATTCTTTTCCCTCCCTTTGGAGTTTTCTACTGTGAGCCCGGGACATGGGTGAGCATTTTACTTATCTTTGATTGTCTCTTTCCACCATGATAATCTTTCTAACTATAAACCTGTAAAATACCATCCTAACCATGCCACTCTGCTACTTGTATTAACCTTATCTGTTAAATGTACATATCTGAATTAAAAAGCTCCTTTTTACACCTGTAGTTTTGCCACCTCAGAAGAAAATTGACAGCAGTGCCAGTAGTAACCACGTTCATATTTACTTTGCAATTATAGCTTTTGGAGGCAATTTGTGAGTATATTAGGCGTGGAACCTAGGACATATTTCTACCTGTTAATCAAGCATCTTAATCATGTGCAGTCTGCACCACTGGAGTGGCAGCTTGTCCACTCAAACTGCTCTGGAACGTCAACCAAGCAGGTAAGTTAGGATGACTGGGATATATTTGTTTCAGAATTGGGCTTCTCATCAAAACAAAAATATTAAGCCACTATTAACCCAAACTATGTCAGTGATAGAAGTGGAGTGATTCTTTTACGTTTCCAGTGCTTGATTAGCTACCCAGAAAGAGAGTTTAAAGAGCCAAACTCTCATCTGTCTCATTTCAAAGATGTCTGATGTCCTATGAAAAACACGAAGGCAGTTTTTATGTGTGTTTCTGTCAGCTCCTAAACTGGCTTAAAATGGTGGTAGATGTGAGGGAGGGGAAACAAAGGCAGGAACCCTATAAAGTCTATGTATTCTTATGCTGGAATTGAAGTTAGGCAGACTTTGGCCCAGTCCTTGACACCGCTTCTAAACACAAGCTTCCATGTGGCTAGACAGATGGTTCTGAAGACTTGCTAAAAACATGCATGTCTGTTTCTCATGCATGCAAATTTGACCCCTCTTAATTCATTAGAGAGTCATCCCAGAGAAAATAGAGAAGATGAAAATGTAATCCCTAAAGTAACTTACATTCCCCTAGTGTTAATTGAACAGGATTTTAAGAAGATTAAAAATACTTTCAATTAGATATGAAGTATATTTAATCTTTTATTGCAAAATCTCTTGTTGCTAAATGTCAGGAAAGAAGCTATTCTAAGGACATGGAAAAGAACAGCTAATGACTAATCTATGTGAGCTTATTTTCCTGAAATTTGGTGCTGTGGGAGTGCTAATGTGCTTAAGTTGAAAGTATCGTTAACCACTGTTTATCTACATCTCTTCTGAATCGGGTTAAATAAGCTTGTAGTTAAAATCCACACAGTCTATACTAACTCCCACTGTAGCTTACAACAGCGTTAGTGAAAGTGAAGCATTTTGCGAATACTCACAAATGCAGTGCTTTACATTCAAATGCACAAGAGAAGTGAAAATTCTGCTTCTGCTTAGCAAACTTGCAAGATGCCATCATATGCTATAAAGCACGGTAATTCCTGCAGAAGGCCTCTTCAAACTTCTTGAACACATAAGAACTCTTGTTTTTGATGGCTCTGGTCAAGGCTCATGATGCAAACAACCTGTTCACAAGCCAGTAAGAGAAATCGCCATGTTCATCTTCATAAATTCTACTTTTATTTTAAATAAAACTGCATTCTATGTGATAGAGGCAGAAGTCGATCTCGTAGTTACAACTTACGTGACATTTTTATGAATTTGAGAGCACGAAGGAAGTACAGTAATGCTTGTATTTCTGTGAAAGGATCAAAAGATGCTGATAGGTAAGGTAAGCTAGCCTTACCTACAGAGAAGTAACACAGCAAAAGAGGCAGTGTGTCTTTTTGAAGGTCAAGCAATCAATCAGAAGAGTAGTCTGTTGCCAGGCTCAGGTATTGCTCATAAAATTGCACTTGCCTTCTTGAGCCTGGAGACCTCGTTTCCTCTTTTCTCCTCCCAAATCATTTTGTCTCTATTTTTGTCTTTTGGTTTTTTCATTTTATCTTTCTTTACTTAGCCTCTGACTTTCTCTGATGCTATAAAAAGGACAAAAGGAAGAGCCTACAGGAATCAGCACAGCTAGACTCTTGTCTTTGTCCAGCACTGCCTTTTAATTTGTGTGAGAGAACAGTAGGAGAGATCACTTCATGCTGTGTATATTGCTGGCATGCAGAGTCAGGAAAAACAGACACTCCTGATTTGCTTTGAGAATGACTCCCTAATCCAGGATGCTCTTCTGTTAATGAAGCAGCCCCATGGTGCTAGGGCAGCCCACCAACTTTTGTTGTAATTAAATCCTGTGCACATGGCAACAACTTTTGCCAGCTCTACTCTGCTAGCTCTTGTTACATTTGTGTGTTAGATTTTCAGGTTTTCATTTTTTAAGTTATCCCAATAAAAAAGAAATTTTTTCTTGCTATTTGTGGTCATCCTACTTTTGTCACAGTTGTCTTATTTTGAATGTAAGTGACCTAGATTTAATTTTGTAACCTGAAAAGGTGTAATGTAGAAGATCCAACAATTAAAACTATGCAGGATATACTTTCATGTCCTTGAATGTTTTGGTATTCTTTCAGCTGTTCTTACTTTGATTTCCCTACATTAAGGTATGAAGCAGGTGAAGGGCTCTGCCTGTTCTTTTACAGAACATTATAAGGTATAAAATGCCCTAGATATAGAAGTTAATTAAGATCAATGTAATAAAGGCTGATGTAGTTAGAAATGTGAGTATCCCCAAAAGCATCTGAAGCAGTTTAACAGATTTGCCTTAAATTCAGATGCTAGTTAATGCAGACTGAATTTCTTTGTTGACAAGCACTGCGTTGGAGGATGGCTCATGGAGTGCTGGGCAGCTCCCAGCAAGTTAGCACACAGCTTTTGCTCAGCAGTGCAGGGTGAGAGCAGAGTGGTTAACCAAGTTACTTTGAGATGAAGAAAACACAGGCTGTGAGGCTGTTCTATCTTTATAATCCCTTATGCTTTGGTTGAGCCATATGGCACAGATTATCCCAGGGCACAGGTGATGCTCATCTCCTGCTTGTAAATTAGCTGGTGCATTGATTAATTGGATGAGAGTGTGACCCACAGCGAATTACCACACAGTTCTTCCCCAGCAGTCAATGGAGCATTGTACTTTCATTGCACTTTGTCTCGACAAGAGAAGGAGAGGAGGGCAGAGATGTTGGCTGGTGGTTGGGTCTCTCTCCAGCTCCAACTGTCTGCAGATGGACCAGATCCTGCATTTTAACTCAGCAGGATGCAGTTCTTGGCCATGTGAGTGTGTAGGAGCATAGTGCAAAGCCGCCTCCTTGCTGATGTGGTTTTGCAGAGCTGTCACTGCAGGTCCTGTAACCAGGCCCAGTGCTCACCAGCTTCCAGCCTCCCTGCTCCTGTCAGCAGCTACTGAGGAGACCTTGACCAAGGCTTTACTCATCAAAGGGCGGAAAGGTAATCACTAAAGAGGCTGCAGCTGCAAGGACGCAGCTTGTTGCAGAGAACCTGAACCAGCCCTTGGGCGTGTGGAGGGAGGTGGTTGCCTCAGCCTCTCCATCTCCTCAAGCACCAAACTGGGGCAGTAGGTCCCATGTCTGTACCAGGTCAACCTGCCTCCTTTCCATCATCTCTGGTGAAGACTTTTCCTTGCTCTTGCCTTGGAGGGAGGTTGGGATGATGTACTGATACTACACCTCAGCCTAGGAAGCTTCACTGTAGGTTTTGCTGGTGCTATATGGCAAGTGTTCTTCCTAAGAGTCCTTAGATTCACTACCAAATGCTGACAAGCAGGTCAGAGCTGGGCCTTGTTCAGCCTCGAGTAAATCTCTGACATGCTGCTCAGCTGGCAGCCTTTTGTTGGTTTGCATGAGCAGCAGAGAGATTTCTGTGCTAAGTGAATGTCCTCCTGGCTTGGAAGAGGCTGTGCTGTTAATTCTGCAGCTTGGCAAGGCTTTTGCACTTGCGTTTTCTTCTGAATTGTGGAGTTCAATGGTGCAAACCACCCTGCCACTATAACAGAGAAACTCAGGCAAATTGAGCACCAAAAGCATATACATGTGTAAATTTGTGTGTAAAATTCTAAAATGAGTTTTTTCCTTTAACTACATAAAGTTCCCAGGTACCTTCTTCCACACTTTTCTCTCAAATCATTAAAGCATAGAAATGACTGCTGACTACGAGGAGAGATAAAAAGGGAGATTTAGATTGGGCATTAGGAAAAAGTTCTCTGAAAGAATCTGGACTCTGGAATGGGCTGCCCAGGGAGGTGGTGGAGTCACTGTCCCTGGAGAAGTTCAAGAAGTATTTAGATGTTGTACTGAGGGACATGGATTAGTGGGAAATATTGGTGATAGGTGGACAGTTGGACTGGATGATGTTGGAGGTATTTTCCAACCTTGGAGATTCCATGATTCTATCTATAATCATGGTAGGAATCTACAGGTGGCATGGACCAGGCACAGTATGTTTCCATGTTAAGGGGTATAAATTCTTGTACTGTGACTATGTGGGGAGCAAAGAGTGAATTTTTCACCTGGACTTCCAGATTGAATGTAGTAGAAGTTCTTTGGATGAGAGGAAGCTGAACAAACATAGCTAATTAGAGTCAGAGCTGCATTTTCATTGTATTCTGATGCTTGCTTAACTTGTCCCTTGGGTTGCAGTTTTTCAGTATTTATTTTACATTAATTCAGATGGATTTCAGTGAATATGATTTACTCACCTTCTACTTGGCATCTTTATTTCAGCTTAATATTCATCTGTGGCTTAAGTAAAATGAATATTTCAAGTGCTAAATTATGTACGCACTGCAGCACTTCCAAGACCTTTGTGCAGTTTTCTCAATCTCACCCCTTTCTTGACATCTCCTAGAAAATGATGGGGAACTTCTGTTGGCCTGTCAGAGAGCAGTGCCTGGCTTCAACAGGCTGCGAGCTTTGAGACATGGATTGGAGGCTGATGGAGCAGTGCTGGGAGGTGAAGGCTTTCTCCTAGGACACTGACCCTGAGCCCTTTGCTTTCCCTTTCAGCATGGGTGGGCTGTGCTCTTCCTCTTCCACCTTTTTTTTCCCCTTTTTTTTCCCTTTTGCTGTGAGTTTCTCGGTGCTAAGTGTTTTCTTGGCTGTGCTTTCTGGGTTTTATCCTTCTCTCTCCCTTTTTTCCATTTTCCCCAGTGAAGGTGGTGTGGCTCCCTGGCAGTTGCCATAGAGATTGCAGAGCTCTTATCTGTACCTTTGTTTTTCTGTCCCTCTGCAAAGGCAGTCCAGCTCCTCTGTGGCTTGGCTGGCTGCAGCAGCTGCCTCAGAACACACATCAACTTTCCCAGCCCTGCAGGCTGGTGAGATGTGTGCCTCTGGCCTGGGATGGACAGCTGTGTTACTTCATTTTACTTCAGGCTCACAATAAGTCACACTGATCTGTGCACAGCAGTGGAGGACACTGAATCTCCATCTACTTCTGCCTTCAGGCTGCTGAGGACCCTGCTCAGATCAGAGCAGTGAGAGTGCCAGTGCCTGTGAATGATGGGGTACTATGAATCCTTGCTTGGGCTGACAAACAGGAGAGATGCAGCTGGACAAAGAAAGGGTCAGGAAATTTATCACACTCAGTTCTTTTACTTCTCTTCTGTGCTCTTACCATAATACAGGGTTCCTCATTAGCAGTGATACAAAAGATTAGAGAGAACTGCTTTTGGCAACATGTTGTATAAGACAGAAGATATAGCTACCACTGATTAGCTTTCAGATCACCAAGAAAAGCACTAGTCACAATTCAGCAATAAAGAAGGAATAGCTTGCCCCCTTTCTGAGGATGAGTGCTCACCCAAGAACTTCCAGAGGAGGTGATTTCCAAGTAGAAATGTTTCCCCTTTAGCTGCCAGCCCTAAAATGAAGTTGGGGAGGGTCCTTGTGGTTCCTCAGGAGTGTAAGAGAATTGCTTCCAGCTGTGTTCCCAGGTCTGGCCTCACCCCTTCATCAGGTGCTCAATCATTGGTTCAGGCTGTTCCCATATAGACTATGCTTCATGTGGAAACTAATTCAAGTGCTGAGAGTTGATGTCTTCATGAATGTGATTATCCAAAAGAATGGTTTTTACTTGGTGGCTTTGTACATGCTCTTCCAGAGCTCTTGTATGTTGATTCAAAAACGATCAATATGCCTTCAAGAAGGCTGTCCTGAATCCTTATGACAAGTATTAATAAAGTAATTTAAGCAGTCATACAGTTCAGGAAACGTAGAGCTTTTACTGTTCAAAAACTAGGGTGTTGGGAATGTGGCATGCAAAATAATCAAAATTATTTTAAGAGTCTGTATTTTCTTTCCATCAGAAACATTTAGAAAAAGTTTTTGCTTTATGTGGCAAAAAGGAGCAGAATATCAGGGAACTTTGAAAGGTTCAGAAAGAGGAGTGTATTTGGATGGAGTTTATCAATCACTACAAGATGAAACCAATCCTGCTTCCATCTAAATCTGAATGAAGAAGGGAAATTATGAACTGAGTCTAAAGTGCAGCATCAGGTAACATATGGATGTTGCAGAAAATAATACCTTTGTCATTGTCAGTGGGACATGGGATTTGACTAGATTTGATGTGGGAGATGACTGCCTTCCCTGGAAAGATTCAGGCAGAAGAGACTCTGTGACAGAGTAAATTAGATAGAACAAAGACTTCCTGATCACAGCTGGTTTCAGTAGGCTTATTTTAATAGGATAACTGCCAGCTGAGGGTGAGCAGAGCTGATGACTCAGTTCTGTGCAGTGAAGAAGTTGTAGGTTTTTTTTTTTATTTGTAGTAGTTATGAGATTTCCTGTTCCCTGCTGAAACCCCTATTAAAATATTAAAAGACCTGAAGAGATGGAAAGCACCCCACTTGTAGTGTTTGCTTTCCACCCAAGTGGTAAGTTGCAAGGCAGTTTTACCAGCCAGTCAAAATCAAAATAAATTTTTACTTCAACTTTGTAAAATTTGCCTCTATCATTCACGAGAGGAAGAGTTGTTCTGTGGAGAAGGCAGTGACTTGGCCCTCGGAAGCCTAAAGCTGAGTTTGAGACATGCTGAGTTGTTTTGGGAAGAGTGCCTAATCTTTGTATATCCTTTTAAAACGTGATTGATACTTTACTAACTAGGGCTCTCTTCTCTTGCAAGTCCTTTCTGACAGTGACAATGCTGTATGTTCAATGTATTGCTGCCACAGAATACTGATCTTGTCTGCGGGCTCTGGGCTCCAACTGAAGAATAGCTGTAAAAAGCAGGGCAGGATGTTGAAACCACTATAAAAACAACTGGAAAGTAACCAGATTACTCTTCAGTATGCTCGACTGTTGGCCAGGATTATTCAGTAATGTGTCAACTGTCACAGCCTCTGGCTCTTGCTGCTTTTAAAGGTTGGTTGCTTGTCCTGTGTTTGCTGGGTGAATGATTTAGGTCTTAAAACTATCCCAGCAGAGATTCTGAGCCACTGAAATTATAAATATGAAATACTTAAAATTATTACTTTCTCCTCTTGCTGTTTTGAGGACACAGATCAACTAGGTAACAGGTTTGAGTTATCCCAGATGTGCATATGCTTCCCCCGGAACTGGAGCCTTGCATGTGTTTATGATCGCAACAGCTGGATAAGTGCATCCCCTCTGGCACAGATGAACCCGTTATGCAGCGGAAGCAGCCGCTGGCCTGAGCGCCTGTCTGGCACCCAGAGCACTGGCTGCTGTAGCGGTGCAGGGGCTGGGAGTGCCGGGTTTCATACTGTCATGGCTTTGCTGGATGATGTTGCTGGAGCTGAAATAAAACTGCAGCAGCTGAAGCCTGCGGCACTGCTGGCTGGGTGAAGGATGTGCCAGCTGTTCTGATCACTGTGTAGTTTCTGGAAAGTTATCTGCATTTCTTCTCCTAGAATACTCTGAAAAATACTGCAGGGTATCAGCAAAGGACACGGGTGGCCAGTGGCTCCAACACTGCTCCAGTCCTAAGGGAAGAATCAGTTTAAATGCAGGAGTCTGTGTGCATCTGGGTCTGCAGTGGGCACTGAAATTCTCTCTTCTTTCTTGTGCTATTGAGCCCAAGAACCTGCCTGCTCACCTAGCTCACTGTGAGTGCTTGGGGTCCCTGGGGCAGCTGAGTGCCAGCTTGCTGAGGGCCATTTTTGGGAAACTTGTGATGACCCTCATCTTTATGGCTTGTCCTGTTGTTCATGTTTGTGGTGTCTTCATTGTCCCCACCTGGTGACATGGGGATATTGCCACCCTCAGCCATCAGTGGTACTCTGTGCGGGTGGAGATGTGCTTGATTTCTTCCAGAGACAGTTCAGAAAGTGAGCAAGAAAGATCAGTGTTCCATAGCAACACATCATCAGAAGCCCAAGTACACAAAGAAAGAAAATGGTGGTCTCAGTAGAACTCATCTAAGTGAAGTCAAAAGTGTCTCTAAATTCTTGATTCTTCTTGCCAAGATATTCCTCATAAAAGCAAGTTTAATTTTAAGCATAAGCTCATTTTTGGTTGGCGAATCCTCCTTTTTGTTTGTTTCGTCTTTATATGTTTAACCTTATCGCACTGACTTCCTGGCTATTCCTGCCTGAAAGCTTTACTGGACCGTGACTGAATCCTTCTGTCTTGCCTGCCAAATAAAGCAGATTGTCACAAGCAAAACTTGTGTATCAAGTTTTGCAGACAAACCAGAAAAGATCTTGGATGCTTCACTTCCTCTGAAATTGCTGCCAGATCTCATGGGTTGTCATATTTAAGCTATGTGGCAAAAGACTGCTTTGCAGTACCTTTACTGGAGCCTCGCTGAACTGTCTTTTCTAAAAGCTCGGCAATACTTCTGAGCAGTAACTTGAGCACAAGAGCTTCACAACTCAAGTATTGCAGTGATTCTGTTTTGTGAGGTGTCCCACGAGGTTCAGGGGGGTTATCTGGTGAGTAGGAAACCTTGTGAAGCAGGAGTGCAAGGCTCAGTGTTGAACACAGACTTTGTGGCCCTTTATGTGCCAAGAAACAATATATTCAAGTCTTATTTTAACACCTGTATTCTGCAACAAAAATGTTTTACAAGAAATTTCATGAAAAGCTTACTTAAAATGCTACCTCTTTTGAGACCAAGAAATGTACTTTGTGCACCAGGCAGCTATGTATCCATCATGTAAGTACAGAGTTTAGCACCAGGCTAAACCTTGCAGCAGGTTTTGATGACCTTAATGTGACCCTGAACGCTCGGGTCTCTATATTATAACAATTTATACTGGAATATTGTGATGATGTACCTGGATTTTAATTTGTTTTACAATGATCTATAAGGTTTGGTATTAGACGTTGCCCTGCTATTGCTGGGTCACCAGCCTCTAGGCGTGCTCTCTCAGTCAGGCTTACTTTTCAAAAGCAGAGACTGCCTCATCCTGAGTTTTAGACCTCTATGGAGACCTGAGCGTATGTAACATCAGCTGGGTTTTCTTTTTGTTTGTAGTTGGGCTGTCTGCCTGTAAGAATGCTCTGCTCAGCTCTTGCAAAGCACAGTGTGCCCTCATGGCCATGCTGCAGCTGGTCTCAGTAAGCAGAAGGCAGACAGGCTCAGTGAGCTCAACTGTATTTTTGAGGCTGCTTTTCATTCTGGAGTGAATGCAAGTTACCGATACGCACTTTGCAAAGGAGACGTGTTGCATTTGACTCCCAGCTCAGGAGGGAGATGAGTTTTGTGTTTTAGGAGTGTTGGAATTTGAGTAAAAAGCTGGTTCTTCAGAGGCTGTGTCTTTTCATAGCGATATCTCAAAGCTTTCTGCAAATACTGTTGGTAAAATTTCCCAGTGGAAGTCTAACCACCAATCAACAGAGGTGGTGAAGGAGAGTGGGTAGGTAAGAAACTTTATCCCCTCCAAGCAGTCTATTTTAATTGTATGTTGTGAAATAAGGGGGCTTTAAGTATGCCAGCCAAGTATTCTCAAAAGAATGGAATTATCTGTATGCTTTATCTTCTGAGACTTTTTTCACCTTTCTAAGAGGAATTAAGCTGTCATTTGATAAAGTGGGTCTGTGGTGCTATGTGCCTGTGTCCCAAATTCTTGTCAGAGTGGGAGGAGTTACATAACTCTCAGGAGGAAATCAAAATTGCCACTGTGCAGGGCTCATTACATGCAAAGGGTATCAGGAGAATAGACATGCAAGTGTAAGACTAAATAAATAGAGCAGAGAGAATGAATCTGAATGATATACAGTGAAGAAAATAGTAGTTCTAGTTGTGATTTAAGAGTTGAAAAGGGCAATGGCAGAATGGGGTAAAATCATTTTTCTTCTGTATGTTACAAATGGGTGAGTATTTTCATTGAAATTCCTTTTCAGTCCAGTCTTAGCTATCTTACATGAAGTCTTACAATCTTTCCAGATTCTAGTCAACTTTGCAAGTTTTGTATCAAGTTCATAAACCTTTACAGTAAATGATTCTAAATCACTGAAATAATCCTTGGAAAAGATAACATTTGTTAAGAAAATACTCCTTAAAAATTCCTAACAGGTAGTAATCTTGTGAATACTAGCCTCCTAAATGCCAAATGGAATAATGGTGCAACATTTGACTTTGTGCATACTAAGAAATGAACTAAGAATGCTAAATATTATCCTTGCTTGGTTTGAAATGGACCCATGCACATGCTGGAGCAGGCATATACATATGCAGAATACATATTTGGAGCAGAACTTCCCAGAGGGGCTCACACTGCTCACCTTCCTCAACTCCTGATGTAAACGTAGGTGGGAAGTAGCTCCTTTCTAAAAGAACATTTCTTTCCACCAGGCATTTAAAGAGCTCTCTTATAATTGGTAAACAAATGGGGAATCCTGTAGCCTCATCTTATATAATTTTTCACATATTAATGCTCATTCCTATGTGCTCTACTTTCTTGCTTCTTCAGAACTTAGTGTAACAGAGGTAAATTTCCATCACTCATGAATACCTCTCCTTTTCTTAAGCCTGATTATGAGCTAGGTAATAGCCCCACAGTGCCTTCATAATAGTAGGATACAGCCACGGAAGATGTCTGACAGGCAAATGTGGTTGGCAAAAAGCCAGACTAACTTGAGTTTGGGTAACAGTAGCACTTGAAGGAATTCCAAAAGGGACTCTGCCACAAATTCATGTGAAGAAGCAAAATCATCTCAGCGCTCAACAGGAGCAGAAAGTCTACGAACCCTTGAGGATTATTGACTTTTCTTGCTCTTTGCCTTCTACGAATCATATGGTCTGCACATCATCCAGGGTTCGCTCTTTTCATAGTCTTCTCCTCTTATCCCCTTGGTGAATGTTGCTAATGTGACATGGACATCACTGCAAAAAGCACTCTTCCCCAAGTTGTCTATGGAATGCAGAGAATCAATGGAATCCCCCCTGGTGCATCTCAAAGGATATATTAATTCACAGTAAATTCCTTAATGTCACCTATAAAAATGAGAAAATGCACAGCTTCGTTAAATGTAAATGTTTTCAGAGACAGAAAAAGATAGAAAAGAATGGGGAGTGATGGGAAGGAGAAAGTCATTCTCTTCTCCATTTGCAATTACAATGGCTGAGTCTCACTGAATTCTTCTGAGTTCTGCCTCCCCACTTGATAATGAAAAACAGGGCTGGAAACAATGGCTTAGCTGTAACAGCACTGCAGCTGGGGAACTGCTCATTACTAATAGCCTGTGCTGATACAGTGTTGTGGAAAAACTCTCAGTACCTCTTCTATATTTCAAGCACTCCTTATTTTCTTTCCTTCCTCTCTGTGCACTCTTGTAGCCTGCAGCTAGAAGGTCCTGTGCATCCTGTTTTACGTTTGGATTCCTACCCTGGCAACTTGACTCTTCTATCAGCTGTTTTCAAACAACTTTTGGTGTCAAGCTATTAAAGACTAGATGTATAATCTTAGTGAAGGACTGATCCCAGATACTTTTTTGCCTTATACAGTAACACGTTTCATGAGCAGAAATTTTGGAAATCTAGCCTCCCTTACCTGATGTTTCTCATTTTTGTGAAGAGAACTGTAAGTAAAAATACATGCCGAGATCTTTAATCACAATTGGAAGGTTAACACCAAGGGCTTATGATCTGCATTTCCCACAGAGCTTATCGAAATACTTGATCCCACTACTTGTCACAATTTCTGTGCTATGCCAGCTGTTGTCTGATTATTAATGGGTTCATAATAAAGAATTGTATGGCTGGAGATAAAGCTGAGCTGAGCATCACCATTAGTTGTATAGATGAACCAGTGATGTACATACTCCTAAAATGTACTTTAGGAGACATTTTTGTTTTCTTTTTACCAGCCTGAGAGGAGGTGCCTTTTGAGCAATTAGCTCAGCCTATCAAGTATTTGCATGCCTAAGTGAAAGGAAACTAGCATCTGGCTGAGGGGCTGCATGTGTTTGGAGCTGCTGGTGTGAGAGCAAGTCAGTTCTCCTCTGTAAGACTTTTTGCTCAGCAGGATAAGTATGCCCTGTTGGCAAGTGTGCACTGGCATGGCAGAATTCCCTTGCACAGTGTGAAATGCAGCTCGGAGAGCTGCCACTGGGGCCAAGCTGATGGAGGCCATTTTATCATGATACGAATTTTCAAATCTGTAACCAACTGAACGCATTCGATTCCTGGTAGTGAATTTAAGTGTAAACACCCTATACTACTGAGCAATGACTCCCTTATATCTCCCCAAGAGATTTCTTACCAGAAAAGAAAACTGTAAACTATCCACTTCGCCTTTCTCAAAGAAATTTGATCCCATGCATCCTTGATCTCTGATCTGTTTGTTCAAAAATGTGATGTTCAAGGAGATTGGATGTCCCTAGGCAGATGTGTGATGCTATTTCTTTAAGTACTTTCTATGTATGCTTTAAAATCAAGAAATACAATTTCAGTGTATTATTTTATCCAGGAAGAAGAGCTTTTTTTTTTTCCTTACACCCACAGCCCAACAACAGATTGAGAAACACACATGTATAGTCCAATTCTTCCTCTCTCCCTCTAATTACAAGACTGCATAGTTTTCTGTGAAACAAAATAACTGTTTAATTACTAATATCATATCAGGTCTGCTCTTTAGCTCTGCTCACCCCACTGCAGACTTAAAAATTTATCTCCCCAGCATAAGTCCCTTCCGGGTTCGACCTTCCATTTCATGGTGAGTTCAGCTGCTAAACATGCAGTAGGAGAGTAGGGAAGAGGGCTGTAGTTCAAATAAATCTCATGATGATTGAACAAGTAGTTTTGCTGACCAGTGTTACCCATCATACTGCCTAATACTTGTCAGTTATGCTTGCAGGATGTAATGGAGGTGTCTGGTCCAGCTCCGAGGAAAACAGAGTGAGTATTACAAGCTGTAGCCTGGGGCTGATTGCTCCATGTGACTGACCTCCTTTGGACACCATAACAAGTTCGTTGAAAGCTAGTCTGATTCTCTCTCCAAGGCATTGCCCTTTTTCTGCTGGCACACTACAATTTCTTTCTGCTTGCTCATTTGTCTCTATTTACCTCCTGTCTCTTATTTGCCATTGAGATTGCAAGCACTTCCTGAACATTCTTAAGTTCTTCTCATGCCTTTGCAAACACAAAAGAATCTCAGACCCAGGGATGTTACTGCAACAGCCATAAATGGAAGCCACAGTCAAACTGATGGTTTCAAATTTGTATGGTGAGGTGTGATAGTCTTGCCAAAATCCAAGACAACTTTCACATATACCACTGGCTTTGTTTCGAGGGTCTATGTAAGCACAAGTCCTAACCTACTACCACATTATTTGAAATCAGTCACTGGATGCTCTTTTGCTTTTCCCAGGAAAGCGTATTGTTCACTATCCTGAAATTTCCAGCCATGATGGGAAGGTATGATGCGAGGGCTGTTTTGGCACTGTGCATGCTTCTGGTTGTGAATGCTGGGGTCTTGCCTTGCTTGACCAGGGAATATAGCAGAGTTCTTCCCTCAAGAATTTGGTACAACTTGCTGCTGGCTTTCTTTATTGTTCCCTCTAAATAGCAACATGCAGTGGTAGTGTAACACAGTGAAGTTTTAACTCCTTTGCACAGTTCCTTTTACTCCCCATCAATAACATTTTAAAACCCACCATCAAGCAAAACATAACTTAAAGCTTCCTGTTGTTTTTTTTTTAATGAAATCCGAGTACAAGGAAACTAACAAGCAAGCTCAGTTATTGTACCTGATGTATCAGTACAACACTGATGCAAAGTGAAGCTAACTCGGTGTGCATCAGTGAAAAAGAGTAAAGGAACAGAAGGTAATTCAGTACCTTATAGAATTCATCTTTTTCCTGTCTTCTAGAAGGCAACAAGTTCAGTGCTCTTTGAATCCTTGGTAAAGAAACAGTCAAATATCTGGTGTTTTAAAGGCAATTGTATTTGATTTAAAAAATAAAAAAACAACAAAACCACAGAGACTATTAAGTACTACTAAGGTAGGAAACTTCTGTTTCTTCCCATTATATCAACTGGTTTAACAAAAGGCACAACTTTTCTAAAAACTGTCTTGGATATAGTCACCAAATCTTTGCAAACAAGATGCATGCTCCACTAGGAATTCTCGAAAGACCCCTCCATGTATTTCTTTCTAGAACCAGAATTTCTCAAGTCAAGTTCTCATTCTCAAGTAAACAAAGGTTTACTTGACATACTTTGGGAAGGAAGAAGCCTGACCTTCATTCACAAATGAATCATTGTTGGAGTATCTGGAGCAATACTACAAGAGAAAAATAACTTTAAGCACAGTGAGTATTTCGATGGCTATTCAAAAATCAAACCCAAAAGAATCTTTCTTGCCATCCACTCTTCTAATCTCACTGTGAAGTCACCCAACTGATCAGCTGGGTCTGTAAATATACACAAATACCAGGGAGGCTCTCGATATACATGCCCTCTGACTTCTGTATTCTCAGTAGCTATACCTGATCCAGGATCAGCACAGTTTAACAAGTACTTTCATTACATTCATTTTTCTCATCTATTTCAGTGCACTCTTTTTAAGGCTTTGTTTTGCTGTAATGTGACTCTTATTATAAGTCAAAATGTTGACAAGCGTATGCTTTCTCTGTAGGTTTAGAGTTTGTGGGTGAATAGTATGTCTCTGTACCGTATTTAGCTTTGTGATTTGCTGGAACAGACTGTTCCAACACTTTTTTTTTTCCAGACCTCACCTTTCTGCCCATATGAAATACAAGCCGCTTGCTATTTCCTATCTCACTCCTGTATAATGAGCTAGTTCATTTCCTATGCTGTCTTGCTTTTACTGTCATGTCTTTTCCACATTGTGACTATCCTTCAAGTTGGAAATAGCCTCTTCAAACAAAGTGCTGTGCTTGATTGCTGCTTTGTACTTTGCGTAACCGTGATGATCTTGTGGCCTGGAGTCTCTGGAGAAGATGATGGAATGTGATGCTGTTGCTCTCCAGGGAACTGAAGGGTGTTGGATCTACATCCTATGATTCAATGCCAAACTATGGTATGAGATTCTAGGCATTTCCTAATGTCTCTGTTTTCTTTTAAGCAGGAGTTGCAGTTGCCATGGGTATGTGTAGTGAATGGAAGAGGAAGAGGATGAGAAGGCTTGTGCCATGGTGATGTCTGGGCATTTAGACAGCAGTCCTATCAGACTACTGTAGCCAGTTAAACCCAAACTCAGAAACTCAAACTCAGCAGAAGAAGAAAGTGCACATACAGTTCCCAAACAGTCTCCGGATTCAAGTGCAGATGTGAGAAGTAGAGCTGAACTAAAAATACCTGGGAATTTAATTTTTGGCAGGCAAAACACAGCCAGCTGAGGAACAGTTTGGGTAGGCAAGGCTTTTGAAGAAGGGCTTGTAGATCTGGCTGAGAGCAGGTTTGTGCAGCTGCTATTATGCACTGCTATTGTTTTTTCATTGGTATTAGATTTTTTTCAGTTCTCGGTGCTCATTTGTAAACACATTTATAGTGTTCTTCTTAGAATTTAAGATTTTCTTTGAAGAAATAGACCTATACATCTTTAGGGATGTTTTCAGACATTGAAGAAGTGCTTCAATAAGTAGCTATTGTTCTTTTCTCAATAAGTGTATTGATGTGCTAAGTGTTTAAGAGTTTTTCTGCTTTGTCCACAGAATATATTTATATTTCTTTGACTGATTTTGTATCTGTTCACCTGGTTTACCTATTCTGTTTGTGCTCTAAATTGGGAGCACATCTCTGCGGGAAGCATAGGATTATACAGAGGAAGTTATCAATCTAGATGGTTTACGAGAATTAGTTTCACATTTATGTTCTCAAACCTGAGAACATAAATGGTTTTTATCTTCTCAGGTATTAAATGAAGAACAAAATATCCACAGAACTTGCAGTAGTCTTTGTTGTTGTTGTTGTTTTTGTTTTCTTCCAATGGTCCTGTGAGAAATTCTGGCTTTGCTAAAAGCAGTGATAGGTTTTCAGTCTTCAATGGCAGTGGGGTTTACCCCACAGTCTTGGGATTTTTAGCAAATAGTTTGATAAGCAGGTTGTATAATTCTCACTTGCCTGAGATTTTGCTACTACTGAAGGCTTCAGGTTTATGTGTCTGTCTTTTTCTAAAGGAATACAATTAATGTAACTGCAGTTACATCTTCCATCTGTCTCTGGACTCCTGTGGATAAACAGTGAAGGCTGTCTGGAACCGCCCTATGCCCCATGGTAGCAGGTAGGCTCTTCTTATTAGATTGCTCCCAGTTTCTTAATACAACCTTTAAAACTGGGGATCATTGGACTGGAAAGCTCATCTTGTTTTCAAGGCCTTGTTGAGATTGCTTTTTTTGCTGAGTGAGTGCAATTTCACCTCAGGGATGCCTCAAGTGCCAATAATAGCTCCTTACTCAGGATGATGTTGATTATGAGACCTGGTCCCTGTCTTCAGATGAACCTAGCAGATTTTTCTGTTGAAATTTGGAATGCTGCCTCCTTTGGTACCAAGTATTAAAAAAAGACAATTTTCCATTAGAGAAACAAACTGTCCCTGGTACTCTCCCCTACATCTCCTACTGTTCTTTCTTCTCCTCTTCCATTACCATGGATATTTGGCAGGACCTTGAAACCTCTGGGCACTCACTCATCACTTCTTTTATTTAAAAGATGCTTTGTGATGCTTTGGGAAGGACCAAAGGACCCAGGGATCCTATAAATGGCACATGGCCCTGTCCCTCCTCATTCCCAATGTCTTCGCTCATCCCCTTATCCTTTCCTCTGTCCCTGCATCCCATCTACAGCTCCTTCCTGACATACTCTAGCCCCTACTGCACAATTAGCTGGGTGCCCTCCCACCTTGCCAAGTAAAGTTGATATTGTGGTTGGGCTCATTCCACAGCAATGAATGTAGGCACACCTGGGTCAGTGCCTCCAGCACAACCACCACGTCCTGTAGGCAGGGATTCCACAAGTCATAACAACTGGGGTAAAGCTGGCACATTGGGACCCTCCACGCCAGGAACCCCAGCATCAGAAGGGCCCACCAGTCCACAGGAACCCAGACATCTAAAAGACCCACTCCCCTTTTTTAAGAAAAAAAACTTGATAATGAAGAAATAAGGGATATTTCTAATACTACTTCTGAAAAATACTTCTTTGTGCTACATACATTATATATTTCAAACACTGCATTTAGTAACAAGTTCTGCCATCAAACAGGCAAAATCTTCTTTGTGAAATTAGTGCAGTTCTAGTACGTAGGATCTGTCAGACCTCCGTCAGATTAATGGTTGTTAAGTGAGGATATATAAACTGTACTATTTAATATATAATGAAATTCTTCTGATGAATACGTGAGCTGAGATTAAGGCTCTTAATTTAATCACTGACAGTCCCAGTGCATGGAAAATAATACTTTTACATTGAAACTTTCATTGCTGTTAATTTTTCCATGTGGTTATTGTACTTGCAGAGATCCCAAAAGGCCCATTTTCCTGGAGGCAGAAACAAAACTACAGAAGCTTTACAGGTAGCTGGGCAGAAAGCAGTGGGTCTGACTTTGCCGACAGAAAAAGTGATCTTGGAGAGAAGCACAGTCTGACTTTTTATTGGGAAAGTCATTCAGGTGGAAAACTGCTGATCAGTTATGCCCTCGTGATGTTTCAATGGAGTTTGACCGTCTTATTTTCTAACTCCCAGTGCTAGCTTCAGGTGTCTGGGGGAGAAGCTCCTTGCTGGGAAATGGATGACTCTGTCATGGTGCTGCTGGCTAATCCTCCACCCCCACCACACTGATTACTTCTTAAAATTACAGCTGATTTCTCAGGAGCAAATTGTATGGTTCTGTATGAGGGCTGCATCTGCTGAATGTTAAATAGATTTTGTGTGTACCGGTGTCAGGAGACAGAAGGAATAAATAGTCCCTAAGCAGACAGAAAGGCTATATTTAGGTCTAGACTGAGTATGCCCTCTGCCTGCCAAATGAAAAAAAAAAAATATTAAAAAATCCCAAACGAAAATGCCTCTTTGTTTCCTGTAATTTTTTCATTATTGTGTTTTAAAACACATTCAAATATAGATCCACAGTCTAGTGCTAGGAAGCCCATACCATCCTATCTCTACGACAGTCCCAAGAACACAGAGCTCCTTCCACGCTATCAGGGACATGGGAGCACTAAAGGACCAGCCCAGCCTCCTCTGGAGCCTCACCCCAACCCTATTCATGGCCCAGGACCCTGCTTCAGTCCCTGCACCAGCAGTGCTTTTGGATGTCAGACTCCAGCTCTGCCACAGCCCTGCCCTGCCTGGCCACCATCCATGGTCTGACATCCTGACCTGGCCTCAGCCTGTTTTCATTCCCAAGGATCTGCCTGACCATCTGGAGCTGTGTTCAACCCTGGTTGCCTTCACCAGGCCTGAATGCAACTCTCACCCACAGGGGTACATCTCAGCCAGGCCTCCTCCCATCCCTGCTCCCATTGCCAGGCAGATGTCTGCTCCCTGGCTAAGGTGTGGTACAAATCCTGGCTGTGAGTCCC
Organism: Phasianus colchicus; assembly: GCF_987193195.1. Taxonomy (NCBI): domain Eukaryota; kingdom Metazoa; phylum Chordata; class Aves; order Galliformes; family Phasianidae; genus Phasianus; species Phasianus colchicus. The sequence goes on along the minus strand of NC_143442.1, from coordinate 26,828,230 downwards.
AGTCCTGCCAACCCCAGAGGTGCCTTCACTGCTCCTGGCCTTCACAGTGCCCTTACACACGATCTGTTGAGACTTTCACATAGCACTCTACCATGCTTGCAACTAATAGGAAAGATTAATCCACAAAAGTCTGAGGCTAAAGGGAACACAAAGGATTTCCATGATTCCCGCTTTATGATTTTTCTTGAAGAGCACAAACCTCCCTTTTGAAGAGGTTTTGGTCTTAGTATTTGTGAATCCTGGGGAAAGTGTCTATGTTGCAGCAGAGTACAGAAATACCTGAATTAGTTTCAAATGAGGTGCTTTGGATATCAGAGAGCAGCCCAGACATGGAACTCAGCATGGTCTAAATTTACCCTACTTTTCTGCGCTATGTCCACGCGTTGGTTTAGTGGTTTGACAAATGGTCTGCAGGTTTGAAACAGCTTCAGAAACAGGATGGCATTAATCCCAGGTTCGAATAGGAAGAATAGAGAATAGAGTGCCAAGAGACACTGGAAAAAGAACTGCTTGTGAGCCGCACTCACAAGACTTCAGCCCTTGAAGAGAAGATTCTGAGCTCCTGATGCAAGCAAACTTTTGTAAAACTGCTTTCCAGTTTTACAATTGCACAATCAGGCTGTTTTTTGTTTCAACCACTTCTGAAGTTGCTAAAAAACTACCAGTTATAGGAAGCCTCTTTCCCTCCCCTTTTGCCAAGACTCGCTCTCATAAGTAATGCTGAGCCCCTCCATAGTGCTCTACCAGGAACAAAACCACAGCTTACCACAGAGAAACATGATGTACACCTTTGGGAGGAAAAGAGTTGAGAAGATAGGACAGCAATTCTTATTTTCTTCTAAAGCTTTTTTTTAGAACAGACTGTATTCCCTGGCTTTCCCTTTTACATATTGTTTCCTTCAGCACCCAGACTGCATAAATGTGAGCAGAGAACCACAAACTCTGAGCACAGGGTGTTTGGAACACATAACAAGAAAGTTGTGTTGGTTAAGTCTCACCTAATGCCCAACACAAAGTAATGCTTCTGAGGTTTCAGCAAAGGATAGTGATATTTTAATTCCTCAGCACATGATAATGACTCACTTGGTCATCTGTGTTTTGAATGTAGCAGATTCTGTTGTGTGGGTACATATGTATGTGGTGGTATTGGGAAGAAAAAGCTAGGGCTGAATATCTGACTACTCTTCTCTGAACTAGTGATGGTTATTGTTGTCTAACTTGCCACTACAAACGCTGTCAATACTGGGTGATGAAATATGAAGCTTTCTTCACAACTCACTGCAGAAATAGCTGAGAGTTTTTGCACAACCACATGCTTATTGCTGGCATGCAGCAGAATGCTAATCTTGCAGCTGAACTGCAAATTCAAGACTAACAATGAATGACCAGATAAATGATAAAAATTAATTTAACCAGACAGTTAAAAACAGTCAGAACTTATCTTGATGTCCAGAAAAATGCTCCTTTGATTCAGCTGTCACTTAAATGGGTGTAAATCAGGAACAGTTCATGTACATCTTAGACCTCTGCTACAACTTCTGGTAAGTCTCACGAGCTTGATGTGATGTAATTTAAAGCGTCAAAGAGATTTTATTCAAAATGGGTTTTACGAGAGTACTCTGCAACACTTAGTTATTTGAAGAAAAAAGTAAGATAATGTACAAGGAAAAGTTAAGGCAAGAATAATCAGCATGAGGGCCTAGTTAGACACATAATGAAGTTTAGTCCTTATTATTTCTAAACCTCGAGGCCAGGCTTGCAACAGTGAGAGCTTTTCTGTACTGTCTTGAGAAGTACTAACTGCTTAGAGGACAGAGAGGTCCCAGTCGCCTCATTTTGTGTCAGGTTAATAGGAACAATGTGAAGGACAAAATGAGCACATGTTGAAAGTATATGCCTGTGGGCTACGTATTTCATCTAGCTGGAAGGCTGCTGCCTTATAAATCCAAGTAACCATTAAGAATGAAGCCAGAGCCTGATGATGCCCAGTAACAAGGCCAAGAGACAGCCATTACCATCAGGCATATGGGCAGCCAAGTGAATAATACAGCCAGGAGGAATGTCTACAGTGCAGCTGTTGGGAAATGCTTATTAAAAGTCCTAACATGGCTGCTTGCCCCTGACAAGTCATTTTTGCTGAAATAGGCATCTTTCCAGGTTGCTAGTGAGATTCTCTCCATTTTCAGCATTGTGTATTTTGGATATGTTTAGCTGAAGCCAGTTGGTTCTTCCTATCCATATCTGATGCTTTCTATCATACCCATCATTTCAGCTTATCATCACCCTCCTGGGAAGCTTCAGTTCCTCAACAGAAATGGCTGGAAACCTTCCCTCATAGATTGTTTCCTTAGCAATTCAATCAGCTTAGCAGGAAAGGCTGAAAGCCAAAAGCTACAAATAAGCTAGGCTTTATTTTAGTAAAGGGAACACTAAATTTATCTGCTGCTTTTCCTCTTTTTCACTCCTTTTGTATATGGAAGGTGAGGATGAAGTCTTCCTTTGTAAGACTTGAATGCTGTTAAAAATAATGGTGTCTCTAGTAAGGGGTCTGGTGTATGTGTGGTATTTTTTTTTTTATGTTTTCTGTATGCTGTAGTTAAGGATATATTTGTGCCAATTTCTGGCAAGTTGATCAAAGCTATTGCTTTGCAATCTTTTACTTTTTTGTTTTGTTTGTTTGTTTTCTTCATGACATGAATACATTGTTGCTCAAAAGTTTCATTCCTTATTTGAAATAAAGTCTCTGTGCAGTACAACCAGAAAACTAAAAATAAACAACTTGCTATACAAGGTTCTACAGTGACAATATGATCTATTTATCCCATTTAGTCAGTATTAGAACTTTATCACAATAATATTTGATTGTTGTGAGCAAAGTCCTACCAATAATATTTAAGATAAAACGGAAGGTAAAACTTATTAGCACTACTCCTTCTACAAAACCATATCTGCTTCAAACCAGCCTTAGAGTCTTAGCCACATCTCAGTCAGCACAGCCACATTTGATGCATAGCGCTGTGGGCTCTCAAGTGTCCTTTCCTTGCATTCCAAGTATTAGGTGCTCTTTCTGGCAGTCTGTTCAGCCTATCACTACCAGAAGTGTCTGTGAAACACTTTCTGTTGTGTATATGGACCTCTGAGGTGTCCTGATGAGAGAAGTGTTAAATCTACATGATATTCATAGCTGTTGACAGCTACAAAATGTTTTCTTTAATCACAAGTGGCAAGTTCAGGATGCAGTTGTTGCTGCTGCCCTTGTCTTCTTTAAATTTCATTATGGTAATCATGCCAGTGTCACTATTTGAAGAAGGTGAAGTAGCTGATGAGGTAGAATTCTGGGATCATTTTACTATCATAAAATGGTAAGAAGTGACTGCAAATGTTCTTCATGAAAAATAAATAGAAGACTTGTGCTTCTTGTACCTTGTTCTACTTGAGTGGAAGAAATCCCAATCCACAGCGGTAGGCATGAGAGCAGGGCCAGAACCCCAGCCTTTGATCCTTCAGTAGTCAAGAAATGAGAAAGCTGAGAGCTTGCTCCTCCTTGCAGGGAGACTTAGGATTATCGTATACTTGTAACTAGTGGTTAAACCCAGAGCAGCAGCAGTGCACTGCTGTGTCCTGTGTGACATTCAACTATTAAGGTTTGTCAGATGCTTCTTCTGGACCATTACTAACATCTTATTTTGTATATTGGTAAAGCTATCTAGAGGATAAAGTGATTGCTTTCCTTAATGAGAATTGAGATATCGATGTTTAGTACAGCAAGTCTGTAATAACAGTATCAAGCCATTGAACCAGCTAATTTAAAGTTTGATCAAAGAGCTTTTCTTGGTCAAGTGGAGCAGTAATATCTCGATTAAAAATCACCATACAAGGCCATGTATTACAAAGATCACCACTCACATGAGTAAGGAGCCTCAATTGTACGATCTGCTCTCTCACCCATGCATACCTCTGTCAAAGTTCATTAATTTGGTAATGAAAGAAAATAAGTGTGAAACCCCATGGTTTTAACAGATCACAGAACCAGGAACAAGCGCTGATGGAGGGTGTGTGCAGAACCTGGAAGTTTTGCAGAAGGATTCTCTGGGTTGCCACCACGAGAGCAGCAGAAGTTCAGAGATCATAATGACAGAACTAATAATGTGCTTCCATACGGTATGTGCCTATATGCTATTTGGCTCTGCTGTTCTCTCTTCTCTTCCTGTGGTGCTATTGGTCAAGTAGAAAAGAAGCTGCCTCATCATCAAGAAATATCTACAATATCAAAACTGAAACATGGCCTCCGTTTACGATAGTGCTACTGAGGAATGACATGCACAACGTTTTCATGTGCAGAATAACTCGTTTGCTACAGATCCATGACTCAGTGCATAACTTGATATCAGTGCTAACTAAGCCTTTGTGATTTTCACAAAACATGAAACAGCTACCATCAATAATGCCACACTGCTTACCAAAACCAGAAACAGAAATCCTTCTCCCTTTAGCATATTTTAAGAACACTATGCTTATAACAACTCTATATGGTTATAACTGTTGTCTACATTTTGACACTCGCAGTGGCTGGCTACATTAAATTTCTTTTGTAGGTTTTATTGTGGTTTGTTTGATTGCGGTTGTTTTTGTTCAGATGTGGTGCTCGCTGATTTGGGAATATCTGGAAAGTCCTGACTGGAACTGATTTTACTCAGAGTGCTCAACTGAGGCAGCAATTCATTCTTTTAAAACAATTAAATTGTAATGTTGAAATTGAGATTTTACTGTTAGATACTTTGACCTACAGATGGTTGCTGTGCTCCTTAAATCTTTATAGGGTGTAACAAATACGGGAAAAAACAAAGCTGCCAGGTTTTGTGTATGAAGTGAGAACATAACCTGCCACAGAAGCCACCTTTGCACAGTAACAGCAATAAGCTGTCTCTAATTGAGATGAGCAGAAGCGAAGCAAAGAAGTTTATCCATCTCTCTTCAGTGTGGTATTCTGTAGGTGAAAGACACAAAGAACCCCAAATATTCTTTAGATAAATGGAGACAATGCCTGATAACTGTGAGAGTAAGGCTTATCAAAAGCTACATGGCAACAGGACCTTCTATCCATAATTTACTGCTTGATAGTGTCTGTGTCAAGAACTGTGGGAAGCACAGAACATAAAAGAACAGGCCTGAAAAATATGCACCTCTTGGAGGTGCACTCTGCTTTCACTTTGGAGAAAGACAGAAGGTTCACATTTGGAAAGCAAAAGTTATGTAGTATGTATAGTACTGGTTCTCTGGCAGATGATGATTTGCTGCAGGAAAGCAGCCTTACCCAACAAAATACTCCTGCTAGCAGCGTGATGGTTACAACAAAGACCATTGCACCCCAGTGCCAGAGACTTCAATAGTTGCTTGATACAGCTATTAAGACTTGCATGATGCACAGGTAGGAGCAGAAGTACTTTTGACAAGATGAAATCTTGCTATAGAGGCCTCTTATTTTGATAGCTGTAGTACCTTCCAGAGCAGAAGCCTAGTGTCTGTTTCTAGTTCATCATTTAACTTTTACATCTAGCAGTGTGTAGCAAAGTCTGCAATTATAAGTCCATTCCCTGCCATGCTCATCATCGTGCTTCTATTATCTCCTGTATTACAGGATTAGCCTGGTCAATGGCACTGAAGTGACCTACCTCCTCTCTTCATTTGTGCTTTTAGGCAGTACATCCCTGGTTTTCAGATAAAGAATGGAAAGAAGGAAATAGGGTAGACTGATTTGGGTAGCCAATATTGTCGTAAAACACAACTTAGTCTAGAAAAAGCAGTTTTTCTTAGGTACACCAAATAGAGGCATGACTAGTCTAGTCCTCTGAATTACATGTTGCCTTTTGAGAACAGTAGTCAAATAAAGAATTAACTGGCCTGAACAGCAAATTTAAACATCTAACCTCTTTAATCTGAAACTCAGCTTATCTGCATACAATTTCTGTGATCTCTTACACTCACTTTCATTCAGAATAAGAAATAAGTGATCACCAAGACAAAAATACTATTGGCAGGTATGTGGCCATTGGAGAACATATTTATATTCTGCATCTATGTTCCTCAAATACTGTAGCTAATAAGAACGAATAATTCCCCTTTTTCAGCTTCGTCATGAAGCTGCTGCTTGTTATATAAGATGAGGACTGCACAGTTTACTATTTTTTTTTAGATAAGCTTGCCCTTCTAAAGAACCACAAAGCAAAATTAGAATTATTTTATAATTCTATAAGTTTATATGGAAATCTAGTAGCTTGCACAAGAAAAGCTAAAGAGTTCATGTCGATACAAAAATAATGTGAGTATCCTGTATCATTCTCTGAACTCTTAACTGTCTAATTATTAGAACCTCATGTGCTTGGTGGGAGCAGAAATGATAACTTACAGCAGAGATCATAGAAAAAACAGCTTATCTTCCCTCTAAACCATAAAACATGCCAATACAATCTTTGAAGCATAAAATATGCATAAGCTTTTTTATTTTATGTATTGCTTACTCCTCTTATGCTACAATTAATATGCCTTAGTCAGCTATTTTACATTACATGACCCCTTAATCTTGCATTCCAGTGTCACCAGTGTCAGCCTGTTAAAGGTTAACAGCATCTTGAAAACACAACGTGACTTCATTAACCTCTTGCAAAGATGCTTAATGTTAAAATATGCAATTACCTATTTTCAGACCTAAGGTGGTGATGCACTTTATGCTTTATTGCTCTTAATATCCTATTATCAGAGACAATTCACCCTTTCTTATAGTAAAAGAAAAAGTATATTTATTTGACTCTTGGTTCTAAGGGCCAGATATTCTTATGCTTATTAACAAAGCAAACAAAATGCTCTCTGAACCTCATCTACTTTCTCATTAGGGGTATCTCTTAGCCTTTACTGCTGAAAATACCAAGACCAATAACACTCCCACATCCTCAAACAGGCCAAAGCTAGGCAGCTCCCCAGGTTTCTTGCTAATATTCAGGAGAGGTTTCCTGTCCCATTGTTCACTGTCCTGAATAATCGGTCCCAGCCACCCATTCTGGCCTCTTAATAACGTTAAAGGTTTTATGATCTAATAACAGAAATTAATAAAATAAGCTTGATACCAATTTCTGCCTAGGGCTTTCTTTCTTTCCCTAATGAAGCACTCTGCACCAGTGGAGAAGATGATTGCTTTTCTAGCAGTAATATTCTTCCTGGGCATCTTTTCTACAGAGTGTTGTAGAGTTCATTGCTGTGCTTTGAATTCCTCTTATTTATCTAGGGACTTTGGTTTTTTTTTGTTTGTTAGCTTGTTTTTCTTTTATTTATTGTAAGACTTTAGCTCTAGGCCAAAATCATATATATATAAAGAAAATTGCATGGGTTTTATTTCTCAAGGTAATTTTACTTTATTAATTTTTGGTACAGATGGAATCCCAAGGAAGCTCATTATTTGGTGGGCTGAAAGGAAGAAGTAATAGGTAAAGAAGCACCACCGTAGGTAGGATGGAAAGCTTCTTCAAGGAGCTCTAGACTGAACTTAGAGAGGCAACCAATGTAGACAAGAACAGGGTTTCTTGGTAGGTGCAATTCTCCACACTTCCCTGAGATGTCCCCTACAACAGGAGTTCATGAGATACTGGTGTCAAGGTTGGATCTGAATGTCGAGATGGAAAAGCTCTCATAAGCAGCTGCTCATCTGCAGCTCTCTTTCCTGTGACTCCTGCAGACTGGCTGAGCTAGGTTCACCAGGGAGCTTTCTGTCCCTTATCTGAGGATGGGCAATAGGTTCTGTGTTATGAATAGTGACTCAGCTTACCAGTGATTAGCAAAGTGAAATATAGGAAATCCCCAAACAAAACAAGGGGGAGCAATTTTTTTTAGTTATTTAAGTAGAATTATACAGGTTCATGGGGAAAAAAAAAAAATAGTTCTCTTTTAAAGCCTCTAGATTTGGATGATCATATCATCATAAAATGACTTGAGTTGAAGGGACCTTAATGATCACTTAGTTCCAACCCCCTATTCTAGGCAGGGTTGCCACCCACCAGATCAAATTGCCTTTAGCCTCACCCAGCCTGGCCATGAACACCTGATCACTTCTATGGCTTTTCTGTTTTTGTTTTGTTGGTGATAGTGGTGGTGGAGAGAGGGGGAGGGCAGGGAGAGGGTTGTTGTTTTTTGCTTAATCTGGAAGAATAATATGCTGACACGTTTCTTTGCAGTGGAGCTATGAGCCTGATCTCAGGAATGGAACCCTACTTCTGTTCCCTGTATGCAGTAGGGAGCACACAAGCACTGGAATTTTTATGCACCTAATTCTGCGTTTGCTCCTTCTGTTTCCTAGTGCTTGATGGTAAGAAGGGTTTTTTTTCCTCTCTTGCATTGGCCACAAAGTTTGCAGCTGACACTTTTGTGAAAGAGTGAAACTTCCAGTGGAGTAGTGCACAGTGCATGTTTCTGGATGTCATTCTCCAGGTGAGAAATCAGGGCACTGCTTCCATTGTTTTCTCCCATTTCCTTCAGTGTTCGTATAATGATACAGAATAGCTCAGGATGATCAGGAGTCAACTACCAAGCTCTGACAAAGGTACTGACACAGACCTCACCCATCTCTGCTAGCCATAGTGAAGTGTGAAAGGCAGAGCTTGCAGTCAGTTCTAAGCAGGACAAACAAATAGTTGAGAGTATAATTTCAGATATAAACCTTGGTTAGAAAACCCTTCTCTGCACGCTGATCCCACAAAAAGCTTCCAGATTGAGACACAAAAAGTAAGAGCAGATAATCCTGCATCTTCCACTCCCCTTTCCAAAGGCATCAAGTCTTCTGTGGATCTCTCCAAATGGATCCAGATAATCTCTACAGAGCTGGGCAGGCAGTTAAGTGGCGCTTGCAGCTAGGCAGAGAAAAGGCTGGCTGTTCTCTTCCAGACTTTCACAGCTGCACAGAGCGTAGTGTCTCCCTGTACCATCTAGTGAATTTATGACACAACTAACTGTTACCAGGGAAACCCAGAAACTACAAATTTGGATCTTGGCAGCAAGATATAAGGGAGAAATATTTTGCTCTTTAGGGGTTCAAAAAGGAAAGCTGAAACAAACATCCTAAATAAGTTTGAATTGGAACAAAGTTGGGATAGGTTAATTATTCCAAAACATACAGTTATAGCTGTGAAAGTGCCAGTGTTGTCCCTGTTATGTCACTCAGAAAACAAACATGGAAGAGCAAGTGCAGAACCCCTAACTTCATTTATCTGAACATATCCCTCAGGTGTTAGATCATTACTGCTGTCCTACAACTTCAGCTCTGACCAGTAGATATCCCTTATTCCTTCCTTATTGCACTCTACAGCTTCCTGAAGGAAGATTGTGATGAGGAAGGGTTTGGCCTCTTCTCCCAGGCAACAAACAGGACCCGAGGAAATGGCCACAAGTTGTACCAGAGAAGGTTTAGCTTAGACATGAGGAAGAACCTTTTTTCTCAGAGAGTGGCCAGACACTGGAATGGCTGCCCAGGGAGGTGGTGGAGTCGCCGTCCCTGGCAGTGTTCAAGAGGCGCCTGGATGAGGAGCTGCGAGATCTGGTTTAGTGCTTGTGGTAGCAGTGGTAATGGGAGGATGGTTGGACTAGATGATCTTGCAGGTCGTTTCCAACCCTGCCATTCTATGATATAATGAGGTGCTGTTAGAAATGAGATATCAACTCACCAATAATTTTTCAGAAAGTGCTGATAATTGCTGCTTCTTGAGAAAGAGTTTACTTGTGTTGCACAGCAAAGAAAACATGTAGTGTGGAGTTCTGGTAAATTGTGTGCAAATACCACTACTGTTATGTTGACATGTACTTTTTATAGCTTTAAAAAACTTTTTTTGTGAGAACTCATGCCTTTAGACATGTTTTTTATGTCTTTTAAGTGCTTGAGATTTTTGAAGTTGTGGAAATAACATTTTTGTCTTTTAGTAACATTAGCAGACATTTTATTTACGTTCCACAGTTAAATGAAAACAGCGCTTTTAAAGTTTATTTTTACTGAACTATTAAGTAGTTGAGAGACAGCTAATATTAGCTCTTATGTGGGCCTGTCTGATTTCACTCACACTGCACGTCATGTACAAGTTTGATATGTACTTGTGTTGCCTACAGGTGCTTGCATCCTTACTGCAAAGTTAGATGGAACAGGAACTGACCTCCGCTCTGGAATCACCACAGTTATTTTTTCCTCTGTGCACACCTACAAGGCTGTATGTGGCTGTATTTCCATATTTCCATGTGGAGATCTCCAGATGTGGGGGAGATCTGAATGCAACCTGCACGGAGGATGAAAGGCCTATGGACTCATCTTATTTTGCTGCCTCCACTTAGTATCCACACCATCTGGAAAAAAAATCCCATGTTGATAATTGGGGTGAAATATATCCATGATGGAGGTTTTTATACATACTCCAAGCAGTATTTCTAGCACTGCTCCATAACAAGCACAGGAACATGTTTAATCTGATTCACGTTCTCCATCTAAAAAAACAGACAAGATCTGCTCACCAAGTAGTAAGTCTGTCTTTATTTAGTTGGTGGCCTTGGTTCCTGGATTGCTGTGCCACAAGAGCAGTTTGTGTACAGTGGGACCCTTGTTATCTGGAAGATGGCTCAATGTTCGCTGTTGTGCCTTGTTTCAGTGGGATGACAACCAAGGAAACTTTTGAACTGTTGCAGGGATGTATCATGAGAAAGATGCCCAGAGTCATCAGCCCACACGCTGTGATGCTGGCTCACATTTCCAAAGCAGAGCTGCAGACAGAAGAGATCATGACAGCTCTGAAGAACTTTGCTATCTATGCAAGTTCCTTTTTTTATCCTTTGTAGTGAGTCACTTTGGAAGACTCCTTTTTTGGTTCTCTTTAGTTAGACTGCTGATTCCTTTATCTTGCATGCCTGGCTTACTCTGAAACTTGGATGCAACAGTTACTGGGGCTGTTGTCATAATTTTTCTCTCTGGAATGGTTGAAGTGTTATTCTTTCCCTATTTTTAAATTATTATTATTTATGAAAATGCTTCTTACAAGGACAGAATTCACTACCTGCAAAAGTCTACATACAACCAGGTAGGGTCTGGCAGATTGCTATGGAATTCCCATGAAAATGACAATGTTTTGCTTCAAATGGTAAATTCACGGTGATTATGACCTCTACCATCTTTTCAGAGGTGTACTTCGTGGCCTGTGTGTCCATCCCAGTATGGTCTCAAAATTTTGACTTCTCTGGATCTACTTCAAAGTACCCACAAGTGATTAGTGGGAAGTACTGGGGCCCTGCCTGATCCCCTTATGGGCCTTTAAGAAAATAAAAGAATAAATGCAGCTTAATAGGGCATACAGGGAAAGAAAGAGAAGGAGCTGCTGTGTCTTGTATTCTTCAGCACAAATGTATTGACTCCTTGATTCAGAAAGAGGGGGATGAAGGGAATGCATTGCAGAGAACCTTACAGAGTAAGGTAATTCTCTTCCACTTATTTTCATCCTCTTTTTTCTTTGGAGGTAGATGTATGCCCAAGCCTGAGAGACATTCAAACGACACATGTATTTATTGAATTCAGCTGCATGGGAACACTGTCTCTTGAAGAAAACAGTTGTGCAGAGACAGAAAATAAATAGCTACATCCAGTAACTACATTGAGGCAGGCTGGTAATAACAATTTCCTCCCTTCCTTCTGGACTGCATTATGATGGAGTTGATGATTACAAAAAAAAACAAAACAAAACAACACACCTTATCTAAAATGCAAACTAATTGTGATAGATGAAAGCCCCTCTAAATATAGCACTTTCTTGTTCGCTTTCATGGTTTTCTGGTTGTAAGCCAAAAGTCTTAGTTACTGACTAAAGTTGCAACACAAAGTTTTTAAAGGCCTAATTCATGAATCTAATAACAATACTAAGAAGTGAACGTACGCTGTCATCTCACCAGTGGATCTAGCTTCACATTTTCCTTGTAAAACAGCTGAGTATCTGGGAGCAAGAAAGTATCTGAAGTAACTTTGAGGCTCCAGTGGGTTTACTATTAGGAAAGAAGCCTTCCTACTGCCTGCATTAGGAAGAAAGGGGCACTGTGCAAGAGCTGCTCGTCAACGCAGAGCCTCATCTTCAGCCCTGTGTTGGAGGAACTGTGCCTGAAGCTGGGGTCCACGGGGCTCCTCAAAAAGGAGATAAACTGGCTGTGAGCTGGCATGGACCAGTTGGGAGCTGCTGTGCTCCTCAAAAAGGACTTTGCCAGGAAGGGAGAACTTATCGTCTACAATATATTTTGGCTGTATTACACAGGTCAGTCAGCAGTGTGTCCGTACACGCTTATGTGAGCACTGGCACTCTTTAAAACGAAAGAGGTAGGGTTGCTTCGTGTCACTCAAGAATTGTTGCTATTCATTTTGCTGGAGCCATGATTTCTCACTAAATCAAAGCCTGAAATGCCCATACAGGCTACCACAGATTTATAAATCGAAGCCACAGCCCCCAGTTTCTATGACAACTGGCACCACACCTCTGCAGGATCTCGTGCTGCAAACCCGTGACTGTATCTCATTCAGTAGTCACTCATGAGATTCATTCGTTCTTGTTGTTGACAATAAGAGCATCTTGTTTAAAACTGTTTAAAAGCAGGTTACACTGCTGGCTGCCTAGGGCTTCAGTATTTGGGCTTCAAACATTTTGAGACATGCTGATTTGTTTAAGAGCTGCAGTCTTTTCTGGAATGTTTTTAAATTGTATAAACATTCCTACTAGTTTTATGGATTCCTAAACTGTTATCTTTTTATGCAGGCACAAATTTAAGTTGACAGTGTACTTTCTAAACTTCCACTACAAAGGGCCAACTTGCTGTTGATAGAGGAATATCTATCAAATGGCTCTATGATGTCTTGCAAGGGAAGAGTTTTCATTAACTTTCATTAGGAAAGCAACCTGCTATGTATATGTCTTTTGTCAGTTCTTACTATGTCTAGTGTTTGTGGGACTCCTGGTGGTAGGAAGGGGAAGAGGAAGAAAAATACAAGGATTGTTTAATAGAGAAAGGAAGGTATTTTCACTGAATGTTATGTTTGCCAGTTACTATTATCTTGCAGCCAACAAAAGCCTCAGTGCTTTGAACCATCTCACTTACAGGCTGCAGTGTATGGTGCTTTCCTTACATACGTACTTCTTACCTCTCCTTAAGAGTGTCAGTGCTTCTTTAGAAGAGCAGCATGGAAAATATTTGCAATGACACCATCTGTGTTTAACTTTCCTTATTTTGGTGTCTGACAAAATCCTATGGTCCAAATGATCAAAAGGGACAAAGTTAAACATGCTGCATTTTAGGGTTTTAAGCCTGACTTGGCCATTTGCAAAATATATATTTTCAAGCCAATTCATTCTAACAGGCATTAGATTATGACAACCTTGGTAACATACAATCTAAAGAAAGTAGTGGATGTTTCGAACTGTTTTGAAATCTCCTGACTGAAGCAGTTCCCCACTAAAGAACAGAGTGCTTATGTTGGATAGAATGCTCTTGCTTGCTGTCTTCTGCCCGTGTCCTGAAGGCTCTGGAGGGAGTAAGGGCAGCCTCCTTTACTGAGGAGCTCCATGGAAGATATGCTGTGCATTAAAAAAATAATTGCTGTAACCACTTTCTGATTGTCTGCCTAATTGTAGGGCTAAACAGATTTCAGGTGGTACTGATACACTATGGGCACTGGTTTCCTGTGTTCCCAGCAGCATGGCTGAGCCTTGGGAACAGCTGGCCAGTGGTATCACTGCAGGGCTTGATGAGCTGTCAAATTCTTCTTTGTCTAGTTTCTCTTGCCTAGCTTGCCTCAAATTATCAATGAGCTTTATTATTTCACACACACAACATTTAAATCTGTATAGGTGACACTTTTCATGCTGAAAATGCATTACACTGTTGTCAGGCTTTCCAGCTGGCTGAGTAGCAATAAAAGACATTCATTTGGAAACTGAGCAGGGAAGGAAAAGAACTTGGAAATGTATTTTCTAATGCTTTCATTTAGATATTCCCATTGGACCATGCAAACAATTCTTCCCATCTATATTATGAAAGAAGCCAGGAGAGGGTTTTTTTTTTTTTTTAAAGAGTCTTTTAAAATAAAACCTTTGAGAGCTTAATTAAAAGTACTGTAAGAAAAACATGCAGTTCACTTACAGCAATTGACTTGAGGTTTACATACTACTGCCAAATCCTGGAAAGAAGAATGTTTTAATGTTGAATTGGGACAGGAACAATTGTTCTGTGCATTGTTTATGTTAAAAAGAAGAAATACTTCGATTCCATGTAAATACTTAAAAGGAAGTTGTTTTTGTTTTGTTTTTTTAATTTGTAAGCAACAAACCTGAGGTTTTTTTTATGGACCAGCTGGCAAATGGGATACGTGGCTTAGGAAGCAGGTCTAGGCCAGATACAGACGTGTCTGTGTGTGAGGAACAGCCACTGGATGGACCATGAGGTTCAGGACAACTTCTAGAGAGACAGCGTGGTTCTGGGGGTTGAGTGAAGAGTCATTTATGTGCACGTATGACTATGTGTGTGTGCATCTCTGTGCATGAGGCAACTTGAGACAAGATGACTCAGATGTCAACTACTAAGACTACTGCCTAAGGCCAACTAATGGGATGATCCTTATTGTATGCATATGCATGTGTCCCACAAACATGCCTTCATTCTGATCAGCCATAAAGGAAAATAGGATGAAACTTGTGGTGCTGTTTTTGTTTGTGTGAGTACTGAGTATGGGGCAGCAATGGGTTGAAGGACACCTTAAAGCCCATCCTGCTCTGCCTGCTCAACCTGGCCCTGAACACTCAGAAATGGGGTTTCTTTCTGTGCTGACCCTCGTTGCCAGTTATGTGCAACTGGTGGGAATACATGCTCAGCCTCCCTACCGGATTCTGCAGGAGACATACTATAGAGGCCTAGGCACAGCTTCACAGCATCAGTAATGCATCTTCCCTCATACACGTAACTGTAGCACACCTAACAGTTCATTTCTATCCGTTCATTTTTTTAACTGCACATCCTTAAACGCCCGTTCTGAGACTGAATCCTCCCCGCGTGCCTCCACGGATCACCCGGGCATCCTTAGCAAGGGATTTCCGCGGGCACTTAGCGGTGAGCCCCGCGTTCCGAGAGCACGGCGGCAGCCCACGGCCGCTGCCTCTCCCGCCCTCTGGCGGCGGCGCGCAGCCACGGAGCCGCGGCGGAGCTGCTCTGCGGACACCCGGCTCTTAATGGGGCGGCTCACGTTTCATCGGGAGCGGAGCGGCAGCCATCCTGCAGGGCACACCGTGGTCGTTTCTGCTGTTTCTCCACGAGTTGTGATTTTCTAAGGCCATTGTTACCCGGTGTCGGTTAGAATTCAGTTAAGCAAGACAAAGGGGAACTGTTCGATCCCCAGACTTCAGCTCACACCCTCTCAACATCTGTTTTTGCTGGTATTTATGGTGAGGCTGTGCTGTGCTACCTCCTGCGCAGTGTCATGACTCCTAGCAATGAGCAGCACTTATGTTTTCCAGCTCAGTGAGTTGTCTACCTGCACTGAATTTTATGTGTGTTTTATATTAGTCCCACTAGGTTCAAAGCCTATATTTTTTCCATGGATAAAATGTTTTTGGTTGCCATGAACAGAAAACAGTAAGAAGCAGGTAGCTGAGCTGGACGCAAAACTGGAGTGATGAGAAAAGGTAACTATAGAGACAGGATTTCCCCCGACACAGAGGAAATAAATTAGCATCATGACTCAATAAACCTGGGCAAAGGTTCCTGCCAGAGATCAATTTCTGAAGTCTCTGTCTATATGACTTTCAATTGATTGTCTAACATGATGGTGCTAGTGGTTTTCAGCTTGAGTACACCACCAAACACAACAGAAACAGGCACAGAAGTGACATAATATAATAGAGATTGATTCATCCGACAAGGAGTGCTACCTGGAGGTGAGGCTTAGGGAAGGACCCCAAGGGTTATTAAGGCTAGCTTCCAAAAGTGGCCAGACTCTGAGTTCTCTACCAACTACTACAGCACAAGCCTTTGTGTGGTTACAGCTCTGTGCACTCAGTATGAACTGAGGGCTCAAAACCTCTCAATTTAATGATCAGCAGGGCCAAAGTGTTTGCACTGGAACCAAGAAGTCAGGCAATGCTGTCTAGAGCGAGAGAGCAAGAGAGACCCTACATCCAGACTGCAATCACAGGTGTTCTAACAGCTCAGGTCCCTCCAGTCGCGCAGGGCAGCAGCAATACATCGCATACAATGGGGAATCACAGCTCAGAAAGTTTTGTTGCGGCATTTGTTCTGAGTTTCAAAAACTTGACCAGATTGTAGCAGCAAAGCTCAGTAGAGCCTTACGTTTGACCCGCTAATGTTACAACAAACTCACAAAGCATTGAAGTGACTCAGACTTATGCGCACAAAACAAAAAGTTCATTTGTCACACTGTTTCCAGAGAACAAGGCTCTGAGCCCAGACCAGTCAATTGTCAGGACCACCTTCCCAGCACACCATTAACGATCAGTTATGATTCCCTTGGCTCACAAATGCCCCTAACATCAAACGCTTGGCTGATGAGCAGTTGTAGGGTCCTTGCACCCTGAACAAAAAAGGGTAGCAGAAGCATGCATATCAGTGAATACTCAGGAAATACACCACCAACACCCCTCATTATGGAAGTTTCTCGCAACAGAGAACACTGGATAGGACATCTAAGCCTGCTTTGTCTTATCTAGATTACAGGAATAGAGGAAATAGCACACTGAATTACGCCTCATTCAAATGAGCAAAACCCGCAGAAAGCTCCGCACGCCTAAATGAACGAACAGCCACAGCTCCTTGCTGCCCTCAGCGCCTGGGCTGTGCTAGTGCACTGCTGTGCATCAACACCGACCACACCGTGACGCAGAAACAAACGCAACACCTCCAAACCCTACAACCAAATGAGCAAAATGCAGTTAGGATAAAATATCGTAATAAAACCACACTGGTTCTTACCGTGAGACGCTTCTTGCAGCAGACCCGGTCAGGAGAAACAGCTCTTGAATCGCGGGGAAGCAGAAGAGATCTGGACGCTAAGAAACAAGGTCTTTTCTCGTCTGTAGAGTGATAACGCCATACACCTGTGCCTCCTCACCGGGAGGTTAACGCTCACAGGGTAAAACCTGTGGCAAAAAGCCAGGCTCTAGCTGGAGGCAGCCACAGGTGGCGGTATTATCAGAACGCATGCCCACCTTGCCACTTCTACCGTCTGTGCAAGCTATCCTGTCCCCCTGCGTGCCCATACGGCGCGACGCAGAGCACCGCAGCACTCCGACTCACTTGCAGTGGGATTACATGAGAAAGGCAGGTCCTGCTGTCACGGACATTACAGGTCCGTGTTCAGAGAAACGATTTCCTGGCTTCTCCACCAGTCTAAGAGAGAATCTTTGTCACTTTTCTACAACTTTGTCGTTGCCGAGGTGTAACCGGCACAGATAATGCTGAACTTTTAATGATGCTGCACAGTTATCAGGTGATGTCTTTCACTGCTTCACGGAACAACGGATTCACCCGCAGCTGCTTCAAAGGCAGCGGTGCGGTGGCGTCTTGTAAAAGTTAGTTAGCTGAGGCGGCGCCGGAACCGCGCAAACACGATTAGTGCCCGGCCTGTGCTGCGCGGAGTTCCTGTGTGTGTGCGGGCTCAGGGGGCAGCCGCAGCCCTCAGCCAGCTCACGTTTTCCCGGGGCAAATCGCGCAGTCCGGCACGGGCTGCCTCGCGCGGGGGCAGCGCAGGGACGCAGACCTCCGCCGCCCCTGAGGAGCGGTAACGGCCGCCCGCAACGCGCGCGGGGGCCGGCAGGGGGCAGCAAACCCCTTCGGGAGAGCGGCGGCGCGGCGAGAAGCCGCGGAGGGGGAGCTGAGCGGGCCGCGACGGTCCGTCCGCTCGCATCCGTCGGACGCGCCCCGCGCCTCGCAGCCGCCGCCGTCCCGAGGCGCCCCGCCGCGGTCCGGTCGCCGTGCGCGAAGGGCGCCGGGAGGTGGCGGCTCTGCCCGCGCGCACGGCCTCCCGCCGCAGCCGCGCGCGTGGGGCCGCCTGCGGACGGCGGCGCTGAGCGGGCGTCACGCGGTCCGCGTGCCGCCAGGCCCGGGCTGCCGGTGTGCGGCGTGAGCTGCCCTGCGGCTTCGCTTCGCCGCCTCTCGTTCGCCTCCGGCATCTTTCCGGCAGGGTTCGGGGTTCCGCGTATTCGTTGTCTCGCTACGCTCGGCTGTATTGTGAACGAGCACGGTTTGCGAGCCCGCTCGAAGCAGCGCTGCTGAGCTCGGGCTCCGGCTCGCACGCGGCAGCCGAGCTGCACAGCAGCCGTCCCGTCCCGTCCCGTCCCGTCCCGTCCCGTCCCGTCCCGCCGTGCTGGCAGCGCCCTCTGTTCGCGCACGGCGCACACGAACACCTGTCGGAACAGCGTCCGGCGGTGCCTTGTTTCCCCTTATTGCCCCCCCCTCCCCTGCCCAGGTCCCTTCAGCCTCTCGGCTTCCTCCTGGTGAACACTTCGATGCTGAGAGGTGCTAGCGGGTTTCTGTGTATTTGTACGTACAAGTCGCTCTTCCCGAGCTGCGCGTCTAAGCAGCGCGATTCCTGTGACCGCCACCTGCGTGCTTTGTGTTTGACCGGCGGCCTCGTCTCCGCTCGGGGTGATTCTGAGCCGCCCCGCAGCCACTAATGAACCCGAGCTTCTTGCTGTGATCGCACGCAGCTGCCCCCTTCCACGCGGCAAGGGAGGAAGGAGGGCTGCAAGAGTTCGCCTTAACGACTTGAATGCCCATTTCCCACACGTCTTCTCTAGCACGAACTAAAATAGTCCACTTGCAAAGAACCTGATTCAGCTTTCTCGATTCCACAATAACAGATGGATTGCTAGACTGTTTACTGTTGCTTCCCACAAACTTCCTGTTAGTAAACTCCTGTATTATTTATGAAACAGAAAAATTACAAAGAAGTAACCTAGCAGATTACTGCCTGCCGATGAACCACTGCCAGAGAAACTTTTTATACAAATATGCGGACGAGAGCAAAGATCGCTCCTGCTGCTGCTTTTTGGTATTATTCTCACAACTGTTGTTTCACAATAATCCCGCAGCCCTGCCTGAATGCGTGACCCTGCTGAGCCGCGCTCTCAATGGTATTTCCAGCACCCAGACACGGGCAAATCGAGGTATCAAACAGTGGGTGAAGGGACGAGGGAGATAAAGAAAGGAAAGAAAGCATGCCTGCATTGTCTGCTCTGCGTAAGGAATGTTCAAAGCTGTTTTACAGTGACAACGGTGAGCGAGATGTTACTAATGCGGTATTAATCTCTTCTGCCTTAGTGCGTGAAGCCTGCTGTCTGTTGGTAGAAAACGGAGCTGTCGACCACCTTCGTACCACTTCTGACACGAGTAGGCAGTAAACGCAAAGGAAATATTTTCCTCTCCGTTTGGCTGTTCAGTACCACACAACGCGAGCTGAGCGGAGCACTGTGTTAGCGCGGCATGCTGGAGGTTAGGTTGGTTTCTGACTTTGAGCAGAGGGGAGGCCAGCCTAGAGCCCACTGCATAATTGTATCGACAACGCTCGTTAATTTAAGGATTAGAAAGGAGCAAGACTTAGAAATAGAAATCTTCTATGTTACCCGCAGTATTTGTAGTGATTCTGGAAATAACTTGACCTAGCACAGTTATTCTGTTTTTAAAATAGTTGCTATTTTACTTCCCTGTCTTTCTGTTCCATTTATACATTCTGTATGAACAAATTGGCTGTTCCACCTGATATTTATGATTGTAGACATGCATTACATATACATACAGAAACAGACTGAAAATGTTCCTGATCTGAGATACAGATAAGTCTTCCTTGATATTTTTCTTGGATTCCCAAAGCTGAAATCAGAACTCCAACGAGCACTGCAGACCGATTGCTTTCTGTTGTCAGCCTTGCCACTATGGATCATTTACTGCAGAAAGTTTAACAACAACAACAGAAAGCTGCTGTTGCAGGCATCTGCAGGACTCTGATTTAACAATCATACACCTTTCTGAGAACAGTGCCTGCAAAGAACTGAGATTGAATGGAACAGGGCATTTCTGATCCTGGGGCAGAGCTCGTTTGTGCGCGTTAATCAGTGAGACAGCATCACGAAACTGATTGCTCGTTTCAAATCATAACGTCTTCTCTGGTCACATTCTCTCTTCTCTGTCCCTTCAACCACTCTCGCTCCGAGCTCCTACTGACAGAAAAAGAAGTATTTTATTAAGGGCAGACGACCAGCCGCAGTATCTCGCTCCTGATGCTCGCTCCTCTGACAAGGAGCTCGTGACAGATGTTTCTGTGCTTTATGCAAATGGAACTTCATGGATCAGTTTTCCTTTTCTCTGTGGAATTTATGTAGCTGGAAAATAGGAATCCAGCTCCACGGCATGAAGGGAAAAAAAAAAAAGCAAAAGCCACTGACCAAACAGGCAGCTGAGAGCAAGCAAGCGGTACATGTGCAATCAAACGGTTGTACTGCTGGCCCCTCGGGTCCCTCCTGAGTGCCTTCAGTCAGGCAGTGCACGCAGTGCAGGTTTTGTGGCTTGCTCTGCCACCATGCTATTGCTCACAAGTCGCTTCTGAAAGATGAACAAATCTTTCCCAGGCTGTGTGTGATTGCTCCTTCGCAGATCATTCCTTTACCCTCCCCGAGGTGCTGCTTTCCTTCTCACAGTCGTTATGAATATCTGTATTAGATTTAATATGGAAGTGTAATAAAAATAGTGGAGCTGAATTTGCATACAAAGAAAGGATTGCAGCCTATATGTTATAGTGTATAACATATAGATGTATAATATAAATGTCAAATAAACTATATGGATTTAGTCGTGCTTTTTATAATAGCACAGAAAACTGGGTATGTGAAAGCGGTTGCTGAACAGGAGATGGAAATTTTCCTCCCTATTTATAAATAAATAGGGATAATATTTCTAATATAATAATAAAAAATAAACAACCCCCCAAACTAGCAAATTAGTGGAGGTTTAAAGGAAATGTAGTTTTACAGATTATTATGTAGTGCAGAAAAGAAAATTCATATTTAGTAATTTCTAAAATATCATGTAATAAGGAGAGGTCGTTGAATATTCCCTGCTATTACCCTAGGAAATTGTGAGAGGTTCCTAAATGCCAATGACTAAAAAAAAAAAAATTTTTTTTTTTTTTAATTACAGTTACTAAACAAAATTAATACAGTTCTTTCAAACTGGTCTGGTCTTCTTCCATTATTTTTAATTTTGTATTTTGAGATTTCTGTGCAAGTTTTTTTTTATTATCAGATATCAGATCATGTCTAATAGATCCTTAGTAATACGTCTGCACCCGAATTTCTCGTTGTGCCTTTTGTTCACCTTGTGTATTTTTGGTGTTTTAAAAGGTATTCTGGGTCATGGAAATATTTTATTGGAGATTTTTATTTAGAATGTAATTTAAAGTCTGTATCTCGTACACTGTAAGCATTCAGTTGGAAACTGATAATTTTTCTTTAATTTAAGCTTGGTTTTGTATCATAATATTGTACAGAATCTTGTCTCCATATCACGTCTGCTGAAAGCTGGGAGGAGAGCTTTATCTGATTCACATGTACTACATAGTTTTGCTGAAAAGTTCCTTTCTGTACTTTTTTTTCTTTCAATTTAAATTTACAATGGGATTACTGATTTTGCATGGATTTATTTTAATTGAGTTCTTTAGGAAAAAAAAAAAACAACACCCAAAGATCCAATACCAGGAAAAGAAGCAGGGCTACATGTGTAAATGACTATCCTGCTATACTGAATATAACTTAATTGGACAGCAAATAATTAGCAATACGTTGGTACATCTTATATGGTTTCTGCCTTTGCAAGCTGCTGTTCTGCAGGTAAGGTGCCATTTCAGCTAGGACCTGTGTCTGAAGAGTCAGATGTCATCCTGGAATCAAGTATTAATAGAATAAATTTAATTTTAGTTTTTCATAAGTGCAGCTGCATTTTCTATTTAATTATAGGTTCCCACAGTAGTAATTTTTCCATGACCTGCTCAATCTCAAAAGTCAGAAAATTGCTTCTTTTTTAAAGCTGACAATAGCACGGTATGTTTCCAAAGGAAAAAGACAAATTACAGAAAATCATTACTTTAAGCGTATTTAAATAGCCAGGAAGAAATCCTAATTGAAAAGTTTGCTAAAACGTGAAAAAGTTAGCAGTGCTCTTTTCAATTATTATTATATATTTTTTAATTATCTCACGTTGTTTGTATCTTTAGAAGTTGTGATCCAGTGCCTTTCACTTCTCGGCTTTTCTCTCTGAAAGGGTTAGACAGAACGTTTTGAGGAAGCGATGGTTTTAACTGAGGGGGAATTAATTTGCAGATGTGTTTAATAATCCAAACTGATTGTTAAGAAGCTGATGTGAAGGTAATGGGAATCTTCATATTTCTTTATGTAGATTTCAAAGCAGTCTGTGAGCCTTTATTTTCCAGCAGTAGCTAGTTTCCTTAGTTTCCAAAGGGGAAATTGCTGTTTTAAAAGAATTTTGTAACCATATAATTATCGTAATATATGTACAGGTGATATTGTAGCATATTTATGTTAAAGTTTAACATGATTTAAGTCAATAATTGACCTAGAAATGAGCAACGTTAGAGTAATCCTTAAATGAGTATGTACTTTAACGAGGTCGGCTTGGCTAATGGGTAGGAGCGTGATGAAGCCAGTGCCCAGGCCACCGTGCAGCCCTGGCTCAGGCTTGCTCTTTTCCTGAAGCGCTGTGTTTGGGGAAATGCAGGTGGGGATTTAAGGATTTGGGAAGGCAGAGGCATCACGCCGTATGGTCAGGAAATGGTGCTGCTGATTGCAGGCGGGTGGTCCTGTGATGGGGCAGCAGGGTGTCTGCAGCTGCCGGCAGCCAGTCCCCTTCTGTCCCTGTTGCTGTCCATCGCAGGGGAACTTGGGCAGAGCCACGTTCCACATGAGATATCACAAAATATACTTCAAAATCATAACATCTAGCCCATCTCTCCAGGCACCGACTCATCTGTGTGTTAGGAGAAGTGTGGTCCTGCACATGTTACCGCTGTGGGACACCAGCTCGGAGCTGGGCTGACTAACCATGCCACATCTGCCCTTTGCTCCTTGCCTGCCTGTGGTCTGTGCCGTGCAGAGCAGCTCCCATGGAGCAGGGCAAGTACATGTGGCTGGTTCCGTGGGGCAGCCTCAGGCCTGCAGAAGGACCAGAACAGAGGGTATGGGCACCATGAGAAGAGGAGGGCTTGTAGTGGAAAGTCACTGGCATCTCCTCACCTGAAGGAAGCCTTTCCCAGGGTCCCTTCTGCTGCCATAAAGTAACTGGAAAAGTGTTGCCTTCCCAGGTGGGTAGCCATGGTAATACATCTTGAGCAGTTTCAGCAAGGGAAAACACAGAAGAAGAAATCGCTCTTCCTCATCTGCTGAAGCTTTTGCGCTTTTCCCCATCCCTGTGTTCTCCATGTCCTGTCTTTAAATGAGTGTAGCTCTTACAATTAGGCCCAGGCCGTGGTCCCGTTAGAGAAAGCGATGATTAGAGCGATCCTTATTATGAAGCAGATGACCATTAGAGAAGGAATTGGATGTATTCTGTCTGATTTTCAATGAACCAGTAGGTCAGCTTTACCCAGGTGGCTCTCACTATAAAATGTACAGAGCGAGCTTGGAGTATTGTTGTGTGCACAAATGCTGGGGCAGCTCCATGGTGATAGAAATGGTTATAACTCTGTCAAAGCTGATTCCACCTTCATGTCTATAACATAATGATCTAACTCAAAGCATTTCTGCATGAGGCAGAACCTTTCTTTTTAAGGTTATTTAATTTTAAAAGTTTAAATGTAAATTGAAGCTTCTGGTATTGACTCTGGTTAATCGCCCAATACATTAGCAACAAAATGCTCACCTAAAGGAAAATTAATGGGCTAGTTCATGGCACAAAGGCAGTTCAAAGGGAGCAAAGAAGGCAGGACTACATCCACCACCTGTAGTTAGTCATGCTTGCCTGATACTTTCACTTTCCACCTCTTTGTTTCCTTCTTTGCTGGTGTGGAATAGTGAGAGCTTCCTTATGAGGGAGAAATTTGATTTTTCTTGGATTTTTTTGCCGCTGTGGTTTTGATTTTATTTTAATCTTTCAGTCATTTATTAAAATATGCCGTCACGTTTTACGACCCACCTGGTCCCAGACCACGCTGATCTGGAGAGCCTTGTTTCCCTGACAGCTGGCTGATCACCAACACAAGCTGATGGGGACTGGGCGACTCAATGGAAGGACCTTGACCTGCCGCCAGCCGCTCTTTGTTGGGCGCTTTCAGGCCGAGGCCTCCCCCAAAGACGAAGGTGATTTCTATTTGCCAAAGTGGAGAGACAACAGGAGGAAGAATAAAGAAAATCTTCTAAGCAGTCAGCTGAACTTGTTCAGACTGATACCAGCCTGCAGCATTCAGACGGCAGCTAACCCAAGGTTTCCCTAACCTTGGCAGAAGTGCGGGAAATAGTTGTAGGAGGATGAAGTGTTCTTGAACCGTTTATCCAATGTATCAAGCACAAGAAGGCTTTTCTGCAATATTAAGCATGTGCCTCTCTTTTCTTCCCCTTTAAAGAAACTTTTTATTGTAGATTATAAAAGGGGGAAAAAAAAATCAGTCTCTGTCTGCTTGTGGACCCCTGTGCTGTTTCTACATTACCCAAGGACAAAGATGCAAATCAGGACCTCCCCAGTATAATAGCATTTATAAGGCAAATTTCTTGCTGAAGTCTTACAGTAAAAGCAGAAGGTTAAAAGAAATAGCGGTACTGAAGTGTCGTTTTAAACAGAAAGAAAAAAAAAAAAATTAACCACATTCTTAAAAACATCAGGCAGAGCTTCCCTGGAAGCATCAAAAACAGCATTCCAGATAAAAGCAGCATGATGTGAAAAGACCTGATCAGCAACAGATTGATGTCTGGGCTTGGGGACTAATGTAAGAACTTAAAGACTTGGCTAGAGAATATATCTTGAGAAGCATAAACATATAAGAGGATGCCAAACCATGAAAGGCTTCCTTTGCACTGAGAATTCAGAAAACGGCGTGTTGACAAGCGGAGAAGCCAATGCTGCAAGCAAAGCACATAGGGTGATGAATAAACTCAGCCTTTAGGAGCCTAGGATGAGATCTAGAAAGGGGCCAACCTATTCAGGCACAGCCTTAAGAGTCTACACCCAGTGCCGCCAAGCCTCAGACCTATCCACCCAGCTGCCACCTGGTGCTGCCAGTGCTGCGTCCCACAACTAGAGCAGCTGGGTTTGATCCCACTCGGCTGCCTCAAAGCCTTGCTCCATCTCAGCATGGCCAGGAGGTATCTTGAAGCATGCCTGCTGGCTCATGCCAGTGCAGGCACAACCAAACGCCACACCTCTTGTGTCACACTGTATGCAACACGCAGAAAATACTTCTGCCTGACTCCTCCTGCACCTGATAGTTGTCCTTCATGATTCAGAGTGTTGGTTGGTGGTTGGTCTTAAGGTGAGAATGGAGACTTCCAGGAGACTCCGTGTAGCCCTTCTCCTGCTGTCCTTCATGTGGCACAGAGGGCTGGGGTGAGTGCTTGCCTCAGCCGAGGCCATCTCCATGACTGCCTCGGAGCATGGCTGGCTGTACACCTCCAAGCAGCAGGCAAGGCAAAGGGACAGATGTGGTTCACGTGGTTCTTCAATACGAGACCTGGTCATCTTTTATGAACTGGAGGAGTCCCTCCAGGATGCTGGTAGCAAAGCAGCATTTCTTTCTTGTGAGAAAAAATCACAGTCTTCCTCCAGCTGAATTTAAAATTGTAAAGTTCAATAACAAGCCTAGAAATACACAGTGGATTTACATAAAAAGCAGGCCAGCTATGAAAAAGCAGTTATTAGGAAGCTTAATAGATCTAAGCTAATGTGCAGTCTGATTTTTAACAGATAAACTCAGTTTAAATGCTCTCTTCTATAGAGAATAGATGTATCTGCAAAAACATGGGATGTGCATATTGTAATCAAGTGGAGAGGAAAAAAACTCTTTATCTAAAAGAGCAACTTAAGAGTGCAATCCAAAGCAGAGAACTCAGATGACTTTATCTTTTTGCATTTAGCAATCCTACCACGCACCAACCCAGACTAAACCCTGCCTTTCTCTGGTGTGGAAGAGATCTTGAAAGTCCTCTAAACTCGTTGACTCACTCCACTTTTGCCAGGCCTCCCACGTAAGCATGCGGATTGAAATGCAGTCACAGCTTGAGATGTGCTCCTGCTACTGTCAGTCTCTGGGAGGCTGACCACCTCCTGGGGAGTGCCATTAAGTACTGCAGCACCTCTGCTTCCAGCACAGCCATTAACAACTGTGCAGCTGATGGCTCTCATCTGTGTTCAGCTGGCGGGCATGGTACCACCAAACTTGAGCTCACTTGTCACAATGGCAATCAAGTTGGAATTTAATTATCTGCTGGAGAGAAGCCCTGACAGCTGTGGCGTAGGTTTTTCACTGTAGATGTTGCCTTGATCACAAGAAAAATATCAAGGGCTGGTGAGAAAAGCCATGTTCTAAAAGCATCTCTGCCTAGGTTAGACCACTGCCTACCACAGAGGTACGTGCGATTATCTCAAAGCTGTTTATTGGCTGTTGTGTCAGATTGTGGCTCAAGTTTGCCTTTACTGAAAGTTGTCCTCAGGAATCCTTTCACTCCCCCAGAAGTAACTTTTCTTTTCCAAGGCTGAGGCTGGGGGTGCAGTCTGCTCGCTGCATTGGCCCTGGTGTTGCTAGAGGGAAGGCGCAGGCTCTGCTACCTGCCTGCCAGAGCGCCTGCTGATGGCAGTGCACTAGCAGCAGCTGCAATGAGGTGAGACCTCCCTGTTTCCTTACAGTAATGACCATCATTAAAGAGCCCACACTGGGGGCAAGAAGCCACTCCCTCTGACATTTTACACTTTTATATCAACTCATGAAAGTTGCTAACATCAAATGGGGCTTGGCCATCATGGCCCATTTTAAAATCTCTCAGCAGTGATCATGGGCATTGCCTCATGGGTAAAAATAGGTGTTTTCTTAAACTGCAAAGCTTAATTGCTTTTTTTTTCTCCTGAGAAATTAACGCCACAGCTATACCAATGGGAGAGAGGTGCAGAAGTAGGGAAGATGGAAATTAGGCTGGGCTTTGGTGTCACATGTCAACAAAGTGTGATGCATCTCTGTCAGGATGACCTGGCACATTTCTCCATGATGATCTCTCCCAGGTTCCCTCGTGTAACCACTGGTTGTTTTCACAGGGCTTTGTAAAGCATCACCCTGCAGTTAATCATATTGCTCTGAGGTGCACGCTTTGGCACGTGCTGGCCTTTGCCTACCATTTATCTACGTCTTTTCTCTTTCCCAGCATTACTGCTGTTGCTCCCAGCACCAACCTGGGAGGAGCAGCATTCTGACCTTGATTTGTAGAGGGGTGAAGCCTTCTTTGCCTTCAAAGATGCTTTTCTGTTCACGACCTTCCTGCTTGGAGCCATTCTCTGTCTGCAGGCCACCAGGAGATGCAAGCATTGATGCAAGCTGCTGATTCCCAGGCTTCCTGAGCTGCACCTGGAGGTTAGACACAAAACATACGCGTTGCTCCTCTTGCAGTCTAGGTATTTATTTTTACTCATTTAGATTTCCTTTGGCATAGAGGAGCTCATGCTAAAACAAAAAATTAAAAAGCAGCGCTTCTGATATATTGCATCTTATGTGTTACTGCAGAAGCCAGAGTAAGGTGCAGCTTAGTGGATGGCGAGAGTTAGCCAGATGCTGCACTGCCACCTACCCTTGTGTAGTGGGTGGCACGTCCGCAACGTCCTGTCCTGTGCAGCAAGGGCAGTGTGAGCACCAGTCTTTGAGAGGCTGGGGAAGGCCTTGCACACCCAAAAAGCTCATCTGCTGCAATCTGTTTCATGCATTAACAGCCCTTGCTGACTGCAATTAGGATTAGGGGAAACATTTGGAAATTCTGGAGTTAAATGTCTGTAAGTCGCATGAAGATAATACTTAATAAACACGAATACATGGTAGGACTTTTTTTTCCCATCTTCTTTATATGACTTTTAGACTTACAGGCTTTTATCTTATTTTATGAGGCCATGTGAAATAAATTAAATGTAACACAAGATGCTGTTAAAAAAGATTTTATGACATCAAGAACTGGTTCTATATTAGGACCAGATCCTGCATAGACTGATGCATGTGAGTAATTTTGCTCTCATAGATAAGCTATTGAACCAAGTGTGGCCAACCATTTAAATTTTCAGAATCGGGCCCTCATTTTGGAAACTCTTATCATTGTTAAATCAATGCGAAAGTGAAATCTGTCTCCTCTCAAAAGGAAATTGCCAAGACTTTCTACACCAAGATTTGGGATCTGTAGAAAATGAAGCCTTTTTATTTTTTCTTCCCTCCAATAATCTGTTCAGTGAACAAGCTGTGAAAAATAGTTCTATATTTTTTCCATGTGATGCAGCAGACGGTAAATTTCCATTTAAAAGAATGATCAGAGTAGCTGCTGGCACTGAACTCTGTTGTCTTAGTCAAATCTACTTACAAAGAGTTTACAGCAATACAATAGTTTATTATTTCACTCAACCAGAAATCAGATGAAAAAGGCAAAGGGGAAGCCTGAAGTAGGTTCATGGTCAGAATTCTTTTCTTTCTTAACATCATCTTTTTTAAATGCAGGAGTTGAGATCAGTAGTTTTATGTGTAAGGAGGAGAATATTTCTTTTCACCTCTACTTTTGTATGCCATGAAATAATCAGACTTCACACTTCTATAGCGCCTTTCTTCTGGGGATCTGAAAGCACTTTACAAACATTAATTAAAGTCTCACAACACCCATGCGGAGGTAAAGCAGCATTGTTTGTGCATCTAATGCAGAATGCTTAACCTGATTCTTTAAGTACTATACAAGGACTACAGTAAAATAATGGAATATCCAAAGCAAATTAATCTAACTGAATTGCTAGGAGTGTATGTATGGATTTATGTGCGTGTTCATGTGCATGACTGCAGCTATATGTATACTGCTATTTGCCTTAGATTAACGCTACCTCTGCCCCATATATTCCATCCATTGTTGTCTCAGGCGATGCTGTGAGTGCTGCCTCTCTCTGCATGATCTCTCAGTTCCATATATAACTTGATTTCTTCTCGGAAACCTAGGAAATCTCTCATCACTGATAAGGCTGGAACTACTTTTAGAAGTTAAAAAGCTTGAAAAGCAAAATGAACCCCAATATTCCTTCAGCCTGCGTCCCACTCTCTCTTGGAATTTAAAAATGCTTCTGGGTCACCAGCTTTAGTTTGGTTTCTTAATCTTCATCATGTCTCCTTTCTGTAAACCTCGCTTTCTTCATCTGTCTGACGTCATCTCTAAGATCTTTGGCACAGAGATAGCACTTTTATCTCCGTGAAGTGTCATGCAAAGTTGTGGTGGTACATAAATATTTAATAGTATTAGTGATGGGGATTAGAGCCCTGGAGGAGCATGTTTCCTCCTTGCAGAGGCAGAACTATAATGGGGCGTTTGTGCTGTCTCTGCCACGGTGAGAGTTTCTCTGCTTCCATTTTTCAGTTGTCACTGCCGTGCTCTTGCTGAGGCTGTTGGGATGCACGGCTCCTGGGTGGGAATGGTTTGGTTGGTTAGTGCTGGGTGAGGACTGCTCCTTCAGTTTGGTGATTTGCATGAGACTGAAAGTAAATCCCCTATAAATGGGTTTCCCTTTTTTCTTGTTAGTGGCATGTAGGGAAGCAGTCGGGGAAGCTATGGTTGTAACTATATTTGGAAAAGGAAATCAAATGCACCTTCAAGTAATCTCAGAATCACTTTGGGGCAGGATCTTAAAACTTCTCATTGACAAAAAAGCAGAATAGATGCATGCTGACTTTCCCAAGCCAGTTGTTTTGGGACAGTCCTGGTTGTGTCCGCTGATGCCTGCTCCAGCCCTGCAGAAGGATGTGCCCTGGATGGAGGCAGGGAGCACATGTGGGGTCCTCTCCTTGCAGCTGTGGGGTTTAACTCACAGCTACACCCTTGCAGCACTTCTATCATACAAGAGCCCTTCACAAAAAATGTTTTCCTTTAGCTCAAGGTAAGCTTCATCTCTCAAGGGCCCTTCAGGAGTGAAGTACTGGGAGAAATCCACTTTTTATTTTGTATTTCAATAATAATCTTTTTGCCACCTTGCAGAGGAGCAATGTCAACAGTGTGCTGCGGGCAGGAGCCCAGCTGCTGCTGGATGGGGACATCCCTGTGGTGCCCAATGGGACAGCTGTGAGCTAGGTGTGACAGGAGCTGGGGGACTTGGAAGCAGTGTGGTGGGACACAGGCTGCCGGCATGCAGCTCATCTGTCTTCTGACCTCCCCTTTCTGAGGAGCCCAAATAGTGAGTCAGGCTGACTTTCTGGCCAGATCCCTTTTCTCAGAGGGAGTTGATCGTCATACCTCTCTGAAAGCTAAAGTTCTCTAATAGCTGTAACAAATAATTTGAAATAATTGAGGCAAATATACACATCCAGTTGCCAAGCACAACATTTTTCTTATTCATTTACAACTTCATAGACTTCAGCATATATTTTCAGTCTTTAGTAATTGCACAGCTGATCATTCTTTATGACTTTCTGTCTTCACTTCACTGGCTGCACCCTCTTAGCGTGATCATAGTCTTTATTTTGTTTAACTTATGCTAAAGCAAAATACGAAACTAAGCCACAGGAGGCACATAAAACACGTCATTGTACAGTCCGCTACGTTTTATAAAACCATTTTACAACAGGAGCCATCCACCCGTTCTGTTCAATGGAGTAAATGTGATCAAACCGCGCTTGAAGAGCTGCACTCATCTTTACACTGATTATTTTCTACCCTCATTGCAAAGCACGGGCTGCGGCTAACATCTCGTTTATGTACAATTAAATGGGTGAGCCCCGCTGCCTCCAGCAATTGCTGCACTTCATTACTTACCTTGCTGGCTGAGCAGCGCGGTGCCACGCTCTGGGCAGGCTCTGGCTGCAATGGGACACATCCTCTGGCACGGGGCAGAGGAAGGAGACTCCATTCCCCAGTGTCCCCGGATGTCTGGGTCAGAGCTAGTGCTGCCAGCACCGTTCCAATAGCACTGGGGGATGCCAGAGCTGCAGTGGTGAGGTGCCTGTCCAAAGAAGGCAACAATTAAATATGGGACAACTTTTCTGGCTATTTCTGTTGCTCTTCTCTGCTTCCCCAGCACACCTCCATAGCAGAGGCAAGAATTAAACCCAATACAAACACACACACAAAAAAAAAGACAAAAAAAGAACAACAACCAACCAACCAAACCACTTTAAAAAAAGCCCCCAAACCCAAAGCCACTGGGCACGGGAACGGCAGGCTGCATCCTGCCTGCTGCCAGCAGCCTGGCTGGAAGCACCGGGGCACAGAGCAAGGGTGAGCCGTGGGGCTCTGCCCTGACCTCAGCCTGCCGCCAGCCAGGCTCACTCCCCTCCCTTTCCTTCCCTCTCCCTTTTTTTTTTTGGACATCGTGTTTAACACTTGCGCAATCTGGTGAAATTACAAGACCGAGAGGACAGGGGGAGAAGCCAGTCTGTTTAAAAAATAAAAGAGAGGACATGATTACTTTGCCGAAGCTGTACTTTATATTTTATCTTCCAAAAGAGACAAAGGGAATAAATACTTAAAACCCAGTGGTGACGACAGTGAAGCAATCATGCAGGCGCTGGATACCTTTGTCTCGGGAAGGCATGTAGTCATTTTTACATGTCTGCCACTGCGTGTCAAACCTTTCTTTTCTTCCCCTTTCCATTTTGGATGGCCAAACTGATTATCTAAAATAGAAAATTAGCACACAATGGCTTTACTCTGTGATACCCCTTATGCAACTAATGGGCAAAGCTTGTTAATTGGTTGTAAATGCCAGCAGGTTGCCAAGATAATACTTCAGAAATAAGCGGGTATTCTGATAATTACAGCAATCTTCATCTATAAAAGCTTAAGTAGATGAAGTACTGGCTGGCTTAAAACCAAGATTTATCCCGCTGCACTCACATTAAAAGAAAAAATAAGATGAAAACAATAATGTAGCAAAACAATTATATAGCAGGAAGCGTTGTAGGTTTTAGAGATTGTGAAAACTCAGAAAGTAAAACAGTGCTGTAATAACCAGTTATGGAAAAATAGGCCATTTACATTTGTGTATAATTAAATAGTAGGCTATGCAATTTCACTTTTTAAAGTAAACTGCCTTTTCCTTTTTTTATAGGGCAACGTAGCCATAATTGCTGCATTAAAGCTTTAATGAAAGAAAAAAGCAGCAGATCAAGATGACATGTAACATCCACATTTGTACCGTGGCGTTCTGCTTGTTTAGTAATGGGAAGCTACTGAGGAGATTAAAATTGCAGAATTCTTCCTAGGTTTTTTCCCCCCTAAAATTGCTATAGGAAGATCATTCAAAGTCTAAAATACATACAATTTATTTTTTTACCTTCAATCCACAAGGATTTAATGGCTTTCCTAACTCTGAAAGTGTTTTAAGAAATACTTTCTTGTGAATGGGGGTATTATTCCAGCTCATCACCATTATCAGAAGTAAGTGGCGCAAACTTAAAGCGTAGAGGGCTCACCTCATGTTTTAGACTATTACTGCAAATGCTGCACATCATTATTTTTTAACTTAGCGGCGCTTTTCAGCTTTCCTGTCAGAATTATCAACAAGTTGATACATAATATTGTTATTTCGAGTTTTGATATGTCTCCTGTTAACTGTTACAGCAAGGCTGGGCTCAGCCATAGCAGAGCTTCAGGATGAGGTTGAAGCCCTTGAGGCAAACGTTGGCTCTAGAGTTAAGACAGGAGCTCATACGGATGGCAGAGAAAGCCATGGGGTTGTTTTCCATGAGATCTGGCCATGGGCACGTTCTCCCAGCACTGAATTGGATGGAGACACCTTCTCTGTGTGGTTCCACACCATCAGCCTAAAGACCTTCTCCAAACCTCACGCTCACCAAAAAGAAGAAGAGCCCATTGGGCAGCCGGGGCGACATGCTGGTGGGCTCCCTCTTCAGTCTGGGCACCGCGTGTCCTCAGGGTGGCTCTTAGTGCAGGGGGCCTGTCCCTGACAGTACATCATACAAGCTGCCAGGTGCCTTCCCAAGCTCCTTAATGGATCCGCTCCCTTATCCTCCAGGAGCTAAATAAACGGGAGACTTTCTAGGCCGGCATGTATTTCCATTTATGCTTTAAAAATTCATGAGCATAGGTTTCATCTGATGGTGTAGTTACTATGGTAATTGTTTATTAATCTGGAGGAGCGTGGTAATTACCACAGTTCAGTTTATATAACTCAGACCTGGAGTTGAAGTGCGGGTATGATTTCTTTACGCATCCATCTTTTAGACACTCTTTTCAACTTTTTTTTTTTTTTTTATAACAGAATATGCATTTTCCCCTCTCAGTTCTACTTTTATCCAAGTGCATACGTTTCTGGAAGTGTAGAGAGTGTAAAAAATGAGAGAGAAAAGCTCGCTTGGAGTTGGCAGGCCAGGATAGCCAGGAAAAAAAATGTGCAGAGCTAAGCAGCAGGTGCTTCGGGGAAATTTTTTAATTAAAAAAATGAAATTGTTGCTTTATGCTTTCCCTGGAGAACAAACTCCTTCCCAGTAGGGCAGCCAGGGGCAGAAGGCGGGCGGAGGGCACCAAAAACAGCACAGCCTGGCTCCGTGCCTTGTCCTGCACAGCGATGATGCACTGCAGCCTCACCAAGGTGCTGGCATGCCAAAGGGACATGTCCAGATGCATGCTTGTGAAACTTTATCTAAAAACAGAGTTTGCACATGCAAAAATTGATCACTGTTGGCTTTTTCACAGAGGCACCACCAATCCCTTTGCTAGGCAGTGCCTTCACAATGGATGCTTCAGGGATGCTCACCAGAAACCTACAAAACGTTACCACTATTTTTTGAGAAACTTTTTTCATTATCCAGTAGTTCTTTTCAGAGTGAAAAATTTTGACCACAGTAATATATTTCCCTGTCTCTACTCTGATTTACACAAGAGTAATTGCTGTCAGCCTGCACCATAACAAAACCATTGGAAGACCCAGCTCCCCACCTACCCACCACCCCTCTGTGCCCGTCCCAGCCTCACTCTTCAGCCGGCAGTGCCCGGCCCTGGCTTGACAAGATTCACATTATTTATATGGAAAAGGCACAGGATGCCATCTCCCCGCTCACTCTGCCTGCATAAATTGTGCGTGTTTATTATTCATTGTAACACAGCACATTCTCTGTTTCTGTGTCACTTGTCACTAATCACTTATGCATCTGATGTGCAGATCCAGAGCCGGTTCTCAAGCATTCTTGGCTTTGAAACATAAGATATGCATGGGTAAGAGTTTATCCCACCCCCAAAATAACAACTTTGATACATTTTCAAAAGGGAAAGTGCATATGTTACAGTACTCAGGAGCAGCAATAACCAAACTAGCTGAGAAGTGACATGGACTTGGGTTATTTTCTTCTTTTTTTTTCTTCTTTTTTTTTGGGTTTCTCTTTAGTATTTCATGAAAGTGTGTAAAAATCTTAACATTTGAATGCCACACACTTCATTCTGCCTGCGAGATAAAGGACATTTCTCTAAAAGAAACATACGCTCCTTGTTCCTTGTTTTGATTTCTCATACAGCTTGTCATAATGCATTTACATTTTGTCCATACATTCGGGTTTTTCAGCCGGAGCTGTGCTTTTGAGGAAGGGATGCAAACTCTTCTTCTCCAGGGGCTGCTGCTCGTGCGGGATGGGTGCTTTTCTGGCACCATTCTTTCCCGTCCTGTCTTGCTTTCTTCTCAGCCAGCCTCCAACCCTACCAAAACCCAAGGCTGGGTGGATGGAGGCACCTCTTCTGCTCCATTTCCTCGCTCCCAGCTCTGGCCAGCCCATGGTCAGCTCTGGGGAGTTTCATGAGATGGCCAGCAGCCCTGCAAGCCTTGTGTTAGGCTGCTGACTTCTTTTTCACCATTCCACACTGCTGGCTAAGCAGCTGCCAACGGTGGTTGACATCATCTTACTGCGGTGAACTTGGTGCCCACAGCCTGTGATGGGGCCTCCTACATCACCAAGGGCTCCTCTATTTGATATGTGTGTCGTGATATTTGCCATTTGTGACATGGCTGTTCCATGTTGTATGTTGAGCTGTGCATCGCTCTCATCATATTAATCCATGATACGGGATCGGTGATGCTGGACTGGCCTTGGGGGTGGGCAGCACGCACACCAGCCAGCACAGCTTGAGCAGCCCATACCTACCACACTATTATTTACTGGAGCAACAGTGAAAAAGAAGTCACAGAACTAGTCAAGCTGTTCAGTGTAAATGTTTTCTTCTCTCTGCAAGGCTGCTGAAAGAGAAGGCTGTTTCCACTTTTACCCAAGGAGATCGTGTTAATTTCTCCTTGTTCTGCTGCTATTTGATGGGAACACTCTTAGCAGCGACCTCCCATTACAAGACCTCCTTGCTGAGGGAAGTGAGCCCTACAACAGCACCAGAGAAGCAGCTTGAAATTAGGATACAGAAAACTCATGCCAAAAATATGTCAACTTGGAAGGTCATTAAGAATTATCCATTTGTGCATGTTCACATGCCAGCAGTACCTTAAGTGATTACCTTGGAGGGACAGATTTGTCTAATGAACATATGAATTAACAATACAAAATTGTGATTGATAAATCAAATAGGAATTTGTAATTTGGCAGTGAATCTAACTGGAGTGGAGTTTCACTGGATGTGGATGCAAAGTGCTGCTGCTCTGTGCTAAGAACAGCTCTTGGTGGTATTTTTCTGCTTTATGACACCCCAGCTTTAGGTGCCTGATCTGAACGCCAGCCTGCCTGTACTTTGGGCAGATACATCTTGTACTAAAGCTCTTGGCTCACAGCGTACAGTAGTTATTTTTTAAAGATCCCCACCCACACCTTTATTGATTTCATTTTTTAAGTTCAGATGAGAAATTAACGTAGACTGGCACAGGCACACAAATGCTCCATTTTTAAACTACGTAATAGTTGGTAGAATTCTGGTTAAGTGTTTATAAATTTAGGATCTTGGATAAAAGCAATTAAAGTTTAGCTCTGCTTTTCTACAGTGATGTAGCTCAAGAAGAAGTTCTGATTTAAAAAATGTCTTGTACAGGTAACTTTCTTTTTCCTTCCAAATCCTTATACTCTGAGTAGATAAATGAAAGTGATACACACATTGTGTTTTTAAATAAGCTGTTACTGGCAGATGTAAGTCACATAACATTTACCAAAAGATCTTAGTGATTCCTTACAGTATCTTTGGCTTGAGTCAAGCTGGGCTTGGGGCATTCCTAGCACAGAAGTGAGATCCGACAAAAACTCATTTGAGCTGCCACCACCTAGCTCTTGTCAAACTGCACATTAAAGATCCCGACAATAGGAAAGTGTCAAAGGAGTTGTTGCATCTCATTGCTCCATGTGATTAATGCCTCCCCGTGTGTTAATGAACCAAAGTAAAGTCTTAAAAATAAAATCATTTAGGATTTCTCTGACTTGATGTAAAGGGGAAATTTTACTCTGTTGAGTCTGTAATGCACTGAGTACCATGATTCTTGCAA
Source organism: Phasianus colchicus (assembly GCF_987193195.1). NCBI lineage: Eukaryota > Metazoa > Chordata > Aves > Galliformes > Phasianidae > Phasianus > Phasianus colchicus. The sequence continues at coordinate 26,791,495 of NC_143442.1, read as the reverse complement.
ATGCAAAATTGCTATAGTAAAACCTGCTATTTGGTTGAAGCGGAAATTTCAATGGATGTTTATGTTGGAAAATACTACAGAAATGGGTTTGGCAGTCACCAAATGGACAAAATCTGTTATCGCATCTCTGCCCACTGTGAGGCCAGACAGAAACAGTGCTGGCTGGGCACATGTGCTGGGAGACAGCCACAACTCCCGCAGCTTCTCCTGGCTTTGCCCAAACCCAGCAGGACGTAGTGTTGTGGTTTGTTAGCATTACAGGATGTCCCCATGGCTGCAGACCAGGTCAGGGAGCTCCCTGCCACATAAAAGTGCCAGAGGGTGTCACTTTCTGTCTTAATTTGCATGCCATCTTTAAAATGAAATATGCTCAAACATAAAAAAACCTGAAGGTAAATGTACTGATGTTTGCCACCAAACTGAAAAAGAGAGCATTGAGACTCATTAACAGACGTCCTTGTGTCTGTGGACTGTATGGATAGCATAGCAATGCTGCATTGTACAGAGTGCTCTGCGATGTGCAGGGCCATGAGGAAACTGAAAGGTAAAAGGAGCCCTGCTATGATACAGCCCAGTCTTGAAGGTCTTTGTGGAAGCCACAAAAGAAAACCAGGTCAAAAAGGAAAGGCCAGTGTTTCACCAGGTAATGCAGAATTTACCTTGTTGTCATCTTAGGGATTGATTAAATCCATGAGGACGTGCTTTGAAGGTGCTGGTAGCAGCTCATCATGCAGTTCTCTCATTAAGCAATGGGTGCAATGGGAGGTAGCAGGACCAAACAGTGGGCAGCCCCCTAGAGCAAGAAGAAACAGCTGTTATGGCCATGTTGGTGTGCTCTACACACACAGGAAGATGTTGGTTAAACAGATGACATCCATAAGCTATATGTAATTCACAAAACCTACTTTCACGGCCAAGTTTATCAATGGTTTCCCACAGACATACTGCGTAAGATGCAGTTTTGTCCCTGTAGCTGTCCCCAGACTCTGCAGGAGCTGGCTGGAGCAGCAAGGGTGCTGCTAGGGAATTGCAAGGGCAGTGGGGACTTTACATTCGCTGGTTTGAGGAGCAGCGCGGCTCCCTGCAGCTCACTGCCCCTCTCACACCCCCTCAGGCCATGCCCCCATTCGCTCTCCTGTGGTGAAGATCAGGAGTGTGAGTGTGGAGCAGCTGCCCTGGCAGGAGTGGGCGCGGGGAGGCGGGGGGGGCGGGCTGCAGCCCCCAGCTCCACCAGTGCCAGGGAGGCTGCAGAGCAAAGTATGACACAACCCCTCAGATATTTAGGGAGGGAGCGTGTTATTTTAATATCCTTTTTTGTGCTTAATAGAAAAGGGGTTTGTGGTTAATTCTTTATTATCTCCGACAGCAGTTCTCGCTTCGGCTCCTCTTTCTTTAACTGCCAAGCTAGCATTTTCCTTTTTTATTGCTCCTTTCTAAGAGGTTTGCTTTGGACTATTGCCAGTTATCATTTCCCATTAGGGCAAATATTGCATCAAACTCATGATTAGAGATTTGAGGGCTTGGGAATATTATTTTTTGAACATTTGTATTTCATTTTCTGAGTGTCTTTCCCCTCCCCTCTTTGCACACATATATACACACACATGCCTCTGTATCTGTGGATGTACATATGTGTGTATATATTTATAGAGAGGGAGAAGGAAAACTGCAGGTGTCTGTAGGCACATGTATGTTTGTGTGTAGACACGTGCATTTGTGTGTAATGCTGGAATCCCCTTGTTAGGACCAAGATCTCTGAGGATGCTAAAGTTTACCCAAAGAAGAGAAGTGTCAGTGTGCTCCAGCTCTGTGGCAAAAGGAGGTAATGTGCAGTGCCCGGGAGAGGACAGAGGGAGAGAACAGCCCGGTGAGGAGCTGCCACAAGTACCATCAGCCCAACAGAGCGGGCAGCAATGCCTGTGCTTGAGCCCACCATCACTGTGCCATGTGCACTGCTGGGGGCTTCCAGGTGATGGATTTGGACTCAGTTGACTTTTTCATTCCCTTGCTGCCAAACTTCAGACGCTGCTGCCATGTTCAAAAACCTTTCCAGCTGCTGCCTTCTGCTGCCAGCTCGCCAAGCCCAAAGTCCAATTTTGGTAAAATCCCCTGACTGGAGAAGCAGCCAGCAGGAAATTTTGTACTGCAGGCACAAAATAACACGGGTGATACTCAGAGCACGTGGCGGGCTGGGCACTGGCATGGCCTGCAGAGGCCACAGGGTGAGGTGAGCTGGGCACCACCAACCTGCGCCAAGAGCCACCAGGTTCCTGAACACACACACATTTCCAGGCAGCCAATTTGTCTGCCTCCAAAAAAAATTATTCTTCAATGCTTGTTCCCATCTGCCAGAAGAAAACATGTCATTTAAGAAAACAACTAACATTGACAGACAGGAGTGCATTCTGGAGATAAAGCCCTCTGCTTTTACCTGATTCAGGCAACGGCACTGAGTGGCGAGATGGCTGTGCCATCCACATGCCTTATTCACAAGCAGCTTTTAATCTTCCTTCTCCCTGGCAGGCTGACAAATATTTTTCCCTTTACTCACTGTTCACCCTTTTATTCTTCCGACAAATACCGCACTTACTGCATTTAAATTTTGCAAAACTGAGTCCAGGCGAAGTGAGTCAGTCATTGTGCAGATGAAAGGCAACGTCACCTCTTTTCTTGCTGGTATACAGTGGCTGCAAGTTAAAATCACTGCACGATGGTGTCGGCAATTCTTGCCAATGACAAACCTGACTGCGTGTTTCCAGCCTGGCCCTGCTGCTTCTGCCCTCCCTTCCAAAAAACAAAGCCATGGTCCCCACATGGGGAAGACTGCTGTCGAGAGAAGGTGCAGCAAGCTCTCAGCTATTTCAGAAATCTTGAAGTGATTAAGGCAAGCGGATGGTTAATTAGAATATTCTAAAAACACAGCTGCTAAAAAAAAAGTTTCAAACAGCCACCAACTTGTTATTATTTTGTCATCATCTCATGACATGCTTGTGACATATGGGACAAAGAAGGGCTGCAGTCCCCTTCCCCGCAGCCGCGCTGTCCCGCAGCCTTCTGCAGGGCTTTGCTGGTAGTGCCCGGCTGCCCCCACAGTGAGGAGAACTCAGGCTGTGTGTGCCTCAGCCTGGGCTGAATGGCAAATATTAATAATAGCGGTAATAATAAGAAGAACAATATATTCACACAGGCTCACAGTGTTGCAGCAGTGAAGCAGCTTTGTCCAGCTCTGTGCCAGCTCAGATGAAACGTGCGCTTCCCTTCTGGTCCTGGGAGTATATACCTGCTTCTCCACTCATGGGGTTTTCCCAGCACTTCCCCTGGAAGAATAATCCAAATAGCCTTATTATTTCAGTATCTCATCTTATATCTGTACAACACAGGCCAGCTTAACTTTATTGTGCTGCTTTTTATAGAGTAGCGTTTATTTCTTGTACCAACTCTCAAGGATGTTTTATCTGTTTTATATCCCATTGAATCCTCTGTGAAACTGCACTAGTTTACAATAATTTTATTACTTTATTAATTAAACGTTTTCCAACAAGCTAGCTATGGCATTTCTTATCATCAAGGGTTCCATTAGTTTTTAATGGCGTGAGACAAAATTACCATTTACCCACATGCAATTTAAGAAGCATCATTAACACAGAGAAAGCACCAGGTGGGATTTCTAATAGTTACTGTTTCTCATTTTTGTTTTTATTTAAAAGGAATAACTGGTTTTGAGGTTTTTGCTGCAAGGTTGCCAAATCTCCACTTTGTTTTTATGTTTGAGATAATTTAAAATAATGTTCCCCTGTCTCCTAAGGCTCCGCTCAACGATATCTCACTTATCAGCACATCGCTTTGCGCAGTGTCTCAGCACAGCCGGGTGAGTGTGTTGTCTGCACAGCAATCACCCAGAACAAAGACTTGTCTGCACGGACTGTAGGCAGGCATGCATGCGTGCGCTTGTGCACACTTGTGCACACTCACACTTGTGCAGAGCGTGTGCCTGGTGAACCGGTCTGCAGAGTCGGGTGAGTCCCAGGCCACAGCCTGATGGCACCTTGTGCGGCCGGGCCCTGGAGGGGGCGGTCATGGTTTTGGAGGGCCTGTTCCAGCACGGGGGGAGGTTCTGGTAGCGGTCACAGCACTGCTCAGGGGCAACCTGCAGAGTTCAAGGTTTTGGGAAACTTTGCAGCAGGCCCTCTGTCCAGATATTGTCTTTCCGTGCAGGAGACAATGAAAAAAACATGATACTGGTAAATATTTACCTTTAACAAAATGGGAATAATTAAAAGGCAACTTAATTACTATATTCTATTCAATTATGCTGAGCACTGACTAATTGCTGACTCAGTCCATTTGCATGTTAACAAATGCCTGTGTTTGAGGTCCCGCTCAGATAATTTTCTGGGTTCAACATCACAAAGCTGCCAGGATTGTTCCTCTTGCTAACTCACTGCCTTTGCTTAGCTCTGCCGTTCCCAATGCCACGACGTTGGCCACCTCGCCCTCCCTTCTCTGAGGCCCTGCCACACGTTGCAGTTACTCTCTGGGACACGAGGCCCCGTCCCCGCCTGTCCCACACGGGCATCGGGGCACTGCGGTGGGCCACGTTGTGCTGCGCAGGGCCCAGATGGTGCATGATCCCACGGAGTGCGCAGGAGGGATATTCAGAGGGATGTGTTTGACAAGGTGTTTCCTTATTTAAAGGGGAGGGGAGGAGGAGGCAGATGGCATGGCTGCTTCTAATGACATTCCCTGGCTGGGTTTGCGAGCGGCAGACAGGAGAAGGGCAGGAGCACCTGACGCCGGTCTGCTGGGCTGCCACGGGGATGGGGATGCTGGCAGAGCCGCCCTGCTGCCCGCCCTCAGCCCTTCCACCCGACCGTTTGATTTCCTGTGCAGGAATCATAGCATCACAGAGCTGTTCAAGTTGGAAGGGACCCCGAAAAGTCATTAGTCCCCTGCAATGAACAGGGACAGCTATGCTAGATCAGGGTGCTATGTCTCCAAGAATGGGGCATCCATCACCTCTCTGGGTAACCTGTTACAATGCCTTCCACCTGATAGCATCATGTATATATTCATTTGTATCTTATGATTGTAGAAATGACATGGATAGCATTATTCTACATTACTCCCCACCCCCAACTGGTGTGTGCTGGCGTGTGTGGGCACAAGCCAGGTGCTCCTCTACGAGGTTTTTCAGTGTGCTACAATGCACAGCACTCTGATGTTTTTATACTCAGGAGCATCTATTAAAACAGAAACAAATTTCACATTTTCTAAATGGGCAGATAATTGTTCCATGACGAAGAGTGCAAATACGTTCGCAGCAATAGCCTCTGTCTCAAACGCGTGCTAAACTGAACTTCTGGCCATATAAATTTCTAATTAATTTGCCTGTGCAAGCCATGGAAGAAAAACTCTGATTGCATAGCAGAGCAAGAGGGGCACAGACACCCACCTCAGCATTGTGCTCACATGGAGAGCGGCACGATGGGCACCGCTGGGGCTGCAGGGACGGCACCATCAGTGAGGTGGCAGTGGCCGTGCCGGGCTATGGCTGCCCGTTATGTTAATGGCTCAATCATTATTTATTCCTCTGGAATACATTATGATGGCATTATCTGGGATTGGCTCATTGAGCGTCATCGGTGCGTCCGTAGGATTTTTTGCACAGCCTCATTAATAATAAACAATTCTGCCACAAAGCACTGTGGTGCCCTGGATTTTAAGGCAGCTTTAGGGCTGGCTGGGCTGCAGCAAAGCACTCCAAGAGCAGGGGGTTTGCACAGTGACCGCTCCGCATGTGGATTTATTCTGACTACTTTTCTTTCATGACAGCAGCTCTGAGATGACTCCTCTACCAAAAGCAAAGTTCGGCTCTACCTCTTCCTATAGCAAGAAAATCTTTCAACAATATTTTTTGAGAACCCCCAGGTTTTGCTAATTAATATTATCACTGAGTACTGTAAAATTGTTCAGGAGAAGAAAATCCTGACTGGCAGAAACCTTATTCTATTTAGAATTAACTATTTTGTTTGAACATCACACTTCTTCAGAATCACATTTTCTTACCTGGAGTTCTCAGGAACAGTTAAAAAGTAATTATACTTTGAAAGCACTGATTTGTTTCCCTTCCCTCTCTTTCTTTCCTTCCCAGTACAAGAAATGTGACAATTCCTGGAGGAATACGGTGACATCAGCTCTGAACGTCACACTACCCACACAGGGGTCAGCAGGTGCAGCCCCGCAGCGTGGCAGCGGCTTCCCCTCTCTGTATTCAGCAAATTCTTTGCTGCAAAGGTTGCAGTTAAGCAGTAGGTATGTTGAATCGCAGCGGCCCCTGATGGGACCCATCAGGGCTGTGCTCCTAAGGGCAGGGCCTCCTGTCATGGCTGCACTGCTCCCTGGCCTGGCTTCTGGCATCAGCCCTTCGTGGAAAATGGCGCTTCAGCAAGAAGCTGAAGCTGTAAGGCTACAAAAGACTTTGCGTGGGCTGGAGAGCGCATGCAAGTAAGTTAGGAAGTGGCTGCCTACTTTTGGCCACACAGTGACTCTTTTCAGCTCTAGTCTACTTCGGACATCCCTGCAAGGATGCAGAAGACAGTGGTGGTGAAAAGGATGGGTCCTAGAGCCCATCACCCTGATTTCCAGAGCCAGAAGGAATTAAAGTCACCAGAGCTGATGCCCACAAGGCATTATTACAGAGTAACATAAAATAAATTATTGGTGGTGGCACTTGGGTCTGAGCCCTGGTGCAGAGCCTTGGGTCAGCTGGCATCCTTCTTTGGCTCACGTTCTCCTGTCCTCTGTCAACCAAGAGTGACAGCACTCACCTCGCAGGGACATCACGAAGCCAACTGCATGCTCCTGTGCTCTGTGACCCGTGTCCCCAAGCCCCAGAATGGAAAGCCCTGACCATGTCCCGTGGGGTGCCACACTTCCTGAGGATATGGCTGATGTCAGCTGCTGCTGGCTTTCTCCAGTGCGGCCATGGCCTTTCTGATTAAACCTATTCTAAGTAAACATCAACAAACTACTCTGGCTGGCGTATAGAACTACACAACACACTTAGGCTTGGGTGGAGACACATCAAAAGATGGCCTTCCTTGTGTGCCAATATACTTACATCCACACATGTATAGGTGTGTATGTTACCATACTGCAGAGCTGCATGAAGTTGGCTTGCGTGGGGAGCATCCACCTCTGTTCCTCCATCACTGCAGTGAAACCCACATCAAACAGGGAACTGGAGACTGTGCTATTTCCCATCAAAGTCAGCTTAATTTCAGAGCAAGTACTGCCACAGGAAGCCCTGCCAGAGCCTGCCTCGCACAACTCCGGGCAGAATCTCTCATAAAACAATTATATTTTTTCTGGATGTAGTGAAAGCCTTGAAAAAAGTTTACTTGATGTCTAACCAAGCAATGCTGCATCTTCAAATTTGAAGGAGAGCTCAGAAAGTTAGTTTTTTATTATTCTTCATTTAAGTATTATTTTTTAATTGCAGCGTATTAAACATAAAATCTGGTACAATCTTTAAAAATAAATAGGACCTAACTATAAATGGGCCCTGTTGTGTTTTTATCTTTGACAAGCAAGTAATTGCTTCTCAAATTTATCAGTTTGTTTATGCAAAAACCATTTACCAAGCCTAGCTCAAAAGCATCAATTTCATCATTATCATCTTATTAATTTAGCCAAGCTATAACACAGCTGATTATTCCTGAGTAATATCCTCTGCAGCACATCATGTGTGGCAAAACCATCTGTACAGTACCTATTTAATAAATAAACCCTCGGCTAAATGTCTCTGTTTATTGAGAACTAATGTTTATAGAAAATATAATGGAACTCAATAAATAACTCAGCTTCATCAACCTGCATATGAATCAGTGCGAAGAACGCTGACATCATCACCTTTCAAGTACCAGAGAAAGCAAAATTACCCAAAAGAGCTATAGAGTCAATATTAAGGCATTAAAACTGCAATGAAGGCATATTAATGCTTAAAACTTCATTGTTGGCAGTAGAATTGCCACAACGGACATATTTTATAACTCTAAGAATACTTAGGCTTTATGACTGCTTCTTTGTTGAGTGCCTTGCACTTAATGTAGTTTTCCACTTTAAATAATAAAAAAAACCTCAAGATCTTAAAAAAAAAAAAAGAAAAAAAAAAAAAAGAAACAGAAAATTGCTGATTCCAGGCATTCATTTTTAAAATAATGCAAACTGCTGATTCCAATTGTTCGGATGGAGAGAGACACAAACTTATTTAACTCCATGCTTCCTGAGCCGCGCTGCGGGCGCTGGGCTCCAGGGGCGAGGTGGGGATCGCACTGCCGAGCAGTGCAGGGATCACGGAGCGAGGCGGGCACGGCTAAAGGCACTACTGATATCAGGCCCTGTGTTAGGGGAGAAAAATGAACGGTGTCACTGCCTGCACTGCAATACGGATCGACAGCTGCCGGTTTAGTTAGTTGTTGCTTTGCAACTGTTCTGCCGCAAATTGGGCATGGAAACCAAACCCCTCTGCACCCAGGGATCAGGGAGGGATATCAGAGAGATTTCTGCAGCCCCTCTGTGGGCCTCACGTGGCACGGCGCTGTGCGTTGGCACCTCACTGCCCACGCTGCTGAGCCCAACGCTCTGCCACCAGCCCCAGTGCCTTCTGGGGACACCGCACCCCATGCGGCCGTCCCCACTGGCGAGGAAATGGGAGCTGGGTCGTCGTGCAGCCCCGGCAAGTCCCAGCGTCGCCAGCGCTCTGCGAGCGCCTCGAGTCCTTCCCGTTCCCGCAAACTTCTGCTGCACATATGCAGCGCTTGTTTTCCTTCCTGAATAAAACAGCAGATCTGCAGCACGTCTCCGCCTAATGAAACTGAACATATTTAGAACATATGTGAGCCCGCTCCTCGCGAAAAGAACCATTTGTGGTTAACGAAGAAAGTATTCATGGTTTCGCTGCTAATTGCAGGGCGGTCTGAGTTTTCCTTATGAGAAAATAAAAAGGTAGCGCTGCTATTGTAAGTGCACGATGGAAGTAGAGCTTCTTAAAAAGAAATTTTTTTGCTGAGTTTTGATGCCCTTTGATCAGCAGCTCAACCTGTCGGGCATGCTCTGGCCAAGGAAACAGATACCACTGGTGGCTCTATGAGGCTATACACCAGCTCAGAACCATATGCTTCTTTTAATGACTACTCCTACTGCAACATGAAAGGATGTGGTATTTTTCTCACTCGGAGCCGATGAGAGGTTTGCCATTTGTTGCAATCCGGGAGGATCTGCCCGCTGCCAGAAGGGGCTGAGCGCTTGCTGGAGTTCTGCGACACCCTGTGACCAGCAGAGCTCTCCTCCTCACCCCTTTCCCTTCCCAGCCTCAGGGATGTGATTTCTTCGTCTTAAAGGTATGCTGTGAACTTGGCCCATGAGAAACTTCCTGAAGGCAGTGGTAGGTGACTTACAGAAAATAAGGCAGCATTTTTAACCGGTGTGCTTCAACCTACTGCTCTGTGGCAGGCATCAATTCTCTGCTAATTTTGGAGTATCCCATCAAGGCAAGTTTTTCCAGCCACTGTGACATTTTTGTTTTAATTAATCAAAGTGCCTTATTATACCCAATGCTCATAATTACCCCCAAACCTTGTCTTCACTTCTAAAGATAAACAGCAGTTTTTTTTCTTCAAAAAGAGAATTAGAACAGTGATTAAGATCTCCTTCAGAAATACAAACTGTTAAATCTACATGCTATGGAATGGGAAAAAAACCTTTTGTCGCTATCTTTAACCATTGCAAAAATCCATTATAACGTATGGTTTGAGAACATATTAGCAAGTGAACAAACTGTTACCAAATGAACACAGAGCTGGAAAGTCACAAATGAACCCTAAATTAGAAGTGCACAAAGCACTGAGCTGGCTGAATAGAGAGGAGTGAGCATCTTAGCTGAAAAAATCACGATCAAAATATGAGATAAATGCTGCAGGGCAGAATATACAATTTGAAAGGCTTATTCATATGCTATACAGGGATGCGAACTGATGTTACACAGTTGGTGCTAACGTATCTGTGCGAGTGGGAGGATGGCAATTTGATTCAGAGAAGGGCTTTGGGTTTCGAATGAGCCTGTGTGCACATGGGCAGATGTACGTGCCAGGGAGATGGCTCTGAGCTGACTGAATGAGTGCTCTGGAGACACAGGATGAAAATGGTGGCCCATGTGAAGACCAAGCCCTCTGAACTTCCCGTGCTTGCCTCCTCAAAGCATCACCAGCCCTTAAACTTGGAATGCTGGGTGCACCCAGGAACTTGCAAGCACATCCAAGGACCACGGCATCTCTTTTACTGGAGGGCAAAATATTTTCCAGTGCTTTGCAGCCTCTCTGATTGCCCTTTGTGAGGCTACCTGAGGACCATAACATGCAGCTGGAGATCCTCCAGGTGAGATAACTATAACTGAGCAAGCAGCAGTCCCCCCAGGCTGAACAACCCTGGACATCAGTGTGCTGGGAACAAGGTGCCCGCTGGCCGGGGCAGTGAGTACGGCCACGCTGCCATCCCACTGTGTGTGCCAAAATAGCCTCAGTGAGGCTATTAAGAAACAAAATTACATCCTTCACATCCGGTGGCTTCCAGAGTGCTGGCTTTGTTTACAGGATGGGCAAATGCCATAGTCTCTGCCAAACAAGAATAGAAACCCCTCTGTTTCTGCGTGGCCCTTCAGCTGATGACAGGGAAGGTCACAGGCTGGGTCTGTGCCCATGGGACAGCAAGATGGCATCCTAGCCTTGGAGGATACATAGGCTCAGCCAGCCGCACCTTCAGATGCCACTGCCCTGCTGGCATGCAGGGATGCGGTGTGTGTGCAGGCTGCAGACAGGGCCGCTGGGCTCCGGCTGCCACACGTGCAGGACAAGGCAAGAGATGCTCTTGGGAAGGGCGTGAGGTCAGGAAGCTGGTGTCCAGGTTATTTTGGGTTGATTATTGCAGGTTGTGTCTTATTTGAGGCTGTAACGTGGTCCAATGGTGAGAGCAGCCAAGGGTGAGAGAAGGTTGCCCCGAGGCTGGCTGCTTTGTGGTGCGGAGCCCTCTGCAATTTCCTCAGGAAGTCACAGGAGGCTCCGTCACCTCGACATCAATGTGAATGGTGCTGCTCAGGGCCAGTGCGTTTGCTTTGCTGACCCTTCAGTGCCAGCCAGGGCACATACTCAGTCATGCAAGGTTATGACCAGCTACCCCATCCTACTCTGTCCTTCTCAGCATTAAACCTTAGGGCCCCTTACACCAAGGTAAATAGTTAAATGGCGAAGTGGTCTGGTCTCATGAGCAGCTCCTGAGAAACTTGGCCAGCAGCTGCCCCTGCAGCAGTGCATCTGTGGCACACGTAACGCTATGGTCTCTACTCCCTGTCCTTGCCACTCTGCTGCTCCCGTGCTGACTTCCATCGTCTCCCATTTCACTAATAATTTCCCACAGGGCGTTGTACAGAATGGAATGAATTCCAGTTCTTTAGAGAAACCATTTGCTAAATAAGGAAATTAGATTAGCCTGACACCAACTGCCTTTGGTAAACCTACGCTACACTTTATTGCATTTACTCTTCAATATTATTTCTGGAAAAATGTGTTCCCTATTATCTGTCCTAGGTACCAGCAGGCCCTACTGGGCAAGTTGGCGACTGCCTGCAGCCCTTGCCACCAGGGCACTGATGTAGGCTCCACATCACTGTGCTGCACATCAGCCTCACCATCCCCAGGGGAGGCAGAGGCAATCAGATGGGGCCACTCCAAAATTACCTTTAATCCTCAGCACAGTGCGCCCTCACTTCTTTCCCCCTTTGTTTCCTTTTTCTTCATTCTGATACAGAGTTGTTCGTGGCTTGTTTTCATTTCCTTTGCAAAGCCTGCCACAGCCGCTGCAGGAGGAGCTGCTCTTGCTCTTTGCATGATGCTTTGTCAGAGACAATAGCCCTTGAATGTGGAGTGAGCCAAGGAGCTTCATTGTGGTAATAATGTACGCACCTTCCTCCACAAATAAGAAAATAATGTCATTGCCAGGTTAACTGTTACTTCAGAAACACAAAATCCTTTTTTCTGGAGGCAGCTGCTGTCTGCTTGATCAAGGAGCATGGGTCTTTGTGGCAAACCAAATGACAGAAGCACATGCCAGCCCCTTTCCCATGGCCCAGGTGGGACAGCACACAGATGGAAATGTCTGTCATTAACCCCCTTCTCTTGGCAGGGACTGGGACTGCAGAGGGTCTGCATGGCTGGGGACACCAGCAGCATCTCCATCTCACCCATCTCACCTGTCCCCAGGCAGAGGACCAATGCCTGGGGACATCAGTGCTGGCACACGGCTGGCCCAACACAGCACGAGGAGCATCTGGCTGGAGGTCCTTGAATCCAAGCACTGCTGGACGGAAGCAAGGACCAAGTGGCTCGACCCACAATTAGCCATTTGTGTTCTACCCCTCTGACAAAAATGCATGTTTACATGTAAAACAATAGGCTTGCTTACTTGCCAAAACCAGAAATCGTTTCTATCGAACTGCACTTGACAGGAATGTAAATAAATAAAGATACACTAAAACAGAAATGCCAAAGGAAGGTTAATTTCTGAAATCTGTAAATCAGATGTCAGATTACATTTGTGAAGTAGTGAAGAACATAAACAAGTAGATGAGAAGACTGTGATTAATGAAAGTCAATTAACTGCACGGGAGGGGTTCTGGTGGTCCCAAAGACCGAAAGGGGCCCCAGGGTGGGGGTGCAGCTGGGACCCCTTGGTGTGGTACGATCCTGCTGGGAGCTGTGCCCTCTGCCATTGGGCTGCCCTCCGTCCCGCAGCTATAAATACTTTTATCTGTATTAATATGCTGAATCAAACACCTACCTCTGAGAGGAAAGGGAAACGGCATGCTTTATTTTTTCCCCTCAGCAAGCAAGCAATTTGTCGCATGCTGTAATTTGTCTGCATGCTGTCCCTTTTTTGGGACACATGTAATTTTGCTTTGATGAATGACACACATTAGTGATAGCCCTCCATGCTGGCTGGATATGGAGGAATCGACAGCCTGTGGGATGCTTACAAAGAAACTCAGCCAGCAGCCACAGGAATGGTGGCCTCTCCAAAGAAAATAGCAGGGAGAAGCGGGTTGCAGCAGTACCTTCTTTGGCACAGGTTAATAAGGATGCTCTGCAGAGAGGCGAACTGATGGGGAGCAGAATCTGGGCATGTCATGGTTTCAGCAAGGTTCTATGCAAAAGAGAGGACACACTGGGGAAAGGAGTGTCCCAGCCATGAAGACTACACACCTTGTGCAGGGGTGCACCCCCATGGTACATAGCGTATCTATGGATGCACTTCCTGCCCTGCTCCATGACAGCCCCATGAGGGCTGCCATATGGGCACGAGGAAATACATGCCACCTCCTTCCTAATAGGGGCCAGTGGATGAGAGGCAGGGAGAGAAGTGGCTGCCTGCCGTGCTGCCTGCCAGTGAATTCTCGACTCCCATCCAAGCCCTGGAGGAGTGACTGGCAGTGAGGAAAGACCTTATGGTACACAACAATATTTAGAAAACGTTTTTTGAAACCCTAGGGGAGAGAAAACTAAACATTATTTCCCATTAATAAGCTAGGCTAAGTGATCGGTCCAAGACAGTGTGATGCTGTGCAGGGCAGAAGCACAAAGATGAACAAGAGAGGCCAGGCTCCCCCTTGTGTGCTGGTGGCAGAGGGGCTGACTGCTTCCCTTTGGAATTTTGTCCTGCTCCTTACCACCTCCCAAGAGGCTCTCACTCTGCTGGATTGCACCTAACTTCTGACAAGCACCATGGGCAGGAGGCCAAAGTAAGGGGATGTGACACAGGCAAGGACTAGCTGTAGTGACACTGGAGACACTGGCAGGGGACAATGCCAGAGCTGGTGGAAATGGGAAACCTGGGCAGCATGTAAACAAAAACCCATTCAGCTGGAGGGAAAAGGCGAGGTGAAAACAGCTGGGGAAAACCAGTCCAAAACACATATGGTTTTTATCTGCCCCAGTGCTTGGGAAGAAGTTTGTGTCCTTGTGAACGGGTGTCTGTGTAGTGCTTCCATAGGAACGAGGACTGGCCACTGGTCAGGGAGATGCACTGGGGACATGCCTTGTCACAAGTAGGGAGCATAGGAACTGGGGTGGAAGAGCCCAGAAAGCTGCTGGTGGCTGCAGGGGCTGCTTCAGCATTCTTGTGGAGTGCAGTGGCAGCTCTGGGGTCAGAGATGTGCAGGTTCAGGTCAGATGAGAAATCCTTTATTAGCTGTGTCCTGGCAGCATCCATGACCCAGACAGGAAAAGGGGCTGCTCATGCAGGACTGGGTGAAGGCATAGCAAGAGCAGGGGGCTGATGACCCATGGTGTTTACAATCCAAACAACAACACAAAACCACTAGCGTTCAACAAATCTGGTTAATATCATGCCTTCCCCCTCAGGCAAGAAGAAAAACAGCACTTCAAGACAGGACCCCTCTATACAGCCAAACATAACACCATTTCTTGTGCAAAATTTTGCAAGGAAAGATTAAAACATCCTGTTGTTTCCCGAGCCTGCTGCAAGCCCCATCCCCGACAGAGCCTGCTGTGCCCTTTGTGCTGGACACAGCTCAGCCCGTGACTTTGTCCTCATTTCTCTTTTGGGTTTGAGTACCCAACCATGGCACCCTTGTGGTAGGAGAAGTCAGTGTTTAAAATAGCTCAAGTCTCACTCCTGGAAATCGCATGTGCACAAGTGGACATGTGCTAGGATTCAGGGGGTTTAGCTTTTTTCCAGTCTTCGTGCAAGAGATCTGGGGTATGAACAGCTTTGATTGGCTGAAATTGGTTTCTGCCTGCACCAGGGACTAGGGAAGGTGCTTTGCACTCTGACCTCCCTCAGCAAAGTCCTTCTCCTTAATAGGGACAAGATTTCAGCATTTGGCACGTGCTCACCTCCCCCCGAGCACGGAGCCAGCAGCCCCACAGGGCTTTGTGTGCGGCTCTTGGGAACGGCAAGGAGTGCCTCGAGTCAATGGAAATGTGAGTGTCACAGGAGCGCTGGAGGAGAAAGCCGTGGAAGCCCCGCATTGTTCCTGAGTCCCTAAAACACCTCCCTGCATAACACAATCGTATTTAAGAATGAGAAATAGAGGGCAAAGATTATCGTGAAGTGTGGAATTAACAGACTCTCCCCCCTCCGCCTGGGGAAAACTTTCAAGGCTTCCAAGAACAAAGCCGAGGGCTGAGCCACCTGCGGCCTGCTGCCACCACCGCAATGCTGGAGACCTTGAAGCGAGCGTGTGGGAGCTCAGCAGTGCCCACGGGGGACAGGGACGCAGGGCTTGCACCAAGCACCCAGCTGCTGCTTTGGAAGCCATTGAGGAACATGTCTGCCTTGCCCCACGGGCTGGGCCGAGGGCTTCCCCAAGGCTTTGCCCCTCTTGGGATGAACTGGTGTGAGCAGAGACAGCAGATGCCAGGCTACAGTGCAGAGCACAGAGTTCATGGGGCCTGCTGCCAAATGCTGCTGGCAGACAATGTACAATGCAAGCCTGAGGCAAGAGAGCTGGGAGACTTGCAATGAATCCTCAGGGTCTCCAGAAAGGGGAGCAACGAGGAGATGCCAGTGGGGCAAGAAGTTTGCCTTGGGAGAAAGGAGAGGGCTTCAGGAAAGGGCTGGTGCCCTTTCTAATTCACCTGCTCTGTTGTGCAACTCACCTCGCATCAACCTCCCTCAAAGTTCCATCTCTGAGCAAGGCGGAGATTGTTTCCAGCATGCACGTGCTGCTCATTTGCTCCTGAATTCACGTTCACTGGCTCAGAAGGGACCACAGGCATCCCTGAGTGTGACCAGTGTCTGGGCTGTGGCCCATCCTCACATCACGACATTTCTCCACACCAGTTTTCTACACACAGCGTGCCTGAGTCACATGTTCCTGGTGGGAACAGGGACACAAATGCAAATATAGTGCCTGAAACCACAAGGTTTGGGCTACCAGCATTATGGCAAAAGCTTCCCATTTTCCCAAGGATCCCTCTCTGCCAAATAAAAATACTTTTCCCAATTTCTACCACTGAACCCCCTGCATGGGGAAGTTCCACCTAGGGCAAAAGAGCCAAAAAGTGCTGTGATACAGCACAGTGGCCAGGAGATCGGCAGCTATGTGGAAGCTTTTGGTTTTCTGGAAGCAGAAGATGTGAGAGGAAACCCATGGTCGTTAGCTGTAGGCTGGTGATTTTTAGGGTGAACAGAACTATGGAAGGATTTGAAGCGCTGAAGCCAGTAGGTTCCTGTAATCCCAGCAGTGTAAGGACTGGGCACACATGAATTTGGCTGAAAAAATATTTAATTTAATAGTGCTGTATGACAGGGTAGCTCTCAGTGAGCACAGATAGCGGTGGACCTTGAGGTTTCCTGGGACAATGGCATTTCAGCTTAGAAACAGGGTGCAAAGATCACTATGGAGAGTGGGTTTGACAGACACCATTTCACTAAACTAATTAGAAAAAAGAAGGAATGAAGGAGAATGACAGCTGCCTCTTAAGATAATAGGAAACCTGTCTCTTTAAATGTGCCTGTGTTTTTCAATACAGACCAGGCAGGGCTATAATCAGAGCACCAGAGGGTCGGATTTAGGTTCAGTACAGTATAATTCCATTGCATGGCCCATCCAAGAATACTTTGGCAAGCTCAGATACATTGGAAATTGCCTTGGCCAGTGGCTTGCAAAATGGCTGTGGAAAGTCAAGATAATTAGAGCATTGTGAAGAGGAGAGACAGTAAAATGAAGGGTAGCAGACAAAAAAAAAAAGACAAGCAAATAAAAAACAGGATTACAGACATGAATAAAGTTTGAGAACAGAATAATTTAAAGGAGAAAGGCATATACAGAGATTGGAATTGTGTGATTTATGCAGCAGGAAAAGGATGAGCGCTAAGTTAAAAGAAAAAGCAACCTCCTGTCATGTTTACATTAATAAATGACTTTAACAGCACTGGAAAATATATGGCTGACAGTGGCAGTAAGTTTTTGAAGGGTTTAAAGTTGAAAATCAAATAGAGAAAGCATGAGAGGAAAGAACTGCTGTGTTGGAAGTCAGGGTTTGAGCTGCTCAGCACCTCTGGCCTCTCAGGAACAGCCTGGCGCAGTCCCTCAGCTCTGCCACCTGCACATTTCCTTTTCCACGCCTGCTTGGGGTAACTTGGGACTTAACAGCAAGGGATCACGTGATCCTTGGCTACTGAAAACCAGCACCTGTAGATTTGGTAGAACATGTGGTAAGCTTTGGGTCTCGTGGGTTGTTCTTGCTCGCTGGCCAGAGCAGAGACAACAAAGGGGACTTGGGCATGCATTTCCCCAGGACAGCCTTCCCAGTAACTTGTATGGGTGTCCCTGACACTTGCCCATATTAACCACCATGGTGAAGCAAGGGGACTTGTACAGACAAGTCAGGGCCAACATGAACATTCATAAGTGCACATTTCTGAAGACAGAGATCACAACCCTGCAAAGGGGGAAAGAAAAGGGGCCCTGTGAGAATGTCCAAGTGATGGGTTCACCACACTTAGTGTCACTACAGCACTTTGTGACACTTCAGATGAGAGCAGCCTGTGCTCAACCACAACATGCAGCTAGCATGAGCTGTGATTAACAACACCTAATGAAGCAGGTACCACGGCAACTTAACAAAGATTTTGGCATAGAAAAGTAGCTCACAGATTGTGGTCCTGCCCTGGGATGCAAAATGCTAAAGTCATTGAGCCAGCCATGGTGCAGGCCTGGGGAGAGCCAGGGCTCGGTCAGGTTGAGGTCTTGCAGTGCAGTGTTTGAATGAGCAAGACAGGAAAAGTATCACCTTGAAGAGGCCTGGACGTGTGGCTGCTGACGCAAAGAGCATCCGCCCTGCTTTCTTTTCGTCCTTGTGGATGCGCTTCATTATTAACTTTTCATGCGACAACTGTTTGTGCATTAAAAGTGCTTCACCAAACATAAATATTAGAGGTGAAGACTCACAACAGCTCTTGCTAGTGAGTTCGGCCTTTCAAATGTTGATGACTGGGAAATGGAACATGAGGGAGAGGGGTCTGCTCTGACCGTCCTGTTCCTGACTGCCACCCCTCAATTAAATCACTGCTTTTAGTTCTTCTTTTTTATCAGTATTATATAAAACTAGGACAGAGTAAATGAAAATTTATAATTTATAAACAATCTGGGGAAAAAAAAATCACTGAATTATTTATGACACTTTTGAAATATGTGTTTGTTACTTGTACAAAAATTAGTCGTTAGGTCTTAATCATGGTGGTGCCACAAATATGCTGGAAATCAGGACTTGCAAACCTGCTTGTTAGAAAAGAAAAAGCTCCGTAACTCTACCTACAATTGGAAAACCAAAACCAAACTGATTCTGAATGGTCGAGTTAAACAAGTGCCAATTATTGAATAATTCTCTGACCTAAACAGAAAGTTATTGTATATGGAAAGATTTTTTTTTTCCCAGAGAGTGCTTTATACCAGATGCCCTTTTAAATTGTTTTGAATTCTCTGTAGGCAGTAGATAACTAAACCTACAGAATGTAGTAATGGCAAAAAGGAAGCAATCAAGTTGGCCACTTCTAGTTAAGAGTCATGGAAAAGGCATCTGTTCTATATGAATTGCAGACTATAAGGACTTTGACAGTTCATAGACCAGACTTAATTTATTAAACTAAGTTCCTAATATAAACAGTAATTTGTTTCAGGCACTGACACTGAAGGTCTGGATTATGTGAATAAAATATAGAGACCTCCACTGGCCTCCTGGAGGAAAGGTAGTGGAGCTGCACAGAGAGAAAAGCTACACATGCCCCATCCATAGGCACTTGATGGGGCCACGTCATGGCAGCACGGGCATCAGCAGAGGAACTCGTGTGTGGCTATAGCCTCTGGGCACAAAGCACCCCTGAGGCCATTGATTCCCTTGGCAAAACAACAGTTGGATGTCTTCGGGGACGTTTTTTCACTAACAAGGCAAAGACCAATGGGGTGAACATTGGAAAAAGAATGGGGTTTGCCATTGGTGTAGCACTTATGGCTCTGAAACATGCATTACCCTTCTTAAGAGTGACCTGTGCCTACTTGCAGCATGTTTTACAGGAGACTACTGCTTTGTGTGCCCAGTCCAGCCCCATCCAGGTCTTGGGGAAGCACAGATCAGGGGGTTCAGGGCTGTTGTTGGCAAATGTTTATCTTCAGGCACTCAAGTCATTCACGTGAATGCAATATGACTATTTCACTGCTTAAAATTAGGCAGGTACCTAAACAATTTCCTGGATCAGATTTACATTCAGCTCAAGTTTCAAGCACTGGCTTTGCTGTAGCTCTGACCAAAAGTTTGGTCGCAACTCAGAAATCACACACAAGTATTTCCTTATGTCATCAACCCTGAGCAAGGGTTGAGCATGAAAAGCTTCTGTGAGCGTTTTGCCCCAACAACAACAACAACAAAAAAGTTAGGGAAATGAGAGAGCAAAAGAAAGCATTTTGCTGTCTTTGCAGCTGCAAGGTCTCGGTGGTGGCCAGGCGGCTTGCTGCTGCTGACAAGGAGCACAGGAGCTGGGGCCGGGCATCGCTGTGCTCCCACGGGCAGCCCTCGCTCAGCACAGCCCTGCCGCCTCGCCAAGCCCTGCTAATTGCTTGCTTCTGTGTTTCATTTGGCAGAGAACGACCGAGAACTAGAGGCAACACAGGGTCTATAAAATCATTAATTGAATTACTATTGCGGAATAAGTAGTGCATCAATCTGAATTCCCCATCATCCCCCTCCCTTTCTCCCCCATTTTTTAGAGACCAATCCTACTGTTGATATGTGCATAGCTGCGGAAGGAGGCTCAATAAATAGATACGCTATTCTAGCTAAACACATTTATTTTTCCAGCTGTTCTCCTACTGAATTAGTAAATTGTAATGTTGACTTCAGACTATCTTCCCCATAAAATATATGCTGGCATGTATATTATACTGGCACTTCTTCTGCAACACCTCCTTATGGGCTGATCCATACTGAAATCAATGGGGATTTTGCTCTGACTTTACTGAGGTTTAAACCAGGATGTGATATTAATTCAACACACATGATATACAATGGTTGAATCAATAGCAAAATACTTGTATTCCCTACCCTCACTTGGTTTTGCAGGAGATTTTAGGGAACTTGGATTTCTGTGCCTGAACAATGGCATGTGGTTGCACTGGCACTTATCAATAGATGTCTGGGAAGGATGTCAGCACAGAAATTTTTGCCCAGTCTTGGTACAGCAACTTCTCTTTAAAGGGCTTTCTGCATTCCAGTACACTTGGCTGGTTTCCTAGCAGAGATGCAGCACAACCAACACATCACCAAAACCTGCCAGTGTTGGCAAAATGGCACATTGCTTTTTAGCAAATGTCCACCAGGCACTGTTGCACAGCACTGTGCCAGAACAGGGGATGGGGATACTTTCATAAGCATTTCAAATGCTTGAGAGAAGTAAACAAGGACAAACACGGCTGTTGGCATTCTCTCTCCCAGCGGAAAAGGAAAAGTGAACCTGTTGTAATGGCAATAAACAAATGCAGTTGTTCAAAGCCAAGCTGCTAACTTCTTAGAAGGGTTTGGATTCTCCTGACATCACCAAAATCACCCTTAATAATACAGAAAGCAATCTGAAGTCTAAAAATCAGTCTCATTTTGGAAATAGGAGCACTGGGTTGAGGACAGGAATATAAGCATCTCCCTATCTTTCTCCACCACAAAACTAAAATCAAACAAAACCAGAGCAAAACTTAGAAACAAACAAATAAAGAGCAAATAACATGCTTTTAATGTCCTGATGCGAAAGGGATCTAATACCATTTTCACATCCATTAGGCAAAGAATTTTGCATGTTCCCTCACAAAGAGTGAGCATTTTCAGCGGCTTTCACTTAAATTAAGATGACAGGTTTCCGCTGCACAGTGTTGTTAATCTTTTCCTAAAAGCTTAATGTCGCTACTTAGTCGTTTACTAATAAATCAGAGACGATACATAGTGTCATTCCCGTTTAGGCACACATGGGTGACCCTGTGGTGCCCTGTGAAAGTGTAGCACAGGTACTGCACAGTGCAGGAGGAAAGAGGAGCACAGCTCCTCGTCCTTGGGCACTTCCCAGCCAGCTCCACACAGCTGTATGGAACCAGCTCGCAACAGGCTTTCAGCTGTCCTTCAGACAGATGCATTAAGGACAGTCATTAATTTTCGTGTGTTTTCCATTGCTTTGATCCCGTTTTTCCTGATTTTAACCTCTCTTTCCCCTGACAATATTCTGATGTCACAACTTTCAGAATTCTTTTGTAAACCTGTACAATTACTTTGTTCATCCCACACTTGACCTCAGTGCCCAGCTCCCTGCAGCCCATGGATCTACTGCTCTGGATGCCAGGGAAGTGCCTTCAGATGGCAGCCACGACCTGAGCACATCCTTCCATCTGCATGCCACTTACCATGCCTGTCTTTGGGGCTGTCCTGGTGCACAGCACAGCTAAGGGCTCCATGCTTCATCTCTATGGCCTGACTGCGTGCAGGAGTCCCACAGCCCTATGGGCAGTGCAGGGTGAGGGCTGTCTGCTGTTCCTGCTTTATAGGGGAATTTTACAAGCAAAGCCCGGCAGCCCATTTTGTACTTCCTAACACCAGATCCCGTCTATATTCTTAGGTGCTCCCAGACCTCCCAGTTATTGCTTCCTGGTGGCTTTTATTCCCTCTTATTAACTTAATGGGTTCCCCAATGAGCAGGAGCAGCTACAGGCACCACCAGGTGACCACTCTCCTTCAACTCATAGATCAGAGTTCTGTGCCATCGAACTATGTGCCTTTTGCTGCACAATAGATGGCAGTAGAGAAAAAAGGCTGAGACGAGGCAACTTACACTTGGGAACACGCAGCTGATTTTCTTCCCCTCAAATCACCACCCAGTATTTGCTGCTTTCTTCTCAACAGAGCTTTCCTAGAAAAGGCAGTCTGGTGTGGATGGGGCTAGATGAAATAAAAGATTCATCCATGAATAATTAACATACTGAAGGCCTCACTTGAACTTGTTGCCTTACCCAGATGAATGAGTTAACATGTTTGAGATTATTATAAAGAGGGACTATTCTGCTCTTGTAGATCAAATCAGCTGAAAATGATGAAGTATTGCTGCACGTATAAATATAAGCTCAGTGCTTAAAAAAATCCCTTCCAATAAATATAGGCATAGAGGAGTTCATGCAGTGACAATAGTGGCACTAGGATGAAAAGATTTGGTGTGAGCCATTCAGCCTGACTGCTGTGCACAGGAAAACCTGTGTCAGGCCAGAACCAAATGGGCAGGACTGGGGTCCTGCAGGTCAGTGCAAGGGGCACAAACACCCCTGCCCTCCTCCCATGGCAGCTCCAGTACAATATATGCACTGGTACACTCTCACCAAGTGACAACCAAAAAAACGCAGGTACAGGGATGCTAACCGTGGGAGGGAGAGAAAAGTTAATTGCAAGTTTTAATTCTTACCTCAGCTTTACTAATTCTTAATTAAAAGAAACCATACCATCATTTTTCCAATAAATAAAGTATTCCTGATAGAGGCAGCAAGGATAACGAGTCTGCACTGTGTGCCTTGCTTTGGGAACATGGGCTGAGGCAGGTTGGGCATGCAGTAGGAAGGCTACGCAGGAATTATTCCAGAATCAAATGGGCATTTCTTTCAGTTAGAGATGCTCTGACATAATTTCAGAACGGTGGCCATGCCTCATTTCAAAGCCAAGGTGCAAGGAGAATGTACTGAACATTCTGCATTGTAGCTGACCCTGCTGGATGGAGACCCTAGAGCCACCCCAAGGGCAAGAGCAGCACTGTGCTGCTCCAATCTCTGGCAGCACATGGGCAATGAGGCCATGCTACCTGCACTGGCATCTCTGGCACAACTTGAAGGTGCACTATGCTGTGACATTAGCCAGGGCTGCTTGAAAATAGAAATAGATTGTGAGTATTTTGAAGATGTTACTGTATATTATCTCTTGGCTCTACAGTGCTGTCAAGGAAGACGTCTTCTTTCTTAAATCAGCACGTAAACATAGACCAGATATAACAGGGTGCAGAATTTGTGTGCAAAAAATGTCTGAATCCCATGTGTGAGTCAGTTTTTGACAGTTACTGCTAGCTGACACAGGATGCATTTGCAGCAAAGCTACATGTATCTACCAAGCCCTGGTAAATGTGTGGTGACTACTGAATGGCTCTTGGCTACACACAGATCCCCCATTCTCACACGGCCATTATTCTCCTTTTTCCATTAATACCATCATTTACGCTCCTTATTCACCCAATCCTCTAGTAAACATCCCAAAACCTGAAGAGCAGCAGAAGAAAGATGATGTCTCCTTCACCTGATGGTGTATTTAGGTACTCCCAATGTTGCCCATCAGCTTTGCTGAGGCTGTCACTGGAAAGATGCAATCCATTCCTCCATCCAAATACTGGGCTTCGGGTGCCTTCCGATTCAGCTCTCCTGGTTAGCAGATAGCTAAGGAATCTGGTAAGAAAACCTTCACCTGCTAACAATATTTTTCCACTTAGATCTGTTCCTAAAGCTTATTGCCACATCAAATCCCATTATAGAAAATAAGGAAATGTTAAAATTAAGAACTAATGTTCACATGAAAGATTTTTTTTTACTATTTCCTTCAGCAAACCAATGAATGTTTAACAGTTGAAATTGCTTTGAAACAGCAATAAATTATTTCATGCATACATGCCAAATATTAAAACCAGAAGGTTTCTTAATATGAAGTCACTGGTATCAAGACTCATGTTTGCCTTTGTTAATTATCTACTTGTTTATTAGCTTAGTTTCACTGAGGAGCTGCTGATATTCCAGAGTTAAGGATTTTTGAGCTGTTCACAGGATGTAATAATGCAGTTTTATTGGGTGCTTGTCGAGAAAGCGTCCTTAGTTGTTTGCACTTGAGCAGTAAAGCCTCTGTTTGGCACAGCCCTGAGCCCTCTGCCCAGGTTCCTCTCAATCCACACCCCCATTCCTTAACAGATGCTCCTCCTCGACAGAGGCCTCACCAATGGCAAGAGCAGGCAGCTGAACCTCAGCTGAACAAATGCTTCAGTTTCGGCTAAAACCACCATTAGAGAACATACAGCCTGCTACAACCACCAATAGTTTCCTCTAAAGGAAAATTCAGTGGCACAGTGTGGGAGTACGTTACTGTTGGCTAAATCATGCTTATCACTGTAGCTAAGGTTTCATCTCCTCAAGCTTTACCTCCCAGAGTTGGAATTTAAAACAAATGTAAGGGAAAAACAAGCTTCCACTTGTACCAACAGTGAAGAAAGACTTGTAGTCTTTAGGGATATACAGGCTGGGAAAACTAATGGCTCAAGATCTCACCACGTATCAGGACTTGATAGTGTTCAGCCAAGCCTGCTCCCTCTTGAGTATCTGATGTGCTTTGTGCTGCCGGCACCTAACATTTAACTCATCTTCCCATCACCAGCCTCACCTGAAGCATCACCTGCATCAAAACAGTCTTTGTTGGCTGTAGAGGGCCCATGGGAGCCACCTGCATCCTGCTGCCCACCCTGCTTGTGCCCCACAGTGACCTTGGGCCCAGCACAGCAGAGGGGCGCCAGCTCCTTGGGAGATGTGAGGCAATGGCTGCGCCATGGGGCTCCCTCTGGGTGCTTGTACTCGTGCCATCTGACCACTCCCGCAAAGACCAGCAGATAATAGCAAAGCACTTCTGCTGCTATGGTAAGCACTACGTCAGCATTTCCATAACAAACCCCTATTTGGATGAGTTTTCAAACGTGACCATAAAGCTTTGCTTGGAGCCTTAAATGTGGCTTTAAACCAAGGACTCAGTCAAAGCCTATTTTCTTCAAAATCAAGTCCCCTAAAAAAACACAACGTCGCCTTTCTTAAAGTGATACCAGCACAAAGTGTTTCTTCTGGGGAGGGCCTTCTCTGTGAGCTGGGCTAAGGAGGGACAGACCTCATAGCCACAATTTGACTCCTGTCCAGTGCTGGAGTGCAGCCAGAGCAGAGCACAGGTGTTTTTCTGCTGAGTACGGGTATGCTACACAGGTCTTAGGGGGAAAAGACTTACTTTTCCCCCCCTCAAATCCAGAAAGTGACCCATCTAGAAAATGTTATTAATTTCTTTTCATAGTGACTTTGAAAGCACAAGATGTATTTTGAGATTTTACCTTTCCTATCATTGCTCAAAACCCCTAGAAGTTCAACATGCTGAGAACAGCACAATATAAAAACATTCCACAAAGAATCCCAAACACATCCAACCCCTCTGATCCTTTCCAGAGGCAATTCAGGCCCCCCTCTATATAGCCACGCATGGGGCACAAGCTCCCCAGATAAGCAGTGGTAACTCAGTGTCTGACCAACAGTTAGAGCTGTGCTGTCACAAAAAGACAATCATTTGGGACTATTTGTGGCAGATGGGAGTGTTAACTTATGGTGCTAGGAGTTAACCTGATTGTATTATAATGTGATAGCTCCACAGCTAATGCCCATCAGCACTGTGGGCCATTTACTTTATCATAAAATAAAATTAATTGAGTGAAAATAAATTGCAAAGGGACACAGAAGAATTTGAGACCATATACATGAAATACATGATAGCTCAAGTCTCCCCGGACACTTATCTTCACTAGGGAGGAAACAATCGTTATTAATTCTCCCTTGAAAAAAAAAATAAATATCCCGAAACATGCAACAAGATTTACTGCATAGGCCGTGAGTGCCAATTCAGCCAAATGAGCATGGAAATTCCCTCTCCTATGAAGCAGGCTGGGCAGGTGCGAGCTGGCTGCTGTGCCCACATCCCAAGAGGGCCAGCCCTGCCCAGAGCCTGTGGAAGGTGACAAGGTGGGGGACTAAGAGGAACCCCCCAGGCAGGTGAGCACCAAGGAGCTGCAGACTGAGGCCCTGAGGAGCTAAAGTTAGCAAATGGGCTGCAATATTTCTAATGGAGAATGTTTATTTAAGTGCATGGGTGCATTTGCCAAGTATAGCAAAGTAATGACATTGAGGCTTATTGATAATATAGTTATAATTCCATGTAATGACCAACTGAGCAGAATGATACAACCATCTTCTCTCCATTTATTATGCTCCTGTCCATGGAGACTTCTCAGTTAAGGGCTGTTTATTTCTGCAGCGAGACATATACCAGATATGCAGAGTACAAACCTTCCTATTAGGACTCTCTATCATAGTTTTTCCCTTCCAAGTCATTTAACCGCACATAATTTTGCTTTCTGGTTGTGCAGAGAGGCAGGGGCCAGAAATGCACTGGCATCTCCTGCATTTCCCCAGCAGCACCCCCTGCTGTGGCTGCCCTGCCTGCCTCACATTCTCCCTGTTCAGTCACCCCTGCAGATGGCACCAGGTATGCACTTCTACCCAGCAGGTGCCCCAGCTGCAGAGGGACCACGCAGTGTTAATCTCTGAGTGAGCAGGGGGTAGCCTTTAACGCACAGTCCTTTCACTTTGTTACTGAAGACTTCGTAGCTTTTACATCATGAGGCTGGCTCAGCTCTAAGATCTCCGTACTGCTCAAGGTTAATGAATCTACTTAACAGACATAACCAGAATTGAAAGAGAGCCATGCAAAAGGATGAAACGTACTGCTGTAAAGATGACAGTCCGGAAAGGCTGGAGGACAACACAAAATCCAGTCCTCTCCTCTCTCACCCCTTGTCCATGCATGCACCCCAGGTTTTCCCAGGGCAAAGCACACCACATCTGCTTTCCTCAACAGCATGGGATGGTACTGGGCACTGAGCAGCATAGCTGAGACAGGCTCTAATGATGACTGCGGGTGGCAGAGACCTCCTGGGGGATTAAACCCTGCAAGTTCACCAGTACAGGAGGGCTTATTGGATCCTGATGCTCCACGCAGGCGCAACGCAGTAGCAGCTTCGTCTTGGGGCATTGTTCTGGACATGCAGGAAGACAGATAAGACGCAAGGGATGTGGTTTAATTAGACCACAAGTTTATGAAGTTAACTCATCTGGGATCTATCCAGCACAATTCTTTCTGTAATCACTCCCACATGTTGTGGGAGGCCATCAGCCTGCTCCCCTAGCTCCACGCGGGACTCTACAACCTGCTCCTCATACAAGTACCAGGGCAAGTTTCACAGGAGATGGGCCACAGACACAGCACTGGTGCAGGTGGGTGAGCACCCCATGGGGAAAGCCAGCAGCACTGCACCTGTCCCTCTGCCACTGGCCAAAACAGGGTGACTGCGCCAGTGCAAACTACCTCTGAGTTGCAAAGGCCAAGGAGAGTTAGCATCATGTCCTGAAGTAGAACTTAACTTAAAAATGTTTATGTTAAATCTATAGGAAGAATGCAGCAGGAAAGGGTGAGGGAGATCTGTTTCAGAGGGAGAAAAGAGCTAGGCTTCTTCCAGCTATTGTCTAATGTTTTTTTTCTTGTGATGAAACACAGACTACCTTGCTGTGTTATGGCATTTCAGGGGCTTAATTACCCAACAGCACATGCTTCAGGCTCATGTCTCTCTCTGCCCCAGTGCAAAGCATACACTGGCAAAGCCAGCACTGGTAACCCAGCACAGCAAGACTCCTGCACATGCTGACGGCTGCACCTTATGACCAACATGCCTTGGTGGAGTTGGATCATTCATACTTCCACACAGGAATATTGCAAAGCAGGAGTTCACTCTTCCTCTCTCTGGGTTGATCGTGTTGTTTTCCTGACCAAATTAAGCCCCAGAAGCCTTCCAAAGGCTTCCCCGCATGCTGCGTTCCCTATCGGGTGACACATTCATGTCAGGTTGCTCACTGGCATGGAGCAACATCAAGCAACAGCTTGAACTAATAATGTTTGTTGTATCATGGATGCTCATTTCTTCTCCAAAACACCAAGGGTCAGAGGGAAAGGGCGTTCCCTGCTGCACAAATTTGCTGCTATGCACCCACCGTACCAAAAGTAGCAGCATTTTGCTCAGGACTCCTGGCAGCACAGTATGCAGGCCTCAGGATGCTCTGCACCAAGGAACAGGGAACACTCACAGTCAAGCAAGTAGTGGCTATTTTCTTTGCTCAATGACCCATCTTGCTCTTCTTGTTTCTTGCATGCAGCCTTATGACTGTTTTATGAGTTTTGATGGAAATCATTTGAGGGAGCAGTGCTAAGATCAAGCACAGCCCAACCCCTGACTCAGTAGCTGCAGAGCACTGTTTATTTTCAGACATATATTGCTATAGGTAGCCATATATTCTATTTATATGCAGTTGAGAGCATCAGCAAACCTGTCAAATGCCAGTACTGAGACTGCTTTTGCCAAAGTGACCAAGGTATGCCTGCATGACTATCTACCTCATTACAGCCAGCTTTATAACCATGCCATGCTCTGCAGTGGTTTCTCAACCCAAACCTGCCCAGCCAGGACCACGCACCTCCTGAACCTTGTGCCCATGAGAGTCAGGCACACACAAGCAAATCCCAGGGTCAGTATCTCCTGACTTCTTCCTGCTGAAGAGCCCAACACGGTACTAGGAGCCCACGAAACACCTTCATCCCAGGGTGGTTGGGATGCAAGCAATGGTCCCAGACTTGGGCATGGATACCATACTGCTGACAAGAGCTTGTTTTCTGCACTGTGACTGTATTTAGGGATTTGAATCAAAACAAAACAAAGAGGTTTTGCAATTTTACTTGGTTATTAACACCTCCTGTGACTTTGTTCACAGACATCATCCTAAAGCAAACAGAAACTGAGTGGTACTAAATTGCACAGATTTTTAAATGCCAAAATGCGTGCTGTGCATTTATCTTAAAGATTTATGGCTCTGTGCTGCCCTCAGACAAGCAGAGCCGAATGCCACACATCTGGGGATTTCAACCACAAGAAACTTGCCCCTCCCACCCCTGAGGTCTTTGGAGTGTTTGAGCACCAGAGGATCTCATGACCCCTTCTCTTGGCTCAGTCAGAGAGTGAAAGCAAGAAATTGCATTTAATTTGATTACAGAAATTCTCTCCAGGATGGGCAGCAAAGACACGTTCCTGCACTCACTCCCCAGGAATGCTATCTTGCCTTCAGTCTAGAACCAAGCGCAACAGCACTAAGTTTTCTTTGGAACATTTTCCCCTCTTTCTAAACCAGCTGGCTTGGCGAGTACACCCTGTCACACTACAAGGATGCTAGACTGTCGACTGTAAACCAGCTAGGATTTACCCTTCATCCAGACAGCCTTTGGCATTAGTGCACTGATCTAGTTACATTACACAGATGTTTGTTTCTGTCAAAGAAATATGGGTTTCATTCACCTGCCAGTGAGAAAATAATGGGACTGAACCCGAAAAAACAGTAGGACTGAATTGATGAATGTCTCCTACTTTCTTTTTTTCCCCCCTCTTCATTTTTAATTCTTGACCCCAGAATTTTCCAGATAACATGTTTGCTCTACCCATGCAGAGATAGTGATGCCTGCCCATGCTGATGAGAGGAAGGGGGACGGAGGCTGCACTGCCCAGGTGCAGGATTACCTCAGGACTGGCCCCGTTCCTTGGCTCCAAGTGTACCATCCATCTCCTCCCTGAGGGCTGCTTCCTGCTGCCCCACTGCAGCTCCTTTTCCTCCAGGGGAAACTTTCTCTCTGCTTTTCCTTGCTGCCCCCAGGTTCACTGCCCTGCAGAATTCAGCACAGCTGATATCCCAAGGATATTGGCTTACCCTACACCTGCTGCTGTGTCTTAGGAGAACACTCATGTTTAACAAGAGGCAGAGATCAGAATGTGGATAGAAATTGCATTCACATGCATAGCATTGCTTACTTTCACTTAGTGCATGATATCAGGCATACCTCATAACTACACATTTCATGCAGGTATATAATTTTTATGCATAGAGTGAGCATTACAGTAGTACAACTCAGAATAGGATGATGCTTAGACTACTTGTGGGATCCACAAAAGCACATCATCTCCTTATATAAATCAATCTCTACTGTGTGAACTTAACACCCCATTGTACCTATTCTGCTCTCGTGTTTTACCCCTGCGCCCCCCAAACAGGACCCTTCCCCTCCTGCTGTAAGGGAGTACCTGCTGGAAGCCCCTTCACCTCACAGCAGAGTCAGCCCTCCCAGGCCACACACAGGGCCAAGGTGTCATGTCGAGCCTGTGACCCCGGGCAGCCATAAGAAGTGTGATCTAAGAAGGCCGAGGCACAACACTGCCACATCTGCTTGTTACCGTTCACTTGGTAACATGAGTGGTGTTGACATGCGATGAGCAGTTTCCAGTGCAGCGGGCAAGGATCTTTGCATTGTGTGTCCCCAGTGCCAAGACATCCACCAAGATTTCATCGTGATTTCACTGCCAGACCATCAGCAGCTTGTTCTTACTCTGGGATTTAACCTCGGTGGGCCATCTCATAGCCATCCCTTCGCCCCACCGCTAAAATTAACAGCTAGCATTAATGTTTCCAAACGTGACTTTAAAGGTTTCAAACAAATACAAGCAGAGATAGACACAAATAAAACTGGTCTCCATGGCATGCCTAGAAGCCTTCTGAAATGGCAGGCATGAAGGCTGTCTCTTTTCATGGGGTACAGTACATGCTTTGGAGCTGTTTGATAGTTTTAAGATATTTCTGATGCAACGTGTTGTAATGTCTTCCAGATGTTTATATAGAGTGCAAAAGGTAACAGCACAGACACTTCTCTGTTCTACCTCTCACTGCATTTCTCCCTCTATTAAAAGGAACGCTCCCATCTTATCTCTGGTTTACTGGTAAATAGGAGTTACTCGCTTCCCCTCGTACTAAACTGAAAATGTTGTTAAATGTACCATAAACAAAACTTATGAACTTTTTTTTATGTGATTAAAATGGTCATAACTATCTGATGTTTCTTGCTGATTGAATCTGCCACTTCCATTTACTAGGAAAATAAATAACACATGTTTGCTGTCTTTCTAAAAGGTTCCTATTTATTCTGTGGTCATTTCCCACTTATGATATTTCCAGCTTAATTTCATAAAACAGCTTTTACATGGCTAAAAAAAAGGCTCTTATTGTACATTGTCTTCAAAATATTTGCCTTTGAGCTGTGGGCTTTTATTTGTAACCAACCACCCTGTTTGTGAGGCCTGTATTCCTCCAAATTAAAAAGAGAAACATCTGTATGTCTGCAGAGCTCCAGCTAGGGATCGCCAAATTACTTGCTTCCCTATCTTCCCACAGGACATGCCTCCTAAATCCACTGAGCGAGAGGAAAACAGAGGTAAAAGCCAAGCAAATATTCTTCTCTCAGCTCATGCCTGGGGGACACAGGTCATCCAGCCACCTCCAGCAGCACGGTGAGCTGTAAATACAAACACTGGACATCTGATCAGCAATGCTCAAAGCTGAGTGGATTTTCTGAGAGAGGGCTGCAGTGCCCAACCCATCTGCCACCAGCTCCAAACCAACGGGGCTGCGCTCAGCTCTTTGCTGCAGGGTGCCCCAGCTGTTGAGGACAAGGGATTGCTCCAACACCTCTACTCCTCATTCCTTCATCACTTCTACATGCAGGCTAAGGGGTTGGTGTTGAGCTACTGGGCTTCAGAGTGGTGAGAAAGAACTTGGAGGGAATGTAAACCCGAGGCTCAAAATTAGGGAAGGCCCATAGCTGTCTGGGAGCTGAGATGACAGTTGTAACAGACCCCTGAACACAAGTGCTGTGAATGTGGATCCACCAGGGCTGTGTGTGGCCCTCCCTGGGCCATGTCCCTCCACCCCTACCCTCGCCGTGCCACCGCACAGGGCTGCTGGCTTTACAAGGCGGGCTGCGCTGTGCTCGCTTATAATGATGAGCAGATCTGAGCCCTAAATCTGGGGAGCTCAACAGCTGCCCCTGAGTCAAACAAGAACAGAGACAATGCATAACTGAAATGGCAAGTCATGGGATAATTGAATTATTTGTGACAGTAAACCAAAATAGAAAGAAACAAAAAAACCTAAAGCAAACAAACAAACCAGACTCTGAGCCATATGCTCCCATGTGCTGCGTGCTGCAGAGCGGAGGGGCTCGCTGCAGAGTCACACAGGGACCTCGCAGCCCTGTGCTGGGGCGAGAGGCAGCCTGGGTACAGGCAGGCAGTGAGATGCCCAGCAGGGGGTTCTTTATGAGCTGTAAAACACACTTGACCAAAGCAGGGAAAGGCTGGCTCCCGTGCCCCCGGCCTCTGCATGTACTGGCGTGACACACGGCGAGGGCTGTTTTAATTAAAACCTGCTCCCTAGATGAGGCTGCGAAGCCCTACAGGACTCGCAGCATGCCAGCCCTGCAGCAGGGACTTGCCAGAAGCCCGCACACGTGTAGGTGGCAGCAGCCCCTGCCCTCAGGTGGCCGTCCTATGAGAGTGGGCATGTGGCCCATTAGGAGCAGTCTGGGCAAAAACAGAACAACAAAACAAACTGCTTTTCTCCTCTACATGCTGAAGCTAAAGTATTTGTTAGCAGGACTTAATATATATAAATAACAATTTTTGTGTAAAGAGCTTGCAACATGGCTATATTTACTGATTAGCATGATCAGTGGATCAACTCAGTGGTTTATGTATGCATACAACTTTGCCTATTTATAAATAGTATCGGAATAGCTGAGGAACTGTTATTACTCATAATTTTTACCCTTGGCTGCTGGATCTCCAGGGCTTGGCTGCAGCCTGCACCCCTGGACCAGCCCCTGTCCAGAAGGAAAGCTCGCTGCAGGCTGTGCTGCCACTGCCTACATGAGGATTTCTGGCTTTTTCCACTCAGAACAATCACTTCCAACCAACCCAGCATTTCTCCAGGATACAGGACAGAGCAGCCCAGCAATGCATGGCTGCATTCAGTGGCAGCTACATTCCTCCACCATGGTAAGCCCCTCAGCTTGCAGTTCCTCCGTAGTACTTGACAAGCACCAAAATCCCCCTTTGCCATGTGGCACTTCTAGGATTAATTTTTTTTACTTGCATGCAAAAAATTCCAGGCTTTCAGAAGGCAAGGCTCTTGCATATAATTTGGTTGACAGTTTGAAAGGAGAAAGGGGGGAAGCAAACTGACACCAAAACCTTGGGAGAAAATTTGCTCGTGAATTAAAAAAAAAAACCAACACAATACTAAAATAGAACTGAGTTAGATATTTACAGCTTGATGCTTTTTAAGTTAGCAGAACAAAAACTCTGGTTTTCCTTATTGACTGTTAACCACAATAACATAAGGCTTGCTCAACTGCATCTCAGTTCCTTTAATATTGGGAATTTCTTTTTCACTTTATTGATGAGGAAACATCCAGTTTTCTGGCTGGAGACTATTATGTAAAGAAAGCATAAAAGGACTCATTACTTCTTAACTGCTGGCTGGGAGCAGAGGGATCCCTGCCTGCCTCTGTGAGCTCAGCTACTCCTGCTGGCCCTCCAGCAGCACACTGAAGATAGCCGTGTCCCAGGCTCCTCACAGCAACACCAGCATCAGAGCCTACCAATACATCACATGCATGTAACAGAAGTCAGAACAAGCCACTAGAACGTGAGCATTTGCTCCCATGGGAGCACTGTTCCTCAGAAGCAGGCGCCAGGCATAAGGGAGCCAGGCCCACCACAGGCAGGATGCCCATTCATTCCCTATGCATCTCTTTCTCAACAGGTTGTCTAAATATTGGATGGGTTGCAATACAAAACGCAAACTTTTCTTCCCCCCTCAGCCCTGAGGGTAATGATACCAGTGAGGGAGCATAACTGGTGCTGCTTGTTGTGCGGTCACAGCTGAACAAAATGGAGTCCGCTAAGAGTGACATGTTTATGTGACATCAAAAAGGCTGGGCTGACTCTACGTTATATCTGTGACAAATGTATATACTGGATCACTGTTTGCCATTTAGACCCTCTCTGATTACTTCTCATTGTAAAGAGAAACATTTGCGATTCTGCTCACTTGGTAAGTCTGTGGGGTGACTCGTTAGCAACACATGCAAGGGAAGTTGCTGAAAAATCCTTCTGGTCTGCTGCAACAAACACACTTGCACAGCCAGCAGATCCTTGATATGCTCCCAGCACCTTGCTCCAGCCTGCCCACACTGCTCCTTCTTCACCAGCTGCAGCTTCGCTCCCCCCCCAGGAGCAGAAATCCCAGCCTCACGGCTGCAGCAATCTTTTCCCACTATCTGGCCGACTTCTGCCTTTCATATCAACTTCATTAACCTTATTTTTTTTTTTAATTTTTTTTTTTTTAAGCATGTTTATGATTATCTTACTCAAGGAATGCACTGGAGATATAACATAACTGGAGGAAGGAATTATTGCTGGTAGAATGTATAACACGTGTGCCCACAGCTCTGTAACACTGCCCCCTTTTCATTGATAGACATATTTTGTAAGGAAAATATATACGTAAACTGTGCAGGAGCAGAGAAGATGGTCTGATGCCCAGCATCCCAGTGAAGAGCCCAGTGATGAAACATGGGACATGGCAGCCACCTGGAGAAAGGAGGAGACTGTGTCCTGGGAGCTGTGATGCTCCCGTAGCTCTTCCAGACACATCTTTGTGCTCCTGCACATCACGAGATTTGGCTGAGCCCAATTTTATTTTTATTTACTGATGGGCTGCAAATAATGGTGCGTGCTGACATGCAGTGGTTAAAACATCTGTTGATATTGATTAAATATGGACGAAGACAGCAAACAGAAATGGCACGTTGTTTATGTATATCTTTTCCCAGACTGGTTTCTTAAAGAGGCAAGATTTATGCAACTGCACTATTTGCTTCCCAACCCTTTGTGGTGCTACTGCTCTCTGATGACAGATTTAAGCCCTATTTAGTGCCACAGAGAAAGCTCAGTTGTATCAAATTCTTGGGAGTCTCAAGAAAATATGTACAAAGTCTTGAGCTACTGTCCTCTCCAGGAAGCAAGGCTGCAATATGAAATTACTATTAGATACTGCAGATCCTAGAGGGGGAAAGCAACATATGAATACTCCAGCCTCAGGAAAAGCTTTCGTCAGAACGAACGCAAGATCATCAAGCTGTGTGAGAGAGTGCCAGAGAAAAAGCAGGATTCATGAGTTCTGCTGCTCTTGCAGCAATGCATTTTTCCCCTCATAAAAGCTCAATTGTTTCTTTCCCCTCTTTCCCTCTTAGGAGCTCCCTTCTGTTTGCATGCTCTTTTTGGACTGCCTTTCCCTAGCTGCTCGCACACTGCAGAGGTGACCAGCTTTACACTGCCCATGACACACCAATGGGACATGGTTCCAGCCATACAGAGATGCAATGGAACCCCGCACCAACCCTCCCACCTCTCACAGCCAGCTGGAGGGAATGGGCATTGCTGCTACATATTCCATCCCACTCACTGGTACTCCCCTGCAAATTGTAAGCTCCTTGGAACAGACGTGTGGGCGCTCCCATTGCACAATGGTGCCAAACTAGACTTGCTGGTGGGCAGGACCTGGCCCTGTGCGTTCAGGAAGGAATGTGAGGCCCTCCTCTTGCCCTGGGCAAGTGGGTACAGTCCTGCAGACCTTCGTCCATCTCAGAGGCGGTCAGGGCTCCAACTTCCTCTCAGGACACCACTGAGCCCCTCAGCTGGGCATAGAGGGACACAGCCACGAAAAGGATGGACTCCACTGTTGGCAAAGACAAGACACACATTTGGTCCAGCAACACCTGCTGCATTTGCTCCAGGCTATCTCAGCAAAACCATGCTTTAAAGGAAAAAAAACAACCTCTATGGCTAACTGTAGTTTAATTGTATTTTTATGGCTACTTTCTTGGTCAAGGAACACGATGCAACTGGCTCACTAGTTTTTTCATTCACATCTGAAGAGAGGTAGTAATGGCTTTGCAGGTGCACAATAGGAGCTTAGAACAAATGAGATCTGTCCCTCTTAACAAATCCTAGCGGGTTTACCCACGACTACCCTGAGCTATCCAAGTCTTTGCACACCTATGCTTTATGCATAATGACTTTTCTAGCTGGTATCAGACAGTAATCATTCCAGAAGGCAAAAATCTCAAAATAACTACAGTATATGCATACAGAATACATTTAAAAGAAAAATCTAAATTGACTGTTCAGACCTTCCCTCACTTGCCAGTGGATCCTCTCCAAACAGAAGGCATTCCAAGTCGGCGTAGGAAATGCTAAGATAGCATGCTTTCCATATTGTGTTATCGGAGTGTCTTCCAAAAACTCAAGCTTTCCCATACAACAAAATGTCATGAAGAAGGTTTTACTCCAGTCTGCGTATCACAGGCTGTACATACTGCTTCAGCTACTGTAACGTTGGCAAGCAGAGCTTGTAATGACTTGAAGTACAGTTTAGGAGCAGAAAAACTTTGCTTCAGCACCACTTGCTCACACTGTCTGATTTTCATTAGAAAGGGTTTGTGTGCGTGTTTTTCTCCCCCCAGGAATGAAGACAGAGATAAATGTCACAGAGGACTTTCTGGCTTTCTCTGCTTTTGCTGCATGGAGCCTGCCTAATTGAGCTGATCCCAGTTTGTGTTGGAGGAGGGGAAGCCAGCAGCCCTGGCTGGCTGAGCGTGGCCCCACTCCAGCCACTGACAGCGCGCAGCAGACAACCACGAGCATCCTCCAGGTTTCCATCCAAGTGGGCAGCTTCCCTCATCCCTTCTGCTAGCACTGATTCTCACGCTCACCTCTCCATTTCTCTATTATAGCTCACTTGGACACTATTTCAAGGGTTCAAGCAGTACAAAAGGCAACATTGCTGTCACAACACCAACCACAATAACGCCATGTAAGCACAATGAAACCAACCAAGGGCTACAGACAGCTCACACAGCCTTACCTAGCAGAGCCTGAGCATCTCACTGGCCTCCAGCAGCACCAGCCCTCCTGTAAGGTGGATGGGGCAGCCCTTTCCAACTCCGCAGCTCACAACCCAGCTTCTCTGGGCTGCAGCTGCAACCAATGGACAAAATCAGCTTGCCCAGGTAACCGAGCAGCTGTTGCCTGGCCCGATGGGGACCCAGCTGGGACTCTGGTGGTGATGAGCTCAGCCTTACTGGGATTGTCCCCAGTATGTGGATGCAGATCCATGAGAACTTGCCAGACAATCCTTGGCTGTATGAATGGTGTCATGAAAGAGTTGTGGGACAGGCTGGGGAAGAGGAGATGGGAGTTTCACCAGAAACTCAGTCCCTGTCAGAGTGACCTAAGTTGGGTTTTGAGTGAAATAAAATGTGCTTCAAAGGTTTCAATAAATATTGATTTAGCCAAATAAAATCCTCATTTTCTTTCCTTTCCCCACCTTCGAGGCACTTGACCAGATCCTACTGCCCAGCCCAAATGGTGAGATGGAGGGTACAAGCTCCTCGCTGGCTGCTGCCCTCAGCCTGCAGAACTGCTGTGGTCTGCCGAGCCTGCACAGGTTGGGTGCACCTATTTGTCAGACACAGGCCTTATTTTAACACAAAGGCTGAACTCTTGCCTGTGGCACGGTGGGGTGGCTGAGCTTGGGTTGTCATACTGCTGCCTGAAGTGTGAAGCAGCAGTGAGGAGAAGTATGGCTCCCCTGACAGACTGCCCCACGTGGGGGTCCCTTGTCGCCTCACACACTGCTCTGCTGGCACCAGGACTGCCTTTGATAGTAAGCTATGCCTTTACATTCAGCAGAAGCCCAGATATAAACAAACGCCATGGTGTTCTTCAGAGGCGCTTTCCCTCAAGGAGCCCAAACCAGAAGGTATTTCCATCAGTGGAGTCAGAAGTCCTGTGACACTGTACAGGATGGTTTGCTTACTCAGCCCCTTGAAAAGACTCAAAAAAAAGTCATGAAAGCCATTAAAATACAGTTGAGTTTCGGATTTCCATTTTTCAATTCATGACAGGCAAATAGACATTCTTGATTGGGAGAGCTCTTATTTTGCAAAGGGATCAGGAAAGCAGAAAGAAAACCCAAGCTGTGTGTGTGCTGGCACGCTCCCCGGGGAGCCAGGGGGTTGGGGAAGGGGCACACAGAGACTGCTGCATGTAACCAGCACGTGTATGTGCACACAGTTACAGCTTGCCCTTTAGGCTAGCAGGTACCTCTCCTAACTTTGGGGGAGTTTGGAAGCGTTGAGGAAGAGGTTGTAATCCTAAAACATCACCATGCCAAAAAGTTTGAGAATGCTATGTAAAAGGACAATTTTGATACTATTCGTTTCATTAAAACAAACAAGCCAAAGCAACAACCACCACCTTTTAATAAAATCATTCATAAACAGTCTTCATAAAAATAATTCCTGCATCAAGCATGGAAACATTCCCACCTCACTGAGGGGCTGAACCCAGCCTGTCTGTAAATACTCTGTTTCCACGAAACATTTCCTTTTGGTGAAACAGCATTTTTACAATAGAAAATCCCCAGCCAGCTCCTGGCATAAGTCAATGCATTGCAGCGAGTCCAAGCTGAGGACTCAACCCTTCATATGCTGTGTTGGCCATTGGGAAATAAAGCTTTTTATTCTTAGACCAAACTTTTCCTGGTATGTGCTTGCCAAAATCCAATAAAGCAGAGACCCTGAGAAGCAACAGCCGATATCAGCACTGGGGCAAACTGTGCCTTGGCTCGTGCACCTTGCAGGGCCATTTCCTTTATGAGGACTTTGCTAAGAGGGAGAACATCATGAGCTCGCCCTGCTCCCACCGCCTTCCTAGAGCACCCTCACAGGTACACGCTGGGCTTGAAACATCCAAAAGGGAAGTTTCTCTGGCACATCTGCAGCTACTGTACAAACAGCTTTCCAAGGGGGAGGTTCGCCTTCCCCTCAGAGTCGCAGAAGAAAGCAGGGAAACAAAAGTTTCAAGAAAACCAGCATCTGTCTGGAAGTCAGCTGGGAGGAGCTGCCTACAGCAGTATCTTCCAGGGCACGTAGAGGAAGGTAGGAGTGGGCATTAGGGCAGGTCTGCACCCAAGCAGGAGGTGCACCATGCTCTGGGGAGCAGCTCAGAGATCACATGCAGCACCCCTGGTATCTGTGCAGTGCACAGGATGAGTATCCCCATAGCCAAACCCACACATATGCTGGTCAGTGGTCCATGCACAGGGCAGTTTTTCGGTTGAACACACTGGAGCACCAGTGGCTGATGCCCAGGCCTTGCCTGGGCTGGAATCCTGCCACTCCTTGATGGTTCAACTGAAGCTTGATGTTTATGGTAGAAATTGTCTTGATTTCTTCAGATGAGATGAGCATTCATGGAGTTTGAAAATGTGTTTTAATTAAGATTCTGCTAAATTCTACCAGACACCTACTTGGAAAACAAAGCAACTGAATAATTAACTCTGATGAGAGCAGATGCTGCTCTAATGACAACCTGTTACTGCTCAAGTGCATCATTAGTTGTTTTACTGTGTTCTTTTAATATGTCCAGAGATCCTCAGCTAATGAATATACTGGTAGCAATGCACCTAAAATAATTATTCAGCGTGGACTGTTGTGAGGAACAAAATGA
The DNA here is from genome assembly GCF_987193195.1 of Phasianus colchicus. Taxonomy (NCBI): domain Eukaryota; kingdom Metazoa; phylum Chordata; class Aves; order Galliformes; family Phasianidae; genus Phasianus; species Phasianus colchicus. The sequence goes on along the minus strand of NC_143442.1, from coordinate 26,751,958 downwards.
AAACAACAAAAGAGATAGCCAGCAACCAAAGAAACCCCACCTGTAATAGTGCTTCTGCTGGCCAGAGTTGTTTGCTTTCAGGCCCATGCATTTCTTTAGTTACCCTTGTGGGATTATTTTAGCCATACACCAAGTGAAGCTTACAAATTGATGAGAATCTAATGATGCATTCATTTACAGATGTGCAGTTCTGTTCCTGGGTACACTGCTGAGGAGTGAAAGGAGGAAAGGCTTTTTCTTTCCCCTGTGCAATGTGCACAGCCGTGCATTGAACAAAGCAACTAGAAAAACATCACCAGCATGTTTTTATCCTGTTACTTCTAGTTCTCAAGAAATAAATTGATGTCCTTCAAAAACAGAATTTCTAGTTAAATAGCACACTACACTTCCTGTTTTCACAGTATCTTGTGGCTTCGTCTTAAAGCCCATATTATTTTTATATTAGAAGCTGTGGGATTCTATTTTGAACAATCAGAATCAAGGAGGTTTGGCCTGACCATAAAAGCAATGAGACGAAGCATCTAAAACGAGTGAAAACATCAATAGAAGGAGCTACCTCATACTATTTTCTTCTCTTTCCACCCCACCCCCCCAGTGCCAGCACTATTTCTTTTGCCTTGAAATAGTGAAAAAAACAAACTGAGCAATTATTGAGCTATTACAGAGAGCCCACCAAACCCAGCCTCTTGGAGCCAAAGGGCAGCAGGCACTCTCCAGCCCCTAAAAGAGGAGCTGACGATGGCTAAGGGACACCAGGAATTTCCTCCAGTCCCAGGCAGCAGCACTGCTCACCGTAGCAGCGTAGATTCCAAAGCCTCAGCTCCAGCAAAGCCAGTGGGAGCCCAACACACAGAGCTCCACACGCACACAAGACTGGCACACCACAGCATGGGACAGTGCATTGAGCTGCACTCTCTCCTACCCCAGCCACCATGTTATCGTTACCCCCACTGAAAACCAGCGCAAACATCGTTGCTATGCTAATGCTTTTAAGGAAATTTAAAAGAAACAGCCAAGCCAACCAAAAGCAGGGGAACATTCATGTGTTCCTGTAAGGCTGGCCAACTCATTTCATCCCAGCTAGCATCTGACTGCCTTTTGAGCACTGTTTTATTGCAAACAAGCCAGCAGCAATACTATCAAGTGCAGGAAGGAGAGGGGAGGAAGAAAAGCAGGGGGGAACCCAAACCATTAACAAACTCCTAGCCAAAAGATGCATGACTTCCCAGGTCACCTTTTCTACCTGAAAAATAGAAAAGCCCTTTGGATTTATAGGGCTCACAGCTGATGGCTATGCCTTTTATGGAGACCTCTTTGGGTCTGATTAATTAGTAATTGGGGCGGGAGCTATGCACTTCAGTGACTCTTGTTGCCTTGATTGTAAATCGCAATCTGGTGCTAAATCTCAGCAGGTCACATTGCTGCTTTTGCTGTGCCCTAGTGACACAACTGATTAAATCTATGTAAACAGTATCTTAAAAGAAATGTTTGAGGGGAGATGAAGAGCTGTGTTCAGTTCAGAAGAACAGAGTTATTTATTTTTGAGGATTCTGTTTGTTTTAAAGCATTTCCATCAATTGTCAGTCATCCTGATTGATCACACAGCAAATTAATGGTTTTAATTTGGCCTTATAAAGCTTGCCCACTGTGGGGGCTTTTAAACAGAGACTCAGCACTCTATTCACACAGGCAAGCCCAGGACGATAAACAAACACTACCCTGGGTGGTTTTACACCAAAAAAAAGGAAAGGACAGCACTGGAACACAGCTCTTTCTGTGCATTTTCCTGCCTCCTACCAGGAGGCCCCCCAGCACCCAGCAGGCTGCCTCTGTGCTGGCATGTGCAGTGCAGGTTGCCTTGTCTTGTGCGGTTTTGGTTCCACCACTGAAAATGCAGGGCTGTCTCCTTCCCAGACCATTTATGGGGCTGGCAGGGGACCCGTACCTCTTGCACTGGGCTCGGTGGGGCAGGCCCTGCTCCTGCCTCTGCCCCAGGATAACCTCAAACCTGGCAGCACTGAGCTTTGTCTGTATATCTGAGGTAAAGGAAGTGAAATGAGCTTTGCTCTAAGGCAGCAGAAGTGTTTGACACATTGCCTGCCTCAAAAGTTTCGTCCATTAAACATCTGACTTTTTTCCTCTTAATTCTCAAACGCATATTAAAAATTATAGGAAGCAAAGCTGTGAGACTGGCATCCTTGCCTCTTCCTGCTCTGGTCTCCACTCCAGCCATCACAGTTTGGTGCAGGTGGCAGGCACTTCTCAGAACGCTACTTTGAAGAACAACCAGAAGAGACAAGGAACCTTTTGTAACACTGCAATGCTGAACAGCTGTTTCCGTATGCTCTTCGGGAAGGAGAAGTATTTACCTGCAGTTTAGATAAGCTGGAATGTTGTCCATGACCTTGCAGCAATGTTTTATCAACTGCTGCATGGAGGAAGAGGCAGGTAGGGCTCTCCAAAGCCTTCTCTGGGGCAAGGAGGAGCGTTCGCATTCTCTGACTTACAGCTTAGGCTGTGCGTTTGCACTTGAGTCACTTGCTATCTGCCATGGTTGGGCAGGATCTGACCTCCATTCACACAGCATGACTTGTGTTTTTCACATGTATAGAAGTTCAAATTCGTTCTGGAAACTCCAGCTCTGCTGGAAGAGCAGGCAATTTGGGCCTGCAGCTGAAGGGCCAGTGGACAGACCTCTGCTCTTGGATAGGGATGCCATTTGTAGAGGAAAAAGAAAGAGCCAAACCTGTAGTCCCAGCTCCTGTAGATTTCTTGAAAGCAGAAGACTCTAAGTGCAGAGTGAGGAGGGAATTATTCCAACCCCTGGGCACGCAAAAAGGAAGCTTGTCAGGAAAGGGCATAAGAAATCCCCTTCAAATTTGGCATCAGAATTGCACATACCTTTCCAAAGCTTCTCCCATTACAGACCTCTAGGCTCTGGAACACCGATTTAAAAAATCTGGTAAGATTGAAGAAATGCTTTTGGGTGGATTTCCAGCAGTTAATGACTTTTTCCCCGCTGTGGTGCTGCTGCAAGAACACTTTTCCTTGTGTTAATTTGTTACTTCCTCTACTGATTCCAGAAAACAGCAGTAAAGCACACAGCAGTGGAGTACAAACTACTGAACACTTAGAAGCCTTATACAAATAAGCTCATATTGGCTAAGAAATTCTTGTTAGTTTTTATCTTGCTGGGATATTTTTGCCCCATCCAAAGATTCAGCACAGCCCTTCAGAGCTAGAGAGACTGCCATGAATTGGAGTACCATATGAGCCTGTACACCATCCACCAGGCTTGTCATGATGAGAGATGGGCTCATGTTAGCCAGTGTGCATGGGGAACCAGGGACTGTCCCACTAGGGCTTGTGTGGAGCCAGTGCTTGGGCAGAACCCTGAGCAAATGCATGCAATTTGCAAAGCTCAGCCCTGGATGCTGGCGTATCAGACATGAAGAGGGTTTAGGTCCCCTGCTTCCACTGGCACCAAGATTGCTTCTCAGATCGCTGCCTTGTAAGACTGCAGCCTTTTACTGCCTTGTATCAAACAGGCATCAGAGTCACCAAATGCACCTCAGTCCCCGAGCTGAAGATGCTGCGGCAATGGTCTGGTGCAGTGACCAAGCCTACAGTACATATGGTCCTGAGATATAAATGTTAAGCACATTACATGGACGCGTATGAAACCTGAGGAGAATGCTCTGATGCTTTTAGCAAGGGTTAGGCTGAGGATTTCTTATTGAGATGCACAAGGCAAAATGTAAGAGAGATAAAAGCATCTGCCAGAAGGCAAGCAGCAAGTCATAGACTGGGCAGGAATACCGTTGTGACTCCTGAATGCAATAAGCCAGGGCTTTACCTATTGGCCTCAGCCTTGCAGTCAGTTCCTCAACATGGATTCCTCTTCTCTCTATCACACATTTTCCACAGAGGGAAAAAGCAGCTGCTTTCACATGTAGCGATTTTTATATGACTAACTGTGAGGTTCCGTTGAAGACATCAGGATTTTGCTACCAACTACAGTAGTCACGTCTGGAAGTACTGGAGCATATGTTACACTAACTGCGGGGCAACTATTCACTGTGCATCTCTTAATTGCATCCATACAGACAAGATGTTCCACTGCACATGGTCAATTCCAAATGAGCATGAATCTGGCTAATGAAACTAGAACAGCAAGTGCTAGTCTTTATTGAAAACCTTATTCTTGCCAAATTTCAAGATTTTAGCGCTATCCCTTCCTGCACAAGGCCTGTCTGAATCATGGTTGATTGCTCCTGGAGTTGTGTGAACATTCACAACAGCATTTGTCATCTTCTCATTTAGTGTTTTTCTAAGAAAATAATTTTGCTGTCAACAAATCCCTTTCTTGAATGAAAGGCAAGTAGCTGAAGTAGCACACTCAGAATAGGAATGGGTTTTTGTCCTCACTTTGCCAAATTCAGCACTGCTTCAGAGCTTAACATTCAAAGTATCACAGTGAATTAGAGGATCAGCAACATGTGAATTCTTGCTCAGCCAATGGCAACTATCAGTATTCCATTACAGCAATTAACCATGAGGTTGCTTGATTTTTCTTTGATTCTGTGAGAGTTGCATCCTGTGGAATACTGTTCAGACATTGGTATCTATCACACAACTTTTCTTATCTTTAGGTATACAAACATATATTTTGTTAACCCTTTTTCCTTACTACCAAACCAAAGCAAGACTGACTTACTCAAATCCATTTGTGCATTTTATGGTCAAGAGATAATATGACTGTATGAGAGCCTACTCAGAGCTGAGGAGCTGAGTTTAATGTTTTTCAGGGTTTTTTTCTGAGTAACAGAAGAACAGAATGAAACAGAACAGAACTAAAGTTGGGACACAAAAGGCACAGGACAAATATGCAAACGGAGCATGTACTTTTGTTTGCCAATATGCTGGACAATTCAGCAGCTGCAGTCTGAGGGCATGTGGTTCCTCTCTTCTGGTCAACAGATTATTTCAGATGAAATATTCCAATGTTTCAGCTCTTCTCCTTCAAATTACTAAGTCATCTGTAGAGATTAGACTTTGTAAATCATCTTTAATCATTAGACCATTTATCATTTCCCTCACTCACAGTTTCCCTTTTTGCTTCCATGAAGTCATCTATGGTGGCTGAGTCATGAAAAACCATTCCCGCACGTGATGCTTCATTGTATATATGCCAAGGTGTTTCATTCTTTAGAGATATACACTAAGAGAATTTTTTGTTCGTGTGGTATTTTGTTGATTCTTGAGAAATGGAACAAGCATTTTGGCTGCGGAGCTGGTGGTGGGCTGCTTCTGTGAGTTAGACTTGGCATTCGCAGATACAAGGATGTGCTGCCAGTTCATTGCTGGATCACACCTGGCTGGGAGAATTCATCTGTGTGTTTATTCACTGGGAGCAGAGAGTGAGCAGGAGGTACCGAGCAGAGCATACAATTCCCTTCTTTGGGAAAAGCTCTTTTACTGTGATGTTATATCAGGTCATCCTGGATTAATATCTCAAGCAAATAGTTTTATATCTTTTGTACCATGCAGTTAAAAGCACAAGCTGTTTAACCTCACTGCCGGAGCAATAAATGGCTATCAGCACCAATGCCCATTTGCTGATATGCTTTCAGAACAAAGCATAAATTAATTTCTCTAGACAGGAATGCTCATGAAGAGTCAGACATCGGGGTTTAAAGTAAGTATTAATATGAATACAATAGAAGCAATTACAATTTATGGAGGATTCATTGGCTTTCTTTTATAGACACAGATGCACATACATACTTCTGCAAAACAGCAGGTTTGTTAATAGCTATCTTTGAGCAGCAGAAGGTCCAATTGTTTTTTTTTTCAACCTGGGGTTGGAGAAAGTTTGTTTCACAGGGGCAGGGTGCTTCTTTTTCTTTGACTATGGCTCCAGGCTTGACACTGGCAATCACCCTGCTGCTTCAAGTGTTTTCTGTAAAGAAGATAACTCTTTAGGAATTGCTCAAGTGACCTTCAATGGCCAGGAGGAGATAGACCCAGTGGAGGGGTTTTAAGACAGGTACTATGGGCAGAGATTTATCGTGAGCCAGGGATTTTGCACATTAAGAGATACAAGCTGCTGCCAACAGGTATAAGATGTTTAATTGAACAAATATTTTCTTAGCATGGATGGAAGGGTTCCTGGTTTTCTGAGGTATTTTTCTCTCCTTCAGGGTGACAAGTTCAGCCTTTTCAGCTTTTCTTAGTTTTTCTGAATCACAGACAGCACTGGTGGCTGTGCAGAACTGGTGGCTTGGTCCTGCAGTGGATCTGCAAAGGATAAATTAGTTGGATTGCAGATGGGTATATGTCTCTCTCCTTACAATAATCACATTGAAGGATCATGGCCATCATCTGGAGCTTCTAAAAACAACATTCCCTCATCTGTTTGCTTAGCTGATGCATAACACATATTTACATAGGCTCTCATCTTAGGAAGTTTCATCATCTCTTGTGTAGGAGAATGCTGACATGATGTTTGCACCATAAATGTTTCAGATTCCACACGTGCTTTCAATAGCCCATCATGGTTCTGCAGGCAAAAATATCTGAATACCACTGTACTGTAGGGCAAAATTAAAAGTTGTATATTTCTCAGTGGAGTTTTCCAGCTTATTGTCTGATCTGCAAGGTCCTGGTGTTCAAATGTTGGTTCTGTTGTTTAAGCATGAACAGTCTCACAGAGGCTAACAGAATTATTCATGTTGTCAAAGTAAAATCTCTGCATTTTCAGTAGTAAGATGTTTGGCTGATTCATCAACATGTCTAAAAACAGGATTAACTTTAAGGGTGTGAAATGCAGAAGGCAATAGGACCACTTGCCCACTTTAATTTCTTGACTCAAAGCTTAACCCCATAGTTGAAGTCTAAGCACTAACTACAGACTCAAAATCTCTAATCTGAAATTTAGGAAGCATGCATCTTCAGGCTGAATTAAATTGGGATTAGTTAGCTGGGGACAGTCATAATAAAAGGAGCAGATGGATGTAGCCATAGCTGGGACAGGATTGTTTGCCAAGCCCAACTATGTTTTCTAGCTTCTGTGCAAACTGGGAGCACCAGCAGCATGGAATTAGCACAATGGAAGCCTCATAGATCCCCCTTCCCTCCTTCCTCGGTTATTCCTTGAAATGGTCATTAAACCAATTCAATACATTTCAATACATTCAATTACATTTTCAATACAAGCCACACTGCTCCTAACCTCTAGTTATGATTATTTTTTATCAAAATCAGTATGAGCTGAATATATAGGCAACAGTTTCTCAAGCCATCAGATTGTGTGGTTAATATGAATTATTATATTCATGTTTTCTGTTTTCCCTTCTTGTATTACCTCTTGGGTTGGTTTTTTTTGGTCATCATATGCTTAACCAAATTGAGAAATCAAACATCCTGCATTCAAGATCCATTTGGACAATATTAACATAAAATAATGCTTTAGTCAAGAATGCTAGAGGAGAGTGTTGAGTATTCTGTGTTGACATACACATCATTGAAGAAAGCTTGCAGTGGTAAGAAATCTTTCAGTGGTGTACTAATATTGTTGTTACTTTCCACAGTACTATGCCTGAACTGAGGCCTCCAAATTGCACTCAAAGCCTGAGAAAACATGGAGAATCTCAGTCTTAATGAGTTTTCAGTGTCTCAGCAAGCAGAATAATTGAAAATCAGTCAACATGAAAGTACCTGAAATGCTGGCTCCGGACCACAAAGTTCAGGCAGATGGGTAGCTAAAGAGCTAAAAGGCTGCTTTAGAATTAGCAGAGACCAAATAAATTTGGCAAAACCAAAAGAAATTACTCTCTAAAACTGTTCCCAACAAATTAGTAAGTTTCAGTGTTCAAGTTGATTTTAGGCAGCCAGAAATAGCAGTAAGGCTAATTGCTAGAAGGACACTCGCAGTAGGTGGTATGTTATCTGCTGGGCTCCATAAGAAACTGTTCATCCATCAACTTTTTGAGAAATGTGAAAGTTTCATAATCATACTTTAACTCCATTAACTAGCATACAACAGTATTTATGTATAAAGAGAGACCTCAGACAGATTGCAGAGAAGGATAATTATGGTGGTTTCTGTACCACTCTGACAACTTGGTTGCCCAAGGACACGGACTTAGGCAATATGGAACACTGTGAAATGACAAATGAATGCTTAAGGAGGGTATTTTCACTAACTGTATCTGGTTAGGTAAAATCTCCAAGTAATTGTAACTAAAATGTAAGTAACACCAAATATCCCAGTAATTTCAGTACCAGCCCTCTTAATTCTAGAACACAATAAGAAGGAATAATTTATCATCTGTTACCTGCTTAAAAGGGATCTCAACAGACACAACAGTCACAAAAATAATTTATTTTTATGTTTATCCTAAGCTTTTTGCTAATCTGTTCCTTCTCTCCTTTCTGAGGGAAAAGTCACATGAATGGAGGCTGGGATTGCAACAAAGCTAAGGAGATGGACACTAAACAGGACAAGCAGAGCTAGCTTGAGAAAAGCTTTCTGAATAAAGCCAGTCAATGCTGCTTTGAGAATAAATAGCTCTCATAGTCCCTAGTCCCCATAAGATTTCTGCTGGCACACTTTATTTCATTGCACTTTGAAATCTAAAGGACTCTTCAGGAATGGAAGGTTAAATATACACATAAGTGTTCTCTAAGCCAAAGCCTAATTTGACTAATTTCTCCTAGGCTGATAATCAAATACTAAATCGCCCTAGCTCTTGGAGCAAACATTTCCCCCTAAGGACAAACCTCTTCACTGAACAATAGATCAGAAGTGAACTGGCACTCCGGAGTTCAAGGAAGACCTAAGGAAATTAATTCAGTTAGAGCACAGCAATTTGGAGGTAGCAGAAGGATGGCAAATCCCCCTCCGTTTCCTAATCTTCCCCAAAGGAACATATTTATTACAAACTCTTAAAATCACCTTTTGATAACGCTGAACAGCCTGTGAGGGGCCCATTAAAGCATTCAAGGCAGACCCATTTTAATCCTTAATACCACTTGAAGATTATCCATTTTAAATGGCCTTGCAGAGCTTATCATAATTTTGCTAACTATTAAAAAGTTTCTCATCTACCTGATGAGAAACATGGGCTCCTCCAGCCTGCCTGACAGAAAATACTGTATCTTTGTGGCTGTGATTCCAGCTGTGGCAATTCAAATTCTCAATGGTACAGCAGCTCTCAGTTTCACTGGGAAGACATAATGCATTGTAGCCATCTGGGTAACCTCTGCTCCTTGAAAACCTGTGAGTAGGATCATTGCAACTGCACTTACTGTATGTAGGGTTGTGACAGCATCTCTTGATGCTTTGTTGGATTCAGTAGCTCCACACTGCTCCCAAGCTCAGGTGACATAAACAGGCTGGAAAAGGAGAGAAAGAAAATGAAGATAAGCCCAACCTCCACAAAAGTGCAATGGAAAGAGCCTGAAATGCAGATGCGCCTGGTTGAACCTTGACTGGCTAATTCCCTCTAGCGGCTGCCCAAAGAGCATGGGGGATAGAGGAGGGCATGCCCACACTGTCTGACTGCTGCCTGCAGAGGAAAAGTCAGCATGCCTGGGACCTGCTGACTTGGCATTTTGCAGTTGCAAGATGTGGCTCTTTCTCATTCCTTCAGCTGCCTTTACTAGATGAACAACTGCCACATTTAGAGGGCTAACTGCTACGGGGAAAGAAACGTAAGCTCAAGAGGAAAGTGCAGCATTGTATGTTTGCCCTGCAAACTAGAGAAACCTAGGAGAGCAACCACAGCAAACCAAAAATCAGACAAGGCATGGGATGACTGGGAAGGCTTGGAAAACAGGGGGCTAATAACCCCAGCCTGTGCCAGGTAAGCAGGGCTTCTCACACTGCAGCACCAACAACATATCAAAACCTGACCTGCAGCACCATCCTGGGCTGGTGAGCAGAAAGGCATTCAGGCTGAAACTGAGCAAATAAGAAGTGAGGGGAAGCTGCCAGACTCATTTTCACTGGGGATCTGAACCACAATTCAGCCCAGGTGACATTTTACATATTTTCACCATTGTTTTTGTTTAATTTGTGAAAGCAATTACACAGCCAATTGAACAGTGTAAAGCAACTGCTGCAATAGTCAATATCTCAATGAGGTACAGTGCAGCGTGGCTTTCCCAGTTAGGATATTCAGGCATAGCCCTCCGGAATCTGTACCATCCATCACTGACACTGCCATCTGGCTTACCTGATCCTCCCCAAATACAGCTTGTGCTCAACAAACGTGACTTTTCTTTGGGCCCCTTCTGAGGAAAATGAAGCAATGAAACACCCTGTACTGTAGCAACATGGACAATCCTAGCTGGCATTGTCAGCTCTTAACTGAAGTGTGACTGAGCATAGGTAAGTGATTCGTGTGGCCAAATACACTGGGCCTCTCAGTGATCACTTTGATGTCAGCAATTGATTGCTCACCCCACTGAATTGCATAGTGCAAAGATGGAACGCAGGCCCCTCCAGGACTATTCCACTCTTGTCTCCCCTTCAGCCGTGCTACTCCAATTTTTATTGCTGTAGATGAACTCACTTTTCAGTTGAACTGAATGGGTGCAGCCTTAGTGACCTTACCCCCCATCCTTCAATGGAAGGAATTCCCAAGCTGGTAGAAGAGCTGAACCTGGCTAAAAAGCAAGGAAGAGCCCTGCCTGGCTGGAGTAGACTTATCTACCAGCTCTAGTACAGGTATGTAAGTCAAGCAGTATTCCTCAAAGAGCAGCACAGGACTGCTTCTCAGGGTAGGGCAGGGTGCATGAGTTATGCAGAAGGTGTCAGTAAAGTGCACCTGGTCTGGTGTGTATCTATGTTCAACAGTGTGCTTCAAAGAACAGGACTTGTGAACGGTTAACAGGGAGCCTAGGGCAGAGCACAAAGTTTCACCCCAAAGTCCTGAATTTGAAATGCTCCCTTTTCTCCTCATCCTTGTACAAATCACTCCCCAGAACCTAAGCAGGTATCTCCTAACATGGTCCTCAACAAGCACAGTAGCTTGGATGTGCTGGTGTATTTTTGTGTGTATCTCAGTTAGAGAACTTTTTGCATCATTTCTTAGCAGGTAATAGTTCAGAGAAGATAACTAAATAGAAGCTACAGTATTCGAGCTCAACATTGTGACAGCTGCTTGTCAGAAAAGACAGAAAGCAGCTCTATGACCCACGTGGTATCAGTGCTGCACACAGGTCTGCATGGATCTAATCTTTCTGCTGAAATTTAATTATAGCAAAATTGCAGTTGGCATTATAAAGCAAGTTTAACGTTAAGAAAGACGTGTGCATTTTGTGCATCTTCTCAGGAGATAGCTGCTTTTAGAGTGGGATCAGTTTCTGATGTTGGTTGACCTCCTTGCACAGCCAAGCAGGAGGGAGCTGGATTCTATTTTGACTCAGGCCTCAGGGGACTGTTTCCCTCAAATCCTTCCCTCAAACCCTGCTGTTTTCTCTTTCTCTTTGCTGTGGTGTGGCATAAGAACCCCTCCTGCCCCACGGGCTCCTGACTGGGACTGAGTCACCAGGACCTGCTGCTGCCAGGTCTGTGATGGCCCACCTTGGTGACTCAGGTGAGCTGCTGAGGTGGTGTAGCATTGCCAGTAGAGCAGGAGATGACTGTGCACACAAGTATGCTGGGAGCTGGTGGTAGTGCCGCTGTGTTACCGATGATAAATAGCCCACGTCACTGCAGTAGCTGGTCTCCAGATTGAAGCAGACTTTTGCGAATCAGCAGGGTCAGCATTTGAAAAGCATGTGAATATTGTGCACTTGTAAATATTTGAGCACATCTGTTTAGCTCCCTCTCAAAAACCACTGGGAAAAACTACTTCACATTGTGCCATGCAATGCTGTTACCCTGCTCTAATTGTCAAATCTGTTGAGTGTTTTTCTCATGCACACAAAAATTAAAAATTACTATCCTCATTCATGATTAATTCAGCTGCAGTGCTGCACTGGGTCACACCGCATTTTTTTAAAGTATTAAATTTCACCTCATAATAAGAGTTTAAATTAACTTTTTGCTAGTTCATCTTTTTTACCCCCTTCACAGGGCCTCAGACAATCTCCAGAGCTGCCTTCCCCACAAATGTCTCACTGGATGCTGCTGTGACAGCGATGGGGCACCAACCTGGCACTATGAAAATGGTCAGCACTAGCCACAGGGCTTCTCCAAGGCCTCCTTGCTAGAGGCCTAAGGCCAGTGGCCTGCCCACACACAGCTCACCTGACCAGGGGATGGCAGAGCTCTAACACATAGCATTTCTGAATTACCTGAGAAGAGCACTTGGCTATTACTTCAGCCCAAATCTTTTAGTGGCTATGGGTCTTTCATAGTCAATCTTTATGGAAATCCAAAGGAGAACTTCAGAGGAACAGCATTCCCGCCTCTCTGTCTATCATGTTGCTGTACAAGCACGTGTCCTCCTTCTAGCACTTGGTGCTCCACAGGACTGCCCCAAACTGTTCACATACCTCTTCAGGATTTGTAGATGGACTTTCCAAGCAGGTATACTTTTGCAGGCAGGAAGAGTTGCAATTCCTTCTTCCTCAAGCTGGCTTTGACAAGTAGAAAGGAAAGCGGTTTAATAACTTCATCATTTTTAGAACAGAGCCTCACAACTAAGGCAAAGAAAACAGCATGGAAAGAGGATCTATAGAAGATCCAACTCCCTCCTAGAAGTTCCATGAACCTTTCTGGAGCAATGTGATTTTCAGACTCAGAAGTGATTGAGGTGCCCAGAGCCAGGTGGGCTGGAGAAGACCTGGAACTTTAGTTCTTGCAAGCAGAGCGCAGGCAAGCACTAAAAAGGGCAGCAGAGGCCCTGCCACTGCCCTGGTGGACCCTGGTGAGAGCTGCCCAGCAACACAGTTGACTCTGGACAGCTTTTCCTTGCAGGACCAGCCCTAACTCAGTAGATCTCCTCAGGTTTTTCTGACCTTGGCAGTATTACAAGGGTCATATTTTCACATGGCTGGATTGCTCCTGAACAATTTCTCCAATGTATTAAGCACAAACATGCATTCTGTCAGCATCAGACATGTCTAATCTCTCCACCTGTTTTCTCCCCCAGCAGTCAGACTCAGTCTCTGTTGCATGGAAAATCCCACTGTCCTTTTTCTGTTAGGTAGCAGATTTTGGCTGCAAGCTGAGGAATTGCTCACTCTCCCCTCCCTGCCTGAACTCACTCCCCCCACAGCCCAGCTCTGACAAGTTTTGGGGCATGGCTGGTACCAGTGAGGGCTTGAAACCCTCTGGAGGAATGAAGAGCTGCAGAAGGGATAACTCCACCACTAGTGAGGGGCCATCGTCCTGGACCCTCTTGCCTCTTCCTTTCTGCAGACTCACTGTTTATGATTTCATAACTTCACTTAGCCTTATTTAATGTTTAACATTTCACATCTTATCTGAACTAATAAGTAACTTATGCGGGTCACACAGTAGTGTATTCCCTGAGCATGTGCCAGCATGGTTCCTGCTAACAAAATGGTGCCATCGCAAAGTTTGGAGTGCCCAAGTAGGAATTTCTAACCATCCTCCCTGCAGAGATCCCTAGCTTGCTCACAGACCCCCACTCACAGCCCTTCCTAGGGCCATCCCATGCAGCCTGCTGAGGTGGGCAGGCTCCAGGAGAGGCCATCCCCAGACATGCACGTGAAGGTGCTTCTGTACTGCACTCAGGCTCTGCTCTAACAGCCCAACAGGACCCATTTCATTACAGTAATTTCTGACACTGCCTTGCTGTGTATTTGAACACAGTGGTCATTCACCAGCTCCCATCCGAGGGGACGTGGAACACTCAGCAAGGGCAGAGGTGATGTTGGTCTGCTGTCACACATGACACCTTGCAATGCCCACTGTTCTTTGTGCCTTCAGGGATTTCATTCCTTGGAAGATCTCTGATGCTCTGGAAGATCCCCGATGAGAGATTTCATTCCATTTTGTATTTTTCTGTCACAACAGTTCTGTGTTCACAGTAGCTTTGCTCTGGCTCTTGTGTGGTCAGTATGTTACCAGCCATATTAGAATAGGGCAACATTAAAAATGTCAAAACTGTACTCCTCCACTTCCTGAGCTTTTCTGCCCTACTTTGGTGCCACACCTCACACACCCCTAGGATGGGCAAACGCTCTCCAGGCTTTCCTGTACAGCCTACTGAACTGTGCCAGTCATTTGGTCTGAAACACAGCCCTTTTCTGCTTGGAGTTTGCTCTAGGGATGCTTCAGTGGTTCACACGTGAGCATACCCAAAATACTGCCATGAGGAATTCTCCAAGAAAACATTTGTGCAGAAAGAGTTGCTCCTTCGAGCTCTGTAGCACAGGCTGAGAATTAACAAGTGTTCTGTGAAATAAAAGTAAGAAGGATCACTGCAATGAACTATAGCTGATGTTTGCAGCTTTATTGCAAGGCTGTGCAATATTTGGACACTTTACCACTAAAATTAATCAAAGACACGCATTTCAGTCCCCTAGGCTGATTTGTAAATACGATTGTGTGTCTCAAGTGTACACTGCATATGTGTAATTGTCAGATCTAGTTTATTTTGAATAGATTCAAGGTAAGATAAAGCAGAGAAAAATGCAGCCACCCAGATATATCCTGTATTTGGTAGTATGAAGAACAACATCCACTTATCTGTCTGACACCCATCTGAAAGCGCTCAGCAATCCTGTACGTTCACCTTACAGGTTGTTCCCAGATGGAAAATAGCACTTAAGAGTGACTGGTAAAAGCAGAGCTGAACCCACACTTCTCTAAGAACCTGTCTCTACAGACAGTGTAATTCTTATTGATCTTCAGCCACCCTTCTCTGTCATGGCTGTCCTCCCCAGCCCAGCTGCCAGTCTCAGGCCATATACAGCTTTATGCCCAAAACACCATCAAGCTTCAACAAACACAGGAAGAGGCAGTAGTATGGACAAACTTATAAACAGGACAAGCTTAGTCTAAGCTGGCTAAAAAAAACAGTACCAAAAAGCTCCTCAGGACTTTCCTGACTGCTCAGCATGATGACTTATAATGGATAAGCAGAGAAGAGAACTCCTCAGAGCAAAACATGTCCAGAGGAGCCTCTGGCTACGTCAAAGAATAAAATGGCATTCCCCAACACAGCTAGATAACCAAATAAGAGTTAAATACAGCTGCTTTGAATCATTTTCAGTTGATTTTTCTTCATAAAAGGCCATCATTAATATCTGAAAGTTAACAAAAGAAACTATTTTCACCAGATCTGGAAAAGAAAATTTGGAAATGTACTTTTTCTTTACTTAATGACATTTCTTTCTCTTCTGTGCCCTCTTCACTTCTTCTGTGGTGGCAAATGAAATAAAGTGTAACAAAAGAGAGGGAGGAAAGAAGCGAGAGGAAGAATATTCAAAAAAAAAAAAAAAAAAAAGAAAGCAAGGATGCAAAAATAAGTAATAAAGAATGGAATAGCAAAAACAGAGATCTTTCATCTGCAATTATTTTCCCAAAATTTCAATGAAAATATTCAGGAAAACAAAATATTACTAATTTTCTCTCCAGAGGTTTTTGAATGGTTCAGCATTCTTCCCCAGCCGGGTTTCCTCCCATTGGTTTCCTTCTGAGCCATTGTGATGAGTGGTGCAGGAACTGCTCCACCAGCACGGGAGCCAGGGAATGGACCACCACGCCATCAGAGGACACACTGCTGGGATTAGGAAATCACAAGCACCAGGCTGAGCCCAGCAGGCCTTAGCAGGAACACACTGGCTATCCTGTCTCTCTGCATTTCAAAATCAGTTTTGTGTAGTACGGGATGTCTGGGATTTAAACAGCTGTTAAGGTCAACCTCTGATAAACTGAGCATCTAGAAAGACAAACTCAAAAACTGAGTACCTCTGCCCAAGTTAGCCTCCTGCAAAGCAAAGCATTCACAACATGTGTCCTGTGGCCATCCTGGCTGGTAGAGGTACACGTGCAAACTAAACCCTGGGACTGAGGCTGGGACTGGTGCAGCTAGCCCAGCACCATGCTGGTGCCCAACCTTCAGGTGGTCTCCCTTGCTGCCAATGAGAGGGCATGTGTCAGGAGAGAGGGTGCTGGACTTCTACCACCAGCAAGAAGTGCTGGCTGACGGAGCCCTGTGAGCACTGATCTGAACAGCTTGCAAACCATTACTATCTAGAAGTGTCAAGTAAGATTAGAACAAACATCAAGCAAAGATGAAATAAACAGCTATTGTATGGGCAGAAATGGATTTTCAGTTTCCAAAGTAAATAAAATAATGTGCTGTCTTTCTCAGTGCCCCTGTGATGATACAGTTTGCAGGATTTTTACTGGCAAGCTGCCATACTTACTTTCATTTATCTGCCTCAAAGCACCATTTCAAAAAGTGCAAAAGCATGTTGTTGATAGAGTAGATTGTTTATAGCTGAATTGAGTATTTCAGAACAACACACATTGTAATAAAGTGGGGGAGGGGACAAGGAAGCCAGCACAGCTGCAGATTCTTGAATCCTTTGTCAAAAATCAATGCCAGAAAGCTGAGATATATTTATTCTGTCTCAGGAAATACAATACACAACCCCCTTGCTGCTCCACTCCATGACAAGTGCTAACAAAGGCCCTGAAGTCCTGCAGGTCTATGTTACCTTGCACTGATGATGGTGCTGGTATCTCCAGAGCTCCACAGTAGCTCTTTGGTGGCCAGTGAAGGCCAGAGATCCTAGAGCCCTTTTCCAGCTCTGTGCTTCTCCTCAATGATGCATGTAGCACAGGAATTCCATCAGCAACCTGAAGTCAAAAGATAGGAGTAGGGTATTAAAAATAACAGTGCAAAGAAAATGAAGGTATTTCAAGAGCAGAGGTGTGCAGGCTCAGTGACCTGCCACTGCGGGAGCCAGTCAGGCAGAGTGTGACGAGAAGCCAGAACAGCCCTTGCAGCAATGGCTGGGCAGAAAAGTAGCTTGTCTGAGTTCACCAGTCTGCCTCTGCGTTCACAGCACCTTCAAAAAGACAGTTAGGTTGGAAACACTGCGCTCCATGTTGAAGAACATTATGAAAAGCATACGCCTCTGGAGGCTTCCACTGCCAACAAGGGCTGGTTTCCTCAGCACAAACAATAAATGGCTGACGAGAGAGGACTTAATTCCCTTGGGACCATAGCATCTAAACAAATAGCAGACTGAAAAATATGTGTGAAATTAAGGTAAAAAGAGAGCGTGACTTTATGGGAGGACAGCCGAAACTACTACCCAGTCAGAGGACGTGGGTAGAAAATGAGGATTTCCCTTTCCAGCCCCACTGGACTCAGAAGCAAAGCACATCACACCCTCACCATGCTGGGGCAGAGCAGCTTCTTTGGCCACTATTCCTTCAGCTGGCTGGAGGTAACAGTGAGAGGGCACCAGACCACACGGCCTGGACAAAACCAGCCTGAGTTTCTCCCTCAGTCTGGCTTCTCACATTACCTGCCCTATGGGCCCCACGCTGGTTGGTGCTGCATGGGGGGGTGGCTTCTGGCTGCCAGAGGCCTAGCCTGGGCCAGGAAGATGCTGAGCCTCAGCTACATGGGTGACCTCACCTTGCCATGTCCCCCTTGGCTTGCCCTTGGCCCAGCCAACACCAAGTGCCCTCAGTGTGCTCGCTGAGGCATGATGCTCTCAGGCACAGTGGGATTCCAAGAGATGCTGAGGTCCCTCAGCTCCTCCTGTCAGCAGGAGCTCCCAGAGGCACTCAGCACCCCAAAGCAACACTTGATCCTTGGCCGAATCAAGCCCCATTAGCATATTTCCAGGCATTTACAGATCCCATATTTTCTACATTAATATTTAACCCACCAAGTCTTTCAAAGCCCATCTTCCCAAACCTCAAGTTCCCAGATGCTTTTTAATGCCCTTCTCAATAGAGCAATAAAAGTCTGATATTTTATTACTCCCATGAATTATTACCCTAATTTGTAATTTGCCAGACTTTTTTAAACTTCAAAATCTGTACTGTATTTTCCCACACACAAAACAAAAAATGCTGTGTGCGACACATTTTTCACTAACAAGTTGAAGCCTAATATTTAAATAGACACAATGATTTTTCTGAAAGGGTGCACTATCTTTGTCACACTGTCAGCAAGGTTGTTTTATGTCACCCCAAATCATGTTTAAAGGTTTTCCTAAAATAGAAAGGATAACCTAGAACTGTGCACTAAAGACTGGAGCAGAATGAAATGGTTATACATTCTTCTAAACTTTGATGTAACATAAACTTCCAGGATGGTTTATAGGCACCTTTTTTTTTTTTTTTAAAAAAAAAAAAAAAGAAGTAAGCATCTTGGTTATCTGGAATGCAGATGCTGGGCAAATTCAGAAGCTCTGGCATGCCTGCAAGCTGTGCTCCCTATGCAGTAGACGCCAAAGATAATGGAGTAAAAGACGATCAAGATCTCATCCAACATCTGCTGAAGTCAACAGACTATGTGCAGCTGAGGATCATGCCTCCAAGAGCACCTTCCTGCTCATGAACTTGAGACATGGCCAAATCAAGAAAAATGAGGTGGGTCAAATTGGTCACAGCAAGCAGTGACGCTGATCTCCATGTCAAAAGTTGCCACAGTTTTGTGCAGAATGCTTTGTTAGCAACTTGCCTGCCAAGACAACTAAAGCTTTTACCATTCTACATGGAAACACAGCATCATACGTCCCGTAGTCAATAGACTCTGCTGTCCAGGAGCAAGCAGCTTGATCATTCATGGAGAACTAGCTACATTTGAAGACTGAACACTAAACATTCAATGGCTGGAGAAATTTGAGACAGGAACGCGTGAGCGCCTTAAATGGAGAACCTGTATTTATTCAGAACTGAAAAAATGAAACAATTTCTGTATTCTTTTCTAGAGATCATTTTCCACTATGATACAGATCTGTCCTGCAGTGAACCTGTCACAGTTTATTTTGGGATGGACAAGGGCTTTGGATATTAAATGCTCCTCAGAGAGGAGTGATTCCTCGTGATGGAAATGTATTTCCACAAGGGCATGGATGAGAGGGTTCTTCACAGGAAGAAATGCCCACCAGTCCTTTCTACTTTCTGTTCAGCTCAGTATGCCACACAGGACCAGTACTGGAGCTTAGCCTTAGGAGGGACAACTCGATCCCCAGAGAGGGAAGCAAGCAAACTGCTATCTGAACCGCCATGGACTAGCTCTGCCCCAGGTTCAAGCCTAATGCCAGGTCACTGGAACTACTCAGCTCCATTAAAGGCAGCATTTGTTTAAAGCAGGACCCTGTGTAACAAATAGTAAAATACAATGCATGCACATTCAACTACTGTGTTTTCTATAGGCATGCTATGAAAACATTCTTAACCAGTAACTATTTCATTTCTACTTCTTGTTATTTTTTTTATAAGTTTTTAAAACACTTTTTTCCAATAAGCTGTTGAAGACAATTCTCTGCGTTGCTGAATATGCTCGTCTCACCTTTGACTCTAAGTGCTTTGGCAGTAGTTATTGCTTTTGCATCTTGCCCAGCCATGCAGCAACCACTGGTCTCCAAGACAGGATTCAAACACCTTTCACAACACTTGATGGAAAGTTTTGGGACAGGGTCACTTCAAACCCAAGATTTCACTTGAGGCTTAGGTTGTCAAGCAGCACAAACTCCCGTCAGCTTTCAGGGCTCCAAGGGTTGCTAATACCACCTCAAACTATCTCATAACTTAAAAAGGCATCCAAAGGTGGTGAGGCAGAATGGTGACAACCTCAAAGGAAAGCCAAATATATTCTTCTATAGGCCACAGAGAAAGAATTTGGAGAAAGGCTCATGTGCTTTCAAGCATAGGCAACCATTGCATTTACCCCAGAAGTCCCACTGTCAGAAGCTGCTGCCTGGCCCCAGCCAGCTCTGCTGCCATATTTCCCCTTGTAGCCCTCCCACTGCTTCCCAGGATGACCCCAGAGCGGAGTCCCACTGATGTGCAGAGCCCTGTGTGAGAACAAACAGGGTGATGTGCAAGGTTCCACCCTAGTGCCCAGCAGCATCTGCATGTGATCAACAGCCTCCACAAGGTACTTAGCCCTTTGCTTATTTCTCAGGGCTGCAACTTATTAACAGGGTTACCTTCTCCGATGAAATATCATCACCATGTGTAAACACCACTGACAGGCATTAATTGCAGACAATGCCTTTAATCAACAATTGAACATTAATAAGAACAGACCTTGAGAATTAACACAATCAGACACTTGTACCTAATCACCGAAGAATACTTCTCATAAAGAAAACCCTTTCCTTTTGTTCCTAAAAAGGTCAAGGTCTTCTTTTCTCTATTTGACAAGGAGAAAAACCACACAGAGGAGAGCACATCGAGGCTTTATGTGGCTTAAATTATTTCCATCCATGCATTAAAAAAACATTCCTTTTCAAAGATGTTCACCAAGTTTTTCTACGTGATCTACAGATCCCAGAGCCTCTGCTCCTGAAATTATTAGGTTAGCTGCTGAAAGAAGCAATCAAGTTTTACTGTTAATCTTAAAAGCTAATCCTTTTTATTGACTTCCCAGTCAATAAAATCGTAACTCTCAAACTACTTTCAGGTTTACTTGAGTAATAGGAGGGTTTGTGTACCTGTGCCTGTGTTTGAAGCTGCTAATTTCCTTGCTGAGCAAGCCGTGCTCACAGGTAAGACTATAAAGCAATTTGCCTTATCGCTTGGCATGGGGTCTTGCTTCCACTGAAATCAGAGCAAGGTTTGGGCTGAGAGAACTTCAGGAGTAAGGTTGGGACCTTCAGCTGGTCATGGTTTATGGGGGATTATTACAGGGAGTGAATCTTCCTGATGAAAGGAAGGATGAGGAGAAAGATTTTTTTTTTTTAATTTGTTAAAAGAAGCCTAATGGATACAGCCATCTCTATTTCTAAGCTGAAATCTAACCCAGAGAACTGAAGAAGCATCACAGATTGGTTATTTCTCAGCTACAGCAAAGTCAAGGGGCTGAAGGGAACACCAGGTGTTCTGGCCCCTTCTAGCTGCTGTGGACCGGGTATGCCATGCTCCCAGGTTTCCTCCAGCCCCACCAGGCTGCCCTGGAGCCCCAGCACCACCTCGGCCAGAAGAAGCATGGGAGAAGAAAAGCAGGTCTGCTCTCAGCTTACATGCTGTGTTGAACACTAAAATATAAATAGCTCTCTGAGCAGCAGGGAAAACATGAAGGCTTCCTTGGCTTTGTAATCTGCAATGGGATTTTCTTGTGCCGAGCAGTGTGCGAGCTCTGACTGCATCTCTTCCCACTGGCGGGGGGCATTCTGCTGCCTCTCAGGGTGCAGCCCTTCCCTCAGCAGTGGGATCACTGCTGCTCCTCTTCGTCCACTGCTGGTTTCATGAAGTCTGCCAGAATTAAAACCACCATGCACAGCTATTGCTCGAGTCTAGCAGGGACCAGCCTTGGGTTCAAAGGGGGTAATAGGGGGAAATTTTTCCCTTTCTCCAGACCTCTTCAGCCATCAAGCTATTGCAGCTCTGGTTGCACCAGCAGCTGACCAATGCCTGGCTCTGCTCCCAGCCAGCATGGGGCAAGGGACAGATGGGGCAGGACTCACTGTGTGCTGAGGGCTCTCCATCGTGCTCAGGTTTCAGGTGGGCCCATTCCCCATCCGCTCTGAGTGCGTACAGCCAGTTTCATGCTCTTAACATTTCCCAGAAATTCAAAGTGACAGAACCGGAGGTATTGCAATCTGGAACTCTTAACTTTAGTAAACTGGTGAGAATACTGGAATGTGCATGTTCCTTATTTAACTGCTCCACCAGCTTTCCTTATATGCTGCTCGGCGCAGCCATTCAGGATACATATTAGACAACTAACATCTGGACTGAATATCTATTAGGACCATATGCTCTACTCAGCTACAGCATCATGTTGGAGATTGGGAAAATCCAAACCAAATGGAGATATCAGAAACTTTCAAGGGTCAAAAATAATGTAATTTTGGCTTTTCCAGCCCCTATGAACATGGTATGTTGGCCTGCACTCTACACCTTGTGCGAAAGTCTCATTGTAGATACAACCTGACTTTATAAATGAAGAGCAACTTGAGTATTGTGGTTGAAACAAATCTATCTTGATGATTTCTCCCCAGTAAGGTTCTGAACAAGGCAGAGTGGATCTATCCCCTAAATGGGGTGAGAAGTAAGAGACCCAACCTTTAGCTTCCTGCTGATGCCTTATGATGGTGCTTCAGTGTGGGAGTGATGGTGTCCAGTTTTGCCCCAATAGGCTTCTCCCAGTTTAGAACCAAAATGGCTACATATGCTGCAAATGGCTATGTGTGAGAATGTGTTGTTTACATCAAAAAAACAGCCTTTAGGAGCCATAAGAGCCCCCCAGGACTGCCAACATAGCATGGCAGGACTCCCTCGCTGCTGAGTGAAGGAATGTGCACTGAGCAGATAAAGCTGGATTGAACATGAAAGGGAGGAGGCAGAATGAATCCCTTTGACCAGCGTCAAGACCCCATCAGGAGAAAAACAGACAGGAGCAGAACATAATCATTGGGCTTCCAAGGTACCACTTCAATGAGCACACTTTTGGACAGTGCACTTTACAAAGTGCTGTCTCAAGAAACAGATTAAGGGATTCTCCTTGATTTAGATGGGGTACTAGCACAACCATTGCATTTTACTGAAATAATATCCAAAACGCATTTTTCAGGTCAAAACAGCAACCCCAAAATAACAAACACCAAGTAATTTTGCAAGATGAAACAATCCCATTTTACTCTATGAGTTTTCATGACAAAATTAACTAAGATTAAAAAAAAAAATTAAAAAACACTACTTTAAAAGTTGTAAACATCCTTATAACAGGTGAACTTAAGTGTTTTCTTAAAATGTATTATACGGATGGATTAACACAATGTGAGCGGAGAGAAAGAGGGCACGGATTGTGGTTTTTTTGCTCCAGAGAAGTGGATGAGCAGGCAGTAAGGGGCTGAGTGACCAGAAAGAGAGATGGGGTGGGATTCAACAGGACGGTGTGCCTGATCAAAGCCTGTAAGGACTTGGAGTCACATCACTGCCGTGCCTGGGGAGCCCAAAGGCAGGAATGAGAAGGGCTGGAGGTAAGAGCTGGCCATAGGGCAAGCGGGAGTCCTGGCCCTGAACCTACTGTGGCAGGCAAGGTGGAGTGATTCCCTTGGAAATAAGGCAGTGATCGTGGCACTGCTCAAGGCCAGGGGTTTCCACCAGTTGTCCAGCAAGCTCTTACCACCAGTCATGTGCAGGAAAGGTGAAGGAGCCGGAGATAAATGTCACTGGGATGACAAGGATGTTGGGTCCCAAGGATCTTGGCTGTCATCTCTGCAGATTGATGGGATGCCAAAGGAAAACGAGGAATAAGCATCATTGAGGGGAAATTATTTTCAATAACTGTGTCAGCAAAAGAGAACAAGCAGTTAAGCAGCCATAAATGTACACTGATCTTTTCTTTGAGGCGCTATACTGAACTACGGTCTGTCAGCCAGAGAGAAAATGTGAGGCTTAAAAATCCAATCCTGTCCAAGCCCTGACATTCCAGTGAAGCCAATGACCAATTCCTGCTCTCCAGCCCTGTGCCTGGCTGCCCTGTGCCAGCAGATGTTCCCAAACTTACACTCATTTCCTTTCATAAGATTTTTTTTCCCCCTCAAAACTCTGAGGTCTAGAGACTTCATTTTCTTGTGATGAAAGATTAGATTCTGTCAGCTCTGAGTACATATGTGGGCTGATCTGGCCTATGGGCCGTATGTTTGACACCCCTAGTGTACTGTGTTATTGTACCCGGAGGAGGTGATGGGGACTTATTTATAGAGACAGTGTCTGTCAGGGGAAGCTGTAAGTGTGATTCGTGTGGGTTAAAACAGGGAGAGCATGTACTCTTGACAGTGGACACTCCCTGGATTGTAGGCATGGTCAGGGTGAGCTCTCTCAGTGAATCTTAATGGTTTTCGATTTTATTTACTTTTTTTTTTCTTTTTTTCCTTTTTTTTTTTTCTGAGAACACAGTATTTTTAGACTCTTCTTGCATACCGAAATTTGGAGAAATGACAAGTCCAGGGACTTCTGGGACACTCGAGGCAGATCTAACCTGTCATCTGTGCCTCACGGAGCTGCAGATGCTCCCGCAAAGCTCTGCGGCACAGGGCAGCGGTTCTGTGGGTCGGTGCTTGGCTCTGCACAGCACGTGGGCCCTCTGAGCCCCCCAACACGCGGGGCCTGCCATGAGCAGTCCATGGCCTTTCTGCAGGCAGCCAGCAGGCAGCGGGGGCTGAGGCGAGCTGGACACTCGTGAGGCAGCAGATGGCTTCCTCCAGAGCGCCTCGGCTCTGAGACAAAAAGCCACCCTGGGCTAAAGGGAAGGAAAACACCTCCCGGTGACTGAACGACAGAGGCCCAGTGCTTTACTTTGTCTCTCTGAATTTGTTCCTTCTCTAGTGTAAATTATCTGAGAAGGAAAGTTTCCTGATATTAGCATCTCACACATCACCAAGCAGATTGCTGGCGCTTGAGAAAAGGCCAATAAAAATAACTTCCTCGCAGGGTTTAAGTACATAAGATTTAAAGTAGCCAGTGAAGTTTTCAGACTTCTCACACTTCAAACATCAGAGCTCCAGCAGTAAGCATGCAGCTTAAAAACTTTAATCAAACACACTAGCTCACAGCACGAGCAAGTAGATAAAACAGATGCAAGATTTCTAGCCCAAATCGCTCTAACATATGGTAACACCATCCTCTCTTAGGGGAAACCAATAACAGCAAACAATGAAAATGCCCTTATTTTAAAACATTCCATAGTAGGTCCAAGCTGCCATCTCTGTTTAATCTCAAACTTACAAAAACCAATCCCCTCAGTTAGAAGCCTGCTGGTACTAGGTTAGAAAAAAAAAAAAAACAAAACAACACAAAACACCTCTACTTTTTCCCCCTGAGATGACTGGAGTTATGAGGCCAATTGTTCAAGAAACATGTCCCAGGTTCTGGATGCAGAACATGAGGACAGCATCCTTCGGCACAGGTTCAGGCTGTGTCAGCACAACCTGTGCTTCCCTTGTGCTTCCCCAGCCCATGGCAATAGAGCCAAGACTTTCCACAGCTGCAGCGTGGCACACATGGCCCAAGATACTTCAACTTCCTACAGTCCTTACGTTTTTCTTTCTCTGACATGGATTGGACGTAGCTCATGATCTCAGTGATGGAAACACCAATAATTCACCTCACTAGTCAGCCCTCCATTTTCTCTCTTCATTTACTGAATTAAATTCCAGCTGTCCCCAGCCATTCATATGCTCTCTCATGTGTACACATCCACACGCACCAAAACAGCAATGTTCATTAAAAGCAGTACTGTTAGGCTTCCCTTGCTAGCAGCCAGCTTGGTTAGCACCATTTTCAGACAACCTGAGCTCAGCAATGCCTGATGCAAAACAAGAACAACAAGGGGCTGGTTTCTCAGGTGCATACACCTGCACAAAAGCACTGGATCAGGTGGGACTCCTCTGTTCCTGCACCTGGTGACAGTCTCCCTTAGGCTGGTATCATTAGTCCCACATTTCCCAGGTTTAAACACAGGCAAGGAGATCTTCACAGCAGGGGAAAGCTGCTGGCTCTGCTGCAGGACCATAGCACTCAGTACTAGCAGCAGGAGCAGCAGCGGGCCTGTGCTCAGTGCTGCTCTCCCTGAATCCCTCTCCAGCAGCCTGCCTTGGCCTGCAGGCCTTGCCAGAGAGAGCACGGTGGCTCCTCTTCCTCCAGAGGAAATGGGGCGTTCATGCTGCGGCTGCAGAGCTTTGGCAGCACCTGCAGAACAGGCTCTAGGGGTCACATGGCACTGGGAGGGTCAGTAACAGCAGAGCCCATAGCTCCTCCTGAGACCGAAACAGCATCAACTTCGAGCAAACAGTTGTCCTAAATGAAAATTCATCCCCTGCTAAATTTAACCAGGTTGCATGACAGCACATATGTGTTGATTTCAGTGAGGTTTCTGAGGCATGAGGGAGATCATAAATAGGCCCTAACATCTGAGAAAATCAGACAGAAAACACAGCTACACCTTTGTTTAGAATTCAGCTCAGTATCTGCTCTTCCTTAAGTGTTCTGGCACGCAGCTTAATTATTAGCACGGTTTCCTTCAAAGGGAATAGAAAGTGGAAATGGTTATTTTTATGTCAGTGTCAAACAAATCAATGGGAAAAATGATTTGCGAGTGCAGTTTTTAACTCCGGGAACCTTTGTGAGCCTGGCTGCTGGCAGCCTGTGCATGGCACTCCCCTGGGGTTGTTCTGCTCGACATCAGGCAGCCCCAGGTTAACAGTTCTGCATGCTATCGGTCACCAAACCATTCCAATGGGGAGGGACACCCAGATCCCGTGAAGGAGTGTGCTGGGAGGTGGGATCCTCACAGGGCTGCTGGGCCCAGAGCAGAGCTCAGCCTTGGGCACAGGTTCTAAAACGGCATTTCAAGCATGTTTTATGTACACCACTACTAGAAATCAGCATCCACACCAGGAGCCCACATGCTCTCCTTGACCAGCATGTGAGTACACATGCATGTGTGCATTGTGCACTTACAGATAACAGAACAAATAATTTTCATTATGTTAACAGCGATGCTAGATTTAAGCCAAAAGTGAATTAAGTCTTGGTGTCAGACAAGGGAGACATGCTAGTGAGCTTGGTGGCCACAGGGAAGGAGTAATACCCAAGGATGAGGAAATGGCACACATTTACTCCTAAGCTGCACTCTGTCACTGTGCATTACACTGGTGGATGTGCAACACGTCTCAGCAATCAGAGGCTCGTCTCCTTGTGGTCTTGCAAATGACCTTGACTAAGTCCACCACACACGAACACAACATGGTTTTGATCAATTCAATGTGTGCCAAGCACAGTACACATTTTCTGCATCAGGGCCACGTTGTGGCTATGGACTCAGTGCTACGACTCTGTGCTCACACACAGGGTAAGAAAAATAAAGCTCGCACACAGGCAAAAAATAAAGCATGGAGCCTGACCTGCTGAGGCACTGCAAGGCTGTGCCAGGTAGAGTGGGTTGGCAGAACCCAAGGCAGAGCATCCACACCTGCACATTGCTCCTCGCTCCCTCTTTATCTCATTTGCACTTATCTTTTGTTGGCAGATACTTAATATTTGTTGTCTACTCATTATACATAGAGCAAGCACTAATCAAGTAAACAGCGGTATTAAATAAATGTTAATGTAAAATAATACCATTGACCTTGTAAGTGTGTATGTTTCTCTACTCAAAATTGAACTGCATTTGCCTTAATGTTGCAAAACATTATTTGTAAATGATAAAACACCTTTTTCATCCACTGAGAATGAACACACCAAGGCTTATAAAGCTCATGTATCGTTGTCAAGAAGAGAGGGGCTGTAACTCTGCCACCAGGATAGACTGCAGGTTGCATTTAAAATCTTTTTTTTCCAAGAGTCTCAGATTTGAATCTGTTGTTCTCAGCAGTGTATTTGTTCACAAATCATGAAATGAAGTAAGTAGAAGAAAACTTTACCTTTAGATATTTAGCAAACTGGTTTGTTTTTCTTTTTGTTTTTCTGCAGCACAGATGCAAGTAGCCTGTATTTTATGATTCCCCGAGAACAGAAGCCCTCAGCAGTGGGATGCTGGGGCTCCTGAATTCCACAGACCCTGCTCAGATGAGCCCTCTTGGTGCTCAGAACAAGAGATTTTCTGTTTTGAGAGCACCACTTGGAAACCTTTGGTTTTACATTACCAAGCCAGAGAGAGTGAAGCCAGATACAATGCTCTGTTGTCCCAGGGATTGTGCTGTCTCTATTTGTTCCTTTTCCTGGGTCTCTGTAAGAACATGCAGATCCTCCAGGTGCTGGAGTCCATGGCTGAAACCTGAAGCAAGAGAAGTGTTTGGGGAGGCCAGAGGAGGCAGCAAGATAAAGAATATGGGTTGGGAGAAGCTGTTTGGAAATACAAAATTTCCCCATCAGTTACTGTCATGCATGGCTGAATGGATGCTTCAGCATCTCCGAAGGAACATCTCTAGTGGGGAACAATGTTTTCTTCTGAAAGCTTCTGAACAGTAAGATTTTTAAATCTGATTGAATTTCATTGCTTTATGGAAAAGTTCAAGCAACACAAGGACTTATTAGAAAGAGATTAAACAGTTTTGGTGGGAAAAAAGTCAGAAAGCCACAGATAAAACAGATTGCACAGGAATCTTGCTGATTTCTGCCTTCTGACTTTCCTAGAGATGCCCAGCTGATAAAGAGAAGATCTGGCTGATCTCTCCCAGGGTACTTACGGTTCCAACTCTCTGGTAAGGGACATTTACACAATATGCTTCATGCCCAAAACCAAACATGGCAAAGAAACACATTCAAGTCTAAAGGGTTTGGTCTCCCATCTCCTTGGACTGTACATGAAGGAAGGAAAAAAGAATGACAATTTACTCCCCCCCAGCTCAAAATCTCAGTTTACCCCAAGAAAATATATTTGCCGTTCACGTAATGTAATTACAAGTCAGCTGAGAAACTTGGAATGAAAGAAAACAGATCCATACATTGGTGAATTCATGTAGTCCCTCAGCTTTGAGGGATGCCAGCAAAGCCATTACTGCAAACGTATTTTGCACTGAGTCCCACTTCTGGATTTACAGGCTTAATACAGGGAACTTAGTCTGGAAAGGAAAAACATTCCCTCTCATTCACTATTTCCAATGGAAAAGGATTTTTCCCAAGTGAAAAGTAAATTGCTGAGAAAATGCAATTTGAAATGATTAAAATTGCTGAAGGTTTTCTCCTCAATTTTGTTCATGTCCTTCCCTACCAAAAATTCCCACGATAGTCAGCATCGGAAGATTTTGCTTGCTTTTGAATTTCTCCTCCCAAATCATAAATATTTATCACATGAATGGGGTCCTTACAAGTCTCTCACATTTGTGAAAGAAAGCATTTTGCTGCAGAATTTGACCTTGAAAATCTTCCCTAGTCTCAATGACAGGAGCCAGTGCTATTTTTCCTTTTTAATAGCTTTGGAAACTTGCACTAGACAGACAGAACAGACAGACAGACCACACGCAGATTATTAAAAACAGTAAAGGGTGTGTGATTCTGGCATAGGGATATAATGATCACTGCATTGCAGGCACACAGGACATGGCAAGGTGAGAGGGAGGACTGTTCACCAATGAACCTAAATAATGGAAGGACACTGGAATATGGTTCATTCCACACAAAAAGCAATCTTCAGCTAGAAAATGGAATCAACTGCCTGAAGTCAAGGAGGAATTAAAAAATACTAGCAATCTTTAAGTTTTGAAACTATCGCCACGTCTTCCACAAATTCCTCTATTGAAATAACTGAAGTGCCCAGAATCCTTGTCATACATACATACATCCAACGCACACAGAAAAATACCATGCCTTGGTCTCTGCCAGGAGACTGAGGAAGCAATGTAGATCACAGCAAGGGAGGTACAAGGAATCAGGAGACAGCACTGTTTTGGCCAGCTTGACTGTGAGAAGCAGGAGGAGGTGTTTTGTTTCCCTTTATCTGTGTTCTCTTCCTCCACATCTTCTGACAGCTCTGTGTGGTGCCCAACTGTGGGGTGTGCCACGAGGACCTGATTCACAGCTGGCTTAGGAGGATGCATGGGAAGCACTGAGCCAGCAGGTACATCCTTGCAGTTGCTACTTAGACCATCACTGATCTACTGCTGTTTTGTAGTTGTTTGGTTTTATTTAAATGATACAAAAATTGATCGCTCAAAGAGTATCCAAAAGGAGTGAGCATCTCAGCTGACTGGCTGAGCTGGGCTTGCTCTGCCTCTTTTTGAAAAGAAAATTTCCAATATTTTCAATGAATATTGGATTATCATCCAGGGATGACTCTGGCTCCCATGTTAAATTAATACTAGGCAATGCACAGGTTCTATAAAGATATCAAGGAAGGCAGCTGTAAAGAACTGGACAGACTTCCTTGAGAAGGTACCTTGGAAAAACCCAAGAAGAATACCCCAGCATTTGCCTACGATTTGACGATCGTAGCCGTATGATCACTGTAGCCCATTGAATTCAGAGTCCAGCAAGGATACGGAAGTCAGCAAGCCCTGAGGGAGATAAGACCTCTCGTCCTGGAGCCAAGGAAGCTGATGCGGTTCAGGAAACTCACTGCCTGCCCCTTCTTTTCCTGAGTTTCCTCATACCCCTTTATCTCTCCATAAACATTTTGATAAAAATTGGGAAAACAGATTTTTCTCAGAAATGTTCTTGGTCTCCCAAGGCTCTATGGTGAAACACAAAGGCGTTTTGGCCAGGCTTCCTCCTTCGTTTCACTTCTCTGACACACAATAGAGTCTCATTCTGGTGGCAGGAAGGGATTACTCATGGTATCTCTGGCAAAGGAACATTTCCATTGAAAAATGGCTTTTGGAAAAGTCATTTGTTTTCCATTGGCCTTAAAAAGACCATTGACTGAAAAGGCCTCTCCATTTGAAATCCCAGTTTAAGGTCAGAAGGCTCGTCTGAATTCAGCAGCATCTCAGTACTGCTGAAAAGGGGGTAGTTTCCAAAACAAAGCATTATTTGGACTCTTTATCACTTCTATACTTGCCCTCCCAGCCTACTCCACAGTCACATGCCAGCCACCTAACCTGAATACAAGTCACTAAGTCCATCCACAGCAGCTGCCCATGCATCCCCAAGACCCATCCTTGGGGGCAAAAAAGACACCTTAAAAATTCTTCAGGATGAGAAAAATTGACTTGTATCACAAAGCGAAAGAAATATTTTCCAACACCACAATGAAATATTTATTAACAGCAGACACTAAATAATCTAGTACAGACTTGTTCACCAGAGTGCAGATTTTAATGGGAGTCTCTGAGAACCAAAGCCCATTTGATTGTAAAGAATAATAGCACAGACTTCCTATATTCAGGCGCATATTTTTTAAAAAGTGTTAGCAAGTAAACATGGATATTCCCTAACTGTGAATATTTAGTTAGGTTCTATTCTGATGTTTCCTTTCTGAATATTACTCTATGAATTATTAAATCACAACCAATTTTCCTAACAATGTATCTTTTTTATTTGCAAAAATTGTTACTTTGTTCCACCTGAAGCTAAATGCATTACACGTGGACACAACTAAAGGCAAGATATACTAAGAAAGGAATGTAAGGTCTGATGCAAGGAATGTATCGGATGAAAACTGGAGATGCTACTTCTGTTAGAGTGTCATATAGCCATAATGGCTTCAGGCAAACGAGGATTTTTACGAACAACGTACTAGTATTAAAACTTTATGAGGAGAAGTATATTTAGTTGAACACATACTACTGACCAAACATCTTCATATAATTTGCAATTATGACCGTAAGTTTGCAAAAAATCACTTCTCAAATGCAGGGTGTAAGGGGCAGAGTAGAGAGGCGCCTTTAAACTTATGTAGCAGAACTGTAAACATTAAAGGGTGGTCACAACAGAGGTGTCCAGGTGCAGAGGGTCAACAACAGCTCACAGAGTGAGTGTCAGCTGCTCACAGACCTGCTTCTAGAGTTACCCCTGTGGCTGTCATGCAGGCTCTGTGGAAATGCCATTTGCTTCTGTAGACAACACTTTTTTAACACTACACCTACAGACAAAAAAGAGGGGAAAAGAATGCCTCTAGATGCCATTTCCCCAGGCCAAACCTACTGGCGATGCTGCTGAGCAGTTAAGCCTTTGTTGCTGCTTATGAGGCAATCTGCATATCATGGATCATAGTAATGCTTAATTTATTTTCCCCAAAATGACGCTATTTGACAAGGACCAAGTGACAGTGCAAACCTATTTAGCCACTCAGCTGCTGAGTTAGCTTGTTGGGTACTCTGAAAGTCATGACTATTCCCAACTGGCTAGGCTTATAGGTACCTCACAATCATTCTGACTGTTTCAACACACTCTACACAAGGCTGCAAAGCAGCCTGACTGCATGGGGAAGACTCTGATTTGACAGCAAACTCCACTTTCTGTCCTTTTAAAGTCTAACAGTTTCATTCACACACGTGTGTGCTCACTTGAAAAGCATCTGACTAGTTCTGGAATCAGATTTGGGCACCTTAATGTGTGCATCTACCTCACAGCCTCATAGCACTGAATAACACATGAATCTACATTTGTCTGGAGGTCTGCTCAGGCCTGTCCTCGGCTGCGTAAGCGGCAGGTATTTACTCATACTCATACTGGCAAGGGGGGATCCCAGCGGCTCCATTCAGGGCGCCGTGTCCCAGGTTGCAGCAAGAGTCCCTGTCAAGCGTGGCATGGCTCAGCTGGATCCAAGGCCTCCCAAGCCAGCCTTGCATTCCAGCCTCAGCAAGACTGCCAGGGCCGCTACAGGGCTGCCTGCTGGTGCCAGTCACCTCATGGTCACAAGCTGCTGCACTTAGGGCAAAGAGCTGCAGTGCTCATACCATGTTGTCAGCAAAGACTTAGTGGCAAGAGCTAGTGTTAAGCACAAATTCATTTGACAAACAATACCTGTTGTAAAAAGAGCCATTATCCAGAGTAAAACCATCTTTTAGCATCAAGTAGCTAGGATTGGGCCCAGAGCCTTCTGGTCTCCATTGCAACAACACACTCTCCAAGAGCTGCTGGAAGTAAAGTGATAGCTGGGTCATTCCAACATCACAGAATAGATTTTGAATGGAAAATCCCATCATTTTCTTGTGAAAACAACTCCAAAACACATTTATAGGATAGGTTTGGGATTTTTTCAACTTGAAAGAGGGTTTTAATTTCTTTTCCTCACCACATGAACTGCCAACTAAACTGAGAAACAAAAATCCTAAATGAAAGTTTAAAACCAACCACCAACTGTTTAGAAACCGAAAAAGAAACTCTACTAGGAAACCAGCCCATTCAAGACTGTTCCAGTAAGATGCCAGGGACGGGTCACTTGGTTGTCTCATTGGAATAACCCACATTCTAGGTTTTCAGAGTAAAATATATGAGGTTGGGGCTAGTACAGGGCTCAGATTTTAACACAAACAAAGGGTAATCTGGTCTGGTGCAGTCTGGTCACTGCAGCAGTGTATCTGAAGGTTAGGTTTTATGTTTATTAGCATCATCCAGATGGCGTTTTATGTCCTTAATAACTTTGTCCCTGACTAAGCCATGAACCTACTGTTTGACAAACACTGTAGGAAATACCCATCAGCAGAAAAGCCATTTTGTAATGAGGGGTAGAACCGATATGTTTAAGACGCCTACAATTTACTTCTGTGTACCTGTCACCTTTTGCTGTGTACACTTCGCATTGTAAAGCACTATAAGCAGTTGTCCTTAAGCTCAGGGGTCTGACAAATCAGCATGGTACGTTTCCTGGCTCCTCTCAGCGTGGGCTCCTGCACCATGCCCAACCCCAGCCCCACCATGTGCCTCATACCATGCCAGACAATGCACACCAAGAGTGTTCAGCTTTGAGGATATCTATCTGCAAACTGTGATAAAGCTGCCTTTGTCACAAAGTTCTTAAGACAATTCAACATCCCAGAAGCTTCTTTCAGCACGTCAGAAGTGTTCAAGGTTTTCCACTTTCTATTTAAACAAAATAATATTTCACTCCTTCCTAACTGTAGAATACACAATCAAAGTATTGTCCTGAGGTGAGCAGAAGCTACCTCGGATTGCAGTAATCAGAGCTGGGGAGCAGCCATCCAAGTGCCACAGCTGATGGGCTGGCTGCTCAGGTGCCCACAGGCTGTGTGGCTTTGTACCTGGGTGGCCTTCTGCATGAATGCAGAAAAACCAGAGCTATCATACACTGATCAAATGTAGGTGCTAAAAGGTAATGGGTTTCAACAATCCAGGATGCTCTGTGCTCTTGTTCCACTGGTTTACTGAACTAATTTGAGTTAAATTGGCTCAGCCTCATGATTCAAACAAGACCAGAACGAATGTTAACAGCACTTCCAGTGTTTCACAATTTACTTAGAATTAAAGCAACTGGAAAAAAACCTTGTGCTCAGGGAAGCATGCACGCTTCAGGATCGAAGCAGACACTGGCAGTAGTGACATCAGCATGTTTTTTTAAGCATACGTTCGTCTTTTGCAGGGATATTTTGGGACCCTAAAAATGTCACCACAGAACTGTCCCAGTTTTTGATTTTGAAAATGTCACCTGTGTCATCATTGGAGCTGGGCTGTTATTTCCAGAACTAACCATTTGGGGAATGGTTGAACACAACAGTGAAACCTTAGCATCAGTTCTGCAGCAAAAGAGAGAAGGCAAAAGTGCTGGCGCTGGAGTCATCCAGGAATTGGCTGCCTTGCCTCAGGCCAGCCTGCCACTTGCCAGCACTCCAAAATCCATATTTCTTTTCAAATTTGCTGTTTTCTTTAGGCATTCATTTTGAACGTGACCAGCTGTTCTCAGAACAGGGATCTGGAGCCATATTCTGTATTTTTAGAGCAGGCATCTTTCCTGTTAAACAGAAAGATGAAAAACTCCAAATTAGAATATGGTTCAGAGGAACGGAAGAAAATTCACAAGCACAAAACGGCTGCTGTTCACCCAAAAGGGTTTCAACAAAGATGTAGAGACTTTCCATCACCAAAGATGGTGATGCTTTACCTGAAATGTGAGCATGAATGAAGCCAGGACAGTTGCTCGACAAACTAATAGCTTGCTGGGAGCCCTAGGGTCTGGTTTCAGGAAGGAACCAAAAGCTACAGACCCACCCTGATACAGGTTCCTCCTCATCCCCTGAGCCAGCACCAACATGGACAACAGCTGTGTCAGGGACCAGATCCAGGATTGGATCACACTACAGACGAATCTGGCCAAAACTCCACAGCGTTGGACAGAGCAGGAGTCAGCTGCTCCACAGCATGTGTACCGGTGCTGTCCCAATGACTTGGGTGGGAGCAGGGGGATGGGATTGGGATGGACACAGTACTACCATTTTGGACAACAAAGTGACAGGAAATGTGCAAGCTGAGTAAGATTACCATGCATTTCCAATGGCACTGGAAATAATGCAGCCTGAGATCAGAGGCCTTGGGATATAAGCTAGTAGGCAAGCCTACTGCATGACTTCTCCAAACATGTTCAAACTCTGCTGCCTGGTAACACGCATGTTCATGCCCTTCTCTCAGCCAAAACTACCAGAGCCTTTCTTCTCAAACCAACCACATCTATTCCTAAAACGTGTATGAAATTAATTATCCTTGAGGCCTGTACTATTTCAACCAACTCGGTCGAAGACAGCCAACAGCTTCCACTGCCTTTGAATGGGGTAAAAATAAACAAAATGTTAGGAAGCAATCCCATATTCTCAAAAAATCAACCAACAAGAGAACCAAAACAGCATTAGAAAAAGACACAAAAACCCACCACAACCAATCACCGAGGTCAAGGGAAATGTATGTAAAAGACCTGGAGCACTCTTTCCCAAATGCCTTCATCTTGAGCGGTCACCTCCCTCAAGACATGCCCAGCATCTCTGGAGGTTAGTAGCTTTGCGCTGCCTTACAGGCAGGAAGCTGAAGAACAAAGGACAAAGACAATGTAGGACTTCAGTGATCAGTAGAGAATCCAGTTTGTTTCCTCACCCATTAGGCAGCACCACTTCCTTTTAGTTTATTTTTAAGTTGTGCATCTTAGGAAATTGGGGAAAAAAAACACAAACCAACCATACTCCAAGCCCAAAACATGGAAATACTACTTCATTCCTATAATCAGACTTCAACAGGTTGTCTATAATTGTTCGTGGTGTTCCTAATTCTCATTACATTAACCAAAATTTCCTAACTACGTTTTTATAAGGCTCTTACATTTATCAGCTGACCACACATGCATCTCCTTCCATTTTGCCATAATTAGGTATTTCCTTTTTAGAAGAAAGCATTGGCTTATTCCACATTGCCACATTTCTGAAATGAATGCTAGAAATTCACAGCAAGTTAATTTACGACAATTTTCACTTGTCCACTCTATGCTGTCAGCATACACAAATCCAGACTACATGCCCTGGGGGAGTGCTCACCCTTAACTAAGCATTTAACTGAGGGAGTTTATCCTTCTCAGTGGAGGCAGGACCCTTCCCCACTCTATGCTGGAATGGTGCACCCTGTGCAGGACAAGGAAGAGACAGTTTAAAGGTCCCCTCTCTCTGCCCCCAACCAGCAGCACACGTGTGGCACTGCCAGCACACCAACAACTGGTCCCACCTCCACTTGACCCAAGGGGCCACCCACTCCACCAGCACCATCTGTAAAACTCCATTTTTAAAGGAACTCAGAAAACTCTTTCAAATGGCATTCAAAAGTCCTTTTCTTCCCATGGCAAGGAAGAAACAAAAAATTTCAAAGCTGTATTTTAATGAGTGACTGCCCCGTATTTCCCAAACCGCTCCCAACTAGTGGCTGTAGGAGAAAATCATAGATGAAGGTGAAAGAGACACTCTCGTATAAGTGGATGCCCATTGCTCCTCAGCGCCATGCAGAGCAGACACCCACTGGCAGCAGTGAAGGATTCTCAGACAGCACGCTGTACTACACACTGCTCAGCCCTGAAGAAAAACATGGGCTCCAGTGAGTAATCCTTGATAAAACAGAGTACATTTACTTTACATTTGTAATTTTAAAGATGAAAGAGTATGAAACAGCCCTGGCTTGTTATTAGGAAATGCCTTGTTAGCCACTTTCTTTTTAATTCACTCAGCACCATTTGTAAAAAAGCCATTTCTCCACAGGAACCATTGCTTTTTCCCCTGCTTCCCAGCAATTTCTGTTTTCAGAGTAATGAAGACCAATGTGGTTCTCTTCTACACCATTTCACTGCATTTACATTTTTTAAAATAATTGATCATATCTCTGTAATTTTGTACTTCTATTCTAAAACATAGGATACATACAGTCACTACTCAGCGTGGCCAGTGAATTATGGCTTATTTGGGACTTTAAATACAAAGATTATAAAAGTGTTGGTTAAAGTGCTGCCAAGTGAACTAAACTTAGTGTTCATGGTATCTGGCTAAATATATGTTTTTTCAGTAATAAGAAGGAGTTGTTATTGAAACTGCAATCATCTTTCACAATAAATACTGTTTTACTTGAAGGCTTCTATGCAGTAAAGTTATATCAGTACTTGGGTATGGTGTACTTATCATTAACGCAAACACAGGGATACATACTGATGTTTCTTAAACGGTGTTTCCTTTGTTTATGCTAATGCAAAGAACAGTTTGGTGTGCCACGTGCACCCAGGGCTGACAGAGGCATGGCTGAACAGTAGTCAAAGATGTCTGCTCAGTGAGCAGGGATTCTCAGCTTACACAGCTGTTAGCAAGAGCATTATGAATGGACTGAAGAGGAGGTAAGGCTCACCAACCATTAATATACAAAGGCTTGGAGGCTGAATTACAGTTATATTGTTCAGACTGAGATTCACTAGCTATGTTTAAAACCACATAAATACAGTCTACCTGGATGCTCCTGAGACCTGATGGTCACTGCCAGTAGAAGGCTCTGCAAAATCACCAACTAGAATCAAATTTCAGACACTTGCACTCAAAAGCAAAAATCAGCTTTATCTGAGCCCACATGAGATCTAAAAGCAAGGTTCATAAGCATTTTAAAAAATCAAAGCCTTATTTTCCCTCTGTTGTAACTAAAGACAATTGAAAACTCTACGGATCTGTACTTTTAAGTATGTACATACATATTTAAATAATATACAAAATACAGATATTTAAAACATATACTTCTTTCGTAAGCAGATCGCAGTGAAAAAGTACAGACAGTAGAAGGTTTGCCTGCAGTATTAGGAATGCAATAAAAAGAGAAGATGTTAAAAACAGTCACGGGTTTGTGAGTACTTGTCTTGTTCTCAACATTTGTACAGCATAGGAATCGGTTTCCTAATGACATACCTTCCCTCTCTCAGGAGAAGTGTGGGCTTCAGAAGACTTGAAGAAGGAACAATATTTCTGGTGAAAGCAACTTGGGGTCTCCTATTCAGAAGTGCTCCCTCGCCTTGTGGTCGCCACCCGAGTACCCCTTCAGACCTCCAAATACAGCTAATATCTCCAGAGAAGTACCACAGAGGGAAGAACTCATGGATTTTTCCTTCGAGCCCGACTTCTCCCTGGCTAAGATCTATGAAAGCATCAAACTCAAAGACAACAACAGCGCATCTAACATTTCAGGCATACAGGTCTATGCAAAGTGTTTCTCCAAAATGTCTTCTGATGAGAGGATTTGCATAGGCAGGATGGACATGGTGCCCCAGCCTTGGTCATCTATCTCGCTCTCAGAGGGCCTGGGGCAGCAGACCCCCTCAGGGTGTCTTTTCCAGCTCTGCTCCCTCTCCTTGCCTGTATCCTACCTCAAAACACCACGCGGCAACACAGCCAGCTGACACCCAAAGGCAGCTACTCCCATCACTCAGCAGGGCTCACACCAAGCCTCCATGAGGAGGCGGCCCCAAGCGGGGGCCAAATTGATGGGGAGAGTAAGCAGTACCTTACCCTCATGCCAGGCCAGGTCCAGTGCCTTCAATCAACAAGCTTTCTCACTGGAAGAAGGTGATTTTGAGAACTTGAAACTTTCTCATGTGAAAATGGCAGTTTTGACAAAGGCCTTCCATTCTGCGACGGAGATAATCAAAATGAAAAAATCTCATCTTGAGTTAAATTGAAAAGCAACGCAAAGCTGAAACAGTTACACTTTCTGTTTTGACATTTCCCATTCAAAACTCCTCAGAATCCTTTCCCTGCTGTGTGAAAATGTTCCTTTTCTGATTTATTTTTTTTTATTATTTGTTTCACTGGAGGAAAAGAATTTGGAAATGCTGACATTTCTCACATGAGATATTTCAAGCTTTATCTAGGGAAGTTGTGCCTACAAGTACACTGAGTAAGGCTTGGTTCCTTGCACCCCGCCCCACCAGTATTTCAGAAGACTTGCTGGAAAATATCAAAGTTAAATAACAGCCTTCCGATATTAAAAGCAAAGTTAACGGGTTATGTTTTTCTCTTCAAATCCTGACACTTTTCTGGGATTTCAAATATTAAAAGGTAACCAGATTTAAAATCAATTTCACAGCAGAAATCCTTCCTTAGAAAATGATAGACCAGCTGATGCAACTGGCAAAATTCACACTTTTAATTAAAATGATTAAACACAAGAGACCCCATTGCCTGTTTTATGTGTAAAACAACAACAAAGCAGGGATTTATGAAAGAAATATCATGTTTCTGTGCATCTCAAAGGAAAGCTGGGAACTGAATTTAAACTGAGGATTGTGAGGTGTTTATACTCTTCTTCCTCCAAACTATTGATGCAAACCTGAGACCAGCCCAGTGTTCAAATTTTATACTGTCAAAGGCAGCCTGCTGTTATAGATTTCTTCTATAAAATGTATCAGTGCACATACCCTGGATGATTGCTTTAATTTCAGTGGTTTTACAGCAGTAAACACAATATGAATTAATCTTTTCCTCCGTGGTCAAAGGTACTGCAATTGCAAAAATCAGTCTCTTTATAAACATTACATATTTTGAATGTGCGCTTAATAGAAAGTGTTATATAACAAAGATTAGTTGTATTTTATAATGCTGTTTTTATAATACAAACTCCTGAAATATGAAAACAGCTCTAATGTATATATGCTTACTGATACTAAATGTATTTATAGATGATTTCAGACTCAGGTTTCCTGCAAAAATAATATTATATTCTTTCCATAGAAATTCCCCTCAGTGTGATCAGTAGAGGCAACTTATTTCCTGGGAAGCAAGGCTCGAATAACAATAATCTGTAAATGCAGTTAAATTAAAATCTTCAACTGCATTTACTCCACAATCATGAAACTAACTATATCCAGAATCATTTCACTTTAAAAAAGTCATTTTAGTCTAAAGTTTGGCAAAAAAAATAAACTGAAATGCTTAGAAATTTACATTTTTGTCACTCCATAAATCAAAACTTACTTTACATATTAGAACAATTTTTGTGAGAATTTTGGATCTGAGCTGATAACCTTTTGCCAAGTTTTAACGAAATGCAAATTGAAACATCTGAGATATTAAACAGACAATCGAGGTTTATGGTTACATCATAAGATTATTGCCCAGTAACACTGCATACTATGGCCCCAACTCTGAAGCACTTGCATGCTTTATGTATGCAAGCAACCCTTGTGAACACAAATATAAGTGTTAATATAACCTCATGGCATCGAGAACACAGTGTTGTTTCAGCAATTGACATGCAAACTGTTTTGCTAAGGGAACATTCCTCCAAAAGATGTAGGAGGGTGTATGAGTAGAAAAGGGCAGCAAGCTAAGGCAGAAGCTTAATTATAGTACCGCTAATGGCAGGAAGAGAATACAGCTTTGAAGGCAGCCAGCAGTCTTAGTTTGGAGCACCCGGAGAGTGTGCAGGATGAGCTCCCCATCTTGCATAAGCTAGACTGGGTTCACTGGAGTCCTGCTACATGGCTTCTTACCAGATTGGGATCTGATCCATATCTGTAGATGCTGCATAAAGCAAAAAAGCCCACTGGCTGACAAAGAATGGAGACAAAGGATGCTCCTTGTAGGTCACCACATCTTTTCCCTCAAAAAGCCTGTGCTGTAGATGCACACTATAAAGGAGACCTTATGTAGAGCGCGGGAAGCATTAATTAATATCTTTAATCTTTATATACCAGAGCAAGATAAGAATAAGCAACTTAAAACATAAAATCTTTCCAGGCACTGCACGTAGGCACAGTTATGGCCATTCCTCACTCCCACACCTCACAGAGGCATTGCTGATGTGCTCCTGTCTAGCCTGGGATTTTCTTGCACAGTAGCATCCAGGAGGAGTTAGGCATGCAAACTCTGATGCATTTGTGGTACATATTAATTCATCCTTGCCCTATAGACAAATTCCTGAGAACAGAGAGGCGGCTGCTCTAAGCAGACAGTTGCTAATAGCAAAGGGTATGCAGTACTCAAGAAAGGCTGGATTGAATGAGCAGGGATTCACACAGCTCCAGACCCGAGAGGCAACAAGCTGTCAGGTGGGGCTGTCAGGGTTGCACGGGGTGAGTGAGTTCCTCCTCCCTTGGCACCCAAAGCAGAGGAGGACCGCAATGCGTCCTCCGGTGGGCCTGCAAGAGGGACGCCAGGAGCTCGACAGCAGACCCACCGCAACCAGGTCACCAGGCGGTCACTGCCCGGCGGGTGCCCCCATGGTCTTCTCGTACCGCTCTTCTAACCAAACAAATTGAGACTAAATTGTAGGCTAAGCTTTTCTCTGGGAGAAAAATGTTCCCACTCAAATTTCACTGTTCTAATTGCAGAAGCTAGAAATAAAAATACTTCCATTCAAATAACTGGTGTTCAAAATGCTTTCGGCTGGACTTTGCCTCCCGAAAGAAGCAACGGCGCGTAAATGATGTTCTACGTTATCATTTTTATTGGTGCTATGAGCCGGGACCCCAAAGATGCTGTCCTACCACAAAATGGAGAAGATTATCCCGTCTCCGAATCATATTTTATTACAACAGCTTACGGTCTTTATTTAATCATCTCAGCATGTACTGCATGGAGTCTGCAGTGGAATCAATTCATCTCCAGCAAGCACTGGGCCAAACTGTGCTTTTACTCCCTGGAGGAGGGGTGGGGGTAAAACATACAGAGCAGCTGGGGCCACCCAGTAGTTCAGCGAGGCACTCTGACAACAGCAATGGCAGATACAAGCAGAAAACGTCTTTAAAGAGCCCTTAATTCTTCAGCAAAGCCATAATTATATTCTGAACATTTTTTCCCATGATCATTTTCATCCAAAAATTTGCCAAAAAAATTCATCGTGAAAGGCATAGAAATCTACATTTTTGACACTCCATAAATCAAAAGCTTATTTTACATAGCAGAACCAAATTGCAGTATATTTTACCTCAACTGTACTGTCTTTTAGCGTTACCTGCTCCATTTCCAGACTTGAGGACTTTTATATCCCTTTCACCGCTCCTCCTCAGACTTTCAAATTTACCATCCTCTTCACTAAAACATACAACGTGATTTCTCAAAACCTACCCCCATGAAATGCAAAGGGCCCCCAGCTGAACCAGCTCAGTGTTTGCTGTGGTGACTTAGGGTAGCCTGGGATCACTCTTCCCCTGCTTTCCATCTCTCCAGGTTCCCATCCAGCCATTCCCCAAGGGTTAACAACACTCCCTCTCAAGCCAAAGGGGCAGCAAACATTTTGCAAGCACTTCCAGGCTGCAAATGAATGCAGACATCTCCTCCAGTGCAGCTCCTCCATCCTGGAGGGCAGGAAGGCTTCCTCTGGGGAGGATGCATTTAGGAGCATTCATTCCAAGTGAGGGGAACAATCCCTGGGTTTTTTTTTGTCAGTACATAAAAAATGATTGCTCTTCAGTTTCAACTCTGCTTTATTTTCTAAATCCAAATGAGTCACCTTTTTATTTGGGAAACTGGATCATAAATTCATATAGTCTAACCACAACCAAAACAAAACAAAAATACAAGTAAATCTGAGAATAATAGTGACTTTCAGACATGATCAAGCTGGGTTTGATTTGTGTTATTTATCAAGAGTTCAGAAACCTCGTTTCCCTCCACCAATCCCCTGAGCCATTAGCTTTCACATTGCACCACATTCTTATAAGATTATGGGAATTTTCAGCTTAGAAAATCCAAAGCATTCTGCAGCTAAGCATATTTAGTTGCATTTTCCAGTTCTATTTTAAAATAATACCACTACATCTGATACCCCATATTTGTCTGTGACAAATGTAATATGCAAACATCTTCCATTGCATAAACGACATAGGAATGACAATAACAATACACCGAATATCTAACTCCCATTGTCTGGAGAGTGGTCTTAATGTTGCTGAGTTAATGAGTGAAATGAGCATTGTGGTTGAAGTGTCGCGTAAATAATGGTTTCCATTACAAAAAAAACTCTGCCACCACACCCTGGCCATCTCAAAAAGCAAAGCTCTAGAGGTTTCCCACAGACAAATACATAAACCAGTGCTGGATTTCTCCCCCTTCCTCCTCTAGGGCAACTAGCTGAGTGGCCTCTCTCTTTCTGGAACCTATTTTTTGTGACAAAACACTGCTAAAATATTATGTGGTTTTTCTATGAAGAGGAGTAAAATGCACTCAGCATTGACCAGCCTACTCCTGGTACAAAGGTCATCCTCCAGAGCTGCTGAGTGGTAACTCAAGCCATGCTCACGGCGATATAAATCCCTCTCCCTGTCTGCACCTTTTTGCAGACCCAGCAGTGTGGGTGAGCACTCCCTGCACAGTGCCAGGCTGCAGTCACACCTCGTTGAGGACGGGCAGCAGATGGTGCCAGCCTGCACTGGGTGAATACAGCGGCTCTGCTGCCAGCAGCATGCTGAGGACAACTTGCATGCGAGTTTTGCAAAGGGAAAGGGAACAAGACCTACACAATTGAGCTATGGGTTATCATAACAAAACAGCAGAGGGATATGATAGGCTAAGAGTTCTGAAACTTGAGACAGTATACGCACAGCCTTTCTGCAGATGCAGAAGCCAAGGCTGAAAGGAAAAGGGAGAGCTGACCAAACTAACCTGGGAATTCAGCCTTGCGTGAAACCCGGCTCCCAAATGGCTGCCGATGGCACGCCTACTGCCGCAGGCACTGGAGTAGATGCTTCTTTTCCCCCAACTCCTCCAAAAGTGTGAAAATCGTACTGACAATCTTTGGGTAAAACTATCTGCAATTCATCATGGGCTTTGTATCTGACATTTTGCACGAGGCACAGTCAACAACAGAGTATTTCACAAGGACGCAGGGGATAGCCTGCAAAATGGCTGCTTGCCTCCGCTGGCTTTTGCTAGTTTTGTGTGACTTCCTGCTGTACGTTTTTTACTAGAGGGACCTGCAGAAAGATTCAAGAAGAGCCAGGTCCTCTATGCCACTCATACCACAGGTGAGGCAGGAGCCTGAGTGCCCAGGGCTCCCAAACACCCCAGCCAGCCCTGCCACCTGCAGTTGTCAGCTGCCTCCATGCAGTGCCTGACTCTGGCTGGGATGATCACGCACAGGAACTGGGTCACAGCTCTCATTTCACAGCAAACCCATGCTTTCAGGCTGTGCTAGCACTAGTGACTTCCAGTTTTGCAGAAGGCCTGGATGAAAATGAAGTAACCCATTCTACAAAAACGCGAAAGGTTCCATTAACTGAGAGGGGGAAACACAGTGGCAATTTAGTTTATGAATACTAGCAACAAACCTAGCCTTAAGTTGGCGCTTTCATTTTATCATAATGTTCCAGAACTATTTTTGGAGTACTTGGAATTAATACTCCTTGCCTGAACTGCAGTAGTGGCACTGGGAG
This sequence comes from Phasianus colchicus, assembly GCF_987193195.1. Taxonomy (NCBI): domain Eukaryota; kingdom Metazoa; phylum Chordata; class Aves; order Galliformes; family Phasianidae; genus Phasianus; species Phasianus colchicus. The sequence goes on along the minus strand of NC_143442.1, from coordinate 26,707,562 downwards.
CTTCAGCTGCAAGTCAAGATCCAGGTCAGCCTGCTGGTGTCGGCACCAGGAAACAACACAGCAACTCGTCCTTGCTTTGGACTGTGTGCAGCATAAATCTTCAGTGAAAGACAAAAACAAACCCAGAGAGATAAAGCACAGAACAATGATGAGTGAAGATTACTGTGTACAGTGCTGAGCTGTCCTCTTTCTTTCATTTTATCAGTTGAAACATCTGGAGCTTTTTAATGTTATTTTCTTTTTAGCTGTACAGCATACTGATCTGTAGGCTAGAATTCATTCTGTGCAGACAGCTAGCCCGAGCAAGGTAATAAAGCTGGCTGGAAAAGTCTAAGATATGCAGATTCCATCAAGGCTGGTCTCCCTTCAGTGTGAAAGGTAAACTCCAGGTCTTTCTCAAGGTGAACTCATACAGCACACAAATTATTTGAGAAGTCCCTTTTCTCTGAGAGATCATCACGCATCTCTCCTGACAGCAGACCTAGCAGCCACATTAGGCTCATTAAACAGAAAGATGGACTTCTTTCTTCTCAAAATTGAAAGTGAGCTTCTTTATCTAAAGAGGATATGTAAAATTTTAAGCATGGGGCTTCCCATTCAAGAACAATTGGGGTATTTATAGATACTTGGTGTGTTCTATATTCCCTTGTTTAATATACAATTTTATTTACTTGAGTGTTTAGATCAGCATTCCTAAAAAAGATTGGAAGAAGATAAGTTAGGCAATAAACAAACAAACAAATAAACCAAATCACTTTGTCTTGAATTAGTGTGGTTTCTTTTGCCCACCTTCCTTTTCCACCACTCCGCTTTATGAGGCAGAGTACTAGGCTCAGCAATGAACAGTTTAAGATCTGCTGTTAAACCAAAAAGTTTCCAAACCAAAGCCCATTCCCACTGCTCCTGTAGACCTGACTCACCCCTACTGCCCTGCAACACCAGCTGTGCTCCCATGTGCAGCTGTACAACACAAGGTACGATCACCAACACAAACAGGAAAAAACTCACACAGTTATCATCAGAAAATAACATACTGCCAGAGTCACAAAAAACGTAGAATCCACAGGACTTGGCTGCTAGGCAAAAGTACAGTGTCTTCTGAGGCAGCAGCAGATCTGTCTGGCTCCAAGGGTAGTGCAGACCCCTTGAAAAGACTGGAGGCTCTTGGCAGTCACCAAGTCCTGTGCCATGGGTACGATTAAGATGGGCCGGGCTGTGAGCATAGGTTGTAAAACCGTGCTGAATACAGCTTGTTAGCTCTTCACTTTATTTTTGGGCTCAGTCAACCACTACTCTTGCCCACGCCCCTGTTTCCCATTTTCTCATGTTCTGACTGAACATTTCAGGAACGAAATGCTTTTTGTATGTCCTGGTATTGGACTGCAATCATTTTCAAGTATTTCAATTGGCAAATACTGAAAAAAGTTCAGTAGAAAAGATAGAGTCTCATTTACTATGGTTTTATTACAATTAAAAATAGATTTGTTAGTCTTCACTCTCCATGACTTCCAGCAAAGACCACAAACCGCCAGGCTCCATCCAACCAGGCTGTAGGACAACATCTCCATTTCAAATGGAGCTATCAGGCACAACATCAATGCCAACATAGTATTTCCAGTTGGGTTTTAAAAAATGTAAGTCTAACTCATAACATGTTTTTCTGATGCAAAATTTGCTCCCAGTAATGACTAACAGATTATCAGCAATTGATAAACCTCAAGAAATACAGTGAAGATCAATCATTCAAGGAAACTGGCTGCTCACTGCTTCTTCCCAGCCAAGAGCTGGAGGTAGGAAGAGCACCAAGCAAACCAAAGGTGAGCAGATTCCAAGCTTGTGAAACAATAACAATGATCTTTATATCATGCACAGCTAAACTGTGAATTCTTGCTGCAGGATGTGTGGGTTCAGAGGGCAACGGTGCAATTTTGCTGGTACGCAGAACTCTCCCCGCTCACTGAGCCTCAGTGACTCTCAGCATTGGGCTGCTATCAAGTCTCCTTTCCTATTTTTATCCTTTAGGCTTTCACGAGCAGCAACTTGGTGTGAGCACAGCCAGGGATTTTAGCTTGCTCTACAGAGCTGGGTCTGCTTTGGAGCCAGGCAGAGCTTCAGTCAACCTTCACAAAGGGGAGGTAGGGCGTGGTGCCACAGTCCTGTCCCTCAGCGGTAAGAAGCAAGAAGTAGGGGCACTTCCAACTGGGAAACCAAGGGCACCTACACTGCAGAGGACGGCGCTACTTGGCACCACGAGGTGCTGCACAGTGTACGAGTGCCAGGGACAGCAGTGACAGTGAGGGATCACGGTGGGGCACGCAAGACTTTGCAGTGCTTGTTTGGAGTTTGCAGGATTTTTCAGCTGCCTGGGAATTTCGGCTCAGCTTTCCGATGAAAATGTTGACAAACCAACATCGTCCCCCACATCTGCCCGAGCTCACCACCAGTGTTCCACTAAAAACGTATGACGGGGCTGTGAATGAACTTCACCCCAGGACTGACCCTTAGGCTGCAGAACCAAGCCCACAGCTTTCCCTTCCCTTGACACTGCCCCTTACTGTTTGCCCTTCCATCACTTGAGAAGTGCAGAGCATGAGTCAGATGCTTTGGGTCCGCCTCCCAGATGGCCGGTGCTGCCGGTGAAGTCTTTTTCTCTGATCTGAGGAGCCAGGTAATGCAGGCTGCAAGATACTGTAGTTTGTTTGTGGGCATGGAAGTTAATTTTAATGCTAGTTTTTATACCTGAGATACTGTAAATGAGTACCTTCAACTTATATTGCCCATCGTAAACTTTTTTAACCTGTGAGTCATTTTCAAAATAATAAACGTAACTATTCCATAAAAATATCTCAACACAGAAGAGCCAGAAAACTGAAGGACATGAACAGATGGCACATCAATCTTCTGCATTTATACAATTTGTTTTTTAATGCAAATAGTGTGGGTTGCCTGCTCTTGCCTTGGATATTGTTCCAAAGACGAGCACATTTTCTTATCTTTCTGGATCAATGTGACATTTGCAGTTATCATAAAGTAGGAGCCCATTTAATGATGTTAATGCTTCCTTAATGTAAAAATAAAATCAACTCCTTTATAAAAGCAAACAGATTAAAAGTCCCAAAGAGACCATTGAAATCTGTGACATTTGCAGTTACTGGTGGCTAGATGGCTTGATTACACGCAGGTAAAAAATTTCTTAAAAGCATTGTTTGCACTCATTAATTAGAGCATTGAATAGTAATGCTGGAGGCTCCTGGGCTAGAATCAGCTTTAAAAATGTATTAATAAAAAAATGGAGGCATCATGTCATGCCGCCTGTTTAGACGGTTCAAAAAACCAAAAACTGCAAACAACCAAACTTATGGCCTTATGGCAGCTTGGTAAATCTTCAGACCCCAGATGTAATATGTGGTCTGCATTTTTATTTGCACATATTGGAAGCTGACTCTGCCAGCAGTCCCTGATTCATGCCTGTACCATTCCCACCACGGTGCCACCAAGCAAGTGGCACATCACTAATATTTCTGCTCTTGCCCCTGAAGAAAGTCTGAATCTTTAGCTTTTGTAAGGGATATTGAGAAAAAAAGAACAACAAAAAAACTCTTCTGTTCTGGTTTCTGATGAAAGGGGAAACTTAAAATCATTAAAATATATCACTTGAAATTATTCTGAATACAGTGTATGCTATGGTGCTAGTCCTTGATTCCCAGACTTCCAAACTCGGCTGGAGCTGCTTTAAGTGTGTAATTCAAACAGGAAAAAGTAACTCAATGGCATGAAGGACATACATTTCTCAGTAGAAACTATTCTAAGTAAAAATGTTTTATGGTGTTTTGTTGTTGTTTTGTACCTCCTTGCCCGCTGCTCACAGGGGCACCATCCCCATGCATGAGGGGTATACTGTGAAGGGTCTCCCCCACATGGACCCTCTAGACAGAGGGTTAACATGCTTCTGTTCCTCTCCTGACCTCACCCCATATGGGAAAGGCCACTGTTTTCCCATGTGCCTCAACAGCCAAGTCCAGCCTGTGCACAGACAGCTTTGGGCAGGAGAAGGGAGAGGTAACAGATGCATGCAGGTGAACAATCTGGGACAGGTGACTCTGTGCATTATTTCTCTTTCACACTGTACAGTAAAGGTGGGATGAATGCCATAAAGGAAGGGGTGGAGGAAATATTCACAAAATGAAAGTAACCAGATAATCTTGGCATCCCACCTGTATGCACCATCACCACAACCTCTTTTCTTCTCTCTGCTGCCCAAAGGCCAGCCTGAAGGAGCCCAGCTCGCAGAGGCACGGAGTAATCACTGTTTTAGGCACTCTTGTGCAGCTGCACACAGGGAGGTCTTCCCATTCATTCCCTGCGCAGTACCTGCAGAGCAGGTTAGGGGAGCACCCAAGGAAGCAGAAAGCTGAATTCAACTCTCAGCTCACACTGCCCTTGGACACAACGCACAGGCTCGGTGCAGTCACTGGGAACAAGCCTCATTTGAAATATCCAAAGAGCTACAAAAGGTAACGAAAAAATGCCTTTTAATTCCCTGCCCTACCCCTTCTGAATGAGCTGTTAAAAGACCAAGAAAAACTGTTATAGTGATACCATAAAAAGAATAAAAGCCCCCAAAAAAACAAAGAGCTCTCAGCTCCAGGCGTGTCCGAGGGGCTGGCAGGGAGCGACAGCGCCCACATGGGAAAGTTCTGTCACCCCATCTGAGATATCACTTAGCGGTGGCAGCTCTCCAGAGGCAGAACGGGTCCCACCTGTTTGCAATGTGTTTAGCTATTAATATTTATATAGTAGTTCAAGTGGGTATAAAAAAAAAAAAAAAGATGAAATTCATCAAATTGTATGTCATCTCTGGTGGTGTAAAATAAAAACCGTCGCGGCGGGGGGGAAAGGGGAATGGCTTGTTTGCTTGCCTTTCTGCAGAGAGAAAAATCGCTCCTCTCACAACGTCTCGGCGCTCAGTGCTTGGCAGCCACCCTGGTGTGATCCACACCTTGACACCCAGGCTAAATACCGCCAGGGCCACGGCCTGCCCCGACTCCACAGAGCTCTGGATAGCACCACACAAACAACACATCTATCAGTTCTGTGGCTCAACTTGCAACATCAGAAAAAAAAAAAAAGAAAAAAAAAAGATTCACGCTGAAGTGAAAGTTGATTTCTTAAGCTTCTCTTGCTATGGTGAAGAAAAACCAACCCCAAAACATTTAATTTAAAATTTTTCTCAGGTACAAACCCACAGATTGAGGTAGGGGTGAGGGATGTACAAGGGGAGCCTGTCTTCCTGAGATATGGGCATCCCAGATATGCTGCCGGCCCAATCCTTTTGGACCTGTTCTGCTCTCCTGCCAGCACAGAGAACTTGCAGGCAATTAAATGAATGTCTTTAAAAGCTGAGCTGGCTGGAGATCAGCTCCCTGGCCCGCATCTCTGACCATGTGCTCAGCAGGACTGGGTGACATCACAGCTCAGGGCACAGCAGAGTCACTGTGTCAGCCACTGTCCTGCACCCAGCTCAGTCACTGTCACACTTCTCTCCCTTCTCACTCACTCATGCACAAAAACAAGCCAGCACGGCCTCTTCTGCACAGTCTCTCTCAGTCCGGGGAAGAAAATTAAGTTAAAAAAATTAGAATGAAGGAATCAGTAAATCAGAAGAACCTACAGCAATCCTAAAATGCCCAGGTCTAAACATGCCAGGAGCCCCAGTTCCTGAAGCAACCAACAAGCCACAGGTGACACAGTCACCACAAGCCCTGGACAATGCTGCTGAGCTCAGCTGTCCCTGCTAAGTACTGCTACTTTCAACTTACTTTGAATCCAGTCTCTCCAAGGGCTTTTGCTCCCACCAACCTATTCAAAGCCTCAATACTTGCTATCAGAAATTCTGTGTTGGACTTCATGAAATCCATGTAAAGATCTGTGCATTCTTGCAGTGAACTCATGAAAACAAGAGCACTTGGCCTTGCCACACGTTTATTATATTACTGGCATTTTGAAACACCGGGCATTTTTTTTCTTGCAGGAAAAAAATAAACTCTTCCCTCTGCCTTCAGTTTCTATCCACTTGAGCACTTTCAGTTTTTGTAGTTTTAAGCAAATATTTTTTGTTACTCTCTTTTCATGCTTCATTCAACAGATGCTTCTAAAGACCAGGATCTTCTAAGGTTTCACCATTCTCAAGGTCCTCTTGTTGTTACAGAGAGTAAGTAAATTTCTTGTGTTCAAGCAAGGAAACACCTTGCTCTGGAAGCAGGGAGCTTGGGTGCACACAGATGAGCCAGTGTGACACGTAGTGTACTGCTGCAGCAATTACCAAGTGATGTGCAGCAGAACACAGGAACAGGATTAACCTGGCTGGAAATCCATTAGCAAGTCAACTGACACAGCAGCTGGACTACCAGAGGAAACCATTTTCCTTCCTCATCCATGTATGAACTCAAAATTCATCACAACTTCGGTTTATAGACAGAAAAACTCAGCTAATTTTCTTTCTCCTGTCCTTAGTATTTTTATTCAATAAATATAACGGAATAGGATGAAGGCAATTGAGAGGATGATCTCCTCAGGCATTTTCACTTAACCTAAGAATATGAAAATCTAGAAAAGACACAGGAAACATTTTTTTTTTTTTGAGCTCCAACCTGGATTTTTGGGATCTCTGAGAGCACTGCACTGCAATGTTTGCTACTTTAGGCTAGGCTGAACCTTGTTAAGAGTCTTGTGTCATTGAAAAGGATGCTCTTTGTGTAAGACGGCCTGCAATCAACAGAACTACCCTTCAAAGAAACAGATGAGTTCAAGAAAGGCAGCCCCATGGGAGCACTACTTCAGATTTTTTCTGCATTACTATGGTCCAACTGAGATATGAGTGTCACTGCAATGCACCCCAGCTGTCCTGGCTCTGTCCCCTCCCAGCTCCTGGCACAGCTGAACCTACTGCAGACACAGCTTTTGTGTGCCTCCTCACTTGGTCCTACTTCTCCTCTCCTCCCTTCCCAGGAGATCAAGGGAATTGACTGATGCTGATGTGTTTGTGTCAGAGAGAAAGAATCTTCTTTACTTCCATGGGCCCTTCTCATGTTTTCTGAGACTATTTTAAAAGGTTTTCAACCTTTTTTTCAATGAGACAAAAAAAAATAAGAAGTCATGGTCAGCATAGCAGAGAACAGGCATAAGGAAAGCTGTCTGCCTGGAACATCATTTCTATGTTAATACAGATTTTCAATTAAAACAGCCCTCTTTCTTCAGAGATTTTGGGTAGGAAGCAATCCCAGTAAGGAGCATCGCATCCAAATCACCTCTTAGTTTTCTCCTGCCCACACTGATGTCAAAGAAAATCACGTCTGATAGAGAATGCAATGTGTTGTTAAAAGAACTCGCCCCAAGTTTTTATAAAAAAAGGAATTTGATCACTGAAAAAGAATGTATCAAAAATGAGAGCTTGATAACAAAGAAACACAAAAATGGTACTGCAGGTCAAACCAAGGTCCATCTATGTTAGCACTTCATCTCCCGTGGGAACTGGGAGGAGATGCCAAGCTAAGTTAGCATCATTTCTCATTAGAGAATGTGAGAATTCTTCCGAATGAACAAAACAAGGTTTCAAATCCTGTTTGTGCCTGACACTACATCCTGAGACACTGTCACTTCCACTCCACGCCAGGAAAATGCCAAATCAGCCCCAAATTTCTTGTAACATCACTGTTTCTCAATTTCGGGGAATAAAGAAACTGGGTAAATGAAAGGAACTTTTCCTCCAGTGCCAGTCCATAACAGAACTGCAGCACACACACCTGACACATCAGACAGAAAATCCTGGGTGCCCCCGCACAGTGCTGTCCCCTCTGCTTCCTCCCCACCAACACAGACTGCATGCCTCCCCCGCCCTGCCACGAGTGATGCACCCTGGGGTGCTCAGCAGGGGCTCTGCAGGTCGCTCCCTGGCCATCTTCCTGCCAGCCCTCAGCGCCCAGTAGCCCAGCATGGCAGTGGTGCTGCCCGTTCTGGGCTGCGCATGGGGCTTCAGCAGCCATGCTGGGGAGCTCTCAGCTCCTACTTCGTGTGCCTCGTATGTCTGCTATGCCACACCGAAGAGACACCATTAAACAGCCACATATCTTACCACTTTAACATGTTTAAATCAATTCCGCCTCCATTCAGATGAGTGTTGAAACCCCCGTGTGGCTGGCAATTCCTAGAAGAGGACAGATCTTTTCCAAAAGCTGAGCTGAACTTAAAGTAGATACAAAATAATACTATAGGTTTTCTTTCTCTCTCTCACTCATCACAGCCCTAAGATTAGCATAAAAATGTGCTATCCTAACTAAGCAGTCTGTTAACTGATAAGCTATCAAAAAATCATCTGTTATTTTTATAGCTCAAAGGCAGATGCCATTTCAAGAACCAGAGTTGATTGAGTAGGATTTTTAGTGCTTCATAGATTTATCATTGTAAACTTGAGGTATTTTAAAACAGAATGATTCAAGCCTTGAAATATTACCTCAAGAGCAATTAAGCATTAGGATTTTTGCTGGTCTTAAGTTTTATCTGGGATGAAATCATTTAATCTTGTATTATAAAGAATTTGAGTTGTTTCTAGTGCGTGCACTAAAAAATCTTTTCTGCATTACCGTCCAAACAGATGTAATTACTCAAAAGGATGGATGTCAGAGCCTGCCACCGCTCCTGCGGGGCCCCTCCTGCCTACACTGCTCGGATCCCCCATCTCAGGAACGGAGACAAGCAGAATCTCAGCCAGCAAGCTGCAACCAAGCTTTCTGTATCAGGTTTGGTACCCTGGCAATGATGAGATGCCCTGCCAACGTGTCCCCCATTACCCTACGGTGCGTTGCCTTGAGTCTCCATCATAAAGCCAGCCCACGTGTGCCATTGCAGGAAGGGGAAAAGACTACCAGTATGTGTGCTGTGCACAGTAAATCAAAGATGCTGAGTTCTTCGAGAGTAGGCAGAATGGAAGCAGGCCAAGCTGCAGCGTGTAGGAAGAGAGAGGGAAATGTGCAATGGTGCAAACTCCACGTCGCATGTGATGTGGCTGCTGCACAGGAAAGTATGTGTCACTTGGAGTACACTCGGCAGTACACAGAGCATCGAAAAGCCCCACTGAAGTGGCTGCTCCTTTCATAATGAAACACAGGTGCCAAAAGGAGTCTGCAACCAGTTATTGCAATTAATATTGCATTTTTGTGGGGTTTAGAAGCCTTTGCATTGAGGCTTGGGCAGGTTGGCCTTCCATGAAGGGCAGAGCAGCCCTTCCACATTTTATACCAGTCAGAACAATTAGACACACCTCCAAACTGATGTCCTCTGAGAAAGAGGCATGACATTACCCCCAAAAGAGAAATAACAGGAGTGTCATAACATGTGTATCAGCCATCTTCAGAGGAACTTGCCTCTGAAATTCCTCAGTTCTTACAACAGCCAGAGCTCCCAGTGCTTGCTGCGATGAGCCTCCTCTCACTAGCTTTGAACCAGCCTAGGGTTCTCTGCACAAGAAAAGGAATCACTTCAGTCAGAAGGCAGACTGTGGGATTTTTATTTTTCTGGAACAAGAAATAAGCATCCCGAAAAGTCAGTGAAGAGCCACGGAGTACCTACATATAACCCAACAGACCAGGAATACTTTCTGTGTGTTGGTTCAGCATGATATTTCAAAGTACCACATAACTCTGCTCACCACCAGCTAAACTCCGGTGCATGACCCTTGGATGAATGCTCTGCACAGGGACACCTACAAATGTGGTGGGCTAAGAGCTGCCATCACAGTCCCCACACTGCTGGGACATTCCTCAAGGTCCCCATTTCCACATGTACCTGGCTTTCTTGAGGCACAGGCACCTGAGCTCCCCATAGCACAGCTAATACTCACCTTGCCTGGTGCTGCTCCATCCCTCCCTACAGGGAGACAGGACCCAGCAGAAGCTAAATGAGGTTAAGAATGGTATTAGCTCATCTTCCCGAGTCTCTGGAGCACCCAACCTGAAGTTGCTTCCTGCAGCAGCATCATTCATATCCTCCAAATAAATGGATTTTAAAACTCAAGTATAGCAAAATGCTGGAACAGGTTTAAAGCCACTGTGCCAAAGCAATAATGGCACAGGGACATGCACAAATTTGCCCCACCAGTTTTTAGCAGCCAGCTCCCTAAGAGGCCTCAGCACTGGCCTGCTGTTTCCCAAAGACAAGGGCAGAGATGTTTTTTTTGCCCAAAACAGTTAGAAGTCATCAAACAGCTCCGAGCTTACAAGGCCAACCTTTCCTGACCTCTCTGACTAGACCAACTCCTGTTACATTAACCCCTGACCTCCAGCCTCCTTAATAGCAATATTCCTGGGCACTGTAATTTCCCTCCCACCGTGTTGGCTCAGGGAAGTATTTACTATCTTGGCTTCAGAATTTATTTTTCAACAGAAGTGGCAGGGACCACCCTTCTCCACCCCTCCTTGTGCAGTACGAGTGAAGTAATTCCCGAGATATTATTTTACCCGAACAAATGCGCTTCAGAACCTCCTTAGCTTTGTACCAAGCCCTGACTTCCTATCAAAATCAAACAGGGACCTTGTCAGATCTGAGGTGGATATAAACAAGAAATGGGAGCCCATAATTGGTGATGGAAATCAGATAAGCCCCTTTTAAATACAACCATTGATAGAGAAATGGGAACTCAAATTACCTTTGATTAAGTCTCTTAAGAAAATAAAGTGTGGGGGAGGGAGACTCTGCCTCAATAAAACCACCCTCGTGGATAAGATCGTTGGGAAGTGAGTGGAAGGAGATGGCTGCAGCTTGCCAGACTCCCCAAGTTAGACATAGCAGGGCTGCAGCCAAGGAGAAATTCCTCACCCACCAACAACAGTACCAGCACCGGTGCTGTAGGGGCTGCATGAGGAGCCACCGTGTGCATCTCAGCCCCATGATGTCCTCCATGCTTCTGCCTCCACAGCCAGAGACTGTGCAGAGGCTGTGCACAGAAAGTCACTGAAAGCAGATGGGGACACACGACACCAGCTTTCTACAGGCTCCTTAGACTTTTGGGGCCCGCTTCATTGCTTCCATTCATCAAGTGATTTCAAATGCGCTTCAGAACCTCCTTAGCTTTGTACCAAGCCCTGACTTCCTGGGACTTTCTTGGTGGCTTCAGCACAAAACTCTGATGCATGTTTGTAAGCCTGTCTGGTGCACCTGAAACAAGAGGGAAAAGCAGGTCTGGCTGGAGGACTCAGCTAATCTGAATTTGTCACCATTTAATTGTAGTTGATTGCAGTGACCAAGGACTTGCAGATGTTTCACTCACTTAGGAATGAAATTCCCATTCCCATTGAAATGACATGCACTAGGCAGGGGCACTAGACTTCGAAAATAATATTAAAATAAGCACTAAGAACAACTTCCTCTACACAGTATAATGATTATTAACCATCCTTTTCCATTTCTGTGATTTGCTGCCTCTTTCTGTGTCCCCCACCCTTTCTATGTGTCCTTTTATGTACTTCAAAAAACTTATCCTGAGTTGAAGGCAAACCCCAAGTGCAAAATACAAATATGTTTCAATAGAGAGTGAGGCAGGTTTACTGCTGCTCACAGCCCTGTCTGGGAGTTGCAGCTCATGGAGCACGGTGGGCATAGGGCTCAGCATCACTCACACTGCACCAGCAAACGAGGATGGGCTCACTCCTTGCAAATCTGCTCGCAGAACACATTTCAGAGCCTTGCCATGCTAAGCCTTAATTCCTGATCCTGCAGGATCCTGGTCCCGCCAGCAGCCCCGCAGCCTCAGCCAGGCGCCCTTGGTGCGGCTGGATGGCAGCGCAGCGCAGGCACAAAGCAGGGATCACGCACTGCTCTAGGTGACAGCAGCTCATTCTCACACAGCGCAGCCGACTCTGAACGCTGTCCAAAGCCACACATCCTCGAGTGGTACGTGCAGTACGGCCGTGCGCAGTCAAGGTCACCCCAGGCTGTCACCGTGTCACCTCACCCCAACTGCTGCTGGCTGGGCTGCTCCTAGTGTGCCTTTGGATCAGGCACTCGAGGCTCAGGACAGGCAGGAGTGCTGAGCTACTGTAAGTAATGCCTCTGGCTTAATTACATACCAAAACCGTGTTTGCGGGTCAGTACTCTGTCAGGATAAATAAGCATTTTCACACAGTATTACATTTCTCTATTTCTTTTGGCTGATAATATTGGACACGGCCCAAGTTTGTCCCTAATGGCCACAATAATCATTCTTATCTGGACTCTAATCGGTGTCATATGCAGCCTTATCACGCACACATCTCTGTAAACACGTGGTGTTTAAACAAGTGTAAGGTCAAAAGGAACTTCAACACTGTGAGCGAGTCTGTGAAATGCAAACTGCATTTTGAAGACTGCTTGAAATTGAAACTTCTGACTCCTGAAAACGGGATATTTGGGGCTATTGGGTTGAAATACAGCTGCATGCAAAACTGATCTTTATAGTGACGGATGGGTCCCTCTGCAGAGATAAAACCCAGATTTTAAATATTTCTTTTAATTGTTATTGTCTTTGTGCTCAAGGACTGATTGTGGGAAAAATGCCATTCTCTGACCATAAAAATAAAAAGAAAATATAATAAAGCAGTAATTGGTCAATGATGATTGAACTAACGACTTTACAGTGCCAGTCAAACAGACATAATAATTGCTCTTTGGACTCTTTATGAAGGTACACCACTGTTTCATAAAACTAATCCCGCCTTACAAATTCTCCATTTTATGTCAGTTTCCACCATTATCGCATAAACATTATGATAAACTGCATACATTATTAAAGTTCCCTAATTTACACCGCATGACGTGTGAGAAAACAAGGGGTTATCTCCCCAAAAGCAGGTTGGATGCAAGTTGTCACCAAGATGGCTATTCCTTTGTGCTTTTTTTTAAATCTGAATTACAGCAGCAGTGACAGCAGGCAGCGCTGCCTGAGCCTCCCCAGCTGCAAGGCAGAGCAGGGGTAGTTCCACAGAGCGGGCGGCAGGGAGCGTGGGGCTGTGTCATAGCTGTGAGACCAGGCCGTGCCAGGGAACTGCCAGCACCAGCATGGAACGGAGCAGCAAAGCTCACACGGTGCTGTGCGGGGCGGGCACAGGGCAGGGGCATGGCTGCGTGCTCACCTGAGCTTTGCTCACCGTGAGGAGGGGAATGCAGCCTCCCTTCTCCCCGCATCCCTGTAAGGGCTTACAGACAAACCACCAGCTCTTGCTGTTGTTAATTGAAGTTGGAAAACCATTCTGTTTTCCTTCACGCACTATCTGGAGCCTGACAGTGCTACCAGAACTCATATTTTACTTTTTTTCTTTTCTCTCCTTTATATGCAGCCTTGGAAATGTATCAGGAGAAGAAGACAGTTTAATTTCCAACATGAGAGGAGGCGTCTATAGCAGCTCCCCATCCGAGTTGTGCTTCTCTCCTGTGCCCAGACCTGCTCCTTGGGGTTGGCCAGCCAAACAGACTCTGCACGCCAGAGCAGTAACATGAGGCCCATCCCTCTGTGGCCAGTTATGAGATTTCACAGCCTCTGTCAGGCATGCTCATAAAGTTCCCCATGCTGTCTATCAAACGTCACCACAAAAGCAGTTTGCCTTCTGCTGAGGCAGCCAGCTCCCACCTTCCCACTGGACAGCCTTCTCGGTCCCACCTGCAAATGACCGGCCAAGGCACAAAGTGGCACAGACCCTGTGCCGCAAAGCTCCATGCAGTGCCACAGACTTGCATCAGTGTGACCCGTTTGCATGGTGGTGTTGCCCAGGGAGCAATGATGGCTCCTGCAGGGCTCTGCTGTGGTGAGAAGCAGTGAAACAAAGCACCAGAAGGAGATAAAAGGAGCAAGCCTCAAACCACACGTTCGCGGAGACCCAGGAATGTCTCTTGCTTGCTCAGAACTGTACAAAAAATTAGTGAGGGATACCAGATAGAGATAAATCCCTCAGATGTAGGAGATAAAATGTGTTCGTATGTCAACAAAATCTCTACGGCACCCAATTGAACCACACACTTTGCATATCCACATGCAAACACATAAGGGAAGAAACTAACAGAAATCTTTGGGTCACGAAGTAAAGTACTGAAACAATATTGCTCCATCATATGCTGTTAACATGCATTGGCACTGCAACCTGGGCTGTAAGTCCTGCAATCTCATCTCTGGTGGAAGGGACGAAGATACAAGCCAAAAGGAGGAGGAGGGATCTGCAGCAGAAGGGGGGCAGTGAGGGACTCGCTCTTGCTGGTAGCCGGAGCCAGAGCAGGTAGCCCAGATGTGTGGTGCCTGTGCCCCACTGCATGCTGTTGCACAGGTCTGCACCTCCCCCAGCTATTTTTCCTGTGTAGGGAAAGCCAAGCTGCAGTGTGGCTTGCACCTCTCCTGCCTGGAGCAGAGCTGAGTGTCTCTTACCTGCTACTGAATAGCGCAAAAAGCAATTGGTGTCACTGGCTGGAGTGGGCAGGGTGGCTGGCATGCATGGACCGCCTCTCAGGAGCCAGCCAGAGGTTAGCAGCTCAAGCTCAGCTGCAGTAATTAAGCTCTATGCTGTGCATCACTTTGAAGAATGCTCTGAGATCACCAAGTGGAAAAGATGTCTTATCCACAGACTTCTAAAAGGATCAAGTCTTGGCTTTCTCCTTCATCAGGCTTACTTACGTCCAGTATCAGGAAATCTGGGCATATGTTAAAGGAAAAACATAAGAATTAGCTCTGACTGCAGCAGAGAAAGCCTTCCCTGCACCCAGCGGACCTGATGCACACCTGAATGGCAACAAGAGGAGTTCTGGTCACAGCGCAAAGCTCCTCAGCCCTGACCTTGACCCACAGCCTCATCAGAGGAGGGCAGCTTCGTCAGCACTCAGCCTCTGCAAAGCCAAGAATAACTGCTTGGTAGGAATTTAGAAGCAGCAATTTCCCCCTGAGCTGCCGTCAAACAACAATGCTATTTTGACACAGGGGACGTGGGCAGCACCCACCGCAGCCTCTAACCACGCAGTGCCCGGTCTGGGCGTGCCAGCCAGCCTGGCAGTGAGTCTGGGGTCTGCTTGAGCCCAGCCATGGGCATCTCACACGGCAAATGATCACCGCACTGGGCGGAATTTATATCTGCTCTGTGCAAGCAGCACTCCCAGGCATCAAAGCTTCTGTTTCAGCACCGTGCCAAAACCCATAAAGTTTAAGGCTTGACCAAGCATTGATTCAGCACTAAAGCAGAAGCTTGGACTCTGGAGACTACTGAATAGCTGGATTAAATAAACACTTTAAAAATACCTCTAATGCTGCTAATAAAAACTGGAGCAAAAGAAATGCATAAATGAACCTTTGTTTGCTGAACAAACTTTTTATTTTCATATATATAATATTTATATTTACAATGGGGAAAACATTTTCTAAAATAACTATAAAAATAAAAACATTCGCAGTGAAACCAAGGTGCTAAATATGCCTATTTAGACACAGGTGAAATTGTTTCTATCTGATGCTCATTAACAGGGTTCAAAGGTGCTGGAGTGGGAAAACAAGAGAGCATCAGTGGAAACAAAAGCAAAGGAATGAGTAGGGGAGAGCATGAGTTCTGCTGGGAGTTGGGGCAGCCAGCAGGGCTTCAGTGATTCAAAGTATCAACACACTAGATGAGAAACATTTTTTTTTTGTGACAACTTCACCCTTTTATCAGGCTGAGGCAAGGGTGAGGCAGGTGGTGACAGCGTACCTAAATGCCTCGTGCTGGAGACTAAGCAGATGGGGTACAGAGCCTTTGCCTTGTCTAAGGACACCCTGACCAGCAGGGCATCTCTAGGAGCAGAAAGGACAGAACTAGTGCTGGAAATGTTTATGACTTCATCTATGTCTTCGCTTTACCATCTGCTTCCCTCAAACCTGCTATCCTAGAGTCACGTGATTGCAAGAAAATGGAAAAAAAAAAAAAAAAGAGCAAATGTGCTATTTCATGCTTTATGAAAGGCATTTAAAGCTCTGCAAGTGGCTCTGGGGAGAGTAAGGTACAGCAGGAAGAGGAGCGTGGGTGATTCCAGACTCGCGGTGGGGTTTAACAGATTTGCTTGGAGCTAACAAAGAAAATCTCATCATCTTATACATAGGATTGTGCAGGCAGTGGAGGACTTCAGAGATGCTTCCCCCTTCCTCATCCTAGCTCCCCTCCCAGTGCTAGAAACATGGCAATACAGAAAGTAGCCCTCTGAGTGGGCCAGAGAGGAGAGCAGAGGCACTCCGTGCTGCACAGGCTTCCCCCTCTGAAATAATAACCCTTCATATCCCACTGCTACTTATGCCTAATTTTAACAGCAGATTTCCTAGGATATAAAGAATGATCTGTTACCAGTCAGGCTCAGTACTAACTGATGTCAATGAGCACTGTGTTACTCTAGTACCACACGTTTCTATGTCTATATTTAGTTCTTCAGGACTTAAAGAGCACATGAGGTATGATCGTTTTGACTAGGCCAATTGACAAGGACGCATTTCAAAACGCGCCCTACCCAGGACTTCCTCATTTGTGTGAAAAAAGTCACCATCAAACAACAGACCAAAATGAAAACCAAAGGTCTGATAAAAACAAGCTGTACTTGGACAGAGTAGAAAACCAAGCATAAGGGTACTGCAGAAACAACCCCAAAAACCCTAACAAAGTTTCAGTGCAAACTCTTACATGTGATAAAGTAACTGACTTGATCTTTCATCTCATGAAATTTACTTACTGGCAAAACCCCACTGGTGTCCCCTTGGTTAACGTTCCTCAGAACTTCCCCGTCTTGCCCATCCAGTGCCAATGTGGGACGTGCTTCATCTGCGTTATCTGTGAGGCTGAAACAGGGCCAAGAGCTGCCTCAATCTGTCTTAAGTGCTTCTGTCCAGCATCATTTATTTTCTTACTTTCTACCATGATGACAAACAAATTTCAGCTCTTTCCCACTATCAGTATTTCATCACTGGGTCTGGCAACTTTTGGAGCTCGAACAAGAGATAAGCGAAGAAAGCTGCTGGAGGGCATGCCAAAGGAAAGATGGGAAAAATGTGGTATGGCTGCTTCAACTAAGGCCAGAAAGATGAAATACAGCTGAAAATGATGACTGCTCCTGCCTTCATCAGTAAACAACCGGACTGTTACAGCATAGACATGCTGCGAATTAGGGAGATGCTGTACCGAATGGCCTGCAGGGAGGAAATTATAGTAATCAAGTCTTGTGGTCAAAAGGTCTGGGGCTGCTCCTAGGAGTTCACTGTGGGATACTAACAGTTCCTCACAGCCTACACAAACTTCCCAACAAAAAACCCCGTTTGATACCACATCAACATGTGGTAAATTTTCAGAGAAAGTGTGGGATCAAAAGCCAAGCTGGCAAGTCAATGAAATACCTCTGAGATTCCCTTCTAGCTAAGAAAGAGAGTTGTTGTTTTCTCTTGTGATGCACTACTCCATGCAGGAGTCCCTTGGCTAAAGAGAAAGGTGTTCAGACATTCCCCTCAGCTTAAACCTTTCAGAGTACCCTTGCCTAGTACTCAGATGATAAAACAATGATTTAGGATAGTCAAGAGCTACAGAATTCATGTTCAGCTTCTAAGGAACAAATCCACCTAGCTTCACACTCATGTTGACTTGTGGCTTTTCCTAGGTGACGACACAAATGGGCATCCTGTGGGTCCTCACCTTTTGAAGAGCTGGAGCCAGAGCTACATCAGGTGGGCTTATGGCCATCAGCACCACGCGTGACAGCGAGTGCTGGTGCTGGTCCAACAAGGCACACAATTTTTCTTGTATAAGAGCAGTGAGAAGCATTTTCCAGGATGAATCCCTACACAAGGGCAACTCTGGTATCCAAACAGGCTTAGAATAAGAGAATAATGTGGTTTTGGCCAAGTAGACAGATGAAGAAACGTGTTTGAAAGGAGAAGGCTTGGGATCAGCCCCCAGTAGCAAAGCCTTTTCCAACATGAAAACTTAAGGACAAGTTTGAGCAGAAATATTCCAGTGAGGTCATTTACTCCAGGTTCACTTTATCTCTTTTATCTCTTTTAAATGAGAAACTCACAAGAGTTTTTAAAATCCTACCGATGAGTAAAACCTATGTACCTCACTGCTCAAACCTACAGTTATAGCATTCCTGTTCTCCAGATGTATCTTCCCATTTCTGTGGGGTCCAGAGAGACACTCAAGGCAGGTTGGTGCCAGCTAGCTAATAACTCTGGTAACTGGCAAGAAATCTTTTTTTGGAGCACCAGTCCTACCTTGCAGAATGGTACTGCGCCTTGGATTTGAGGTTTTCCTGCAGTCATTTGAGTGATGAAAGGCACCACATCCCTTCAATCTCAGAATTCAGCAGCAATCTAAGTGCCAAACTGCACAGAAATTGCTGATTCGGCCCTGAGGAACTACTTTTCTGTAAAAAAAAAAAAGTAGGCAGTAGGGCAAGATGAGCTCCTGAAGAAGCAGCAGGTGTTGTTATAAAAACACAGTTGCAGGTGGAGGCTTCTGCTACAAGGAACTCAGCCTTGCAGCACCTGTACTGAGGAACTAGTGAACCCCCCCACACCTGTCAGGCACAGCTGAAAGCCCTGACCCAGAACAATTTCCTTCCTGTGTGAGCAGCATGGCTGTGCAGACATATGCTCAGTTGTAGAACCCTGTTAGAAAAGAGTTAACTTTGCAAATAGTGAAGTTAACACTCCATGAGAACAGCTGCAGCACTCCCAAGGCCAGCAAGCACACACAGGAGCCCCAGACAAGAGAAGAAAGATCAAAATTAGCCCTCTGAGGCTTCTGGTTTGCTACTTTGACTATTCAAATAAGCCTGAATTTTTAAATTCACTAATGGGAGGCACCTTCTGCCAGCATTTAAGCATTTCATTCTGACAGCAGCATTTCTGAGCCCGGGGATCTATAACACAAGTGCTCAGCACCCCAAAAAACAAAAGGAAAGTGTTTACAGCTCTGCCCCAGGCTCTCCAGCCAAAGCCCGCAGGAGCTGAGCCCTATGCTGTCACAGCACTACACAAAATCTGATTCACACGAGAGGGAACAGTTGGCAGCCATCTGAAAGCACTGTCCTCTAGCCCTTCTCTATTACGGCTGGTTTTACAACTACTGTGCCTTTTCGTGGCGGAGCTGCTCTTTCTCTAACGTGCGTTTTATTACTCTGGAAATATTTGAGGATTGATGCATTCAGTCAGTGAATCATCTGGGGCCTTTGTTCCTCTGGAGGAAACGCTGGTAGTACAAAATCAATGTGCAGAGCTGCCCTAATTGTGCTGCTGCGTTTGGGTGCTTGTATCCACCACAAGTATCTCTCTGCAGAAGGACCAACAGACTGCCTCGAGTCTCTCGTTCGTGCTCTAGAGGCTGTGGGGATGCAGCCCCACCAAGCCGCAGCAGAGCTGGGTGATTTGCGTAACATCCCACCAGCTCCTCGTTTCTTTCCCCTTATGCAGCACGCACCGCTGTTACAAACAAACTGAAGGCATTCCTCTTTGGCCTCACCCATGGTGCAACCACATCCCCTTTGCCTCCATCTCTGAAGAGCACTTCAGGGTTTGATTTCATGCAGCCCTGCAGCCTGAAGCTCCCGGCCAGGCCAGGGAAGCTGGCCCTCCGCACACACTGCTTTCTGAGCAGTGTGAAGCACGTTTCTTTCTTGAAAAGGAAACGTCACAATACTTATGACTTGCAAAAAACAACAAAAAAATTACAATCAGATATGTTTGTGCAGCGAGCTCATTCTTCCCTTTTTATAAAGCCACAAGAGATATAAAATATAGAACATCCAAAGACCACATGAAAAGGATGTCTGGATCTGCTAAAACATAAAGAAGGCTCTACCAGCCAAGGGCAAAAGTTTAGCAACAATAAAAGTGTCTTTAGGGTGTTTTTTTTGTTGGTTTTTTTTTTTTTTTTTTTTTTTTTTTTTAATGCATAAAGAGAGGAAAAGAGTTTGTGGTCATGTTTTCCAGCTTTATGTATATTTGTCTATGATTTTAATATAAACAGGGTGTATTTATAAAGCCTAAAGAAATGGGAAACAGATTCACTGGTTTCTAAATGCCAAGAAGTCTCTTCAAGGATGATAAGCAATTAAAGAGGAGAGTCAATCAAACTTTTATGACACTTCTGACCAAGGGTTTTATTTTTATTGCACGAAATCCAATGTGACAACAACAGATATATACAGTAGCAGCACCCACCCATCCTTCTGTTGTGAGGGGCCTGCCAGCATTCCCAGCAAAATCCCTTTTCTGAGGGGAAAACAATGCCCGAATTCACATATCATTTGACAGAGGAGCTCTCGGTGCTTCTGAACATACTGATGTACACAGGAAAGCATATAGAAAGGGATACATAAGTACCATTTCCATACACATCCAAAAAAAGGTTTTCTGAGAGCAATTCTCCCTACAGCTCCTAAGGAAACATTATCTTTTTTTCTACAGTGAATGCTCAGGAGGGTCCAGAAATCCTTCAGTAGCCCTGAAAAAATTAAGCAGAAATGGAATAAAGTAGGATAACAGACAATGCAGCTGGTGCGTTATTTTGCACCAGTCCCAAACATTCATCTCACACAGTGGTACAGTCAATTTGATATTGACAAGGCAGAACTTCAGTTGTCAGGTTTTGACAGGCCATTTTGGTAGCGAAGAAGGTTTGGCTTTTTCCTGGGAGAGGGGGAAGGGGGAGAGGAACGAAGGTGCTAATTAAAGACACAGAGCCTATTATGTGCCCACAGAAAGAGAACTGGAGACTCTCGTTAATGGCTCTTTTGATAAAAGGTATCCAGAAATGGTGACTAAAATATAGTGCAACAGAAGGACCTGTATATTTTGCAGAAGAGGGATACCGCACACTCCAAAATGTACAGTTCCTCTCTAAGATAAGCAGTTATAGAAATTTTGAGACCAATTATCAATAATGTTTTATGAGATACAAGTTTTGTGTCATTAAGCAATCATAACTTATCATCAAGCATCCAGTAAAGAAAAAGCAGGATGGGGCTGGGGGAAATCAGTAGCAACCTTTTTGAGCTAAAATATCTTCAAAAAGATATAAAAATTTCTTGTGATAACTCTGTCTCTGCTACTGACCTGGAGACGGTGCACAACCCCACTGTGCCTCCTGGGGCTGTGACAGAAACACACCCTCCCTGGATTCACACTTACACTTAAAGCATCGTCCTTTGGCTGGAAATCAGTTCATGCCACAGAAGTCCAGCTCACAATGCACAGTAATGAACAGGAAAAGGGACGGGGTGGGGGAAGGAGTCTGCCTTCAGCAAGAATATACGTTGTACTCTATACAGAGGAGAAGGTTTCTGTAAGTCAGTAAGGGTTGATTATTAAGAGCTTCATTTCTGTGGCATTTGCCATCCTTGCCATAAGTACATGGGGCAGCCGTGGAGCAGCCCGCTGCACTGTGCTGCACTGGGCAGGCCAGTGCTGCAGCCACGTCCCTGCTCCCACCAGCCCTGCCCACCATGCACACACGGGCTGCAGCATGGCTTGCTGCCTCCTGCTTCACGGGGCAAACAGAGCCAGAGCCTTCTGAACTTATTTTAAAAAAACATTTTAAATCAGTTGGGTCTTTAGTACTTGTCATGGCTTGCTTTCCTGTGCTGTTAATTTTTTTTTCTCATCTCCTTCAGCTTACTAGTTCTTAAGAGTTACCTGCCAGAAAGAGAAGTTCCTTTATTTTTTCCAGCATCGCTTGGGATGAGCATTCTCAAGTGACTGAAGTGTTTACATTGCGTGCAGTTTTGGCACAGACACTCTGAGTTTTATTTTATCTGTCAGATAAAATTCATCCTGGTGTAAATCCTGAGTATATCCCATGCAACTCTAGCAAATCACTGAAATTACTCCAAAACTATAGAGAACTTGGCCCTGGAGTTGCCAGGTGAGCTGAGCCCCCAGCCAGCAACTCTGGGGCAGGTAAGCATCGAGCCTCACTGGCACAGCATGTCAGGGAGAGAAACAAGTCAGAATGGCAAGACACAGACATAGCATGTCTGTTGTTGACTTGGCTTTATTGCAAGCTACAAGTGAATCTTTTCCTGGTGCAGGCTCATGACAGCTACCACCATACAAGAGACGTGTTCATGGGCCCCTGGGAATGGTCGTCATCTAGCTCCTGTCCCTCTGAGCAGTTTGAGCTGAGCACTTCTACTGATGCCAGGTTTGAGGAAGGCAGAGAAGTTTAATACAGTGTGATGTGAAAAACATAGGAGGTATCAGCAGCACAGTGACAGAGTAGACTGACCGTCCCGCTGAACACCAGGAGACTGCTCTATGTAGTCAAGCAGAATTAATAGTTCACATTAAGTAATCTGAAAAACTACATCTCCTGACTATGCCAGCAACCAGCTTACAGTTTGGTTTTATTCATTATTCTTGGAAGCATCCATGGATAATTCTTGGTCCACTAAAATTGCTGTGGGAAGCAAATTCAAAAAGGGATATGAGCACAGCTTTGGCCAGTATGGCTGGGTTTTTTTGTTCAGACAGATGTAATGGTCAGCTGGACGCAGAGTCAGTGCTGAAGTATTTGCTCAGTTTCCTTGCAACTGCTCCATTTTCTCAACCCATTAGGTCACACACATCATGTTTTCATACTGGGTCTGGGGTACCACAGCAATATAGAGATCTTTTCCATGCTTGTTTCCAGCTGCATTCGGTAGCAGAGGAGAACAGTGGAGAAGTCATTTATTTTAGAGGAGTCAAATGTGATACCACACTCTCTCCTGGGTGCCCTCTTGCAAGGTGGTACACAGAGATGGCCCAAGCTCCAGAGCAGCACGCACCGGCTGCAGGAAGGCAGGAGAGAGAGAGGAAGGAGCCCCACTGAATTCTGAGAGCACAAGGACCAGCACCTAAATGGATGGGCTGTACATGAAGCTCCACTCTGCGTGAAGCATGGTGTTCAGAGCATTTTAGAGGTGTGGGTGTTAATGCAGAGCATAGAGCAGTGCTCAAACTAGTCTGAAGACCCAGGGATGAGCACAGCAAGTGAGTAGAATGAAGCACCCCAGTTCCTAAACATGATTCAGGTTCCTGGCCAAAGAATAAAACTTGTGTATGTGTGGGAAGGGGGGGTGAATCTGCAGCCTGCATTCTCCTGGGAGTGTTTGTGAACGCCCCGACAAGCACTTGCCAGGGACCAAGTACCCGTGTTTGATCGTGCACTCTTCCAGAGGATGAGCAGATCTCTGGAGATCCCCCCTGCCCTATGTTTCGTGGGTTTTGCAAACTGCCAGCACAAAGGTCTTGGCTATGGGCAGCACAGAGCCGGTGGCGAATTGCATCACCCGGCACTCTGATTTCACTAATGCAAAACAGCACCCTCAGCTACAGATGGAGTCGGCTGAGTCCTGAATTTCCTTGCTTTTCTGGGATTACTCAGACCCATAACAGTCCTTTAAACATTTTCTTTTTTTTCTCTGTGGTTAAATTTTTTATATCATGCTTATCATCCAAGGAGCTGCTAGAAATAATAGCAAACACGCGTGCATGAGGGTCACACAACTGCTGAAATGTTAATGCCATTTATTCTCTCTGGATGCTGTCATTCTCCTGACCCAAGAAGTTTGTGCTTCTGTAAGGAACAATGGAGGAAGGTTTCTGGAACTGTCTGTAATTATTCAAGAACGGTTCAGTCCTGACCACTAAACTCAGACTGACCCAATGGTGTGGGCTGCTCTTTGCCCGGTCCTGCACGTAACTAGGAATTAAAACTAGCACAAGTCCCTGACTTTCTCAGCTAGGAGCAGCAGCAGTAGAGCTGCCGCATCAGGACAGCTGCGCAGTGCAGGGGCACAGAGCACCATCCCCACTGCTACGTGGTCTCCCCCTAGATCTTGTGATGGAAAGAGAACAAGGCTCACCCAGCCCAATTCAGCCCCTCAGTGCTGATCATGGTGTTACAGACGTCAACTCTTCGGGCCCCGTTTCCCTGCACTTTGTGAAGTTCTCTCATTTCCATGCTCAGTAGCAGCAAGGATCAAAACTCACTTCTGCACACGTTTCTATCAATAAGGCACAATGTTGGTTAAAAATTTCTCAAGTCACACACATGCACACAAAATGAACAAAATGAACATTTGGCAATATTTGTGCTGCCAAAATTAAAATGAGGCACCCGGTCTGCCCAGGCTCCTCCTGCAGGCGGGGGGAAGGCTGGTGCCCACTGCACGGAGACAGTGCCTCAGCCACAGCCCACCCTGCAGTGCTGGTGGAGGAAAAGCTGTGCTCAGAGGGAACATTTGAAGGCGGTCACTGTTAGCTCCCCGCCACCCTCCCCCCCCCCCCCCCCGAGCCCAAATGCTTTGATTGTCATTTCTTGTTTGCAATTTAACTAAACAAACTAAAACCGGAGGGTCAATTTCTGAAGCCCAACAGCGCAAAGATCACTATTCCCATCCTATTCTCATCTTTCCTACATTTGTGTTTTTTTTTCTGCTGATAAAAGTGAAATTATTTTGGTTTCCAAACAGAAGGAAAGTGGAAAAATTAAACCAAAGCAGAAGTTCACCGCATAATCCTTTTTCCAGCAAATCAAAGCCATTTTTTTCAATTTAAAAAAAAAAATGTTTTGATGAAAAATTACAACCACTTTTCAGTGAAGTGGCTTGTCTTAATCTAAAGGAGACACCCACACAGAGGCTGCATTGTTTAAGCAGCTGCAGCATCCCTCGCAGTCCCCCTCTGCAGAGCTCCTGGCTGGCTGTGCCGGTATTTATAGCCTGTGTTCCCAGAAGGGAAATCTCCGAGGTGCTGCTAATTAGCTCTCCTAACGCACTGTTAATAAAAAGGGGAAACACAACTTGTCTCACGCACAACAGGTTTGCGGCTGTTAGCAACAGGGACCGGGGCATCCCCCAGGCACTGCTCCAGGAGGGCTGAAGCGGGGTCCCCCAGGGGCTCCCTGCAGCAGGAGGAGCTCACGGCCAGACTGCTGCAAGAGGCAGTGGCCTGCTAAGAATGAAGCTGAGCTACCCAGGGAGAGGGGCTCAGGAAACGCTGACGTTCTGTGCCAGGGCTGGGGCTAGGAAGGAGCCCTGATGGAGGCATGTCTCCAAAGAGAAGCGCTGGGAGCCTTGGTACCTGCACCACACATGCCGAAGCACCAAAGCAGTGCTGGTGTGAGCAAGTT
This sequence comes from Phasianus colchicus, assembly GCF_987193195.1. Classification (NCBI taxonomy): domain Eukaryota; kingdom Metazoa; phylum Chordata; class Aves; order Galliformes; family Phasianidae; genus Phasianus; species Phasianus colchicus. The sequence continues at coordinate 26,682,381 of NC_143442.1, read as the reverse complement.
CAGGCTCAGATAGACTGGTGGTGAAAGCCACCACCACAGGGATTTTCTCTAGAGTGGACGCATTCACAAGTATTTGCCCTGGTGAGATTATCACTGGTGTGAATTGGATGTTTACTTCCAATAGCGGATGACTTGTGACAACCCCAAGGTAAGCAACACTGCATCCATTTCAACTGAGAATCAAATAGCAAGCCACAGACTCAACAAAATATGTAGAAGACATTATCAAATGACCGACAGATCTGGAACAAAGCCTACCTGTCCAGGTCATTTCAGAGAGGAAGTGGTTACTTGCTGGAGAGACAGTGAAAAAAAAGCTCTAGCACCTCAGAGGTCACGCCTTCTGGCCAAGGGAGGAGATGGACTGAAATCTCTTGTTGTCCTGATGCATAAAGCTATGAGTCCTTGAAATTTTTCCAGATCCTGCACTGAGGTATTTCAGTAATGTGTGGTCCTCTTAAAACACCCACCACAAACAGAACGTTGCTTGTGGTCTTCTCCCAGCCAAGCCAGAGGTGTACCAGCTGACCCCACCCCCACAGGTACTATACATCTCACTCTTAAAAAGATGCTATGCCTGTGTGTTGCTAAGAAGGCAGTCGTTCGCATGCTGCCACGGCTCTAAGCGCTAGCCTGCATTCAGCCTCTTACAGCAAGCATGAATTCACTGGGGTGAGCATCTGGAAGCACAAATCACAGGAACTATGGAATAAGGAGGAAGTAAGTCACTAGCTGAGTTCTGACAATCCTGCATGCCATTGCTAAGAGTCATTAAAGGTGGTTTTGACATGCTCACTTTCTTGGAACCTTTTTGCAAGCAGATAGGTAAGCAATATTCTGTTCATTAAAAGGGCAATCAAAACGTTTGCAGGCATGACCAAAGTGAATTTTAATTCTGACATTACTGAAATGTTCGTTGGGTTTATTTCCTCAGCTTCTCTATTATCTTGAGTAGATATCATACGTAAAACCATACATTTTAGCTTATCTCTGTAATGGATGTGAAACATGGGATACAGGGAGCAATAACAGTCGTACTTAGCTGAGGGCAATTAGGTCAGTGCTGAAAATAAACAAGACCTAGCTGATCATTCTTACATGTTATTTACTAAATGCATCCTGAAATCTCAAAGTCCTGTTGGATTTTGTACATCGGTTGTTCTTTTTTATTAAGTGCTTCCCAAATTATACTGATACTTTAAAAAGGAAAAGAACCACAGCCTAATGACTTCTCTCAGATGATGCACTGTGCCAGAACAACATCAGCTGTTCCTAAAATACTGAGTTCATGCTACTAGTAAAGCTTTTAGCATACATAGCCCAACCTTTGCATCTTTGGTCCTGTTCCATTTTCCTGTGCTACCTGCACCCTCCCAGCCTTCCCAAAGCAGTGCTAGGCCTGCTGGAGCCCTCTAGTCAAACAAAACAGGCACTGGAACTGCAGAAAGGTCTTCGTGAAGGAAAAAATACTTCAGGGAAAAAAATGAATAACTTTAAAAAACTTATGTTGTCTCAATACAATGCCATACATTTGGGGTGGGTAGAGAAAGTTACTCGCGCCACACGAAAGGATGCCTTCTATAAAATACGGTGAATAAAAATAATAATCATTTCCAATAAATTCAAGCCACATTCATGCTTGGCAGCTTTCCCATCGTGCAAAGAATTTATCCAACGCCCCTTTTATTTATGATGAAACAAAAGTGACATAACACTTTGTCATGAAAGAATGCTGTAAATGATGCTTTTTTAATTATATACACTGTTGTTCTTGAAACAACTCTCCAGTAATTTATGTTTATAGTCCCAGACACATGCTGCGGAAGTGGATATAAAATGCAGCTGTGGTCAATGGCCACGTGGTTTCAGTCTGACGCTAGCTCAGAGCTCAGGCTGGAAGAAGAAAGAAGGAGCAGGAGCACTAACAAGTGCGTTTCCCTTCCTTTGGTTTTCGCAATGTTACTGAAGCACCAGCCTACAAAAAATCAGATGTTTACAGCCAGCCAAGCTACAAACAAGAGAAGCATTCTGGCAGCCAAATCTGAACTCTGGTGGTTCTTCAGCAGACAAAGAGCAGCAGCAGAAAATGCCGATTTCCGCTGAAAATCTGGGATGAGGATGCCCTTATGCTCCGTTGTCTTCCCAGACCTCAGAGCGTCACTATCAGTCAATGACTTCTGCCCATCTTACCTGAAGGGACCCACAGGTTGCTTCAAAACTGAGATTTCAGCAATCACGATTAGGTTCAACTTTCCATCTCATACTGGCTTTCCCTAATCCCTCAAATGTTGTTAAAGCAAGTATTTATGGATTTCGGAACAACGCTATTCTTACATTTCACTTCAGCAAGCACAGACAGAACCACACCCAATTACATGAAAGACAGAATGCGTTGCAATTCGACGCACTCTCAGAGAATATTTTGGTTTGCAGTGCTAATAGAACTGCATTTCTTCTCGCTCTTCCGCTGGTCATCCTTGTCAATATGGTAAGTGAGCTTTATTCAGTATGAATAGAAGTACCAAAGTAACGAGTTGTCACATCCTTTGAATTTGGGATGTAAAAGGCATCAATAATGTGAAAATTTGGAAAAGCAACAGCTTCAAGATACCAGCAACTGTCTACTGACCTCAGCCAATCTATGCAAGTGATCACATTGCAGCAGAGCAAATAGAGAGCAGTAATGCTTATGATGTGAATTACAGTGGAGAAGCCAATTAAAGATCAGGGCTACTGTGAGTTGCGTTTATCTATCAACTGCAAGGTAAAGATACTAAATAGATAAATAGTGACAAATGGAAACTTGTGTGTGACCACGTGTGACCACTGATGTGTGAAAACTGTTTGCACTTACATAGGTTTAAAAGAAGATAAAATACAAAGATCTGAAAGAGATGGACAAATATGTGTTCCGCCCCTTGCTTTTGGTGATATTTAATATATACATTTTTTTCTTTTTTTCTAGGTTTTTTGTTTTTTGTTTTTTGTTTTTTTTTTTTTTTTTTTCCTGCATTCACTTTTTACACTTAGAACTCTGACACCTCAATTCGTCCTGAAATTCAGAACCCCGGATGCTCTGAAGTCTGCAGAGTCACAGATCACTAGGTCAAGTTTAGTTCTGATCAAACACTGTTGGGTTTTTGAATAAAGGGTAAATTCTCCCTGCCCTGCTCAACAAAACACACAGCCCATTAACAACAAACCTTTTTATCTCTTTCTGCCTGCTTTCTTTCAACATGCAAGTTTGGTCCACTCTTCCCCCTAAAATTTCTTCCTTCCAAATAAAATCATCCTTTAAGTTCAGATGATTAGGAGAGCCAAAAGGCATTGTTTTAGTTTTTGCTACATTTAAAACCAGTTTGTTTTCCTTGAACCAGTCTGTCAAAGTCTTTTTGCAGTTCAGGCGTTATGTGAGAAACAGATTTGCCATTAAAATGCACAGTCGTGCCATCTGTATAAAAATGTATAGCACAGTAATGACATAGCCTTGCAAAATCATTAATAAAAAGAAAAAACAGGAATGACTGACACTACTCAACTCGGGGAGGGGGGAGGATAGAGGGGAGAGACATTGACACCTTTGACTGACAAAGGGGGGAAGAGACAGCCCTGTGAAGAGAAACAGATTGATGCTTCTCCCAGACTCTTTGTCTTCCTGACAGAGCACAGGCAGCAGCACAGGCCACCTACTTGCTGCGCTAGCGCCTGCAGCGCATTCGGCCAAGAGCTTTGGCGAAGCTCGCTGAAAGAGATCCGCGCTATGATTTTGTTTATGTGGGGTAGGCTTGAAACAGCTCGTTCTTCATTTTTACATTGCCCAGGTCAAACCCTGATGGTGCTGAGAGACTCTCGTTGCTCTCTGCCCTATCCAGACCACTGCCCACATGCTCCCACCTCTCTGGGCTCACCCCACTCATCCCACAGCCCTCTTTCCAAAGGCCAGCTCCTTTCACCATAGGCAGAGGGGGCATTACAGCTGCCACATCCCTCAGGTTCCCCCTTATGGGGACTACCCCACAAGCTGAGGGAACAACAGTGATGCAGAGTTCCTTCAGCAGCCCGGCAAGAAGCGTTGGCTGCGGGCAGCTGTCATATCCACCTGCAAGGCACAATTTAGGTGCAGGGCTGAGGTGTGTCAGCCCTACTTTCCTCTGACAAGCTAGGAGGACACTGTGATTCACTGGGGCAAACGTGAGAGTTTATTCCAAAAATAAGCTCAGAAGGGAAGAACTGATGAGGGCAACTGAAAAGGAGGCACACACGTTTTCTTGATGACTAAATAACAACCAGTTCTGCAGACTTTTCCGCAGGTCACCCAGGTGAATGTTTTCCTTAGGCTGAAGCCTTCTAAAAATATCATGTAAAAGCTTCATTTCTATCCTCGCTGTGTTTAACACATGTCCCTTAAACTTTGTTTACTCATCATCTCGCCAGCGTGGCACATGCGTCTTCTTGCTATCAACTCTGTGCTCCACCCTTTGCAGCTGGCCACAACTCACTGCCTCTGAACAGTGCTGGGTCACAGCCCAGGTCCTTTGCTGATCCTAATAACATGTGCTGAAAATGCAAAAGCATCAAAACAACAAAAGCCCTAAGAACATATTTACAAGGTATTCACCCCAGGGACTTCACTATCATTTGAGAGAAAACATTGCAATTGTGGTGAAATTAGAGATTACAGTTTTACTCAGACTTCCTAAAGTTAACCTCTACCATTACAGACCTAAATTTGGAGCAGTCCGTTGTGCCACTTGGAGGAAAGCCACTAGTTCAGCACTGGCAACTGCAGTTGTATAAAAAGAACTTTTTTAATGATAATTTGTGTTTCGTAAGTGTTGTGCTATTTTTAGAAAGATGAGAAAGTAAAGTATGCCTTCTTTTAAATCTGGCTTTTACTGAACCCTGTAATTTATGGCAATATAATAAGTAATTTGAAAATAAAGATTTGAGACAACATTTTAGCATTAGTGTTTTTAAGACAAAACAAACATTCAAAATAAAACCTAAACCACAGCAATGAAATCTATCATTAAATGCCTACTTACTGCTAAATTTGTAGTTATGGCAGCTTAAATCTCAAACATTTATTGTGACCTCTTGCAAAGTAAAAATAATCATATTATTCATTGTGGTTCAAGACCAATATAGGGTATTATTTCATTCTAGCCTTAAGTATTCATGGAATCGTATAGCATAGCTTTTAAAACTATATTAATTACTTTTCATTGAGTCCTAGTGAATTCTGGTTTTCAGAAAGAAATGTGCATCACTTCATCATAGTTACTTTGTTTCTAAAGACTAGCACTTTCCAGGCTTATTTATGCATAACACATCAGACACGACCTGTTTAATCACTGCCTGAGTTCTTCTGAACTAGTGCAACTGCACAAGTTTGTCAGACACAAAGGCTTTTGACTGTTCATGGAAAAATTCAGAGAGACACTGGTCACTGAGTAAAAACTGCTACTGTACCACAGTGCCAAAACTCAATGCTAGGTTGCAGTGAATAATGCATGCCAAGCAGTTCAACTAAGTCCACTACCTCAGCACAAAGAGCCCTTACATCCCACCAAGCAGCACCTTCTACATCCCTTGAAAGATGGAGAATCCCCTCTGTACAGAATCAGACCCAGGCTGGGACACAGGCACACAGCAGTTCTTCTGAGCCACACACATATAGAAGGAGTTTCCCTGCCTCCACTTTTATTCCCACCTGGCACTAACGGCTCTTGGGAATTACATGACTTGACCCTAAAAAAGCATTCTCTTACTTTGGCTTTAAGGAACGGAATTCTCATATTGAAAAGTTTTCCAGAAATTGCTACACAAAAGTGCCAAGAATATATGCTTTCAAAGCCAAGCACCATAGGAGACTGGCCCAACATTAGAAACGCTCTTCAGGCAAAGAAAGACATTTTTAGGCAGGCAAGTCTAGCAATGCTTCCTTCATTCTTCACATTCCTTGTAGGCCTGTATTAGGTGGTACCAAATCATGCCTGTATCCGTGTGTGACCTCAGACTAACATGCATGTGCATCTCACAGGCCAGGGGAGAAGGTTTTCCTGTTGAAAGACAGCTGACTTTCTGAAACCCAAGGCAACTGGTCCTACATTTTGGAGGGCAGCGAGAATCCGATCTAGTAACTAGACAGAAAAATGCCAAAATGATCTCTAATTTTATAAGGGTCCAGAAAACCTGAAGTAACTATCTCAGCTATCTAAACCATAGACATATGAGGGCATACGACCAAGTTCTAGACAGGCAGAGAATCACTTCATGCTCAAAATTATTTACTGATTATCTAAATTCATCTCTCAATTCCAAAACATTCTGGGGCTCTCATCAAATTCGGAGCTGCCAAATACTCACCTTTTCTGACAGACTGGACTTAGAAATCTGGATGCAGACTTTTGCTGCTTCAGATCCATCAATCCGCCTCTCAACCAGCAAGTGTGAGTTCTACAGCAGAAAATGCAAAGATTGACATTCTCTCCTGGTTTACACCCATACCAGCTTGCTGACTATAGTGGCTTGGCAGGTGCAAACAAGAAGAGTTTAGCTCTTGCTCCTCATTTCTTGAATTCCTGAAGCTTTTTGTTTTAGATCAAGAAAAACATGCATATTTAGAAAGACAAAAAACCCCAAACTTTAATAATCTGTGCTGCATTTTAAATTGCTATGCAAATGACTTAGGGAAATAGTAAGCTGAAGCTTTGTAATTAAAAATCTTAAACTTTACCGTGAGGTTTTACATTGTGTGGTCCTACAAGTAAGGCATGCTTGTCCCCAGTTTTAATATTTTTCTTGGTTTTTAAAATACCCTTTTAACTTTTTATCACTGCCACTGAGTTTGGGTAGTTTTTTTTTTTCTGGTGACAATTTTTCCGTAACATTAATTTGAATTTGTGAGAATGATATAAAAGGAGAAGTGCAAAAGGCAAAAAAAGAGATGGAAAATAAGTTTCCATTTTAATGGTAGCTGACAACTCCAAACAAGATTAAATGCAAACACTGTTGTCTGCTCACTTGAATGTGAAATTCTGTTTGTGATGGGGCCTCTCTGGAGAGCAGAGCCCAGGAGACAGGCAATTTGTGGAAGACAGTTTGTGCAAAGCACAAATGGCACCTGCTGCATTTCTTCTGAGCCCTGAGACAAGGTAAATTCATTCTCAAGGGCCAATGACAGCTTCACGTTTGTCCCCACTGAAGCAGAGCTATTGCTCTCTCTCACTGGTAGTGCAAGGTTCAGGAAAGAATAAGTGCAATAAATGATGCTACGCATGGACTGCAGTGACTTACAGAGCTGGCAGTGCTAGCACTTCTCATTGAGGTTTTTCCCCCTTTTTTGAAAAGGAAAAAAAAATAGAAATTTTTTAAAAAAAAAGTTAAAGAACCTCACTAAAATGTGGTTTTCATGGGGAAAAGAAATATTTTTTTTTTTTTAACTCAAAAGTTGCATTTAAACCATTTTTGTAGTATTTGTTAGACTGGTGGAAGAGAAAGAAAATTCTCAAATATCAATATCATTCAAAAACAAACAGACAAGGAAAGGATTCATTTGTAACTGTCATAGTAAAACAACATCAGAAACACTGCAGATATTCATGAAAACAGATTTTCAGTTACTGTCAGCTCTAGAGGAAGAAAACTATACTTATTCTCTTTGAGTCTCACGTAATCTACTAAACCACTACATGTAAGACACAAAGAAACAGTAAAATACATTCATAAACACAAGTGCCAACATGAATGTGTTTGAGAAAAGCCAGTAATTTAAGATTCTTAAGTGGAACCATTCCCCAGTGAATGTTATTAAAAAGTGTTGCAAGGAAAATAATGTTAGTAAACACCTTTATGATGAAATAATTGTGTGAAAGGAACCGTCACATAAGAACATGGACCTGCAGCCAAGGACAATTGCTCTACTATGCTTAATTCATTTATGAAACACAAGGTGTTAGTTTTATGTGGTTTGGCTGAGATTGGTTCAGATTATTTTTTTAAAAATTATCCTTACAAGGCTAATGGACTATAATATATTTTGCCAAAGACTGCATTCCATAGTGCATATTTTATAAAGAGCACGTACAGTGTATTCAAGGCTTGCTTTCCCATGCATCAATGAATCAACAAGCATCTTCCCATTGTGTAGGATACTATTGTTTGGTTGTATTTCAGCAAAGCTTATCTGCTCAGAGCACTGTGAAGCTATAGGACAGGGAGGTGCACTAGCCAAGGAATCCTGTTCTGTTGATTCCTGAAAATGCTCAGTGGGCCTCAACCTTGCCATGGCACACACAAGTTCACAGGCCACTGTTCTGGAGTCTGCAGTACACTTCAAGTCATCTCCCAGATAAAACACAATGCAGCAGAGGATTTTCAAAGTACTTTAAAGGATAGAAGTTTCTTCTACTTTTGTGGATCCAAACTCAGCCGAGAAACAGAGTTCTTGAATGAATGCTATTTAATGGCTGCATCATGCTGTACTTGCCCTGGATGAGTGGAGAGACCCAGAATGAGCCAGTGACCTCTGTATTTGCTTGCTTAAAATGGGCAAGTGACTGCACTGGCATGAACCAGGCACATGCAGATAAAATACTGCAACAGACTCACCCAGTTACATTTAGTGCAAGCTTTTAGCTCTCCCTATTCCAGCATTGCTCTATTTTAATCTTTGGCTGTTTGCTCAAAGGGAGTGGTGGAAGGAAGAGCAGGTCGTGTGATCTCTATTTTGGTGACAGAGGATGCAGAAAACATGCGTAAGTGAATGGTATCAAGTACAGATTGCCTGCAAAAAGGGTCATGCAAGTCAGCAGGGTGTCCAACAAGCAGGCTCCCCCCTGCAGGTGTGCAGAGGGTTTTTTAGAGAGAAACACACTGTGAGGCTCACCGTGCACAGGGAACCCCTGAGTCCCATAGGCTCAGGGAAACCCCCAGGGTGCAGAGCACCCTGAGCCATGGTGCCAGCAATGCTCCATGGGGGTAGCAGGGCAAAGCACTCCATACTCAGAGATCACTTTTCTTTCTCACAGTGATTTCAGTGCTATTGTATAATACAGAGGGAGAAATATAGCCTTTTATTTCCTGCTATGCAGGCTTTCGCACCACCTACTACCCAGGACTAAACTTCAGAGGCAGTTATACAAATACAAAGATTTCTGTAAAGAAATCAGTCAATCATCCCAAGTGTGGGTTCAGCACCTCTGAAAACCAGGCCACTTCTCAGGTACACGGAGCTATGAGATCCATCATTTTAAACCACCCCCAACCTTTTTCTCTCTAACTCAGAAAGCTGTGACCTAAATGCCTTGAGGGAGCCTGGGTTTCACCAGGAGCCTCTCCAGGGCGGATAGGCCACTACCACTCAGCACCTCCAGCTCCCCTTTCCTTCCATGGGCTGAGTGGAAAGGGAAGGCCTCCCTGAGCCAACTGCACTGCATCAGAAGCAGTGGGGCCTGTGGAGGCTGATACCTTGCAGCCATCTCACAGCTCCAGCAGTGGCAATCCACACCTCAAAAAGACAACCTTTGGCATACCGCCCCTCCTCAGCAGTTCCATTAACCTTTTCCTTTTTTTACATGCTTTAAAGCCCTTTGTTATAACTAACTGTCTGAAATGTAAAGTGATCCAAGCTAAAGCTGGTAAGAGTTATTTATAAACTTTTAGGACTCTGCTATTTGATAGGCTGCCCAGAGCTCCCGAATAGACAGCCTCTCTTTCATCTATATTTAGTTAATTTTATTGTATGTACACAAGCACAGGAGGCAGGACCGATTCACCAGCCCTGCAGCCCATGGTTTGTTAGTGGAGATAACACAGCCTTACCTGGAGTAGCTACAGTCCTCTCCCATAAAGCATTCAGACTCTTAAATGCTTAATGGTGCACCAAGGACAACAGCCCATAATAATTTTACGGCTCAATGCAAAGGATGAAATCAAAGTTTTTCACCAATTTGAATACGAGCTGTTTAGAAGTCTCTGCCATGCCAGGAAAGCTCAAACAGGGAGGGGTACAGGCAGAGCAGTGCCACTGCCACCAATCTCTGTCAGAGCACATCCCCAGCTCGTGGCTGGCACAGGAGCTCGCCTGGGCAAGCTCCTCACAGGAGCCCATCCTCACTCAACCAACAGAGCCAAGGAATGGCAGCTAAACTGTCTGCACACACTCACAGTGTGAGCACGGGTCACTGCAGATGAGACCAAGCCTAAGCACAGCAGTATGAGTGACACAGACGGAGAAACCATCCCCCCCAAGGTGGGACACTGCCCTGGGCCCTGTACCTGTTGCGTGGCTGGGGCTGTGGCCGGGAGAGGCGGCCTTTCAGCAGGTGCTCAGGCTGCCCGACATCAGGGGGACTTGAACAGATGGTGATGCTCTCCGCTTCGCCCCTGCTCGCAAGAACATTTTCATTACCAAGTGCTTGGAGGCTCACTATCTGCTGCTCTTTGCTTGAGGCTGCTGGCAGCAGTGTCGTTAGTGGGCTGCGACTTACCACCTTCATATTTATTTACATTTGTGTCTCAAGAAGAGTGGCAATTTGCCAGATTTGGAAGTGCTTAATAGGATCTGATGGGCAGATTAATTAGTGCAGGTCACAGCACTACTTGCCTTCCAGAAACATTACCTTTTTATTTATTTTTTGTCAAGGTAAATCAGGAGGAGGTCAATGTCACCAGCGTGTTTTACATTTCACTTGTTTAAATCTTCATGGTTTTGTTTCATTTTGTCTGGGCAAATGAACTTTACTTTCATTTCTACCATGACAATATTCTCCAAATAATGTGTTGTAGGCAGACACAGAAAATAAGATGTAGAGAGTGCCTCCCTTCACTCTTTACTATCCATGAAAATCCCCTTCTGCCCATGGTTATTGCCCCTTCTGTATGATCCTCTTGGTATCTTTCTATCTTCTAAAAAAGATATTTTGTGGGAGGGATTATTTTCATTCATATATATATACCTAAATATATACGGGCACAAATACATATACATTATATTTATATACACATCTATTTATAGATATATGTGTATGTATGTATAAATAAATGTGTACAGAGAGAAAAAAGAGAGGCAGACATCGTATCTGGCTAACCATTACACCAGATAGAGCAATTATAAACTCAGCTGGATTATTCTTAATTTTTACTGGCCTGACCGAGATTTGAACATGACCAATTATGCATAGGCTGACAAACCAGAGAACATCAAGATTAATTTTTTATGGCTACAGAACCATTTGCACTCCATAACCTTGGGAGTGACACTCTGCCTGTAATCAGGGACACATTTTTGTCATGCCACCATGGTAAATGCTAAAGCACCTTTTGCATCTGTCATACTGCAGAAGGCAGAAGAGGCATATGGAGCTCCGAGCATCCTCAGAACAGCACAGAGACCACACAAAAATGGAACAAAGGAAAAATATTTCCCATTTCCCCAGGTTGTTTTTTTTTTTTTAACTTATGAAAGTATTACTTTGGACTTCATTTGTTCTCAAAAGAGGAAAGAGGTACAGTGTGAGGACCATATGCAGTTTCAGCACCGGGGTTCCAGCATACACTGCCAGCCAGTGGGTGGACAGGACAGGATCTGGTCCTCGCCATCTCCCTAGCACTGTTGTGCATAAAGCACGTCCTGGCAGCTTCTGGGGAACCTACTAGCAGACAGCAGGTCCCCAGCACTTTCACACAGCCAAGCAAGATTGGAGCACAAGTCTTCTGAGGAGCGGCTGAGGGAATTGGGATTGTTTAGTCTGGAGAAGAGGAGGCTTGTGGAGACCTTACCGCTCCCTACAGCTGTCTGAAAGGAAGTTGTGGTGAGGTGGAGGTCAGCCTCTTCTCCCAGTGATAGGATGAGAGGTAATGGCTGTGCCAGGAGAGGTCCAGGTTGAGTATGAGGAAAAATTTCTTCTCAAAATGAGCGGTGATGCAGTGGCACAGGCTGCCCAGAGAGGTGGTAGAGTCATCGTCCCTGGAGGTGTTCAAGAAACGTGTAGATGTGGCAGTGAGGAACATGGTTAGCGGTCATGGTGATGATGAGTTGATGGTTGGACTAGATGATCTTAGTGGTCTTTTCCAGTCTTAATGATTTTATGACTCTAAGATGCTGTGAGATGAGGTGACTCAGCAATTTGCTATGAAGATTTCCTAACTTCCTCCCAACACATTTATTTTCCTTTACTCCAGTTCCTGGAGTTCTCACAGGGAGAGAGACACAGTATGCAACACGACCAAGTGTGCAAGTGCACTTGTCCACACTGAGTGCCTGCAGGAGGTGTAAGCTGCACCTGCAACCCTCCCATGCAGCACAGCAGGGAGGCTGCTGCCTGGAGGGAGCTGGCAAGAGGGGAAAAGGATGTGCAAACTCCTGATCAGCTGAGAATGAGACCAGGTACAACTCCACAGAGCAGTAATGCTGTTTAGGAAAGATATAAATTGATTGAGGTTTTGTTGCTCTTTTTTTTTTTTTTTTTTTTTTTAAATGTATCCTCCCTCACACCCATTCTCTGAGAAAAAGAAACAAAAAGAAGACCATAGAGCTAGAGCCAAACCTCTATTCAATAAAACAAGGAGGGAATGTGTTTTCATGTTTCCCTATTTACTCTGACTCATTTTATTAAGTAAGTTGAAGATGGTAACTTTTATGCACATTTACAACCCTGTTTCCGATACACGTGGCGCCCTATAAAACCTCCCACGGCCGCACCCCACCCTGGGCTGCCCTCCAGCTTCCCATGCACACAGCTGTTACCGTGCTTGGCTGCAGGTCAGGCTGTACCAGAGCTTCCATTCAAATCCTTTTGCAGATGAGTGTTCTGGGACATGGCTTTGAACTTAGCTGAGGTGAGATCTGTTACACACATAGGAGCAAGTTCACATCCTTTCATCCTCCCTACCACATTATTTAAAAAACAGAATAAAACCACTTTACCCTATTTTGATTAAATGAAGAAGGACTGGGGATGGAGAGCCCTTGCCTCTCATCTGAGCACACAGCTATCTTAAATTACCTCCACAGGTCCCACTGCAGTAGGACAGGCGGTTACAAGATGCTAACTTCTCTCCAACAACATCTCTTACGCACGTTCAGTTTCCCTCTGCTAAAGCTGGTGGCACAGCCTATCCCAAGGCCACCTCCCATTTTTGCAAGAACAATTTATAACCATAAAACTTGTGCCTGTAATTTCAAACCCATGTTTGAACTGTGGGCAAAAGTCAAGTAACCTATGCCTCCCGCTGCCTTTCTGCAACGGTCAATCAGGCAGCCAAGGCACGGAACGGCCAACCACATCCCCATCATTTACTCAGTAACAGGAGAAAAAATATTGCAGGTACAACTGGAAGGACACGCCCTGCCCCACGCAAAGGGAAGTAAGTTCTCAGCTATTTTCAGCAGCAGTGAAGTTTCTCAGCCCTCTGCTGAGGAGGGAAAGCTTCCAAGTGGGGACGTAATGCCAGACTGCCGGCTGGAGCCACTGGAATGCTCAAACAATAGTGAGGAGAGATTTAAGATGCTGCCTTTAATCAAAAGGGAGTGTTTAGGCTGCAGTTTAATGATGACAATGTGAATGTCAACATTGTTAACAGTTTCACTGCTGATCCGATTAGCAGGAAAACCCAGCTAGTCCAGGGTTGTGGGTAATTTGAGTACTTTCCCACCCCTTCACACCCACTCCATCACTTGACTCTAACTTAAAAGAACTGTTAACTTTTATATAAGCCAGATATTTCATAGGCTCAGTCCCTCCTTTGGAATGGCGGCAGCTGTTATGTATTTATTTTCAAATAAAAAAGAATAGCTTAAGCAGTCAGATCCACATTAAGTTTTCTGGGCAGGACCTGCCTCTATGTTCAGGGCTTGTACAGCGTCTAACTCAGTACGGATAACAAGTAACAACTGTTTCGAAGATTGCTGTAGCATGAACAGACAGGATGGTCTGCTTGAGATGAGCCTAGACACATTTCCAGTCCCAAGCACCAGCCTCTCACCACTGTGAAGTTCACAGCCCACAGCTCCTCATCACCATCACGGATCTGAGTCCACATGGCACATGATAATGTGAACTTTTATTTAAAGAATGAATAACTCACCTCACAGCACAAGCTGTACTAGCAAAGTAGGTTCCAGTCTATGGGACACTGCTCTTCACCTTTACTAGGCCAAACTGCCTATTTTCAAAGTCACTCTTCCCCACAGATATATACCCATATAAATATACACCAACTCTCTAAAAGTCCCGTTGGGTTATGTCACTAAATTACAAGGAACTAAGCAATTAGGACTGCCTCTCACAGAGCCCACTCACCCAGTTTGTTGTCAGCAGCCGGGCCCCGTGATTTAGAGGTTCAGAGGAGCGAGGTTCAGGGAGCAGCCCTCCTCCCGTCCCAACTCGGCTGCTCAGCACACCCACCAGCTCGGCTGCCAGGACAAGCTGGGGCTGCACTTCAGCAACTGCTAATTCTTTGCAGCTCTCATCAAACCTGACGGGTGTTTTTATTTTGACCACCATGAAACAAAGCAAGCAAGAACAGCCCTTTCGACTAACATACTGCACAGGACAAACCACGTTCCTCCTTCAGAATCCATTCTTCTATGGTAGCAATTCCCATTGACATCAGTGCAAATCATGCAAGAAAACGGAACAATTAATCCCCAGAGGAGGCATTTTAACAGCTACGTTTTATTTTGGAAGCAGTTCCTTGGTACAAGAAAACTGTTGATGCCTAATCAACAAGCAAAGTCCCATAAATGCTTGAAGACATCATGCATACATACACAGATACAAAACGAGAATGAAGAATGAAAGTACATGTTACCAATTTAGGGATAAAAAGCTTCTGAGGATGTTAAAAATCCCAGCCCACAAAAGATTGTGGAGGTCAGCATCTACAACCACCTCGGCTTCTGCTGCCCTCTCTGCAGCTACTATAAGGAGGCCAATACATCTCAACATGCTGTGGGCCAGAAGACACCCCGCAGTAAACTTTAAATCACATAGCAAGAACACTAAAACCTGCAACTGTAACAAGTCCTAAGGAGAGAACAAGAATTCAAGACATTCCTTGACATACATGGATCATCTCAGGTCCTACTCTATATCCTGAGAAGACAAAGAGCACACCTAGGAGCAGTCTCTGTTTTCATAGAAAAGCAAATGCTCAGCACTGGTTTGGTGCAAAGAAGGGCTGAGATTGTGCGGGCAGTTAGGGCAGGAGTCACCACAGGCTCTCCAGCGCCCGCTGCACCAAGCACAGAGTAGGGAAGGTGGGACTGAGACCTGAAGTAACAAAGCAAGACAAGGACAGCTTCCAGTAGACTTGGAGAAGGTATCCATTTACCCACAGTAAACTGATGTAGTGCAGTAGGTGAACTCAGAAAAACCTGCATACCAAGCAGCTGTGCAAACTCTTACCACATTCTGCATGCATGGGACATTAATTTGATAGGTAATAAACTATGCTAAATTAAATGCATAGTTTTCTTATTACCAGGTTTGCACTAGAGCATTGCCCTCCCTGTCATTATCAGCGGCAGGACAGTCATTATTATTTTGTAGTAGCTCAATCTACATTAGCCAAAAGGCAAACAGAAGCCAGAAGGCACATCTCACTTAATGGGAAAGCCACTGCTGCAGGAGGAGCGGAGCATGTAGGGCACAGGGTGGAGCAGCCTGCCAGCATGGTGCCAGTGGGGATGGCAGCCCTACTGCCAATGGATGCTGCTCGCTGAGGGTAGCTTTCCCCAGGGAGTTTTGCTGATATGCTTTTGCACTGGCAAATAGGATATGACTACTCGCTCACTTTAAATACACTCAACTGTCATTAAACGGCATGATTTTTTCTAGTGTCCTAGACTGGATTACAACTGGTGTCTTGGAAATGAGCTGATCTGTGCTACTTCACCAACCTCCAGAAGCATCAACTCTTCTTTAAAAAGAAGTCACAAAATAAGAAGGAATTTAAATGACATAACAGTGAGAAGCGGAAAGCACAGCAAGTCAGACATCAGACGGAACAAACCCGTGCAGACACTCAGGCTTCTCCAAATAGCTCTGCAAATAAAATTAATGTTTGTCTAGAGTACGTAGGTGACGAACTGGGGCAGTGCTCCCCCCTCTGCCCCGGTTAGCTGCAATACTGTCAGCTGTCTGAACAGCAGATATCTTTCGAGGGACAGGAAGAAAACAGTCCCTCAAAGAGGTGCGGTGCATCATAATGAAGATCAAGGACACCCTGATTATAGCAGCAAAGTGATACTGAACATCTGTCAATGCTAGAGAAGGTACTTCAAAGATCGAGGACAGCTGGACTTCCCATAAAACAAAATGGCTAAGTGCTTACGTGTGAGGCTGTGAGCAGGGCACACGGGCTGCCTCCCTTTGCGTCCCATCCCTTGGCAGCCCTCAGGGGACAAGGTGACTGCCGCCCTGCTGCTTAGCCTCAGACAGCGCTGCAGGGCCGGCCACGGCCACAGGTATTCCCTGCTCCCACCTTCTGCCATTTAACCTGCTCACTCTTCTTTCCTCCTCATTCACAATAAATCGTGCAGTCTGTGATCAGCTTCATTTTGCAACTGATGCTGCAATATAATGGGAAACCAGAATTCACCTTGTCCTCTACTCCTAAGCCTCTAAAAATTTGGAGTTTTCTTACTGATTAAAAAGTATTTTCACTCCAGCTTAGCAATAACAAAATCATTCATAATTATATCACTAGATACTTTTTTGTTCAGAAATATAGGGGAAAAAAGACAAAAACCCTAAGGCAGACCAGACCTCAGCATTTACATTTCATGAAAAATTTGATCTGATTTTGGAATTTGGTTTTGTTGTCAGACAGCAATATAAATATAAAAATAAAAACAATTTCAGTGTAACATTGCTGTTGATGATGTCTTCAAAATATTTTGTCTCAAAACCAGCAAAACAAATACCAAATTTTCGGTGTTCCTGTAAATAAATTTGAATGCTCTGTGCTTTTATGACCCAACCGTACTGAGGATGAACAGGCAGAAGAAGGGAGCTGTAAGGTGAAAGGGCAGTATGAGGACTTGTACAAAATATTGGAAATCTGATAAAATTAATCTGAATTAAACACCTAAAGTTTCTAGAATAACTAGAACAAATTGGTATCAAGTGTTTAATCAAAAGGGACAATTTCACATAGAAAAAAATGGTTTTGACAAATCCTCATTTTTGAGTTTCTAAACAATTCTCTGAAAGCCTGTTATTTTCACACTGTCAAAACAAAATTGTTTTGTCAAGTACAGAGAAAGATTCCCTACTTTTTCATCTCACAAATATCAACAATTCACCTGCTCTGGGAAACCTTTTGATTTCAATGAAACCACACCACAAATACCACAGGCCAGCCCTCGTTCCCACTCCAACATGCTCTGCTCACCTCTACTCCTGCCCGGCTGCCCAGCAGCACACCATGGGGCAGAAGAGCACCACACAAGTGAGCTGGCTACGCAGATGCTGTTGCTGCTCATACCATTGCTCACATTGCCAGCACCAGGTCTGCTCTTTGGAGTCAAAACCGTGCTGCTTCCCCTACATCTTCTTCCTTTGTCTTCCTAAATATGCACTCTTGGGGAAAAATGAAACCAATCCTTATTCCACACATACAATCTTTTTTTTTTTTCCTTTTTTCTTTTTCTTTTTTTAAACAAACTTTAGGTACTTATGTGTGCGGAACTTCTAAATTCACAGAGGTAAGAATAGATAAATATTTTGATATGGAAACACTATGAGGAAAGAAAGAAAAAGAAATAATTTCACTTACGGAAAACAAGCGCACGCTAAAACAAAAAGCACCGAGCATTTACAAATTCTAATGCGAATTAAGTGCCAAAGAGGGATGAAGTTCATTTGGAAGGACAAACCCCAGCACACGTTGCAGAGTGCAGCAGAGGCTCTCGCACACCTTGGCCAAGCGCTGTAGCGCAGCCAGCACGACACGGAGCTGTGGTTGCAGGGAGCCGTGCTGCTGTGCAGAGCCCCGCGCGGAGCCCTGCTCTCATGATGGAAGGCTGCAAGGATGCACCGTGGCTGCACCGTGAGCCCAGTGCCCACCACTCTGCTGCAAGTCACTGCAGCTAAGTCACTGTAGCTGCCGCCACACACACACTCAGGAGCCTCAAGTGATTATAACTTACTCGAGAAACTTAACTCACTGACTTTCTGATTTTTAACACCCAAATGGAACACAAATTCATATTATAAGAGTAGCAGAGATTAAATAAGGCAGAATTCATTAATGTGCCAAAAAAATGTGCCAATGTGTCTCCAACTAGTTAAAAGACAAATACACAGATTGATTTTTTTTTCCTCCCAGTACATCCCACATTGCCTATTTCCTAAAACCTTCTGTCAAATGCATAATCGACTGCTATGTCTTCAAAAATAGCGCTTTTTATAATCACTCATCTCGATATCTGGGAGTAGACATTGCACTGTCTGTCATGTCCACGCAAGACCGAGGATGTGGGAAGCACAGACATCTCTGTGGCCAGCACAGGTGGGCACGTGGGCTCCCACTGAACCCTGTGTGGGACATGACAGCGGGTGGGGACAGGATCCCTGGCACTGGTTTTGCAGTGTTTGACTGGGACTTGTCTCTTCCCACGGGGCACTTGTAGCTGCCCAAAGCTCCCATGCAGGTCACTGCTCAGACAGAGGACACCTGTCATCTCAGCCTAAGCTGGTTCCTTACACCACTCTGTTAGCAGGTATCCAGGTAGCTCCTTCTAGCTCTTCTGAGTCCAAGCTCCTGGGCTCTCTATCTCTGTGCAGAAGTAACAGAGTTATGTTTAAGGGCTGCCTATGCATCAGAAGGATCAGAAACACAGTGATAACCCAGGGTACAGTGAGCAGGAAACTACACTGGATTACAGTAGCTATGAGCTAGCTATGTCTCTTTTCTTGTGCAGTGAGAATTTACTGTAGATTTTATGCTGCTACCTCGGGGGAGCTGCTTATTCTATCTCATTTCCATTTTTACATTGAAAATGTGGATTGTAAAATTTACTACATCATACGCGGGAGTTTAAACTCTCAGCCATTAGACTCTTACAACTCCACTAATGCCATTTTTATAGGTGTTGGCTACAATCCTAGTTTACTATTTCATCAAAGAATAGACACAGCCCCCAGTAGTGACCAAGATTTGTGATTTAAATAAATGGGGCTTGGGAAATTTCCCAATAAGTTCTCTTCTCTGAAAACAGTCAACAGAAAGAGATCTTTCCAAAAATGATTGGTAGGAACAACACTGCTAAAGCATAAATAACAAGGAGGTGGGAAGAAGTAGAACAAAAGGGTTCCCGCTTATTTTTTAAGCAGCATGAAAGAAAAACTCAGCTGAGAACAGAAAGTAAAGGAGCTAAAGGCCAGAAAGGAGAGACTGTGATTTCTCCAGCGTGGCTTACTAACATTGAGACCAATTATGTAGCAATGTTAAGGAGGTTTAGCAAGTGTATGCTCAGACATCAGGGAAAAGTGATGATGGCCCAGGGCCAACTATTCCTTTGGCACAGACCAGGCTGGTTTGTGAGCTCTACCAGGCTGGGCCAGCTGGGATCCATCCGCCTGCCTCTTGGCTCCATCCTGCCCACCTGCTGCTGGGAGTGCGAAGGGCACGAGCCTGAGCCCAGTTCTTGACACTGGAGATGCCTGCATGGAGCCACCTCCATGAGGTGTGGGGCTCGATCACCGAAAATGCCTCTTGGCAGCATCTTACTGTAAAAGAGGAGGTGAAGAATGAAGTTTGGAAGCAGCCATGTCACTGTGGCTGGGCCCTCCCTGGGTCTACATCAAGCTTTTTGTGCAAGTCCCCGAATGTTCCTCCTAAAGTACTGAGCTCCTATCCTGTCCCACAGCACATCGTCCCTGTGCCTGACAGTACTCCTGTGGCACACCAGAGACCACTGAATCATAGAATCAGAATAGCCTAGGTTGGAAAGAACCTTAAAGCCCACGCAGTTCCAACCCCCTGCCATGGGCAGGTTTCCACTCACCAGATTAGTCTGCCCAGGGCCCCATCCAACCTGGGCATCTCCAGAGACAGGGAATCCACGGCTTCTCTGAGCAGCCTGTGCCAGTGCCACTCGCCACTGAGTAAAGATTTATTCCTAACATCTAACCTATATTTCCACTCTTTTAATTTGAAGGCATTTTCCCTTGCCATATCACTATAGGACTACATAAAAAAGCCAGTTCCCACCTTGCATATAAGCTCCCTTCAAGTATTGAAAAAAGATGAGGAGTGCACCTCTCCCAGTCCTCTTGCAAAAGGAAGGTTTTCTGTTCATCCTTCCCTCCTAAATGTCCTTCCTGCACACCGGCAGCCTCTGTCATAAGCTAGGAAGGAATGCTTGGGAAATGGGCAGGCTATATTAATACACCAAAGATCCTCCTGATCTCTAGGGACGGAGAGAGGAAGGGACTTGTTTCAAGGAGAATTTCCAAAGCACAAAACAGAGCCAAATCCATATTTTGTTTTTAAACTGGATTTATGAACTGGAACATTAAACTGCAATATATACCATAAAATACCTAAATCAGTAAGTAGAGGGTAAGTCACCAGATTCACCCATGAAGAAGCAAATGGCTCACAGCGCACCGTAAAGGCAGGGCTGAGAGGTGCTGATTGATTATTAAGCTTACTTGATCTTTGAAAGAATGAATGCAGGAAGTAAGACCATGAGCATGCTCTCTAAACCATTCTGGTTTCGGTTAAGTGATACCATATGACCCTGCACAGCCCTGAACTGCAATACAGTCACCAGAGAGGAACAGAAGCCAGTGCCATTCCAGGGCGCGACTCCACCTCCACGCTAATGAATGGGTCTGAACAAAGCCGCCAGCAGCACCAATCCCACTGTGAGAAAAGAGCAGCAGAGCTGCCGCCAAACGCCTGCCTTCTGCTGCTCCTTCTACAGTCGGCAGCATTTCTGCAACGCCCAGTGCTGAGGCTCAGACCCAGCACCACGTGCCAGGCAGAGCTGGCACACTCCCAGTAGACCTGCCCCTAACAGACTTGCGTTCATGCCTCGTCTGCCCAAATTCTGCAGTGTCACAATGCAAGCTGGTTTTTGAAACCACAAGCTTCTGTCCTCCCTGTGCCCCTTTCCCATGGCAAGATGCACCCAGTGCATCCCCTACCCCTTCTTCCAATTAGAAAATATAGTAACCTCAGTAAGGTTTACTTAACTAGAGCCCATGGTTTATTAAACACATTTTTCTTCTAATTATCCAGGTGCCCCACACAGGGAAGCAGGTTCAGAGCCAGGAGATGCTGCCTTCTGAGCAGGGGGCAGCAGAGACTGCTGCATTGATTCAGGCTGAGTCTGAAGTTGCTCCAGCTGTGAGCGCATCTGCCCCAAATGGTCCATCTGCATTTGTTCTAATACTGGTGCACGGACCACATGCAGGTGAGAGAACAGCCACAGAAGGCCCATCAACCACAAGCTGGCAACAAGGAGAGCATCACCCTCCCAGGCTTACCTCGATCCCATCTGAAGTTTGCCCCTCACCTCTCTTTCTTTCACTGTGTAACACCACATTGGAGTTAGAGAGTTTTCTCCTCAGATTCTGGATGACAACTAGAAACACTGCAAAAGTATTTCTGGTTCTACTCATTCTTTTTCCCTCCTCCGTCCATTCAGTTAAAAATATTGCAATTCCCTATATCTGAAATGGCAATATTGATAATCTGGCAATATAGATCTGGAATGGCAATATAATGATCTATAATGGTCACGTATGTAACCAGGAATCACCAGTGGCTGCCTTCCTCAGACCCACTTGAGTCCAGTTGGACACGCAGGCTCAGGGCCATGCCTGCTGCCCGCAGTGCTGGTGGCTGTGGCAGAGGCCTGTGTGGGTGCTGGCTGTCAGCGAGCAGCCCCCTGCACTTTGGCAGAGGAACAGCTCCTCTGGGGCTCTGCCACCATGGATTTAGCCCCTCATTACCATGCACAGTGCCAGCCTCACAGCTCCAATCTGAGCTGACCTTGAAGCATATTGCCTCACCTGTAAGCAAAAAGATAATGAAGGCTAACACTACAGAGCTACAGGAAAGAGTGATAAAAATGAATAAGTCATTGCTTTTACAACTGCTACTTTCTCTGGAGCTGCACCAGTACTAGAACAAAGCTGAAGAATAGTCCAAGTTTTAGACAAAAGCCTGAGAAGCAGTCCAGGAGCAGCTGCCAGTGGAGCAAAATGCTTGGCTCTGAGCTGTGACCCTGTTGCTAAGGTGAGGCCATGCAGCGGCAGGAGGCGGTCACTCCGCCGGGCAGGGGCACCAGAGGGGACACAGCATGAGGAAGAGAGTGGGTGATACCGTGCTGAGGGAGAAGGACCTGAGCCTCAGGCTCAGGAAGGTCTGGAAAGTCCCTGCACTACCACATCCCAGATGAGGCTGGGAACCCGCTGTCAGCAGCTACCATGAGCAGCCTATGGCTTTGTCCAAGGTCCTTCCTTCCTAAGGGTGATGGAGGCATACAGAGGAAGGGCTCCTCCTGGCCACCCATCTCAGCAGCAGCAGGCTCCAGCTCACACCAGCTCAGCGCCAAGAGCCGTAAACCACCTTCGGTGTCCAGCCACGAGCACCAGCGAGGATCCTGTCAGTCTTCATGCTTACACATCTGTGCTTTGAATCAATTGCAAAGAAAATGTTTTGTGATAGATGTCACAGTGATTTCATTAACGACTTCAGGATACTGTCTAATTCTTATCTGAAAAGTTAATTAATGGGCTTTAAAAAAGAGAAGAGAAAACTTAAAACATCAAATAGGAGGTCTTTTTTTCTTTCAGCAAAACTTAACAACAGTATCAAAACATTTCAGCATTTTAACCTAAAGAAAGAAATTTTCACTTTTCCCTCTTCTTTACTTTAGTAAATATAGTTATTTCACAGGAAACTGTGTAAGTTAAAGAAGGAAAAAAAGCAGAAAGATGTGAACATGCTGATGTTCATGCCGAACCTAGTAAAGACGTTGGTGTGATGGACTAGGTGTTCCCAGCCTTTCCTCCTAACCTCCTATCTGCTGTGTCCTCCAATTTCCCCAAATTGCAGTGTTCTTCCCACTGATGTCTCTGCCTCCCCTGCTTTTTGCACCCACTCAGTTCCACCCCGCTTCCCCTTGTCTTGGCTGGCACCGTCCTCACCACACAGCTCCTGGCACTGGCCAAGGAGATGCACTGACCTGCAAGAACTGACAGCTCCTCCTGCCTGCAAAGATAACCCAGCACATCTGGGCCTTTCCCCTGCTGATAAGAAGAGCATACCCCAAGTGCAGAGGTTTTCCCTCCAGCTGCTCCTCACGCCGCTCACCTCAGCCAGCAAAGCGTGGGAACAGTGTCCACCTACAGGCCCCTGTGCTTGCCCCAGGAAGGGAGAGTGCCTTGTCCCCAGGGGCAGGGGTGCACGAGCTCACTGAGGAAACTGAGGACAGGGGGCAAGGAGCAGGTGGCCAGGAGGCGGGATACAGCACTTTCTTTCTAGAACAGCTACTGGGAAATACCGTGAGCTATCACGAGGCAGGACTAACACTGAACATTTCAGTAGAAAGCTGCTGTATTTCAGGACCACTGCTGAGAAGAACGGATTTTTTTCCCCATTTAATCTAGGCATCCCTGAGCACAGGAGAAACTCATCACCCAGCAATGCTGTCAGCTGAAGTGGTGAGCAAAGATCTCAGACCCCATCAGCAGTTCACCTTCTTTTACCTCCCTGTAAAAGGATTTTTGCATAACATTACAAGAAAAGAGTCTTAGCTCTAAGTGCTTCACTTGTCTGTGATAGTTTGCAATCATCACTAAGGGTCACCAGCAGAGATTTTTTCTGCACAACTAAATTTACAAGCAGAACTCTTACCTGCAAGTCACCTGGAACTTGAGTGTTATACAGACACTTGCCAAACAATTTACAGAAACAATCTTTGACTTGTGGGATGCCATCTAATGGCAACAACCATCTCTTAAGGCAACTTACATGTGTGTATGTACATACCCATGCATGTAAGTGTATGCACAGATGTTTGCATACACACACACTACCACGAAGAACATCAGCCTACAACATCAAGCTACATGCTGGAGTGGAGGTCTTGTGTAATGAAACATCTGAGGAATTTCCAAAAGTTATAGCTGGCAGTGTCCTAAATCAGTAACAACAGAATCCAGAATAGGAGAATTCTATGCTAAACCTCATTTTGACAAATAAAGAGACTGATCACAGTACTAAAGTGGTATCTAAGTTGTAGCCTATACACGAGTGATAGTGACTTGATTACGTCTATATGCAAACACAACAAAACCCAAACTACTAAGTTATATGGGAGGTGGTTTAAAAAGAAAGTTTCAGAAAGCTGAAAACCATTATGGATCAGATCAGGGAAAAGAATTTAAATAAAAAAACATGAATGATAACTGGGAGCTACTTAAGAATGTACTACTAGATGCCCAAAAGCCACAACTGAGAAAATAGTCTACACTGGTTAGGAACACAACCTGACTCAGGGGAAGTCAGAGCAACCAGAGTAAATGAAATACATGCAAGTACACCAAAATAGAAATGTAAGGAAAAAGAAGCTGATACTAATGAACATAAATTAAAACAGGGACGGTGAAAACTGAGAAATATACAAGATGAATGATGATGAGCAAGAAAACAGTAAATAGTTTTAAGCATACTGCAAACAAAGTCATTATGATAGCACTGTCTGAAAATAGTAGGTAGACTTGTCAATATTAATGGAAAAGACTTAATCAGTGAGTATATATTTAAATTTTGAGCTGGAAAACAAAAATCAAGCAACTGCTAAGGTTAAATTTTTAAATGAACTTGATCTCAAAAATTCTCAGCTAGAAATTTTAAGAGACCAAATCAGGGTTCTCTAAATAATCAGACCTGCTTTTTAATAACAGAACTAGATGAATGAAACACAGCTAATGCTAAGCAGTGCTTTGGGGAGATAAATGAAATGGCCCAAGCAAATACTGACTTAAAAAACAAAGATCGCCCCAGGTAGAATAATGGAGGAACAGATACAGGAATTAATCCATTAAAAATTAAGGGAAGGTAATAGAATTCTGCAGCATAGTTTTATGGAAAACAGAGCTCCACAAGCTAATTTGACATCTTTTCTCTAAATAAAATTAGAGCTTCCAATAAGTGTAATAGTACTGAGGTAATATATATTCTTACAAAGACACTGGACTTGATAGCTTCATGACATTTTGATGAAGATGCTAGGACAACACCAAAAAGAGTCAGCTTGGCATATATCCATGCTTTAAGAAGGGCAAGCTGATAGATGACAGATTACCACAGATGACAAATTCACCACAGAACATGGAAAGGGAGATCTCAGTGAGCAGAAGCATCCCTAGCAGCGTCCCAGTTTTCAGCCCTACACTTTACTATTCCTTAGTGACATGGAGAGAAAACTAAAGTGGGACTGCTGGTAGCAGTTCCTGGTGCCCATCCCACAGCATCACTAGTTTCCCCAGCTCTGCCTGGCTCAGGCAGCTGGGGCACACAGGGTGCGCTCACAGCAGCAGAGGTCAGAAGATACAGCTCCAGGATGGCCAGTGGAGTGCAGGGTTTGGGGAGGTTTGCCATTGAGGGACTGGGCATCACTGCTGCCTGCCTTGGAAACAGAGGGTGACCACAGCCTCTGTCTCTTTCTCTTGCAGTTTGTAACATGTTCTGTCCGCTGCAGCGCCAGTGAGGAGAGCAGCTTCCTGTCCTTGCCCAGCCCACCACACAGCCAGAGGCCACGGAGGCGCCATTAGACTGGACCTGCCCCATCTGTGGCCACGCTCAGGACGACGTGGCCTGTGTGACGCCTTGTCTCCACCAGCTATGCTATGGCTGCGCGCTCTGGTGGGCAAAGAAGCAGCGAAGATGTGCCATCTGTGGGCACGGGATCAGAACCATCCGATACTCGGTGAGGTCGGATGATGATTACCTCGAGTGCCCAGCCCCGCAGCCCACAGCGCGCTCAGGTTACGGCCCGCAGGGCCAGCAGGAGCCCGCAGAGCCGGTGCTGCTGCCTCCTGAGCACAGCTTTCCTCCCGAGATCTGGGCTGCCTTTTTCCAACAACATCCAGGAGATCTCAGCCCCCTGTTCCAGTGGCTCCATCAGGAGATCAGGAGGATCTCCGCTGACAGGCGGTGGGAGATGCACGCAAGAACGAGCATCATTATGAACTTCCTGTGCAAGCACGGACTCGACGAGGCCGTCCTGCTGCGGGAGCTGCAGCCAAGTCTCAGAGGCCTCATGGTGCGCTTTGTGAGGAGACTCGTTATCGTCGCCGCAGCCCCGTACGGCCCACAGATCCGTCGGCAGCGGGGCCGCGGGGACACCGGGGCCGCAGGAGGGCAGGCAGGAGAACGGCCCCGCAGCCACCCCGAGCCCCACCGCCTCCCAGCGGGGGCCTCCCGCCTCTGGCCTGGGTCGCCCCACCGGCTCCCCGGGCCCCAGCGCACAGCTCCCCGGCGTCCCTCGCCGGGGTCCCGGGAAACTCGCCGCCGCCACGCCCGCAGACGGGGAGCCGCAGGAGGAGCCGGGGCAGGCGGCGGCAGCGGGCCCCTCCGCCCAGGGCAGGGACCGATCCCGCAGGGGGCCCCGGGCTGCCCCAAAGAGGAAGGCTGGCAGCAGCCCGTGGGACTCACCCCTGCCCCGCAAGAGGCGGCCCCGGCGCTAGGCTGGCACCGCACCTCCGGGCAGGGAATGGCTCAGGCGGACTGGGAGGAAACATCGACCTCTCGGTCCGCTTCTGAGAGAAGAGAAAAACTTTTTTTTTTTAGAAAGCCTTTTTTATTGACAAAGTAGTTGGGGTTGCTGTTCCTACCTGTTCTGGTTTCTCCTTTTGGTCCTGGGGAAGGCCATAGACTCACACTGTTGTTTCCACAATCAGAAGCCAGCGAGTCACGACAACGCTAGTAAAACAAGTGTGAGCCCCAACAAACAAAAGATGGACTCTGTCAGGTATACTTCTTATTACGCATTACTGTGGACCACAATTCTGTTCATTATTTGGGATTCCAACCCTGTGTAAATGTTTCTGAATGAGCCGCACTCAACTCACAAGCTCTGCAGTGAGCCCAAAGAAGGTGTACCAGGCTGTTCCAGAGTACTTCAAAGATGCTAAGAAAGAATTCCTGTTAGTTTTGCAGCTAATTTGAGACTTACTTAAAATATTAACTAGTATCTTTACATTCAAGTTTGACTTGGCTTTACTCAGCACCATAAACACAGATGCTAATCTCAGGAGCCCCTCTGCCTCTGTAGCATAACACTGCTTGTAGTGCTGCTGAAACCCATTCCCCCTCCTAAGTCAGCTAGGTGAGCTATTGGAGGAAACGTGCTCAGAGAGGGCAGCAGATAACCCCAGTGGCCTGGGCAACATCCCCTTTCAGTAAATGCTCTATAATGTCCAAGGTCAGTGAAGATACAGCTGGGGAGAAGTTGTAAGCTAACATCTTTGCACTGCTGTTGTATTTGCAAATACTTAACACTTTGCTTTCTAAACAGAAGCAAGGTACTTGAAAGAAAGGAGCAGAAAACAACGATCCATTCTTCTGCACATGCACATGTGAGACATACAAATGCCTCCTGCACTTTTTTTTTTTTTTAAATGCGTGTATTATACATTTTCCATTTACATTTTATTTGGAGTAGACAAACTGCTGGCCTGGTTTCACTTCATGTAAGTCCAGATGCAAAGAGGAGCAGAGCTCAGCCCAGGCTGCTGTCACTGGAAAAGGAGAAGGAGGAAAGACTATTCAAAAATTTCTGTTATTCACCAATATCCTGGTGACATCCTGGTTATTCACCGATATCCCTGGTGACCAAAAGCAGATTTTTTTTCCTCTTATACAATAAAATTGGATTGCTACATTTTAAGATGTGAAAGTCTGAATTTGAAGGCAGGTATGAGTCTAAGCAACAGCAGTGTTAATACCAAAGTAGGTCACTTTTCTGTGTGGTCCTTGAGGGTTTCTTTCATCACAGGACTCATCCATTGATATTAATGGGAGGTACTCCTCCCCAGTCCCTGCACAGCACAATGACAATTCAGCTTGGCATAGTAATTAATGTTGCTTCTGAAATGGCTTTGAATCAGGAGATTCTCCCTCTTGCGATGCTCAGAAAAAGCAGCAGAAATACACACTTCAGAAGAGTGGAGCAACCCCATCCCAGTAATATTTCTTTTGCTAACAAAAAACATTTATGTTGACTCTCTGTGGACGTACATCTACACAGATGTGGGCAGACAGACACCCACTGATGCTGTCTACGCACCAGGCTGGCCAGATACAAGCCAGCTCTGGTCTGGAAGCCAAACAGCCTTTCTAGGACAGCTTCACAGGATACAGGAGGAAATCAGGTGTACAGAACAGGACTGCCTCGTACCAGGTTCAGAGTCTGCATGAGGTCAAACCTACACATGCTTCTCCACGCATACATCTGCTGTGGTTGCTCAGTAGCATTTACATGAGCTGGACTTTTCCAAAAATCACAATCCCCTCTTCTCCCTCCACTTTTTTTTTTCTTCCCTGCTCAATGCCATTGTTTGCATGTACAAATGATAAAGATCATGCTGAAGGCTATATTCTACTCTCCAATCATGGTTAGCTTTCAACAACTACATGTAAAAAGTAAATCACTTAGAAATCAGTATTTCAACTTCATGCAGTCAGTAATTTCACTTTCACTGGTAATCAGACCTTTCATTTTTATCAGTATTTCATTTTATAATATATCATTATAAAGCTACACTAAAGCAGTAAAGAGCAGTTTGGCCCATTTTAATAAAACACTGAATGAAGCATACATTTTTACATATGCACACGTGCATTCTTTAGTACCAATCCTTAGCTCTGATTACTTAATTTCCAAAATTTATTTTAAATACATTATCTGGGATAAAACTTTGGCATAATTTCAGTTACACTTTTTTTTCCCCTGGATATAATATAAAGTCTTGACATCTATTTTTCAAATGTTTTCTATAAGGATAAACAAAGTAGAGAACAGCTAGCGCAATTATGAAACTCATGACTGAAAGTCCTTAGGAACAAAAACTGATCCAGAAAAGGTCTTGATCCAAGAAACAGTTTCAATCACTTTGCAAAATCCCAGAGACTGAAACACGTTTTATTGACCTGTAAGACTGCCACCAACTTGTCAAAATATTTTCAAACTGGATCAAGCTGGAGGCTGCTATTTTACAAACGGTACCATATATATATATTTTTTTCCTCCAAAGGAATATAGCAAACTGTATAATATCTCTGAGACAAGGAAATATTCTGACCTTTTTTTCTTTCAGAATTCCTATCTTAGTGACCCAGCAATAAATGTATTTTTGAAATGTCAAATTTGTTTCCATGGTAACAAGAAATGTCATTCCTGGAGATGATGTTCAATACAAATGTGAAGAGTTGAAGGCTATTTAACATGTTTTCAGTTGCACCTATTCAACAATGGCTGTTGTACTTTAAAACTCAATAAAGAAATTAAAATATATTTATCAAAAGTTGATCTCTAGCAAAGTGACTTTTAGACCTCACATTATTGCCTGCAACAACATTCACTAATGAGAAGCCCTGTAAGTACTTATATGCTGGAGGAGTAGAGAAACATTTTCTATTGTATCAACTGCCATTGCCAAGTTCTCTTTCCCAAGGAAAAGGAGAGATTCCATCTCCCATTTCTATCCAAATTCATCTGCATGAATAGACAATGGAGGTGGAGGGAGGGAAAAGACAAAAAAAAAAAAAAAAAAAAAAAAGATGACCAAGGCAGGTGAAGAGATGAAACTGCTTTCGTGCATCCATAAGAACAGAAGGTACATACTCATACTGCAATCCACTCATCTAGCCTACAAAGAAGTATACACAGATACATGCTCAAATATAAACCCAACTAACGACTAGTCAGAAGTCATCCAGCAGGCTTTGTGTTCTACCCACTTGCAGAACAAAAATCACCCCAACAGTCCACCCGACCTCAGAAGGGAGCATCAAATTGTTGCAGACTGTAGTGGAGCTGCCAAGCTCACAGGCTGGACAATTTCATGCTGTGCCACCACACTCAGGTTGATGCAAGACACCAGGGCAAACCCCAGAGACAGCAGCCTGGGGCCTAAGAGCAGGTTGATCTGGATTGTAAGCAGCCATGCTGTGAGCAGCTGTGAGCACTTGACAATGCCACCTGCATTGCCATCTCAGAGAGCTGCTGCCGCCCGGACAGTGGAGAAACAGGGTCTGCCTCAGCTCGAAGTGAGCCAGGGACTATAAAGAAGGAATAGCTGGACAACAGCAGGACTACTCACACCACATCCTCTGCTCGCAGGCCAGAGCCTACATTAAAACCCAAGAGCAGGTCTGCAGGGGAAGGTGGGATCTGGCTGCCAGTACCACAGGGCTTACTGCTTGCCTTCTGCCAGCTACTGAGAGGAAGAGCCCCTAGAAAGAAAAAACAACCCTGCCTGCTCCGAAATGGCTCTGCATCACAGCTCTCAGGGACTGCTCTAAAGGGTAAAAACAAGATAAATTGTTCCCCACAGACCATAAATATTACATGAACAATTAAGTCTCTCTTTGTGGATGCTTCATCAAATATTAATCCATTTTTATTTTCATAAATTTTACAATTTACAAGTTGTTGTTGTCTTAATTTTGTGTTAACAAGACATCTGAAAGCTGATGAAATTCAGTTTTAGGTAAAAATACAATCAACGCTGAAATCAAAATTGAGTAAAAAAAAGGAATAGGATTTCCCATGTTTGCAGTCTCAAATATCATGGGTTATTGTCTAAACAGGAAGAAGAGAGACAGTTCTCTTTGTGAAAAAAAAGATTTTCAAATAGTTTCATTTCATGAGTTATTGAAGACTAAGTAATAGGATTAGTAGTCCTTTATTACTCTGTTATACACTGTGTAACGAATCACAGAAAAGCCCCAAAACCAGGTGAAGAAAGAACAAGAAATTTGGAGGGCACAGATCACTCGTATCTTTCAAGATCTTACCTCACTGAGGTAGAACCTCTGAAGGGAGAACTCAAGAATAATTAGATTTATTACATTTTAAGGCTGTGCATAGAAGCATAAATACATCACCATCCATATATGTGAAAGTACTACAGCAGTGGTGGAAATGAAATGCCACTAGGGCTGCTGAGCAAAACAGTCAGTGTTTCACTTTGGCTGGGGTTTTCCCTCATTTCCTCCCCAGAAAGAATGAGTGTTTATTCAGGTCATTCTGCAAAGATGTGAAGAAACTGAGCAGGGATAAGAAGTGAAGCAAGTGAAGGCAGTGAAAGCAAAAGGAATATCCTAGAAATGTCATAATGATTAAGGAACTGGGGGAACTTAAGGGAAGATAACCAACACTATTTCTTCAGGCCTCAGGAAATCCAATCTGTTTGATATGATGTAATCACCTACTGCAGAACTAGGTTCACAGACCAGGCTCATATGAACCTGAACTGAGAGAACTGCAGCACAGACCAGTATAGGAAAGATGAGCCTGCAGGAGGAAGAGGACGGGGAAGAGAGAAGTTGTGAAACAGCTGCCCAAAAAAAGTTACCGATGGCCTCTGTGGGAGGACTTTTAATCTAAACCCTGATCTAACCCTGACTAATTAAAGAACCTCACTTTCCAAAATCTCATTATTTTAGTTTTCTTCTATACTTTCAAAAGGTGGAAGTTTCACAGATTCCAGACCAGATTTGCTAGGAGGAAACAGAAGAAAATCCTGTGCATTAGAGTAAGGTAACAGATGCCAGGCATCCCAACAGAACATATTAGGGGTCACTTTGACTGTCCTAGCATGAGTTAAAATGAATGTCCCAAGAAATTTTTCTCAGGTAACTTAGTTACATAGCTCCACATTTTGCCTCTTGGTTCAATTTAGGTAGTTCTGCATTATGGTGTTGATGCAGCAGTGACAACAGCAAGAAATCTCCAAAGGCATTAACACAATCCCCACCCTAGCAGAAACACCACTTCAGCACCACGCATCTTGATGACTGATTTCCTCTGAGCTTCACTGACCAGTGTCATTACAACAACAAAAATAGACTGTGGAAGTAAGATGAAGCCAGGGGAAATTGTTCATTAAAAAGTAAAAGCATGTGCTGTCAGACACACACTTGCATGCCCTCAAAGCAGCCAGCTGTTTTGTAACAGGCTAATTTTTCTAAATGCAATAAAAGGGACACAGTAAATTTTACAGTGATAAAAATCTTGGATGTAACTGTCGCAGAGGCCAGTGTCCAGAGATGCCTGCAGTAAGGCCCCCATGGAGGATGAGAGCTGAGACCCACAAGGTGGGCAGCTGTCTGCTGGGGGAGTGCTAGTGCCCTACATGGAACCAGCCTCCCTGTCTGCTCATCAAACCCAGGCAGCCTAGCTCCTCAGGGCAAGCTAGAAGAGAAAGGAAACTCTCTGCTGCACTGATATCTGAGCTGGATACTCCCTTCAGAGGCCTAGGTTAAGTGATATAAACACCAAGTCAAAACCTTTCCCACCAGCTGAGGGTGAAAGCCAAGTGAGAGCCCAGTCTGCACCTTGCCAGGAGCAAGGAAGCTGCCATGGCTGCTGCTCTGAGACACTCTTGGCCAGCTCTGCTCTGGCCACACCACCACCTCACCACATTGCAGGAACAGTGGGTTTCCCCATTCTCTGTTTTCCTCTGCTCAGTTTTCACTTACTATACAAGTTAATTTGAAAGAGTTGTTAGTGATGTTCTTGTTTAATTTGCCCTTCTTCTGGTGCCTTGCTCAGGCCCAGACCTCAGATCAAAATCAGACTCGAGCCATAGTGAGTAATAT
Organism: Phasianus colchicus; assembly: GCF_987193195.1. Lineage (NCBI taxonomy): Eukaryota > Metazoa > Chordata > Aves > Galliformes > Phasianidae > Phasianus > Phasianus colchicus. The sequence continues at coordinate 26,649,519 of NC_143442.1, read as the reverse complement.
CCTGGTGAACTTTGTAAATAAATAAAAACAAGATCATTCAAATAAATGCCACTTAATTTGGTTGAACTCCTTACACATGTTGAAAGGCCATTTAATCCTCCAAGTATCTCCAAACTACAGAACCAAGTGTAATGAACACATCGCTTTAAAACAGAAAGAATTAAAAAAAAATCCATTAAAAAAAATCATTCTAAAAGCAAAAAACCTCAAGCAAATAAGAAAGCTTAAGCCAACTATAATATGTTGAAACCTAATATCCCCAAATTGAAAATAACTCAAAAATCCAATAATATAAAAATGCTTTCTAAAGGTTTTCCTTTCAGGCTGTGGTGGGTTCCAAAAGGTTCTGCAATGCAGAACCAATGAAATAACACACAGACATGCCCTTGCTTTTTGAATCTTAGCTCCAAGTGTCAGCTTTTATTGTAAACTTTTGTTTAGAAACACCAGATTACACGATAAGGCTCATCCAAAAGAGGTTATGAAAAAGACATTGAGCAATTGCTCCCCAACAATATTAGAAATAGCACAGAAAGGAACTGCCTTGATACACTGCAAATATCACTTAGATTACGACTAGATGGAATAAAGAAATGTAAAAGTAGCTTTGCACTGGAACATGCCTTGTATGGGAAGCCACGGAACCTCTTTCTTTGGAGATGGTTTTAACAGCAAACTGCATGTACCAACTACTGCTACCCTTGGCTTCTGGGGCTTGGGGACAGGCAGAAGTATTTGCTCAGAGCACGGTCCTGTCCCTGCAACGGCCTATCTGTAGGCTTGGTGCTCAAGTCTCCACACTGGTGTGCTCCTAACTTGGGAGTGTCATGGCCTGGGCCACCTAGCACAGAGATCAAGGGGTAACTTACTAGGGCTTGGATCGTGAAAATCAATATGCGGTGCGAGAGAACTGAGTCACCACCGACACACCAGAAGAGACAGGTCTCATGGAACAACATCAGCAGTCACGTAACTGAAACTATAAATACATGCACATGTTCAGACACACAAAGAGCTCAATTCAATTATTAATTCTGTCATTTCTCAGCTTTGAAGGCCTTGATTTTTTGACCTGAACACTTCCTTACCAGATTTACGGGGTGTAAACGTCATTTACAGTCACTCGTAATTTTTCGTTCTGGATCCAACACCTACTACCTGACTCTCTGCCAAAAGACAGTATTTTTCTTATTAAATGTGATTAAAAAACGTTCAGCTCCATAAATACATACATACAGAGGGCTTTCTTTTTTTTCCCCCCTTTTCTTTAAAGCAGCTCAGTGTGGAAAGATGGAACTTGGCAAGGAAAGAGTCTTCAAACAAGAACAGCCTCTGCACATTTGTGGTGAAAACCGGGTTTGATTTGATCCAGTTCTAAGTGTTTTAATATCACACATTGGGCATGCAGTGTTCACACTGTGCCATTCTGAAGTCATTTTCCAAGTCCTACCAAGCAGGGGCTGCTGCACAGCACATGCTTTTGCTGCACAGGAACACACATCTCCCCAGGAGCAGCACTGAAGGCAGAAGGCTTCTACTCAAGCGCACGCTGCAAACCGCGCAGCTGAAAACCTCGCGCTCCCAGCAAAGGAAGAGGTTTTGGCACCCATCTGTCCCAGAATGCAAGAACCACATTTTAAGTGGGAGGGGAAATGATCAAAGATGTGAGAGAAACTGAGAGCTGTCTGTTTATTATTTTTTACATTTGGAGACTGGTTCAGATATGCCTTTCTCTCAAAGCTTCTCTCACCAAGGACATTAGTCACCCACACACAGCCCAGGAAGACTATATGTCTATACTGTCTAAATGGAATTGCACCTGGAACGACAGCTGCAGGAGCACTGCTGTCCCATTACGAACGGCTTGAGTGAGCTTTGCCTATGCAGGTGGCATGGGGAACACCAAGAACACCAGAATAACAAGTGTGGAGGATCTGAAGGCTTAGCAAGAGCTGATGTTCCTGAACACTACATCAAGGCTCGGGGCCCTTCCAGCAGTTAGAGCTACACAAGAAAAACCCTCTGAACTAACCAGTAACTGCAGAACAGCTCCAGCAGTCTCTCCTTGAACTGCTCCACAGCTCCCACTGCACTGCCAGGCAGGGAGCCCCTCGAGGTCAGGTTCACCACATCTTGCTCTCTGCAGCATGCTTGCAGCTCAAGTTGTGCTGCAGGTCCTGGGGACACTAAGGCTTGAGGGGTGGGAGACATTTCTGACTCTCTGGTGGCTGTATGCCTTGGCTTTCAGAGGAGTGGCCCCTCTCTCTCTCTGCAAAAGACACACTTCCCAACACATTGAGCTTTTCCATGTTATATTTTTCCCTGTAGTTAATGAGTTTCTATTGTCTTCTCATCAATGATTTATTCATTAAAACAAGGCTTGCATGAAATGCAGGAAATCCAACTTGCCTACAGAGTGGTGGTATGAGCAGGGCAGCAACCACGCTCATTTCTAACAGAAGTGCAGGGTTTTGCAGGGTCCCAGCAAGGGGACAGCCAATAGGCCCGCAGCCGCTGCTGGCACCACCATGCGTAGAGGCAAACCCACCAGCTATACTGCACAGAGTAAAAAGGCCTTCATTAGCAAAAAGTCCAGCTCCTCCCTAAAATGTGAACAGAAAATAGCAACCAAATAGTCATTTATGCCACTTGCTGCGTGCAAGTGGGAACGATTGATAAGGAAGCAATACTTACGATTGATAAGGAAGTATTTAGGAAGTATTACTTTTCAGAAAGGATGGTCAAGCACTGGAATGGACTGCCCAGGGAGGTGGTGGAGTCACCGACCCTGGGGGCGTTCAAGGAAAGACTGGATGTGGTGTTGAGGGACATGGTTTAGTGGGAGCTATTGGTAATAGGTGAACGGTTGGACTGGATGTCTTTTAGGACTTTTCCGACCTTGGTGATTCTATGATTCTATGATAACTCTAGACTAAGTCAGCTATGCCTTCAGCCCTGCTCCTGCAACAGCCAGAAGCAAAGGCCATGCAGCTGTCCCCCCTGGATGCAGACTGGGGGCCACAGCAGGCCTGGTCCTACAGGTGGGGGCCCCCAGCCTTCAGAGGTTGAGTTTCTACAGAAACAAGATGGAAGATAGGAGAAAAGCAGCATTATTAATCCCCTTTGCAAAAATAAGCCACAGAAATTTGCAGTCTGCTCAAAGTTGGTCTGCTACGCAGCTGGGAACTGATCTCTTATCTCAAGTGCCAGGTTAGTGCCTGAACCACAAAAGCGTTCTTTCCTCCACTCCTTCGACATGCAAATGGAGCATAATTGTATAGGCATGCTTACCATAAACAATGAGCAGAACTTGGCATCACGCAAATGGGATTTTTATTAGCCAAATATTTCTTTGGTAACCAGGTCAAATAATCACGTTCTCTTTTGTTTCCTGTTATGAAATGAAACTGAAAAAATATGCCACTTTAAAAAAGTAAAATAAGAAGAAGCCCAAGCAGTCCTTTTTTCATAAGGAAAACAATATCCTTAATGCAGAATAAACCACATTTTATGAAAAGAGGTCATCTTGGGGGGAGGGAGAGAAACAATTGAAAAGAAAAAAAAAAAGTGGCACAAGAGGGAATTATGAATCTTTTTTTCTTATGGAAAGTATTTACATGTTTATTTTAAGCCTAACATAAATGTAAATATTTTAAACAAACAAAAACACACCAGGGGTAACAATAGAGTATTGTTTGTGTGTGTGTGTGTGTTTTTGGTTTTTTTTGGTGGGTTTTTTTTGTTGTTGTTTTTAAGTTGAATAAAAACTGCCAGGACAGTGCATGTATATTTTTAAACATGCTGCTTCAAAAAGCAGGATGCAAGGGATGTTGCATCTTTAATTTTTCTGTTAATTATGGATTGAGCATTGTTGTGAGTCTTGTCCTCAAAACCCAGCTCAGAAAATAAGAGCAGATGCTCATACCCAGGTTTGGCTCATGTGGGAATTGAACAGAACATATTGGTTTATAATTAATGTAATTTGTTGGATTATCTTTTGTGAAGGAGCTAAGGTAAACAACCTTGCAGCATTGTAGTGAAATTCTTCTGCGCTCAGAGCCTCTGTACTTGATGGAGGATGACAAAAAAAAAAAAAAAAACTACCCTTCCTCCTGGATTGCAGGGAGATTTGGAAATGTCTGTCAAATTCAAACATATTTTAATTAACTCAAAGGAAAGAATTAGGCTACAGACCCTAAAGCAAATTACAAATAGTGTTTAAAATCTGAGCTAATGATTCCCCAATTGACTACTCTGATTAACAGAATTCTCTTCCCTGGTTTGCTGTAATTTTGTTATGGGGCAAAGATGGAGGAGGAACATGCTTTCCTGCCCTGAAAACAGACAAATTTACTGATCCAAAAGACTGCTCATATGGCTGGTATTCCTGGCTAGCCACACAGGGCACCAGCAACTATGGCACCAAGTGGCAACTTAAAGGAAAAAAAATTAAGCATGATTTTGAAAACATTTTTTTTTAAAAAAAAACAACAACAACAACAAAAAACCCCACCACTCTCCAAGATTACTCAGAGCCTTTGTCAGCATTAATAAACAATGCTTCAGTCTTCAGAAAAAAAAAATCCAAATTACTTGCAACAGAAGGTGTGTAGTATTTGCAGACAGATCATCCAAAAGCTGGTTTGGAAGACCCTGGATAGAAGAACTCATCCTATCCCAAATTTGCACAGTAACCCTTAGCTCTATTTCTCCATGTTTCACAAAACAAAAAAAATCTGAAGGAACTTAAGGAGTCAGTTCAAGCTTGCTGTCTTTTCAGGCTCCTACAGAACAATACAGTTAATTTTTTTAACCTGTTCTAATTTCTCCTGCCTTCAAAGCCCTCCCAAGGCTGCCATGCTTTATCCAGGTTGTCAACACTGTGTCTGGCTTTGGCTGTGCTGCCAGGTGTGCAGGAGGTGCCAGAAAGCTGGCCAACATGCTACGGATCCTTTGCCTTAAAGGGCTTCAACAGTAAGCACTTGCTTCATTTAGGCCTCATAGTTTATACGGGTAACAAGATTCCTTGTTCTGTCTTTTTCCAGAATGCACAATCCTTAGGAAAACCAGGAAACTGAAGAGCTTGGCTTTGGCCAGTGCTGCCCTCCAGCTAAAGAAACAGGAGTGTTGAGAGCAGTCACCAGCATGCAGGGGATGGGGCAGGAGGCGAGTCACTACAGCACTGCCCTGGGACCCCAGATTGCAGCAGGTCACGGCGAGTACCACAAGCACCCCAGGGGCTGGAAAGCATGGCATCACCCCAGGGCACCTGCTGGCATCCTACAGTCAGGTTGAACTGTAAGCCAACACTTATATCACAGCTGGGAGGTGGGCAGGGGACAGAGGTTTAAACAAAACCAGCACCACCAGCAGTTTGGTCTGCTCTTCAAAGACAAAGAATAAAAGCAAGAATTGGGTGGATGTTGTTTCCTCACTCAGGACCACCATGAGTAAGTGCTGCTTATGATCATTAACATGGTCATTCTCTTCCCATAGAATGAAAAAGTCTGTGAAATTAGACACTCATTTCTGCACCAGTTTAATTTGTTTTCAGGTTCCTTTAAGACTTGAGCGGTTTTCCCCAGCTGCGTTGGTTATAGGCTGCCCCTTCTCTAGCTCTGTCTTCCTAAGAAAAGGCACCCCAGAAAGCACATTTGCATGACAGGCAAGCACATACTAAATAGTTTGTCTGCCAAAGGTTTTGACTCTTAAAATAAGAAGTCAGCTGCTCTCCAAGCTGCACATGCAGAATATTTATGGTGAACAATTTTTCCTGGGTATGCAGCACTTCAGCAGCATTCTGAGAGAGTTTGGGACACTCACACAAGTTTTAAGTCTTAGATGAAGTAGATTTCCAACTCAGAAATGTACATTGCTAATGAGCCACAGGCACAGCTGATATAGTAATAGTTCCATTCCATATTCACAAGAACAATGCTCATTCATGTGTAACGAATCTTATCAGATTGGTAACTTTATCTTGAATATCATGTTCAAATTTTCATATCCTTATAAATTAAGAAATACTAGAATGAAGTGACCAGATGTTCAAGTCTCTTCTATAGCACGTTCATTACCAGGCACACATTTAAGATGCATGCAAGTCTGCCAGGACTTTGCAGAGGCTCAGCAATCAGCCCTCTCAGTGTCATCTGGTATTGCTAGCACAAAGTCCTCAGCACTTCAGCCCAGAATAAACTTCTGCCTTTGCCAGTGCCATATCTGAGGATCCTAGCACACTGCTGTTTCCACGGGCTTGGTAAAGACAGAATACTGTTTCTCCTTTCAAGTCAAGACTGGACAAAGAGAGAAAAGAGGGAGATTCCAAAGGAGAGGCTGGAGAAAGATCTTGCCCTAGGAGAAGGAGCTGCTGCTTAATTCACAATCACTACATAACACTACATTCATCAAAGGACCAAAAGCTCCTACAACCTCATTTTTCATTTAAAGCAAGTTTTTGTTTCACATTAGTTGACCACTAGCACAAGCTGTCGGGCCTTGAATCTCTCTGCCTTTGCAGCACTAACAATCACATCTCTGCCTTTCAGCACTGTTGAGAATATAAACCCATAGCTTGATAAGCTTAAGTAGTTAAGATACTAATAGCAGTGAGATGTCTGCACACAGAGGTGGGCTTTCCCTTTGATAGCTTACTGTGGTTTCTGAAAGATGCAGAACACAACTCTAGTGATTATAATTAATCAGAAATTTAAGAGCAAACACACTGGTCCTTGTAAGTGACAAATACTGAGGTCTGCTCTACAGAATATCTTAAATCACTTATTGCTCTTCTGTTTTAATGTCAACAATACAACATTTTCTCTTCAAATTCTGTGAAGAAAAGGTATAAACCAAATAGGCTGTTCTCTGGCTGAGCCTTCAATTCTTTGGCATCTAATATAAAAACAGAAAAATAATTTCATATTATACTAGCAATAGCTTACATTAAAACTGCATTCTTGCTGCTTTTACTTTACTGTAAATGGATTTTTTTGTTATGCATAAGTACTCAACTTTTTAAAAACCAGCTGGCATTCCCCCTCTCAATATAATGGAACAGACAGGACTAGCACCTTCCTGCTTGTTCACATATCCAAGAAGATCAGCTCTTTTTTTCAGTTTTATTTGTTGCTGTAAGCAGGCATGGCACAACCCCAGCAGAGTCTAAGCATGTCCTGATCCTCTTCCCACCATTCACCTGGGAGCACTTCCTACCACCCAGAAGCCTTATGGCTAGAGGCCTGCAGACACCAGACAATTCTCCCACAACAAAACCCTGCCCCTTCTCACCTCAGGTGAAAGCAGTGAAAGAAAGCTCCGCAACAGGCAAAAGAAATGAGAGCTCCTGGAGATGAGTGCTGCTATTACAAAGCAAGGCAGGTTCCCTTCAAGGCACAGAAACACGGAAATTCTGCTCCTTGTCCTGCTGCGCACCAACCATCCCCATTTACAAGAGACACGAATGATGAAAGAGAAAAAAAATGCATTTTATTGTTCATGCCACAGCCCTCAGTGCTGGGTTATTCCCACTACTTCCCAGTCCTCTGTCCTACTGCAACTGAGGAGTTTCAGATGTTTGTACATCCACAGAAAGCGCAGGGAAGCAATGTCCCTCTGTACATGACCTATCCCTCATGGTCATTCCCAGTACCAACCACCCCCCATGCTTGTTACCTCCTTCTCACAAGGATTTAATGCGAAGGTGGATCCCGTCTGTCTCATCCATCCTCCCTCCTATGGCAGAGGCGTCTGGTCACCTTTGATGCAGAAAGCTTGCAACGCTGCAACAATTTGCAACCTCAAAATCCAAATGAACCAGACACAGATTTCTATTACAGACACTCTCTATGAAGCCAATACAAGGTTTTACAGTCTCAGCAGATACCAAAAGCATTAATTGCTCACACTGTTTACTATTGTTTTTTCTAAGCATTTGAACCAATGTTGGTTTGCCTTTTCTCCTGGGAGTGGGTGGATAAGCTTTTCATTACAACACTAATGAGAGAATTTCATATTTACTGAAAATATAATTATGTCAAATTTAAGTATCCTTTATTTGCTGCCTCCATACATTCCACAATGGGATTAGAAACTGGGAAAGCAAGAAGCATTTATGCAAAAGGGTCATGTCCTCAAAAGAGAGGAGAAAAGAAAAAAAGGAAAAAGAGAAATCGGATTTTGCTTTTAACCCCTGTCTTGGATCCCATTACTATTATGTTAGTAAATAAAGCAGAGGGGCATGGGGAGTGAACCATAGGAATCATTTACTCAGCTGAACTAAGGAGATGAAAGTATCTGGCCAGGCCAGTCTGGTTTGTGGGTTTTCCCCATAAGAGTTGCCACTTCAGGATGGTACCAAGTTTTTACTGGAAATTTAACATTTGTTGACCAGAATGTTTTTAGTGGTCTTCAGAACTGAAAAACTGTAAGGCAGAAGTTTTTCACCTTGATGTGGTAGATTAGCTAAGAAAATGCAGACTTCACAAGAAAATAGTGTTTTAAAAAAAAATAAATAGCACAAGGACTGCGTCACTACAGTTTTTTCCATCATTAGAAAGTCACATAAATCACTGCAGTAATTCATTAGGATGAGAGCAGTAATCTCTATTTGGTGGAGCATGTGTGCCTGGGGCCAGGCAGCAGACACCATTAGACTTGCAATTGGCACTCTTGGGCAAGGAAGGTGGCAAACTGTGCACATCATCACTCAGCAAAGGTAGCCACCTCAAAGCCATGTCCTCAACCCAGAAGTCTAATCCAGTGGTCTTCTAAGCTGTGTGCACACTAAAACAAAAACCAAAACACACTGTTCTTATATATGTTCTAAGATTAGACATGATGTAAAGATAAAGAAAGTTAAAGAAATGTAATTTGCTCCTCTTTTACAGAAAGGAAAGGATTTGAAAGCAAGACGTCCCTTTTTACAAACAAACTTATTTGAATCCAGCACCTTCTCCCACTGAGCACTACAGGTATACTTACAGCATCACTGTACTGTACAGTCTGAGATAACACTGTCACAGTGACAAAGGCTGTCTCAGGTTTGGTGCCCCAGCACAGGCATATTATGAACATGCTATGTTCTCCTCTGCAAGACCTAGAGCTGGGAACAGTGCTCTGAAGATCTGCCAAGTCATTCTAAGCATAAGGGAAGAGAGAGAAAATCTTGCACATCAGTAGATGACTCTGCCACCAGTTAGTATCTTCAAGATTAAAAATCACTGCTGGAATCCAGCACAAACCCAGAGCAAAATACACCAGTAAACAGACCGTCTGTGCTTCATATACCAGCCTGACTTCCTGAGTGGAGTGCAGCTCTTATCAAGTGCATAACAATAACTTAATGCCCACGAAATAAGTGGATGTGATAGAAGTACCGTTAGACATTCAGAAAAATGTCAGGCAGCCAGTCTACAAGATATGGGAAGTCATTGCAGCTTTAGAAGCATTTAATGACCTTATTTTTGAAAACTTTTTTGGGGGGTGAGGGGGGGACTCTACATGCGGATATTAGGGGAGGGAATTTAAAGCTAAAATCTCAATTCAGTATTTTTTCCACCTTCCTCAAGTATCCCATGTGATCACCATATAAAGCAACTTCCCAGAAGAATCCCAGTAAAAGCAAAAGCCTAGCTTCAGGCTGGCACAACAAAAGCAGAACAAGAGGAGGACCTGCAGGCAGACGCAGCTGCTAAGGAAGCTGAAGTGACTTTCTCTAACAGGAAGCAATAGCCATATACAGAATAGCCGTAATAAACTGACTTCAAAATATGCTTCATCACGGTCTCATTTTGCATATGCACATCCCAAAGACCAGCTTTATGTATTCTGTCACTGTACACATAGGAGAAAACACACTTTAAATCTGAAGAAGACGTTCTCTGTGCCCTCTTTCAGGAGGAAGCAGTGGTTCAAACGGGAAGCCATGTACTGTTAAGCAGCAAGTTGCACACAATTATATATTTTCTTAAGGTGCCTTGCATTATTAAAGCCTCTTTAAAGAAAACAAAACTGAATGTAGTTTAAGTACATGACTGTACAACCAAGCTATGTACGAGAACAAAAATGGACAACGATTCTGCTCTTTCGCTCCTTCTGAGTTAACTAGCACAAGAGATACAAGAATAGCAGCAAAGCATCTGCAGACACATCTCTAACCAATTCCCACTGTATCTCCCCAGTGAATTAACACAAACACAGAAGTAATGGACCTTACAACACTTATTTATCAGAACAGCTTCTGTAGCCTTCTAGTCAAAGCATTCATAACCAAAAGTTGGACATGGTATCAGAAACAAAGACAATAATTTCTCTGACACTTTCTTAGGGCTTTTGATTAAAAAAAAAAAAAAAAGAGGCAGACAAGGGGAGACGTGAGATGTTCAGCTAGTGTAAGAGAAGGCAGCTCCACTAGCTGCAGACTGAGCCACATGTTTTCTCTAAAACAGACCACAAAGTATTACTTAGCACAATCAACTGCTCAAATCTAACAGGGAAGATTGATGCTGCTGTTTGATTATAACCCCAAGAGTTTGTTCCTGAAACACAAGCTTTGACTGTCAGGGAATACAGGAATATAATTGATTCTTGGCTTTGTTTTAACACTATGGTTCCTGAAGCGGGGGAAGAAAGCAATATGCATTTACCACACTACAGAGCCTGGAACACATCCAAGTCTATTTCAGTCCCTTGCTTCAGGGTACATCTCTGAGGAAAGAGGAAACTTTAGCAAAGTTGAACCTGGACTACAGTTCCCAAACAATTTTTCTTCTCCCTGTCACGGCTCTGTCCTGAGTTTTCTCCCTGAACTTCAGATTCCAGGTGCCTCTGTTAGCTCACTGCTAACCTTTCCAAGAAGGATTTCTTTTCAGGGCACCCCCAGCCACTCTGCCTCACACCAACTCCACCTGGCTAGTCACTGCAGAGGCTATGGCCATCTCTTCCGCTGGGCACCCAGACACAAGGATAGCTCACAAACTGGGTTTGAAGGCCTGCATTAACACAGGCATAGCGAGCAGTTGCCCTGAGCAAAACAAATTCTAATTTCCATTTTTACCTCATGATGAGCATCCAAATTCAATGATTTAAGGTCTTACAGACATCACAGACTAAGCCAGCCAAGAAAAGCCATCGTATATGAGAGTGACTTGACTGAACACAGGTCTGGAAGCCAACTTCCTGATGTTCCAAGGCACAACTTGTGAACGTGTCAGACATAAGCCAGTTTATTCAGACGATCACAATGAAACAAACAATAACAAAAACCAACCAATGTTCCTTAGATCTCTGCCCATTAGCTAAAGATGCCATAACTCAATGCAACCAGTTGTTCTTGTTAATGAACACACAGATGCAGTAACATGGAGTATTTTCTTTGAAAGTGATTTCAAAAGTAAACTTCTCTGCCTTGAGTATCAGCTGTGCTCCCAGTAGCCACTTAGGCCAATCTTGGTTATTCATGTAGACTATTAACAATCAGATGTTACCAGCTGCCTGGAGCATGGATATCACTTTCATCTGGTCCCCACTGCCATGCGCACCTACAGAACATTTGAGCCTATTTTCAACAAACAAACCTGCAGCAATAACTGAAAAAAAGTATGGATTATTGAAAGTTTAGAAGAAATGTTAATTACTACCAACCAAGATCCAAAAGATGTAGTTAAGTACTCCTTAGAGTGTATGCAGCACATTCAAGAGTACTGGCTATTCTCCAAAGGTTTGTATCTGCTAAGTTTAAAAATTCATGTAAGTCTTTAAAATCAATGCTGTAAAACCACGTGTATCCTCTAGAATCACAACAATTATAATAAAAGTGCTTTAAAATGTAATCAAGTGATTTTCATCATAATGTGACATTAAGTACCAAAGCATTTAATAATTATCCCATTATCGTAATGTATTAATGATATTTCCAAATATTTGTGCTAGAAGATGAGGAGGTTTTCAGTTCTCACTTCCCTTACAAACATAAACTGTTAGAGAGGTTCTTGAAACACGTCACATCCACAGATTTCTC